>NC_090941.1:920792302-923758623 GCF_040938575.1 Ambystoma mexicanum
TGATAACGTGTATTGGCACAGAAACCGGTCGGAGGAGTACACCTGTGGCTGGGAAGGTTTACTGTGCAGGGAACTGGAGTGCGCCCCTCTCCTCTCTTTTTTTCAACACATTTGTAAGTTTTCTGAAGGGTGGAATCTTCAGAAATCTAATAGGGTGCTGCACCGGGGTAATTTATGCCCAACTTTGGAGTGCCTCACTGTAGGCTACTCCCCCCCTTTCCCCACTGTGGGATTGGGTGTGAGTCTGTTCCTTGCTAACCTGATGACTACAGCTACCAGAAGTCCTTGCAGCAGAATCCTCACTAAGTGGTAACACCTGCACTTGCTGTGAGCTGCAAGTTAAGACAGCCTCCCTGATGACGTGTATTGGCACAGAAACCGGTCGGAGGAGAACACCTGTGGCTGGGAAGGTTTACTGTGCAGGGAACTGGAGTGCGCCCCTCTCCTCTCTTTTTTTCAACACATTTGTAAGTTTTCTGAAGGGTGGAATCTTCAGAAATCTAATAGGGTGCTGCACCGGGGTAATTTATGCCCAACTTTGGAGTGCCTCACTGTAGGCTACTCCCCCCCTTCCCCACTGTGGGATTGGGTGTGAGTCTGTTCCTTGCTAACCTGATGACTACAGCTACCAGAAGTCCTTGCAGCAGAATCCTCACTAAGTGGTAACACCTGCACTTGCTGTGAGCTGCAAGTTAAGACAGCCTCCCTGATGACGTGTATTGGCACAGAAACCGGTCGGAGGAGAACACCTGTGGCTGGGAAGGTTTACTGTGCAGGGAACTGGAGTGCGCCCCTCTCCTCTCTTTTTTTCAACACATTTGTAAGTTTTCTGAAGGGTGGAATCTTCAGAAATCTAATAGGGTGCTGCACCGGGGTAATTTATGCCCAACTTTGGAGTGCCTCACTGTAGGCTACTCCCCCCCTTTCCCCACTGTGGGATTGGGTGTGAGTCTGTTCCTTGCAAACCTGATGACTACAGCTACCAGAAGTCCTTGCAGCAGAATCCTCACTAAGTGTTAACACCTGCACTTGCTGTGAGCTGCAAGTTAAGACAGCCTCCCTGATGACGTGTATTGGCACAGAAACCGGTCGGAGGAGAACACCTGTGGCTGAGAAGGTTTACTGTACAGGGAACTGGAGTGCGCCCCTCTCCTCCTTTTTTTCACCATATTTGTAAGTTTTCTGAAGGGTGGAATCTTCAGAAATCTAATAGGGTGCTGCACCGGGGTAATTTATGCCCAACTTTGGAGTGCCTCACTGTAGGCTACTCCCCCCCTTTCCCCACTGTGGGATTGGGTGTGAGTCTGTTCCTTGCTAACCTGATGACTACAGCTACCAGAAGTCCTTGCAGCAGAATCCTCACTAAGTGGTAACACCTGCACTTGCTGTGAGCTGCAAGTTAAGACAGCCTCCCTGATGACGTGTATTGGCACAGAAACCGGTCGGAGGAGAACACCTGTGGCTGGGAAGGTTTACTGTGCAGGGAACTGGAGTGCGCCCCTCTCCTCTCTTTTTTTCAACACATTTGTAAGTTTTCTGAAGGGTGGAATCTTCAGAAATCTAATAGGGTGCTGCACCGGGGTAATTTATGCCCAACTTTGGAGTGCCTCACTGTAGGCTACTCCCCCCCTTTCCCCACTGTGGGATTGGGTGTGAGTCTGTTCCTTGCTAACCTGATGACTACAGCTACCAGAAGTCCTTGCAGCAGAATCCTCACTAAGTGGTAACACCTGCACTTGCTGTGAGCTGCAAGTTAAGACAGCCTCCCTGATGACGTGTATTGGCACAGAAACCGGTCGGAGGAGAACACCTGTGGCTGGGAAGGTTTACTGTGCAGGGAACTGGAGTGCGCCCCTCTCCTCTCTTTTTTTCAACACATTTGTAAGTTTTCTGAAGGGTGGAATCTTCAGAAATCTAATAGGGTGCTGCACCGGGGTAATGTATGCCCAACTTTGGAGTGCCTCACTGTAGGCTACTCCCCCCCTTTCCCCACTGTGGGATTGGGTGTGAGTCTGTTCCTTGCTAACCTGATGACTACAGCTACCAGAAGTCCTTGCAGCAGAATCCTCACTAAGTGGTAACACCTGCACTTGCTGTGAGCTGCAAGTTAAGACAGCCTCCCTGATGACGTGTATTGGCACAGAAACCGGTCGGAGGAGAACACCTGTGGCTGGGAAGGTTTACTGTGCAGGGAACTGGAGTGCGCCCCTCTCCTCTCTTTTTTTCAACACATTTGTAAGTTTTCTGAAGGGTGGAATCTTCAGAAATCTAATAGGGTGCTGCACCGGGGTAATTTATGCCCAACTTTGGAGTGCCTCACTGTAGGCTACTCCCCCCCTTTCCCCACTGTGGGATTGGGTGTGAGTCTGTTCCTTGCTAACCTGATGAAAACAGCTACCAAAAGTCCTAGCAGCAGAATCCTCACTAAGTGGTAACACCTGCACTTGCTGTGAGCTGCAAGTTAAGACAGCCTCCCTGATGACGTGTATTGGCACAGAAACCGGTCGGAGGAGAACACCTGTGGCTGGGAAGGTTTACTGTGCAGGGAACTGGAGTGCGCCCCTCTCCTCTCTTTTTTTCAACACATTTGTAAGTTTTCTGAAGGGTGGAATCTTCAGAAATCTAATAGGGTGCTGCACCGGGGTAATTTATGCCCAACTTTGGAGTGCCTCACTGTAGGCTACTCCCCCCCTTTCCCCACTGTGGGATTGGGTGTGAGTCTGTTCCTTGCTAACCTGATGACTACAGCTACCAGAAGTCCTTGCAGCAGAATCCTCACTAAGTGGTAACACCTGCACTTGCTGTGAGCTGCAAGTTAAGACAGCCTCCCTGATGACGTGTATTGGCACAGAAACCGGTCGGAGGAGAACACCTGTGGCTGGGAAGGTTTACTGTGCAGGGAACTGGAGTGCGCCCCTCTCCTCTCTTTTTTTCAACACATTTGTAAGTTTTCTGAAGGGTGGAATCTTCAGAAATCTAATAGGGTGCTGCACCGGGGTAATTTATGCCCAACTTTGGAGTGCCTCACTGTAGGCTACTCCCCCCCTTTCCCCACTGTGGGATTGGGTGTGAGTCTGTTCCTTGCTAACCTGATGACTACAGCTACCAGAAGTCCTTGCAGCAGAATCCTCACTAAGTGGTAATACCTGCACTTGCTGTGAGCTGCAAGTTAAGACAGCCTCCCTGATGACGTGTATTGGCACAGAAACCGGTCGGAGGAGAACACCTGTGGCTGGGAAGGTTTACTGTGCAGGGAACTGGAGTGCGCCCCTCTCCTCTCTTTTTTTCAACACATTTGTAAGTTTTCTGAAGGGTGGAATCTTCAGAAATCTAATAGGGTGCTGCACCGGGGTAATTTATGCCCAACTTTGGAGTGCCTCACTGTAGGCTACTCCCCCCCTTTCCCCACTGTGGGATTGGGTGTGAGTCTGTTCCTTGCTAACCTGATGACTACAGCTACCAGAAGTCCTTGCAGCAGAATCCTCACTAAGTGGTAACACCTGCACTTGCTGTGAGCTGCAAGTTAAGACAGCCTCCCTGATGACGTGTATTGGCACAGAAACCGGTCGGAGGAGAACACCTGTGGCTGGGAAGGTTTACTGTGCAGGGAACTGGAGTGCGCCCCTCTCCTCTCTTTTTTTCAACATATATATATATATATATATATATATATATATATATATATATATATATATATTTTTTTTTTTTTTTATTTTTTTTTTATAAACTTGTATAAATCACAGAAAAAAGAAAAACATCATAGCCTTAACCCGGCTAAACTACCTCCCCCATGAGGCTCTTTTGCATGGTAGTCCAATAGCCTCTCGTTCACTGTCCAATCAGGCAACCCCTTCTCCAATAAGTCACTGTCTCCCTGGGTCCCTTCCTCTTCTTTTTCGGCTCATTCTTCAACTCAACAAATGTCTGAAATACAAACTGAACTCTCGCATAATCCAACTGAGTCCTTCCTCTTTCTATTCTCTGTAGGATCTCCTCAATATTCTATCTTCTCTGTTCTGCTGCTTTTCTGATTAGTATTCTCCATACATTCTATTCTCAATGATTCTTTTGCTCCTCTCCTATGCAGAAAGAGAAATGTGTACATTAGGGAGGTGAATACGATTCTTTACTTGTCATAATCAAGCATCTTTATAAATTGCTGTGAGTTTTAGTGCAGCTCATATAATGACTCTTATAGTTGTATTCCCGCTGAGCGGGATAATGCTCGCCTACGTGTAGTCGCTTCGGCATTCTTTATTCTATGACAAGACCGGAGGCAAGCATTATGCTTGTTCAAAGCTTTCCACAACTGCAGCTGCTATATTGGAGACTGGTTTGAAGTAAAATGTTCTAAAAACTGAATCGCTTGACCAGTCTGCTGCCTTCATGATCTCCTGCAGTGGAAATCCTACTGCAAAAGATCGCAAGGCCATTGCACCCCTGGTAGAGTGCGCTCCAAACATTGTTGTGTCTATACCCGCTAATTCCATCACTTCTTTCACCCATCTAGCAATGGTAGCTGAAGTAATTGCTTTGTATGGTTTTATGTGCGCTATAAATAACTGGCTAACTCCCACATGTCTGTCCGCTGCTGTAGCTGTCTCATAACACTTTATACATTATGCCACACATAGTTTATCGTTCTTTGGAAAGTATGGGTATGATATCACTCTAGAATTAGTCTTTGTACATTGTGCTATGTTAAATGTTATCCTTTCTGGATAGTACATATTTCTGTCTATCTCTAGGGCTTTAACATCCAAACCTCTTCTACAAGACACTAGGCAGAGAATTGTAGCCAAGTTGCCTGAGAGTTGTTTATCTGACAGTAAGCTATTTTTCGGCCACTGATCAAACATATGTAGGATCTTGTGGACGTCCCACAGCGACGAGTACCTAGGCGTAGGGGGTTTGCTCATTTTTACACCCTTCAGCAGTCTTGACACGGCGGGATGTTCTCCTACTGGAGCTCCGTCCACTAGCTTGGGTCCTGAGGAAATCGCTGATCTATATACTCCTACTGTCCTGAAAGCTCTACCTGCGGAAGGTATGCTAGCTAGGAAGTGTACTACTTGGACTACAGGTGCTGAAATGGGAGAAATACTCCTCCCCCTGCACCATAAATCCCAGGCTTGCCACGCGGAATTATAGCTCCTGATCCTAGATGGGGACCACAATAGATTGATAAATCTTGCAGCTTCTTCTGAAAGGCCTGGCAAGCGCCATCTATGCCTGAAATTTTGCACGCTATCAGGGTTAAGGTCTGATCCTCTATCAGAGGGTGTGGGACTCCTGCTGGATCGGTCAGCATGTCCTGTCTGCATGCAATCTTCTGTGGAAAATCTGTAGAAAGTTCCATCAGAACTGGAAACCAGGCTTGCGACTTCCACTCTGGCGTCACTATCACTATCTGTGACTTGTCTCTGCGCACCTTTGCTAGTACCCTCACCAGCATCGCAAAGGGGGGAAAAGTGTAATGCCTCTGCATCCCCCAATGGTGCAGGAATGCATCTCTACCCTGGGCCCCCAGGTCCAGTTCCAGCTGAAGTAATTCGTCAGCTACGTGTTCAACTTCGAGGCAAACAGGTCTATGTGTAAGGGGCCCCATTTTTTCTCTAGTTTCTAAAGATTGTCATGTGTAGCTTCCAGTCGCTGTAATCTACTGCATGCCGGGAGTTCCAGTCCACCACTGAGTTAAGGGCCTGTAAGAGGATTCAATTCAGCACTACAGCTAAGTTAACGCCTAGTCTAGAATACTGAATGAAAACCCTTATTGATATATCTTTATGTCCAGTTCATGCGTTCTGGATGACTACCCCTATATAACACCCCTCTCTTGGAATCCCCCTGACCCCACTGAGCCAAGAAGTAGTTCTGTTTTGCAAGTTTAAAAGGTTTATTTGATAATTTAAAATATATATATATATCACACTTTATAATAAATTAATAATTGAATAGCACACTTAATCTGATATGATAAAGATCAACAACGGAGAATCTGGCACTAGCACACTTCTTATAATCACTAATGAGTTGACATGAAATGGATAAGGTAGCACACTGGTAAATAGGAACAAAAGTATAATGTGGTAAAGGATGCTTTATGTAAGCTCAGGTGGATGCAATATTCAATGAAGGCAGTACAGAAAATACTCAATATGATTTCAACCAAACAATGTAATCACTTTTCTCTGGCAATCCCCTCCCCCCCTTGATGCAAGGCAAGGAAATGAAAGGAAAACACACAGTTCTCAGAAATGCAATCAAATGTGATTCAGTTCACCCCAGCAAGCTTAGACTACAGAAGTTTGAAAACACAGGCCCAAATTGCTTTGATATGTGCTGGCAATGAATTAAAAAAATATGCTAAAATGCTTTTAATTCCCTTTCAGAGGTTCAGGGTGAGTGGTATCTAGTTAATATTAGTCCCGGCTCACACTAGCAATGATGCAGGGATAGTTAGCAGGTTAAACGAATTTCTGGCAAATGGAAGGCAAGCAGCAGCCGATTTTACATGTGAAGAAATTTGCAAATCGCGGTAAAATTCGCGAATGCGTGTTCCGCGATTGCGGTAAAACTATAGGGGGTAGGAATGCGGTTCTAGGTTCGTAGGAAAGTCACGATTCTAAGCTTTCTAAGGAAAGTTACTGCAAGTCTCTAGCCCAAACGGTTACAGAGTTATGACCGATTTAATAGAGGTCGTTTTTCAGATTTGAAATTCTAAAGTTCAAAAAGACAAGTGCAGCTTGCAACTAGAAAATGACAAGTGACAGCTTTACAAATGACAGGTGACAGTTTAGAGACAGTTCTACTTAGATTAAAATAGGATTGAATTATATTATTTTAACTAGGAGATTGGTTCTGCACAGTTTCTAGGTACTCACACTATATTCTTGAGTGAAATGGGCCTCATCACGGATCTGGTCAGGGTTTTAGACTCGCCTCTGGTCTCTGCACTTCACAGTGATCTGGGTCAGCTCTCTCTGGTTCTGCTAACAGGTCAGCTCTACTCTGCTTCTGGTCTGGCCTGATGGATTTGAAGTCTCTATGTTGCTCTCTGGAGGTTTGATGGAGGTAAAGTATGGATTTTTCCGGCAGAGCTTCCAGCGGCAGATGGATTTGAAAGTCTCCCTATCTGTCCTGTCTGTCTGCTTTTATGTGTTTAGAATGTGGGTGTGTTCTAGCATCACTGACCCTACCTCTCTCTCAGCTTCTAATTGGTCAAACTTCCATTTATCATTTGATTGGGGAATGAACTGTGAGTCAGAGGGATGTCATTTTATGGCTTGCAGATAGGACACTCCTCTGTCAGATTGCACACATTCTATATTTGATAATAAAAGACATATTTCACAGTTACACAGTTGCTTGAAATTACATATACATGGTGTGGCTGAATTTAGCCATGTCTCTGTCCAAATCTGCTGTTTCTAAGAGCTTGCATTCAGAAATGGCACATAATTGACTTTTTAACTGATTTTTCACTTTCTGACATTGACCCAACTTTACATACATGTGTGCAGGGAGTATGGACATTAACTGATGAAGTTTCAGATTTTTAACATGCATACATTTAGAGTAATGGTGAAAAAAAGGAGGAGAGGGGCGCACTCCAGTTCCCTGCACAGTAAACCTTCTCAGCCACAGGTGTTCTCCTCCGACCGGTTTCTGTGCCAATACACGTCATCAGGGAGGCTGTCTTAACTTGCAGCTCACAGCAAGTGCAGGTGTTAACACTTAGTGAGGATTCTGCTGCAAGGACTTCTGGTAGCTGTAGTCATCAGGTTTGCAAGGAACAGACTCACACCCAATCCCACAGTGGGGAAAGGGGGGGGAGTAGCCTACAGTGAGGCACTCCAAAGTTGGGCATAAATTACCCCGGTGCAGCACCCTATTAGATTTCTGAAGATTCCACCCTTCAGAAAACTTACAAATATGGTGAAAAAAAGGAGGAGAGGGGCGCACTCCAGTTCCCTGCACAGTAAACCTTCTCAGCCACAGGTGTTCTCCTCCGACCGGTTTCTGTGCCAATACACGTCATCAGGGAGGCTGTCTTAACTTGCAGCTCACAGCAAGTGCAGGTGTTAACACTTAGTGAGGATTCTGCTGCAAGGACTTCTGGTAGCTGTAGTCATCAGGTTTGCAAGGAACAGACTCACACCCAATCCCACAGTGGGGAAAGGGGGGGAGGAGCCTACAGTGAGGCACTCCAAAGTTGGGCATAAATTACCCCGGTGCAGCACCCTATTAGATTTCTGAAGATTCCACCCTTCAGAAAACTTACAAATATGGTGAAAAAAAGGAGGAGAGGGGCGCACTCCAGTTCCCTGCACAGTAAACCTTCTCAGCCACAGGTGTTCTCCTCCGACCGGTTTCTGTGCCAATACACGTCATCAGGGAGGCTGTCTTAACTTGCAGCTCACAGCAAGTGCAGGTGTTAACACTTAGTGAGGATTCTGCTGCAAGGACTTCTGGTAGCTGTAGTCATCAGGTTTGCAAGGAACAGACTCACACCCAATCCCACAGTGGGGAAAGGGGGGGAGTAGCCTACAGTGAGGCACTCCAAAGTTGGGCATAAATTACCCCGGTGCAGCACCCTATTAGATTTCTGAAGATTCCACCCTTCAGAAAACTTACAAATATGGTGAAAAAAAGGAGGAGAGGGGCGCACTCCAGTTCCCTGCACAGTAAACCTTCTCAGCCACAGGTGTTCTCCTCCGACCGGTTTCTGTGCCAATAGACGTCATCAGGGAGGCTGTCTTAACTTGCAGCTCACAGCAAGTGCAGGTGTTAACACTTAGTGAGGATTCTGCTGCAAGGACTTCTGGTAGCTGTAGTCATCAGGTTTGCAAGGAACAGACTCACACCCAATCCCACAGTGGGGAAAGGGGGGGAGTAGCCTACAGTGAGGCACTCCAAAGTTGGGCATAAATTACCCCGGTGCAGCACCCTATTAGATTTCTGAAGATTCCACCCTTCAGAAAACTTACAAATATGGTGAAAAAAAGGAGGAGAGGGGCGCACTCCAGTTCCCTGCACAGTAAACCTTCTCAGCCACAGGTGTTCTCCTCCGACCGGTTTCTGTGCCAATACACGTCATCAGGGAGGCTGTCTTAACTTGCAGCTCACAGCAAGTGCAGGTGTTAACACTTAGTGAGGATTCTGCTGCAAGAACTTCTGGTAGCTGTAGTCATCAGGTTTGCAAGGAACAGACTCACACCCAATCCCACAGTGGGGAAAGGGGGGGAGTAGCCTACAGTGAGGCACTCCAAAGTTGGGCATAAATTACCCCGGTGCAGCAACCTATTAGATTTCTGAAGATTCCACCCTTCAGAAAACTTACAAATATGGTGAAAAAAAGGAGGAGAGGGGCGCACTCCAGTTCCCTGCACAGTAAACCTTCTCAGCCACAGGTGTTCTCCTCCGACCGGTTTCTGTGCCAATACACGTCATCAGGGAGGCTGTCTTAACTTGCAGCTCACAGCAAGTGCAGGTGTTAACACTTAGTGAGGATTCTGCTGCAAGGACTTCTGGTAGCTGTAGTCATCAGGTTTGCAAGGAACAGACTCACACCCAATCCCACAGTGGGGAAAGGGGGGGAGTAGCCTACAGTGAGTCTGTTCCTTGCTAACCTGATGACTACAGCTACCAGAAGTCCTTGCAGCAGAATCCTCACTAAGTGGTAACACCTGCACTTGCTGTGAGCTGCAAGTTAAGACAGCCTCCCTGATGACGTGTATTGGCACAGAAACCGGTCGGAGGAGAACACCTGTGGCTGGGAAGGTTTACTGTGCAGGGAACTGGAGTGCGCCCCTCTCCTCTTTTTTTCAACACATTTGTAAGTTTTCCGAAGGGTGGAATCTTCAGAAATCTAATAGGGTGCTGCACCGGGGTAATTTATGCCCAACTTTGGAGTGCCTCACTGTAGGCTACTCCCCCCCCTTTCCCCACTGTGGGATTGGGTGTGAGTCTGTTCCTTGCTAACCTGATGACTACAGCTACCAGAAGTCCTTGCAGCAGAATCCTCACTAAGTGGTAACACCTGCACTTGCTGTGAGCTGCAAGTTAAGACAGCCTCCCTGATGACGTGTATTGGCACAGAAACCGGTCGGAGGAGAACACCTGTGGCTGGGAAGGTTTACTGTGCAGGGAACTGGAGTGCGCCCCTCTCCTCTTTTTTTCAACACATTTGTAAGTTTTCTGAAGGGTGGAATCTTCAGAAATCTAATAGGGTGCTGCACCGGGGTAATTTATGCCCAACTTTGGAGTGCCTCACTGTAGGCTACTCCCCCCCTTTCCCCACTGTGGGATTGGGTGTGAGTCTGTTCCTTGCTAACCTGATGACTACAGCTACCAGAAGTCCTTGCAGCAGAATCCTCACTAAGTGGTAACACCTGCACTTGCTGTGAGCTGCAAGTTAAGACAGCCTCCCTGATGACGTGTATTGGCACAGAAACCGGTCGGAGGAGAACACCTGTGGCTGGGAAGGTTTACTGTGCAGGGAACTGGAGTGCGCCCCTCTCCTCTTTTTTTCAACACATTTGTAAGTTTTCTGAAGGGTGGAATCTTCAGAAATCTAATAGGGTGCTGCACCGGGGTAATTTATGCCCAACTTTGGAGTGCCTCACTGTAGGCTACTCCCCCCCTTTCCCCACTGTGGGATTGGGTGTGAGTCTGTTCCTTGCTAACCTGATGACTACAGCTACCAGAAGTCCTTGCAGCAGAATCCTCACTAAGTGGTAACACCTGCACTTGCTGTGAGCTGCAAGTTAATACAGCCTCCCTGATGACGTGTATTGGCACAGAAACCGGTCGGAGGAGAACACCTGTGGCTGGGAAGGTTTACTGTGCAGGGAACTGGAGTGCGCCCCTCTCCTCTTTTTTTCAACACATTTGTAAGTTTTCTGAAGGGTGGAATCTTCAGAAATCTAATAGGGTGCTGCACCGGGGTAATTTATGCCCAACTTTGGAGTGCCTCACTGTAGGCTACTCCCCCCCTTTCCCCACTGTGGGATTGGGTGTGAGTCTGTTCCTTGCTAACCTGATGACTACAGCTACCAGAAGTCCTTGCAGCAGAATCCTCACTAAGTGGTAACACCTGCACTTGCTGTGAGCTGCAAGTTAAGACAGCCTCCCTGATGACGTGTATTGGCACAGAAACCGGTCGGAGGAGAACACCTGTGGCTGGGAAGGTTTACTGTGCAGGGAACTGGAGTGCGCCCCTCTCCTCTTTTTTTCAACACATTTGTAAGTTTTCTGAAGGGTGGAATCTTCAGAAATCTAATAGGGTGCTGCACCGGGGTAATTTATGCCCAACTTTGGAGTGCCTCACTGTAGGCTACTCCCCCCCTTTCCCCACTGTGGGATTGGGTGTGAGTCTGTTCCTTGCTAACCTGATGACTACAGCTACCAGAAGTCCTTGCAGCAGAATCCTCACTAAGTGGTAACACCTGCACTTGCTGTGAGCTGCAAGTTAAGACAGCCTCCCTGATGACGTGTATTGGCACAGAAACCGGTCGGAGAAGAACACCTGTGGCTGGGAAGGTTTACTGTGCAGGGAACTGGAGTGCGCCCCTCTCCTCTTTTTTTCAACACATTTGTAAGTTTTCTGAAGGGTGGAATCTTCAGAAATCTAATAGGGTGCTGCACCGGGGTAATTTATGCCCAACTTTGGAGTGCCTCACTGTAGGCTACTCCCCCCCTTTCCCCACTGTGGGATTGGGTGTGAGTCTGTTCCTTGCTAACCTGATGACTACAGCTACCAGAAGTCCTTGCAGCAGAATCCTCACTAAGTGGTAACACCTGCACTTGCTGTGAGCTGCAAGTTAAGACAGCCTCCCTGATGACGTGTATTGGCACAGAAACCGGTCGGAGGAGAACACCTGTGGCTGGGAAGGTTTACTGTGCAGGGAACTGGAGTGCGCCCCTCTCCTCTTTTTTTCAACACATTTAGAGTAATATCCACTTTTCCGCTAAAACCCCCCTGAACATACCACCGGTTCTAAAAACCTCTTAAACTGTGGGCAGAAAAATCACAAGAATTATGGTATCATTTATAAAATTTTCACATGTCCGCTCTATGAATGATCCATCTTTTTAAAGTTATGTTCTGGCTCCAAAGGGGTGTGGTTTCCTCTCAGCACAAGGTAGAAATACTGGTTTATCCAGTTCTGCCAAGCCAGCTTCTCTCACAGGCAGTGCTCCTCCCAGCTTCTGCCAAGAGGAAGCTACATTTTACGACCGCTGTAATAAAACCTTTGCCTGAGTCAGGAGAGGCTCATTGTTCAAGAGGAATCCATTTATGATCCTCTCAATAAACCCTCTGCCTGGGTGAAGGGAGTTGCATTGTTCACTCTCCTGCAGAGCACAGGTAATTCAATTATCAGAAAGATGGCATATCCTTAGTGTGAGCAGCAAAAGGGCAGCTAGGCCTGGGAACACAGCTGTGACTCAAGTTTCACTCCTGATGGGGGTAGTTGCCAGGCAGAATTCAGTTCCTTAAGCCGGGTTTCAGATAAAATGTCACTTTTTGTTCCCCAGTTTCTGCCTTCAAATAAAACTAAACATTTTCACATATGCAGCTAGAAGGCTGATTCTAAGTGCAAAACTATGGCATTTCAACCGTTACAAAGGCATGTGACACCAAACATAGGTCACTCATTTAATCTCAACATTTCGATTTTAGTGTCTTTAAATCCAGTGCAACTTAAACTGCTGACTCCATAGCTCAGCCAGTTTTGTTATAAGCATTGTTTTGGGCTCTTCATTTCCCAGATTTTGTAGGCACACAACACTCCATTCTACCAAATGTCTGCTGGTGTCCAGTGAGTTTTTAGATGTGTTGCAATGTTTAAAATAGACAGTTTGAAACTGCCTTCAGAGAAACACAGGGTGGTTTTAAACTGCCGGCTTTTGGATAGTGGTGAGTACTGGTACTGCACCCATTTTTGGGATTTAAGAAAATGAATTCCCAACAATTCTAGGTTGCATTTGGCAATCAGCATTGCCATTCCCAATGGTTTCAGACTACTGTGCGGGTAGTCCAATGGTGGTTTTAAAGCGCTTTGAAGCTAACCGGCGCTACTGTTTTTCCTTTGGCAACCCATTTCCCTCATGGCAACCCGGCCTTTCATTCTCGCACTGGTGGGTGACAAGTGAGGCAACCATTTTGGTGTGCGCACAAACTGCGCAGCTTTCCTGGATTTCGGCGCACATGTGGGTTTTCTGCCATCTTGAATTTTCTAAGCCCACAGCACCAAATGTTGTGGCATGAGAGCTTAAACGTGGGTCAGGACACCCAACAAGCCCCCCCCACGCGACTGCACTTTGAATTTGAGTCGATGGGGAGTCGCGTGCCCAAGGGTTTTGACCCACGCACCGGTCTGTCCGCATAATCTTCTTCCTCTTCTGTAGATGGCACAGTTCAGCATCTTCTTCTCCATCCGGTACTGATCGATCGGTTCTCCTCGCCAGTCCTGATGGGAGTATTGGGCGGTCCACGGGGCCCATCGGATCTTCGTTCCCGGTCTCCGGATCGTCCTCCTTGGCCAGTCTCAAGGTCTTCTTTCTCCTAGGACGACAAAGGAAGAGCGGCAATACCTACTCATAGACGTTTTTCCACCACTGTTGAGATGGTGGGACAGCATATGCATTTCATCATGACGAAACATTACATTCTTATTTTGATAAAAAACAGTATAACTAAGAGACAGTTTCATGCAAATCACAATATTTTAGAGACTAGATGTGGTATGTTTTATGATTGGAACGGAATTAGTCTGAGACAGTACCCGCTAGGATTCCAGAGGATTCCTCCAGTTGTTGCAGAGCGTGCCTGGGATGGCAACATTTCAACTGGTTTATGTGGACCCACTTGTCTTCCCCCGCTGCCAAAGGACCTTTGGGGATGCGGATCTTGTAGGCCACAGGGGAGATTTTGTCTATGATTTCAAAGGGTCCCTTCCATGTAGGCAAAAATTTGCGCTGCTTGGCCTGGTTTCTTTGGAAGTTGTATAGATAGACCCGGTCTCCCACCTGATATTCCTTCCTGGAAGTTTTCAGGTCATAATGGGTCTTCATGCTATCAGCCGATCTTTCTAGATTCCGCTGAGCATAAGCAAAAGCATGTTGAAGGTGTTTCCTTAAATTCTCCACATACTCATGAGTAGTGGAGGCATTTATCAGTGTCTGCTCTTGGGTCCTGTAAAGCAAATGCTGAGGAAGCACCATCTTGCGCCCAGTCATCAACTCAAATGGTGACATTTTGGTTGCAGATGAAGGGGTAGATCTGATAGCCATTAGGACCAGAGGTAATCGGATATCCCAACTTGGCCCAGAATCTGCCACAAACTTCTTTAATATGCTCACAATTGTCCGGTTATATCTCTCTACTGGCCCAGAAGAAGCTGGTCTATAAGCAATATGCAGCTTTCTCTTGACCCCCAGTATCCCCCACATCTTTGTCATTACTTCACTGGTGAAGTGGCTACCTCTGTCTGACTCAATCCTTTGAGGTAGGCCAAAACGGGAAAAGATGTGGTTAATCATCAAGGCAGCTGCCGTTTCTGCCTTGCAGTTTGGGGCTGGGAGACATTCCACCCACTTGGTAAACAAGCATGTCACAGTCAACATGTACTTATTCCCCCTAGCCGAGCGAATCACAGGGCCTACAAAGTCGATTTGTAAATCTGACCATGGCAGTGTCATCCCCCTCTTTTGTAGAGGCGCACGGTGCGTGAGGGATGATGGCTGAAATTGTGCACACACAAGACACCCCTTCAAGTATTGGTCGAGGTCCTGCCCCATGTGTGGCCAGTATGCAACCTCTCTTAAGATTTCCACTGTTGTGTGAAACCCCCTATGACCGGCGGTGGCCGCATCATGGGCGTGACTTAACATCAGGCTTCGGAATGAGGTAGGAACCACCCACTGATCGTGGCCAGCTTTGGATTTCCTTACCAGCAAACCGTCTTGGATTCGGAACATTTTTGGACATTTCATCAACACTCTTAGGTCCTCTTTCCCAATGTAATCGGTATCCGTCAGGGGAAAGTTCTCAGGGTCCTCAAGGTGCTGGTAAAATTTACCAATTATTGGATCCCCCTTCTGAGCTGTAATCAAATCAGCATCAGGGGTCTCCTTACTCCATTGTGCAATTGAAAGGTCGTTGTGAGCATTTGTCTGGGACCTAGTGATAGCAGTGACCTGGATTTCCCCCAACAGGGACTCAATCTCAATTAGATCCCCTTGGATGGCCCCGGTTTTGGCCAGCTGATCAGCTAAGTCATTTCCAGTTTTGTCTGGTCCCTCTACTTTGGAATGACCCTTGATCTTTTTCCAATAGATGGTCATCTCATTCGAGGTGACCAAATCATCAATGTTTTGGATCAACTTCCCATGTTTCAAGGGTTTGTTGTTAGCACATAACATGCCTCTGGTTTTCCAATTAACCAGGTGCTCCACGAACCCGTTCCGTACATAATCTGAATCTGTGATTATGACCAGTTCGTGGAGTTGATGCTGGACAGCAGTGAGGATGGCCTGATGCACAGCCATCAATTCTGCCACCTGACTACTTCGGGGACCAATTTTGTATCCAGCGGAGGGTTCTGGGGACTCATTCACCCATGCATTCCCTACGCCGGCCACCAGTTCTTTCTCCCCGTCGTTGTCAACATGGTAAGAGCATCCATCCACATAGACAGTGGGCATTCCCTCACACTTGTCCTCTTCAAAGACTTTGTGTGGGGAATTAAGGTATGCCTCCGTGTTGTCCTTGATTTTTAGACTTTCGTCCTCGAGACAGTTTTCTCTGGCACAATCATGCAAGTCAGCCAGACCTTGCGCGAGGGGACTCTTCTTGTTTTGGCCATATCGGACCTCCACAGGAAAGCCTTGTATTGACAGAATCCAGGAAGTAATTCGGGAATTACTCACATTTCCGGCCCGGATTCTGTCACTTTGGAGATATTGCAGAGGCTGGTGTGGAGTCTCCACTATGATGTGTTCCCCCTGGATAAACGGGCGGTAATTCTTCAATGCCCACACCGTTGCCAGGAGTGCCTTCTCACAATCGTTGAATTTTTCCTCCACAGAGGATAAAGTTTTGCTCGCATAGGAGATTACTTTATTGACCTTGTCATGCTTTTGGTATAATACGGCCGTCAAGCACGTATTAGAGAACCCTGTCTCTAGGAAGAACTCCTTGTTTCTGACAGGGTAAGCTAGGCAAGGCGCTTGTGAGAGGCTTCTCTTGAGTTGTCTTACTGCCTCGGATTGTTCTGGACCCCATTCCCACTTGACCCCCCCCTTTAGGAGATGAATCAGGGGTCTGGTGATCTCTGCGTAGCCCTCAATGAACTTTCTGCTGTAATTAGTCAGTCCAAGGAGGCTCCTTAGTTCTCGCAGAGTTGTGGGGTCTTTCAGTTTCTGAAGTGCTTCCACTTTCTTTTCCTGGGGACAGAGACCCTGAGGAGTAATCTCATGCCCCAAGAAATTAACACGGGTTCTACACCACTGTGCTTTCTGAAAGGAAAGTTTTGCTCCGGCGGCCCTCAACTGTGTCAGAACATAACGGATCACCGCTATGTGTTCCTCCACAGATGAACTTTTGATGAGGACATCATCTACATAAGCCAGGTTACCCCTTGCACCCAAGTCGGGCATGGCCTTGTGTAGAAAAATGTTGAATTCATTGCCGGAGTTGAGGTATCCGAAGGGAGTCCGGGTCCATGTGTACTGCTGGCCCCCAAAGGTAAAAGCCAGTTTGTATTGGTCCTCCCTGCTGACAGGCACGGTCCAGTATCCATTGGTCAGGTCTATTGCAGTGAATACCTGTGACCCCTGAATCTGGGCCAGCCCTTGGTCAATGTAGGGCAGAGGCCATCGGGAAGTATGGACCCGTTTGTTGAGCTCCCTAAGGTCGGCGCAGAGTCTCCACTGGCCGTTTGGCTTCAATATTCCCAGCACCGGATTATTGAAGGTGCTGTGGACGGGACGGATTATTCCCCGGGACTCAAGGTTCTTAATTATTTCGGTAAGGGACTCCATTGATGCGAGAGGCAAGCGATATTGCTTCACAAACACAGGAGTCATGCCAGGGTCCGTGGGGATTGTTGTTGTGTGGATGTCAGTGCGACCACAGTCATATGAGTCTACCGCAAAGAGATCTTGGAAATCCAAGAAAACTTGTTTCAACTTTTGCTTTTGTTCCAGAGTCACACAGGCATCAGCTAGGTTGACTCTCTCTTCCACCATCTGCCTGAAGCCTGGAAAGACTTCTGGTTTGGCTATCTCCGCGGCCTCCTCCAGCTGGGTGGAGAAGTCCCTGGTCAGAGTGCTGATTTGGACCGGAGGCTTCAGGTGGGCAAGGCAGCCTTCATGAACCTGGAAAATCACCTCATCCCTCCTGAATTCACAAGTCACATCTTCCTTACCATAAGGGCAGGAAGTGTACACCAGGAAGTTCCCCCCATGCCGGGTAAAAATCCTGTCTGGTGTTGTATTGTCCTCACTGTCACTGTCAAAACAGTCCTTGGGGATTGGTCCTAACAGTTCATTTCTAAGATCAATGGAGAAATGTCGGTCATCAACCGCCATTCCAATAATGGTGCCTGCGGCTAGAGTAATACTCTTTAAGTCGCTGTTATCCACCTCTATTGGAATGGTGTCATGTTCTATGTTGACTAATGGTGTTGGGTTTACCCCCAACCCTTGCTGTTGGAGAGAAGCATTTAGATGTATGTAAGCATCAGGGTTTTGCAACTCTTGTCCCCTTTTAACTTTCACTTCCAGGGAGAATTGTCGGGTCCTTTCTGGGATGGTGACTTCCTCTTTAACCTGAATTTCGACTGCATAAGGTAGCAATTGAGCTGACCTAAATGCTTTTTCCGGATCATCAAAGCCCATGGGATTATCCGCTAATCGGGACCAAGCTTTGAAGTTTATTAGGTCCAAACTAATGGCAAAGCGATTGAGAATGTCACTGCCTAAGTAAAAGGCGACAGGGACGTCTCGCATGACCCAACAATTATGGACAATGCTCTTGTTGCCAATGGAGATTTTGAGCATACACCTGCTTGGCAGGAGATGTTTGGAATTAGGTGCTTCCAGGTCCATTTCCCATTTGTCTATCAGTTTGAAGGTGGGAATGGCTGGATCTTTTGGGAGTTGGCGAAACATGGCTTCACTGATGAAGCTCTTACCGTTGTTCACACACACTCGAGCGAGAACAGAGTCCTTCCCATCATTTAACTGAACAGGGATGAACAACTGCTCTCCAATTTGCTGAATATCAGCCAGGCTCTGAGCTGATTTCACATCTTTCTGGACTATAGGAGTGGGAGTTTCTGATTGTGGATTAGTATAGAATTTCAGAGTGTTTCCTTCCAGCGTGGAATACCACCTTAAACTGGAAGGAAGGTTGATTTTCAGAAACAGAGAGGACCCCCCATCGCCAGTCTGTTGTCCTACTGCTATTACTGTCACGTCTGGAATCTGGTTGTTCTGGAAGTGAAATTCTACTTGGTCAGATTTTTGTTCAACCATGTGGCAGGTGCCGTTTAAACTAACATGGTTGACACTCTGTTTTAATTTTATTGGTCGGCTAGTCTGGGTCCAGAGGACCTTGTTTACGCAATCTATTAGGGGTGACAACCTTCTCAGGAGGTCATTCCCTAGTAAACAAGGGGTGCCCTCTGGGGTCACAACTATGACCGGGTGTTTCAGCTTGTGTCGCCCAATTTTAATGTCCAAATCTGCCGTCCCCTCGACAGGAATTTCCTTCCCGTCAAAGTTCTGGAGTTGTCCAGGAAGAGAGGTGAGAGGAATTTGGTAATTCTCTCCCCTTCCTGCATTCAGTTCATCAAAGGCCCTTCTGGACAGAAGGGTAGCTTGAGATCCAGTGTCCACCAGTGCCGAGATTGTACCCTGCCCCTGTACTTGTACCGGGCATAGTATCTTCCCTCCTTCTCCTCAAGGGGGCACAGATAATGTACATTTTTGGACCACTGGTGGGCTAACTTTCTGGTTTTGGACATCGATAGCGAAGAGATTTGGGCAGAATTCTGTGGAGAGTCTTGGGAATCTGAAAGAAAAATTTGGCAACTGGAGATCAGAGCCATTGTGGGTTCCCCTGGCTCCGGTTCTGGGCCACCCCCCCCTTTTTGGAGGCAGTCACCAGGATGGGTTTGAACCAGGGGATTTTCTAGCTGTTGGTTCTGGGATGAGATGGTGGGCGGCGGTAGCTCAGTCTCCACATCTCCCCAGTCTGGATTTGCATCCCTAGGGACCCATTTTTCTTTGGGAGGAGTTCCCCCCTCCCTGAAGGAGAAGATCCTTTTCCCAGGATCCTCTGAGGATCCCTCTCCCTCAAATTGGAAGACCTGTACCTCCTCCTCAAACTGAGTCTGTTTGGGTCTTTTGTTTCTCCTACCCCCCCTCTGCTCCTTAGGAGGCAGACTTTCAGGGGCAAGAGATTTTGTTTCCGGTTCCTGGGTTTCCAGGGGCTGTTTACAAGTGAGGAAGGAAGCTTCCTCCAAGGCTTTACACCCCCCTTCCCTTTGTGCCACCTCCCTGGGAACCGGTGATTTATCGGGGTGCTGCCCCCGTCATTGTTCTGGAGCACCAGGTCCAGAGTTGGGTGCGTTCTGCGCCGGCACGCCCATCTGAGGGTTCTGCTGAGCCCTCAGTATGTGACCCAGATCCCGCGCCATGTTTTGAACCTGGCGCTCTAACTGGGAAACCCGCTCAGGCTGATACGGGGCCCTGTTTTCTCCCCTGGGCTGATCCCGGGAAGGGTAGCTGTCCCTCCTCTGGTAATACCCCGGGTTGGGAAGATTTGGGTACCCCTCCACCCTTGGCCTCCCCTCTCCCGGATTCAGTGGTCTGGGCTCAGGGAATTGGGGAAAGAAGGATGGATGGTTTTGGGGCTGAAAGTCGGGTGGATATCTGGGGAAAAAGTTCTGCCCAGGGTTTGGTAAATTTCTGCCCTCCTGTGGGAAGTTTGGAGGGAAGTTCCCTGGGTTAGGTGCTTGGCTGGATCCCCCCCCTTGAACTGGAGGAGTCCACACATAACCCAGGATGGGTCGATTTCCCTTGTAACGGGGACTTACATAATCAGGAGAGCGAGGGACCCCATTTGTGGGGCTGCCTCCTTGGCTCCCTGTCGGTGACTGACCCGAGGACCTTCTGGGCCTAGCATTATTAGGTGCAGGTAGGTTTTTAGGCCCCCCCATCTCCAAATCCAAAACGGGGGTGACCTTTACCTCTGCCACCTTGGCAGCAGCAGGGGTGCTGTTTGCTTTGGGGTTTTTCTGGGCATTACTTTTGCTATCTATCGGTTTCTGCACCTCATAGATCCGGGTAGCCTGTTCAATGACCCAGTCTAAAGATCTTTTCTCGTGAAAATCCCTCACGAGCTGGGTCATGATATATTTGGGCAAGGCATGGAAAAACGTATTAATAAATTCCCTGCTATCCGTGCGCACCCTTCTTGTGGTCTGTGCAAAATCACGCTTTAACTCCTGCACAAATTCTTGTGGGGCCTGATCCTCCCCACATTGCAAATTGTAGGCTGCCTTGCGAGCCTCTTGAGGATTTCTGTGAACAGAAAAATGTTTCAAGATGGCCGCCTTATAGGTGGACCATCTTAAATGATTTTGGTCCTCCAGCCCCGCAAAGAAACTGGAGTATTCCGGGGAGAAGGTCCACTTTACATATTGAATACAGCTTTGGCTGTCCTTCAAATGGAAAGTCTCCATCATTTGTTCAAACAACTCTAAGTGCTCCCAAACAGAATACTTAGCGTTCTTATGGTAAGGCGTGATGACGCTCCTGATCGCCTTAATCTGCTTTAAGGGGTCCTTAAGCAAGGCCCTTTTTGCCTTATTGGCCTTTTTGGTTCGGGTAACCCTTGTCCATTCATCCTCGGACTCAGAGGCACTGCTCCCAGAGGTTCCCGTCTGTTCTTCCAGGTTTTCCCGGATTCTGCGAGCCTGGGAATGGCTGGCAGAATGTGGGGACCTGGTCTCCTGTGTCCTGCGCAGTTCAGAGGAGTCTTCAGATTCCTCCTTGCTGCCAGGATTTGATGGGTACCCCCTCCACTGACCTAACTGGGCAGAGGTTTTCAGGATGCCCTTAAGGGGCCTATTCTCCCGGGGTTCCCCACTGAACTGTACTGTACTTGGGTGCCCATACCCGGATGCCCACCCCTCCATTCCTGAGTGGTACTGGCCTATGAGCCCCATACTCTTAGCTGGATAGTAATCTGCCATCCCTGCGGCCCTGTGCTCATGTGCGCCAGGGGACATGGGGGTGGCAGAGTCCAGGGACTGAGAGGTATGAGGGCCTCTGGTACTAGGGCTCCTGAGGTTATGCTCCGGAGTTTCCATTTCCCAGCGAACCTCATCTCTATCCGCCCCTGCTCCCTGTTGCAATGCAAGAGCCTGCATTTGTGCTTTCAGTTCCTCTGTTAAGGCCTTACTCGACTCTATCAGTCTCTCCTGCATCGCTACCTGTTGCTGGAGCCTCTCATTGTGCTGGCAGAGAGCCTCATTTTCCCTCTGTGCTTCCTGGTTGGTCCTGGAGAACTGGGCCAGTCTTTGCTGCAGGAGGTTTATCTCCTGAACTGTGTCCCTATTGGCCTGCTCCTTTCTTGCCAGAGCCTCTTCCACCCTCCTGGTGTGCTCTGACAAGTTCTGGTTTTCTTTTTGGAGGTCACCCAGCCCCTGGAGGGCCAGGTGATTTTCTTCCATTTCCTTTTTTAAGTGGCAGACTTCCTGGCCTAAAGTGTCTCTTTCCTGACTGAGAGCCTGCATCTGTGCTGCCAGGTCGTCCCTCTGCCTTTGAAGGGCACCAGCTTTCCGGCGCTCTTCATCAAACTCTGCCTGGGTATCCAGGTCTTTCAGAATCAGTTTATTGCTTTCTGCCTTTTCCCTATCTAGGTGGCTTTGCAGGGTGACTACCTGCTCAGCACATGCCCTATTAAAGTCTAGCTGTTGCTCCAGCTTTTTCTGGCTTTGCAGTAGGGAGTCCAAACCTTCTTGGTGTTCCTTCTGCAAGGCCAGAAATCTGGTATCCTGTTCTGACTTTTCCTTTTGCAGCACATCCATATCCTCCTTCATTTTAGTGATGTACAGTCTGCTGTCATTTTCTGACTCCTGGCTCCTCTGCAGCCTCTGCTCAGAAGAGACCAGGTCAGATTGGACCTTCTCTAACACCATCTGTTGCCTATTTGCCAGATTTTGGCTTTCAGCACATCTATCCTGCATGTCTCCCATATATAGGTACAGGTATGCTGCTATCCTGGCAATCTTATTGTGTTCCTCTTTGGCTTTAGGAGCCATATATAGTTCACTCAGGGCCACATGTAATGGACCCTGATCTCTCCATAAGTCTGACCCTGTTTCAGTGACCTGTCGCGTGATGGCCTGCAACCAGGCATCCTGGCCCTGCTCAACCCATTCACCTCTCACAAATAGTTTATGTAAGAAGTGCTCTCTGGCTATTTTCATATCTACCAAGGTCGTCATTCTAGAGATTGGTCTCTGTCCTGACTTACAGAAGTTAGTGTTTTATTTTTGCAGAACAGAACTTTTCTTGGAGTGTCCCTTTTGAGGAATGCTTCACAGCGTAATGCAGCGTGGTGATCCGACCGGATGTATGTATCCCGTCAGTTAGCACACTGTATTAAGCTGCACAAGTGGTAAATCTAACCCAAACGTCCGGCTCGAGCCCCCAATTTGTAAGAGGATTCAATTCAGCACTACAGCTAAGTTAACGCCTAGTCTAGAATACTGAATGAAAACCCTTATTGATATATCTTTATGTCCAGTTCATGCGTTCTGGATGACTACCCCTATATAACACCCCTCCCTTGGAATCCCCCTGACCCCACTGAGCCAAGAAGTAGTTCTGTTTTGCAAGTTTAAAAAGTTTATAGTAAATTAATAATTGAATAGCACACTTAATCTGATATGATAAAGATCAACAACGGAGAATCTGGCACTAGCACACTTCTTATAATCACTAATGAGTTGACATGAAATGGATAAGGTAGCACACTGGTAAATAGGAACAAAAGTATAATGTGGTAGAGGATGCTTTATGTAAGCTCAGGTGGATGCAATATTCAATGAATGCAGTACAGAAAATACTCAATATGATTTCAACCAAACAATGTAATCACTTTTCTCTGGCAATCCCCTCCCCCCCTTGATGCAAGGCAAGGAAATGGAAGGAAAACACACAGTTCTCAGAAATGCAATCAAATGTGATTCAGTTCACCCCAGCAAGCTTAGACTACAGAAGTTTGAAAACACAGGCCCAAATTGCTTTGATATGTGCTGGCAATGAATTAAAAAAATATGCTAAAATGCTTTTAATTCCCTTTCAGAGGTTCAGGGTGAGTGGTATCTAGTTAATATTAGTCCCGGCTCACACTAGCAATGATGCAGGGATAGTTAGCAGGTTAAACGAATTTCTGGCAAATGGAAGGCAAGCAGCAGCCGATTTTACATGTGAAGAAATTTGCAAATCGCGGTAAAATTCGCGAATGTGTGTTCCGCATTTGCGGTAAAACTATAGGGGGTAGGAATGCGGTTCTAGGTTCGTAGGAAAGCCACGATTCTAAGCTTTCTAAGGAAAGTTACTGCAAGTCTCTAGCCCAAACGGTTACAGAGTTATGACCGATTTAATAGAGGTCGTTTTTCAGATTTGAAATTCTAAAGTTCAAAAAGACAAGTGCAGCTTGCAACTAGAAAATGACAAGTGACAGCTTTACAAATGACAGGTGACAGTTTAGAGACAGTTCTACTTAGATTAAAATAGGATTGAATTATATTATTTTAACTAGGAGATTGGTTCTGCACAGTTTCTAGGTACTCACACTATATTCTTGAGTGAAATGGGCCTCATCACGGATCTGGTCAGGGTTTTAGACTCGCCTCTGGTCTCTGCACTTCACAGTGATCTGGGTCAGCTCTCTCTGGTTCTGCTAACAGGTCAGCTCTACTCTGCTTCTGGTCTGGCCTGATGGATTTGAAGTCTCTATGTTGCTCTCTGGAGGTTTGATGGAGGTAAAGTATGGATTTTTCCGGCAGAGCTTCCAGCGGCAGATGGATTTGAAAGTCTCCCTATCTGTCCTGTCTGTCTGCTTTTATGTGTTTAGAATGTGGGTGTGTTCTAGCATCACTGACCCTACCTCTCTCTCAGCTTCTAATTGGTCAAACTTCCATTTATCATTTGATTGGGGAATGAACTGTGAGTCAGAGGGATGTCATTTTATGGCTTGCAGATAGGACACTCCTCTGTCAGATTGCACACATTCTATATTTGATAATAAAAGACATATTTCACAGTTACACAGTTGCTTGAAATTACATATACATGGTGTGGCTGAATTTAGCCATGTCTCTGTCCAAATCTGCTGTTTCTAAGAGCTTGCATTCAGAAATGGCACATAATTGACTTTTTAACTGATTTTTCACTTTCTGACATTGACCCAACTTTACATACATGTGTGCAGGGAGTATGGACATTAACTGATGAAGTTTCAGATTTTTAACATGCATACATTTAGAGTAATATCCACTTTTCCGCTAAAACCCCCCTGAACATACCACCGGTTCTAAAAACCTCTTAAACTGTGGGCAGAAAAATCACAAGAATTATGGTATCATTTATAAAATTTTCACATGTCCGCTCTATGAATGATCCATCTTTTTAAAGTTATGTTCTGGCTCCAAAGGGGTGTGGTTTCCTCTCAGCACAAGGTAGAAATACTGGTTTATCCAGTTCTGCCAAGCCAGCTTCTCTCACAGGCAGTGCTCCTCCCAGCTTCTGCCAAGAGGAAGCTACATTTTACGACCGCTGTAATAAAACCTTTGCCTGAGTCAGGAGAGGCTCATTGTTCAAGAGGAAGCCATTTATGATCCTCTCAATAAACCCTCTGCCTGGGTGAAGGGAGTTGCATTGTTCACTCTCCTGCAGAGCACAGGTAATTCAATTATCAGAAAGATGGCATATCCTTAGTGTGAGCAGCAAAAGGGCAGCTAGGCCTGGGAACACAGCTGTGACTCAAGTTTCACTCCTGATGGGGGTAGTTGCCAGGCAGAATTCAGTTCCTTAAGCCGGGTTTCAGATAAAATGTCACTTTTTGTTCCCCAGTTTCTGCCTTCAAATAAAACTAAACATTTTCACATATGCAGCTAGAAGGCTGATTCTAAGTGCAAAACTATGGCATTTCAACCGTTACAAAGGCATGTGACACCAAACATAGGTCACTCATTTAATCTCAACATTTCGATTTTAGTGTCTTTAAATCCAGTGCAACTTAAACTGCTGACTCCATAGCTCAGCCAGTTTTGTTATAAGCATTGTTTTGGGCTCTTCATTTCCCAGATTTTGTAGGCACACAACACTCCATTCTACCAAATGTCTGCTGGTGTCCAGTGAGTTTTTAGATGTGTTGCAATGTTTAAAATAGACAGTTTGAGCCTGCCTTCAGAGAAACACAGGGTGGTTTTAAACTGCCGGCTTTTGGATAGTGGTGAGTACTGGTACTGCACCCATTTTTGGGATTTAAGAAAATGAATTCCCAACAATTCTAGGTTGCATTTGGCAATCAGCATTGCCATTCCCAATGGTTTCAGACTACTGTGCGGGTAGTCCAATGGTGGTTTTAAAGCGCTTTGAAGCTAACCGGCGCTACTGTTTTTCCTTTGGCAACCCATTTCCCTCATGGCAACCCGGCCTTTCATTCTCGCACTGGTGGGTGACAAGTGAGGCAACCATTTTGGTGTGCGCACAAACTGCGCAGCTTTCCTGGATTTCGGCGCACATGTGGGTTTTCTGCCATCTTGAATTTTCTAAGCCCACAGCACCAAATGTTGTGGCATGATAGCTTAAACGTGGGTCAGGACACCCAACAGGCCCCTGGAAGATTCTCTGCCTTGACTGCTATCTTCCTCTCTAGGCAGTTGTGCCAGAAATCCTTTGCTAATTCCGCTAACATCTTGGATCTGGTGCCTCCTAACTTGTTTATATATCTTACCGCAGATATGTTGTCCATCCTTAGGAGGATGCTGCAGTGTGAAAAGCTTTTACTGCGAATGACCCTGCTAGAAGCTCTAGGCAATTAATATGTAGCTCTAATTCTTCTTGTGACCACTTTCCCCCTGTTTCTGTCTCGCCGCATCATACCCCCCATCCTGACCTGCTGGCGTCCAACTCTATAACTAATTGTGGAACGTCTCCGAAAATGGCGCAGCGGTTCCAGGCTTCTATATTGCGCAGCCACCAAGTTAGCTCTGATTTGCTCTCTTCATCTAGAGGAACTAGTCGATGGTATCTCCAGCCTTTTCTTAGGTATTTGATCTTCAGTCTCTGAAGAGCATGATAGTGTAATGGACCGAGAAACATTGCTTGAATGGATGCTGCTAAAAGACCTACTATCCTGGCTAGATTCCAAAGAGAGATCAGCCGTTTCCTGAGTGCTGCTCTCAGATCTTTCTTGATCGATCTCATCTTTGGGACTGGCAATTCTAAGGTAGCTTTCTTCGTATCTATAGTGAAACCCAAGAATTATAGTCACTTGGTTGGCATAATCTCTGATTTGTCTTTGTTCAGTAGAAAACCCAGACTGCTAATTAGTTGTATTGCCCATTGAACTTGCTTCTGTAAACGGTCTCTGTTTTCGGCCATAAATAGGATGTCGTCTAAGTAGACAATCATCCGAATCCCTTGCTCTCGGAGTGCTGTCGCTACTGGCCTCATGAGCTTGGTGAATGCCCATGGTGCTGACGCTAGACCGAACAGTAGGCTTCTGAACTGCCATAATTTGTCTCTCCAAATGAACCTTAGGAAGGGCCGGCATTGGGGTGCTATTGGTACTTTAAGATATGCTTCTTTCAAATCTAGGCGCTCAGCCAATCTGCCTTTCTGAGCAAGTCTCCTAGCAGATGGATTCCTTCCATCTTGAAATGCTTGTATACTAACCAGCTGTTCAGTTCTTTCAGATTTATTACTGGACGAATTTTGTCCTTGCGATGGACTAGAAACATGTTGCTCAGAAAGGATGGTTAGCCTTTCGTCGCCCTTTCTATCACGTTCTTCTGCGCTAGTTCTTGAATCTCTGCATCTAATAACGCTGTTT
Source organism: Ambystoma mexicanum (assembly GCF_040938575.1). Classification (NCBI taxonomy): domain Eukaryota; kingdom Metazoa; phylum Chordata; class Amphibia; order Caudata; family Ambystomatidae; genus Ambystoma; species Ambystoma mexicanum. Next base: position 920,819,454 of record NC_090941.1, read on the forward strand.
CTGCCTCTGCCATTTGAATTCTCTGAGGCGAGCATCCAAAAACTCTAGAACAAAGCCTTGCATGGTCTGAAGGACCCATGTGTCTAAAAATAGATTGTGCCAATTGTGCCAATAATGCATCGTTCTGCCCCATTCTGGAGGATAGGTCGTTGCGCGTTTTCTCACCTGTGTTACTGTTTTGGTGTTGATAATATCATTGTCCTCAACATCCCCGAGAACTTCGTCCTCTGTTGGGGAAAAAGACGTCTTGCTGATGGGTCTCCCAATACTGGGCTCAGGGGCCTTCAGATCTTCTGTTATTGAAGCGGCCGGTCAAGCGGCCTCTAAATTGACCGGCCCCTGCATAAACTCTCCCTGGGAACACTTTCCTAATGGAGGCCTGCGCTTTTTCCAGCGCGGTGTATGTCCCGACAAATCTGTCAATTTCTTTTTTTAAAAAGTGTTTCCGAACAGGAGTCCTTGAGCACTTTCCCTGGCCTCGTAAGACGCTAGGTCTCCCAGCTTATTATCAATCTTCAGCAACATAGATCTGCATCGCTCTGAAGATATCGTACAGTTTACGTTGCCTAGCATACACAATGCTCTTTGTGCCCATCCTGTTAGTATAACTGGGTCAACTGGTTCCTCTGTGTCTTTAGCTCTTTCGGCTAAATCCATTATTTTCGCTATGGGGCCGGCCAGGTCTAGCAGCTTGTCTTGGCATGTCTTCCATGCTCGATCCATGCCCCTCCTGGCGTCTTTACCTGCCTTTGTTACAAAACTTAGCATTGTTGCATCGAGCTCGGGTGTATCCGCTACTTTCCCTGTTAGCCCCGGTCTCGGACATTCTGCTCTGAACCTGAATCTGGTATCTTTTTCCATGGGCATTCTCATTTTCTGAGACAAATACAGAGCTATCCTCAGAGAGGGGGTCCAGTCCGTAGATCTGGGGTGCCTAATGGTGTCTGGTTCGAACATGTCTGACATGTCTTCTTTGTCTAGAGGGGTCTCCACACTGCTGGCTTTAGGCTTGCATCGAATCTTATTTTGCAAGATTACGCTCTCTTTGCTTATGCTCTGATAATCATCCTCAGGTTCCTGCTCCTGGTCTGATTGTTCTGTGGATAATGTGGCATCCCCTATATTTTTTGCCTCTGGGGTAGGGGGTTACGAGGCTGGGTATGGCTGCTTTTGTTAGAAAGGCACTTTTAAGCCTATTGAAAGCATCTGCCACCTCCAGGGGCTTCTTTGTTTTCACTGTATCTGTGCCCGGGGAAGTAGAAGAGTGTTTCCTCTTCCGGGCCACTTTTCTCCCCTTCTCACCTTGTGCCAGAGGCCCAGAATTTCCTCCAGGATTAATAACCTGTCTTGCAGAGGCTTAACTCCTAGTGCTACGGCTTGAACTAGTGAGTCACCCAGCACTATTTTGAAACGATAGGAGAGATCCGGCTCTTCTTCTATGTATTCTTCCTCTTGTTCTGGTTCTCTGTCACTCCCCTCACTCCAAGTCTCTTTCCCCATGTTATATGCCAAGGCTATATATTTGCCTCACAGTTGGTCTGCTATCAGCTTGTGTACTGTAGCCCCTCTTTAGCTTGAACTGCTTTCTTACTTTTTGTTTTGTTTTGATATTGCTATTGGGGAACTGCCGCTGATCCGTGAAGCGAACCGCTAAGAAATTAGCTTGGTTCGCGTGTTCGGGAGTGCGGGAGGGAGAGTTGCTTTGACCATTAGCTTCTTAGTACTGAAGCTCCTCTGATGAAAGGAATGATCCTAGTGTGCATGCCCACGCTCTCCCTTGTTTCTAAGGGGAGTGGGGCTTACCGCGTATTACGCATCATCAGCAGACTTCTCTTAGGGATACGCAGCTTGCGACTGACTGGCCAAGTCTTCATGCAAGTGAGGTCACTCGCCGGCTTGGCTGTCAGCTGCTCAAGATAGTAACTCACTTCTAATGCGCTCGTACGTCGTCTAGGCGAAATTACACAGATTCTTGTCAACAAACGTTATTAAGACTGTATAAATATATATCCGCTACGCTTAATAATGATATACTGACTCAATGTCATGGCATTCTCACGTGTAAAAACAGTACAGTTAAACACTGGTAATAATGATAACACTTATCTGTGGTGCAGCAAAAAAGAAGAGGAAGAGACCCAGGGAGACAGTGACTTATAGGAGAAGGGGTTGCCTGATTGGACAGTGAAAGAATTTGAAGCATAATGCTCACCTCCGGCCTTGTCTTAGAATCCAGTTTTGCCTCCCCTCCTAGTCCAGGACTGCAGTTAACTCTTAAGAGAGGGCAGTAGCGGGATATTCGGTCTGACAGTGATTCAGTTTCTGCTTATTAGATTACATATAGTCAACAGAGGATAGCACAGGGGCAACGCGCTGGTCTTGGGAGCAGGATCACACAGAGCAACAGAGGTTTGAATCCTGGATTCGCACATAGAAACCAAACTCAGGTACGGTATTCTGCACGTTAACAATTAAATTAAATAAGTACATTTAGCGCATCATGTCCCATTTTATAACTGTACCACTTACATATATTGCTTCTCTGCATCTTGTGTAGTTTTATGGAGTCTATGTAGGGGGCGTGTCTTGCCAATTTGATTCTTTTTAAACACAAATTGCCTTAATATAGCCTGACATAACAAGACCAACACCAACAGAGAAAGCTTACACAAATGGGCATTAGAGCCACACATAAAATGAAAGGAGCGATAAAATGATAAATACACACAAATAAAAACATGAGAGTGGGTAGAGTTGTCATGAGGGAGGAAGTACCAGCTCAACCGTGGTGTGTGAGGGAGGGCCTCCAAGAGGGAAAAGGAGGGTGTGCGTTAAAAAGCACAATTTCGTGTTAATTTGTAACAAAGGTGGACATGGGACCAAAAGACATAGATCCTCACCGACCAGCATTGCATACCATGCCCCAGTAGCTAAACATGACATGGATTAGCATAACATAACAATACATAGTAATCGTAAACAAGACTAGCATTTAATGCAAGGCATAGCATGCAGGTGCATACCAAATAACAATGTAATCTAGCATAACAGAACTGCAAAGGCAGCATGTCCCATCACAATATTAGGGTGAGTGCTTGGTGTAGAGGTGATAAGTGGTAAGCCCAGGATGACAAAGGGACCTATAACAGGCCTAAAAAAAACAATAACCAGGAACATTTTAAGGCAAACATCCTTTCATCCCCCCAGCGCAAACCCCGAAGCAAGCACCCATTCCCACATGCACACAAAAACCCTCCTGCGATCTCATCCGGTGCAGTTCTGAGGTCAGCCCAATCTGGAGTTAAGCTGGCAGGTAGGACCTAGTGTATTATCAAGCAGCCCTCGAGGGAATGCAAAGATTCGCTGTTCTTATCATTATGCAATGCAGAGTCAAATCGTAAGGGAGAAAACGGCACCAAATTGATCTTGCTGTCTAGCTATGTTTCATAAGCATGTATTATGCAAACAGTGTTGCCTTTGCTAAAGGGTTCACATTCGGCTATCCCAGGCAGAGCCACCAATGAGCTGCCAACCACGGCTGAGTGCTGTCTCTTTTTCAGGCCTGTTGCTCATTAGTGATTATGAAAGAGACAAGACGGCGGTAATACAGTAACTGCACTAAATACAATAATGGCTCGTTTTTAAAATCTTCACCCATGTATTTGTTTGTAGAACAATAGCACTGCTAGCAGTTCAGTGTCACTGTCAGTGTCGGATTCGGATTGCTTGTATTTGAACATCAAGCCTACTGCAGCACCTGGAGTGCAGTAGCAACGCTCAGGGCGCCCTCCACCTGGCAGCACACAGGGGTGTGTCACCCACAGCCATGACTGTGTGCCGCATTATCCTAAGGAACTGCCCATTCTTAATTCACCCGCAGTGCAGTGATCAGTTTATAGAATTACCATGGCAGGGTCACATACTGCTCTGTGAACTAAGGTGGACCTTTCCACTTTTGCCAACATTGGCAGATTGGCAAGAGCACTGTGCGCCAACTGCCAGTGGGCTTGAGCCCTCCCAGTGGTGAGGCCCACACATGGCGTCTGCTAGAGCCCTTTGCCACTTTTAAGTGGCACATTGAGGGCATGCATCCAAGTGTCGCCGTGCAACTATGCTATCTCTGTGGTGAAGCACAGACAGAGCCCACCAAAAGAGCCAGATTCTGCGTCTGTACGCTTTGGTGATGGGTTGGAAAGCATGGCCAGTCACAACAGGCATTCACCCCTCTGAATGGGGCAAACCTGCATGTCTCCAGAACGTTATTTAGAAGTTGTGCATGTGCCAACACAGTGGCCTAGCAACCTCTTCTGTACTCCACACTGCAAGTGGGACAATGCTCCATTTTCCCTGGTGTCCCACAATTGATAATCTGTCCCCAGTCGATGTGTTGTTTATTTTTCAATAAAACACGGCCTTGCCCAAGATTATCAAATGTATGCCACCATGGCATATGGTTACCATCTCCCTATCTTTCTCTAGCATACCCCTCTTTGTTTCTATTACTATTATCCGCCTATCAAGATTTTAATGCACGGTCTCAATGTTGTATCGATGTATATAACACACAGGTCCTACAATTATTTTAAATGTTACCAATGCTTGGTGCTTTACTCGTTTGTTCAATAAAAATGTATTAAACAAAAAAAAAAGAAATGCAAACGTGCTCGCCATACTAGCTCCACTCAATGTACGATTATATTTATAATCCAACCCCACAAAACATGGATTAATCATACCGTCTTGCTGTCAAGTCAAAAGCAATGAACATACAAAATAGCCTTTCGTGAAATGCGTATACTTGTGCAACTACATCCTGCTCAGTTGCTAGCGTTTTTTGTTTTTTTTTAAGTATTTTTTTTATTAAATACATTGGCATACCAGGCAAAAATGCAGCATACAGAGAAAATAGTTAAATATACATATTTTATAAATAGAAACACGTATTTCAATGTAAATTGATAACACATGGAAGGCCTAATGCAAAACCAAGAGTGCCTTGAATACACTGTTAAAAAGTGAAAACCACGCTTTCTGTTTTGAACAGTGTGTTCCATGGACTCTTTTAACACGCTAGTAACTTCATTCTCGCTGCTGCAGTCAATGGGCACGTTGTATTTGCATAAGGATAAAGTTAATTGAAGATGACATTAAATTAAGAAAATACACTCCGGCCGTCGTAATATTCATGGCCCCGCATTGAAGATTTTTGAGCATATTATAATTCTTCAAATAGACTTGGCAAGTAGGACCTGGGGTCACAGCACCAGATTGCAAGCACTTCTTGTGCGAGCAAACTCAGCAACTGTTGATTAATGAAGGGTGCATATTTCTCGCCCTCGTCTGATTCCCAAGAGTTGCGCCACATAAATGAAATAGCACCGATGGCCCGTGATGGACCAATTTACATGTCTTCTGGAACCCTCTCAGCACAGTGAGCTGGCAATGCTGGTAAATATTAAAAGGCGTCCTTTATGGTCCACCTGTCGCAAAGTTGGGTGTGTGGTGAACCTATATTGTGTCTATCAATAACTCTTCATAAGTGTCACTCATTCAGACACAAACTTCGTGGCTTGTGACACTATATAGAGGGACTTTTCAATACAACTTATTTAGTTATTTTGTTAGTGATTTAAAATGCTACATTCGCCGCTGCAGTCATAACAAGTGCATTAATTTAAGTTCAGGAAACTACCCCAGAATAAAGATGAGAAACTGAAGAGGGGATAGTTGGGGCAGGTGTTAATAAAAAGCAAGATGAATGTTTTGTTATGCCCCAGCATTAAGGGAGGTGTGGGAGAAGCTGTGTTGGGGAGAAACTGATGTGCAAGGCATTACCATGGAGTTTATTTATTTATTTATTTATTGCATTTGTTTTACGCTGAAACCCTGAGATATTACGGCCTAGTTACAGACATCTTAAATAAACTTTGGGGCATACACAATACATATATAGAAAAGACAAACAACATATTGCACATTATAGATGCATTAGTTATAGTTACATAGTTTAAATTACTTGGTTACATGGTCAGTGTAGCGGTGCTCCTTTAATAGCATCAGTCTGGGATGGGGAGTGCCACCTCATATTAGTTACTCATCAATTGTCTAGAATTGGTTAAAGAGCAAGATTTTTAATAATGTTTTGAAACATTGGAAGGAGTCTTCATTTTTGATGTTCAAAGGGAGGGTGTTCCAGTGTTTAGGGGCCATGACTGGAAAGCTGCTACCCCCAGCTCTGGAACCTTTGTACCCGGGGACCACCAGGAACGAGTTATTATTGGATCTGAGAGTTCTATTGGATTGGAGAGTTTATGCAAGAGATGGAACGATAAGGAAGAAAGACTGGCCTTTGCAAAACGTAATATATGTTTTGGAAAGGGCAGCTTTAGCTGCATGGCAGCAAAATGACATAGTTTATTAACACTTTCCTGGGTTCTTGAATGATATAGTAGAGGGATACCAAAAGAAACATGGAGAATAGCCGAATCTAAAGAAAGATGTGCCAGAATGGTGCATTGCAGTTATCTGTGTTGTGTTTTTTTCAAAAACCATGAAACGGTGCACTTGTGAAATGCAGGTAGTTACCTTCTTGTCTGATAGACAATACCAGGCAAATGATGTCACTTGCACCATGAACCTTGTATCACTATTGGAACTGCATAGGTGAACAAGTTCTGTCGAGTTTTAATCTCCTAATAAAGGATGCAAAAAGACACATGTCTAAATAAAACGTTCTACTTGCATCTGAAAACGCATACTTTAAGGAGATCTACAAATAAGAAGAATGGTGTCTGGGAAAGGCAGAGCAGCAAATCATTTAAACAAGAATACTCGATTTCCTGCAACTAATGGATCACAAAAATGTGAGAAGCCCAAAGGCTGGAGTTAGATCAACTTTAAATTCACAGCAAGAAATGTTAAAAGCCCCTTTCATAAATAAGATTTTCTGTAATTACCTGGAAAATGTTGCCATATGTTTTAAAGGTACATTGTACAAGGTAAGCCAATCAGTTGTGCATTTCGTTCTGAGTGTGTAAATAATGTTAACAATTAAAGTGAAACATTTATGAAAATTGAATTAGAAGCCTTTTGTTAATATATTAAATGATATAGCTACACTTTTGACTGTTAGAAGTAAAACAGGGAATACATTAATGTTTAAAGTTGCATGGCCAGATTATTGTGCTAAAGTGGGGTTGTCTGTGCTGGGTTTATTGGTTCATCTGTGAGCCTGACAAAAAGCTAAACTTCTTCAACAGAGGATACACATTTCTGATATGGGGAAGGTCAGAAAACCAAGGGGTTTGTGAAGCACTACACTGGAATGCCCTACCACCACCGCTGCGAGCAGAAGTCTCTCATCTAGCATTCCGAAAATCTTTGAAAACCATGCTCTTCAACTGACAATTCACGATATTAATCTAGCCTGCACCCCACCTTCACTGGAACGCTTCAAGGTGCCCCAAACATAAAATTGTTTTGAATGATTGTGTAACAAATACTGTGCAACAAATTCTCAATGTACAACAATTTACTGTCATCTGACATTTAACCTATGTATGTAACCCTGCGTAACTAAGTCTGCCACAAGTAACAGTGCCATAATGCATTTGGGCTGTATGTGCGCTATACAAATGTAAAAAATAAAATAAATAAATAAAAGTATCCATATGAAGGAACAGGTCCTTATGATGCATAATAGAAACACTTTGCCCCACCACTACAGAGAAAATCTAAAACTCGAGGCCTCTGAGAGATGGGTTCCACCCGCCCATATGGGATAATCTCAAGAAAAATATTCTTATAAAAATATTGACTACATTCTAGTAGGACCAAATACATCAGCTCTGTGCTGATAACAATTGAAGTTGGCTATTGGGATAGAGACCCCAGAATTCTATGTGAAATAGCGGTTATTCTTTTAATACATGTCAGCACGCCCTGGGCCACCTAATTATATTAACAAATTATTGGGCAACTCATTGGTCTGGGACTATTTTAAACTCAAAACTAATTCTATCAAGAGTTTTGAAACCTTGGTTAAACCTTCCTAGATCTGCCAGGATGTGCTGTCTTTGTGGATGTGGTGCCCTGGAGTCAGTCCAGCATCTGTTAAGCCATTGTGATTTTTTGGGCAGGTATAGGCGAGCGGCATGTGTAGCCATGGGCAAAAGCTCTGACCTTATTGCCGAGGACATTTGGGCCTTATTTATGGGGGGGAACCACAAGCCTTGTATTATCTTTCGCACCCTTTTTTGGAGAAAGAATGCTAGTATTTTGGAGAGTCTGTAATAATGTCTTGAAAAGGCACTTTGATGTTCTTTATTCATGGTTGGGTTTGGCCGAACGCATTGCAATGTACTAGTGTACTAATGCACAACCGGACAGGCAGTGTGAATATTGTTCTGAAATTTTAATTGATGTATTGTGTTCAACTATGCTAAGCAGTTAGCCAATTGTATTGCATTGTTCTTAATTGATATATGTGCCTACTGCTGTTGGAAGATACGGCTATATGACACAGTAATCGGAAGAAATAAAAACATAATTAATTTTGAAAGCATGAACGACCAGTTTGCATTTAAGGTTTTACCTCTTGACATTACATTGGACATATCACCTACCATATGTAGTAATAATGGGAACTCAAAAAGAGCCCTGTCAGCTACCTATACCAACCATTGACTAAAGGATTCACAAAGGAGCATCTGAGTGCTTTTCCCATGACTTTGTATACTAGCACAAGGTTTCACATCCTACCCAAATCTGAAAGAAATTAACCATAGCACTTTGAAATACATTTAAAATACCAAAATGTGGTGTTCACTGTACCTTTGCATTGCCTAAATATTTTTTGAAAAAGTGCAACTGTCCCAGCATGTGAGGGGCCCTTCTTCAAATTTAGGCCAAACATGAAATAGTAAGATCGTTCAGATGGTTCTGCATTCACTTCTGTAATCTGTCTGTGAGTTGCCGGTTCGAATCCCGCCAAAACCGACGCAGCCTTCCAACCTTTTGAGGTCCATAAACGAGTACCAACATCAGTTGGGTGATTTTGCATGTAAGTATGTTCTCTGAAAGATGATTTGGTGAAAGAACTAAATAAATAACACATTATTAACATCATTGTCATATACAAATTAACAATAAGGGTCCAAAGTGTATAGCCTTATTCTGATGCATGTACAGAAATATTATTAACTTTTGAAAAGAAGGGATGTCCTCTATAGCAGTGTCATCTTTTTAAGCTAGTCAATGGAAATACCTAACCAATTAAAATATGTGATGTCAGTATGGCAAGGTGAAAATGTGGAAAGGAGTGCTAGGAGTTTGACGTCTGCCGGAAGTGTAAAATATGTACCAAATGGATCAGTGCTGAGTATGGTACTGGATGTGATTGTGCATTGTCCACGAAGAAGCCATATGAATATTTTACCTAAGACAGACATGATTTTCTAGAGGCAGATTGCAGATCAGAGAGCCCTAACTGACCTGGAGAATTGCTGGGAAACTGTGAGGGTCCATACTGGCCCAGTGATGTAAAAGATTATCAGTAGGAACATTCCCTGATGTAATTAGATGTATTCCCCCTAGAACCATTTGTCTGCTAAAGGCCCAGGAGTGGGTGGACTGAGAAGAAATACAGCTAGGGGACTCATTCTGAAACAATTTGGTGTAAAATGCAACCTTTCTTTCCCACTATATTTGAAACCAATTAAAATATGTTTTGATGTATTGAAGAACACATTGCATTTTCCCTCTGCACAGTGTAAAATGGTTGATAAGTTATCACCAGCAGAATAGGAATAGGATGTTTCAGCTTGTTAGGATGAAATGTATCCTGCTTTCACTGTTTGTAAAGCTGAGTGAGATTACATTTAGATACAATCAAATAGCATCTTTCTGACTTTCTCTGTGCTGCATGCACAATTTAAACAGATAGAATTTCAAACTGGCAACTGTGCAGCATATTCTAAATCATAGCTAAATAAATTGAATCCTGCAGGTTTGCACAGGTGTAGTATGGCACTAGACTTGTGGAAGGGTTTACAACTTCTACATTTCCATGATTGAGTGATAAATCGCGACCTGTGAAAGTCTAAATATTAAGAAGAGTGATTGGCATGAAACAGATCTCAGTTGAACCACTTCCATTTCAATAGAGACTGATACAATTTAAAATGAACAGTAACATGTTACGAATTACATTGTGTCGAAGTGATATGACCCCAAATTAGATAGACCCAATTATCCAAGAGAATTGGGGGGATAGTTGTCCTTTCGGAAAATCATAATCTCGTGTGGATACAAATTGTAGATAAATTAATTATGAATGGATAACAGAGCTTCCTTAAACACAAACCTGTATATTGTGACTGCACCCATCTTGGCTTGTGTTTCCTTTGCATGCTTCCACAGCACCATATTTACATGTGGGAATTCATTGCTAATGAAACATTAAGATTTAGGTTTATAAACAATGTCTCTGGTACCAATACTTGTTATTGATATTTTTTTATTTATAACACGTCACAGGCCTTTAGTCATGGAGGCACACATACAAAAGAAACAAATACAAACAAAACATAAACAGAACTGGAGAAACACGGCAGAGGTGGAAGCTGGGAAACTAAACCAGTAAAAAAGAAGGAGTGAGGGGCAGGCCATTAAGATAGCATTAGCAAATCCAGCAGCAGGTTATACAGAAGTGAGTCTTAAGTTCCTTCTTAAAGATAGGAAGGGAGTACATATATTTATTTATGTATTATTTATTTATTGGAGATAATAAAATATGTTTTAAAACCAGTCTTTCTAAAAGGCAAATCAGCTTAATGTCTATGTTATGTGAAATATTCAAATGCATTGTCCCTCATTACGAGGTTGCCTGTAGGCCGCCGATAGTACCGGTGGCCTACAGGAAAACTCGATTTACCATTTTCATCACAATATATCAAGGTAATGCTGGGATATAACGGGCGGTGGAAGAACGATAAGTTTCCGTTGCCATGATTTGACTCCATGGGAATGGGAACTCCGAAGCACCGCCTTCAGTGGTTTATTTGTCAGTAGGGGCCTGAAATAATGGCAGGTTAGGCCTGCCAGAAGTTCACAGCCCCGACCAGCAAACACGGGGTGAGCCGGTCAGAGCTAGACTCACTTGTAATGAGTTAAAGATTCTTAGTGGGGTATAACGACTGGGACCTCGCGACCTGGACCTAATGTACACTGGACCTGGACTTCTGTTGCACTTCAAAATCCAAAGAAGGATTGCCCCTTCCTTCATATATTACATTTGAACAATGTCTGCATTTTGAGGCTGCGCCGGACACAACAACCAGAATTTAGCTTGGTGCTAATCCAAAATAAGTTTATTCAAAGGGGATTTTAGTTGATTGTATCAATTCATAAATCATATTTAAGGGGTGCCCTTTACAGTTTAAAGTTTAGACGTGTTTCGGCTAGCAGGGCTTTTATCAAACTGGGCTGAATTGATTACAATGTGAACAATTTCTGCTAAAATGTGTTATTTTAAATTGTTAATAGACATTTATATAAAACAAACAGACAGAAAATGAGGGTTGGTAGTATGTAGGAATGGTAAAGAAAGCGAGACAAAAGGGTTTGATTCCATATTAATGGTGAATTTACATAATAAATCATTGACAGATTCAAAATGATGTCTATCTTCATTAGATATATCTCATTTTGTAAAATTAACTTCCCATTGTTCTATTAATTCCTCCATTAAATAAGTTCATTGATTAATAAACCATGTTCATACAACGTTTCACTTAATTCCTCCATTGGATATGTTTTTTTTATTTAAAAGTTAATGAACCATATTCATATTATATTCACATTCTATAGTCGGCGATACCTGAATTTGTTTCTTTTAGACACTGATAACCAGGTTAGTAGTTCCCATCTATGAAAAAATCCTAACTGTACAACATAGTAAACTCCCATAATTGTTCCCTCAGAGTTGCAGAGTGAACTTATATGTTGGCCTCATCATGTATTATTTGTACAATGGTTTTTTAACTTGCTCGCAAAACATGAATTTACCAAATTTTATTCAAGAACTTTATATGGGTGACATTCAACTTACTTGCATTTATGGGGTCAGTTTGTCCTCTTCTATAACTTGATTATATCACCCAGTAGACAATGTGTCTCTTGCATATTCGTCTTTAACTAAACAACACCTTAGGGTCAGTTTCTTTTTATCTTACAAAAAAGAATGTTTATCAAAAACCTCCGCATATAGCTCCGGCAGCGGCCTATGTTTTACAATAGACTAACTGCTTAGATAGTTATCATACACAGATGGTAGTATATGCATTCCAGTTAAGTATAATCAGCTTACCTCTATGCCAGACTCACTTGTAATGAGCACCATTGACTGATAAGCTCTGATGTAATTATGGTGTTATCTCATGACGACTAGAAATTAAGTTATCTTTGAAATTTAAATGTAATAATAATTTTTATATTTACTTTAATAATTAATTGATGGGTGGTATGAGGGCTGCTTGTGTGCATGGCTTTTTAGTGAGATTTTAACAGGCAGTCCAATTCCTAGCTCTGTAAACCAGCTATTAATATACATTTATATTGTTCTTTGGTGACATCAATAGCATACAGTTTTGGGGCCACCATTTTATGGCCATATTTGGTTTTCTTGTATTTAATCAAATTGAAGTTTCAATTTCACATCTCCAAATACAGCCTGTTTCTGTTCCCAGAATTGTGGGGTGAGATTGTATAGCAGGGAGTATGAAATTATTGGATGCACATTAGTGATATTTATAATGATATCAACAAATCTTACAATGGAAGCTGTCATAATTGGGGACTTAGAATATGACAATTGATAACAAGTGGAAGGATCAGGTGGGGGTTGAATGAGACAAGAATATCTTGAATGAAGGACAATGTATTGCAATAAACATGGAGACCTCTGAACCATACCTGCAGATAGTATACATGTGTTGTTTGCATGCATAGGTCCAGTACAAGACTGTACTTTATTTTGTTTCTCATGTCGTGAGAACAGCTAGTAAATAGCCTGTTTTTGGCTCAATTGCTGTAGATATTATTGGTCGAAGGTAAAGCATTCCTGAGAGGAGAGCTAGTGAAAAGACAACTTCCAGCATGAAGCTCAATAGTCATGTAAAGGTAGTAGTGATTGTCCAGGCAGGACTTTATTTGAGTATTCTTGCATTGTTGTTTGCATGCCAGCAGAATCTTACATTCATTCAATGGCAATTGTTCTACCTCTGTTCCTTTCACGTGTGCACTCCAAATACCTGTATTATGCTTTGTGAAAAAAGACAGAGCAAGCATAGGATTCATTCTCCTCCATTCAAGGTTTCTTTCCCTTTTTTCCCGCTGCCATACTTCAAAGGAACGTGTTGCTTTGCATCAATATCTGATTTCAAAGGGATTCCTTAAGCCAATGACATAAATAAATGTCAGTATTTGTTGGATGAAAAACAGAAGTAGCATCTCTTTCCTCTATGCTCATATATAGACATAGTATTCTCATTCGGAGTTCCTTGTAGTAATGGGAGTCCTTGTCCCCTAGAGGGAAGTCACTCTCAGTCAGGTTGCGCTTTCCTTGACCCCTAGGGAGGGTCTTGCTTAGCAGGCTCACATCCTTGTCCTCAAAAGGGGTGGCTCCACCTGGGAAGAATGGATGAACTGTTTAGATTTGTCATATACCCGTCCCAATAAGCGGGAGCCCACCTAGGGAAGAAGTGATGACTTCTCTGATTTCATCAGATATTCCTTCTGTGTAACCGGAGCACCCCAATTCTGAGGTTTCTATTCTTTTGAGCTTACCCTTTTCTCAGATCCACAAAGCTGTGTCCTCTTTTCCCAGAAAGGTTTCCAAGATGTTATACAATTTTTTTGAAGCACCTTCCAGAGAAGGATGGATTAAGATATCCAGAAAGGTAGGGAAGTCTGTGCCAATGATGACTTCCTCTAGTAGACCAGGTACCACGGCTGCTTTTATCTTGGTGGAGCAACCCCAACTTCTAGGGTGAGGGGAATTTTCAGATAGGTCTCTACATTGCCATGTACGCAGGTGATTTTTATAGCTTCCTCCCCTTTCACATCCTCGGGGTAGAATAGATCTAAACGTAAGGCAGTTTGGTTGCTCCCTGAGTCAATTAGGGCTCTAGCCAAGATGTCATTGACTCATATGTCTTCTTGAGTTTGCAAAGGCAGTGGGCCACAGTAACACACCTCTGTCTCTTCCAAATCTTCTTCTTTACCTTCTCCCTGTCCTGACCATTCCTCAGTCCCTATTCCCCCTATTTCCCTGGGTCCCTTAAGGAGGATTTCGGGACAGACTTGAGTAAAATTACTCTTTTCTCCACAGAAAAACAGGTATGCGTGATGGAGAAAGAGGTTTCTCCCTTGCTATGTCTTCCTACGGGGTTATTTTTGTCCGAAGTCCCTTCTTTCAGTTGGGTTTTACAAGAGAAGGTTTTTTCAGGTCTTTTATAGGATTCAATCAAAGAAACTCTATTATGTGGTTTATGCTATTTTCTGGGTTCTGCCGACTTCCCTGTCTGTTTAAAGTATATAATAATCTCAGAGGGAGCCTGGGCTCTCTGAATAGCCATATCTAGGGAAGGCTGAGGTTGTTGAAGTGCTGTTCTCTGGAGATATGGAGGGAAAGCAGAAATACATTGTTCCAGTGCCAGAGACTCCAATATCTCTGGTCAAGTTTTCTTCCCTAACCATTGGTTGAGGGTATTTTGGTCTCGCCCAGCCAATTCCAGCAGGCCTTCTGTTAGGAAATATTTCTCTTTACAGCACATTTCTCTCCATTTTTATGGACCCGCCAAACTTTTTTCTTTTTCTTTTTGAATCTGAACTGCTGTTTTTGCAGAGTACTAAAGCCTTCAGCTTCACTACACTGGCTTTTGCTCATTTGTCATGGGGAAACTGACATGCCGTTGAGGCTGTCGGTACTGGGAAATATTATTTCCCTTATTCTTGTTACTTTGTTGTCACTTTTGGTCACTTTTTATCATTGTACAATATATCGTACAATGCAGTACAATGGGGTACACTTTTTTCCCTAGACTAAAAAGGGAGGATTTTTGGTTACTTTAGGTATGCCAAAGAGACAATTTTGTACTATTTTGTAGTGTATTTTACTTTAGCCTTACCACCTTTACTGGGTTTGGCTACTTACTTTGGCTAGTGTCCAAACATGGCCGTTCCACAAGGTTTATCATTTGCCTCTTGGCCATCTTGTCACCAACACTTCTTCCTGATCTGTGAGGGCACAAAAATCCTTATATGGACTCCAGTGCCCACGAAAGCAGAGGCTTTTCCCGGGCAACTGCAGGGCCATGTGTGTTTGATGCCTGGAAGTGGGTTGGGACTGTCTGGTCCCAATCCACAAACTGGTTTCAGTGTGTCTGAATGGTATGCATGAGTTGTGCCACTGTAACGCTCACCTGGTATCCACGGGGACGTCACTCAGCCTGTTCTGACCTCTTACGACCTGGAACCCTTCCCTGGAGGCTATTCGACTGGAGACTGGGCCTGAAACACAGGATTGGTAGAGTTTAATTCCCTATTGTCTCTGTGTACTTGAACCCCTTCTTCCCCGGGGTCCAACCCTTCCTTTTGTTTCACAGCTCACCTTGTTTTCTTGGATAGTGTGCTCTCTGTCCTGCCTTCAGTGCAGGGGCATGTTGATTGATGCGGGCTCATTGCTGCCTAGTTACTTCACTGGCAAGAGTCCGACAGGTAAGTGTAATGAGTCTTTTGAACAGTTCTCTAACTCCGTTCCTTTCCTTCCTTAGATGATGGCCGGCGTCCGGGGATGGCGGCGTGCTGCTGAGATGAGTAGCGCTGAAGGTGAGTGAGAGCACGATGCGCGTTGCGCAATGCACCCCTTTCGTATTTGCATTGAACTGAGTTATATTTCTGTGTTTTTTAGGTGCTGTGACGTTTTCAGCGTGGATGCCGGTTATGAAGAACAAATGCGGTGGGTAAGCACGGTATTCAGCGCCTCTAGATGTTTCCACGCTAACCTGTAGTGTCTTTTCCCTCTTGCAAATGGATGAGAAGTTCCAGAGACAGAGTTCCCCCAGAGTGGCGGGGATTCAGGTAAGCGTTTGAAGCTTGTACAGTATTTAAAAATAAGCAAAGATTTGCAGAATGCTTGCTAATGCCTTTTTTCTGTTCTTTTCCCTTTTCCTTAGGAAGCGGCGTGCCGGGATGGGAATGATACCGCTGAAGATGCCAGCAGAACAGAAGGAGCGATGACTGATGGGCAGAAGTGACACAAGGTAAGGCTGTTCCTAGCGGTGTTCTTGTTCTTGCAGGAGCTGAGCGCAGAAGAAAGATGCAGGCCTACTGGAGACCAATCCGAACACAGTGAGTGTCACGCTGCAGGTGCAGAAAACGCAAAGCATGTTTCTCAGTTTGGGTGTGGCTTAAATAGTCTCTGGGTATCCCAGGAGCCTCTGGGCTGAACCACACCCAAAAGACTAGACCGCACATGCAGTTCTGGGAACCGAAATATGTGGGGGCATCCATCTTGTCCCCATAAGTGCACTACAGGTCCTATCCCCAATGTTATCCTATGGGAGTGAGTGAGTCTGGTGCCACAAGTGCCAAGTCTGACTCCAAGTGGGTCTTTGGAGGGATGGAGAGGCCCTTGAGGGCCATGTAGGTGATCGTGGCCTGTCTCCAGCCTGACATCTTGGAGAGCTGGGGACATGAGGGGCAGGAATCATGACAGCCACCAGTGGTCCTAATTGGGCCTCTGCTGAGGTGTATGTGTGGACAAGATCTTTGATTGTCTATTGGGAGTTTTGGCTCTTACCTGCTTTTCCGATAAGAAGAGGACCCTTGCACCCATTCTTCAGAGATCTTGAAAGAAACCTGAAGGAACCAAGTATCATGTCCAGCTGCAAGACGTCTAAGGAGACCATGGACCAGTAGGAAGAAGGCCTGGTGACCAGCTTCTGCTGGTGTCCTGGTATAGACCTGTCTTGTAGCTGACCTTCAGCAGTTGTACAAAGGAGCTGCAACCTTTAGAGTCAAGGGAACATCCATTCTTGATGTCAGCTCGGAGATCTGTGAAGAAGAGACGATGGAAGTGCCACTGGATCACTGATTGGCTGTTGTTAGGCAGAATCATGAGCAGTACACTTTGGGGACACTACACACAATTAAGTCAAAAGGTGTAAGTACAATTTCACCTTTTGTACAAGCCTGTACTACATAGTAAAGTGGTAGCGATGGCTGAGCAGCCAGACCTATCTCAAGAATAAAGTGAGCAGTACCAGAGATTACACGAAGGACAACAATCACTATGGTTCAAACAAACACTGATTCAAGGTTTCTGAGTAAAGGAATATACATTTATTTACACCATCATTAAAAAAAAACAGTTCACTATCATAAAGCAGCAGAAAATCACAGTCTTAATAGACTAAAACAACACCCAATAAATTCTGGACAAGTTAAGCTCAAAATGAAGAGTGAGCACAATGGCATTCCAGCAATTTAAAAAGGGAGGAAAGACAAGGTTATCCAAAATCAATAGCACCAATAGGTTATAGGCAGGGCAATCTAGAAAAGGCTACTACAACTAGGATTCAAGTCAATAGGTCTGGGCCAGTGTTAATGGTTCTGAATCTTTGCAGAGGATCCCACAGTTCAAAGTAGTTTGTGGTTAAGTCTTTGCCAAGAGTTCAAAACGTAGTTGGTCGGAGGGAAAGTTACTTAAAGGAGAAGAGAAGGACAAGCCTTCGTAAAGGCGAAAGATTTCCTGCGCTTTCACCGTGGTCCGACGGAACGAACGACCGAATTTGCACAGTACCTTAAAAGAAGAAGAATGCTGTAACTGAGGCAGTTGTTCCTGGCAGTTCCTGCAGGCTCGTGGTTCCTGAAGCTTCAATCGTGGTGACAAGAAGGAGGACGGCTGAAGGTTCCTGCACTGCCCAGGGAAGAATCCAGCAGCGGAGCAAAAAGATGAATAAAAGGTGAGCTCCTTAAAACCCAAACTGGTTCTCTTCCCACTGGCTATCCGATTTACTGCAGCGATGCACAGTAAATTCAACCAGGATGAGGACCGGTGTCTGGTGTTTGGCAAGCTGGTTTTTTCCACCAAGCTCAAGGGAAGAAGATTCCTTGCAGATCTCCTCTGTTGTCAAAGTTTCAGGCAATTCGGATCTGCAGCAGGGCTTCACCGGGTGTCCAGTAGTTGCAGCATTCGTCTTCCTTCAGCTTTGCAGAGGAGGTCCCAGTCATGGCCTGCACCCCTTCCTCTTATTTCGAGGTACCAGGAGCGTACTCGCCAAGGTATGTGACGTATGAAGAGCAAATTAACCTACAAAGAGCTGCACTGGGACTCTGCCCAGTATACATCAGAAGATCCATACCGGTTGAAGCACCCATAACCAGACAACTCTGGGCAGCAAGGTACCCTATTAGACAGCCATACCAGCCACTGATACAAAATGAGGAGTACCTACATACGGTACATGAAGAGACCCCAAAAGCCTTAATGGAAGGCCAGTGGAAATGACACAAGGACCTGAACAGACCCGTCAAGGAATAAAAGTAGCTTTAGAAGATAACACGCCAGTGTGAGTAACTACGAAAATGAATGGAATAGACACAGAGAGGAGACAATGTTACAACGTGAGGAAACAGTTCTACGAGACAAGATGGAAGTAACCGTCCTGTTAAATGTGTGTAAATAGGCTTGAAACGCAAGATGCTAAGAAATCGATACTGCTTGCAATGCTTAGTAGAAGATAGAGTGGCAAGCGCCAACCATATATCTACCTCAATAAGGCACATTATACAAGTGTGACTCCATTTTGTAAAGGCAGAAATGTACCCAGGCGGCCAGAGGCCTGACTGGCCAAGTTTCGAAACCCAGCCAAAGGCAAGAGACGGAGCGGAATTGAAACTCAACAAAGAGCGGCTCATGCCTAGGAAATCGAGGTCAACCAGAGAAGGGGAGGAGAGCGTCAGCTCACAAGACTCCAACTTCAGAGCATACCAGGCTGCCTCATGAAGGTCAAGATAAGGGGGGCCCATGCAGGTGGCTAGGCTGACACAGAATTAAATGTACTAAAAGCTGGAAACTGAAGCAGATTCATGGTGAATTAACACATGACCAGCCAGGCGCGAAGAAGTACCATCGGCTGATGTCATCCAGGACCCGAGAATGCCATAACTTTTCCTGATAAGAGACTACAGTTTCGAGGCCATCCTTAGCCAACTAATTGACACGTCACCCTAAAACACTGATTGATGGATGGGAGGCAGGGTGAAACTTGGGACACCAGGCACAGGGGTGTCCATTCTGCATGCTGCTAATTAAAAGTGGAAATTTATGTCTAGGGGTGTAACCTGCCCAATCACAATGGACCAAGTTATCTGGAGTCCTATAGATATTGTAACCAATAGGACGTTGTAGTTGTAGTGACGTCTATCATGCATAAGGTTGAGGGATGGGCATAGACGCCCACCCGATAAGAGTTATCCAATCTGCATGCCCTATTATCATATACAGATATAACACCTATACTTAAGTTACATTTCCTAACCAATTATATTGCATGATGATTTTTTATAGAAATTAGACGTCAGTGAAGACGAATTTTGCCTATAAGAATTGCTGTTCGACTGAAGTTCGAGGAAGTCGGAACGAGACAGGTGATCGCAATGCTGCTGGTTTCCATTTGTTTCTCTGTTTGATGTAATTGTCATTAAACGGACTTCCCTTTGCCAACTTACTGAGTCCTCATTATTGAGTCGTGGTGGAGTAAGTGAATCCTGCACCCCCTGTCCTCACAGTGTGCAGCTATCTTGTCTTACAAGTTCTGGAGCGTGAGCGCTGACCTATGGGCCTGTCAGTAACTTCTTCCCCTCCTGAACACTTGGTAGCGTGAAGATGGTTTCGGCCATCGATTATTGATTATCGATTGATATAGTTATAAGACACCTTTAGACCGACTGCACAAAGTAACTCTAGGCCTTCCGTAAAATCACAAGTCCTTACGCTATTCCTGCTGAGTAGACTGAGAAGCTCCCCGTGGACAGTGATAGAGTAAAACTTCAAAAATCTGCAGTGGGTCTGAAGGAACCTGCCTTTCCAAGCATAACCCTTCTCATTCCCATGGGCAGCCGATCAGACAAAAAACTTAAAAGCGGGAAGAGGAAGGGGCGGTGATCGCGAAGTTCCAGATAGGAAAAGATGTGATCGGTGAGTGAAGCAATAAAACTCGTTACTTTGGCAAATGTCGTGTATGCATTAGAGCCAGTAATGGAAAGGTAACGGTGGGCGGCAGAGAAAAATAAAGTAGTTAGAAGTAGAGAAGACTGTATATATATATAGGGGGTAATGACTCAAGCATAAGAAATAAAGAGAGGATTACCAGGGGGGCACCTGAGACAAAACGTAAGGATTACCAGGGGGGCACCTGAGACAAAAACGTAAGGATTCTCCTTGTTCCTGCGCTTTAAAGATTGGTCAGAAGGAACGTGAACCCATAGCCCACAGAGGGGGACAATTTAGGCTACGGTGACGATTAAAGACGGCATCAAAGGGGTTTGTTCACATCTCATGACGGGGTATTGATTAGAAGGCAGGTATACATATGACCATCTGGTGTCCGTCTAGTCTGTCAAATGTCTGTCATGTGTGTCCTTGTTAGGTCAAATGTGAAATAATTGTATTGTTGATTGATTGAAATGCATTATGGCTTTATGCGATTCTGTAACTAAGAGGGAATCACCATTGAATTGATGGGTTTTGAGTAAATTGTTGGCACAAAATTTGGCAGGAAAAGATTGGATTTGAGCTTGCATATTTGGTGCTCGCTCATACTATTGAGAGGTCAAAAAATTGTATAAAAACTGGTGGTGACGAAATTAAGAATGGAGGAGGTTACTCCGCTTGCGCATTGGTGCAAGCAGCTACCCAAGCATGCACCAAAGCTGAAAAAATAAAGCCATGAGTTGGTCAAGGGTACCGCCAATAAGAAGTTTATGTCATGTCCCCAGAATGGGTCACTCTCTAAGGCTGTTCTACAGCACATGACTACCTTCCTACACACCACATATTCGGGCAAGAAGTTAGAGAAACGTCTTGCTGTTCTAGAGTTGTGGAAAATGTTAGAAGAAACGAAGGTGCAAGAACCACCCACAGACTGGATACTAAATGTATTTACAGAGGGGGGTGAGACGCCTACCGCGCCACCAGCCCCGCCTGAGTCAGTCATTGAAGGAAGCAAGTCAGAGGGTTTTTACCCATTAAGTGAACTTAAAGCAGCCACAGGGTATAGCAACCCCGCATATGAGTCGCCTACGTACAGTAGTGACGATAATAAGGGAAAAGAACAGGAAAACAGTATCGCCTCAGCAGTCTCAAGGGACAAAGAGAGATGCAAAGATAAAGGGAAAGATTGAGCACGGAGTTGTGCACCTCCAGATAAGGAGAAAGAGGGAAAGAAACATAAAGCAAATGAAGGTAGAGGTGATGAGATAGCAATCACGAAAGACGAATGGATGGGAGGTCAAATATTACTGAAGTTAGATGGAAAAGTAAGTAATGAAGTATTAGGGAGAATTCTCGTATAAGGCTAATTTCCCAAACCAAGTGAGTCCCCCAGCAGCTTTGCTGGATTTTTGGGGTTTGTTTTTTTCTCACTCTTAGGCATGATTTGAGGTATGTCTTTGGCTTTTTGTGTGCTTATGGGCTATGGGGTCTTTTACTCCATAGGGTATCATCTGTTTTTTGTGTATGTGTTACACAGCGCCCTCAGTGCAGTAACACAGGGGTGTCATAGTGACCCCCAAACATAGACTCCATACACTGGGACTGACTATCTCCCAGGGCATGTAAAGTCACCATTGACTTTACTAGTCCAAAATTGTGAACAGAACCAGTACAAACCATCATATTGTGGAAGTACTGGAAGGGGTTAATTCAATTGCCCCTGGGTCTGTTTCCATGGGGGTACTGTCCAGTCCCCTTTGTCAAGTTTCTCGCTGGTGGCAGTGGTTACCACGCAAAATATTCCACCGGAATATTTCCTATGGGATTTTCCCATTGATTTTAAACGCACCACTTTTTGGTGCAATGTTAAAGATACCGTCAGTTTATTTATTAAATATTAAATCACCAGTTGGGTCTTTTTGCCAGAACTCTTTTCTAAAATGGCGTTCGTGTCCGTCTCTGTAACTCCAACCAAGGTTAGGCCCTTTGTTCCACTTTTTGGAGGGCTTCTCCACAGAAGCCCTCCAAATGGTGCCACTCTGTCTGGGTTCCACAGGATGCGTGGGGAGGGGAATTGGCACCCTGGAGTGTGTTGCCTTATCAACTCAAGTCGCACTTGATTCTGATTGGCCCAGTGGTGAGCCGCCCGTGCATGTGTGAGTGACAGCTAGGCTGGTGAATGGGGTTTTTTCTATATAAAAGCAGGGCCTTTGGGACTGGAACTTCAGAAGTCGCCACAGGACCTAAGAATCCAAAGAGGGAAGAAGCTGAGCCATCTGCAACGACGACACCACCGGTGGAGCCCTGCTGCAATGAACTCACCACTTTCCCAACGACAAGGGAAGATCTTCTGCTGGACAGGTCTTCTTCCTCTGAGCTGGTGGGACCAACCAGTTCGCCCCTTTTCGCCTTCCAAAGATGTCTCTTGGTCGAATCGCCCGTGCCAAGCACCCTGGCGGCTGGATAGCCAAGCTTCACCACTTTGACCACAAATAAAAGGAACGCACCTTTTACCGATGAACTAGGCTGCTGGTTTCATCCCTGTGCAGTGCATCGACTCCACGTTTCCTCCTCAACGAGATCCTCCCTTCCCCATGTCGAAAAAATTTACTGCAACCACTGCCAGGAACAAGTTCCACCGCTGGAGCTTCCTCTCTCTTTAAGGTACTGTGTCCTGCCTGGCCTCACTTTCTTCGGTTTGCCCAAGGTGACCCTTAAATCCTTGGCTTTCCAACTGGGTTGGCCCCAGACCTTCTAACTTTATCTTCTTGAATCGCCCCAACCTCTTTTGAGCATTCTGCAAAGACTTTTAGTGCATTTTAAACTGTGTGATCCTGGGCACAGTTCGCTTTGCTCCATTTAAAGTAGGCCTGGCCTATGAACTTTGTCTCTACAGTGTATACTGCCTTTATTCCCTTGCTGAGTACTCCTAAAAGTGTTGGGACCTGTTTTATTTCTATGCTCTGCCTTTTTCTCTCCCTTTATATTAACTATTGGAGTGCCATCTATGGTTACGCGCTCACATCTGTTTTAACAAATTGTGTTGTTTTAACTCTGACTTGTCTAATAGTTATCAAGGGAGGTGTGTATATTTTACCTGACTGTGTTTTAAATTGCTTTTGAATTAGAGTGCTAGTATATTGCCTAAAGTGTGTTTTAAATAAATAATTATATACTTTTTATACAAAGCTCTGGTCAATGTTTGTTTGCTCTACTGTGTTTTTAGCCCTATTGTGTATACTCTATATACTGCCCTACTCTTCTAGAGAGAAGTCTGACTGCTCAGCCACAGCTACCAGGTAAATCTGGGTGGTGCGGACTGCTACCAATTGGGTTTACTGCTTACTCCTGTAGTCTTAATTTTTTTGCAGTGTTCCCCAAGGGAACTGCACAGGATTCTGCCTAACATGATTTGAGGCCAAGGGAGAAGTCTGATGAGATGCAACGGGGAGAGAAAGAGAAAGGGATGGAAGA
Organism: Ambystoma mexicanum; assembly: GCF_040938575.1. Classification (NCBI taxonomy): domain Eukaryota; kingdom Metazoa; phylum Chordata; class Amphibia; order Caudata; family Ambystomatidae; genus Ambystoma; species Ambystoma mexicanum. Next base: position 920,843,206 of record NC_090941.1, read on the forward strand.
AAGAGATGAAAGGACTAGAAAGAAAGATAGGCTAAGGCAAGAACAACTATATCACGAAGAGCAAGGAATACTGCTCAGTCGCACACAGTATGCAGCCTATAAAAAGTACAGGCAGAACATGTTAAGGTTGGAGGAAGAAAGGAGAGTGCACAAAAGGAAAGTAAAAAAGGGGGAAGATGAGGAAAATAGAAGGGCAAAAGAACGTAGAAATGAACGGATGAGGGAAGTAGATAAGGCTAGGAAAGAAGCATAGAAGCAAAAGGAAATAGACGAGGAAATAGAACGTAAGCACAGACACAGGGCACGGGATCTTGAATATTTGGAGCGGGAAGTGATTAAACCCAATCCCACAGTAGAATGGGAAGAAATAGAAGAATTCTTTCCTGCAAGTGATGCGGGACAAATATTGAGGATGATTTAGACACCAGAAGCATCGGGGAAATGATTGATAAAATATACAATGAGATGGGGCTAGAGCAGATATCTGATGGGGGAAGGGAAGATGAGCGCTTAGAAAGCACTCAGCTATATGACACTGAGGATGTCACCCGAAGTAGTGGCAGCAGGGGACTGTCCCTAGGCAGACTAGAGACATGGCAGAATGAAGAGGATGCAAGGAGTTGTGTAAATTGGGAGCATTCAGAATCGGACTCCTCAGGGGATATGGAGGATGAGACATATGAAGAAGGGAGATGGCGCGAAAAGCGGATCACAAGGGACCAGGGGATACGATGGTCAGACGCTAGCGGGTCCACAAGTAGGGCACTGAAGTCTGCCGCGCCGTCCGGCTGTCATGAAGGAACATCCCACGGTCAGACAGATTAAGGGCATTGCCAAGTAGATGGCAAGGCGGGAATGCCACCCCGGTGACAGACCGGAGAGCTATGGGGAAAGAGAAGGGGGACTGTGCATTCCAATTCCTGTTGCTAGAAAAGGGGGGAGCCAGACTACAGTATATTCCATGGCCACATATGGAACGAAAGAACCTTAAAAATAAGCTTCCAATGCCGACATCGGGAGCCGGAAAGTGGATACACGAGTTATAGAAAATGACGGGGGGTGTCACCTTAGCTATAGGGGATATTAAGGGCCTCCTACATGCCATACTTGAAAGAGCAGATGATGTATGGAAACGGGCAGGCTATCCTAGGGTAACCCTAACTAACACCTCCCATGACGGAGCGCCGTTTAATAACTGTAGGGCAGCAGTGTGGAAAACGCTGCGAACGCTATATCGAGACACTTCTGATATGGGGGCTATAATGACTCGAAAAATGAAAGAGTCAGAGGATCCATTGATTTATATCCAGAATTTTCATGACCCGTGGGTGCTCGAAACGCATGAGTCTTGGACGAAATCTATCCCTGTATTCTACCACATATTATGCCAAGGGTGGCCTAAACCCGTGCAGAAGCAGCTAAAAAAATTGGTAGGTGTAGAAGCAAAACCATGGGCCGAAATACAGTTGACAATTGCGCACTACTGTAGATTGTTGTAAGAAAAGAATCAGAAAAAAGAGGCAACTCGTAAGGGCGAGGAGGCGAAGCTGGTGCAAAAGAAGCTCTCGAAGTATGCTCTCGAGGGAGCCATGCTCACCAGCCCAGCCGAACAAAGCATTCAACAAGCGGCAACCCATCGCAGAATAATCAGGGTAACGCAGGATTTTACCCAAGAGGAAGGGGTTTTGGAGGAAGAGGATGGCAGAGTAATCAAGGAGGGTTTCGAGGTAACCAGGGAGGCTTTCAGAATAATCAAAATGGCTTTCAGAACGTGCAGATGGGCCATCAAGCTATGCCAGATGGACAGATGGCCCGACCACCGCCAGTGTGTTGGCTGTGTGGAATGACAGGACATGCAGCGTGCATGTGCAGAAGCCAAGGCGTGTGGCAAAACAGCAAGGGATGGGGGCAGGCATGGTGAATCAGCCTGCCGTCCCACAACCGGGCAGTGCCCAAAATTACACAGTGCAGGTGTCAGGCATGCAGCAAGGTGCACAGCAGGTGGGTCAACCACCCAGCATGGGGAACTTGCCGCAGGGACATCCCCAGCAGGCACCACCGCAAATTTCACAGGGCACTAGCTCCGTAGGGGGAGTTAACCCTGGGACTTTGGGAAATCAACAAGTATACAGTGGGCCGAACTTATATATAAAATAGGACAGCTCACGGGGGACTCTGATGTGTTCTATCCTATCAGTGACACCAGACCCTAACAAGGAACCAAGGGTGAATGTCACCATAGGGTGGAAAGAGTATTCCTTCTTAGTTGACACGGGTGCAACGCGCTCATGCATTAGAGAAGGCAAGTTTTCCTTGTCTGGTGAGGCTATAGATACTAAGAGTTTCACTGGAGCTCATAGTAGAGTCCCCTTTACAGACGCACTCCCAGTCTCAGTGGGAGAGCGAGAAATGAATGTACCTCTGTTATATTCGCGTCAGACCCCAGTAAATATTCTGGGTCGGGACCTGATGACTAAATTAAACATGACAATCTCGTTTACCGAGAATGGTATAGTGTGCTCCACTCCAGGAATGCATTATTCAAACGTGTGCAAAATGATCAGAGCATACTCAGGGCGTATAGCCATGAGAGCTATACCATTGGAACCAGAAGTCTTTGCATATGGCGTGTGGGTGAGTCTCATATTTTGGGTCAAGATGATCAAACGGGAGGTGCCGCAGAGAATGATGTTGACACTGATACGTCCAGAGTACTTTGATGATGACATAGCCCAAGTGCCTGCCGCAGTATGGACTACAGGGCCCTATGATGTAGGTCTCCTGAAGGGGGCAGGTGAAGTGAAGATTAAATTAAAACCAGGAGCCATTTTGCCACGAAAATACCCCATGTCCAGAGAGGCAGATGAAGGGATAGCAAAGACAATTTCTGCCATGATGGAGCAGGGCATCCTAGTGACGTCAGAATCACCTTGCAACACAGTGATTTATCCTGTCAAGAAATCAAAAGGAGGGTCTTGGCGTTTAATCCAAGATTTACGAGCACTAAACGATATAGTTGAAGCCAAATTCCCTCTAATCCCTAATCCATCCTCAATACTGTGTAACATACTCACTGAGGCAAAATATTTCACGGTGATCGATTTGAAAATTGTGTTTTTCCCGATTCCGTTGCACTGTGAATCACAAGACCGGACGTCATTCACTTTCAGACAAATGCGCCTGAAAAGCACAAGGTTGCCACAGGGGTACTGCGAGTCCCCGTCTATTTTCAAAAGAGTCCTGCAAATGGACCTAAGCAATATTGCGGTGGACAGTGTTGTTTTGCAGTATGTAGATGACATTCTGATCTGCAGCACCACTGAAGAGCAATGCAGGCGTGACTCTGTCCAGCTACTAACTATACTGGCTGAGAAGGGATACAAGGTTGATAAGGAAAAGCTACAGTACTGTCAGCAAGAAGTGTTGTACATAGGGCAACTGATCTCGCATGAAGGGAAAAAGCTAACCCCAGAAAGGGCTGAAGCTAACAAACGCAAAGCTTCTTAGGCCTGTGTAATTATGTCAGAGCATGGGTCTTTGACTACAGCTCATATACCAAGCCCTTACTGCAGGCCTAAAGAAGGCCCAGGTGACAAGGGAAGGTATCGAATGGACTGAGGCAATGGAAAAAGGGTTTACAAAACTCAAGGGGCAATTTGTAAGGCCCCAGTTCTCAGAATTCCTAAATACGCAGAGGAATTCTACCTGTTCTCGCACACCGATGGCAATTTTATGACGGCAGTGCTCGCACAGCAAACCTCGCTGGGGTACAAGCCCCTAACATATTACAGTGGGAGTCTAGACCCGGTCATGAAGGGCCACTTCCCATGGGAACAAAACCTAGCTGCTGCCGCATTCGCTATCGAAAAGGCGTCATCTATTGTGATGGGGTGCTCCATGACATTGTATGTTGAGCACTCACTGTTCGCCATACTAGAGAAGCCAAAGGGCACACTGACATCTCAAAGAGCATCCGCCTATCAGGTGATTATCTCTAATCCATCAATCAAGTGCGATGTAAAACTGTAAACCCTGCTACATTCATAGCTGAGCCAGTCACAGAGGGAGAACCTATACATGACTGTGCGAACTATGAGGAATTCTATGATGAGATCCCCAGGGTAAAGGAAAATGCCCTGGCGAGTGGAGAGATTGCCTTCATTGATGGGTCTTCGAGAATCGACCAAGAAGACGGACAAAGGTATACAGGCGTGACCGTGGTGAAACACCTGGCGAACGGAGAGTTTCGAGTACTCGTTAGTGCACAAATACATTCCCATTATTCGGCACAGGCTGCAGAACTATTGGCATTGATACTCGCTATTGAGAATCATGCAGACCAGGAAGTAACGGTGTATAGTGACTCCGCCTATGTGACGTCCATGGTGCACGCAGGACTAGCACACTGGAAAAGGAGGGGCTACCTCTGAGCAGACGGCACGCCAATGCAAAATGCAGCCTTATTGGACAGGCTGATAAAAGCACTACAGCTCCCAGTTGGCATAGCAGTCGTGAAATGCGCATCTCATACCAAGGGGACGGATTTCGTGTCACGTGGAAATCATGAAGCAGGCACGGAAGCCAAGCGCATGGCATCCAAAACTGAAACAATCATAGACGTGGAGGTGGCACGTACCAATGAGATGATGATGGTAGCCCGAGCCACACCAGAATCCTATAGCAATATGGGGCAGACTCAGCTAATGGAGCTCCAGGCGGAGGCACCTCAGGAGGAGAAAAATGTGTGGAAGCATCGAGGGTGTTCTTTAAACCCCTGTGACGGGTTGTGGAGGCAAGATAGCACTGGTAAACCAGTAATGCCTGTCGCCCTTCTAAAGGTAGCTTTAGAACAACTACACTACCCCATCCACATGACGAAAGAAAATCTTGCTCGCAGAAGACTGGTTCACACCGAATTTAGCAGAGCATGTTGCATTTTTCATGGTGAACTGCATTATCTGCCAGTAGTTCACCGCTGGGCACACATTAAAAGTAGTGAGAGGAATCATTCCCAGACCAAATGGACCATTCCAGCACTTTCTTATCGACTACGTCGACATGATTCAAGTGTGCAACAGGTACAGGTATTTAATTGTGGTGGTGTGTCCATTCTCTAGATGGATAGAAGCAGGTCCCTGTACACACCCCGACGCTACCTGTGCTGCCAAATTCCTAGTGACGGAGGTGTTCCCTAAATGGGGGGTGTGTGAAGTAATGAGATCAGATAACGGGCCTCACTTTGTAAATTAAGTTTTCGAACAGATTAGCTGTATAAAGCACAAGTTCTCATAGGCGTATCATCCTGATGGGGACGGGATATGTGAACGGATCAACGGCTTGCTTAAGGGGAGGATAGCCAAGTTGAAGCTCACATTATAGAAGGGATGGCTGCACTGTCTACCATTGGCATTGTATGCACTTCGGAACCAACCAGGATCCGACCATCATCTCACGTTGCACGAGATAGTTACAGGCAGAAGATTGAGGACCTCTCTAACCCCTGAGATAGTGCTAGTTGTGATGCCCAGCCGACGAGAGAGGTCATGGGAACAGAGATGCAAAAGTACCTAGACTGTATGACATCCAGCACCTCTGTCATTACAGGCCAGCTGCAGTGAAGGCGAAAAGGGGACGGCGCAGCATGAAACACAACAGGAAGTGCTGAAGCAGGCGCAGCTCAAATCCTTTGTGCGCCCCTAGTCTTCCCTGGTGATGCAGTATTGGTGAGAAACCGCGCAAGAAAAAGGTGGGACGAGCCAAGATTTAATGGCCCCTTTATCGTAGAGGACTGCACCCCGTCCGCCGTCAAGCTCCAGGGCAGAAGAGCATGGATCTTTCTAAATGACATTAAACCCTATGCAGGAGAGAGCCCTCCAGTTACATCTAACTGCGAAGAATCTACAGGCAACAGGGAAGAACCTCAGCAGGTGCAGATAAGATCCATGGTGAGGAAGAAGGACGCATGAGCAGAAAACCAAGACAAAGAACCCGGATGCAAAGTGTGGCATAGAACTGGACAGGTTCCCCAAGCAAGGGGACATAAGGACATAACAAACGCTCTGTACATCCCAGTTGCAGGGTAAAGAGAAGCACATCCTAAACCACAACAACATTGATAAAATGAGCTTTCGAAAGCATGACATGCTCAATTAGTACAAAGAATCAACACTCTGATAGACTGCAAATAAGACATTACCTGAAAGTGTAACACAGTATCCTGAAGCAATCAGTATTGAGACTTTGTTCACAGAACTTATGGTACATTCTGGGAGAAGTCTCAAGTGGGATGTGCTAACTTATTTCCAACTCGTGGTGCTATCATACCCATCACTCACAGGAAGAGGAGCCAGTTTCACAGACTTTAACCAAGATCCGGCCAACAAGAAAAAAATCTGGCTCGGAAACCTTCATTGTACTGCCCGAGTACGGTGAGAAGGACACAAATGCGTCCACCGCCAATAGACATTGATGAACTCACGTTTAATTTGTTCTTCCAAATAGTCGAGAAGTGCCCAGGGCTTGTCGGGAGAACAACTGACACACGCACTTATATCAGAGATCCAAGAAACCTAGCTCAACTGAGTCAGCTGTGCACTAAATTAAATCATTTGGTGGTAATCCACGCGACGGGAAGGTGCAAAGCCTGTGCAAATCAAAAGAAAAGCTTGTGATCAGGACACAGCCAAACAGGACAAATGTCCCTATCAACCGAGGACACCCGGCTGGTGCATAACGTTCTGTTTAGGTCAGTCACAGACTATCCAGAAATGGTAGGAAGGCCTGCAGATGTTGATGTCATCACCTCTGGCCAACGCCCTACACATGGGCACACTTCTCCATGGTATAAAGCTCCAAGTGGAGCTGTCCAACTTCCAGTGAGAATTCCTAAGGAGATTCCAATAAACTTTCCGCCGAGGAGAGATCGAGAAGAGCAGAAATGAGGATTACGACATCATTGATCATAGTTATTTTTCGTCATCCTTCTACCGTGGAGCAAATCGGGGAGAGAGACACTGTTCTTCAACTTGTCGCTGAGAGCGCGAGTGAAAGGAGCGGACACAAGAACTTCACCATCTTATTTTCCTTTTCCTTCATTTTTCTCATTTTTTCCTTTTTCATATGTTCACTTTTATTTTTATTTTTGTTTTTATTGTTCCAACATTTTATTTTTGTGTGATTTTTAGCAGTTCCATCTTTTCATTTGTTGACATTGAGCAAGTTCCAGCATGTCCTCAGGACCAAGGCAAATTCGAGGCGTGCATTGGGACCTCACCTATTATCAATATGCATAATGAATGTGATGTACCAAAGTTGCTAGCCTAACCCTTTTCCATAGTCTAGCACAGGAACTGTACTGAGTACCCAGAGACTACCGTCGTCACTCACGTGAGGGGGGACATTTGGAGAAGCACTCGTCCCTTTAATATTAACGAACTCTCGAAATACGAGACCATAGCAAAAGAAGGAATAAATAATTGACTATGAACTCATTCGAAATGGGGACCCAGAACAGTAACTTGGTTTTACCCCCAACAGAAGGGGGCCCCCACTTCCCTGGAAGAAAATGCTTCAAATTGTCGTTCCGAACGATTATATGTATATGTATAGATATTATTATTGTTTTTCTGTCATTAACAATCAGAACTGCTTTCTTTATCGGTGCGCGAAGTGCCCCAGTCTCAGTGCCCCAATCTCAGTGCACCCGCCAGATAATGAACATCTGGGGCCTACGAAAGCACCCAGACCCTATATAGTCATCCCAGTCCCAAGACAACCTGATGATAAAAGTAACAAACTCAATTTGAATCTAATGAGCAATGATTTAGACACATCTGAGGTAACAAATGAAGAGAAAAGCTGGAGACAGGGTCAGTTCGGAATGAATGAAAACGCTGCACTGACCACTGCACTCACCCACACACAGGATGTACACAGACAAGGGCAAGTGTCAATGGCTACAGGGCCTCCAATGAAGGCAGAAGAGAAGGGGAGACTGTCTACCAAACAATCTATTCCAGAAAACAGTGGAAGTACTCAAGAGGAGTCAAGTGAACCACTAGAGAGAGAGGGCATAGCAAAATCCCTCAAAAGAACAGAAGTAGCCACAAAGGAATTCACAGAGAAAACTTAAATGCTCATAGACTATTTGTTCCCATTCATAGTCAAAGTAAAGAAACTGCACGAGGAGCTGGAACATAGAACTGCAGAGACTACAACGACAAACACGCCAGCTTGAGCACTGTAAACAAGATCTATACCAGATATATAACTCAGCCTCACGCTGAGGTGATGGTGAGCCAATGGCAGCCAGAGAACCACGATGAAAACCAACAAGAGGAGAGGAAGAGAAACACCAAACCTTCTCCTACCACAGCGATGCAGGCGAGGCAGCTTGCTCCACCGAGACACCCAGAGAGGAAAAGCAGCACAGACGCATTTAGAGACATAGTCATAGCAAACTACAGAAGAACGCTGAGAATCAAGAGAAGCCCACACAAAGATAACAATGAACTTAATGATTACCTGGACAGCACAGCCCATCTCGGAAACAACATATGGTACCAGCAAATGAAGGAAGTAGGACGAAGGCAGTCGGAAGGAGAATGCTTCGTCTGTGCTCTCCTACCATACAGCATGGGAAAATCCAAGATCTTCGTGGCTGTAGAAATTGATGTCCCTACAGCACACTGTATGTCACATGTAGCAATGTGCAACACCAGAGGACAATTTATGGGAAGAGACGCCTCGTTGATATGGGCCAACGAAAAGGATTACCCGGATGAAGATGGCTATGTCCAGGACATTAAAACAAGAAACCGAGCGCACACCAGAAATCATGTGATCAGGTACAAGAACCCTGGCATCAAAGGATCAGGGATACGATGGGAAGTTAACCCGAGACTGAACGTTTGAGGGAAGACTGCAGAAGAGGCTCAAATCTGGAAGAACAGAGGCTAAATGCAGATCTGGGGGTCAGTGGTCTCCCCAGATGGATGGGAGGACGGAGCAGTAATCTCCCGAGCATGGATGGTCCTTGGAGCCTGCAAGGAAGCAATCGAGAATTTGCAGAGGTTATGCAAACCTCTGTGGCCAAAGCTAGTAAAGTTACTAACATGGGTCGAAGATAGAGGGGGACCCCTGCAGATAGTGCCACTGGAGAGCCCGAAAGTATGCTTCAGCAACAATGGCACAAGGAAGATGGGAGAGAATCAAAACTGCGGAAGAATCTTTGAAGCCCCAGGAATGACACAAGGAACCGCAGTTATTATGGACCATTACTGGGCGTGTGGATCCAAGGCATACATAAGGTTGCTGAAGAACTAGGGGTGCATATGCACACTAGTGAACGTCCACGTTCCGGCGCTAGTGATCCCTAAGAATGACCTGAAGTTGGACAGTTTCCCGAAAGCAGATGCTCATATAAGAAGAAGGAGATCTGTAGAACTGGTATCCAGGATGAATGAAGAGGGAAAACTACTTTTCTCCCAAATCAGAAGAGGCATTCCATGCAATCCCGTACGAACACAGGCTGTTCAGCCTCACCTCAACCGTATTCACACCACTACTCCTGCCCCACATCCAAGTTGGAGTGAATACTAAATGGTTGCAGATAACCAGATGGGAGTTATTGCAGACCATCAATACCACTATAAAAGGATTCAACGCGATCAAAGAAGAGCTGAGAGCAATCAGACTTATGACCCTCCAAAACAGATATGTGCTTGACATGATCACTGCAATGGATAGAGGTGTTTGTGCAAAAATCGGAGAATCATGTTGCACATTTGTACCATCACACGATGAAGAAAATGGAACCCTAACAGAGGCCATAAGCATGTTGACAAGCCTGAAAAAACAGATTATCGATGAAAGTGATGAAGTGGACGATGACAGCTGGTTTGGAGACCTATTCTCGTGGGTCCCACAATGGATGGCAGATATATTCAGCTTTCTGGGAGCTCATTACACAGTGCCAGAAAACTGCAAAGAAAGCCATAGGGATGAAAATAATGGTTGATGTCGAGCCAGGATGGAAGACCAGAGACCTGACTGATGAAGAAATAAGAGACTTTGTGAAAGCCAGCAAATTTGCACCAGAGGGAACAAAGTTCACATACCCTAAGAAACAAAGAAAGTATGAAGGAAAATGGATCTACTGCAGCCCAAATGCACAATGTCAGCTAATGACATTGAACAAAGATGAACATGTGAAAACAGCAGGGAGTTTGAAGGGAGTGATAAAAATATGGACTCCAAAGGCTCACACATTCACACAATCATGTACCAACGCAGAGGACAATGAGCATGACACCAAAGAATCAACAGAAATGAATGTAAAGGAGGGTGCAGAAGTGGCCAATGAACTGACCAGAGGGGGGAGTATAGAGGAGGTCCCAACATGGCCTGCACCCCTTCCTCTTATTTCGAGGCACCAGGAGCATACTCGCCAAGGTATGTGACGTATGAAGAGCAAATGAACCTACAAAGAGCTGCACTGGGACTCTGCCCAGTATACATCAGAAGATCCATACCGGTTGAAGCACCCATAACCAGACAACCCTGGGCAGCACGGTACCCTATTAGACAGCCATACCATCCGCTGATACGAAATGAGGAGTACCTACACACGGTCCACGAAGAGACCCCAAAAGCCTTAATGAAAGGCCAGTAGAAATGACACAAGGGCCTGAACAGACCCGTGAATGAATAAAAGTAGCTATCGAAGATAACTCGCCAGTGTGGGTAACTATGAAAATGAATGGAATAGACACAGAGAGGAGACAATGTTACAACGTGTTAGGGAGAATTCTCTCTTCAGGCTGAATTTCCTAACCTAGTGAGTCCCCCAGCAGCTTTGCTGGATTTTTGGAGTTTGTTTTTTTCCTCCTGCCAAGAGTAAGACTCTTTTTCTCCCACTCTTGGACATGATTTATGGTATTCTTTTGACTGGTAATGTGTTATGGGCTATGGGGTCCTTTACTCCATAGGGTCTCATGTGTTTTTACTATGTGTGTTACACAGCACCCTCCGTGCAGTAACACAGTGGTGTCATAGTGACACCCCACCATAGACTCCATACCCTGGGACTGACTACTGTCTCCCAGGGCATGTAAAGTCACCATTGGCTTTACTAGTCCCAAGTTATTAACAGAAACCAGTACAAACCATCATATTGTGGACGTACTGGTCAGGGCAATTCGATTGCCCCGGGGTCTGTTAGTCGAGGGGGCACGTCTCCGTCGCCCCTGATCAAGTTTTGGCTGGTGGCAGTGGAAACTACTTTTTATATTCGACCGCGAATATTTTTCTATGGGATTTTCCCATTGTTCGAGGCTACCAACTTTAATTATTTAATTCTCATAGCCTCGAACATACCGCCGGTTTATTTAATCAATATTAATTCGCTGGTTGGTGTTTTTTGCCAGGACTCGATTCTAAAATGGCGTTTGTGTTCTCTTCTGTGACTCCAACCCAAGTCGAGCCCTTTGTTCCACTTTTTGGCGGGCTTCTCCACAGAAGCCTCCAAAAGTGGTGCCACTCTGTCTGGGTACCACAGGGGGTTTAGGCACCCTGGACTGAGTTACCTTGGTAACTCAAGTCACACTCTTGTGTGATTGGCCCAAGTGGTGAGCCGGCCGGCTCACCACTTAGCATGTTTGATTGACAGCTAGGCTGAGTGAATGGGGGTATGCTACATAAAAGCAGGGCTTTGGGGACTGGAACTTCAGAAGTCGCCACAGGACCTGAGAATCCGACGAGGGAGAAGCTGAGCCGACCTACCACGACGACACCACCGGTGGAACCCTGCGGAACCGACTCACTACTTCCCGATGACAGAGAAGATCTCCCGGCTGGAGAGGCTTCTTCCCCTGACTGGTGGGCACAACCAGTTTTACCTTCCCTCTTCGCACCCCAGACCGGTTTGTGGTCGAACTGCCTGTGCCAAGCACCCCGGCAGCCGGATAGCCACTCACCACTGAACCGCGAATCAACGGACCGCTCCTGGCACCTGAGAAACTCCGCGGCTGGTTTCTTCCCTGGCAGTGCAACTGACTCCTGTCTTCCTCCACGACAAGATCCTCTCTTCCCCCGGACGAAGCACTGACTTGCATCCACTGCCAGGAACAACTTCCCCCCCTGGAGTGTTCTCACCACTTTAAGGTACCGCGTCCGCCAGGCCTCCCTTTCTAAAGATTGCTACAAGGTAATAATAACCCCTTAACCTTCTGGACTGGGCTGGCCGCCTTCACCCTCTAACTGGTCCCTTTCTTTGGTCCAACTCCTTTTTGAACCGTTACAAGACTTTTGTGCACTGCAACCGTGTGACCTTGGACACGTCCTCTTAAAGTGGATCCGGCCTATTGAACTTTAACTTCACGGTTTTACTTTGCCTTCCTCTCTTGTTATGTTCTTGTAAAAGTGTTGGGATCTGTTTCAACTCATTTTCTGGTTTTCTCTCCCTTTTAAAAACGAACTATTAGAGTGCCATCTACGTTAAGCGCTCACCGCTGTCTGAAAATAAGTGGGGCTTTACTTAAGACTTGTCTAATATTCTTTTAAGGGAGTGTATATCTTTTAGTGACCGTGTTTTTGAATTGCTTACTATTAGTGGCTGTGTGTTTTTCTAGATGTGGTTTTAAATAAATAATTATATCTCTTTTACACCAAGCATTGGTCAGCGTTTACTTGTTCTATTGTGTTCTCTTGACCTATTGTGAATACTCTGTATACTGCCTAACTCTTCTTGAGGGACGTCTGACTGCTCAGCCACAGCTACCAAGTGAATCTGTGTGGTACAGACTGCTACCAAGTGGGTTAACTGCCAAATACCTGTAGTCTTAAATATTTTGCAGTGGTCCCAGAGGGAACTGCACAGGATTCTGCCTAACACAACGTGAGGAAACAGTGCTATGAGACAAGATGGAAGTAAACGTCCTGTTAAACGTGTGTAAATAGGCTTGAAACGCAAGATGCTAAGAAATCGATACTGCTTGCAATGCTTAGCAGAGGATAGAGCGGCAAGCGTCAACCATATATCTACATCAATAAGGCACATTATACAAGTGCGACTCCATTTTGTAAAGGCAGAAATGTACCTAGGCGGCCTGTGGCCTGACAGGCCAAGTTTTGAAACCCAGCCAAAGGCAAGAGACGGAGCAGAATCGAAACTCAACAAAGAGCGGCTCATGCCTGGGAAATCGTGGTCAACCAGAGAAGGGGAGGAGAGCGTCAGCTCACAAGACTCCAACTTCAGAGCATACCAGCCTGCCTCATGAAGGTCAAGATAAGGGGGTCCCATTCAGGTGGCTAGGCTGACAGAATTAAATGCACTAAAAGCTGAAAACTGATGCAGATTCATGGTGACTTAACACGTGACCAGCCAGACGCGAATAAGTACCATCGCCTGATGTCATCCAGGACCCGAGGATGCCATAACTTTTCCTGATAAGTAACTACAGTTTCGAGGCCATCCTTAGCCAACTAATTGACATGTCGCCCTAAAACATTGATTGATGGAAGGGAGGCAGGGTGAAATTTGGGACACCAGGCACAGGGGTGTCCATTCTGCATGCTGCTAATTAAAAGTGGAAATTTATGTCTGGGGGTGTAACCTGCCCAATCACAATAGACCAAGTTATCTGGAGTCCTATAGATATTGTAACCAATAGGATGTCGTAGTTGTAGTGACGTCTATCACGCGTAATTTAGAGGGATGGGTGCAGACTCCCAACCGATAAGAGTTATCCAATCTGCATGCCCTATTATCATATCCATATGTAAAACCTATACTTAAGTTACCTTTCATAACCAATTATATTGCATGATGATTTTTTATAGAAATTAGACGTCAGTGATGACGAATTTTGCATATAAGAATTGCTGTTCGACTGAAGTTCGAGAAAGTCGGAACGAGACAGGTGATCGCAATGCTGCTGGTTTCCATTTGTTTCTCTGTTTGATGTAATTGTCATTAAACAGACTTCCCTTTGCCAACTTACTGAGTCCTCATTATTGAGTCGTATTGGAGTAAGTGAATACTGCACCCCCTGTCCTCACAGGGTGCAGCTATCTTGTCTTACAAGTTCTGGGGGGTGAGCGCTGACTTATGGGCCCGTCAGTAACTTCTTCCCTTCCTGAACAGCTTCTCCTTGGTTCTCTCAATCCAGTGGCGACTCTGCCCTCCAGTCCCAAAGACTGGCTTTTTATGCACAAAATCCCCCATTCACAGAGCCTGGCTGACAATTACACAGCAGGGTGACTGTCCTGGTGCAGCCACCTAGCCAATCAAACACGAGTGTGACTTGGGTCTCCAAGGAGACCCTGTGCAGGGGGCTTCAAACCCCTCCCTCACATCCTTCCCACCCAGACACTCAGGCGCCTAAGGAGGGTTTCTGTGCAGAAGCCTGCCAACGGATGGCAAACAAAGGAACCAAACTTGGTTTGGCGCGCAGAGTAAAACCCTAGAAAGATCTTTACAAAAAGGTATGGCAAATGAACTCGACCTGAACTAAGTTAAAATAAAAGTGGATTACCGGGCTTGAGTTTGAGGCTACCACCATAGCCTCAAATGGTACCAAAGGCTATTTTCATAGTCTGCAGTAAAATAAAAATGGTAGATACCACTGCCACCAGCTAAATCTTAGAGAAAGGGGAACATACTAATGTTCCTTGAGACTCAGACAAAAAGGAGATAACTATTAACCCCTCCAGTACTCTATTGGAAGATAGCGTGTACTGGGTCTGTGCATTTAAAAAGACTAGTAAAGTCAATAGTAACTTTACATGTTCTGGGAGACAGTAATCAGTCCCAAAAAATGGAGTTTAAAGTGGGAAGTCTGAAAAGGCAACCCTGTGTCACTGCACTAAAAGTGCTGTGTGATTCACAGAAAAAGATGATGCCAATGAAAGGGCCTGACCCCCCACCCACAGTGCCGTAAACAAGTCTCTTTTGCTTGTTTAAGGGAATCATTTGCAATAAAACAAGACAGAGATTGTGATGTATTGACTAACGTTTAAAAGTGGGCGGGCCTCTCTAGCAGTCACACAAGTTATCAGAGGACCCTTGGTACCTGTTAGGCAGAAACCTGTGCAGTTCCCTCTGGGATCACTGCAAAAGATTTAGGACTATAGGTGTTTGGCAGTAAACCCACTTGGTAGCAGTCTGTACCACACAGATTCACTTGGTAGCTGTGGCTGAGCAGTCAGACTTCCCTCAAGAAGAGTTAGGCAGTATACAGAGTATTCACAATAGGTAAAGAGAACACAATAGAACAAGTAAACACTGACCAGGGCTTAGTGTAAAAGAGATATAATTATTTATTTAAAACCACATCTAGAAAAACACACAGGCACTAATAGTAAGCAATTCAAAACACGGTCACTAAAAGATATAAACTTCCTTAAAAGAATATTAGACAAGTCTTAAGTAAAGCCCCACTTATTTTCAGACAGCGATGAGCGCTTAACGTAGATGGCACTCTAATAATTTGTTTTAAAAAGGGAGAGAAAAGCAGAGAATAAATTGAAACAGATCCCAACACTTTTTCACGGACACAATAAGAGAGGAAGGCAAAGTAACACCATGAATTCAGAGTCAGTAGGCCGGATCCGCTTAAGAGGATCAAAACGAAATGTGTCCAAGGTCACAGGGTTGCAGTGCACAAAAGTCTTGTAATGGTTCAAAAAGGAGTTGGATCAAAGGAAGGGACCAGTTAGAGGGTCAAGGCGGCCAGCCCAGTCAAGAAGGTTAAGGAGTTATTATTACCTTGTAGCAATCTTTAGAAAGGGAGGCCTGGCGGACACGGTACCTTAAAGTGGTGAGAACACTCCAGCGGGGGCAGTTGTTCCTGGCAGCGGATGCAAGTTGGTGCTTCGTCCGGGGGAAGAGAGGATCTTGTCGGGGAGGAAGACAGGAGTCTGTTGCACTGCCAAGGAAGAAACCAGCCGCGGAGTTTCTCAGGTACAAAGGGCGGTCCGTTGATTCGCGGTTCAGTGGTAAGTGGCTATCCGGCTGCTGGGGTGCTTGGCACAGCCAGTTCGACCACCAACACGTCTAGGTGCGAAGAAAAGAAGAAGGTAAACTGGTTCTGCCCACCAGTCAGGGGAAGAAGCCTCTCCAGCCGGGGGAGGTCTTCTCTGTCGTCGGGAAGTGGTGAGTCGGTTCCGCAGGGCTCCACCGGTGGTGTAGTCATGGTAGGTCGGCTCAGTTTCTCCCTCGTCGGATTCTCAGGTCCTGTGGCGAATTCTGAAGTTCCAGTCCCCAAAGCCCTGCTTTTATGCAGCATACCCCCATTCACTTAGCCTAGCTGTCAATCAAACATGCGAAGTGGTGAGCCGGCCGGCTCACCACTTGGGCCAATCACACAAGAGTAACTCAGTCCAGGGTGCCTAAACCCCCTCCCACACCCCCTGTGGTACCCAGACAGAGTGGCGAAGCCTTCTTCTGTGGAGAAGCCCGCCAAAAAGTGGAACAAAGGGCTGGACTTGGGTTGGAGTCACAGAAGAGAACACAAACGCCATTTTAAAATCGAGTCCTGGCAAAAATATCAACTGGAAAATTAATATTAAATAAATAAACCGGCGGTATGTTCGAGGCTATGAGAATTAAATAACTTAAGTTGGTTGCCTCGAACAATGGGAAAATCCCATAGGGATATATTTGCGGTCGAATATAAAAAGTAGTATCCACTGCCACCAGCCAAAACTCGATCAGGGGGGACGGAGACGTGCCCCCTCGACTAACATACCCCGGGGCAATCGAATTTCCCCGACCAGTACGTCCACAATATGATGGTTTGTACTGGTTTCTGTTAATAATTTGGGACTAGTAAAGCCAATGGTGACTTTACATGCCCTGGGAGACAGTAGTCAGTCCCAGGGTATGGAGTCTATGGTGGGGTGCCACTATGACATCCCTGTGTTACGGCACGCAGGGTGCTGTGTAACACACATAGTAAAAACACATGAGACCCTATGGAGTAAAGGACCCCATAGCCCATAAAACACATTAACATTCAAAGGAACACCATAAATCATGTCCAAGAGTGAGGGAAAACGAGTCTCACTCTTGGCAGGAGAAAAAAACAATCTCCATAAATCCAGCAAAGCTGCTGGGGGACTCACTAGGTTAGGAAATTCAGCCTAAAGAGAGAATTCTCCCTAAAACTCGCCCCCCCCCCAGACTAAGGGACAGGAGGATTTAATCCACTCCTGGATGAATCTCATACCTCGAGTCGATGACATACATCCTAGAGAGACCATCAGCATTTTGGTGGTGACACCCTGACCTGTGCTCAATGGTGAAATCAAACCCTTGCAGGCAGATTGACCATCTCAATAGTTTTGGGTTTTCCCCTTTCATTTGCAATAAACATCTCAAGGGTTGGTGGTCAGTCTGAATGACAAAAGTAGATCCATACAAGTCTGGCCTAAACTTCTTCAGAGCCCACACAATAGCAAAACACTCTCGTTCAATGGTTGCCCACCTTGTTTCAGGATCCTTCAGTTTTCTACTGGTGAAGCAAATGGGGTGCTACCTAACTTTCCCATCCAGTTGACTGAGGACTGCACCTGTTCCTACATTTAAAACATCTGTTTGCACAGTGAAAGTTTGGTCGTAGTCAGGAGCTCTGAGTACTGGGGCTTGGCAAAGAGCCTTTTTCAGGGTTTCAAAGGCCTGATTGCATTCCTCATTCCACCTAACCTTTTTAGGGAATTTAGGAGAGGAGATGACATTCAGTGGAGAAGCTATGGACCCATAGTTCTCAATGAAATTTCTGTAATACCCAGTGAGACCTAAGAAGGCTCTCACCTGGGTCTGAGTAGTAGGTGTTGTCCAATTTTGCACAGCTTCAATCTTACTGGGCAAAGGCCTTATTTCTCCAATTCCTACCTCATGTCCAAGGTAGATCACTTTACTCTGTCCAATCTGGCATTTACTTGCCTTTATGGTCAGATTCGCCTTTCCAAGAGCCTGCAAAACATATCTCAGGTGGTCCACATGTTCTTCCCAGGAATTGCTGAACACTGCTATGTCATCCAAGTATCTCCATGCAGAAGTCCTCCATCCCACTCAGAACCTGGTTTACCATCCTTTGAAATGTAGCAGGTGCATTTTTCAATCCAAAAGGCATAACCTTAAACTGGTATAAGCCCACTGGGGTAGGAAATGCAGTTTTCTCCTTGGCATGGTCTGTCAGGGCTATTTGCCAATAGCCTGACGTCAAGACAAATGTGCTGAGGAACTTGGCTGCACCAAGTCTATCCACCAACTTATCTGTCCTTGGCAAAGGGTGGGCATCAGTCTTAGTGACTGCATTAAGAGCTCTGTAATCCACACAGAATCTAAGTTATTTAGATCCTGCCTTTGGTACTAACACAACTGGGCTAGACCATGGACTAGTAGAGGGCTCTATTACCCCGAGATCAAGCATCTTGTTGACATCACCTTTGATGTGGGTTCTTACATTTTCTGACATTCGATATCCTCTGCTTTTGACTGGCAGACAGTCACCAGTGAGTATGTCATGCTGTCTCCAAGGGGTTAAGTATGGTGAAAGTGAGAACAGAGAGGCAAACTGATTTAACATAGACTTGCACTCTTCCTGTTGCTCAGGTGTCAGATTTGAAGAGAGATTTACCCCTTCAATCTTTTCATCTAAAGGTAAGCCTCTGAGGAGATCAGGAAGAGCTTCACTCTCTTCTTCTTCCTCTGATGATGCTAGAAGCAAAGCTCCTACATCAGGTCTGGAGACATACGCTTTTAGTCTGTTGGTGTGGAAGACTGTTGGAGCCTCCTTGGGGTTGCCCAAGTCCACCAGATAGTTGACCTCTCCAAGTTTACCCACAACTTTGAAGGGTCCCATCCATCTGTCTTGCAAGGCCCTCTGCCTTGTTGAAATCATAACGAGAACTAGCTGGTCCTGAGTAAACTCAACCATGTTAGCCTTTTGGTCATGCCAGTGCTTGATCAATGCTTGTCCAGCTTTCAAGTTATCACTTGCTTCTGCCTTCATTTGTGACATTCTCCTTTGGAGACCTATCACGTAGTCAGTCACTCTGACTGGCTTGGGGGAAGGAGCACTCTCCAACCCTTCCTTGATCAGGGCCAATGGACCTCTGACCGGATGACCATAAAAAAGTTCAAAGGGAGAATAGCCTTTTCCCTCCTGAGGGACTTCTCTATAAGCAAAGAGAATGCATGGCAGTAGAAGGTCACACTTTCTTTTAAGGGGATCCTCTAAAGCACCTATCATGCCCTTCATGGTTCTGTTGAACCTTTCAACCAGTTCATTTGTCTGAGGGTGGTATGCGGTTGAGAACTTGTAAGTAACTCCACAGGTTTTCCACATGGCTTTCATGTAATGGGACATAAAATTTGACCCCCTGTCAGAGATTACTTCCTTAGGAAACCCAACCCTGGTAAAAATACCAAGCAGGGCCTTAGCCACAGCCAGAGCTGTAACAGTCCTCATAGGAATTGACTCAGGGTACCTAGTAGCATGGTTTACTACAACACGTATAAACCTGTTGCCTGAGGAGGTTGGAGGATCAAGGGGACCAACAATGTCAATCCCTCTGAAATGGGACTCCCACAACTGGGAGAGGCACTAAAGGTGCCACATTCTTGGAGCCAACCTTACCCGAAGTCTGGCAGGTGTGGCAGCTCCACAGTATTTATCTACTTCAGCCCCCATCTTTGGCCAATAAAAGTAGAGTGAGAGCCTTTCCTTAGTCTTCTTGAAACTCAAGTGACCAGCCAAAGGAATCTCATGGGATAATTGCAAGAACTGTGGTCTGTTCTCTTGGGGTACTACAAGTCGTTTGTTGTCCCCAGGGGCAGACTCGGTTGGTGCACTGTAGAAGAGGCCATCATCCCAGTGTAACCTATATTTCCCAGGCTCTTGCCCTTCAGCCTGAGCATCTGCCTGGTGGCGAAGACCTTCCAGAGTTGGACATTCTCTCTGCCCCTTACTGAAGTCTGCCCTGTTGGGTCCACCTTCTGCCAGTAAAGACTGCAGCTCTGGATGGTCAACAGGATCCAGATCGCCAATGAGTTCCTGGCCTTCCACTAGCTCTTCTTCAGAGTCTAGTTCAACCACACAGGGTTGTACCTCCCTCTCAGCCTCAGCTGGAGGGGGAGTTACTGGTGTAACTTTGGACAACCTAGGGGGAGTCCTTGTTGGCTGCACTGGAGTGCTGGCTGCTAGTTTCTTGTTAGAAGTCTTAGGTTTCCCCTTTGCTTCTTGTTGCTTAGAGACAGCAGCTGATATCTCCAGTGGAGCAGGATTGATCTCTTTCTTCATCATCTCCTTGGGAGTACCTCTCAATGTTCTCTCCCTTGCAGGTCTGGTGAGCTCCTGTAACCTTTCACTAGGAGGTTTGGGGGTATGTGACACTACTCCAAGAGTTTTCAAGTCATTACCCAGCAGAACCCTTCCTGGCACCTCACTTTGTATGCTGACAGGTATCTTCACAGTCATGTCATTACACTGGATGAGAACTGGTAATTGGGGAAGCATCTGCACAGGCCCTCCAGCTAACTTGGTGAGGCGTTTGGGTGCCTTAGCAACATCCTCAGCCTGAAAAAACGATTTGTCCACCACAGTTATGCTGGCCGCAGTGTCCCTAATGGCAGGAGTCTCCTGACCATTCACCTGGACACTGTCCTTATAATACTCTTTAGTATTATCTGGGATAGAATTATAGACATCTAAGTTCTGTTGTTCCCACAAACCCAGAGACACTAAAGAAACACTGGCTGAGACTCCAATGGGTTCATCAGCCAGAAATAGAAAGTTTCCACTTGCCATTTGTACTTCCTCCTCTGGAGCGAAGGCTAAGGAGACAAGCTGGACCCCTGAAGGTTTACCCTTGCATCTGGGATCTCCTTTCACATGGTCAGTAGAGCCACAAACAAAGCATTTACCAAATGCTTTCTGGAATGGTGGCTTGTTCTGACCTCCTTCCGGTTTGGCAGCAGGAGGTGCACTAGCCTGATTTGGTTTCCCTGGTGGCTTACCCTGTTGGTTCTGTTTGGGGCCCTCTTTGGAATTGGAATTATTAGAATTCTCTTTGAAGTCCTTCTTTGGCTGTTTTCCCTCATCCTTTTTCTGAGTAGCCCCAGAATCCTTGTGAGTGGCCCTGTTGGCAACCCACAAGTCAGCAGCCTTAGCTAACTTCCTGGAATCTAACTCCTTTGAATCAGCCAAGTGCTGTCTGAGCTCAGGAAAGCAGGCATCATAAACTGACTCCAACATTACAAGATTATTCATTCCTTCATAAGTGTTAACTCTGTAACCCTTAATCCATCCCTCTTAGTTTTTCAGACTTTCACTCACCCAGGTAGGCCAAGGGGTACCATCATGCTTTTTGAGGGTCCTAAACCTCTTAAGGTACTGGAAAGGGGTCTTCCCAAATCTAGCTATCAAAGCTAGTTTCACACATTATACTCAAACATTTTTAACCAATCCAACACATCCAACCTATGTTCATACATACCCACTAATTCCTTAGGCATCCGGGTTTTTTGGGACTGGAACTCCTAGAAGAACCAGAGGAGAGAGAAGCATTTTCCACAGACAACTTTTTCATTTCTAGTTCATGATTAAGCTCTATTTCTCTGAGTCTTAACTCAGCTTGCTTCTGCTCAGCCCAGGCATTCATTCTTCCGAACTCGAGCTCTTGGTTTCTTTCAGATTGCGCTAAAAAACGTTTGTACTCTAATTCAAGCTTCATTTTTTCAAGTTCAAAATAAGCAGGGTTACATGTGGGACCTGGTATAGGCCCAGTAGGTACAGTAGGTAAGGCAGACAGAGGCTCAGAGTGGCTAACTTCATTAGGTTCACTTTCCTCTTCTGACTCATTATCAGACTTTGATTCAGATCAATACCATCACTGTTTTCTACATTTGCTGGGGGGGTAGATTCCTCTGTACCACCCAGACCTTGGTTTTCTAACAATCTTTCTATAAGTTCCATTTTCTTGCCCTTCTCAGAGAGATTCTTATGTCTACACAATACTTTTAAGCAATCAGCAGTTTTGGCAGACAATGATTCTAGGGTATAACTCTCCGTAGCAGACATAGTTAGAAAATCAGCTTTTTAGTGCTAAGCTCTGTGGTTAGTTGTCCTAAAGTGCTCAACAAGTACTTTAAAGTGTATACTCAATACAAATCCCACCGCTGTACACCAGTGTTAGGCAGAAACCTGTGCAGTTCCCTCTAGGACCACTGCAAAAGATTTAGGACTACAGGTGTTTGGCAGTAAACCCACTTGGTAGCAGTCTGTACGACACAGATTCACTTGGTAGCTGTGGCTGAGCAGTCATACTTCCCTCAAGAAGAGTTAGGCAGTATACAGAGTATTCACAATAGGTCAAGAGAACACAATAGAACAAGTAAACACTGACCAGGGCTTGGTGTAAAAGAGATATAATTATTTATTTAAAACCACATCTAGAAAAACATACAGGCACTAATAGTAAGCAATTCAAAACACGGTCACTAAAAGATATACACTCCCTTAAAAGAATATTAGACAAGTCTTAAGTAAAGCCCCACTTATTTTCAGACAGCGGTGAGCGCTTAACGTAGATGGCACTCTAATAATTCGTTTTAAAAAGGGAGAGAAAAGCAGAGAATAAATTGAAACAGATCCCAACACTTTTTCACAAACACAACAAGAGAGGAAGGCAAAGTAACACCATGAATTCAGAATCAGTAGGCCTCATCCGCTTAAGAGGATCAAAAGGAAATGTCACACGGTTGCAGTGCACAAAAGTCTTGTAACGGTTCAAAAAGGAGTTGGATCAAAGAAAGGGACCAGTTCGAGGATCAAGGTGGCCAGCCCATTCTAGAAGGTTAAGGGGTTATTATTACCTTGTAGCAATCTTTAGAAAGGGAGGCCTGGCGGACACAGTACCTTAAAGTGGTGAGAACACTCCAGCGGGGGCCGTTGTTCCTGGCAGCGGATGCAAGTCGGTGCTTCGTCCGGGGGAAGAGAGGAGTCCGTTGCACTGCCAGGGAAGAAACCAGCCGCGGAGTTTCTCAGGTACAAGGAGCGGTCCGTTGATTCACGGTTCAGTGGTAAGTGGATATCCGGCTGCCGGGGTGCTTGGCACGGGCAGCTCGACCACCAACCAGTCTGGGTGCGAAGAAAAGAAGAAGGTAAACTGGTTGTGCCCACCAGTCAGGGGAAGAAGCCTCTCCAGCCGGGAGATCTTCTCTGTCGTCGGGAAATGGTGAGTCGGTTCTGCAGGGCTCCACCGGTGGTGTCGTCGTGGTAGGTCGGCTCAGCTTCTCCCTCATCGGATTCTCAGGTCCTGTGGCGACTTCTGAAGTTCCAGTCCACAAAAAAGCCCTGCTTTTATGCAGCATACCCCCATTCACTTAGCCTAGCTGTCAATCAAACATGCTAAGTGGTGAGCCGGCCGGCTCACCACTTGGGCCAATCACACAAGAGTGCGACTTGAGTTACCAAGGTAACTCAGTCCAGGGTGCCTAAACCCCCTCCCACACCCCCTGTGGTACCCAGACAGAGTGGCACCCCTTTTGGAGGCTTCTGTGGAGAAGCCTGCCAAAAAGGGGAAGAAAGGGCTAGACTTGGGTTGGAGTCATAGAAGAGAACACAAACGCCATTTTAGAATCGAGTCCAGGCAAAAAATACCAACCGGCGAATTAATATTAAATAAATAAACCGGCGGTATGTTCGAGGCTATGAGAATTAAATAATTAAAGTTGGTAGCCTCGAAAAATGGGAAAATCCCATAGGGATATATTCGCGGTCGAATATAAAAAGTAGTATCCAATGCCACCAGCCAAAACTTGATCAGGGGGGACGGAGACGTGCCCCCTCGACTAACAGACCCCGGGGCAATCGAATTGCCCCGACCAGTACGTCCACAATATGATGGTTTGTACTGGTTTCTGTTAATAATTTGGGACTAGTAAAGCCAATGGTGACTTTACATGCCCTGGGAGACAGTAGTCAGTCCCAGGGTATGGAGTCTATGGTGGGGTGCCACTATGACACCCCTGTGTTATGGCACGGAGGGTGCTGTGTAACACGCATAGTAAAAACACATGAAACCCTATGGAGTAAAGGACCCCATAGCCCATAGAACACATTGACATTCGAAGGAATTACACACATTCATGTCCAAGAGTGGGAGAAAAAGAGTCTCACTCTTGGCAGGAGAAAAAAAACAAACTCCATAAATCCAGCAAAGCTGCTGGGGGACTCACTAGGTTAGGAAATTCAGCCTAAAGAGAGAATTCTCCCTAACAGTACCATCAAAAACTCTCCACCACAAGAACGGAAGACTCAGCCATGGGGCAAAGTTACTGTCCTTTATTAGCAAACAAAATGACAGGGATCACACCAAAAAAACAAATATTCTCCAGAGCTCTCATCTTTTAAGCATCTGTCACCTGGTTTTATCCTAGTGTGATGTCACAAATTCAGGTTCCAACCGATTACATTGGTCTGTTTGGGCAAGCTACACATATAGGATATATAAGTTATTTCTATGATTGGATAGCCATGTCTAGGAGCCCCTCCTAGCACCAATCTAAAATGTTTCAACAAAATATCCCCACGTAAAAGGTGAATCTGAATTAGTTATAGTGTGTCCTCCCATCCCTGGGACCCCTGACAGTTACCAGACTGAGTGTACCTTTTCCAGTTAATGAAATGAACATTGAGGTGCTAAGTATTCCCTAATGTTGCCATTCTCTGATCACCTAGGCCTGGTTCACCTGTGCTGAGACCATGAAATGAAGCCCTTCTTGTCTGTAATTATGAGGATTTTAGCCTGACTTTCTGCAGGTGGCTTATTGTCTTGTTAACTCGAACTTTTCCATCTCCACTTGTCCTTGGCAGAGTGCTTTGTTTCTGCTTGCCTCTAGCTGCGGTAATCGTATCAGCTCTTCCATGTGCTCGAAGCCCGCATCTCTGTTGCCATCCATTTCAGAGACCTATAGCGTCTATATCATTCCCTATGGCTTCTCCATGTTAGTAGCAGTCAAGCATGTGCACGCCTCATATATGAATTCTTTGCATCTTGCGGTTTCAGCTTTGGTGAAAGATATGAACACAATGATATGAATGTGCACCTGTCCTCTACCTACATGAGTCTTAAGCATGTGCTTTGTGCTTATATGCAATAAACTAGTGCAGGTACGTGTAACTTTATGAATGGATAAATATGTACTTCATGTATAATGCGGCTAAATTGTGATGTCATTGATGACATCATTGATATCTGGCTTTGCAGTCAGTTGACTTGCTTGATCAATGTCATTTTCCATATCGTCCAGGTCATCGATTGGGTATAGCTTGAATGGTTGTCTGAGAAAATAGCGCTTCTCGTACCTATGATATATTGAAGTACGTGCTTATGGGCCTAAAAGCAAGCCACATCTGTCATTTCTCTGCATTCGTGCTGAGGGTCATGAGGGCTAGATTAGGCCCCCCATCTACAACTGCCTTACAGGAGTACAAGGATGAGTAGAAGATAAAACACTTACTCAACCCTACACATCTACAAAAAAAGAGTGATCCCAATCATACATTTAAAACAAGTACATGTATTAAACAAATGCACTTGCCCTGATGAGAACCTGACGTGAGTTGGGAGTTGTGGACATCTGGAGGCTCCTCCATGGGACTGAGAGAGAATACTCTCTATTGCGTCTGCTCAGGGGCTCTTTCCGAATTGATCTTCTCTTGGTGCCTGCGTCTCTGGTCCCCTTTGTGTCAGGTGCTACGATCACTCCTAGGTTATTCTCAGATCATTGCATAGTCCAGGTTGTTACCTATTAATAGGAACCAACCTACCTGGTGGCATGAGTGGGGGTTGTATGACTCTCTCCTCCAGGATACGATCACTCAAGGGGACATTGATGTGGCCATTGATAATTTCTTTGCTGATAATGATAAGCAGAGGACCCTGGCGGGGGTGCTGTGCATTCAATGATGGACATTATAAGGGGGAATTTATAAATCGATCAGCTGCTTATATCAGATCGAGAAGGCAAGCTAAGGAGTGCCTGCAGGCCCAATTATGAGACCAGGAACTTTTCCACACCCGGTTGAAGCTATGCATCTCAATTGCAAATGAAACAATACTACTGTATGCATAACAAATAAAACAAAGCTAACACGTTATTGGTGTATAAACATGGGCGTAATTTTAGGGGGGACGGGGGTGTTTGTCCCCCCCAACTTTAATGGCACACTATTTTGTCCCCATTCATTTGAATGGGGCTCCTTTTCTTCAGAGGTCATGTCCCCCCCATCATTTTCAACAAAGTTTCTCCACTGTGTATAAACTTAAAAAGCAGAGACAAAGAAACCATATAACAGGCGTTAGGGATGCTCAGGGGATCCTACAGTTTGCTGAGAGGGAAAAGCTTGAGGAATTATCGAGTAACTATGAACGCTTGATTCCACCTCACTTCCCAGGTCTCGGAGGCTCTCTGAGATGCTTTGGGAGCAGTTGAACTTCCTATTATGAAGGAAGAAATGGAAATGGTAATCAATTTGCATTTTATTCAGAAGGCCCCATTCTCAGATGGGTTCACGCCGATGTTTTACAAGATGTTTAAGATGCAACTTATCAACCCTCACAGCCTGATTTAACTCCATTTTAGAGTTGAAATCGGTGTCGGACTCAATGGAGGAGTCGCTGCTTTCCTTGATTCTCAATATCCTATGACTCCTACTGCCCAATCTCACTCCTTAATATAGACTCCAGAGTGAGCAGAGTGTTTGTGGTGGCTGGAGACTCTGTTTTACCTTGTTTGAGGAGCTGCAGCAACAAGTGTTTCCTCTGTTTAATTGTCAGAGGGAGGGTCCAACAACAGAAAAGCTTGTACCCGGACATGGAGCGTCATGGAGTGAGCAGAGTGTTTTTGTTGTTCGTGGTGGGTGTGTGAGAAAGGTAAGACCGATCGAATCCAGTAATACGCTGAAAGATCATACTTTACCATCAATGCCTTCTGAAGGTTTTTATATGAGTACAGCGCGCTTACTGGCCCCCGCTCACAAAAAACCTGCCTCCAGTTCTGTCCGTGTAAATCTGCCGTAGAACGGCGATGCGGGACAGACCATGCTAGAGGTTTTGGTGACGGGTCTATGAATCGTCAAGCCAACAAAAACAAAGGAACACGTACCCAGGAGAGCAGAACCTTGTCTACGGAGGATGGAGAAGGGCAAACAGAAAACTCAAACACAAGCAGAAATCCCCAAATTACATCGGAAGTGTTAAATAAAACCCACCTTCTCAAAAAACGCAGTAACACTATACTGGCAGAACTTGGCTCTGAATACAGATGAACAAATACACGTTCATCAGCCAAGGTGGACTCAGGTGTGGAAGTTCTTTCGGAGCCTAAAGGCACATTGGAGGGAATTGCTGACATGGAAATTCAAAACTTAAAAGTTCGGGGAACCTGTGGCCTCTTAGGGAGGACCGAGCTGGTCGGTAACCATCCCTTAATGCACAATCGGAGAAGACTGCCGACATTGCATGTGCTTGCATGGCGGCGACTTGAGGGCTGCAAAAATAAAAGCAGAAAGGAACGAACTAGCACAGAACCTGGAAAACAAGCTGAGGCTGTGCTACTAAAATGCCCCCAAGCGCCAGATGTCGAAGAACTTCAGAACAAAGCCTACCCAACGATTCATATATCAAATCCTGAAAGTGACAGGGTACTTTTTGTAACACTGATGATATAAACTGTAGCGAAGAAGAGAACAGCGTGGAAAAACTGGCCACATTGCAACAAAAGCAGTGGAAGACTGCTGATGTCTTTACGTTTAAAGATCAGACTGCCGTCTTCTCTGAGGACCCAAACAACCATTTAACATTAGTGACCTATGGAGCATGCCCTCACCCACTAGCACAAGCCATGACTGGCATAGGAGGAGATTCAAACAATGCAAACAATCGGCGTAACTCATTGGCGGTGGTGGACCAATTATTGAGGGACCTGGTATCCCTGAATGAGAAAACCAACCAGGGAGGCTGTAAGGAGGCTCATTAGAGGAACCAAGGTCGTAAACAGACTCCAAACAACTCGCTAAATAATGTAACAAATAGGAGCAATAAGGAAAATCTTGAAGTGAATGCCAACATGCAAAAACCAGTCCCCGACCTGCACAAAAAAACAGAGACGGCTAGAGTCTAGTCCCTTAACAGAATTTTTGACCTTGCAAAAAAGACTCACTAAAGAAATGAGATGTAGCCAGAATACAGAGAACTCTATCTGTCAGCGCAAAATCAAGGCCAAGTGTAACATAGAAAGAGAAACAGTCTCCTCATCTGATAATTACACATCTGACTCTTCCATTGCAGAAAGAGCATTTCCTTAAATAAGGAAACCCATTTCTGCGAAGTACCAAAAACCAAATGAAATAAATGAACAAACAAGAATCATGCTCGAAATTGTGTGTTCTGAACTAATGCCGAAAATATCAGCATCAATCACTATATCAGTTGGCCCTTTCACTAAAATGTATGAGCAACTTAATAAAAATTACAAAGATCAAAATACGTTAATAGCTCTGATGAACTCCAAACTGGCCAGTATCGAAGCCGAACTGAGAGAAATTAAAATTCAATCACATAAGGACCTTCAAACATTAGATCTATGATGCTCATTGCTAAAAGAGCAACTAAGAAACAACGCTGATGATAAAAAGCTTTTTGCAAAGGTTGCTCGTGAAGCGCTGCTGATACTAAAAAGAGTCCATCTGGAGAAGAATAATCATGAGATGGCTCCTGAAGCATCTACTATGAGTGAGAGAATAACGATGCCTCACATAGAAAAGGCACGTCTTGAAACTCACGAAGTACAATCTACACACCAATTACAAATAAACGTTGTGATGACAGAAACTCAAAGAGTCCAAATAAGTGAAATTTTGACACGGTCCGAAGTAAACTTGTTAGATAAAAGCTAGGCGGAGAATAATAACGAAATAAGGTCAATCAGCTCAACAAATCAAACGGCCAAGCAGTCAACTGACCTGCCATCGACATCTGCAAACGCAAAAGGACAAGTGGAGAATCCAGATTGTAAGATCAAGCAAGGAATATCGAGGCTTGGTACCACCAAAAATTGGACCCGCCAGTCATGAAGTCATGAATACAAATGTATTCTGTACAGAGTCAAAAATCAAAGCAGATAGCTATCTGGCTCCCAACACCTCACAGTGTGTACCAGAAAACACTGTGAGGGGAGTGAGTCCTTGTCATCACAAAACATGCAGTATTTTTACACAGTCCTCGGCATAGCTCAGCCCATCTCCAAACTAATTGGGTTTGTGCCCAGTTCACGTAACAAATATAAAATATTGGTTTGTACTTTTGACATGTTGTCCCAGCCTTGAAGATTCAATGGTGTTGTTGGTTCTCCAGCTTAGGTTGATCCTAGTTTCAAGAAACAAATTCTATAGATTATGGCTAAGGTACATAGCTCTAGTTTGCCTACCATTCAGTTCTTATGTTTGAATATTGTTAGGCAGAAACCTGTGCAGTTCCCTTAGGGAACACTGCAAAAGATTTAGGACTACAGGTGTTAGCAGTAAACCCACTTGGTAGCAGTCTGTACCACCCAGATTTACCTGGTAGCTGTGGCTGAGCAGTCAGACTTCCCTCAAGAAGAGTTAGGCAGTATGCAAAGTATACACAATAGGCACTCAGACACACCAATACAAGCAAACACTGACCAGAGCTTTGGTATCAAAGTATATAATTATTTATTTAAAAACACACAGTTTGAAACACTCCATCACTCTTATTGTAAAATATTCTAAACACAGTTACTATTGTAATATATACACCCCTTTTTCCTTATCAGATAAGTCACAGTAAAACACCACTTATTTTCATACAGAGGTGAGCGCTTAACTAGATGGCACTCCAATAGGTTTGTGAGAAAGGGAGGGAAAAAGACAGAATATGGAAAAGGTACACCACTCTAAGGTTCAGGAACACTGTTAGCAAGGCAGAAGAGCAAAAGTCACTGGTGAGCCAAAGTCCAAAGGCTGGGCCCACTCTTAGAGAGAGCAGAGCACAAATGCGCCCAAGATCACACAGTTACACTAGGCTTAGAAAGTCTTGCAGAGGGTTCAAAAAGGGTTTAGAGAGGCTTTAGGAAAGTTTAGCCAGGGTGTCCCAGGCTAACCCAGATTCAAAAGCCGGGGGCTAAATCTACCCCGTACAGTCGGTAGCAAGGGAAGCCAGGCGGGACACAGTCATTTAAGTGGGAAGGATCCTCCAGCGGTGGCAGTTGTTCCTGGCAGTGGGTGCAAGTCACGTCGTCGTCCAGGGGAAGAGAAGATCTCGACATGTAGGAAAGGTGAAGGTCGTTGCACTACCAGGGAAGAAACCAGCCGCAGAGTTTTCCGGTTAAAGGTGGTACCTTTGTTCGCGGTCGTGGTAAAATGTGGTATCCCGGTTGCCGGGGTGCTTGGCACAGGCAAGGCAGCCACGAGGTACGTCGGGAAGGCAAAAAGACGGTGAAACTGGTTATCCCCACCAGTCAGAGGAAGAAGACTCTCCGGTGGGAGATCTCCTCTGTCGTTGGGAAAAGTGGTGAGACGGTCCAGCAGGGCTCCACCGGTGGTGGCGTCGTGGCAGGTCGACTCAGCTTCTCCCTCGTCGGATTCTTAGGTCCTGTGGCGACTTCTGAAGTTCCAGTCTCCAAAGCCCTGCTTTTATGCAGAAAACCCCCATTCACTCAGCCTAGCTGTCACTCAAACATGCTAAGTGGTGAGCCGGCCGGCTCACCACTTGGGCCAATCAGGACAGAGTGCGACTTGAGTTGCCTAGGCAACTCAGTCCAGGGTGCCTAAATCCCCCTCCACCCCTCCTAAGTACCCCAGACAAAGTGGCACCACTTTGGAGGGCTTCTGTGGAGAAGCCCGCCAAAAAGTGGAACAAAGGGCTCGCCTTGGGTTGGAGTCACAGAAGAGAACACAAACGCCATTTTAGAATCAAGTTTTGGCAAAAAATACCAACCGGAGAATTAATATTAATTAAATAAACCGGCGGTGTGTTCGAGGCTACCGTAAATAATTAAATAAAGATAGTAGCCTAAAACAATGGGAAATCCGATAGGAAAATATTCGCGGTTGAATATAAAAAGTAGTATCCACTGCCACCAGCCAAAACTCGATCAGCGGGGACGGAGACGTGCCCCCTCGACTAACAGGCCCCGGGGCAATTGAATTGCCCCAGCCAGTACATCCACAATATGATGGTTTGTACTGGTTCTGTTCAGAATTTAAGACTAGTAAAGTCAATGGTGACTTTACATGCCCTGGGAGACAGTAGTCAGTCCCAGGGTATGGAGTCTATACTGGGGGGTCACTATGACATCCCTGTGTCACTGCACTGAGGGTGCTGTGTAACACACATCACAAAAACACATGAAGCCCTATGGAGTAAAAGACCCCATAGCCCATTAAACACATCTAGATTAAAAGAAACACACTCAAATCATGCCCAAGAGTGAGGGTAAAAGAGTCTCACTCTTGGCAGGAGAAAAAAATAAACCCCAAAAATCCAGCAAAGCTGCTGGGGGACTCACTAGGTTAGGAAATTCAGCCTAATCAGAGAATTCTCCCTAACAAATATGGCTGATGCTATTGATGCAGCCAACACTTTAAATTGAAGTTCACTTTGGCTCCAAGGTTCCTTAAACATACTGACAAACTTTGTTGTAGTCAGCTGGGTGGATCTTAAGCTTTTTAAAGTAAATCCTGTTTCAAGAAATGTGCAAAGGATTCCTTCAAAAACACACAGCATTAGTTTACATGCATTGTATATCACTGTTTGAGGGAGGATGAGTTTTGTAGACATAGATAACACTTTGAATGAGAGTTCATTGTTACTACAAGGTCTGTTTGCACAGGACAAATAGTCTGCTCTGCCAGCCCTAGTGTTGACATAGGCTCAAAGGTTGTTTCTGCTCTGGCAGCTGAAGACATGGTTAATCATTACTAAACAGAGAGCAAGATTCAGAACCAAGATGGAGGATGTTTTCCAAAATGGCGTTTGAAGCCAATTCTAATTAACTGCGGGTTTTAATAGACATGCGAAATGGCTTAGGACAATATTCATAATCAGATGAATTTTAATGCGAATATGGTTTAACAAACCCTCCTTTTGGCCTAAGCCAAGAGCATAACTGAAACAGTCTGACCATATGATGACCATGTGTCATAATTAGAACACAATTCAAAAACATCCATTGCCATTAACTCTTTAATCACAAAGGATTTTGCTACATCACACATGACCTGTGAAGGAGTATCACCACTCTCGTCCACTCTCGTCCCGCCTTGGACAAGCTCTAGAGACCTCAGAGGTGCTAGCTACAAATACCCCTGGTAGCAGGATACCCAAATAACAAGTTCCCTGCCAATCCCTAGGTAATCACGGATAAGCCTCATTACCGCAAACAAAGTAGACAGGTTCACCTACATGCAAAGGTCTGTCCTCACTGGTCAAGTTTGCAACATTGGTACAACCCTCGAAATCGCCCATTGACTGAGTACCATTCATTTGTATGCAGAAGGAGACAAGGTGGGGCTATGGTTAACAGTGTAGGAAGGTGGCGTGGCATCCCTGTTACCTATAGGAGCCATCTTGAAAGAGATAAGTGATTGGAAAGGTCGCGACAGTCTATAAGAAGGCCTAATAGAAGCTACATTAAGCTTGCTCCTATTTGCAAAGAGTGAGCATCCCAGAGGCGTCAGGACCTGCCTTTCAAATTCATTCAAATTAGTCCCGTCAAAGTTCCCTGAGATGCTATCATTCGAACGCCCAAAGAATAGTGCACTTAGAGAGGCATTACATGCAGTAGTTAAAGGCAAAGGATGAATATACTAGCCCAACCCTTTTTCCTCATGCTGTGGTTAATGCGAACAGATCCAACAGTTCGTTCTATTCAGAATTTCGTGAGTTGCATTCATTATTAACAGTAGTGTATTGTTATCATAGCTCTGTCTATGTTGGGAGTCCCTAGGAGATGGGGTATGTAGGTGCACAAAAGGTGTAGACATAGTAGGAACACTTTCAGTAGGCAAAAATGTTTCAAGTGGCTGCACTTCTTCTATATACCAGAATCCAAAAGCAATCAATACTGTAAGACTGGTTAACACAATTACGAGAAAACAATACATCCTTAGGGACCATATATTTGATTGTCCAATGTCTTTGTTGGCCATACAATTGTTTGATTGCTCCGCACGAGTAGAGATAATGACAGGCATTGTTCCTCAAAGCTCTTTCCCGAAAATTTCCTGCAAAATAACTCTGTAGTCCGTTTGCTGGTGATCTCCTGATCACATGGTTTCTTAGTCTTTCCCAGTCTTTCCCAGTCCCCAGCCACCTACGTTCCTTCACTGCAAAAAGAGTGGCAAAGGACAAGCTCTATGGTCGATCCCCTGTGGGCACAGTCGTATTTATGCAGTGAGACTAGTGCCGTGGACGCAGATTGTACCTTGTGACTCCTGGTACCGTGTGATCTGCCAACAATGTGTCGTTACTTCCTGATGGGAGTGATGAATTGGCAGAAGAACCGGACAAAGGTGCAAAAGGATCTGTCGAAGAGTTTGGAGACAAAGCAGCACTCTCTGAATCACCCTCGCTGCCGCTCAATGCTGAATGATTGATGGGAACAGATCAAGTAAGTTTCTCCTTGTCTTTTCTGTCGTGTTGCAAAGGAAAAGGTATCCTATTGACATGCGTAGTGTGGATCCAGTGTCTCTTTCCAGCTACTCATACGGCAGTCTGTGTGGCCAATAGGACCTGGAACGGTCCTCTCAAGCGCGCTGCGAGACAGGATGCTCTTTCAAACGATTTAGCAAGCACCCAGTCGCCGGGTCGAAGTCGATGACCTGGCCCCTTGTATTTTACTGGGAGGGCTTCTCGCACCTGTTGATAAATCAAATACAAGTTTTTAGTTAACAGGTCACAGTATTCAGAAAGGAGCAAATGCTCTATATCTTTTAGTAACTTGGGCTCTGGTATCCAAAAAATAGGCATAGAAGGGAGACGTAAACTACCCCTTGGTTTCAGTTTTCCTTTACCAATATTATGCTGTAGGCATACCATGCAATTTTGGACAAAACCCTCAGCAGTCTTTGGAATATTTACATTAAACCAGACAGGTTCTAACAATTTACAAATCTCTTTTTTTGGCATGTATATGAGTTGGACCATGAGCCATTGTCACCATAGCCGTAACATAAGCATTGGGCAGCATCTATTTTCCCTCTGAGTTATCCACCCAACACCCATCTTCATCAACCTCGCCAAGCTCTCAGCCCATTGCTTGGTTTCCTCTAAAGTGGCATCTGCTTGAATATTCTTTATGGAATTAATTCCTTCATATATAGTACAAGTGTTTGTGGCTTCCCTTGCCGTATACATATCTGAATAGAGATCAGTAGCAGTATGTTTAGCTATCTGGTCAGCAAAAGAGTTCCCTTTTCCTACATCGTCTATGATTTTAGGATGTGCCGTGAACTTCATAATTGCTAGCTGAGTGGGAAGTGCAAGCGCTGAGAGTAGCCGAACTATCAAGGTGCCATATTGGATCTTTGTTCCATGTGAGGTAAAGAAACCTTGTTCTGCCCAAAGTCTACCGAAGTTGTGAACCACCCAAAAAGCATACTGACTATCAGTATATATATTTACTCTAAGCCCTTCAGAAAGTTCACAAGCTCGAGTCAATGCGATAATCTCTGCGGCCTGCACGGAGTTATGCGAAATTCTTTTGGTCTCCACAATCTTGCTTAGTGTAGTGATGGCATAAGCAGCAGTGGATGGCTCAAGGTGTATCTTTCAAATCAATCCTGCCTTTAGTTTCTTGTTCTGTTGTATAAAGGCAGTCGTGTGACATTTCGTCATTGCAAGCAAAATCTTGCGGAAGAGGTAACAATTCAGCCAAAATTCGATACGCAATACCTTTCAATTTGGATTTGCTGTGCAAATAGGATCAATTTATATTCTGTTGATCGTGCGGAAGTAAGGTGTTGCGTTTTGCATTCTACTTAAAAGAACATCTACAGAGTGAGGTGTCATGCCAGTTAAAGTATGGACTAGAACCATTCCCTCAGTCTGCTTCGCGAACGCAGCAGCAGCAGCAACGGCTCTCAGACATTGCAGCAAAAGCGCATGCAACAGGATCAAGTGTGGAGGAAAAAATAACTGCACAGTCTATTCTCCCCCCTCATGCTCCTGCGTTAACACAGCCAAAGCACATTCATCACATTCACGCACATACAACACAAAGGCCTTATCATACTTTGGTGTGCCCTAAACTGGTGCTGAACACAGCGCAGTCCTGAGCAGATCAAAAGCTTTCTGGTGTTCCAAGTTCCATGGTAGTGGCAAAGAAATGCCCTTCTCTGTCAATGCCAACATTGGTTTTATCACTAGTGAAAAGTTTTGGGATCCACTGTCTACAGTAAGAAGCCATTCCTATCAAGGCTCTAACCTCTTTCTGTGTATTTGGGACAGACATGCTAGAGATGATTTTTTTCCGTTCAGGTGTGTCAATCTTCTTCCCTCCTTTGACAGGAGATTGCCTAAATGGGCGTCCTCCTGTCGACAATATTGAAACTTTTTCAATGAAGCTTTATGCCCATGCTCTGCTAGATGAATAAGCAGCAACACGGTGCCCTCCTTGCAAGCAAATTCTGAGTCTGCAACTAAAAGAAGGTCATCAACATACTGCAATAATCTACAAGTGGGAGGCAACTCAGGTGTATCGAGCTGCTCTTTCAAAACCCTACTGTAAATGCACTGACTCTCCGTGTACCCTTGTGGCACACGAGTAAATATAAACAAGCGCCCCCCTAAGGTGAACGCAAACAAATATCTACTATCAACATGTACGGGAATACTAAAGAAGGCATTCTTAAGATCCACCACACTGAAATGAGTAGCAGAAGCTGGGATCATTGTTAACATCGTGGTTACATCAGGCACAATTGGAAATTGTGGAGCAACAATCTTATTGATAGCATGCAAATCAATGATAAAACGAAGGGAATCACATCATCCCCTTTCTTTATACTGGTAAAATCGGGCTAATACACAAACTTCCTGCAATTTCCTTAATTACTCCATGATGGACAAAATCAGAAACTATGCTCTTCAGAGCTTGCTCACCATCAACTGAAATCTTATGCTGTGGAATTCGTGGCAACTTCACTCCTGTTTTCAAAATGATTCTGACAGGCTCAATTTGAAAACACCAACATCGTTATCATCAATGCCCATAAACACTCCGGAACTTCACTAAATTCTGGTGGCAAAGGTCTAGTCAGAAACTGTGAGGCAGAAAATTGCTGTGGTGAAATCGTCATACACACTCCATCCGAAGAACAATGAATTACCGCATTTAATTCCTTCAACAGATTCAACCCCAACAAATTCTCTCCACAGTTCGTTGTCAAAAGAAACGGACAGTGATCCGTGAATGGACCCAGTGAAATCGGTACCGACAAAGAAACTGGACTGACCACTGGCGTTCCAGAAAACCCTACAGAAATGTTAGTATGCCCTGACAGTGGAATGTCTGGAACCCGTGAATGGTCAATGGAACACTTCTGTGCCCCTGTGTCTTATCAAAAATAGATGCTTCCTATTCCCTAACATCATCTCAATGTAGGGGCCTTTCTGATTAACGGGAATAGCATTGGTTCCAGACCCTGCTTTGGGCTGTCCTAATGAAACAATATATCATTGAAGACAAGATTTTTAGAAAGATAGGAAATTGAAGAATTATCAAAACTATTTCTGCTATCTATACTAGGTTGCTGATCATCTTGCGAGAATGACTATGAATTTCTGAGTGAACTGGCTCCTATCAGGACCCCCTACCCAGGGCGGCTTCTGCATCATCTACCCATGACATCATATGTGTTATCCAACCTCTGCTGAAGGATCGGGCATTATGCTCTCTATTGACCCTCTTGTCTGCAATATACATATTGGTTCACTTGTACAGGATCCAACTGCTCATTATTCTGTGGAATAGACTGACCTCAAAACTATATATTCCCACCTCTGGTCCCTTCTAACGATCTGAACCTCAACTCTAAGAATAAATGTCGGAGGATCCTCCCTCATAGACAACTGAGAAGTAGGCACCTCCGAACATTTGTTGAGCAATAAAGCCAGATTGAGCGCTAAAAACGGTGGTAGGAATAGTATCGGGTGCAAAAACGGTCTCTTATTAACAATCATCAATTCTGCAGGAGAACAAATCTCTTTTTTATACACTCATCCTTCAGGTATACTGACTATACGTAGCATATACTTCTATGGGAGATATCAATACATGCAAAATCCATCTAAGCACATGCCTTGTGCAAATTCGCGTTCCTTCACTCATTGATTTACAAGGAGGAAGGAACCGTTTCTGCGCATAAAAAGCGCCCAAACTATCACCATCTAGTTCATCATTCTGTAACCATTCTAACTCCCTTCTTAACTCAAAAAACCCTCTCGACATGCTCTTTTACTTTCTCCGCAGAATCCCTTGAATAGGCTAAAACATTCAAATCCCTCAACCCTTGTGGGACATATATGTCCGTCAATTTATTCCACATTACAGCCAAATGTATTCCCATCCCCTCAATAAAGATATTCTGTTTGGGAATACTTTCTAAATTAAGGAGTGTAGCTAGAACAGTAGATGTTTTCACCTTTCTCTATACATTGCTTAGCCCATGCATACAATTCTCTCTTCTTATGTATAGAAAACTGTACTTTGAGTCACTACATTTGATTCAGCACTCGCCCCTTCATCAGCTACAAGCGGATCAGAACCGCTTGGGAAAGAGAGGGTAGACAGATCCTGTACAACAGGTAGTGGAGACACTACTGCTGGTAACAAAGACAGAATTACTGGAATAGTAACAATCAGAAAAGGTGGAGGTACAGGCAGAGGAACAACAATAGGAAGAGGAGCAATAACTGGCAGCGGAGGAGCAACAGGAAGAACAGGAATTGCTACCAGAGGAGGAAAGACAACAGGAATAGATACATAAGGAAGTGGTGCAGTGGCACCAGGCCTATGTTCATTTAAGAGTTTATCAATTAGTTCATCTGAGACATGAAAATCTTTAGACGGATATATTTTCTTCACATCAAATTAAAAAGCCCTATCCATGTTTCTAACAGTCTCTGACTGTTTCTGTTGATCATACAATAATGCCTTTTCTGAATTTTGACATATGACAACGTGTATGCTTCTATTCACTCTTAAGTGGCTACATAGCTTCTCCTTTCCAATTCTGAATCACATCATATGCTGTAAGTCTAGCTTTTTCTTTCCTTTAACAATATAGTTTCTAAATACTCTATTCAGGCAATCTCAAAACTACCATTTACTGGCTACTGAAATTCGGAAGCATGTCTAGTTTGTCTGTGCCAAATATTGTTGAATACTATACTACCAAATGCCGTTCTTACAGTACATAGACATACGGGCGACCCCTCCTGCGGCGCCGGATGGCCAAATTCCAAAGATTGTCTGTCTCTGTGGAATGATGCCCTGAAATAAGGCAGACAATTTCCGAGGCATGTCAGATTACTGGTGTTACCTGGCAATAATTGTGCTCGTGAGAACAATACTCCAAATCAAATATCAGGATAATTAGGAATCGGGGCACGACTCACCTTATTCAAAGGACAAAGTGAGGTCCGATCGGATTACAAAGGATCGACGTGGCTGGCGATTCCAGCAAAAATACCTGCCCTGATATGGGGACCCTCGTTAAGATGGCCTCTCGAACCACTTGCTCACCGTTCAGGTATCAGATCGTGCAGTACTGTTGAGGTGTCATGTCTCATACAAAAAGGGGCCCCTTTTCTCACGCTCCGATCCCAGTCCAGTAGCCGCGTCCTTAATCAGCGAGGAGACATCAATCTTGAGGGTGCCCATTCGGGCGCCATCTTATAAGATCAAGCAAGGAATATTGAGGTTTGGTACCACCAAAAATTAGATCTGCCAGTCACAAAGTCATGAATATAAATTTATTCTGTTCAGATTCAAATATCAAAGCAGATAGCTGGCTCCCAACACCTCGCAGTGTGTACCAGAAAACACTGTGAGGGGAGTTAGTCCTGGTCATCACAAAACATGCAGTATTTATACACAGTCCTGGGCATAGCTCAGCCCATCTCCAAACTAATAGGTTAAACATTTGGGTTTGTGCCCAGTTCACATAACAAATATACAATATTGTTTTTTACTTTTGACATGTTGTCTCATCCTTGAAGATGCAATGGTGTTGTTGGTTCTCCAGTTTAGGTTGATCCTAGTTTCAAGAAATAAATTCAATAGCTTATGGCTAAGGTACATAGCTCTAGTTTGCCTACCAGTCAGTTCTTATGTTTGAATATGGCTGAGGCTATTGATGCAGCCAACACTTTAAATTGAAGTTCACTTTGGCTCCAAGGTTCCTTAAACATACTGACAAACTTTGTTGTAGTCAGCTGTGCGGATCTTTAGCTTTTTAAAGTAAATCCTGTTTCAAGAAATGTACAAAGGATTCCTTCAAAAACACACAGCATTAGTATACATTCATTGTATATCACTGTTTGAGGGAGGATGAGTTTTGGAGACATAGATAACACTTTGAATGAAAGTTCATTATGACTACAAGGTCTGTTTGCACAGGATGACAAATAGTCTGCTCTGCCATCCCTAGTGTTGATATAGGCTCAAAGGTCGTTTCTGCTCTGGCAGCTGAAGACATGGTTAATCCTTACTAAACAGAGAGCAAGAGTCAGAACCAAGATGGAGGATGTTTTCCAAAATGGCATTTGAAGCCAATTCTATTAACTGCAGGTTTTAATACAAATGCAAAATGGCTCAGGACAATATTCATAATCAGATGAATTCTATGCGAATATGGTTTAACAAGATGGCGACCTTAGTGTGGAAAAGACCAATGAGATATATTCAATTTTCGAGAACCAAAAATGTACCATTATGCTAAAGGGTACGGATTCTAACCCCAAACAACCTAAATGTAAAAAGAAAACAAAAAAAGTAACAGCTGCTAAACTCACTAATGTGAATGGTTTGCAAAAATGTTAAGAAACCTGAAATCTCTGAATGTCATCGTCCATGCAATGTCCTCCCATGAAGAAAAAGGTCTGTCATTTACAGATGTGAAACTCATCAACAAAGTTAACCCAAACGAGCTTGACCTTCGGGCTACTCAGCAGGAAGACAAAGTGGATCTAGAAGGCTTAATGAACCTTTCAACTTATGAAACTGGTGATGAGGTTGAACATTTTGACATGGACAAGTCCGGAACCAAAAGGATAATCTTATTCAGTGACTCAGATGACAAGACAGTGCTCTCCAAACCAAAAGATAATGCTATAGAACCAGAACGGTGCCCAAAAAGGGTCTGCGTTATGGAGCAAGAGAGGAGAAAAATTGCCTAAATTAAGGACCAGGTGGGTAAGCCACTGCAGAAACACGAT
Source organism: Ambystoma mexicanum (assembly GCF_040938575.1). NCBI lineage: Eukaryota > Metazoa > Chordata > Amphibia > Caudata > Ambystomatidae > Ambystoma > Ambystoma mexicanum. The sequence goes on from NC_090941.1 coordinate 920,883,739, forward strand.
CTACCAGTTGAATTGATCAATACTGGCCTGGACTTAGCTTTAGAGACTATTGTTAAAAATTACTACATGGACAATATAAGAGAAAACAGGTCACTCAATATGTGACGGAGGACAATTGGCGAGTAGACAAGCGAAAGCCTCTGCAGAACAAAGACAAAGATAATGAGCAAAGGAACAAAATCAACTCTAATTATTGTATTGTGTCAGAGATAATATCCCTTGCTGATGGTCTAATTTTGAATAGGAATAATGTCCTTCGCCTATTCCATCATACGCCACAGTTGAAGTCAATATCGTCACAAGATATCAAAACAGTAGAATTCATTAACAAATCACAATTCGATCGAGTCCTATTGCACATCCACCCTAGAGATAAAAAGGATGTAATTTTGAATGGAGAAGAAGATTTAAACCGCTGTGGCTTTAAACTAGCTGAGATTAATCTAACAATTGTACACAGACAAAAAGTCGTATACAAAAGAGCGAGCTGGAAAGAACATCCCCTAATGACATGGTTATAACCAACGAACCAAACACAATGATGTGTAGAATCTTGAAGTGGATAAGTCATGAAGAGAATCGGCAAGATGAGTACGTCAATGAAATTGGAGAAATTACATCAAAACAGAAAAAACAAATAAAGATCACAATTCCACGTAACAAAAACAAGAAGAACAGCGATAGTGCCTCAACAACTTAAGAAAAAACACAGAATGTCTATAATTGGAGCTGGCTGGCAGGATCTTTAAACACCAATGTAACAAGTTAACGTCCGATGACTTCTTCAAAAGAAGTCATGTAAATAGGATTCTGGAACACCAAAGGGTTTACCCATTTATTCCAGAACCCTTATGTGGTCCTAGCAGACCTAGGCATCCTTTGTCTGCAAGAAACGTGGATGTCAACAATTCCACATGTAGCAGACTACGAAATTGGGATGATCCAAGTGATAAGACAACTGAAGGGACGGTCAATGTCTGGTCTAATTACTCTAGCAAAAAAAGGAGTGGTTTGTGCATAACGGTCTCATGCAATATATCTCCTACATCCAAAACACCATAATAGAACTATCCCCGGACAATGAGGGTAAAAGACAAAGGTTAGACATAATCAATTTATACTGGCAACACAAAGCTAAACGGAACATGGCCTTTTTTGTTGACGAGATATGTGACGCTATAGATAATATACTGTCAACCGTGAAGAACTCAAGCATAATCATATGTGGTAACCTAAACATGGATTGTGTACAAATGGACTCAGAAAACAGTAAAACAGGGAGACAACGTTTAAACCTTGATAAATTATAACTGATGAGGGAGATGAATATAAGAGAAATAAGAATGTTAAATGGGAACATCCGAGGTCACATTCCACCAAAGGCGACTTGGAGTAGAGACAACCAATACTCAGTGCTAGATTATTTCTTTGTATCAGAAGAAATTGCTAAAATTACGTCGTACCTAAAGGTAATCAATATGCCTCAGAGCGACCACAATTTGATAAAGATTGCTCTTAAATATACTAAACGTCCAAAAAAGAAAAACAGTGGCCCCAAGAGATAGTAATCGGACCAGGTTGAAATCGACTCAGGGTAAATAGCACAAAGATTTCTAGAATTACAAAGAACCTTCAAGGAAGAAATGACACAGATTACGTGGCATTATTTGAACATTACAAAGAGCTGTGGCCAGATACTGGAAAAGTAGACTGGCAGGATGGCACTGGTGCACCACATTGGGTGGAGGTCGAGTGAGCGGTCACTTAGTTGGCTTTACAAGATCACCCTTATTTGGACAAACCCTTAGAACTAGTTGTGGGGCTCTCCTGACCTCCATGTTAGCATTGCTTGCGTACTGGGACAAGGATTTTAGACATGGGGGACACTTAGGGGCTTGTGTCCCAAATTGATGGTCTTTGGAAAGTTTTCCCCCAGTTGCACTCGTTGGGAGCTTCGGTGTGTAGAGCCAAGGGGTCCTCCATCATTTGAGTTAATTATTCTGTGAGTAGTTCCTGCTCACATTTGCAGACTGCAAGGCCGCATTTAATGTCCGAGAGATTTTGATATTAGCAGCTTTGACACTGGGTGACAAACGCTGTGATACATAGGGTTGGGACATGTCCCCCTAACGCACTTCAGCTCACCATGAGGGAGAGATGTCCTAAGAAGAGGATCTCTAAATTGTACAAACTACTTAATAAATCAGATCCGGCTGTGAGATGCTCCTATATGTTACAATGGGATAGGGAATTGGGTTGTGCAGTTACTAAAGAGACATGGGGGAGGATATGAATGAGAGCTGCCATGGTGTATTGTATGTCTAATAGGGAGAACACATACAAAGCCATGTATTGTTGATACATGCACTCAATCCATCTAAATAATATCATCCAATTGATCTCCCCTCTCTGTTGGCAGGAATGTGGGTCTGCAGGTGATTTCCTACCACCTTGGTGGACTTGTGGGAAAGAGCAGATGTTCTGGATGGAGGTGTGGGCCTTAATAAAAGAAATAACTGGGTCACAAATGCCAATGGACCCTTTGGTGGTCCTGTTGGTGTAGGCGGTTGGCCCTGTCTGTCCCCTGAAAGGTTTTGTAGCAATGTTTATTACCCACCTGTTGTGAGATACCAGATTCGCATTGCCAAGGATTGGAGCATGGTAGAAGGCCCGCATTTCGACATTTGATGGTATACAATTGGGAGATAGTCTCAGCAGAGAAGATCTGTGCCACTGTCAGTGGACGTTTGCGTAGTTACATCAGGGTGTGGCTCCCTCAAAATGAGTTTTGTGAAAAGTTTCGGCTCTGATCCCTCAAGCCATGGATGATTCAATATTTCTCATTAGTGTGATCCCAGGCAGAGATATTTGTTCCTCTGGAGGCACGTTCATGGTTGAATATGGGTCTGCACTGCCGCTGGTTTGGTGGGGTTTGACAACTGTGATGGGATCTTTGTGCTTGTCATTGCAAGCTGCTGCCTCATGGACTGCTTTTGTTTTGTTGTGTTCCTTTTGTTATTCTAATTTGTTTACAGAAAACAATATGTCTTTAAAAAAAACACAGGCACATTTAAGAGTTATAAATCCTTTGCCTTTTGTGGTAACATGGGCTGAGGGAAGTAATACTCTCAAGAGGGGATGTGAATGTGAAACAGTAGCAACCCAAACAGCAAAGGGTAAAAGGATAACAGTCTAAATAAAGGAATGCTCCAAAAGGTTTTTATAAAAAAAATGTACATAGACTTTAATTGGGTAAAGAAACAGGGATAAAAGGCATTAAAAACCACAATGTTAAAAAAACATATGCTCTTTTTTTGTTTATTCGTTTTTTATGAACATTTCTGACATGACAAGTCTCATAAAGAAATACCTATGCTCTGGTGTCACCTGAAAGAGAAAGAGATCAAGAACAGCGAAGACGAAAAGTGTCCTTTTTCTGGTAAATTATTTGGTTTGAGGTGTAATTCGCCATGCAGCTTAGTTCATCGCCTATCTCCTCTACACTCAGGGGACTGTGTAAAATTCTCTAAACAGATTGGGATCTGTAGGGGTTTAATATTCGCCTTGGCTGAACCTTAGCAGGCCACTCCAGAATGGTGTTGCTTGTCATGTGCTTGAAGATGTGAGCCCATTCTTCTGAGTCCTCAGTGATCGTGGTCAAGCCTCTAATACTTTCTTGGTTATGCTGATATTGTCCTGCTTTGTGTACCAGAGTGCAGTCGCAAAAAAGTTGATAACATTAATGAACAAACAACTGGTAAACTAGAATCTGTAGTGAGGGAATGTCTGAGGTGTGTTTCCTGATTGCCATTTGTATTGGCAGTGGTAGTCCGTGCTTGCAATGCGGAATCTGCAGCGTCATGGCTGAAGGGATATTGACTCACACATTGGGTAGATCGATGTCCACTTAAAGTGGAGCACAGTCTGATGTCAAGGAAGGTGAGGTGGGACTGGTGATAGTGTGCATGTCCCTTTGATATTTTGACACTTGTCTGTAATGTGTCTGCGGATCTTCGCTTTACTACTTTCATCAGCTATTTGTTGTTGTCCAGGAGGTGACCCCAATATTTTTAGAAAATCGATTCTGCATCATTGAGGTGGTACATCACTTGCTCCTAGGACGCAATTTTGGCAACTTCTTGTGACTATTCCTCCAAGGTAGGAACACTCGGCTGTCTTCAATGCCGGAGGATGCATGGTTTGCTATTCTGAGGATTATGCTGAGCCATCTACTTTTATGCACAGTGAGATGTCCACGACTGGAGAAGTCAAGTTTTAAGATCATCTGCCTCAACAGAACCATGGAGGTACCTAGAAAGCTGTTAATCATTGATTGTATTCCTCTTCTGTGTTTTTGTATGCATAGGATAAGGGTGAAGAAGTAATACACCGACACAAAGGTGGCATGTTTTTGGCTATAGACTTTTATTAGCATGAAAAGAAAAGGAAATACCTAGCTATCCATATTGCTAAGAGGGGTGTCCCTGCCTCAACTGATAAACTAAGGATTGTCAGAATGTCCAGCAAACCATAAAAGTCCACCTTTGTGTCAAACCTACCTCTGTCTCTAGCACTTATATTCAACTAAGGATAATGTCTCTAGCAGGTTCAGAAGAATGCTTCCCTCCTTCTGGACTGGAGATCTTGACAGTTCTTAGCACAGTGTGCCAGAGAAAGGGTTCCTGGCTTTCTTTCAATGTTTGCAATAAGTATAGGGGATTATCCCTCCCCCTGGTTTCTTTTTCCTTCTGTACACAAGCCTTTCAATGTTCACAACTACCAGAGGGGATGACTCCCTCCCCCTGGTTTATTCTTCTCTTCCACAACTGTGCTGAAGCAGAGGTATTTGTCATCTCTTGCATCTTCACTTTCTTTGTTGATGTGTTACCTGGGTGGCCGCACTGGCAGGTACTGAAATGATGAACCACTATTTCTTGGCTTGTTCCACCTGGTACCCTCTCTTGCCAGACGCTGTGACAATTATGAGCACTCTTGATGTGATACTGTTTTATGGGTACTCATCCCACATTCGCATATTATACTGCTGTGCATAGTCTACCTGGTGTGCTCTCCTGCCAGGTACTGTGATTATGATGAGCACCTTCGATGCCTTGATATTGTTTTATGGATGTAAGTCCGAGACTCACATATTCTGCTCTATCGGGTGGTCTACCTGGCGTGCTTTCCTGTCAGGTACTGTGACTAGGATGAACACTATTGATGCTTTGCTGTGGACTTATGGCTGCGAGTCCCAGACTTGCAGATCCTGTCTTTATTTGTAGATCCCCTGGTATACTCTCCTGCCAGGTACTTTGACTGTGATGATCACTCTTGATACATCTGCAGTTTAATAGTTTTGTTGTCTTTGGGTCCGAGACCATATTTGTATATCCTTTTTGTGTTTGCCCACGTTTATCCCACTGGTTTGGGCCCTCTGCTTCTGCCTGGCTACCCACAGACGCCAGTTGTCAGTCATGTGGTTTCCTCGCTATGGTTCGCCAATGGCGGCTCTGCAGGGGCAGAGTTTCTACTGGTGGCTGAACTTCTACTTCCCTCTCTAAACGATATCCAGGTTCATTGAGAGTTTCTTCCTTGGCTTCTCATTCATGTCCGTTTGACACCTGACCATCTCTGGATTCGCTTTCCCTTCTTGCTACGTCCCGGTCCGTTCTCCTTCTTCAGTTTCCTTGAATTTCGCTGTTCCTCCTCCAGGGAGGGCGGATCGACAAAGCTAGTCAATCTTTTTCTTTTAAAGAACCCACTGTGATTAATTGTCTATATTGACTAGTCTGTGTGTGTTGGTTTTTGAGTATTCCTCATGACTTTGAGTATCTTCCTCATCACAGTATCCTCACTGCCATGATTCACTGAGGTTCAATTAGGTGCTGATGTTCTTCTTTGTCTCTGGTTTCCTACAGGTTTCACATTGCTATTCCTTACTCTTCCTCATTCCTGTACTTGTAAAGGAGGTGGTGAAGGGGTGGGAGGTGGTGAAGGGGTGGGGCGCTTCATGATCTTCTATGGGGAAAAAGGTGAAGGAGGTTGTAAAGGGGTGGGTAAATACTGTGTTCTCCCTAGTGTGTGGTGCCTTTCCCATAAGGGATTTCCATCCTAATCTGATCCTCCAACTGTACACCAGTTCCGGGGGATTATTGGACTTTGCTGCACTGCCCTGGACCCATGAGAAGACATCAAAGCATTAGTCACAATAGACATGATCATAGTAAATGCGATATATGCACTCCAGTCTTGGAACACCTCCAACAGGCACCAGTTCATCTCACCTAATTCTGCTTGGCTTGGCCAGGGCCAGGTGCCAGTGATGGAGCATGTTGATTTGGGCAAAGTTGAGTCTTGCTTCCCGGAGACCATTTGTGCTGTGGGCTAGGACGTGTCACCATTGCATCCCATTGTAGGTGCATTCCAATATCTTCTTCCATTTTTATTTCAACTTTGCTGCAGTGCACATGTTATATATCACTTCAATGAGAGCTGTGTAGTATGCTGAAATTATTCCTCTATCGCTCCCCCATTTTCCTATAAGAGTGGCTAGAGGGGAGCTTCCCACCCTTGATTTGGAGTGATTTACCACCGCATTTATGCAGCTCTTCAGCTGTAGGTATTGCCATTGATTATTGTCTCACAGAGGTCATTTAGTTTGTAGCCATGTGAATGACATGACCTGTTGTGTTCAGGTGTCCCTGATGTCTCCTATCGTTCTGATGTCTCTTTCTGCCAAATCTGGCCAAAGAAGCATGCATTTGACTATTCCATGGAGATCATGATTTATCCACAGGGAGCTCCTATGTGTAAGTTGGGGTCTGTTATTAACAGATTATGTGCTCTCTCCCAACCGTATGAGGAGCATTCTACGGTGCAATTGGTAGGGTGTTTCTGTATAATTGTCTGTTGATTGTGGTGGTGTCTGACATGCTGTTCTTCAGGGCGGATCATGTTGGGGCTTTTTTGGCTCTAGGGAAAAAGGTTCTGTAGGGTGCCATATGAAGCAGTAGGCTGTATAGCTTTTTGTTTGGTATAGCCAGGCACCCTTAGGATAGTGATGTGTGCAGTCTGGCTGTATTAATCCTTGGTCAAAGTGGTTCCCATATAAATGTCTTTATTTTCCTCATAATCATATTGGTATATGTCAGCTCTTGTCATCACCTTGGAGAATGTCATTCCTTCACATGTTTGCCAGCTGACCTTGTAGCCTGAGAAACTGGAGAAATCATCATTAGTGTCTGGATGGATTGTTTTGGATCTGCCAGTGTTAGCAGAATATCATATTATTTTGTCGTATCGCTATTGATAGTGGCTCTAGTAGCAGTATGAACATGAGGGGTGACAAAGGGCAGTTTTGTCTTGCTCCTCTGCTGATTTTGCAAGTGTCAGAAAGTCTTGGAAAAGTGTCCATTGCATTGTACCAGGGCAGTTGGTTTGGAATACAGCAGTCTTATCGTGTCGATAAATCTTGTTCCTAAGCCTAATTTGGAAGGGGCCAGAACATGTAATTCCAATCCACCCTGTTAAATGCTTTCTCTGGATCAAGAGGCAGGGTGCGAGTGGGGTGATTATCATCTTTCACTGACCAAAGCACAGGAAGGACTTATTTTATATTATGTTTTGCCAATCTGCCTGGGGTGTACACCATGTGTGCTTGCCCCACTAGCCTTGTTAAATGTGGTTGCAGTCGATTCTCACCAGCATTTGTATATCTGCATTCATGCGAGAGATTGATGCTCTTCCTGCTTTTGGTAGGACCATTATCAGAGCTCCATTATATTCATGAAGCAAAGCTCCTTTGTCATCTGCCTCACTGTATAGTTTTGTTGGTAGAGGTGCCACAACATTTGTAGAACTCTGTTAGTAGTCCATCATCCATCTTCTCCTGGGGGCTCCTATGCCCTCAGAGCTCTGCATATGTGTGGATGGTCTCCATGAAAGCTATTTTGAGTGTTTCCTGAGGCGCTTTCTTTGAGTGTAAGCCAGAATCATATTTTGCAAACTGGTTTGTAATATCTGTTGGATGCGTAATAAGTACCCCTTCATCCGTGAACGAGTAGGGAACACCTGTGGCTGACAGATGCTTTTTGAGTTGTGCAGCTAGGAGTCTTTCTTACCTCACTCATAATGCTTTAGTAAGAGGTGAAATATGGCTTGTTCTGTTTGCTTAGTTTGAGCATAGTTCGTATTTAGCACGGATTAGCTTGTTTAGTTGAATATGTGTATGGGATGCAATGTATCCATTGGTTTGTTGTTGGACCACCTCTTCAATTTCCTTCAGCTCTTGCACTATTTGTTTCTTCTACACCATCAAGGCTTGAATCATTAGCTCTCTGGTATAGGCCTTGAGTGAGGCCCACAACGTGGCCACCACGTGGATGGTGTGTTTGTTAAGCTCCAGGTAATCTTCCACATTTTGTCAGAAGGTGCTCTCACTTGCTGAGTGTTTGAAGTCGCTGGCACTCATTCTCCATCTGAAGGTCATTGGTTTTGGGGTACAGATTTCTATTTGTAAATGTAGCAAGGTGTGACATGAGAGGCTTACTGGTATTATCGAGCAGTCCACTATGGTGTGTGTAAATCTTTTTGAAAGAAAGAAATAATAAATCCTTTTACATGTGCCCTGGAACACGAGATGTGGTTATATTCTCTGCATCTTGGGTTTTGTAAGCACCCGGGTTCAATCAGTTGTGATCTAGTCGCATGTCCTGAAGGACACCTTTTTCACTCTTTGTGGCTTTATTGATGTGTGACTTGTCTAGGAGAGGATCTTTTGCTGTGTTCATTTCTCCTCCGAGAATTACATGAGTTAACCCTCCTTCTGTTAAAAGTCTGACCAGGTATGAGAAGAAGTCTAATTTGGACCTGTTGGGGCGTATAGGGATCCTAGGACTATCTTGTTTGTGTCTAGGCCTTTTCTGTTGAGGAAATTCCTCATCCTTTCATCTTGCCAGGTCAGAATTAGCTTATATCTCATAGATTTGTGGGGAAGTATGGTAAGTCTGCATTTGTTTCCCTTCACCCTCTCCTAAGCATCTGTAGAATACTCATACTACCCAGTCTCTTTGCAATTTGAACACCTCTCTTTCATGTAGATGAGTCTATTGGATGAACACCACATCCAGCCTTTTTCATTTTAGGTACTGCATTATTTTTTCCTTTTGACGTAGTTGTTTAGGATATTGACATTCATGGAGCGGATGTGCTTGGATTCAAGAGAGTGTTGTACTATTGGATACACCTGTTTTCTTCCCAAGAGAGGTTTCTAAGGCCATTTGGCTGCAAACATCTACGCAAATAAACGAGGCTGCAAGCCATGAATTATATCTACCAGTGTTGGCTTGATTCTGCTGCAACAGGCAAACAAAAATGAAACCAAATCAACCGACTGTTCGAACTTGGGACCATCATAGTTTCTTCCACTGTGCAGCAGGCCATAATATTTGACTGTTCTGAACCATATTCTTCTGGTATTTCTACTGGACATGGCTCGTGCATCTCTTGAGAGTGCTGAGTGGGTCTCCCCAAGGAGTGCAGGGCTTTGATATCTGATGTGAATCAGTTGTTCTTGGAAGGTATTGCTTCAGAGTGTCTTTTTGGGATGGTTTGCGGGGAGCAGTGGACAGCTTGGGTGCTTTCACTTTTCTGTTCCTTTGTTGCAATTACATTGTAACATTTTGTTTTCTGTTTCTTTCAGGGTTCTTCGGGGGGGAGCATGAGTTGTCCCCTCATGTGTTAGTCTTTTGAGGTGGGCTGTGAGGCAGGCATGGGCATTGGGGCTAGCTTTGTTTCTTTGAGGATCTGTTTTAGTGAAATCATTCCCATCTGTCCTCTATCTATTTCGAGTGTTGTTCTTTTTAGGATCGTGGTCACCCTGTCTGCCATGGAGACCTCCATCAGTTCTTGATTTATGGATTCAAGGAACAATTTTAGTTTGTCTGAGTCCAAGCATAAGGTGGTTTTGCCAAATCTTGTAACAATCATTTTGAGTGGGTCTAGCAGCCCATATTGGGGATCTATCATATTGAGAGCTGTTCACATGGCTAGAAACTGCTATTGTTTCTCAAGGGTATGTTTGGAGTAATCTGCAGTTATGCAGATTGTATGCAAATGGATAATGTTTTTTGACTAGCTGAAGTATTGCAATTGTATGTTTATTTTGCAAGCGATGAGGGGAGGGGCTGATGTTTGTTGGGTGTTGTTTCTCAGCCTGATACTGTGCATTCTTTGTACTTCCAGAGGAGGACTGAACTCTGTGAGGAGTAGCTTAGGCAGTCGTTCTTTAAGGAAGGCAGACAGATCTTTCTCTCCTAGATCTCTTGGAATGCGTAGTAGGTGTATGTTGTCCCGTCTTCTAAGTTGCTGTTTGCTGCTCTCAGTACCATCACTTGTCTATGCATGTGTTTCAGCTCCTCTAGTCTATTTTCCACAATCTCTATTCTTTCCTCAATGTCCAGCAGTCTGCCCACATGCTGCCTGTGGTCCTGCAAGAGGGATAGAAGCTGCGTGTGGGTTGCTGATGAGCATGTTATTGGACTGTACCAGAGTGTCTACATCAGGATGAGTTGAGAGAGGGTATAAGATATATGTAGTGCCATATGGAAATTAGTTCTCTTTAGCTAGGCTACTGGTTTGGACACCTATTGCTGCTTCACTTTGTGGATTCCCTATTCAAGCGATCTTCCTCGCTCAGCACCCTGTCTAGAGGAAAGGTATGTGGGTCTGCATTGAGGCACAGTTTTCCATTGCCCAGATTTGGTGGCTCCTTGTGGTCTAAAGTATGGTGGGCTATTGTGTAGTTGACTTGGGGATCTGTGGCTCCTCGTGGATGTTTTGGGCTTGATGCTGGGTAGAATGCTTCACATAGGGCATGGTGATAATCTGTTTGATCATTTTGCCATTTTTGACATTTTTGGCCTGGGAATGTGCTATTTATGTTAATTGCTCTGTGGTGTAGACACCATTCCAAGAAGACTGGCGATTTTCTTCTCCCAAGTCTTTTTTTATATGTCCATGGCTGTAGCTGTAACTTTGATTTCCTTCTGCAATCCACCACACCCAATAAGAGGCACTTTTATTATCGTCCTTTTTGAGGACTCACTTGTGACTGCTCATTTCTCTGAGCAGTGCACCTACTCTCCTTGCCTCCACTACTCTGTTTGTCCCCAGATATGCAGCTGCACGGTACCACTTTTCTAGGCCTCAATCCTCTGCCATGTGGGTCACTCGCTTCCAGTTTCTACACACTGCTGCACTGAGCCGGTGCATTATGTGCTCCAGGTGAGGATCTGCTGCAGAATTTGTGCTGTCTTGAGACCACCTTGGGTGCACTTCGATGGGAAGCTCAGAGAGATGAGGGCATCTTGGCCAGGTGCTGGTCACACCCCCAAGGATATGTTCTTGAGTTCTAAAATGGATCAGTTATCAGGCAATAATACATTGTCAGTGTCTTGGTGGTTTAATAATGCTAAACAAGTCTTCTCCATGCTGTTAATCAGTATGATTCAGTTTGAAATGTGGCAGTCACAGTAGTCCAGTATCAAGCAGATATTGAGGTTTGGTCAAACTGAAAGATGATGTGGTTTGTAATCATGTCAAGAATCGACTATGCAAACAGCCTCTATCTCGGGATACCAGAATACCTCCTGAAGAAACTTCAACGGATCCAAAATGCAGCAGCCAGACTCCTCCTCAAACTATCCAGAAGAGACCACATCGCTCCAGCCCTAAAAACACTGCACTGGCTCCCAGTCAAACATTGTATCACCTTCAAAACAATGTGTACAACACACAAGGCAATCAGCGGACAAGGAGCTGAATTCCTGCAAAAGAATCTAACAATCTAGAAGCCAACGAGACTCCTCAGATCAAGTAATGAAATCCGGCTGGAAGAAAAAACATACCTTAAGAAAAAACTTGGGGACTTCTCCTTCTCCGACTTAGCCACAAAAACCTGGAACAACATCCCGAAAGAAATAAGAAACACCAAAGATCACTTACAATTCAGAAAATTAATAAAAACCTGGCTCTTCAACTTCACAGATACAAACTGAAAAACCAAATCCACCAAACGGGAAACACAAGGAAAAGGATGACAAACCTAGGACAACAATGACAACATCTAGAACTGAATAAAGAAACTCTTACTACAACAAGAGAGGTGACACCCATAAGGACAGACTCCAGCGTCTCTAGCCAACACCCAACGAACAACCTCCACCCGCTCGATAAATGCTATTATAGATCATACCTGTATAAATTCGGGTAAACATTAGCACTTGTCACACTAATTAAGCTGTGGATATTGACAGGGGCATAGATCAAAGAGAGTTGTGATTGTAGGCAGACGCCACCCCTGGACATAAGTGCAAGCGATAGCGTTATGACATACCAAAGGGGGTAGGAGCGGTAACATGAATGAGCAACCGAATAAGATGATAAAGGCCGAGCAGGCCTCAACACATGGAAGGAGTAAACCCAGGCTTACCGATGTCGCCCTCCTACTAGATCAGGAATGCGTCCTGGGCTAGACTAACAGGGGCCACGCAGGCAGGAGGTTGCCCAACTTGGGAAAGGTTGTGCATATGAACGGATGCCATATTGGAAGTGGACTCCTGAGCTGGACATAGACCAGGAGGCGCCCACACACCCCAACTGATTAGAAATACGTACATTTTGCACCTCACTTCAAGACAGGAATGCCAACTAACCAACCCACTAACAACTTCACCCTCTACATACACCTCTAAAATTCTAACCAAACACAACCACAAACCCACAATGCAGCAATCCGCAAAAACTTCACCTTACTGCAACAACAAACAAAGCACACATAGACACGCACAACAGCACACAACGTCTTCCAACAGTATAACACCACAAGCCCAGCCAATGGAATTCTGGGCTGAGGCCGCCAACAGCACATCATTGCTCTCTTGCACTTCTCCAGCTCATCCCACTAATCCCCTCCCACCCCCCCTTTTCTTTCAGAACTGCCAGAGTGCCAGGGGACCCCTCCGGTGGTGATAGTGCACGGTACAAATATTCTTTAACATTAACATTAACAGTTGAAGTGCTACTCAAGCAATGCAAATCGGTATCCAGTTAAAATTTTTGATGCACAATTTCGAATGCATTAATGTCGAAAAAAGAAATGTCGAAAAAACAAATTTGAATTTATTTTTTTATTTTATTATTTTATCGGGTTTTTATTGGGTTTAGTTAGTAAAAAAAGGGTCAATCAAAATAAACGGGGTGTTGGGGGGGAACCCCCCCCCCATTAAAAAAAAAATCATCTTTTTTTCGACATTTTTCATTCGACATTAAGGCATCCGAAATTATTACATTCGAAAATGTCACTATAAACCATGCAAATCATGGAGCCTGCACGATTTGGTTTGACAGTCCAGGTTCGACTGCCAGATGGGATGATAACAGGATGCAGATGTCAGTTGGTTCGATGCAGAGCTTGAAGGATGCAGTTTGGCAAGAACACCAGGGTTGGTTGGATCATCAACTGGATTGGAAATGAAGAGGCTGGTGGTTAGAACAATGGTTCGATTGATGCAGATGCTTTGATGATTCTTTGTTCGAGCTAAGGCAACAACGCGCTACTGTTGGCACAATGTAGCAGCAAACTTGCTCAAACTGACAGAACTGTGGTTTGATGGTTGCTGAGTGCTAAAGGCAGCTCTGGAGGGTCCAGTGTGTTCAAAATAGCATTGAACAAGCTTCAACTATGGCTCACAGAGATTCAACAGTGAAAGAGCAGTAATTCTGTCTTTCTTGGCTCTCAGGAACTTTGAGTCCCATGGTAGGATCTCAAGGGCAAGACATGGGGGAGGCTGGCACACACCTTAAAGGGTCCTTTGACATGGTGAGCTCCTGGGCAGCAGTGTGGATGGAAGAGATGCAGGTCTTGATTCAGCAGCAGGTCACCTGAATGTGCCTTGGAGATAGTTAGGGAACAAAGCATTCCTCTGCCTTTGACTACCTGTCCTCACATCACAAGTGGATGACTTTGGAAAGCACTGCTCTCCCATCAGTCCAGGAGGGTCCAAACAACATATTCTCGACGGTTTTAAGCCCAGAGATGATTCAAAGAAGGAGTGAGAGTTCCCTTCTTTTAAAGGCAAAAGTCTTCCAGTGATTGGCCAAAAGCAAACCTGCTTTACAGATGCAACCCCTTTCTTTGGAACTAGTGGGCTTTGCCTTCTGACATCACACCCAAAGTAGTTTGTGCTACAGCACTGTTCTTAAAACTGTAAGGTTTGCCCCCTGATGGGGTGTAGCACCATGCCTGGGGGGTGGATCCGACAGCTTGAAGAACAATTAAAATCCAATTAGTGCTCATCAATGGTGGTGCGCCAATGCAAAGGCAGGTGCTGCCTTTTCATTCAGCCTTTCAGTAAGGTGCTACATTCAAGAAGTAGACACAGCAGTTCTTTTCCAAGCAATTTTAACTTCTTGAAAGGAGCACCCGACAAAGGCTGAAGGCAAATGCAGAGCTTGTTGCAACATGGCCAATAAACTCTGATTGGCTGTCTAGCGACTGTGTTGTGACAAGTGCTGACGTTCAGTAAGGTGTTACTTTCAAGAAGAATGCTCGGCATGAGCTCTTCCATGCTGTGCTTACTTCATGAAATGAACACCTTACTGAAAGGCAGAAGGCAAAGTCAGTGCTGCCCACAACACAGCTGCTTTGGATGTGTTGTGGCAAGCTCTGCCTTTGCATTCTGCATTTCAGTAAGTTTCTACTTTCAAGAAGTAAACTAGGTGTGGAAATGTCCACGCTGTGTTCACTTCATCAAAAGAGCACCTGCTTGAAAGGCAGCATGCAAAGTCAGTGCTAGCCACAACACAGCTGCTTTGCATGTGTCGAAGCAAGCATTGCCTTTGCATTATGCCTTTCAGTAAGGAGCTACTTTCATGAAGTAAACTCGGCGCAAACATTTCCATGTTGTGTTCACATATGTGAACACAACATGGAAATATTTGCGGAATTCCACAACATGGAAACATATGTGAACACAACATTCACAAGCCCATATGTGTCTTGTTACTGTTTGTTTCTTTTAACCCATATGTGTACTGCCATCTGATAGCGGCACTTAGCCAATATGTGCCTTGCCATTGATTGGCCACATCCAGCCCATATGTGCCTCGCTAGTGTTTGCCTCAGTTACCCAATATGTGCCTTGCCATTGATTGGCCACATCCAGCCTATATGTACCTTGCTAGTGTTTGCCTCAGTTTGCCAATATGTGCCTTGCTGTTGATTGCCACATTTAGCCCATATATGCCTCGCTAGTGTTTGCCTCAGTTAGCCAATATGTGCTTTGCCATTGACTGCCACATTTAGCCCATATATGCCTCGCTAGTGTTTGCCTCAGTTAGCCAATATGTGCTTTGCCATAGATTGGCCACATCCAGCCCATATGTGCCTCTCTAGTGTTTTTTCAGTTAGCCAATATTTGCCTTGCCGTTGATTGCCACATTTAGCCCATATGTGCCTTGCCATTGACTGCCACATTTAGCCCATATGTTCCTTCGCTACTGTTTGCCTGCGTTAGCCAATATGTGCCTTGCTGTTGATTGCCTCACTTAGCTCGTATGTGCCCTGCCTTTGATAGTTGCATTTAGCAAAACACACGCAGTTGAGCTCCATATTTTTATGTTCAACCAACCACACTTTATGCGACTTACTACGTCTCTCCGACCTAAAGTGATCCGGACGGCTGTACTTAGATTAAGTATCTAGGATACACTACCTCCGCATTCACGCTTTAGTGTAGCCCAAGTACATGCATATACTTCCCTTATAGTGATACACCATGAGCATCATACCACTTGGCCTTTGGCCTATCACCTACCTACTGTTTTTAACTTGCCTAACATCTGATATTAGCCTCCATCCCACTACTAAGAATCTCCAACACAACCCACCCTGCATAGCTACCTCCTTCTGCACCACCATGGAGCAAGCCAACCTCACCAGCATACCCAGGACTGGTTCTACTAGCGAACCCTCAAGCAGACCATGCAGCCCACCCACCAGAAATTCCAGACTCAGAGCAAGACTCACAAGATTACCAATTCAGGTTTGCAAAAACATCTATCCGGGAGGTGGAGAAAGTCATCCTCTCTCTTAAGCCTTCCAACTGCAAAGGCAACCTGTGCCCTGCACAACTTATCAAAGATGCCACTAGAGAACTTTCCCCCTTCATAGCTAAACTCGTTAATGCCTCATTCACCTCAGGCACTGTGCCATCCAACCTGAAACAATCATGGGTACTGCCATTGCTAAAAAACAACCCCTTACCCCCTCACCCCTACTAACTACCACCCCATAACAACAGTCCCCTTCCTGCTAAACCAGGTAACCTAAGCTTTGTATATCCTGTACTGATGCGCCATCTTGCCCTCCGGTCTGGTGCGCATTATAAGTGAATAAAACAAACAAACAAACAAACATCATGAAAGGAGCACCTGATTGAAAGACAGAATGTAAAGATAGCACTTGCCACAACACAGGCTTTGTTGTGACAAGCACTGCCTTTGTATTATGCCTTTCGGCATGGTGCTACTTTCATTGATGAAAGTGTGAACTGAAACAGGATAGGAGAAAGAGACAGAATGAGGGACGGAAAATGAGGCAGAGACAACAGAGGAGAAATAAATAGGAGGGAGAGGTGAAGAAAGAATAGGAATGGGAGTTTGACAGAATTGAAGGAGAGGAGTTTGACAGAGTATGAGTGAAGTGTGTTAGGCAGAAGGGGGTGGAGAATAGGAGGCGAGGGAGGGATTCACGGGGCCGGAATGGGAATGGAAAGAATACAGATTGAGGGTAAAAGACTATAGGGCCTCATTATGAACCTGGCACTGACGGAATGAAGGGGGCTGGTATGGACCGACCCCCTTCATTCCGTCAGGGTTGATTACGAGGTTCGCTTTGCGGGACCCGGATCAGACATCTGGTAAAACCAGATGTCTTTTCCGGGTCCCGCGAGGGGAAGAGGGAGGTAACAACGGGACACTTGTAATGTGCCCGTTGTTACCTCTCTCCCCATTCCCATTGAGCCCTTTGGGGGCTCAAATGGGAATGGGGAATGGTTCCTGCAAGGAGGACTTACCGGGTCCTCCTATGTCGGAATGACCCGGTAGGTCCCCATTGCAGGAACCCGATAATTGAGCCCGGTTTGGAGGCAGCCATGGTGCTAATAGTACCATGGCTGCCTCCAAACTCGTAATGAGGCCCCATGTGAAAGAGGAGGAGATTGAGAGAGAATGAACTTAAAGGGGGTGATACAAGGCATAATATTGAAATATGAGAATATGGAAATGAGAAACTACAATAGAACTTTCAAAGTTAACCCTTCAAACTATCATCATATTCACACACTACTAGTCACCTGCACACACTCCATATTATAATGTAACTTCTTACAAACCAGCTTCAGTTCCAACTTCCGAAAATATTCACACAAAAAATGAAATTCACAATATCTTAAACAATACATGTTTAAAAAACATGTCTTAGTAAGACATTGCAATACATACATACAACATTACAGTAACAACTTAAAACACACACAAAAATAACCAAGTACACACACCCAATGACCATGTACGTCTGCATAATATTATTTAAAGTAACAACCTGAAAGGTCACATTACCTCACTTTCAGTCTTGCTTATTTATACTTCTAGGACTTGTAACAAATACTAAACGTGAATGAAAAAATAGTTTATTGAACCAAACACATCGTGCACAGCTTGGCACAATATCATTATGTAAATCTCCCAAAGTTACATTTCAGAATGAAATATGTTTATCTTGTGCAGCTCCGTTACACCAATGACAGAGGACATGTGTTTAAAGTGTGCACTTCGTGTTCTCTATAATATACAATCTCATACAAACTGCCTTTAAACACTGTTCAAATTAAAGGATATTTATTTGTTGAATACCGTATTCTATGGTCAGAAAGACCTTGTATACCAACATCTACAAATACAATACCAAAATAAGTAAAAATAAGTACAACAACATTTACCCAATAAAACCCATGAAACACAAGACGTAGCGCAGTCCCCATGCCTTATGGTGAAACCTAATACTATATCATTGATATTTCCTGAAAACCTTGAACAATTTAAAATTCTTCAAGAAACAGTCCTTGTAAAATTGGGATTCCATTTTTCCAAGATTTCATGGCATAGAACATTACATTGCAATCATTACCCTCCATAAAAGCTTCGCATAAAATACAGCCATTCATAAATACAGTTTCATTATCATATGAATTTCCAAAAGAGCTACATACATTCGGCAAAGCTTCACACTCCATCAACAAATGCTTGTCAGATTCTATACATTCAGTCACACAGAGTCTACATAACCGATCACTGAGCTCTAAACCCATCCTGGCCCCTAGAATTTCTAAGGAGCCTACGACATTACATTTTACCATAAAGTCATCTCTTATCATACTGTTAGCCGGAAAAGCCTTAATATATGACGGTAACCCTTTTCGGTTGAGTATATAATGGATACAATTGCTTCCATTTACTTTGGTTGCCAACAAAACTATCTACTTCCCCTCATCCAATTCCCTCAGTCTCACTTTCACCAAGTACTTCAAAGCGGACCTTATGCATTGCATCAACAGTGATTGTGCATTCAGGACCCAGAATTTAATCAGAGATGTTATCTTTCAAAAATAATCCACATACACAGTGGGCCTCATTACGATATTCGCGGTACGGCGAAAACGATTCCGGAATGGTAATACCGGCATTGTTTGCCGTACCGGCCCATTACAAGTCTACATACCAGTATTACAGGCAACCCCATGGAGGCGTTGATACCGTGCACCTCCGTATCTGCATGTGCGTCGCCACGCGCCCTTTGTGGCGGCAATACCGGCATGCCACAAACAGGAGAACATTACGAGTCACACGTACATGTACTTACCGGCATCCAGATGGCGGTAATAAGGGATACCACCATGCCGGTAGCCCCGGCATCATGGATCACCCATTAATAGCATTTTGATGCGTCACCAACTGCCACAGGTACACACAATCAGCATAGGTGGAGGCAATATGCCTGGCCCAGCACAAAAGGAGCACACCCACACACAACACCCCTTCCTAGACAAGAATTTTCCCATTTGCTGTTGCAATTTTGGAGCTGGAAGACATGCCTGCACTTCTACTCCATGAGCAGGCACTACATCAGATACTACAGAGGAGACGCAGGAGGAGAAGGAGGGTGAGACTGGCACAGCAAGTACCACCAGTGCAAGCAGTGGTACCACGTAGGCAGCCACCAATCCCTCGCATAAGGGCCACTCCATTCAGTTTGACTCTTACACAGATCCACACCCTGTACCGCCTGGAAAGGGACACCATCACCGCCATTGTGGATCTAATACACGGGGACATAGTCAGCCTGATTGAAATCTGTACCGCCATCCCCTCTCTACTGAATGTAGTGTCTGTGCTCCACTTCCTAGCCACAGGCACCTACCAGCACACAGTGGGGCAGCTGCATGGCATATCACAACCATGGTTCTCACGCATGCTGAACCAAGTACTGGATGCCCTCCGGAAGCATGCAGGGGACTACATATCCCTACCATGGACTGGCCAGGAGTTGAGTGACACAAAAATAGGTATACATGCACTGACAGGCATGCCACATTGCATCGGTGCCCTTGACTGCACCCACGTGGAGTTGGTGGTCCCGCATGCCATGGAGGTGGTGTATCGCAATCGCAAGCTATACCACTCCATCAATGTGCAGATGGTATGTGACGCCAGCAAGATGATCACACATTGCTGTGCCCGATTCCCCGGATCAACGCACGATGCAATGGTGCTGCGGAACTCTTTGCTAACCCGCTACATGGAGTGACATGCTGCACGACTTGCCTGGTTGCTGGATAAGTCTGCTCACAGGCCCATGGTAGTGTTTTGGTGGGGGTGAGACATGCATATGCTACCTGGGTTTGTTTGGGGGGGAAACATGCATGTGATACCTGGGTGTGTTTGGCGCCGGGAAACATGCATATGCTACCTGGGTGTGTTTGGGGGTGGGGGGCATGCATATGCTACCTGGGTGTGTTTGGGGGAATGGGGGTAACATGCATATGCTACCTGTGTGTGTTTGGGGTGGGAAACATGCATATGCTACCTGTCCGTCCTCTGGCCCATGGGCACGATTGTGGTGGTGACTGGGCACTGTCCATGCTGGCAAACACTGCGCCCCTAATCATCCCAACCTGAACATGACACTGACAATGTATGCCAACATACTCTGGCTGCACACCAATGTCAATATGTCAGACTGTCAAGCAGCGCACAACCCTCATCATGTCCACTGCACATCATCAGACCATACTCACAGCACCACAATGCACCAACATGCAGTCAAAAAGCGTAATATACAAGACCGCATCAAAGCACATCACAGATCATGCATGCATGAGTGCCTAGAATTAAATCCTGAGGACGGCCACCAGGGGGTGCACTGACAGGCATGCTCTGTACGTGAGGTCCGTTGCCATGGCCCCCAAAGTGGATTAAGCCCCCACTTATGGTCCCCCGTGACAAAAATCGGACCAATGCTGTCGGAAGGTCCCCCCCACAGGTGGCGAAAATCTGGACTCAAAACGGCAGAGGGATCATATAGAAACTGCCTCGCCGAGACACGGCCAAAATGAAAGTAAAATACGTGAACTGAGGAGCACGGCAGGCCCTCTCGCAGCGACGCGCAGCAGATGAACAAGAAGCCGGTCCAGAGCCTGCAGCTAAAACACCAGCGACCGTCGCTGTGAGCGGTCAGACTGCGGCGAGGAGGACCTGGAGGTTGAGGCCGTGCGGTGCGAGGTGACGCAGCAGATAGGACCCGGCCTCTGAACGCTGCTGCGGCCCAGGACACTGCGCGAAAACAGAGACTCACTGGCCTCCCAAGCCCCAGTGGAAACAGTGGAATAAATAGACCCGTGGGTCCCTCGCAGGTGCTCTCCCTCGCCGCAGACTTTTAAGAGCATCCTGCACCCCCGGAGGGCTGCCTGCGCTGCTCCGGCATGACAGGGGTGCGGAGTGGCCCTGCCTGTTGCGGCTGCAGTAGTGCGGTGGAGATCGACAGGGACTGGCATGCAGCAGCCCATCGCGGCTCCTCCCGTGGCCCCGGTGCGCAGCCCTTGTCCACCACGCAGGCAAGAGGTGCACAGTCAACAGGGACCTGACTGCCCCCATCCCTGGTAGAGGCACGGATTTGCTCATACCTACTGAAGGGACACAAAGAGCCCTCTGCCAGGGCCCCGCTCCACCTACCAACGAAATGTGTATAAAACAGTACACAATAAACCTGTAATAGATATCAAAAGGGAGGAAGAAAAAACACCACTTTCCTTGCTGAACAGAGCGCCCTCAAGAAGGTGAAACCTGTAACACTCACCTGATTCCCGTAGAGGCGCCGGTCTTGACTGGGCGTATACCGTATCTTCAAAGGTGACGTGTAACACACGGCTGGCTCTTTGGGCTGGACCTCTGTGCACTGTATGTTTGACTCGAAGGGTAAGATGTCTTAGGTAAGTGAACGCCGTGCTCTCCATCTGCCTCGGGGCAGGGTGCTGTAACCAGTTTCTTCACTGGATAAGGGGAGCAGGCCTCTTGACTTCAGAGGACTGCTGTCCGTCGTTTACTGCACGAACGGTAAGTTTCGAGTAATTCTAATGTCTTTAAAGTCTTTAGTAATGATGTCTCTTGTTTTGCAGGGTTCCGGCGATGGTGGATGACGGGCTGAAGTGAGTTGAAGATGGAGCCCGTGTGATGAATAGAAGCGCCTGGAAGCACGTAAGTAAGCGCTTGTTGCCTGCTTCACAATGCGCTCTAACTGTCTTTTTATTTTGCAGGTACAAGTTCGGAGCGGCTGCAGGGTGCCGGAATACCCACTGGGTTAGATGTGGGAAGGAGTAATGGCACGTGAGTATTAAAGTTCCCCAATGTCTTTAAACGCACCTTGTTTTGTCTTTCAGATGCGGGATGCAGCGCCGAAGGCCTCCGGAGCGTGCGAAGAGTTGGTAAGCTTTTGTCTTTCAGATGCCGGAATGCAGTGTGAAGACCTCCGGAGCGCACGAAGAGTAGGTAAGCCTTTGTCTTTCAGAATGCAGCGCGAGGCGTTGGTGACAGCCGATGGCCCTGGTAAGTGAAGAGCTGTCACGAAGACCGTAATGCTAACCTGTTCTTTCTTGTCTTTATAGGTGTTGCTGAAGACTGGATTCAGGATGGTAAGCCTTTTTCCTTAGGCCCAGGATCAGATGCAGAAGACACGATGAGCGTTCTGCTGCAGAGGATGCAGAATAACGCAAAGCAAGATTCATCCATCGGGTGTGGTTTAAATAGCCTCCTGTAGTGCTTAGGTGTCTCCTTCCACAGCCACGCCTAGGTAGGAAAAGAGTTCCTGCTTTCCAGAAGAGTTCCAGTGTTCTAAACCTAGGGAGTGGCTCCTGCCCCACCCAACAGGAAAAGTAGTTCCAAACAGAAGAGGATCAGAGGCTCAACTGGCAGGCAAGTAAGCAGCATGGTCTCGTGCAGGTAAATCCACCCAAGCATTATGAGCCCGGCGCTTCCAGCGCTGGGACTGGGCATATTTATGAGCCTGGTGCCACTGGCGCCAGGACTGGGTCCAAAAGGTCCCAATTGGGACTGGTTGGCACTCGGAACCTGGGTTATGAATCTGCTTCCAAGGGAGTTGGGAAAACCCTGACCTTTTGGAAGCAGAGATCATGACAGAACCCCCCTAAAATGACAATAGCCCCCCCCATACCACAACCTACCCTACAGTCACCCACTTGACCCGATTGACTTCCAGGTGTCCCATCACCGACAGAGAACCCAGACTCACCACCAGGGATACAACAGGCTCCACGATACTAACCCAGTTCTGAACCACCACCACCCTCGAGACCTCCAGGACCTCATGAGCATAAAAGAAAAACTAGCCTCTTTTGCATATACCTCCTCCCCTTTTGGGACCAACAAAGTCAATATGGCAAACACAAACACCACAACAAGTGAATCAGCAGCTACCAAAGGAGACATTGCTGCCTTACTGGGAGAAATAAAGAACATGGGAGCCAATATTGGATGCAAAATAGACAAGATCACGAATCGCGTGGACAACATGGAAGAAAGGCTTGAAGAGGTGGAAAATAACCAAGCTTCTATAGACACTCTGGAGGCACAGCTTGATCATAGGTTGACCGAACTATAAAGATGGGAAAAAGACTTCATACTCAAACTCGATGATTTGGAAAACCGGGAAAGATGTAACAACATACGTACTTTCAGTATCCCGGAACGAGAGGGTGAGACGGAGAGCAACCTGAGAAATACCTTGCATGACATTATTAAACTCCTGGTCGCTGATGATTTGATTGATGAACCCAAAACCAAAAGAATACATAGAGCCGGGGGCCTCTCGGGTGGACCAAGATCGGTGCTTTCCCGATTCCACCGCTTCCAGGATAAGGCCAGAGTCCTTGAAAAGGCAAGAAACAACGACTCGATCACTCTGGGGGATGCACAGATCTCAATATATCAAGACCTATCATCCATGATGCTTACACTCCGGTGGATGTGCGGCCCTCTCACAAAGCACCTGAAAGAAGAAAACATAAGATACAGATGGGCTACCCCTTCTCCCTCTCC
Organism: Ambystoma mexicanum; assembly: GCF_040938575.1. NCBI lineage: Eukaryota > Metazoa > Chordata > Amphibia > Caudata > Ambystomatidae > Ambystoma > Ambystoma mexicanum. Next base: position 920,907,466 of record NC_090941.1, read on the forward strand.
TTTGAATATGAGGGCAACAAAATAAAGCTGACTTCGGAGAAGGAAATCAAAACATAGATCTCTGAACTTCTCGGTCCGAGCTTGGAAGAAGTCAACCGGGAAGGACCACGGCGAGAGGACAGAGGATGGCACATACAAGGACCTAGGAGGAGATGTGTGAAGGGCTCCAGAAAATACCAAAGAGGTAATGCCTCCCCGGAGATGGACAAATGATCATCCACGAATACGGGTAAAATGGCATATAATCCAATACAAAAGATAGTGAACTGATTGAACGCAAAACTTTCCTGTTGGTTAGCAACAAGGACAATACATGAACATGAGAGGGGAGGACAAGGAGGGCTCAACTAAGATTGCAATGTTTTATTAAGCAAGGGGCTGTGAAGTAACAGTCCCCCAAAGGTGGTTCGATGCAGAACCAGAGTAACAACCTGGGTTCGATCGAACGCCAACTCAGGAAGGGAGGGGAGGGGGTGGGAAGGGGAGACAGACACTGGGAAAAGGTTGCAGCAACATTGGGGTCAACTCAGCGCAAAAGACAATGTGGGATTTGATGAACAAACAATCTTCTTCATGGAATATAAACAACTGCGCAATGAAGACCAATAATGGCATCACCTAATGAACTGAAGGGGAGGGACTCTCTTTGAGTAGGGACACTCAATGTAAAAGGCCTGAATTCACCAACCAAGAGGTCACTGGTAGCTAGAGAATTCCGAAGATCTAAAATTGACATTCTTCTATTGCAGGAGACAAAATTTGCAAAGGGCAAGGAACGATGTATTCTTGGGAAGCGAGGAGGGCTGGAATTCTGGGGCTCTGGGCCACTCAGGAGGGAGGCGTGGGAATTCTACTTAAGAAGGGAATTAACTTCGAGATAGACAAGACATGGTCTGATGTGGGAGGAAGAGCTCTCCTGATAGTGGCGAAAATTGCAAAGGTAAAGGTAACAATTGCTACGGTGTACTCCCCAACACTGGACAAACTAAATGTCTTGAAAAAACAATCCCTAAAATAATGCTGGAAGCCTCAGGTCATATCATTCTGGGAGGCGATTTTAACCAGTGGGCAGATCCGGCCAAAGATTGGAAGCCAGGTAACCCTGAAACGAGAAACCAGAATAAATTTGACCGCACTTAACTGCTAGATATGATGAACATGTACGAAATGAAGGATGTGTGGAGAATCTTGCATCCCAATGACAGTGGATACACTTTATACTCTAGGCCTCACAAAACACTCACCCGTATTGATTATGTATTCCTCGCAAGAAATCTTCTTGACGCCACAACACACTCAGAAATCGCTACGATAACATGGTCAGATCATGATATGGTCTTGGCAGATATTCATTGGGTAGACCTACCTGTCATGGAAGGAAAATGGAGGTGTAATGAGAGCCTCTGGAAAGATGCTGTTTTCAAAGCAGAAATGGAAACTGAACTCAATGAATATTTCAAAATGAACAATAATGGGGAGGTATCCAAGCAAACAATCTGGGAAGCTGGGAAAGCTATGTGGAGAGGCATCCTGATACGTGAAGGGTCCATTAAGAAAAGGGAGCGAAAGATCATAGAGCATAGACTCAGGACTGAAATATGCCAACTGGAAGGGGACATAAGAAAGGACCCTGGGGTAAATCCTGTCAAACTGAACACTGCACAACAGAAAAGAGAGGAATTACGACTGTTAGAGCATGATCAAGTAGTGCGTAAACTACGATTCCTTAAACAGAAATTCTACGAAAAGGGAGACAAGGCCGACGCCCTATTAGCTACCAGACTTAGAGAACAAAGAGCAGAGTGTAAGGTGGAAGAAATAACTGAAAACACTACCTCCACGACTCACACTCCTTATACCATCCCAGAATGTTTCGCCAATTTTTATGAGACCCTGTATACTTTGAAACGGTACCTGGCCAATCAGACGCAGACTCCTACTTATCCCCAAACAATATGCCCAAAATAACACATTCAGAATCCGAGCTCCTAGACTCCCCAATAGTTTAACAGGAAATCCAAGATGCAATAAAAAGATTAACCTTAGGCAAATCCCCGGGGGGAGACGGATACACGGCCAGCTTTTGCAAAACTTTCAAAAGCAGCTAACGCCATTTATGACAGACCTATTTAATGAGATACTAGAAACAGGAGAAGCCCCAGATTCCTTCAAAAGAGCACTGATAACGGTAATTCCCAAAGAAGGGAGAAACCCCAAACATTGTGGATCATACCGCCCTACCTCCCTTCTCAATCTTGACGCTAAGATTTACACTAGGGTGTTGGCAGCTAGATTAGAAACACTAATGCCCCAGATAATACACTCGGACCAAGTGGGGTTCATATTGGGAAGGCAAGGGGCTGACACTATGCGCAAAACACTCCACCTCGTTCATACATTGCATACCCTACCCTGTGACCCTGCCCTTCTATCAATAGACGCGGAGAAAGCTTTTGACAGGGTAGAGTAGGAATTCCTGAAGGCAGTCTTGCGAAAGGTAGAAATAGGACCGAGATTTAGAAAGGGAATACAGGCAGTATATACATCCCCAAAAGCATCAATATTCGTAAATGGAGAATACTCCAGATGGTTCGAATTACAACGCGGAACTCGACAGGGCTGTCCCCTCTCTGCAATTCTTTTCGCAATCTCCCTAGAAATCCTGGCACAAAAACTGAGAACCGACCCCTCGGTGGAAGTGATACGACTGGGCGAAACAGAATATAAAGTGGAACTCTATGCAAACGACATACTACTACACATAAATAATCCTTCTGTATCTATCACATGAGCCCTCCATCTAATGGAAGAGTATGGGCAACTCTCTGGGTTTAAAGTGAATAAGAATAAGTCAATCCTGTTTCCCCTTCAGGGATCAAAAGAAGAAAATGAAGACAGACTCCTCCCATTAGGCCTTAAGATTGAACATTCCACATTGAAATATCTAGGCATACAGATCACCAAAACCTTGACCGACCTATAGAGGGCTAATTTCCCTCCCCTTCTTCAGAGATTCACCGCCGATCTAAACAAGTGGAACAAGCTCACGATTTTCTGGTTAGGACGGATTAATGCTGTCAAAATGGTATGCCTCCCCCGGTTCCTGTATCCCTTCCAGATGCTCCCCATTGAGATACCAAAAGGATTCTTCATCGAGGCCAAAAAAATCATGTTACGGTTCTTCTGGCAGGGGAAGAAGGCGAGAATCCCAAACACACTAACTCTCCCTAAAGACAAAGGTGGAGTAGGGCTCCCTGACCTACACAATTATTATAAGGCCACCCAACTATGCATTCTAATCCCACACCTACGAGACCACAAGAATCTCCAGTGGATCCAAATGGACAATAATTACCTGTCACCAGCTACTGTGTCAGAGTGCCTATGGACCCCGCATAAAAAGCTCCAACGTAGACTCAAAGGACACCCAATATTAAGCACTATATGGAGCATATGGCGAAAAGGCAAAAACATGCACGAGATTACCACATGGCCATCCCCGGTCAGCCATCTATGGTCCCCTGGCATAAACGGCCATATTCCCAATGTAGGAAGATTCGAATCATGGTACGAGACGGGCCTTGAGAGGGTGGGGCCATTACAGAGAAAATACTCTTTCATTTCACTCCCGGAACTGACCGAGGCCCTAGGAATAGGCCCATTGTCCACCTTCAAGTACATTCAGATAAAAGGCATTCTAACGAAACCTGAATGGAAAGACAAATTCACTAGAGACCTTACCCCATTTGAAAAACTCTTAGACTCAAAATCCGAAATGAAGGCCTGATATCCGCAATGTACAAGGAATTAATAGAAGCAGGGGAAGGATCCACGGACCCTCTGAGAAGCAGATGGGAAAAAGACATAAGTGACGAGATAAGCCCCGATCAGTGGGATACAATGTGTAATGCGGTATCCTAAATCTCCATGTCTAGCCAATATAAACTTCATGCCATTAAATTATTACACAGGTGGCAGTACGATCCACTTAGGCTTTCTAAAATGTCCCAAACAATGAGTCCAAGATGCTGGATAAACTGTGGAGAAATAGCCGATTATTGGCACATGTGGTGGAGTTGCCCACATATAAAGGTCTTCTGGGATGAGGTCTTGGGTTGGATCAAAGAAATAGATGGTATACAAAGAGTCGCCGACCCTCACTTGATCCTATTCGGACTGGAGAAGAACGAAGATGATTGGATCAGAATCAAAGGACTGGCCCCCCAATTAATACTCGCGGCTCATGCCCTACTTGCAATAAAATGGAAATCCACAACTGTCCCTGGGAAAAGCGAGTGGATAAATATAGCTTCTAATATCTACACAATGGAAACAATTACAGCCTCCCTGCACAACAAAGCTTCACAATGTGAGACTCTATGGATGGACTTAAAAAATAAACACCTTGTATCAACCTCCTAATCCCAACCAGACGATCACACAGAGACTTAATCCAGATTGAAGGAAAGAATGCATGACCAAGGATGAGAGCGCAGATCTTTTAACTGAGAACTCACATCATCAGTAGAAATATGACCATCTTTTTCCATACAGATGTAATATTTGTTAGATGTCTGCTCGACCAAGGGGGGTAGGGGAGTGGGCAAGGGGAATTTTCTTGTTAACTGTTACATTCAGGTCATGAAGACACGTTTGGCAATGTTAGAAAGTATAACAATGCTATTAGCTCTTCTCTCGTAATGTAACCATGAGCTAAATTATATGTACTATATAATGAGAATTTAGTTTTTCTTTGTTAAAATCAATAAAATCAAATTTTAAAATTATTAAATCCTGCTCAGGGAATCCACTGTCACTGGCCCTCCACCACAGGTACAATGCCTACCACCATGGCAAAATGTGTAGATGTATGCCAACGCAATAATCTACTTGTGTCAAGACTGCTGGAAATCCAGCCCATCAAGTAGTGAACATCTCCTATATGAGGGCGATTGGAGTGGTAAACAACCACTGCACATAAGTACCAGCATGCAAGTGGACACCCTGCATCATCAAAAGGACGCATCCCTACACTTGTGGGCCATACCACTCAACACATCGTGGCATGATTACATGTGTGCAGACGTGTAGGGACATGTGCATGGCATCATCAAATTATTGCAAGCATGATACTCCAAACAACATGTCACATGGTGTATACAAGCCTATATCATCAAACACTGGCCTATATGAATTTGGTCACATCACCTGCCACACATCTCTCACATGTGAGTACATTAGGATCCCTCTCACTCCATCTGGGTGAGTGGTGAGTCTGATGTCAAGTCCCCTCAGTCCTGTATGTCACACATGCCTACCACCATGGCTTGGCAAGCTGTGAACAGGCCAGATAGTTGTGCATATGTGTAGTCAATCACTGCCATCAGAAATATAATGCATATTAACATTAACAATGTACAGGGTGAGCACAGATGGAACTGAAGAATTATCCTCACACATACCTTGTTGTGCTCCCATGCAGGTGATGCAGGCTATCCCCTGAAGCCGTGGCTCCTCATCCCTGTCAGAAATCCACGGAACAGGCATGAAAAGGACTTCAATCGGGCTCATAGACGTACCCATGTCATGATTGAGCAGACCTTTGGCCTGTTGAAGGCACAGGTTCACTGTCTCAGCAGGTCAGGTGAGGCACTCCTGTACGGGCCTGTGAAGGTGGGCAAGATCATCATGGTATGTGCCATGCTGCACAACATGTGCATCCGACAGAACGTACCTCTGCTTCCTGACATTGACCAGCAACCACCAGGTGAGGATGAGGATGATGAAGGAGAAGGGGTAGCACATCAGCCAGGTGGCGATGCACATGAGGGACGTGCTGTGCGCCTGTCTGTGATAGACCAATTTTTCTAATGCACATGAATGCAGAGGGTGCGATGGATGTAGGACTCTGGGCACTGGGTGTGGGGGTATATGGACACTGTGCACTGTAGTGCAATAAATTCACACACACCCAATAAGCAATGTCCAATCATGTGTTGATTTTGCACAACAGGTTATTCACCAGATGATATTTACAACGTGCATAGACCCTCCACCTCACACACACCTCCTACCCCCTTACCTCCAACTCCCCCATACACCCTTTCCTCCTACCCCCCCCCAAAACCCCCACAAACCCCCTCCCCCTCCCTCCAACACCCCCAGACATGAAGTGCACAAAATGTTTCTTGATGCACTTTCAGTCAACACATGCATGGTGCCCCTGCTACTTCTGGCCCCTCTTCGGAGAAAGGGTTGAATTACATTGGGCCGTGTGCTGCGTAGGGACCTGCGCACAGGGCTGGTCTGCATACAGCTGGCAGGTGTGGCAGATGATGAGGTGGATGGTTGCGGGTCAGTTGGTGCTGGACACCGCTGCTTCATGTTGTCAGCTATTCTGCCCAGGATCTGGGCCACTGCGGCAAAACCATCATGGACCCGCTTGCTGTTTCTGTTTACGGCCTTGATGATGGCCACAGTGTTGGCAAGCATTTCATGCCTACTTGCCTCCCCATCTGCAATATACTGTTTGACAAGTTCATGCATAGCCTGTTGCCGGCCCTCCATCCGTTGCTGAGGTGGCCAATACGGGGGTGTTCTCAGATGGGGACCACTCCGCATGTTTGCCCCCGCCTCCAGACTCAGGCTGAGGGGTGACCTGTGGGGTGACCTGTGGGGTGACCTGGGGTCTTGGGGTTTGCACGGCATCCTCAGACAGGGTGCCTCCCTCCTGATTGTGCTCCACATCATGGCCCTCTTCCTCATCGCCACTATGGGGCGCAGATGCAGCTACCTCCCCGATAGAACTTGTGACAGCCGACTGCATTCCCTGGACGGCGATTCCTGGTGCCATCGTCCCTGGCCCTGGCCCTTTTGGCAGTTGTCGTGGCCTGGGAACCTTCTACATGGTCATCACTGTCTACATCCGTGCCTGTGGGGACAAAGATAGGCAGGGCATCAGTGATTGTTGTACTTGCATCATGCATGCATTGGTGTCTGTGAAGTTTGTGCCGCGTGGATCATTGCATGCTTGTTGTTGTGGCGGACAAAGTGCGTGCTATGTTAGGGGGGGTGGAATTGGCATCCCTCAGGTTTTTACATGTTTGCCGTGGTGTCTGCTGTGGGCCTACAGGTGTGTTGTGACTTGCGTGCAGTGTGTTTATCTGTGTGTCGGGTGTGATTTGGATATGGGTGCTGCATACAGCATGCATGTTGATGTGACAGTGCTGGGGCCAGCATCTAGACAGGGATATGTGTATGTGTGAAGGATGGGCCATCTATTGGCTTGCATCACTGTCACATTTGTTGGCCGACATTGTACTTTGCATGTCAGTTGTTTGTGGGGACACTCACCTTCATCAGCTGATGATGGTACTACGAACTCCGCTGCACCAAACTCCTTCGATCCGCCCCATGTCTATTGTGGTGCTGCACGTTTCTTCCCACCTTGTGAGCTTTATGGAGGAGTGGATCCCGTCACCTGTTGCTTGCCCCTGGCTACGATTTTCCAACAGGATGTTTCTCACATGTAGGTGTAGATCATCCCACCGCTTCTTCTAATCCTTCATGGTGTGTGCGTTGGTGCCAACCGCACTGACCCTCTGCGCCACATCCTCCCAAATCCGCTTCTTCCGGAGCTGTGCGGATACCTCAGGTCTGCGCAGAATACCACTTCCGCCTGCTCTGTTAAAATGTCTGCCAACATATTTAGTTCCTCATCACTAAATCTTGCCTTGCGGTGGTGGGGAGCGCCTTTATGGGTGGCTTTTGACATCTTCTTCAAGGTGTGTATGCTATTTTGCCAGAACAGGTCCTGTCCATCAAGGATTGCAATGGATTGTGTTTTTAAAGATGGCCGCCGCTGCATTTCCCGTTCCGGCGCGATGACGCTACTTCTGGTTCCGCTCATTAAGGACCCGGTAATACCATTAGCGGCACTACCAGGTCTGTTATTTAGGGGTGGTCAGAGGCAGAGGAGGTATCAGCGCATTTCATGATGCCGGTATCAGGGGTTTGTGGGACATTACCGGCATGGCGGAACAGTCGTTACTGGCTTGCCGGTACGCGCTTGCACGCACTCTCGTAATCAGCCGCTATTTGCAGCGTCAAGGCTACACGGACCCCTTATTATCACCATGCCGGTAAAGACAAGATTTTAGCGTGCATCTTGTAATGAGGCCCTGTGTCCCTAATTTCCATGTGGGTGTATGTGAGTTTCCTCAAAAATGCACTTCCATTCTGACCTGCAATCTTAGGGTATACCATCAAACTTTTATACAACACAATCATTGTTTTTGTCTGAATTTAACATTTCAAATGAAAGCAATCCACTGGTATGGATATAGGTATTCAAAACAGGGATTTAAGTATTTTGCTATCCAAATGCTATTTTTTGTTATCATACTTGGTAGCCCACATTTCAGCACCATACAAGAGAGAGGCAGAAATTTGGTTCTAAAGAGCATTTAAATGATCTCCGATGAAAACCCTCGATGTTCACCAACAAACCTTTCAATGGCTCCTAATACATGTTTGGCTTTCCCCACAATGAAGTCCCAATATTCGTTCCAGTTGAGTTTATTGTCAATGAGGATGCCCAGATATGTATAGGACTGGACTACCCCCAGAGTAGCATGGAATAATTTCTAGAAGATAGCATGCTCCTTACAGCCTACAGGAGCAAATACCATTATTTTTGTTTTATCTAAGTTTATTTTGTATTCATATGTGTTGCATATGACCCTAGGGCATCAAGATGTTCTTGTAGACCCATTGATGTATGATATAATATAAGTAGATCATCCATGAAGCCTAACCATGCTATTTTTTTCTTACGAATTTCACCGGGCGGGCCCTAAGTCCTTTCAGGGCATCATCTAAATCAGCAAAATATAGATTAAACAATGTTGAGGCTAATATGTTGCCATGATTAACCCCTCAACAAGTGGGTATCCAATCAGTAACTTGGCCTTTTTCATTCATGCAACATTTAACTCTCATACTTGTATTCAACAATTGAATCATGAATAAAAGTCCTCTATGGATTTCCCACGCAATCAATTTCTTCCAAAGCATACTTCTATTAATAGCACAAAGCTGTGCTAAAATCACCAAACACAGCATAGATGGGCAGCTGTTGCACTTTCCATGAACAATCCACTAAGGCAAGCAATGGTAATAAATTATAAAAAGGTGATGGAGTGTTTCATGAACCCGATCTGATTGTAAGGTAGCACATTCTTGTTATCAATACAGTCTGTGAGTTCACCCAGTAAGACTCTTGGGAAGGTTGTGGCCAGTATATCTAACATAGCCAGGAGCAAATAATTACTGGGCTCCTTCCACAGGCACAATGAAACTATCTCTCCAGAATTCAGGAGGTACTACAATCTGACCAATGGATACAAACAATGTCTGCAGCTGGCCATGTTTGCACATTTATTTTAATTAGCACATTGCAAGACCCATCTGGGCCAGCTACCCTAGAATGGTTTAATTTCTTGATAATTTTGACCAATTCAGGTCTAGTTATCATACTTTCCCAATTATTATTGGGATTGTACTGAGCAGGTAACAACACTTCACATTTACTGAAAGTATGGCCTTCATAGTTTACCCATGTTTCATTAGAGGCAACATTTACATTGACTGCCGAATTGTTAAACCCCTTTATCTTAGCTCAACACAGACTATGTTCATTATTCAACAGATTCCTTGCCAATTTCAGCCACTTTTCATTTTCTTTCAGCCGAAGATGATTCCTTATACATTTGTGATGTTCACATTTTGATTTACTTATTTCACTATCAATCAATTTAGACCTCTGTGGCAATTTGTCATTGGTTAAAACAGATTTTACATTATGTCTCAGTCACCTTTTGACTTGTTGGATCACTTTATCGTAATTCTTGATACATTTAAGTTTCCCATTCCAAGAACCATCAACCTTCAATCTTTGACGCTTTTCCACTACAGCTTTAATCACCTCCATAATGGAGATGACGCTGTTGATCTTCTCTAAGTCCTACTTAGGAAAGTATCAAGTTCTCTGTTTGCCATCCCTTTTGCCTTTTCCAGGCTCCTTGGGTTCCAACTAATCAGGTTCTTACTTTCATTAAGATGTACATATCCTATACTATCCTATACTATCATCCTATATACTTCTGGGTCCTGGGAACTCAATACATTCAACTCTCTCTTCCTAAATATCTTCCTTCTCGAGCTCGTTGCTCATCCTTCTCCAACTCCCTCAGGGTTAGTCGCTTCTCCAAGCAGAAAGTTGGGGTAGATCGCTCTCTTCTGCTGGGGCCTCCCTCTGCCTCCCTGCCTCTCTGAAACTTGAGGGGAACCATCTTCAGTTCTGGAAGCACCTCAAGACCTTCCTCTTTGCTTCTGCTTTCTCTCCTCCTCTCCCCTGCTGATATCCTGGCTGAATCTGAAACTGCACTGGTTAACTGGCTACCCTCTGATCTCGGGCCCATGCCCCCCCAGTCGAATACCTGCACTGCCCCCCTGGCAACCTTTGCACTCAGGGGCTTTTTCTGTATCTCTAAAGCCCCCACAAGCACTTGACACTTGATGTCTGCACTTACCCTTGCACTTGCCATCAGCTGGACACACTTTTATTATTGTCTTTATTTATTTCACTATTATCCTATGTACTGCACTGTCCCCTACCCTTCCACTTTGCACTTTTCTCCTTCCCCCCCTCCACTTGCGTGATCTCAATTTCACCCGGCCTTGTAGGATCGTTGTCTCTGTCTTCCCTCTGTTTCCCCTCTCTTGCCTCGTCGCACATTGAAACACTTGTGTATAGGCACGTTAAAAATGTCATATCATATGATATCATATCCCTACCCAACCTCCTTTCCTTGTTTAACAGTGCATTGAGAAGGAGGTGTTCATGTTCTTCTCTTATTATCAAAAACATATCTTTCACAAATCCCATCATGGCCTTATTCACAAATATATAATCAATTTTGCTACCACCTTGATTACTTAACTGGGTGGGACCCGTTTCATTGTCACTTGGGCAATAGCCAGTCAACATTATCAAATTTTGCTGATATAATAGATTGGCCCTAGAGACACCTTTGTATTGCACAACATCCTTTTGACTGGTGCCAACGAGCAATATAGGCCAGTGATGATTGAGGTCTCCACACACCATCACCAAAACATACCCATTGATCTTACTCAGCACTTCGTCAACTGTCTTTGATTCTGCTCTATGTTCAATCAACCCCAGCGGATCCATACACATTGATAATCAGCAAACTTTCTTTTGCCACACTTCCCTCCATATTTACCATAACAATAAGGACAGATTCCTGGATCTTAGCATTTTTTTCTGAATGGGCCAAATATATGGGACAGAAATCATGAATCCTCCTTTGTGCCTCCCTCTCGGGCCCACTGTAGCAAGAGCATTGCTGGTTGTTTACCATCTAATTGTACTTCCTCAACCACCATGTCTCTTGTGAAACGAGGATCATAAATGATTCTATGTTTTCCAACAGCCCATCTTCCTCTTTATAATGTGAGGTATCCCAGCTATTGCAGGATCCATACACATTCAAATAAGCATCATTAGGGTTTACTCATAAAGTCTTTTTGAAAAAGCTTTTGGCAGGCATTGTCAATAGAACTCCATCTCTTTATTGCCATTAGATTCAGAGAGATTGCCTCTCTGTTGTCTCCCTTCAGTGGATACAGGTTCTAAGTTATTCTTACTCAGCTTAGAAAGTAGGTCTTTCTGCCTATTCTGCCCATTATCCGTCCTCTCAAAATAAAGGTTAAGCACCTTCAAAAGCACAGGCCAAGCTAAAGTGTATTTCAAAAGTAGCAGACAACATACACATTAATTTAGCTTACTTTATAGATTGCTAAAGTGAAAGAAAGATAAATCATTGCCTTGTGTTCTAGAACGCATTCCCCTTTAATTGGGGCACACTTAGTTGAAATCTGTTAGTAGCATGCCAAGCTTTGAAGTCTGTTTTCCAATGTAAAGATTACTTTTCTTGATTAGAGGTCAGCCATCTGCCAGAGAAAGGCCTCAAATTATTCTTTACAATCCATTCAAGCTGAGCAGAACTGGGTAGTAACGGTATATACTTATCATAAGAAAATTGAGGCAAATTAATCCAAATACATTCCAAAACATTTAGTTCTACACTGTAACTTTCATTTCTGCACTGTTAACAGTTTTTAGGCACCTGATATGTCCTCTCACAATTTACATAGAAGAGGTCTTGTTTTCATTGTACAAAGGATCAAATCAATTAATATCTAGAAAGATTTGACCTTTTGATGTGTAGCTTTTTTAATAAAATACTATCTGTTCATGTCTTGGAGCATAACTAAGTCTTCAGGTTACTAATTAAGCTTAGATGACACTCAAGTAAATAGAAACGAAAAACAAATTGCAAATGGTTAATTTAAACTGCACAGAAATTATATTACATGTTCAACAATAACTTTGCAAACATTTGGTCATTTTGAAAAGTGAAAACATTTTGGATAATTGGTGGTACATTCCTCTTTTCCTGAAAGTAGACAAGATATAGCTACATCTGAAAATGACTAATACATTTAGATATTTCTATAACTTTGTCCTAATTCTTACAATAGGGCATGTAGCATGTTTACATATGCAGGATTATAGTATGGTTTCAAATATATATATATATATCTCAATGTTCAGATGTGTTCTTAACACAAGTTATGGGAGAAAAATGAATTTGGGTCCAACTCTGACCCAAACCTCCCCTTGTTACATGGCAAAATAATTCAGACCTATACAAATAGAGGGTTGGATCACTGGGAGTGGCTGCATCTGAAAGGAACCACTGATAGAACCCGTCCAATACAAATGTGTTTAAATAAATGACACTTCATGGGTGGTATTTATCAGAAATGTAAACCCAAACAGAGAGATAATAGAGAAAGTAATGTTATTCTTGGCAAGTCTACAAATAGGAGGACCCTGCCTGAACTGAGAAGTGCTGATGTGGGAATATACCTTGGAGATGGTTGGAGGACCAGTTTAAGAAGGCCTTCTGTCCAGAATAACGCTGATGCAGGAAACTTTTCCCAGAACAGGATTAGATTCCCTGAGATATATCCCGGACAGACAGGGGGCTTAGCTGATTCAGTGAACTTGCCTGGAGCTGCAGATGGCCTAACTGTCTTGGACCTGTTAAAGACCAACTAAAAAGTGAGTGAAATTATCCCTGAGGAATCAGAGATGTGTTCCATGAGCTAGTAAAGTCCCCTGAAGGCCACTGAATAGGGCTTTGCTTGAAGGGAAGCAATAGGAGAGGTACCCCTACCATAGCATTGTGAGTGTTAAATGAATCTCGCTTATTAAATAAATATAATATACAGAAGCCAACAAGTGGTGATAACTTGAATGTCTTCGGGTCAAAATTAAATAAGGGTATATGCATCTGTATGTTATATCAACAATGGGCAGAACACCAATTGAGCATGTTAAGATTGCAGTTGATTGTATTAAGATTGTTTAGGGCATAGATTCAATAGCATGGGTGGTGGTTCATTGAATTGGACTAATATAATTTCCAATGGTTTCAACTATGCTAGGATTATGGTCATTATACGATTTGACAATGGAGATGAGGGTGTTTATAAAAGCAGTTTTAATTCCTCTTGTATTACATTTAGCTGTTGTATTTCCACAACCCACAAATATTTTGCAAGTGTTGGTACTGGAAAATAATTGTTCTCTGGAAAGGTTACCTGGAAAAACTAAGGAGGGAGGCTGTAGGTAAACCAGAGAAATATGGGGGCAATGTTTTGCCAAGCATGTTGTCAGTTTTAAGATTGTATTTTGTTGCGATTCATTTAAACTTGCTTTTTTAATGCCAGTATCAAAGCCCCATATTTTGTCAGATATTATTTGGGAAATGAATGTGTTAAGAACTTTAATAATGATGGGGCACCCAAAATTATTGAAGCCGATGTGTTTTAGAATTCACAAAGATAGACCTTAGTCAATCAATCAAACGCCCTTTATTCAGTCATAAAAAGCAATCAAAGCACATATCATACATTATACATTTACCCAAAGTCTTTCTTCAAAATGTATACATATTCAATTTCATTCTAATGTTTCTTAAAATACATCAGACAGAAGGGATGCTAATCTTGCAGACCACATTGTTACATCACAATTCCAAGTTAAACCATATCTATTGACTGCAGCCTCCTTCAAATTCCACACATATTGTTCCCACTCACGAGATTACGATTCTCTCATGGAATGTCGCTGACATAGAAAAGTATGTAATAGATCCAGATTGGAGAGAATTCTTTGAGGGGTTTGATCTCATCTGCTTTCAAGAAACATGGATGATAGATACCTGTAACACCTATGGAATTGCTACAGAGACAAACCCAGTTTCCAAGGGCAAAATGGGTCGACCCACGAGAGGATTGCTGGCATGGGTGATCTCCCACCTTAAATGGATTCTAACCCAGCAGGAAACCGAAACCCCAGGCCTCCAATATTTAAACATCTCTACCAGCAGGGGGTTTAGGATGAAGCTATTTAACATCTATAAAGGACCTCAGGGTCGCTGCCCTTGGAGAGCCTAGTATGAATTAAGGACCTGCTGCAAAGGCATGCAACCAATATTCCTGCATGCAATTTCATAATGGCAATGGGTGACCACAACCTTCTCTTTGAACCACTGAGTATCCTAGATGACATCTGGGATAACCAAGATGCTTCTTGGTGGATTCCCCAATTGCTGAGTTATTATCCAAAAAAGCTTCACCGACTAGCAATAGAAGTAGCACAAATTCTGCACAACGGCAATCTGAGGGCTTGTAATGGACTCTGCATGAACGATCAACCTACAAGGAACACTTTTCATGGGCAGAATGACATTAGTAAAATAGACTACATAACTGTTGATGCTGTGTCATGGGAGACGGTGATGTCATTCAAAGTCATGGACCGCTACGAAAGTGCCTACAAACCTTAACTTGTTTGATATCATCACTTAAGGATGTAATGCTCGAGGGAAGAATGATGCTGAGATCGTTGGATATCAAAAGCCAATCATGGCGGGTGGTGAGGTGGTCAAGGATTGTTAAAATAAACAAGAAACCAGAACTCTACCACGTCATCAAAAGGCACATGGCCCAGATATGCAGCCCACAAATCAATGCTCCATTTTAGAAGAGTTTACAACCTTAAAACAAATGTTCCCTCTGCTTCCGAGGAGCAATCAAGCTATAAAACAAAGGCAGAAATCAAGGCAGTGTTGGTTCGACAATGACTGCAGAAAGCCTAAATCAGGCCTAAATTCCTGTTTCCAAGAGAACCTGTTGCCAGATCTAAGCCGCTTGCAAGGCATGAGAGCGGCCTATAAAAAAAACAAAAAACATAAGGGTAAGGATAAAAACCTACTTCAAGGAAAGATGGGAAAGTTTAACACAAGCATGTAGGTATAATGACTCATGTAGGGTATTTTGTGGAGATTTGGGACCTGACGGTATTTTATTACCGCCGAAAAATAACTTAGCAATAATCACTCTTTGTATTCAGATTTGGCCATGTGCAACAATAATACAATGGACATGCATTATTTCAGCACCCAGACCTGCATATTTGGTATACGTGGTTGGTGGTATTTTGGTGAGCATAATTCCCTTGTTTTATTTGTGGCCCCAATGTCCAGAATCCCTTATCTTTGCTTAGATTTTTCGTGTGATCACTAGAGAGACCTCAGACCTACATTTTAGGAATACCACATTTTCAGTGATAGTGTTGGTGTGCCACCATGGGCGAACTCACTGACTTATTTACGACAGAGAGCTATATATGGTAGTCTTGTGGTCATTTCCACTACCTTATATACGGTAGGGAGCTATGTTCAGAGAGTCTCTCTTCCCGTTGGCTCATGTACCTCCAACAAGCTATGCTACAGTCACTCACAATTATTCATACTGATTCTGACATGCACACATCTGTCTTAAAATGACCATTGCACTGTTTAAAAATCTCCCCACATCATCGGCATTGTAATGGTAAATAGTAAATACACCACCCGTCTGTTTTCAAATATTTTTCTGTATTATAAAAGTTGCATTTAAACACGATCTCATTCTTTACAGAAATAAATAACATGGTACAGTAAAAGCATTGTCTATGACACACTGCAAAGAGAGTGGCGGAGAACAGAACTCAAATTGCAACATTGGTATTTGATTAAGACACGCACAGGAATCCTACACTGACTGCATATTACCGTACACACTCAGCTCCCACACTTCTCATTACCTTATCTTTTTAGTTGTTCTCTTTGTGAATGTGGCTCTCTTGGATTAACTCAAGCAAAAAGGAACGCTTGCCTTCTCAAGCCGGGGTCATTGCCTGGAATTCTCAGCTTTTTCAGATAGGAATGCCTCAGCCAGTGGAAAGGTTTTTCTTTCAGCTCTCCCCAATCTCGACTGCAGCAGGACACAGGAATCTGCATTCAGTCAGGACCCCACAGCCAGGTCTTCTCCCCAGTAGTGCAGAAAAATGTCTGCCTGTCTTTTTCCCCGATACTGCCCACTAAAACTTTCATCTCAGCCCTCTGTATGACGTGTCCCAATGAAATCCATCATCTCTCATCCTCCTACTCTCAACAATAGCTTCGCTTATACATTTGCAATTGTTGCAAATCTGACTTCCTTCTTCCTGCAGTTACTGTGCACAAAAACACGGCGAAGCAGGCAGAGAAGAGAAGAAAAAAAAATCTGCACACACATTTAAATGGCTTTCAGAGTATGCCTAATTCTGCAGTGGAGAACACATTTTATTAGTGGGTTATGTTAAATAAGGTTTTATTAGTCAGGTTAATTGTTAATAGGTTAGCTGTTAATTTTCAAATGTGTCTCTCGCACCATAGGCATTTCAGGTGAAAAATAGTGTGCATTTTTAAATGAACACGTGTGCTTTTAACTGTAAAAATAGATTTGCATCTTATATGTTAAAATCGTTTTTGACTGAATAGTCTGTCTTTCCTTGTTAATCTGGTAACCCATATAGCAATGCACCGCACCCTTGTGGTGGTAATGCAAAAAAAATGTGCTACTTGTGCAGTATTACTGTACTCTGTACTGTAACACGCCAAATATCCTTACATATACCCTCCTTTTGTTTTTAGAACTTGGCTATAATCCAAGCCAATTCCTAAAAACAACTTATTCTCTCTTTTTTTTTTTTACAATATAGCAATCCAACAAAATGAATATTCATGTGCATCAATGAAAAATTTGCAATCAACATTTCATCTGAGTCCATCAGTTCATAAAATGTTCCACATTTGCCTTCTCAGTGGAAGTGGCATTACTTTAAGTTTAAATTTTCCAAGTCAATTAAAAACAATGAAATAAAACAACTAACTAAAACAAATAAGTAATATAACAAGTTAAAATAAATAATTAAAATAATAAATACGTGGAACTTCATATGCCGGAACTTTTGTTTTGTCTCTTTTGGTATGTCCCGACCAGCGATGTTATTCGGTTCATTCGAGTACTCTTTCATCTTGGCAATCTTGAATCCACAGTAGTCATCTCTTTTGGCATTCCGGTTATTTTGTCTTCACCTCCACCTGGAGGCAGGCATCTTTTGGTCTTCATCCAGGGGACTCCAGGACTCCATCGTCTCCCGTGGCCTCTGATCCCGGAACCTCCGACCAAATAATGTTAATTGTCTAAATCAAAATAGAAAATAAACAGAATAAGTACATAGCACAATACTAACTTCATCCTTTTGCCAAAAATAAAACATGCTTGGTAAAAATATTTCGTTTTTTTTTTCTTTCTTCTGAAATTAAACACAAGTTAAAAGAAAACAAACACATATAAAACAGCATTCAATATTTAATACACTTTCTCTCTGCACACCAACCATGAGCTTCCATTATATGTGCATTTATTTATTTATTTATTTATTTATATTTATTTTATATTATATTTTACATATACTACAGTGTTTATGTGCCATCATAACAATCAACTTTTTAACTTCTTTGTCACTGCCTCCTGATTGTACCCATTTATTTTCTCTTTTTGTGTTCAAGTGATTTTATCTGTTTCTACATGCTCAAGCCGCCTGATCTCATGTCTGGGATGGCATGGTTTGATTTGATTTACATGGACAAACTGCTCTATTGCTGTTTCACCTTCATTTTTCAAAATTTTATACACTACAGGAGAAACCTTATCTATAATTCGAAATGGCCCCTGCCAGGCTGCTAGAAATTTAGAATTTTTCTGTTTACTTTTTCCAAAATGAAACTTGTACACCTGATCCCCTACATTGTATTCCTTTACTGATGTCTTTTTGTCATAATATGACTTAGCACTGTCAGCAGCCCTTTCCAGATTTCTCTGCACAAAAGCAAATGCATGTTGCAAATGCCTCCTCAGTTCATCAATATATTCATGAACCGTGGATGCACTCACTAGAGTTTGCTCATGTGTTCTGTATAGTAGGTGTTGTGGTAACACCATTTTCCTACCTGTCAAGACCTCATGGGGGCTAACACCTGTTGCTTTGGCAGGAGTCGACCTGATTGCCATCAGAACCAACGGTAAACGTAAATCCCAGCTGGAACCTGCTTCTGCCACAAATTTCTTTAAAATATCCACAACAGACCTATTGCTTCTTTCAACTGTACCTGAAGACGCCGCCCGATATGCGATATGTAGTTTCCTTTTCACACCTAGTATTTGCCATACTTTACTCATTAGAGTACTTGTGAAATGACTTCCTCTGTCTGACTCAATTCTTTGTGGCAACCCAAACCTTGAGAACACATGGTTCATCAGCAATGTGGCTGCTGTTTGCGCACTACAATCTGGTGCAGGAATGCATTCAATCCACTTTGACATCAAACATACCACACTCAAAATATAACGGTGTCCCCTGCTCGACCTTTTTAAAGGACCTACATAGTCTATTTGCAAATCTGACCATGGGAGAGTTAGGCCTCTTTTCATCAATGGTGCTCTATGCATTGGTGAAGCAGGTTTAAATTGGGCGCATACTAGACATCCTCTAGTATATAATTCCACATCTTGGAACATATGTGGCCAGTAAGCATAATCTTTTAATATTTCTAATGTTTTTTGTGAACCTCTATGGCCTGCAGTTATGGCATCATGTGCATGGTGTAGCATCAGTCCTCTGAATGAAAGGGGTACTACCCACT
Organism: Ambystoma mexicanum; assembly: GCF_040938575.1. Lineage (NCBI taxonomy): Eukaryota > Metazoa > Chordata > Amphibia > Caudata > Ambystomatidae > Ambystoma > Ambystoma mexicanum. Next base: position 920,926,701 of record NC_090941.1, read on the forward strand.
GTATTTGTCCTGTTATGGACTCTCTAATCATGAGTCCATCCTGTAATCTGATTCGTGTTTTGTTCTTTAATAACACCCTCAACTCTTCTTTTCCCATACAATCATTTTCTGTTAAAGGATTTTGTTCAGGATCTATCAAATGATTATAATAGATTCCCAAAATTTGATCATTCTTTTGTGCCTCAATCAAATCTTGGTCTGGCGTGTCATGACTCCACTGTACCATCGGTTGATCCACCTCCTTTGGTGCTTTAGAACGTGTGACTGCATCAATTTGTATTTCACCCATTAAATAATCAATAGGTAGCAATTCTCCCATCACAGCCCCAATCTTAGCCAGATGGTCTGCCTTATCATTTCCCTCCTTATCCTCTCCTGGTGTTTTTAAATGCCCACACATTTTTCTCCAGTATATTGTTAAATTATTTTCTGACACCAATTTGTCTATGGCTTGTATCATTTTTCCATGTTTAAGTGGCTTTTTGTTGTATGTAACCATGCCTCTTGCTTTCCAACCAGGCAAATACTCCACAAAGCTATTCCGTGCATAGTCAGAATCAGTCACCAGGACAATTTCACTGAACTTTTTATCAACTGCAGTAGCAATTGCTTTATAGATGGCTGCCAATTCCGCCACCTGACTGCTCCTATCCCCAATCCTCATCCCTATACTGGGGACGCCTTCACATTTCAACCAGACATTTCCTATTCCTGCCACTAATTGTTTATTACTGTCATTTTCAATGTGAAAAGCACAACCATCCACATATACAGTTGGCAAATCCTTGCATGTTTTTTCATCAAAAGCTTTGTGTGATAATTGTTCAAATTCCTGCAAACTAGTTTCCACTTCCATTTCATTTGGTATTTGTTCAGCTGCACAATCATGTAAGTCAGCTAACCCTTGAGCAATTGGGCTCTTTTTATTTTGTCCATATCTCACTTCCACGGGAAAACCTTGTAATGCCAGCGTCCATGAAGTGATTCTAGATTGCGCTAGATTGCCTGATCTAATTCTTTTACTCTCTAAAAATTGCAAAGGTTGATGATTTGTTTCAATAATCACCTTTTCTCCCTGAACAATGGGGCGGAAATGTTGTAACGACCACACAGTGGTTAATAGGGCCTTTTCACATTCATTAAATTTCATTTCAACTTGGGAAAATGCCTTACTTGCATATGCAATGGTTTTGGGATTCAAATCGTGTTTTTGTGATAATACTGCTGACATACAATGTTCAGAAAAACCTATTTCTATAATGAAATCCCTGTCCTTTATGGGGTATGCTAAACATGGTGCCTTTACAAGACATTCCTTCAATTTAGCCACTGCATCAGACTGCTCTCTTTCCCATCTCCAGGGAGTATTTAGTTTAAGCAGTTTATTCAATGGTTGAGTGATTTCTGCATAATTCTCAATGAACTTTCTGTTATAGCCTGTCATCCCTAATAAACTTTTTACTCCTTTCACATCTTTAGGATCTTTTAATCTTTGTATGGCCTCTATTTTCTTCCTTTGTGGATTTAGCCCACGTTCAGTCACTTCATGCCCTAGAAAGTTCACTTTTTTCTTGCACCATTGTGCTTTTTGCAAAGATACTTTGGCGCCTGCTTTCTGCAATTGGCCAAGTACATGTCTTATTTCATCAAAATGGCTTTTCAGGCTTTCATTTTTTATCAGGACATCATCCACATAAACTATTGTTCCTCTTTCCGCTGCATCCGGCATGGCCTTTCTCAAAAATATGCCAAATTCACTCCCACTATTGATGTACCCGAACGGAGCTCTAAGCCAGGCATATTGAGTCCTGTCAAATGTAAAGGAAAATAAGTGTTGTATCTCCTCTGCCAATGGCACACACCAATATCCAGATGTGAGATCTAACGTGGTAAATACATTTGAACCATGTATCTGAGCTAGGCCCTGATCAATGAATGGTAGTGGCCATCTAGATACTGGTACTCTTTTATTTAACTCTCTTAAGTCTGCACACAGCCGCCATTGACCATTTGGCTTTAACACACCTAAAATAGGCGTATTGGATGTGCTATGAATGGGCCTGATTATTTCCCGTGATTCCAAATTTTTAATAATCTCTGCCAATGATTCTAAACATGCCAGCGGTAGTCTATACTGGCGTACAAACACTGGATTCCTGCTACAACCTTCTGGTAGTGTGGCCACATGTAAATCAGTTAAACCACAATCATAAGCATCTTTTGCAAATACATCCTTAAACTCCATAAATATTTCCCTCAGGTCGTCTCTATCCTTATCGCTGTCACATGCATCCGCTAAGGAGATCTGCTCTTCTACCATTCTGGAAAATTCTGGAAACTCTTCTGGTAAAGGAATCTCAGCGCTTTCCTCCAACTGTGTGGCTGTGTCTTTTTGTAGAGCTGCCACTTTTAAATATTTTGGCATATCAGCTTCCACTTCAATGGGCTGATTTCCTGTTTCATTTTCATTTAAATTAAATATTATGCAATCCTCTTGATGGCAGCACACTGTCTCATTTGAATCATAAGGATACACAGAATGAATTTTAAATATTCCTTTGGGCTGAGAGTCCAGGTGTTCTGGTAACTCGCCCTTGGCATCTACATATTTTTCAGGAATATTCCCAATCACCATGTTATTTAAATCTGCCGTATAATGTGATTTTTGTATGGCCATTCCTAATGGGGAGTTTTCCTCTAAATGAATATCCTGACAACCTTTATTATTTACCATGATTTTTACAGATCCCTCACCAATGTCTACCAATGGAATGTATTCATAATCCAGGCCTTGCTGTTTTATGGATTCATTCAGGTATATAAATGCATCAGAGCCTTTCATCTGCTGCCCATTTTTGCATTTCAGTGTTATTGCAAACTGTTTTGTAAATGCAGGAATAATAGTATTTTTCCTCATTTGTAATTCGACTGCATAAGGAACCAGTTGTGCACAATGATAAGCCTTTCTTTTGTCTTCAAATTCAGGTGCCGGACCACCTAGGCGTGACCATATTTTTTGATTAAGTAAATCTAACACCATACACATTCTGTGCATGATGTCATTGCCCATGTAAAATTCATTTTGTGCTCCATTCACTATCCATACATTATGGTAAATTGTTTTCTGCCCAATGCTAATTTTAAGCATGCATCTGCCTGCAATTCGGTTTTCAAAGTCTGGACTGTCCAACCCAGAAACATATTGGTTTTTAATCCTAAATTTCGGGATTTCTTCCCTCTCCATAATTTTTTGCAACAATTTCTCATTAATGAAACTCCTTTCATGTTCAAGCGCTAAAGTGGCTTTTATTGTTTTAAGATAATCATTTATACCAACGTGAACCCATGGTTGCTCATCTTCCATGTGTATTTCTGCCAGAGTGGTAATGTGTTTTTCTGAATCTGTTTTAGGAACAATGTTCTGTTTGCATGTATTCTCTTTTAAGTAAAAACGTAATGTGTGCTCATCTATAGCAGTCTGCCAATCTTTCCTTGGGTCCAAGTATATTTGTACAGGTAGTTTTTCATTGTCGCTCTGATCTTTGTCTTGACACATTAATATAACAGTGACACTAGGTATGCAGCTATTCTGGAGATATACCTCCACAGCATCATTTGTTTTGGCAACGGTGTGACATTCATTTATATTGCTGTTTTGTGATTTTAGTTTCTTAGGCCTCAATGGTTTTTTGGTTAAGGACCACAGCACTCCATTCACCCCATCTATGAGAGGAGACAATCTTTTCAGGCAATCTGTCCCCATCAGAAATGGAATTTCACAAATAGATGTGATCAATACCTCTTGTTTCATTCTGTGCTTTCCTATTTTTATGTCAACCTCAGTTACACCTATGATGGGCACCTCCTCCCCATTAAAGTTATGCACTGGGCCTTGATTTGCCTTCACTGTGATCTGACTCTGTGGAGGCCTCCCTTCATTGATACTCTTTACCAGCTCCTTGGACATAATTGTGGCCTGTGCGCCAGTGTCAATCATAGCGAAGGTGTGGCATTTTTCTTCTACAGTGATGGGTGCATAATATCTGTCCTCAACTTCCTCTAAAACACATAAGAAATGTGAATTCTTACTGATTTCAGGGCTCACCTTTCTCAGGTCTTTTTCACTTTTGGCTAAGCACATTGGTAAATGAAAAGACATTTTTCCCTCCTTTTTACCCATTTCTGTGCGAGATATTTTATTCATTTCTCCATGATCAGAAGTTTTTTGGAGTGTGCCCACTGTTCGCCCATCCATCTGGGTAACATCAGAGACCACATTACAACCTTCCAACTGAACATGTGTAACAACATCATTCAGCAATTTGTCATTTTTTAATTCTGTGCATTTGTGATCATTTAGTGTAATACCAGCCCTTTCAGCCTCTTCAAAAATATGTGGCTCAAAGAATTCTTCAGGTGATTGACTTGTACCCTCCTTGTGAGTATTTCCTTTTTCTGTCTGTGTTTGGTCATTGTTTTGCTTGCCCAGGGAAGGAGCTATGGCATCCCCACTTACTCCCTGTTCACTGGTATTCCCCATGCATGAGTCATTTTTCTTAAATCTGTTCCTTTGTTCTTTTGGAATTCCTAATGTTTCTTTTTCATTTGTGCAAATCTTTACTGTTTTATTTAGCTCTAAGTTAAACCGTACCTCTTTTTTAGAAATATTTGCACTTTCTATCACAATTTCATTTACTGGTACTTTCATTTTTAATCCATTAGGCATCTCAGAGTCGTTATGCAAAATTATATCAGAGCAATCTGTCATTTTGGCACTGCGATTATCATGAGTACTTAGTCACTTTTCGGAAGCCCCCCGGTCATTGCTATGGCCATCAACCCCCTCTTTGGAAGGTTGTTTTTGCGCTGTATAGAGCTTTCCTATTTGCTCAGCTAACATTTTCACTTGGGCCTCAAGGCACTGGAACCTTTCCATCTCTCTAGGATCCTCTTTCTGTGGCCTAGGTCGATATTGGTTGTTTTCCCCCTGATTGGATCTATTCTGATACCTCTCAGGTGATTGATGTCGGTTGGGATGGTTTCTGAACTCTTGATTCATTTGTGGAGGTGAGCGGGTTGCACCCATCCTTTGATTATAGTCCCCTGGTGGGGAATCATTGTACTGGCGTGGATTGTAGTTCACGTTTTGCCTCATGTCCTGTCTCTCAGATTGTGGGTACTGGCCCCTATGTTGATTTCCATTATCAGTAAATCGATCCACATATCGGGGCCTATCCTGATTACCATATATCATGGTGCTGGGATCAAATCTGCTCTGTGTCCCCAATGACTGGTAGGGACCATCATTTCTTTGATCTTGATTTTGTCTCTGGTTATTGTTCATACCTGCCATATCAGGCCGATATCCTACCCGGGGTCTATCCCCTAAATATCTAGGGCTGATGTAGCTCTCTCTATTACTAGGATCATGTGTTTGGAACATTGGTACAGGAAATGGTGATCTTTGTTGATTACCCCTTTGTTCAGGTGTCACATTATTTTTACCTTGGCTTTGAGCAGACTCAAGGGACATTTTGGCTGACCTGATTTCCATTACTGTGGCTGAGGGTTCTTTAGATTTAGGCCTGGTATCTTTCATTTTATCACTTTCTCTACCCTGACAATAGAGTACCTCATATAGCTTTGTGCTTTGATGTACAATCCATTCAAGGGACTTGTCACGGTCAAATTCACGGACCAATTGGGATATGATGTCTTTCTGTAGCCCATAGAAGTATGCGGTTTTAAACTCATTGGAATTTGAGTCAAAAGATACATCAAAGCGAGAGAATGCTCTTTTTAAGTCTTGTAAAAATTGGCGAGGGGATGTATTAGGTCCAGCAGTAATTGTGTACGCGACTTTCTTTGCCTCCTGCAATGACTGAAAAGGAGAAAAATGACGGCTAATTTCTTTTTCAAACTCCAGCCATGTCATATTCTGCTGTTCATTTAATCCCCTTATGATGCTGGCCGTCGGGGCATCTAAAGTTAAATGAAAATATTGTCTGTACTGTTCCCTAGGTATCTGGAGTGCTTTAAAAATGTCATGTACCGCTTCTAAGTGATCCTCAATGCAGCATTCACCTCCCTTCTTAAATGGTTTGATCAGGGCTTTAATGGATTTCATTATTTTTATGGGGCTACTTGTTGCAATGCATGGAATTGCACTATTTTGTGACTCAATCCTGTTTTCAGGTGTATGAGATTGGTGGCTGCCCCCAATGGGAGTATTGAATCCCCCAAGGGCGCTGCAACCAAGTTCAGTCACCGGCCCAGCCACTGTAGCACTAGCTCTTTGGGCATAGCTAGAATTCACCTCCACTCCATTGAATGTGGTGCCCTGCCGCCTCTCCTGGGACCTGGGAATGCACATTTGCTGTTCTAAGTCCTTACACTTTTTAAGGAGTCTGTTGGCTTCATCATGCAAATAATTATTTTCATCACTCATTTTATTAATCACCTCCTGCATATCGCACATTTGCATTTGGCATTCATTGAACTCTTTATTTCTCTTGTCTCTTTCTTGAATCATTTTAATCATTTCTTGTTCTGCACTCTGGAGATCACCTTCTTTTTCGCAATGTTCTTTTTGTAAAATCTGCATTTCTGAAACAACCTCATCTTTATCCTGCCTAATGTGATCCACTAAAGCTTTTAAGTGTGCCAATTCTTGCTCACTATCTTCAAATTGTTTCTTGCTTTTGGATAACTGAGTATCAAAGTCTCTGCATTTTAATTGCATGTCTTTTTGGCATACATCCAATTCTGCTCTCAACATTTCCTGATTTTTACTTGCCCCCTCTAATTCAGTCTTTAACCTGTTAATTAGCTGAGTATCATTCTCTTGCATTCGCAGGGACTTGTTTAAAATAAACCATATTTTGCCGCATAGCCGTATTAAACAGTCTTTCTCTGCACTTTTATCGGCTGCATTCAATAATCTTGTAAGGCAGACCTGAATTATGCTGCCTTCTGCAAAAATATTGTCTAGTTTTTCTTTCTGCACCTCACCCTGAATGCGGTTACTCCATTCTAACGTGCTATTCGAAGACCAATTCCCATGTGCAAATAACTTTGCCTCTAAATATTGCACTAGATCTGAGAATGTGGTTTCCCTTTGTGACATTCTGAAATTTGTTTTTAGTGGCACACTGCTATTATAAAATGGGTTCCCTTTAATGTGCAAATGGCAGTGTGAGACACACTTGCCACGCCCAGTAGGTACTCTATGATCACTTTCCCGGCCTGCAACGCACCATAAATATGTAGGGTATTTTGTGGAGATTTGGGACCTGACGGTATTTTATTACCGCCGAAAAATAACTTAGCAATAATCACTCTTTGTATTCAGATTTGGCCATGTGCAACAATAATACAATGGACATGCATTATTTCAGCACCCAGACCTGCATATTTGGTATACGTGGTTGGTGGTATTTTGGTGAGCATAATTCCCTTGTTTTATTTGTGGCCCCAATGTCCAGAATCCCTTATCTTTGCTTAGATTTTTCGTGTGATCACTAGAGAGACCTCAGACCTACATTTTAGGAATACCACATTTTCAGTGATAGTGTTGGTGTGCCACCATGGGCGAACTCACTGACTTATTTACGACAGAGAGCTATATATGGTAGTCTTGTGGTAATTTCCACTACCTTATATACGGTAGGGAGCTATGTTCAGAGAGTCTCTCTTCCCGTTGGCTCATGTACCTCCAACAAGCTATGCTACAGTCACTCACAATTATTCATACTGATTCTGACATGCACACATCTGTCTTAAAATGACCATTGCACTGTTTAAAAATCTCCCCACATCATCGGCATTGTAATGGTAAATAGTAAATACACCACCCGTCTGTTTTCAAATATTTTTCTGTATTATAAAAGTTGCATTTAAACACGATCTCATTCTTTACAGAAATAAATAACATGGTACAGTAAAAGCATTGTCTATGACACACTGCAAAGAGAGTGGCGGAGAACAGAACTCAAATTGCAACATTGGTATTTGATTAAGACACGCACAGGAATCCTACACTGACTGCATATTACCGTACACACTCAGCTCCCACACTTCTCATTACCTTATCTTTTTAGTTGTTCTCTTTGTGAATGTGGCTCTCTTGGATTAACTCCAGCAAAAAGGAACGCTTGCCTTCTCAAGCCGGGGTCATTGCCTGGAATTCTCAGCTTTTTCAGATAGGAATGCCTCAGCCAGTGGAAAGGTTTTTCTTTCAGCTCTCCCCAATCTCGACTGCAGCAGGACACAGGAATCTGCATTCAGTCAGGACCCCACAGCCAGGTCTTCTCCCCAGTAGTGCAGAAAAATGTCTGCCTGTCTTTTTCCCCGATACTGCCCACTAAAACTTTCATCTCAGCCCTCTGTATGACGTGTCCCAATGAAATCCATCATCTCTCATCCTCCTACTCTCAACAATAGCTTCGCTTATACATTTGCAATTGTTGCAAATCTGACTTCCTTCTTCCTGCAGTTACTGTGCACAAAAACACGGAGAAGCAGGCAGAGAAGAGAAGAAAAAAAAATCTGCACACACATTTAAATGGCTTTCAGAGTATGCCTAATTCTGCAGTGGAGAACACATTTTATTAGTGGGTTATGTTAAATAAGGTTTTATTAGTCAGGTTAATTGTTAATAGGTTAGCTGTTAATTTTCAAATGTGTCTCTCGCACCATAGGCATTTCAGGTGAAAAATAGTGTGCATTTTTAAATGAACACGTGTGCTTTTAACTGTAAAAATAGATTTGCATCTTATATGTTAAAATCGTTTTTGACTGACTAGTCTGTCTTTCCTTGTTAATCTGGTAACCCATATAGCAATGCACCGCACCCTTGTGGTGGTAATGCAAAAAAAATGTGCTACTTGTGCAGTATTACTGTACTCTGTACTGTAACACGCCAAATATCCTTACACTCAAGAACTTTCTGGAGAATTGTGGCTGGTGATGCTTCAAATTCTTCACACGAACTACAGTGCAGTATCACTCCCTATATTTGATGCAGTAATTTTTATAGCCTATACATTGTTGAAGAGAGCAACACCGACAATTGCAAGGAGACTGTGAGTGTAAATTCTTTGGATACTCATTTCAGATTATCTATTGAGGAAGTTATTAAGGCAATTGGAGCAATGAAAGTGGGAAAGCCCCTCGACCAGACTGCATTAGTATACAATTATATAAAGAAGATCCAAGAGTATGGGACCCAGTATTATCTAGAGTGTTTAACCCCGTCATTGATCCAGGCACAGTACCAGCAACATAGCAAGAGGCTGTAATAGTACCCATATACAAAAAAGGGGGGAGAGAGGAGCCTGGGAATTACAGACCTATCTCCCTCCTAGATACTGTATGGAAAATCTATGCAAAAGCTATACTTGGACACTTGCAGAAATGGTGTACCAGAAGGCATTATGAGTACATTACAAGCTGGTTTTTACAGATGGAATGGGTACAGTGGAGCAAGGCTTCTGGCTTGATCTACTTGTGAAGTACACACTCCTCAGCAAAACTAAATTATACGCAATATTTGTGGATCTTCACACGGCTTTTGATTTGGTCTCGCAGAATAAACTTTGGTTGATGCTAGACTCCTATAACATTCCACCAGCCCTTCTTGGCATAATTCAAGCATTATACACAGATAATAACGCTGTGGTGCGCTGGGGCCCAGGAGGAGATTTTACTGAGCCATTTGAGGTGTGGTGTGGGTAAGACAGGGTTACACACTGGCCCCACTCCTCTTTTGTCTTTACATCAATCGTCAAATAGAGGAGCTGGTGGGCAATAGTTTGGACACCCCCATGATGGGCAGCATGTGCTATCCAGTGTTGTTTTTTGCAGAAGATGCTGGGCTTCTCGCAACCAGCCCTATGGGAGCCAAGCACGCCATGTCCATTTTTGTTGAGAAGTGTGGGCAACTTTGCCTGGATATAAACCTAACAAAAACCAAAACACTGATTTGTAGGCACATTTCTTGCAGGAGATCTTATATCAATGTAGAAGTAAATGGGGAGAAGCTGAAGCAAGTTTCAGTCTATGACTATCTGGGTGTCCGGTTTACTGAGAATGGGCCTGTGGACAGAGCATGTGTTGAAAGAAAACTTGAAACTTGAAAAGTATGGAATGGGCAAAAGGAAGTTTGCATCATCTCACACAGGGGCTGCACTATCTTCAGCTATGCACCTGTACAGGCTGCAGGCAGTACAAGTGGCAATGTATGGGGCACAAATCAGGTGCTATGCAAACTCAACCATGTTGGGTGTTTCAGAAAATAACTGTTTAAAATCAATATTGATGCAGCCAAAGCGTGCCCCTCATTCTGAAACTAGAATGTGACCTCCAGCCCATTGAAGATGTTATTTCCCTCAAACCACTACTGTTTTGGACACATCTTTGGTCCTGCCCAGCCTTATCTGACTATGGAGTAATGCTGAGTGACTTTATATCCTTGGAACGAAGCAGCTCTGTGCTGTGGCTAAAACATATCAGGTTTTGTCTGCGTAAATTTGACTTACCGAATCTGTGGGAATGTCCATCTGATATAGCAAAGGGATGTTCAGTGTTGGTCAAGAAAGTGCATGTACAGGAGTGTAGAAAATCTATGGTAACATCCTGCCTTAAATTCTCCTGCGGACGACAGTATCATAGCTGTAAGGAGGGTTTTGGCTTTGAACTTGATCGTGATTCTATTCAATCTTCATATGGGCAGTCACCTTTCATTAATGTGCGAGCTCGTACTTTGAAAACAGCTGCTTATAATGTGAACTAGTCCCTAACAATACAGCCGATTGCCTATTTTGCGGGGCTCCAAACTAGTCAATTACGCTTTTTATTTTGCTGTGCCCTGGGTATAAAATACTAAGATCTAGATACCTATTACGTATGTTTAGATTAAATGGTATCAGAAGGATAGCAGATGCCCTCATATTTTGTAGAACAAACGACGAGCCATCTGTGGTCCATTTTGTGGTGAAATTTTTGCACAGGAGGTGTCAAGTAGAACACATTTTTTAAAAAATTGAAAAAAGCTGTCTCTTATGATATTTAACTGCCCTTATTTATTTTGATATCTATTTTGAATATTTCCATTTTAAGAAACATTAGAATGAAATTGAATGTGTGTAATCTTTAAAGAAACATTTTGGGCAAATGTATAATATATGATCTGTGCTTTGATGGCTTTTATGACCGAATAAACCGTGTTTGATTGATAAACCTTAGTGAAAACTGTGTTGAAAGAATTTATTTTATGTTCTAATGATGTTGTTATCTAGAAAAATGTTAAACTGTTTTATCTTTTGTTCTTGGCAGTACCGTCATGACCCTGGTGGGAGACCTGTTACCAGAGGAAGTTTTAAGATGTTAGGCAGCTGTGTGCCATCCGAGTGTGTTGCTTCAGCACCAATATTTGCAAACTGTACATGAAATATTGCCACTAAGAACATTTTTTTTTTAGATGATCCCTTGGAAGGCAACCATTATGTCCACAGGAAAGAGATTGAGAAGAGGAATCAGACGTGCACATGCTGAGTAATTATCACTGGGAAACTGGTCTAGCACCTTGCCTTATCAAAACTGAAATGGATTGTGTTTTGGAGTGTGCATCCTGTGTTAACATGAGTATTACAAAAGCACGGGTCTTTCTGGTAATTATATCCAATGCATTGTTGCCAATAGGTGCAGAGTGGAAAGTAGCCAAACTAAACGAAATAGGAGACTGCGTTAATAGAGATGTGAAACTACATGATTGCTCATGGGTAAACACAAAATAGAAAATGGACATTAAATGACTATGCACACCATATAGTGAACATTCACGGGTCTAATGGTGTCAGATGAATTACCCAGGTTGTAACTTTGGACCATGGAAAATACTTTGAAACAAATGCTTACATGGACCAGTGTATTATACATTTTATGAGAAAGAATACCATGCCTCAAATTATAGAAGAGACAGGTTTGCTGATGAGGTCTAGGTGAAGACGTGGTTTTCTGTTTGAGGGTGTTTTAACACACATTTGACAGTTTCGACAATGTAATTCATATTTTTATGCAATTTCGTATTTGTGATACTTTCCCTTTGTTAGTATGCTTAGAATATATTTATTGTTTAAGATGCATTTTAGAATTTCTAATGTTATCAGTAACAATGTGGATTTGTAACTTTTTCAAACTCTTGTGGCATTAATGTACTTAAGTTCTAGCCAATTTTTGAAACAAAAATATATGGGAATGCTTGTGATCATTTGCCAAAGATATGTCGCTAAGCACTTGGGACTGGACTGCCCCTTTTGCGTTGGGACCAAGCATATTTGCTAAAGGCATTTCACATTCTTTAATAGCATGGGACTCTGAAAGATAATGGTCTGGAGAGTCTCTAGAGCAATGACAGAGGTTATCTAGGAGGTTTTGTCTTATTGGGGCGAATTCAGAATTTGGCAGTATTTTCTTACCATGATATTTTGGTAGTAAACTGGAAGTAAACTGGCCTTATATTTAGATATAGTTTAGTATTACTCTATTTTGGTGATAATATAATATTAGCTAGTGTTGGTGGTAATTCTAGTGGTACTTTCTTTGTGGTATTTTCAGAATTACCTTATTTTTGTGGTATAGTGGTTAGCATTTATACTACAACCCCATCATAAAACAAACCTTTCCTCTCTATTAGAATGTCTTTTGGTCACCTGTAGAGAACCCCCAAACCTATCACACTTCAGAGAACCCAATGAGTTTATTCAGAACGCCACCTATGGTCTGTGGCTGGCATTACTGGGTTATGTACATCCAGTAATCTATGTGTCTCATCTGACACTGCCTTCTTTTCATCATGCAAAGAAGGAATCACTCACAACACTTACACACACCTTCCTACCTTGCAGGAATGTATTCACTTTTCTGTGCTTGCTATTTTAGCTACAGTGGTAAATTAGGTCTGGTATAAGCATCAAACCCTTGTGGTTCCCCTGTATAGAAATGATTCACAGACGCATGAATGACACCAAAATCCCAGCCTTTCTTTTTTTTTGTATACTGTGTATTATTATAACAATTATAAACAGAAATACATCTTACCACATGATATCACAGCATCGCCTACAATATAGGAAAGAGAACAGAAACAAACAGTCACATTGTAAAAGAACGAATTTGGTGTTCGGCATTTTAAACATAGAGGAATATGAACATGCAGTATTCTTTTTTTTTAACTCCCTGCACTGCCAATAAATTATGTCATCCCATTCATTCTTTTTCCTCACTTGGCACTAACTCACCCAGACCAGTGAAGTCCGAAACTCCCATTGTCAGAATTTTCTCCGTAAGACCATGCTGCTTTGCAGACCCAGTGCCAAGAACTCCTTCGAAAATGTGGGGAGCTGCCAGCTGTTAAGTTCGTAGCTAGCGCTCACACCCAGATGGAGTCCATCAGCATTATTATGTAGCACCGTCTGTCTCTCTGTCCCCGCACAATCTAAACTCTTCCCCCTGGTTAATCCTTAAGAAAACTCCTCCTGCTAATCACCCCTAGGTCAGCCCTCTATTGACGTGGCCCATCCACCCTCAATCTCTACCAATCAGAATAAAAGAATGTGTTCTGTACCAGCTCTTCGCCTGTTTAGAACAATGAAGACTTCAGCCCGACAAAATAACTGTTTCATTTTCCTGTCCTGCTGGTGCATATGTCTGCTCTCCATGAGAGAAAAAAAAACTCTCACATGAACTGAGAGTGCATCTCTTCATGGAAAATAAAATGAATTTCAAACCGTGCATGTAAAAACATAGAATGCATGCACAAACTGCATTAACAATGTTAGAGGGGTTGAAATTAATATATTAACATATTAGTAAGGCAGTTAGTATAAGATTAATTAGTTATATATTTCTAATGCAGTTCACACACGAAAACATCCAATTCATAAAAATGTGCATCTCTTCATTTTAAGATGACAGCACACTGTGCTAAAAAGTTTTTTTAAATGTTCTGAAAAAATTGCCTGTTGAAAACTGCTGTGCATCTATGTTGAAATGACTGCAATTAGATATTGCATGCTGCATAGTGGCAGTAAAATCCCCATATATATCCTTACAGTTATGATGAATTGAAAACCTTCGAGCCATCAAACTTCTGTCTATCAAGGTGTAACACATGATATGGGGCCACTAGAAATATATGCGCTGTGTGCATTCTGCATGTCTTGCAGCTACCCCTTATTATGCATATCATACTTGTTTGAACATGTGTATAGTGTAGTGTACACCATATTTGGTTCTGTGCTGCTTGACAATGACACATTTTCATTCATGTATTTATTTATTTATTTGCTTTTTAGGTGCTTATACAATAAGAAAATATTGTTTCAAAGCACCCACAGGGCAGGGAGGAAGCAGGGGTTGGAAATACATTACAACACAATATTTAAGAGCAGAGGGGGGCATAACTACTATGCCTTGTGAGTATTCAGAATGTGCAAGTGCAGAAAGGAAGAGGAAAGAGGGAGTAAGTGCTGGGGAGTCCGAGCTTGGGGATGAGCCATAGATGAAGTGCTAGGAATGTCAAGTGCTACACGGCCTGGGGCGCAGGAGGTGTAAGTGCAAGCCTCCAGAGCGGAGGGTGTGCAGATGCAAAGTGCTGTGGATAGAAGGAGCTGGGAAGAATGTTTGTAGGAGGTCAAGGCCATGAGGATGCCTAAGGGCCAAGGACATGGATTCAGCAACTGTGGGATTAGCAGAGGAGAGAAGGAGGGAAGGAGGAGGAAAAGACAAAAGTCTTAAGGAGCTTCTGGAATTTGAGAAGATCCTGCAGAAGGCGCAGGGGTAGGGGGAGGCTTTTCCAAAGGAGGGCACCCAGAGAGGAAAGTGAGCAACCCCTTGCCCTCTGTTTAGCAAAACGCTTTACACACATAAAATTGGTGCTAGAGGAACAAAGTGGTCTAGAGGGAGAGTATTTAGTGAGATAAAGTTGCAGATAGTGTCCTCCCCATGCACAGACAGCCTTGTGGATGATGCAGAGTGATTTGAATATAATCCATGCAACAACTAGGAGCCAGTGAAGACATTCTAGTGCAGGGGAGATGCTGTCTCTGGGCTCAATGCCAAGATACGTCTTGCTGCCCTATTCTGGATAATCTGGAGGGGTCGCAGCCTGGAAGATGGAAGATTTATGAGGAGGCTGTTACAGTAGTCAAGTGTAGAGAGAACCAGGATGTGAGTCACATTGAGCCTCTCAGACAAAGTGAGAAATTGTCAAATTCCTTTGAAAAGGAAGAGCTGACAGATGGACTTCTTGGCAATGTCCTGAGTGTGACGGAGGATGGAGAGAGAGGAGACAAATATGACTCTAAGGTTTCTGGCTTCAGTTGAAGGTGCAGGGGAAGAGCCCAAGGAGGAAGGCCAGAGCGAGGGGAAGGAGGGAGCAGGGATCCCAATGGGAAGGATCTCAGTTTTATGGGCGTCGAGGCAGAGGTCATTGGAACTGCACCATGACTGGATGGCAGATAGGGAGTCAGGGATGATGGAGGGTGCAGAAGGGTCAGCAGGGAGTCTGAAGAGGAACTGTGTGTCATCTGTGTAACACTGCAGCCTTTGGGTGTGGCTACACCCATTCCGGTTCACCATTCCCTATGCATGTTGTGCTTGTCCAGTGTTTCTTTTAAAGTTAAACTCGGCTTTGTGTCTTATCTAGCCTACGTCCTATTTTCTTTATCAAAATGCAAGTGCAGTTATTCTCGTCGCAACCTATTCTCACCTGGCTTGCTTCCAATAATGTTTTTGATTTGGTACGATGGGAGCACACAAATTGCTTTTGGGAACCGAAAAGGTGATCTGTCCGTGAACTTCCTTTCTTGATTGAGGCCAGTATGTTTAACAAATAAATAAACTGAAATTAAAAGTCTGAAACTGCACATTAGGAGGAAGCGTGTATCCATAATAAGAAAGGCTAATTAGAGTATTCTGTCAGTAATTAATGGAAGGACACACCAAGGAGAATCTAGAATGCAAACAAAGTCCCTCATCAAAAAAGTAATACATTATCTTCACTGCACAATTGAACATATGGTCGAGGCTTCACTCTCCCAGGGCATCAACTTAAAGTTAAATGCACTGCATAAATATTTAAACTGCTTTCTGAAAGCTGTACGGGATAGCCATTTAACAAAGTGTCAAGTGGCGGCCACAATGAATTCCAGTATAGGGCAAAAATAGACACAGTGGGAAAGCATGTGTAAACCATTGAAACATTTAACTCCGTCTACATTGAGGTAAATATGCACGTTATTTAGGACTATCTTGTGATGCGATAACTGTGGCTTTAGTGTTTTTAGGATTGTGGTCTCCATAGTGTGGTTAGTGTTGTCCTAATTATTTATTGTTTATTTATGACAGTGAGAAGGTGTGTCTATCGAGAGTGACACTAAGGCAGAAATGCTGCCCTGCTATCTATAGCCAAAACATAGAAAACTGTTTGCTACGCTACTTCAGCCCTAGTGTGAGGCAGACAATTGAATGCATACTTTAAATCCTAGTTTTGCCCTGAAACATTACAAATTACATGAGTGATAGTAGACATTGAAAAATGCACTTTAATTAGGTAAGTGTTTTTTTAATTGTTATATGGTAGAGAAAACATCTTTTTTTTAACAAAGTCAGAAGTAACAAACAGCAAAAATCATTAAGCCCTTCCATTAAAGTACCATTGTTTCCTTTTAGAAAATATTCATGGGAATTCATCACAAATAAGTAGAATGCATCAACACACTATACATACAATTCATCACATGTTAATCACACATAGTATCAAGAAACACATACACATTCATCACAATTTGAGCACATACACCACCGCCCTCTATGAAACATCGCAAAACATCACAAATAAACACATTATTCATATCATAGATCTTCCTTACTTGCAATTCATTACCTCCGATTAAGAGCATAGATACAAGGTTTCCAAATGTGGAGATTTTGTAAAATATATAATGGGTAAAATCATTGAAGTCTACATGACTACCTAAATTAATCATGCCTAACATCGAAGCAATTCATAACGATTATTCACATTTTGAAGACAAACATCATAACCTTCTATGCAACATCACAAAGCATCAGAAGGGAACCTGTAATACAGAAGGCCCATCGTCGCTCCCTATGATGCAATACCTCCCATTAAGAGCAAAGCTACAAAACTTTAAAAGATTTTTAAAAATGTGTAATAGCTAGCACCACACTGAAGATATATTTCTAAATAAACAAATCTCCCACACCATGTCCTCATCACCCAATGCAAAGAGTTTGGAGAATGATTTCCATGTAATACCACCTACTACCTTGGAGTGATGGACAGTACAACACCAGATGTTTCAGGGTTTCACTTTCCGATACCACCCCAAAAAAACAACATCCTGTCTCTGGCCCATCCACATAACCATATCTGGCCAAAATGTGTTTAACCTTTTACAAATTCCATCGAAAACACAGGAATATATATCTTACTTGCTTTGCTGGATATAAGGCCAAAAAGGGAGGCAGTATTCGCAATTTTTTTCGTTCCCTCAGAAGGTGGTTAAACGAGGGATATGAGTAAAGTTTATCAGTAGTTTGAATCCAGTTCCACTCAAACAGTAATTTCTTAACTTGGGTAGGATTCTCCTTCAGACCCATGAAAGAACTACCAATGTTCACTAAAAGTGAACTACAAAAGTAGTACATTTCCCGTAACTAAACACTGACCTGTGCCTCCATAATCAATTTCAAGTCCTCAAATAACAAGGATGTTATTGGATTCAAGATGTTCCTCACAAGAGATAGTAAGGATACAATACCCAGTTCATATCTAATTACATCAATCAGGACAGAGTTGGGTAAGTGTAAAATCCTGCACCATGTCATATTTCAACAGAGGGCAAGTAGTCCAATATTGGCAAATCATAGATGTTACATTCATATATGATTTTTGGGATAATTTTGCCTCATAAAACAATAGGGCAGGTTTCAGAGAATAACTACCATATCTTGCATCCACCCTCATCACTTGATTGGCAAGGGCTACAGAGCAGGACTTCAGCCACTCTTGGAGCCTATGTGAGCAGGTTTTTATGATAACACGAAACTCAAGGTAGATCAATGAGCCCATCTTTCCAATCAACTCTTGGCCAATCTGCCAATGAAAAGTGGACTTCTTCTTCTCTTCCCCCTTGAACAATGTATTATTTTCACTTTTACTGGATTTATCTGTAGCGCATGTTTATTCATATTCATATAGACTGAAAACGTGTCTATTAATCTTTGAAGCCCCACAGGAGTACAATCGACAGAAGGAAGTAATTGGCATATGATAGCCAGAAGGGCCTTAAGAGGTGAAGTTTAGGGGAAACAAAAACTGCTGATTTCAGAAAATCCCCAATTTATTTCGGATAGTTACAAATTAAACAGGCAGTTAGCTAAGAGACAACCACGCCTAACACCACTATAGGTGGGTATTTGACATGATAGTAAGCCCAAATGATTCAAGCAAACTTTTTGAGGGAGAGTATAGGCCTATTATCAACCTCAAAACTCCCAGAGGCACCCTCCAACGCTGTAACTTGGTCCATAATAAATTCCAGTCAACCACATCAAAAGCCGATGATAAGTCTATGGAACTCTATATACAGAATAATAGCTTCCCTCTTAAGCCAGGTGTTGAATACTTTTGACTACTAAACCACTCAAGGAGATTCCCAGGTTATGCTGGAATACAATCTGCCATTTCACCAACCTGCCGGAGCCCACAGCCCACGTTTCCAGATGGGACAGCAGTATGAGAGCAAACACCTTGCTATCTGCATCTAGAATTGCGATGGGTCTGTAGTTCAACGTGGAGCTCCAATCTCCCTTCTTGTATATTGGCACCACATAAATCGAAGAACAGGTTGGAGGGAAGAGGCATGATTTCACTACATCCTCAAACAAAACCTTCAGTGCATTGGCCCAAGCAACTGGCTCTTGTCTGAACAGGAAATTTGAGAGCCCATTTAATCCCGGGGCTCGAGTCACACTTATTTTTTTAATGAGCTCCAGTACATTATCATAGTCAAATAAGGCTGGATTCAATTTGTCTCGCTGGCCCCATTCGGGGAGGCTATATTACATTTCAACTCTGGGTTCAGAAACAAACAATTGGTAAATTCTGTTAGAAAATATGTACTGATTAGTCAACATGCATCTTTAGTTTCAATAGAAATAGTCCATTGGTGTTGTGCTCATTAAAATGTTTCCATTGTACACATTGATCTCACATTGCGATGGTACATTTTATTCGGATTCTGCTTCTTGCAATCATGGGCTTTTATAATGAATGTGATACTACTAGTAAGTACTATAACGAAAAGGGAAGACCACAAGACCAGGCTGACCTCTAACACCCAACATGGAACAGTGAGAAACTAGCCAGCTGACTCGAGAGGTCATTGTATTAACCTTGTGTCATTCCTTCTGTGGGATCAACCTGTAACATATGGGTAACATATTGATCTGCGCAACTTGCTCATTAAGCTAGAGTGATATCTTACCTGATAGTCCCATTCTTCTCCACCTTGAGGCTATCACCTAGCACACTACTGAAGCATTCGCTGATGGCTTGAAATACTTCAAGAAATCAAACTAAGATCTGCAGTATAGATCAGTGGATTAATGTACACGCTGAATGCATCTGCGAGCAGCCTGCAGACCCCACATTTCAATGCAAGGAGGGATTTGGGAGAACCATTTCTAAGAGTATGGAAACCAATGTGAATTAGTGGGCCACACCTATGTTAGTTAAAGACAATATGAAAGTGTATCCACGCAACTCTCATATATATATATATATATATATATATATATATATATACAAATCAAAACTGACTGGAGGCACCGCCTGCATTCCTCTTTGAACCCTTTGTAGCTTTAAAACTACAGACGTTTGAAAATATATATTTTCTTTCTAAATAACTTATCACAGTGTCGTCCTCCTTTTTGTTAAACATATGTATTGCATATCCATTATCTTCATCTTTCTGTGAGGCAGCCAGTGCTGTCCATTACATTTTGGACTAGGGGGTGCATCATTAGGGCACTAATCTGCAAGAAATAATAATAATTAAAAAAAAACAAATCAACTTCTAATGTAAACCTACTAATTCAATAGATATTATAACTTGTATTACACAGGTCAAATAACATACCTGTCTTGAAGATATAATGGTTCATAGTTGGCAATACAATGCCTTATAACATTGGTCTGGTCTGAACAACTAAGACGGTTTACAAAAGAACAAGTAAACACAAGAGAAATATTATTCAAGCAAACAACGAAGAACCTACATTATATTACTTCTAGGTATAGATACCATAAACACACTTCTGATTATACCTGGTGTTGAAGCTAAAACGTAAGAGCAAGACACTTTCTGTTGGCCCCTCAGACAAATATAATAAAATAAAAAATAGAAAAATAGAACAGAAACCAAAGATTACCTGGAATTGCACTACTAATGAACATTGGAGAGCAATGAGGAACAGAACGTCCTCATAAAGTTAGCTATGTATAACACATGTGCTAACTTACCAAAGAATCAGCCTACTGTCTGTCCATTGAGGCAACACAAATCAGTTGACAGCTGCAATGCATTCATTGTGCTGAAGTGGTCTGTCATAGCAGGTAGTTGTCTCTCTGAGCAGTGACATGATATGAATTATAATGCCAATAAACATAGAAGGATATCTAATAGGCTCTCAGATATGCAAATAAACATCAATATTACCAGTGTGCTTATGAATCTATGAACACACATTAAAACATAACCCACACCATAACATATCAAAACATCTTATATTGCTTTAAAAAATAAGCCAGTCTGCTCCATGATGTTATTGGTATATAACAAATAAGTTCGCAACTAGGGCAATTATATATTGACCAAAGATCTGATTGCATTGAAGAACATTCAAGATGTGCTGTGCATTACGGTATGAATGTAATAGTCTGTCCTAGCAGATAGCTGTTTTTCAGAACAGTGACAGAATATAAAACTTAATGTCAGTTACCACACAATGATATAATACATTCTCAAATATACAAATACAAATTGATCTTATTCAATCAATCAATCGAACTTTATTTTTAGGTACAGAGACATAAAAGCATGATATGATATGGCATTTATAACACGCCTGTGCACAAGTGTTTCTATGCCTGACGCGGCAAGGAGGGGAAACAGAGGTAGGACAAAACAACTATCTTACTAGGCCTTGTGTCATTCATATTGTGCAAGTGCGGGGAAAGGCAAGGGGAGAAGTGCCAAGGGGGGAGAAGTGCAGGTAATGAAAAGTGCAGCGAGGAGTGGCTCAGTACAGGTAATCAGAAAGTGCAGCCAACGGGTGGCTCATAAGTGCAGACAGAAGGGACTGTAGAGTTACAGATACAGACCACAAGTGCTGGGGGGGGGCCAAGAGACAGTTCAAGGTGCAACTGGACAGGCAGGAACCTGGGCCAAAGTTCAGAGGGTGGCCAGATCACCAGTGCAGGGGAGAGGAAGAGAGAAAGCAGAAGCGAAGAGGAAGTTCTTGAGTTGCTTCTGGAACCGGAGCTGGTCCGCTCAAGTTTGAGAGAGGCAGGGAGGCTGTTCCAGAGAGAGGCCCCAGCCGAAGAAAGAGATCTATCCCCAACTCTCTGCTTGGAAATAAGACTGACCCTTAGAGAGTTGGAGGTAGATGAGCGGAAAGCTCAAGAAGGGAGATGTTTTAGAAGAGAGAGTTGGAGGTGGTGTGATCACAGGCCCCAGAAAGCCTTGTAGTCAATGCAGAGGGTCTTGAACTTGGTCCTTGTAGCCGCTGGGAGCCAATAAAGAGACGCCAAGGCTGGGGTGATACGATGCCTGGGCATGAGGCCAAGGACAAGTCTTGCAGTCCTGTTCTGGATAAGATGTAGAGGACGGAGAATAGAGGCAGTAAGATTTAGAAAGAGGCTGTTGCAGGAGTCCAGCCTAGAGCGGACCAGAGCTCTGGAGATAGTGAGCTTCTGGGGGGAAGTGAGGAAAGGAAGAATACCTCTGAGGAGGTGCAGCTGATAGTTTGACTTCTTAGAGACATCGGAGATGTGAGGAGAAAAGGAGAGGGTGGATTCAAAGATAGCCCCAAGGTTCTTAGCCTCACAGGTAGGAGCAGAAGGAGGGCCCAGAGTGGGCGGCCAGTGAGAGAGAGAGAGAGGAAAGGAGGGAGCTGGTGTTGCAGTGAGGAGGATCTCTGTTTTACTGGCATTAAGGCAGAGATCATTGGCGGTGCACCACTCCTGAATTGCAGGAATGAGAGAAGTTGTAGAGGTGGCCAGGGGAGCCTGAAAGAGAGCTGGCTGTTATCCACATAACACTACAAGTTGGAGCAGAGAGCAGTGATGCAATGGGCAAGAGGTGCCAGGTATTGGTTGCACAGCCAGGGAGAAAGGTTAGACCCCTGTGGAACACCACAGGTGGATCTGAGAAGGTCGATCAATGAGAAAGGAGGTCAGCCAGGCCAGGGCCTGATCAGTGATACCCAGATTATCACAGAGGTGATTGAGCAGGATGGCATGGTTGACCATATCAAAAGCAGAAGAAAGATTGAGGAGAATGATGACAGAGTGAATGTTAGAATCAAGGTTAGAGAGCAGGTCTTCACAGATGTTCAGAAGAGCATTGTCTGTGCTTCTGGCCAGACTGATGGTCATGGAGACAACCAACAGATTCATTGTGAAGGTTAAGCTGGGAGATGGCCAGATTTTCCAAGAGTTTACACAGGAAAGGAGTGATAGAGATTGGGCGATAGTCAGCCGGAGAGGAGGGATTTGGCCGAGGGCTTCTTAAGGAGGGGCTGCACAAGAGAGTGCTTCAGCAGGCAGGGGAAGGTTCCAGTAGCAAGATAGTGATTGCAGAAATCGGCCAAGGCTGCACCAAGGATGTCAATGTGGTCCTTGATTGTTCTGAAAGAACAGGGAAGAACCTCGTTTGATGAGACTTTCATGGATTGGACTTGTCTAGAAACTTTGCCAGGGATGAACAAGGGAAAGGAAGAGAAGGGGAGAGGAGAGGCGGCCACAAGAAGGCCAGGAGTGGAGGAGGAGGAAGAAGAGGACTAGAGGGGGGCTAGGATGTCTTGAGTTGTAATGATGAAATGAGAAGGCAAGGCCGTACAGAGGGCCTGGGAGGTGACAGGAGAGGTACATACTGCAGCAGGATTGGCCAGCTCCTTGCAGATGTTAAAGAGTTTGGGCGAGTTGTTAGATGCTGCATAGGCACAGGTTTGGATGTGTGCTCTTTTTCTTGGTTAGGACAGAGAGTCTGTACTGTCTTTGGAGCAGGCAGCAGGACAGTTTGTCAGAGGGCGTTTGTTGCTCTCCACTTCTTCTCCACCACCCTGCACTTGTTTTTAAGGGTGATGAGGTCAGAGTCATACCAAGAGTTTCACTTGGATTTGGGCTTCAAGCGGATCCTCATGACAGGGGCATCAAGAGTGTTAGAGATAGAAAGATGAAGGATGGAAAGGGTTGTGTCAGGGTTTGAGTCAGCCAAAGGTGCAGAATGAGGAGAGAAAGGAGCAGCAAAAGCCTCCATTGACACACGCTTAATGGGTCAGATGACCGAAAAGGTAGGTGGCAGTGCATGCCAATTCATAACACATTTTCAGAGCACAATTGAAAGTTTTAGTTGCACAATTAATAGGCTGGACATCTTAAAATGTATAATTTCATCTACTGTCCTTTTAAAAACACAAGCTAACTATAAAACACTAAGTGTTCGATGTTTGTGTTTGCAGGATATACTCTTTCTTCGGTGACTGCGGGACACATTTGGAAGTCTTTCTACCTTTTCCTCACATTTGGAATCCTGCCTACTTAAGCTCCTGTCGCAGCAGAGGAAAGCGGGTGAACAGATTGTTCGATGTTTGTGTTTGCAGGATATACTCGTTCTACGGTGACTGCTGCACATTTGGAAGTCTTTCTACCTTTTCCTCACTACCTTTTTACCTTTCTATCTTTCTTCCTTTTCCTCACATTTGGAATCCTGCCTACGTAAGCTCCTGTGGCAGCAGAGTGAACAGAGTGTTCGGTGTTCGGCTGTTGGATGCCGAGTGTCGCTTGCTGCTGGATTGTGCCCTTAAATTGAAGGTCATTTATTGCGGCAATCATCGGCCACGTGCCATGCATTCCCTAGCAGTTTAACGGTCTGATTGCGGGAGTGACTGCGGGTAGGAGCTTCCTTTGAGCTTCTGTGGGTCCGTGGGGCAAAGACACTGCTAATTACATTTACCGGAGAATTTAGCAGTGGTTTCCTTTCTGCTTGTAAATGCGTAATTGCGCTGATAATAGAATCCATAGTCTTGCCAAAATTACCAAGCTCTGACACCATTCGCTGGGAGACCCTACAATTTATTACAAGCACTCGCAATTGACCTGCTCTCAGCTCATGTGATTGTGGGAAGTTGTGTCTATTCCCCCACAGTTCAGACATTTTAAGTTAAGCATATTTTCTCCTTAGAACTAATGTGCCCAGCAAAGTGGAAACTAAATCAAAAGTCAAAGGAAAGGCAACCAGCCTGTAAAAGTGTAGCAAAACCAGTGGGAAAACTAAATGACCCTCCGAGGAATACTGCCACTGTGACTTTAACTCTCCTCTCAGCCCCTTGCTCCCTCCCCTCTCCTCCCCCTTCCCTTGCCCCCCACTAAGGTTACCACATGTGCAATGTCTGCAAATACCAAAAATAACACCCAACGGCCACCCTCTGTCCCAAATGCAAAAATGACGGATTACTTTCAGCGTACTGACATGGATGCTACTAATGGCCTGGTAGTTCATGTCTCAAATGTCTTTTCGGGGGGGGGGGATTGGGGGCAGCTAATTCAAAAGAGGCTTCTAAGAGGGACTATGGAGTAATTGGGCCTCATTCTGGGGTGGGCGCAAAGGGATACCGGGCACCGGTAATGACACTGATGCCGGTAATCCATTTGCGCCCTATTCCGATGTCCCTTAGCAGGTCCCTCCCTTAACGTCTGGTTTTACCAGGCATTATGAACGGGACCCGTAAGGGATACCGGGGTCAATAATGGTACCGCAATTTGCCGTACCGTTATTGATGCCTTCCCCCTTCCCATTGAGCCCTCTGGGGGCTCAAATGGGAATGGAGAGTGGCTTTTACAATGGGGACTTACCGGTCCCGCCAAGGTCGGACTGGACCGGTAAATCCCCTTGAACGAGGGCGGACACAGTCCCGTTATTGGTGCTAGTCATGGCGCTAATAGCGCCATGAGCGCTAATAGCGCCATGACTTGCACCAACCTCGTAATGACAATAATTCCTTATTGGCGCTATGTTAATCTTTGCAAGGAGCAGCTGCTGCCTGTGCATCTCTTCCTTTTTTTAATCTTGATCCCACTACTAACTCGGAGTCCAATGACCCCCCGAAAGATAGAGATGACCACTTGTGGGCCATCTGTCCTCATGTATAAGGGGGTTTGATTCATTATACGAGATCCCTGAAGTCTCAAGCGCAGATAAGCCTCTTTACTCATAAGAAGCTGAGACCATCGTGCAATGATTCTCGACCACCCTGGTTCTTTTTCTTATTGATATGTCGGGCACTCAGGGTCTGCCTGGTGCACAGCAGACCATCTCTCAACAGTAGACTATCCCTGATTCAAGCTCCCTGTCTGCAAACTCAGTGCCTGTGACAGAGTGAAACATTTTGCAGTAAAAATCGTACTCAAACTGTGTGGAGTTGTTTTGGAAGAAGTTAAAAAACAAGGGGTTGTCATAGGCATCATGGACAAAAGATTGGAGGTCACAGGAGCTGACCGAATACCACCGACCCATAACATGGTGTCCCCGCCCATTCCTGCTGCTTCAAAAGGAAGACGTTTTCCTGTGGTGGACATTGTGGACCTGTTGGATGTGGAAGAGTAAGCAGATGACATTACGGTGCGATCACCGTATAAAACTAGAAAACAAAGGTGACAGGCTAAGCGGGCCAGGTGATGCAGGAGGACCTGCAGTAATAACCTGCCATTAATTGCCAAAATACCTAATCCCATGAACTATAATTTTATCACATTAGGTATTGAACAGGTGGAGGTTGCTAAAGGCCCAATTAAATCCTGATAACCCAGTAGTTACTGGTGGGGATTATGATGATATTATTGTTGGCTCTGCAAGCCCTGTACAGCATGAAGTAGCCCCTATTACTAATTTGCAGCTCAAGGTTGCCCTAGTTTTTACTCCCAGTCTAACCTCCACCCTCGACACTTCCGCTGATCCCTTCTGTTCCCAATCCCCTACCCCTACCCTGCTGCCTCTAATTAAAAATTATCCTAAGTCATTTACCTTTGGACGTGGTCCTATTACTTTTTCTGATAAATGGACCAATAGATCAGATACCCTCAATGTATGTAAAAACATTCCTGCACTTTGTTTTTGGACAACTGCAGATTTCAGTTTTGTTGAGCCTGTGGAGCTTTTGGGTGGTAATTTTGTATGGGTCCACTTCGCCACTACTGATTAATACGTTGTCATTTGG
Organism: Ambystoma mexicanum; assembly: GCF_040938575.1. Classification (NCBI taxonomy): domain Eukaryota; kingdom Metazoa; phylum Chordata; class Amphibia; order Caudata; family Ambystomatidae; genus Ambystoma; species Ambystoma mexicanum. The sequence continues at coordinate 920,953,287 of NC_090941.1, forward strand.
GGTCCATTGAAAAGGCTGGATTTATTATTGACAATACCACCCATGTTGCTAGCAAGGAGGGAGGGCAGGTTGAGAGCATCCCAATGCCCATTACTAAAGTTAGCACACTAACCAGTGACTTGTCCACAGAGGATGCCAAGAGCTGTGTTGTAATGTGCACGGGCACCTGTAACGTCAAGCTGCGGGGATAATTGAGCCTATCGAGTCCCCAGAGTGGTTGTTTCCTGTGGTTTTGGTTAAGAAGGCAGACGGGAGCATCAGGATGTGTGTAGATCTCCGGCAGCTGAACTCTAGCATATGGGTGGATCGGCATCCTTTGCCGAATATCAACGAGTTGTTGTTGACTTTAGGAGATGCCAGGTATTTTTCCACCTTTGATCTGTCAACGGCATATCATCAAATTGATCTGGACATTGAATCCAGACCCCTGACTTCATTTGTGACTCCTTTTGGGGCATACAGATTCTGTCGCATGCCATTTGGCCTTGCTTCGGCTTCTGCTGTGTTCCAGCGGTTGATGCAGCAGATGTTTGGAGGGGTGCTAGGTGTCAGTTATTTTCAAGATGATATCTTGGTTTGGGGCAGTAGCAGAGAGGAGCATGATGTCAGGGTTAGGAGCGTCATGCAGATTCTTAAAGAGAGAGGTCTAACGGTCAAGTTAACCAAGTGCCAGGTGGGTGTGGAGGAAGTTACTTATTTAGGACATACACTGAGTTTGCAAGGTGTGAAGCCCAAAGGGGAATTGGTAAAGGTGTTGAGAGACTCACCAGCTCCGGTCAATAAAGAACAGCTCAGGGCTTTTCTGGGCCTTGCAGAGTACTATGTTAAATTTGTATCCAATTATGCTGAAAAAACGGTGGCCATGAGGGCCCTCATGAGGAAGTCGGCTAGGTTTGTGTGGTCTGAGGAGTGTGCGCGGAGTTTGAATTAATCAAGAAGGATGTGGAGAATGCTCCTTGTCTGAAATCATTTGACCCGAAAAACAAAACTGTTCTGACGGTGGATGCGAGTGAGGTGGGTCTGGGTGCAGTGCTGGAACAATGGATGAATGGTGAATGGGTGCCGGTGGCTTTTGCCTCGAGAAAATTGACAGATGTAGAAACCAGATACTCGGTAATTGAGAGGGAGACCTTGGCCGTGTTATGGGCTTCAAAACATTTTAGGACATTCCAGTGGGGCATACCGTATATTGTCAGAATAGACCATAAACCGTTGGTGCAAGTGTTTTCTACCAAAGGAGTCATGGCAGTATCCCCGAGGATTGCGAAGTGGTCAGTGCAGCTACAGGATTACAATTTTTCTTTGCAATATTTTCCTGGGAAGTTGAATGTTGTGGCGGACTGCTTGTCCCGTTTGCCTATTATGGAGGCGGACAGTCAGATGGGATTGGTGAAAGAGGAGGATCTGCAGGGGTGTCAGGTTGCTTGTGTGACTTCGGCCGTGGAGAAGTCGTTGTGGGATGTGGAGTCTGAGACTGATCTTGAGTTGAGATGCATTAGGGAAGGTCTAGTTAGAGGTTGGCACACTTTCAAGGATAGGTCTGAAGGGAAAGGTTACGCTCAAGTTCTTCATGAATTAGCGGAGGGTCCCTGGGGTGTGTCTAGGGGCAGTAGGTTGATTCCCCGGGTAAGTTTAAGAGGAGAGGAAGAATGGTGGAATTGGCACATGTTGGTCATTTGGGTCAATCTTTGACCAAGAGGAGACTTAGGGAGGAATACTGGTGGCCGTCAATGGACAAGGATGTTGAACAGGTGGTGAAAGACTGTCAGGCTTGTGCTGTCAGTGATAAAAGCAAAATACTGCACCCACAACCCGTACATCCCGTGGAGGTTCCTGAACAAGTATGGACCAAATTGGCTTTGGACATCATGGGTCCTTTTGAATGTTTACAGCCTGAGTCTAGATATTTGTTGGTGTTGGTGGACTATACGTCCAGGTGGATTGAAGTGGCGGCTTGTTCTAGCGTCACTGCTGATTGAGTTATTGCCTTCTTGAGGAAGGTATTTGATCGTGAGGGATTACCTGCCAGTCTAGTTACTGACAATGGTGTGCAGTTTACATCCAGGGCTATGGGAGAATTTTTGGAGCAGCATGCTATTTCGCATTATCGGACAGCTTTGTATAATCCGTCTGCTAATGGATTGGTTGAAAGGGCCAATGGTACGATTAAGTTGGCTATACAATTGGCTTTAGCCAACGGTTTGGATTGGCAGGAAGTTTGTGTCACAATACTTGGCTGCATATAGGAGAACCCCTGCCGTGGTTACGGGGAGATCTCCATTCGAGCTCATGAGGGGCAGGAAGGCAGGTACAATGTTGAGAACTTTGGCCATGGGTGGTGGTGGCCCATGTGATATGGATCTGCAGGCTATACATCGCAGTATTGTGGCGCGTCAGGAGGCTGCTGTGTCATCACAAAAGTTAAGGAAGGAATTGAGCGTCCCAAAAATCCCAGGAGGGTTCACAAAGGCTACAGCAAGTTCCTGCCTTCGAGGAGAGTGGTTAAGGTTGGGAAGGGCATGTACATTTGGAGGGAGGTTCAGTCTGGAGTAAGAGACGGGTGGTGATAGATGGCTGCAAGGGTGATGATGTGTCAAATGCTGAGTCTGATCCGGAGTCTGAGGAAAGTGGCTTGGACTATGATCCTGTGGGGTCACCAGTGGTCAGGTTCGAACGGGAAGAGGTTGTTCCAGCTCCAGGTCCTTCGGGCTCAGATGTGAGTGTGGAGGGTCAGAATGTTTCCAATCAGCAACCCGAAGTGGGACAAGAAGTGGGCCGCCTTGCCAGGCGGTGTGGACCCCCCATATGGATTAGAGATTACATTTGTTAGATGTGTCATGGTGTGGTGAGGTTTATATCATTCTGCATTTTTTAAACTAATTTTTGTATGTAAGAAGTTCACATGTCTAAGCGTAAAGTTACGTCCATTGTTCATTTCTTGTTCTGCTTCGAATTTTGTTACAGGTTGTTGTTAATTTTTCATGTAAGGGAAGGGGATATGTTGTAATGTGCACGGGCACCTGTAACGTGCACGGGCACCTGTGGAATGTTGATGCGTGTTTAGCAGTCAACATTCCACAGTGGCAGTTGAGAGGGACGCTGAGGAAGAAGGCTGCGCTGTGGGGTTCAGACAATAAAGATTATATGTACACGCCTTACCTGTGTCCGGTGAGACTTTGACAGGCTGGGACTGGTTCAGAAAATTCCTGACCAGGCAAATAACAGAGACCAGATGACCACTGCGGGTGCTTAGTTGGAACACCAGAGGTTTTTCACATCTACTAGACCGCAGGGGCTCGCTTAGCTGTATAAAAGAGTTTGATGTCCTGTTTCTACAGGAAACCTGGCTTATGACAGGAATACAATTGATGGACTTCATTATGTATCACCATTTGGCTACCAAGGGCGCAAAAGGCTAACCATCTGGGGGTCTGGCAGTGGCTATTAAACAGTCATTCTGCCTGACAAGTGTAAAGATCATCCTGAGCACCCCTTAAGTGTTAGCAATAGAGGTAGCGATTAAAACCATCAGTCATACATTGATATGCCTGCTAATTAATATATATGTCCCTGCTGATCTGATCCAGCTGGAGGAGCTCCATGTGACACTTGATGAAATGTTGACTGAATGGATGTTGGGAAACAAGCATGAATTTATTCTTCTAGGGGGTTACTTTAACGCTGCTTGTATTGACCACAAACTGTGTGCACAATATAAATGTATTGAACACGAGTGTGTTATGACTACATCAAAAGGGAATAAGAAGGGAAAGCAATGGTTGGATTTCCTTCACAAATGGGCTCTATTAATGTACAACTGTCGTATGGTCGGTGATAGCCCTGGTCGTAGCACTTGGCGTAGGGGCAGCAACGATTTCTCCCTAGATTACTTTATTGGGAGCAATATGTGCTCGGAATGGGTTATGGATTTAGAATCCCAGCAGACTTATATGTTGATTGTAGCAATCGACCTAGAAAACCCCTTAGAAAGGCATTATAGGGGGGAGGGTCTGGTCGGTAACCACAGTGGGAATAGGATTTGTTGGACACCATGCAACATTATTAAAAGTTCCAAAGCAGCTAACCACCTGGTAAAATATGATCTGTATAGGTTTGCTCGGTTAGGGGTGTACGAGATGGGACAATATCTTAAGAACCTAGCCCATCAAACGGGAGCTGGTGTGGTGCTCTGTGTGGCTGGCCATGGAGCTGGGAAAAGCAAACCCTTTGATGCAGAAATTAGAGATGTCAAGTGACCCATGAGTCACCAGCTTAGATATGCCATGGCAGGACCAGAAGAGAGTGGGATTCGTGAGGCTCGAGTCAGGCATATTAAAAGGGATTATAAGAAATGGCTCTGGAGAAGGAGGCACTCAGAGACAAATGCAAAATGGCAGAACATGCTTTCCGTTCTCAGTACAGGCCAAATCAGACCCATCTGGCAAATACTGTCCCAGGCCAGATGTAATGCCAGACATGCTATGGTAAACCTATACCAGAGCCTGAATGGGTCTCTTTTATACGGTCCAAATATGATACCGCTGGCAAGGCAAGTCAGACACAGGAGAAGTAGCATCTGCACCATGGTCCTTACACCTTAGTTGGGTGGATATACGTGAGGCAATAGTGAGCCTGAAGGGATCTCGGGCACCAGGATCTAGCGGTGGATCAAATGTAGTGTTGAAAGAAGATCCCAATGCTTGGGCTATGGTGCTTAAACTGTTGTTTGACAAAGTATGTGTGGAGGGGAGAGTTTGTGCCTTATGCAGCAGCGATTCTAATACTTGTATATAAAAAGTGTGATAGGTTGTATCCAGAGAATTATAGGCTCCTTTCTCTTCCTGATGTCCCAGGGAAGCTATTCTCTAACTTTGTATTAAAGGCACTGCAGCAGTGGGCAGATGAAAATAGTATATTATACTGCACTCATACAGGTTTCTGACCAGCCTCTGCAACAACACATACCATCATAGCCATGGATTTGATGATTAGGGAAGCCTCTACCAAAGGTAATCCGGGCTGGTACATTATGTTTGTCGACTTCAGTGCCACATTCAACACTGTATGTCACCCGCGATTATGGCAGAAACTAAATATGGATGCCCGGAAAGGCTGATTTCTATTTTAAGAATTCTTCATAACAATAGCTCTGTGCGAATAATGTTAACAAGTGACGGTTTATTGTCAGTGGCTGTGGAAATCAACAGCAGCGTCAGGCAAGGTTATGTCCTGGCCCCCCTGTTGTTTAATGTATACACCTGGCAGATATCCTGGCATTCCTGCTTGTCATACCAGGCTGTCTTGTAAAAATGTGTGACTTTGCCACGCTAGTCTAATTTATGCAGACAACCTCATTTTGTTGGATCACACTATACGTGGATTAAGCCCTTTTAAAATATGCCAAAGAAAACGGGCTGGTTATCAATACCACAAAAACAAAAATGATGGTCGTTAACAGCAGGAGTATTAGTAAAGTAAGTATTACCACTGACATCCAAACTATTTAATACGTCTCTACGTATGTATACTTGGGTATGCCCCTGCAGGCAGACATTGATTATGGTTGCCTCATTGCTGGTAAACAGAGTAAAACCAGGCAACTCGCATTTGCTCTTAATACATTTGCACATCATACTGCAGGCTACTCTATGGAAGGCATCATGAGGCTCTATAAACAAAGTTTTGCCCAGGCAATTCAATACAGGCGAATAGCCCTCACGCTGCCTAATCTATCTTGGAAGGATGCAATTGAGGGTTTCTTCTGGAGGATGCTCCTGAGGTTACCCCTGTCAACACCAATGGCCTACCTCTGTTTGGAGAGGGGCCTGGTGTCTTTGTCTAGCCATGTACTGATTAGAAGAGGGATACTCTTTATTAAGATGAGAACCAATCCCAAATACCTGATTTTGAAAATCGTGGACAATAGAACAGGGGCGAATCGAGCATGTATCAGTAAGGGAGATGATTTTAACAAACTTAATGAGGCATGCTTTACTACACTCAACTGGCAACTTGATTTTACATGGGGCACATGGTTTGAAATACTGAAAGGCTTGTTTAAACCAGCAATGGAATTGGATAAACAACTACACCCATTTGGCAACATTGCATAACTTTAAGTATCTTGAGAATATTACACATCGATACCTCAAGACTCAGTATTACCATTAAGATGCCCTAGCCCCACCATACAAAGTTTTAGACTATGCATACAAACTAATCAGCTTTCTTTGTTGGCATTGCAGGGGGGCCACCTGAAACTCACAGCAAATAACAGAATATGTAGGGTGTGTATGTTGGAACTTAACGTGGAAACCCCTAGGCATGTCCTGACAGCATGCCCAATGTGGGCGTCCCTTTACATGACTGTACTTGGGCAGTTTGTGGGGAATTATGATGCGATTAAGTCTGATGAATTTTGGGCTTGTTGTCTGACTACAGAATCAGAGGGTTTTCACATGGCACTATTTAAAATCTAGAGTGTACTGTGGGATAAACTGAGAATTTGATTTAGCCACAGTTAAGCACATGTTGCGTCTGAATACTCTTGACGCCTGATCAATGATTGTGAATTTATTGTGATGTCCATAGAAATGTTGGCTATGTCTTGGAGTTTTAAAATCCTTAAATGTCTTGAATGTCTATTATGTTATAATGTTTTTAAATGTTTTAAATGTTTTTATATGTGTTTGAAAAATGTGCATATGATAAATACTTTTAAATGTCTTAAATCTTACAAATATTTTCCATGGTAAATGATGAATTTATGTTTGATTGACTTTTGTAAAGGTTCTTAAGTGAATCAATACACATACATAAATAAATAAATAAATAAAATACAAAATAAAAGAAAAAATTCTATTCAATACACAGCTTTAAACAACTAGAACATTGGTGTTCACTCAAAATTGATAACAAAGATAAAAACATTTCAATGCATACAGGAATTTTAATCATCTTCTAATCTATCATTAGTATTCTTCTGCCTCCTAGGTCTAAGTTTCAACTTCTGAATATGTAATATGAAGTGGCAAATACCACATGGAGACGGGTAGACAGTTTACAGAAGTGTAATGCCTCAGTGGTCTGTCAAAACCCTTCTGTTGTAAAAATCGGGTGTAGATACAATCGCCTGAGCTTAATAGACTTTGGACAAATCAGGAGGACATGCATAACTGACTATTATATGGCCCGCAGAGCAGACATTCTTAAGTCTTATGAAGTCTTCATAATTTTATAAGTGGCGAAAAGCTACTATTGATTTGTGTAAAAGATACTCCGGGCCTGACGGTAGTCTCTTCGCTGCTTCTACCTGCTGACTTCTGGATGTCACATGCATAGTTTTATTCTAAGGTGTATCTGGAAATTTGCACTTAGGGGAATCTCCCATAGGGTGTGTTCTCCCATAGTCCATAGGGTGTCCTTTATGTGTCTCACCCAATCAAGTATCTTGCCCCCCTTAACTGACATCAATTCAACCAAGCCTTTTCTTTGCATCTCGTGGCCTGCTGTGTTCCACAACCTTAACCAATACAATATTAGTTTCAGTGATATAGTTGCACATGCTGGCATGACATCTAGCTCCATATGCACACACGCTGAGGGGAGCGTAAAGGGAGCAACAACAATTTTAAAAAAAATGTATTCTATGCCATCCAGAGACCTTAGGTTTCCTCAGCCCTATAGTTTTGTTCCATATATTTACGCCGGTAGTGACTGTTTATTGTGCAAAACTAAGTCTGGGGAAACTGCACAGCTCCCAAGCTTGTAGAAATAGGACTTGACTCCACCACTGTATTTACTCAGGTTAAGATTAGACTTCTCAATTGGTGCTGTCCATTTCCCGTTCTCCTGGAATCGAATACCTAAGTAGTCAAAACACCTCACCTGTTCCAGCGTAGAGCCCTTTACTTATTTATTTTTGATTCATTTGGTTAAAAAAGAATATTTAACCTTATGAAAGTGAGCATCCCCCAAAGAGGCATTTAAGGCTCCACAATGAGAGTCAATAATGGACGCACCCCAGATGTAACTGAGACCAGGACCAAGTGCAGGTGAAATTAAAAGGTAAAAATGTATCCAAACCAATATAGGGCAAGCAGAGAACTCTGCAAACTCCAGGAGCGCTCTGCCAAACATCAGCAAACATTCACATTTTGTTACAAAACACATATGACGTGGGAGCTAAGGGATACATGAATCGATGAGGTTGGGCAGTGGGGTAGAGGCACATATATATCCTTAGGGGTGAAGCTCTGCGATTGGCGAGGCTTCTTGAGGTGTCATTGTGATGCTTGCAGGTCAGCTGAACTCAGCGGGGTGGAGCTCTGGTCAGAAGAGAGTTGATTGATACATCTTGGACTATGCTAACATTTGCCCTTATGGCCACACATACTCATTCATCAGTCACTACAATTCATGATGCCCAGTAAATCTTAAAAAGTTGTTAATCTAACATCACAAGAGACATAGCACATAACTCTGGGTGCTCGTATCTCATTATCATGAAAACACTATACAATACAAGGGGCTGCTTCAGGAGTTAAGGAACTCTATCAGGAAGCACATGTCTGGGATACCTCCATCACTCTGCTTTGTTAGATCTAAGGGGGCATATTTATAGTATGTTAGTACAAGAGTAGATATACTGCCATCATAGTCAGTCGGGGTTTGGGCGAGCTTGTAGACTATCTGGTCAGAGGGCGCATAGCTGGTATATCAAAAAGGCAGAGGGATGAGAGGCTTGTTACTTTCATTTCTTTAGACCAAGGCCTCGGGGTGTGAAACATGTTCTATGGAGTTATTGTGGGTCTAGGAGCTTAGAGGAGGTCTGGTACTAATACTGAGTGCAGGCTTAGCAGAGGGGTGAGAGGTTGCAGTTACAGCATCACATTATCAATGGAATAAGGGCCTTCAGTTCTCAGCCCGACCTGAGGCGGAGAGGAAAGTGGGGGCTGAGCATGTGGCGCTGCAGGAGAAGGGAGAGACGGCCCTGTTGCTTCTAGCTCGTCCACATTATAGGGTTACATGCACATCATTTAAAATGCGAGGTAGGATTAAACCAGTGTAGTTGCACATACATCAAACATTATGCGAGCTTATGAACATTGTATATATTACACGTTTACGTTTACTATGAATATCATGTTACAAAATAACTTCTGTCAACAACACCACATCAGTTTTGTTAGCATCACATCATTCACAGGACTAAGGTTTCACATCATGGCCCAGCCAGAGGGGGAAGTTGGGTGGGGGGCTGCTGTGTGCACGGTGGTACCTGAGAGGGGTGAGAGGAGAAACGGCCCCGTAGCATGTTGGGCCGTATATTCTGTACATTGTGAGGGGCACATACAAAAAAATTGCATTAAATTAGGTAGAAACAGGTTAGTGTGTGCATTGGTACAGGGAAGAGTCTGCAACTTTCTGCTTATAATATGACTTGCCTACCTAAATGCTCAGAGGGTAAACAAATGCTACAAAGGACATTCTATTATACAGTCAGCACTCATTACATTAAAAACCATATATATATATTGCAACACTTAATTGTCTATTTGTAACCTTGAACAAAATATACAAATGAATAGGTCCAGGGACACTATGCTCATAACCAACACTCCCAGAAAAACAGACAACATCTGCATGTGCAGAGAAAGAATCACTCTTCAGTATTTGTATTGTAGAGATAAATCTCACTTATTTTTATATTAGCACTGTGAACCTCGAGGGTTCAAAAAGGACATCAACACTGTTTGTTAAACCAAATCAACAAATAACAGAATACATACACCACACACTGAACCAAAACATATTCGGAACAGATTCCTAAAAATGTGTGTGTAACAAGGAACAAAAACAAATTAGGATTCATCAAGACATTCACATACTGTTCTGTATAGATTCAGAAAATACATTATAAAAGCCTATAGAACAATTGTAAGGACACAAAAAGTCATTTTGCTTGTGTAGACAGCATCGATGTGCTGTAGGGTTAAGGGAGTAGTGCGTCTACACCAGGTGTTTCAGCCGTTTTCGGTGGGCTAGATGTGCCTCATCTTTAACACGGCCTTCATCAGGACGGAATTCTGTGTTGGATGACGTCTAAAGCTGCAGGGAAGGGAGACTATAGTAAGGGAGGTGTCAGAGCAAGAAGTAATTTTAGCTGACTAAATCAGACTGTGGGAAAACGAAAAACACACAGCTTACCTGTAGAATAATAAATATCACAGGCAGGTGCTAGGGATGCGTGTGCCACATGGGCTCGTCTCTGTGTACTCCTGTCGTAAATGGAAGAACAAAGGCAAAGAAAGACAAAAACAAAAAGAATAAGAATAAATCAAATTCCCTTGCTATCATATCCACCCAACATGGAAAAAACACATGCGCTTGGGGTGCCTTACCTCGCATAGGAGGTATCTAGGCCAAAGGCAGCCAGATCCAGCGTCGTGGTGTCTAGGCGTACAACCACAGCTTTAGCGGCTGTTGAAAAAATATATAAAAAAGTATATAAAAAAGTAAACTAAGAGTGAGTCAGGGGAGCCTAGCTCACGGGATTTAATTAGGAGGAGTAAAGCATGGATTACCTCTGCGCGTTTGAATAGGGCACAGCCTTTCTGCCGCGATGTTAATGCTGTACCTCCTCAGTGGCGGAGTCAGACAGATCTGCGAGGGCCTGGCTGGAAAGCGTTAGTAACGCTGTTGCTAGGACCCCACTGGTTTATATACGGTGGCCATTTTGAAAAAAAACGGGAATCGAGTGGTGAGTAAACCAGTGGAATACACTCGTTCCAGGGCATTCTGTAAGCGGGCAATCAATTATAGATATACTGTGGGTCAGAGTGATGCTGAAAAAATGATTTAGACACTATTGTTGTCATGGCAACCGTCGGCATTGCTCGAAGGCACCCATGGAGGAGTGCTGGGAAAACATAAGCGCCCTAGCGTGCAGCAGTATTCAATACACATTTAAATGCTAAACATGCACCGTGCATGCCACTATAGAAACGTCGCAGAGCTCCATTGTTCCAAAACTTACTGACATAGTTGAAATACAACGCATGGCAAAATATATCCACAAAATAGAACATAAAATGCATGGACTAAGGCATTGACTCAGTGATCTCAATGAAAAACCGCATACGGGTTAACAGAGAATATACCATATCACAGATAAGCTGATTGTACACAAGGGCAGAGATCAGTGTAGTCTGACTGCTGAGTTCACATGGATTACATAATGTAATCCATGTGAACTCAGCAGTCAGACTACACTGTATTTCAACTATGTCAGTGCCATGGGTGCCTTCGAGCAATGCCAACGGTTGCCATGACAACCGTATGACAACAATTTTGTTCTAGTTCACCCTCCTGGGTAGAATAGGTTCCATACCAGGAGCCCAATTTTTTGTTGCTATTTGTAACCTTGTATATTTTCTATGGATATCATACATTGCTTTATGTATTGCGCAGCCCAGTCATCTGCAGGTCAATGATGGACTGCGGAAGGTGAAAGATGCAGGGGGCCATTCCGAGTGTGGAGGTAAGGGAAAAACGATGCCGGTAAAAGATTACCAGCATTGCTAACCGCTCCGGGCTATTCCGACATGAGACCCCGCTATTAGCGGCCCTGTTAATAACAGTGCATCAAATAGCGGCATGGGCGCGGGCACGCAGCCCATCAAACCGGCAATACCGGCATGCTGCTAATGGGAGGAAATCACAAGTCAGGCGGACAAGCAAATACCAGCATCATGAAGGCGCAAATAGGCGATACTGGCATGCCGGTAATACCGGCATCTCAAACCAACCGTAAAATGCAATGTGCAGTGTTCCCAACTGCCACAGATGCACACAATCAGCACAGGTGGAGGCAATGGAGTGTGGCCCAGTACAAAATGAGCACACCCACACACGACACCCCTTCCCACACCAAGATGATTCCAATAGTAGTAGCAATACTGAAGCTGGAGGACATGCTTGCATTGCAACACCAGCAACAATAACAACAGCAACAGCAGGCACCACAGAGGAGACGCAGGAGGAGAAGGACGGTGAGACAGGCCCAGCATGTCCCACCAGTGCAGCCAGCGGTACCACGCAGGCAGCCACGAATCACTCACATGAGAGCCAGTCCTTTCAACCTAACCCCGGAGCAGATCCACACCCTGTACCGACTGGAACGGGACACCATCACCACCATCGAGGACATGATACACAACGACATTGTCAGCCTCATTGAAAAACGCATTGCTATCCCCCCTCTACTCAAGGTAGTGTCAGTGCTCCACTTCTCTTCCACCCTCTATTTCATGACATGAGTACTTAAATAATCTCCAGTACTTATCCATGTGACTTTCTTCCTTGGTTCTCGTACATTTTTCTCCCCAGGTCCATGGTATAGGGGACACCCATCCTTTTTGTCCACCTACAGTGCAATTTTCTATTGCATGGGTTTATTGAAATTTTGATAGTTGGAGTTTGAGACTTAACACTTAGAGTATATACCCAATGTTTCGCACAGCATTTTCACCCTCGTTATGTACATCCTAATCTTTGATCTGTTCCTTGGTGCTATCCATTCTTCAGTTATCTTCTGATTATGGTAGCTGCAGATGTGGTTTCCTTTAGCGAAGAACAACTGGCAATCAATGTCCCTTCCTTTTTTGAGAACATGGAAGGGTCTACCGACCCGAGAGACGGCCTGACGATTACTAGTGATAGTATCCTCAGGTTAAAAAAGAAAAAATTCCGAACGGAAATGCATAGCCATTTATTGACAGAATATTTAAAAAAGAACATCATTACGCAGGGCCTTTTGGTGAGAAATGAGTCCTGTCTACTTAGAGAGGATGAGGAATATAAGACACTTTTCTCAGGAGTCACGACTAAATGCAGCCGCGACTGGATGTTGTTGACGATTAACACTGCCCTTAAAAAAAGCTCCATTATTGGAGATGAAATAGACAAGGCAGAAACATCATTTGCCCTTGATACCACCATCATCAATATAAAGGAGAAATTAGAACTCATAGAGAAACATAACAAGGAATTTGTGAAAATTACTACCAACAAAAAGAAGGATATTCAAGCCTTTTCTAAGGAGGTGGCTTACCCTTATTTGTCTTCTGATTATCAGGGCCCAGGCCATTGGCGAGATCCAAATAATCCACAATATGGTTTTAATTCTCTTCAAAAGAAAGTTACTTTCTCTGATACCTCGTCTTATGGCAGTGGTTCGTATCCCACCAAGAACACCCAAGGAAATAGGTGTCGGAACTGGAACAGAGGCTACAATAGGGGCCGAGGCAGGCCTTATTGGCAGTACCAGAACTATACCCGCCAGGCTAATTTTGCCCCACAAGGGCCGCATGTTCCGTTTCTGTCACCGAATCTCCCTTTTCCTCCCCCAGAGCAAGGGGCCCCTCCGTTACCAAACTATTTTGAAACCAGGAGATGGGCATACGGCAGGTAGCTCAACCCTCGGCGGTATACAACATCTCAAAAAGACAACTGAGTGAGCAAGAGACACACTCCTGTGGCTGCACCATCTAGCCGACTGCTACCACCGGTGCCTCGAGCCGGAGCTCCATTTCTCCACGAGCCTCGTGCTTCAGGCTCGCAGCACCCCCAAGAGCACCTGATTAGCTGCTCTCCATCTACACAGAAGAACAGGTAATTCTGTACACGGCCAATCCAGGCTTGCCACCCTAGTTCGTGCACTTCTCTGCACCCAATAGCACTCTATTAGTCCCGAACAATCATATGTTCCCCTGCCTCTTTTCTTTTATCTCCTAGACACATGCTCAAAGTACAGCCTTGCCCACCAGACCGTTTCTGCAAGGCTCCATTCATCACTATAACATCAGAAGTTGACCTGCATCACCCACTTCTTTAAGTTAAACTTCTACAGGTCAATTACTAGACAGCACATGTCCACAAGCTAGAGTTTGTTTCACACACTCTTCACCCCCAGGGGGTTTTTAATTTGGTTTTAACACATGCTAGTATCTCGGTTTTTTGCCACAACACCGGAGTGTTTTATCTACACTAATTACGTCCTCATTTGATTCCCCCATATAGGGAGACTGGGTCAAAACCCTTGAAGAAGGCGTTCCACGCTGAAACGTCATGGGACCATTTTTTCCATCAGGGCCAATTACAGCCGTCCCCGTATACCATCTGATAAATATCTAGACATAGACCAAAGACTTGGTTATCACCCCTTAAAAAGACATCCAGTACATCATTTGGAACAACCATCAGGATGCCTTTTTTATGAAGACGAAATTCCGGTTCACTAACTACAATTTCATGCTTGATGTGTTTTTCTGTACATAATTGCTGCAAAACTATCCTGCTTTTATGTACATGTTTCAGCAAATGTATGATCATGTTTTGAGAAATTTGAATTGTGGCTTCAGTCTGCTCTTTATTTGTTCTAAACACTATGGGAAACTAAACCCAGATCTTTTGTGACATTAGCTGAATAAATAAGCCAATGATCATCTGTGACATTTTTTCTTGTATCCCTGCCTTTAAACTACTATGAGTACACAGCTCCTCTGATACTTAGCGTGCAAAATGTGAAAATCTTTGCAACAAATAGAAATGTAAAGAACAATTGTTCGAAATATATGTGGCAGGATGCCAACCCTTTGTTTCGAATCATTATACTCCAACATCCCTCAAATGGAATCCTTACAGGTAATGAAAGACATTTTGAAACTGTGCCTAGGGGTCCAACAAGTCCCCAGTGAAATATGAATAGACCTGCTAGAAATAGCTCTTTCATGCAACTATTTCCGTTTCAAGTCCACCTACTACCTGTAAGTGAAAGGAACAGCAATGGGTGCAGCTTTTGCCCCCAACTATGCCACTCTTTTCATGTGGAAGTTTGAAAGGAAGTGCATTTTGTCTGATACCAATCCCTTTAGAGCTGCTATCAAAATCTACAAGCGCTATATTGATGATATTGTCATCATATGGGATAAAACTAAAGCAGATCACCTGTTATTTCTTCCATGGCTCAATACCATGGATGCTAACCTAAAATTCACCATGTCAGTCAACAACTCGTCCTCGCCATTTTTGGATTTGCTAATCAAGGATGGCCGAGGACATATTATTGTCGATCTGTACCGCAAGGAAACCGACCGTAATACCATCTTGTGATTCGATAGTTTCCATCCTGAATCATTGTGCAAAAGTATTCCTTATGGCCAGTTCCCTAGGGCTAGGCGGAACTGTTATAAAGTGGAGGACTATAAAACACAGGCCAATATCATTCATGATAGACTCCAGCAACAAGGCTATCCCACTCATCTCCTTAGACCGTCCCGCAAAAGGGCAAGATTTCAACATCGCGAGATCCTATTGGACAAGTCCGCCCGCGAAAACATCACTAAAGAACGGATAGTTTGTTCAATGACATTTAATACATACCATCATTAGATTAAACAAAGCATTACAAAACATTGGTACCTACTCTAATTGAACAATCCGGATCTTGCAAGCCCTATTTATGCCTTCAAGAGAGGTAAGAAATTGAAAAGTTGGTTTACAAAAGCTGATAGGTCAAGCATTGAGCCTAAACAAAACACTTTGTTATGCTTGTGGGGAGTCAAACCTATTTTAGGCAATTTTCCATGTGGCTTTTGCAGTCAGTGCGCATCTTCCATCACTGGCACGACAGTGATGATTAATGGGAAAAATTGGTTTCTTAATCACTACACTACGTGCAATACAAAAAATGTTATTTATATAATATTCTGCCCATGTGCCAAAACATATATTGGAAAAAAATCTAGGCCTATTAAAATGAGAATCGGTGAGCATAAATCTAAAATACGGAACAATGTCATCACAGCCCCACTGGTTTCGCATTTCTTGGAAAATAACCATAATTGTAATAACCTCAAATGGTGCATGTTAGAAAAAGTCATGGGCAATGATTCCAATAATATAGCAGCTCATCTGGCCCAAAGAGAACAATGGTGTATGTACAATACCACTAGTTATGAGACAGGGCTTAACCGCCAAGAAGAATGGCTTCATTGTGCGCCTTAAATCTAGTCTGGAGGCCCAGGTCTGGCATTAGAACACTCTTTTTGCACCTGTCCCATTTTACTTATCCATGGCTATTAGTTTTTCCAGGTGTCTACAGTTTGATATCTTTATATCGGTAAATTACCATTCTTATAACCTGCCCATGGCACATATGCTCCATATCTACCTACCTATTGGCATTTGGACACTCTTTTTGCATCTGTCCCATTTCCTTATCCATGGCTATCAGACTTTCTATCTGTTTTCAGTTTGACATCTTTTTATCATTTTTTTACCATTCTTATAGCGTGCTCATGACACATATGTTCTATACTTAGTGTTCTATTACTACATTTTTGATGCATTCCGGTTTTGGTTTTATTAATTCCAATTCCTATGTTAGTTCAGTCCTTAGTCCCCCTTTTTTTCTAGTCTTTATGGGACATGGTGTTTCACGCGTAGTCACTCTTTTCTCTCCATACTTGTGTGTGTTCAAATGTTCGCTGATCCACTGCAGAGCGAGGGGTCGCTATAGTCCTTTTTCAGTGTTCATGGGATACACGGTCTGGCGCGTAGTCCCATTTTACTTTTCATACTCGCGTGTGTTAAAAAGCAACAAGCAGCCTCGGCATGGCTGAAGGCTGATTTCTGTCAGCATTTGCGGCTCCGGAGCACAGACGACCAGACACAGTACGAGGCAACGTGAGGTAAGGGGTGCTTGCTGTGCGCCTGCCATCAGAAGCCTTCCTTAGATTAAACTTGGAGGTCCTGAACCACACTTCTTTATCGCTAACAGGCACGGTTCTACCAGTGGATTTGTTTTATAGTTGCTTTGGCGGCTATATGCAGTTGGAATCTTCTAGGGGGCACTAGCAAAGCAACTAGTGTTTGGCAACATATTTGATCATGGTTAGACGATATGGTTGGCAGGCTTGAATCCAGGGCACGAACAGGGTCTAGTACATTGACCCAGGACTCTCATTCGATTTTGTGAAAATGCTATTTTAGGACAAATGTTCTTATTTATGTGATGGCTACTTATTAGCCTCGACTCATTATAGTGGGTCAATTTTACTATGCACATGTAGCTTTTCCCTAAGAATTTCTTTGCACCATTGAGATATGCCTTAGGTTAGTATTACATCTACTTGATTCTAAGTAGCCTATACATGTCGCTGTTGTTGATGCTCCATGTTTTGGGCACTTGTATTCATTTGAACTATATATTTTTGTCCCCCTGTATTAGGCTTCCTAAACTAAGGACAAGCCTCTTCATTCACCTCCATTAAAAGGTTGTTTCAATTTGGACTCTATCCAGTTCCAACTTACTCTAGCCTACGTTTTTCAAACTTGGAAATATTTAAAAGCCAGAGGTCAGTACTATTGTGAAAGCTTAGCGATGTATATTCCTTGGGTCAGGTTTTGCTGTGCTAGGATGTAGAAG
Source organism: Ambystoma mexicanum (assembly GCF_040938575.1). Classification (NCBI taxonomy): domain Eukaryota; kingdom Metazoa; phylum Chordata; class Amphibia; order Caudata; family Ambystomatidae; genus Ambystoma; species Ambystoma mexicanum. The sequence goes on from NC_090941.1 coordinate 920,970,778, forward strand.
TTTGAGATAGTTTAGCTATATCTTAAACTCCACCTTTTTGTCTCCTCACATGTAAATTGGCTTTCATCTTGTTTTTTCTTGTTGGGCTGCATCTACAAAATAACAATGAGTTTCTGCGCCCTATGCGGACTAATCTAGGTAAAAATTATATTTCTCTATATCGATCGTTCGCTTTCTATTGTCTAGATGTGTTGATCTGTAAGAGGTTCAGTCAGTGTTTTTATTCTAATTTTGTTTTTTCTCTCCTTTTTCTATTTTCATGTTTTTGTTTTAACTGTTTTTACCATGGGTTGATGCTTCTATTAAATTAGAGACCTACAATCAAGTTGGGAACAATTCAATGTTTCGTCTATGAAATTGACTGGGCTATTGATTAACCATGTATAAATGCTTGGCACTTATATGCCTTCAATGTGACTTGTACTCTATAGTGCGCTCTGATGAAGGCGGCTACTAGTCCATTCGAGTGAACTAGATAGAATCTTGTCGCCGAAACTGTAATGTGTACGATATTATAACATTCTGTATTTACAGTTGGCATTTAGCACTAAACACTTTATTTTGCCTGCAGTACTTTTTGCAATGACATTTCCATCACCCAATGAAATGTATTAGTATTGTGATGGACATTCATGTTTTCCATTAACATTTGGACAAGAAATTTATAAACAAAAGGGAAAATGTTTTTTCATAAATGTCTTTTGATATAAGTATTTTTGTACCATCATTGAACTAAATGATTTTTAATGTAGAGACTATGTGTTTGTATTTTTATAATGTCCTTGATTAATATTAAAATATGAAGTTGTAATTGATTACCTGACTGAACCTCTTCTCTTCCACCCTCTATTTCATGACATGAGTACTTAAATAATCTCCAGTACTTATCCATGTGACTTTCTTCCTTGGTTCCGGTGCTCCACTTCCTTGCCACTGGCCCCTACCAGCACACAGTGGGGCACATGCATGGCATATCACAACCCTTATTTTCTCGCATTCTGAACAAAGTGCTGGATGCCCTCATCAAGCACACAAGGGACTACATATCCCTACCAGGGACTCCCCAGGAGATTCTTGATACCAAAGTTGTCTTCCATGCACTGGCAGGCATGTCAAATTGTATAGGTGCCCTCGACTGCACCCACTTAGAGTTGGTGGTCCTGCATGTCATGGAGGTGGTGTACCGCAACAGCAAGCAATACCACTCCAGCAATGTGCAGATGGTATGTGACACCAGCAAGATCATAACACATAATTGTGCCCGATATCCCGGATCAACTCATGATTCTATGGTCCTGCGAAACTCTGCGCTACCCCGCTACATGGAGCGACATGCTGGATGACGTGCCTGGCTGCTTGGTAAGTTGCATGGCAGGCATATGGCACTGATTTGGGGAAAAGATGCACACACCACCATGGTGTCAATGTTGATGTGACAGCATGATGTGCACATCACCAAACACTGTGCACCAAAGCATCCCAAACAGAACATGACATCCAGATCCCATAGGACAGAAGAAAGGTTGACACCTATCACAACATGACAAATGGTAAACCCTGCCACATCCCACTAATCATGCACTACTCATCAGCGGACCTCACCTTCCGTAACATCATCCAGCAACATGCAGTGAATATGCACTATGTTGCTGTCTCCAGGAAATCACCACACAGGACAAGCATCCATGGGAGTGCATTGAACCAAACCACCAAGGGAATCCACTGTCTGTCACAGTGCCGCCACAACCACAGGAATGCAGCATGTCACCATGGCAAACATCAGCGCTGAATGCCTAACATTGCAGAGCCTACTGCCAACACTCCCAGTCACCAATTCCTACAGAAGACAACACATCACAAATTAGACATGAACACAGCTGTATGCGTACACAATGCATGTGCAACAAGAAATGAGTGCACACCGTGTATCCTCTTGAAGATGCAACCCACACCATTAGTCCATGGCACAGGACACATTGAGGGCCTGAAAATGGCATGCATACAACCAGGGACATGTGCATGTGACCAACGATAATCTGCAGGCATGTGTGACTAGTACAGCTGTCCATCATGATTCGACTGACATTTACCTGTTGTTGCCTCCAATGCAGGTGACAGTGGCTATCCCTTGAAGCCGTGGCTCCTCACCCCTGTCCGAAACCCACAAAACAGTCATGAGGAGGACTACAATCGTTCCCACACCCATACCCGTACCCATGTGGCCATTGAGCATACCTTTGGCCTGTTGAAGGCACGATTTCGCTGCCTTAGCCAGTCAGGTGGGGCACTCCTCTACATGCATGAGAAGGTGGCCAAGATCATCATGGCATGTGTAATGCTGCACAATATGTGTATCCGACGGAACGTGCCCCTGCCCCCTGATATTGAACTGCTACCACCTGGTGGTGATGAAGGGGATGAAGAAGATGTGGCTGCACATCATCGTGGTGCCCATGCACAGGAGGGACGTGCTGTGTGTCAGTCAGTGATAGCACAATATTTCTGACACACATGGCTGCATAGGGTGACATGACAGTTTGACAGAGGGCACTCGGTGTGGGAGTACATGTACACTATGCACTGTATATGAATTAATGACATGCACAATGATGAATGTCCACTCAAGATATTTTTTTCACACAACGGGTGTATTGAAATTCACAATGAAGAAGAAAGTGCACCAACCCTCCACCACCCTCAACTCCCTCCTACAAAACTCCTCAACACAACACACCCTCACCCCCCTCGCCATTCCCCAAAACACTCCAACACACCTTCCCCATCTTCCCTCCCCCCAAAACTCCCCAACACACCCTCACCCCCCAAACACTCCCCCACACATGTCCAAACAAGTATCCATTGCCATCATCAGGCTGGCCAGTCAACTTCCTGCCACTCCCTGCACCTGGTGGTGGCATGTCCGGGCGGCGCAGGGTGCGTGCCGACCTATGCATTGGGCTGGTCTCTGGTGAGCTGGAGGACGATGGTGTGGCCGCCTGCTCCATCTGGGGTGCTGGACGTTCAGCCTCCATAGCATCAGCGATGCGGCTGAGGACCTGCCGCAGGGGTGATACCTCCTCGCACAGACTACTTGCATTTTCTGCAATTATCTTTCCCAGAGAGACAGTGTTTTCATGCCACTCCTGCCTTGCTTGGGCATTGTCATTCACAAAGTGACGCACAAGGGCAGTCAGATCCTCATGCTGCTGCGGCCCCACCGGTACACCTGTGAAGGTGGAGGGTGCTTGGGTGTCATGTTCAACTTCAATGGGCTCCACAATGGGACTCATGGCCCCTTGGTTATACTCCCCCCCAGACTACTCCAGGGTGGTTATGTGGTCAGACTTTAGAGATGTGATCTGGGGGGATGGTGCTGGACTTGGTGTACAGAGCAGTTCAGAGGAGTCGTCCTCCACAGGCACCCACACCTCTTCCTACGCCTCCTCCTCAGCCAGGGGTGCTGTGGCTGACGCCTCCCCGACTGAACTGGACTCTGCTGAGTGTGGAGCTTCAGCTGTGTCCTGTGGCAGTGTGACAGGGTGTTAGGCGGAAACCTGTGCAGTTCCCTCTGGGACCACTGCAAAAGATTTAGGACTGCAGGTGTTTGGCAGTAAACCCACTTGGTAGCAGTCTGTACCACACAGATTCACTTGGTAGCTGTGGCTGAGCAGTCAGACTTCCCTCAAGAAGAGTTAAGCAGTATGTGGAGTATACAATATAGGGCAATTCTTCACAGTAAGACAAGCAAACACGCAACGAGACTCCGTGTATAGATATTCAGGTATTTATTTATAACGGAACATGTAAGAAAAACACTATGGCACTATCACGGCAAACACTTCAATCACAATTAATCTACGAAGAAGAAACGATCAATCCCTCTAACAATATTTCGACAAGTCTAGGTTCTACCAGCATCACTTATTTGCAGACAGAGGTGTATGCCTCAACCTAGATGGCACTCTAATATTAGTTAGGACGGGAGAGAAAAATAAGCAGGTTACGAAATCAACACAGTTCAATACTTCACGGGAAAAATGCAAGGCAAGAAGGCAAGAACCACAATAGATCATAAAGTTCAGAGGCCAGGCCCACTCGGAGAGAGGCAAGGCGATATGTCCCAAAAATTCTCTAGGGGAAATGCGTTCTAGTCTTTGTAGAAAATTGTTATCGGCAGATTGAACCAGTTCAGAACAATACGTGAGAAAGCTTGGAGGCGACCCAACGGAAAGGAGAGGATTAAGACACCTCACTCGAACCGATCGAAAGGGAAGCCAGGCGGACACGGTACCTTGTTTGTGGAGAGACAGCTCCGGCGGGGGCAGTTGTTCCTGGTGGTGGATGCACGTCGGGTCTTTGCCAAGAGTAGAGATGATCTCGTCGTCGAAGAAAAGTGAAGTCCGGTGCAACACCAGGGAAGAGACCAGCCGCGGAGTCCTCTGTCACAAGGCACCACCTTTTGGTCGCGGTACAGGGGTAGTGGCTATCCGGTTGCCGAGGTGATCTGCACGGGCACTGCGTCCTGAGGCGAAGAAAAAGCAAAGGGGACTGGTTGTTCCCACCAGTCAGGGGAAGAGACTCTCCGGCAGGGAGATCTCCTCTGTCGTCGGGAAGTGGTGAGTCGGTTCCGCAGGGCTCCACCGGAGGTGTCGTCGTGCAGGTCGGCTCAGCGTCCAAGAGTTGGAGGAAAAGAGTCTCACTCTTGGCAGGATGGACAAAAAAACAACTCCAGAAATCCAGCAAAGCTGCTGGGGGACTCACTAGGTTAGGAAATTCAGCCTAAACAGAGAATTCTCCCTAACACTCGCCCCCCCCAGACTAAGGGACAGGAGGATTTAATCCACTCCTGGATGAATCTCATACCTCTAGTCGATGACATACATCCTAGAGAGACCATCAGCATTTTGGTGGTGACATCCTGACCTGTGATCAATGGTGAAATCAAACCCTTGCAGGCAGATCAACCATCTCAATAGTTTTGGGTTTTCCCCTTTCATTTGCATTAACCATCTCAAGGGTTGGTGGTCAGTCTGAATGACAAAAGTAGAACCATACAAGTACGGCCTAAAGTTCTTCAGAGCCTACACGATAGCAAAGCACTCTCTTTCGATTGTTGCCCACCTTGTTTCAGGATCCTTCAGCTTGCGGCTGATGAAGCAAACAGGGTGCTCCCTACCTTTCCCATCCAGTTGACTGAGTACAGCACCTATCCCTACATTTGAAGCATCTGTCTGCACAATGAAGTGTTGGCGGTAATCAGGAGCTCTGAGTACTGGGGCTTGGCAAAGAGCCTTTTTCAGGTTTTCAAAAGCCTGATTGCACTCCTCGTTCCATTTAACCTTTTTAGGAAATTTGGGCGAGGAGATGACATTCAGTGGAGAAGCTATGGTCCCATAGTTCTCTATGAAATTCCTGTAATACCCAGTGAGGCCTATGAAGGCTCTCACTTGGGTTTGAGTAGTAGGTGTTGTCCAATTTTGCACAGCTTCAATCTTACTGAGCAAAGGCCTTATTTCTCGACCTCCTACCTCATGTCCAAGATAGACTACCTTACTCTGTCCAATTTGGCATTTACTCACCTTTATGGTCAGATTGGCTCGTCCAAGAGCCTGCAAAACATCTCTCAGGTGGGTTACATGTTCGTCCCAGGAATTGCTGAACACTGCGATGTCATCCAAGTATGCCATGCAGAAGTCCTCCATCCCATTCAGAACCTGGTTTACCATCCATTGAAACGTAGCAGGTGCATTCTTCAATCCGAAAGGCATTACCTTAAACTGGTATAAGCCAACGGGGGTAGAAAATGCAGTTTTCTCCTTGGCATGGTCTGTCAGGGCTATTTACCAATAGCCTGACGTCAAGTCAAATGTGCTGAGGAACTTGGTGGCGCCAAGTTTATCCACCAACTCATCTGTTCTTGGAAAAGGGTGGGCATCAGTCTTGGTGACTGCATTAAGAGCTCTATAATCCACGCAGAATCTAAGCTCTTTAGATCCGGCCTTTGGTACTAACACAACTGGGCTAGACCATGGACTAGTAGAGGGCTCTATGATCCCGAGATCAAGCATCTTGCTGACCTCACCCTTGATGTGGGTTTGTACGTTTTCTGACATTCTGTATCCTCTGCTTTTGACTGGCAGACAGTCACCAGTGAGTATGTCATGCTGGCCCCAAGGGGTCAAGCCTGGTGAAAGCGAGAACAGAGAGGCAAACTGATTCAACATGGATTTGCACTCTTCTTGTTGCTCAGGTGTCAGATTGGAGGAGCGATTTACTCCTTCAATTTGTTCGTCTAAAGGTAAGCCTCTGAGGAGATCCGGAAGAGCTTCACTCTCTTCTTCTTCCTCGGATGATGCTAGAAGCAACGCTCCTACATCAGGTCGTGAGACATACGCTTTGAGGCGGTTGGTGTGGAAGACTGTCGGAGCCTCCTTGGGATTGCCCAAGTCCACCAGATAGTTAACCTCTCCGAGTTTACCCACAACTCGGAAGGGTCCCATCCACTTATCTTGCAAGGCCCTCTGCCTTGTTGGGATCATAACGAGAACGAGCTGGTCTTGAGCGAACTCAACCATGTTAGCCTTTTGATCGTGCCAGTGCTTGACCAATGCTTGTCCAGCTTTCAAGTTATCGCTTGCTTCGGTCATCATGTGCGACATTCTCCTCCGGAGACCTATCACGTAGTCAGTCACTCTGACTGGCTTGGGGGAAGGAGCACTCTCCAACCCCTCCTTAATCAGGGCCAATGGACCTCTGACGGGATGACCATAGAGAAGTTCGAAGGGAGAATAACCTACTCCCTCCTGGGGGACTTCTCTATAAGCAAAGAGAAGGCATGGCAGTAGAAGGTCCCACTTACGCTTAAGGGGTTCTTCTAAAGCACCTATCATGCTCTTCATGGTTCGGTTGAACCGTTCTACCAACCCATTGGTTTGTGGGTGGTAAGCTGTTGAGAACTTGTAAGTAACTCCACAGGTTTTCCACATGGCTTTCATGTAGTGGGACATAAAGTTTGACCCCCTGTCAGAGATTACTTCTTTAGGAAACCCGACCCTAGTAAAAATACCAAGGAGGGCCTTAGCCACAGCCGGAGCTGTAACAGTCCTCATAGGAATTGCCTCAGGATACCTAGTAGCATGGTCTACTACAACAAGTATAAACCTGTTGCCTGAGGAGGTTGGCTGATCAAGGGGACCAACAATGTCAATCCCTACTCTCTCAAACGGGACTCCCACAAATGGGAGAGGCACTAAAGGTGCCACATTCTTGGAGCCAACCTTACCAGAGGTCTGGCAGGTGTGGCAGCTCCTGCAGTGTTTTTCTACTTTGGCCCCCATCTTTGGCCAATAGAAGTAGAGAGAGAGCCTTTCCTTAGTCTTCTTGAAACTCAAATGACCAGCCAAAGGAATCTCGTGGCCTAACTGCAAGAACTGTGGTCTGTTCTCTTGGGGTACTACAAGTCGTTTGTAGTCTCCAGGTGCAGACTCGGTTGGTTCGCTGTAGAAGAGGCCATCTTCCCAGTGCAACCTGTATTTCCCAGGCTCTTGCCCTTCAGCCTGAGCTTCTGCCTGGTGGCGAAAACCTTCCAGAGTTGGACATTCTCTCTGTCCCTTACTGAAGTCTGCCCTGCTGGGTCCACCTTCTGCCAGTAAAGACTGCAGCTCAGGATGGTCAACAGGATCCAGATCTCCAATGAGTTCCTGGCCTTCCATTAGCTCTTCCTCAGAGTCTAATTCTACCACACAGGGTTGTACCTCCCTCTCAGCCTCAGCTGGAGGTGGAGTTACGGGTGTAAATTTGGACAACCGCGGGGAAGTCTGTGTTGGCTGCACTGAAATGCTGGCTGCTGGTTTCGGGAGAGAAGTCTTAGGTTTCCCTTTCGCTTCTGTTTTCTTGGAGACAGCTGCCGACAATTCCAGTGGAGCAGGAGATATTTCCTTCTTCATCATCTCCTGGAGAGTACCGCGCATGGTCCTCTCTCTTGCGGGTCTGGTTAACTCCTGTAACCGTTTACTAGGAGGTCTGGGAGTATGCGATACAACTCCGAGAGTTTTCAAATCGTTACCCAACAGTACGCGTCCTGGTACCTCACTCTGTATGCTGACAGGTATCTTTACAGTCATGTCGTTACACTGGATGAGAACTGGTAATTGGGGAAGCATCTGCACAGGCCCTCCAGCTAACTTGGTGAGGCGTTTGGGTGCCTTAGCAACATCCTCAGCCTGAAAAAACCATTTATCCACCACAGTTATGCTGGCCCCAGTGTCCCTAATGGCAGGAGTCTCCTGACCATTCACCTGGACACTGTCCTTATAATACTCTTTAGTATTATCCGGGATAGAATTATAGACATCTAAATTCTGTTGTTCCCACAACCCCAGAGATACTAAAGAAACGCTGGCTGAGACTCCAATGGGTTCGTCAGCTAGCAGTAGAAAGTTTCCACTTGCCATTTGGACTTCCTCCTCTGGAGAGAAGGCTAAGGAGACAAGCTGGACCCCTGAAGGTTTACCCTTACATCTGGGATCTCCTTTCACGTGATCAGTCGAGCCACAAACAAAGCATTTACCGAACGCTTTTTGGAATGGTGGCTTGTTCTGACCTCCTTCCGGTTTGGCACCAGAAGACACTATTCTGCTGTGGTTTTCCCGGTGGCTTACCCTTCTGGTTTTGTTTGGGGCCCTCTTTGGAATTTGAGTTATTCGAATTCTCTTTTGAGTCTTTTTTAGGCTGTCTTCCCTCATCCTTTCTCTGAGTTGCCCCAGAATCCTTATGAGTAGCCCTGTTGGCAACCCATAAGTCAGCAGCCTTAGCTAGCGTCCGGGAATCCAATTCCTTCGAATCAGCCAAGTGCTGTCTGAGCTCAGGAGAACAGGCATCATAAATCGACTCCAACATAAAAAGATTCTTCATACCCTCATAAGTGTTCACTTTGTAACCCTTAATCCATCCCTCTAAGTTTTTCAACCCTTCACTCACCCAGGTAGCCGAAGGGGTACCATCATGCTTTTTGAGGGTTCTAAACCTCTTACGATACTGGGAAGGGGTCTTCCCGAATCTAGCTATTAACGCTAGTTTCACACTTTCGTAATCCGTCTTATCCGCCTCCCCCAACTCCATTACCACATCAGTCGCAACAGGAGGGAGCCTAGAGAACAACCAGGGAAGTAAATCATTCCCGGTGATGTCCTGGAGCCCATGATTGTACTCAAACAGTTTTAACCAATCCAACACATCCAATCTCGGTTCATACATACCCACTAATTCCTTCGGCATCCGGGGTCTTTTGGGACTGGAGCTCCTAGAGGAACCAGAGGAGAGAGAAGCATTTTCAATAGACAACTTTTTCATCTCTAACTCGTGATTAAGTTCTATTTCCCTGAGTCTTAACTCAGCTTGCTTCTGCTCAGCCTGGGCATTCATCCGTCTGAACTCGAGCTCTTGGTTTCGTTCAGATTGAGCCAAGAACCGTTTGTATTCTAATTCGAGCTTCATTTTTTCAAGTTCAAAATAAGCAGGGTTACTTGTGGGACCTGGTATGGGCCCCGTAGGCACAGCGGGTAAGGCAGGTAGAGGAGCAGGGGAGACAGTTTCATTAGCCTCTCCGTCCTCGTCAGCCTCTTCATCGCTATCATCAGAATTACGATTCAGATCAACACCATCACTGTTATCTACATTTGCTGGAGAAAGTGGTTCCTCAGAACCAGTACCCAGACTTTGGTTCGCCAGCAATCTCTCTATTAATTCTAACTTCTTGCCTCTTACAGAAAGATTCTCTTGCATACAGAGAGCTCGCAAACTCTCAGTATTTTCACCTGACAAGGATTCTTGACTGTAAGTTTCCATCGTAGACATGTTTTTGAAAGTTGCTTTTTAGTGCTAGGTTTTGTGGTTATTTATCCTAAAGTGTCGAAAAGCACTCTAAACTGTATACTCGATACAAATCCCACCGCTGCCACCAGTGTTAGGCGGAAACCTGTGCAGTTCCCTCTGGGACCACTGCAAAAGATTTAGGACTACAGGTGTTTGGCAGTAATCCCACTTGGTAGCAGTCTGTACCACACAGATTCACTTGGTAGCTGTGGCTGAGCAGTCAGACTTCCCTCAAGAAGAGTTAAGCAGTATGTGGAGTATACAATATAGGGCAATTCTTCACAGTAAGACAAGCAAACACGCCACGAGACTCAGTGTATAGATATTCAGGTATTTATTTATAACGGAACATGTATGAAAAACACTATGGCACTATCACGGCAAACACTTCAATCACAATTACTCTACGAAGAAGAAACAATCAATCCCTCTAACAATATTTCGACAAGTCTAGGTTCTACCAGCATCACTTATTTGCAGACAGAGGTGTATGCCTCAACCTAGATGGCACTCTAATATTAGTTAGGACGGGGGAGAAAAATAAGCAGGTTACGAAATCAACACAGTTCAATACTTCACGGGAAAAATGCAAGGCAAGAAAAGCAAGAACCACAATAGATCATAAAGCTCAGAGGCCAGGCCCACTCGGCGAGAGGCAAGGCGATATGTCCCAAAAAGTCTCTAGGGGAAATGCGTTCTAGTCTTTGTAGCAAATTGTTATCGGCAGATTGAACCAGTTCAGAACAATACGTGAGAAAGCTTGGAGGCGACCCAATGGAAAGGAGAGGATTAAGACACCTCACTCGAACCGATCGAAAGGGAAGCCAGGCGGACACGGTACCTTGTTTGTGGAGAGACAGCTCCGGCGGGGGCAGTTGTTCCTGGTGGTGGATGCACGTCGGGTCTTTGCCAAGAGTAGAGATGATCTCGTCATCGAAGAAAAGTGAAGTCCGGTGCACCACCAGGGAAGAGACCAGCCGCGGAGTGCTCCGTCACAAGGCACCACCTTTTGGTCGCGGTACAGGGGTAGTGGCTATCCGGTTGCCGAGGTGCTCTGCACGGGCAATTCAACCACTGCGTCCTGAGGCGAAGAAAAAGCAAAGGGGACTGGTTGTTCCCACCAGTCAGGGGAAGAGACTCTCCGGCAGGGAGATCTCCTCTGTCGTGGGGAAGTGGTGAGTCGGTTCTGCAGGGCTCCACCGGAGGTGTCGTCGTGCAGGTTGGCTCAGCGTTACCCTCGTCGGATTCTTAGGTCCTGTGGCGACTTCTGAAGATCCAGTCCCAAAAGCCCTGCTTTTATGCAGAAAACCCCCATTCATTCAGCCTAGCTGTCAATCAACACATGCTAAGTGGTGAGCGGGGAGGCTCACCACTTGGGCCAATCACACCAGAGTGCGACCGGAGTTGGCAAGGCAACTCGGTCCAGGGTGCCTAAACCCCCTCCCACACCCCTGTGGTAACCCAGACAGAATGGCACCACTTTGGAGGGTCTCTGTACAGAGGCCCGCCAAAAGTGGAACAAAGGGCTCAACCTTTGGTTTAGGAGTCACAGAGACGAACACAGACGCCATTTTAAAAACCAAGTTCTGGCAGAAAATACCATCCGATAAACTTATTTAAGATAAGTAGACCGGTGGTACGTTAGAAATTAACGAGGAAAAGTATCAATCTCTAACAATGGGACGAATCCCATAAGGGTTATGTTCGGGGTCGAACATAACAAGTAGTTTCCACTGCCACCAGCCAAAACTCGACGAGGGGGGACGGGACAGTGCCCCCTCGAGTAACAGATCCAGGAGTAATCGAATTACCCCTACTAGTACTTCCACAATAAGATGGTTTGTACTAGTTCTGTTAGTAAATTTAGGTCTAGTAAAGCCAATGGTGACTTTACATGCCCGGGGAGACAGTAGTCAGTCCACGGGTATGGAGTCTATGGTGGAGGTCTGCTAGGACGCCCCAGTGTTACGGCACATAGGGTGCGTTGTAACACACATAGAAAAACATATGAGACCCTATGGAGTAAAAGACCCCATAGCCCATAGAACACATTGGCCCTCATTACGACCCTGGCGGAAATCGAAAAACGATGGCGGAAATGCAATACCGCCATCGAATAGCGCTCGGTGCGATTATGAACCGTCACCGTAAAGTACGATGCCATTAGCGACACCGTAGTGAACGCCAACGCTAACTGCACCAAGTACGCGCACGCGCGCCATGCGAAACCGTAATTACCACCATGGCGCAACGGTACGCGAATTCTGACCCTAGCGGACATTTACCTAACGCCATCAAGCATGGCGGAAAGTACCATTCCGCCATGGTGAGAAGTACGGCAACGCGAACCAACCGTAAATGGCCCTACTGAGTGCCTGTACAACACTCCCTGGCCACATTGCACAACTCCTCGTAGGTGCAATGAAGTCACACAATGCAACCAGTGAAATGTACAAGTCACCCATGCATGCCAACGAACAAATGAATGTAGGGGCTCCAAGTGCCTTGTGAGTGGCCATCCATATTTGCCATGTCACCATTGCCGTACTGATGCAGCACAGGCATGTGAAGGCTCAAGTACAGCAATATGAACTGAAATATGAGACAAAACAACAACAGGCCCCCATCGCTTGACACCAGTGTAAGGCAACATTCAAAGCAGTAACATGAGGGAGACTGCACCAGCCCTGTACTCTTGCCAGTAAACAAACCAACCATCAGCATAAGCATGTACCACACAAGTTGGCAGAGTGACTGAGCAGCCAGGCCCATCTCAAGAGGGGCCAATGGGAGCTGCAGGGCACCGATGGCACGAATACAGAAGCTATTCCAATGGACATGACCTCAGTCTCCCTCCAAGAAACGCACGCAAACACAGGCACCTGTGACCAGCCATATTCTGATAATCACATCATTCCACCAATCCACCTGGCTGACCGGCATCTGTTACACAAAAGCTAATCCCCCGCCCCTGAGCATGACATCATTAAAACAGTCATAATGGCAGCCCCTATCCCTGACCTCACTGGGCTTCGTAGGCAAACGCGCCAAGTACAGTACCACGCAACTATACTCAGAAGCCGGAACCCAATGCAGATCTTCTCACAATACATCGCTCCACAAATAGGAATATGCTACATTACTTGCAAAGAATAACGCTACACGGTTAATAACATAATAGAAATTTCATGCACAACAAAATCACCAAGCCCATACACCTATTAGGTCATGAACTCCAAAATATATTTCATTATTGTGGGCTGCATCCGCAATAAATGACCAGCTTCTTCTTGTGTGACGCCCTGTTCCTTCATGGTACACAGGGGCTACATTCACGTTCAAAAAGGCAACATGGAAGCGCCTAGAACCGCAGGGCCGTCCCATTAGGTAGGCACTAGTCCAGCTGAAAGGTCGATATGTTGCTCCTAGCCACTAGTACTGCGTAAGGGCATGTGGCCCATTGGCGATCGTCCCATAAGATCGTAATGGTGCTCCACTGATTAACACGAAGCAGCAGGTGTCGGGAGTAAAAGCCATCTGCAGGAGTGGCATACAGATGGCAGCGGCAAAAGGGGAGGAGATACCTGTCACCCAAATGAAATGAAAAAGAATGGTATGGGCATCAGAACTTAATTTGAATTACTCACTTCAATGATCACACTAAATCTACAGCCATATGCATGTTAGCCCACTCAAAAGGATTATTCCCACCCAAAAATCACTTGCGAATCATAACTATATAAATCGAGGTGAAAACACTATTACAAACAAGTCTTTGTGTGCATGCGTCTGTTAAAACAGAATCCATTAGATGGGATTAGTAACGTGCATAGACACAAGTGTTTGAAGGCGCGTCGAGACAGGGAGGGTTCAACAAGGGCAGATAGACGATGGTCCCACTATGGCAGCTCTGCATCACATGGCGCAGGGGAAGTGGATAGATTCCAAAAAGCCATGTACATGGTAAACTCTCAATTAAATCATCTGTCCATGCATCCATACATCATTCCCTCATCCCGGTATGAAAACGCCTGATTATTTACTCACATAACATGTGAAATTTCCATTGAGTCTGTGCGTAATGCAGTCTGCAAAATCCACTGTGCTCCAGCCCGGAATTCTAGTGTTGTGAAGTAACATGTATTTGGGAACGTCCTGCCTTATCGTCCACTACGCTATTGCGCATCCCATACTATTCATATCAATCATTGCATTCTCGCCATGGCCCCTGTCCGAAGGACATTAAACAATAGAACTTTATATCTGCAGTCAGACCTGTGGGCGTCTCCTCGCCGCTAGCTGAAAACCGAAAGCGCTGTCCTTCGAATTCCTCATTTGCAACATCACGTCGAAAAGGCATCTGTGACCGCTTGAAATCACAAATTCATCCATGTAGTGCGGCAGTGTGTGCAAATGGCAACTGCCTTCACTCACAAATGGGACACCCCGCCCGTCGGTGAACCTCGGTACAGTGCTGCATGGGGGTCCACCGTTAATCGAGTACTACATTCCACTGACCCTTCACAAGTTTGTTCGCGACTGTAAAGATAGTATGTGAAACAATGGGACCATAGCAGAATGAACATATGAACCAATATTCCACTGCCATCGGGATTAAATACATGATTGTAATAGCAAGATGCCATGCGTCGAATTGCAGCGTTGTGTGCGGGACGTGCTCGCCCAAAGGGGATTGCAGCTTGCACAGGTGGAATGAATCACCACAGGTGGAGGCTATACTGCCTGAAAACACATAAATTGCACACCCAACCCCCTCCCACAACCACACCCACTCCAAAATGCTACCGGCAGGACTAGCGATGTTGGCCCTGGGGGACCTGATAGCACTGCAAGTACTCCAACTTCAAGAAGAAGACGAACACCAACTACTACAACAACCGGCCGCACAGAGGAGACGCAGGAGGAGGAGGAGGGCAAGGCAGGGCCAGCAAGGCCCACCAGCACAGCCACTACCACCACGCAGGCAGCCCGCAATCCCACGCCTCCGAGCTCATCTGTTCAACCTCACTGATGAGCAGATCCACACCCTCTACCGTTTGGACCGGGACACCATAACCGCCATTGTGGACATGACACACGCTGACCTTGCCAGCATGATAGATAGCCCAACCGCCATCCCACCCCTACTGAAGGTGGTGTCTGTACTCCACTTCCTGGCCACAGGCACCTACCAGCACACAGTCGGACAGTTGCATGGCATTTCACAGCCACTGTTGTCACGGACACTATTGCAAGTGCTCGATGCCCTCCTGAAGCACGCAGACGACTACATCTCTCTACCACGCTCGGAGCAGGAAATTACGAACACAAAAGTGGGATTCCATGCACTTGCCGGCATACCGGGTTGCATTGGTGCCATCGACTGCACCCATGTGGAATTGGTTGTCCCACATGCCATGGAGGCCCAGTACCGCAACCGAAAACAATATCATTCTCTTAATGTACAAATGGTGTGTGACTCCAACAGGATCATTACACATTGTTGTGCCCGATTTCCTGGATCAACCCATGATTCTATGGTCTTGAGGAACTCTACAATACCACGCTACATGGAGCGACACGCAGGGAACAGATTCTGGCTACTCGGTGAGTCTCATTTCATGCATGATAATGTGGGGTATGTGATGCGGCAATGACCTGGCAGGAAGGGGGGGGGGTGC
Source organism: Ambystoma mexicanum (assembly GCF_040938575.1). Lineage (NCBI taxonomy): Eukaryota > Metazoa > Chordata > Amphibia > Caudata > Ambystomatidae > Ambystoma > Ambystoma mexicanum. The sequence goes on from NC_090941.1 coordinate 920,986,332, forward strand.
GTATGTAGCAATGTCATTCCACAAACATCCTTTATTGTCCACATACAGGTGATGCCGGGTATCCACTGAAGAGATGGCTCCTTACACCACTCCGGAACCCACAGAACCAGCATGAGGAGGACTACAACCATGCCCACTCACGTACCCGTGTAGTCATAGAACAGGCATTCGGCCTACTGAAGGCTCGTTTCCGCTGCCTCAGCAGGTCTGGCGGGGCACTCCTGTACCGCCATGAGAAGGTTGCAAAGATGGTCATGGCATGTGTCATGCTACACAACATGTGCGTACGTAGAAATGTGCCCATGCCCCCTGACGCAGAACTGCAAGCACCTGAAGATGGTCATGATGAGGGTGGGGATGTGGCAGCACCTCAAGGAGTCCGCGAGGCACAGGAGGGCCGTGAAATTCATCAGATTATCATAGATTCATGCTTCTAGCACTCACGCCTGGTGGCTGATACATGGACACGGGACTTGTGGCACTGTGTGTGTCTGGAACATGCACAATATGGACTGTACGCCTATAAAGGCCTCGTACACAAAGATCATTGTCCACACATCTCATTGGATGATTGTGAAATGTTTATAGCATATGTGAAATTATGTTACACACCCCATCGACCCGCCACCCAAGAAAGCCCAACACACCCCCTCCACCCTCCTACCTCCCCCCCGAACACCAGTGTCCAAAGATGCTTATTGTCAGTGGGCAGACGCTATTGCAAGCCCCCTCTCCGGGTATCAGGGGCACCCCTGCCTGTGGAGCGCAGGTTCCTCCCAGATCTACGTTGGGGGCTGCCCTGGACGGAACTTGCAACGGATGATGTCTCTGCCTGCTCACGTCCATGCATGTCCCTAAGGGTTTGTGAGAGCTCAGTGAGCACACGGCGCACAGCGGCAAGTTCAGCACATACGTCTTTGGACGTCGCATGCAGTTCCCCCCTCAGGCTCTCGGTGCTTCTCTCCATTTGTACCCTCAGGCTCTCGGTGCATCTCTCCATTTGTGCCCTTAGTGTCTCTGTACTTCTCTCCATTTCTGACCTAAGTGTCTCAGTTGATGTTTCTATGGCTGCCTTAGTACCCCCACATTCATCAGCATGCTCCTTGAGGAGCGTGGCCAGTTGCTGCTGTTGCACGATCACCTGGTCGAGGGACTGTTGCCTCTGCTGGGCCATGCCCATTTGCGGTGGTGTCACAGAGGGGCTGATCACCTCATGTTGCCTTGCCACAGGGCTTGTGGGGGATGGCCAGTCGTCGTCTTGTGGGTGCCCCTGCGTGGTATCCTCATGGTGTACGGGATGAAACAAACAGGGGGATTGAGACAGGTCATGGATGGATCCTACATCGACAGCACCGTTTTCTGTGTCGGAGCATGCTGCCATTAATGCAGTGTCACCTATGGTGCTGCTGCCACCAGAAGCAGTGCCTTCTGTGGCATCCATTGGGGGGACCTGTGGTGCTGCTGTTGTGGGCATGCTGGCGTGCCTGTTGAAGTCCCCTCCTGTGTGCTGCCACTTGATTTGTGCTGCTGCCGTGTCTTGATCCGTGCAGCTGAGGTGGAGGGTCTTTGGCCGTTGGTCTTGGCCCTCTTTGCAGGTGTGCTGGTAGGGGTGTCCTGAAGCTCGTCGTTTGAATCGGACCCTGTGTTGGAGTAAAGGAGGGCGAGCGTTATTTATGGGTCTGTGGAAATTGGAATGGCAATGTATCACATGCATCGGGGTGGTACCTGAGGGTGATTTGGGTCAGGGCCTTGGAGGTGGTTTCATTTTTGTGTGGATTGAGGATGCAGTTGTTTTGCAGCCTGCAGTTAGGGTGTGCATGCTGCACGTGTAGAGGGTGTTTTTAGGATTTTTAATTATTTATGTATTTAAAGTGACTTTTAAAGTGCGCTATCAGGCCAATGTATGTGGACGTTCTCCTGGACATGTGTTTCTGTTGCACTATGTGGACACATGGTACTTCACATGATTGGACATTGTGGATTTAGCATTGTTTTATTTGGCCCACCTACCTGATTCTTCGGATGTCTGCACTCCTTTCTCCATCCCTTCGACTCCCTCTATACTCTCCATTCCAATGGTGGAGGGACAGATTTCTTCCCAGGGGGTCAACTTGATGGGTGATTCCGATCCTCCCCCGGTAGCTGTGGCAATGTTACGGTTGGCTGATAGTATGCTCCGTACGCGTATCCGCAAGTTGTCCCATCGCTTTCTGCATTGCTGTGGGTTGCGGGGTGCGGTCCCCACCGCACTTACCCGCTGTGCCACCAGGGCCCATATGGCCTTCTTGTTCGCAAGTGCCGTCCTGGTCATTTGCGTCGAGAAGACGACGGCAGCATTCTCCTGGAGGGTCTCTGTGAGCACGGTGAGTTCCTCATGGGAGAAGTGGACCTGCCGCTTGCGGTCGCACGCTTTTTTCGCAACTTTTCCCATTTTTATTGTTTTCACTAGGGTGGCTAACGGGTTGGGATGTGTCTCAGGGTAGGATTTTTGATGGTTGTGTTGGGATTCTGATTTTATAGGTGTACGGCGTGCTGTTTCCCGTTCCGGGCCCATGTTTTTACTTCCGTTTCCGTATATTTACGGTCACCGTATTTTGTGATTACCGCTCATTACGGTGACCGCTATGATGGGTGGCGGAATTGCACCTAGGGCGCCATACGACGGCGGTGAGGGGCGTTTTGGGGACATTTCCGCCATCGCGGACTTTGCACTTCCGCCATGGCGTAGTGCTCGTGCCCGATGGGTCGGAATTAGCCGCACTTTACTCCGTCGTGCAATGGCGGAAACGCTATTTACGCTATGGCGGTCAGGTCAGTTACTTTCCGCCAGGGTCGTAATGAGGGCCATTGACATTCAAAGGAATTTAACACAATCATGTCCAAGAGTGGGAGGAAAAGAGCCTCACTCTTGGCAGGATGGAAAAAAAAAACAACTCCAGAAATCCAGCAAAGCTGCTGGGGGACTCACTAGGTTAGGAAATTCATCCTAAACAGAGAATTCTCCCTAACACAGGGGTTGCAGCTTCCATCTGGACGGCCCTTGGTGGCACCAGTGCCGTGGCATCTGGAGGTGGTTTCCTTGGTGGTGCATGGCGGGCCTTGTGTTTGGCCTTTGAGGTTGAAGGCCTGTTGGCCTCATCCTGGGGCCTCTTCCGGGGTGTGGTTGGCTGTGGGCAGGGACGTCATTTAGGGGTCGCCAGAGGTCGCAAGAGCGACCGCTGCCGATTGGCCAGCGACCTCTGTCAATCTCTTGCGACCTCTGGCATTTCGTCCAATCAGAGGAGGGGGCGTGGCCACAGCAATGCTCATGCCGTGCTGCGTGCTTGTAGTCCTCCACGTGGTTTTGCAAGAAGAGAAGAAGCGCGCTCCTCTTGTGTCCAGAAGGCCTGGCCAGCTTCTAATACACGTGAGTAGTGGTCGGGGTGGCAGTGTGTCTGTCTGAGGTCAGGGCCCGGGGCAGGTGTGTGCCGCGCGTGTTGCTGGGTGGGTAAGTAGCTGGTGGCATATGTGTGGGTGGACGCCGTGGCCATGGTGCAGTGCAGCCGCAGTGCGCAGCTGCCGCAGGCCCTGGCCTGCCGGCCTGGCCCACTGCTGGCAGTTCCAAGCCAGTCACTATTCAGTCAGCTGCAGGGCGAGCGCTCGTCTGCAACCGTGGCAGGCCCAGGCTGACCTCACCTGTGTGCTTCAACTGAGCGAGTTCAGTTGAAGCACAGGAGGTCAGCCTACCTGGTTCTGCCGCGGCTGCAGGAGAGTTGAAATCGCCTGCGGCTGAATAACTTTACTACAGCACACCTGTTGTTTATTAATGGGAGCGCCCAGATAAGTAAAATGCACGGTTTAAAAAAAAAAAAGGTTCATGTCGGCAATACCCGTTGCAAAGCGACGAATGCCTACCACGCTGCATGCACTGCACTCAGCGTGAATCTTAAAGCCGGTTATTTACAACATCGACGAGTTTCATATGCGTTTCGTTGAAAATCAAACAAGGTTTAGCCCGCTTCAAAAATGTGTGCTCATTTTCTGAGTTCCTCTGCTCCACTTTTCTTCAATCGTATTATACCTTTAGTTTCCTTAAACGTACGTTTTTTTTCGTCTGGTTTCAGACATGTGCAAAACCGTTCATACTTCGCCTGAGTACTCGCCCCCACTACCCCTGCTTAGCAGGGGAACTGACCAAATGAAACTGGTGCAAGGCGCGCGCACCCTACACTAGACCAGTAAGTATAGACGGAACCCAAACATTTACTACACTTCACACGTTGGAATTGATTTTAAGTTTGTGTAAGGCACTGCATTGGAAGCCAAAACTCATTTGGACGCAGATCAGGCATTCTGCGATAAGCTATACCCTACGGCCCATGTGCTGCACCTCTCAAGGGAAGGCACAGCTGTGAAGAGTAGGGGAGTTGTACACCATTCGTTCGCTTCTCTGCATCGAATACGTCAGAAAAGAGAGCTGAATGAACACATGCTGGCAACTGGAACGAGATGACTCGCTCACTGTACATGAAACAGCCAATGTAAAGACAAAGTCAGGCAGATACAAACTCAAAGGTGTTAACCAGCACACAAGAGTTGAAAACGTTAGGACACACCCCAATTGATCAGAAGTGCGAGCCCCTGTACAGAGAATGAATAATGCCAAATTAACAGTTCTATGGGATGGCGTTGTGTTCACTTAGGATGGTCTACAATCACGCTTGCGCTCTCACGAGAAATATCCTTTTTAGGCTGATTCTGCCCACATGGGTAGCACCAACAGAAACCACAGACTTGTGCCTCCTACTTTTAGTTGGGTGTGGTTGGGGTGCAGCTTCTCACTAGGCCAGGGTTCTGCAACCAGTTGTTCTCCACAAGTTCTGGGGTAACTAGAGGGATTGCCCAGTTAGAAGGACTAGGGGCTATATAAGTTATGAGACATTAAGGCATAGGTATTCCATTTCTTTTTTTTGGAGGCCTGCAGTTGTGAATGGCTATTCATTCCATTTTTCACAGACTGTTTGAATAGTAACCAAGAGGGTGCTTTGGGTTAAAATGTAAGCAAATTGTGATATTTAAAGAATATTTATTCAGCAACAGGTAGCAGTATTTGCCAATGCACTAATCAAACCAATTTTAAACTTAGCTCTAGATTCTGAAGGAGATGCAAATCATAGACGTCTGGCTGTTTGGTGCAGGAATAATTAAGTCCTAAAACAACTGCAAACAGTACAACAAAACACTGAAGGTAACTTGTCGAATCAGAAGAAAATGGGCTAAGTGCATTTAAGACTGAATGCCATTGAATACATTTTCTCTGGTGAAATATTCTCCCTCTCCCCTTTTATCCTGGCTTTCCCCTATTCCCATACCCGCCTACCCGCCCCTGTCCCCCCAGAATGTGATTTCGCTCTGTAGTCCTGTTGAAACCTGTTTGGTTTCATACACTTCCTGTGGCAACATGGGCCTTGACACACCGCTACATATGATGATCCATTCTTGTATGACATGTCACAAACAGTGATATTGTAACCATATTTTTCTTAGTGTACTGAGGGATAATGCTGTATGACGCCTCTTCCTGTGATACCATGTGGGGGCGTGGTCAAATGACATCAATTCCTGTGATGTCACCCTTGGGGGTGTGGCATTGTGATGTCACTTCCGCTACCCCTGGCATTTTGGTGAAATGACGTCCCTGGCTGTGGGGGTGAGTCCTGCGCCTCGCTGTCATGGTCTGAGCCTGTGGGGGTCGAAGAGAGGGACGGCATGAGTAATGGTTTGATAGGCATCATGCATACATTTGTATAATTGCTCATCTACACAATAGAGGGTAATAGGCATTTGAGTTTGGATGATCATGTTGCTTGCTACATGGGTGGGTAATGCAGGCATACGTCATGGTCACTCATGTTGGGGCAGACGTATTGGATGTGGCATGCATATTTTTTGGGGCCTGCATGCAGTGTGACCTATGCCATTCACATCTTGGTGTGGTTTGTGTTAGGTATGGCATTGCCTTGCTGCAGGCATCTGCATGTGTCTGTGCTGCGTCCGACAACTTTCCTGGGAATATGTGTGCATTGGGCCATGGCTTGCCTCTTTGGACAGACATATTGGTGGACTTTCACCAGACTCTGCATTACAGTGTTTTCTTAGGACACTCACCTCTGTCTGTCAATGTTGTGGCGCCACAATCCATGTCTCCAACCTCTTCTATGCCTCCATGCCGATCAGGCTCTCACATATGTCCTCCCACCGGGACAGCTTTATGGGAGAGCTTGCTCTTCCACCAGTTGACATGCCCTGGCTCCTGTTGGCCGAGAGGATATTGCAGACTCGCAGGCGCAATTCATCCCACCTCTTCTTGCAGTCCTTGATAGTGCGGGAGGTGTTACCGACTGCGCTTACTTTTTGCGCCACTAGTGCTCAGATTTCCTTCTTTCTTATTATGGCCTCCCTCTTGAGGCTCTGGGCAAACATGACATCTGCATTTTCTTCCAGGGTCTCCCCGAGCGTGGTCAACTTATCTTCATTAAACCACTCCTTGCGGTGGCGGGAGGCGCCCTTCTTCACAGCCCTGGGCATTGAGGTGTTGTAGTGGTTTGGATTTCACACACAGCAGTATCCCACAAGTCCTGGCTGCTGAGGATTGCAATGGATTGTGTTTTTAAAGATGACCGCCGTGCTCTTTCCTGTTCCTGTGCAATGACGCTACTTCCGGTTCTGCTTATTTACGGTGACCGTTATTAGCGGCCACCGCTGATAGCGGTGACCGCTAATAGCGGTGGCCACTAATGCTGTCTTGAATCATGCTGGTAGTGCAATGTGTGCTTTACATGGTGCCGCTAAGGGCCTTTTTCGGGACTTTTAGATCCTGCCGGTAATGTCGTTACTGGCATGGCGCAAAGCTTGTGCCCACGAAGTCGTAATAGCCCTCTATTGCTCCATGCCGGCAAGGACAGTTACCTACCTCCAAACTCAGAATGAACCCCACAGTGTTTGTAATGTAGCTTGTTTGTGCTTAGTCTCCTGTGAGAAGAGGCCTGCAGCAGCGCCGCCAAGGGGAGGAGGGTGAGGGCTGCTCGCGTTAGTGAGGCCTAAGTTTGTTATTTTCAAAATGGAGTCTAAGGGTGTCACAAAATGGAGTTGGTACTATGCTACAGGATGACCCGTGCAGCCCCATGTGTCGGCCCGCAGCCATACCGCATCCCAGGCCCAAGTGCGTGAATGGCTGTTGGGCAAGTCATAGGATGCACGTTGGTGAGGAATGGAGGGGAGGGGGGGCCCTAAAGACCTTTCCTCCCATACACTTACAATACAAACAATTAACATGATTTAAAATACAACAATGAGATTTGAAAGACAAGATTAATAGTTATACTTTTAGATGGGATCAAATAGTGCAAATGGGATATAAAAATCAACTAAGAAAAGCTTAACAAGTACAATACGAGAGGTTTCAAAGTTGCCAATACACCGTCCTCATAATGCAGTTGGTATCAATACAGAGAGGGTGATGCAATTTCAATGGACATTTAAAAAATTCAGGCAGGCAATATTAAAACAATTCTCTCACTCAGATGTATTATAATCATCATAAACCTAAGACTACAATCTCAATGGATATGTAAAATATTCAGGCAATTGATATTAAAACAATTCTTACGCTCAGATGAAACAGGTTCTTGGTAAACCTAAGAAATGTCTGCCTTGTCAGTTTAACTGTAATATGACGACTGCAAAAAAAGGAGATCAATAGGATTTTTGGCGTTAAGATTATCAAATCGTTAAAAAGATGTTGAAAGTGCAATTCCCCCAGTTCTACAAGTGCTGGGCAGATAGTTAAAATGTGTTTCAATGTTTCTGGCTATGGGCTGTGCAAACAATATCGACAGGCTCTATCCATCAGGTGCGCGTTTGACATAGCTCCAATATGATTTTTCGTGGACCACAGATCCTGCCTAAACCAGAGAAATAATGTCCATATTTAGGAGCAGGGAATTTTAAGAGATATAATAATTATAAGAGCCCTCTATTTCCAATGATAGAGAGCATATTTTAGAGCATCTTGGTATGAAAACCATCACCTTAGTCGTCTCTGTGTTTACCACCAGCTCAAGTCCTTTACATATGGCTTTGAAGACCTTCATGTAGGTTTTCAGGGGTGAGGTCGCTAGGATCATGGTATTGTCAATGTAACAGAGGGTTGGGTACCTGTCCTTGCCCAATTTGGTGGAGTCCAGACATCCGTCTCTTAGTGCATCAATAACCTCTTGAATTTATACACAGAATAGAAGCAGGGCAATCACACATCCTTCTCTGACTCAGTTGTATTATTGATGTTATATGTGGATTTAATAACCCATATTGTCTTTTTAAAAATAAGTTAATCTTCTTCATGATCTTATTGGTATATAACAAAGATGTTTTACATGGTGGTCAATCATAATACATCAGTTCATGGATACCTATTGACTCTATAATGCATAATAGAGTGTAACTATGCGAGTTCTGGTGTTCATTTGTAAGATAAAACAATGCAAATTCAAATCTTCATTCACTCTTCCAGGTAAAACTGAAACAAGTCTTCTTATCCTATATGTTTCTCTCTGTTCAAATGTAGTACTTTCAGACATATTACTAATCTTGTGGTCTGTGACTTCCAAGATGTGAAATCTCATCTGTGTTAGTTGATGTCTGTGCTCAGGAAAATGTCTTGCTACTGGTGAGTTCATATTCTTAGTTCTGATGTTAGATCTATGCTCACTGCATATAGCCCTTCTACTAGTATGGCCTACCTAATAGATGCCACATGTTTACTTGATTGAGTATATCACACATTCAGCGTCACAGTTTGTATAATATATTAAATTGATATTGTGTCCTTTCATAGGGTGAAATACCATACCACCTTTCATGATATTATTTCAATTAGTGCAATGAAGGCATGGTTAAGTGCCTTTCCCTTTTATACTTGTCTTGGAATTCTTAACATCACCTGTGTTTGCCAACATATCTCTAAGATTGTTACTCCTTGTGTATAATAATATTGGTGGTGTTGGGAACAGATTGGGTGTTTTATTTTCTAGCTGTAAGATGCCCCAATGTTTCTTAATTATTGTTATGATTTTGTTGCTTTGAGTGTAACATTTAGAAACATAAACCAAAGCCGTTTGAGGTTTCTTTGATGAGGCCTTCATGAGAAATTCTCTAGTGTCATTAGTTACCATAACCTGTGCCTGCTCTAACTCCCTCTGTTGAAAGCCCCTCTCTGCAATCTTAGTCAGAGTAATTGTCAGCTCTTCTTGATTCCATTCGTTGTCGCATGTGATACATTTAGGCCCTTATTCACAGAGCATTTTCCAATGGGGTTTTGCCATTAGAAAACGCTTCTGCGAATCAGGTCCTTAGTGTGGAGCAGGTGACCAACCATAAGGTGAACTCTGTAGCGTACTTGGTGGGTGAAAGCTTAAGTGGTGCAATCATGTATTCTTGTCTGTGGGTCTGTGAAATATTGTCGTGTGAATTGATGTACCTCTGGGATAACCTTCACATCAGGAAAATTGACTCCTGGACTCACTATGTTAATTTTAAATTGGATGCATTCATCAATGATGTTAAGATATGTACACGATGTGTTTCATGTTGATAGTGGACCATGACAGATTTCAAAGACATTATTGATAAAAATGCCTCCAAAGTTTCAGATAATTGTTCCAAACTGTATGGTTAGTGATAGCTGCAGTCTCACATTTATGAATAAAGGCTTTTGCATATGCTGGTGCCATTACTCCCATCACTGTTCTCAAAGTCTGCAAATAGTATGTATCCTACATTTGAAATAGGCATTTTGTGAGATGAACACCAATGAAGCCATGATAAATTCTTTGGCAACTCCTAAATTACCTTTGTTCATTGACAACAGCTTCCTGTCCTACTGCATGTGGTATTGATGTGTACAAACCTGCAAAATCAACTGTAAAAATAATATCCTCATTCTGACTATAATATTTGCAAGAAATGCCGTGTATCTTTAATGTATGTCTTAGTTCTCTGTACTAATGGGTTCAGAAAGTAGTCAATATATGTGCCCAGTGGTTGCAATATACCATTTGTGGCTGTGCCTTTAGGTCTCCTATGCGGTTTTGTGTGGTGTTTATGTACCTTTAGTAAAAGGTAGAATTTCAGTATTTTAGGAAATGGTGTTGTAAGAAACCGCTGTGTTTCATTGTCAATCCAACCCATGTCCTGTGCATAATCCAATAAATCGTTCATATTGAATTGTATAATTGTTGTACGATCATTCTATAAAACAGCATTTACATCTGTTGACCCCAATTGTCTCCACCATTCAGCCTCATAATCACTAGTGTTGAGAATCACCAATGTTTGCCTTTGTCAACTGGTTGTATAATTATGTTATCGTCTGTATACAGGTTGTTTATAAGTGTCATCGTTTTTCTAGAAAAAGTGCGTTTTTTTTACCGTTGAATGACAATTTTTTTAGATCTCTCATTATCGCTTACTGAAATATATCTATTGTGGGTTACTTACCAAGAGGTAAAACTGTGCTGTTTGGTCTAAACAAAACATACTCATCATCAGTGGGATCTTACATGATCTCTCCTGCCTCTTCTTTTACTGCAATGAATACCTTTAGGTTAAGTTTAGGTTCAATCTGCAAATACATTTAAATAATTCAATCCTAGTTTCAAAAAAGGTTGTGCTGTAAATCGGCTGAAATGCAGTCCTTTTTGTAACATACTCAGTTATTGTTTTAGTAATGTTCTTCCTACCTGATAAGTTGATAAGTAGACTCTCCTGGTCTTTTGGCATGTCTGTATCTTTGAACTATGATTGTTTCCACCTCCCCCTTTGTTCTTTTCCTCGTGTGTCTCTTTTTACACAATCTAAGCGACTGGGTTTTCTCTTGATGGTGATGTGATGTACCTTGTACAGCTGTATTGTCTCCTTCTATTACAATGTGAGGTTCTATATTGGAGGAGACTGTAGCAACTTTTCATCCTCTTTCAGTTGGAGAGTCACAATCAGAGCTCGAAAACTCACCAGAGCTACCGTGTTTACTTGTGTTACGTGTAGTTCTGTATCTGGTCATCATTCTGCTGTAGTTCATTTTGATACTGCTTTAATAGGTGGTTATATCTTCTAATAGGGAATCTTCATTTTTGTTCTATAATAAAGAACAGCACATCCCGCGTGGATTATGTATTACACTTAGACAGATTTTTGCAAAGCAAACATGTATTAAGAAGTGGGAGAAGATATCAAATACATGTTCCTTAGAGTTAATATTACTCACAATAGAGAAGATTACATATGAATATATTAACACCAAATTAGAGCAGTATCAAAGCAAATTATAACAGAAGAAGATCATACAATTTAAGAGGGACACTTTTGGTTGGGGGTGTGTGCTGCTACCAAACAAAGTGTGACTGGACAAACAAAAGTGTGAGGAATTGCTAAATAGAAATTCCTGTAAGAAGAAGGTGATGAGTGACTGAGTCTCTTCATGAGCAGAGCAAGAAGCTATAGACATTTGAGTGGGATAAATGTTATGACCGGGTTGATGATAAGATACTGTTGTGATATCTCTGCAAGATGGTGGATTATGAAATATAGAAATGGGACTCTGCCTGTGTGGTCATGCTTTCTGTGTTGGACCACATGCTGCTGGTGACATTACTGTATCCATGTATATATTTATCTAGATATGTAAAGACACGGTATAGTCTCTTTGGACATATACTAAATTCCCTTTTTAATCTATGTCAGAACATATGTTTTATGCGTGTACTATGTGTGCCACGGTTGGGTGTGGAATTATACTTATTTATGTTGGTGTTCATTAATTGTATGCGGGTCTAATACAATGCATATCTCATGCGATTGCATTTGAACAAGGCATGCCATGATGCAGGATGGCATCCTGGAGGTTGCTCTCAGGGGCTGATCACTTGTATGATGAATACAGCGAATTCATTGATGACATTGTTGCCAGGCACTCCAAACTTGGGTCTTGATTAAGTCTCTATTTTGCTTTCAACTACACCAATGACAAGCCGCCAGAACAGTTACCATCAGTTAACAGTCCATGCAGGGATGTCCACCTCTACAGTTATGCTGGACAGGTGCAGTTAGCATTTCCATCTATTACCTGGATTCACCATGTTGACTGGACACTTGACCTGCCTTGGCACTGGCAATATTTATAAGTCTGTGCCCATTATCTAACGAAAATGCTATGCCATACCTCAGTTTAACAGAGTCTGTGGGATACATGGACCAGAATAAGGTAATCAGGCATATTGCCATCTGACCGTGGATCCTTGCTTCCCAGGTTACTCTGAGCGTCACCACCACTCCCTCATGCTTCAGATGTGTTTCCTTGATATGAACAGATGTATGAGTCAGCACTGCAAACCTGCCTTGGCAGGGCCACTGAAAGGCTGTGCAGATGCATATAGTGTTGTAGACTCATTAGATGTAAGTGGAGAGTGCCCTTTATTATGTTTCTCTCCTCTGTGCTGAATCCCAAGTATGATGTCATGGAATGTGGTGACACTGTTCCTGGTGTGGGATTGTCTAAGGGTTCTAATGTTGTCAGTTGGAGAAAGAGTTGAAGGAGAGGAGTCTCTACATGTTGGGGGTCTTCTTCCTTTATTAAATACTTATTAAAGCCTTAATATATACCTTACCTGTCTGCGCCAGCCTCTTCATAACAATGGCGACGAGGATGGGATGTGTTGGCCACTGCGGATAGGTGAAAGGAGACCCCCGGCAGCCAGCTGTACCTGCTTGCTCCTGTAGGCCACTGAGAGACCCATCCTGAGTGACACCAGAACCCGGGCGAAGAGGAGCGTCACTCCCACCACAGCGGGCAGGAGCCGTGGTTCGCCGTGGGCTGCTCCGCACCAGCTGTGCGTCGAGCGGCCCCCCCCCAGCGCGAACGACAGGACGACGTCGAGGCCCATCGACGTGGAGCGGCCTGCAGAGGGACGGTCGGAGCTGCCCCAAAGCCGTGTGAAAGGAAGCAGCGGTCCCGCCCCAGCCAGCAGAAGCCGCGGGTCGCTGCGGGCTGCTCCGCATTCATCGAGCATTGAGCGGCCCCCCCAGCGCCGCTGACTATGCGACCGGCGAGCGGCCGCCTACCGTGGTAAGAGTCGAGCTGGCCAGGCACCATCTGTGCGGGGTGAATTTTGCTCCGCTGTCCCCTGGCGTTGAGCGGCCATCACACCCCAGCGGTCTCTGCCAAGTAAGTGCTCTGCGGTTTGTGTGCTTCAAGCGGGAAGGAACGCTGCTAGCTATTAAAGCTATTACCGTATTACGCATAAGAGAGGGACAGGTTGCATCGGGAGGCGGCGGCACATTTACCGTATTGCACGTAATAGAGAGGCATTAAAAAGAAAAAAAAAAGAAAAAGGAAGGGGGGGGCTCCAGAGACAGCAAAGGTGGCCCGGCATCAAAAGGAAGAATCCTGTAGTGACTGCAAGCGCACAGGGCCTAGGCTAATAGGGCATCAGGAGAAAAATAAAATAAAGGGGGAAGATAACCTCTGCTCAGAGATAGTATTGTGACTATAAGACATGGCAGCTTTACCTGGCATATCCGGACCACCCACATTTATGCCCACGCCAGGGGCAGCAAAGATTGCTTGGCCCCGATGGCGCAAGGGTTTTATGCATTATATGAAGGCGGCTGGGGGAACGGCATATTCCAGCGAAAGGAAATAGGCGTTATTGCTTCATTTTCTGGGGTATGAAGGCCAGAGGATTTTTGAGACTCTCCCTCATTTAGCAAGTGATGGAAGCGGAGATGAATTGAATGATTTCGAATCAGCTTTGATAAGATTAGACAAACATTTCAACCCAAAAAGAAGCACGATCTTGGAACGTTACAATTTCCGCATGCGCATGCAAGCCCAAGGGGAGTCTGTGGAAGACTATGTAACTGCCCTCCGTCATCTGGCTCTAAATTGTAAGTTTTGACGAGCACATTCGCGATCAATTCATGACGCATTGTCGATCAAATAAGATACGGGAAGAACTGTGGTTGAAGGACAAGCCGAATTTGGACGAAGTATTGGACTTAGCCAAACGTGTAGAACATTCATTGGCATGCGTTGCCAAGTTATCGAAGGCTGAAGGAGGAGATTTTAAAGAAGCCAAGCCGGAAGTGTTGAAGGTGAATGAAGGGAGGAACAAGAGGAAGGGAAGAAACAAACAAAAGGAGAGAGGTAATGTAGAAGAAAGTAGAAATCAAGAATCAACACAAAGAGAAGATAAAAAGGATGAGAGATTATGCTATAGGTGCGCCAGTGCGACCCATTTTGCTTCTTCAGTGGTGTGTCCAGGGCGGAAGGCGATCTGCAATAAGTGCAAAAGGAGAGGACACTTTGGGACGTGCTGCAAGAACTATCAATTTAGCCAAGTAAATCAAAGGAAAGTCCTATATGTGAATGAAGAGGAAGAAGGGAGGTCATCCGAAGATGACACCGTAATGACTTTGCAAAATGTCATTGTAAACACTGTCAATGTTGTTGGTAGAGATGATATCCCCGATGATTGTGAGCGTCCATATACTGTTGTGACGGTGAATGGATGTAAAGTGTCGATGATGGCTGATTCGGGGTCAAAGATCACTTTGATATCAAAAGGCGCATTTGAGGATGAAATGAAAGGTGCAGTGTCGACATTGTTGGTGCCAGACATAAGTCCAGGGGGGTACAACCAAGAAAAGATTGATTTGCTGGGGTATGTCTGGAGTAAGTTTGAATTTAAAGGACGATGCTGTGAAGGAAAAGTGTATGTGACAAAGAAAGGCCAGTCTTTGCTAGGCTGGAGAGAGCAAAAGAATTTGGGAATCAGATTAGATCCAAACCATCCTGATCAAGTGTTACATGTGGCAGAAGTGTGTTCGACATATAGCAAGTTTGTGAAAGAGCATGGGAAGGTATTTGACGAGACATTGGGAAGAGTGAAGGGATTTCAGCATCAGATATTGTTGAAGAGAGGCAGTGTTCCCACCGTGGCTAAACTCAGGCCCGTCCCTTTTGTGTTAAGGGACAAAGTAAAGAAGGAATTGGAGAAACTACTTAAGTCAGGGGTGATTGAAAGAGCAGGGGGGGTTGAATGGGTTTCCCCGGTTGTCATTGTGAAGAAAAGTTCAGGGGATCTGAGGCTGTGCGTTGATATGCGCGAGTTGAATAAGTGCGTTTTGGTGGATAGGCACCCACTACCCAACATGGGTGAGTTGTTGACCATGGTGGGTCGAGGGAAGTATTTCTCTAAATTGGATATGACGTCAGCCTATCATCAGGTGGAGTTGGAGGAGGGATGTAGAAAGGTCACGGCTTTTGTGACGCATGAAGGTGTGTTTCAATTCAGGAGGATGCCCTTTGGATTAGCATCCGCCTCCTCAGTGTTCCAGAAAATTATGGATCGCTTGTTGATGGGTGTGAAGGGTGTTTTCTGTTTTCAGGATGATGTGTTGGTGAGTGGAGTGACATTGGAGGAGCATGACAGGAATTTGTGCAAGGTGTTGAAGATATTCGAGGAAAGAGGGATCACACTTAAGGAAGAGAAGTGCAAATTTGCTGTGACAAAAGTGGATTATTTGGGTCATGAAGTGTCGGGGGATGGTATCAAACCCAAGGAAGAAATGGTGAGTGCCATAAAGAGAATAGAGAGACTGATTGATAAAAGTGAATTACGCTCTTTTTTGGGAATGACAGAGTTTTATCAGAAGTTTGTTCTGAACTATGCTGACAAAGTACATGAGATGAGCAAGATTCTGAGGAAAGGTGCTGAATTTGTGTGGGATAGTCAATGTGAGGCGGAATTCAATGGTATAAAAGAAGAGATAGACTTAGCTCAACCCTTAGGTTGCTTTGATACAAGAAAGCCATCCATCATCACAGTGGACGCTAGTGAAAGTGGCTTAGGTGCGGTTTTATCCCAGAAAAAAGATGATGGGTCTGAGGAGGTGATTACCCATGCATCAAGGGGCCTCAAGGGAGCGGAATTGAGGTATTCCGTTCTCGAGAAGGAGGCGTTGGCATGTTTCTGGGCAGTGGAACGATTCAAAAACTTCGTGTGGGGTGTGGAGTTCGTAATTCGGACTGATCACAAACCACTTAAAACCATATTTGAGAACAAGGGCCTTGATAAGGTTTCCCGCAGGGTGGCGGGATGGGTCACCAGAATGCAAACCCATTGTTTCAAGATGGAGGTCATTCCTGGGAAAGAAAATGTATTGGCTGACAATCTATCGAGAGTGAGAGTAAATGATTCTGCTGTTGTGGAAGATGAAGAAATGGAATTAGTGTTCGTCAACACGGATGGTATAGTGTCCAAGCAGGAGTGGTTGGAAGGGATGAGGAGCGATGAGAACATGAATAAGATAGTTCCATATGTTGTTTCTGCTGTATGGCCAAGGAAGGTGGAATTAGCGGAAGGCGCGAAGCCGTATTGGGAAGTGAAAGATGAATTATCAGTCATCGGTGGAGTATTGTTCAGATGGGGAAGGGCGGTGGTTCCAGTTGCTTTGAGGAAGAGAGTGATAGAGTTGGCACACAGTGGCCACATAGGAGTTACCAAAACCAAGGGTGTGTTAAGAGAAGACTATTGGTGGCCGGGTTTTGACAGGGAAATAGAAAATTGTTTGGAGAATTGTCAATTCTGTATCAGGAGTGGAAAGGGATCTGTAGCTAAGAAGCAACCGCTTGTGGACGTGGGACTTCCGTCCAGGATATGGAGTGATCTCGCCATGGATATCCTTGGTCCTGTGGAATTGGGGTATGGACGTGGAAAATTCATAGTTCTGGTGGTGGATCTGTTCTCCAGGTGGGTGAATTTTAAAATTGTGAGAGATGTGACAGGAGAAAGCATGATAAAGACTTTGCAGGGGATATTTTCCAATGGAGGTCTGCCGGAGAGTTTGTTGACGGACAATGGTCCCCAATTTGTAGGGGGGAACTTCACCAGCTATTTGAAGAAGTGTGGAGTGCGTCACAAAAGGACTTCATTATATCATCCTGAATCCAACGGTGTAGTTGAAAGGATGAACAGGTGTGTGATGGAGAGTATTCGCATGGGGGAAGAGTGCGGATTGGATAAGTTGGCTGTGATACAGAATAGGATCTGGGCACTAAGGATGGCGCCTCATTCTACGACAGGTCTGTGCCCGTTTGAGCTTATGAGAGGCAGAAAGCCATATTCCATGGCGTGTCCGCCGTGGCTGGGCAGGAGTAGGGAAACTGATCTGGTTGTTGATGAAGTAAGAAAGTCATTGGTGAGGAAGAAGTCTGAATGGGTGGCGCGTGAGAACCTGAAGAGAGGTAAGAAGGTGTTGCGCGTAGAGTGTGGAGATTGGGTTAGGATCAAGAAGGGATTTGTGAAGAAGAAAGGAGAGCCTCTTTATTCGGATCCAGTTAGAGTAGTGGCGGTCATGAAAGGGGCCGTACGTGTGACTGGAAGGCAAGTGTGGAATAAATACAGGATTGCTGCGGTAAAGAGAGGTCATATGTAGCATGTGTGTAGAGAACTGGACAAATTTATGCGAGTTATCGCGGTCATCTACATGACACCTTCAAGTTATTTAGAGTGATCGAATGTTGAATTATATAAGTGAAAGTTAAAAAAAAAGGGGGAGATGTGTTGTAGACTCATTAGATGTAAGTGGAGAGTGCCCTTTATTATGTTTCTCTCCTGTGTGCTGAATCCCAAGTATGATGTCATGGAATGTGGTGACACTGTTCCTGGTGTGGGATTGTCTAAGGGTTCTAATGTTGTCAGTTGGAGAAAGAGTTGAAGGAGAGGAGTCTCTACATGTTGGGGGTCTTCTTCCTTTATTAAATACTTATTAAAGCCTTAATATATACCTTACCTGTCTGCGCCAGCCTCTTCATAACATATAGGATTAATAGTGAATAATGAAGCCGTTTACTTTGTTTTACAGGGATGGGCCAACCATTTTAGCTGGACAACCACATTCGGTGGGCTAAAGTTAACTTGACTCTTTTGTTTCACAGTGCCTTGGAACATTGCACATTGTAAAAATTTGGAAAGTACCTTACATAACTTTGGAAAATGGTTCCTAACAATATGGTGTCTGTAAATTACATTCCCTGGCACTTTCTTTTTTCTGGCTGGGCTATACACCATAGTCTTAGTACTGCACTAAGCACAGTAGGGGAGGCATGGTATTACAAGTATGACACTGACACACAAAGTACAATTTGTAAAACCTTCATTAAAGTTTCTGGGTTTGGAAACACTCCTACTTTTCCCTATAACTAGGATGGCAGTAGTCTCGACCATCGAACAATAAATAAAACAGTCCTAGTCAGTCTATGTCAAATCAGAATGGCCTATGCTGACAAAACCTAATGCCTTATCTAATCTCTTGTACAAAAAGTGCATAAAGGTGATATCTATGTAAATACAAATCAGTGTTCAAATGTAAAGAATACATTTGGCTGAATCAGCTCTCCTACCCACGTTAGACAGCATGGATTAAGGTGGTCCCCTTAGGCAGGATGGCTTGGATTTTCAATACAAGAACAGTTCAAACATGGATCATGGTCCGCCTGACCTTCCATGTTAAAGTGTCTCTTTCCAGTCTTCTAAGCGTTGTTCAACACAAAGTCCATGCCGGTTGCCCTCTGTCGGGCTCAGACCTCTTAAAAACAAAAGTTCACCTTGGTCTCCCTCTGTCGGGCTCAGACTGATTCCAAAACAAAAGTTCTCATTGCCCCTCCTCTGTCGGACGCAGACCTGTCACAACAAAAGTTGAACAATACTTGCAGGGGGCTCCCTTCCCCAAACGTATTACACTTCAGGTCTCCCTCAGTTGGGCTCAGACCAATTTCAATGTGCTTTGCTTTCTCTACAAACGGACCACTTTGACTCAAAGTTCAGTGTTTAGCTTTTACTCACCCCTTCTCTCAGGATTAATTTTGATCACTTCATTTTTACAGTTAATTCACTTTATTGCTACAAACAATTACCCTTTCACAGAGACATTTGAGTGGGCTGCTTCCTTTCGCCAGACCACTCTGTTGCTAATTGTCGCTGGTTTCACAGCAGTCCTTACTTCAAAGTTCATTCACAGGTCTGCCTTTCTTCAAGTCTCATCTACACATGTGCAGCCTTCACTTGTGATATAATGTTGCACTTCAATCTTTCCTTAACACACACCAGTCTCTCAGTTGGCTTGCCAAATCATCGGCTATGTGTGTTCTTCCTTGTCTTTCCAGTATTAAAATTGACGAGTCAAGGTTAGTACCAAAGGCTTGACCTCGCCTCCTCAACTCTGCCGTTCACCAGATAGTGTTGCTGGCATCCTTGAAACACAATGCAGCCTTCTGCTTTGGAATTTGGCCTTCTCCACATGTCTTTCGCAGCCTTTTGGAGGCAACAACCTCCTGTAAGGAACTCCTGGTGTTCTCAACATGCGGCTCTCGTCCTTTGGTTCATCGCTCTGCTCAAATAGGTTTGCTGTTGCCCCGGAAGTTCTACTGTTACTCGTGATCCACCTTGCTCATAGTGTGTCTCACCTTTTATTTGATTTTGAGTACTTATAACGCGCTTGTGATGGACTAAACAGTATAGGAGCGCAGGTGGAAATATATGATATGAGATGATGATATGATATTATATGATAGTTTATTTATATAGAACCTATACACAATGTGTTTCAAAGAACTTCAAGGCAAGGGAGGGAACAAGGGAATATACAATGACATTCTTACAGGCCATGAACAGTAAGGATTTGAAATTATACAATCATATTCGGCCTGATGACATTTCAGATAGTGCAAGAGCTAAGACATAGATAAGGAAGTGAGGGGGAGTGTGGGAAAGAAATGGAAACAGACAGGCATCTACCGTACTAGGCCTGACAACATTTCTGCTAGAGCCGGAGAAAACAAAAGGTGAGGGAGAGGGGTGCAAAAAGGGTGGGGAGGAACAAAACTAGTGACTATCACGATTAGGCCTTATGACATATGGAAATAAAGAGTTAAAATAAACAGGCTGACTGTAGCTAGACACAAGTTTGAGGCAAGGGTTCTCATTGCCACATGATGAAGTTCAATTATTTCAACAGAAACATTTTGATTGTCCTACAGAACTGATAACAAGTTTCCAAGGCCCTAATCTCTCTGGGAATACTATTCCACAATGTTGGGGCAAAGACAGCACACACAGGCAGTGGGGGGGATACTGAATAGCACCTGGTCTTTCGATCATAAATACCTTGGAGGTTGGTAGCAGCTGATCTTGTCCCTCAGATAGATTGTTGCCAGTCCATTTAAGCATTTAAAGTTGAGACAGGCCAATTTGAACTTGATATGCTCTTCCACTGCTAGAGAATGAAGTGCTCAACGAGATCGAGATACGTTGGCTGATTTGCTCAGCCTGCAAATCAGTCTAACAGCCGCAATCTGGGCCGGCTGAAGTCTATTGAGTTGTTTGGCTGTAATACCCATGAACAGGCTATTACAATAGTCCAGATGGGCATTCGTTAAAGCCCTACCACTGTTGCATGATCTCCATCTGGAATGTGTGGCAGAACCTGCCATAGTAGTCTCAGTGAGTAATACATTGTTTGTACCTTAGCTCCTACTTGGCCTTCGCAGCCAAGGTTGTCTTGCCAAATGCATCAAAGATTCTTTACCTTAGAGGAAAAACCTACCTTTACCCCCAGAAGATCGGGAACAAGCAGTTCCTTGAAAGCTGTGAGTAGGTGTCTAGGTCTAAACAGGACAAACTCTGTTTTGTCCGCATTCAGTTGTAGTTGGCTGGTAGACATCCACTCACTAACCTCTTCCAGACACATTTTGACCTTGAGAAAGGTTTCCTCAAAGTCACCAAGCTTAATGAAGATCTGGGTATCGTCGGCATAAGAATGATAACTCATCCCACGGTGCCTCAAGATCTCCATCAGCAGTAGAAGGTGTATATTTAAGAGTTGAGTGACAATAAATACCCCTGCGGTACACCACATCCTATAGTAGTAGGATTTGAGATAAAACGGCCAATTTAACCTGATGTTGATGGTTTGACAGGAAAGATTTCAACCATTTGATGGCATGGTCTCAGACTCTGCCAACTGTCATGGGCCGATCAAGCAAGATAGTGTGATTGACCATATCAAAGGCAGCAGACAGGTCTAGCATTACTAACAATGAGAGTTGGCCCAGGTTAACGGCTTCTAGAAGTTCATCCCGTACCACTAACAGGGCTGTCTCTGTGCCAAACTTGGGTTGAAAACCTGATTGAAAGGAGTCAAGGAGTGACTCCTTTTTCACAAAATCCTGCAGTTGGCGGGTGACCACTTTCTCCAGGATATTGGCCAGCCAAGGAAGTCCTGCAATAGGTCAATAATTCTGGAGAACCATCGGGTCCAGATAAGGTTTTTTTAATAGGAGTGTCAAGATGGAATATATTAGTCTCTGAGGCATTATGCCATGAGTCAGCAATTTATTAATTAACTATGTCAAGAATGGTGTAATTTCCTGAGCCAAACACTTTGCTGCATAAGCAGGCAGGGGAATTAAAGAGTTGTTTTTGGGTTCCAGGCCTGTTGCTAGGCATCATATATCAATCTCCAATACAGGGTGAAAATCAAAGCAGGTCAATGGATCTAAAGCCATTGGCTGTACAGTTTCTAATGAGGACTGGCTGATCATCTGTACTAGATTTTTATTTTACTGAGATCTGGGCTTTAAGTGAAATATCTTTCTTGATATGTTCAATTTTCTCCTCAAAGAATTTGTTGAAGGAGTTGGCCTGTGTCTGTGATGGAGCTATGGTGGAGACTTACAGATGGGTTGGCAGAACTTAGATATCTTAGAAATCAATTCTCTAGATTGGTTATTAGCAGCCGCTATGTCTTTTTGCAAAAAACCTCTCTTTGCCTCAAAGATGGCTTTTTTATAACTGGCTTTTTTATCTGTGTGAGGAGAGCTAATTGGTATCAGGTGTATGCATTTAAAGTCAAGTTTCTGACTTTGCCTGACCCGATTAGTGGGACAAGTCCGGTGCGATGTATAAGAGTTAGTCTTGTTACTCTAAGCCGCCCTCTTCCTTGGCCCAGTGTTTGTGTAGAAAGGGGGGTGGGAGGTTGGGAAATCGGAGAGTCCTAAAAGAAAGAATGGGTTAGGTGTACCAAAAAGGGGGATACTCTGTCTCAGCATCAGCTGCCTCACCCCCACTTCCTGAAGACCCCTCACCCAGGTGATCCTCCAACACTGGTCCACCACCAGGGTCTGGATCCAAAGACGATGGCCATGCCCTGGCTACCTGAGGGAGAGATCTCCAGGCACTAGTAGGTGAGACACCCTTAAATTACTCACATACCTTTCCCCTATGATATGTAGCTACATCTGTTTCACAGGGAAACCGGCAAAGGAAATCAATGTTTCCCTGTTCTTTACCTTTTTGGTATTCCACAGTGGAACAGTAGGGTTGCAAGTCTAAGAATCATCGTGTGACTCGAGTGTTAGAGTCCTTACATTGATTTATCCACACCAAAGTTGAGTGGTCAGTGACAAGTGTGAACTTTCTCCCTAGAAGGTAGAACCTCAGGTGGATAGTTGCCCATTTGATGGCAAGGGCCTCTAATTCCAACACAGAGTAGTTTTCCTCACGTGGGAACAGTTTACAATTAGTGAAGAGTATGGGGTGTTCTAATCTATCGTATATCTGTGATAATACTGCTCCTCACCCTCTTGGTCTTGGATGTGGGGGCATCTAGGATGGCTTTCATTTTTTCTCGCTGGATACTGCCATTCCCTTTAAAGAATACAAAGACGCCTAGATATTTTTTGACCGACTGAGCTAGTTTACATTTTGATGGATTGGCAGTTAAGCCGGCTTCTCAAAGGGTTCTCATGATAGTAAAAACATGAAAGAAAAGTTCTACTTTAAATGACTATGCCGTCAATATAGGCCGCACAGAAATCGGAATAAGGCTGTAATATCCTGTCCATGAGTCGTTGGAAAGTGGCTGGTGCCCCATGCAGTCCAAAAGGGAGTACTTTGATTTGGAATAGTCCTATTGGCATCGAGAATGCTGTCTTTTCCTTACAGGGATCCATGGGAATCTGTTAATATCCATTGGTTATATCTAGGGTTCACAGGAATGTGCCATTTCCCAGTTTATCTATCAGTTCGAAGATGCATGGCATAGTATAGGCATCAAAGGTAGAGATGGCATTGACCAGCCTGAAGTCTATGCAAAACATCCAAGAATGATAGGGCTTAGTCACCAACATACTAGGGGAGTACTACAGACTTGAAGAGTGCTCGATGATGTTTGCCTCAAGCATTTATTTTGAACTTCCTCAATTGCTATCTGCTATTGTGCTTCTGGGAGTCTATATGGCTTAAAATGGACCACCTTTCCCTTTGGAGTTGTATTATAATGATAAGTACCATGTACTTACCCTGTTTTTTCACAGAATACATCTGGGAATGTAATAATAAGATTGGTCAAATCTTCCTGTTTCTGTTTACATAGTTCTTGGGGAATAAGTGGATAGTTGCCCATTTGATGGCAAGGGCCTCTAATTCCAACACAGAGTAGTTTTCCTCACGTGGGAACAGTTTACAACTAGTGAAGAGTATGGGGTGTTCTAATCTATCGTATATCTGTGATAATACTGCTCCTCACCCTCTTGGTCTTGGATGTGGGGGCATCTAGGATGGCTTTCATTTTTTCTCGCTGGATACTGCCATTCCCTTTAAAGAATACAAAGACGCCTAGGTATTTTATGACCGACTGAGCTAGTTTACATTTTGATGGATTGGCAGTTAAGCCGGCTTCTCAAAGGGTTCTCATGATAGTAAAAACATGATAGAAAAGTTCTACTTTAAATGACTATGCCGTCAATATAGGCCGCACAGAAATCGGAATAAGGCTGTAATATCCTGTCCATGAGTCATTGGAAAGTGGCTGGTGCCCCATGCAGTCCAAAAGGGAGTACTTTGATTTGAAATAGTCCTATTGGCTTCGAGAATGCTGTCTTTTCCTTACAGGGATCCATGGGAATCTGTCAATATCCATTGGTTATATCTAGGGTTCACAGGAATGTGCCATTTCCCAGTTTATCTATCAGTTCGAAGATGCACGGCATAGTATAGGCATCAAAGGTAGAGATGGCATTGACCAGCCTGAAGTCTATGCAAAACATCCAAGAATGATAGGGCTTAGTCACCAACATAATAGGGGAGTACTACAGACTTGAAGAGTGCTCGATGATGTTTGCCTCGAGCATTTATTTTGAACTTCCTCAATTGCTATCTGCTATTGTGCTTCTGGGAGTCTATATGGCTTAAAATGGACCACCTTTCCCTTTGGAGTTGTATTATAATGATAAGTACCATGTACTTACCCTGTTTTTTCACAGAATACATCTGGGAATGTAATAATAAGATTGGTCAAATCTTCCTGTTTCTGTTAACATAGTTGTTGGGGAATAAGTTCAGAGTATTCTATCGCCTCGGGTACCAAACAAGACAATATAGAGGAGGTAATAGTGGAAGGATTTTCCTTCCACTCTTTTAGGAGATTTATGTGTTAGAGGTGGGTCTTTTGTTTTCTGTCTGGTTGAGCTATGTTATAGGTACAGGTTCCTGTTTGCTCTACCATCTCATAGGGCCCATGCCACTTTGGGATAAGTTTATTTGCAGAGGTAGGTAAGAGGACTAGTACTTTCTGTCCCACTGAAAATGATCTTAAATATACCTTCTTGCCATAGATAGATTTGTGCTGCGGTTGGGCTTTCTCCATGTGAGTGTGGACTAAACAATGGACGAGTTTCATGTTCTCTCACAATCGGATCGCCGGCTGTGAGAGGGGAAATGGTGCCTCTTCTCTTTCTTCACAGATCTCCTGGAGCATGTCCAAGACATCTCTTGGTTCTTTACCATAGACTAACTGAAAAGGGGAGAAACCGGTGAATGCCTGAGGGATCTTTTTTACTGCAAATAGGGCCCACAGGATCATACGATCCCAATCCTTTGCATCCTCGTCTACCAATTTTCTCAGAATTCTTTTTAGGGTTTTGGTAAATCTCTCTACCAAACCGTCCTTTCAGGGGTGCTAAACTCTTAATACTTTACCCAAAGGCTTGCTCCTAAAATTAGATCCCTGATCCATTGGCATTTCCTTGGGGAAACCAACCCTAGAAAAGAATGGCAACAGATGTTTTAAAACGTGCTGCATTGTGTTATTCTGCATGGGGAAGGCTTCTGTGTACCGGGTAGCTCAATCAACGATTATGAGAACATACTTATTACTCAGTCTAGAAGTTTCCTAGTGTCCGATGATATCCATCCCGATTCAAGAGAAAGGGACTTCTATTGTCGGTAATGGGTTTAGAGGGGCAGGCCTCGGATTGTGTGAGATGGTTTTTTGGCATATCTCACATGTCTGAATGAAGTTCTCTCTGTCAGTATGGATACCCGGGCAATAGAATTTCCCACTGATGTGAGCGTGGGTTTTAAATTGTCACAAGTGTCCCACTGTCAAATGAGAATGTGCAATATCTAGCAAAATTTTATAATGGGTCTTTGGTAGTACTAACTGAGTTTTACTTCCATAGAGGTCTCCCTTCTATATAGTAACCCCTGTTTTAGAAAGAAAAAGGGACTCCCCTTTTTCTGTCCTTCTCCCTCAGGAATCACTTGTTAGAAAGCTTCTGCAAGTACTGGATCATTTTGCTGGGCAAAGGCTAGATTGGGAAGGATCGTAGGTTCCTCTTCCCTTTTTGCTTCTATGATAGGTGTCTGATCGGCTTCTCCAAAGCCTAAGTTACCTCTCTCAGTTTTCTCTGGTTCATTTTCTTCTTCAAAACAGGGAAAGAGAGCCTTCTCAATAATTCCCTGTGCAATTGTGTCCCAATGGTGTATTTCAAACCATGTCTCTCCATGGTTCTGTAGGAGAGCCTTTATGTATCCCCAAAAACCAGGATCTATAACACCTACTAGGACATCTAGAGCAAGCTTCCAGGCTAATCCAGATTTTGGGGCCAATCTTATTTCAAATCCTGCAGGGGGTTTTATAACTAAGTGCATGGGAATTATCCCTTGTTTCCCAGAAGGGATAGAGGCTTCCCTGCTGCTACACATGTCAAAGCATATGGATTCGTTTGTGGTGCTAGAGAGGTATGAGGCTCTATGACTACATTTCTGGAATTCAATTTGTCTCAATTGAGTCGTATACCACTGCTGACACCATATGTAGGGGAGGCATTGTATGACAAGTATGACACTGACACAACAGGTACAAGTTGTAATACCTTTATTAAAGTTTTTGGGTTTGGGAAAACTCCTACTTTGCCCTAAAACTAGGATGGGAGTATCCTCGACCATCAAACAATAAATAAAATAGTCCTAGTCAGTCTATGTCAAATCAAAATAGCCATGCTAACAAAACCTAATGCCTGACCTATCTCTTGCACAAAAGTGTATAAAGGAGATATGTATGTATAGGAAAATCAGTGTTCAAATGTAACAAATACATGTGGTCGAATCAGCTCTCCTCCGCACGTTAGACAACACAGAGTTGGCGGTCCCCGTAGGCAGGATGGCACATACTGGTTCAGGTTTTTACACACAAGAACAGTTCAAAACGTGGATCAAGGCCCGCCTGGCCTTCCACGTTAACATTTCTCTTTCCAGTTTTCTAAACAATGTGCAACACAAAGTTTACACCGGTCACCCTCTGTCAGACTCAGACCTCTTCAAAAACAAAGTTCATGTTGGTCATCCTATGTCAGGCTCAGACCTTTTCCAAAACACAAGTTCCCGTTGGCCCCCCTCTGTCGGGCTCAGACCTTTTACAACACTCTTGTAATATCGGATCAGACAGAGAATAGTAACGTCAACGGTTTGTTGAGAACAATTTTGAAAGGGATAAACTATATTAAGGGGAAAGTTGAATCATTGCGTTTGACCCATGGAACAAGGAGTGTGACAGAAATGATGAGGCCATGTGTCGACACAAACAAAGAATGCAGATCTAGTGCCTTAAACAGGGAAAGAATTGAAGTGGCTGAAGTCGGGGAAAGGGTGGGTCTGCTGCCCCTGTCCCCATGGCTGGGCAGAGAGGAATGTAGTTCAAGGAAATCCCTTGGGCCCTGGCCAAAACAACCAGTCACTAGGTGGGAAGGAGCAGACCCTTGCATGGTATTATGATGCTGGCTACTTGAATTTCTCAAATAACAGATTTTATCAGCCATCTGGTAATCAAGCAGAACTAAGAATACCACAGTTAATGGGTATTCGCCCTCCACTTTCAGGTTCAACCCTGTTTCCGTTAGGCAAATGAGATCTCTCCCTTAGGAATCTTAGTACCTGTAACAATGTTGACTATAATGGTAGTTCCATCTACAGATGAGAGTTTTTAGCAGTGTTCTGAATGCCTGGTGGTTGTTCTCCATGCTAATGTTTGGGCACAGGTTGTTCCATATGGAAACACCTCCTGTCTCAATAGACCATATTACTAACATATTTTTCCTGAAGGTTAACACGCATAACATTCTCAGTGATAATGTTCAAACTCTGGTAGCACCTTTTTATGTAGGGCTTGATTTACAAAGAGCCATCACCTGAAAATAACTTATGAACTACATAGAGAATTTAAAATCAGTAATTTTGTTAACAGTGTAGGGCCTACTGGGCTACGCTGATGTGGTTTCAAGTCTTGAGATAAGTCATTTGGCCTTATTCAGAATAGCCTGAATTTTGGAAATTAGCTGCTTGAGGATGCCAAGTGAAAGTGTGAGTCCCCCAAATAGGCATTTAAAACTCTACAATGGGAGTCAGTAATGGACACACCCCAGAAGGGAATGAGACCAAGTGCCGGTGAAGTATAAAAAGTTTTATCTAAATTAAAAAAGGGCATGCAAACGACTCTGCAAACTCTGAGAGCGCTCTGCCAGACAATTGAAAACAGTCACATTTGTTACAAATCCACTTCATCTATGATGTGGGAGCTAGGGATTACATGAATCAATGAGATTGGGCAAAGGAGCATGGTCAGTATGGAATCTGTAGGGTCGGTGCTTCTGATTGTTGAGACTCTGCACGGTGTCGTAATGATGCTTCTAGGCCAGATGGGTTTATCTGTGTTGAGTGTCAGGTCAGGAGCATGTCCGAATTGATACATCTTGGCTGTGCTAACATTTGCCCTTGTGGCCCCACACACACATTCATCACTAACTTCTACTTCAATGTGTCATATAAATCCTACAAAGGGTTAATCTAACATCACAAAAGAAATAGCATATAACTCTGGGTTCTCCCAATACATCATCATAAAAATCATTGTTAGCAAAAAAGGTGCGGTATCATGAGTCCAGGTGTCTTATCAGGGGACATGCATTGGGGCACCTCTATCATTCTACCTGTTTAGATGTAGTAATCAACATTTTTATAGTATGTTAGTACAAGAGTGAATAACTACCGCCACGACCAGTCGAGGTTGGGGTGAACTGGAATACCATTGGGTCAGGGGGGCACATAGCTGGTACATCAAAAGGCGGTGGGATGTGGGGCCTTGCTGCCCATAATTCTTGTGCCCAGAGCATGGAGGTACACAGTGGTTTTATGGTGGCTTTGTGTGTCAGGGGCCAATACCTTGTGTGGGTTCAGCAGGAGAGCAAGGAGGTGTATCTGTGTTGTTTCTACCATCAATAAACCAAGGGTCATCAATCACCAGCCGGGCCTTGGAGGGAGGAAGGTGGGGCTGAGTACGCACTTTGCAGGGGAAGGGATAGATGACCTTGTAGCTTCTCGTGCATCTACATAACAGGGTTACATGCACATCATTATAAATGAAAAAAACGTAATTATGCCAATATGATTATAAATATATATATACATTGAAGATCGTGCGATCGTGAGAACACTTTATGTTACACCTTTTTGTATTTCATGGGCACCATGTTTACAGAATCAATAAAAAGGTTTTGTCAGCATCACATCATTCACTGGGCTATGGTTTTACATCTAGGTGCAGGGACACATGGGAAAAGCTAGCATAAAAACATGAGGTAGAATCAGGTTGGTGTATACATTAACATAGGCAAGAGCCTGCCACATTCTACGTATAATCAGAAAGGTTAACCAATTACTTAAAATGACATTTCATTACTCAGGACAGTACTTATTACTTTAGGAGACTCATGCATATTGCAACACTTAATTGTTCACTTGCAAACTTGCGTATTCATAAGAAATTATATTGTATATGGAGATATTACACATTGCTTTTAAAATATTGTGCAACAAGCCTACCCTGTGATTAATAATGACAAGTTCGAAATTTCATCTGTTTGATAACTTTACAAGTGGGTGCTCTGTGATGGGCAGAGGTTGTCCCATTTTGGTATGAACCATCGGCCTTATGGATTTGAGGATATTTCATAGAAATGGCTTAGCAGCACGGAAAAAGCTGGGTGGCACACAGGCTTAACATTCATGTCTGATACTTCAAACAGGGATCAGGGTTGGGGATTATTCACAACATATATTATGGATGGAGGGGTCTGTGAGGAGACAGAGCATGTTTTATAGAGGCAGCTTTGTTTTTCTTAGACTCCAGCTTGAGGCCAGGTCATTGTCAGATCAAATGATGTACTGCGGAAGGTGAAAGATACAGTGTTTGTACTGTTACATCTCCCGTGAGAACAGGCCTTCAGCTGAGACGCCATGGGGAGAAGGGTAAAGGGAGTGCTGGCTTGCTGTGCGCGGTCGGGTGGGGAGAGCCGCAGCCGTCAAGGCCACTTGCGCCGTTGAGGCCTAGACTGTTGTGCTCAAAATGGAGTGTAGGTGTATCACAAAATGGAGGCTGTATCATGCTATAGGTTGAGCCGTGTGGTCCCATGCGTCGTCCCGTAGCCATCCCGCATCCCGGCCCCAGGCACACAGATGGCTGCTGACAAGTCATAAGCTCCACGTGAGGGAGGAATGTGGGGGAGAGGGGTCCTGGAGACCCTTCCTCCCATACATTACCCCCTTTTGTTACTTAAGTAACACATTTTGTAACTCTCCCAACCTATTTCTTTCCTTTTCATTAGCTACTGCTTGGTCCCAAGCTGGCAGTCCCTTTATTGGCATCCATGCTCTACACACTCCCCGGAGACTTTGTCCTGTTCTAGCATATTCATCAGGGGTACAGGTCATATATATACATCCCCCGTCTCCCTCCAGATCCACCCATGCCTCTTTATACCATTTCAGTGTATGGGGCTCCTTTATTGTAGTGTGGTACAACCTGTCCACTATGTCCCCATCATAATACAGTGCTACCATTCTATACTTTGGCCCAGGGTCCTCACCTGTTTGTACTTGTGCTTCTTGCATCATATGCCTCACTCCTCTAGCGTTGCCCATTGTCACCATCATCATTGCATCATTAGGAACTGCGTTTGCGCAGCACCGAAGACCCAGCTGGCACACTCAAAAAATCAGGAGCGAAAACAGGATGATGGGTATCAGCAATTTGACAGTCATCCCAAGCCATGTAGGCACCCAGGAAAAACTTTTGCTGAACCACGAGCTCGGCTTCACACCTCCTTCTTTCTTCATCTGCTCGCCCAGGTTGTGCACGGCTGTGATAACGTGGGACAGGGTTCCATTGTCCGCGTCTGCAGAAGGTACGAACGTGCAGCATGCGCTCCCGATTTTTTCGGCAAACACCTCCATCCATCACCGTCAACAGGTCTAGGACATACCTGTTCTGCATTGTCATTAGCCGCGGGGCCTTCAGCTCCACCTTGATCACGCTGAACCCTTCTTCAGTGTCGTTGGCCAATTGGATCAGCTCCCAACGTGTAATTTGAAGCTATTTTGCATTGGCTTCTGCTTGGATACTGGGAATAAGGGAAGCGAAGAATGTTTCAGCAGAATTGAACAGCTGGAACCTGTCTGGAATTTGCACCAACAGTTCTGTGGATGCTTGGGATATGCAGTGGACGATCTCCATTTCCTGGATATCATGCTCTGCATGTTGTCCACGAATAGGGCATAAACTGGTGTCTTATCTGCTGGTTGTGTGTCCTCTGGACCTCAGACGGCTTGCAGCCCCTTCCCCCCTTCGATATGACTCTACGGAACCACCATCAGGGCGGAGTGTAGCATTGCCAGAGAACACATGCCCCTCCAGGACTGTGGGAGGTGCAAGTATGCCTGTTTACCGCAAACCCAGTAAGTGTCCATCAGGGCAGCTGTCCCTTTTTTCATATCTGGGATAATGAGCGTTTTGTTACAGTTCTTGTTTGTACCCATGTTAGTTTTCCCTTCACCGAGGAAGCACAGTTCATATGTAATCTTCTTTTGAAGTTTGAAAGGTTTTTCCAGGGCTGTGACCCAGGTGAGCTTTGTGATATGTTCGGCCCATACTGGAGCGCATGTTTTCTTGACCCATTGCAATTTTTCCACTTCCAACCCTTGTAGTGCTTCTGCTTTGCATGTCACTTATTCCTCTTTCCATTTATTGTCTGAGTACAGTGTCCCTTTAATCACTAGAAATGGTTCCTTAAGTCATATCACTCCTTTGGGTCTCGAGTAGCACGTTTTCTCATTCTGCAACATTTCAACAGAAACTGTGTGTGCCTGGAAGATGTTCCTTATTCTACATAGGGTGAGATGAAGGAGACACTGGGCATCTGCAAGAGGTAGTTCTTGTGGTAGGAGCACCTTGGGGGTGCCTGAGGCATGGGGTATTAGAGAGCATACATAGCAACTCTCATTGGTGGTTTGTTTGGCAATGGAGCTCATGTCTGCCTACCATTTGTTGGATTTGTGCGGGTGTCTGGGGTCTTCTATTGTGTCTAACCCCAACCCAGAGTATTCATCGTACTTCCTCCTCCCAACCTCCCTCCTTCACCTATTTCTTCTGAGGTTTACTCTCTCTTTTTCTACATTGTGCTGCAATAAAAGCATTTCCTCCACTCCCCCCTGTTCCCATTCGTTATAGAGTGCAAGGAACATCTCAGCTCTTTCCGCATTTACTTCCTTTATAGTTGTAGGGGGTTCATACCCTATGGGTGTTACAAATGTTGATGTTGCAGTAGTGGTAGTATCATCATATACCCAAGGAAAAGCGGAAGGATTTGGGTCATTCAGTTCATATACATTATATTCAGAGGCATTATACGGGGAAATAGGATGTGGGACTACCTGCTCATTGCTTGTATCATTTGGGTGCCCTGTGCAATCATGGTGGGTACCATGCCCCCATATGAGCTGAAAGCCGTACCATATGAAGTATGTCCCTTGCTTTATCATGTTTGTTCCATTTCCTCCCACCTCATTTATATTGATAGATATAAATGCAACTGCCCCGTATATAACTAGGCCGAACATCATTGTAAAAAATATTACAGCACACACGAACAAGCCACACTCGTACGAATATCTACGCAAGTCAAAATTAGTGTTTCGATTTCTATCTATTCTAACGTTGTTCACGGTGGGGACACCCTCTGTTGCCATTGTTTCTCGTACATAGTGAGACATAAACGTGCATTAAGCATTCCATAACATTAATTACATACTTTTTCATTTTACTTCTCTATACTAATCATAATTACATCATTATCAGGGAGAGAGTGAGAGAGAGAGAGAGAGAGAGAGAGAGTGAGAGAGAGAGCTAGAGAGCTCAACATTTGCTCATTTCATTATCATTATTATGTACATTATGAGATGTATTCATTTGTGGTTCCTTTTCAATTGTCACATAGATACCTATTAGAAAACGTTCACGTTTTTCAGTATTCAGTTTGTGTTTCCCCTTCAATCATGCTTCCTTCTGTTTCCTGTGTTACACTTTCGTACGCTTTTTGCACGTCTGTTTAATGTATCCAATACCTCAGGCCCTTCGCTTTGACCGCAGTTGGAGTGCAATACACCACCTCGTAGGGGCCATGAAATCTTGGAGCATTCCACCGACGAACGAAACTCCTCATGTATACCATCTCCCCCGGCATTAGCTTGCCTGTTGGACTATCTACTGCAGGTGTTATGGTTTCACTGGATTCTTCGCGTGTAAATGGTGGTGCTAGCTGCCTTGCTATTATCCGAGCTGCTTTTGTGAGCTTTGTCAAGTATTCATTGAATTCTTCCCCTAGTACTGTAGCACTTCTGTGAGCATCTGAGTGTCTGCGGAGTGGAGAATTTGCAGTATGCATGCGCCTTCCTGGTACAATTTCATGTGTTGGACAAATGGTGGTCCTTGCTGGGTTGGTTCCTCAACTCAAACTAGGCCAGGGATAAACACTACACCCAATTTTTCTTGAGTGTAAAGCATCATTTTGCCAACCTTCCTTTCAGGAGGCCATTTATCTTATCCACTATGCCGTTCGCCTGCGGGTGATAAATAGTGCATAGTTTATGTTTTATCCCTAACAGTGCAGTTACTTCTTTGAGTAGAGCATTGACAAAATGTGTGCCGTTGTCGGAGGGAATTACGTCACAAATTCCCCAGTGCGGAAACCCTTCCCACACTAAGAACTTTGCAGCACACTTCGCATCCGGGTGGGTGCATGGTCCTGCCTCTACCCATCTAGAAAAAAGGACAGACCACCACTCTCATGTAGCGTGATCCGTTGCACCTTTCTCCCATATCTGCATAGTCAATATGCAGCTCTCTGAAGAGGCCTGTTGGTTTGGGTAGTGTTCCTCGCAATGTTCTTAATGTCATTCCTGAATTGTATATCTGACATGTACACTCCATTGATAATTTTGATAGTTGTTCCTGCAGCCCCGGTACAAACCCATTTTCTTGTATTTCTGCAGCAATGTGTTGTTTTGCATTGTGCACTGGGAAGTGAAGCTGTTGGAACGCTATTTCTAGTAGTTTGCGGGGCATCACTACTTTACCTGTGTTGTTCTGCCGCCAAAGGAGATCCATGGATGATTGGCTTCACCCTCATTTCTCCCATAACTCCTTTACTCTTCTGACACTCCCTCTTGCAGCTCTAATATTTCGGATATGGGCATTGAATTATACCCATCTGGGTAGTCCTCTTCCACATGTTTCTGCACTAAATACTCACCTGTCTTTTCTCTTTTGAAATAAGATGCTTCTTTCGCTGCAGCGTCTGCTGCGGTGTTTCCCAAAGAGATGACATCATTGTTGTTAGTATGGGCCTGGCATTTCACTATGGCCACAACTGTGGGTTCTTTTAGTACCTCTATTAATTCTTTAAGTAACTCTGCATGTTGCACAGGGGTTCCGTCTGCTCTGTTGAATCCTCTTCTCCCCCATTTAGCTAACCCCCCATGTACTGTTGTAGTCATGTATGGTTAGTCCGTATAGATTGTTACTGCACAACCCTTGGCTGCGTGTAAAGCTTCAATTAATGCTGCTAGCTCTGCTGCTTGTGCTGAGTAATGGGCTGGTAATCTTTGTTGGATGAGTACTTCATATTCACCTTCCTCTAGTCTTACAACAGCTACCCCTCCTTTTTCTGAATGTATTGATGCTGACCCGTCTATGAAGTATATTTATCCTTCTGTGAGTGCATTTTCACTTACTGTGGGCATGTCTCCATCCTCTCCTTTGTATGTTGCACAATCGTGTGTTTGTATATCCTCCACTGTGCATGCTTCTGTGATGAATGTTGCAGGGTTATCTGTTTTACACCTCAGTATGTGTATGTTGGCACCAGATAGAATAAGTTCATATGCTGTAGCTCTCTGTGTTGTCAATGTGCTCTTTGACCTTTCTAAGATTGCAAATAGTGAGTGTTCCACGAACAGCGTCACAGAGCACCCCATCACAATCATTGCACTTTTTTCAATTGCGAACGCTTTAAGAGATTGCTCGCGAGCAAAGTGTCCTTGCATCACTGCATCTAGTGTCCCATTGTAATAGGCCAATGGTTTGTGCCCCAGAGACGTTTTTTGTGTCAAGACTGCTGTCATGTAATGTGAGAATAAATAAAACTTGCGTTCGTAATCTGGGATCGCAAGTACTGGTGCCGTTGAAATGAGATCTTTAAGTGTGGTGAACGCCTCATGCATCTCTGCTGTCCATTGTATTTCTGTGTTTTCTCTATGCACTTCCTTGAGTCCCTGCAGTGTGGGTTTCCTATAACCCGCATATTCTGATATCCAGGCTCGGCAGTAGTTACACATACTGAGGAATTTCTGCATTTCTTTCACTGTTTTTAGTTCACTTAGTGCCTTGATGGCTGCTGCCCTGTCTGGTATGATTCTTTTACCATCCTTTGATATCAGTTGTCCCAAATACAATACTTCTTTCTGAAAATATTGTAATTTCTCTTTGTCTACTTTGTAACCTTTGTGGGCCAACAATGTCAAAAGTGTAATAGAATCCTTCCTGCACTCGTCCTCATCTTTTCCACAAATCAGTAGGTCATCCACATATTGAATATTCGTGCTTTCTGTGACAAAATTTCCTAGGTCTTCATGTAAAATTCTGTTGAATATACTTGGGCTTTCACAGTATCCCTGGGGTAGCCTGCAAAGTTCATATCTCTTCCCTCCCAATGTGAATCCTGTTAAGTATCTTGATTCTGGATCTAGTGGTACTGAGAAGAATGTGTTCTTCAAATCCACCACTGTGAAACATGATGCATCTTTCGGTATACTACACAGAATCGATGCAGGGTTAGGAACAAATGGTAATTCTTTCTGTATGATGTCCTTCAGGGGGCGTACGTCCGGGATCATCCTCCACGCCCCGCTCTTTGCTTTCTTGATGGGGTAAATGCAAGTGTTGCATGATGAATTTAAGGAAACTATTAGTCCCTGCATTAATAGTGTGTGAATCGTTTCTTTTATCCCTTCTTCTGCCTCTCGGGACAGGGGGTACTGTTTTACTCTTGACAATAGTGCCCCAGGTTTGAGTGTTATCTTTACTGGTGTCACCTCATGCAACAGACCTACATCATGTGGGCCCATGGTCCACAGGTCATTGGGCACTAGCTACATGTCGTTGTCAAAGAAGGACAGAGGCGCTCCTACCGCTGCCATTAACTGCACTGGCACCTGTTGTATTTATATCATAATATCACAGGGGATCGCTATTTCCATTATTATTTCCCCATTGCTGTCTGAATCTGTGAAGAGGTCCTCGTCAGACAAATCTCGCAGGGCGATGTTAGCATTAATGCACAGTACGCCACTGACACTCATGTATGTCTATTCCAATAACTGCTATTCTTTGTGATGATACCTGTACTGCAGGCAAGTCTAAGGACATCACTGTTCCTGGCACTATTTCTGGGCGTACTATAGGACGAAAAACAAACTCTGTGGGTACTCTCCATTCTTGACGTTTTAGCTCTGGGACCACTTGTGCTAGTGTTTTTAATCACTGAATGAACATGTCTAGGTCCACCGGTATGCCACATATTTCTGGTGCTGTGGCTCGTGTGTGTACTACCAACATTACTCGCAATGGGCAGATCCCCGGGGTTGAGCACACTATCCCCCTCTCTGTAAAGGAATTAGTCATATTGAGCTTGCTGAGGAGGTCCCTCCCCAGCAAGTTGATCGGAGATTCATCATAGCACAGAAGGGTTCTTGTACTGATTTTCTCTCTAATGTTAAATCCAAATGTTCTGTGTAAGGAACTGCGACCACCGCCGCAAAGAACTCCTGCATTTCCAATGTTTGATTAGATAGCGGAAACCTGCCTTCTCGTAGGCATGATTTTTCAGCTCACGAATCTACCATAAAAATGAATTGTTTTTTCCCTATCTCCGCCCCCACCAAGTGCTCTCTGTGGGCCGTCCTATGCTGGATGCCTTGTTATACCTCCATTGTCAAAAACATTTCCCGATACCACAGCCACTCCACCAAAGGGTGCAGGCGTACCATTTGCTATCGTGGCGAAAGGGTTGCCCTGTGTGTGTTCCATGTGCTCGCGGCATTGCAGATGTTGCTGAGCATTACGTGGCTGCACCCTATGCTCCTCTGGGCACCTTTGATTTTGCTGTCCTCCTCCCCTACACTGCCCATTGGCAGCCCATATGGGCTTCCTGGGTGAGGGTGGCCAAACTGCTGTCCACTTTGGTTGTTACCCATAGGTCTGCTTCTACACTCTCTTGAGAAATGTCCCCATCTCCCGCAATTCCAACAATTCCCTTGGCCCCCCCGTGGACCTGGACCTCTGTACCCACTGGTATCCAGTTATTTTATCGAAAACATTTTTTTCGAAATACCATTATGTCGAAAACATTTTCCTGATTTTTTTTCTCCAAATATATTCTTTTTTATTTTATATGTTTTTTTTGTTTCATAAGTAAAAAATAAGGGTTAAAAAAGGGGGTAAGGGGGGAACCCCCCTATTTCTAAAATAAAATAACAAAAAAAGACATTCTAAATATTTTTTTTCAGCAACATTTTTTTCGACAAAATGCCATTCGAAAAAGTCACTATAAACCGTACCCACCATTCCTTCCGTACCCTGGACCACCACCTTTTTCCCCTCTGTACCCACCTCTTCCTCCCCGGGCGTTCCATGCTTGCCACTGTGGCCCTCCGTACTGCTCCTGTCTGTTCCACTGCTCCTGCCTGTTTCCCGCCCAATTAGCTGCCATTCTTCCTTGTATTGCTACTGACCACTCCTCCTCCTTGTGTTCTCTATCTGTGGGGAGTTGCGGCTACAGCTGCTGTGACCTTCAACAGTTTCATTTGTATTAATTTTGCTTCATCTGCCAACCTTCTCTGTGCTATCTCCTTCTCCCTTTCTTTGATCCTTTTGCAGTGGTGTACTATAATGCTTTGTATCTCGGGCCAGCCTTTGGCTTCAATCCCAGCTGTTTTGTAGAGTGCTTTCTGAACTTCTTTTGGGAGCCCTCTATTTATTATGAAGTAAAATAAGGAGGTTGACTGGTCCCAGGCCGTACCCGTTTCCGCTCTCCACATCTCCTACACCCGCAGAATGAAACTCAGCATCTTCCCCATCATTCATTGTACACTGCATTACTGACTGTAAACCTGGGGTGTCTGGGAAGGTTTCTCTCAATGCATCCCAAATTCTTGCTCTTACTGTGTTAAAAGAGGCACCATCATGTCTGTCACAATCTAATGTTATTCCTGGAAATCCGGCTTTTGCCCACACCATGTTAGCTTGGTCACCCACTGAGGATACTAGTACATTTTTGACATCACCTACTGCCAACGGAACACCTGCGGTGTGTTTCTCAAATGCGTATATCCATTTACTCGTGCCTCCTGACAGTGGGGGCAACAATTTAAACAAGTTGGCCTTATCCATCTGTGCCCAAGGTATATAATTTGGCCTCCCTCCTACTCTGTGTATCAAGGGCAGCTGTAACCTACTTTTTGTTCCTTTCCCAATACTCACCTTTGACCCCATTTCTTTCCCACTACTGCCATCCTTTCCACTCTGCTCCTTAGTCTTCCATTCCATTGTTCCTCCATTGCACTCCCCAGGGGTGTTTCATCTAACCTCATTGGTGCCCCTCCTGCTGTAAACCCTATCCTTCTCCCTTCTAACTCATCTTCCTCTATGTCACACCATAACTCCTCCACCCCTCCTGTTCCCATCCCTTCTTCCTCTCTCTATTCCTCGGCGTGTGTTGTTCTAGCTCTATTATTCTGGTCGGCTCATCCTGTATTCTGAATAGTATCTCTCCTTTTTTCCACCCTTCTTCTATTGACCTGTCGGATGTTTGCACCCTCTGTGTTTGTTCAATTCTGGAACTGCCTATCCACTCTGTTCGCATATATTTCTTATTCTAGACAGTTCATATTGGGCCATTGATAATCTAGAATCTAAATCCTCTGTATGTTTTTCAATCTGTATTGTCGGGGTGCTTACCTGCCCACTTGTTCTTGGGCATTCGTATGGTGGAGGTGCAGTGGGTTGTTGTACAATCGGGGGGTGGGGTTTGACACATATATTGGCTCACTGTATCCCTGACCAGGGACTGGTTTATTCAAAAGGGGATATATTTGTGTTACTTCTACTGACCATTCCTTCCCGTCGCCCTCTTTTTTGCTAATTTCTGATGCCAGGGGGGATGCACTCTGTTCCTTTGGTTGTTCCTTTCTCTTAATTGGGGGCACTTCTTCAAGCAACCTCCATAAATCTAATATCTCTCTTCTATTCTGCAATTGTTTTCCATTGGATTTTATAAACAAGCATGTGGCCACCATGTCCAGCACAGTTTTTTCAAACAATCCTCCTTGAGGCCACACCTGGGGTAGCCCTTCCCCTTTTAATTCCGTGACCCATTGGTCATGGTATTTTCTTATGCATTCCGTGTAGCCTGGTAAATGTTGACAAATATGGGCCAGGGGTGTTTCCACCCCCATGCTACTCCCCCGTCTCTCACCCTACTGTGACACCCTGTTTTAATTGATGGACTCTATGTACACAGTGCTAGTGATGGTAGTATTCTTACACTAATGTACCACTTTTACATACCCTACGTACCAAATCTCAGAAGGTTACGCTTACAATGACCAATTTTCATCAAGACCTTACACAATCATTGTATCACTTCATCAAAGCATTATAATCATGAAATGAACATAACAGATTCAATACATGACATTTGTTTGACACACGTTTTACATGCAACATGTAACATATATCTCCCTCTCCTCCCTGCACTATGTTTCATCCAAAGGATCCCACTTACATTGGCCCGTCACACCCCTTAACCCTTAAATTGTCGGAATACCCCCTCATAGATTTTTTAGAAAAGATGAAAAAGAAAAAGTGTTTTCTAAATTATACTCCTAGTCTTTTCCTTATATGAGACTCTTAATGTTCGTTTCTCTGTTTCACTTATTCCCAGTACTAGTCAAGATAGCACTATGCGGCGCCGCCTTCCACCCCCTTGCAGAGCTAGGTTCCCGTCTTCCCTTTTCATCTTGTAATCTCCTTAACTTGTCCCAATGGCCATATGCAACAGAAAAAAAAGAAAGAATCAGAACTCCACTATTTTACACTCAAAGAAAGGAGCCCCCTTTATCTTAACTCGACCTCATATACTATTGTCTATATCCGACTCCTTTTAACGTCACTCGCACTTGATACTCATGTGCCTGTCTTGATTCGAGACCCTCCGGACCTGGTCCGTCCAGGGGGTGCTGCCACACGCTCAATGGCTGCCCCCGACTCCGGCGAGCGGTACTTTGGGTTTTGTGAAGTGGGACCCGTACCCTCTTGCCCTACTGCATGAGCACATCTAAGTGTACCGGTTACCGTAGGCGGGCAGCTCTCACGACGGGGCGCGCCGTGGCCGGGGATGTCTCGTGTCTAATTTGACAAAAAAGACTAATCACGTCTAAGGGGTCACCGCTTGAAAGTGTGCGTCCCCCAAATAGGCATTTAAAACTCTACAATGGGAGTCAATAATGGACACACCCTAGAAGGGAATGAGACCAAGACCAAGTGCGGGTGAAGTATAAAAGGTTTTATCTAAATAAGAATAGGGCATGCAAAGGACTCTGCAAACTCTGAGAGCACTCTGCCAGACAACTGCAAACAGTCACATTTTGTTACAAATCCACATCATCTATGATGTGGTAGCTAGGGATTACATCAATCAATGAGATTGGGCAAAGGAGCATGGTCAGTATGGAATCTGTAGGGTCGACGCTTCTGATTGGTGAGACTCTGCACGGTGTTTTAATGATGCTTCTAGGTCAGCTGGGCTCATCTGGGTTGAGTGTCAGGTCAGGAGCTTGTCCGAGTTGATACATCTTGGCATGTGCTAACACTTTCCCTTGTGGCCACACACACACACATTCATCACTAACTTCTACTTCAATCTGTCATAAAAATCCTACAAAGGGTTAATCTAACATCACAAAAGAAATAGCATATAACTCTGGGTTGTCCCAATACATCATCATAAAAATCATTATTAGCAAAAAAGTGCAGTATAATGAGTCCAGGTGTCTTATCAGGGGGCACGGGTTGGGGCAACTCTATCATTCTACCTTGTTAGATGCTGTAATCGACATTTTTATAGTATGTTAGTACAGGAGTGAAAAACTACCACCACGACCAGCTTGGGGTGAACTGGAATACCATTGGGTCAGGGGGGGCACATAGCTGGTACATCAAAAGGTGGTGGGATGTGGGGCCTTGCTGCCCATAATCCTTGTGACCAGAGCATGGAGGTATACAGTGGTTTTATGGTGGCTTTGTGTGTCAGGGGGCACATAACTTGTGCAGGTTCAGCAGGAGAGCAAGGAGGTGTATCTGTGTTGTTTCTACCATCAATAAACAAAGGGTCTTCAATCAACACCCAGGCCTTGGAGGGAGGAATGTGGGGGCTGAGTAAGTACTTTGAAGGGGAAGGGAGAGATGACCTTGTAGCTTCTCGTGCGTCTACGTTACAGGGTTACATGCACATCATTATAAATTAAAAAAACTGAATTATGCCAATATGAATATATATATTTCGGGCTGAGTTCAGTCTGCGGCAGTCGCTGGTCCTGTTGGTTGCTGTGAGGAGCTGCTGCTACACCCATCGTTTCGGAGATCCAGTGTTTTGGATCACTTCTTCTTTAAGAAAAAGAAGCCCAACTCCCTTTAAAAACTCGCCCGGAGCGCGGAGCGCGCGCGGAGTTCGGGCTGAGTTCAGTCTGCGGCAGTCCGCGGCCGTACGCCGCTGAGGTGAAGACCCGCCGGAGAGAAGGTAAGAAACCTGCCTCCATGGCTGAGTTGGGGCCCCTGACTCGTGCCATGTCCAGACAAACATTACAATCCAATGGCAAGTTGGACTCCCTTAGAGCGGAGGGCTCCCTGTCCGCCTATCCAGCTGAGCCCTAGCCAATGGATGTGGCGGTGTCTCGGGAATTGAATCCATTGACTGTGTCCTCCTTTCAGAGAGACTGTGTGCCTAAGGAGGGTTTGTCAGATGGCTCCTTGGGGAGTCATGACTGGGAGCAGCAGAGGCTGAGTGGGCCCCGCATGGTGGGCAAAGCACTCCTCAGCCTAGGCTCAGGCTTTGCCCACTCCACAAGTTCATCAAGCCCACACTCGTCATTTGAATCCTTGATGCCTGGCTGCATCCATAGTCCCTCCTGTAATCCCTGTGCCGTTACATCACGGCGTCAGTCTTTAATTCCTGACCTAGCGCCTGAACTATTGAGCGATCCCATAGTGTCACCACTAGATCTGGAAGTGGGTGAAACCCCTCAGTTGATTGCGTCATATACACAGTCAGCGACGGACTTGTCCGTGGCAGTACCTTCTGTCCCTGTGGTCGGCCTGGAGGAAACTTCGATTGACGAAGTCTGTGCATCCATTATAACCAACGATCATACCAAATTGAAGAGAAATGCCTCCGTCCCTGTCACGAATGACTCTCACCATGCGAACGAAGGAATAATGGGAAGACCGCTGCATGAGTGCGATGTGACGGACCTCGAACTCATTGAACACGAGAAAGAAATGGTGTTGGTCTCTACTAATGCTGAAATATTCGAACTAACGAACCTTGCTAACACTTGTAACCATCAAACACTGGAGGT
The DNA here is from genome assembly GCF_040938575.1 of Ambystoma mexicanum. Lineage (NCBI taxonomy): Eukaryota > Metazoa > Chordata > Amphibia > Caudata > Ambystomatidae > Ambystoma > Ambystoma mexicanum. The sequence continues at coordinate 921,028,847 of NC_090941.1, forward strand.
AGAATCGAGCCTCGAACCCTCTGACGATATGGAAGTGAGATTAGATCCACTTTCGAACAAAGATCCGAAAGCATTTCCAAGATCAAGCGCTGAAATTGCGATTAATCTGAGTAAAGCCAAAGCAATTCGGAAAGAGAGATGTGCTACTGCCGAGTTGCAAAACTCACATGCATACTCCCCTGTATGCAGCATAAACTCAACTCAGGTGTTAGATCTAGCAGGACGTGAAGCTAGACTCGCGGAACGCCTGAAAGCTGACTTTGATACAATGAAAGAACGCTTGTCTATAGGCCCCTCAAGAACTGGAATGGAGCCCCTTGACATCTACATTAGAAAGCCTCGCCCAGTCGGCCCCTATAATGCCGCAATGGTCTCCCCTCCGCAAATGTTCCATCACGTATCAAGAGAGGTGCAGAGAAATGCTGATGAAGTCTCAAGCCATCAGAGAAACAGTCTCTCACGGCTAGAGAATCTAGGGGGGGACCGCGTCTCCAGTAACAACCAAAACTCATTGACGAAGATTGTATCCACCTGTTCCACCCCGAGAACCCCGTTAAACTTCAAACCTACGAGTAACAAAAGGACCGGACTTGGAGAAATGGGGCCTAAGAAGCAAAAGGACCCAATGATCCCGTTTGATGGTAACACAGATGGTGATGCGGCCGCAGCCTACAAATCAAATCTGTCGGCTGCCGCCGCTCTTCAAATTCATAATAATGTGTTAGCTGCATCATCGGTTGCTTTATTACCCTTCACCAAATTATACGAAAACTTACATGAGGCGCTGCAATCAAATGGAGGGCTACTGTCCCACATCATTGAAAAATTAGTCAAACAAGAACAACAAATTGCACAGTTGCAAGACAACCTTAAATCTGATAAAACAGCGCTGTCAGAGATCCAAAAGCAAGTAAATGAAGGTATGGCAAAAGGAAATCAGGAAAAGAACGACTTGATAACATCAATTGCTGCCTGCCTAAAGCAATCAATCACACTAATGAGATCGATGCGTTCAATGGAGCCTATAACACCGACTCCTAAAGCAAAAGAAACCACTGGAACCCCTCATTCCGACTCAATGGAATTAATGCTGAAAGAGCCAGCCGTGTCCAATGACGTGGCAATAATAGTAGGGCCTGTGGAGCCACCTTCTATGTCTTCTAACCTTAAGCAAGGACTAGATGAGTGTGAACCCAAGTCCCAAGACTCCATTAAATGTGCCACTCAAACCCGACCAAGCTCATCTTTCGGGATTTTCTTTGGAGCAGCAAAAAATTTTAAAGGAATAGGAAAAAATCCAACATTGGAGAAAGAAAACGCTGAGAAACCCAAAAAGCTGCTGGCCACTGACAACACCCCGAAGAAACGGAAAGAAAAGAAAAAACATTGTGAACCTCGCAATCAAACTAACAAATCTAGAAAATGTATACGCAATCTGACGTCTCCGGCCAAACCGAATTTCTTTTTAAGAACTCAAAAAAGTAATGCACCAATGCCGTCTAAAGAGACCGCAAGTAGGAGTAAAGTTGTCGGTGAACCTACAGCTGAAAAGGGAAACCCCAAAAAACGCCAGAGAGTGGAAACGGAAGAAGTTGAAAGCCCAGCCCAAACCTCGTCTATTGACCTCTGCAATTTATCAACGTATTCAATAGAAGATGACTGCGAGACAAACAACCCAAACGCCTCAATTATTTCGACGAGCAGCTTGGAAACAAATGAATCCCTCAATTCTGACCAAAATGAATCCTATACATCCAAGGGAAAAAGGGCGGGAAACCCTTGGATATTAAAATCCAAATCTCTCTCGAAGGCCTCCGTGCATCGGGCTAAATCGGACTGTAAAAACCAAAAAATGCCCAGAGGCGATTTGTCAGACGTGGACTCCTTAACACAAGGCTTAGGTGGCAGCCCTATTAACATGAGAAGTCTAAATCCCAAATGTAAAGCCGGACAAAGATTACATCAGGCGGTGAAGACCAGGCCTAGAATCCATGAATCAACGGTTGATAGAAACCCACGAATTGCAATCACGAACATCCACAAAGATGATCCTGATGTGAACTTGAACAGAAGGAATGTTATGCGCCTCTTACACTCGGTACCGGCTCTGAGAACTGTGACGTCTAATGACATTGCTATTATCGAATATGTGTCTGAGAAATACACTGATAAAGTATATCTTCACATATCTTCCAAAGCAGTACGCAATACAATTCTGGCAGCAAAGGATGAAATTCTGCAGTTTGGCTTTGAGACAAGGGAAGTATTGTCCGACTTGGCAAGTCATAGACCAGTCAATTTAATGAATCCGTTAAACAGCCTCGGACATAAAGTGTCCTCTCAAGATCACCGGAGGAGCGAACTAAGAAAACAACTAAGACCTGAACCGCCTACGCTCCACTCTGGGAAAATCAACAAATACGGGGCAGGCTCAAAATAGCTAGTCTCCGACAAAGAGATGAAATTGACTTCCCTGATCTCCTGGAACACGAGAGGCTTCCGTCATCTCTATGAAAGTTTTCCGATTGAGCTGAATGATAATCTCATAATTTGTCTACAGGAAACATGGTTAAGATGTCCTCCTGTGAAAGAAGGCTATGCCACAATGCTGAATCCTGCAGGAAAAAATTCTCATGGACGCCCTTTCTCCGGCCTGATAACCATGATGAAAATCGGATGTGATTGGAAGGTGCTTAGAAGTGAAAACCCAAATCTGTTTGTGCAATGTACGCTGATGCAACAAAAAAGTCACGATGGGAACAATCCACAACAACTCCTCGTATTAAATGTATACTGGAATCCGGCGATGATCACCACCAAACGATTTATAGGCACGGTAACAAATCTGTTGGACAAGCACATGCACAAGAAGAACAATATCATACTACTAATATGTGGTGACATGAACTTGTCCTGGTTTTCTGAGAAGGGTGTGCGAATAGCCAATGACCGTGCCAACAGCCCCTCAAATCAGGAGAGAAGGATCATCTGGGATAATATCATGGAGGCGTATGATTGTGATATGGTCAACGGTCAAATTGATGGCGACAGGCCCCCTAAAATTACGTGGCAGAATTTGGACACTGCAAAGGTTTTGGACTATATATGGGTCTCAAAACATGCCTGGAACTCACTTCATGAATTGAATGTAACCCCCACAAAAATCAGTGACCATAACCCGTTAGTATTACATCTGAGGATACATTCAGGAACAAATAAGTCAACAGCGACTCAAGCTCTGGAAGTAAACAACGGAAAAAACAGGCTACGATTATCTACTGCTCAGATATCCAGTCTAACGGCGAAACTGGACGAAGCAGACCGTCTGTCTCTGTGTAACGTGGATTATGTATCACTCTTACCGCTGAAAAGTTTACCGACCTTGTGGAAGAAAAATTCCGAGAAAAAACATATCCATGAATGGAGCACAAGAGTCAACGAAGAAAAAAAGCGCCTAAAGAGTGATATACGCAAGCTGAAAGCGCAAGGTGGTATTAACAGCGCCATCCTAATAAAAAAAAGGTCCCAAACATACCGTAATTGGTCTAAGGCATTTAAATTCCAACGCGACCAAGAAAGAGGCGAACTCATGCTGACCATGATAAGATCACACAAATGCAGAGACATCTGGCACATTCTAAACAACTGTACAGCCGACCAAGAGACGAAAATGGCAAACGTGGTCACGGAGGCGGAGTGGAATAAACATTTTCTTAAGGTTTTCTCAGGAGATAATGAAATTGATATCAAACAAAGAAACCTAAGGTCTGTAAACTGGGACTGCACCGAAACCAGGGATGACATCCTATTTGCCATTGAAAAACTGAACAACTCGCGAGCCGCTGGGCCAGACGGCATTTCCAACGTTATGCTCAAACAACACAAATCGGAATGGGCAAAATTGATCGAAATTCTATTTGCCAACATCAAAAAGCTTAGAGAGATACCGGCATCGTGGACATCTGCAATTATAGTCCCTATATTTAAGAAAGGCGATCGAGCTGTTCCGGCAAACTATCGCCCTATCGCCTTACTGGACACCATCGGCAAAGTGTTTGCGAACTTCCTGGAAAAAAAACTAATGAAGTGGGCTAACACGAGAGGAATCACTGATCCCAGACAAACGGGCTTTACGAAAGGCGTTGGAACTGAAAACAACCTGACCCTGTTAAACCTACTCAAGTTGAATGCTATGGAAAAAAAACACAGTTATTTATAGCATTCATTGATCTTCATCAAGCCTTCGACTGCATAGATCGGGAAACCTTGTGGGCCAAATTAATCAACTGGAATTGTCCAGAGGAGATTCTGTTCCCCATCATTGCATTGCATACAGCCACGACCATTCAGATAAGGCTAAATGAAGCCGGGACTCTATCGGATAAAATGAAGACCCAGAGAGGTGTAAAACAGGGATGCCCTATTGCAGCATGCTTGTTTAAACTATTCATCGCGGATATTCCATCAGCATTGAAAGAGGTGCGTCGCTTTCCACCGAAACTGAATGGATTCCACCTAAACTGCTTAATATACGCAGACGACATAATCCTAATAGACACCACGCCGATCGGCCTACAACGTCTATTACATAAATTATACCAATACATGAATATAAACCATCTGAAGATAAATACGTCAAAAACAAAAATTATGAAAATTGGAACGCTGAAAGGAACAAAGAAAAAATGTTTCAAGTGGCAAATTGGAAATACGAGTCTTGAGGAAGTAAACGAATTCAGATACCTAGGTATAATGATATCCTCCTCGATATGTGAGAAGAGCTGGTCAAAAAATCTACTATGTCGTATGAATACCTTGGCCATCCAAGGAACCAGAATTCATAAACTTTTCGGTAAATTTTCCCTGACCCCAATTCGGCTATTCTACTTGCAAAAAGTAATTCCATGTGTCACCTATGGAACCGAAGCCGGTTGGAATCTCGATTACAACATCTGGGCAAAACTGGAAGGATATTTCTGGCGACGTGTCTTAAAGCTACCGAAATGCTTCTCAACATCAATAATAAGGCATGAACTTGCCTTGGATGCTCTACACACAACAGTTATTTGGAAATCAATAGCTCTACTGAGAAAGATGACAATAATAGAGAAAGAACCCGCCTATGAAATCTTAGCAACCGACGATGTGTGCCCTTCAAAGACGATCCTAAACATCTGGGCCACAAGAATTCACGACATCATGCGAGCAGCCAATATAAGCAAGGAAATGCTGGTAAAATGGCCTCAACTCGCAAAGAAAAAACTAAAAGAATGGGCTTGGGTACAAAACATCGAGCGTCTGGAGAAAATGGCATCGGCGCCTAAATTGGGACCGACCATCAACAAGATAAATAAGATGCCGAGATATCTTACTCAGTTTCCTTCTAGACATCACCGTGACCGCTTTCTTCATCTGCGAATGAATGCGCTACGAACAAAAGAAGTTTTACTAAGACGGAAAGCCCCAACGATCTGTGACAACTGGTGCAGATTTTGTCTAAAGGAAACCGAAACCATAAAACATTTGGTGATTGGTTGCACTAAACTGAATTCAATTAGATCGATACATCTGAGCAAATATGCACCAACAAATGGCAACATGGAGGATTGGTGGTTTAGAATACTGAGTGGGAGCTCCGTATTTCTAACTTGTTCGGTGATAAACTTTATCGACATGCTCGATGTATAAGATTGTAGGCCGGATATGAGAACTGTAATCCTTGAGCTTCCTTAATAGAATGGGGAAATGATTAAGAAATAGTTTTTCAAAACTTTCAAAAATGTTTATAAACTTTCTGTATTAGATTAAAAAATATATTATCTTTTTTTTTTTTTCTCACAGAAATGTCTAGTACCCTGGAATGGCTAGAGGACAATTTCCCACATGAAGAAATGTCACAAGATAGTGAAACTAATGGTAAACACTTTATAATATAAACCATTTATTTATTATTTTTTTTATATACATTTAACATATATATTATTTTTTTGTGCAGAGCATACCAAAATAGAAAAAACTTCAGAAAACCCTGTTATGGATAACAGTCTTCACAATATAGAAGAAAAAATTGATGTATTGTTGGCTAATTTTAATAATTTAAAAACTTTTGTAGAAAATCATTTCAAACCAAAAACCTTGTACCATTGCCCCACATGTACTTGTCCCTCCTCACCATATCCCAGTAAATTATCCCCAAACCCTCTCCATAATCCAAAACTTTTTGATGAGACTTCCATCCCTTCTTCACCTAATACCAATCATGTTGAAACCCCAAATTCTCCTGTTTTTGTTTCTGTTTCTGCCTCACCTTCTCTGTCATAAATTATTAATATATGTTAAATAAAGTTTAATTTTTATATTGTATTGTGAATAGTTTCTGTTTTTTTTTAAAAAAACAATGTAGGTGTCCGCGGATAGTGCAGGTGTTCTGAAATGTTCATAAATAAACGAAAATGGAGGTGTCCTGAAGAACAATACGGACAGCGTCCTCAGGACACCCCCATTTTGTTTATTTGCGAACATTTCAGGACACTGCGAGTGTTCTTAGAACACATTCAACTTGCCAGCGAACAATACGGACTACGCCTTCAGGACACCCCCTACGAACATTCCAGGACACCGGGAGTGTTCTTAGAAACGTCTTCAGAACACCCCCATTTTGTTTATTTGCGAACATTTCAGGATACCGCGGGTGTTCTTAGAACACATTCAACTTGACAGAGAACAATACGGACAGCGTCCTCAGGACACCCCCATTTTGTTTATTCGCGAACATTTCAGGACACTGCGAGTGTTCTTAGAACGCATTCAACTTGCCAGCGAACAATACGGACTACGCCTTCAGGACACCCCCTACGAACATTCCAGGACACCGGGAGTGTTCTTAGAAACGTCTTCAGAACACCCCCATTTTGTTTATTTGCGAACATTTCAGGATACCGCGGGTGTTCTTAGAACACATTCAACTTGACAGAGAACAATACGGACAGCGTCCTCAGGACACCCCGTACGAACATTCCAGGACACCGGGAGTGTTCTTAGAAGCGTCTTCAGAACACCACCATCTTGTTTATTTGCGAACATTTCAGGACACCGCGAGTGTTCTTAGGACACATTCAACTTGACAGAGAACAATACGGACAGCGTCCTCAGGACACCCCCTACGAACACTCCCCGGACACCGCGAGTGTTCTTAGAAGCGTCTTCAGAACAACCCCATTTTGTTTATTTGCGAACATTTCAGGACACCGCGAGTGTTCTTAGGAAACATTCAACTTGACAGAGAACAATACGGACAGCGTCCTCAGGACACCCCCTCCGAACACTCCCCGGACACCGCGAGTGTTCTTAGAAGTGTCTTCAGAACACCCCCATTTTGTTTATTTGCGAACATTTCAGGACACCTCGGGTGTTCTTAGGACACATTCAGCTTGACAGAGAACAATACGGACAGCGTCCTCAGGACACCCCCTACGAACATTTCAGGACACCGGGAGTGTTCTCAAAAACGTCTTCAGAACACCCACATTTTGTTTATTTGAGAACATTTCAGAACACCGCAGGTGTTCTTAGAACACATTCAACTTGACAGAGAACAATACGGACAGCGTCCTCAGGACACCCCCTACGAACACTCCCCGGACACCGCGAGTGTTCTTAGAACAGTTTCACTTTGCTTGCGAACAAAACGGACACATATTGAGTCCTTAGAACACCCCCCAGTCAGTTTATTTAGAACATTTCAGAACACCCGTGATGTCCGCAAACAAATCGAACACAAAAAGAACATCTAACACATAAAAAACACAACTTTCATCCTATCTAATACACTCCCACCCTCCCCAAACACTCCTACACACCAACACACTCTACTAAATACACATTTTGAACAAAGTTTCACCGCGCTGTCCGCGGACGTCCGCGAATCCAAGATGGCGGGCGCTACCGAAAAATCTGACGCGCTTCACTCTCCACGCCGTCCAATCAGCGAACACGTTGCATGTCCGCGAACATCACGCAAGACGATTGGCCAACCAGGACACTGTCCGCGGAGCGAACAGGGAAGTGTGTCCGCGAACCGAACACAGATATCACTAATTTTTTTTACCTACTTTTTGGTCATTTTTTAAAAAACTACTGGACGGATTTTCACCAAATTTGCAAAAGCACGCCTTCGGGACCAATCCGCTGCACCTGGTCCAAATTTGGTGGAAATCCGTCCAGCGGTTTGGGCTGTAGGCGCGAGCAAAATTTTTTTCCCATTCAGTCTATGGGAAAAAAAAAAGTTTTGGGACCCCCCCTATAACTTTGCCCCCCTGGACGAATCCTCACCAACCTTTGCAAAAGGATTCAGAGTGACCCAAATACTTTTTTTGCAAAGTTTGGTGAGGATCCGTCCAGGGAGAGCGAAGTTATAAGCCGCCCAAAAAGTGCTCTTCCTATGGAAACAGCAACTTAACCATAACTACATGGCCACTACCGTGGCCATGTAATATATATATATACATTGAAGATCGTGCGATCGTGAGAACACTTTATGTATTACACCTTTTCGTAATTCATGGGCACCATGTTTACAGAATCAATAAAAAGGTTTTGTCAGCGTCACATAATTTTCTGGGCTATGGTTTTACATCTAGGTGCGGGGACACATGGGAAAAGCTAGCATAAAAACATGAGGTAGAACCAGGTTGGTGTATACATTAACATAGGCAAGAGCCTGCAACATTCTACGTATAATCAGAAAGGTTAACCAATTACTTAAAACGACATTTCATTACTCAAGACAGTACATATTATTTTATGAGACTCGTATATTGCAACACTTAATTGTTCAGCCCTTGGCCCTGATATTGAGACCTGTTTGAGGCCGATTTAGTGCCCCCAACCCCCACTCTTGGCTGCCTGCCCTTGAAACCACCTCCCGCAACCCCCGCTCCCTTGCTGTCCCTCCTCCCGCCTCCCATCCCGCCCATCGCGCTCTGATTGGTCCATTGGCTGTGTTGTAGGAAGTGTAGCCTCCGTAGCTACACCGGGGCCACCATTTACGATTCCATCCTGCCGTTGAGTGTGAGCCCTTGGCCCTGATATTGAGACCTGTTTGAGGCCTATTTAGGGCCCCCAACCCCCACTCTTGGCTGCCTGCCCTTGAAACCTCCTCCCGCAACCCCCGCTCCGTTGCTGTCCCTCCTCCCGCCTCCCATCCCGCCCAATGCGCTGTGATTGGCCCATTGGCCGTGTTGTAGGAAGTGTAGCCTCTGTAGCTACACCGGGGCCACCATTCACCATTCCGTCCTGCCGGTGAGTGTGAGCCCTTGGCCCTGATATTGAGACCTGTTTGAGGCCTATTTAGTGCCCCCGACCCACACTCTTGGCTGCCTGCCCTTGAAACCCCCTCCCGCAACCCCCGCTCCCTTGCTGTCCCTCCTTCCGCCTCTCATCCTGCCCATCGCGCTGTGATTGGCCCAATGGCTGTGTTGTAGGAAGTGTAGCCTCCGTAGCTACACCGGGGCCACCATTTACGATTCCGTCCTGCCGGTGAGTGTGAGCCCTTGGCCCTGATATTGAGACCTGTTTGAGGCCTATTTGGTGCCCCGACCCCCACTCTTGGCTGCCTGCCCTTGAAACCCCCTCCCACAACCCCGTGCTCCCTAGGCCATTACTTCCCATCCCAGGGCAGTCCTCTGCCCGGGCAGCCCTACGACTAAGAGCCCAAGACAAAGAGCGGCTCCAACAAGTGGCGGCTCCAGATGGTATATGCAGGTATCAGAAGGAGAAGCTAGAAGCCAACAATAAGTAAGTGTGGCAAGGGCAGGGTCAGAAGAAACTACTTCACGCCATACTACCCTACCACTCAACCTTAGAACCTAAACCGTTGTAAAAATCTCCATACTGTGCTAGCTTTGCGTGTAGAAGTTCGCATTTACAGCATGTCTGTGGCATAATTGCATTTATGAAACAAGAAATTCCCGCTGACTTTAGAGGTGTGCCTAATAAGCTCTCTGTGCAAGACTTGAATATAGAAGTGTGCCTAGTACCGTCCCCTGGTTGACTTTAAAAGCATGCCCAAATAACCTCTCTGTGCAAAGTTGATTTCAGAATTGTGCCTAATAACCTCTCTGTGCTATTAGGCATCTAGAAGTGTGCCCAATAGCCTCCCCGTGAAAGCTGCATTTAGAATTGATCCCAATAGCCTCTCTGTGAAAGTGCATTTAGAATTGTTCCCAATAACCCTCTCTGTGAATTTAGAAGTGTGCCTAATAGCCTCCCAGTGAAAGTTGCATTTAGAATTGTTCCCAATAGCCTCTCTGCGAAAGTTGCATTTAGAATTGTTCCCAATAGCCTCTCTGTGAAAGTTGCATGTAGAATTGTTCCCAATAGCCTCTCTGTGAAAGTTGCATTTAGAAGTGTGTCCAAAAGCCTCTCTATGAATGTTGCATATAGAAGTGTGCCCAATAACCTCTCTATGAATTTAGAACTGTTCCCAATATCCCCTCTATGAAAGTGCATTTAGAAGTGTGCCCAATAGCCTCTCTGTGAAAGTTGCATTTAGAATTGTTCCCAATAGCCTCTCTGTGAAAATGCATTAGTAGTGTGCCCAATAGCCTCTGTGTGAAAGTTGCATTTAGAAGTGTGGCCAATAACCTCTCTGTGAATTTAGAAGTGTGCCTGATAGCCTCCCGGTGAAAGTTGCATTTAGAATTGTTCCCAATAGCCTCCCTGTGAAAGTTGCATTTAGAATTGTTCCCAATAGCCTCCCTGTGAAAGTTGCATTTAGAATTGTTCCCAATAGCCTCTCTGTGAAAGTTGCAGTTAGAAGTGTGCCCAATAGCCTCTCTATGAAAGTTGCATATAGAATTGTGCCCAATAACCTCACTATGAATTTAGAACTGTTTCCAATAGCCCCTCTATGAAAGTGCATTTAGAATTGTGCCCAATAGCCGCTCACTGAAAGTTGAATTTAGAAGTACATTTAGAAGCTGTATTTAGAAATGTGCCTAATAGCCTCTGTGTGAAAGTTGAATTTAGAAGTGTACCCAATAGCCTATCTGTGAAAAGTTGTATTCAGAAGTATGCCCAATAGCCTTTGTGAAAGTTGCATTTGTAGTGTTCCCAATAGCCACTCGGTGTAAAGTTGAATTTAGAAACGTACCCAATAGCCGCTCATGTAAAATTGTATTTGGAAGTGTGCCCAATAGCCACGTTGTGAAAAGTTGAACTTAGAAATACATTTAGAAGTTGTATTTAGAAATGTGCCTAACAGGCCTATTGTGAAAATTGGACTTAGAAGTGTGCCCAATACCCACTCATGAAAACCTGTATGTAGAAGTGTGCCCAATAACCTCTCTGCGAAAGCTGAATTCAAAGTCTGCCCAATAGTCGCTCATCAAAAGTTGCATTTAGAAACACATTTAGAAGTCGAATTTAGAAATGTACTCAATTACATCTCTGTGAAAAGCCGAATTTAGTGTGCTCCATAGCCTCTGTGTCCTAATTGAATTTAAATATGTGCCCAATCGCCTCTACGTGAAAGTTGAATTTAGAAATGTGCCCAATAGCCTCTCTGTGAAAGTTGCATTTAGAAGTGTGCCCAATAGCCTCTCTGTGAAAGTTGCATTTAGAAGTGTGCCCAATAGCCTCTCCGTGAATTTAGAAGTGTGCCCAATAGCCTTTCAGTGAAAGTTGCATTTAGAAGTGTGCCCAATAGCCTCTCTGTGAAAAATGCATGTAGAAGTGTGCCCAATAGCCTCTCTATGAAAGTTGCATATAGAAGTGTACCCAATAACCTCTCTGTGAACTTAGAATTGTTCACAACAGCCTCTCTGTGAAAGTTGCATTTAGAAGTGTCCCCAATCGCCTTTCTGTGAAAGTTGCATTTAGAATTGTTCCCAATAGCCTCTCTGTGAAAGTTGCATTCAGAAGTGTGTCCAATAGGCTATCTGTGAAAGTTGATTTTGAAGTGTGCCCAATAACCTCTGAGGGAAAGTTAAATGTAGAAGGCGCCCAATAGCCTCTCTGTGAAAACGGAATTTAGAAGTATGCCCAATATCATAATAGTCTAATATAGTGCCGGGTCGAACCGACTAATCTCCCTAATAACCTCTCTGTGCAAAGTTGAATTGCGAGAAGTGTGCCTACTAGCGTGCCCTAATTGAACTGACTAGTGTCAGAATAGTCTCTCTGCGCCTAGTTCAAATTAGAAGTGTACACGACAGCATTGAGGTTAAGAAGCGTGCCAAAATACCCTAATTAATCCTATTAGTATACCTAATAGTATATCTGTGTCACGTAGAATCTAGAACTGTGCCTAATAGTCTAATATCCCCTCTTTACAAAATTGAATCTAGTAATAGACCTAATATCTCTGTGTAGAGTTGTAACCTAGAAGTGTACCTAATAGTATCTAATAGCCTAATATCATCTCTGTGCAAATTGAACTTAGAAGTGTGCCTGAACTTAGAACTACAATTAGAAAGCCATCCTAAATCCACCTAAAAGCTTGTACCAAGCATGAGTGCACCCACAAACCCACAGCCACAGTCTGTCAGAAACGACTGCCATGGACTGTCCCCACTGCCCGATCTGCCTTCCCTCCCATCCCCCCCTTCCCAAATCACCCCTCCCTTCTTCACACTCCCTGCCATTCATCTCTCCAAACACCAAGCCAGAGGGGCACAATGGCGAGCCAACCATCCTAAGACCACTCCTCCCATGAACCCCACCACCGACCAGCCAACGTTAACCATGCCTGCTCCGCTCACTATCATACCTGGCACACCCCGCCCTGCATGCATCAACCCGCCGCCTTGTCCTCAAACCCCAACCACCTTCCCCCGACCGCACCCTTTCCCCTTCCTAAAAACTGTACGCCTAGCCCTAGCAGGAACCGAAGCCGCATCCCTCTTCCCCTCTGACCCCCCTACCCTCTCTCACGCTCCAATCGCAACAAAGAAACTAAAGAGGAAATGTACCTGGTCCCCCACACTCTCTCAGCACTCTTCGCCTCCCCTGTCTTGACCCACCACCTCATTCCCGCACTCACCTCCTTCCCCCATGGCTTCACCCTTCCTGAAACCCCTCTCCCTCGATTTCTCAACAACTGCAACTGAAACTCCTAACCGCCCATACCCCACCTTCAAATTCCCCAAGCCAGAACGGATCATCCTAACACACGCAGCCACCCAATCCCGCCCGAAACCCACCAATACTTCTGCTCGCCCACTATTCCCATCGATCATCACCCACCTTACCCCTCCCCCTCTCCAGCTTCCACTCTCTCCGCCACACCCCCTTCCGCTCCAGCTGCGAGACCAACCTCGCCTGCCGATATGAAATGCATCCTATTTAATGCCCGATCCGTAGCAAAAAACAGACACTGCATCTTTGACCTCCTCGCCTCTGAGAAACCAGACTTGGTTTTCATCACCGAAACTTGATTCTCACGAAATTGCCCCAATCGCTAATGAAGCCTTCCCCCCAAACTACTCCCTCATCCCACTGAACCGTCCCTCCAGAGGAGGGGGAGTAGCATTCCTCTTCAAGTCTCTCTACCACGCCTCAATCATCGACAACCAACCTTCCATTCCTTCCTGCAAATCTCTCCTCGTTAAACTATCCCTCTACGCCTCGCTCTCACACAGCTTCCTAATAATCTACAGGCCCTCTGGCTACGATAGACAATTCGCAAACAACCTCTGCGACTCTATTGCCACCCTTCAACTAAACCATCCCAACCTCACCCTTCTTGGAGACTTCAACATATGGCTCGACATCCCCACCAACCCTATGACACACTCTCTCGTTGACGGTTTGGACGCCATTAACCTTCAACCACACATAAATGGCCCGACTCACTATAAAGGACACACTCTTGATGCCATCTTTAGCACCAACACCCTGATTCATCTAAACCCCCTCCCATCCCTATCATCTGGTCCGATCACTTTATTCTCTCATTTCGCCATTCGCTCACCCATCCCCCTTCCCGTACTTGAATCTGAACCTCCAAATCTAGGCAAATGCTGGATAAAATGAATTATAGTCCCAGACCTAGCCGACGTGCTCCTCCAGTCTCCACCACCTACTTGCCAACTCAGTAAACAACTAACCCCCAACGTCTTTGACTCATGGCTCAACGCATCTCTGAAGCGGCTCACACCCTCTTGCAAACCATCACCCCGCCGTGGCCTCTTTCCCAAATGGTTCACCCCTGAGTTGAAGACCACTAAACGTCTATATAAATACCTAGAACACAAATGGCAGAAAGACAAAACTCGGGAGAGCCGGGCCACCCTGGCCCGACACCTTTATCAGTACAAGGCCGAAATCCGGAAAGCAAAAAAAGCCCACTACAACTCCCGAATCCTAAACTGCAAAAACCTGAGCAAAGAACTCCACAAAATCATCTCCGAATTCACCAAACCGACTTGTACCACGACCATCCCGACCCCCTCACAATCACTGTGCGACTCACTCTCCCTCCACTTTTACACCCCAGATCTGGAAAGAACAAATACTCTAGCCACCAAACTGACGCTCTTACATCCACCAGGCAATACTCCCCTCATACCGACCTGCCAACCAGCTGCAACCACTACACAACCAACGTTCAAATCCTTTAGCCCAATATCACCAGAGCAATTTCTCAAACTTCTATCTGCCCGCAAACCATCTGGCTCGCCGCTAGACCCTTGCCCAGCAACAACCCTAAAAGAAATCTTTGCTTCCACCTGCGCAGGAGAACATGCAAGATCCTTCATAAATGCCTCCCTTTCCTCTGGTATCTTTCCTGACGCATTCAAAACAGTCCATGTAAAACCCCTGATTAAAAAACCTTCCCTCGACCCTCTCGAGCCGAAAAACTACCGCCCCATCTCAAACACCAGCTTCCTAGCCAAACTCATTGACCGAACCGCCTACTCCCAACTAAATGCCTTTGTCGAAGCCAACAATCTCCTAGACCCTGCACAATCAGGTTTCAGAGCCCGTCACGGAACTGAAACCACCCTAACCTCAACCTGGGATTACCTTAAAAGGACAGCAGACTTCGCTGGATGTGCCGCACTAATCCGTCTTGACCTATCCGCCGCCTTTGACACAATCAATTACTCAATCTTCCTAGACCGCCTCCACTCCCTAGGAATTCGTGGAACCACTCTTAAATGGATAGCTTCATTCCTCAAAGACAGGTACCAAATAACGACACTCTCCACCTATACCTCCCAAGCCCGACCTTTCGACACGGGAGTCCCACAAGGAGCATGCCTATCCGCCCTCCTGTTCAATCTCTACTTGATCACCCTCCCATCAATAATTTGTTCACACAACATCCTGTGTTACAATTACGCTGACGACACTCAACTAATTCTAAAACTCCTGAACTCAAAACCCAACTCTCGACCTGACCTGGCCTCCTGCCTCCTTGACATAGAACTCTGGATGACCCAAAGCCACCTCTTGTTAAACCCCTCCAAAATGGAAATCATGGTTTGTGGCAACTCCGATCTTCTTCCACACCCACTACCCTGGCCACCCGCCATGGGCAACTCACCGACCCCCTCCAACTCAGTGAAAAATCTTGGATGCACCTTTGACTCTGACCTAACACTCTCGCGCCAAGTCAACAACGTATCAAAGTCCTGCCACTACCGCTTTAAAACCCTTAAACGCATCTTTCCATATCTCTCCTTTCCCAACAGACTCTCCGCGGTCCAATCAATCGTTATAGCAAGACTAGACTACGCAAACCCCCTATACCTCGGAATCCATGCCTACCAACTGAATAAACTTCAAAGGGCACAAAAAGTGGCAGCCAAAATGATACTTGCGCTCGGCCCACAAGACCACATCTCCCCAGCCCTTAAAACGCTGCACTGGCTTCCTGTTGCACGAAGGGTGACCTTCAAAACCTTATGCATCTCCCATCGAGCACTGCATAAAACCGGACCCCAATATCTTCAAGACAAGCTAAAACCTTATCACCCCAACGCACCATAATATCAAGCTCAGCCGGCCTCCTAGTCATACCTAAGACAAACTCAGTCAGGTTAGGCGGATCATCATTCTCAGCCTTGGCCCCCACGCTATGGAACTCACTCCCACCCCACATCCGTCTAACTGAGGATTTAGCGTCTTTCCGCAAACTGCTGAAAACCTGGCTCTTCCCCTAAAATCAACCTATACCAATCTAACCCAATCTGACCAACAGCATCTCAATGACACCAATCCAACAAACTACATGACGCGATAAATTGACAGCCAGTCAAACTAAAAGGACAATCAGAATTAACCGAATAAAATAGATCAAAACAATGAAGTGGTTAATAAGAATAAATCATACGGAAACAGTAAAGAGACAAACTCCTGAAATGGACATAATGCAAGAGCAGCGAACAAAATGAATGGCTTGGGTAAAATTGTTAGAATTGATGAAGCGTGTGGACCAGATGAATGCTTTGAGTGGAAGAACGCACGAGTAGAAGAACAAACGGCTATATAATTTGAACGAGTGTATAAATTGAATGAATATCTAAATTGGATGAGTGTATAGAAGGGATGATCAGGTTGAGCGGTTGGGTATGAAGAGGGATAAATGCATAGAGCGCCTGAGTGTATAAAGCGGATGAATGCATAGAGCACCTGAGTGTATAGAGCACCTGAATATACAAAGCACCTGAGTGTATAGGGCGCCTGAGTGTATAGACCGCCTGAGTGTATAGAGCGCCTGAGTGTATAAAGCGCCTGACTGTATAGAGCGGATGAGTGTATAGAGCGGATGAGTGTACAGAGTGGATGGATGTACAGAGCGGATGGGTGTACAGAACGGATGGGTGTACAGAGCGGATGGGTGCAAAGGAGCGCTGAAAGCGGACAAGAATCAAATGAATGGCGTGGGTAAAATAGTTAGAATAGATGAAGCGTGTGGACCAGACAAATGCGTTTAGTAGAAGAACGCACAAATAGAAGAACAGATGACTATAGAATTTGAATGAGTGTATAAATTGAATGAATATGTAAATTGGATAAGTGTATAGAATGGAAGATCAGGTTGAGCGGTTGTGTATGAAGATGGGAAAATGCATAAAGCGCCTGAGTGTATAGAGCGCCTGAATGTATAGAGCGCCTGAGTGTACAGAGCGCCTGAGTGTACAGAGCGGATGAAGGTATAGAGCAGATGAGTGTAGAGAGCAGACAAATATACGGAACAGGATTACTGCGTATTAGCGAATGACTTTATAAGGCTGATGAGTGCATATTGCTGTTGAATGCGCAGGGACCGGATATGCTCGGGGAGCGGATGTGCACGGGGAGCGGATGTGCGCAGGGAGCGTATGAGTGCGGGGAGCGGATGGGGGTGGGGAGTGGATGAGTGCGGGGAACGGATGAATGCGGGGAGCGGATGAATGCGGGGAGCGGATGAGTGCGGAGGGCGGGTGAGTGCGGAGGGCGGGCGAGTGCAGAGGGTGGATGAGTGCGGAGGGCAGATGCGCATGGGGAGCTTGTGAGTTCCAGGAGCAGGTAAGTGCAGAGAGCTTGTGATTGCGTCAGGTGGATGAATGCGTAGAGCTGATGAAGGTATAGTGCATACGAGGGGATAAAGCGGACAAATGCCAACACCAGAGGAGTTACTTAGACTATGTGAGTGCGCAGAATGGATAAACATGTATGATTGCGGAATGCATGCAGAGCAGATGAGTGTATAGAACAGATGAGTGCGGGAAACTGATGGATGAGTGGAGCGGGATGGATGAACGTATTGAGTGGAGGGCCGCATTGAACAGACTAGGGTGTAGGGCCGACAAGTCTGAGTACGTAGAGGGGACGCAAAATAGGTGATTACATAGTGCATGTGAGGGCATAAAGGGGACGAGTGCCTGGAGCGAACGAGTGCCTAGAGCGAACGAGTACCCAGAGTGGAACTGACCTGTTACTAGAGCGGACGAGTTGCATAGAGATACTGAATGCGTAGAGTGGATGGATCGAGTGAAGTGGAGCGCATCCGGCATACAAGAGTGCATGCATGGAGCAGACAAGAGTGCATGCATAGGGTGGACTGGAAGCGCGTGAGGCAGACTGGAGTGCTCGGGGCGGACTGGAGTGCATGAGTGCGTCGAGCGAACCGGAGTGTGTCGAGGAGATTGGGATGCATGGAGTGGATAGGAGTGCAAGGAACGGACTGGAGCGCATAGAGCTGCGTGACGTATGTAGTATGTTTGAATGCAGAGAACATTTTGAAAGAGCATATAAGACATCATATCACACCACCACGCTTACTCTCCCCTCTACACCACCACTCAACTAGAACACAGAGATACTATGACACCTTTCGGTATGACTGTTCTCATACTAACATCCGCCGCATACCCCACCGCATTCTAAGTAAAAACCGCTGGTTACACACCCCCAGCCAGGCGTTCTCCTCAGGCCTAACGCAGCCACACCCGGTCTGGATTAATCCTGCCAGAACAAACACATACTCGTGATCTCTCAACCACCACACCTACCGCTAAGAAGCAGCTATTACACGAATACCGCACCAGCTGCACACATAGCCGGTGCTCACACGCACCTTTGACTCTCTCTACTCTCTCTACTGATCTGAACTTCGGTTCCCAAGGGCGTTCAACCTACCAGCACCTTCAGACCATACCAATGGTATATAAGGCGCTATATAAATGCAAAATAACATAACATAACATAACTTGCAAACTTGCGTATTCATGAGAAATTATATTGTATATGGAGATATTACACATTGCTTTTAAAATTTTGTGCAACAACCCTACCCTGTTATTAATAATGGCAAGTTCGAAATTACATCCGTTTGATAACTTTACCAGTGGGTGCTCTGGGATGGACATAGGTTGTCCCATTTTGATATGAACCATCAGCCTTATGTATTTGAGTTGCTAGTGAGGGACTGTTTGTGATGACACCTGCTGCGGTACCTACGCGCCCTGTTGAATTAGAAGGATTTGTCCTTGAGAGTTAAGGTGACGTTAGAGATCTTGCGTCACACCAGGTTTAGCTACTACGGAGACTTAGAGCCCCTCCACTCCGTATGTGACAATATGTATTGGTTGTGTTGAGCTATACCTTCGTAGTGCGCCAAAAAATAATGGAATAGGCAAGTAGTTATGATCAGAGTTATAAATTCCTTTTATTTTTGTGATATTAGAGCCTTTGTGGATGACACGTGTTTCGCCAGAGCTGCCTTTTTCAAATCCAGGCTATATGGTTAGCTCATAGGTCACTGCATCATGCATGAAGAAGCTGATGTTCACAGGGATGAATCCCTCCTGGACAAAGAAGTCCTCCGTATATTCGAGTGTCCCCAAAAAACATGAGGTAGAACCAGGTTGGTGTATACATTAACATAGGCAAGAGCCTGCCACATTCTACGTATAATCAGAAAGGTTAACCAATTACTTAAAATGACATTTCATTACTTAGGACAGTACTTATTACTTTAGGAGACTCGTGCATATTGCAACACTTAATTGTTCACTTGCAAACTTGCGTATTCATAAGAAATTATATTGTATATGGAGATATTCCACATTGCTTTTAAAATATTGTGCAACAAGCCTACCCTGTGATTAATAATGGCAAGTTCGAAATTTCATCTGTTTGATAACTTTACAAGTGGGTGCTCTGTGATGGGCAGAGGTTGTCCCATTTTGGTATGAACCATTGGCCTTATGTATTTGAGGCTATTTCATACAAATGGCTTAGAATCACGGAAAAAGCTGGGTGGCACACAGGCTTAACATTCATGTCTGATACTTCAAACAGGGATCAGGGTTGGGGGTTATTCACAACATACATTATGGGGTCTGTGAGGAGACAGAGCATGTTTTATAGAGGCGGCTTTGTTTTTCTCAGACCCCAGCTTGAGGCCCGGTCATTGTCAGGTCAACTGATGTACTGCGGAAGGTGAAAGATACAGTGTTTGTACTGTTACATGTTTGCTCCCTGTCTCCTGTGAGAACAGGCCTACAGCTGAGCCGCCATGGAGAGGAGGGTGAGGGGAGTGCTGGCTCGCTGTGCTTGGTTGGGGGGGGGAGAACCGCAGCCCTGCAGGCCGCTTGCGCCACTGAGGCCTAGACTGTTGTGCTCAAAATGGAGTGTAGGTGTATCACAAAATGGAGTCTGTACCATGTTGTAGGGTGAGCCGTGCGGTCCCATGCGTCGCCCCGCAGCCATCCCGCATCCTGGGCCCAGGCGCACAGATGGCTGCCGACGAGTCATAAGCTCCACGAGAGGGAGTAATGTGGGGGAGGGGGGTTCTGAAGACCCTTCCTCCCATACACAAGGTACAGGCTATTATAACACTCCAGTCTGTCCAAGACCATTGCTCTAGCCATAACACCTTTGCTGCATGTTTTAGCCTCAGTAATGGTCATGGTAATTGGGGGGGGGCTTGCAAAGTATTTGATCAGTTGAAGGGCAGACGACTGAAAATGACTGTGCCCAAGAACATTATTTTTGTTTTTGATACACATAAAGGCAGGGTGGATTGTTGTTACCATTTATAGTCATGTTCATGATTTTGAAGGCAATTGTTATGTCCTTCACATAGATCTGGATCAGTGTTACATATGACCATAGTTCTCATTCCAGAGATATATATATAAAAGATTCAACAAAAACAAGGGGATTACAGAGAAACGTGTGGGTTCTGAAGTAATCGAGATATCTATTTCTAGGCTGTGCCTGGCATATCCATCTCATGTTGATGTCTCTGAAGCAGCATTTTGGACTTGTTGGATTTTGTGATCAGGTGGAAGATAAACAGAATTGTGTGGCTATTTTCATCCAGGGTAGACTGGAGCTGCTCCTTCACATAGACAAGAATGTGTTGGTACAATGGGTGGGGTGGACCTCAGACTGATGACCATGCAGTAACTGGTAAGATTTAACCTAGTTATGGAGTGTTTGTTCAAATGCTTGCTACAGATATTCTCAAATGAAGGGGCTGTTCATGATATTATGGTTGATAGCCAGCACTTTCAGGTCTGCAGAAGAAGAACTATGAGGACAGGCTCCAGGTTGATGATGTTCTCGATTGCGATATCAAGGCATTAGAACATGTTCTTGAATAAGGATTTCACGCTTGCTACCATCGTCATGAGGTTAGCAGAGATGATGGGTCTGGAGGAACTAGAAGTGCTTTACCAAGGTGCAGAGGTACACAGGTGATGAAATCTTTGGTCTGGGATACAATGCAATTTGAGATTGAACTGACCGTCTCTTGAAAGAATGTTGACCCATTTTCAGATCACTGTTTGAAGGGTGGAGCCATGGAGCTGCGCTCAAATGGAGACCTCAGCTCGTTGGGATTCTTGAGAGCCCCTGAAGATTTGTAGCATGTAATGGAAATGTATTTTGGAGGTAGGATTTCTTCTTGCTAATGCTGGCATAGTGGTAGCATTTATGTTACATGATACAGTTGGCCTTGTTTATCAAAACACTCGTTTTTAGATTTTGGGTTTGAAGATTGCTATGCTTTGAAGGACACTGGTGATTTTAAGCAGGATGACATTTGCATTGGAATCAGCACTCCCAGATGAGGTTTAATTATACTTAAAGTTCAAGGGTGAAACCTATTAAATGGGATGAACAGAGATATTGTCTTGTATGTGTTTGGAGAGATGCTCAATTTGGCTGATGTCTCTTGAAAGTCTGGTGAGTAGCAGGAAGTGGTCTGCATAGGGAAGTGGAACATTACTGAGTTAGAGAGGGAGATATTGGAGGAAAGGCTAGTGCCCAATGTCTGACCTCTGGTGTAGATGGCTGGTAAAGGTAGAGAAGTTAGATTCAGGCTCTAAACATCTTCCAGGAAGGAGATTATTGAAGTGATTGTGTGGCAGTACAGCCAAATGATTGGGTCACCCAGGAGGAGAATGTTACCAGAGATCAACTGGATGTCGGTGTTAAATTTGTGCCATTCTTTCAAAAACTGTTCCTTGTTATGAGGGGGTCAATAGATACAAGTTATAAGTAAAACAGCATTGGGGTTAAGGGGCAATGTCCAAAGTAAACATCCAAAAAAGATATAGGTTTAGTGGAAATCTCAGTTGCCTGGAGATAAGTCTGGTGAATTAGTGCCACTCCTATAGATGGCTTAGGTTTGATCTTGACAAATATTTTATAGCCCACCTGCAAACGAATGTCTGTGAAACTGCTGTAGTTGGCCATGCATTAGGACTATGAGTATATATTCAAGCATGTTGTGGATAATGCGCCAGGGGACCACTCCGGTGGTGATAGTGCACGGTACAAATATTTTTAAACATTAACATACCAGAGGAATGTTTTATTGCAAACGTGGTGTTCATTGCTTCCATGCTGAGGTTTCTATTAGGAATGATCTGCTTACCATAAGAAAGGGGAATCAGAGGGAAAGGGAGTCAATCCAGGGGAAGACTCCTGACCTTTGGAAAAGCCAGACAGTTGAGATGCAGTAGGTTGGTAGTACCTCTGAAGGGGGATGCCAATTTTGATGATTAAGGGGGCACACACACATGGATGATGGGTGGATGAGGTTGCGAAGGGTTTCTACAAATGAGGGAATCGTGTAGTCAAGAGCCAGAATGTTTTAATGATTTGATTGTAACACAAAAGGAGCATTACTGTATTTTTTAACATTAGGATTTTGTTTGAGGAATGTCACAGACATACATTCAATTTAAAGACAGCATTTATTGGGGTGCAGGCAGATATGTTGGACGTATGTGTCATAGAGGGGAAATCCAGGAGCTGCTGTGGTGGGACAATTGTAGAATGCCATGATGTATTCTCTAGAGGCAAGTTTGATTAATGTATAGGTTATGGGCATAACGTTGTTTAACCTCAGGATGAGTTTTTTAACCTACTTCATTGCTGCCTTGGCCTCGCAATGTATCATTTTCATAACGGACAGTTTGTGAAAATGAGTTAGGTGAAGGTATTCATTTGTATATGACCACTACATCATAGGAAGTCATCTCCTGACACCGTGGGGAAAAAATTACGCCCTAAGGAAGTACTTTTTGGATCAAGAACAGGGAGAATGAAATGTCCCCCCCACATAAAGCTTTTACCTAGAAGGGCAAACATAACTGCAGTAGGAAGCCTTAGGACTGTAAATGTAGGAATGAAACAGGTCATAGAGATGAAGGATGACATTTTCACTAGCCAATGAGAGAGGGCACACAGGCCCCTGCCAATCTAACTGAAATACAGAAGAAAACTGCAATAGTAAGGCTTAAGTCTTTAGATGGAAGGGAGTAACCTGCCCTAGAGGTCAAAGATTTATTTTTCAGTGACGATGGACAGACAGCATGCATGTTCTACCCACTTTAATTTATATACAGGATAATTGTATAGCAGCAAAAAGAGGTCTTACATCTGTACATGTGGGAGTAAAACAGGTCTTGCAGGTGTAAGATGTACATTTCACTTTTCTAAGGGCACGGTGCCCTTTCAGATTTAATTTATATACAGGAGCAAACATAACCACAAGAGGAGTCAGTTATCATTATATGGGGGAAGCATATAGAATACAGGACGCAAAGTATATACAAACTCAGATTACATTCTAAAATGGCGAGGAACCAGGGATAAAGGATTGGCATGAGTAGGATTATGCACTTATAATGGGGCAGGCTTCGTTTTTGCATCTGTTTTTTTTAGATATACCATAGAGAAAAGAAACTGCTAAACATTTTTGAAATTTTTGAATAAGGATCTAATTTGACAATATTACAGGTGAGGTAAAGAAGTTACAATGGAGGGAGCATGACAGGGCGAGTAGAGGATTTTACTTTGTGGCCCTTACCCACAAGATACAGCAAAGTAAAGGAGCTGCCAGGTAAGAGCTTGTCAGAGTTGAGGGTGAACAGTATTGAGAAGATTTAAATATGTTCGCTAGAAGATGAGCATAGACTTAAAGCTATGAGGACCATATGAGTTGCAGGAGGGGAAGATGCGGCAATGTCGGCAGAATCTATAGAACACAGAGTAGTACCCTGCGGCCATTTTGCGTAAGCATACAACTTCAAATCAACAATCTGAAGCTCTGTAAAGTAGGATAGCACAAGGAAGGGGGGAAGAGCTTAATGAAAGGGACAGGTTAGAGGAAGCAGATATGGAAGCATGTATGAGGGAGAGAAAAGAACCCAAAGTAACTGCGAGACTAGCAGAACAGGTCAGGAGGGAGGGGTACATCATGGCAAATGTGGCACTGGCCAGAATGGTGCTGTGCAGGCATGGGCTGATACACAGTGGCACTGCTGTCATTTATCAAGGCACAAGGCAAAGCGGCAGGAACGTAAGCCCTCTCAACTTCTGCCCTCTGCCTCTGGGGGAGGACTGCCTCTGGCATTAAACCTGGTAGTCCTTCCACCCGGGGTTGAGAAGGATCCTTAGCCCCACTGGAAAGGGACCGATCTATGGCCCTGTCAGAGTAGAGATAGAGGCTTGGGACTCTAAGTAAATGAGAAGCGAGCTTGCTTTGTGGATAATATGATCATCTGCTACTTCTGTTTATTTCTCTATTCATTGAAATTGTGTATCAATAAAGTTCAACGCTAATAAAATAGACCAAGCAAATGCTTATGACACTAACACAATGTTTGTGCATTGGGAGATACAGATGAGTGAGCATAGGGTGAATTAGAATTGAATCTACGCACTGTAAGAGCTCATCTCTGAGTCACCTCCAAGTGCACAGGTATGCCACTTGATTTAACCTGTCTGGAGTGTCTATACAGCCTCACTCAGCTTCACGTGGAAGGCATAAGCAGGCCTAAGCAGTAGGATGCCATTCAGAAAACTATATTAACATGTTTCCATACCATTTACACTCAGTAAAAGGGCTGAAGAAGGATACCGTTTGTATCCTTAAGAGTATTCTGAGCACACAAAATTCAGTAGTTATAGAATACATAAAGAAACACTCAAACTGCACAGTGTATATTGCTCAGATGTACTTAATTGTCAGTAAAATATACTTTATTCCAGGATATGCTGCATACAAAAAAGTTGCTTGCTTTCCAGAGTAGCAGAATATGGTCGTAGGAGAGTAGGAATCGTGCCTTTCAAGGGATCACAAGCCTATGTATGCTTATTAGAGATAGAATGAAACTGTTTCCCACATGCAACTTTGAGTGACACTTTTCACAATAGGCGTACTAAAAGTGAGAGCTATTTGTTCTGCAAATGAAACTGACTTCCGAACCCAGTTCTGAAGTAATTATGGAAACCAAGTTCTGGCAGTCAGGAGCATTTTTAATTGTTCAGAATGTATTTTAAATGTGAAATAATGTGCATAGGACGTCAAATAGTTGTAGTTGTAAAAGTAGGTTTTTCCAAGACAAGCTGGTTTGGCAGTCCTTGGTGGTGAATCCATCCACAAGGGTTGATCTACTGAGACAGAACTCACCGGAGGTATGAAAGGAACCTATAGAGAGAGGCTTGCTTTGGTTACATAATGCAGACTTGAAAATGCATGCACTCATAGGTAAAAAAAGAGAATTGCTGGGTTCCTGCTCCTTGTGATCTCTATTCTACTCGTGTATGGTGCTTGGTCATTCTGAAGGGCATTTACTGCAAATGTGCTTGTGACTTGAGCAGCAGCTTCTGATTCCTTTGTGAAATATAGATGACACAGAGGTTCTACTGAATGGGGTGATTCACAGCATCTACAGAAAGGGGAGTAAGTACAGCTAGGCTTTCCCATATTCAATAAACATAAACAAGGTACTTTAACATAGTTTAATGTGACAAGTTGAAAGTTGACATTTCACCTGCCAGGCAAGGCATTTCTTTCATTTCATGTGAGTAGTTCATGCGGCCCCCTTTTTACATCAAGTACATTTTGACAGGTGGGTTAATGCCCCTTTTGTGTCCTTAGTCCCGCCTCCTTTTGAGATGTGATTGATATAAACTTGATATAAATTTGATATACAAATATCAAAGATGATATCTATTGTATATCAAACGTATATTTTTTTATATATAAAGTGTTTTCTAATTGTATATCAAAAGGAAATTCTAAGAAAATCTGAATATTGACGCTCATTTGCTGAAAACTTTCCATAGCAACTTTTAAAAAAAATATAAGCTTACTAGATATTTTCTAATGTGGCCAATCTTTTTGGGAAGAACAGGTCTATCCATACAGGTTTTGAAGGCAAAAAAGCAAGATGTTTCTATGGTTTACAAAGCTTCCTGCTACTCGTGAGATGTTATTGCTGGTCAGATAGGGATTGCCCAAGAGGCAACAGCACCTTTTGCTTTATTTCAGTGTCAGTATTTGGTGAAGAGGTGAAGTGTAGCAAAATTATGTGTTGAAGAGTTGAAACATTACACAAACGGAAACATATTTGCCTTGAGTGTCCCTGGTGCAAGACAAAGGTTCTTTCATGGAAAATAATGTGACTTGTGTTATTGAATTGCAGCTTGCTTAGGACAAAACTATGCAGTTCATGTAATAATTACCTTTAACTTCAGGAGCACATTTCATCATGAGAGATACTGTAGTATAATTTAGCGTGTTTTGGAGTGCAGCGCCACTGCATGGGATCACAGTTAATTTAGCGTGTTTTGGGTTGCAGCGCCACTGCATGGGATCACAGTATTGCTGTAATGTGGTACAGCAAGCCATGTGTTGCCAGGGTAACATATGGACAGGTATATGAAGACAGGATATTTATGTTAAAGCACACTATTTTTCTCAATAATTAGTTTAAAAGCACACCATCTTTTTCTCACCTGAAATGCCTCAATTACAGGAGAAACATTAGATACTTAATTAATTAATTTGATTAACAAATACTAACACAATTTTAACTCCATAACATTATAATGTGTTCTCCATATGCAAAATGAGGCAGGCTGAGATTCATTTTAAACGTGTGTTCAGATTTTTTTTTTTTCTCTCTCTTTGCTCTGTTCACGGTCTTTGCAGGAAATAAAATTCGCATAGCAGGAAATCAGTTAGATACAGTTGCTTACTGTAAACGTGAGCCATTGTTGAGGAAGAAGGGTAGACTAGTGTGTATTTTGATTGGTGACACGTCACCTTAGGGGCTGTAACAGATGTTTCTTGAAGCAGCTCGGGGAGAACGAGAGGGAGAAGACATTTTGCAGAGTTGCAGTGAGGTCGTTTTCGTTCTGCTGCTGTGAGGAGCTGGACCACTGACCTTCAGGGACTGGGGTTTCCTAGTCGTTTGGCACCGGCTTGAGAACTGCATGTTCTCGCTGGGTGCTTTAAAGAAAGAAAAAAGATCCCTGGGTCACTGCTCAAAGACGACGAGCCAGGAGACTTTGCGTGCTGAAAAGCTACATATAGCTGGTAAATATACAAATGGAGTGAGATTGCTGTGACTGCCAGATGAATGATCTAATATTAGACAGGCAGTGTAGCGATAGGGAATTCTCCTGTGTTTAAATGCCAATTTATAATATATGTGCCATCTAAATGACTGTTCTTTTTATTGTTGCAAAAGATAATGAAATGCCTTGTATTTTTGCACTTGTTTCCCTTCTGTTTATTCTAGAAAAGACTGCCTCGCAAAGATGGTAATGTATTATTTTGAAATGAAACTGTTATAAATCACAGCCTGTGCAAAGGTTTTTGTTTTTGCTTCTGTCTTTCTCTGGTGCATTTAGCGCATATCACATAATAAAAGGGGAGGTTATTAGGTAATATATGTGCCAAACTTCCTATGCAGATGAAGTAATGTTATGAGCAATTATAAATAGCTGGGTGAGTGGTTCCACTCAGGGTATGTATATGTGTGTGTCTTCTGAGTGGAATATAATGCAATAGTCTGCTGAGCGTATATGAATCAGCAGAGAGAGGCCTATGGAAACATTGTCTCACTAATGTAAATAAATTAGTGATAATACCACATGTTATTGTGAATACTCCATGGAAACATAGTCTCACTAATGTAAATAAATTAGTGATAACAGCCATAGGCGGCACTCTATGTAAAAATTGGGGTATCCATAAAATGTAGGCCCAAGGTCTCTCTAGTGATCACACGAACATACCAAGCAAGAAGAAGCGGGTTTTGTATATTGGGGACCACAAGTAGAACAGAAAATCATGCTCATCACTATACCACAACGAAATGTATACCAACCAAATGTATCAGTGTACTGAAATAATGCATAGCCACTATACCATTATAATACCAAACCCAATCTAAATGCAAGGAGTGATTATTGCTAAATTATTTTTGTTTTTGGTGGTAAGAAAATACCGCTGGGCCCTAAATCTAGACAAAATACCCTACAATACATAACAGATTGGGGAGGTGGGGAGTCACTTAGATTGCCCCAAATACAAATGCAGGAAACCCTTAAAAAGAATTACAGAATTTGCAAATAAGTCATGGTCAAAGTTAACTTCAACAGCCAATATTCTGATGACAGCTAGCTTACAGATGAAATAGTTAAAAGAATTAAGCACAGCATACAATGCAGGTTACACAATTGAGAGGACACTAGAGTTATGACCAAACAGTGTGAGAGCCAAAAGGTCATCCAGGCAGACCTTGATAAGCTTGATTAAAAGTAAGTATACCTCAGGGGAATCAAGCAGAATAAGGCTAAGATAAATGTGCAGCTGGCATTTATGCATATATAAATATGGCAGGAAGAAACTGCTGTTACATATCAGAGTAAGGTATAAGAATGGGCATACAGCCAGGAGAGCTTGCTGATCATAATACTCCAAGGGAGAGTCTTGTGGCTTCTGATAATGCAGACTTAATTATTTACACAGAAATGTGTACTTGTGATGATGAATTCCAGTTAAATGTTTTATCATGAAACGGGAACATCCTTCTGCAGGATGATAGTTTGGTATGAGTATGGCAAGTGAGGTGGATGTCAACAACATAGAGGACCTACTGTTGGAGCAGTACCAAGGTGATATGAAGGCTGCAGTGGAAATGAAGGGGGGGCATTCTTTTGATGATTAGAGGGGTCAAAGATGAAAATACAATCTGACCGTCTGTGACCGTGCAAATACACTAAAAATATACACAGAATGTGGGAGCATGAAAATGATACTTATAAAATCCTAAAGTCATTCAAACAAAGCATAAAAATGTTCTCAAAGAATGAGAACCTGTCTAAAGAAGACCTTATCGACTTGGTAAAGAAAGCTTTCAGGACACTTGCGGTCAAACGCATAAGGACTATATCAGATTCTTGCTGTGGACCATGAAATCCAGTCATGAATATTTGTATCATGTCTTACAGAACTAAATGACACATCATGGAGTAAATATAAGAATCAAATAAGAGTACATTCTATGGGTCTATTCAAGACATCTCACATGCCACTACTTCCTCACTTTGGGGCCGAATAAGTCACACACACTTAAAAGAGCATTAATCAGGATGGACCCTGACCTAAACGTATGGACCAAACACTTTAATTATTAATTCTTGAATGATTTTGCCTTGAAAATCTCAGAGACCATGCCACTTAAATTGATAGTAGAGCAAGCCGTGAGCTTGTGGGAGGTGCTTATATGACAGAGATAACAAATAAAGATAGGAACAAGAAAAATAAAGATTCTTATTCTGGCACTAAGGTTTATTACATAAAAACTGATAAAAGCCTGGCATTGGTGCCAGGGAATCTAGAAGTTGTTGTGTCCCAAATTTAAAAAATCCACTTACCATGAGAGAAGGTGATTCAAGAAAATACTGGGTCATTGTATGTTTCATTCCGGAGTGTAGATGGAGTTCAGAGATCAGAGAGAGCAATATATTAGTCCAAATTAATAGGGTGCCTGTCCCATTCCTGGGTTTCACTACAGTCTGGCTGAGCAGAGAAAACAGTTGAACCACGTGAGGGCTACAGAGAAGTAGGCACAGAGTGAAACCCATCCCAATGAGACTCTGCCCTGACAATTATCAAGGCCCAAGCAATGTGAACAGACCTCAAGAAATGAACCTGCAGCGTTGATATAACTATCAGTACAATGACAGGTTCATGCCTAGTTGGGGCCTACAAACATTTGCAAGTTGCACTGCTGAAGTCACTTATGGGATTTGTTTTGTTGTTGCGGTGTAGTGAAGTTTGTGCGGTTTGTTGTTCTTTAGGGTTGTGGTTGTGTTTGGTTAGAGTTTGAGAGGTGTATTCAGAGGGGTGAGATTGTTATTGGGTTGGTTAATGGACTCGCTATCTAGATCCGATACATGCTAAGTTCCAAGTTCTTTCAAGATGTGGCATCTGCATCTCTCCATTTCTATTTAGATCCAGCCCTTGCCAACAGTCACAATACAGTCTAGAAGTCATGCAAGCCATTTTTACAGTCCTGTATAGATGTGACGCGAGCTAATATTCACAATTCTATCTAAGTGTGGTAATGACTAACATTCACAATTCTGCCTAAATGTGGTACTGGCTTACATTCACATCCTGTCTAGAAGTGACACACACCAACATTTACAATCCTGTCTAGAAATGATGCAAGCCAGTATTTACAATCCTGTCTAAATGTGGTAGTGGCTAACATTCACAATCTTGTCTAGAAACATTCACAATTCTGTCGGGATGTGACACAAGCTAATATTTACAATTCTATCTAAATGTGACAATGGCTCACATTAACAATTCTATCTAAATGTGGCAATGGCTAATATTTGCAATTCTGTCTAAATGTGGTACTGGCTAACATTCACAATCCTGTCTAGATGTGACGTAGGCTAATATTCACAATTACATTGAAATGTGACAATGGCTAACATTCACAATTCTATCAAAATTTGGTAATGGCTAACATTCACAATTCTATCTAAAAGTGACAATGGCTAATTATCACAATTCTGTTTAAATGTGGTCCTGGCTAACATTCACAATCTTGTCTAGACGTGACACAAACAAATTTTCACAATTCTATCTAAATGTGGCAATGGCTAATATTCGCAATTTTGTCTAAATGTGGTACTGGCTAACATTCACAATCCTGTCTATAAGCAACAGTGCTATGCTGGTTAGTTTTAATGTCCTGGACTGCTATGTTCTGAGGGTAGGTTGAGTGGCAGGGCTTCCGGAGTAGAGTTATGGCTCTACTCTCCACCAGGCCACACCTACCTTGGCGGTTGCTGTTGGTTGACGGCTGGCCTCCCCTGCTGACACCTGCAGTCTTAGTTGGGAGCCTCTGCTGTAGGAGCCGCCCTTTGCCTTGGGGCCCTCAACTGCAGGGGCTGCACGGGCAGTGGGGCTGCCCTGGGATGTTGTGTTAAGAGTACTGGCCAATCACTGTGCTGGTGGGTAGCATGGAGGGAGGATGGAGCGGGGAAGCAGGAAGAAGGCCGGGGTCGGGAAAGAAGAGTTCAAGAGAGCGCTTGCTTATTTTTTTTCAAAATGGGTCCTGTAGGGAACGCAAGTGTCTGGGGGCCTTACCTGTGGCTGTGGCGGGGTGATGGAGATCTGGTGCAGGGAGCATAGCACCCCACTGCAAGTTGGAAAGGCCCTAGAGCCAATCCCCATGCTGGTGAGCGTGATGGAGGGAGGAGGGAGCGGGGAAGCAGGAAGGCCAGGCTCAGGAAAGAAGTGCTCTAGAGGGCGTTTTTTTTCGTTTTTTTAAGTGGGTGCTGGAGGGACATTGAAAGTGAAAATGCTTGTACAGCAAGTGGTAGGGTTTTTGCACTGTTAACATACCAGCCAGCAGCCTTCATTGAAAAATGAGTGTGTCATGAGAGGTATGACACCAGGTACAAGCAAGTGACTGCGTGCCTTCACTCCTGAAAAGGATTAACAGTGTGCAAAAGGGGGGCAGTCAGATCTTCCATAGGAACGTCTGTCTCAGGCCCCATAGTATATGGACCAGTGCAGGTTGTCACTGCATATAAAATGCCCACGTTGAAACTGGAATTCAACTTAGAGCTATTTCATACATTTGATTCTATTCAGGAAGGTGAATACTTTGAAAAAAGTAATGCAAATAATCAGTGCACACTGTTTAAAGTCCCAATTTCAGTTCAAGAGCCCAAACAATAGTGTCCACAAACAATACAAATAGTGATAATGAGAGTTCTAAAACACATGACACAGGTAATGAAAAATACAACAAAATGAAGTCACAAGTCAGTTTAAACCCAACTATTCAAATTGGGAATATGGTACACAGTTATTTCTTAAAAGGCTGGATGTTGCTGTTATTGACTCTTCATGTGTAGGTCTCTGATCATCTCTTGTAGAGTAGGTCCCTGTACACAGAGGGGTGGGACAAATTATCACAAGGTACAGGATCCATGGTGTAGTGACAACAATAAACCACAAGCAGATAAAAAATATTATTTACTGAAATGTGTAATAGCAACCCTATCTCCATCGAGCCATACACCAACCAATAAATTACTTTCATCTTGGATAGCGGTGTTAGGTGCTGGTGATAAAGAAAGATGCATTGATTAATTCAAAAAGAAGTACAAGGCCTCACTCATTGTGTTATTACATTTCACAAAGAGCCAAAATAGATTAAGGAGAGTCAAACCAGAAATTAGTAGCAACCAATACTTCATATATATCCTTCAAGTATGTGAGGGCAGACAATATCAACCAATTGTGATAGTACACAGTAATTGAAACTGGTACACAAGCCGCAGTCATGGCAATTATCCATTAGAAAGTATCAAAGAGTGGAAACAACATGAGGGTGTCCTCAAATTGCAACCTATAGAAGGTCCCATATATAATTTATAAGCAAAATTAATGTCATTGAAAGTGGGGGCAACTGAAGTTGAGATTTTAAAAGGAAAGCAGAGAATCTGATAAAGTCCATGTGGTCCTTGCTACTATGTATCCACGCTCTGCTGTCTACTGCTTATCCTGGAGTTGGGGCTATCTGTTCATAACCACTGCTGCTAAGCAAAGTATGCAGAGTATCCGGTAGAGTCCTTGTGGTGTGTATCCACGCTCTGCTGTCTACTGCTTATCCTGGAGGAGGGGCTAACTGTTCATAACCACTGCTACCAAGCAGAGCATGCAGAGAGTCCGGTAAGAGTCCTTTTGATCCTTGCTACTGTGTATCCAAGCTTTGCGGTCTACTGCTTATCCTGGAGGAGGGGCTATCTGTTCATAACCACTGCTACCAAGCAGAGCAGGCGGAGAGTCCTTGTGGTCCTTGTGGATCGGGCGGTGGTGGGCAGGTGTAATCGCCTTCTGTGTTGGTGTGGTAGTGTCCATCCCTTCCATAGTCCCAGGAACCATGCCCGCCCCCGGTCCTAGGATGCACAATCAGCAGTGGAAATGCCTCGTTTCAGAAGAGGCTGAGCCAGCACCTTCCCCCGAGAAATACAAAGAACCTGCCGACGACCTGACCCATCGACCAATTACCACGATACTGCAGGTGACCAGTTCCCACCTTACTCTGCTCACCATGTCTATTACAGCTGACCACACTATGATGCATGATGTGAATGGTTATAATGACACTTCATGGGGCGTGATTCTCAACCTAATTCGAGACCTGGAATCACTGATTAGCCTCTGCTGCTCGTACAGCTTAGGCGTGAAACCTCCCACTCTATATCTACAGAACAGAACACAGAGATTGAGTGCTTCCCCCCATTAGTAGACAACTAAATGAAACCCTATCCATATAGATATAAAATACCACCTCAGACCACATGCCATCTGCGAGTCTACAAGGGGAGGGAGACGTATTAGTAAAGACCACATGGAACAACGCTTATCGGTTACACCATCCAGTACCCTCCTTTCTGCTTTTTTGCTCTCTACCGATATCAAGCATAGCAACCCCCTACCATTGCTACAGGCATCCGGAGAGCTGAATGCATGTCTCTCGATGGACATTATTGAGATTAAATCCTTAATACAAAATGTGTAAAAAAGATAAAATGTCTTTGGCAGTCCAGTCCGCATGAGCTCTATTAATACACTGCTACAGACCACGGCACTGGAAGCTCACCAGCAAGAGTTATTATCAGAGGAGGCTGTTGCCAACATGGGCGTCCCAGCTGGCCTTCCCCCTTTAAACCTCGTCTTAATACTGACATCTAAGAAATGTGCATCTGCTGATACTGAACTCGATAAAGCAGCCCCAACCGGAAAGACAAACTGGCCTCAACCCCCTCGCGGGATGGAGCCTAGAGAGATGACTATACCATGTCCAACAGACAGTGCAATCCCTGCTTTGATGCCGTGCACTAACCTTGAGGGTAAGCTATTGACGATGAATAATAGGAGTTCAGAGAGTGATCCTGAGTCCACGACTGTGCCACATTTACCAACAACGATGATGGAACTACAAAAGGCTCTGATGGCCACATTGACCTTCGGCTATTTCGAAAATGATATGAAACATACAGTGATGCCACAAATGATCAGGTGACCCTACTAGCCTTAATCCACACCAAGCAAATCTACCTAGAAGCGTTTGTCACAAAGATTCAACCCCGGCTAGATATAGAAGCGGAACAATCCTCAATCTAATAAGCAAGACTATTTGATTTAGCAAGAGGGGAACACATGGATAAATCGATCTTGATGACAGCATTGCTAGATACTGCCAAATCTCTGCGACAAGAGTGATCTCTTCCAGGACCTAACATGAAACCTCCCCTGGCCTCAAGGGATGGAAACAGAAAGACCTTCGCAAGAGGCTCCCAGAACGATCACTTCCCGATGGACGGGGATAATGAGACCTCGCTGCAACACCACAAGCAAGTGAAACAGATGACTCTGATGGCAAACTTGTCCTACTTCACCAAGATTACTTACTATACTCACAGCCAGACCGCACTGCAGGAGCTGCAATCTGTGGCAGTGACTCCATGCTGTGAACTGAGCCAAAAGCCGAGATGAACACGCTCTCAGCCAAGAACGATAAGATAATCTCCCTGTGGCCCATGATGAGAGAGGTACCTGTAATTGCCAAAGTACATACGGAGACCATGCCCATAGGGATAAGAGAGACAGATAACTCCATCCCTACCCACAATATACCTCAGAATGCAGAAGCTACAATATAAGACTCGTTTGCCAGCTTTCAAAACCAACAAACAGCACCGCAACCTATTACCACCGCATCAAAACTGAAAAGAGTGAAGAAAATTAAAAACCTGACAAATACTACGAAATATCGATCAAACGGCTCCAGGTCCTTTCTTGGGAAGCTGAAACTTCTGGCTGCCAGATCCCACTTGACACTATCTAAACCTAAACCCAGAAATCCCCTAGGTGAGGTCAGCATTGATCAATTGAAGTGGAACCTCCTCCCATAGATCACATGACTGAAGGCAAGATCAATAGCATGAAGGTTTTAATGGAAATGTCAATTTACCTGACATATGAAGAACCTGTGGAGCCCCACAAAACCAGACATCTTGAGGAGCTCTCATGTGAACACATATCTGACACTGAGCTTCCAAGATCTATGCTAGAGATGGATCAATTGCAAACAACTGCATCATTCCAAGACATTCTAGTGTTCGCTTCATGACAGTAGCACAGAAGTGCACCCACTCACTACACCCTACTGCAGCCAAAGTGATAACCACTGACCATTGTGACACAAGACCCGGAACTCTCTAAAAGATGCTAGATTTTGCAACCCACAGTGATGACTGAAAGACTCACGAAAGCAATGGGTGACCTGATTCTAAATTGAGCCAATGTGATGAAACTTCTACATGCAATATCTCTGCTACAAGCAATTGAATCTAGGGACATTACGATAGTCCAGTTCATGGAAGAAGATAGATTGGACCGGGTTAAGCTCCACTTAACATCAGAGAGCTGTCTCTTGGATATTCTGAATCATCTGGAGGCGTTCCTACCTCTGTTTCTTTAGTTATCTAGAGCTGAGCTAAGAAGACCCCTAAAGAGACATACCACAATGACTACTCAAAGATGACGATTCACTTCAAACCCCAAAACAGAAATGCTCTAGTGAAGATTGGACAGACCTAAAACCCATGCTCTAACAAGTTCCAGGTCTGCAATGGCCCAAGCAGAGAAACATGATCAGCAACCAACAGAGCCTGATTTAGTGCATTGGAAACTATGTTGTTGGAATACGAGAGGATTTGCACACCTCTTTGATGAGGATACACTTGAACTCTGCAGCCATGACATTATATGTCTGCATGAGACGTGGCTAGGCCACCAACTGCTGTGCGACGGATATACTGCCCTACTTAATCCAGCAATCTTCCACACTGCAGAACGCCCTTCCGCTGGGCTACTGACATTAAAAAAAGCCAGATGCAATCTTAATATTAAGGAAACAGTAACCTGAACCCTTTCACTCAAATCACTGTGTTAACTACACTTGACGCCCATGACCTACCACTGAACCACATTGTGATATGCAATCTCAACTGGAACCTGGCTGGGATAAATGATACCATCTTCATTGATACCCTATTACAGACTATCAAAGCTGTTGCGAGCCGTTATACTGCAATCAACTTCATTGTATGTGGGGATTTGAATTTACATCTATTCACTCTACCTAGAATTTTGATCCCCGAATGAAAGCTACCCTTGAAGGCGAAATTATGGATAAGAGAGCTGAAAATAGGATCAATCCTGTTAATTAACAGACAGCTAAAAGGCGACATACCCCGATGCCAACCTGGCACAAGGGAAAGTTTCAAGCATTTCTGGATTATATTTTCACTTCTGCAGCTCTTCCTGAGTTGGACTCCCTGCAAATCATTAACAACTCAAAAAGTGATCATAAGATACTATCACTATCCTGCAACTTGCCACAAGCGAGGAGATCCCTGATAATCATACCAGACGTGCAAGAAGATAATGCCCTCACTAGACTGAGAATTGATCCTCTGGCTGTTCAATCCAAGATGACAAACTTCTCTCTAGCACTTCTGATGGTCGTGTATGCCCTAATTACGATTGCATTCTTGACCCCTTTAGACCGGCCAGGTGGAGCTCTCCAGCCACCGATACCAACTATAACCACGCTTACCACCGAGAACTGGTCAAAAAAAGAAACAGAAGCGTAAAGATCTAAAACATACCTATGCATTGCCATTAGACCAACGTCTTACCCAGCAACAAAAGATCAAGCAGACCTACAAAAACTGGAAACTGTGGTCTAAAGAGGCCCAGTGCCAAAATGATACTGAATTTATGCTACTTGCCCTGGCAAACCACAACTCCTACAATTTGTGGTACCTCCTAAATGGACATTCCAAGTAAACAGCCTTCTTAAGTGCAGAGGTCCCAGAAGCTATATGGGTGTCACATTTTTCACTACTATTCACCAAACCAACCAATAATGAGGCAAGACCTGTCATCTCTCAGGTCATACAAATGGCTAGTGACTCCTGTACAGAAACCCCAACCAATTTAAGATGGGATCCCAAATGGGACAGTGAAACGATTGAGATGCAAATCAGACAATTGAATACCTCCCATGGTCCTTGCCCCGATGGGCTCTCTAACCATCATCTAAAACCAATCTGAAGGCATGGGCTGAGTTCTGTTTGGCCTTCTTTATAAGGATCTGTCTCTCTAAACAACTACCTGAAACATGGAAAACAGCAATATTGATCCCAATATTTAAACAAGGCAATAGATCACGGCCCTCAAACTTCCTGCCTATCGCTTTATTGGATCCCTTGGGAAAGTTATTTCCAAAAATGTTGTTGGGATATTTCCGTAGCTGGAAGACAGGATTTGTCAAGGGGGTTGGCACCAACGTCAACTTATTAATCCTAAACCTTCTTAAACTAGAAGCAATAAGGACAAAGACTAACTTACATGTGAAATTCATAGACATGAAACACGCCTTCGACTCTATAGACCGAGAGATCCTGTGGGAAAATGTAAAGCAATCGGGATGCCCAGAAGACACAGTGTCCTCGAAAGGCATGCTCACAAGGAAAATCAAGACGGAGAGAGGCCTTAAACAGGGTTGCCCCCTAGTGGCAATGCTATGAAACCTGTATATATCTGACATTGCATTATCACAACAAGGAGTGCAAGCCTTTCCTCCTATTCTGAATGGCACCCCTGTTCATTACTTACTACATGCAGATGATCTGGTCCTGCTGGACAAAACCCAGATTGGTCTGCAAAGACAGCTGTATGGATTGGCCTCCTGTGTAGAAAACAATAAGATGATGATAAATACTGATAAGGCACAGGTGATGACACTGTCGGCCATGCAGGGTGACAAACGGAAACTGCTAGTAATATTTCTGCATTCGACTCGTCTTACCCAAGTAGACAGATATAAATACTTGGGAATCTACATCAACTAGAGTATCTGTGAGCAAGACTGGGTGGACATTCTTCGAACCAAAACTGAATCCCTGTGTCGGCAAGGCTTGATATTACATAGAAAATATGGCAAATTCTCCATGCGGCCCTTACATACCTTTTAAGACAAAAAGTGGTTGCCATATTATGCCACAGAGCAGAAGCTGTTCTCAATTGCTCACAATTATTCTGGGACAGGCTGCAAGGCCTCTTTTGGAGGAAAATGTAATCTCTCCCCAGCTCATTCCCAGTGCAAAGAATTCAATATGAAATAGGCCTTCAATGCATCCACTTTCAAGTGTTATGGAAATCGCTCGACCTTTACCGTAAAACAATTGTGAACGATGATGTTCCTTCCATCGATATCTTGAGAACAAATCTACTCTCCTCCAATAACTCCATCCTGAATAAATGGAAGTCCTTACGCCTAGGCTGGATAGAAGCATTGGAATCTTCAACAGACACACTAAAGAATAACCCGCTGGCCATTAATAAGAACATCCAAAACACAGACTGGATCCAGACTCAAAATCTGAAATCTCTGTATCGGCTAGCTATCTAGTGCCCTTTGGAAGCACGAAAGCTCTACCAACTTCCTCCATATATACATCTATTTCTGTCACCAAAACTGTGTGATCTCTTTCTGCACTTCAGACTTAATCTTCTTCCCACACACGAGGTGCTGGGCCAAATGAAACAAGAGAACTCGAATACCAGCCGCTTCTGCCACAATAATTCACGGATAGAAACTTTATACCACATTGTGATGGTATGCGAACCACCAGCAGAAATCAGATGCAAATACGCCGATCGCCTACCTCAATCCCTTATCACTCTAGTCCAAGAAGGAAGATGGAATTCCCTGATCTTGGGTGAAGAAAAAACAGTGACTTTTGCAGTCCTTCAATTATGGATGGAGATAGAGACATAAAAGGGAGGTTAAAAACTGACAATTTTCTGGACAACTCTACAGCCGGAGACATCATGTTCACAATATCATGACTGATAGACGACGTACGCCTATCATTTTTTTCTCCTTTGCTGTACTTTATGATGACTCTTATGAATGAAAAAGTTTGTAATAAATTAACTAATTTTAAATAAAATAAAAACAAATAAAAAAAAGGAAAGTATAGACTAAGTTATCTCGTTGTGATAGCTAGTATAAAATTAGACAGCATTTTTGATGTGCATCCGATTAACTATCATCTGACTGAAGAGGTAAATGGGGTCCTTTGGACAACTGACCTTTGAAGCTCTAGATGGTTATTCACAATGTCTGATTGCCATTAGTACGGTGATGAACAAAATGAGGCAAATCCTCATTTTAAATGGGTTCTCACATAGATTACCTTTCAACAAGTGTTAAATGGTGAGGTGGAGGGATGTAGTTAAGTTATTGTTATGTATTTAAAAAGTATGTGACAGAAACCGAGCCTATTTGGGATTTGCGGCAACAATTAGTGCACTTGCCCCCTCAATTGAAATTCACAAAACTAGGCCTGCATGAATTGATTAACTTGTCACACCTTGAAACACTTGGTTATAGGCGCGTTATAAATGCCATAACATATCATATCATATCATATAACATTCCTGGGAAAAACATTGTGTGCCCGATTCATGTAAAAGGGTGCATAGTTCCCGCAAAGACTCTGTGCTGAGTACGACTCTGTAGGGCCCTTTGCACAGAAGAAAATCTGCACGCCAGCAATATTCATGAAAATATTCACGCAAAGTAATCCTATGCGCAAGTCGCAGCCAGAAATGCCCATGACACACCCACACGCAGAGCCTTCCCAGCCATTGATACTGTCCTTTGTACACTCCTCACGCGCAATGCAATACACCCCAGAATAACTGCCTGTAAAGCCCCGCAATCAGTCCATTACCCCGGTGTGGGTGCGTGGGGTCCCTGTAACTATTCCCAACACTGCCTCAACCAGTGTACCACGTTTCCTAAAATTCACCATATCCCGGTACACATGTGTGTGAACCCCCGTAAACCAGTCATGCACCCCGCTACAGTGCTTACGTGCAAGCCCAAATCTGATCAGAACCCCAACAGCGTGCATGCACCCCTAAATCCAATATCTGATCTTACCTCCATGCTGTGATTTCTATGTACAAGTGTCTGTACGCCTGCCTTTGGGTGGATGATAGATCGAGTGCTTTGCGTGGCCATTTCCTGCCGAGAGGTTGCACGAACAGATCCATTAATACGCTTGATAATGCACATATGAGGGCGTGTGATGGACTGGCAGCGGGCCGTCCCTCGTAACGCTCACATTTTCCTTTGTTCTTCCCCATTTTGCATGTCCCGTCCCCTACTCAGGTCTATACGCATGCCCCGCCCAGTGAGGTGTCACGCGCAAGACTCTCCACAGCTCTCAGAGATTTTCCAAGCCTGTGCAAAGTCCACGCAAATTATGAAAAAGTGCTGCGCAGTCCATTCCACATCGACAAACTGGGTTTCGCGTGTGATTTTCCGTGCAATGTCCTCCCCATTTAACAAACATTCCTTGAATCAGGGTGTGTGTTTTGCAGCAGTACATACTGTACGTGTACAGGACAAATGAGCAAAACCTAACCAATGGATCTACAATCAATGAATTTGTGGATAACCACAGGAAATGTCTGTAGCATGCATTTGCACAAAGAAACATGGCTAGAGCCGACTACTGGCAGTAAAATAATCTTTTATTCGAAGAAGGTGGAGGCCAGAAAATGTATGTGTCTGATAAGGTGTACAACATCAAGTTTGCAAAGTGTAAACCAAAGCATTCAAAATTCTAAACCTTTTCTTGTGTCCCCTTCGCAATTCTAGACAAGTTACCTCGTAGTGGTGTAAAAGGACCAAGTCAAGGACGGTTATGAGGAACAGGGACAGTTTATGTGACCAAACTGTACCGCTGACACCCTTAACATGAGCTAAAGAGGAGAAAAGATTGTCTCAGCAT
Source organism: Ambystoma mexicanum (assembly GCF_040938575.1). Classification (NCBI taxonomy): domain Eukaryota; kingdom Metazoa; phylum Chordata; class Amphibia; order Caudata; family Ambystomatidae; genus Ambystoma; species Ambystoma mexicanum. The sequence continues at coordinate 921,070,079 of NC_090941.1, forward strand.
TAGTATATTTTGAGGATGCATTTATCATTGACCGCTGACACCCTTAACATGTGCTAAAGAGGAGAAAAGACTGGCTCAGCATTAGTGTATTTTGAGGATGCATTCATCATTGATATGGAAGGAGCGGATACGGCTATGGAGAGATTTACAATTACAGGAAAGCCGGGTTAGTCAGGAATGTGAACAATGACGAATGATATCATATTTAAACCGTTTCCCATATTTCAGGTAGTAAGATGTATGTTAAACTGATGTGCGCAAAGCTACACGATACTTAACATGCGCCCTTCTAATCTTTCCTAGAAATGTGTAACTTACGTCCCTCCACAGAGATGTGTCGTGACTCAATGTCTAAAGTGAATTCCCCATGGACTGAGGGCTACCTGAAGAAACTGGAGCCTAACAGACAAGAGGAAAAGAAAGGCACTGAGGAGGGAAATCGACAATGTCTACAGAAATACGAACATATGAGTCCACTCAGTGAAATGCAATTACGTTCTAGACATGTATCATGTGGTGTTATCATGCATGTGCCTGCACCTTGAGTGATAATGCCGCAACTATAATCAAGCCTGGTGGGGTAATGCAGGATGCCCAAGCTTTTATTATCACATACTATCACGTAAACGTGCCACATATTTTACATGAGCAGTGTTAAAAAGACACACCACAAGCTAAAGCACTTTACGATTGTGTGAAGAACATTTGGTCTCATTGGACTATTCTGCTCTATGTTTCACTTTAAACTTTAGTCATATACGCACACAGGTGGACTGCTTTAACAAATGGGCTATTCACAAACATTGATTTTAACACTTGTTTGAATAAGCTACATATAAGATGCTGCCTTTTTGAACAGCAAGCTCTCATTTTACAAAACGAATAAATATGCAAGTATCTAAACAAGCAACCCATTCAGTGTTTATTCCTACTGACTACCAGTGCAGTTCAAAATTTCTATAATTTGTATTGTATCTCTTTTTAGTTTATATTTATATTCAGTGAAAAAACTTTGTTAAAGGGACGTTATGGTTAAGTTGCACTATGAAAAACCTATGAAATTCAGTAAAAAAACATTGTTAAAGGGACGTTATGGTTCAAAGTAAAACCGAAAAACCCCTGAAATTCGGCAGTTATGGTAAGATAAGCAACCATGACTCGCGCCACCGTGCACTGCTAACACTTACACCCAGGACATCAAAGATTACATCACAAATGTCATCGATGACATCACTGATGACATCACATGTCTGGCTCTCCCTTTTTTCCCTTTACTGACATATCTAGGCCACATAGTTTTCTTCAGTAACAGTCAGGAAGTAAAAATTGAAAAGGTACTATATTTGTAGACTTAGGGTCAAGTCACATCATATGAAACATATACATAGCGGAAGACACAGGCTTGAAAGAGAACAATCTTTTCTGTGCATGAAGATAATCATTAGGGTTATCAGCACTTTCTCATAGTTTTATTTTTATTACTCTACCTTCCCTGTATATGCTCACATTTGTATACATTGTACTCACTCTCCTTTCCTTTGGGTGCAGTCACATCATGTGATACACATACATATGGTAAGTAGCAGCTTTGAAACAGAGCAATAGTTTCTCTGCATAAAAACAATCAGTTAGGTTATGAACTATTTCTGCTACTACTTCTGCTTTTTTGTTTACTTCACTGTCCATGTATAAACTCATATTTGTATGTGTTGTTGTCTCTTTGTGTTTTGTCTGTAATAGTTAAATATTAAGTGGTTTTTATTATCTACTTATTACATGTTTCACAGTACGCAATAAGAAAGCAGTTATCATTTCACTATTCAACATGACAAGATTATGAATATTGCACCTTCATCATGTATGCTGCACACACTGCCTATGTTTCTGCATGAGTAGCTTAGTATACTGTATAGAACTTCATAACAGAATGCTATTTATATCAATGCATTGCTTAATGCACTAATTAGCTCATGATATTTATCCCAATGATCCTTGACATTTTTTGGTCAGCATTACATTATAAGAGTCCCTTGTACAGAGTTTTCATGAAAAGTAAATGCACATGTGATGCCATCATTGATGTCATCAATGACATTTGTGATGTCATCTTTGATGTCCTGGGTGTTAGTGTTAGCAGTGCACGGTGGCGTGAGTTATGGTGCTTATTTTACCATAACTGCCGAATTTTAGGGGTTTGTCGGTTTTACTTTGAACCATAACGTCCCTTTAACAACGTTTTTTACTGAATTTCATAGGTTTTTCGTAGTGCAACTTAACCATAACGCCCCTTTAACAAAGTTTTTTCACTGAATTTCATAGGTTTTTAGTAGCGCAACTTAACCATAACGTCCCTTTAACAAAGTTTTTTTACTGAATTTCATAGTTTTTTAGTAGCACAACTTAATAATAATAATTTTGACTTTATGTACATATAATATGGAACATACTGAACCCTTTCTACTGAATTTGACGGTCCGCAGACATGTTCGTACAACAGTACCACCACCTAAAAACTCTGGGGGGGTATGTTTAATAGTTATATCATAACATAGGAACATTTAACAAATTCACAAAACAGCACACATACAAAGTATATGTAGTAATACTTAAAACATGTAACCCATATATGTAACACACTAACCATTCATTTAAATACAATATGTTTTAAAATGGAATATAACAAAAGAAGATATAGTGGCTTCCACCATAATTACCTCACAGACGCTCCACAACCAACAGCAAGACCCTCAGCAGACATAGTAAGTGCACTTCTTTTTACTCATATATGTATAAACTTTCTATATTCGAAAAAAAAGAAACATATTACTTTTTTGTTTTCTCACAGAAATGTGTAGTACTCTCGACTGGCTAGAGGAGCATTTCCCACGAGAGGAAATGTTAGAAGATAGTCCACCTAATGGTACGCACTTTACTATGTAAACCAATTAATAAATATTCATTTGTATGCATTTAACATATACATTTTTTTTATTACAGACCATACAAAAATTCCAAGCATCTCACAACAGCAATCAGGGGATATCACTCTACAACAGATTAATCAAAAAATGGACGACCTTATGCAAAATTTTATGGATTTGAAAAACTTTGTGGAAAATCATGTGAAACCACCAACAGCACACCATTGTTCAACCTGCACTTGCCCCCCCTCACCCTATCCCACTCAGTTAACCCCACACCCTGTCTATGGACCAAAGCATTTCGATGAGCTTTCCTTCCCTTCTTCACCTGATCCCAGTTATTTAGAAATCCCTAATTCTCCTGTATTTGTTTCCGTTTCTGCCCCACCTTCCCAGTCATAATTGTATATATATATGAAATAAAGTTACTTTGCTTATATTCTGTTGTAATTACTTTCAGTTCTTTGTGATGAAACCAATTTAGGTGTCCACGGACAGCGCGGTTGTTCGGAAATGTTCGTAAAGAAACGAAAATGTAACTGTCCTGAGGACACTACTTCTGTCCGTAATGTTCTAATGCAAGTTGAAAATGTTCTAAGAACACTCGTAGTGTCCTGAAATGTTCATAAATAAACGAAAATGGAGGTGTCCTTAAGAACACTATGCCTGTTCGTAGTGTTCGCTAGCAAGCAGAAACTGTTCTAAGAACACTAGTGGTGTCCTGAATTGTTCGTAAATAAACTAAATGGAGGTGTGCTTGAAACGCTATGTCTGTCCGTATTGTTAGAAAATAAAAACTGTGCTAAGAACAAACGGCTGTCCGTAACTGTTCGTTTTACATGTGACGCACTTTTAATTAGTTCAGGACCCAAACACTGTCCGTAGAACATCAACACGCATGTGCAAAACAATGTCCGTACATTGGGTGTCCTGCGGACGGCCGCTACCTTAGCGAACATGCTCACAAAACAATCATGTGACCGCGCCCACGCTCATCTCGTGCTCTAAATGCGGACACTGTTCGTGTCCCCGAACAGTTTAAAAGTACATTTCCAAGTAATCCACAATATTTCTCATTAAAAAATCACCATACCACAAATCCGACATACTAATCCTAACTTTCCACATAGTTTTTGTGACTTTTTGAAACTTTTTTGATGTTCGATCTGTCTTGCTGATGGCGCGCATGTCCGCGACCCACGCACAAGCACCCCTATATAAAACCACGCCCTAGAGTGCATTCTCATTGTGTTTCTGACTATTCCACAGAGCACACTGCATTTTGCTGCATACTTTGCAGATTTTGAGATTTCCATCTCCAAGCCTATGACATGCATGGCTTGACTATTACCACATGGGGCTACATCTGCCTCAGCACCACCCCCCACCCCCTCCACCACCACCATTTCCCCAAGGGCCTGAAGAGGGGAACAGGAGTGAGGATACAGAGGAGGAAGAAGAGGATGACGAGAATGAGGTAGAGGAAATCCCTACTAGCCGCCCGCGGCGTGATTCTTGGGTGTGGCGGTTGTTTTCCGTTCATGGGAATGGTCCGAAGGCTCGTGCGAACCGTGTCACCTGCAACGAGTGCAAAATGGTACTCAGTCGCGGGAGGCATAGCTTTGGGACTACGACCATGAAGCGACACCTGAACTCATTCCACACTGGGGCCATTCGCAAGGTTGTACCTTGCAAAGAGCGTAGTAGGTTGATTGCCTCTACTTCATCCTCCATTTCTGATCCTGTCACCACAGGGAACACCTCTGTGGGACAGCGTCTTCCTCAAGCTGCCTCACAGGCCATACAGAATTCTGATGACCCTTACCTTTCGAGGGTCACAGTTGTATGTATGTACTGTGACACAGTACTCTGTAGGGGGGAGTGACTTCGGAGAGCTTTTGAGACTATCGTCTCAGAGCACGAGAAGACCTGCTCACTACCCAAATAAAACCCACTCTACATCTTCCTCTCTCAGCTCGCCCTTTCTTATCCCTGTGGTTGGTGTCCCCCCCTTTACCCTCCTTTCCCCTCCTCTCCTAGTGTGTCATGTGCAAAAATCCAAAAAAATAAGGCTCTTTTCAGAGCCGCCTTTCAAGTTAAAAAATAGAAGTAACGATAAAGAATGCAGGGCCCTTTCTATTTCTTGAAAGTCCACGGACAGTTCGCGAAAATAAAAAAAATTGGGGTGCTGCCCTATTGTAACCATTGCTTTTTTCTCTTGGAGTAGGTGGTGGCTCTGAAAAGAGCCTTTGGGAGGTGTTTGTATATCAAAAATTATAAATACTTAACACCTACTTCAAAATAGATGCTGCATTTTTAAAAAAGGTTGCAATGCATTTTGTACATTTCTCAGAAAAATCTGATTGCCAGCATAAGTAAGATGGACTCCATCTCTGCGAAAAATGTATGTACTACGAAACATAATATTTTCATTGTGAAAAGAGAACATGCCAAAATCTCTTAGGAAAGCACAAACAGCCTTATTGACATTACGCCTTGCTTTTTCCATTTGTGGACCACATGAGAAAGAACAAAGCCACATTTGTCTCTGCGCAATCCGTGAAAAAATTACTTTGGAGTTTGGAAACATATCCATGATCTTCTGAAGTCCTTCTTTCATTGCAAATTGCAAAGAAATTCCAGACACATGTCCTAAACTGTTCCCTCCACAATGAATTACAATTATGTCTGGATGTTCCTCTATCTTCAAAGTTGCACAGAGAGGTAGCAAGTCCAGCCACTTCATTCCACACATTCCATGCCAGTGCACTTCCACATGTGGGAATCCAAGATCTATAGATACTCCACAGCTTTCTGCATGCACCTTCAACCAATGTATCCACGAGTCTCACAAAATCCACACAATCTGTTTTTTGAAACACTCAGCCACTCTCACCAAAAAGAATATCAGAAAAAACCTCTCCTAGCACAACACACTCACTAAACTTTACTGACCAATCCCTTGCTACATTCAATCTCATTTGCATGCCTCCCCACCCCAAATTCCCCGGATGTAATACGCGGTGTCCTGGAACTACCGCCATGTCGGCGAACGTATTGTAACATGGACAGCCCTTCTACCATTCCCACTTCACTCTCTGTGCCATTCCCTCATTGGAAGTAGCTAAGAAATCACATGACCATCCACCAATCAAATCCACGACCTCTACATGTAACTGCATCATCATAGATCAGCACTGCAAATGTACGCTGAATCTCTCGGACTACAACCACGATCTACGAGAAATACTTTACAAATCTCCAAGATTTCTACTTGCAGCTTCGTCCATATCCATATGCATGAACACAAACTACAGGTATGCATATTTTCTATACAGTACATGAACACATTTTGTAACCGACTTTTACCTTGTATAATCTGTAAAATGAATCTACGATCATTTTTCATTATCCAAAAATGAACTGTGACTTACAAACCTTTATACCGTTTAATTTCTTCGTACACACACACACGCAAATAATGTTAAACTAATCTTTTTCAAATAAAATATATAGACTACATATAATCAAACAAAATTACATGCACACTCTATGATCAAATCGCAAAGAATAATATTTGTACAAACACATATTTGGTTTTACTTTTTTTAGTTTATATAATTACTTACATTTATATAGGACAAGCAGGCTATGACATTCACTCACTATTACGTGGAAAAGCAGGCTATGAAATGGACTCACTATTACGTGGAAAAGCTTAGTTGCAGGAATAGTGGTATACAGTGGTACATTATGAATTTAACAAGCCATAGTGAAGATATTTTCTTTCCTACAGTTAGTCATAAAATAGTTTTAATGGTTTTAAGGAAGGCGCTGAGCATTTCAATTTAATAAATCTAAGTCTAAATTAAAAAGAGTGCTATATACAAACCAAATTACTAATTTATTTCTTTTACAATTGCAGTGAAGACCATTCTCCTGAAAAGAAGCAGCTGAATTGGAACTACAAGGAACAACTAAGAAGCAGACTGCTCATTTTAGAAAAAAAGTAAGTAGAATGTTACCATAATATTTGAATTATTACTCACACTGTAAGCTTAATTCATGCTATTTCTGTGCCTAAAAATAGAGATTCTGCACCATTCTGACCAAAAATCCCCCCGTCTTAAACAGTGATTTACTGGCAGAATGGCCCACAAATTCCAATTTTTCAACACACAAATTACCCAACTCAGCCGCTAGAATTTAGATGTTGTACAAAAAACAACTGTTTTAATTGTATAGCTTTAGATATACTATTTATACTTCTCCAAACTAGTAGCTTACTTTTTTCTGTCATCTGAACCCCAGTTTAGTAACACATTAATTCAAGAATATCCATCCCTACTAGTTGTATTTCCCAATGCACAATCACACACCATTACATACATCTTTATCACCTTACTCAAACACTCATGCACACACCACATATGCATTACAGAACACCCCAACCCATACCTTTTGTATTTTTTTCAATAGACCCTAAAGAATGCCTACCAAAAAGGAACTATGTAGAAAGGGACGCAGAAGTAGAGCAAATGAAAAGAAAAGCCTCCAACATAAACATCCATCTATAGCAGAATTTGTAAAAAAAGTTGAAACACAACAGCTAATACAGTCATGTAGTGAAACAGAAGAAGTTACTAGTACAAAAACTTTCCCTCCTCTATCAAAAAGTAAAACAACCCAAAAAACAATTAACAGAAAATCAACTATCACTACAAATAAAACTTCTTCTATAAATCTTGATATAGTACAAAGTAAGCATACCAAGAAAAGTATTTTAGCCAAAATGTTCCGTCACAAAGTCCTTCAAAATCTTATGAAAACAGGAGAGAAACCAGGTTCAAGACTTCAAACCTATCGTAGGAAAGTAATCTTAGAAGCGTTGATAGACAGTGCACTTCTTCTCAAAACAAAGTTATTTATTTTAGTGTTGAACAGAACGAAACCACTAACAAAACTAATAACTAAATTACAAAAAAGACTTCTCAATAAATGAAATGTCAACAGAAATAACTTCTAAATATCTGTGAAGGTGAATGGAGTCACACTACAACCACAGAACCATACTTTAATGAAGAAGCCTACAAACAAAAGCAAACAAATACAATTGCCATACATAGCAGTGGTCGAGGTTATGAAAAAGTTAATAATACCATAATGGAACAAGAACTCCTTACAAAAATATTCCCTGAAAACGTAGATTTACCCCTCCATTCAACTGAATCAGAACATCTAGTGTACAAATGGCCATGCACGTCAATGTGTAACATTCCTAAAAAAATGTTCAAGTCTTTACAACAATTCCTCAATCAATATGTGAAAAGCAAAGACAAAATCAAAATTAAACTACTGCAAAATATGGATGCTTGTCCAATACGCAAGTACACAGGACTACAAGGACATTCCTTGGCCTCCATTACAGGACCTATTTGAAAAACACCCTTCCATGATATCAAAAGGATATCAACACATCATGCAAGTATAAGAAATCTAGATTATAAACTGTACTATGCTAAAAGTCCTGCTTTAGTACTAGCCAATTTAAATAACATTCTTCTACATGGTACAGCAAAAGACCTCCTAGAAGAAATCGACTATATCCAGATAAAATATTTTGGAAGTGAAACCCACTTACAAGATGAATTAGCTGTCAACCAACTTCGTAACAATTCTGCATATGGCAACCTTTCACTAGAGACATACAAAAAAGAAATACTAAAATTTGAAAGTACTTCAGCTGAAGTACCAAACCACGTGTGTGTATATTGCCGCAGAAACTTATATAAAAGTAGCACAAAAACTACAGACCTATCGTACAAAATAGAAGACAATGAAGATTCTAAATGGTTTGAATTAGCTCTCTACCTTATAGCAGAAAACAAATAAGAAATAACTGACCCCATAATACTTTGCACTTACTGCACTACAAAACTTGACAACAACCAAGCTCCTTCACATGCTATCACAAATAACTTGGAATTGTATCCACTACCAAAACTCCTTCAACAACTTAATTTATATGAGCGCATCATAATTCAAACAGTGCACCCATTTCAAGCAATAATACGCCTTCAACCAAAAACTGAAAAATTACCTCCCTCTGAATTAGTGAAAGGTATTCGTGGAAAAGTAGTGTATATACCATTAGATCTAAAAGAAAATGTACACACTCTCGGAGTGCAAAATCCAGTGCAGCAATCTTTAATTATCTTGGTAAATGGAGTACCTACAAAAGACAAAAAAATTTGGCAACAACTGGTAGATTTACATAAAGTTAGAGAAGCCCTACAATATCTTAAAGAGAACAATGAATATTACAAAGAAGTTAATACTGAAGAAAACTTGCAAGATACAAGTGAAATAATTGAACAGACACAAGAAGCTGGTCAATTTGAGCTCCTAGATCCTGCTACAATATCAAACACTTTAGACCATTATACAATTCATCCATTGCACTCTAATGACACCATAGAAGATGCACTGGAAACGTACCAAATGCGTCAAACAAAAGGATCACCAATCAGCATATGGGAAAAAAGTATAGCAGCACGTGCTTTTCCTCTCCTCTTTCCTACTGGTAAAGGAGGAAGATACGATGATAGACCTATTCAAATATCAGCATCAGAATATCGCTCATTACAAATGTATTCTGAAGATCCCAGATTTCGACAAAATGTGGAATACATATTCCACCTACTCTTTGAAAGTGAACTAGCAACTTTATGTTACGGAGTTGCACACATATTAAAATCAGGATCACACTTTCAAAATATGACAGCTACACAATTATTACAAAAAGTTCAACAAAAAGATTAGGTTTTACTAGCAAATCTTACAAATCTATTAGCAAATATGCGTGGTACTAAAGAGTACTGGTTTCGACGTCATGGAGATGTACGTTGTATGATCAGAAACCTTGGCCCAGCCACTTGGTTTGTTACATTAAGTTGTGCAGAATATGCATGGGAAGATTTACATGATTTCCTATGCATATCAAATAAAAACAAAACAAACATAGATATTCTAACACCTGGAGAACTTTGTTCTTTGGATCCTGTAAATGTTTCAAGATATTTTCACCATCGCTTCATTGCTATGCTACATTTTATTTGTAACAAAACTGTTCCTCCCCTTGGAGAAGTGCAACACTTCTTTTGGAGAAAAGAATACCAAGCCAGAGGAGCACCACATATCCACATGCTTTTATGGATTAAGGATGCTCCTAAATTTGGTCAAGACAGTGATGCCACTGTTTTACAGTTTATTGAAAAATATGTCACTTGTGAAATTCCATCAGAATCCACAAATAGTGATCTTCATTCAAAAATTTTACAATTCCAAAGACACAAATGTGGCAAATATTGTCGTCGCAAATACAAACACAAAGGGAAATACTACACCAAATGCTGATTTGGTTTCCCTAGACCAGTCACAAATACAGGTCAAGTGAACAACCTCATGTCTTCAGTTACACATAGTGTTAAAGGTAAGTCACCTAAAAATACATATTGCATAAAAAGAAAAGAAGAAGAAAAATATATCAATGATTACAATGCAATCATTGCCTACTTATGGAATGCAAACATAGGCGTGCAGTACATTGCAGACAATTCTACTGCAGTTGCACGATATGTCATAGCATACTTAACCAAATCAGAAAAGACAGAGCTCCAAGACCTCTGGAATGACCTGTCATCAGATAAAACAGTGTCTCAGAAATTATACAGCTTTGGCATAAAAATGCTGTCCCATAGAGAATGTGGATCCTATGAAGCAGCTGATCGATTAACTGGTACTGCATTGTATGGTAAATCTGCAAATATAGTATGGCTAAGTCTTGGTCCAGCTAAATCTAGAAAAAGAGTTCTAAAATCATACGAAGATATAGAAACAATAGCCAAACATGATCCCAACAGCCAAGACATTTTAAAAAACAATTTATTAGACACATACTACCCAAACAGGAGTACCACTTTGGAAACCATGAGTCTATACCACGTAGCCCAAAACTACACATACAAAAATAATATAAAACCTGATGAACAAAACCATAAATACAAAGAGACAAACTGTGAAGGCAGCTTAGTAAAACTCACCAAACCAAATGTAATTAATCATATTAAATTGTCATTAAAGACTCCTCAACATAAAGTAGTATATTACATGTCCCTGCTACAACTCTTTAAACCATGGAGAAAAGAAGAAGAAATACTAGATAACTATAACTCATATGAAGACGCTTTCAAATCAAATGAAAGCAGTATAACTGATGTAAGCTTTGCACAGTACAAAACAATGTTGCACAATGAACAGCAACACGAAGAATATGATATGATATGATATGATGAGGTATTTGTAACGCGCCTATACACAAGTGTTTCAAGGCGCGACGAGGCAGGGAGGGGGGGAAACAAGGGGAAGACAGACAAACGATCCTACTAGGCCAGGTGTCATTCAGATCGCGCAAGTGCAGAGGTAAGGGGAAAAGGAGAAAGTGCAGGGGGAGGAGGTGGGGGGGAAAGTGCAGTACAAGGTAAGTAGCGTAATAAAATAATAAATAATAATAAAAGGGCCAGCTGGTGGCAAGTGCGAGGTAAGTGCAGAGCAAGTGCTGGGAAGGGGGCTGTAGGGATGCAGTGACAGTCCCACAGTGCAGGGGGAGCCAGGGAGGCAATGCAAGTGGAGAGTGGCTGGGCCCTGGACCGAGGTCACAGAGTGGCCCAGATGCAGGTTTAGTGCAAACTTCAGTGGGGAGTTTAGCAGGTTTAGCAGGGGAGAGGGAGAGAGAAGGCAGAAGCGAAGAGGAAGGTTTTGAGGTGCTTCCGGAACCGGAGATGGTTCTCCTCAAGTTTCAGGGAGGCAGGAAGGCTGTTCCAGAGGGAGGCCCCTGCTGCGGAGAGAGATCTACCCCCAGCTCGTTGCTTCGAGAAGCGGCTGACCATGAGGGAGTTGGAGACGGATGAGCGAAGGGCTCGTGAAGGCAGATATTTAGGAAGAGAGAGTTGAAGGTATTGTGGCCCCAGGCCCCAGAAGGCCTTGTGGACAATGCAGAGGGTTTTGAACTTAATCCTCGCAGCCACTGAGAGCCAGTGAGGAGATTTCAGTCCTGGAGAGATACGGTCCCTGGGCTTGAGGCCAAGGACAAGTCTCGCAGTTCTGTTCTGGATAAGTTGCAGAGGGCGGAGAGTGGAGGCAGGCAGATTAAGATAGAGGCTGTTACAGTAGTCCAGCCTTGAGAGAACCAGGGCTCGGGAGACAGTGAGCTTCTGGGGGAAGGAGAGGAAGGGAAGAATACCTCTGAGGAGGTGCAGCTGGTAGTGTGAAAGAAGAACTCCAGGCCCAACTAGATAATGACACTCCTGACACTCCTGACACACCATCTGTCACAGGAAGCCAAGAACAACTGGGAGACCCACTAATAACAAATGAGGCAGAATTAGCTATGATAGAAGTACAAAACACCATGTGTCAGTATGAAGATAAAGAAGACTTAACTATACTAGAATCAAAGCTAAACAATGAGCAACGTAGCATTTTTCAAGAAGTAACAAAAGAAATTGCACATGGTGTACAACATGAAAACAAAGAATGCACCTGTCAAAATTAAAAAACTATACTATTGTATGTCAGTGGTGAAGCTGGTTCTGGCAAAACATTCCTAATCAAAATCATCAGTAAGTTCCTTCAACAATTCACAAACAACAAACTGTCAGCTATTGTCACTGCCCCCACAGGTTTAGCTGCCTACAACATAGGTGGTGTCACTTTACACCGATTAATACTCCTGCCAGTAGAACACCAAAACAAATTAGATTATTACAAACTTTCTGCAGAATCTGCAATGGAACTACGCAGAGTATTAAAACAAATGAAAATGCTACTAATAGATGAAGTGAGCATGGTGTCCAACCTAACGTTGGCTTTGATTCACCTCAGATTACAGGAAGTACTCAAAACAAACTATGAAGAGCTCTTTGCAGGAAAACACATTATTGCTTTCGGAGATCTTCAAAATTGACACCTGTAAAAGGTGAGCCTTTTTTTAAAACATTACGACACAAACTCTGTCATAAAACTGTTGGCAGCATTGGAAGTGTCAACCTTTGGCAACATTTCCAATACAGTGAATTAACACAAAACATGCGCCAATCTGCAGATCTCACTTATGCCAACATCTTAAAAAGTATCAGAGTTGGTATACTTTCTAGGGAAGCAGAAGCAATATTGAAAACCCGGCACATTCATGCACTTTATGGTGATAATACAAGTGCTACAGATGTTATGGAATAATTAGCCCACAACAATGTCAATTGTATGGCCTTAATGCCAACTCTTGCAAGCTGTTTCAAATTCAATGAAATCATGTTAAGTAAAGAAATGGAACCAATAATGGAAATTAGCGCCACAGACAAACTAGATGTACATGGAATGACACTACCCATGTGTGACCAAGCCACAGCAAGACTAAACAGTTTAGAAAAATCAATCTCAAACACAACAGGCTTGGAAACGATATTAAAATTATCCTTAAACCGCAGAGTAATGCTGAAACGTAACCTTGACATAGACCAAGGACTACTTAATGGAGCACTGTGTACAGTTGTTGGCTTTCAAACATACCCACATGACAACAAAATTCAGTTTGTCAATATTCTCTTTGACAAACTTTCAGAAGTTAAAAGAATAGGACGCTCAACAGCTCGATTCCTTCTCTTCAAAGACATGTATGTAAGCAGAGAACAATTTTCTCTAATTCTTGCATACGCAGTCACCATTCATAAATCACAAGGTCTTGCCTTAGACAAAGCAATGATAGACATTGGTAACACAGTCTTTAAAGAAGGCATGAGCTACGTAGCACTATCACGCTTACGTACACTTGACGGTCTATTTCTAATCAACTTTGATGCAAGTAAAATAAACGCTGATATTCCTTGCATTTTAGAATACAATAGACTTCGTTCACTATACACCCCCATATCTACAAACATATCCTGTTCCACAAAAAGGAAAATATTTTAAAAGAAAACTAAATCAAACAGAAATGCAACAGGATGTCACTGCAAATCCTCCAAAAAGAGTAAAAGAAACTAAAACTTCATCAAGTACCACAATCAAAAAAGAATCAATTAGGGAAAGTAAACCAGGTACCTCTTCAAAGAAGGAAGACAAACTCCAAAAAAAGCAGTCAGATACAGAACTACATGGTCCATTTAAACTCTCAAATATAGTTGCTGTAAGTTGCTACGCAAATGTAGCAATGAATATTTCAATTACCACCAATTGTTGAGAACATTTACTTACACAGTGCAGGCCCATTGTGTTTGCAAGTGTTAGTACTTCACAGAAATGCAGCAAATAATCCTGACAACACGTATAGTGTTTATGGAATAAGACAACAATTGGACTACTGTGCTGGAATGGTGAAATTCACTATAAACTCACAGGAAGATCCACAAGAATTTCTAATGTACTTACATAAAGTACTGGAAAACAAAAATATACCTATACATGAAATATTCCAGATTTCATACATGTGGAAACATACATGTACTCTCTGCAACAATGTGACACAAGAAAAAATCCCCAATGAGCGCTTTGTGTATATATCAATACCTAATTGTGAATCCGTTCCATTTCAGCAACTTGTACAAAATGCAAACCACAGTAGATTATGTTCCACCTGTAATTCAGATAATCGCTCCACGTTAGTAATACAAACACATAGTAAATACGTAATACTAATGCTTCTACGTTACAATGCAGATGGTACCAAAAACAACTGCAAGCTGACTGGATTCACACATGGTCAAATATCACTTGGTAGGAAAACCTTCACAACAATAGGTATCATCTACCACGCAGGAGCCACAACCAACTCAGGACACTACACTGCATATATAAAAAAGAAATGTGGATGGTTTGAATGTAATGATAGTACCATTACTCTAAAGCAGAGATTACCAGCAAATCTTACAAACGCTTATTTAATGTTCTTAAAACCAAAATTTGATAACTAAACTGTACTTAAACCTTAAGTACACTTGTAGTAAAAAAATATAAACTGTCACAATATTCCAAAAGCTATCTAACTGCCCAAAGATGCTACAACAACTAAATAGATGAATTAGGACTACTCAAATAAATAAAAAAATAGACAGTTAGAATACGCCAATTGGTATCTAACTGTCCCAAAATTTAGAAATATTCAAACAGATAAATCAATACCACGAAATTATATAAAACAATAAACAGTTAGAATACGTCTATTGGTCTCTAACTGCTCCAAAACTGTACAATATCCAAACAAATACCTAATATCTTACTGCTCCCAAAAACTGGAACAATCCAATGTATAAAGCATTAGCCAGAAACAACAAGTAAACACTGAAAACAAACACACAAATAAACTGTAGCATAACAGAAAAAGTTTTTTTTTTAATCCAACATGGATTTTTTTCTCCCACAGACCCAATGATTTTCACAACAAACACAGAAACTGAGCAAATTGCACAGTACTCTCGTTTGTCATCGACTAAATATGAGGGTAAAAAAAAAAGAAAAAATGTTGATTGTACAATGTAATAACTCTTTATAAAATACTAATACTAACATGCTATTTTCTTTTATCACAGAAATGAACAAGAAAAACATGGACTCCCGTTACTAAACCAAATAGTAAGCATAACATCATAAATACAACCATCGCAGCATATCACTCCCATACTGGCTTTTAACATTGTTCCTTATAAATTTGTTTTTGACCCAAAGTTATAAGCCACTCTGAGTGTGATATGCTGCGGTGCTTCTGGCCAGGGCATACACTCTTGGGTGCATGGCATATGACTGTGATATGCTGCAGAGCTTCTGGCCAGTGCATAGACTCTTGGGTACATGGCATATGACTATGTCACACCCATAGATTCAAGCATTGGAACCATTTTAATGTCCGCGGACACAAGGAAGGTCCTAGAACACATTCAACTTGCCAGAGGACAATACGGACAGCGTCCTCAGGACACCCCCATTTTCTTTGTGTACGAACATTTCAGGACACCGCAACTGTTCTTAGAACACTTTCAGCTTGCCAACGAACAATACAGGCAACGTCTCCAGGACACCCCCTGTGAACATTCCAACACCCCACAAGTGTTCTTAGCCACTATGAGTGTGATATGCTGCTATACTTGTGGCCAGGGCATAGACTCTTGGGTGCATGACATATGACTGTGATATGCTACGATACTTCTAGCCAGGATATAGACTCTTGGGTGCATGGCATATGACTGTGATATGCAGCGGTGGTTGTGGCCAGGCCATAGAGTGTTGGACACATGGCCAAATAGCCATGCACCCAACATTCTATACCCTGGCCACAACCACCGCAGCATATCACACCCATAGATTTAAGCATTGCAACCATTTTAATGTCCTCGGACACAAGGAAGGTCCTAGAACACATTCAACTTGCCAGAGGACAATACGGACAGCGTCCTCAAGACACCCCCATTTTCTTTGTGTACGAACATTTCAGGACACCACAAGTGTTCTTAGAACACTTTCAGCTTGCCAACGAACAATACACACAACGTCTCCAGGACACCCCCTGCTAACATTCCAAGACCCCACAAGTGTTCTTAGAACACTTTCAACTTGACACCGAATCCATTCTGTTTATTTACAAACATTCCAGAACAGCTGTGTTGTCCGCAGACAAATCGAACACAACAAAAGCGTCTAGCACATAATAAAAATACAACATTGAACCTCATACTCCCCCACCCTCCCCAAACACTACACACCAACACATGCCAGTAAATACAATTTTTAATTCAAGTTTCACCGCGCTGTCCGAGGTCAGCGGCGAATACAAGATGGCGGGCGCGACAGATAATCTGACACGCATCACGCACCACACCGCCCAATCAGCGAACACGTTGCATGTCCGTGGACATGACGCAAGCCCATGGGCCAATCGGGGTGCTGTCCGCGGAGCGAACACAGATATCACAACAGGGAAGTCCGTCCGCGAAGCGAACACAGATATCACAAATTTTTTTGCCTTGCATTTTGGTCATTTTTTCAAAAAACTACTGGACGGATTTACACCAAATTTGCAAAAGCACGCTTTCTGGACCAAGCCGCCGCTCCTGCCACAAATTTGGTGTAAATCTGTCCAGCGGTTCGGGCTGTAGCCGTGCACAACGTTTTTTCCCATTATGTCTATGGGAAAAAACGAAAGTTTTGGGACCCCCCTATAACTTTGCCCCCCCTGGACCAAACCTCTCGAAACTTTGCAAACAAATTTAGAGTGGGCAATATACTTTTTTTGCAAAGTTTGGTGAGGATTCATCCAGAGGGAACGAAGTTATAAGCCACCCAAAAAGTGCTCTTCCTATGGAAACACCAACTTAACCATAACTACATGGACGCTACCGCGTCCATCTAATATAGCGCTTTAAGCCAAAGTGCTCTACATATAGTCACGGCACAGTACAATTAAAGGGAAAAAATGACAAAAGGAACCAAAATAAAACTATACCAAATGAGCTTTGAGGGCAGAGCGAAAAAGAGGGTATGAAGAAAAGGTGGGGTTGAAGAATACGGAGGAAGAATTAAAGAACACCAAGGAAGAGAGGTAAGTGTGAGCAAGATTATAAAGCAATTTAAAGACCATACAAAGAATATTAAACTTAAGGGTGGAGTGAAAGGATAGCCAGCAGAGAGACGACAGAGCAGGAGAAATTGAATCACGAGGTGAGCGATATCAAAGAAGATAAATATAAGAAATGAAAATAGGCTTGCGAACTAAGAAGGGAAGCAGGGAGGCCAAGAAGGAGGGAGGAGCAATAGAAAAGATGACAGAAGCTAAGAGAGGAAATTAATAATTTAGTGGCTTGTAAGGTTAGAAAGGGCCTTGCCTTGCGGATGTTAAAAAGGTGGGCACAACAAGAACAAGAGAATAAGGAAATGTGAAGAGAAAAAGAAAGAGAGCGTATACCAACATTGTGAGCAGCAGCAGAGATAGAGAGAAGAGAAAGGGAAAACAAAATGCATGTATGAGGTAGGGGGGATATAAAAGGTGGCAAAGAAAAGTTCTTCAAACTTTAAAGAATTAAGAACAAGATAGTGATTGGACATCAACAATTTGATGACCAGGAGACATGAAATTACAGTGCCGTGAATAGCAGGAGAAAAATAAGAAAAGAGTTAGAAACAGTTGTATGTTGTCAGCATAGAGGTGGTGGGACAACCCAAAAGAAGAAATTATTGAGGCAAGAGGAGAAAAGGAAGGAACCTAAGACTGGTTCTTGAGGCACACTATGGTGAAGGGGAAAAGTAGAAGAGGATTTACCTGCCCAAGAGACAGAGTAGCAGGGTTGGACTGGGCCTTTCGGTCGTTCAGCAGCACTGCCTGCGGGTGGACAGCCCTTCCCACCGCGAGTCGCACTGGCAACCCGAGCGGAGCCGGCCGCTCACCTCGCCGGCCGCTCACCTCACCGGAGGAGGGGCTGGGCACTGCAGCAGCCGGCAGAGTAACTGACATTGTATGCAGAGTCACAGCATAATAATTCATCAAAGCAAGGTAACAGAAATGGCGTTACCTTGCTTTGATGATTGCATCATGCATGCCATGCATCATAATTTATGATGCATGCATGTTAATGCAGACAGTCTGCAAATGCATGATCATGAAGAAGATCAAGGTGGCCGCCCACAGCAAATGTACGGGCTGGCGCCATCCGCTGCTTGCTTGGCCAGGGCGGGCCGACTGGTGCTGATTGCTCATTGAGCAATTAAGTAATGCAAAGCAGCAGCAATTAACACCGACCGGACTGAGTGAGTCCTGACTCCTGAGTCTGACCCTGGGGGGCCATGGGGCTGGGGCAGAGACTGCCTGACTGCAGGGCTAAGCCTTTGCTGAGAGGCGAGCTGGCTCAGGATGGGCCTTTGTGGCCCCACCCCCGCCACTTGGCATTTCACACTACAGTTGCTTTGAACTTTGCAGGAAGTAACACATTGTTGCACTTCTTTGCAAAGTTGAAAAGCAAAATATTGTGCCTGGGGCTGGGGGGGCTGCCAATCCATGGAACAACAGGGCGGGCGTGGGGGTAGGAAATTCGGCTGCAGCCCGCCCCGAAAGACTCTATGCCGCCAGAGCTGTGCACGTGCGTCACCGTCAGTCACACCACGTGATTGAATTTGCTGGGAGTCAGTTGGGCCTCTGAACCCTTACCTGGGCTGATTTTGGCCATTCGCAATCGCACAACGTCGCAGACAGTCAGACCAGAGAGAGCCAGACCCTGAGGCCCAGCTGAGCCACACACTGTACTGACACTGCAAACCAGGAGAACCAGAGTGAGTCAGAGAGTGGAGCGGACCACCGTCGTCCACCATCACCAGGCGAATCGGAGGTACGGTCTGGACAAGGCCGCCAGACACGTGCCCAGGACAGGAGGACTGGACTGCCCAGACCACAGCGGACTGGCCCAGGAGGACCACAGGCGAGTCAGAGAGGCCGGCCTGGGCCCGGCCACCAGCAGTGCCAAGCCAAGCCACAGCAGCAGGCAAGTATGAGTACAAGTACAACTCTTCATAGAGGCACCGTTTGCGTTCTGACTGGGTCTGGAACCTGTGAATTGTAAAGGGGCCAGGCAAAAAAGGT
This sequence comes from Ambystoma mexicanum, assembly GCF_040938575.1. NCBI lineage: Eukaryota > Metazoa > Chordata > Amphibia > Caudata > Ambystomatidae > Ambystoma > Ambystoma mexicanum. Next base: position 921,089,672 of record NC_090941.1, read on the forward strand.
ACCAACGAGGGAAGGGAACCCCCAGTGCTTGCTAAGCTATAGTCAGTCTTGGCACCCGTTCTACTTATCGTCTCTTTAGATAAAAGCGGGCAACTTCCCAGCCCTGCTCTGTAAGTGGGCAAGGCAGGCTGGTCCTTTAAGACCTGGGGTAAGATTGAGGCCAGGCCCTCTAGCCCTTGCAGCTCCTTCAATTGCCACACAAAGTGAGAAGGCACAGTTTTTGTGTTTTCTGATGCAACTAGTGACTTAAAGCAGTGTATTAAAGCATTAACAAAGAATACATTGACTAACAAAATCTGCATTCAAGGTTGGTTTACAGACACAATATAATCCCCTCCTTCCGATACCTCCTCCCACCACGAAAGCCCCAGTGCTCTTTACAAAACAAGGTGCCCTTAAAGGTTCAGCGAGCAGTAGAATCCGATTGGCTGACTGTCAATTTATAGTAGGTAAAATTAAATAGCTGAACTCCAGCGAACACTTACTTTAATGGCATGTTGTATGACCCACTTCATCTTGCTTCTCACGTGACATGGGCTGACTGTGATCTTAACTCGGAGAACCTATGAGCTGGTGAGTAAACCCGCGAGCCAACTCGCAGTGCAAATTGAGAGCTGCACGGATTTCGGTGTCTTCCATGCTCCTGCGCTTGCAGAGTGTGCAGAGGGACACTGCAATTGTGGCCGGCCTGGTACTTTATCAACATTGGAAATTGGAACTATAAAAGGGCTGCTGAATCCCTAACCTTTTTACTATCGTTCTGCCTTCTATCCGTATGTGTTCCTTTTTTAATTGGTGTATTTCTTGATAGTGTAACTTTTGTTTTAATTATTTATTTGGCGAATCCGCTCTCTGCTCTCTGGATACTGATGTTGGGGGTCTTTGGTTGATCCGGCTTTCAACATTGACCAACCCAAGGCCCTCTTAGTGCCACAAACCTCAGTTTTATCCTGTAATAAGTCTTCACGTTCCCATGTGACCATAAATGCCAGGCACCCGGTCCTATTCTGTGATTTCAGTCTTTGATGTCATGACAACTAGGCTATGCTAGGATGATCTTCACATTCCTCTGTGCATTCCTGCATTCTAGTAAGAAGAAATGTTAGTTACTACGACTAGCTTTGCTTGCCAGCATGCAGCTAACGTATGCAAGCAGCGCCATCATAGGTCGAGCCTTATGTACCAATGGATAATATATGCTGATCTTTCCACATATGCTATAAACCACCACCATTGTATGATCAAACAGCTTCAACTGTTAATGGTCAACTTCACAGGTGCAGTCACGCATGCAGCATGTATAATTCAGAGACATGGCTATAACCTCTTGTCAATACGTACAGGCTTTTGTGCCAACATGTACATACACTTACAGGATATGGCGCAACATGCCTGGGTTCATCTTTGCTCAATTATGCAGCGTATTTATATGCCAGCATTTCTTCAAATGAGTTTCTTTCATGCTGCGATAACATTATTTTGGGCATTTTAATGTGGAAAATTGGCAAGAGGGAAGTCAGCAGTAGCACCTGCTATTTTCTCAACTTTGTTATAGTATATACACAGCAGCAGTGCAGGTTTACTTCACAAACCGCATGGGTCCAGCGCAAGCAGGAGTAATACAAAGTTCCTTTTCCCTAGACCTATACAGCAGACAGTTCTCAAACTGGTCCAGTATTGGTAAGTTAGTGTGTAGTGGACACACGGTCGACTATTTTTTATGAGCCTAAAAGGGCCATGTGTAGTGTGATGTCATTGCTGGCAGGCCAAAAGGCCCTGCAAACTAGGGACCAAAGTGGAGGGAAAGAAGTCGATTTAAAGGGGGGTGGGGGTCGGTGGTGCGGTTTCTAGCAAATCGAGAAAGGCCTGGTGTTAGGGCAGATGACATGGTATGTCAGGATGAAAGTGTGTTGTTGTCCTAGGTGGGTCTGCCAGTGCCTGGATTCTGTGAGAACCCAGAGGCTTCACTCGGTCTCTGAGCAGTGAGCACATGGGTGCAGTAGGTGTGCTGGGCTCTGGACTGAGGCGGGACTGGACTGTGTGCATGGTGTATCTCTGGACCCAAGGGAATGGCTTGCTTGTGAGTTTAGTGTTGTTGTGTTCCCTTCAGAGCTCAGGGTGATGGGAGCCCGAGTTTAAACCCCCACCTACTTACCATTCCAGGAGTCAGGTATAACAGTATTACATTGCATTCTTCTTAGTGCATCTAGATTGGCTTACATTAATATAAATTATGCTTTCCCTTTTATGAGGAAAACATATATCTGTAAATGGATACGTTCATTTCCCGTGACTAGGCACATCTACAATGCATTCTCTGCCATCGTGGCTCTTCGCTCTTTCATTCTCTGACAACCGGTTTCATCATTACTTGCATCACAACCCCCGTAACACTTCCGAAATGACGGGACAGTATTCAGTTCACCTTGGCCCTGCTGACACTTGCAGACTTGCCAGCATTCTGCATTACACGACTTGTAGCAAATTCAATCTGCGGGTTTGCGTATTTGTGGCATGCAATCGCATTGGCAATCAGAAGTGTACACCAGATATTTCGGCAGTTCAGACTGGTACACTATTTTGCATTGTAAATTATGCGCTCTTGAAATAGCACACACATACTAAGTGAAGCAGTCAAGCAGAGCATTTATATTGAAACCCGGCGGGCAAATACATTACTTGTGGCTCATTTCAATGCATTTATCATGACATACTTTGTTTTATCTGTTCAGTCATGGAAAAAAAGTGTTCTATTGATTCATGAATTGTTGATGCACCCTTTGGGCTTTTGTGTAAGCATGCCCAAGGCACTTGCCAAGCACAGTCGAAGTAGTGTTATTAACTGCCCATTGATGGTAGCAGGTGCAACATGGTGTGAGGGAGTACCTGGGAATATCCTAGCAATGCCTGAGAAATGCCACTTGTGCACAAGTCAAAACTGTTGCTTTGCCAATGTTTGTTTTTAACAGGACTTCAGAGCAGGTCACACAGAATGCCTATAAATCAAGTGGCTCTAGGATGACCTGGTTAATACATTTGTATTACACCATTAGCGGTTTGCAACTCGAATTAAGATATTAACTCTCAGAAGACGGCTTTGATAAACACTAGCAGGCACTTCAAGTGCAAAGTTTGATAAGGCCTGATTTAAGTGAGCTCAAAGAGTTCCCATGAGCAAAGGTGTTGCTAGGGAGGGTGTGGTGTGGGGGGGGGTAAGGAGGCCATAGCCCTGGGTCCTCTTTCGTTATAGCCCTGGATAGAAGCTCAGGGGGCAGGGCTGCTTACAACCCAACCAAAATGGTAGGCAGCCCAGAGTCCCGCCATTAGCATAGCCTGCCCCTGGATTTTTTCCACCCTAGCAACACCTCTGCCCAATAGCGCAAACTAAAAATGGTGCTGGGGTTGGTGTTCTTGTTGTATGTAAACAGGTACATGCTTCCAGATCCCCCAAACGCTGCACCTAGGGCGATGAGGGGAGTTACTAACTTACTGGGGACTACTGGAGCCCAGGTCCTGGCCTCTCTACTGTGTACAATGCATAATAGTGAGAGGCGTATGGGCTATTTCAGACATAAACTTAAACCAAAGCTGCCAGAGAAGGGAGAAGTCCTTCGATCCTGCGCTGGAAGGGGATGGGAAGGGTAAGGGTTCATACTGTTTTCAGAACCTCCCGTATGGTCAGTTCGATACTACCAGTCTCCCTATTGCAAGGAGCCTGACACAGTCATTCCGGGTGCCTACTTTTCTTTAGCAATATGCTGTTAGTATTTATATGATATATACTGTGTTTATTGGGTTTTTGTCATTTTAACTTTGTTTCTTGTTGCCGGCAGGTTGCTGTTAAGTATCCCCTCTAGTCAAGTCTTAGCAGAGCTACCAACAGCCACCCAGGCGAGCTGATCCCTGTGGGTAAGTAACCATTAGTGACTGTATATCTTTAATGCAGTGTAATGTAAGCTGGTCCTGTTTGGCACACTCAAACCACTTTGGCGACCTTCATTATGCACACCTTTTGTCTCTCCCCCAGGAGCACAGCCACCCTAGGCTCCAGTGCAGCCTATAATCAGCAGTGACCAGACAGGACTCCTCTCCTATTCCTCTGCACCCAAATTAGAGTTAGAGAATCAGTCACTCTCCTCTTTCAATCTGGCCAAGTTTTGTTATTGTGAATTTGCAAATTCCAGACCTAATGTGTGCTAGGGCAAAAGAAAAACCTGGATTATACCTCTCTCGGGAGGATAGCTCAGAGGCAACGTGCTCGCCTTGGATGCAAGACGACACAGAGCAACAAAGGTTCGATCCCCGGGTCCGCGCTTAGAAACCTCTGGGTATTGAGCGCGTTATAAATAACCCATCAGATCATATCTCAAACACTGGGGTGGAGGGTGGAATGATTACACAAATATGTGCATTTGTGTGCATGCAGCAGGAATTCACTTGCTAGATGTATGTATTGCTGCATGCACCATTGGTGTTTTTCATAAGTTAATTACAATGCAGCTTTCCTTTTTGGCTACTATTTATTTCTGAAACGTCAGACCATAAAACAATGTCTAGGCCACTGCTGGCCAGGAGAAATAAAAACAATGCATCCAGTTCATTTACCATGCTATGGAAATGGATTACTGTTGGACTCAGCATTTTATAGACCAAGCTGGATATCATTCTCTTTTTTGGGGAGAGAGGTTATGGTGGGGCTGGGGAACAGTCAAATCTGAAAATGATGACATTGATCTAATGGAAAGCACTTGTTTCCTCTTAATGAAATGCTATTTTGGATGTTTGCAGCCAGGTTACTTAGACCTACTGTGATAAAGGCTGGAACCCGACGCCAGTTTAAGGTAATTTCATTTTTTAGGAGAGAAATGGATTAGAAAAAAGAAAGGGAGGAGCAGAAAAACAAAGAGAAAAGAAGAAAAGGCGGATTGAAGAGGAAATCTGGCAAAACAAAAAATTGAAGATCTGTTTACAGGTTAGACTATCAAAATTTCACATGGTATTGCTGGGAGAAAAGTGGAGGGGGGTGACCAGGCATCTTCTTCAGGAACAAGTGTTAAACCTGGTTCTTCACTGGAGCCATAAACAAGAGCACAAGAGGTGAGAACAGAAGAAGTGACAGAAGCCGGCGTCTCTGCAGTTATTGGTGACATTGCTAAAGAGGCAGATGCAGCAGCAACTACAATGTCAGCAATCATTGAAGGTGCCCCCCGAGAGCAAATGTCGGAAACAAGTCTGCCAGAAATAATTGAGGATGTCTGTCTCGAGGAAGTGGCAGCCTGTGGTGGTACCAGTCTGTCATAAACAATTGAAGTTTCCCCCAAGGAGGAAGTATCGGAAACAAGTCTGCCAGAAATAATTGAGGATGTCCATCTTGAGGAAGTGGCAGCCGGTGGAGGTACCAGTCTGTCACAAACAATTGAAGATTCCCACAAGGAGGAAGTGTCGGAAACAAGTCTGCCAGAAATAATTGAGGATGTCCGTCTTGAGGAAGTGGCAGCCGGTGGTGGTACCAGTCTGTCACAAACAATTGAAGATTCCCCCAAGGTGGAAGTATTGGAAACAAGTCTGCCAGATGTAGAAATGGGAAAGTTGATCTGGTTTTGGACGTTGAAACAAATAGTCTGCCACCTGCAGATCATCTTTCCGTGCTCTGTGCTGCACACCCCAGTACCCTGAGTCTTCAGTATGTGGCAAAGCAGATAAAGATTCTTCTGAATTACTAGTACCTGCCACTTCCTCTGGATAACAAAGAGCTGGATCATGGCAACTTTCTTGAAATGCTTCTGCTCCTAAGTGAATTTGACAGACCTCTAAATGAACATATTGAGGCCATTCAAACAGAGTCCAAAAAGAAAACCGGGCAAGGACGGGATGCTTCTGTGACTTTCATGTCAAAGACTACAGTTGGGTATGTGATTGAAGCCATTTCCAAACTGATTAAAATGGTAATCAGTCAAGAAATAAAGGAAGCAGGACTATTTTCCATTCAGATAGACTCAACCCAAGATGTGAGTGTTACCGATCAGTGCTCTATAATTATTAGATATGTTACAGACACTGTACGTGAACGCCTACTAGCAGTAACCAACTGCACTTTGTCTACTGGAAAGGAACTGTTTGAGTTGGTGCAGAGTGTTATTAAAGATAATGGTCTTGACCTACGCAAGTGCATTGGAAATTCAACCGATGGTGCATCCAATATGCAGGGGGTTCTAGGTCAAAGTTTCGAATGCAAAGGATCGAATGACCAAAGGGTCGAATCAAAAGGACCGAAAACCAAAGGGTCGAAAAAACATTTTTTTGTTTTTTAAATGTTTTTTTCCCCTTTTTTGTGGTAAAACACATTTTATTTCCAAAACGGAAACCCCCCCAAAAAAATACAAAAAAAAATAATAATTCCACCCTTTTGTTTTAGGTCATATTGACTCTCACCATTTGCATTCGATCCTTTGAATTCGGTACTTTAACTGGACACCTATACAGGGCCAGTACAATGGTCTCACATCCTGGCTCAGTAAGGAATCCCCTGGTCAAATACATGTCTGGTGCTATGCACATGTATTAAATCTTGTACTTGTAGAAGGGACACAAGTATCAAATGCATCCACGTCTTTGTTTGGCCTGTTAAACTCCTGTGCCATTTTTTTCGGGAGGATGGATGTGTGGAGTGAGCTGTCTGTGGAAGGCCGCACAATCCAAATAATAGGAGAAACAAGGTGGTGGGCAAAGGATGCAGCATTACGGAAAGTTTTTGGCTCCTTTAATAACCGAAACAAAGCAATGTTCATCGACGTGGTTGTAGCACTCAATAATATTTGCTCAAATACAGATACATTCAATGCAAACATCTGTTACCAAGCTTTATGTCTTTCTGAGGCTCTGTGCTCATTCCAAACAGTGCTCACAGCCCAGTTATATCTCTGAGTATTTAATTCAACAACCCCATTATCTAAGTACCTCCAGACAAGTGGTCTGGACATCCTCCAGGCACAAAGAATGGTCTCGAACACTACAAAAACGCTTGCTGCACAGTCAAGAAATTTTGATTTCTGTGTACTGTGCAGCAGAAAAAATTGCAGAATGGGCCAACGTGGGATTGGAAGAGAGAGGCTATGATAAAGGAGTGGAAACTGCACTTCCAGAGGGGAGAATGTCCCACAAAGAGACGATGCCCGGAATGAGTGCAAGGGATGAGCCAATCACCTTGGCTAAAGACCGGTTTAGAGTTACTGTACATAATGCCATTATGGACAACATTCTTCAAAGCCTAACTATTCGTTTTAAACCCCACTCATCTCTTGCCGCAGATATAGCATGCCTGGTTCCCAAAAATTTCAATGAAAATCTACCCGACAATGCTCTTAGAAATAGTTGCTCCTTGCTTAAAAGACTGGATGACTCCATAACGGTACAGGGGTTAAGGGAAGAACTCTTGGACTTTGCAACCAAGTGGACTAAACTGAAGAGGACACTTCCAGAACAATATGCCTTTGACACCATACATAGTGAAGATAGTGAAGATCCAGCACTACAAGAAGAATATGGAGATCTACTTAAACATTTAATACAGAAATGCAATACATGCCGTAACTGTGCAGTATGTTGCTACGCAATTCTAAAAAAGTATGAACTTTTTAGTAGTGCTTACTGGCAATTGTATTTGGCATACAAGTTCATCTTGACCTTATCTTGCACACAGGTAGCATGTGAAAGATGTTTTTCGAAATTGAAGAATATTAAAACCCGCCTAAGAAACCACCTCAGCCAGGACAACCTCAAAGCCTTTATGCTCATGTCTGTGGAGCGGAATTTGCTTGTCCATTTGCAAAATTCAGACATAATCTACCTGATTGCACAAAAAAATGCATTGTTGAAGGAACTCTTGATTGAGTGATTTTTCAGGATTTCCACAAAGACTTTATAGCCAGCTTGTCAATGCATGCAACAATGTTCTTGAAGGCAAGCAGCCTAATTTTGTCTTTTAAAGTAAAACAAAACATTTAAGTTTGGATAAATCACCAATTAACATCTTAAAAACTTACTATATGGCCCTTCAGGATTCACATTTGACCATCATCACTTCAATCTTTAGGACCTTGACTTAGTTCAGTTGAAATGTGCAATACATCATGTACGTCTCTGAAACCATGATGATGTGTCCAATCAAAGACCAATGTCAGAAGGGTGACACAGTATTTAGAAACATAAAGTGTCTGTGAACACTGTACCGTTCATCAAGGCAGTGTTAACATCAGTGAGGACAATATATGAATCATTCAGCTTTACATCTTAGTGTATCATCAGATTTGGAGTCCAGGCCAGCCACATGACTTTCAACAGAAAAAGACTTTCCACAGGGGGCCAAGATGAGGCGCCACCCAACAAGCAAGAAAGGCAAGCAAGCAATATATAGTCAGGCCAAAGACATTGTAATAGTGCCAAAGACACAGCAACAACTATAATGCACCCCAAATGGACAATCCAGACTTTTAAAAGACTTCTCTCTGCCCTTTTTGTAGGGCAAAAACCTAGCAAACTGTTTCCCAGCAGCACGAGCACCTGGCCCCAGAACTACAGGAAGGCCACGTTGAGAGTGGCACGTCATCGTTCGTGACCAGGAACAAAGGCACAGGGCTTGTGCTGAAGTCCGCTTGCTGAGAAGACATGTTTCAGAGCAACTCCGGCTTCATATCATTGCGAGGGGCCCTGCCCCACCGGATCGACATCCTGGCCCATTGCCTGATACAGATAAGTGCTGCAACGCTCTGCATAACCACGGGGAGCAGTGGGGTCACGCAGGGGGCCCAGCCAGCCCCACCAGACAGAGACAACTGGTGCCTGCTTCCTGCAAAGGTAACTGTACCAGTAAGACACTGCATGCCACGTAACAGAGCACAACACTAATCAGCGCTTCCCAGCCATGCGCAGCACCATAAATCATTGGATAGCAGGCTGGCTTGCTAGCTGTGTGAACACAATTTTGGAACACCTTCCAAGGCGTTACTATTAATGCTTACTCCGGCATGCACTAACACTTTACCGCCACTTACCAGAGCCACATGTGGCCCTACTGTGCATGTTTAGTAGCCACATGCGTACAGCGCCTCTCTAAATCTCTTGCATGTGTACAAGCATGTGAACAGCAACAGGTGGCCCTGTTTGAGATGTACACTAATTGTAGCACTTTATTGCAGCATTTGAACAGCAACTACGACACATCGTGGCACAACGAAATTGCAGGAGACAACAAGGGACACCCTGGTGACAACTAACCTAAGCTAAGTGCTGCACTACCTCATGTGTGTTTATTATGTTGTTGTTCCTTTGTATACTGCTATAGAAATATTGTATATATGTGTTGAGTCAAAAGCAGAGACGTGTGTTTCTATGAGTGTAACAGCTAGCTGGAACCATGTGCAGTGATCAAAACCTTACCCTAACATCCCCAACCTATCCATAACCTCTCCCTAAACCTCATTCTGGTTTCCCTACCTCCCTTTCCTATCCAACCATTGTCACCCTACCCTAACCCTCCTTCCCTGATGGGGTTGCAGAGCCCTGTATAAGCATTGACTTGCAGCAGGTCTCAAAACTGCAGTGGGGCCGGTTGGTTCATGCTACTCCTGCGCCTCGGAGCTGTGAACAGACCCTGTCACAGAACTGTATGCAAAGTAATGTTATTTTATGAGTTGTGTTGTAATGTAACAGACTCATGAACCCTCCATACATAGCATTTTCTGACCTCTCCCTAAACCTCATTCCGGTTTCCCTACCCCCCTCCCCTCCTATCCAACCATCGTCACCCTAACCCTCCTTCCCTGCTGGGGTTGCGGAGCCCTGTATAAGCATTGACTTGCAGCAGGTCCCAAAACCGCAGTGGGGCTGGTTGGTTCATGCCACTTCTGCACCTCGGAGCTGTGGACGGACCCTGTCACAGAACTGTATCCAAAGTAATGTTATTTTATGAGTTTTGTTGTAATGTAACAGACACATGAACCCTCTATACGTAGCATTTTCTGACCTCTCCCTAAACCTCATTCCGGTTTCCCAACCCTCCTGCTATGCAACCATTGTCACCCTAACCCTCCCTCCCTGCTGGGGTTGCAGAGCCCTGAATAAGCATTGACTTGCAGCAGGTCCCAAAATCGCAGTGGGGGTGGTTTGTTCATGCCACTCCTGCGCCTCGGAGCTGTGGACAGACCCTGTCACAGAACTGTATGCAAAGTAATGTTATTTTATGAGTTGTGTTGTAATGTAACAGACTCATGAACCCTCCATACGTACCATTTTTCTGACCTCTCCCTAAACCTCATTCCGGTTTCCCTACCTCCCCTCCTATCCAACCATTGTCACCCTACCCTAACCCTCCTTCCCTGCTGGGGTTGCGGAGCCCTGTATAAGCATTGACTTGCAGCAGGTCCCAAAACCGCAGTGGGGGTGGTTGGTTCATGCCACTCGTGCGCCTCGGAGCTGTTGACGGACCCTGTCACAGAACTGTATTCAAAGTAATGTTATTTTATGAGTTGTGTTGTAATGTAACAGACACATGAACCCTCCATACGTAGCATTTTCGGACTTCTCCCTAAACCTCATTCCGGTTTCCCTAACCCCCTCCCCTCCTATTCAACCATCGTCACCCTAACCCTCCTTCCCTGCTGGGGTTGTAGAGCCCTGTATAAGCATCGACTTTCAGCAGGTCCCAAAACCGCAGTGGGGGTGGTTGGTTCATGCCCCTCCTACACCTCGGAGCTGTGGACAGACCCTGTCACAGAACTGTATGCAAAGTAATGTTATTTTATGAGTTGTGTTGTAATGTAACAGACACATGAACCCTCAATATGTAGCAATATTGTCTGTAAAAGTCGTGAATTGACGCGATTCACGGATGATGGTTTGAGGTCCACTTTTTTTGAGGCGAGGGGTTGGCCGATTTTTGGAGGCGAGGGGTGGCCCACTTTTTTGAGGCGAGGGGTGGGCCAATTTTTCTTTTTGGTGTCCGGGCCTATTTCTTGTCCCAGTCCGACCCTGCAGAGTAGGTGTGATTAGAAAAGTAAGATTTGAACCAGAGAAGGGCAGAGCCAGAAAACCCAGAATCAAAGATTGGTTGACAGTGTCAAAAGCAGTGGATACATCAAGGAGAATTAAAAGAGAAGAGTGCTTTGAATAACATGCAGAAAGGAGATAGTCACAAAGAGAGAGTAGTTCAGTCTCTGTGGGTGGTGGGAGAGGAAACCAAATTGGAAGTGAGGAAGAATAGAGTTTTAAGAAATAAAAGGAGAAACTTGAGAATAATCAAGATGCTCCCGGAGCTTAGAGAAATATCAACAAAGATATATTGGTCAAAAGGTAGAGGGAGGAGAACAGTAGAGAGAAGGCTTTTTTTAGGATAGGAAGAATTGTGGCGTGCTTGAATGATGTGGGGAAAGTAGAAGAGAAAAGGAAGATGTTAAAAAGAGAAGTAAGGTAAGGCAATAAGGAGGGATAGACCATGGGTATCAGGGATGAAGAATTGGGGTCTGAAGGAGCAGAAGTGGGATCATCCCTAGACAACCGAAGTGCAGTATCAGAGATAGAAACTGGAGGAAAATAAGATATGAGAGTAGATTGAGAAGAAATGGAGGCATTAGGAGTAGAGGAAGGAATATTGGTGCAACGTAGAAGGGTGACTTGAGAGGTAAAGGTGGAGGTGAGATCAGAAGGCAAAAGGGAAGAGATATGGGTAAGGTTAGGAGGAGAAGGGGAAAGTATACGTGACAAGGTTTGGAAGAGATGGGGAGAATTGGGTGAGTAAGAGTTAAAAAGGTCAGAATAACAGGAGCATCAAGAAGCCAACTTCATAAAAGGAATGAAAAGAAGACAATAAGGAAGAGTCGTAGCCCAAGTGTGACTTACACCAGTGACTCTCTAAGTGGTGAAGGATTTGTCATTGTGAGCAAAGTTGCAGCATAAGCCAAGGTTGTGAAGGTTTGAGAATAGGTGAGAACTGGGTGAAGAGTATCAAGAGAAGAAGAAAGAGAAGAAGAGAGCGAAGAAGCAGTGTCATCAGCAAAGAGAGATGCAAAAGTAGGGTGAGAGGAAGATGAGAAGTATTGGAAGAGACAAATAATTTAGTGTCAAGAGCAAGGAGATCTCAACGTTAGTAAGTGTGGTGAGGGGACGAAGGAGGAAATGCAGAAGGGGCGGAAGGGGGAACAATTATAGAGAAAAGAAGGAGATGGTGATCTGAGGAATAGACAGGCAGGGCAGCAAGAGAAGAGGTCAATAAGGAGGAAGTAAAAATAAGGTTGATACAGGAGCTAGAGACATGTTAATGTTAATGTTAAAGGATATTTGTACCCCACACTATCACCACTGGAGTGGTCCCCTGGCGCTCTGGCGGCTCTGAAAAAGGGAGGGGGGGTGAGTTAGTGGGAATAGGCTGGAAAAGTGCAAGAGAGCAGTGATGTGCTGTTGGCAGCCTCACCCTGGTGGGTCCGTTGGCTGGTCTTGGAGTGTTTTACAGGCAGTAGTCGTCATGTGCTGTTGTGCAAGTCTATGTGTGGTTTGTTTTGTGGTTGCAGTGTAGTGAAGTTTGTGCGGATTGCTGTGTTTTAGGTTTGTGGGTGTGTTTGGTTAGAGTTTGAGATGGGTAGGCAGAGGGATAGAAAGTAAAGGAACAGAGGAATGAGTAGAAGAGAGATGTAGGTTGAAATCTCCCAAACGGATATTTTTGACCATGTGTGTGAGCTAGCAGGCATCCAGTATTCGCATTGTTAAATCATTTCTAATTGTACATTCAAATTTGTCTTGACGAGACCTTATAATATTGAGTTCCTATTTTACAAAACAAAGACTTGAAAATGTGATTCATGAATCCAGGCCTAGACACATGGCTTACTGTGATCTCTGATTTGTCTGCATTGCCTTTTAATTATTCATTATGCTATCAGAATGTGGTTATATGTGCAAATACACGGTTTTGAGCAACTATAAAACCATGCTGCATTTGCTTACAAAGTTAACATAAAGTGTAATTTTGCTTTTCAACTATTGCAAAGCCATTTAAAAATGAATGGAAGGAAAGTGAACAACAATTATTTACACTTTAAATGAAATCCTTACCAAAATGCCAGAATTATTTGTTTTCTTTAAAGTCCCATGTTAAACATAGGAATTAATTTGGACAAGATATTCATAACTTCCCATGTTAAACTATCAGAAGGAGCAGGCTAATGGAAGGGGATTACATTGTAGGCTATGACGCTCCAGTGATTCATTTTAATTGTTTCAAAATAACCCAATTTTTAATATAGGCAAGAGTTTCTGGCTGCTCAATGGGTGAGATGCACTGTGACATTGCCAATGTGGATTGGCTGCTAGAGGTCATGTCATATTACATAAGACCGGATTTAACCATGTATATTACACTCCAAAATCGGTGTGGTTACCCCAGATGGTCCTGAAATCCTGAAAGCTGACTGAAAGAACTACTGAAATTGAAGCAGATGAGACTAGCAACCTTGCAGATGAAGGTTTCATCGGTACCTTGCTATTTTTTGCAAATTATAATTATGTTCATGTGCCTTTATTTTTAAGAATTGAACTGGTTTTTGGACCATTTTTCGTTTTTTGTGGTCTTGAAATTAAGAGTGGTCATGCTGTGTTTGGGAGCTTACCTCTTGACTGTACACTGATATCTGATGCACACTGAGATGAGTTGTGTTACAAGTTTGGTTAAGTAAAGGGCATTTCAAAACCTGCATTTCTTCTGGCCAAGAAGCATGAATTTATCAGTACGTTTATGGATTCTAGAGATAAAATCAAAAGGTGTATTAATTTGGTTTAAATGTGTTTTTATATCCATGACTTTAGCTTGTTTTTATTATATTGATTTTTAGTAGCCATTCCATGTTTGATAGAGCTTAGCCATTCCCTTTGATAGGTTTCACAGTGGCTAAAATAACATCACATGACTACGAGCTTGTTCATCTTGACAGCACTAATGTGAGTGTGTATTTCTTTATTTATTTCATTTGGTTATACGCCCAAACCCTCAGCTATCACGGCGTAGGCTACAGGAATACGTGGTACTTAATTGTTACAAGATAACTTGGTACTTAATTGGTGCATGTAGGTAAATATGTAAACATACAGTTTTGATTCTTAATGAGTTATACAAATCATATACATAGAATTACATAGTCAAGCAGTATTGGTTCTACATATCATTTACATAGGGTTACAGTGTCAGACAGGGCTTAGTAGTTCTTACAGTGTATACAATTACGATCTTACAGCAAGAATATTCTTTCAGCTTTGGTTATTGTGCTACAGATTTTGAGGCTTTTTAGAATTTGTTGAAAAGCCAGGTTTTGAGGGATTTCTTGAATTTGGGGAAGGATGGCTCATTGGTGATGGCAGATGGAAGTGAGCTCCAAATTCTGGGGGCTGCTACTGGAAAACTGAAGTTACCTGTTCTCACATTTTTAAGCGGGGTATGCAAAGGAGTGTGTCTGTGTTGGATCTGAGTATTCTCTGTGAGGTTTTGCGGGTTGAGGTCGCTTGGAGCTGTGCCTGTGACACATTTGTGTGCTACGGTGAAGGTTTTGTGTAAGATCCTAGCTTGTACGGGCAGCCAGTGGGCTTCTCTCCTATGATAGGAAATATGATCTCTTATACCTAGTGCTGCGCGGAGGGCTTTGTTCTGAAGTAGTTGCATTTTGTTTAGGTTCTTTTTTGAGGTCCCTAGTAGACGTATGTTGCAGTAGTTGATTTTTGCCAGTATGAAGGCTCTGGCTAGGGTGGTGCACTTCTGTGGTGTCAGAAAGGTATGTTAAGGGAGATGAGTTTTGGCTGTGTATGTTGTGGATGAGGAGAGAGCACTGATATGTTTGCAAATAGTGAGGCTAGAGTCCTAGGGTTTTGACTTCTTTAGACATGTTGATGGGCGTGCCATCAATGACTATGGCTGTGTAGTGTGGGTGTAGTTTGCTTAGTCGGTCTGGGGATCCTACTATCAGTATCTCTGTTTTTTCTCCATTAAGGTAGAGGCTATTTGTCACCATCCAGTTCTGGATGATTGAGTACATTTTGTTTATGGTGATGGTGACCTGTTCGAGATTGCCAGAGATGGGGATGAGTATTTGTGTGTCATCCGCAAAGTTGGTATATATTACTCCCATGGCGTCAAGTGCTGCAAAGAGTAATTTAGTGTATGCGTTATAGAGTGTCAGGGAGAGACAAGAGCCTTGGGGGACTCCCAGTGGAACTGTGATTGGGTCTGCAGCAACATCCCCTATTGCTACTCTCGAAGTGTGATCTGCGAGGAAAGACTTGATCCAAGCAGTGGCCTCTTAAGAGAAGTAGAAGTTGTTGGCAAGCATAAAACAGAGTTTATTGTGGTCTACTAAGTCAAAGGCTGCTGATAGGTCTAGGAGTAATAGGATACCTAGTTTAGCTGAATCCCTGATGGCATCCATCTGGTTTTTTAGGTCCAGTAGAGCAGTCTCTGTGCTATGTCTAGGGCGGAAACCTGATTGTCTTTCCCCTAGTAGTTGGTTGTTTTCGAGGTGGGATTGTACTTGTGTGTATGCAATTTTGTCTATTATTTTGAGGAGGAAGGGCACTGTGGTGATGGGTCTGTAGTTGGTGGGTGTAGTAGGGTCTAGTGTGGGTTTTATTAAGTAGTGGGGTGATCCAGGCTTCTTTGATATTGGCTGGGACAGTATTATATTTAAAGGAAGAGTTGACAAAATTGGTGATGATGAGTGCTAGTATGGGTGTGCAGTCCTTAACTAATTTGGCCGGGAAACTATCTCCTTTGCAATTGGAAGGTTTGAGAGAAGCTATGGTTTTGAGCATGGAATCAGTGTTCACTGATTTGAAGTGAAATTCTGGAGAGTTGGATGTGGAGTGTAACGATGTTGGTAATAATGGTTCATTGGTGGGAGCCAGGAGTTTTCTGTGTAACTCTATTTTATTTTGAAGAGTGTTTATCATAGATGCTAGGGCATCCTGAATGATGGTTCACCATTCCTTGTTTACCTTAACTAGGTGGGGAGGGGGCATGGGGGCTTCCAATTCTCTGATAAAGGTGAATACTTCTTTACTGTTGGAGGTGGCGTTAGTGATGCGTAGGTTGAGGGAGTTGGCTTTCTGGGTGAATACTTATGCTTTATAGGTTTTAGAAATGTGCTCAAGTTGATTTTTGGATTCGTTGGTGGCACTCTTCCTGTAGAGATGTTCAAATGCTCTTTTTTTTCTTCTAGGTTCGATGAGGTGATAGTGTATCGAAATGTCAGAAGGATTAGCATTATCTATGGGATGAGCATAGAGTAGTTTGTCTAGCACGGGATGCAGGTTGTCACTAGTGAGCTTCTTGGTGTTTCTTGCTAGTATGAGAGCGGTAGGTGAAATGGGTGGTGTGGGTTCTTTGGATAGGACAATATTGAATCTGATAAGGAGGTGATCTGTCCAGGAGATCTCTAGGATCTCTTCTAGTAGAATGCTGGTATTCATTGTGAGGATCCAGTCTAGGATTCAACCTTTTGAGTGGGTTGGGGTGTTGACGATTTGGGAGAATTGCATTTCTAGGAATGCATTGTGGAAAGCAGTGGCCTTGAGGTCAGACGTGTCATTGAACCCTAAAGTAATGTCTTCTAGGAGAATTAATTTAGTATTGGGTTTGAGAGCATGTGGGATACAGAGAGGAATTTCTTTGTGCGGACTAGTGGAAGAGTTGGGGGCTCTATAGACTATTAGGAAGTTGATGGTGGTGTGTGGGTCAGTTTCTAGTTTGAACGCTAGACGTTTGTACCCTGGTATGGTTTTGGTGTGCATTCTGTAAACTGGAGTGGGGATTTTGAGATGATGACTCCTCCTCCACCTGGGGCCTCTTGCTGGTCAGCTCTGAGAATTGTGTAATCAGGTGGGATGGCGATGGTGGATAGTGGGCCTGACGCTGAGTGTGGCCAGGTTTCCGGACTAGGAAGTCAAGGTTGAATTTGAGGATGAGATCATGAATGTCGATCTTAATGTTGATCTTACATTAAGTAGTGCACCTTTTAGCGGTGGTGGGTTCAGTTGGTTAGTGGCTTTTTGTGTTGTGGGAGTTGGGGGGTGTGATCGTGGTGGGGGTACAGGAGTGTTGTGTCTAACAACATATGTGCAACTAACTTTTGCCGGCTTCGGTGTGCTATGTTTTGAGGTCTGGAAGGTATTGGTCACAGGTAGAGTGCCTGTAGTGTTTGGATGGTAAGAGATGTTATGTTTATTGGTAGTACGGGTGGAGAGTCTTATTTTTCTCATGGGCCTAGAATGGGTTTTGTGTATGTGGGGAGGTAGTGTATCCTTGAGGAGAGCCTGGTTTGTTGTTTTGTGCCTGTGATGGGTATGATAGTGAGTGTGGTGTGAGTGGTGGTGGGTAAGGGTAAGAATGGGGTGGAACTTGGTAGTGTCTGGAGAATATATGCACGCTAGGCCTAAGCCTAAATGGATGAAGTTGCCTCTAGAGCATAGGGTGGAATCTGTGGTACGGGTGGTATTTTCATTGGGGGTGGTCGGTGGGCAGGGCTCCGAGGCTGGAACGGGTTTTCTAGGAAGATGGGGTTGCTGTTGGGTATTCATTATGCATAGTAGTAGTATTAATAGCACGCCTGGCATTGCAACTACTAACTTGCGCAGTCTGTGATACATGTGTCTTGTAATGTTATATTTGAGCGTTACTGAACAATCTGAAGGCTAGTCGGCTAGTTGAATTGTCAATGATTAGGCTAGATCGACTGGTAGGCAGTATGCTAAATCAATTGGTGATCAGTAGGTTAGTTCTAATGGTAAGCAGTAGGCTGATTCAATTGGTAATCAGTAGGCAGGATCAATTAGTAAAACAGTAGGCTAAATCAATTTGTAGTCAGTAGGCCATATCATTTGGTAAGTGGTAGGCTAGATCAGCTGGTAGGCAGTATACTATGTCAATTTTTAGGCAGTAGGCATGAGCAAAATGTTAAAATTACAAAAAGGTGTAGCAAAGAGCTAAAATTACACACAGGTCTAGCAAAGAGCTAACGTTACATATATATATAGTTCTGCTCTGCTATATGTTAGGTTGCTTGTTGTTTAGTTTAGTTTAGTTTATTTATTTATAAGGCGCAGAAACCAGGCCCAGGGGCAACCGGGCGCATACTCTTGAGAACATGTTACAGTAAACAGTAATTACACAGTAAATTTACAGAAATATACAGCAATATACAGGAATATACAGAAAGAGTACCATTAGCAGATTATAGTGCAAGTACAGTGAAAGGTGTATAGACATGACCTATAACACACAAGGGAACTGGAATGAGTGAAGGTCTCATAGATCATGGGAGAACAGCCAAGTTTTGGCGTTGTTCTTGAAGGATTGGAACGACAGTTCAGTTCTGATAGGAGTGGGCAGAGTGTTCCAAAGTTTGGAGGCTAGGACAGGGAAGCTCACCCCACCCGCGTTTGGAGTTTAAATCTAGTCAAGGTGAGGCTGTGAGTTTGGGCTGATCTAATTGGTCGGGAGGGTGTGTGTACTGTTAAGCGGGCGGACAGGTAAGGTGGGACATTGTTGTTCAGGCATTTGTGAGTCAAGGCTAGCGTTTTCAGGGCAATTCTTTGTTTTACCGGGAGCCAACGTAAGTCTGATCTGATGGAGGAGATATGGGAGCATCTCGGGATGTTTAAGGCAGCCCTTAAGGCATTATTTTGTACAGTTTGCAATTTATTGAGGTTAGACTGGCTGGTCCCTAGGTAAAGAGCACTGCAGTAGTCGATTTTGGCCATGACGAGTGTTCTGGCGAGGGTGATGCAGTTAAGGAAGGGTCTACAGGCGGTGATAAGTTTGCAAGTATAGACAGATGCTGACCTAACTGAATTTGTTTGTCTGTTCAAGGAAAGCGTGGAGTCAAGATAGATGCCTAGCGTCTTGGTGTCTTTGGAGACCTTGATATAGTTGCCGTCGATAGTTAATGACTTGTAAGTTTGATCTAATTTGATAAGCCGATGGTTTGATCCTAGAAGTAGGAGCTTGGTCTTATCATCGTTAAGGCAAAGTTCATGATGTGCCATCCAGGCCTGAATGACCGAGTAGACATCGTTAAGGGCTTTGGTGTCAGCTGTGTAGTCTCCCATGATAGGGATGAGTATCTGGGTGTCATCCGCGTAGTTGGGGTAGGAGACACCCAGATAGTCAAGCACATCGAAGAGGGGCTTAATTAATGCGTTATACAACATAGGGGATACACACAAGCCTTGAGGAATGCCATAGTGAATGGGGGAGGGGTCAGCTGATGCCGTAGGAGAGAAGACCCTCATAGATCTGTTGCTCAGGAATTAATGGATCCAGGCATTAGCAGAGTCAGAGAAATGGGCTGCGGATTTGAGATGTTGGCATAGTATTTGGTGGTTGACCAAATCAAGAGCCGCTTAGAGATCGAGGAGAAGGAGAAGAGCTAACTTCCCATTGTCCTTTAGTGTATCCATCTGAGTTTTCAAGTCAATCAGGGCTGATTCCGTACCGTGTTTAGGGCGGAATCCTGATTGTCTTAAGCCTAGAAGATTGTTTAGTTCGAGGTAATCCCGAATCTGCAGGTAAGCTTCGCTGTAGAATAAGAACACAGTAACATGTTCTCATCATAGTTAAGCACATTATAAATCATTTTGCACATTTCTTATTATTTGCACTGCTTTAATTCTCAAATTGTATCTATACAAGAGAATATACATAGACGTGAAACAGACATGTGAGAACATTCTTATTGTATTCCTATATTATGATGTTCAAGAACTATATTGCATGTATGAATGCGTGTTGTTTTTGTGATACAACTATATATGAAAATTTGATTACATGAATTCTTCATCATTTGCACAAGAGTACATGTGTGGGTTGCAAGATTACCTGGGTTAGGCCCAGGACAGCTTTTCTGTCTTATTGGGAACTTGTCAGGGTTCTCTTGTCAGGGATCTCAATCCATCTGATGCTTCTCTGCCACATAATCTGCCACAACCCAAGAGGGCACCCTGTCTCTGAGGTAGAAGTTAGGATCTAGAAAATGGTGCAGGAAGAACATGAAATAACATTCTGACCAACATGAGGCTGCTATCAGTAGGGTATAGAATCTAGAAAAGGGGTCTCAAACCTTTGCTCTCCAGATGTTTCAAACTACAACTCCCATCATCCCATGCAAGCAGTCAATGGCAATGGAATGTGGGGCAGACCTGTAATGCCGCAGGATTCAGGCCCCTGATCTAGTAGATAAAACCTCTAAAAGCATTTTTGTTAAATTTCAGAATGTTATGATGATTTTAAAAAATCAAACTTTTTGTTCACAAAACATTTGTATGTGCTTTTATGGGCCTGCTCGCAGCTGTAAGCATGCACCCGCACACATATGTTCTAGTCACAGCATCCACAGCATCTAGTCACAGATCCTTACCCAAACAGGAAAAAAGACATTACTCAGTAATAGTTTATTAAGTAACCCCCAAAAACACCTATTTCGCAAATAATGTTTACAACAAAAGGGAAGAACAGACATTAGTGACAGGATAATGGCATGTCTTGCACTTTGAAACACTTGTGTATAGGCGCGTTATAAATGACATATCATATCATATCCTATGTTGAAGCTGAAATACCTCAAGGTGCCACTTGTCCTCAGCACGTGCCCAGCGAAGCAATTTAACCTTAACTTCAGGGGGTGGGGAAAGTTTGGTTGGCTGGGGCAAATTTATTTGTATGGTGCCCATTTTCCTTAACGAATGCACAGCAGTGTGCTTTCAGCACTTTATAAAATACAGGGGACCCTTTTTTTTTTTTTTTTTATTCAAACCGTTGTTTTATTAGTTCGATCAACAAACTTTTACATTTTTTAAAAATATATTAGAATATATTTTCTTCTTATTGAAGATTTAAAACACTTTTTTCTATTTAATAGTTTTCCATTTGCTATAGCCCATTGGTTGGGTCTATTAAAGTTCATTTTTAATATTCTATTTCTAACATGTATAAGCAATTCATTAAATATGCATCATTAAAGATCCTTATATTTCCATATTATTGTTAGATCTTCATACAAGAAACATTCATATCAATTTGTACTAAGACAAAAATTCATGCATAGACCTAGAGAGCTGGTAAAAGATGTAAGGTTACATAAAAGCTGCATTGATCTCAAAGTTTCCCAAGATAAACAGATGATATGCAATTACAATGCTATTATCATTAACACTGAGCTTGCTCAGTTTTCATTTGGAATAACTTCTCTAATTCATTGTCTATAGACTTTAAAAGTCGACATAGGGCTAGAATAAAACTTGTTCGAGTCCCCCACATACAGTCAAGCCATAGCCATTCCCTTGATGCATCAGTTGATACACAGTAAGGTGTAATTGTTAAGTTACGTGCTGACTCAAAGTATGGACAGAATATAACCATGTGCTTCAAGGTTTCCAGGGTCGCACCATCCTTACACAATCTGCATCCTAACCCCGCAAGTTGTTTCCAATGCGGGTTCCAGGTATATATACGCTCCAAAGTATGAAATTGATTCAATTTAAAGCGAAAATAGATCTCCCTGGCTTTGCTACAGGGAAATTGAATTATGTAAGGTTTATGCGGCTGTCTAGATGAACAGAAACGAGCTGCCTCTTTGTAGCCCTTAAGTGTCGCCATGCCAGTTACCGTTCTACACCAGTCATTCTCAACAATCCGATGTTTAACATAATCTGATCTGTATTGCAAATCAGCTGGTGTGAGTTCAATTTTGTTGAGAAGAGCAAGCATTTTCGCATAGTAAGTCGTGAGGGAAGATCTTTCATTTGCGATCATTATTTTACCCAAATCTTCATATAGACAATTTACAGGAGGATATAACATCCTAGCAAAGTTAGCCAACATACGCCAGTTTCTACGTGCAGAGAGGGCAGTGATGCCAAGTTCCTGCCTTATCACAATATTGGGTATAGATTTGGCCAACCTCAGCGCCCTCTTCCACATACAACCTTGCAGTTGGTCGAGATAGTTGTTAATATTTACTATACACATGTCCATGGCAAAAAGAATGATGGACTCTACTTTTAAGATGTAAAATTGGAGTAAAGGAAGCAAAGAAAATGTGCAGAACTTTAGATAAACGATCAGCATTTGTGTGGAGAGGGGAGCAGCTTTTTTATTTAAAACATCCCTCCACATTGCCATAGACTGCGAGTCAGTTATGGTGTATCCCAAATAACGAATCTGAGGAACTATAGTGAGTGGGAAGTTGTCAATTCTCCAATCACGGGTGATGTTCTTCCTCTTAAAGTTCCTGAATACTACTATATTGGATTTTTCCACATTGCATTTTAGATTGTGCGTAAGACAGTATGATGAAAATAGGTCTAATTTAATTTGCATGCCTTTAGGCGTACGATCAAATAATACAATGTCATCCGCAAAGGCCAGCCATTGAATTTTAAGATGTCCCAACCTTGGTGGATACGAAATTTGTTTGTTCCATATATCATTAATTCTGCAAAGGTAAAGATTAAACAGCGTAGCAGCCAGATTACATCCCTGCTTAACGCCAGTGTTGATCTTTATTGGATGTGTAGTTGCACCTTCGTTGTTCACTCTAACCAAGTAGAAGGTGTTAGTGTGGAGTTTTGATAAAAGTTGTATAATGTATAATGGTATATTCATGGCAACCATTTTTTTCCACAATAATTCACGGATAACACAATCAAAGGCGGAGGTAAGATCTATGGAAGCTATGTATAACGGTCCTGAATCCTTGATTTTGTGCTTAGCTAGAAGATGTGCCATAATTGTGGCATTTAGGGGCGTGCCCATCCTTGCACGGAACCCAATCTGATATTTTGACAAAATTTTTCGCTCCTCAATACACGCTTGCAATTCCCCCAACAGCAAGATGGCAAACACTTTCGCAGCAGTATCAATCAGTGCTATAGGACGGAAATTGCAAGGTTGAGATCTTGCACCTTTTTTATAAATTGGCACAATAATGGAATTTAGCCATGATGGAGGAGTAAATGAAGTTGTCAACATGCCATCAAGCAGTTCTTTCAAGATGCGAGCCCACATGGCTGGGTGCCGTTTGAGAACACACGCGGGGATCCCATCTGGGCCTGCTGCCTCTGAGTATTTAAGGGAAGATATCGTGTTCACTATTCTCGATGTATTCCAAGGTGCAAAGGAAGCAGGGGCCAAACGGGTCCATTTAAATTCAATTTTGTCAAATGTATGCGGGAGGGCAAACTTTTGTTCAAAGTAATCCCGCCAGGCCTGTGCCGATATCGAATAGGACTGGTCAGCGGGGAGTATAGTAGTCCCTGCCCTGAGCAGACCCCAGGTAGAACGTCTATCCCTATGACAAAGTGTGTTAAACATTTTTAAGTTATCCTGGGTGTGTATAAAGTGTCTGTGATCTCTACATTTATTGCGATAAGTGTTCAACACACTTTTTTTTTCAATCAAATATTGCCCCCATGTAGTTGAGGTTTTGAGGAGTAACCGCAGAGCTACCCTCTTAACTCTTTTTGCTTCAAGAATGAACTTAGAATTCTGCTGAGTCGCACACCGAAGAGGATGCGGTGCGCTAGCCCTCAAAGATTGCAGTATCTCAGATATTACGTTGGATATAATGCAAGCTTGTTGGTTTGAAGTATTCTGATCAGTAAAGGAACTGTGGTGTAATTGCAAGTGTAGAGCGATCATGTCATTTACCTTATTACAGAGTTTGTTATCCCATCGAAGTGACAGTCTTGGACGATCACATATCAAGTGATCTTGTTGCGGATCGATGGAGAGGTGAGTGACACATAAGTCCAAGTTTAGCTGTAACATATGATGGTCACTACAACTAGGATCATATATTGATATAGTATCAGAGCGCGCCTGGAGGCCTCGAGTGTGGCAAAATAATCAATACAGGTAGCTCTGTCTCCTCTTCGCCAAGTATGACAGCAATCACTGCAGGAGAAAAGGAGAATATCGAGTTCCCAGGATTTCAGATATTCCAGCCACAATCTACCTCTATGGCGCGCTTGAATGAATAATCCAGAATTTGCATGGGCTAAGTTGACTACGATACAATAGGCATTAAAATCCCCTCCTAGAACAATCTCACATGTAGGATGTCGAGTCAAAACCTCATCAAAAAGTGTGTCCAATTCTTGAAAAGCATCTGATTGATTGAGTGTTACTGGGTTGTGGTATAAAGATACTACTAGAAGAAGTGTTACCGGCGGGCCGCAGAGCAAAAGCAAAGCAGCCAGCATTACATTTGCATGAAAGACATCCAATACCAATATGTTTAAATGTATATTCAAACAGATCGCGAGCCCACCATAAGGTCGACCATTTGTACTACGCTTCGCTCTAGTTTGAAGAACGATAAATCCGGGCAACAAGAGTTCATGTACACACATGGTTTCTTGACATAACATGATGTCGCATTCAGTTCCTAAACACGGTTTACAGAACCAAGATTTAAGATTGTTAAACCCGCATGAATTCCAGGATAGAATAGCTAAAACTACAGGCTACTTAATGAGGAGTATTATTCAAGGCTGAGTTTTGGGTGTTTTGGAGAGCAGATAACCATGACCAGTCCTTATTGGAGTTGGATAAACTTACCAATTGGGCAATCACTTCTGTATTTAGACCAGTCACTGGAGCCCCAACGGCCATATTTGGCAGTTGTAAAGGCGGGGGCGCCAGCGGCGTTTCATTGAATGCAATGGCATCGTCAATTGAATCGAACGGATAAAGCATTAATCCAATGAAACGTAACTCTTCGGTGAATTGCACAAGGAGATTAGTGATGATGGCTGATTGCACCTTGCATACCATGCGATGATTTTGAAATGGTGGCAATGTAATCCATTCAATGTCATTAGAGTGCAGTGTGCGAAGCCCGGGTATACGATAGAAAGCTTGCATTAAAGCTGAGCGATTAAGTCGCTTTGTACCATTGCTAAATGATATAATTTCCCAACCTATAATGGTTGCGGAATGCTTGGTTGGTTCCCCTAGTACCATGGATCCCTCCTTATGCCCCTCTAGGGCCGCCCCGTGGAGGTTTTGCTTAACCCATGCACCCTTTGTGTCAGGCAGGGGGGAGATTTTCCTAGCATCCCCATGAGTAGGGTCAGAATGGGAAGGTTTCAAGAATTCATCACTGCATTCGGGCAACTCAGCGGCAGTCCTCGGAGCCCTCACCATCTCAATGGCATCATCGAGAGCCCCTTCTACCTTTCCTATTTGCGATGTTTTATTCCCAATTGGTTTAAAGAAGTTAGGTAGTTGTGTCTGAGATGAAGAGTGTTCAATCTCTTCAATTCTAGACTGCGGCATATGGAGAAAAGATTTTTTGGAATTTTTATTAGAAATATTTTCTCCTAGGTCCGTCCCATTCCCAGGGATTTTCATCGTAGCAGGCTTAGTCTTTGAGTTGACTGCAGTGCTATTCACAGATTTTGTTTTTTTTGTATCACTTGGTTTTAAGTTAGAACGCAATTCCTCTTGGGATGTTTTTAGGTCCTTTTTTCGATCAGCTTTTCTTTTCAAGGCACGAAAGAATAGCCTTTTCTCCTTCCTTGATATAAAGGACCGCTCCGCAGGAGGGGGAGAGTTTTGAGCAACAACAGATTTCCTATGTGGAGGTGTGGCTGCAATTGCAGCAGGTATAGGATCAGATGGGTTGGATGTCTCAAATAGTTTAGTTAACGCCGAAGGGGTATCTGGATAAAAAACCTGACCCCCATCAACGCAAGTTTGAGAGAGCCTCATTCCTTCCTCCCCCTGACTAGGTTGAAGAAAAAACAGGAGCTGCTCTATTTTTTCAGCGTGGGATGCCACCGCCTTACATAGCTGGGCATGCGTAAGGATGTGGCATGTATTCTCAGGTTTAGGGGCAATTAGTGTTTGTGCAAAGGATTGTGGAAAGGCATATGTAACCTGGGGAGGCATTGTGATATTAAGGTCACTCCCTGGAAAATCTAGAGCATCTGTTTGAGTATATGCAGAACTATTTGCTGGGACCTCTTTTTGCGTGTATTTGAGATCACCTAGTTCATGTCTAATGCTGTCCGCAAAGATGAAGCCTTCTAATTTGTTAATTTTTAGTAAGATTTCTGTCAAGGCGGTTTTGCAATCCCTTAATTCGTAGTGCGTGTATTCATGTCCGCGGTCAAGTAGGTTAAGTATTATTGTTAAAACCGGCTAAGAAGCTTCAAGGGAATGCATGTCACCAGTCGGTTCCAGAATATCGAACCCCAATGGGTTAGTCGAAGACTTTTTATTAGGGGAATGGAGAGGCTCAGTCATCAATTTGTTGGAACTAGGTGGAAACAAGGTGGGGGAGGAGGGCCGCAGAGGGGATGATGGCCACAAGCTAGACATCGGAAGGGCGGTGGGGGGAATGCCTTTATAGGAGGTGCTGGGGAGGTGTTCAAATCCAACATATGAATGGCATCTTTGCGATGAATATGTACATCAGCCCTTTTAAATCCCGGAAAGGTAACT
The DNA here is from genome assembly GCF_040938575.1 of Ambystoma mexicanum. Taxonomy (NCBI): domain Eukaryota; kingdom Metazoa; phylum Chordata; class Amphibia; order Caudata; family Ambystomatidae; genus Ambystoma; species Ambystoma mexicanum. The sequence goes on from NC_090941.1 coordinate 921,116,205, forward strand.
GGTGTTGAAGGTCTCTCTGATAGCCTTACCCGTTTTTCAAGTGTGGCAAGTATTACTGGAGCTAAGAGCGAGTTATCAGAGGGCGAAGCAAGGATATCCTCAGTGGAATGAGAGGGCTCAATTGGTGCGGTGTCCATACGCATGCTCAGGAAGCTTTTACGAGATGGATTAGGAGGCAGCTTTGTGGAGGGTACATTGCATGCTAAGGGGAGAGACCGACTTTGTGCTATTTGCAGCGCCTGGTCACGCGCATATGAGAATGCTACTTCGTGTTTAATTAGATCCTGATCGGTAATTGGCCCCCAATGCACAGCTGATTCATGGCTAGCATCCGGCACTATGCCGTTACCCTTATCATTTTCATTTCTCAGAGACATTTTTTTACTTTTACGATTTTTTTTCGTGATTTTAATGGAGCCTGATTCCAAGGGCCGGCCACTACGCAAACCTACCACCATTTAGCATAAATAGGCAAGTTCAAAAGTATGTGTGCCAACTTACAACAATAAGACAATCCCGAGCCCCAGCCTCACAGCCTAACAGCCAAACAGCACACTTGGCGACACTTGGATGCGCGCGCAGGATGCGCGTGCGTGCAGACTTTAAAGAGAATTCTGGGCAAGATTGAAACAAGTGGCGTGTGTATGACACGCCAGGAATCTACAAAAAAAAGAAATATAAACGTGCCAGGGGGCGGGCGTAGCTTTTCAAAGAGCTCATGGAAAAGATGTTTCAAATCAGAAAGGAGCCACTACCCCAGCCTAGCCCAGCCCAGCCCAGCCCACAAACACACCCAGTAGCCCAGCCCAGCCCAACCCAGCCCACAGGCACGTATATCAACACTTTTCGCTCTTAAGTGAGTGAATAATTACTGTGGATGATGAAGTACAAAAGAAATGTTAACACAGGCAGCGTTTCGCCGCATTGAAGTGACAGAGCTTCCTCTTGCGCATACAGCCTTTGCAGGCGAGGGTCGACGATAAGCGTTCCCAACAGAGTCCCCGCAGAGTCCAGTCCAAACGCCAAACAGCACACTTGGCGACACTTGGATGCGCGCGCAGGATGCGCGTGCGTGCAGACTTTAAAGAGAATTCTGGGCAAGATTGAAACAAGTGGCGTGTGTATGACACGCCAGGAATCTACAAAAAAAAGAAATATAAACGTGTCAGGGGGCGGGCGTAGCTTTTCAAAGAGCTCATGGAAAAGATGTTTCAAATCATAAAGGAGCCACTACCCCAGCCTAGCCCAGCCCAGCCCAGCCCACAAACACACCCAGTAGCCCAGCCCAGCCCAACCCAGCCCACAGGCACGTATATCAACACTTTTCGCTCTTAAGTGAGTGAATAAATACTGTGGATGATGAAGTCCAAAAGAAATGTTCACACAGGCAGCGTTTCGCCGCATTGAAGTGACAGAGCTTCCTCTTGCGCATACAGCCTTTGCAGGCGAGGGTCGACGATGAGCGTTCCCAACAGAGTCCCCGCAGAGTCCAGTCCAAACGCCAAACAGCACACTTGGCGACACTTGGATGCGCGCGCAGGATGCGCGTGCATGCAGACTTTAAAGAGAATTCTGGGCAAGATTGAAACAAGTGGCGTGTGTATGACACGCCAGGAATCTACAAAAAAAAGAAATATAAACGTGTCAGGGGGCGGGCGTAGCTTTTCAAAGAGCTCATGGAAAAGATGTTTCAAATCAGAAAGGAGCCACTACCCCAGCCTAGCCCAGCCCAGCCCAGCCCACAAACACACCCAGTAGCCCAGCCCAGCCCAAACCAGCCCACCCCAGCCCACAGTCACGTATATCAACACTTTTCGCTCTTAAGTGAGTGAATAATTACTGTGGATGATGAAGTCCAAAAGAAATGTTCACACAGGCAGCGTTTCGCCGCATTGAAGTGACAGAGCTTCCTCTTGCGCATACAGCCTTTGCAGGCGAGGGTCGACGATGAGCGTTCCCAACAGAGTCCCTGCAGAGTCCAGTCCAAACGCCAAACAGCACACTTCGCGACACTTGGATGCGCGCGCAGGATGCGCGTGCGTGCAGACTTTAAAGAGAATTCTGGGCAAGATTAAAACAAGTGGCGTGTGTATGACACGCCAGGAATTGTGGATGATGAAGTCCAAAAGAAATGTTCACACAGGCAGCGTTTCGCCGCATTGAAGTGACAGAGCTTCCTCTTGTGCATACAGCCTTTGCAGGCGAGGGTCGACGATGAGCGTTCCCAACAGAGTCCCCGCAGAGTCCAGTCCAAACGCCAAACAGCACACTTGGCGACACTTGGATGCGGGACCCTTTTATGTAAAAAAGTAAATTGCATGGAGGGGACGGTTGTCTCATAGTGCAAACAGGTACCCTGCATGCAATTTTAGTCATTATTTAAAGGTTTAAATGCAGGTATAATTCTCTGTACTCCTTAGTCTGTTCAATTTGAAGTGGAAATTGAGTAATGGCACCTGCCATTTATGCATAGCCGGCAGTATTTGCAATGGATTCCTTTGGAATCTGCTTACTTTTAGCTGGTGTAAAAAGCAGTCAGATTCCATAAGCCTCTGGACCCTTACTAGCTTTGGCCATCCCTCCTGATTAAAAAATTATCAGGTCTGATAGAGTCATCGAACCTGGAGGTGGTGTGGCCATAATAGCCAAATCCAACCTACATGTTCTGCCCCATCGAAGAAACCGTAGGGTACGGGCTCCTCTTAGCCAAGCTCGCTACTGACCAGAATACCACTCTCAACTTCTTAGTCATCTATAGATCGCCCAACAGCAACACCCACCCGTACCTAGACATACCTTTGATGCTAGTTCCCTACATCAAACCTAAGACTGACAGCCTGAATTATTTTCGTGAGAAACGCAGATTTGGTGCACCCCTTTCTTCCCGAAAATCCCCATACTTCAAACAGGGATTTTCAGGCAGAAAGGCACCCAAATCTGCCTTTTTCATGCAAATAATGCCATGAATCTGGCTGTAAATGTATTATTCTAGGCAATATCAATCTAGGCTTCAATGACAATCAAGATTCTAAAGCAGAAGCCCTACATACAGCTCTCACAGATATTAACTTTATACAGCTAGCCCTAGACACATCAAAGGATAAACACTGGACTGGTTACTTAAGCTTACGCTAAACTCTAAAATACTCATTGAGTCAGTCGTTCCCCTAGACTGGACAGACCACCATAGCATCAATTTCTCCATTACTAGAAAGGAAATAAGCCCTCCCATGGCTAAGGTATTAGATACTTACGAAACGAGAAATACCTGCAAGCTTACAATTGAGAACTTAGCCCTCTCTATAATGGATGCACTACCATCTAAGTATAGACAGATGCTGACCTAACTGAATTTGTTTGTCTGTTCAAGGAAAGCGTGGAGTCAAGATAGATGCCTAGCGTCTTGGTGTCTTTGGAGACCTTGATATAGTTGCCGTCGATAGTGAATGACTTGTAAGTTTGATCTAATTTGATAAGCCGATGGTTTGATCCTAGAAGTAGGAGCTCGGTCTTATCATCGTTAAGGCAAAGTTCATGATGTGCCATCCAGGCCTGAATGACCGAGTAGACATCGTTAAGGGCTTTGGTGTCAGCTGTGTAGTCTCCCATGATAGGGATGTGTATCTGGGTGTCATCCGCGTAGTTGGGGTAGGAGACACCCAGATAGTCAAGCACATCGAAGAGGGGCTTAATTAATGCGTTATACAACATAGGGGATACACACAAGCCTTGAGGAATGCCATAGTGAATGGGGGAGGGGTCAGCTGATGCCGTAGGAGAGAAGACCCTCATAGATCTGTTGCTCAGGAATTAATGGATCCAGGCATTAGCAGAGTCAGAGAAATGGGCTGCGGATTTGAGATGTTGGCATAGTATTTGGTGGTTGACCAAATCAAGAGCCGCGTAGAGATCGAGGAGAAGGAGAAGAGCTAACTTCCCATTGTCCTTTAGTGTATCCATCTGAGTTTTCAAGTCAATCAGGGCTGATTCCGTACCGTGTTTAGGGCAGAATCCTGATTGTCTTAAGCCTAGAAGATTGTTTAGTTCGAGGTAATCCCGAATCTGCAGGTAAGCTTCGCTGTAGAATAAGAACACAGTAACTTGTTCTCATCATAGTTAAGCACATTATAAATCATTTTGCACATTTCTTATTATTTGCACTGCTTTAATTCTCAAATTGTATCTATACAAGAGAATATACATACACGTGAAACAGACATGTGAGAACATTCTTATTGTATTCCTATATTATGATGTTCAAGAACTATATTGCATGTATGAATGCGTGTTGTTTTTGTGATACAACTATATATGAAAGTTTGATTACATGAATTATTCATCATTTGCACAAGAGTACATGTGTGGGTTGCAAGATTACCTGGGTTAGGCCCAGGACAGCTTTTCTGTCTTATTGGGAACTTGTCAGGGTTCTCTTGCCAGGGATCTCAATCCATCTGATGCTTCTCTGCCACATAACCTGCCACAACCCAAGAGGGCACCCTGTCTCTGAGGTAGAAGTTAAGATCTAGAAAATGGTGCAGGAAGAACATGAAATAACATTCTGACCAACATGAGGCTGCTATCAGTAGGGTATAGAATCTAGAAAAGGGGTCTCAAACCTTTGCTCTCCAGATGTTTCAAACTACAACTCCCATCATCCCATGCAAGCAGTCAATGGCAATGGAATGTGGGGCACACCTGTAATGCCGCAGGATTCAGGCCCCTGATCTAGTAGATAAAACCTCTAAAAGCATTTTTGTTAAATTTCAGAATGTTATGATGTTTTTAAAAAATCAAACTTTTTGTTCACAAAACATTTGTATGTGCTTTTATGGGCCTGCTCGCAGCTGTAAGCATGCACCCGCACACATATGTTCTAGTCACAGCATCCACAGCATCTAGTCACAGATCCTTACCCAAACAGGAAAAAAGACATTACTCAGTAATAGTTTATTAAGTAACCCCCAAAAACACCTATTTCGCAAATAATGTTTACAACAAAAGGGAAGAACAGACATTAGTGACAGGATAATGGCATGTCTTGCACTTTGAAACACTTGTGTATAGGCGCGTTATAAATGACATATCATATCATATCCTATGTTGAAGCTGAAATACCTCAAGGTGCCACTTGTCCTCAGCACGTGCCCAGCGAAGCAATTTAACCTTAACTTCAGGGGGTGGGGAAAGTTTGGTTGGCTGGGGCAAATTTATTTGTATGGTGCCCATTTTCCTTAACGAATGCACAGCAGTGTGCTTTCAGCACTTTATAAAATACAGGGGACCCTTTTATGTAAAAAAGTAAATTGCATGGAGGGGACGGTTGTCTCATAGTGCAAACAGGTACCCTGCATGCAATTTTAGTCATTATTTAAAGGTTTAAATGCAGGTATAATTCTCTGTACTCCTTAGTCTGTTCAATTTGAAGTGGAAATTGAGTAATGGCACCTGCCATTTATGCATAGCCGGCAGTATTTGCAATGGATTCCTTTGGAATCTGCTTACTTTTAGCTGGTGTAAAAAGCAGTCAGATTCCATAAGCCTCTGGACCCTTACTAGCTTTGGCCATCCCTCCTGATTAAAAAATTATCAGGTCTGATAGAGTCATCGCACCTGGAGGTGGTGTGGCCATAATAGCCAAATCCAACCTACATGTTCTGCCCCATCGAAGAAACAGTAGGGTACGGGCTTCTCTTAGCCAAGCTCGCTACTGACCAGAATACCACTCTCAACTTCTTAGTCATCTATAGATCGCCCAACAGCAACACCCACCCGTACCTAGACATACCTTTGATGCTAGTTCCCTACATCAAACCTAAGACTGACAGCCTGAATTATTTTCGTGAGAAACGCAGATTTGGTGCACCCCTTTCTTCCCGAAAATCCCCATACTTCAAACAGGGATTTTCAGGCAGAAAGGCACGCAAATCTGCCTTTTTCATGCAAATAATGCCATGAATCTGGCTGTAAATGTATTATTCTAGGCAATATCAATCTAGGCTTCAATGACAATCAAGATTCTAAAGCAGAAGCCCTACATACAGCTCTCACAGATATTAACTTTATACAGCTAGCCCTAGACACATCAAAGGATAAACACTGGACTGGATACTTACGCTTACGCTAAACTCTAAAATACTCATTGAGTCAGTCGTTCCCCTAGACTGGACAGACCACCATAGCATCAATTTCTCCATTACTAGAAAGGAAATAAGCCCTCCCATGGCTAAGGTATTAGATACTTACGAAACGAGAAATACCTGCAAGCTTACAATTGAGAACTTAGCCCTCTCTATAATGGATGCACTACCATCTAACATGGTCACTAGCAACAATCCTGGCCTCCTAGCAGAGACCTACCATAAATTCCTTACCACCACTATTGACATGTTAGCACCCTTAACAACCAAAACGCGCCGTGCTGACAAACGAAATAGCTGCTGGTTCAACGTGGAACTAGTTTCGCTGAGACAAATCAAAAGATTGCTAGAACATATCAATAGAAAATCCCCTACAACAGATTCTGCCATGGCCTTCAGAGCCACCAACAAAACGTATAAAGCTGCAATAATCACCCATAAAGCTAAAATATACAATACGCGTATTAGCAATGCTTCCTCTAATTCCAAAGAACTCTTCTCCATTCTTAAAGAATTGGAAAATCCAATCCCAGTTACTTTGCCCGTTAATGCCAGTAAGGAATGGTGCACGACCATCCAAAAACGCGTTAGCCTCCAAAATTGAGCTACTCCAAAAGAAAATCCTCACAAAAAGAAAAATCCTAGCTGATAAAAATGTACTGAATACCAATCTCAATATTACTAAGGAAAATATGAACCTCAGCTTCCAATTCACCCCAGTGACACAAGACACAGTGGCAGATACTACTGCCAAACTAAAAGCGTCAAACTGCAACGGGCATAAATTCCCTGCCCACCTAGTTAAACTGTGCGCTCCTTCCCTCACCCCTATCATCACACATTTTGTGAATGCTCCTTTCAACACTAATATAGTCCCAGGAAGCGTAAAAGAAGTGTGGGTGACCCTACTACTAAAAAAAACATCTCTTGACGCAACAGTACCTACAAACTACCGTCCAATAACCACAGTACCGTTCCTGCTCAATATCTTTGACAAAATAGCATATAACAAAATCCAAACCCATCTTGAACAGAACCAACTGCTTGCAGATAAACATAGTACAGAAACAGCTCTCATGGATCTGAAAATCCAGATAGACTCAATTAGGTAAACTCTGCATACTGCTACTCTTAGACCTTTCAGCAGCGTTCGATTTGGTGGACCATGATAAACTCTGCGCCACACTAGCCAAGGACTTCTACTTCTCTAATGACGTCACTCTGTGGGTGAAATCCTTTCTAGCGGAACGCACATCCAGAGTAAGCATTGGTAAAGAGGTGGCAGATCCTATACATGTCCCCATTGGGGTACCCCAAGGATCCTGTCTCTCGCCCATGCTTTACAATGCATACACAAAGCTCCCCTGCTTGGCGCTGGATGCTATGGGTGTCATCTACACAAATTTCTCAGAAGACACGCAGATACTCATCCCGATCTCAGGGGACTATGACTAGGATACCACAACCATCAATAAAATATACGCAATAATCCAACTGAGCCAACTGAGAAAAATAATCGAAGAGAGTACAGAGATCAATTGAGTCACAGCTCCTCCCCAACGAAACCAGACAGAGAGAGAAACCCAGAGGCTATTCGTTCCTGTGTACATATTATTTCTCCTCAACTCAAGAGGGATTATAAACTGGCGATAAACCATAGAGGAATTGAGAATATGATCTCAAGAGCCAATGAATACAAAAGAGAACGGACCAAGCCCACATTGGCCACTATGAGGAGAAAATAGCAGCAACAAGAATCAATAATGAAATCCCCAGGGATGCTGCCAAACTCAAGCTGAAAATGGGCTCCTTGAACACCAGGGGCTTCACTCACTTGACCTTCAAGTCCGACGTAAATTTGACAAAATTCGATGCACTCTGTCTGCAGGAAACCTGGCTTATCACAAAACCTTTATTAGATGGATTTGAATTAGCCCACTCACCAGCACAAAGGGGCCCTAAGGGAAGACCTAGATCAGGCCTCATAATCGCCATTAGAATGGGGAGTGGACTACATCTGAAAAAAATCATAAAGGCAACGGAATTCATCCTAGCCGTTATTAGTGAATGGCCAGGGTTATCAAACTATAGTGATTGCAAAATGCAGGAGGATATCTTATTGATTAACAACTATTTGAATCGAAAAAGAGTGACCAACGAGAACTTATTAGAACAAATGAATCCTTAATCGACGTGACCCTGATTAAACAAAAGGCCACTCATATCATCATAGCTGGAGACTTGAATGTCAACTTGTCCATCCACCTGGATAACCCAAGAGGGAGAGCCCACTTATGGACCAAACTCATGGAATCCAGAGATTTACATAACCTTCACCAGGCTTTAGAGACTATCATCCCTAAGATCCTGACGTGGGAAAGAAATGGACAAGCGGCAACAATCGATTATATCCACGTCTCACAAAGCCTTTTGATTATAATGGAATCATTTAAAGTGATCAAGACAAAACATAGTGATCACAATATCCTGATCTCAGCCTGGTAGAGCAAAAAACCTAAAGAATGTTTCATGAACGTAAACCTAGAAGCCAATATAAGTGGCACCAGGCTCAGACTAACAGAAAAGGCAATCGACCAGCTCACGAAGAACTACCTCTCCCAAAAGGCAGCGGATAATGTAACTACATCTAGCACAACCGACTATTCTTCAGTCCTCTCAGTCTTCAAACTCAAAAAGGCAATGATTCCCAAGCATTCAAAATCTACTTTACATGTATTCAACAAACAACTTGTAGAGAGAAGAAAGCTAATTAGAAAGTTGAGATGCGCAGTGACCAAGTCACAATTTTATCTAATAAAATGGAGGTGGCCAAGAAAGCACTGAAAAGTTACCAAGCCTGGTTGAGGAACAGCAAACATCAACGATACCAGGAAAACCCTGTGTCAATGCTCTGCACAATATGTGGAAAGAAGACAAAGGATTTCTGGTCATTAATCAAGGGAAACGCAAAAAGAGAAAACTTGTCCCTGCAGAACTCAGTGGGTGACCAAAAGTGGGTAAACACTTTAAGGGGCTTTACAGCCAGCCCTTGAGAATGAAGAATTTGAACACCACCTAAACCAATGTAAAATGGCAGATACCAAAAGACCAGGACACAATCTTAATGAAAATAAAAAAAACTCAATGGATCTAGGGCTGCTGGCCCTGATGGTATCACCAATTTTGATCTAAAAAAGCATGCAGAACCCTGGTCAATTTTCATCATGGAAGTGTTTAAAAACTGCGTGCAGTCCACATCAATTCTGCTCTCATGGAAAAGGGCGATAGTGGTCCGATTTTCAAGAAGGAAATTTTCGATAACCTACATAAATGGACAATAACCTCGAAAACCGCATATCCCCTCCAAGCAGGCTTCGTGAAAAATCTGGGGACAACAGCCGATGTACTGGCACTAACTCATTGAAAGCCAAAGTTCTTGAAGGACGACCTAAAACCTACATGGCGTTCATTGACCTGGTTCAGGCTTTCCACCAGGTTGACAGAGCCTCGTTATGGGAATAACGAGAGCATTGCGCATGTCCAACTCAAATCTTGAATCCCATAAAGGCTCTATACTCAGGAACCTCAATGCGTGTCCGCCTCAATCAAACAGGCCTGCTATCCTCATAGATTAACACTGAACGGGAAGTGAAACAAGGATGCCTTTTGGCGCTGGCGCTGTATAAAGCTTACATTGCTGATTTTATGGATTATGAGAACAGAGTCTGATCCTTTCCACCAGTCCTGGGTGAGTTAAAATATCAAGACTGCTTTACCCCGACAATATAATTCTAATGGACCCAACGCTGATTGGTTTGCAGAGACAAATTACCAATCTTGCTGCATACCTAAAAGTCAACAACCTCCAGATGAATCAGGAGAAAACGATGGTGTGGACAATCAACGGTCAGCCACTTGAACTTACGAAAAATTTCAGGTACCTGGGAATTACATTGAGCAAAGACAGCAAAGAAGTCCCAATGCAAGAGTGCCTAATGACAAAAGTGCGCCTCATGATTACTCAGACTAGAGCCATCGCAAAAAAATATGGTTGCTTCACACTGTTCCCGAGTCTGACATTCTATAAAACAAAAGTTATCCCCTGTCTCGCCTATGGCACGGAAGCTATGCCGGGCCTACCAACGAAGCTCTGGCCCAAGATCAAAGGGGTATATTGGAGGAAGGTCTTAAATCTCCCACAATCACTTCTGATATCTTAATAAGGAGAGAATTAACCTTCAAATCACTAAGTTCTATCGTGCCTCGGAACAAAGTCATGCTTTACAGAAAAACACTGCTGCCTTCACCTCCATACATTCTAATGGCCATTAACAAAGAAATATGAGCCAGATCATGCAAAATGTTACAAACCTGGGCATCCAAGAACAAATCTCTTCTGGGCTGGGTAGGCAGCTCTGAAGAAGAGTTGATTAATAACCCAGAAAATGTTAAAAAATGAATACTTGAAAGAGATTGCATACAAACCCTGGAAGAAGCGAGCTCCTCTAAGTTGACTTTAGACCCCCCAGTAAACACAACGAAAGTAAACGTAATAAGATCATACCTGGCAAAATGCCCAGACAAGATATTACGTAAAAACTTTATGAGAATTCTTCTAAACATCTTGCACACAAAATAAATTCTGACAAGAAGGAAACAGAGTGACACTACCTCATGCTGCTATTGCCTTCAACCAGAAACAAAAGAAACCATTGAACACCTCCTGCTAATTTGTCCGGGGGTGATCGCAACACGCTCACTCCACCTGGGTCACCTATTCAGAAAAGTACAATATTACAAAGAAGAAGAATGGTGGAGGAGGCTGATGAGCGGGGAAAATAACTACCTGGCTGATAGCGGTGGTGGGATTCTTTGAGAGCCTTGTATTATTCAAGAGGTGGATAAGTTCAGCCACAGATGAGGCAACGGCTGACTAAGAAACACAGGGAACTCCAGCGTAACATAAAGAGCTGAAGTCAAGATGGCCAGGAACCCGACTCGATTAACTAGCGAAACAACTAATTTTTTTAGGAAAAGTCTTGTAAAAATTATCTTTAATAGCAATTGAAACAAGTAATAGATTTTTTTTTTTAACACAATTGGATGCCGCTGAATCGCCGCTGCCTTAACAATGAGAAACTGAAATTCTCATTGTGGGCCCTCAAAATAAAATAAGCACACTCCATTCGGATTACACAGCCATAAATATCGATGGCTCCCTGATCCCTGTTTCAAAGCAGGTAAAAAGACTAGGAAGTTATCTGGCCGCCAATCTCACTATGACTAGACAAATAAACGTGCTATCAGCGTCTACATCTTACACCTCTAAATTGATTGCACTGAGTCACCAGTATCTCTAGCCCATAAATTGCAACACACTAGCAAGAGCGTTCATTCTATCCAAACTGGATTACTGTAATGTACTCCTAGTAGGGACATCCAAAACCAATTTAGGGAAATTGCAATTAATGCAAAACAAAGCGCTTCGAGCAGCCTTAGGAATCAAGAGGTCTGATCATATCTCTAACACCAGGAGGGAGACACACTGGTTACCATTTAAAGGAAGAATTATCTTTAACGCACTATGTATTACCCATAAGTGCCTCACCAGTAAAGCTCCCATCTACTTAAACAACTCAATAAGTAAAAAACAATCCATGAGAACGGTTAGATCCAGTACTAAATCGCTCCTTGCTGTCCCAAGATTCAAAAGTTCCGGAGCAGGAGGCAGCAGCTTCTGAGTCATGGCCCCTAAACTATGGAATGAGCTTCCAGCTAACATTAAAAGTGAAGACTTCTTCCAATGTTTCAAAAAACTACTAAACACCTGGCTCTTTAACCAATATTAGCTATCCCACATATCGTCTACATCGATCCTTACATAGGTCTCCCTAGACTAGACCAACGTTGGAATATGTACATATTATATGTAACCATGCTCTGTATTTACCTGTGTTAATTCTTGTACATGTATTCTTGTAAATGTAAGACGGTTGATTTTACCATAAGATGTCTGTAACAACGCAGTGATACCCGAGAGTCTGCGCGTTTTAAGAAATGCAATAAAATTAAAAAATAAAATAAAATAAGAAACCAAACATGTGTGCTAGCATTTGCACTAGCATGCCTGTGTCTTTGTATGACGAACAAATAAACGAAAATATGCAAAACATGACACTGCGACAAAAGCATGCGTGAAGAATTTGTAATCCATTTTGCAGATGATTTTGTTGCTATGTCATATAAACATACCTGCACTCCAAAGGAAATTGGGTAAAATGGTCACAAACGTTCGGCGAGCTGTAATACATGTAGTTCAGAACATCGCATATCCAATAAAAGCAAACCCTTTTTTCTTGTCAAAAAACACCATGGATAGAAACAATCTTTAAAAGGTAACATTTCTGTTTTACGCACTTTGGGCCTGATTCACAGTGTTTTTCTCATTGAAAAACACTTTGTAAATCAGACCCTTTGTCTTGAAAGCAGATACATAATTTCTAGTTAATTGTAGCTCTAAAGGGGGTCGTCCATTTTGAAACGCCACTTTCCAGTGCCTGTTACCTACACATTTATGACTAAACGGCACTGCTGAGAACAAAAGGAAAGTCCTGCTCGTGGGGGCACTAAAGGTCAGCAGGTCCCATACGAATGGTCCAGAATTTCAGGGATTTTGAGCTGCCATCCAATTGGGCCAATGGCGTTGCACCCATGCACTTGCCTCCACATACTTCAACACTCAACATGACGTTAGCAACATGAAGATCATGCGCAGATCGGCACGCATGACAAATAACAATGGCCATCTGTTTTATTTTGGCTGATGTTCTGTCTTGCGCTATGTTGCTGAATGACATCACGGGCAGTGTCGTGTGGTGGGCCACAGTGTGCAGTGGACAGCCTTGCATCTAACTTTTTGGGATACACTTGCAGTGACACATGAGCATCCTGCATAAGAGCCCATAGCAGTGGACATCAGTTCATCCAATGACCGAATACTGTCAAAGCAAATTACTGTTTTATGTTCAGGTAATATTAACACATGGGTTTTGTAAAAACACTGGGATAAAATAAAATAAAATAATTATTGCTATAAAATTACCTAATCATACTCATGTTTTCAATAGGTGGCAAGAGAAGTGCATTTCACATACTTTATGTCGATCTACGTGTTTACCGCAAAGCAGGAAACTGCTAATCCGAAAATATCGAATCGTAAAATCCCGCTGTGCAGTGATCGTGCAGATCACAGTCGCCCACATCCTGCATACCCTCCCGCTCCCCCTACTTACCTCTTCGGCTACAGAAGCGTGCCGCCTACTCTCCTCCATCCCTGCCGCTGCAGTTCCCTCCCGCTAACGTGGGTCGGAGCTGGCGCCGCAGGGTCCCTTTTTTAAAACATTTGTTTTCATTATTGTCTCCCGCTTCCAATGGCATGGAAGCGGGGGACACCCCCACAGCCCCTGAAGCCCATAATGCCAAACAATGAGAGCGGGGGACACCCCCAGAACCCCTGAAGCCCATAATGCCAAACAATGAGAGCGGGCGGGACACCCCCACAACCCCTGAAGCCCATAATGTCAAACAACGGGAGGGGGGGGAGTGGGGGGGGGGGGTACCCCTGCAACCCCTGCTCGCCTTGTTCGGTATTATGGGATTCGATTTTTTTGTGGAAGCCGAATGCGCGGGCAATACCACTTTACGTTGTTGCTTGAAATATGGTTTCAGATCCTGTTAAAACAGCAATACATTTTATATCAGCTATTCTAGGTAGAAAATGTAGTCACTGAACCCCGGAGTCGGCAAAGACCTCTCAATCCATTCGTTATGCAGTTAGTCTGCGAAAGCATATTGGCCTTGAACGCTTGAAGTTTTTTTGTTTTATTTTACCGCTAGCCATGGTGGACGTTGCAATCCATTCATTCCCTATCAGTATGTCTCACTGTCCTACAGTGTCCCAAAGGAATTAATTACGAGAAAAGAATGAAAGCCCAGCGTGTGAAACGTCTTCCCTGATATCACAATTTCCTGCAGACAGAGAGCTCGATCCCCCATTTGCTCTGTCTCCCATTGAGCATTCATGCTACATTCTTACAGATGTTCCCCACAGGGTCTCTTGCCAGACTGTAGAAGCTATCAATATTCTTTTGTCAACTCCTTTTCAGGCTTTGGGCTTTTTAATAAATATAAGTTCCCGAAAAGGGGAGCATTGCTGGGATGCTAATCTACTGTACCATCAGTTAAACGGATTATAATGTTTATTGTTGCAGTTTCATGTTGTGTTAATATAATGAAACCCTGGGGTGAGAAATGACATGTTGTGTTCCTCCTTCCAAGCACTAGCTCTGCAGCATTCCACATGGCAATAGTCATTAGGTTGATGCTGACAGATAAACACAAACATGAAGGATTTACAAGAGGTGCATTTTTTCATGCTCTAGATCAAAAAGGATGTAAACCTATGCTCAGTAGTAGCAGCACTATCACAAACGATGGGCACTATCACAAACGATGCTGCTGGATAGTCATTACCAATCATCATGTCAGTGTATCAAACAGTGCACTCGTATGAACCATCATATAAATCATCAAAAGTCAATTATTTGAGTGCAGAAAGTTTTGATAAAGGCAAGGGGAGACACTCAACTATTGACTTGCAGAGCCATGTTTGCATTTGACATCATCTCAGCCAATCAGAATGCTTGAAAAGCAGTCACTAAATACTGAGAGTGATTACATTCCAAACATTCCGACTTTGGAAGCAGACAGGAAAACGTCAGAAAGCATCTATCTGCATTTAAGAAAAAAACAATGCAATTTCCCAACTAGATTTCTTTCACTGCACTGTCAATGTGCCATGCCACTTCCAATGTAATGCACCAAAGTCAAAGCTAGAACATGGAGCAATGCTTTGACCTTTGCATAGAGAAGCCATACATGTTTACACCAGAGATCATACATCCTCATACTTAGGTTCACGGTCATACTTAGGTTCAACTACAAATGCTTACCGTATATCGAGAACCGTGTTATTTTCATCTGACTACATAAAATCATACTTCAATTAATAGTTAATATTTTTGTATATGTGGTTTACTCACCATTAAACTATGTTTTACTTCATCACCACCACTACATTTTCTATATTTCAGTTACCAATATGTGATAATGACCTCATAGACCCGAGCACGGGAGATAATTGCACGAGATAATGACCCTTGCACATTTTGTGGCCTGAGGCTATCCCACAAGAAGGGCCCCTCCCTCGGGCTATAAAACCATTGCACAAGCACTCATGCAGAGTAAACCATGATGGATTAAACGAATTGAATATAGTTTTCTGAGGAATGTATTCACGGAAAGTTCGTGTTGACGAATTAATATAACAATTAAAATGTAAGTCCAATCATGTCATTTTTAGTGGCTGCCAGTCGACTATTCCAACTATGAGTGCTACATCCTGGTGGAATTTCCAGTTCATAGTTTGCAATTGACTCACACTGAAACCATTTACCCCATGCAGTATTACAAACATTGTGCTACAGATGTCATTTAGAGATAACAACACAGACACTCTTTTGGTTACCTATAAACGAAACCATTTGACACGTGGCATTTTGTGTATTTTTGCAGAAACGAGTGGCTACCGCCATTGCCTGCCACGAGGACCCAGCACACTCTATCATGTCCACTCCAGCCTCCTGCACCTTCCCTGCTGGTGCCACTGAGCCTGAAAGCTCCAGGATTGGCTGCCAGCCTGCTTAACCAGCCAATCTGCAGCGCCGGTAGGCGAGCGCCGGCCCACGGACAAAGGCACACGAAATAAGGCACTGACTGAGCTGACCGAGCGTGCCGCGCTGCGGGCTGCCACAGGTCATAGCTCGTCGGTAGTGCAGCTGACTACCCATCTCTCCCTGAACTGCTGCTAATACGGTGAGACATCCCATTACCCACTATAACAGCATAGATCACCCAACCAGGAACCCCCTAGCTTTACCGCAATGCACTTTACAAATATGCTGCCTACAAGCATACTCGCACCGTCCCACCTACCTCCAGTAACTTACTTATGTCTAGCGTGAGGTACGGATGGCTTCATACAGCCAACTCACACATGTTCCTAAACGTCACAGTGTATGTGCTAGCCTACACTCCTGCTCTATTACAGTACTGTTACTTTAATGTAGGCTACGACCATATCCATGCTATATATCTACCTACCCATTGCTACCCCCACCTAGCCATTGTTACCTATGCCTAGCCATTGTTGCCTCTGCCTAGCCACTGCTGCCTATGCCTAGCCATTGCTACCTTTACCTAGCCATTGTTGCCTCTACCTAGCCACTGTGCCATTGTGCTGCCCACTCCTAGCCTTGTGCTGCATATGCCTAGCCATTGCGCTAGCTACTAGCCCACCTTCGCTTGCCCGTTTTGGTAAAATTGCATTTAGATTGCTTGTATATGCCCACTAGTTACTAGCCATTGCGTACCTACTCTGTCCCACCTCAGCAAACCTGCTTTTAGGTTGCATGCTATCAAACACGGCTCACCTATCTTCGCCTACACTATCAAAGCTGCATTTAGGCTACCAGCTCTCCAAGCCACCTGCACTAACTAGCTCATTATGTATTTGCCACTTTTCTACACAGTTCTACACAGAACTTTCCTCTATCTGACCACCCTTCACAACTTGAATTTATCCCAACAACAGAACCAACTACCTCATGGTAGTGTACACCAGGAGCAAGCCAATATGGCCACTAAACCTTGCAGCCTCCAACAACGAAACCTTAAGTTACGCGCCAGACTCCCAAGAATTTATGACCCTCTATCTAAGGCCCAACCCACGTCAAACCACATTAGGCACACTTTGCATACCACCAACACTCCACCACTCATACACAAAATAGGGCAACACAGACTACAACTCAACAGTCGAATCTTTAGAGAATCCACCTTGCCCCCAAAATGCCAACACAAAGTCCAGCCGCCCTCTGCCCCACCCACCCCACCTGGTATAAAAGGCGCCTTAATAAACGCCTGTTCTATGGTAGCCCATGCAACTGAAATAGCTGACTTAATCCAAAATGAGAACTTAGATCTCCTGGCCATCACAGAATCCTGGCTTCACCCTGCAGCAGGACCAGCCATCATGCTAGCCATCCCTGACAAATACACCCTTATACGCATGGATCGCACCACGTCTAGAGGTGGCGGCCTTGCTATAATTGTCAAGAACAATTTAGCCCTAAGACTCTCCTCACCCCATAATACCAACTCCTGTGAAGCCCTCACAGCTAAGCTCACCATTGCCAACAATCAAACTATCACTATCCACTTGATATACCGACCACCAGGCCCCATAGGCTCTTTCGAGGAAGACCTCATGAATTTACTATCTAACAACCTAAAAAACTCCACTCAATGTCTCATCCTAGGCGACTTCAACCTTGGACTCAATGACCCACGTGACCTCAACGCCCTACAAATCAACAGCACTCTCGTGGAATTAGGATTCACCCAAATGATCACAGATCCCACCCACATCAAAGGCAGGTCCCTCGATTGGATTGCCGAACATAACTGCCCAATCACTATCACCTCTATAGTGCCTCAGATATGGACCGACCACCACTTGTTATCCTTCACCCTAGAAGCCACCACACCCATGAACAATAGGATCCTAGCTCCTACCGCACCGACCAGAAATAAAAAAAACATCACCCCGGAAAATCTTAAAAGCATCTATAATTGGCCCTAATATTGTCAACGAAGGCACCCATTCCAAGGTTACCACAAACTCATTACCAACTCTGAAATCCACCCCTTCTCCTCCGACACTAGACATCCCTCCCTTCTACTTTCGCAAAGTATCCACTAAAGAAGTCGAGAAAGTCATCCTCACTCTCAAACCCTCCAACTGCCAGGGCGACCCATGCCCAGCCCAAATCATAAAAGACGCCGCCCGTGAACTCTCACCCTTCATTACCAAACTTATAAACGCTTCTTTCACATTAGGTACCATACCTAGCAATCTGAAACAATCCTGGGTCCTCCCTCTCCTCAAAAAGCAAACCTTGGAGCCCTCCATCCCAACTAACTACCGCCCTATAACCACCGTGCAGTTCCTGCTGAAAATCCTAGACAAAGTAGCGTACTTACAAATTCAGCACCATCTGGAACTAAACCATCTCCTAGGAGTTCGACAGTCCGGCTTCAGACCACAGCATGGAACTGAGACTGCATTCCTAGACCTTAAGGCCCAAATAGACACACTAAGAGATAAAGGTACGACCTCACTCCTACTACTCCTCGACCTTTCTGCCGCATTTGACCTGGTAGACCATGCAATACTTTGCAATCACCTGGTCACGGCAGCCTGCTTCTCCCATGAAGCAGTTGCATGGATCCAGTCCTTCTTAGACAACAGGACAATGCAAGTCTTCTCTCCTCTAGCAGTTGCAGACCCTGCACCTATTTCTTGCGGCGTACCCCAAGGATCATGTGTATCCCCTACCATTTACAATACCTTCACAAAGCCCCTTTTCGATGATCTAGACGATCTAGGTATCACCTACACTAACTATGCAGATGATGCACAGATCCTCATCCCGTTGACGGGAGATTATGACAAGGATTTGGCCTTTGTGAACAGAATCTACCTTATCATCCAGGCATGGATGGCCTCCCACGGTCTATGCCTGAATGATGACAAAACTGAACTCCTCATTCTAGGCACCTCCTCCAAAATCAAAAAACTAGGTCCCAACGATGACTCCTTCATAATTGACAACACCACCATTACGGTGGCCAAAGTAGTTAAAACCCTGGGCTTCTATATAGACTCCACGCTCACCTTTGGTAAACAAGTGAGTGCCATGACCTCAGCCACCTCCTACACCTGCAAGTTAATCAGAGCAGCCAAGCCCTTCCTCTATCCCAATAACTGCGTCACACTATCAAGAGCATTAATCCTGTCGAAACTCGACTACTGCAAGGCCCTCTATGTAGGTAGCAATAAATACATCACCGCCAAAATACAGACTCTTCAAAATAATGCCCTTAGAGCCGCCCTAAACTTCCCGAAAAATGCCCATATTTTAGACCTCAGGAGATCTACCAACTGGCTCTCCACTAAAGACAAAATCCTCCTTAAAACAGCATACCTTACACACAAATGCCTTAACCAAGCAGCCCCACAATACCTCATAGACAGATTCACCAAACAGCCTCTCGCCCCTTAAGGAAAGCCAACTCCAACCTTTTACTAGTACCCAGATTCAAACTCACTAAATCTGGTGGGAGCAGCTTCGCTGTTAAAGCAGCACAATATTGGAACTCCCTTCCCCCGGCTCTAAGGGAAGATCTCCCCTACCGGCAATTCAGATCCAATCTCATTCAACGGCTAAAAGCTCATGATGCCTAACCTCACCCTAATGTCATCTGGGATCTCATGTATATTTTGTATATTTGACCTGTTCTATTTATATGTTACACCTGTATTCTTGTAAACGTATTGTATATATTTCTGTGATTCCCCGACATCACTTGTCTACAGCATTGTAACTGCAGCTGTACCAATATGTCCAATCTTCAACCTGTAACCTAAGCTGAACAACCCTCTTGCTGCCTTCGCGCCCGAATACCCCTGGGTCTGGTGCGCTATATAAATAATAAACAAACAAACAAACAATTACATAGGTACCCATAAGAACGTCCAAGATGCAAGTGGAATGGGTTGGAACAAAACAGTTCTGCTACATACATAATGTATCTGCAAACAGTTGTAAAATGAAATTTCAGATATGAGACTTTCAAATACTTGGCCACCCAGCTTTAATAAAAATACTCAGAACATGTGAAGCCTGTTTGTCCGAGTGAATATCAAACAATGTTGCCAGAAGACCCGCACCATCTTGAGGATAGTCCCTTCCATCTTGTACTGATCTTTAAATATATCATCATGAACTGCACCTCCACGGGAGAAAGCAGAGAACACAATGGAGAGGGGAGCAGAGAAAACCGGGGGCACACCACAAGCAGAAGCAGGACATCAACACGATCTCTAACACACATGCCTCAAACTGTTGACTGCATTAGCAGGACAATGCCATTCATAAACCGGTATTTTCCATTATGCAAATTTTGTTAATAATAATTACATTCTGGGCTGTGTCACCTTCTGCAACCCCCTGCCTGCTTTCGACTGATGTATGCCTAGTATACAGACTTTTATCAGCCCATCAGGCCAATTCTGCTGCCTGGAGTATCTTTGAGGCACTCTACTGGAGTTTCTCTAATTTAAAGCTTTGTGAATCAGGTGTAAGGTAGCAGGTTCGAATCTGGGATACTCAAGGCATCTACCAATGTACTACAGTGCAAATCTCTGTGACTTGCCTCCCTCGTATCACAGGTGCATTTGCATCAGATGTATGTAAATCAGCTACTGCAAGAACACCAGCTACACTTTAGGGTGGCATCATTCCACCCGTCTGCATGCTGCCCCCTGTTCAGTGTCCTACAGTATCTTTAGCTATTTGGCATCCTTTTGGATGTGGTGCCCCCTATAACTATCCATTGTTCGTCAGTAGCCCATAGTCCAACATTCTTTACCCCTCACCATGAAACTTTAATTTCTTTGCTATCCACTCATTTGCCCCCACATTCATATCTCTGTTACAACATCAGTATGTATTCTGTCTCACCCACATCTCAGGACTCATGCCACTGTTCTTTTTGTGAATATGGCATTTTTACTCCTATAACAATACTGTAGCCTATTATGAGGACAGAGTATTCTGACCAGCATTTGCCCAGAGTATTTGTAAAGGCACTCTATTCAGAGAAGCAATGAGATATGGAGGCCCAGGGATTCAGGACAAACCCACAGAGGTGTGTGATTTAGCAGCACCAACAATAACCAGATGCAAACCTCAGGATGTCATACCTGAGGGAGAGGTGAGTTGTAATGGTGGCCGCCATTGTAACAATGGCTGCACCATTGCATATTTCTGCGATGCGCATATCTTGTGTAATGTACATTGTGAAGATTCCAGTGGTTCCCTGCTGGTTTTTAGTTAAAGGGGGAGGGGGATACATCAGAAATGCTCACATTACCCCTGGATCAATTTCTGCTATGTTTGGACACATATAAAAATTGCCATGAAGTACTTGGCCGGATGCAGACTTCTTACTCTTCATAGCTGGGGGTAGTAGAGTGTTAGAAATATAGTTGGGTAACCTAAACAAACATACCTTGGGCAAAAATATATTAAAACCAAACAATTCTGATATGCATACACCCCCCCCCAACCACGAAAACGCGTGTAAAACTCCCTGCGCATGTCCCAGAATACACATTCCCGCTCGCGCCAGGCCCATTGCATGCAAAACTCCCCGTGCACCCCTCGGAATACATGTACCGCGCTCGCGCCAGCGAAAACGCGTGTAAAACTCCCTGCGCATGCCCCAGAATACACGTACCCCGCTCGCGCCAGGTAAATTGCGTAGAAGAAGCACCCCCCTGTGGCGTGGGCTGCCTGTGGGGCATGCCCAGGGTGGAAGGGGTGCCTTCGTGTATTTGGGGGTTGCGTGGGAAGTTTCACACGCGATAAGCCTTGTGTGAGTGGGGTACGTCTATATGGGGGGTGCGAAGGAAGTTACACATGCGATAGGCCCTGTGCGAGCGGGGTACATGTATTCGGGGGGTACGCAGGGAGTTTCACATGCGATAGGCCCTGTGTGAGCGGGGTATGTGTATTTGGTGGGTGCGCGGGAAGTTACACATGCGATCGGCCTTGTGGGATCGAGGTACGTGTATTTGGTGTGTGCGCGAGAAGTTTCACACGCGATAGGCCCTGTGCGAGCAGGGTATGTGCATTTGGGGGGTGCGAGGGGAAGTTTCACGCACGATAGGTCCTGTGCGAGCGGGGTACGTGTATTTGGGGGGTACGCGGGGAGTTTCATCACACGCGATAGGCCTTGTGGGAGCGGGGTACGTGTATTTGGGGGGTGCGCGGGTAGATTCACACGCGATTGCCATTGTGGGCCCTCCCGGGTGTGCGGTTTCCCCCCTCCCCATGCCCTGCAGGTAGCCCACACCACAGGGGACTACCCTACAACCCTACCCATGCCCTGCAGGCAGCCCACACCACAGGGGACTACCCTACAACCCTCACCATGCCCTGCAGGCAGCCCACACCACAGGGGACTACCCTACAACCCTCTCCATGCCCTGCAGGCAGCCCACACCACAGGGGACTACCCTACAACCCTCACCATGCCCTGCAGGCAGCCTACACCACAGGGGACTACCCTACAACCCTCACCATGCCCTGCAGGCAGCCCACACCACAGGGGACTACCCTACAACCCTCACCATGCCCTGCAGGCAGCCCACACCACAGGGGACTACCCTACAACCCTCCCCATGCCCTGCAGGCAACCCACACCTTAGGGGACTACCCTACAACCCTCCCCATGCCCTGCAGGCAGCCCACACCACAGGGGACTACCCTACAACCCTCACCATGCCCTGCAGGCAGCCCACATGGCACCATCCACTTGTGAGCACACTTGTGAGCCCGACTCATGTCCCCCACCCATGAACCCACCCCCAGTGACAGGCACCTGCCAACAGGACCCCACACATGTCCCCCTGCACCCTCACCCACCCAGCAGTGACAGGCACCCGCCAGCAGGCCCCGACTCATGTCCCCCACCCACTCACCCACCCAGCAGTGACGGGCACCTACCAGCAGGCCCTGACTCATGTCCCCCCCAAGACGTTATCACAATCCACACTCATGACCCTCATGGCCACCCAAATCCCACCCCACGCCACCCCAGTCCAAACACCCAACCAAGTATTCCATCCACTCCACATTGAAATCACCATGTCATGACAGTTCCCAAATGACAAGTATGCACATCAACACATGTCCGGAGAGGGATAGTTTAATGAGGAGGGATTTGCAGGAAGGAATGGAAAGTTGGTTGTCGATGATTGAGACGTGGAAGAGAGACTTGAAGACGAATGCTACTCCCCCTCCGCTGGAGGGACAGTTCAGTGGGATGAGGGCGTAGTCAGGGGGGAAGGCTTCACTAGCGATTGGGGCGAAGTCTTCAGAGAACCAAGTTTCGGTGATGAAAACCAGGTCTGGTTTGTCAGAGGTGAGGAGGTCAAAGATGCAATGTCTGTGTTTTGCTACGGATCGGGTATTAAATAGGATGCAGTTGACATCGGCAGGCGAGGTTGGTCTTGGAGCTGGAGCGGAAGGGGGTGGTGGCGGAGAGAGTGGACGGTGGAGAGGAAGAGGTGTAGGGAGGGTGATGATCGATTGGAATAGTGGGTGAGCAGAAGTATTAACAGGCTTCGGGTGGGATTGGGAGGGTGCGTGTGGAAGGATGATCAGGTCTGGCTCGGGGGATTTAAAGGTGGGGTGAGGGCGGTTGGGAGTTTCAGTTGCAGTTGATGAGAAATCGAGGGAGAGGGGGTTTAGGAAGGGTGAAGCCACGGGGAAGGAGGAGAGTGGGGGAGTGCAGTGGTGGGTCGAGACAGGAGAGGCGAAGAGTGCTGAGAGATTGTGGGGGACCAGGTACGTTTCCTCTTTAGCTTCTTTGTTGCGATTGGAGTGTGAGAGAGGGTAGGGGGGTCAGAGGGGGAGAGGGATGCGGCTTCGGTTCTTGTTAGGGCTAGACGTGCAGTTTTTAGGGAGGGAAAAGGGTGCGGTCGGGGGGAAAGGTGGCCGGCGTTTGAGGACAAGGCAGTGGGTGGATGCTTGCAGGGCGCGGTGTGCCATGTATGGTAGTGAGGGGGGCAGGCATGGTTAACATTAGCTGGTCGGTGGTGGGGTTCTGGGGAGGAGTGATCTTAGGGTGGTTGGCTCGCCATCGTGCCCCTCTGGCTTGGTGTTTGGAGAGATGAATGGCGGGGAGTGCAAAGGAGTGTGGGGTGATTTGGGAAGGCAGGGATGGGGGGAAGGCAGATCAGGGAGTGGGGGCGGTCCACAGTAGTCGTTTCTGACAAACTGTGGGTTTGAGGGTACACTCATGCTTGGTACAAGCTTTTAGGTGGATTTAGGAGGGCTTTCTGATTGTAGTTCTAACTTCAGGTACACTTCCACGTTTAGATTGCTCAGAGATGATAGTAGGCTATTAGGTACTATTAGGTACACTTCTAGGTTCAACTGTACACAGAGATATTAGGTCTATCTCTGGATTCAATTTTGTATAGAGGGGATATTAGGTTATTGGCACAGTTCTAGATTCAACGTGACACAGATATACTATTAGGTATACTAATACAATTAATTAGGGTATTTAGTCACGCTTCTTAACCTCAATGCTGCCGTGGACACTTCTAATTTGAACTAGGTGCAGAGAGACTATTCTGGACACTAGTCAGTTCAATCATGGCACGCTAATAGGTGCACTTCTCCCACTTCAACTTTATACAGGGAGGGTATTAGGTGTGAATCTAACTCAACTTTGCACAGAGAGGTTATTAGGGGGGTTAGTCGGTTCCGCCCGGCATGGTATTAGACTATTAGGATAATGGGCATACTTCAAAATTCAACTTTAACAGAGAGGCTATTGGGTGCTTTCTACATTTAAGATTCACTCAGAAGTTATTGGCACACTTCTAAATTCGACTTTCTCAGTGAACTATTGGGAACAGTTCTAAATGTAACTTTCATAGAGAGGCTATTGGGCACACCTCTAATTGCAACTTTCACAGAGAGGCTGTTGGGAACAATTCTAAATTCCCAGAGAGGTTCTTGGGCACATTTCTAAATGCAACTTTCACAGGGAGGCTATTGGGCACACTTCTAAATGCAACTTTCACAGAGAGACTATTGGGCACTCTTCTAAATGCAACTTTCACAGAGAGGCTATTGGGCATTCTTCTAAATGCAACTTTCACAGAGAGGCTATTGAGCACTCTTCTAAATGCAACTTTCACAGAGAGGCTATTGGGAACAATTGGGAACAATTCTAAATGCAACTTTCACAGAGAGGCTATTGGGCACACTTTCAAATGCAACTTTCACAGAGAGGCTAGGGAAAAAATCTAAATGCAGCTTTCACAGAGAGGTTATTGGGAACAATTCTAAATATAACTTTTGCAGAGGGGCTTTTGGGGTCATTTCTAAATGCAACTTTCACAGAGAGGCTATTGGGCACACTTTAAAATGCAACTTTCACAGAGAGGCTAGGGAAAAATCTAAGTGCAGCTTTCACAGAGAGGCTATTGGGAGCAATTCCAAATGCAACTTTCACAGAGAGGCTATTGGGCACTCTTCTAAATGCAACTTTCAGAGAGAGGCTATTGGGAACAATTGGGAACAATTCTAAATGCAACTTTCACAGAGAGGTTATTGGGAACAATTGGGAACAATTCTAAATGTAACTTTCACAAAGAGGCTATTGGGAACACTTCTCATTCACAGAGAGGCTATTGGGCACACTTCTAAATGCAACTTTCACAGAGAGGCTATTGGGCACACTTCTAAATGCAACTTTCACAGAGAGGCTATTGGGCACACATTTAAATTCAATTATCACACAGAGGGTATTGAGCACACTTCTAAGTTCAGCTTTCACAGAGAATCTATTGGGCACACATCTAAATACAACTTCTAAATGTATTTCTAAAATCAACTTTCAGTGAGCGGCTATTGGGCACACATTTAAATTCAATTATCACACAGAGGGTATTGAGCACACTTCTAAATGCAACATTCACAGAGAAGCTATTGGGCACACTTCTAAATGCAACTTTCACAGAGAGGCTATTGGGCACACTTCTAAATGCAACTTTCACACAGAGGGTATTGGGCACACATTTAAATTCAATTATCACACAGAGGGTATTGAGCACACTTCTAAGTTCAACTTTCACAGAGAATCTATTGGGAACAATTGGGAACAATTCTAAATGCAACTTTCGCAGAGAGGCTATTGGGAACAATTGGGAACAATTCTAAATGCAACTTTCACAGAGAGGCTATTGGGTGCTTTCTACATTTAAGATTCACTCAGAAGTTATTGGGCACACTTCTAAATTCGACTTTCTCAGTGAACTATTGGGAACAGTTCTAAATGTAACTTTCATAGAGAGGCTATTGGGCACACCTCTAATTGCAACTTTCACAGAGAGGCTGTTGGGAACAATTCTAAATTCCCAGAGAGGTTCTTGGGCACATTTCTAAATGCAACTTTCACAGGGAGGCTATTGGGCACACTTCTAAATGCAACTTTCACAGAGAGACTATTGGGCACTCTTCTAAATGCAACTTTCACAGAGAGGCTATTGGGCACACTTCTAAATGCAACTTTCACAGAGAGGCTATTGGGCACACATTTAAATTCAATTATCACACAGAGGGTATTGGGCACACATTTAAATTCAATTATCACACAGAGGGTATTGAGCACACTTCTAAGTTCAACTTTCACAGAGAATCTATTGGGAACAATTGGGAACAATTCTAAATGCAACTTTCACAGAGAGGCTATTGGGTGCTTTCTACATTTAAGATTCACTCAGAAGTTATTGGGCACACTTCTAAATTCGACTTTCTCAGTGAACTATTGGGAACAGTTCTAAATGTAACTTTCATAGAGAGGCTATTGGGCACACCTCTAATTGCAACTTTCACAGAGAGGCTGTTGGGAACAATTCTAAATTCCCCGAGAGGTTCTTGGGCACATTTCTAAATGCAACTTTCACAGGGAGGCTATTGGGCACACTTCTAAATGCAACTTTCACAGAGAGACTATTGGGCACTCTTCTAAATGCAACTTTCACAGAGAGGCTATTGGGCATTGTTCTAAATGCAACTTTCACAGAGAGGCTATTGAGCACTCTTCTAAATGCAACTTTCACAGAGAGGCTATTGGGAACAATTGAGAACAATTCTAAATGCAACTTTCACAGAGAGGCTATTGGGCACACTTTCAAATGCAACTTTCACAGAGAGGCTAGGGAAAAAATCTAAATGCAGCTTTCACAGAGAGGTTATTGGGAACAATTCTAAATATAACTTTTGCAGAGGGGCTATTGGGGACATTTCTAAATGCAACTTTCACAGAGAGGCTATTGGGCACACTTTAAAATGCAACTTTCACAGAGAGGCTAGGGAAAAATCTAAGTGCAGCTTTCACAGAGAGGCTATTGGGAGCAATTCTAAATGCAACTTTCACAGAGAGGCTATTGGGCACTCTTCTAAATGCAACTTTCACAGAGAGGCTATTGGGAACAATTGGGAACAATTCTAAATGCAACTTTCACAGAGAGGTTATTGGGAACAATTGGGAACAATTCTAAATGCAACTTTCACAAAGAGGCTATTAGGAACACTTCTCATTCACAGAGAGGTTATTGGGCACACTTCTAAATGCAACTTTCACAGAGAGGCTATTGGGCACACTTCTAAATGCAACTTTCACAGAGAGGCTATTGGGCACACATTTAAATTCAATTATCACACAGAGGGTATTGGGCACACATTTAAATTCAATTATCACACAGAGGGTATTGAGCACACTTCTAAGTTCAACTTTCACAGAGAATCTATTGGGAACAATTGGGAACAATTCTAAATGCAACTTTCGCAGAGAGGCTATTGGGAACAATTCTAAATGCAACTTTCACAGAGAGGCTATTGGGCAAACTTCTAAATGCAACTTTCACAGAGAGGCTATTGGGCACACTTCTAAATGCAACTCTCACAGAGAGGCTAACGGGAACACTTCTAAATGCAACTTTCAGAGAGGCTATTGGGGACACTTCTAAATCACAGAGAGTCTATTGGGCACACTTCTAAATGCAACTTTCACAGAAAGGCTATTGGGAACACTTCTAATTCACAGAGAGTCTATTGGGCACACATCTAAATGCAACTTTCACTGCAAACGTTGATGCTTTGTTAGATGAGTGGTTGGGTAGTATGGAGTGATTGCCACTGGCCCTGCCCTTCCCGTACTTACTTTATTGTTGGCTTCTTGCTTCTCCTGCGGATACCTGCAGATACGACCTGGAGTTGTCTCTGTAGGCGCCGTCCTTTGCCTCGGGTCCTTAGCCGCAGGGGCTGCACGGGCAGAGGGCTGCCCTGGGAGGGTTGGGAATGGCGTGACCCCACAGGCATCCGGCCAATCAGAGCACGATGGGTGGGTTGGGGGCGGGAGAGAGTGACTCAGGAAGTAGGCCTGGTGTTTAGATCCTCAGCACCAATCACACGCGGTGCATGGACCGTGGACAGCCTATGGGGAGGGAGGGAGGGCGGGATTAGGAGAAACAAGGAAGTGGGTCGGGTTGAGGGAGGAGGCCTGCACGGGGCTCAAGGGGGCTTGTGGGGACCTCAGGCACCACGAAAAAGGTGCAAGATGGACGCTCGGGCACTCAGCAAGGGGGCAAACACTCACCTGAGAGCGGGTTTTCAAAATCCTATGGAAATTCTGAGCATACACCTGCTTGGCAGGAGATGTTTGGAATTGGATGTTTCCAGATCCATTTCCCATTTGTCTATCAGTTTAAATGTGGGAATGGCTGGATCTTTTGGGAGTTTGTGGAACATGGCTTCGCTGATGAAGCTTTTACCATTGTTCAGACATACTCGGGCGAGAAAGAGTCCTTCCCTTCATTTAACTGGATAGGGATGAACAACTGCTCTCCAATTTGCTGAATATCAGCCAGGCTAGGAGCTGATTTCTCATCTTTCTGGACTATAGGAGTGGGAATGTCTAATTGTGAATTTGTAAAGAATTTCAGAGTGTTTCCTTCCAGTGTGGAATGCCACCTTAGACTGAAAGGAAGTTTGATTTTCAGAAATAGAGAGGACCCCCCATCACCAGTTTGTTGTCCTACTGCTATTACTGTCAAGTCTGGGATTTGGTTGTTCTGGAAGTGAAATTCTACTTGGTCAGATTTTTGTTCAACCATGTGGCAGGTGCCATCTGAACTAACATGGTTGACACTCTATTTTAATTTTATTGGTCGGCTAGTTTGCATCCAGAGGACCTTGTTTGCACAATCTATTAGGGGTGACAACCTACGCAGGATGTCATTCCCTAGTAAACAAGGGGTGTCCTCTGGAGTTACAACTATGACCGGGTGCTTCACTGTGTGTCGCCCAATTTTTATATCCAAATCCACAGTCCCCTCGATGGGAATGTCCTTCCCGTCGAAGTTCTGAAGTTGTCCAGGAAGAAGGGTGAGAGGAATTTGATAATTCTCCCCCTTTCCTGAATTCAGTTTATCAAAGGCCCTTTTGACAGAAGGGTAGCTTGGGATCCAGTGTCCACCAGTGCCAAAATTGTACACTGCCCCTGTATTTGGACCGTGGCATAGAATCTTTCCTCCTTCTCCTCAAGGGGGCACAGATAATGTACATTTTTGGACAATTGGTGGGTTAGTTTTCTAGTTTTGGACACTGATAGAGAGGTGATCTGGGTCTGTTCCCCTTGTAGCAGGGACTTATGTAGTCAGGGAAGTGAGGGGTGCCATTTGTGGGACTACCTCCTTGGCTCCATGTCTGTGACTAGCCCGAGGGCCTTCTGGGCTTGGGATTATTCTGATTCTGTGCAGGCAGGTTTTTAGGCCCCCCCATCTCCAAATCCAAAATGGGGCCAACCTTCACCTCTGCCACCTTAGCAGTAGCATGGTTGTTGGTTGGTTTGGGACTTTTCGAATTATTTTTGTTTTCTATGGGCTTGTGCACCTCATAAATTTGTGTTGCCTGTTCAATGACCCAGTCTAGTGATCTTTTTTCATGAAAATCTCTCACTAGCTGGGTCATGATGTACTTGGGGAGAGCGTGGAAAAAAGTATTCACAAACTCTCTGCTGTCAGTGCACACCCTTCTGGTGGTCTGCACAAAGGTATGCTTTAATTCCTGAACAAATTCTTGTGGGGCCTGTTCTTCCCCACATTGCAAGTTGTAGGCTGCCTTGCAAGCCTTCTGAGGATTTCTGTGCACAGAAAAATGCTTCAAGATGGCTGCCCTACAGGTGGACCATCTAGAATGATTTTGGTCCTCCAGCCCCACAAATAAGCTGGAGTACTCTGGAGAGAAGCTCCATTTCACATATTGAATACAGATTTGGCTGTCCTTCAAATGGAAAGTTTCCATCATTTGTTCAAAGAGCTCTAGGTGCTCCAAAACAGAATACTTCACATTCTTATGATAGGGCATGATGACGCGCCTTATCCCTTTGATTTGTTTTAGGGGATCCTTGAGCCAGGCCCTTTTTACCTTATTGGCCTTTTTGGTTCAGGTGACCCTGGTCCACTCCTCCCAGAGGTGCCCGTCTGGTCTTCTAGGTTCTCCCGGATTCTGAGAGCATGGGAATGGCTGGCAGAATGTGGGGACCTAGTTCCCTGTGTCCTGTGGTGCTCAGAGGAGTCTTCTGATTCCCCCTTGCTCCCAGGATTTGATGAGTACCCCCCACTGTCCTAGCTGGGTATTCAGGATGCCCTTAGTGGGCCTACTCTCCTGGAGTTCCCCACTGAATTTTACAGTACTTGGGAGCCCATACCCAGATGCCCGCCCATCTATTCCTGGGAGGTGCTGGTCTATGAGCCCCATTTTCCTCATTGGATTGAAGTCTGCCATGCCCGTGGACCTTGGCTCATGTGCGCCAGTGGACATGGGGGTGGCAGAATCCAGAGATTGGAAGAGATGAAGGCCTCTGGTACTTGGGTTCCTGAGATTATGCTCAGGTGTTTCCCTTTCCAAGCAAACCGCATCCCTCTCAGCCCCTGCTCCCTGTTGCCTTGCAAGAATCTGAGCTTTCTGTTCCTCTATCAAGGCCTTGCTGCTTTCTATCAAATTTTCTTGCATGGCTACCTGTGTGTGGAGCCAGTCATTGTTCTCACAGAGAGCCTCATTTTCTCTCTGTGCTCCCTGTGTCGTTTTAGAGTACTGGGCCAGTCTTTGATGTAGGAGGGTTACCTCCTGAATCCTGTCCATACTGGCCTGGTCCTTCCTTGCTAGAGCCTCCTCCACCCTTCTGGTGTGCTCTAACAATTGTTCATGCTCTTTTTGGAGGTCAAACAGTCCCTGAAGGGCCAGGTGATTTTCATCTATTTTCTCTTTTAAATGACAGACTTCCTCACCTAAGGTGTCCCTTTCCTGAGCAAGAGCATGCCTCTGTGCAGCCAGGTCATCCCTCTGTCTTCGGAGCGCACCAGCTTTCTGGTGCTCTTCATCAAATTCTGCCTGGGTATCCAGGTCTTTCAGGATTAATTTATTACTCTCTTCTTTTTCACTGTCTAGGTGGCTTTGCAGGGTGACTACCTGCTCTGCGCATGCGCTGTAGACATTTATTTGTTATTCCAGCTTTTTCTGGCTCTGCAGTAGAGAGTCCAAACTTTCTTGGTACTCCTTCTGCAAGGTCAGCATTCTGGTATCCTGTTCTGCCTTTGCCTGCTGCAGGATACCCATGTCCTCTTTTATTTTCATTAGGTACTGCCTACTTTCATTTTCTGATTACTGGCTCCTCTGTAGCCTCTGCTCAGCAGAGTCCAGATCAGTGTGGGCCTTTTCTAATGCCTGCAGTTGCTTGTTTGCCAGATCTCGGCCCTCAGCATATTTGTCCTGTATTGCTCCAATATGAAGGTATAGATAAGCCGCTATTTTGGCAATCTTGCTTTGCTCTTCCTTTGCCTTAGGTTCCATATATAGTTCACTCAGGGCCATATGTAATGGACACTGGTCTTGCCATGTGTCTAACCATGTAGCAGTGATCTGTTCTGTGATTGCCTGCAACCACACATTCTGATCCTGCTCTGTCCATTCACCTCTTACAAATAATTTATGAAATAGGTGTTCTTTAGCCATAATCATTTCTACCAAAGTCGCCATTCTGGAAATATTAATTTCCTTCCTGACTTACAGAAGTTTATTTTATTTTTGCAAAACAGACCAATTCCTTACAGCGTTCCTATTGAGGGGTGCTTTTCACAGTGTAACACAGTGTGGTAGCCCAATAGGGATTATGTACCCTGTTAGTTAGCACACTGTATTAGACACAAGTGGTATATCTAATTCAGAAATCCTGCGACAAGCCCGCAATCTTGTAAAGGATTTCAACCCGGCAATCCACCTAAGTCAGTGCCTAGCGTGTGATGCACAGCTGGAACCCTTAATTATATATTTGTGTCTATAAGTTCTTTTATTTCTGAATGATGTACCCTTATATCACGCCCCTCTCTTTAAATCCCTCCTGGTCTCACTGAACCAGGAAGCAGGCTGTTTTGCAAAGTTAAAAGATTTATTTTATGGATTTGCACAATATATATCACACTATTTAATATTAACACAATGATCACCATTGGGTTGATGTCACAATCAACAATCTCTTTAATCAGAAGGAGTGTGGATAGGTAAACTAATGCATCACAGAATAAAACTTTGTGTGGGTTCAGTCAAATGCAATATCACTCTTTCCCCCTGCCCACTACTCAATCCCCCCCAATATGCAAGATAAAGAGATAGAAGGAGAGAAAACAGGTTTCAGGAAAAACACTCAAGAAATACAGTTTCAATCCCAATTCCCAAAGGCAAGCATAGAGAGAAACCGGACTGATTTCAAAGAGGTCAAATGATTTT
The DNA here is from genome assembly GCF_040938575.1 of Ambystoma mexicanum. Taxonomy (NCBI): domain Eukaryota; kingdom Metazoa; phylum Chordata; class Amphibia; order Caudata; family Ambystomatidae; genus Ambystoma; species Ambystoma mexicanum. Next base: position 921,148,960 of record NC_090941.1, read on the forward strand.
GAATGTGGCTTTAAATGAATGGGAAAAAACACAGAAACATGGATTTAATTCACTTAATTGGATTCAAAATTAGTGGGAGCTGATTTGTATAGTTTCAGATAAACACTAGAAATGATGATTGATTAACTAGCAGATTAAAAACTGAATTCTGAGTTTGAATGCAAAGAACAGCTGTTTTACACGTGATGAAATTGAGCCAAACGAAAAATGTGCGGAAATCTTTTCTGCGTGTGAGAAGCGCAATTGCGGAATAACTAGAAGGAACGGTTTTGGATTCATTGGAAAGCTGAGGATGTTAGCTTCAATTTGACACTTAAAATTAGTTACTAGCATGCACGGTACAGATGTTATGAAGGTTTTAGTTAAGGTTGTTTCTTCAGAAAATATATTAGCGCAAAGATGATATTATCACTACAATTACCAAAGGACTAGAGGAATGAGAGAAAGATTCGGGAAATACAAAATATTTTCGACAATGTAGTTCTGGATATAATAGATTAGGTTTGGAAAGGATTACTTAAGGATAAAATACTGGCAATGGACAATTCTATGCTATAGATTCTCACAACTACTGTTTGGAATGGGCCCGTCAAAGATCTGGTCAAAGGTTTCTGTACTGGAATTCTGCTAGCCCACCGGACAGGATTCAGGACGCTTGGTTCTGCACTCAGCACGGCACTCTGGACACTGCATAGCCTCTAGACTGGATCTGACGGGTTGGTTCTGGGTTGCAGCTATCAGGTTACAGCTCTGCTCTACTGGTTTGGATCTCTGGATTCTAGCAAGAGTTCTTGGCAAGAAAGCAGAAACAGCACAGCCAGGCTGTTCTTTTTCTTGTGCCCTTTGGAAGTCTGGGCTAAATTCAGGTTTCAAGATTTCAAAAGGCCAGCTGAGAAGGGTTCAGCTTTGGAATTGGGCCTCTCTGCTTTCAAAGTTCTGGAGACTTGGATATGGGTTTCTCCTGCAAAGTGCTTTGCCAGTAATCAGTTGATGGGTGAATCTGTGTGTGTGTCTCTGTAGGTCCTAAGCTGTCTCTATTTATGTATTTCCCAAAGGGGTAGGTAGGCTGAATTATACTAGGCACACCCTCTAGGAATCCTATTGGTTAGGTTCCATCCTCTCTCCTGATTTGAGAAGGAACCCTGGTGCCACAATGATGCTGTATTTTACAATCCATGGAGTACCTCTCCTTTGTTTCTGTACAGTAAATCTATTTTTCACATAAAGCATATTTACAATATAACCAACTTGCTAGCAATACATATTTACATCACAGATTTATTAGAGCAAGTATCCATCCGAGTCCCATCTAAGTGAGTGCTTTAGTTCAGTTTTTCGCGCTTTTAGTTGGGTACCCAATGTCAGATTTGTCCACATTTTTCTACATATATGCGCATGCCACCTGGGCATAATCCTGTGAAGTTTCATATTTCTAGCATCATCACAACTGCTACAAAATCACAATTTCTGTAGTCCTGTCTCTGAACATAGCACAGAGTTCAGAGTAGTTTCAAACTGTGAGCAGAATTTTCATGTTATCAACCTATATTTTACTGATTTTTACAAATTTTGCACAGTTCTCTGTGAGTCTTTTTCAAATAGATGCTTTCTTGTGGTTTACAGATACACATATCTGTCTGGTCCCGCCCCCAAGGTTTTGCTAGGCCAAGAGCAATCCAGGCCTCTCTTCCTGCTGGCAGTAGTTTCTGTTAACATCCAACTGAGAGTTCCTGGCTTTGCTGAGAAGCAGGAGAGCTGCCTTTGTTGGACACAACTGTGGAATGTGCTTTAAAGTCTTCTGGCTGGCATCAGTTCACTTTAAAACCCAACTTGTTTAAATGTGTCTTTGATCAAATATATTTACATTTCAAAATAGGCAAACAGATCTATAATTCCAGTCTTTTTAAAACATAGATATTAAATAGCGGCAACCTATATTGGTGTTGATGGTAAGTCACTTCTTTTCAACAGTTTGATTTTAATGCGCACGTTTTAAACTGCCAGTGTAATTAAAAGGCAGCTTTGACACAGGCGTCCAGCAGTACTGCACCCATATTCTGACAGATTTCCACAAACAAGCACACTTTTTAATGTGGATATTCTCTGATAGATTCTGCTTATCCTGACATAGTGCACTTATGTGGATTCCTTAAATAAGGTGATGGTTAACACCCATCAAGAATGTTGGATCTTTTCTGATGTTTGGGAACCATGATTTTGCAATTTCAACAGCCAAGGATTTTAGAGCACTTTTGGTTTTCCTGGCAATGAAGCACTGCCTTTCAGTAGTTCCATTTTACTCTGTGGGCAGGCCAATGACAGGTTTTGGCAGTGTGGTCTCCTGTTTTACCACTGACACAGGCAAAGTAGATTGACATCCCATTTTCCGGTTTCACTGCACACAGGGCTTTTTGCGGCCATTCTGTTGGTTCTGGTGAAAGCAGCGCACAGTGATGTTGCAAGGCAGAGACTAGTGGGTCAGAACATCCCAGAAAGTATGTTGTGGGCTACTGGTATGAGCGTGTGTGGATTGCATTGGTGTGAGGAGATTGGGATGAGTGGGTGAGGGTTGATGAGTAGGGGGAGAGGTGGAATAGAAACAGGGAAGCAGTGGGCAGGGGTATTAAAGCACCACAGGATTGAACCTGGCTTGATTGAATACATTTTAAGCAGGAAGGCACAATTAAAATTAAGCCATCTACTCCACTGCAACATATGTGTATGGCCCTCCCTTTATATCGGGAGAACATTTTGATGTATCATCGAGAGTGGGTGGTCGAGACAAGAGGGGGAAGGTATATTCAATGGGCAGAACAGGGAACAAATAACAAGGAGGTTTTGGGTCACATATATACGTTCTTGTCAGCCAAACATAAGGGGAAGAAACTGAAGAACAGAAACTATGCGTAGCAAAAGATTACACAAACCCCACGCATGTCTCGATGCCTGCCACAGCCCCTCCTCCTCTTTCAACGGAAGCTCAATATGAGAATATCTTGAACCCCATAGCATCTGCAAGATTAAAGCTGGACAGAGGGGACAGCCCCAGTTGGTACGGATTACGGATTAATGGATACCAGCTGACATTTTATTCAAAATTGATAGCACAGCGATAAGGCATGTGCATGTTGAAAGGTAGTGGAAAGTATCTGAGGGTTAGCATAGGGGGAGGAATCGGGCCTGTAGTTTAGAGTACAGGTCAGTCCAGTCTGATGCCGATATGACTGCAGTATCAGAGGAGGAATGGTGGGATATGGAAGAGGATCAGGGGGAGGGTGATACTTGGCCCATGATTTTGCCATTGGTGGAAAGTTTGTGGAGGCCCAGGTTGAGCCTGTGCCATGGGAACATGTCAGTCATTAAGGGGAAACAGGGAGGAAAGAAGAAGGTGGGAAAGCAGGTGGAGTCATACTTCCAGTTAGGCACGCCCAGATGGGCACAATATATCCCTTGCCTCCATATGGACAGGAACAATTTGATCAAAGCACTACCATCCCTTACTGTGGATGTAGGCAATTGGATCGATGCTTTCGAGCAGCAGACAGAATGGTATACTCTAGCTGTGGACGGTGTGAAGAGCTTGTTTGCCTCTGTATTGGGAGACCAAGCAGACAACATTTGAGTCAAATCAGGAATAAGAGATGACAGCCACAACAGGGCCCACTTTAATGACTGTAGAGCCCATCTATGTGTGGCACTGTGGTGCACATATACTGCCATACCAGATATGTAATCTATAATGGAGCGAACTATGCAAGATGATGAGGACCTGGCACAGTATATATTTCAGACGCATAAAATGTGGAGGACAGAGACTGGCGAACCGTGGGACAGGTAGCCAGCATGTTTCTATTATACAGTAAAGAACGGCCTCCCAAAGGAAATAAAGAAAGCTCTAGATAAGGTGGTAGGGATTGAAGCAAAAGGTTGGGTGGAAAAACAGTCCATCATTGTACAGCATTGTAAAAGGCTCAGAGAGAACGCACACGAAATGTCAAAAGCAAAAGAAATGGAGGAAGCAAAACTAGTACAGAAGAAGTTGACGAATTGATGGTTGAGGGGGTGGTAGTAACTGTGACACACAGAGGGCAGACGGAACAGAGGGTGACATCGGCAGAGGTACCAGTAGCACTCATGTAGGGAGGGGAGTATGCTTGGAATGTGGGGTATCACGGACAGTATTTTGTAGGACCCCAAGGATGGTATCCTAGAGGGAGGGAAGGATATGGAGGCATGGGCCCCATGGGTGGGGACATGGGGCAATGTTGGACTTGAGGGAGGATGTGTCACTTCTCATGGGAGTGCAGAAGCATACAAACGGCTGCATATAACCCTCAAATGGCCCTGCATGAACCAGGCTCACAGCCCCTTACCCACAGCCATATGCCCTGGCACCACCAACATCCCGTATGGTGCCCCACTGCCTATGGCCCCTCCTGAACCCTCACCCCAATTCCCGCAGATGCCCACCCCAGCACATAATAGCACACCAGCATATGGGATACTTGCAGCTCCGCAATTGGCCCCTCAAGTGCTTAATAACAACACAGTACCTCATCAAATGGTCACAAACTAACAGGGGGCCAATGTGGTGGTGGGGAATCCCTTCACCTACCCAGGAACAAACGCCTATCCAGATCAGGACAGCCCACACAGACTCTTAGCTTGCCCAGTCCTGTCAATCACTGCCAACCCATGAGAGGAACCATTGTTGGGCAATAGACCATTAGTCTTTATGGTTGACAATGGAGCGATGAAGTCATGCATTTTAAGGAGGGGAATTTCCCATTATCGGGTGAGGTAATGGACATACAAGGGTTCTGTGAGGCAATGAAATCAGTTCTATTTAAAGAAGAATTAACCATTAAGGTAGGTAGCAGGGAAATGTGAGCACCATTGTTCTTTACGGCCACCCCTGTGAATCTGTTGAGCAGAGATGTATTAAGAAAATTGACAATCTCATTCACAGCGGATGGGGTGGTGTGTACGACCACAGATATATGCAATGTAAGGCCAATGGTAATTGTGCACTCATTGGGAAGTGAGGGAGCAACCCGAGGGGTACCAGTGCACCCCGACTTGTTCATCTATCAAGCTACAGTATTGCTACAGTATTGCTTAGGTGTGGCTAAACAAACATGGAGGGTCATCTGAATATTTGTTCAGACCAGCCCAACCCCAAGATCAAGGGGTGGTGGTTTCAAAAAATGAAATAGTGTTGATAGGGACAGATGCGTAGGGAGGAGAATGAAACACTGTCCTATGCATTGACCCAGCAGAGCCATTGAGGGGGGTATCAGATGGAAAATGACGAGGAGATGATATTTGAGGTGTGCATTCCATGAGAAATAATGATTAAGCAGCAAAATGTTCTATGCCCTATGATGCTAGCAGGCCGTGTCCTACAGTTTGTTCCAGGTGACTTAACACAGGTGCCAGATGGATTGTGGACAAGCAATCCCCATGATGTAGGCCTGTTGATGAGTGCAGCAGCAGTACACATCACCCTCAAACCAGGAGCAATCGTACCTTGAGTAAAACAGTACCTGCTGTCTAAGCAGGCAGATTTGGGGATATATGACAACAATACGGCACTGTTACACCAGGGTATTATAGTACCATCAGAGTCCCCATGCAATGTAGCTATATACCTTATCAAGAAAGCAAAGAGGTCAAGTTTGAGGATGATTCAGGATGTACGCCCCTTAAACAGCATAGTGCAGGACGATGTATTGGTGTGTAGCACCGAGTGACAGTACAGTGAGGACTCCATCATACTGTTAATGTTTCTAGCAGACAAAGGTTACAAAGTGGACAGACCAAAGATGCAGTGTTGTCAACAGGAAGTGCTATAGTTAGGCCACATGATTTCCTTTAATGGCAAAAGGGTAAAGCCTGAATGCGCATCTGCAGTGTGCAGTGCTCCCCAGCCAGTTACAGTAAAAGACATGCAAATGTTTCTTGGGTTGTGCAGGTATTGCAGGGCATGTATGTTTGACTACACCACATACACAAGACTGTTATTACATGGACTATAGGAGGCTCAAAAGACAAAAAGCACCATAACCTGGATGGAAGAGATGCTCACAAGCTTCCAAGAGAGCAAGAATTATTTTTGTTTTCTAACTCAGATGGACAGATGATGACAGCAGTATTGATGCAGAAAAGCACTATTACGACAAACCCCTGGCCTACTATAGTGGCATGCTAGAGTCAGTAATTCATTGAAAATTCCCATGCGAGCAGGTTCTGGCAGCAGCAGCCTTTGCCATTGAAAAATAAGCCACCATCACAATGGTGTGTTCAGTTTCCCTACATGTAGAGCATGCATTGTTTGCAAACCGTGAAACATCTAAATCCACACTGACACAGGCAGGATCAGCGCACAAGGCTATTTTTATTCAGCGTCTCCATCCATATTGTCAGGGGTATGACTGTAAACTCAGCCACATTTATCACTGAACCACTCACTGAGGGAGACAATACACATGACTGGGTTACCTATGAGGGCCCTGAGGATGACATACCTAAGGCAAGTGTCTGTGCTTTTGATAATGGGGAAGTGTTATTTGTTGAAGGTTCAGTGACCATTGACCAGGAGATGAGTAAGAGACACACAGGGGTGGCATTGGACTGATTAATGGAGGGGGAGAATGAGGTCCTAGTACAGAGATATAGCTTGTACACTACTCTGCCCAAGGAGCAGAACACATTTCCCTTATTGAGGCACTGGAGTCATCCAAGGAGTGTTGAGTGACGATATACTCCAATTCAGCATATGTCACCACCACCGTGCATTCTGGATTATCACGGTGGAAGAGGAGGGGATTTTGAAGGGCTGATGGGTCCCTCTGCAAAATGCAGCACCATTAGAGAGGTTGATCTATGCTCTCTCATGGCCTACACTTGTTGCAGTTGTCAAGTGCGCCGAACACACTAACAACATAAACCCAATTTCCGTCGGGAACGAGGCAGCAGACGAAGCACCTAAAATAGCAGCAAACCTCCCAGTGCTAGATATTGCAGCATACCCAGAAATAGTGGGGGTGCAAGTACAACTAGAGGTCCCATAAATACCAGATCATAAAATTGCAGGGACAGGCACCCCATGAAGAGAAACAGTTGTTGCAAAATAGGGCGTATTTAATCCCCCACTGACCTAATATGAAGACAGGTCATCACAGGTAAAGTAGTAGTAATCATTAATATGAAATACAGAAAATTCTCCCTAAAACCGGCACTGGCTCACTACAACCAAAAGGTAGTGCCTGCCCTTATACATGGCGCTGACTGCACATTGGGAGCACCTTTTTCCTTATGGCCTCAGCTAGAGAACATGTACTGGAGCAGAATCCTAAAACTTCAGAAGGGATTACCAATTTCATGTTTTCGATATGAATTAGGTCTGGTGTCAATCAATGCAAGAATAGCGTGGAATATCCACGTACAGGAACATCCTCGTTGAAACCCGTGTTCCACAGTTTGATATTCTTGCTGATCTAGGAAAATGTAGTGAAGATTCTGTTCTGACCAAATGGATAGCACAATGTGAAAAACACTTGGAAGTCCTGAATACTGACAGTGACACATTGAAAACAAATCCAAATCTAGTAAAATAAAACCTATGGGAGCTAGATTGGACAACTACAGTAGATACGCAAAACCAACATAGGTTGATGGAAGACACAGCGAAAGAAGGTAAAGGCCGGAATACTCTACCACAATACCTTGAGAAATCCACAACCATGAAATATATAGAACTACTTACATGAAGTTTTGCTTGAACTTATTCGACACACAGGAGAGCCTAAGGTTGAGACACAGAGAATTTGATTGGAACCAAAATTGTCGGTTTTGTGAAAGATGCAAAGAAACCTTAAAACATCTGACTCTATATTGCCCAGGGCTTAGTTCGTTGCAAACTAGACACCCAGTAATGCTTATTGCAGAGAGTCCATCACTCTGTGGCGAAGATTGGTGGTTGAGGTTTGTGAACTCAAAGGGTAAATTGTCGTATGCTTTAATGAATATTTTGGACAAAATTAATTCTGCGCTCCTTGAAAAAATGGAGGAACACTAAACCTGGAGCTTAATGGAACCAGTGGTATGACATGTGAGACATGATGTATGATGTAAGACAAGATCTGCAAGAATTAGTGTTTGTAAATGATTAGTAAGATGATATGGTGTTGATGTCCTCTTCATCTTTTTAAAAAAGTGTATTATAAACTAAATCATTTTTTTTTTTAAATAGTAATGCCCCAGGAGTTGGTGATGGTTGCTTTTTGAACAACTACATTATCCCTCACACATCTCTAAGCAACATATAGCTGTAGACATACAGGAGGATTGGTTTGTGCCGAACCTCCAGGAATTGTTAATTACTTTTATTGCCAACTGTGTGCCCTGCCATATGTACAATATGGGGAAAACATTGAGGATGCTGCGTGGCACATTACCCTGCCCCAGTGGACCATTCCAAGAACTGCATATCTACTTTGCCAACATGGGAGAGCAGTGCAATACCTATCGGTACCTCATTGTTATCACTTGCCTTTTCTCCTGGTGGATTGAGGCTGGGACATGTGCACATCCAGACACTAAATCAGCGGCCACATTTCTTCTTTGAAAAGTGTTCCCCCAATGGTGAGTGTGCAAAATCCTTCAATCCGACAACACCACTCACTTCTTAATTAAATTGGTTAATTCAACAAGCTGTTTAAAAAAATAGCTGCATTGTTAGGCATTCGGCATAAGATGTGCTCCATATACCACCCCCAGGCCAACTGTGCTTTTGAGAGGATGAGTTGGCTCTTGAATGGCAAATTGACAAAGTTATGTGTGACCCTCAAGAAGAATTGGGTCCACTGTTTGCCCCTGTCCCTATTCAGTTTGACGATGCATCCCTGTAAGGACCATCACCTGTCGCCTTACGAGATTGTGACGGGAAGGAGAATGCACATGCCACTTTCACCCATATGCAGTGGGTCTGATGCTCACAGGGCTGCCACAATTTTGGGAGATGAGTATACATGATATTTGCGTTACTTAACCAGATGCATACTAGTTCTTTCTCGCCAGATAGCACCAAGAGCAGAACAAGTAGACACATGCACGGCACCTGTCTCTGCAAGCTACTACTGCTTCACATGTTCCCTTTTGATATAATATACATCAGAAATGGTATCTGCCGCTGGAGCCCGCTGAGATTTAATGGCACATGCACAGTGGTTTAAGCCATCCCATTTGCAGTGAAAGTAAAGGAGTTGCGGTATTGGGTGCACTTTTCTGATATCCGGAAGGCCCCTCATAAAGCTCCCCCTTTGCTTGTCTGCATAAAGTGAGAATTGATTGAATAAAGTTGTCAGCTCTTGCCATCTTTTGACAATGAGAATTCCAGCGAATGATGTGCATTCCTCGTAGGATTAAATTAATCAAACATTATGAAGCATTTCTTTTGATATTGTGCAATATAAAATATTGGTATGATGTTCATTAATAAACAGTGTTTTTTTCAGTGGGGTTTCGCTTTTATTTTTCTTTGAAAAAGCTGATCAAAAAGCATAGGGGGTTGTGGGTAATGGTGTAGAAGTGGTAGGGTGGGAGGGAATAGTGTAAAATGAATAGGTGATGTGGAGTTGGGGACACACCCCCAAAAATAAAAAAATAAAATGTTCAATGAGATTTTTCAACAACAAAAAAAATGTCAAAACACCCATCGATAAAAAAACTCTGTGATGAATGAACATATAACCACACAATTCTGTGATTATTGCATGGGTTGTCTCATTCTTCTTGTCCTCTGCAGATTTCCCACCACAAGTATCACATATTAATGTCTATATTGTACACATTTGTAGGATTTATTGGAGGATTATGCATATATTTGTTAAGCAGGTTTTTATGATGGGAACTTATAAAGGGGGGTGTATTATATGGTGTACAGAATATGACGTTTTTGAACAGGGTAATGCGCAAAGATTTTTTTTTCAAAATGAGTTCATAAATATTAAAAGAACCCGGAAATCGATAAGGTGACTTGGATTTGGAAGCTACAGGTCAAGAGAGGGGTTGAAGTAGAGAAGAGACATGACCACTATAAACGGGTAGTATTTGACACAATGACTGATGTGCACCATCCAGAATTCAGTAACTTGTGGTACAGTCACATGCATTCAGAGGGGAAGCCGAGTTCAAATGGGAGCTGTTATGTTTGCTCTCTTATCCCACATGCGTCAGGTGCACCCAAAATGTTAGTACCTCAATAGATGCTACCCAGTGTTTAGTCCATTTGGAAGTGTGTTGGGTAAAAAGCATGTTCCAAGGGCACAGCGTATGAGCTGTATTGATGGACAAAGATGAGGATACATGTGCAAAAGATGAAAAAGACCCCTGGTGGAAGGCACACCCCCATTGCTCAAGATGGACAAAGTGTTGTTTGTATCCAGCAGATGTGAGGAGGCAGTAGTAAGCTGTACAGCAGGGGGGTTGGTAGGATTCTATGAAAGGCTCATATGGAACATAAACAAGCACTGTCTCCCCATATGGGCATCTATGTGTCGAAATAAATGTGGATTGAAACAAAAGAAACTCAAGTGAAAGTGCAAGCAGCAGACAAATATGAGTTTTGATTCCAAGTAAATAGGACTAATCCTGTGGGAACCAACAGCAAGTGCAACAAGACAATGTTTATTCCCGACCTCAGCAAAGGTACAGCGGCTTTCATGGCCATCTTTTGGGTGTGCGGCCAGCGTGCATACATGCATCCCCCCACCATCAAGAAGAGGAACATACTCACTGACGACCCTGCATTAAGCTATTTTAGTGGTTCATGATGCCCACCTCGAAATAGCAAACTTGCCTGCAGCACAGCCAAAGCCAAAGCCATCACATCCCTCACAAGTGATGAGAAAGAAGCGATCAATGATAGGAAACCGACCACAGTGGAAGCTGAAGATTGGTTCAGTACAATGTTCTCATGGTCTCCAACTTTGCTAGGAATAGCGATGAAAATACTGATACCTATCATGGTGTTACTGCTGTTACTGTTCTGCATGTGTCAGATGATACTCCAGTGCTGCACAAAGGCCCTTCCAAACAGTGCCATGATGATGGTTTTGTAGAGAAACCCCTCAAGGATCACCCCATAAGAAAACACCCAAGCGGAAAAGCACACCTCTTGCAAGGAGAACAAGGTTTACTCTCATAAAAGACAAGTACGTGATAGCAAAGAATTCTGCCACAACGGAGCGCTCTTATGAAGTCAGCATAAGCAGCAGATTATAAGGGCACACAGCATCATCAATGACATAATTAACATGGGATACAAATCCAGGCAGCTGGTTGGTGCGACCCTATACATATACGACCTGCTCCATAAGGGATGCCAGGCCATTCGTCCCAGATTTTCCTATCCATCTTCTTCCACCATGGCTTCTTCTTCACGCGTCTCTGTGTGTCAATTTGCTTTAATTGGTAATTAAAAAAGCAGAAAACATTGGGCTCTCTGTGGCCTAGTGTGCACCTGGTACTACAGAAGTGGGCACAGAGGCTACATTCAAGGTCACAAAACGCAAGTTGGATCGCAAATCCATCCGCCCCATTCCACGTCTTCCCATCCCAGACTTTAGTGTGTTACTTTCCCTCCCTGGCACCTCGCAGCACAAATCACAGGGGCCTAGGGCCTTCTGCTATGATATTTTGGAGAGCTTAGCAATCTTTTACTACTGAAGCCCGTAAGACCGTTTGTTTCCAGACTGACCGTAGAACCACCGAATGACCGTAATACGCTGTACGGCAACACTACAGTGAGAGAGATGGCATGGATTAGCACCGCGTGGATTCACAGACAGCAGTGACAATTCACTTATTCCCGTTTGAAACCTTGTTTCGTCCTCCTTCGACATCGTGAGGCATTTAATTCCAGACCTAGATGAGGACAACAAACACTTCCAGGACTAACTCTGGATGAGGCCAATTAACTACAACTAACTACGTCGTCCATCAATAGACGTGGCCCTTCCCAAGTTTCTACATCTCGAACAGCCATTTTTTGTCGAGGAAGCATATAACAGAACGGCAATACTTTAGAAAACGACCACGACAATTGCTGCTGCACAAGTTGTGAGTTCAAACAGAATCCAGCTTCCACTGATTTGGAACCGCAGGATGTATTGTGTACCTAATTGAACATTCGAGTCACCAATCATGTTTTGCTTGGTGATACCCATGACCACCAACCAGAAACCGAACCTAGAGAGACATTATTACTCCTAGCATTGATCTTAAGAGTGCAACTCAAGAAATATAGACACACTGCTGGTGTCAATTGTATTACAAGTGAATCTAATGCTGTTACAATTGTCTTGCTTTTTGTACTTTTTGTTATGAATCACAGTGCTTCTCCGATTGCAGACAGTTCCCTGATGAATTTCCGATCAATTTACATACATTTTTCAAAAAGAAACATGTTGGAATGAAAGAATGAGGATGAATGAATGAGCTTCAGTGAGTCTAGAGTGTTGATGCGATTGAATGGTGAACATGTATGACACATAACACTTTATGTACACTAACTTCGGGAGGGTAGTATATTGGTAGCCCCTGAAATTGTATTTCCTGCCGGCCCCTTATACAGATAAAAATCCTTTTGCACTTTGCGAATCTTCTTCCTAGTCTAGGAATTAAGAGTCATTAAGCATTATATTGAGATTGAGAATGAATTTGATTCCGTGTTTTTAGATCTGTATCTCGTTTTGTGATATTAATAAACTGATATATTATTTTGTTTAAATCTGGCTTCATATGGATAAATATTGAAGCTCTTGGTTCTTGGAGTTTCTGGATTTGGTTTAGCATGGCACACTGCTCCATTGGAACCCTTGGCCTCCTGACACTGTTTGTTTGCATTTAAAGGTTGTTGTACCTCAATAAGGGATTGTCGGGTAGAGGCCTGAATCTTCCTTTACCTCTTTGTGTTTCTTGTGGGAGCTTAACAATCTAACAGATACATTGAAAGATTTATGAATCCCCATGGATTTGGCCTTCCTTACTGCTGCCCAGGCTGTAACCAGCTGCTGCGTTTGCATGCCCATTTCTATGTTTCGCGCTTGAGCCTACTGCCCTGGCTGCAGCGCAATGCCAGGCCTCAATTTCAAGATGGTTGTGGATCTCCTAAGAAGGTCTTCAATTTTCTAGTACCATCTACTCCCAGTTACATAATAATCTAGTCCAGCGTAGCTTTGATTGACACTGCCCTCCCCCATGCAACCTTCCCATGCCCCTACATCTCAAAGTTAGACCCCTGCCGCATTCGAACTGCTTGAACTGCTTGGGGGCCTGGGACAATCGCACCCGCTTCCCAACTTTCCCCCTTTTATTAATCCAATATTAGCGAACTCCCATGTAAGCCTTTTCCTCTCCTCCTCTTCTATTTTCTCCCTCTCCAACCTCTCAGCTTACAACTATGGTGGGTATCCCTCAATGGGTAACCATGCTTTGCACAGAGACTGTAAGCAATATCCTGCTTGTGAGTACTGCTCTTGGATGCATGTCATGTATATGCACCCCATCCCCTGCTAAATCGTCCCAGTGCTCTACATAGTTTTTTCAGATCTGGTAGAGGACCTGGGGGTTGGAGGTGTTGTTCTAGTCTAACCATATGGACTTGCAGGGTCATCTGTTTGTACTTCATTGTCCTTTGTACCACGTCCCATGTACCCCAATTGAAACCATCATCATGTACTGCTAGGCATTGCATTAGCACAATATCAGAGTCCCAATTGGCAGGTCCAGAAGATCACCAGTACGAACACGATCACTGGTAGCAGTATCTTCATAATTGCCCCCATCGGCAATGGTGCCCAGGAAAAAAGGTCATCATACCAGTTTCTTATTTGGATGCCAGCCCTTGTGTACATGTGAGTGCCAAGGGTATGCAGGGCCTCTATTATGTGGGTGAGGGACCCGTTTTTGGCATTGTTTGGAGACACATACGTGCAACAGGAATCGCTGATCTCTTTGCAGAACATGCCTTCCATTGCTGTGAGTAAGTCCAGGATATCGCGGTTCTGTAACATCATCAACCTGATTGCTCACATCTCCATCTTTATGTCATTGAGGACTTGCTAGTTATCATTCACCAGCGGCATCACTTCACAGCAGACAATCTGGAGCCATTTGGCATTGGCAGCTGCTTCCCCCCGGCAATAGCAATGAAGGACACAACATCTCTTCCTTACTATATAGTCTATATTGATCTTGTATTGTCAGTACTGAAAGATTGACAAGCAGTGAACTTAATGACCATTTTAGTAAGTATCTCCTGCAGACTGGGGACAAAACAGTCCTCCTGTATATCTGCAGCAATATGATCTTTCTTCTCGTGGGATGGATGATGCAGTTGGTCGAACGGGACCAGCAACATCTCCTGTGGCATGCCCGGCTTGGCTCATATTATGTTGCCACAATATATCTGTACTCATCGAGGCCTTGCTCTGTATTTTTTGCCAGCAGTATCACTTCCCAGAGGACAATCTGGAGCCATTTGGCGTTGGCAGCTGCTTGCAGCCACGACAATAGCAATGAAGCCAAAAACATCTCTTCCTTACTATATAGTCCATATTGATCTGGTATCTGTTTGTGGCAATTGTGATGAATCTTGGGACAAACAGTTCAACCTTAAATTTAGCTGCAATGTCTCTTTTATCTCCTTTTCTGGCAAGATACGGAGTATGGCCCGCCATGGTAGAACTAGAACTGTGATGTGGACATCCGAAATGGGTGCTGGTGTTGGGGTGGATGAGATGGCTGGTCCCTGTATAAAGTGCTAATCGGGGACCAACAGGAGAGCTGAGTGCAATGCGCCCAGTGAGCTCTGCCCCTCCATAGTGGCGGGAGGTGCAGGAATGCCTGCAGGTCATGGATCTAGTAGTTGTCTATCACTGCTGCAGTTCCTTTCTTGAGATCTGGGATATATAATGTCTTATTGCACTTGCTGTTGGCCCCCACAAAAACGCTTCCTTTGTTATAAAAACACAGTTCATATTCTCCTTGCTTCTGCACTTTTACTGGTTTCTCCATTGCCTCGATCCATGTGAGTTGCGCTGTATGCTCATTCCATTATTTTCTGCACAAGGTAAGAATTGTCAAGACACACTGCGCCAAAAGATGCAAGGATTTTTATCAAAATACATAATTGTATTTATTGGAGTGTAGTAGTCAGCCTGACACGTGTTTCAAGCCAAACCAGGCTCTTCATCTGAGGCTGATAGACATTAGATATAAGTAACGTATAATGCAACAAACAGTAACACAATAAATCAACCATTCATAATTATCATGGCAACAAAAACAAAACAGCACAGGGGGCAATACGCCAAACAAGTCAATTGAAATTTCAAATGAGCATCAGGTACATGGATGTAATAATGCAACCAGCAAATTAAACAACAGATTAAGATACCATTGGTTGATCGATTCAAAGGCAAGGTTCAATTATAAAAGGATTCAGAAGAAGAAAAACGAATGGAGGGAAAAAGTGTGATAAACAAACAAGTAGGGAAAAGAAAAAAATATGGAAACAAAACAATCCATTAGTGAAGCATAAAAATACAGCGAGAGCAGAATCATTTAGTGCCAAGTACCCAAGAAATGTGAATAAGTAAACTGTCATAGGTACCTTATTGGAGGAAGAATGGATACAAACCATGTATATATACATTGCCAAATTACTTGAAGGAGAGAAAAAGAACCAATTAGTGAAGGGCAATAAGTCCCAATTACTAGAAAAGTGAACATACGAAGTTAAAATACAGTGTTGACCGACAGGAAGCATACCTCTATTGCTGTGCGCAGTGTGTCTTGACAATTCTTACACTGTATCTAATTAACGTGGTAGTGGATTGGCCGTCCACCCACACTCCTCGAGACACCCGCTGCCCTATTGCTAACTAAAACCCTATGTACAAGCGCTGTGGATATTACTGACTGTCACTGCCAATTTACTTGTTTGTTCTCTGCACAAGGCATTCACCTTCTGGATCACTTCTTCTCAGAACCCCATGAGGCCTCACGCCATGCAGCTCATTGTAGTCTCTTGCCACCTATTTGCCACAAATCTTACACCCTCCAACTTCAGATAAGGCCTTTGCAAACACTGTGGGCTTCTGGGATTGTGGACACACTGCAGTTCATTAGGCACCATCATCACAAGTTGTACTCTCCATGCCTGACAAGTGCTTTGCAGACTGCATAATGTTAGATGGACCAAACATTGAGTCTCTAGGAGTGGAATCTCTTGTGGCATTAATACCTTTGGGGCCCCCGATGCCTATGGTATCAAAGAACAAATGTAGCAACTCCTATACACACTCTCTTTCCCCACTGAGCTCATATTCTGGGTGATGCACATGTTCTATAATATCCATGCTAAGCCTCTATACTCATCAAACTTTGGTCTTTTCACTTGCATTTTAAGAAGTTTGGATGCAGTCACGTGAGCAAACTTGGACCTTGCAGTAATGTTAGAAAACACTTTATGGAAGAATAATGACATAACCAATTAAGTAAACTTGCTTGGTTGCTCTCGGGTACGATTTGTGTAATTACACAAGATGTATTGTTTTTCCCAGTTTCCCAATATGATGTAAAGATATTAGTACTGTTGACATGAAGAACGAACAATTGGCAGAAATATTGGCAATATTGTTAGTAGTATTCCCCTGTTCCCCTTTTATGTGACCTCACCATATAAAATTACATCCTAAATAGATTGCTAAACTAAACATAGAGAATGCAAATAGTCCAGCTACACAGTTCATACCACATATAGGTAGAAGAGAAAGTAGTCATTGCAGAATAGGTACGATATTCCAAACATATTTTTGTATGAGGGGGAGAGGTAGAAATAGACAGAGATGGAGAGGGAGAGAGAGAGAGAGAGAGAGAGAGAGAGAGAGCGAGAGAGAGAGAGAGAGAGAGAGCTTAAAATAATAATAAAAGGAAACTGGAACTTGTGCATAGCAGCATTACCAATAGGGAGTTGCAATTTGTTGTTGTGTGCAGAAACTGAACACTAGAACATGTAAGATAAACCAGTCACATTACATTTTGTATTCAGTCTGAGTGTGGGGTGTGGCATGGGGTACTTTCAGGACATCGGAAGGATAGACTCTGTACTGCAGCTACCTATCCTTAACGGCAAGAGGAGTGGCATAGACACTGGTGTATGGACCGTTGTACCTAGGCTCACTCCCCCAGAGCACAAAATTCTTCACATAGATAAGGTTGCCTGGCAAGAGCTGAAGAGGTGGTGATGTCACTGAGGTCGATGCAGTACTGGTTGTGTCTTCGGATCGTGGTTGCGCTATCTGTTGAGAAATACATTTTATTGCTTAGGTAAAGGCAGAAATATAATCTTGAAATTCATCCGCTAGAACAGACACAGCTATGTGAGCATCTAATGCTCTTCTGATAGCAGATAAGGGCGTGTTAATTCTCCACCCCTTTACTACATCATGTGGTGATAAATGGTATCCTTACAGGGCTGCGTGTGCATGCTAAACAAGGCTTGGGGCGAACAGTGCACCTAGTTTTTCTTTAACTTGGTGCAAAGTTTGGACAATCTGCTTTTTAACAGACCATTGATCCTTTCCAAAAGTCTGTTAGCCCGGGGTGGTAAATTGTGCACATTTGATGCCTGATGCCAAATAATGCTGTTAATATTTTGAACAGCTCATTGAAGAAGTGGGTACTGTTGTCCGATCTCAATACATTGCACAACCCCCAGTGAGGGAAAACCTCTCTGAACAAAAACGAAGCTGCACAGTTGGCATCATGATATGCACAAGGACAGGCCTCCACCCATTGGGAGAAGAAAAAATTACCATGATCAGGTAATGGTATCCGTTACATCTTTTTCCTATATCCACATAGTCTATATGTAATTCGCTGAATGGACCAGCTGGGCATCACAGGGTACTTTGGATAGTTCTCAATGTGTAGCCAGTACTATAAGATTGAGAAGTAGTGCACTTAATGACATTTTTAGTAAGTATCTCCTGCAGATTGGGGACAAACCAGTCCTCCTGTAAAGCTGCAGCTATATGGTGTTTTGACTCATGGGATGGATGATGCAGCTTGTCGAAAGCGACCAGCAGCAGCTTCTGTGGCATGACCGTCTTGCCTGTTATTTCCTGTCACCACAATATGTCTGTCACCAAATGTTTACATCCCCTATTTTGCCACAGGTCCTTCTCTTTCTGTGGGGCACAGCCTTGCAATAATCTGGTCAATGGGTATGGTGTTGTAAGAGTCAGGTTGTTGTGCTCATCATTGTGCTATCACTGAATGTTATGGGATGCTGGGCAAAGGGAGGTATACTGCTTGTTTTGCTGCTGCATCCACAACAGCATTACAGAGTGAGACCTCATCTGTGTCGTAGGTATGGGTGGTGCATTTCACCATCACTGTCATGGAAGGTTGGGAAAGTGCATCTCTTAGTTTGTCTAACAACGCTGCATTTTGTACCGGGGACCCATCAGCCTGCTTGAACCCCTTCCTATTCCATTGTATTAGCCCGTAAATCACCGTAGTGGTGACGTATGCTGAATCAGAATAAACAGTCATGCGACAAGTATGGGATGCTAGAAGCGCATCAATGAGTGCTATAAGCTCTATCGTTTGGGCTGACTAGTGCATAGGTAGTCTCCTTTGCACAATCACTTCATATTCTCCATCCACTAGGCCGACAACCTCTGCATCAGTGTGCCTCAAACCATTCCCCTGGTCAATAGATGCTGACCCTTCAATGAAAAGCACCAACCCCCTTGAGGGGATGTCTTTTATCTTTGGTATGTCCTGCTCTTCCCCTTCGAATGTCACACAGTCATGCTTTACCAGGTCCTCATCAGTACATATTTCCGTGAGAAAGGTGGCAAGATTTACAGTCCTGCATCGTTCTTTGTGTATGTGTGGGACAGACTGAATAACCTTGTATGCTGATGCCCGTTGTGTTGTGAGAGTTGATTTTGATCACTTGAGAATGGCAAATACAGCATGCTCCATGTACAATGTTACTGAACACACCATGACAATCGTGGAGCTTTTTTCAATTGCAAATGGTGCAGCCGCAAATGACTGTTCACAAGGGAACTGGCCTTGCATCACTGAATCTAGCACTCCACTGTAATATGCCAATGGCTTGTGGCCCATCATGCTTTTCTGCGTGAGCACTGCAGTCATCATTTGACCATTGGAATGGGAAAACAGATAGAATTCTTTGGTGTAGTTAGGGGTTGTCAGCACTGGTGGCATACAGATGACCTCTTTTAGGTCATTGAAATGTGTCCCCATGTTCACTGTCATCACTATCTTTTTGTCTGTCTTTTGCTGCTCCTTAAGGCCCTGCAATGGGGGTCTGGTTTATGCAGCATAATCTAAAATCCAGTCCCTGCAATAGTTACACAGCCCAAGGAATGTCTGCATTTCTTTAACTGTATGTGACTGGGGACTGTGGTTGAATGGATTGTTCCCCACCCCATGTGATTGGGGAGCACTGTGCACTAATGCTGCATGCTCAGGTATGACTTTCTTCCGATGGACAGATATCAGTTGTCCCAGATAGAGTACTTCCTGGAGAAAGTATTTTAGTTTTGCTTTGTCTACTTTGTACCCTTTATATGCTAGCAGTTGCAAGAGAGTGACAGAGTCACTCTGGCACTGTTGTACACTGTTGCTGCACACCAGCAGATTGTCCCCATACTGAATGATAGGTCTAGTCTTGTATGCTCGAAGCACATTCCGCTATGAGTGAAAGCAATGAGAAATTGTGACTCTGGATGCATGGGTATGAAAAAGAAGGCACTCTCAGATCCAGTACAGTGAAGTGTGTTGCTTGCTTGGGGATGCTGCACAGAATGGTTGCAGGCTTAGGAACAACAGGAAATTCTGCTTGGACAATGTCATTTAGGTGACAAAATCCTGCATCATTCTCCAAATCCCCCCTTTTGCTTTTCTATCGGATAGATTGATGTGTTGCATGGGGAGTTTGAGGGCACAATATTTCCCTGATTTAGGAGTTCAAAAATGGTGGCTCATATTCACTTCTCTGCTTCCTTGAGCAGTGGGTATTATTTAGCTTGGGGCAGCACTGCACCTGGTTTGAGTGCTCGTTCCTGCAAGAGCCTGACTTCGTGGGCACGGGTGGTTCAAAATCTCTCTGGGACCTGCTCTAGAGCTTTCTCAGTGAAAGAGGCAACCAGGCCCATCAACGAGCACTGCACTTTGCATTATTGCACCATAATGTCACAGGGAATACAAATAGCCAACACTATTTCCCGATCATCAACCCGATCTTCAAACAATTCTGCATCTGTTACTTCTTTCAGAGGTACTGTTTGAACAATACACATACACTGTGCCACTCGCACCTGTCAGAATCCGTCCCAACCACAGCAATCCTTTTTGCGGACACCACTAATTCTTGCAGATATAATGAAAGTATCATCCCTGCTACAAGTTCTGGGGTCACAACTGGCCATAGAATTAGACTGGATGGCACCCACCAACATGCCTTTGCAATCAGGGGCACTGTGTCAAGCAGAACTGTAATCCCATCCATAAACATATCAGGTTCAACATGAATGTCATGGACCCCCACGTCCCCTCCTTTGGCATGTATTATGAGCACCACCCTCATGGCACACATGCCAGGGATGGCACAAATTTTTCCCCTGTCCGTGAAGGAAATGGTCATGTTCAGTTTGCTTAACAAGTCGGGGCTTAACCAATTTACTGCAGAGGTTTCCAAATACAACAAGGACGCACGCACCACCTTTCCTCCTATTTTGATCGCTACCTCTTCTGTGTATGGAACCGTTGTGACAGCCCCAGAGAATGATAGTGGGAAGTTTCCCTCACTGATGCACAGTTTAATTTAGTGTCGCCAGTGTCGACCATAAAGATTAATTGCCTGTTTCCTATTTGGGTGCCCACCAAAGGTCCCTGGTCAGGGTGGGTAGACATGGACAGGACTGGGTATGCAAGAGCTTTCTCTGGGCTTTACTAGTCAGGGTATGTGTTGGTACCTGGGAATGTAAAAGTATTACCTCACATGACACTGAACCCCCTGTAAGGTGCCACGGTTCCATTTGGAACTGCACTGTTAGTGGGCATCTGATTGCTGTATTATTGGTTCGGTTTTGCTGCTTGCATTTGGGTGTTAGGTGGGACAGGTACTTGCATCAGTGGGGGCAGTGGCGACAACTGTGTGAATGCCTGGTTTATTCCGTATGGTATACGGGTGGACATAGGAGGTGGGAAGCGGTATTGCTGCAGTGGTGAGGGGGCAGTGTGGTTGAATGGATTGTTCCCCACCCCATCTTCCTCCTTAGAACCTTCTTCTCCGCTTCTACTGACCTCCTTGATGCCACAGTGCAGCTATCCTCGCATCTGCTCATACCACTGCCTGCTCTGCGTACTATGTCTGAGTCATGGTAGTTACCGCCCTATTTAAGGTGTGATTGCGCAACTTGCTCGGGAAGTTATTCTTGGATGTAAGTAAATTATGGGCTGAGACATTCAAGAATGTAGATTTTCCCAGTCCATCTAACATCTTCCGTAATAAAGCACATTGCTTCCATGTTACTTTCGAATATAAAGACACTAGAACCCAACTCAAACCTTAATATTGCCATGGGAGTTCCAAGAGGTAGCTGTAACACAGGTTTCCAGTACTTTGACTCCATGCTATCCCAAAATGTACGATCTTGAGGGGCGATAGCTTCTACACCATATAAGAGAATTGGAATAACTTTTGAGTTATAAAAAGAGACAATGGGCCTCAATACGAGCTTGGCGTAAGGGAAAAACGATGCCGGTAAAGGATTACCGGCATCGCTTACCACTCCGGTGTATTATGACACAGTAACCCGCTATTAGCGGCACCCTAAATAACAGTGCCACTAATAGCGGTATGGGAGCGTACACGCACCCCTTCGGGGAGCAAATACCGGCATGCCGGTAATAGGAGGACATCCCAACCCACGCGGACATGAAAATACGGGCATCGCGAAGCCAGTAATCATGGGCTGCACGATGCCGGCCATACAGGCATCACGGACCACCCGCAAACAGCAATCAGCAATCAAGCCAACTGCCACAGGTGGAGACAATGGAGGCTGGGCCAGTATAAAATGAGCACAACCACCACCACACCCCTTCCAACACCAAAATTCTACCACTAGCTGTTGCAATCATGGCGCTGGAGGACAACCCAATACTGCTACAACTACAGCAACAACACCAACTACAACAACAACTACAGCAGCAACAACAGGCAGCACAGAGGAGACGCAGGAAGAGAAAGAGGGTGAGACAGGCTCAACAATTACCACCAGTGCAGCCAGCAGTGCCTCGTAGGCAGCCACCAATCCCTCGCATCAGACCCAGGCCATTCAACATAACCCCTGAGCAGATCCACACCCTGTACCGGTTGGACCGGGACACCATCACCACCATAGAGGACATGATACACAACGACATTGCCAACCTCACAGAAATACACACTGCCATCCCCCGCTACTAAAGGTGGTGTCCGTGCTCCACTTCCTGGCCACAGGCACCTATCAACACACAGTGGGGCAGGTGCATGGCATTTCACAACAATTTTTTTCATGCATGTTGAACCTAGTGGTGGATGCCCTCCAGAAGCATGCAAGCACCCACATATACCTACCACGGACTGCCCAGGAGATCGCCGACACCAAAGTAGGCCTCCATGCACTGGCAGGCAAGCCCAATTGTGTTAGTGCCCTGGACTGCACCCATGTTGAATTGGTAGTCCCCCATACCATAGAGGTGGTGTACCGCAATCGCAAGCAATACCACTCCATCAATGTGCAAATGGTATGTGACTCCAGCAAGATCATCACACATTGCTGCGCCCAATTTCCCAGATCAACACATGATGCCATGGTGCTGCGCAACTCCACACTACCCCGTCACATGGAGCGACATTCTGGACCACGTGCCTGGCTGCTTGGTGAGTTGGCCAACTGGCCCATGGCAGTGCTTTGTGGCAGTGATGTGTAGGGATGCATACTCCACCTGGGTGGGAAAGGGGGGGATGCATACTCCACCTGGGTGGGAAAGGGGGGTGCATACTCCACCTGGGTGGGATATGACAGTGATTGTAGAATGCATGCAGAGCTAAATACTCCTGACCTGAACCTCCCAAACAGAACATGATACATCACTGGCACACATTGTACCATTCATGCATATCGAGGACAACAAGTAAGAGGCACGACCAGGCCACCATGGGTATCACAAGCAATGCATGACTGAACAGGATTGCAACTGTGCCAATGTGGCTAGTGTGACCAAGCACTGTGTTGAATACACAGCATGAACGGGGGGCTAAACATTGTCGTACAACCACAGTACATCTGTCTCAGCATGCATCATTACACCCTGCATCATCTATTGAATGCCATCCAGACTACCACGCCTCATAACCGTATAGTATGCATCAACGTTACAATCTTGCATACTTACAGGGAGATGTGCATGTCCACACCAAATAGCTGCGGCCATGATTGTGCCACCTGAAGGTGGCAGCTCAGGGTGACACACACCTATTTGTGTTTGCTTGCAGGTGATGGAGGATATCCCTTGAGGCCGTGGCTACTTACCCGTGTGTGGAACCTGCAGAACAGCCATGTAGAGGAGCACAATCGTGTGCACACCCGTACCCATGTTGTCATTGAGCAGACCTTTGGCCTGTTGAAGGCGTTTCCGATGCCTAAACAGGTCTGGTGGGGCCCTCCTATATAGTCCTGAGAAGGTGGCAAAGATCACCATGGCCTGTGTCATGCTGCACAACATGTGCGTCCAGAGAATTGTACCACTGCCACCTGACATTGACATGCATGCACCGGGTGAGGATGACGAGGATGGAGACGGAGGTGAAGTAGCCCCCCTGCCAGTATGTGATGCACGGGATGGCCATGCAGTACGCCAAGCACTGATTCACAAATACTTCTGAACCACAGGGACTATGATAGACATGTGTCACTGACACACTGGGTCCATATGGACATGCACACTGGGATTGTTGGGAGTTTGCCACTGAACACTGTCACACATAATATGGATATACACAAAATGAACAATGTCCAGCCATGGAATTTTTTGCACACAACAGGTGTATTTGTTCTAACAGAGAAAAATGTGACCACCCCCGAACCCCCAGTGAACTCCCAAACCCACCCAACAAACCATAAAAAACCCCAGTGAACTCCTAAACCGACCCAACAAACCGCAAAAGTCCCAAAATGTACTCTATGAAAAGTCCCCCTTCACCCACAACCATGTGTCCCACTCCCATTGTCTGGGCACTCTACTTCCGGGACTTTTTGTTCTCCATGGGTGGCATCTCCGAGTGCCGTGCACTCCTCCGGGTCGGCTTCACAGGGCTTGTGGGGACAGAGGATGCAGGTGTGTTGGCTGTGGATGTGTCCGAGGCAGGTTCCACGCCTGCTCCAAGGCGTGGACGCTGCATGTGGAGTAGGATGGAGGTGATGACTTGGGTTACTGCACCCAGACAGTCCCTCATGAGTGCAGCCAACACATTCACGGTGGCTGTGTTCGCTGCGATGGCCGCTGTGGTCCACGTAATGGCAGTTGCTATACCCGCCCTTGTGTCCTCACCATCGGCAATATACTGCCGCAGGAGATCCAGCATGGCCTCCTGTCGGGCCTCCATCCTCGACAGGCATGACTCCAGGGTGTTGGTGGGAGCTGGAGTGGTGGGAGCTGGAGTGGTGGATGGTGCATGCACAGGGCCTATATCCTGTGTACTGTCCTCCTCGAAGGGGCACCGGTCCGAATCCCTGAGGTCTGAGTCATGGAGGCAGGGATCATCACTGCTGTGAGCGGTTGAGGGCTCGATATGGAGGGGTGGGCAGGGGGCTTAGGGTGGGTGTAGAACTCACTACTGTGACTCCCTTGGGGTCCGCATTGGCATCCAAAACGTCCTTGGTGGTGGGTGGCGCAGGAAGGGACACCCCTCCGACTGTTGTGGGTGTGTGCAGCTGGTCCTGGTGTGTGTCCGGCACACTGGCAGCAGGTGTTGTTGGCTGGCTTTCCACCCGGTCAGACACACTGCCTGTGGGTCTGGCCTGTTTGTCTGGCTGGGGGGTGGTGGTGGCGGTGGCCCTTGTTTTATGGCGTGATGTGGATGCCCTTGCGGTCCTCTCCTTACTGGCATCTTCCTCATTGGTGCCTGGGGGTTAGAAGAGATGCAGGTCATCAGTGATGGTGTTGCATGCCAGCGGCATAAAATTGTGCTGTTCAATATTCATACATTCATGCATCCATGTCTTACAGGTGTGTGGCACTTGGTGTTCTGTGGGGGTATATTGGCAATCACTGCATGGCAGGTGGCATGCCGTTGATATGGGGTTTGTGTGATGGGTTACATGGGCACGGTCCTGGTGTGTGGCCCATGTGTTGGTTATGGGATTGGCACTCAGCATGCATTTCTGTGTGGCAGGGTTTGGGCCGCAATCTGGACTTGGATATGTTGATGTGGGTGTAGGGACATGCATTGCCTTGTCTAGTCTCTCTTCCACATCACTTGTGCTACGTCATGGTTTACGCTACAGGGATGTGCAGGGTCACTCACCTCCTTCTGGGGATGATGCCGCACCCATCTCCATCTCTCCAAATCCCTCAATCGACTCAGGATCGATGAATGTGCTGGCAGTCTCCTCCCAGGGCATCAGCTTTGCGGGTGAGTGGGGACCCCCGCCTGTCGCCATAGCCGCCTCCTGTTGCTTGACAGAATGTTTCTCACCCTCAAGCGGAGGTCGTCCCACCTCTTGCGGCAGTCACGCACAGTACGTGTGGTGGTCCCCACAGCCGACACCTTCCGGGCAACCTCCTGCCACATTTCCCTTTTCCTCATCTGGGCATCACGCTTCATGTCATTAGCTTTCATTATGTCTGCATGTGCAGCGAGAGTGTCCGCCAGCATATTTAGCTCTGCGTCAGAGAAACGCTGTTTCCGCTGCCGGTGGGTCATCTACCAGGCGGCCTTGGACATCCTCAGGGTTTTTCAACACAGCACAACACGAATAGACTGGTGGTTTTGAAGGATTGCAATGGATGTTTTTTTAAAGATGGCCGCCGGCCAATTTCCTGTTCCAACGCATTGACGTTATTTCTGGGTCCGGTTTTACGACCCCGGTATTAGCATGTTGGTATTACCGGGTCGGTATTTAGGGGTTCCTCCTAGGCGGAGCCGGTATCGGCGAGTCCTGTGATGCCGCTATTTGGGGGTTGGAGGGCCTTTTGCGGCATGCCGGTATGGCCATTACCGGCATGGGGGCTCACGCGCACTCGTAATCACCCACTATTAGTGGCATCATATGAGCACGGACCCGCTCGTTCCGCCATGCCGGTAATGACCACGGTTTTACCACGCTACTCGTAATGAGGCCCAATGTGTTTCAACAAGAACTTCCCATACTTCCTCACAAGTATCTTACATTGTGATATTAAAACTTGCAATTTGATTTTGATTTCGCAGGTCAGGATATCTTGAGTTTTTTTATGCCGAATTGAGACTCCTAAATACTTGTATTGAGGTATTACTGATAGTTCACATTGTTGAAGTAACAATTTAAAATGCGATTTTCTTGATGAGTTATTGTTACACACCAGTATTTGTGATTTTGTGGTGTTGATGATTAGATTAACACATTGAGTTCATCGAAGGGGATGCATGGTGGGGATACCCGTATGTGTGTCATCAAGAGAAGCATACCATTATTCAAAGGAGCCAATTTGACCTCAAAGTTATCCACTGAGCTCATATTAACGACCAGGTGCACACCACATGACTAAGCCAATGGGGAGGGCAAAATTCCAGGTACCTCACCAATCAGGAAGTGGAGAACAAAGATGACAAAGTAAGGGGACCATGTGTTAGAGGGCATGGGTAGATTAGAATGTGGCCAATCAGTCAAGGGGCTCCCTCCTAGCCCCTGAACACACCCCTCCCACTACTATTGGCACGTCCATCCACCAACTACCACCTCTTTTGCTTGCCCCCAAGTTGCCACATCAAATACTCTGTTATCCCTCAACCAACCAGCATGCCACCTTGCCTGTCCAACACCATCAGGCACACACCAGGACCATGCCAGAGCACAGTTTTACCAAGTTCACCATTGAGGAGCTGGAGGTCCTGGTGGAGGATGTCACAAAGGAGGATGAAACCTTGTGGGTCCTGAATGTTTAAAATCCCACAATGCCAGTGCAAAACAACCTGGCAGGTTAACTTGTAAAATGGCAATGATTTAGCAATAACACCTCACAAGGTGGCCCACATCCAGAAGTGCTGGCAGGACCTCAAGAGGTTTGTCTGGAAGCTGGTAGTGAAGCACAGCTGGGAGTGCCTGGCTACAGGAGGAAGATCATCACCACACCCTTTGACCTGCACCAATGGGAGGAGCAGGCACTGACTTTCATCAATGCCAGACTCCTTCAGGTAATTGGAGGAGTTTAAACTGGGGCTGACGGTGAGTCAACTGCATGTATGGAAGTAGTCATGCAACGCTGACCTGAGTAAAGTGTGGGATAGTTCAATACCAATCAATGACCCAGAACTAGTACACTTGTCATCAAGACAACACCTCTGTGACCATAAATATGACATTAACCACATAAGCACCCCCAAGACATCTCGCTCTGTCCACATACACCACTTCACATCCATACATAAGATGATGACAACATGAGATGAAACAACACTTGAGAACACTTCTCAACACAAGCAAGTCTTCCAGGCACCTTGAACATATGATGCACCACAGCACCACCATATCAGCGCACCCCCACCTAACTTCACCTTTTCTTCCTTCTTTCTCATCACTCTCACCCTTTAGGCAACCTGTAGCATGCCCCCCCACACACAGACCTCATACCACCACCAGACCCCTATCTCACTGCACTCCAAACTAGGGGTGTACCGAACTTCAGCTTCGAGTAAGTATTCGGCTGAATTCCGGCTGAAAAAAAGCTATTCGGCCCCGGACGAATAGTTTCTTGCTATTCGGCTCTTGCCGAATATTTTGACATTCTAATTTTAATACAATGCAACATGAAGTCAGAAAGGCAAATATAGACTTCAGTTTGCAAAACTGAATACAAGTAGAACAGACAAATTGCTATCACACAGCTGAAAATTATCTTATATTGTAATCTGCTCTTTAGAGCATGTTTTGTTACAGATTCTTAGACAAAAAAGGGGCTCATCTTTTATACTTAGCCTACAACAATACAGGAACATCTTTTCTTTTGGTGAATGTTCAATGTGCATTTTTTTCAGTTGGAAAAAACAAACTGAAAGAAAGGTGCATAGATAGTTTCAGTTCCTGTCAAGACACTTCCCATTGCGTACGTCATAGTACCCCCTTTCTTTTTTTTTTTTAAGGACTTGAGTCTTGAGTGTATCATTATGTGATATTTTGTCAGGAATTATAAGTTGCATATGTTTGAGTATTGGCGAGAAAGAGTGGCTAGGATAAGTGAAAAGTGAGCAGCATTTGTTTGGGTGGAGTGAATAGTTTTGAGATGGAGTTCACACATTTTAGATTTCCTCTTGACTTGTGTCCTGCATGAGCCGACATGAATCATTTTATACATTTCTATGTGAGCTGCAAAGAAGTTTCGAAACTCAACCGCATTGACTTTGCAACTGCATAGAGAATTCAATGCATCTGATTCAGAAAGGCAGTCCTTTTGCGTTTGTGAAGCCTCC
This sequence comes from Ambystoma mexicanum, assembly GCF_040938575.1. Taxonomy (NCBI): domain Eukaryota; kingdom Metazoa; phylum Chordata; class Amphibia; order Caudata; family Ambystomatidae; genus Ambystoma; species Ambystoma mexicanum. The sequence continues at coordinate 921,177,788 of NC_090941.1, forward strand.
TACTTTAACTGGCACTGAATATGCAACAGTCTTCTGTACATTTGGTCCCTTCATTTTGGGTAAATCTGCTCTATTACTGGCTTTTATACTTTAAATAAAGATGCTACATTAATTACAATGAAAATAAATAAAAGTATGAAATGCATTTAATATGGTGCTTTATTTGTTTTTTTAATAAGTGTGTTTTTTGAAGTTTGGAACATGATTTATTAAATAAAGCAACTATACGGCTTCATATTGGGCTTCGGCCGAATAGTTGACAAACTATTCGGTGTTCGGCCGAATACTAAATATGCTATTCGGTACAGCCCTACTCCAAACCAACAGTAGCCTTCACAACACCAAATTGACTGGACAAGCCCACCTCCACTACAGACTCTGTCGAGTTAGAACTCGCACCAAGCCTCACAGCACCCACCATAGCATAACACCCACTACCTACCTTAGGAACAGCAGACTTAGCTCTCGCACACCCACACCACTCTCCAACACACACCCCCATATCACACACACCACCCCTGCCTCCAACACTACCCACCCAACCCTTACCATTTACCTCCTCATACACCCACTACCCCTCGCACCGCCACCACCAGTCCACAAACAACTCCCTCTGAGACCAAAACACATTGACCTAAATTGCGCTCTCCTCAATGCCCGTTCTATCCCTGCCCATGCCATTGAAATCAATGACCTCATCACCTCCAACAAATTAGACCTACTAGTCATATCCGAAACCTGGCTCCATAAAGCCTCCAGCCCTTCCATCTCCCACGCCCTGCCCCCAGGATACACCATACTGAGACAGGACCGCAAGACAGCTAAAGGCGGAGGCATAGCCCTTATCTACAAAAACACCCTCCCCATTAGAATGTGCAACCAACAATGGGAAAACAATGCCGATCTCCTCACCGCCAAACTCTCACTCTCTCCTAAATGTACCATAAACATCATACTTACCTACAGGCCACCAGGATCTCCCCCAGACTACCAAAAGCAAAAACTGCAAATCATAGGCAACAACCTCAAAAGCTCAACTAAAACCATTTTACTAGGTGACCTCAATTTAGGACTACTTGACCCTAAGGACAAAACAGCTGCATCCCTTGCCAAAGAACTCACCCACCTAGGGTTCAAACACAAAATCACAGTACCCACTCATTGTAAAGGCCAAACCATTGACTGGATCGCCGACCATAACTGCTCATCATCCATCACTGACATCCTAGCCCTCCCATGGACAGATCACCACTATATGCAATTCTCTATTCCTACCATTGCCACCCACAAGACTATCACTCATGCCCAACCTGCTAAAGTTAGACGCTCAAAAAAACTCCCTAAAACCAACCTCACTCCATTTCTCAATATCCCTGAACTCAAACCTCTGTTCAATAATGACCCCACCTCTCTTGTCAACACATATGCCCACGTCCTCACCCATGCCATTGAATCCATAGCACCCCTAGAAGAAAAAAATCAAAAAAATCTATGCACTCCAACTCTTGGTTTACAGAAGAACTATCGGCTCTCCGTACCAAGAAACATAAAGCCCTAACCAAGAGGCAATCCGTGCCCAACCAATCTTCTCTCAACAAATTCAAAGAGATCTCCTCCATTTATAAAAAATACATTTTTCAAGCCAAATCAGAATCGTATAATCAAAGAATCTCTAAAGCCAACTCTAAATCAGGAGACATTTTCTCTATCTTTAAAGAGCTCACCACACCTATCTCCAGCCCAGATGAAATCATTATGGACGAAGCCTGGTGCTCCAGCATCCAGACCGCCCTCCTCAACAAAGTTAAAGCACTCCAAAATAAAATAGCATCTCAGCGCAAGGCTCTCCCCAGTAAAGACTCTCCCCCCCACCCTCCCCTCACAATCCAATCCCTCAAACACCCCTCTTCGCCTTCGGAGACGTCACGGAACTGGAAGTCACCGACCTTCTAAAAAAAATCAAACCATCCACATGCAAAGGGGTCATCTGCCCTCCAACCATTATCAAATAATGCGCAGACTCACTCGTACCTATCATTACTGCATTCATTAATTCCTCATTTTCATCAGGTATCGTACCACAATCCCTAAAAGAAGCCTTGGTTTGCCCGCTACTAAAAAAGCCCTCCCTTGATCCCACCTCGCCCAATAACTATCGCCCTATCACCACAGTCCCTTTCCTCCTCAAAATTCTAGACAAAGCCGCCCATAACCAGTCCAAAACTATCTGGAAACTAATGCCATCCTGGGCAGAAGACAGTCAGGTTTCCGCAAGGGCCATGGCACAGAAACCACCCTCTTAGACGTAAAGAATCAAATCACCAAAATAATGGAGAATGGTAAACCTGCCCTCCTTTTCCTCCTCGATCTCTCCACCGCGTTCGATCTTGTTGACCATAAAATCCTCACCTCCCACCTTTTCAACGCAGCACACTACTCGCACAAGTCCACCACCTGGATAACTTCCTTCTTAGAAGGAAGGGCCATGAAAGTGTACTCAGACCTGGCCAACGCATCCCCGGATACCATTAACTGTGGAGTCCCTAAGGGGTCATGCACTGCACCCACCTTTTATAACCTGTTTACCAAACCTGTCTTTGACTTGTTGGATGCGCTCGGCATAGCATACACTAACTGTGCCGACGACACCCAAGTCCTCCTCCTCCTCACTGGAGATTATATCCAAGACACAGAAGCCCTCCTTCAGATATATGCCACCATACAAACATGGATGGCCATTAATGGCCTCTGTTTAAACGGTGATAAAACCGAGATCATCATCCTAGCCCCCAAGGAAATTCTAGCCAAACTCAGCCCTGAATATTCACACTTCACCATTGACAACACAAACATATCTGTTTCCGCATCCATGAAGACCCTAGGAGTCTACTTAGACTCCACACTCTCAATGACGAAACAGGTCAGCGCCTTCTCCTCCGCCTCTGCGCTCACCACTAAACTCATTTATGCCATAAAACCCTACCTAACCTCGCAAAACAGCCTCTCCATCGCCAGAGCCACCATAGGAGCGAGACTCGACTACTGCAACGTCCTCCTAGTAGGCACCTCAACTAAAAACCTAAACAAACTCCAAATAGTCCAATACAACGTGCTCTGCGCCGCCCTGCTCATACCTAAATTCGATCATGTATCTCAGGCGAGATGAAATGCTCACTGGCTCCGAGTAAAGGAAAGAATCAACTTCAAAATCCTCACCATTACTCATCTAGCCACACCTTCCTACTTATCAGAAACCATATTAAAGAACTCCTCCCACTGTCCCAAAAGAAGCCATCATACAAACCATCTCTGCATACCCACCATAAGAAGAGCCAAAGCCGGCAGCATTGGCTTCCCCCATATTGCACCTAAGCTCTGGAACGCTCTTCCGAACTCACTCAGAGCAGAACCCTTCTTGTTTTCCTTTCGCAAATCACTTAAAACCACATTATTTACCTAACTCTCTACTTCCGCCTACACCATAACCACCTCACCCCTACCTTAAGCTTTACTGTATTGCATCATGTCTGTATCACAATTCCTATGTTTCTCAAAATGCTCTGTAAATGCAAATATCCTTGTAACCACCTTGACTTCCACTGTAACCAGCAAGATTGTCATCTCTGTAACGGCGGCAAGATGCCCCTGGATTGTTGTGCGCTTTAAAAATATGAATAAATAAAATACATACAAATAAATTTACAATGCTATGAAGGTTGTGGACATCAGAGCACAGACATCACACACCCTTATGCAATCACCAGCCAACCAGGGCCACGGAATACATTAGCATCCGTGACATGTGTTACCTTTGCCTCAGTGCTTATCCATCTGCATCACTCAGAGATCAGCAGATCAAAGTGTCGTTGACTCAAAATGACAAAGTAGCCCCTCAAACCCCAACATGCTGGGTGATAATTCATACACACATAGGGGACTTTAGAAGCACATGCTCCATGATGCTTTGTGGAGGCACATGCAAGTTATCTGTGAAGACATGTACCTCTTCCATCAGATGGTGTAGTGCCAATGTCAGTCCTGCCACAGGATGCAAATACACTGACCCCACAAGAAAGAAGTTTTCCCTTTCACAACACAAGCACACGTCCACATATATACCATGTGAGTATGCATGCACTTCACTATGCACAAATGAAAGCCAATGTGCCACCCAGTGATGAAATACACAGTGACCCGGTCCCACAAGCCACTCCCAATCCAGTAAGCTCAACATGCAATGTCGGATGTGAACGGGAATTTGAAATGATGGGAAAACCATAAAACAGTTCCATGGGAGCACCTACCCGCAAAATGCTCACCTTTCTCCAAAGCCATTGGACAGAGGTGACTGATACATGCAGCAGTAAATTTGACGTGCACACTCATGCCCCATGTGATAAACCACAGCGCCTTCTCAATACTATGTCCACAAGCAACCTGATTGCTTGATGACACAGAGCCAGGGGTTGCAGATGGTGTAGGCCATCTTTTCACATGATCCTTGCCTACATACACAAATGGTAGGATAGATAAAGGAAGGAACCATGAGGCACCACATCCCTCTGATACACTGTTGAGGAATCATGGGAGATTGCCCAAATTGAGATGGGAATAGCAGTACCACGTCCCATTTCTCTCCGCCTTTCATTAATCATAGGCGCATGGCTTTGCATGGAATGCCAGTGCCATGGAAACCTGTCAGAGGCAGTAGGAAGGCAAAGGAATCCAAATCATATTCTCACTCATGTTGCAAATACCATGTACCAACGTGTTTCAACAAAAAGCAAGGATAGGTTGTCAGAGACATATAGTTGAACTGAGCAGGGAAATAGACCACACCTTAGAAGGGACCTGTATGCATGGAATAGCAATTGTAGAATGGTATCTTGTGGCATGCCAATTAAAGAACACAACAACTGCATACATGGCATCATGGAGTGGATTATTGCAGCATGACAACAGTGGGAATCGTACAGTAGAGGATAGGGCATATAGGTATAGTTATGACACACCTTCCCATGGCTAATCCTTGGGTGCATGTGCTGGAGTAATTTCACCAACAGGAATGAGGAACAAATGCACAGGGTGCTGTTCATATGGAAGACGATTATCTGAAACTCATGGTCCAAATATGGAAGATATATTTATTTTTCTTTTTTATTTATTTATTGCATTTAAATTGTAAACCATTTTTTTCCAATTTGCTTTAAGTTAATATATAGAACAGCATTTAGAGCAATTAAAACATTTTCTTAACTCAGGATCAGAAGAAAACAATTCAGATTAAATTAAAATTCAGGTTGCCGGGCCTGTCTCAAAAGAAATTTCATCAAGGAATTGAACTAATGCGATTACATTTTTAATTTGAGTTCCTTGAATTCAAAAGTTTCACCATGCCAAAGTGTCTGAGGATGTAAATTCGGAGAACAGATGTCTGAAGTGTACGTAAGTCTCGCAACTCAGGGCATCCCGTCACAATGTGAACTAGGGTTTCCATCTCGTTGGTATTGTTACAAAAGTGGCAATGATTATCTTTGGCCAGACCCCTAATTACCTGAATCTCATTTGTGGGGAATAAATTCAGGTGAACTCGTAGGAATTGGTGCCTTACTCGTTTGTCTGGGAATTGTTTCAGATATGGCCGGACAAGGTTCAATTTCCAACCTTCTTTGGACAAAAGCCCAGCTTGACTTAATCTGACTTGCAGAAAGGTGTCTGAGTGCATGGCGTCGATGGGGTCCAAAATGGTTGTAGGGCAGTTCATCTTCTTCATTTTTGACAAGAGCAGACCTCTGTCTACCTGGTCAAAAGCTTGTACCAAATCCACAAATACCATATAGATTTTTGTTTTCCGTCTTTGTGAGGTTTCCATCAGGATTTGCAGAAATAAGATGTTAACATTCATACCCAAACCCTTCACAAACCCAGATTGAAAAGGCTCATAGCTATCAGTGGATCGGCACCAACTGTGGAAGTGGTCCAGAAGGATCATGCCAAAGAGTTTCCGGATGACGTTGAGGAGAGCGATAGGGCGATAGTTCTTTGTGAATCGGCACCACTATCGCTCTCCTCCATGAGCTTGGCACTTGATGACCTTTGGCAATTTTCCCAAACAAAGTGGCTATAAAAATAGCCCAGTCTTCTGGGTATTCCATAAACATGACATTTGTGAGCCTGTCTGGGCCTGGGGCACGAGAGATCTTCAACTTCTTGATTTGTTCGACATTTTCATTGATATTAGTGTTCGTAGCCCATGGTCCCTGAGTTCTTAAAGTAAACCTCAACATCCTCTGGAGCCAAAGTAGAAGTGTACAACCTGGAGAAATGGGCAATCCAAGTCTCCTCACTTATGGAGTAAGGTTGATCAGCCTTTTGAAAAGACATGCCCATTTTAATTAAGGACCAGAAAGGTCACGTATCCTTGCCAGCTAAGGTTTTCAGCATGGACTCCGCGTCATTCTGGTATTGTTGGTATTTGGATGAGCAGAGCCAGTTTTTATAACTAGACTGGGCAATCCTAGCTTTGCAAGAATCCTTGACTAAATTCGATTTTTTTGGAATTTGCCTCAATTTTCACACCAGTCTTCTCTTTGCCACCAAAGCTGAATCAAAAGAATGTTTACAGGACTTAACCGGATGGCTGGCAGTTTTGCGGTTGTAGTTAAACTCCTCCAGTAGTTTTGAATATTCTACCATAGAAACTGATTTCACAAAGTTCCGGGTTAGGGCTCTGATTTTATTCGCAGTCATCCTAAAACTTAATCCCTTATTACATGAGACAACCTTAGTAGGCATATAGTCCCAAACAAAGGAACCATACGATCTGCATTCTAGTACGAGGAGATTATGGTCACTCTGGGATGTTTTGATCACCTGAAAGGTCTAGACTAGGGGGAGAAAGTTGGCAGATACATAGATGTAATCCAATGTGGAAAAGGAATTAGTTTCTGACTAATGGAGACAAGATGTGGAGGAACACTGAGTCCAAACGGTTGTCATCATAAAATTGAATAAGATCAAATGAGTGCAGCTGGTGGAGGTTTGGAATTGAATGAAATAATTTCAAGACAACACGCTGAATTAGTGTCAGGCTGTGCTTATGGTCCAATACCCTCTCCAGCTTCAATGAGCGATTCAAGGGGTTAACCTGCTTTGATCTTGATCGTATGTTGTCCTGACGGTAGCCTCTAGAATCGTCACGTTTCTCATGGTCCTCCCTGTTTTGACGTCCATCATGCTGAATGAAGTTTTTTGGCTGGGGAAATAAATAATTTGTAGTTTCCTGGTCTTTTACTGTCACAGGAGCCTGAGATTTTAGGCACTTCCATTTCTCATCCATACAGGCTGATTCATAGAAGTTGTGCGCCAGAAAACGGGGATTTGTGCGCTAATTCTGCCCGCGAATCCCCATTTGTTAAACAGGGATTTGCGGGCAGAATGGCGCACAAATCCCTGTTTTTTGGCGCACAACTTCCATGAATCAGCCCCATGGACTCAAACAAAGGAGAGGCCGGCAACTCCCTGCAGGCTGCTGCAGGCATCACACTGGAATCGTTGTTGGTAGATTGAAACTCAGTGGTCCCATCGTCTGCTCTATCATCCGGTATTTCCTCAATAGAGTAGGTCGATAGGTCTAGTAGTGCCGGTGATGTTGGGCTCAGCAGGGCTGTGCCGGGAGGGGAGCTAGGAGAAGGCCCCTGGGGGGGCACCCTTTTGTCCAGTGCCCCCACCCTCATAGCTCCTCACGATGTTGGAAGGGCCATTCTTGGGGTATTTTTGGAGTTCTCCTCCCCTCATTATGGGTTTGAAGTAGAACCTTTTTTCTGGGCCAATAGAGTTTTGTTGCTGTTACTTTTATTGGTTTTCTTCGCAGGACCCTGTTTCTGGTGGGGAAAAATAGGAAAATCCTGGTTCTCTCCGGCCCCTTCAAACTGCGTTGTTATACTTTGTAGCGCCACATCAGTTGAGGCGCATGTACCAGTCGGTGGGTTTTGGGGGGCTGGTACGAGAACCGGCGGATTAAGTGGAATACTTGGCGGATCTCGATTGCCTTTTGTCAAGTCAACATGAAGCAGCACATTTCTTGCCTGAGTGGACCTAGTAGAAGTGAGGGCAACAGCAGGAGTAGTTTGAGAAGCAGCACTGGTGGATGCCCCTATGCTGCTCAAGTTTGGTCCTCGAGGCTCCTTACCCATGATGAAACCTTCCAAGAAAGTTAGTTTGGAATGGGTCATAGCCAAAAGTGTGGTGTGGTCCTTAAGAGTATTGTTCACTTGTTCGTATAGCTTAGTCAACGGAGCAAGAGCAATGGTGAGGGTCGACATGATGGAAAAGAGGTCCAGTTTGTCTTTCCGGTTGGGCAAACTGGCTTGGGAAGGCTTCAGAGGTTGGGCCCGTAAGGAAGTGCGAGGACTGGTTTGCACAATGGAGGCAGGTTGCGGAATGAGCCCAGCACCTGCTGGATTTCCCGGCGGCATCTCCTCCACCGTAACTGCCACCGGTCCGAGTTTGTTGGCATGCGGGGCCCCCCCGGCTCCCAGCACCCGTATTTCTGGAGAGCGATCCATTTCCAATGAGGCAACAAGGGAGGCACCAACCGGGTCCAGTGGAACAGCCAAGGGGGCACCCCCCTGGTCCGTCATGGCGAACCCCTTAATAATTGCATCGGGAGGCAGCTGGGGCAACTTCCTTAAGGCACCCATCTGAGAGCCCTTACCCATGAACTCGTGTTCTGAGATCAAAGAGTCTTTTTCAGTTGTAAAGGAGAACGCAAAATCCAAACACTTGCGGTTACCTCTCAGAGGTGTGAGGGGTGGTACTTGTTTGGGTTTACTGCCCAAGTATGCAGCCTTGAAATTAAGGGGGACAATTACAGTTGATTCTGCAGCGTTGCCTCCCTCTTTAGGCTGCAAATCTTTTAAGGGACAGCCCCATGAATCTACGCCTTCCAAGAAATCTGCGTCAGAAACATCCCCCACAGAGAGGCCCGGCGCAGGAGCAACCTCTTTTTTAGCAAACATGGATAACACAGTCGACTTGCCATAATACTCCGGTTGTGCAGTCTGTGGTACATGCAAGCTTTATGTGTCGATTTAGCAGATCTTAGTGAAAGGTTTGCACCTCCCACCCCTAAATCTCTAGATCCTTAAAAAGGATGTAATCGTGGGTTCTTAGGCAAGTGGGGTATAACGTCTTTAGGTGGGTGAGACGTGACCTCAGGCTCAATTCCTTCCAGCAAATCCGATGTAGCCCTGGGGGCCAAACAATCTCCACCAGGGGAACCCAACCTCGGGAGGTGGGAGGGGGTGGATAAAAGAATTGGCCTCAGGCAGTGCAAAAGGCAGCAGCGGTGCAGGAAGTTCCCCAGGATATTCAAAAGTCTCCGTCGGAAGTTGCAAAGTCGGCGGGCCGCGATACATGCAACTGATGACAAGTGAACCTGGGCCTCAATTGTAAAAAGTCCAATGGGCACAGGAATTGGAAAAGCACTAGGCTCACCCGCCATTAGGAGGCCAGCGTCTTGTTTCCCTGGTGTCTCCGTTGTAAAGTCCTCTTCCAAGTTGGTAATTGGATCTAATGTCACACTTTTCAACCCGAAATTCGGGTTTGTGAATAGGTCAAGCACCAGCAGGCCGTTAGTGGAGGTGACTCCCGCTTTCGTATTGGGCATGGGCTCATGCAAGTTAGTGGTGTTGACTGTAACAGTTAAAGGCATTAGAGACCGGGGAGATGACCCCATGTCCCAAAGAGCGTTGTGAGAGGTAGATGCGTGAGATATGTTTAAAGGTCCATTACTGCACCTACTAACCAGACTCACCGCAAGCGGCAGCGGGCTGGAGTGGGCATGGGAGCCAGTGTCAGCATGCAGGGAGTCAAATAGTCTGCTCACCACCCGTGCCTCAGGTGCCCTCTCAGGGGGGTAGGTTGAAGTCCTTTTCAAAGAAGGCTGTGTTAGAAGAGAAGTTATTTGGTTACTCGGGAACCGCTGCTTAGAGCGCCTGAGGAGCATGGCCTCGTCCATCGGCCACCTGGCACCAGACACTCATCCTCACTGCACCACGCTCCACTTCTCTGTGTGGTTTTGAGGGGGAGCGCTGGCTGGACGAGTACTGTCCTGTAATAGAGCCAGTAAACAGACTTCCCAAGACAGCGGATCCGTAGGTTCCATGCACTCGTGGAGTTTCCAGTAGTAACCGCACACAAGAATGCAGTGCGCCGGTGGCAATGTAGAATTCTTGGAAACGCTGGATGAGCAAAAAACACTAAATTGGGCAAGTGTCCGCAGCACACCAGACACTCAACCTCACTCCGATATATGTCTGCATTCTGTGTGCCACCACACAGTTCAGAGTAACACCTGTCTAATGCTGTTCTGGCACCTGGTACTGTGCTGTTTACCATGGCCAACTCACACAGATTCACATGGCACTTACTGTTGTTAAGGATTACTCTAGCAAAGATCCCTCACATCAGCTAATTTCAAATCTCCCCCACTATCCCTGCAACCCCTATGAAGTCATCTCTCCCAAGGCCAGGCATGGAGTGTGCTTCACATTTTCTAGGGACCATTGGACATTAGTCAACGATGGACCATGCAGTCAGCATTTCTAGTCCATCTCCTGTACCATTGCACCTGCCCCTTTGTCTGCCGGTCTCTTGACAGACATCATTGAGAGACTGACTGAGATTGAGGCAGACAAGGAATGGATAGAGACCTGTGGGTGGGAAATGCTCAAGACCTGCTTAGCAGTTGGGCAGTTTTTGGTGATGTTTAGTCCCTGGAGTATGTGCACTACAAATCAGTGGCCGTCAACTGGCTGGGGGAAGACCTGCTGGCAGAGGTACAGGTAGCATGACAAGAAGCCAGGGAGGGTGCTCTACTTGCTCGAGAGCAGGACCCTGCAGCAACTGCAGCCACTGCAGAGGCTGCGCCCAGGCCACGAAGAATGCTGATTTGCCAGAGAACAGGCCTCTTATGGTTCTCGTGAGGCCTACAATGGGGTAGGAGAGGCTGCCTGACTGACCTTAGAGCAGGCCTCCAGGCACAGCCAGACTGCTTGCAATGCTGCCCTTGCCTGTAGGGCAGCAGTGCACCATTTGGCCCTCTGCATGGGTCCCCTCTACTGCTGGATGGCGGAGGCCAGGCTTCAGCATAGTCAGTCACATGCTGCCATCACTGACATGCAGAGCCACAAGGATTGGTCCCTTACCCTGCTGAAGTGGCTTCTGGGCAGGGTGTATCGCCTCTTCCTCATCTATTCCGACCTTTGCCCCCTCCCCTCAGCACAGCAGTCATCTGTGAGGGTTGTAGAAGCCTGGCACTAGCGTTGTCCTCGGTTCCCCTGCACCAACACCAACTAAACAGGGGCAGCAGCTGAAAGAGACACAAAGGGTCATTCACACTTCCTGACCCACTGCCTTCCTCTACATTGCCTTTCAAAATTGGACACCTGCAGACCTCATTCTTGGAACTCTTTTCTCATAAACCTTGGACTTGTTCTGGGACATTGACTAGAACTTTCAGTTCATCCCTCTGTTTCTGCCTACCACAAGATGTAACCCTTTTTCCACCATTCATTTTTATTTACATAAATGCTGTTGCACTCATGTGCTGTGTCATTGGGGTGTGAGTTGTGCACACGCCCGTCACGCAGAAAAAGCACACGAATATTCCTGATGATGGCCGTGTCCTCATGGCTGCCTGTTCAGGCCATCATCCTCATCATCTGACTCTTCATCTGCATTGGCATCATCAGGCATGGGCATGTTTTGTCTCGTGGCCACACTGTGCAGCATGCAGTACATGGCAATGGTTTGGCACACCTTTATTGGGCAGTACATGAATGTCCCACCAGATCGTTGCAGAAAGCGGAAATTATTCTTCAGTGCACCAACGGGCCTTTTTTATGATGATGCAGGTGTGTGTGTTTGTGTCTGTGTTTGTGTGGGCATTGCTATAGTGCTGCTCTGGTGGATTGGCTGTAATGCAGTAGCGCCATCAGCCAGGGGTGGATGCGGTACCCAGCATCACGAGGGGAGGGCAATGCATGGGTTACAGTCTTGTGACGTCCAGAGGAGTCTGTGTGGTACAGTATTGACATGCTTATGGCTCCAATTTCCCTCATGCATCAGTGGCAGAAAAGTGACAGACATGCAGGAATCAGAAAACAGGGGATGTTAGCCATGGGTAGGCCCATAATGAGTGCATGGTATTCTGGATTCAGTTGGGTTGTTCCATTTGGCATGTGCAGCATCAGGCTGTGTTGGACGGCTGGAGCTCACTATGACCCATCACAAGATGTTGCATTCGCATGGCAACATTGGTAGGCAGAATCCACTGCAGTTCCCTTGGGGAGCACTACAGCAGAACAAGACTACAGGTATATGCAATAAATTCCCTTTGGTATCAGTCTGTACCACAAAGATTTAGTTGGTAGCTCTGGCTGAGCAGTCAGACTTTTCTCAAGAGGAAGATGAGCAGTATGCAGGATTTACACATTAGGACTTTAGTACTGTGGTACAAGGAAACACTGACCAAAGCTTTATATTAAAAAGAGTATATATATTTATTTTACACACTTCTAGTTCAACACATAAATCACAGGTATCAAAGTAAGTTAAAACAGTCAAGAAAAGTATACACAACTCCCTAATTAAATTATAGACAAGTTTGAGCAAGAGTGAAAACTGAGCAAAATGGCACAGGGTCAACCAAAAAAAAATGGCACTCTAGTAATTTCTCAAAAGGGAGGGAAAGGACAAGTTATACAGATTTAACCTCTTAAACACATGAGCAATACTTCCCAAGTGGATTGTGAACAAGTTAGGCAAGGTAGCACTTTAGCAATAGTCATACATAGGTGAAAACCGAGCAAAATGACACTTCAGAAATACTTAAGAGTGGTTGTAAGAGTTTCTGGTGCACCACACAGCTGAGGGTGAAAAGCAATCTAGTGAAGGCAGTTGTAACAGATTTAGCCAAAGTCAATAGGCCTGTGCCAGAGTTAGTGGTACAGGGCAATGTGCCCAGGATCAATCTGTTCTAGTAGCTGCAGTCAAGTCTTTGGTTTAACGTTTCAAAAGAAGGGTGCAGAAGGTAAAAGATAATGTTAGTCGATTGGGGCGGCCCACCCAGGCGGTAGGTAAAGGATTTCAAACACCTTTAGCAGTACCCCTCGAAACGGGAGGCCTGGCGGAACAATGTACCTGAAAAAGTGGAAGCGGCTCCTGCGGTAGCGGTGGTTCCTGGCAGTTACTGCAGTTCGTGTTGTCCAGCAGAGGAAGAGAGGCTCTCATCATGAAGGAAGGTTCAAGCTACTGCACTGCCCAGGGAAGAAGCCAGCCGCGGTGATGCCGAAACGGATTAAAAGGTACGCTCCTTTAAATCGCGGTCGTGGTGGACGGGTGCCTGGCTATCCGGTCTCCGAGTGCAGGGCACTGGCGATTCGACCAGGGCAGGTCCTGGAAGGCGATTGGTGAACGGGTTGGCCTCACCAGCTCAAGGGAAGAAGACTCTTGCAGGCGAAGATCTTCTCAAGTCGTTGGAGAAAAGTGGTGAGGATCTGCAGCAGGGCTTCACCGGTGGTTCAGTCGTTGCGGATGTCTTCGGCTTCTCTCCTCTTTGTTTTCATAGTTCCAGTGGCGACGTCTTGTCCTCAGGACCCTGCTTTTATGCAGCAAGACCCCCATTCATACAGCCTAGCTGTCACTCACACAGTGGGGTGGCTCTCCTGGCGGGAGAACCCCCCAGCCTATCAGGCCAGAGTGCGACTTGGATTGCGTAGGCAACCCTGTCAAGGGTGCCTATTCCCCCTCCCACACATCCTGTCTACCCCAGACTCAGTTGCGCCGAGAGGAGGGTTTATGTGCAGAAGCCCGTCAAAAGGACGAACGAAGGATCCCCAACCTGGGTTAGGATTATAGAGAAAGACACGAGAAAGAAATAATATCAAAGTTCTGGCAATAAAAACCTACCAGAGTTAAATTAGTATTATAATAAACTGGCGGTATGTTAGCGGCTGTCAGTAAAAGTGGTAGCCTCGAACAATGGGAAAACCCCATAGGGAAATATTCGCGGTTGAATATTTTTGGTAGTAACCACTGCCACCAGTCAGAAACCTTTGAGAGAGGGACTGTACGGTACCCCCTCGAAAATGAACACTAGGGAAAAATAATTAACCCTTCCCAGTACTTCCATAGTAAGACGGGTTGTACTGGTTTTTTTCATAAGAATTGACCAGTAAAGTCAATGGGGATTTTACACGCCGTGGGAGACAGTAGTCAGTCCCAGGGTATGGAGTTTATGTTTGGGGGTCGCTACGACACCCCTGTGGTACGGCACGGAGAATGCTGTGTACCACACATGTTAAAAAGATGATTCCTATGAGGGTGAGAAAACCCCATAGACCATAAGCACACAAGATAGCCTAAAACACACACTAGCAATCTGTCTAAGAGTGGGGAAAAGGGTCGCACTCTTAGCAGGAGAAAAAAATAAACCCTTCAAATCCAGCAGAGCTGCTGGGGCACTCTATAGGTAAGGGAAATTAGCCATAGAATGAGAATTATCCCTCATTCCTTAACACACATGTGTAGAGCTACATTGTGGCCATATTGCCTGCTATCAGGCTCATATGAGCATTGAGGTGTCAAGGAGAACATCCCTTGGATATGTTATGCTGCACATGTTAGCTATACTTGTGTATATAAAAATCATTGTGATGGACAGGCAAGTGACCTGTATTGGTGGGCAGTTTTTCTTTCCAGGTGGTGTGCTTGAGAGGCAAATCAGAAGTGGTGTTTCATTTGGATCTATAGCATCCCATGTCTAGTGTCCATTTATGAAACCTGTTCTCACATGCATTCTGCTCTAGGGTATGCCGTGGTGGTGGAACAGACAACAAGAAAAAGAGGCTGCACCACAATGAACAGTGCAGTCATTCAATGACCTGAGCTGGGAGTGTGCAGGCGCCACCAGGTACAGTGAGCGGTTTGGCAGATGGAGTGGGCAGGTGTCACCAGGTGCAGTGCGTGGTTTGGCAGTTGGTGCTAGGTTTACACTGAAAGGTGGGTATCACAAGGGGTAGATGTCAGAGAAGCATCACTGTGCATTGCCCTTTTGTGCTGATACTTGCACTGTTGCCAGTGCTGGCCAGTCACTTGTATGATTACGTCCATAGGCACACACCACCATTCCTGAATGCCCTAAGGCTCCATTCCTTTCTGGATAGCATTTCCAATATCCATGCAGGATGGATGGTGCTCATGCACTGGTGTGGTGGTGTGTTATCAGCTGCATACCCATCAGCCATGCCTGGCATTGCAGTGGCTATTTGTGGCAGGTTGCTTTGGGCCAGGATCATGGAGTCATAAGTGGATCCTGGGAATCTGGCACATGTGTGTTACGTGCACATCTGCACCACATACAATCTGCACATTGATTTATGCTGCATGTGTCCTTTCATGTAGACACGTGCGTGTGCCCTGGGTGATACCAGGGCCATATGTGTGCAGTCCAGACTTGTGACCATGTTGGGGAAGCACACAATCACATAGAACTTGGACTTGGCCTTGGTCTGGGTGAGGCCTTTAGAAGATGTAGGGAAGGCAATGTGGTGGCCCAATGGCAAATATGACCTGTGGGAGGATGCGTAAGAATCAGGATTGAGGGATGCCGTGCACCAACGGAACAGTATACAGCAAACCACATGTGGTGCAGACATGGAACACTTACAGGAGCTTGAACGGAGAGGGGGTAGAGGTGACTGTGTCACTCTCAGGCTTTTTGTAGCACTTGATTTCCACCAGGAGGTCAAAGATGGTCGGCATGTCCAGTAGGAAGGCAGTGAGGACCTGTGATGCCATGGTTGTAAATCCTGGATAGTGCACCGTCTGCTGGGCTGAGGGCTGGGGTGCAGGCTAATGGACTGCCTTGGCTGGTGTACATGCAGATAGGCTGCCCGCACTGGGGGCTGGGGTGCAGGCTGATCAGCTGCCTGAGCTGGGGGCTGGGACGTATACTGATGGGCTGCTTGGGCTGGGGTGTAAGCTAATGGGCAGCCTTTGCTATGAGCTGGGGAATTGGGTGCAGGCTGCTGCCCACCCACCTTTGCCAAGGAAAATGTTTTCCTTAGCTGCCTGATTTGTAGTGACAATGGTTCTTCTGGATCCATGGTGATTTCAAAATTGTGCCAGCTATTTTCTGGGATTTCTATGTAGTACCTACCTACATACGAAATCGTGGCTCCCTGCATGTGTGGATTATTTTGAGTGCTGCATGGCTTGATGTCATGATTGGTGCCTGCTGTGTGGAGGGCCACTTTTACTCTGCCAAATTGCACCTGCTTTAAGCAGGTGCATTTTTCGGTGTACGTGTTGAAGTAAAAACGAATGCAATATGCCAGTAGCATCCCCATTCACACGTTTTCAAAAGGTGCAGTTCATGCATAACACCATGGTGAATTTACTTTGCATAAAATATGTATGATGTTTATGCTTTGTGCGTACGATGTTACGTTTGTGTTTGCTCGTGTAAATTCAGAGGGCAAACGGATACGGGACCAGCATGTGGCGTGCATAGACTCAGAGCGTAAAGCCTTTAGGCCTTTCATTTACGCCACACGGTTTAATCTCCAGGAACTTCGAAATGGAGCTCCTATTTACAGACTTTCAGAATAGCTAAATGGATAGCTCATATGTGACAAATGAAGATTACATTTCAGTATGTTTTTGCATTATTTTAAAGGAACAAAAAATACATATAGCGGCGTGCTATTTCGCTATACACTAACATCTGACATAGCCATGGGTAAACCATATCACAATCATACATATTGCAACTGCATAGTTATCTTGCTGACAAACACAGCTATAGTTTGCTGTAATCTGGATTAATTTCTTCTTTAACACCCATTTTGAAAGTGAAAATGGACCACATGCTTACCATTTTACAACCTCTTACTCAGTACTGCCATGCGATGCCGGACTTGAGTTCTTCAAAAACCCAGACCCTTGCAAGAGGGCACACCCAGACTTTCCAACCCCCCCTGTCACGACAGTGGTAGAAGACCGTTCCACAAATGATAAGTAACACGTAACATAAAATAACATCATATGTGCAAGAAAAAATGAGTTTCTCCGGTCAGAAATCTGCAGGGTGACATTGCATGAAATTATCACATGGCAAGATATTGAGTGACCAGACATGCAACCGGCCCATGCATTTTTAGAAAAACATAGCATTGCATCCATTCATCGTCAATACCTCTACCACACTTTGGAGTTCTATTTAAAATAAGGAATTACAGAGTACATCATATGGAATGCAATCGTTTCCAAGCCCTGTGTCCTTTCCGGCTTTTAATATGCCAGCAGATGGCTCGCAGAAACGGGGCCGCCGATAGATCATTTGTGAGTTGTGCTGTGAGATTTCGTAGCCTGTTAGGGGACATGGGAGACAGCTGCCATCACATACCTTAATTACAACGTTTACAAAGTTCTAATTAACGTAATGCCATTTTTATGATTACATTAATGTAGTGTCCATTAGAGAGTCACCTGTCTCCTTTTGTGAGGCACACTGGCAAATCAGGGCATATTTTAAGTGCATGCGGCCAATTCATGTTAAAGATGACACGCACTCGCGATCTAGATGTGTGCTGTCCATTCGTCAATGTCAGCCAGGTCCCACGCTGTTCTTTTAAAGTGATGGCATAGCTGGCTTTATGATGTTCACATTAAACATTGATCAATCAGTGTGCCATCTGCATGTTCCTGGGCAATGAATGAGTAATAGTATTGAGTAGTCTGTCAGAAAGACAAATAGGGCACAATTGCGTACCAGATCCCAGTTCTGATAGACAACATGAGCTGCGTCTGTGGATCAGTGGACTAATGCCTCCCCTAAAGGGCCTTTGTTTGACCTCATGGTCACATGTTCAAATCCTGGTAGGTTCACTAAGCCCTTCAGCCGCCGGAGGTGGATAAAATGTGTACCATCACATTGGGTGACAATATACATCTGTTATTAAAGCCAAGATGCCCCTTCAGGTGTGAAGGTCCGCTTTACAAATATGCCAGTTATGTTGTGTCTATTATTCAGATAATACAATACAGTGCCCTCACTTTTAACAGACTTCCATTATACAAATCTGAATACCTTTGCTCTTGCAGGCAGTTCATTTGGTTGTTTGGTTACATGCTCTCTCTGGTATCCCTTTCGAACGTAGTTTATGAGACACTGCGAGAGATTCAGACACAAGTCACCACGCCAAAGATGAGGAATTCATTCCTACTACCACACCACTACTAGTCGGGCATTCACCTTTTAAAACAGAGTTCACTATTCAAGAGGGACATGAAAGAAAGCAAGAGACCAGATGGATTTTGCACCAAAATAACACCACGGATCATGGTTCAGAGCGTTACCAAATAGGGTCTACTTATTGAGACTGAACATTCGCCCATGACCCCCAGCTGCCAACCTAAGCCTGCACTGTGAGAACAGTTTGATTACCAATTGTTTTAAGATAGACTGACCGGACCAAGATTGTAACAAGTCCAGTCATAACTAGGAACCACATCGATTCATCTCCTGAAGAATGTTCACCATTTCAAGGAATAGGAACAAAAACATGTTAAGTTAGAGCTGAGGCCCAACAGGCTTAGGCTACAGATGCTGAACTAGCCACAATGAGTTATAAGATACTATACTGGAGACCATACATTATATATGCTACATACAAATCAACAAAACATCTATCTAGAAGAGTTTTTACACTTCATAAGACCTGTGTCACTATTTTAACTTGAATTTTATAATGAGTTTTGAACAATTACTATAACCTGTATATCATGTATTGTGTATATGATTTATGTACTTTTACATTCTAGTTTTTATAACCTAATAACATTTTGTTTACTGTGAAACTATTACAGATTGATAAACTGCTTCACTATACAGGCTGTCAATGCTGTACTTCTATATACTATTAATATGAGAATCTGCAAAAATGTTACAAAGTTATCTTAAAATTATGGACAAAGCCCAAATTATCTGGCTTTGTTTTGCATTTGTTTTTGTATCTACAATGCAAAAAATCAAGCTACAGAGCAATGGACCATTAAACAAGAAACAGGTCAGGAAAGTTTCAAGATGGAAGGAGACAGCTTATCTCTTTAGTGAAGGAGCTGGTAAATACTATAAGCAAAGAGGATTGACATGATATGATATGCCATTTATAACAAGCCTGTACACAAGTGGTTTTAGGCACCACAAGATGACAAGGGGGGAAGGCATAGGGAGGACAAGACAAATGAACCTACTAAGCCTTGTGTCATTCAGATCGTGCAGGTGTGACGCTAGAAGTGCAGGGGGAAGGAGAGGGGGAACTGCAAGGGAGAGGAAAGGGGGAAGTGCGATCAAAACAGGATGGCTCTAAGAAAATGCAGACAGGGCAGTGCAGTTCTGGGTAAGTTCAAGGAGGCAGGGGGACTGTAGAGGTTACAGTTATAGACCCTAGGTGCGTGGCAGGCAAAAAGGTAGTGCTAAGGAAGTTTGGTCTCTGGTTTGTAGGAACCTGGTACCCAGTGAGACTCTGAGGGAACTAAGCAATCCCATCAGAGGTGTAGATAGGTAAGTTAGCCAGGGAATGAGAGAAAGAAGGCAGAGTAGAAAATCAGGATCTTGAGCTGCTTCAAGAACTTCGGGTCTAGTCTTGTGGACGATGCAGAGACTGTTGCAGTAGACCAGCCTGGAGAGAACCAGGGATTTAGAGATAGCGAGCTTCTGGGGGAAAAGTAAGAAAAGGTAGAATACCTATGAAGAGGTTCAGCTGGAAGTGGGCCTTTTTGGCAAGGTCTGTGATATGAAAAGAGAAGGAGAGCGTGAAGTCAAAGATGACGCCAAGACTTTTTGGTTCAGAGGAACACGAGGTTACAGGGCCCAAGGAGAGCAGCCAAAGTGAGAGAGGGAAAGCGGGAGCAGGAGTCTCAATGAGAAGGATCTCCATCTTACTGGCATTAAGGCACAGATTGTTGGAGGCACACCAATCCTGAATTGTGGATAGACAGTCACGAATGAGCGAGGGAGCTGAGGAGGCTGAGGGAAGCCTGAAAGAGAGCTGAGTGTCATGCGCATAACATTGAAAGTTCAAAGAGAAGGTGGAGATGAGGTGGGCCAAAGGGCCCAGATAGACATTGAAGAGCCAGGGTGAGAGGATAGAGCCCTGGGTGACACCACACCTGGAAAGAGAGGTGGAGGAGAGAAAGGACCCAAAATGGACCTTTGAGGGATGGTACAGGAGGAAGGAGGTCAGTCGTCCAGGGCCTGATCCCTGAGTCCCAGGTTCACCTGGAGTCGATTGATCTGGGTGGTGTTATTGACTGTGTTGAAAGAAGAAGAAAGGTCAAGGAGGATGAGGACAGAGTTAGAGCTGCAGTTGAGGTAAGAGAGCAGATCTTCTTGGTTGTTCAGGAGAGCAGTTTTCCATGCTTCTGGCTGCTCTGAAGCCAAACTGATGGTCATTGAGGAATCGAAAAGATTCAGGGTGAAGGTAAACTGGGAGACTGCCACTTTTTCTAGGGGTTTGCCCAGGAAAGGAGTGATAGAAATCAGGCGATAGTTTGCCGGACATGTAGGATCGGCAGAAGGATTTTTTAGGAGGGGGTGTACAAGAGAGTGCTTATGAGATGGGAAAGATCCAGGGGCAAAAGAATGTTTGCAGAAATCAGCCAAGGCTGGAGCAAGGGTGGTAATATAGTCCTTGGCAATGAGACATTGAAGTTGAGTATTCAGCACCTTTATTAACAGGATGAGCAAAAGGAATTGCATAATGTTGGGTGCGATGTTGTTTGAGAGCCTTGAAGCATCTCTGAAGAAGTCCTGTCTTCTAGTCTTTGTTAACTTGCACTGCTTGATTTCTACTCTGGAACTGCTGGGACCACTTCCTGTTTCGCATTGTTATTGGTAAGTTTTCATTGGGGGAAGGTGATGCATTTTTAGTTGTGGACTTGTACATAGGACCGCTGGACATGAAGATAAAGCAAGCCCAGAGGAGGCAACTTGTGCATATTTTGGAGAGGGTGAGATCGTGCATATTTAGTCTTCGGGAAGTCAAGTGGTACCTTGTGAGACACTGTTAAGAGGGGCCAGAGCAGACAATGGGATTCTGAATAACTGGGATTTGACACCATGCAGATTAAAGAGTGCCATATGTTGTGCTATTGTTGTGAAGTCCATTTTGTGAATATTGTTAATTAAAAACTGGATGGGACTACTTTTTGTTTTTTTATTACATATGTTGGTCTCTGGGTCTCAGCATGAAAAGTGATTTTGGTTACAAAGCTGTGACCGTACAAAGGTGGCATCATGATATGGAGGCATTCGTGTTGAATTCTTTCAATGAGAGTGTTAGAATATATTTAGGGTTTTATTGTTTTATGTTAAAAACAGGAACATCAGGTGGTCCGAGTCTGCAAGCATTGTCTGGAAGCCTGTCTTTAAGTTCCAGAATCCAATGTCTCTTTTCTCAGTCTCTTTCCCAGATGTCTTCTGGATCTTTTTCTCCAGGTTTCCTTGTTCTGCTCTCCCCTCTTTGTTCACTTCCTCAGTGGTCTCTAGTATCCCTGACCGCAGGTTTCAGTAGGCAACTTTTTTCCTTATATTCATTTTCTCATTGTGTTCTAGAAACAATGACCCAGGTTCCAGCATTCATGATTATATACAAGTTCACTTCTCAATGCGCTCTTGGAACTTTTATCTCAACTTTCAAGGTACAGCAGTTCTTCTTAGGTTCACTTCCTCAGTGCTCTCTGGGAACCTTCTTCGAGTTCCACAATGCAATGTTTCACAAATGTCCACTTTCTGTCCACTTTCTGAAATTCCATCAAGGACCATTTTTCCATATTTAAAAAATGTGGGCGACACTCTACTGAGAACAGACAAGGTCAATTAACTCTGTGGGGGTGCTCAGTAAGGAAGGTCAACCACAGTGTTCTTGCTCACTGTTCCTTACCCTACGAGGGGAGAAATAGTCATTTGCTTTTCAGTCTAGTTCCACCCACAATGGCACAGCAGCAATGAAATTCAAGGAATGTTTCCTCGTAAAGGAAAGTACCACCAGCATCCACAAACATATGTGGCTTCCCTGCTGGGTCTCACCAGTGAAGCATGACTGTGACGCTCTGTCTCTGACTAGCTCCAGAGAGAAAGAGTTTCACATCTGGATTGCCGATACTAATTTAGGCTTAACCCCAAATATTAAACAGTTTGAAAACATGTAATAGGCCTTCTACTGAGAAATAACATTGACATAATCTTTACTATGGGTTGGTGCCCAATGGGCTTGGTGTACAACCATGTTTTAGGTCACTGTACCTTAAAAGAGAAGAAATATCAGTTTACAAATCAGTCTGGCTCCACCAGAATAGGCAGTCAATCACCAAAATGCTAGGCAATTCTCCACTGATCAAGAAAAGAGCCACTAACAGCTCCAGACGCATGTGTCTTCCATGTAGGATATCAGAGAGGATTGACTTTGAAGCTGCCTCTGCCCTTATGCTGACTTTCAGTATTTGGGCTAGGAACTCTGAACTCAAGTTCCAGCTTTCAATACATCTCTTCATGTTATTTTTCTCAAGTTTTTCACTGTCTCAAGACAGTCTAGGATCTCTTAACTCAAGTTCCAACATAACATTACTTTCTGTGCTGACTTTCTCAATTAACTCTAGTACCACTGACCTCGGTTTTCAACTGCAACTTGTTTTTTCTATATTCAATTTCTCAGCATGTTCTAGGAATGATGACACCATGTGCAACATGCCTTGATTCTCCTAAATTCATTTCTCAATGGAATTTAGAAACTCGGACTTCAATTTGCAGCATGCCAAATGTCTTCTCAGGTACCCTTTTCATTGTGTCCAAGGAATTCTGACCTCAACTTCCAGCATGCAACATACTCTCTACGTTCTCGTTCTCGATAAACCCTAGGAACTCGGACTCCAAGTTAAACATGCAGCTATTCTACATGTGCATGTTTTCATGATGTGGTCTAGGACCTGTGGCCTCAGTTTGACAAATACAACTTTGTTCCTTATATTCAAGTTCTGTACTTTCTAGGAACGCTGATACCAAGATCCAACATGCAGGGATTCTCCCAAATCCAGGTTCACGTGCCTGTGGCCTCTAGGAAGTCTGACCTCAAGTCACATCATGGAGCTATTCTCCTTAGGCTCACTGCCTCCTTGCACTCTAGAAACTCTCCTTCCCAAGTGCCAGAACGCAATGTTTCTCTTAATGTACACTTAAGATCTCTGATCCAAGTTCCAGCATACAGTATTTCTTTTTATGTTCCTTTGACAGTCTGCAGTACGAACTCTGAAATCAAGTATCTATGGACCCACGATTCAGGATGGTAAGCTTCACCTTGGGAAATGTCAGGCTACCATTACTGTGCCCTTCCAAATTCCTTGCATACAGTGAACTAAAATAATGTTTGTGTGACAATGTACTTGGGGTCATTAACAACTGTACTAGGAATGGTATGTTTAGCAACACCCTTCCAGAACGTCTGCTGTGAATCTAGCTGGACATCTTTCTGCATATTGTCATTCGTTTCTCTCATCACAGCTGTCTTATAGTTTTTCTTATGGATTCTCTCACACCCCACATCAATGTGTACTCTTTTCAATGCTAACAAAAGTCCTTTTTCAGCCTTTCACATGTAGAATTCCTCCATGATTTTGTAGGGATTACATTGCGTTTTACACTGTATGAAGAATGCAGAGAGTATACAGCCATCTTCATCACCCTTTCAAATGCCACCAACACATACACAGTCTATCTGTAAACATGTTAATATCTCTCCCGTTCTCGATGATACCCACATACAGTATAGGAATTTGATTAGAACACACCCAGAGTATGTTTACACCCATATTTGTGACAGATGGAGTATGCCATCACTGAATGTATCATGATTGCTAACCCAGCTCAAGTGCATGACAAGCAAACTGTGGCCCGTTTCGATGAGTTCCTCAATGGTAAACAAAGTGAACATAGTCCAGTAATTAACTGGTATGAAATCATAGTCAAAAATAGCTCGACTTCAATCCCAATTAAATGTGTATGACCCCGAGAACAGCCCATAGATTTGTATCCAGTAGTGACAGCCATAAACTCAAACCTCGGCCTTCAGATTTAAAGTCTTGTAAAGAAGGGCTGCTGTACCTATGCTCTTACCTTCATTATTATCATCAGCGATTATCGACTTGACTTTAGGACATCTTGCCAAATACCATTTTGATCTCTCTTTAGAAAGATCAGGAATAATGTCCCTCAAAGAGTCTAGGTATAGACTCTCACCAATACTAAAAAAAAGGATTATAACAAATTTAACACACTAATGCTACCCTGTTTATTATAACTGTGAACAATGTGTATGATCTCTACGTCCATTTCAAATGACAGTCACCCCACTGACGTAATGGGGGCCCACACACCCCAAGGTGCAGGGAGACCCACTACCACATGTCCTGGGAGGCCCCCACCACATGTTCTGGGAGGACCCCTTGGATTTAAAAAATAAAAAAAAAATTGTCACTGCCTTCATAAAGAAAAGATTTATGTTACTACATAACAGAAACAATTTTTTTTGAAGGAACAGTGACTACAAAAATAAACTTTCTTTTTTCAAGTCCGAGGGCTCCCCACCCCATGGCATGGAAGCCTCTAGGCTGAAGGCCTCCATGTCATGGGGTGGGGGTAGCTCAATGACTTCAAAAAGAAATAATTTATTTTTGTAGTCACTCTGCCTTCATAAAGAAATTATTTCCATTATGATTTGGTCCCTAATAGAAATAATGTATTTATGAAGTCGGAGTGACTTTAAAAAAAAACATTTCTTTTTGAAGTGATGGGTCTCCCATGATGAGTGTGTGTGTGAGTGTATGGTGAAAGGGTGCACACTTAAATGTATAGGTGGCTGCCTGGGTGTGCCTGTACGGTGAAAGCGTGCACACCGAAATGTATGGGTGGCTGGGTGTGCGTGTGAGTGTATGTTGAACAGTTTGAGTGCTTGTGTTCAGGGGCGCAACAAAACCTACATTTCAGGGGTGGCGGGGTGCTAGCCCTTCAAATGTTTCGAGAGGTTCTAACTTCACGGGCGGTGGGGAAAGGGTAAACTTACTTTTGTGGGGCATTTGATGCATTCTAATGAGACTACTAATGAGACTATTCTAGTGTAGCTTCAATGTTACAAGCAGTTAACACTCTCTGTTAAGTCTGAAAGCACCGATTTATGGACTGCTGTGAGAATAAACTGTCTCCTGTCCCCTCTCCACCCTTCCAATCACTTCCCTGGCATGCATGTACTAAACCCACATCAAGATTTTAATTGCCTAAAGAATTACGCATTTGAATGCAGCTACTAACCATGAAATGCTTTACGTTAGTAATTGCTGGGCCTTTGTTAACAGCGAAGCCCAGGTGTCCTTTAACACCTGTGTCCTGTTCTGCCCGTAAATGGCTATGTAGGTCAGCCAGGTCCAGTCAACATAGCCCAAAATGTCAAGGGGATGAGGGGGTGGCTGAAGCCCAGCCAGCTCAATGGTGTTGCACCAATACTTGTGTTTAATCCTTTGGTTACTTCATTACTCATAGCCCTATTTTTCCTAGTCCCAGTACTTGTGTATGAGGCACTTTGAGGTAGAAGGACATGGAGGTAATGCCTGGCTTAGTTACCTGTAATCTTCGTTACTCATAGTCCCAGTCTTTCCTCATCCGCGTACTTACCTATGAGGCACGGAGCCTCACATGTAAGAACTGCAACAAGAAAAAGGGATGTGGAGGTAATTCTGTGCCGAGAAGCTGATTTTGGGATTTGGGGCAGGGGGTAGGAGGGAGAAGAGATACTTGGGGCAGTGTGAGGGGGTGGGATGGTATGGGGATTGTGCAATAAATCGGAATGGTCATTCATACCCAGGCTAAGCAGGCTTACTATGTGGTATTAGTGGCTAGAGAAGCATTTTGGTGCAACCAGTAATTTCTTAGTTTGGCTTTACTTTTTTTTTAACTGGTGTCGCTGATAAAGCAGTCCTGCTAAGTGTAATTACCTGGTTAGATTTGCATTTGGGTGCTGCCAGTCTAGCAGGTTCTTACTGCAGCATTCTATATTTTTCTGGGCATCTGTCATAAAATAACCAAGCAAAGTGTTATTGCTTCAACTGGCATTTTGATGCAACCAGTCTAGGTATGTCTAAATGTGACCTGTCATGCTTTACTCTAATATGTATGTCTCTAGACTGGTCTACATTGTGCAGCCAGTTAGACATGTTTTCATAGTGGAATGGCATTTTGAATAGCAACACATTATGTTAATTACAGCATTAATGTGCCTGTCCACTGTTGGTGACTTGCATGTATTGGATTTTCTAGATTGGTGTTACCCTACAAAGCAATTTAAAAATGTGTCTGGCTTTTTAGCAAATTTGTCACTGAAATTGTACATTATACTTTCTGTATAATGCATTAAAACACATATTTATATATTTCTCCTAGTGCAGTGTGCAGCACACCCCTGCAGCAGCATGTTTGTGTGTTTTGAGCAAGCATGATAATCTAGGCTGGCCCAGAGTGTGGCGCGACCCGTGATTTGTTGCCGAGTTGGGCCCCCAAATGTTGTTCAATTTCTCTAGTTCTAAAATCAAAAATAGGATTATTGCCTTACAGTATTTCACAACTCTTTGGTCTGCTGGGCTGGCGGTACAATCTTGTATATGTTGTGGTATCCCCAGCTTTTACCAGGTGTCAGGCCGAGTGCAGTGGGACATTTATCTTGCAAGATACGCTTCCACTCCAATACAAACACCACAGTACATCCAATCAGACACAATTCTTAGTGCAGCAAAGGTAATATCTTTCAAAGCAATACCATTGTTAACATTATTACGGTACCTCTTCAATAGGATATTTGACTTCACATTCAATAGGCCTCTCAATGTACTTATTAAGTTGGTCTTCCTCCACTCATTCGGAAGATCCTTCGATTGACCTTGAATGAATGTGCACCACTGGTT
This sequence comes from Ambystoma mexicanum, assembly GCF_040938575.1. Taxonomy (NCBI): domain Eukaryota; kingdom Metazoa; phylum Chordata; class Amphibia; order Caudata; family Ambystomatidae; genus Ambystoma; species Ambystoma mexicanum. Next base: position 921,204,860 of record NC_090941.1, read on the forward strand.
TTATATTTCAGTTTGTCCTTATGTCAGATACTGGGATGCCCCACTCCTTGTGAATTTTCAACAACCTCTTCAGGCTTTACATGACCTATCAGTCTTTCTCAGGGTAGCTTTAACATGTCTTCCATTGATACAGTTTGCAGCCCTTTTGCAATCAGGGAATGAAGGTCCTCTTATAGATACCACATCAGTGGGCAATGGCTTTCTTTCTGATTGTGAATCCCCCTGCTCACTCGTTTCACAATTCTATAACACTTTGAATACTACATGCTGGATCATGCAAAGTCGGTGAGCACAAATACTGCCTTAGGTTTGCTTGCGAGAAGGATATCCACGCGTCAGGCTGGCAAATCCCGCTTTTTCTGGTTCATTAGTGGAACGGAAGTGCAGCTGATTACTACAAACATTTGCAGCTGCATGAAAACGAGGTCTAAGGGAATGTTTTACTGTCACATGTTGATGACATCTCAAAAAAATTGTCAGTTAATATCTGATCCTGTATTATCTCTACTCCTTGGTGTGCTACAATTGTGGTAATTCTTTGAGGGCAACATCCAAGTGCAGAACTGATAAATGTGTAGAATTTCTGTGTCCCTCATGGGAAAGTTCACATGAGGAAGTTGGTCTAGGGCTCCCTTTATGACAGTCCCCCCTGCCCCCCCTCCCCGATCCACATTTAAAGTGCCCCAGTATTTCTGGTCATGGGCCACTTGCCTCTCACTGAAACACCAGAGGATAGAGCCACATCCATCAGATTCAGACTCTTTTTCGATTTGCGGGCGCTTGATATTTAGGTGTCACGAAGGCAAATTAGAAAACGCTTGGAGGTTTCCTCAACAATGGAAGGGTTTGCTGAGATATCGACGGCCTCCAGATTCTGAGGAATGTGCATTTTGAGCAGTAAAAATGAAGGCCAAATCTATCACTATAGTACCTGCAAAAATGTGCAACAAGTTATCCAGTGTAATATAATTCACATCGTTTCAGGGTGCTGTAAAAAATGGAAAACAAATACATACATGTAACATTCCAGGGTGTTAGAGGTGCCTCCATAGGGGAAAATTCAGAAGCTACAGAGTATTTCTCTAGAGGCAATTCTCGACATGTTTGATAGTCTTCCTGCATTATATTTCCATTAATCCACAGCAGTGAGCTCAAAGGAAGCAGTTTTCTTATCTTATTAGCGTACATCAGCGATTCATCTCTGCTTATTAGTCTTCATTCTCGTATTTTTTCAGCCGCCATTTGCAGACCTTCAGCATCTCCAGCTTCAGTGACAGAAGATAAAACTGGTTGTGCCTCCATGTAGCAATGAAAACTAACTAAAGATAGAAAATGGCGGTCACAGTGGGCACGGCACCAAGAAAAAATGGTAATAACAGCATACAACCTGACAAAACTTTTGCCTCCTTGACTCTGCCCAAGTCTGATTAAAGCTGAAGGTTTGTGGTGGCAGCAAGCTGATTTGATAAAATGGAGCAATCCGTCTGCATTCTGGAGCTACAGAGGATCATCAGAAAATATGTTGTTTCATTCCGTGGCTCTCATTACAAGTTTGCCGGTTAGGAATAAGGTGCCGGTAACAACTGTTACAAGTCTACCAGCAGTGGCTGTGAACTACCGGCAGGCTTGACCTGCCAGTAGAGCTTTCACTGAAGCACCGGCACCAGTGCTTCAGGGTTCACATTCTCATGGAGTCCTATGGGGCTCCATGTGAATGTTCCTCCGCCACCCGCAATATCCCGGTATTACTGAGATATCAGGTGGCAGAAATGGTAAAGAAAGCCTGCCAGTAACCCGCCGGTAACACTGGTTGGTTACCGGCAGACTTATGATGAGGGCCCATATCTTTTTAAATGTGGAGCTAGAGATCAGCATGGTGAAACATCATCACCTTATAAATGCTATGAACCCTCACATTCCCATAATTACAAAGTAAACCAGTTTCTTCTTTCTCACCAAAATACCAGAACTGCCACTTTAACCCCCTCATCTATGTTAGGTCAATACTGAGTCAACATAGGGAAGGAGGAAAGGAGGCAAAGGAAATAGAGACAAGGGGTTGGTGGTTGAATAAAAGAGCAACCTATACTGCCACAACACTTGACAACAAAGCAATATCCCTCAATAGCTGCTCTACCCTGTACGATTCTCCACATCAGTGCAGTATAGTGGGCAATAGATTGCCTCACCTCAGTGGCAAGCATCCAGGAAGTCCAATGGACATCAGAGAAAATTGCTTTAGAAAACCTCCACGGAGATTGGGGGATTTAGAGCACTGGAGCCTTAGATCCAAGCTGAGAACATCTATTCATCCCACCCAGCTGGCCCCCACACAGCCTTCTGCTACCCCTCTCACTCTGGTTATTGGCTGCTGCCTGTCTTCCCAAGCTCAATAAGAAAATGACAAGTCTGCAAGTCCAAGAGGTGATCTGGCGAGCATGCAGCTCACAAAATATCTTAGTATTCATGTATTTCAATGAGTGGGCCCGCCTGGTCCCCATTTTATCCCCATTAGGAGAATTGCCTCATCAACACTACTCTCAAGAATTCCCAGGTCAACTAAATCACATATGTGATAGTGAGGTGGAGATTGCCAGCATCAGTTGGGTAGTTGATCATTCAGGGAACTGCCAGTCAGTGCATCTCAAAACACCTCATTGCGCCCGATGCCAGTGTTTCCCAATTGGAAAACATATAGTTGTTTTTCATCAGTAACTGTCAGAACATGTACCCCCTTGTATTCACTTGTTAATATTAATCTGTTCTGTCACTGGACACACTCATGAATTTGCCATTGCAAAAGCATTGTCCACTTCTGGTTCATTATCTGAGACTGAAAAATGGCCTGGAGGATAAGACCACTTTCCATACCCAGTGACCAACGATGTTTGCTTAGGGGTTCTCATGGATTGGTAATTAACAAGACAATAGGTATCATTCTAAGTCTGGTGGTCCGGAAATAATAGTGCCAGTAGCAACATACCAGCCCCCTTTCTGGACCACAAGACTACGAGAATGCCTGCAGGGGACTGTTCTCCCAGCAAGTCTGACCAAGGATAATTGGCTATTGAATATGCCACATGCCCAATTGGGGGTCTTTCGAGTTATGCCATGACCACAGTGTCCTGGAATTAAATGGGTGGCTAGGAGGTACATGGAAAATGCCTAAGCCCATTTCTTTTATCAGTCTTTTTACCAAGTGTTCCCAAACTAATAAAAGTTCACAGCAAAGCTAAACCCCATAAATATAGCATGTTGGTGACAATGTGAGAGAGTAAGTGGAATCACTAAGTTGCCAGAACCTCTGACACTCCATTTAAGGACCATCTACCACATGAAATGAGCTAACATCCACTCTCAGCCTCTGCTGTTATATGCTCTCATAATGCCAGCTATCCATACAACTCCAAACCAGACCACTCCTTTTGTTTATTTAGTTTGTTCATCATTCCATTGAAACCCCTCTCTAGGCTACAACTTTGTCTTTTTAGCCAATGTACCTTTACATCCATCCGTTGCAGCCCCTACAGCGAAGAACTCGAGGCAAAGAACAGCTCCTGCACATGGCAGCAATGAAAGCAGGCAGCTGTCAACCAGCATCAACTAACAAGGTAGGAACTGTACTAACAGCTAAGACATCCTTTAAACAACCCACACTTGCAATAATAAAACCAACCTCTCAACACGATCACGTGACCCATCCTTCTGGAAAGCTAATCTAAATCTAATCTCATTTCATTGGCTACTTACTGTATTGTGAAACCTAGGCCTTTTCCCCACTAACCAGGAAACTCAAATCTAGGTCTGATCCTCATATAACTGCCATTTTGTGAAACATAGGCCTTTTTCCCGCTATCCAGGAAACTCAAATCAGGGTGTGATTCTCATTTAACTGCCATTTTGAGAAACCTAGGCCTTTTTCCTACCATCCTGGAAACTCAAATCTGGGTGTGATTCTCATTCAACTGCTATTTTCTGAAACCTAGGCCTTTTTTCCCGCTATCCAGGAAACTCAAATATAGGTGTTATTCTCATTTAACTGCCATTTTATGATAACTAGGCCTTTTCCCTGCTATCCAGAAAACTCAAATCTAGGTGTGCTCTCTCCTAACTGCTATTTTGTGAAACCTAGGCCTTTTCCCCCCTATCTTGGAAACTCTAATCTGGGTGTGAATTTCATTTAACTGCCCTTTTGTGAAACGTGGCCTTTTTTCTGCTATCCAGGAAATTCAAATCTGGGTGTGATTCTCATTTAACTGTAATTTTGTTAAACCGTTGCCTTTTTCCCACCATACTGGAAACTCAAATCTGCATGTGATTCTCATTTAACTGCCATTTTGTGAAACCTAGACCCTTTTCCCGCTGTCCATGAAACTCAAATCTAGGTGTGATTCCCATTTAACTGCCATTTTGTGAAACCTAGGCCTTTTTCCTGCTATCCAGGAAACTCAAATCTGAATTTAATTCTCATTTAACGGCCATTTTGTGAAACCTATGCCTTTTTCCCACCATCCTGGAAACTCAAATCTATGTGTGATTCTCATTTAACTGCGATTTTGTGAAAACTAGGCCTTTTTTACTGCTTTCCAGGAAACTCAAATCTAGGTATAATTCATGTTTAACTGCCATTTCGTGAAAACTAGGCCTTTTTCCCGTTATTCAGGAAACTGAAATCTAGGTGTGCTTTCTCCTAACTGCCATGTTGTGAAACCTAAGCCTTTTTTTCCAATATCGCTATCCCACTTCCAACCAACCGATCACGAACAGCGTTGCTCTATCTGCAATGCTTAAAATCTGAAGCCACCCCCTTCTAAGGCCCACCATCCACAGGAAAAAGGAACACGAAGACGCTAACCCACAACTTAGCCAGCCCCCTGACACCCTCAGTGAATAACCCACATCCCTAGTATCATGTCAAGCCTGGGATCCCTCCACAACTTTGAACTCATTCTTTTACAGAATAAGGACACCCTGCTCAATCCCCCAACCGCTGCCCCCACTATCACCACCACCCATGGATTATACCCCACGTACAAAGTCATAAGGCCACCAAAAGTACACAATTATACCTATAATCACAATGCAAGAAGCTAAGAATCACCACAATCCAAACCATGCAAGGACCTACAGGTGGGCTGCTGCCACTGAAACCCACACTCCAACCTCCAAACCAACTTACCACTAAGGACCACAAAATGTCACAACACAGAAAAGGACGATGTCAAAGAAAAACGGAACAAGGAACACACCGGATGAAACCACACCCTGTTCCAGAAAAAAATGACACAAATAAAGAACGCACCCCTACAAACACAGTGACTAACAGAACAAACATCATGAGAAGAGGAAAGTCCCTATACCTAACACTGTTCCTGGCAAGTGGCCACGCACCACAACTTCTCAACACCACCAATATCACTAGACATGCCGAAAGCATCATGGAACCACACAGGAAAAGAAGAGAAACATCAATAAGGGACAATGATGAAACACTCCTTAAATGACAAAAATACAAGGACATCACCACCAACCACAACAAAACACAGAAGAAGCAGAAGAAATCAGCAACCCAATAATTAATTTAACTGACTGTTTCAACCACGAAACAGATGCCACAGAGCACCCATCACATCGTGACAGCAACTTCGTAGCAGACTAACACAACAACGGCAAGACAACACAAATATTAAAAAATAAACTAAACTACATTGAAAGGATCCACTGCAACCTAATCAACGCAAGATCAGTGTCCAAACATGTGACAGAGATTTACGACCTACTGTGTGACGGAGGTAGCGACATCATATCATTTCAGAAGCATGCCTAGACGACTACCACAAAATAACGTTACACAACTGCCTCCCTGCCAACTTCAAGTGCTCACAGACAAAGAAGAAAGACAAAAGAGGAGGAGGACTTGCAATAGCATACAAAGAACACATGAAAATTAAAACAGAGGAACCACTAAACATCAAAAAGTGTGAATCCATAATCCTTCACCTGACAGCTAACCCCAAAACAAGCCTCAAATTTGTTACGCTTTACAGACCACCAACATATGATGTGACTTTCATGGACACCCTCACAGAAGCTATTACCAACCTAGCTATCGAGCTGGAACACCTGATAATCCTCGAGGACTTCAACATCTGGTTTGAAGAAGAAAACACAAACTGACAAAATCTCTAGCCGAACAACTGAAGACAATGAAACTACATCAGTTGGTTAAAGGAGCAACACACACGGCGGAAACACACACTTGACGCAATCTTCACCAAAAAAAACCTCATCACCACAGCACTACAATAAAGAACCTCTGGAGCGATCACCTCATCATTCCATTTGTGATCATGATACCTACGAAAGCAGCCAAACAACCTAACAAACTGCCAACCATCATGAAAAGAAACTGGAGGACCGTCAAAGGTAGCACATTGATAGAACATCTTGGAATCACAAAAACACCAACCATCAACCGAAACAAAGCCGACCTCGAAAGAAAAACAGAACTACTTCATAAATGGATCACCAGAAAAATTGATAATATCTCCAAGGAAAAACCTTTCACCCCATTGCACAAGAGAGCTCCACAGAACCATGAAAAGACGAAAAAAGAAAATGGAACTAGAATTGTGGAAAAAATACAACCAGGATCAAAAAAATCACTATTTCAAAAACAAATCCATTCATACAAAAAAGAAATCCATAAGCCCAAAAAGAAATACTACCACAACCAAATTACCAAAGCCTCAAACACCCAGAAAGAACCGTTCAACATCATAAATGAAATGGGAACCCACTCTGCTGCAACAACATAATGTTACCCACACTGAAACTATGCAATGACCTTGCAGACCACTTCAAAAACAAAACCAGTGCCATCCATCAAATCCTACAAAGCAGACTGGTCAGCCAAAACACACAACCCACCCTCCCAAATGAGGATCATCAGTACAAACTCCAAAGCTTCCCACAAATATCCTCTGAGACATTTGTCAAGCTGGTAAGAAATAGCAAGAAAGCAGGCTCATCGATCCCCTGCCCTCCAGACATAGTCAAATCAATCCTCATACAAGGCACACCTTAGGAATACTACAGAAACTTCTTCAACTTATCACTCTCTACAGGGAAACTACAGTATTCTCTCAACTCAGCATAAATCAAACTACTGCTCAAGCACACAGTAGGCAACGGGGAAGACCTCTCCTACTACAGACCCATCTCAAACATCCCTACCCAGCAAAACTACTCAAAACCTACGTCTATGGAGTAAGACAAGAACACATAGAAAAAACACCAACTGATGGACCAGGCACAAGTCACAAGTCAGCTTTAGACAAATGAGAGGGATGGCAATGGCACTCCTCTCAATCTGGGGCAATCTAAAGACAAATGCAGATTCCGACACACAAGCTCAACTCTGATACTTCTAGACCTCTCTGCAGCATTTCACACAATCAAACATGACATCTTCATCAAGAGACTGGAAGAAATAGGAATCACTGAACTAGCCTTACTCTGGATTAAATAATTCCGAACAGATAGAACAAAAACCTTCTGCATTAAACCTTTTAAATTCACTCCAAGGGAAACAACTTGTGCAGTACCACGGCTTTACATTCTACAATTACGCTGATGACACACAAATCACATACAAAATGCCAGACACACATGAAGAAAACACCACGTTGGAGGACTGTCTACCAGAACTCTATGGTTGGATGAACACAAATCACCTCAAACTCAACCCTGGCAAAACAGAAATAATGGTTACCCAAAATGGGGAAAACAACCACTACATCCCATGGCCGGCAGAACTAGGAATTACACCAACGCTGTCAACAACAGCAAAAAATCTTGGAGTCCTGATGGACAACAGACTAACACTAGAACCACAAGTAAACGCAATAATAAAAAAATGTATCTTCCTCCTGCTCACAGTAAAAAGGATCCTAACGTTCCTTTACTTTACCCATAAAACACTCACCATCATCTCCCTCGTCATGTCCAGAATAGACTACGCCAGCAGCCTATAAATTGGAATGCCAGACGCCTACTAAAAAAACTACAACATATCCAAAATGCAGTAGCCAGCACCTGCTCAGTCTACCGCAAAGGGATCACATTACCTCAGTGCTAAAAATGCCACATTGGCTACCAATCAAAAAATGAATAAGGTTCAAAACAATGTGCATAACACACAGAGCAAGCCACGCCCAAGGAGCAGCATTCCTACAAAAGAAAATAAACACCTTCAGACAAGACCACTGAGATCAACAACCACATTTGCCTAGAACCAAAACCATCCAATAAAGGAAAACTTGGAATGTCGTCATTCAACCACCTAGCAGCAACAACTTGGAATTGCCTCCCAAAAAACATATGCAATACAAAGGATTACCTGACATTCAGAAAACTACTTTAAACGTGGCTCTTCACATCAGAATGAGAAAGAAATGAATAGGAAAAACAAAGACTCAGCTGGACAACAGTGCACACCTATACAAACTTAGTTTGAAAGAACAAGTCGGGGAGAAAGCCAAAGAAAAAAACACTCCCTACAGCACCCCTCTCTAATCAATACCCCAGAAACAGTAAGCCCAGCTACAGACGCGGGGAGCATTAACCAACACTAGCATCCCAAGGGGCATTAGGGCACCCTGTCACTGGTGGGTAGGGAAACCCGCACAAGAAACCCAGGGAGGCACCATAAACCACAGAGGAAAGCCACCACCCTGCACGGTGCCTGTCAATTAATCTCCCACATATTGTCTAACACATAAATGATAGAGATGAAGAGGACAGAAGTCCAAAGCAACGAGATAAGAAAACACCCACTAACTTACTCTAAAACCTACATTTCCGCATACACGTCTCTAACGCAAACATACACAACCACATCTCTGCACAGCATTCTGCAAACACTTCACCACACTACAACAACCAACAAACTACACATAACCATGCACAACAGCACATGGGAATTGTACCGACCCATAAATCGCACACAAGCTCAGCAAACGCTGCAGACCAAACTGAACCTGCCAACAGGACATCACAATCCTCACTCTACCTATTCCCGCTATACCCTACTAACCTCCACACTCCCCTTTCTGATCTGCTAGAGCACCAGTGGACCACTCCGATGGTGTGATAGTGCGTGGTACAATTGCCCTTTAACATTAACATTAACATCTTTCCACCCAAAACCCATTTGCATCTTTGTACCATACCTATGTTTAACAAGCTCACAATTCTAAATGTTTTATCCTTTTTTCTTCTGACACTGCAAGGGCATCTTCCCCTTTCATTCCTTTCCTTTGTCAATCTTTTCAGCCAGTTTCCTTCCACACTTGAAGGACACTGTTCCCATTTAAAAAAAAGTTGTCCTACATGTTCTCTTCCCTTTACCTGTATGTACGCTGGCTGTTGCTTTTCAAACTACCCTTCTCTCTGCTTCTCCCCCTGTTTGATTGCTCTTGCATTCCTGGACTTGCATGACAATCTTTCGAGCAACAGGATACCAGACATTTCTTACTTGTTTCCCCCACATTCCCTAACTCCAACTTAGTTGCAGGGGACTGCTATGGGTGGCTCAATGCTCTTGTGTTTTGTGTGCTAGTGATCCTCAGTGAGGCAGCATCATGACCTCGTCATGACGCTCCTCTAATAAAAGGGGCTCTGCTGGCACGTAAGAGTAAGTGCAGCAGAGCCCCAGGAAGTAGCAACTCGTGTCTGTGTCCTTTATTACTGAATGTCCTGCCACGTGATCGTGGCCTGTCCTGGTTGCCCTGGCCTGGGTGCCCCCAAGGCCGAGGCTGCCAAGTGCTGGGTGCCCCCAGCTGATCTGCTCCGTGTGGTAATCCGGATCCACACAGGGTGATCCCTGCATCTCGTTTGCTGCATGTCCGCAGCCAAGGCATCTGCGTTGGGTGAACCTGACGCCTGGTGTGGCCCGCCCCGGTGACCGGAGGCGGGCCACCACATTGGTGATGAGCGCGGTCGGGCCCTGTGCACTGGTGCGTGTGCGGGTTGCAGAGAGCCTGTGGAAGACATTGTCCTGCGGCGTCGGCCCTGATGGAAGGAGGTAAGTGTTTGGTCTCCTGTGGGTGGCCCAGGGACCTTGTGCTGTTGCCTGCAGGAGCAGCTGGGGGCCAGGAGCTGCTCATTCAGGGTGGCTCGGTTCTGAGCTGGCGCCTGCCGTGTGGCAGGAGCCGCATGGAGACCGCGGCCAGGAACGAAAAAAGGAAGCGTAGCCAGGAGGCCCGGGCCCACGGCGGTAAAACTACCTCATAACCCGCCTGAAGCGGAGGCCGGCGGGTGTGCCCCTATCGAGGCCCGAGCTCGCCAAGTGAATAACAGTGTTCGGTCCAGCCCGGGGTGCGGCCTGACAGGGGACGTGGCCTCCGCCTCACCAGCCCAGAAACAAAGGAAGGGGGGGTGGCCCATACAACCGAGCCCATGGTGGTGAATCCCGTGGGTAACATGTGGCAGCTGGCTATAAGAAGAAGCCCAAGAACAACTGGCTAACAGAAAAGGAAAGGAAATTTCGACTTAGAATCAGCAAGGGAGGGGAACAGTTGGGTGTGTCAACTTTACCAACCAATCACAAACATAGGGTAGCGGCTCCTCAAGGAATGCTTGTGCGCCATCAAGAACTGTGGTTCACCCCGGCCCAACCCCAGGGGCCCATCAGCATTGAGTGCAAACTGCGATACGGCCAGTACCAGTCATGGGGTTGAAGAGAATGAGGTGGTGTGCCGGCAGGGTGGGCAGCTTGTTCCACTATATCCCTTCGATGTCGTGAGCTCCCCTGCCAGTCTGGGGCACCTGTGTACAGCCTATGCAGTGAACCTGGAGCTGTACTTCGAGGCGGTGGAAATCAAGGACAGAGCGAAGTGCCCAACCCTCCTGTACTCTGCCGGACTGGCCGTCCAGAGGCTGTTCAGGACCCTACGGCTCGCAGACCAGTCCTATGGCGCAGCCATCGCAGCTCTGAATGAGTACTTCAGGCCCATGGACAACAGGGACTATGAACGGTTCAGGATGAGGTGCGCAGGGCAAGGGGCAAGGAGGCAGGCTGATGAGGAGAGGGGATTGGCCAAGTAGAGACCCCATGCCACCATATGCCATCAGTGCGGGTGGGATCTTCCACATCCACAAGACTGCCCAGCTAAGGGTCACATCTGTGGGAGGTGTGGGAAGGTGGATCACTTCGCACGGGTGTGCCTTACCGCAATGCCCACCAGCATCACAAGGGAGCGGGGGAGAAAGACCCCCAGAGTGGCGGCGGTCCAGGTGGCTCAAGACCAAAGGAAGGAATGGTATGACTGTGCCGAGGAAGAAGAGGAGGAAAACGTCTTCTTTTTGTCCTGCAGCGGCTTCAGCGGCCAGTTTGATCCGGTCATCTTTTGATTCAAGGAGCCTGCTGTTGGGCCCCCCTTAGCGGTGTGAGAACTGGAACACACCTGTTAGGTTGCAGTGTTTAAATAATTTATTAGGATAGCATGGGTGCGAGGACTGGAATGCACCATATGCTTAGATCCCGTATGGGGTCACCGTTTGCAGTGTGCTGTGTTTTTTTTTTTAATTATAATAAAGGAGGGATGTTATGGGTGGCCCATTGCTCATGTTTCTGTGTGTGCTAGTTTTCCTGAGTGAGGCAGCGTCATGACCTCGTCATGACGCTCCTCTAATAAAAGGGGCTCTGCTGGCACATAAGAGTTAGTGGAGCAGAGCCCCAGGAAGCGGCAACTCGTGTCCGTGTCCTTTATTACTGGGTGTCCTGCCACATGAACATGGCCTGTCCTGGTTGCCTCGGCCTGGTGCCCCCAAGGCCAAGGCTTCCAAGTGCTGGGTGCCCCCACCCGATCAGCTCCGTCCAGTGATTCCGGACCCACGCAGGGTGATCCCTGCCTCTCGTTTGCTGCGTGTCCGCAGCCAAGGCATCTGCGTTGGGTGAACCCGACCCCTTGTGTGGCCCGCCCTGATGACCGGAGGCGGGCCACCACAGGGACCTAACAATAATTCCCCATACAGCTACAGAGCTAGCCTTGCATTTCCTGTGACCTCACACTCTGTTAAGATGTCCTCTGCAGTCTGTCCTCTTTAATGTCCTTGTTTCCTCTCCATGAGAGTGCAGCATATATACATACGTGAATTTCAGAACTGTGGAAATAGTTAGAACCTCTGTGTTGATCCGCAGAACTTCATCTAACTAAAAGTCCAAATTCTGCACTAGAATAGTTTTGTATGAATGTATGCATGTATATGAATTTGGCATTATACATGTGTGTTGTGACAAAAACATTAGAGTTGGCCATAACAAAAAGTCAATAAACACCTGAAAAATATTAGTAAAAGACAAACTGCTATGGAGTGTTTTTTTTGGTGTGATAGAAAAACGTATCATATCTTCATTCCTGCTAGAGCTATGACCTGAATAAATGCTATCTAAGAAATGCTCTGAGGTGCTCTCTGATTCCCTTCACACGTCTATCATTGGTCTCGGGAATAGGCACTTGTATAAAACAGGCATTAGTCAAACCACTTTTAAAAAGAGCAATTAAATTAGCTCTTAGCTCCATGGCTGCCGCCAAACCGGGCTCCTTTACCGGGTTCCCAGAATGGGGAATTACTGGGCCATTCCGAGTACGGAAGGCCCGGTAATTCCTCCCTCTGGGAACCCGGTCCCGGACCATCCCCATTCCCATCTGAGCCCCCATAGGGCTTAATGGGAATGGGAGAGGGAGCTAACAACGGGCCGATTACGACCGCCCGTTGTTTGCTCCCTCTTCCCCTCGCGGGACCCGGTAACGATGCCTGGTTTTACCAGGTGTCCTTACCGGGTCCCGCAAGGGGACCTCGTAATTTCGTGGAACGGGTTTAATGGTTCAGCCTCCATTAGCGGAGCCCGTTAACCCATACCGCAAAAGTTATAATGAGGCTTATAGTTTTATTTTGCATGCAACAGCAAATGTGCCGCAATTAAATGCACAGGCCTTTTAAACACTTTCCAGCCCCTTATGATATTTTCTGGATGAAGCTTGGTAATGAATTGTGGGTAATGTTTGTCATGTCACTTAAACCTCTATGCAGAAAATATTGTTATTCAGAGCCTCGACCCACATCTAGGGCTGATGCGTGCAGAGAGGTTTGAGACCCTATAGATTCCAGCTGCAATGCACACCTGTAAAAACCATGCACAATACGTATGGAGTCAATGTAGTACCGGCCCCCAACCATATGCATAACATCTGGCATTACCACGGTGATAAAAGGAACAGGGGCCTGGGAATACAAAGATCCTCAGGCCTTTGTCCAGCCCTCAGACAAAATACGTATAATTGCACAGACAAGGCTCTGGACACCAGTGTTATCAGCCTCGGTACTTTATAAGTAATTGACACTTTATTTAAAATGACCATATTCTTTTTAAAAAAAATGTTTTCACGTTTGTCAACTCTGATAGGGCTCATGGGGAGTGTACTAGTGGTGTGCGTTCGTTTTCACAGAATAGAGGCGACAAATGAGATCAAAAGAATCTTTTCTGAGGAATGTAGGGCTTCACTGGGATTGGCCGCCTCCTCCATCTTTTTAATCATACACACGTTCCTTTCAATCAAAGAGAAAAATGATCAAGGGTTTCAGATCTTTGCTGACACAAAGAATCGGCTATGGATTTAAACAACCATTCCATGAGTCAATGAGTATATGAGTAGACAGGAAACCTCATACTGGTCCACTGAAAATGGCAGCAGATTGTAACCAAATATTTGGCACTGAAACAAAGATGTTGAGATTGAGCCTAAAAATTAAACAACTCATGGCATGAATATGTATGCACAGAATCACAGTTTCATATGTGATCCCATTCTCAATTCGAAAAGGATCACGTGAGAGGTGCGTTTGAGCCCCAGAATAATGCTGTATCTACACATTTTCTTCTTAAAGATGGTGGGTCAAGCAGGTGTCAAGTTTAAATTAATGTATAACATCACATCATATCTGGTACTTCCAATGAAGTCAATTAGGGTGATTCTTAGACTTAAATATATGAAAATATCACTAAAACCGAAATTTGACACAAGCTACCAAGAGAAAATTTCAAGAACAACTTATATACCATTACTGCATGTCATAAAAATCCAATAAAGGGAAGGGTCTGCATGATGTAGAGTCATGTGAGCGTTTCAGTTATTCCCTATGGTGCTGTCCCATTGGACACCATTGGACTCCATGGGGAAATGCCATATTACTAATTCTGCTAATATCATATGCAGCATTGATTTTGAATGTGGAAAATGTCATGCTTGGTGTAGTGGTTGAAATACTCAACCACTATATCACATGAGGCACTGACAGATCTATAGAGAACCAAAAGAATGAAATGCTGGGAAGTGTGGTTCTAATTCAAGTACATAGGTGCTGGAAACTAGTCAGAGAGCGATGAAGAAATGCAACAGTGGTAACAGTGGCTTTAGTAGTTTGTAGCTGTGTCTCTGAGCAAGCATAGTGATTTAGGACAGAGAATATACCACTTTTGCAGTACAGGGGAGCACAGAATTGTCACCTGGAAAGGGTATAGTAGCACCAGCCTTTTTTATTTCTATTATTAATATAAATATGCTATTAATTCCATCACAGAATGGATGGTCTGTTACTCAGACCTCCCTTTCAAAAGCTGCATGCCAAAAGCAAAACATACACATGTGCACTGCTGCATCAGCCTCCTGATCATCAGCTCCTGCTCTCCAGTGTAACAGAACAGGTTCAAGGTCGCAGGTGCTTGTTTGACAGATGTTGTGACACCCAAGTCAGTATAATGGAGAGGTAACATTTAAGTTTGCAGCTCAGTTTCAAATTCCATGTGAATATGATACAATCTGCAACTTGGTGGCAGGGTAATTTGAAAATATAAGCCATGGCAAATGTGGTGTAGCAGTGGAGTGTTTTGTAATGGGGCAGATGCATTTGCAGGTATCATCTTCTACCCCTACTCAGATAAATATGCAAGTACCAACTCCTGTCTCTACACCTCACCATTACCACCATCAGTAAAGGTGAGAGAAAATACTGAGCTTAGGGCCCTTTAGGAACGTGCATGAAATGGATGAATTTACACAGAATATCTCTGAGTCCAAATAACCATACCAACTCAGGAAGATGGCAAAGTACTGTTTTATTAACAATTATCTAAAACAGGGGGTTACAACGGACATCAACGGACGTATGCTCAATTTCTCTCAGCAATCTTTTCATTAAACAAAGGTTGTATACCAGAAATACATCAGAGGTGATGTCATACTATGTGGCAAATAATGAAAAACCTACTAGGGATCAGGATTGGATCAAGGTGAACATCTAAGTATACTATCGATAGGAACTAGGATTATAATTGGCTGCCCACTCTCAGGTGGTCAACGTATGCCTAGCTTTAAAGCATGTCATCTTCATCAACATTAGATACACAGTTTCTCATCGGTTATCAAACTATGAGCTCCTTCATTACATGGACCACTACAATTGGTTGGCATGCTTGTTTCATGTCTGGAACTTTCGGTTCACTTAGCAGAACATAAACCCAGACCCGGGTTCAAGGAGATGGACCTGACTCTACCTCCCCACCCAATTAGCCCAACATCTCTTCTGGCCTTCTGCCATGAAGATTGTCTTTGAACTTGGCATTGCAGAATATCCTTGTCTCTGAGAATACACAGGAGTGAGGGCACTCGCTATCGTGTTCTAGGACTCCAAGTTCAAACTCTTTTTTCATCCTTGGCTCACGTGACAGGAAACCACAATTCTGTCAATTTTACAACTTTTAAATGCCTTAAATGAATTAAACTTGGCACTCTTGGTGCCCTTTCTTTGTACCTTAATAAGGGATGATTTATCCTTTGCACGTTCACTCCTTTCCAGAATAGATAACTGACCTTGGCAGCTTCAATCTTGACTTCAGGCTAGACAACCTCGCCATACAACTCCACGGTTCAGCTTATTCTTTCTGAAATATAGTTTTTCCCTTTCCTCTTCATGGGTTTGGCTTCATGATACCAATGGCCAGTTTATATACAATGGCGGCTTCACCTGCATTCTATTCACTATAGCCAGCCTCTATGATGACTAAGTCTACTTGCATTTCAGCATCTGTCCAATTATTGAAAGGTTGATTCTCTGCAGCACAATATGCATGTGTAATCTTCCTTTGCATTTTTTTATTTTTTTATTGTTATGGTTGTAAATCAAACTTTCAATAAATAAGAAACATTAAATTACAGCTTTTACAATATTATAAAATAAAAAATAAAAAAGTAATATTGAATAAACTAAATATAAACAATCAGAGAGGCACAAATAGTCTCATAAAATATATACATAGCAAACAAAATGTCATTATACAAATAATGATTCAAAGTATTATCCACACAGTGATTATCAATTAGTGTGACAATCTATAATTAATAACAATAAAAAGAACCAGGTACCATTTTCATTTATAACAAGATGAATTTACCTTCTCTGACCCTGAAATCTTAATCATTTATGATATGATATGATAGGTTATTTATACCTAGAGGTTTCTAAGCGCAGACAAGGGGATCGAACCTGCGTTGCTCTGCGTCGTCTTGCTTCCAAGGAGAGAACGTTGCCCCTGAGCTATTCTCCTGAGACTCCGGAGTAATTTAAATCTCTAAGAAAATTATGAATCTCACAATTGTTATTTGTACCATAGGCAGATTGGTATGAAAAAGTTTGTTCCACAATTTTTCTGATGTTAGATCTCTGTAGCATTCATAATATGGCTTGAATAAAACATTATGCTGATGTATCAGCTTTGGGCATTCTGTTAATAAATGCTGTAACGTTTCTGTCTGATCTTTAATGCAGCAGAATCGACAGAAGTTCTCACATTCCAGAATTCAATGTCACTGAGCTTGAATTTCCATGGTTTTACATATGTTTAGTCTATAACGCAATGAGACATGTCAGTATTTCGGAATAGGAAATTTAAGTAGATAGGACTCCATGGTTCGAAATGTCTTTTCTCTGAAAGGATTGTCTTTAAAAACTCAGTAAGTCTTATAGGTTTCTAATGTACATACCCAGTCTGATCGCCATAGCTTTAATTTGGCTTTGTTTGGATTCAAAATTAATAGATCTTCTGAGATTCCAGCTGCATCCATTGCAGTGACCACATGTTTCCTCCATTGTTTAGGAAAACATTCCATTCAATTAAGCATATATTTTGATATTTTAGCCAGCAAAAGATTTGAATCAATTGTCATAAGACATTTCCTGTACAACCTAGGTTCTTCCATAAATATAATGCATATAATGATGGTAAACCTAGTTCAAACCTCGAAATACACATAGGCTGACTTTTGGGAAGACTCAAAACTCACATCCAAAGCAGCCTTCAATTTTTGTCCAATAGTGCATGGTTGAATAAGGTTTGGTTTCTGAGCCGTACAGTATGATTGTATGATAATAAGGAACAGAAAGGCAACAAGAAAAATCATGCAAATATATATCATGCAAACAAATCTTGGCATCCATTTCACGTGCAATCCTACTGCTGGCTGAACATGTTCATTCTCTATAGCAATGCCATTTTATTCATTAATCATTTTTAATGCAATCATCGAGTTTCTTTATATTTGCAACTGTAAAATGTGTTCAATTATAGCAATAAGAAGTCTTCTTATCAATGGACCATTTTTAGAATCCTCGAAGAAACTGTGAATATTAACATCTCTTCTAACAAGAGCAGGGTAAGATTGAAGTATGAACACAAAGACAGCAATCACAAGCCGATGAACGTCACTGTTGGCAGGTACCATGTGTTTTGATCACTTAAAACAGATATTCTCCACCATATAAATCTGGATACTGGTCTCTTTTCCAATTTCTGATCAAGGACTGATGTTTAGGCATAACTCTGATTCATTATTCTCTGACTTAATGTATTTCTAAAAGTTCATTAAAAGATTCCTGGAATTCTATGCAAGTCCTTGCACTCTCTACTAAAATGTATATGAGGAATGTCTATTAAATTCAAGTCCAAATAGAGTACACGTCAATCACTTGTTGTTTTATTGTTCTTCTTCTTGGTCATACATCGGGACTGCACATGTGGAAATTCTTCTTCTTGTCTTGCTTCTGGATCAGCAATGATGAGTGGGAAGGTCTAACCTTTTTTAATCTTCATGGCCCTCATGTGCAGCCAAACCCTTCTTCCTTGTACTTTAACTGCAGAAGGGGGCACTTCCTCAACAATAAAAGGGCCATGGAAACATGCCTCAGGCCAGTTCCTGGTAAAACGTTTACTTAACACTAGGTCCCCAGCATATAACTTAGGTGATGGTAATAGTTCACTTGGATTGGATGCCGAATTATCTTATTCTGTGTTCATAGACCGATCCCCCTGGTGCTTGGCTTGATCTGAAATTTAGGAAGTGCTAGAAGTCATACATATCAAATAATCATGTATCTCATCACCTAAAGTTTTAGCTACACTCTGGGCATAATTTCTTATCCTAGACAGAGGTGTAAGGGGCATTATCATTTGACACCCTGTCACTAGTTCATGCAAGGTGAGGTGGTGGCCCGACCCTAACTGATTCCGAAGGGTATATAAGGCCAGGGGTAGGCAATACAGCCATCCCTTTTTTCAGAGTCAATTTAATTTTGGCAATCCGTTCTTTGAGGAGGCTGTTGAGTCTCTCACATTATCTGTTTTCTTGCGGGTGATAAGCAGAAGAAAACCTGTGTTTCATTCTTAATAGAAGCGCTATTTGTTTGAATAACTCATTGACAAAATGTTGCTAATTATCAGATTGCAACACTTCACACACAACGCACCTTGGAAATACTTCACGCACTAAAACCTTTGATTTGCAAGTGGCATCAGAGGTATCAGGTAATATTATCCCCATATATATGGTCGCCGTAAATAATATCGCCGGGAAAAGGTCATGGCATATTATTTGGGTGACCATATATATGGGGAATGGGGCAAAAAAAAAAAAAGAAATTTGGGAGGTTGTTCCATGCAATAATGTTGTCACAAAAAAAGGCCATTTTTCGGCGATATTTTTGTATGGCGAGATTTTTGTGGCGACATTATTACATGGAACCGCATCAGAGTGTGTACATGGAACTGCCTCGATTCACCTCGAAAAGGGACACACCACCACTAATAAATACCTATATCCATTACATGTCTGCAGCATATCGACATAGTATATATGTAAATGCGGAAATGGACCACTTGGTCGAGGTATTACTCCTGTAATTGTTCCCAGTGTATGCCCAGCACTAAACCTTTGAGACACAATGCAATTCACCCAAAACAATGCAATGTGTTCCAACAAATTAGGAATGAACCAGTCTTCTGCAAACGTAGCAGCAAAACTTTCTCTAGTTACATGCGCGGGGTAATGCAGCTGTTCAAGCATAACTGTCAATAGAATTACTGGAATTACTGGCTCCATTGTTGTCCTGTAACAATAATGCAACTGTGAGGGATAAAGAACATCCCCTTCGTTTCCACAGTGCTTGCTCTTCCTGCAGTGTGCTTCCCTGAATCTCTATTAATTGAGATATTGACAATGTATTAAACTCCTCTTGTACTAACATAGTTGTAACTGAGTTCTCTTTAATACTCTCAGTATCAAAACTCAAAATTTCTGGAGAATATGCAAAACATGTGGCTTCTACGTCTGTGGCTTTGTTCCTGCAAGTGATCAAATCTGTTTGCTTAGTATGCACTGCGCATTTAACGACCACTATGGCTACTGGGAGTTGTAGTGCCTTAATGCTCCAGTAAGGATGCATGTTGTACTGCAGAGCCATCTGCACGGAGGTAGCCCCTCCTCTTCCAATGTGCCTTCCCTGCATGTATGGTTGACGTCACATAGGCAGAGTCACTGTACAAGTCACTTCCTGTCCTTCATGTTTCTCAAGCGCGACAATTAGGGCTACCAATTCTACTGCTTGCTCTGAAAAATGAAATGGTAGTCTTCCACTCGCTACTACCTCACATTTTCCATTTGATCTGTGTCTTACTAGTGCGTCCCTTGAATGCCTTTCCCCACTAGTTTGATTAATTTTTGAAGAAACATCAATAAAAAGAATCTCCCCTCCTGCTAAAGCATTCTCCTTTACACGGGGTATATCATCATAAAACTCGCCATAATAGGCACAGTCATGTACATGATCACCTTCTTTTATGAGTTCAGCTATGAATGTGGCTGGGCTCACTATTTTACATATTACATTTTTTATTGCTGGGTTGGAAATCATGACCTCGTATGCCACAGCTCTTTGGGATGTCAATGTGCCCCTTAGTTTCTCTAGAATGGCAAATAGAGCATGCTCCACATAATGAGTCTTAGAGGCGCCCATGACAATACTTGTGGACTTCTCAATTGCAAATGCGGCAGCTCCCAAAGATTGTTTGCAAGGGAAGTGTCCTCTCATAACTAGGTCTAGAATCACACTATAATATGCCAAAGGTCTGTATCCCAATGTGGTTATTTGTGTAAGCATTGCTGTCATTATTGACCCATCTGTGTGTGAAAACATACAATTCCTCAATATAATTGGAAGTTTCTAAAACTGAGGCTGTACAAATTGCTTTTTTCAGTTCATCAAATCCTCCCTCCATATCTTCGGTCCATTCTAGTTTTGTTTTACCAACTTGTACTTTCTTTAACGCTTGCAGAAGTGGCATTTTGCAGTACTATAATGAAACACCCAGGCTCTAACATAATTGCACAAACCCAGAAACTGTTGCATTTTATCTCGCAGTGTTTGGTTTTGACATTTTCATGATTGCCTCTGCACTCTCAGGTGTCACTTTCTTTTCTTCATACAAAATCAGCTGACCTATATATAACACCTCTTCTTGACAATATTGTAATTTCTCCTTGTCCACCTTATATCCTTTATCTGCTAGAATAGTCATTAATTGGATAGAGTCCTGCCTGCACTCATCCTCTGTGTTACTGCTAATCAATAGGTCATCTACATATTGTATCACAGCACTTTCGAGATTGATATTGCCTAAATCAATCTGTAAAACTCTGATAACGATCAATGGGGACTCACAGTGCCCTTGAGGCAGCCTGGTGTGTTTTACTATTTTTTGGTGAAACGTAAATGAAATCCAGTCCTGGGGGTCATTGTGCAGTGGGATTGAGAAAAACACATTTTTTTAAAATCGATAACTGTGAAGTATCGAGTTTCTACTGGGATACAACATAATATTGTCACCGGATTAGGAACTAAAGGAAACTCAGCATCTACAATCTGGTTAAGGGGTCTCAAATTCTGGATAAATCTCCATGACCCTCCTTTAGATTTCTTAATCGGATACACTGCGGTCTTGCACAATGACTCTGATGGCACCAGAATCCCCTTGATTCATCAGTGCCGAAATAGTCTGAAATATACCTTCATCAGCCTCTCAAGACATGGTGACTGTTTTGCTTGGGGTAATATTGCCCTTGGATTAAGCTTTATTTTAACCTCCCGTATTCCCTTCAATAAACCTACATCATAAGGGGCTATGGTCTGTAGGGCACTTAGCACATTTTCAAGATCCTCCTGAACAAATGCTGGTCATTCCCACATTATCGCCATTCGCTGTGGGACTCCCTTTCTCTCTATCCTTCTCCAGAATGTAATGCTCATGAAGAACACTACTTCGTCATCGCTTCTGCCTTCTCCGAACATATCATCGTCAATTACGTCAGTCAATCTGTACCATTCCTCAAGAGCTATCACTATTCTCCATGGTCACTCCTCATCGTCTACTCCTTCGAGCATTGAAGGGGAGGATAGGTCAATAGGACCCCCCCTCCCACTGCATCTCCCACCCTGGTGAAGTCTCATGACTCGTTGGCAGCCCACCTGCCCCCAGGCCCAGGCGGCAGGGCGGCTGCAGACCGACACGTGAGGCTGCACCACCACATCATGTGGCAGAGCACAGATGCCATCTTGGACTAAACCAACTCCATTTTGCTAGAAACGTTCAGATCTAAGCCAGGCAGAGCCAACGTGCACACTGAAAGCTGCAGCTTGACCCCCACTTGCCCGCTCTCACAAAGGCCCACGCTTCCACCACCCCCCACCGCATGGCAGATCCACTGAGGACTCGTTCTCATGAGCCACTAGACACGAACAAACAATAAAATAAAACACTGTTGCTGTTAACCTTCCGCAGTACATCATTTCCCCAGCCAGGAACAGGAACATTAGGAAGTAACTGAAACCAGCCCAGAACCTGCAGGCCCTGACCCTGTACCAAGCCCCCAGCATTAGACTGTGTGGCGTCTTACACCCCTACCGACCCCGAAAACTCTTGCAATGTGTAGAAACCATTTATGTAATATATGTCATGTTGACTAACATTCACTGCTAATGTAAAGAAGAATGAGTAAAGAGTAATATGCAACCGATATTGTTTATAATGTAGAGATGTACGAAGACTGGCTAGCTGATGACAATATGCAATAACACGTGTTGCCCTCTTTATACATACACCTGCCTAACACTATCTCATGTTCGTATGTCAACTATAAATGTGAATTGTTGTGATAAAGGGTATGGCCCCCAGTTAATAGCCCTTCAAATGCAAATGCATACGAGTCCTCTTAGAAACCCCACGTGTTGTTGTTCGCCCCTCACTCACGGGACAGTATACCGCCTTGTGCAGGATGCCGTGCACAGAGCTGCAAGGCCATCTCCCCCTCCTCCTGCCCAGGCCCTCCAGAGATAGCTGGTGTTCAAATAGCACAGCCTCGCCTCCCCTCCCGACCCTGCTGGACCCATTTCAAGCATCCGTCTCCCCCATGTCAGAGGCCGCCACAGCCTGACTCCATGATTTATGAGCTACCTGGTCCTAAATCCCACCGTCTCTCAGGCACTAGTCACATGCCCCCCACGGGCCAGTGGTATCTCCGTCGACCCCAAGTTAATGGCCCTAAAAAGGGGGGCGCCCACACATGTACCAACAGATCGTAATACCATCCCTCACTTAATTTGCCAAGACAGGGTGGCCAAGTGACCCCTCCCATGCCCCTGACTATGCACATGAGACCAGATTGTTTGAACCTAAGGTATCCTCCAAACTGATGTATTGGGACACTTCAGATCGCATATCAATGTCCTGTCTGCATATTGATCTAAGGTCAGCGCTTACAAGAGTTGCAAACCAACGGAAAGCATAAAGTGTGACGAATGGGTGTGAATGTGTGGCCAAAAGGGCAAATGTTAGTTTAGTTATCAATCATGGTTACAAGGCATGTCCGGCCCGGCACTCCACCCCGATGAGCCCAGCTGACCTTCCAATCCCATGTGGCACAGCTCCAACGTCAGCCAATCCTGGAGGAGCAGCTACCTATTGTTTATACCCCCTAGACATCACCACCCAATCCCCACGATTATGTGTCCCCGATAGCTTGAGTCACCTATGACGTGTCCTGGAAATAAGTAGGCATGTCTTTGCTACTGTCAGACAGAGCGCTCTCGGAGTTTACAGAGTCCTTTGCATGCCCTATATTGATCTATATAAATCTCTTTTGATCTCACCCGCACTTGGTCCTGGTCTCATTCCCCTTCTGGGGTGTGTCCTTTATTGACTCTCATTAAGGGTGGTGCGTTTCTGGGGACGCTTACATTCAGTGGTGACCCCATAGACGTGATATATTTCTTAACTTTAAACTGTCCCCTTGGCACGAGACGGCCCCGGTCGCAGTGGAGACGCACGGCGCGCCCACTCAACAGAGCCGGCCACCTACGGCAACTGGTACGCAGAGACGTGCGCACGCAGTTAGGGCGAGAGGGTACGGGTCCCGTTTGAAAAAACCCTTAGTACCGCTCGCCGAAGCCAGGTGGGGCCATTGAGTGCGAGGCCCCGCCACTTGGATGGACCAAATCTGGAGAGTCTCGGATCAAGACGGGCACGTGAGTATTGAGTGCGAGCAATACTAAAAGGGGAAAAAATCTAGAGGACAAGGGGAAACAAGTCGGGACATAGAGGGGACTTTTAATTTCTAATACTTTCTCTTTCTTTGCATATGGGCATTGGGATACAAAAGTGAAAAAGGGAAAAGAGGACGGGAACCTAACTCTGCAAGGGGGTAGAAGGTGGCGCAGCATAGTGCTATCTCGACTAGTGCTGGGAATAAGTACAAACAGCGAAAGAATAAATTAAGGGTGTCTGAGTGAAGAGATACGGAAAATATGTCAGGACTAGCTTTTCTTTCTCTTATTCTTCTCTAATTCCTCTCCTCTGGGCTAAAATAAGGTCTAGAAAAAAATAGATATAGATATATATAAATAAACAAAAGAAGCGGTGTGAGGGTTAGAGGGGGTTGACGTAGAAGGCGAAGGGCAAGGCCGGGCTGGGTAAATGCTATATGTGTATGCTGAGGTATGATGAATGTCTGTTGTGTGTTGTGCACATTGTGTCTTTATGGTTTTTTGCAATCAATTGACACTATATAATAATACTGATTTAAGTACTTTCTAGGGGGTACGGTCAATGTAAGTGTGACCTGGTAAGATTTGACAAAGCAGCGCCTTTTGTTGAGTAAAGTTGTAAATTGATTATTAGAACCTGAAAGTGACTAAAGCCCCATGCACACAGTTACCCACGCATAGTGACAGAAAAGATTGACACAAGACAATAGAGTAACACAGGTCTAGGCATGGGAGCGGAGACACCCTTAGCGCACATTTGTAAAAGTTTGCTTGGACATGCAGAAAGAATAACCAAGTACCATGACCAGTGGGTCACGGAACTAAAGGGGGAGGGTCTCCCCCAGGTGTGGCCACAAGGAGGGTCCTTTGATAAAAGTGTTCTGGACATGGTAGCCACCTGCATATTCCTAAAATACAAAGGAAAAAACTTTCATAACAGGAGAGAGATACTAGATCTATGGCAATTATTCGTGGAAATTCCTCCACAAAAGAAAATAGACACCACACTTGATCAACCTGCCCTCACAGCTACCCCATCAGCACAAGCAGAGGGTGGCAAGGAGGACTGGGGGAAAGAAGGAGTGATAGTGGTGACTCGATTGTACCCACTTCTGAATAAGCCCCCACCTGCTGAAGGATACAGTGATCCCACATAGGTTCCCACTAGTACCCCCGCCCCCACAGCACGGCCAACTGCACCACCACCATATGAGTGCCCCCGATCAAACAGACAGGTGAGTACCCCCTCAGTAAACATATGTAAGTTAACAGAAGACTTAGACGCCAGGCTCTCGATAGCCAGAGAAGAGTTGTCGAGGATACAAAGCATATGTGAACAAGATGGGCCCAGTACAACAAGGTCAGAATGAGTGTCCCGGTCCCACACCTTAGATAAGTCAAATGAGGAAGGTTGGAAGAAAGGGGAGATACTATTCAGAATACAAGAGGAGCACACCCAGATAGTAGAACTGGGAGCGAACAATACAGGAGGAAGTGTAGAAGGAGGAGAAATGGAAGGTGATGGGAGAGAAGAGCTGTGGTGTGACATAGAAGAAGACGAGCAGGAAGCTGGGCTATTAGGAATGGCGGCAGGAGGTGGTTTAGTGGAATTCGGGGAAACACCACTGGGGAGGACAACGGAACAGGAGTGGACAGGGAGATTAAGAAACAGGACGGGAAGGATAGCTATGGTGGGGAAGAAAGGAACAAAAGTGAGTATTGGGAAAGGAAGTAAGGGACGATTACAACTCCCACTAATACATTGAGGGGCGGGAAGACCAAATTATATACCCTGGGCACAGATGGATAAGGCAAACTTACTAAAATCACTGCCCCCGCTATCAGGTGGAGCTAGCAAGTGGATATATGCCTTCGAGAAGCACACCGCAGGGGTGCCCCTGGCCATAGGAGATGTTAAAAGTTTACTCGTGTCCGCAGTCGGGGACCAATCGGACAGGGTGTGGGAAAAAGCAGGTTTCCCAGGAATAACACTGGATAGTGACATACATGATGGCGCTGCCTTCAATACAGTGCGCGCGTGCGTTTGGGACGCATTAAGGGAAACGTTCCCAGACACACCAGATTTACAGTCGGTAATGCAATGCACTATGAACGATGGGGAAGAGGTTATGGATTACATATTTCGAGTACAGGGGATGTGGAGAGCTGAAATGGGTACACCATATGACCAGTCAACATCTTTATTTTACTTCATAATAAAGAGGGGGCTTCCAAAAGAAGTGCAAAAAGCACTTGACAAAATAGCAGGGATTGAAGCGAAAGGATGGGCAGAGATACAGAGCATAATAGTGCACCATTGCAAAAGAATCAAGGAGGTGGCACAAAAAAGGCTAGCAGACGAAGCCAAGTTAGTACAAACGAAACTGGTGAAGGTCGCTGCAGCTGTAGCAGCACTCCCACCTGATAGAGACACGGAGGAGGAGGAGGGACTGGTAGCGATACAGGGGAGGATGGCTGCAAATTGGGCAGACAACGGGCAAAGACAGTGGAATGGACAGGAGAAATACGGAGGGCAGCAGTGGCAAGTGTGGCACCCCAGCAACAGGAGAGGTGGATACAGAGGGCGACAAGGAGGTAGACAAGGATACGGAGGTAATGGCGGAAATGGGGGGCCTGGACCCAGAGGGGGACAAGGAAACTGTTGTTATTGTGGGAGGTGGGGACATTTCTCACGCGAGTGCAGAAGCAGACCTAACCCAAGTAACCAAGTTGAGCAATATTGCGGGCACCCCTTCTGGGGAGCCCATACGGGTTGCCCCGGGACGGGGGAAGAGAACTACAAGAACAAAGGGGGCAAGAGCAGTACAGGGAACGACCACACAACGTTCAACAACATCCACAAAGCAGTGAGCACGCACCTTCCCTACACTCAGAACGACCCCTTCACTACAACATCAAACGGTGCGCCTGCCCCATTTGGAGGAGTAGCAGTAGTTTCAGGTAACGTTTTCAGCCAGGGGTGTACAACCAGGCATCCAGCATAGGACAGCCCACAGAGAACACTCGCGTGTCCAATCCTATCGACAACCTTGAATGTAAACGAGGAACCATTGAAAGGGGCAGAGATAGGAAATAAACAATTCATCTTTATGGTAGATTCGGGAGCCAAAAATCATGCATACGTGAAGGCCGTTTTCCGCTATCTAATCGTAAATTGGAGATGCAGGGGTTCTCTGGGGCGGTGGTTGAAGTTCCTTACACAGAAGATTTGGACGTGACAGTGGGGGGAAAAACAGTAAGGGCACCCCTATTGTATTATGAGCAATCCCCTGTCAACCAGCTGGGAAGGGATCTCCTCAGCAAACTGAACATGACTATTTCATTTACCAAGAGAGGAGGGATTGTATATTCAACCCCAGGGATGTGTTCAATGCGTGTGATGCTAGTGATATATTCAAGAGCGACATGCCCAGAGGTGCGCGGCATACCCGTAGACCAAGATAGGTTCATCCATGGGTTAAAAACATGGCACGGGTGGTCCCAGAGTTGAAAAAACTAGAGTGGAGAGTACCAGCAGAATTTGTTTTCCACCCAATTGCCCGCCCTGAGATAATGCCAGGGACAGTGATGTCACTGGACATACATGCAGTACAAATCGCAGACAAAAGAATAGCTGTAATTGCAATGGACATACATGGCTGTGAGTGGCGTACGGTATTTATATGCATAAATGCTGACATTGCACTTCAAGATTTGTCAGACGAGGAACTTTTCACAGATTCAGAGAGGGATGGAGAAATCATCATGGAAATAGCCATCCCTTGTGAAATAATGATACAGCAGAGGCAGGTGCCTGTACAGTTAATGGCAGTAGTGGGGGCCCCGCCTTCGTTCTTTAATGATGACATGCAGTCGGTGCCCTGGCAATTGTGGACAACAGGTCCACATGATGTAGGACTACTATGCGGAGTAACACCAGTGAAGATCAACCTTAAGCCTGGAGCAATTCTGCCCCGGGTCAAACAATACCCCTTGTCCCGGGAAGCAGAAGAGGGAATAAAAGAAACAATAAATGCCCTACTCGCACAGGGGATAATAGTACCCTCAAACTCCCCGTGTAACACATGTATTTACCCAATCAAGAAAGCGAACGGAGGGGCCTGGAAGATGATCCAGGACCTGCGCCCACTAAATGACGTCATCCAAAAAGAGTTCCCTTTGGTCCCAAACCCAGCATCCATTCTATGCAGCATCCCAAAAGACGCATCTCGCTTCACCGTGGTGGATTTGAAAAATGCATTCTTCTCAATACCTCTCACAGAAGAATGCAGAGACCTGACAGCATTCACCCTAGGGGGAGGAGGTATGAACACTGCAGATTGCCCCAGGGTTTTTGCGAAAGTCCCAGCATATGCAACAGAATATTGCACGAAGATCTTGGGAACATGACAGCCGACAGCACGATAATACAGTACGTGGATGATTTGCTGATTTGCAGCAAAAACGAGGAAGAGTGTAGAAAAGACTCCATTGCCCTTTTGACTTTACTAGCCCAAAAGGGGTACAAGGTGGACAAAGAAAAGTTGCAATATTGTCAACGCTGAATGCTACACCTAGGACAATTGATCTCAAAAGATGGCAAGAAAATAATCCCTGACAGAGTAGCAGCCATCTCGGCTGTAGGGAGACCAAAGACAGTGAAAGACATGCAAAAATTCCTAGGGATGTGCAACTATTGTCGTGCATGGATATTAGACTATGCTGCACATACACACCCATTGCTCCAGGCACTCAAAGAAGCCCAGAAGGAAAATACAGAGATACAGTGGGATTCAGAGTTGTGCGATGCATTCACATCACTCAAAGAACTCATTTCAAGCGCACCAGTGCTCGCTAACCCAGATTATGAAAGGCGAGTTCTACCTGTTCTCGCACTGCAAGGGAGCACTCATGACAGCAGTCTTAACACAGAAAACATCACTAGGTCACAAGCCTCTGGCATACTACAGCGGGACATTAGACGCAGTAATGCAGGGACATTTCACGTGCGAACAGGCTCTCGCAGCCGCTACGTTCGCCATTGAAAAAAGTGCAACCATAGTAATGGGGTGCTCACTGACACTGTATGTAGAACATTCATTGTTCGCCATACTAGAGCGATCAAAAAACACGCTGACCACAGAGAGAGCTACCGCATATGAGGTAATACTGTCAAGCGCCAATATACATGTAGTAAGGTGCAAGGTAGTCAACCCTGCACGATTCATCTCAGAACCCTGCACTGTGGATGATGTACAGGCACATGACTGTGCAACATATAAGGGCGAGGAGAATGGAACAACTGTAGTGAGTGAGAACGCACTGACTGAAGGAGAGATATTCTTTATAGACGTGTCAGCTTCCATAAATTCAGAAACTGGAGAAAAACATGTGGGAGTGGCAGTCGTGCGAATGGAAGAAGGTGAGTATGAGGTCCTTATACAGCAGTGACTGCCGGCCTATTTCTCGGCACAGGCAGCAGAACTGGTAGCATTAATTGAAGCACTGCGTGCAGCAAAGGGGTGCGCAGTGACAATTTACACAGATTCAGCATACATGGCCACAACAGTACACAGAGGACTTGCAAGGTGAGGAAGAAGGGGGTTCAACAGGGCAGACGGTTCGCCCGTACAACATGCAGAACTACTAAAGGAACTCACAGAAGCGTTGAAAGAACCCACCGTGGTAGCAATAGTAAAATGCCAGGCCCACACCAATAATACAAACTTTGACTGTTTGGGAAACGCGGCAGCAGA
This sequence comes from Ambystoma mexicanum, assembly GCF_040938575.1. Lineage (NCBI taxonomy): Eukaryota > Metazoa > Chordata > Amphibia > Caudata > Ambystomatidae > Ambystoma > Ambystoma mexicanum. The sequence goes on from NC_090941.1 coordinate 921,234,607, forward strand.
CGCAGCCTCCAAAGAAGCATCATATCTAAAAAAGGAAAAACAGGTGAGTACTTAGTGCGGAAAGAAGCGGAGGACGATGTTCCAGACAGGTACAATGCCATGCCAGTGTCTCAAATATTGGAGCTATAGGAAGGGGCAACTGAGGACGAAAAAGAATTGTGGACAAAAAGAGGGTGCAGCCAGTCCACCACTTATGGTGGCAAGACAACACAGGTAAAGTAGTCATGCCAACTAAGTTATTAGAAATAGCATTCCAGCAGCTACACTTCCCAGCGATCAATGCAAGACAACACATCGCTGCTGAGATACAGGAACACTGGTTCATTCCAGGCTTACAGGAACAACTCTCTAAGCTAGCAATGGAATGTACAACGTGCCAGATATACAACTCCGGCATGACTCTAAGAACACTGAGGGGAACGATACCCAAGCAGGTTGGACCGTTCAGAGAGCTGCATATAGATTATGCAGACATGGGTGAAAGGTGCAACGGAGCGAGGTACATGATAGTGGTAGTTTGCCCCTTCTCACGGTGGGTAGAAGCAGGTCCCTGTGCCCGCTGGGGAATTTGTGACATAATTCGCTCTGACAATGGCACACATTTTGTGAATGTTCTCTTCAAGGAAGTAACATCAATGCTAGGAATCAAACACAAATTATGCTCGATTTATCACCCGCAAAGTAACGGTGTGGTAGAAAAGATAAACAGATTACTAAAAGGGAGACTCTCAAAACTGTGTTTCACCCTTAAGAAAAACTGGGTGCACTGTCTCCCCTTGGCCTTGTTTGAGCTGAGGAATCAGCCCAGCAAAGACCACCATCTGTCACCCCATGAGATTGTGACAGGGAGACGAATGCACACAGCACATTCACCTCTCAGTAGACATTCAGATGCACTCATAAGCGCTACTGTACTAGGAGAGGAATTCAACGACTACCTGACAAAACTCACTAAGGCAGCATGCATGATAGCAAAACAACTCGCACCACCATTCATAAGTGAGGGGGAAAATGAAACACATACTCCAGAAAAAGAAAACCCAACGGGTCAGCTGGAACCGGGTGAGATGGTCTATGTTAGGAGTTTCATTCGTAGGTGGAATGCTCCAAGATTTCAGGGCCCATACGAGTTACTGTTTTGCACGCCCACGGCGGTGAAAGTGAAGGGCTTGAGATATTGGATACATTTGACAGACGTACGAAAAGCCTATGACAATGTGGTACCAGTAGAAAGTGCAGAGGGCCCTGTCAGGGAAAAAGTGGAAGAATAAGACAGTAATTTAGTAAAAAAAAAATACAAAAAAAAAAATTACGCACATGAACATGCAAGGTTTACTGAATGACAACTGTTTTATAACAATGTTTATGGCAGTATTAAATGAAAATGACATGTTTTTCTTTGTCTCTTTTCCTCTCTCTCTCTCTCTCTCTCTCTCTCTTTCTCTCTCTCTCTCTCTCTCTCTCAATCTCTCTCTCAATCTCGATCATCATTCCAAAGTTGGAAATGCAAAAATGATTGCAACTATATACTTAATGTGCCTTTTTATGTTTTAACGTATAGGAGTAACCATGGCAACGAACAGGCCGCCTGCAACAATTAGAAATAGGGACGCTAGGAGTAGAAATGTTTTTGATTTACGAACATACTCATATGAATGCGGGTTGACTGTCTGTGCAATTATATTCTTCACACTCATGTTTGGCCTAATACTCTATTGGATAATAGCATTTATCTGCATTGAGATAAATGAGGGGGGAGGTAATGGAACCAACATGGAAAATGTAAGCAAACCGTTTAAGGAGGGTAACTATTTAATATGGGATGGCTTTCAACTGGTATGGGGTACGGCACACATCCAAACCAGGCAAAATGTCAGAACGGTACTAACAACGAGTCAACCACCCCTCTGAAGCCCCAACACAATTCTATAAATTTTAGTGCACATGAACTAAATGACCGGCATCCATCTGTTATATCATGGCTATATGACACCACTGCTACCCTGCCCACAATGACAACCGATACTCCTAGAGAAAATCACTACACCACAGAGAGAATAAAAGAGAATACTGAAATGGCTGACAAATGTATTACTCTGTACGAGGAGTGGGAGGGGGGGGTGGGGAGAGGGAGTCCCTATTGCATGCAGCAGAAACGCGAAAACATTTCTTAAAAACAGGAGAAGGAGGGAGGCGGGTAGGAAGAGATATGACGAATATTATGGCCTAGGACTAGATACAATAGAAGATCCCAGGCACCCACACCAGTCGAATAAATGGTATGCAGACACTGCTAAACAAACAACTAATGAAAGCTGCTACGTGTGATCCCTGATCCCCCATGCCTCAGGCACACCTAAAGTTTTAATGCCACAAGAATTGCCTCTCGGAGATGCCCAGTGTCTCCTCCATCTCACCATGTGCAGAATTAAGAACACCTTCCAGGCACACACGGGATCTTTTGAAATGCTGCAGAACGAGAAAACATGCTACTCGAGAGCCAAAGGAGTGGTGTGTTTAAAAGAACCATTTTTTCGTAATAAAAGGAACACTATTTTCGGAAAACAAATGGAAAGATGATGTGGTAATGTGCAAGGCTGAAGCACTGCAAGGGCTACCGACCGAAAAACTACAATGGATTGCAAAAATGTGTACCACAGTCTGGTCAGAACATATAGCAAAATTGACCTGGGTGAGCGCTATAGAAAAAGCATTGAAACTACAGAAAGAAATCTCAAACGAACTTTGCTTCTTGGGAGAAGGGAAAATCAACATGGGAAGAAACACGAACTGCAGTAAAAGCTTAATGATCCCAGATATGAAGAAAGGAACAGCAGCCCTAATGGACACTTACTGGGTCTGTGGCAAACGGGCGTACATGCACCTCCCACCATCATGGAGGGGCACGTGTTCCCTGGCGACACTGCACTCAGCTCTAATGGTAATACCGGAAAGCCACATCGGAGAAAGGGGCAGGACGATGACCCAAGCAGCAGCCAACGTCCCACCCACTGAAGACGCACCACTGTATGCCCTGTCAGAAGGGAACGCCGAAGGAATCGTATCCAGAAAATGGAGGTCGTCAAACTACATATCAAAGCCCTCCTCAGACCTTTTGGCACAGATCCCAGACAGGTACAGGCTATTCAGCTAAGCGGAAACCTTCTTCGCCTCCCTCATCCCAAGCATTCAGGCCCGGGCAAATGCAAAATGGCTACACATTACGCGGTGGGAGCTGATCCCATTGGCCAAAGACACTGAAGAAGGGTTCAACGTGATCAAGGTGGAGCTAAGGGCTCTAAGACTAATGACAATGCAAAACAGGTAGGTCTTAGACCTGTTTACGGCGATGGATGGAGGTGTTTGCCAAAAAATTGGAAGTGCCTGTTGCACTTTCATACCTTCTGAAGATTCTGATAACGGGACACTATCAAACGTCATTGCTGCAGTGCACAACCTAGGGGAAGGCATGAAGAAAGAAGGTGGTGCAGAATCAAGCACATGGTTCGACAACATTTTTTCATGGGTACCATCCTGGATGGGGCTCGCAGTGAAACTACTAATGCCCCTCATTGTATTTTTGCTTGTGATTTTTTGTGTGTGCCATTTGGGTCTTCGACGCTGCGCAAACGCAGTCCCAAATGGAGCGATGATGATGGTGACGATGGGCAACGCCAGAGGAGGGGCACGAATGCAACAGGAAGCACACGTACAAACTGGTGAGAATTCAGAGCCCAAGTTTAGAATGGTACCTATATATTATGACGGGGGATATAGTGGATAAGTTATATCATAACTCAATAAAGGAGCCCCTTGAACTAGAATGGTACACGGCGGTATGGGTGGACCTGGAGGGAGACAGGGATGTATATATATGACCTGCACACCAGATGAGTATTGTAACGCTCACCTGATTCTCGCAGAGGCGCCGGTCTTGACTGGGCGACTACCGTATCTTCAAAGGTGATGTGTAGCACCCGGTTGGCTCTTTGGGCTGGACCTCTGTGCACTGTATGCCTGACGTGTAGAGTAAGATGTCTTAGGTAAGTGAATGCCGAGCTCTCCATCTGCCTCGGGGCAGGGTGCTGTAACCAGTTTCTTCACTGGATAGGTAGCGCAGGCCTCTTGACTTCAGAGGACTGCTGTCCGTCGTTTACTGCACGAACGGTAAGTTTCGAGTCATTCAAATGTCTTTAAAGTCTTTAGTAATGATGTCTCTTGTTTTGCAGGGTTCCGGCGATGGCGGATGACAGGCTGAAGTGAGTTGAAGATGGAGCCCGTGTGATGAATAGAAGCGCCTGGAAGCACGTAAGTAAGCGCTTTTTGCCTGCTTCACGATGCACTCTAACTGTCTTTTTATTTTGCAGGTACGAGTTCGGAGCGGCTGCAGGGTGCCGGAATACCCACTGGATTAGATGTGGAAAGGAGTAATGGCACGTGAGTATTAAAGTTCCCCAATGTCTTTAAACGCACCTTGTTTTGTCTTTCAGATGCGGGATGCAGCGCCGAAGGCCTCCAGAGCGTGCAAAGAGTTGGTAAGATTTTGCCTTTCAGATGCCGGAATTCTAACCTGTTCTTTCTTGTCTTTATAGGTGTTGCTGAAGACTGGATTCAGGATGGTAAGCCTTTGCCTTTCAGATGCCGGAATGCTAACCTGTTCTTTCTTGTCTTTATAGGTGTTGCTGAAGACTGGATTCAGGATGGTAAGCCTTTGCCTTTCAGATGCCGGAATGCTAACCTTTTCTTTCTTGTCTTTATAGGTGTTGCTGAAGACTGGATTCAGGATGGTAAGCCTTTGCCTTTCAGATGCCGGAATGCTAACCTGTTCTTTCTTGTCTTTATAGGTGTTGCTGAAGACTGGATTCAGGATGGTAAGCCTTTTTCCTTAGGCCCAGGACCGGATGCAGAAGACACGATGAGCGTTCTGCTGCAGAGGTTGCAGAATAACGCAAAGCAAGATTCATCCACCGGGTGTGGTTTAAATAGCCTCCTGTAGTGCTTAGGTGTCTCCTTCCACAGCCACGCCTAAGTAAGAAAAGAGTTCCTGGTAAGAAAAGAGTTCCTGCCTTCCAGAAGAGTTCCAGTGTTCTGAATCTAGGGAGTGGCTCCAGCCCCACCCAACAGGAAAAGTAGTTCCAAACAGAAGAGGATCAGAGGCTCAACTGGCAGGCAAGTAAGCAGCATGGTCTGCTGAAGGTAAGTCCACCCAAGCATTATGAGCCCGGCGCTTCCAGCGCTGGGACTGGGCATATTTATGAGCCTGGTGCCACTGGCGCCAGGACTGGGTCCAAAAGGTCCCAATTGGGACTGGTTGGCACTCGGAACCTGGGTTATGGATCTGCTTCCAAGGGAGTTGGGAAATCCCTGACCTTTTGGAAGCAGAGATCATGACAGTACCCCCCCTCAAGGCCCCTCCCAAACCGGGCTTCTCCGGGGGTTTTGGCTTGTCAGGAAATGGTCGGTGAAATCTTTTGATTAGGCGAGGAGCGTGGACATATTCAGCAGGTTCCCAGGATCTCTCTTGGGGGCCGTAGCCTTTCCAGTCAATTAGGTAGAATAGTTTAGATTTGGAGATCTTGGAGTCCAGAATGCTTTTGACTTCAAACTCGAGTTCTCCATCCACTAGGATAGGTTTTGGAGATTTGGTTAGTCTGGTTTGAGGTTGCACGGGTTTTAATAGAGAGACGTGGAAGACCGGATGTATCTTCATGTGCGGGGGCAAGTCCAACTTGACCGCTACTGGGTTTACTATGGTAGTGATGGAATAGGGACCAAGGTATCTTGGGTTGAATGTGCGTGGCCCTTTTAGAGATAGATATTGGTGGATAACCAGACTTGATCCCCTACTTGATAGTGAGGGGCTTCCTTCCGATGTTGATCTGCTCCTTTCTTGTATTGTTCTTTAGCCCTTTGAAGGTGAAAAACAGCTTCCTTAAAGGCTTGGGTGATTGTAGAATGCAGGTAGTCTACTGCTGGTGTTTCAAGATCTTGGAGGGGATCCAACTCCGAGGTTCGAGGGTGACTGCCGTACAAAAGAAAAAACGGGGTTTTCCCAGTTCTCGAATGGACAGAGTTATTGTAGGCATACTCGGCTATCCAAAGGATATCTTTCCAAGTTTTTTCAGTTTGTTGCAGCATGCAGCGTAAATACTGTTCCAGAGTTTGATTGGTCCTCTCGGTTTGTCCGTCGGTCTGAGGGTGGTGACTGGTCGATAGTCTCACATCAATTTGAGCCGACCGACAGCAACTTCGCCAAAAATGAGAAATAAATTGACTACCTCGATCCGAAATTAGAACCGAAGGAAAACCGTGCAGTCGGACGATGTTTTCGAGAAATTCTCGGGCCAGAGTTGCTGCTGTTGGCAAGCCTTTGAGCGGAATGAAATGCGCCATCTTGGAGAATAAGTCCACGATTACTAGAATCGTATTGTATCCGGAGCATGGAGGTAGATCGGTGATGAAGTCCATAGAAAGCGTATGCCAAGGGCGAGGTGGGATGTCAATAGGGCGTAAGAGGCCTGCTGGTCTTTCCTTTTGACTCTTGTTTTGGGCGCATACTCCACAGGACATTATAAAGTCTCTGATATCTTTTTTCCAAGACGGCCACCAGAAGTAGCGCTTGATCTTTTCTGAGGTCTTGGCTATACCGGGATGACCTTCCATTAAAGAGTCTTGATAACAAGAGATTACTTTTTTCCGTAAATCTGTGCTGGGTAGGTATAATCGTTCTTGGAAATACAATAAGTTGTCCTTTACTGCAAAGTCCTTTCCCTGCAGATGCCAATTCTGTATGTCTGCTGGAGTTACAAGTTGCCTGGCTTTATCCTTAACTTCCTCTATGGATTCTGTGGCGATTACACCCAGAATTCTTTGTTCGGGAATGACTGGTACAGGTTTAGGGTTGACCAAGTGTTCTTCCACTCCCATCCGAGAAAGGTCATCGGCTTTACCGTTCTTTGTACCAGGTCGATAGGTAATTATGAAGTCAAACTCGGCAAAGAATAATGCCCAACGGAGTTGTCTAGAGGATTGGGCTTTTGCGGTCTTCAAATATTGCAGGTTTCGGTGATCCGTAATCACAGTAACGGTGTGTCGGGCCCCCAGCAGATAATGCCGCCAAGCCTTAAAGGCAGACTTGATAGCCAGAAGTTCGTTGTCAGTAATCGTGTAATTGATTTCAGGAGGCGAGAATTTGCGGGACCAAAATGCCACGGGATGCAACTGATTGGTTACCGGGTCCTTTTGTGATAGAACTGCCCCCATGGCAAGGCTTGAAGCATCAGTTTCCACGATGTAGGGGAGTTCGGGGCGAGGGTGTTTTAAGATTGGTGCAGAGATAAATTTAGTCTTCAAATCCTGGAAAGCTTGTTCCGCCTCGATAGACCATTCAAAACGTTTGTTTTTCTTTAACAAGGCAGTGATGGGCTGGACTATTCGAGAGAATTCGGGGATAAACCTGCGGTAAAAGTTAGCGAAGCCTAACATGCTTTGCACACCTTTTACGGAGGATGGTGATGGCCATTTGAGAACTGCATCGACCTTCTTTGAATCCATACGCACTCCGCCAGGTGATAATATGAATCCCAAGAATTCAACTTCAGTCACGTTGAAAACACATTTTTCCAACTTAGCGAAAGGTTTGTGTTGACGCAATCTTTCGAGGACCATTTTCACGTGTTTCCGATGTTCAGATTCCGATGAAGAATAAACGAGGATGTCGTCGATGTAAACAACAACACATACATCTATGAGCTCTCTGAGGACATCGTTCATAAAATATTGAAAGGCGGCCGGGGCATTGCAAAGTCCGAAGGGCATGACCTGATATTCAAATAGCCCATACTTGGTGCGGAAGGCCGTCTTCCATTCATCGCCCTCTTTTACTCGTACCAAGTGGTAAGCTCCTCTAAGATCCAGCTTTGTATATATGCATGCTTTTCTGACTTGGTCCAGGAGTTCAGGGATCAAAGGTAACGGATATCTATTCTTAATGGTGATCTGGTTCAGGGAGCGATAATCGATACAAGTTCTAAGGTCTCCTTCCTTTTTTGGAACGAAGAACAAAGCTGAAGAAGCAGGGGACTTGGAAGGATGAATAAACCCATTTGCCAGGTATTGATCCAGGTATTGTCGAAGGTGAAGGTTCTCAGGCTCGGTGAGGGCATAAATTCTACTACAAGGAGGAGTAGATCCAGGTATCAGGTCTATCTGGCAGTCATAAGACCTATGAGGAGGTAGAGAGTTAGCCTGATCCTTCCGGAAAACATCTTGGTATTCTAGGTATTCGGGAGGTAACTGGGGAGTCTCTGAAGAAATTGCGGCCAGTGCAACACCAGGTGGAGGGTGACAAGTAGAGACACATTCTGGAAACTGGACCGTTCTTGCTCGCCAATCAATCAGAGGATTGTGTTTCTCTAACCAAGGTATTCCTAGAATAATCTGAAACTGAGGGGCCTTGATCACATCGAACACGATCTTCTCATGGTGTCCATCTTGACTTACTAGCGTCACCTCTTGAGTGGTATGCGTTACTGGCCCGGAGGCTATCTCCGTACCATCCACCGTAGTAATGACGTCCTTTACAGCCTTGGGACAAAGAGTTATATTCATCCTCAAAACCATTTCATGATCCACATAATTGCCGATGGCACCGCTGTCGACGTAAGATTCAATTGCATGTAATCGATCCGGATTATCAGGGCTAATGAGGACCATAGGTATCACGAAATGCGAGGTCACGGAACTGGTTTTCACGCTCGGCAAGAGGACCTCTATTCTTGTCGGGCGAGGTCGTTTCCCTGCTCAGAGTTTGTAACTTTGGTAACTGCAGCTCCTACTGCCTTCTTGGCAGGTTTCACCGGACAGTCTCGAAGAAAGTGCCCTGAGTTTCCGCAATATAGGCATAATTGCAACTGTTTCCTCCTTTCCCACTCCCTTTGTGTTAGAGGACCTTTCAGACCCCCTATTTGCATGGGTTCCCCGGAGTCTACTCCTTTGGAAGGAGTTGGCGGTTTGGAAAATACTCGAGCATCAAACTTGGAACGATCGGCCTTCCTGTTCTGCAGCCTGTGATCTATTTGAACGACCAAGTCTATATAATCCGAACAGTCTTGTGGGGGATTCACTACTTGGGCTAAAACGTCTTTGAGCTCTCCACGTAGACCTCTATAAAACAGCGTAATCCTTTTGTCCTCAGGCCATTGAGTTTCCACTATTAGTCTATTGAAAGATGCAATATAAGCCAAAAGGTCTTGATTACCCTGTCGCAACGAAAGAAGCTCATTGTCCAAGGCCTGCCCCTGTGAATGTCTTGCGAATAGTTTTTCCATACTAAGCTGAAAGGCTTGAAAATCATGGAGAACCGGATCATCTTGATTAACTAGAGGGATCGACCAGTCTGCCGCATTGCCACTAAGGTACGAAAGTACAAAAGCTACTTTTGCTTGATCAGTTGGAAAGGCTGCTGGCCGGCATAAGAAGTGCAACCGGCACTGATTGATAAATACTGCAAACCTCTTTGGGTCACCAGAAAATCGTTCGGGCGGAGCCAGAGGTACATTCCCAGGTAGGTTGATCTGCACTGGATTCATAGAGGATGTTGAAGGAAGATTTGCCCCTGATGCGGGTAACGGGGTCTGTCCGGCTTGTGACTGTAGCACTTGTCTAGCAAGATTGTCTGTTCTCTCCTTGGAAATAATTAGTTCCCTTCTTAGAGCATTCGTTTCCTGACGAGCTGCATGCACTTCTGCCCTTAATTCCCCAAGTAACCGGGCTAGGGGGTCAGTATCCGAGGTTTCCATAGCGCCTGGGCGAGAGTTTTGCGGTAGGCTTTGCGTTCTGTAACGCTCACCTGATTCTCGCAGAGGCGCCGGTCTTGACTGGGCGACTACCGTATCTTCAAAGGTGATGTGTAGCACCCGGTTGGCTCTTTGGGCTGGACCTCTGTGCACTGTATGCCTGACGTGTAGAGTAAGATGTCTTAGGTAAGTGAATGCCGAGCTCTCCATCTGCCTCGGGGCAGGGTGCTGTAACCAGTTTCTTCACTGGATAGGTAGCGCAGGCCTCTTGACTTCAGAGGACTGCTGTCCGTCGTTTACTGCACGAACGGTAAGTTTCGAGTCATTCAAATGTCTTTAAAGTCTTTAGTAATGATGTCTCTTGTTTTGCAGGGTTCCGGCGATGGCGGATGACAGGCTGAAGTGAGTTGAAGATGGAGCCCGTGTGATGAATAGAAGCGCCTGGAAGCACGTAAGTAAGCGCTTTTTGCCTGCTTCACGATGCGCTCTAACTGTCTTTTTATTTTGCAGGTACGAGTTCGGAGCGGCTGCAGGGTGCCGGAATACCCACTGGATTAGATGTGGAAAGGAGTAATGGCACGTGAGTATTAAAGTTCCCCAATGTCTTTAAACGCACCTTGTTTTGTCTTTCAGATGCGGGATGCAGCGCCGAAGGCCTCCAGAGCGTGCAAAGAGTTGGTAAGATTTTGCCTTTCAGATGCCGGAATGCTAACCTGTTCTTTCTTGTCTTTATAGGTGTTGCTGAAGACTGGATTCAGGATGGTAAGCCTTTGCCTTTCAGATGCCGGAATGCTAACCTGTTCTTTCTTGTCTTTATAGGTGTTGCTGAAGACTGGATTCAGGATGGTAAGCCTTTGCCTTTCAGATGCCGGAATGCTAACCTGTTCTTTCTTGTCTTTATAGGTGTTGCTGAAGACTGGATTCAGGATGGTAAGCCTTTGCCTTTCAGATGCCGGAATGCTAACCTGTTCTTTCTTGTCTTTATAGGTGTTGCTGAAGACTGGATTCAGGATGGTAAGCCTTTTTCCTTAGGCCCAGGACTGGATGCAGAAGACACGATGAGCGTTCTGCTGCAGAGGTTGCAGAATAACGCAAAGCAAGATTCATCCACCGGGTGTGGTTTAAATAGCCTCCTGTAGTGCTTAAGTGTCTCCTTCCACAGCCACGCCTAAGTAAGAAAAGAGTTCCTGGTAAGAAAAGAGTTCCTGCCTTCCAGAAGAGTTCCAGTGTTCTGAATCTAGGGAGTGGCTCCAGCCCCACCCAACAGGAAAAGTAGTTCCAAACAGAAGAGGATCAGAGGCTCAACTGGCAGGCAAGTAAGCCGCATGGTCTGCTGAAGGTAAGTCCACCCAAGCATTATGAGCCCGGCGCTTCCAGCGCTGGGACTGGGCATATTTATGAGCCTGGTGCCACTGGCGCCAGGACTGGGTCCAAAAGGTCCCAATTGGGACTGGTTGGCACTCGGAACCTGGGTTATGGATCTGCTTCCAAGGGAGTTGGGAAATCCCTGACCTTTTGGAAGCAGAGATCATGACAAGTATGCTAGAAGGGGGGAAAGCCTCCGGGGGTTTGCAGAGCTTGGATGCCAATAAAGGGAACGCCAGCCTGGGAAGAGGCAGTGTTAGCTGAGAAGGAGCGCGAGCGGCTGGGGAAGCTAAGGTATATGTTACTTAAGTAACGAAAGGGGGGAAATGTAGGGGAGGATAGGTCAATAGGAGCCCCCCTCCCACTGCATCTCCCACCATGGTGAAGACTCATGACTCGTCGGCAGCCCACCTGCCACCGGGCCCAAGCGGCAGGGCGGCTGCAGACCGACACGTGAGGCTGCACCATCATGTTATGTGGCAGAGCACAGATGCCATCTTGGACTAAACCAACTCCATTTTGCTAGAAACGTTCAGATGTAACCCAGGCAGAGCCAACGTGCACACTGAAAGCTGCAGCTTGACCCCCACTCGACCGCGCTCACAAAGGCCCATGCTTCCCCCACCCCCCACCGCATGGCAGATCCGCTGAGGACTCATTCACACGAGCCACCAGACACGAACAAACAACAAAATAAAACACTGTTGCTGTTAACCTTCCGCAGTACATCATTGCCCCAGCCATGAACGGGAACATTAGGAAGTAACTGAAACCAGCCCAAAACCTGCAGGCCCTGACCCTGTACCAAGCCCCCAGCGTTAGACTGTGTGGCGCCTTACACCCCTACCTACCCCAAAAACTCTTGCAATGTGTAGAAACCATTTATGTAATATATGTCATGTTGACTAACGTTCGCTGCTACTGTAAAGAAGAATGGGTAAAGAGTAATATGCAACCGATATTGTTTATAATGTTGAGATGTACAAAGACTGGCTAGCTGATGACAATATGCAATAACATGTGTTGCCCTCTTTATACATACACCTGCCTAACACTACCTCATGTTCGTATGTCAACTATAAATGTGAATTGTTGTGATAAAGGGTATTGCCCCCAGTTAATATCCCTTCTAATGCAAATGCATACGAGTCCTCTTAGAAACCCCACGTGTTGTTGTTCGCCCCTCACCCACGGGACAGTATACCGCCTTGTGCAGGATGCCGCGCACAGAGCTGCAAGGCCATAACCCCATCCTCCCACCCAGGCCCTCCAGAGATAGCTGGTGTTCAAACAGCACAGCCTCACCTCCCCTCCCGACCCTGCTGGAGCCATTTCAAGCATCCGCCCCCCCCCCCCATGTCAGAGGCCGCCACAGCCTGACTCCACGATTTACGAGCTACCTGGTCCTAAATCCCACCGTCTCTCAGGCACTAGTCACATGCCCCCCACGGGCCAGTGGTATCTCCGTCGACCCAAGTTAATGGCCCTAAAAAGGGGGGCGCCCACACGTGTACCAACAGATCGTAATACCATCCCTCACCTAATCAGCCAAGACAGGGTGGCCAAGTGACCCCTCCCATGCCTCTGACTATGCACATGAGACCAGATTGTTTGAACCTAAAGTATCCTCCAAACTGATGTATTGGGACACTTCAGATCGCATATCAATGTCCTGTCTGTATATTGATCTAAGGTCAGCACTTACAAGAGTTGCAAACCAACGGAAAGCATAAAGTGTGACGAATGGGTGTGAATGTGTGGCCAAAAGGGCAAATGTTAGTTTAGTTATCAATCATCATTACAAGGCATGTCCGGCCCGGCACACCACCCCGGCAATCCACCCTGATGAGCCCAGCTGACCTTCCAACCTCACGTGGCGCAGCACCAACGTCAGCCAAGCCTGAAGGAGCAGCTACCTATTGTGTATACCCCCTAGACATCACCACCCAATCCCCACGATTATGTGTGCCCTATAGCTTGTGTCACCCATGACGTGTCCTGGAAATAAGTAGGCCTATCTTTGATACTGTCAGACAGAGCGCTCTCGGAGTTTGCAGAGTCCTTTGCATGCCCTATATTGATCTATATAAATCTCTTTTGATCTCACCCGCACTTGGTCCTGGTCTCATTCCCCTTCTGGGGTGTGTCCTTTATTGCCTCTCACTAAGGGGGGTGCGTTTCTGGGGATGCTTACATTCAGCATTGCCATTTCTTTTCGTACTATAGCTGCATCCAACTCTATAGGAACAGTCTGTCCACCCTCCTCATTCATATGCATTTGTGGTCTGAACAAAAACTCCCCAGGTATCCTCACAATCTTTCCTACCTAGCCAGGTAGCCAAGTCAGTAAAATGTTTACCTCATACAGAACATTCTCTGGTTCTATTGGAACGCCTCTCAGAGCCACTTGCCCTTTGAAAGCCAATATAAACTCTCCCATGTTAAAATAGCATATTCCTGGAGTGGAGCACACTATTCCTTGATCAGTAAATGAAATTGGCATGTTAAGTTTCATCATTAAATCTCTTCCTGAAATATTAACCGGTGTCTGTTGTGAGTATACTATGGGAACAAACACGGCACAATCTCCTATGGAGACCAGTAATTTATCAGTGAAAGGAACTCAACTTGTAGCTCCAGAGAACCCTTGAGCATTCATGGCAATACCTGACATTGGATATTGTTCCTCTTGTATACACAAACAAGTTGTTCCAGAGTCTATAAGAAAAGAAAAGGATTTGCCTCCTATTGTCACATCGACCCTTGGTTCCTCTTGGGAGTCTGCTGTCATAGATAGTACTGAACACATCAAGTCACCCTGTGAGCTGTCCTATTGTGGATACAAGCTCATCACTGTCCCTGTGAAAGGATTTCCTCCTACCACAGTGACACCTCCTATTCTAGGTGTCAATAATAGTCCTGTATTTGCATATTGTTGTGTTTGCATAGGAGCTTGTTGCAACTGCCCTTGTGGTGGATTCATTTGTACTGGTCCCTGCTGTTGCACCTGCTGTACTTGTAGTGCTGATGCCTGATAAAATGTGTGATCTTGGGCAAAGCCCTCTCTGGTCTGTTTGCTGTATGGCGGAGGATAAGCTGTCCCCACCTCTGGAAAACTGGCCATTTTGTACATTCCCTTGGCTCCCCCATATGCATGCAATATGTCCTATCATTCCACAATTCCAACACTGATATTGATAAAGATAATGTATTTGTATCACACTTGTACACAAGTGTTTCAGAGCGTGACAAGGCAAGGGAGGGGAACAAGGGAGAACAAAACAATGATCTTACTAGGCCCAATGACATTGAGAATGCGCAAGTGTATGGGAGAGGTAGAGGAGAAAGTCCAACGGAGGTAGGAAAGGAGTAAAGTGCTGAGCAACAATACAAATAAGTTTAAAAAAACATGAATAAATAAATAACAAAAGCAATAAACAGTGGTAGTTCAGCCAGCAAGTGGCAAGTGCTAGGAATAAGGCAACAGACAGGGGGTCTTTGTATAAGTGCAGAACAAGAAAAGGGGGAGGGACTGTAGGGTAACAGATACATGCCCCCAGTGCAAGCGATTGCCTGGAGGCCGTGCGGGTGGGTGGCAGGGTGAGCAGGTGCTTGAGACAGAACAGAATAATAGGGGAGAGGAGGAGAGAAAGCAGAAGCAAAGGGGAAGGTCTTGAGATGCTTCCAGAACCGGGGATGGTTCTCCTAAAGTTCAGAGTGGCAGAGAGGCTGATCCAGAGGGAAGCCCGAGCCAAAGACAGAGATCGACCCCCAGCTTGTTTCTTAGAAAAACGACAGACCCTGAGGGAGTTAGAGGTCGAGGAGCAAAGGGCTCGAGAGGGAAGGTATTTATGAAGGGACCGTTGAAGGTGTTTTGGACACAGGCCCCGAAAAGCCTTGTGGACAATGCAAAGGGTCTTGAATTTAATTCTTGCAGCCACTGGGAGCCAATGAAGAGATTTCAGGGCTGGAGAGATACGATCCCAGTGCTTGAGGCCAAGGACTAGTCTCGCAGTCCTTTTCTGGATAAGTTGCAAAAGGCAGAGAGTAGAAGCAGGTAGATTTAGAAAGAGGTTGTTGCAATAGTCCAACTTTGGGAGAACCAGGGCTCGAGAGACAGTGAGCTTCTGGGGGAAGGAGAGGAAGGGCAGAATACCTCTCAGGAGGTATAATAGGAAGTTTGACTTTTTTGAGACATCTGAGATGTGGGCAGAGAAGGAAAGCGTGGATTCAAAGATTACTCCGGGGATCTTGACCTTGCAGGTGGGGGTAGGAGGATGGCCAAGAGAGGCCAGCCAGAGAGTGACAGGAAAGGAGGGCGAAGGTGTGTCAATGAGAAGGATCTCAGTCTTGCTGGCATTCAGGCATACTGGAAGAACTCATCTGTTAATCCCTCCTTGATTATATCCTCCCTGAGTGCTCTGATTTTCATTCTGTGTGTTTTGAAACCCACCTTGGTTTTCTGAAATCTGCCTGCTCATCCCCTATAACCTATACCTCTGCTTCGTGGCGTAAACCCATACCCACCTTGGTCCATCGGGTGCAGATTATTTGTCTGTGATATACCCATTGTTTCCTGCATTCCCATTCCTTCTCCACTTGTCAATACTGCCCCTTCTATGGCAAATGTTGATAGTTCTTTCCGAACTACCTTGGCTTCCTCGATTTTCCTATTCTCATCTTTCTTTTTGTTTTTCTTTGTAATAACCGACAATGGTGCACTGTTGTCAGCTGTTACTCAGCCCATGTCTTCGCTTCCATCCCTACTTGTTTTTTCATCTGCCTCTGTACTGGCTCAGTCAACACCTGACATAGAATATGATAAAATAATGCCACAGTCTTTTCCCATGGTTCATGAGTTTCAAGCTGCCATTTCTCGTGAATATCCTGAATGTAAGCAATAGGGTCTTCATCTTACCTTATTTTACGTGTCATAATTGCACCCATATCCGATGTGGCAGGATATTGTACCCTGAGAGCCCTCCAAACATCTGATCTACAAATATTAAATGGTGCTCCATCATGCGCTGTGTTTTGTGCAGTCACACTTGAATATTCCACTCTTCTCCATTTGTCATCAGCCCTCTGTCCAAGAATGGCTGCCAAGAGACCTTTTATGTCTCCTATGGCCAGCGTATTTCCTCCTGTAATTTTCTCCAATTCGTATATCCATTTCCCAGCCCCAGAAGTCATCCTTATCCATTTGTGGCCATGAAAAGTATTTCGGCCTTGCTCCCCCTTTTTTTAACAAGGGGAACTGTGTAAACCCCATCTCATAGGTGTATCCCACTATTAGTCTATCCATGGCAGGGATAATCGTCCCTGTCTGTCTTCTTGTTGGTACTGACCTTAACCTACTTACATATGGTGGCGATTCTCCCTTCTCACTATGTGATCGTCCTCAGCGATGCTCAGGATATGCTATGGGATTTGGCGTTCTATCTTTAGGCTGTTCTAGATCTGACCATCTCACTTCCTTATCTGTTTGGAGACTTCTTTCAGAGGTGCATGCTCTCCCTCCTTCTGCCGCAAGACTGGACTCTTTTTCCTCATTTGACATGTCTAGGCCCCATCTAGTGTGACTATCACCCCCCTCACCTTTGTCTTAGTTCAGTCTGCTCAAAGACAATGCCCTGTGTTTATCACTAAACAATTTTCCTTCCTCACTTTGTAATTGTGGGACTGGGGATCGATCATTGTTCCTTCAAGCTCTGTACGTGCTATCTTGTCTTAACTGTTGAAAGACATTATCAATCCTTTCTCCAATGCTTTCTTCATCAAATCTTTCTTCTTCTTGCGCTACTATAGATACTGCTGGCGTTACTTCCTTTATCGTAAGAATCTCTTCCACTATGTCCCATTGCATTTCTGGGCTTGGCCTCATTTGTTCTTTTCGGATGAAACTGACGTCGAAACCTTGCTGTCTCCATTTTTATTCTATTTCGTCATCTACTTCCATTTGGTTTCTTGCATCCCTTCTAATTCCTTCTTCATCTTGCCTTTGTTCTTCTCCTCTCCTTACTCCTTCCCTTCTTTCCTCTTCTTCTTTTCGTCTATGTAATCTTTTGTCCCTTAGACTTTGTGCTTCTTACTCCTCGCCCTTTCTTTCCGTTCTATCCTTTTCTTGTATCACTCTTTGTCTATTGTCATGACTTTTGTTCTTTATGCCCGTTCTTCAATTTAATTTTCTCTTTCTCCTCCTGATATATCTGCTATTGTCGCTCCCTGTTTTTCCTTTTCTGCTCATCCTCTTTCAATCTTTTCTCTGGTTCCTTATCCCTCCTTTCTTATTCATCCTTATCTTCTTTTTGCCTAACTTCTGCAATGCTATTCCCATCTACTTTCAGTGATATCTGTCCTCTCATCCATTTGTTTTTTATGAGTTCTACCTCATCAGCTTTATCTTTTTCTCCTTTCCATCTCTTGATTACCCTGTCTATTTCTTCCAACACATTCGACCACTCACTTCTTTCTTCCTTGTCGTGTATGAGTTTAAAAATATCTTCTT
Source organism: Ambystoma mexicanum (assembly GCF_040938575.1). Classification (NCBI taxonomy): domain Eukaryota; kingdom Metazoa; phylum Chordata; class Amphibia; order Caudata; family Ambystomatidae; genus Ambystoma; species Ambystoma mexicanum. The sequence continues at coordinate 921,252,277 of NC_090941.1, forward strand.
TTATTATCTTCCAGACTATCATCACTACTGTAAGCAGGGGATTCATATATCAGATTACTATATGCTGTCGCTGCTCTTAATTCCTTTAAAGGATACACTCCTATCTCTTATGTAAAAACACTCTTTGATTCAGGCAATGTAAGGGGAGCTGAAGGCTCAGCACCTTTCTCCTTATGCTGATTAAGCATCTACTCCTAAGGTGCCGGGTCTTCTCTTTCCTCTTGATACATCTTCCAAAGCTCTAAAATTGTGAATCGTTTCTCTAATTTCTTCCCTGTGTATGCAGCATGCAACTATGTGGTCATGTGTTGTAATACCACTCTTGACAATGATTCCCCCTTGTGTCCACCGCATGAACATTTTATCTGTGGTGCCTTTTACCCATTCTGTACCATAATGTTTGCCCTTGGCCATTTGGCAATGTCTTGCATAGGTGCATGAGAGGAGTAGCTTCCATAATCACAAGTCTCAATTGACTGTCAATACTTACCAGATCGTAAAATAAACCTTTCACCTTGGTTTAAATCACCACTTGTTAATGTTTTAAAACAACAAATATGAGCAAGCACCATCAATTGCTGCTCAATCCTCTTATTTAAATGCCCAATCTATCCTTTTGATTGGTGCCAATCGTTTCACTTCTCTTTATTTTTACTCACTGTTACTTTTTCAATTCTTTACTATCTCTGTTTCTCTTCTATATTGTACTCAACACACAGCATTTAGAGTAGGCAAACATTTACACTTTATAAAACACTATGATCACTTCTTCCCTCACCTTTAGTTTTTTCCCTGTACAGGGTTTGAAACATCACCTTACATAGTCCTGACTACTCATTTTATATTTCACTCTACCCTCACTGGGATTGGAAATGTCTCCTTCTAACTCCCTTGAAGTAGGATATCTAGTCAGTATCTCTTATCTCTACAATTACTCAAAATTATTGATTGATTGATTTATTTATTTATTTATATAGCGCTTTATACCAAGGCACTGTACAGCGGAACAACAAAATACAATATAACAACAACATTTAACAATGAGAGCAAAATTTACATCATGAATCATTCAACAAAACAGTGCAAAGAGCAATTAACTTAGGTAGGGGGTGGAAAAGGGAGAGGGAAGAGGTGGGGGGAGTAGGAGATGGACAGGGCGAGGGAGAATGGAAGGGGAAAAGAGAGGAGTAGGAGAGGGGAGAGAGGAATCAGATGAGGGTAAGAAGAGGGGGGTTGGGGGGAAAAGAAGAGGGCAGAGGAGGAGTTTTCAAGGAGGAGAATGGAGGAGGAGGGATTTAAGGGAAGTGCGAAATGAGGTGAAGGTTGTGGTAGAGTGGATTGTAAGAGGGAGCGAGTTCCAATGTAGGGGTGCAAGGAGTTGGAATGAGCGGAAATGGGAGGAAGTGCAAGGGGAAGGAGGAACAGTGAGAAGGAAATGGTCAGCGGAGCGAAGGGAGCGGGAGGGGGAGTAGAAGGAGAGGAGGGAGGAGAGATAAGGAGGAGCAAGACCATTGAGGGATTTGAAGACAAGGCAGAGAAAGTAGAACTTTAGTTATGAGTGAAAGGTAGCCAGCCAAGGTGAGAGAGCGAGGAAGAGATGGAGTCGTGGGAGGTAAGGAGAGAAAGGGTACGGACAGCAGAGTGGTAAATGGATTTTAGAGGGGTAAGCTGTGATGCGGGAAGTCCAAAGATTAGAGAGGAGCAGTAGAAGAGGCAGGAACAGATGAGAGAGGAAATCAGGAGTTTGGTGGCGTGGAATGTGAGGCAGGGACGGATTTTGCGTATATTGTAGAGGTGGTATCGGCAGGAGCGGGAGGTGAGTGAAATGTGTTGTGAGAAGGTGAGAGAGGAATCAAAGAGAATGCCTAGATTACGAGCTTGGGGGGAGATAGGGAGATTGGAGGGAGGAAAGTGGATGAAAGGAGGAGGGGAGGGAGGGGGAATAGAGGGGAAGAAAAGGACTTCGGTTTTATCAGTGTTCAGAGAGAGAAAGCGGGAGGACATCCAGTTTTTGATAGCAGTGAGACAGGAGGAGAGATTAAGGTGGAGGTCAGGTGAGAAGGAGGAGAAAGAAAGAAAGAGTTGAGTATCGTCAGCATAAAAGTGGTGAGAAATGCCAAACGAAGAGATGACAGGGGCAATGAGAGAGGTGTAAAGAGAGAAAAGGAAAGGACCAAGTGCAGAGCCTTAAGGGACACCGTAGTTAAGAGGGAAGGAAGGAGAGGACTGGCCTCCCCACGATACAGGAAAGCAACGGGAGGAGAGGTAGGAGCATAGCCATTTTAGAACAGGGCCGTTAAACCCGAAGGAGCAAAGAGTATGAAGCAGGAGTGGGTGATCGACAATGTCAAAGGCTGCGGAGAGATCAAGTAGAATGAAGATAGAGGATTGCTTAGCATGTTATATAAGCATGTTATGCTTAGCAATTATTACAATCCAGTCCCCTTATTTGCTATTCCCCTTAGTCTACTGACCATTTGTTAATTGGCTCAAGGTCTTCGGTATCGACTCTTCCTTCAATTCGACCCCTTTGCCTTCCGCCCCCAGAGCACCCGTGGAAACTGGGCAGGGATATCTTCAAAGGGGGACCTGCTCACTGTCTCGATTTTCCTGCAAGTTTATTTCTATTTGGCCACTCACCACATGAAACTCTGCGATCATCCAGCTAATGGCGGAGGATTCCCGATCTTACGAAAAACTGGAGCAGAACTGGTTTGGACCTTTTGAACCATCTGCACTGCTACCATGTGAGCTTAGGGCCCTTTAGGAACGTGCATGCAATGGATGGGTTTACACAGAATAACTCTGAGTCAAAATAACCTAACCAACTCAGGAAGATGGCAAAGTACTATTTTATTATCAATTATCTAAAACAAGGAGTTACAACGGACATCAATGGATGTGCGCTCAATTTCTCTTAGCAATCATTTCATAAAACAAGGGTTATATACCAAAAATAAGTCAGAGGTGATTTCTTACTATGTGGCAAATATTGAAAAAACCTACTAGGGTTTGGGATTGGATTAAGGGGAACATCTAAGTATCCTATCTATAGGAACTAGGATTGTAATTGGCTGCTCACTGTCAGGTGGACAACAAATGCCTAACTCTAAAACATGTCATCTTCAGAAACATTAGCTACATGGTTTCTCATTGGTTTTCAAACTATAAGGTTCTTCATTATATGGACCACTACAATTGCTTGTGCCATGTCTGGAACATTCCGTTCACTTAGCAGCACGTAAGCCCAGACCTGGGGGAAGGAGATGGGCCTGACTCTACCTCCCCACCGAATTAGCCCAACATCTCTCATCACCCAAGCCTTCTGCCATGAAGATTGTCTTTGAACTTGCCTTTCAGAGTATCCTTGTCTCTGAGAACACACAGGAGTGAGGGCACTCGCTATCGTGTTCTATGACTCCAAGTTCAAACTCTATTTTCATCCATGGTTCACATGACAGGAGACCACAATTTGGTTAATTTTACAGCTTTTAAATGTCTTAAATGATTCAAAGTTGGCACTCTTGGTGTTCTTTTTTTGCACCGTAACAAAAGATGATTCATCCTTTGTACGTTCACTCATTTCCAGAATAGATAGCTGACCATGGCTGCTTCAATCTTGGATGTCCAGACAACCTCGCCATGCAGCTCCATGGTTCAGCTTATTCTTGCTGTGACATAGTTTTTCCCTTTCCTCTTCATGGGTTTTGGCTTACTAAATTCATGATACAGATGTCCAGCGTCTATACAATGGTGGCTTTGCCTGCATTCTATTGACTACTTATAGCCAGCCTATATGATGACTTAGTCTACTTGCGTTTCAGCATCTGTACAATTATTGAACGGTTGATTCTCTGCAGCACTTTGTGCACGTGCAATCATCTTTTTCGTAATTAAATGATCGCTTGATGCTTTACTTCGATATTAGTTTTCTTCAACCATCATCTTGAGATGTCATTCATACTCTTGTGACATACTCTTGTGACATCACAGGCTTCTGTTCTCTGCTCTTTTTCAAATACTTTGGTGAGTTCCTCCCTTAGGTTGTCATCACATCGGGGATACATTAGATAGGGTTGTCTCAACAGGTATCTTCTAGCAAACACACACAGCGGTATTGGCACAACTGCTGGTGTCAAACACAGCACAATCTCAGGCTTCCAACACATGGGAGGTAGGGGGGCAGGGTTTCCTGCAGAGGCATGTAGCTGCTCCTCTAAAATATCAGCTGAGGAAACTCTACTGCCCCATGAGTCTAGGGGCTAAAGACGAAACAAACTAAGACATATTCCAAGAAACAATGCTTTAAACAATCAATGTATATGTTACTGCCATAAAGAATTAGGTTGCGCGACACCACTAGGGATCACACTTAGATAGCAGAAAGCACAAGTACTGTGCTGTATATAGCATAGAAGGGAGAAGGAAGCCGAAATACCAAGAGAGGGACTCACTACACTGATAAGGCATATGAAGTTATAGGCAGGCAAGATGTAGCATACACCGGTTGTGAAACCAATGTGTTGCATATGCACAAGGTGAATTTAACATGACCAGGCAGGAATATTGGTTGCCAATATGGAGGCAAGAAGCACAGAAGTACAGACATATTCCTAGAGCAAAGAATGCAAGGCCTCAGATGAGCTAAATACATACAGACACATTTATTTTAGAAGCTTTGAAGCTGCCCAGACAGTAGTTCATAGCAAACACCAAGGTCATATGCGGGGAAGGGAGTAGTTGGTGTCCAGAATGCAGGGATGAGATAACTGTTCCCAGGACGCAAAGCAGTAGCCTTCCAAGTTAATTAAATTAATTGGAGCACAGACAACCATTAATGTCTGTGTGCATGAGAATAGTATTCCAAAACACTTAATAGAGAATAGATGAAGGATGTCCCAAATGGTCACAATGAGTACAACATGCACGTTAGCATTAACTAAAAACTCAGTAAAAATGAAGAAAATCACTTTCCAACACAGTGTTCTAATACGTGATCAAGACATGAAGAAAACGGGTTATTCATTATGAGCCAATTACAGATAAGACACCTGCTGAACTCCCATGCACACACATAGACATGAAATGATGAACAAGGCCAAGTGCACAGGAGCAGATAGGGTATGCCTGGGAATGAGGGTTCGTTCTTTGTAAATGGAATTATTGAAGACCATGGACTTATCTCCCCACACAATGTGTCTCCCTCATATCTTGACGTCTCATCTAAGTGTCCAAGGTTGGTGAGTAAATGGCCAACCAATAAAAATCCCTGTTGCCACACCACCTATAATGAACACAGCCAACATATCAAGTGTAGTTGTGATGATGTAATGAACAAATTATCTGTCATGGGCTGGACTCAGGAGGGGCCATCAGACATATTTTTGCCAATGAAGGGACTAACATCTATGTGCTCTATATGTTGCTTGGGATACTAACCAATCCATAACACTCATAGGTTTTGTAGTCTATATTGTAGTAGGATGCTATTGATGATGTGTTCTTGATTTATAAACCTCTGTAATACTGAGAGCTGCCTGAATGCTGTCCTGGACGAGATTATGTGTTTTGAATAAAGCTGGGTTTCTCCATGCACTTTGAATACTCCATTACTGAGTTTTATTTTTTATACTATTGTGAATTTAGGCCCCTCTTTACACTTGGTAGCAGAGGATGGTTCCCTAGGATTTTTGCAGACTGTCAAGGTTTCCATGCTGTGTCCCCCTTGGACAGTGAGGGTGGCCTGAGGAGAACAGAATAACGTGCAGCTAAAGAGAGGTCTGCAGGAACCCCAATTGATGCAAAGTTCACCAGGTGTTACAGGCAGTCCACTGGGTGTGGAGGGTGGAGCAGGAAGATAGAAGATGCTTGATGCTGAAGACCCTCAAGGGAGCCTTGTATGTGGGTATAAAACTGGTATGGCAAAACTGGGGATTTTTGGGGTAATTAATAGATTTAAGCGCAGAAGCAGTGCACGCGGGCAGCGCAGAGAGGGAGCGTGTGCCAGCGTGCGCTAGCTGCGTGCGCCAAAACCCATTTTCACGCACAGCGTATTCATGGATTCTTACATCCATAAACAGCCGTGGCGCAGAGTGGCGCATCGACCCTGCAGCAGCGCCAGTTATGCCCCCAACCCTGCCGATGCACCAAAAACATTGCACAAATCCCCTACATGGTGCAAAGGCCAGTGGACCAGCATACAGCCCCCCAACCATGAAAACGCACTAAAAATGACACTCAGCCCTCACGTGCCAGCAAAATCCCTGCACACCCCTCGGAATACGCATACCCCGCTCGCACCAGTGAAATCGCTTGTAAAACTCCCTGCACACCCCTCGGAATACGGTACCCAGCTCACTCCAGCGAAATCATGTGTAAAACTCCCCGCGCACCCCTCGGAATATGCGTACCGCGCTCGGGCCAGCGAAATTGCTTGTAAAACTCCCCTTGATCCCTTCAGAATACGTGTACCCCACTCGTGCCAGTGAAATCGCATGTAAAACTCCCTGTGCACCCCTCGGAATACGTGTACCCCACTCGTACCAGTGAAATCGCATGTGAAATTCCCCACGCACCCCTTGGAATATGCGTACCCTGCTTGCATCAGGGAAATCGCATGTAAAACTCCCTGCGCACCCCTCGGAATACGCGTACCCCGGTCGTGCCATCGAAATCACGTGTAAAACTCCCTGCGAACCCCTCGGAATACGCGTACCCCGCTCGCTCCAGCGAAATCGCATGTAAAACTCCCCATGACTCCTTGGAATACGCGTATCCCGCTCGTGCCAGCGAAATCGCATGTAAAACACCCCACGCACCCCTCGGAATACGCGTACCCCGCTTGCGCCAGGTAAATTGTGTGGAAAAGTCCCCCATGTGGTGTGCCTGCCTGTGGGTCATGCCCAAGGATGATGGGCTGCCTGCGGGGCATGGAATGGGGTGATGGACTGCCTGCGGGGCATGCCCAGGGTTGATGGGCTGCCTGTGAGGCATGGTCTGGGGTGATGGGCTGCCTGCGAGGCATGCCCAGGGGTGATGGGCTGCCTGCGGGGCATGGACTGGGGTGATGGGCTGCCTGCAGGGCATGCGGAGGGGGGAGGGCCACACCCGGGAGGGCCCACACTGCCAAATCGCGTGTAACACTCCTGCGCACCCCTCAGAATACGCGTACCCCGCTCGCGCCAGGCCAATCGCATGTTCCACTCCCTGCGCACCCCTCGGAATATGCGTACCCTGCTCGCGCCAGCAAAATCGCATGTAAATCTGTTTGTGGAGACCGACACGTGTGTTTACTCTTCTGGAATCACATGCGATTACTTCACAGTGTTTGAAGTTTGTACCTCTTCTTTTGGCGGGGTGTTGCCTACGTGCACAAGCACGTGTGTTTTTCTTTTTCTTTCCCACGCAAGGCAGGCTGTGAGTCGCGCACGTTATTTTTCCCACTGTGGTTCCCCCTGTGCATATTGTACCGTTTTCGAGGTCATAGTAGCCTGCGTGTTCCATGCGTACGTGTTTTTTGTGTCCCTAGGTGCCACACCGGACTGCTGGAGGTTAAATCCACCCACGTGGGCTACCGGAATGACATGCACATTTTTCTTTTGTAATTGTACAATTTTTGGTTGTCATTTTTTGTCAATAGTTTTTTTTCTTTACTGTAAAAAAAAAACAATGGGGGCCTGATTCATTGCGTGACCTGTCACAGACAGCCTTGCAGGAGCACAGGGGTACCTATCCCATCCAGTACCCTGCCCCTTTCTACCCAATTGCCCAGGACAATTGTGTGCACCTCCCATCAGCTATTTAGCATCTGTGCCATGGTTGGGAGGCCACCAAAGGGTAAGGGGGCAAAGCTGGGCGTCATCCCAGGGGTGTGCGTGGTTGGGCATGTGGGCGCGGAGACCAGAGGGGCGAAGGAGTCCAGGGTGGCCAGGGTGGCTACAGAGGGGGAAGAGGCAGGGGTGCCCCACTGGGACAGGATGCCCAGCCACGTGCTGGTGCAGACATGCCACCATCCCCTGTGGCTCCTGGTGATGCAGCAGTTGCATCACAACCTAGCGCCATAGTGAGTCATACCCAAGCAAGACCTTCTGGCCTCATACCAACACCCAATGCCTTGGTCCAGTCCACTTGCGCCACTGCCCCCACTGATCAGAGCCACATTGGCCACTCAGGGTCAGTACCACCGCCCAAAATGATGAAGCGTGCTCCTGCACAAGAGGTTGGGACCCCAGACACGGCTCTGGCCTCTGGCACGTCGCGGAAGAAGCCTTTCGGCAAGCAGGAACTGTACTTCCTTGTGGACTGCGTGTCGGCACACCAACGCAATATGTTTGTGAGCCCACAGTGCCATACAACGCCTGCCCAGCATTGGATCCACTGGCAGCATGTTGCAGATGGTGTGACAGCCATGGGATTCCAGGTGCGCATGGCTGGGGACTGCTACAAGCATTGGAATGGCCTCCGACGCAGTGCAAAACAAAAGTGTGCCTCCAATTATTCCATGCCTCTGGTGACTGGTGGTGGGCCACCACCAGAGGAGGATGCACTCACTCAGCATGAGGAGATCGCTGCAGAGTTCATCTCAGAAGAACAAATCCGTGGAGTGGGATAGGGGATGGATTATGATGCATCGTCTGGTGAGTATTGATGCGTGTTACTCATTGACATGTGTGTTTGGCGTGTGTAACCCTCCCAGCTACAACTTGGCTCCTTCCTTTCTTCAATCTCCCTCTCTACCTGTGTTCACCAGGGGTCTGCCAATGGTGGCTTCGCCTGCATTCTATTGACTACTTATAGCCAGCCTATATGATGACTTAGTCTACTTGCGTTTCAGCATCTGTACAATTATTGAACTGTTGATTCTCTGCATCACTTTGTGCACGTGCAATCATCTTTTTCGTAATTAAATGATCGCTTGATGCTTTACTTCGATATTAGTTTTCTTCAACCATCATCTTGAGATGTCATTCATACTCTTGTGACATACTCTTGTGACATCACAGGCTTCTGTTCTCTGCTCTTTTTCAAATACTTTGGTGAGTTCCTCCCTTAGGTTGTCATCACATCGGGGATACATTAGATAGGGTTGTCTCAACAGGTATCTTCTAGCAAACACACACAGCGGTATTGGCACAACTGCTGGTGTCAAACACAGCACAATCTCAGGCTTCCAACACATGGGAGGTAGGGGGGCAGGGTTTCCTGCAGAGGCATGTAGCTGCTCCTCTAAAATATCAGCTGAGGCAACTCTACTGCCCCATGAGTCTAGGGGCTAAAGACGAAACAAACTAAGACATATTCCAAGAAACAATGCTTTAAACAATCAATGTATATGTTACTGCCATAAAGAATTAGGTTGCGCGACACCACTAGGGATCACACTTAGATAGCAGAAAGCACAAGTACTGTGCTGTATATAGCATAGAAGGGAGAAGGAAGCCGAAATACCAAGAGAGGGACTCACTACACTGATAAGGCATATGAAGTTATAGGCAGGCAAGATGTAGCATACACCGGTTGTGAAACCAATGTGTTGCATATGCACAAGGTGAATGTAACATGACCAGGCAGGAATATTGGTTGCCAATATGGAGGCAAGAAGCACAGAAGTACAGACATATTCCTAGCGCAAAGAATGCAAGGCCTCAGATGAGCTAAATACATACAGACACATTTATTTTAGAAGCTTTGAAGCTGCCCAGACAGTAGTTCATAGCAAACACCAAGGTCATATGCGGGGAAGGGAGTAATTGGTGTCCAGAATGCAGGGATGAGATAACTGTTCCCAGGACGCAAAGCAGTAGCCTTCCAAGTTAATTAAATTAATTGGAGCACAAACAACCATTAATGTCTGTGTGCATGAGAATAGTATTCCAAAACACTTAATAGAGAATAGATGAAGGATGTCCCAAATGGTCACAATGAGTACAACATGCACGTTAGCATTAACTAAAAACTCAGTAAAAATGAAGAAAATCACTTTCCAACACAGTGTTCTAACACGTGATCAAGACATGAAAAAACTGGTTATTCATTATGAGCCAATTACAGATAAGACACCTGCTGAACTCCCATGCACACACATAGACATGAAATGATGAACAAGGCCAAGTGCACAGGAGCAGATAGGGTATGCCTGGGAATGAGGGTGCGTTCTTTGTAAATGGAATTATTGAAGACCATGGACTTATCTCCCCACACATGGTGTCTCCCTCATATCTTGACGTCTCATCTAAGTGTCCAAGGTTGGTGAGTAAATGGCCAACCAATAAAAATCCCTGTTGCCACACCACCTATAATGAACACAGACAACATATCAAGTGTAGTTGTGATGATGTAATGAACAAATTATCTGTCATGGGCTGGACTCAGGAGGGGCCATCAGACATATTTTTGCCAATGAAGGGACTAACATCTATGTGCTCTATATGTTGCTTGGGATACTAACCAATCCATAATACTCATAGGTTTTGTAGTCTATATTGTAGTAGGATGCTATTGATGATGTGTTCTTGATTTATAAACCTCTGTAATACTGAGAGCTGCCTGAATGCTGTCCTGGACGAGATTATGTGTTTTGAATAAAGCTGGGTTTCTCCATGCACTTTGAATACTCCATTACTGAGTTTTATTTTTTATACTATTGTGAATTTAGGCCCCTCTTTACACTTGGTAGCAGAGGATGGTTCCCGAGGATTTTTGCAGACTGTCAAGGTTTCCATGCTGTGTCCCCCTTGGACAGTGAGGGTGGCCTGAGGAGAACAGAATAACGTGTAGCTAAAGAGAGGTCTGCAGGAACCCCAATTGATGCAAAGTTCGCCAGGTGTTACAGGCAGTCCACTGGGTGTGGAGGGTGGAGCAGGAAGATAGAAGATGCTCGATGCTGAAGACCCTCAAGGGAGCCTTGTATGTGGGTATAAAACTGGTATGGCAAAACTGGGGATTTTTGGGGTAATTAATAGATTTAAGCGCAGAAGCAGTGCACACGGGCAGCGCAGAGAGGGAGCGTGTGCCAGCGTGCGCTAGCTGCGTGCGCCAAAACCCATTTTCACGCACAGCGTATTCATGGATTCTTACATCCATAAACAGCCGTGGCGCAGAGTGGCGCATCGACCCTGCAGCAGCGCCAGTTATGCCCCCAACACTGCCGATGCACCAAAAACATTGCACAAATCCCCTACATGGTGCAAAGGCCAGTGGACCAGCATACAGCCCCCCAACCATGAAAACGCACTAAAAATGACACTCAGCCCTCACGTGCCAGCAAAATCCCTGCACACCCCTCGGAATACGCGTACCCCGCTCGCACCAGTGAAATCGCTTGTAAAACTCCCTGCACACCCCTCGGAATACGGTACCCTGCTCACTCCAGCGAAATCATGTGTAAAACTCCCCGCGCACCCCTCGGAATATGCGTACCGCGCTCGGGCCAGCGAAATTGCTTGTAAAACTCCCCTTGATCCCTTCAGAATACGTGTACCCCACTCGTGCCAGTGAAATCGCATGTAAAACTCCCTGTGCACCCCTCGGAATACGTGTACCCCACTCGTACCAGTGAAATCGCATGTGAAATTCCCCACGCACCCCTTGGAATATGCGTACCCTGCTTGCATCAGGGAAATCGCATGTAAAACTCCCTGCGCACCCCTCGGAATACGCGTACCCCGGTCGTGCCATCGAAATCGCGTGTAAAACTCCCTTCGAACCCCTCGGAATACACGTACCCCGCTCGCTCCAGCGAAATCGCATGTAAAACTCCCCATGACTCCTTGGAATACGCGTATCCCGCTCGTGCCAGCGAAATCGCATGTAAAACACCCCACGCACCCCTCGGAATACGCGTACCCCGCTTGCGCCAGGTAAATTGTCTGGAAAAGTCCCCCATGTGGTGTGCCTGCCTGTGGGTCATGCCCAAGGATGATGGGCTGCCTGCGGGGCATGGACTGGGGTGATGGACTGCCTGCGGGGCATGCCCAGGGTTGATGGGCTGCCTGTGAGGCATGGTCTGGGGTGATGGGCTGCCTGCGAGGCATGCCCAGGGGTGATGGGCTGCCTGCGGGGCATGGACTGGGGTGATGGGCTGCCTGCAGGGCATGCGGAGGGGGGAGGGCCACACCCGGGAGGGCCCACACTGCCAAATCGCGTGTAAAACTCCTGCGCACCCCTCAGAATACGCGTACCCCGCTCGCGCCAGGCCAATCGCATGTTCCACTCCCTGCGCACCCCTCGGAATATGCGTACCCTGCTCGCGCCAGCAAAATCGCATGTAAATCTGTTTGTGGAGACCGACACGTGTGTTTACTCTTCTGGAATCACATGCGATTACTTCACAGTGTTTGAAGTTTGTACCTCTTCTTTTGGCGGGGTGTTGCCTACGTGCACAAGCACGTGTGTTTTTCTTTTTCTTTCCCACGCAAGGCAGGCTGTGAGTCGCGCACGTTATTTTTCCCACTGTGGTTCCCCCTGTGCATTGTGTACCGTTTTCGAGGTCATAGTAGCCTGCGTGTTCCATGCGTACCTCTTTTTTGTGTCCCTAGGTGCCACACCGTACTGCTGGAGGTTAAATCCACCCACGTGGGCTACCGGAATGACATGCACATTTTTCTTTTGTAATTGTACAATTTTTGGTTGTCATTTTTTGTCAATTGTTTTTTTTCTTTACTGTAAAAAAAAAAACAATGGGGGGCCTGATTCATTGCGTGACCTGTCACAGACAGCCTTGCAGGAGCACAGGGGTACCTATCCCATCCAGTACCCTGCCCCTTTCTACCCAATTGCCCAGGACAATTGTGTGCACCTCCCATCAGCTATTTAGCATCTGTGCCATGGTTGGGAGGCCACCAAAGGGTAAGGGGGCAAAGCTGGGCGTCATCCCAGGGGTGTGCGTGGTTGGGCATGTGGGCGCGGAGACCAGAGGGGTGAAGGAGTCCAGGGTGGCCCCAGGGTGGCTACAGAGGGGGAAGAGGCAGGGGTGCCCCACTGGGACAGGATGCCCAGCCACGTGCTGGTGCAGACATGCCACCATCCCCTGTGGCTCCTGGTGATGCAGCAGTTGCATCACAACCTAGCGCCATAGTGAGTCATACCCAAGCAAGACCTTCTGGCCTCATACCAACACCCAATGCCTTGGTCCAGTCCACCTGCGCCACTGCCCCCACTGATCAGAGCCACATTGGCCACTCAGGGTCAGTACCACCGCCCAAAATGATGAAGCGTGCTCCTGCACAAGAGGTTGGGACCCCAGACACGGCTCTGGCCTCTGGCACGTCGCGGAAGAAGCCTTTCGGCAAGCAGGAACTGTACTTCCCTGTGGACTGCGTGTCGGCACACCAACGCAATATGTTTGTGAGCCCACAGTGCCATACAACGCCTGCCCAGCATTGGATCCACTGGCAGCATGTTGCAGATGGTGTGACAGCCATGGGATTCCAGGTGCGCATGGCTGGGGACTGCTACAAGCATTGGAATGGCCTCCGACGCAGTGCAAAACAAAAGTGTGCCTCCAATTATTCCATGTCTCTGGTGACTGGTGGTGGGCCACCACCAGAGGAGGATGCACTCACTCAGCATGAGGAGATCGCTGCAGAGTTCATCTCAGAAGAACAAATCCGTGGAGTGGGATAGGGGATGGATTATGATGCATCGTCTGGTGAGTATTGATGCGTGTTACTCATTGACATGTGTGTTTGGCGTGTGTAACCCTCCCAGCTACAACTTGGCTCCTTCCTTTCTTCAATCTCCCTCTCTACCTGTGTTCACCAGGGGTCTGACCTCTCGGCCTGACTTTACAAACAGCACCTGGCATCTCTCGCCTACTGCATTTTCATTTTCTGTTACGACTTCCAGTGCTATGCTGATGACACTCAACTCATTTCCAGGCTGCCCTTGGCCACCTCTTCTCCCTCCCTCATTTCTGATAGCCTCATTGACATTTGAAATTGGTGTACTGCCAACGATCTCTATCTAAATGCCAGTAAGACTGACATCCTCCTCATTGGTACACCTTCGCCATCCTTTCCCCTCACTCTAAGCCCAGCCCCCCTTGGCCCTACTCCTACCTCCACCTGCAAGGCCACCAACCTCGGGGTCACCTTTGACTGCACATATTCCTTTTCCACACACATTTCCAACGTTTCTTGAGATATATAAACTTCTTGCTTAACCTCCTCAGGGGTACTGTGCCTTTCCTATCTTTCACCTACATGCTCACAGTCTCTCAAGCACTGGTTGTCTCAAGGTTGGACTACTGTTACAGGCTCTTTCAATATTCTACCTGCCTCCACACTCCAACCTCTACCACTAATCCAGTACAGGACTGTGAGACTTTTCCTTGGCCTGAAGCCTGGGATCCTATCTTTCCAGCTCTGTAATCCCTTCATTGGGCACCATTGGATGCAAGGATGATACTTCAGACCCCCTGCATTGTGTAGAAGGATTTTTGGGGCCTGCGTCCAAAATACCTTCAACTATCCCTCTGCCAATATCTCCCCTCTCGAGTCCTTTGCTTCTCTACCTCACACTCCCTCCGGGTCAGTCGTTAATTGAAGAAATAAGCTGGTGGCAGATCTGTGTCTATGGCTGGGAGCTCCCTTTGGAACAGCCAACCGGCCACGTTGAAACTTGAGGAGAAACATCTCTGCTTCCGGAAGCAACTCAAGACCTTCCTATTTGCTCCTGCATTAGCCCCTCTAAACCCCAGCTCAACAGTTTCCTCTGTTGCCACTGTGCACCTGCAAACCCTCTGTCCTTCGGGCCCAGGTACCTGCTCACCCTGCCTCCCTACTGCACTGCCTCCAGGCCTCCCATTGCAATTGGTCCTGTACGTGTACCCATAGAGTCCCCCACTCTTCTTCTGCACTCATCAGATTTGCCCTATCCTAATGATCTTGCACTTCCCACTTGCTGGCTGCACTACCACCGTTTGAATGCCTATTCTATCATTGGACTTCATTTTCCTTATCTGGTCTCCTCTGTTTGGCACGTTCCACTTCTCCACCTTCCAGGGTATTCAACCTTTTATCCCTTCTCCATGCACTTGCGTGTTCTCAATGTCACTGTGCCCAGTATGATCATTGTTTTATTTTCCTTCTCTCCCTTGTTCCCCTCCCTTTGCTTGTTTGCACTCTGAGCCACTTGTGTACGAGTGCAATCTTGATGAGATGTCATATCATGTCATATAATCCTTTGTCCTTGGTGCAGTGTGTCTCACTCTGACTGTGCTGATGGCAGTGGCTCCCCATGCACATTTATGTTCCATGTGCATTCCATGTATGCCCCTAGGTGTCCGTGACCGCGTGCTCATTGTATGTCTCCAGGATGATCCAAGTGTCATGTTATTTGGACAGCCATTGCATGCTCAATGTGGGTCTCTGTGTCATCACACATTACTTTACTGTGCCAATATCTGTGTCATGCACATGGCTCCCTGTGATACAGGCCCACTTCCTCTTTTCAACTGGTGTTGTGTCTTCTGCATGCATGAGTGTACTATTGATGGTTCCTCATCTGTCCTGCATCATGTCCACTTCTCATCAGCTGTAGTGACATTTGACTAACAACAGGCAATAGACGCATGACAACACTGTCTGCCAATGTGCAGTTCTGTGGGGAACCGTTCATTGTCATGCAGTGCCTCCCTGCTATTGCCCAGAGGGTGGGGATTTCACGGTATCCATGCTACTTGGTTCATGCCATTTGCACATGATGGTTGCAATTGCCCTTACACTGCCATCATGTGTGGAGATTGACATCACTACGTACATGTTGATTTTAGAAGTTGAGGGGCTACACATAAACTGCACCTCACACACCCACTCCTGTGCCAAGTTCAGCCCTTCAACATGCCAACACAATGTTGCTGTGTGATGGTGATCTGCCATGTATGTACCCATCTCCCTCCTTTCACTGTATGGAAACACAGTAGCGTAGGTGCCTCCTGTGATACATGTACTCTGCATAGTTGATGGTAGAGTGCTGCACGTGAACATGCAGTCATGGTTTGATTGCCAGCTGTGGCTATTTGTGTGTTCCCCCATGCTTATGCTAGGTACCATCTCTTTGTTGCCATCCCTCATTTCTGCTTTGGATATGTGCCTGCTAGAGGTTGTGTGTGATGCAAGTGATGTGCAACAAGCAATACATGTGTTGCCTTCACATTTTGCACACATCCTTTTATGCTTTTGGGATAGCCGTGCATTGCAATGCCACTGGATACATGTTGGGGTTTGAGTTGCCTGTGACATGGCTGCTTCATTAGTTGGCTGTCAATATTGTGATCTGTATGTGTGTGGTATGTGCTACTCACATGCGTGTTCATGTTTCTTTTGTTTATGTTGCAGGTGATGATGCACTGGCGACAGAGGATGAAGATGTCATCCCAGACACGGTGGTCAGTTCACATCAACAACCAGGCACCAGTGGTGGTCGTGGGGTGGCAGCCCACGAGAACCCACTGGTGCTCCAGGCCATCGTGTCCAGAGCTGACTCTGAGTCAGACTCTGATCTATCCTCTGACCACTATGTTGAGCCGGATCTGCATCATGACGTATCGTCACGGGTAAGTGATCCTGAATTGGATGATCTTTTGTCCGCGACACCTGCAGTGGGGGCCAGGTAGGGTTGGAATGTCCACCTGTGGTGGTTACGGGTGCACGGTCGCACTCAACACCAGTTGTCCATGTTCCTAGGGATCAGGTCAATGGAGGGATGCAGTCCTGCAGCCATGTGCGGCACCAACCCAGCAAGGACCACGGCACCTTGGGCCCAGCAGGTGTTGTGTTCGGCAACGCGGTGGCTGTGTGCCACCGGGGTCAACTGAGTGGGAGCGTGCCATGATAGCAATAACACAGCAACAGGGGGAGCAGTCGAGATGATTGCTCAAGGTATGGAAAGTGTGGCCCATTCCATCCTCCCCTCTGTAAGGCAAGTGGAGCTCCAGCAGCGGGCTACGCGGTCCACGTGCCGCTCACTCAGGCTGGCCATGGCGGCGTCTGACAGGGCATGCCAGGCTGAAATGGTGGCTCTGCGTCAATCACTTGATGCTCAAGCAGAGGCATACCGTGAGGCCCTGAGGGTGGAACACCAATCCCTCCGATCTACTCTGGGTGCGCTCTGGATGAAGGAGAGTAGGTGGGCAGAAGACAGGATGGTGCTGCTTGAACGAACCATCTCAGCTCAACTCCATGCAAGCCGGGAGTCGCACCGTTTGTCATGTGAGGCCATGCAGGCAGATCTCTGTCTTAAATGTCAGTCCTTGCAGGAGGAAGCACGTCTGACATGTGAGGTAATGCATGCAAATATTTTTTTTATTTTTTTTTTTACTGATCATTTTCTTTTTTTTCCTGAAAATAATTACCTTATGAATTTTTAATTTCTGCGGATTTATTATTAATTGCATTTTTTTGTCTATTGTGAATTCATTTGATAGTGTGGTGCTTTGTGGCATTTGAAGGCATTCACTGTGTGTTCCAGCTGGACCCATTCAGGCTTATCTTGTGTATGTGTTTTCCTTGGGGTCCTGACTCATATGCTACTCCTGCTTCCCCTTTCCATGGGCTCGCAAGGATGGCTCGGTGTGACAGCATCTCACATAGGGGCATTGGGCTTCCGTCATATCTGTGGCCAGCCTGCAGTCCTGCTTGTGTGTACACCCCTAGTGGGCATTCCGGATGACTTCTCCAATGCATGTCTGCACTTCACTTTGGTGAGTATTCTGTTGACTGTGCATTTCATCATGTTGCTTATGATATTTTTATGAATTGACTGTTTATGTTCATGCGCTTCCTGCTGTAGATGGTACCATGCACCCTTTGGCTGTGTAACACACACTGATGGTGGGAGGGTTCTACGTTATTTTGCCGCGGGATTTTTCATCACGGGACTTTTCATCGCTGTTATTTTATCGAAAAAAACACATATTTGTTTTTGGGGGGGTTACCCCCTCCAAACCCCTCTTTTTTGTTTTTTTTTAAATTATTCCCTTTCACCCACAAATATTTATTACATTTTTAACCCCCCAAAAAGAAATACGATGATTTTTTTTCGATAAAAAAACGGCGATGAAAAGTCCCGCAACGAAAAATCCTGCGGCAAAAGAACTGTATACCGGTGGGAGGGGTCCGTGTGCTGACAATGTTGCATTGGGACACTTGCCCTACAGTGATTTTGATATGCCACATGAAGACTGCACGCTAAGTTATCCATGTCACCATGCATTTCAATACCCCCCATTCCTTGCTTGCCCTTCTTTGGCCATCTTGCAGCCATACCTGGTGTTTTGTTGTGCCATTTGAAGTATGGCTGCATTGCTTTTGACTTGACTGTCATGTTAGTGGCTTGGACCTGCTCCCCCCTCCCATTGGTTGCACTTGGCCCTTGTGACAATCCGGTCAACCAGGAGGCTGTAGCCTGCCACGACTACGAAAGACCCACAATGGAGGCCCTGTCTAGCCCTATCCACAACCCTTCTGGGTCCCTTGATTGTCCCCCTGTCTCCCCTGGCCCCGCCAGTCTCCCTCTGTCTCCCCCCCTTCACCATCACACCCCCTCCCCTTCTGCACCGTCTTCTTTGCCTCTGCCCCCTGTGTGCTTTCTTTCCCCCTCTCCCCTTCATGTATTTAGACCATGGACCTCTCCTCCCTTCTCTCCTCCCTCTCCCTCTCCACCACCCTTTCCCCTCATCCTATTCCTCTGTCTGTCTTTTTCCGGCACTACCCCAATTGCCATCAGGCATGGTGATACGTAGCTGCTTGTTCTTTGCAAACACTACCCCCTCTGCCTCCTTCCATCTGCCCCCCACCTTCAGCTTTTGAGTTTATTTCGGCACTTACTTTTATCATCGGTGCCTCCACCACTGATTACAGGTTGTCTGTTCCCCCTTTCCCTTCTGTGTTTCTTCTCCCCTCACCAGCACTATCTTGATTCTTTGTCGACCTTCCACAGTTTGTCACTAGTTTTGTTACACTCCTCACCTCTTCCCTCCTCTCCCCTCACTCCCCTCCTTATGTGACTCCTGCACTGCAACTATTGCCATCAGGCATAGCAATGTTAATGCTAGTTTTGTTTTCCCACATTCACTCCCTAGACTCTCCCTTATTGTTCCAGGCACTTGTAATTCGTACTTTGATTTGATAATTCATTTTCACCTTCTGGACTGTTTGAAGGACTTGTTGGAATGTACTGTTATTCTCCCTTTTCCCTCCCTCCTTGAGGCCCTTTGATGAACTTTGTGTGTAGGCCCTATAAGGATTTTCAATAAATCAGTCATTGCTGACTGTCTGCAATTGTCGATGTAGCGTACTCTGTACATGATATGTTCTGCTGGTCAATGGCTGATCCTATGTTGGGTTTTATTTTGAGGTGTCAGGGGATGGGTGTGGTTTAACACACAAGGGGGTCCTTGAGTGCCATGTTCACATGTGCTCTGTACAGGACTCTGAGGCTCACTTCATTTCACATGCATGTTTTTGATGCATGTCCCTACTGACACAAACACTTAGGCAACACACCCCCACACCAACTATGTCAACACCATGCACATACGTGCACCCAGATTGCCTTCTCAGGCATGCTGTGTCCCGACAATCCATGTTCACTTCCAAATCATTGATCGTGTACATGCATGATAGGGCACTACTATTTGGTTGATTGCACTTTTTATTCATGATGATCAAGGGGTTTCCCCAAGGCAATGCACACTCACTGTGCTGTACAGTAAGCAGTGTGTTGCAGGGGACACACACGCAGCACACAATGTTTGAAATGCCAATTTTCTATTTTTCAAAGTGCATGCCAACAGGTATTCTGACTTTTGTTGCTTGCACCACTGGTGGCATGCATTTGTGCCACTGTTTTCAGGATGTGAGGTTTTGTTCAGTCATTTCTTCAGATTCCATGTCAGGTGTAATAGTCTATTGCCTATTTACATTTCTCATGTGGCACTTCATGACTATTGTGTCATGTGTTGTGCATATATGTGCAGCTGAATTTTTGATTTGTGTTAATGATTACAGGTGTTTTGTTGTGTTAGTAGAATGATGATTTTGTGTTATTGATAAGGAACATTTGTTTAGTGTGTGAGCAGAGTTTTTGTATTGCTGCTCAGTAGGGAGATGTTTTAGCACGTGGGATGCAGGGTTTGAAGAAATGAGCATGTGGGTTCATATTGGGGCGGAGTGTGAAAGGAGAACAAGGTTAAGCCAGTGTTGAAGCAGTGTTTATCGCCCATTGGTAAGTTTTGTTTTTATTTTGTTATCATGTCGGACACTCCCATTGTTCATGTGTGTAAGTCACTTCCGAGATATGAAGACAAGCTACTCAAATACCACGTTCAGTAGGTTAAAGATATGTCCGGCAAGATGTTTATGCCATGGCCTCAAGATGGTACTCATTCGAACGGAGGTGCTGCAATACACGTGCACACATAGAAGGGGAAATAATTACCTAACAGATTAAGTATACTAAAACTGTGAAAAATGTTGTAAGAAGAAATAGTGGATCTGAGCAAGAAAGAATGGATGCTTAACCAGCATGACGAAGGGCGCACACCGCCCACGACTGCGCCAGGCTCCATCTCCTGCCCTAACCATTGTTGTGTCCTGACTGTACATGCACTATATCCATTAAAGGCTGCTTCAGGGTATATCAACCGCAAATATTTGCACACAGCATACAGTGATGACAACATGAGGGGGAAAGGGTGAACAAACAAACACCATTGGTGTCACAAGTAGAATATGATACACTGCATAGTTTTCAAGTTAAACTAACAGAAGCAGAGGGAAAAGGTCAAGAAGGGAGAGTCATGCAGGGAGAAGGGGATGGGACAACAACTGTGTCCGAAAAATGGAAAGGAGGGAAAATAATACTCAGACTCGATGGAAAGGGCATTGACGATTCTAAAGAGAAGGCGTTAAAGGATGGAGATATAAAGAAGAAGAGGTTAGAGGAAGATAAAACGGGAAACAAAAAGAGAAGAAGAGAGAGAAAGAAAAGAAGAGAGAGAAAAAGAAAGACAATGATTAGAGGAGAGACCCCAAAAGGAAGTAGATGACATAATTAGCAGACACACATTGACTGACAAAGGTAATACTTTACAAGAAGAAACAGTGACAGCCTAAATACGAGTAGAAGAAGTAGAATGAGTAGAAGTGAGAATCTGGGGAAGTCTCAGTAAGGTATTTATTTATTTATTGTATGCTTGTAAGGCGCTTATAAAGCAAGTAAAATACGGTTTCAAAGTACCCACATGGCGAAGGAAGGGAACAAGGGAGTGAAACACATTACAAAAAACAATATTTATGAGCAGTGGTAGGAAAAAGTAAAAAGGACAAACTTACTATGCCCTGTGAGTATTCAGAACGTGCAAGTGCAGAGAGGAATAGGATAGAGGGGGTAAGCGACTGGGAGTCGGAGCTCATTGGTGAGTCACAGATGAAGTGTATGATTCTTGAGTGCTACACGGCCAGAGCCACGTTAGATGTAAGTGCAAACCTCCAGAGTGAAGTGTGTGCCAATGCAAGTGCTGAGACAGGAGCAGAGCTGATTGGGTGTGGGAGGTCAAGGGCCCAGAGGATGCATAAGGGCCCCGGACACCAATCACAGCAACTGTGGGATTAGCAGATAAGAGTGGAAGGGAAGGAGGAGGTAAATAGAAAGTCTTGAGGAGCTTCTGGAATGTAAGAAAGTCCTGCTCAATGTGCAGAGGGAGGGGGAGGCTGTTCCATTGAAAGCAAACAACCACCTACCCTCTGTTTAGCAAAACGCTATACACACAAAGAGTTGGTGCGAGAGGAATGTAGTGGTCTAGAGGGAGAGTATTTAGTACGATGAAGTTGAAGGTAGTGTGGTCCCAGGCCAAGACAGCCTTGCGAATGATGCAGAGGGATTTTAATGTAATCTGTGCAGTAACCGGGAGCCAATGAAGACTTTGTAGGGCAGGAGAGATGTGGTGCCTGGGCTTAAGGCCAATGATAGATCTGTCTGCCCTATTCTGGATTATCTGGAGGGGACGCAGAGTGGAAGATGGTAGATTCAGGAGGAGGCTATTGCAATAGTCAAGCCTAGAGAGAGCCAGAGCTCGGGTAACATTAAGCTTCTGGGGGAAAGTGATAAAAGGATAAAAGGGAGAATTCCTAGAGTGTATGAGGGTGTCCAGAGTGTGTCCAGATGAGTGGGTTGGTCCGGAAGGGAGAATGGAGAGGGAAAGCAAGGTGCATATGTGGTCAGTGAAGAGAATGGATGCAGAGCCAGGGGAGTCCAGTTGGATGTTGAAATCACCCAGGAGGAGAAGGATGTAGGTGGATTAAAGTAAGGAAGGGCAGAAATCTAACCAATTCAGAGAGGAACACGGTGGTGGTGCCTGGAGGCTAGTAAATGGTAGCAATGGTCAGGGTGGAGATGGGAGAGATGACCAACTTGCAGCCAGGCTTTCAAAGGAAGAGTAGAGCTGGGTGGGTAAGATGGAAGCAGGAACACACTCAGGGCAGATTAAGGCAAGCCCCCAGCCAGTGCGGTGAGGTCGAGGCTTGGAGATGATATGATATGGCATTTATAACGCGCCTATACACAAGTGAAGGCGCCTCAAAAAAGAAGCCATCAGGGAGGAGGGAGTTAAAAGTAGTGACTGAGCTGGCATTGAACCATGTCTGGGTGAGAGCGAGAATGTCGAGGTCAATGTCTTCAAGAAGGAGGCAGATTATAGTGGAGTGTTTGTTGGCTGAGCAGGAGTTAAGAGTCGACAGGTGGAGGCGGTCTGATCCTTTTAAGGTTTTCTGAGCTGTTGTACGGAGGCGTGGTACACCAGTTAGAGGAGGGAGTGAGAGAGTAGAAGGGGGAGATGCAGGAGAAAGAAGGAAGTTAATGAGGGAAGGCATGATCTGGTCAAAGAGAAGGAGGTTGGGTTGTGGACCCTGAACCAGGATAGTGCCTGTGTGATGGACATTAAAAAACAACGTGAGTATAAGAAGACGGCCAACAGGACTTCCTATTTTTTGCCACCTTTTATGGTAGAAGATGTTGAAGGAGTGAGAGTGGATATGAGATGGGGGTCCATAGATCAGGAGAGGCGAGAGAGAAGAGGATATCAGTGAAAACCTCTCTAGAGGAGATACTGATATAGGTGTCTGACATGGGAAGTCTGGGGTTTGTACTCAAGATATGTTTTTTGTGCTTTTTTGTACTGGACTTTGTGAGAGAGCGGGGGTAGGTGATAGTGCAGCAGTTGGAGAAAATAGGAGAGATGGTGAGAGCCATAGGGGTGGCAGAGGATAGTTGAGGAATGAAAGAAGAGTAGCTGCGCATCACAGTTCTAGCTGAACTCACAAAGAGGCCTGGTAGAAGTAGTCACAAAGGCAAAATGCAAACAGACAGGAATAGAATATCAACAGACAAGAGGTTCACAGATGTAAAGAGTAAAACACACCTAGATTTGCTTTTTAAAAGCGAGGCACAAATGCAATTCACAGATGTAAAGAGTAAAACAGTATGAGTAAAAAAAGAGTATGGGTAGGAATGTATTGGAGTAGATAGTGAGTGTGATGTATGTAAGAGAGCCCCTTAGAAAGCTATAGTTTGAGGAAGTAGATGAGGATAAAGATGAAGAAAAAGATGAAAGGCAGTCAGAATGGGAAGATGACAAGAGGAGAGGGGAGGAAGAAGCCACACAAGTGCTCGACTTGGAGGTCAGAGTGGTAGAGCCCATTAGGTATCCATTCCTACCAAAGCGACACCAAATCACACACCATATGAAAACAGATTAAGATATCTACCAGGTTGTAAAAAGAAGTGTATAGAAGTAACGCCAATGAGGACAAAGGGTGCAGGCACATCCA
Organism: Ambystoma mexicanum; assembly: GCF_040938575.1. Lineage (NCBI taxonomy): Eukaryota > Metazoa > Chordata > Amphibia > Caudata > Ambystomatidae > Ambystoma > Ambystoma mexicanum. The sequence continues at coordinate 921,276,105 of NC_090941.1, forward strand.
TGCACAGGAGTGGATTTCACATAATTACCATTATAGCAAAAAGGCAGAGGATTAACACAATACGTACCCTGGCCACAGACAGACAAAAATAACTTGATACATACATTGCTGTCACATACAGCTGTCACAGGGAAGTGGATTTATGAGTTTGAAAGGGAAATGGCGGGCCTGAATTTGGCGGTAGGGGACATGCAAAGCTTGTTTGCTACTATATTGGATGAGCAATCAGACGATATTTGGAAATGGGCAAGATACTCTGGCATGACAGCCCAAAATACCAGACATGACGGGACACATTTTAATGATTGCTGAGCAGATGTTTTGAGGGCACTCAGAATACAATTTCCAGATAATTTCCGTGTTCGCAAAGACATGAGTGCGATAATGACATGACAAATGGGGCCAGATGATGAGCCAGCTGCTTATCTACAGTACATACAAGAGAAATAGTGTTTAGAACCGAGGGAAGATTGGGTCAAAATATAACAATTTGTATCAGAGACTCCCAGAGGAAGTACAAAGGCAATTGAAGAAAATGGTGGGGATTGAGGCAAAACCATGACCCGAGATAAAATTGAACATTGTTCATCATTCTCGATTAAAACAAGAGAAAGAGAGAAAGTAGGTTGAGGAAAGAAATACAGAGGAAGCAAAGCTGGCACCAAATAAATTGTAAAAATTAGCAGTAGAAGGAGCAGTATTAACACATGTTGGGGAGACTAACAATGCGCAGGAAGCACAACAAATGCAGGAAAAAGAGAAAATAATTATTATCCCCAAAGGAGAGCTTTAGGGAGAATTTTCAGTTTAGTGCTAAATTCCACTGACCTTAGAGACCCCCAGCTCTTTTTGCTGAACTTTGGGACTTTGTACTTTTAACTCTATGGGCCTCATTACGAGTTGCCCGGTAAAACCTGGTTCATTACCGGCATGCCGGAATGAGCGGGTCCGTGCTGGTATGAACCCGCTAATAGCGGGTGATCACGAGTGCGCGAGCACGCGCGTCCCCCCATGCCGGTAGTGGCAATACCGGAATGCCGCTAAAGGGCCTCCAACTCCCCTATACCGGCATCGCGGGACCCGCCCATAGCGGTACCGCCTCATACCAACCCCTAAATACCGGCATGGTAATACCGTGTTCGCAAAAAACTGACCCGGAAATTACGTCATCGCGCAGGAACGGGAAATGGGCTGGCGGCAATCTTTAAAAACACAATCCATTGCAATCCTCCATAACCACCAGCCAATAGTCGGAGAGCACAGTGGAAATCCATAGAGGATGTCAAAGGCTACCAGGAAGACCACCCCCCGGCTGCATAAACATCGTTACTCAGACGCAGAGCTCACCATATTAGTGGACACTCTAGCTGCACATGCAGAGACAATACAATCCCACGACAAGAAGCGGGAGGTGCAGCAACAAAAGTGGCAAATCTGGCAGGAGGTAGCCCGCAAGGTATCAGCCGTAGGTCCAACCCCGCGCAGTGTGAGGTACTGCAGGAAGCGGTGGGATGACTTCCGGTTGAGGGTACGCAATATTATGGCCACCAATCGGAGGGAGGCCATGGCCACAGGCGGGGATGCACACCCCCCTGCCAAATTGATGCCCTGGGAGGAGACGCCCAGCAGATTCATCAGTCCTGAGTCCATCGAGGGATTATGCGAGATGGAGACGGGTGCTGCATCAACCGCGGAAGGAGGTGAGTGACCCTGCAGATCCCTGTAGGGGAGACCATGAAGTAGCACAAGTGAAGTGGTAGAGAGTCTAGGCAAGGCAATGCATTTCCCAACACCCACATAACCATACCCAAATACAGATGGTGGGCCAAACGCTGCCACACTGAAATGCATGCTGAGTGCCCATCCCTTAACCAACACACAGCCAACACACCTGGAGCTTGCCCATGTGATAATTCACACAAACCCAAAATCAATGGCATGCCACCTGCCATGCAGTGAATGCTTACATGCCCCCTCTGAATACCCTGCGTGACACACCTGTAAGACATGAAAGCATGATAAAATGAATAATGAACAGCACCACCACTGCCATGTCACACCATCACTGATGCCCTGAATCTCTTCTACCCCCCCAGGCACTGATGAGGAAGAAGCAACCCAGGAGACAACTGCAAGGGCATCCACCTCACACCCTAAGAAGAGGGCAACCACCACCACCACCTCCGCTGGAGACAAGCAGGCCACACCCACACCTCTCCAAGGGGAGTCCCTGGAAGCACCCGCCTCCACTGGGAAAGAACTAGATGCCAGAGTGGAGCCTGAGGGAGACACTGAGGTGACATGCCCGGCAACCATGCGCCCCGTGCCCACCCCTTCGCCCCAACACCTGCAGTCACCCACCTGCAGTGAAGTTGATCCCTGCCTCCGTGACTGTGACTTACCCACCTCTGAGGAGTCCAGTCCCGAAAATGTCATCCACGTGACTGCACAACCCACCACTCCAGCCCCCTCAAGAACCCTGGAGACACGATTGTCGATGGTGGAGGCCCAACAGGAGGCCATGTTAGACCTACTCCGCCAGTACATAGCAGACGGGGAGGAAACCAGGCAGGGTATTGCCACAGCAATTGCAGGGACCACAGCGGCCATCGAAGCAAACACAGCCGCTGTCAATGCATCAGCTCGGCTAATGAGGGACTGCCTGGGGGCGGTGATACAGGTGCTGACCTCATTGCTGCTTCATATGCAGCGGCCACGGCTTGCAGGAGTTGTGGAACCTGCCAGCGAATCACCTACTACCTCCACACCAGCTTCATCTGTCCCCACCAGCCCAGTGAGCCACACACGTAGGAGTACAAGGCACACTGAAATGCCGCCTCTAGACAGGAAGAAGTCCCGGAAGTAGCGTGGGGGGACAATGGTAGTGGGACACAAGGTTGGGGGTGAAGGGGTGCATCTTGTGGAGTCTATTGGGGGTGTTGGTGTTTGTTGGGGGGGGGCCAGGGAGTTTGTTGGGGGGACTGGGAGTTTGTTGGGGGGGACTGGGAGTTTGTTGGGGGGTCAGGGAGTTTGTTGGGGGAGTCTGGGAGGGGGGAGTGGGCACATTTTTGCTGTTGTAAATAATACACACATTGTGATAAGAAAAATCCATGGCTGGACATTATTTTTGTGTGCATCCATCTAATGTGGTATGGTGTTCCCAACATTCCCTGTGTGCATTTCCACATTGGCCCAGTGTCTGACTGAAACGAGTCTTTCATAGTCCCTGTATTTCAGAAGTATTCATGAATTAGTGCTTGGCGTACAGCATAGCCATCCCATGCATCACGTACTGGCAGGGGGGCTACTTCACCTCCGTCTCCATCCTCATCATCCTCACCCGGCCCATGCATGTCAATGTCAGGTGGCAGTGGTACATTTCTCCAGACGCACATGTTGTGCAGCATGACACAGGCCATGGTGATCTTTGCCACCTTCTCAGTCCTATGTAGGAGTGCCCCACCAGACCTGCTGAGGCAGCAGAACCGCCCCTTCAACAGGCCAAAGGTCTGCTCAATCACAACACGGGTACGGGTGTGCACACGATTGTACTCCTCTTCATGGATGTTCTGCGGGTTACGCACAGGGGTGACTAGCCATGGCCTCAAGGGATATCCTCCATCACCTGCAAGCAGATTCAAATAGGTGTGTGTCACTCTGAACTGCCACATTCAGGGAGCACAGTCATGGCGGCAGCTATTTGGTGTGGCCATGCACATGTCCCTGTAAGCATGAAAAAATGTTATCTAGGTGCAATCTATACTGTCATGAGGTGTGGTAGTCTGGATGGCGTTCAATAGATGATGCAGGGTGTAATCATGCATGCTGAGGCAGATATGCTGTGGTAGTGCAGCAATGTTTTGACTCCAATTCATGCTGTTCATTATTTATTATGCATGGTCACACTGCCCACATTGTCACACTTGCCATCCTGTTCATTCATGCATTGCTTGCCATCACCAGGGTGGCCTGGTTGTGCCTCTTACTTGTTCTCATTGATATGCATTATTTGTGAGATGTGGCCCAGTGAAGTGTCATGTACCGTTTGGCTGGGTCAGGTGAGGAGTGTTTAGCTCTGCATTCATTCTCCACTCACTGGCTATTGCCACCCAGGTGTACTATTAACCCCCCCTTTCCCACCCTGGTGAAGTATCCCCACCCTTTCCCACCCGGGTGCAGTAGCCCCCCCCCCTTCTGCATCCGCACACATGAGTACCCCACACCATGGCCATGGGCCTGTTGTGCAACTCACCGAGCAGCCAGGCACGTGGTCCGGCATGTCGCTCCATGTGACGGGGTAGCGTGGAGTTGCGCAGTACCATGGCATCATGTGTGGATCCAGGAAATCGGGCGCAGCAATGGGTGATGATCTTGCTGGAGTCACATACCATTCGCACATTGATGGAGTGGCATTGCTTGCGATTGCGGTACACCGCCTCTATGGCATGGGGGACTACCAATTCCACATGGGTGCAGTCAATGGCACCAACACAATTGGGCATGCCTGCCAGTGCATGGAAGTCTACTTTGGTTTTGGCTATCTCCTGGGCAGTCCGTGGTAGGGATATGTGGGTGCTTGCGTGCTTCAGGAGGGCATCCAGCACTTGGTTCAGCATGCGTGAGAATAGTGGTTGTTAAATGCCATGCAGCTGGCCCACTGTGTGTTGGTAGGTGCCTGTGGCCAGGAAGTGCAGCACAGACACCACCTTTAGTAGTGGGGGGATGGCAGTGCGTATTTGTATGTGGCTGGCAATGTCGTTCTGTATCATGTCCACTAGGGTGGTGATGGTGTCACGGTCCAACCGGTACAGGGTGTGGATCTGCTCAGGGGTTAGGTTGAATGGGCTGGGTCTGGTGCGAGGGATTGGTGGCTGCCTACGAGGTGCTGGTGGCTGCGCTGGTGGTAATTGCTGGCCCTGTCTCACCCTCCTTCTCCTCCTGCGTCTCCTCTGTGCTGCCTGTTCTTGCTGCTGTAGTTGTTGTTGTTGTTGCTGTTGTTGCTGTAGTTGTAGCAGTATAGGCATGTCCTCCTGCGCCATGATTGCAAATGCTAGTGGTAGCATTTTGGTGTAGGAAGGGGTGTGGTGTGTAGGTGTGCTCCTTTTGTACTGGGCCACTCTACATTGCCTACACCTGTGGGGGGGGGTTGTGGTGTGTGGGTGTGCTCAGTTCATACTGGCACAGCCTCCTTTGACTCCACCTGTGGGGATTGTGTGCACCTGTGGCAGCTGCCTTGTATCTTGGTTGCTGTTTGCGGGTGGTCCGCGATGCCTGTTTTGCCGGCATCATGCAGCCCATTATTACCGGGTTCGCCATGCCGGTATTTGCATGTTTGCGTGGGTTGTAATTGGCACCTATTACCGGTATGCCAGTTTTTCCTGCCCGAAGAGGCACGTGTACGCGCCTATGCCGCTATTTACGGTACAGTAAATAACGGTGCCGTTAATACCGGGTTTGTGGGTCAGAATGCTACGGAACGTTAAATGCTGCCGGTATTTACATACCGGCATCATTTTTCCCTTACCAGCATACCTCGTAATGAGGCCCTATGTGTTTTCTGTGTTTCTTCTGAAAAACTCTATAAGCATCATCTTTTCATTGTGCTACACAGCACCTTCAGTGCAGTGACACAGGGAAGTCTCTCAGATTTCCCAAAGGTTTGAATAACTTCTCTTGGTGAAACTACTGTTTCCAAGAGCAGTGAAGTGAAATTGACTTTACTTACATTCTTTAACTTTCTAGACCCAGCACACACTATCTTACAATAGGGTGCTGGATGGGGTACTTAGTATCCCCTTTGTCTAGTTTCTAATGTAGCATGTTTAATGTCACCCTTTCTACAATTAATGGCTGGTGGCAGTGGTTTACTTTTTCCTACAATTGTGTGTTTTTACTGCGGGCTGTAATTGCAGCTACAGTAAGAGACCCATTGATGCCCATTTTGTCAAAATGCCCCGGTCTTCTTTTTTCACCATTTTTTGTTGGAAAGGTCCTTCTTGAGATTTACTCTATGCGTCAAACCAGGTTTGGTCCCCTTGTTTGCTTTGTCTGTGGAGGGATTCACTGATCAGTGCCCGAAACCCCCTGTGCTTAATCCCTTTAGTCACAGAAATGCACCCAAAGTTGATTGGTCGGATGGCTGTCTTCAGAGGACAGCCACCCTGCAGTGGAGACAACTGCATAATAGGCAAGGCTTTTTGCTTGGAAGTCAGAGTCGACCACTAGACAAAGGAATCCAGAGAAGAACTTGGAAGAGACGCTTTCTACAACTCCTGGACTGTTGGTTTTCCCGGTGAAGCCCTGCTGCACTGCTGAATTTCCAAAATCGCCTCAACTGGAGAAGTCCTGCAACAGACGACTTCTCCCCTTAGTTTGGTGGGACCAATCAACCCCAACATGAACTCGTCTGGATATCCTCTCAGAGCTGGCTATACTTCCATTGCTGCTGCAGGAACCGAAGTGCGAGGGAAAGGAACACCATATCGAGTGCATCACTTTTAAGTCAGACCCGAGCTCCAAGAAGATCCTCTGGACTTCCATGAAGCAGGACTGACCAATCCTGAGCCACATCAGCAAAGTGCTGGACCCAGAAGCGAGGAAAGTCCATTAAGGTATATCCGAGAACCGCTGTGGTGCTGTTTGCGAGAGACGTCGGGAACTGAAACACAAAGTGCAGCTGATTTGACGTTTGCCCATTGCTGCCGCTGAACTTCCATTCGTAATCCAGGAGTCCCCAGACATCCTCCCTCTTGTCCCCATGACTGAGGCCCAGTAAAACAGGATCTGCAGACCTACACATTGACAGAGGCCAGCTGGAAGCAGTTTTTCTTCTAACCAAAGGTATTGTAAAACTAAGAGGATTACTTCTTGTCGTGTATCCTTGCTTGTTCTCACATCTCAGAGTTGCTTGCAGCTTTGACCCTCCCAGCTTGTGGCCCTACTGTGATTTCATTTCCTATAAACATTTCAAAAACATTGTGCAAGACCATTTTACCTACCTGCAAGAAGTGCTTCAGCTCACCTAGACTTTTGCTCAACTAACATTGGCTGTCCTGTCTGCCTGAAAGACTCTTCTTAACTCTGACTTTGATTCTTTGCCTTTCCCCCAGGAAAGGGTTAATTTACTTTGCATTGGAGGGTTTTAAAAGTACTTACCTGCTTAAGAATATTTGTTAACCATTGTTTTCTCCCTCTGAAATGTTTCTTTTTGATCTCCCACTCAGTATTGCTCTAAATGTGCCAGTGATAAATCAATATCCACAGTGCCCTAGTTATTTAAGTCACCTGAAGGTGTAGGAAGTGTCTGTGTGCCATCCCCAATGGGTCTCAACTGATTTAGTGAAAATGAGAGGGTGTATTTATTAAAGTATATTTTGTGTTATATGATTGCTCCCTTCTAAAGAAGGCTAGTCAACTGACTGCTAAATAAATTAAGAATTGTTTAATCAAGAAACTTTGAGTGTAAAGGTTTATTTGAATACTTGCCACTGTGAATCTCTGTGTAACAACCTTACTGCTCACATTGACCCCTTTTGAGATAATCATGGCTCATCAACCACACTACCAACCTGTGTAGTACCGACCTATACCAAAGGTTGGGTTACCTATTGCCACAGGACATGGCTGGTGCAGTCTCCCACAGGGTACTGCATAACAGAAAGGGTTTGTACCAAGAGGAAGAAGGTTTGGATTCCACACACCAGGAGGGTTTAACAGAGGGCAGCCATGATTCTGGGCAGTAGGAAGACAGGGTTGAACTTGAGGATAACCCAGACACATTTCAGGGGTTTGCAGAAGTAGGGGAGGAAGGCAACAAAATTGCCTGCAATTTGGCCAAAGAGGGGGATCAGCATATCCACTGTCACATAGCGCTACACAGCAAGATTACAATTCCCAAAATGATACACAGTATCAACCAATCCAGAGACTGGCACAGCAAATACAGCAACCATAGCAGGCAGTAAAGCAGCAAATGCATCAACCTCAGCAGGCGGTACAACCTTCGATTCAGCAAGCACACGTGCAACCACAAGTACCACAGAATACAATAGCACAATGCACCGCAAAACATATTGCTGCAGGTACCATCCGCACCTAAAAAAGGGTGTGTCACAGTAGTGAGAGGGAATCCCTTTATTGTAGCAGGACTGAACATGTACCAGCAATAGGACAGCCCACAGAGAGACTCGATATTACCAATTCTATCGATTACCCTAGACCCATAAGAGGAACCGAGGCTGAGGGTGACCATAGGCAACAAGACTTTTTCCTTCTTGGTTGACACTGAAGCGACAAGATGTTGTGTTAAAGAGGGGAAGATTACAATGTCAGGAATATGAATGGATGCACATGGATTCTCAGGGTCTATGAGAACGGTTTCTTTTACAAATAATTTGCCCATAACGATAGGAGAAATACAAGCGATTAGAGCTGAGGGTCCTCTTTTTTAGGGGGCTGTGTGGCTGAGGACCAAATACAGGCATATACAACAAAAAATGCCACTGAACAGCTACCCACCTACACAAGCACTAGGTGTGTCTAGTTGCAAACAGTGCTACCAATCATGTCGGTCGATGGATCAAGACAGGAACAATAGAGATAAAACATTTTTAATCAATAAGTATAAAAACACTCAGAACAGTTTCTGTATAAAAAAGACGAAAAAACATTTTGTTTACACAAGATATCACATAAAACAACATTTTGTGAAAATCACTGATTGTGATGAATCAAAACTACCACAATTCCCAAATTCTAACAAATTTGTGAGGTTAGTAAGGGTGTGTGGTGTACATTTGGCTGTTTCGCATGTCTCTAATTCATATAACTTGTACTTGGCTCTGTCGACACAGAGAAATGTGTTTCTGGGAACTAGCAACAATTTTTATGGAGCACTCTATAGCCAACTTCAACCGCTATTAGATGTGTGCTGAACCCGTCTTCAGGACGTTAAATGATGACATAAGGATTTGGATGTCAAGAAAGGTTCATTGGTTGATCCTTCGCATTATGGCAATCTAAAAACCAAAACAGAAAAAGCGTGTTGGTGACATTGTTAAAAACCCGAAGTGGGGTATCATCTCTCTATACGTGTGCACAAGCAACTATTGACACTAACCTTCTGATTACTTCATTGGCGTGTGTGGCATCGAATTGGGTAGACATGTAGACCAAATTCGAACGTTGAGGCTGTGGGTTCTCACAGTCGTTGAAACTGAAAAGCAAGTATGAGATGGACCTTGTAAACTCAATCTTGCGGTTTTGCTTCTGCTTTTTGTTACTTTTTTGCACAGCTTGGTGCAAGTTATATAATAGGTACACAGCAAGCTGAAACCGATGTGAGGGCCCAATATAGACTACTGTCTGTTAGACATTCATTTACATTTTGTGTTTTAACCCGCTAGGGATGTTTCCATCACGTGTAATATGAAATGCTGAAATCGTAAGTTTACCTTCAGCAAATGGAGATAGTGCCTCTGATGACCTCGCTAGCCGCGAAATGCGCGTGTTGTGCCAAGCGTTAAAGCACATTGCCGTGGATTCGATTTCTGGAGAAACATTTTTTCCTGAGTCAGTGACTCGAAGCATTGCATTCAACTTAAAAGTTATTTTGTAACGGGATCATTCGAACGCTTACCTACTTTTTGTGTCTTTGTTGGTTTGGTTGCCACACCGTCCGTGTTCGCAGTGGATCCTGATTGAAACAACCGGACACAACTCTGCGGATGTGTTGTGGAACTAGACTGTGACTGAAGGGGCAATCTGAATGATGCAAATTGTGCGCCATCTTGAAATCAAAAATGGCAACTGTACCTAGAAAGGCCCGATTAAAGGCATGTTTAAAGGCCTAGTTCAACTAAATTTTTTCAACTATTATAGTTTTGTTCGTTGAAGGGATCAGGACAATATATATTGGACCTGAACAGTGCTTAATAAATCATTTGTACAAGACAAAGGATCATTTGCAGACGTAAAGACTCCATTCTATCCCAATGTTGAGGCCGGCCTGTACAGTGTTAAGATTGTAAATCCATTTTTGCTCAAGTTGTCTTAGTTTTGGATCTCTGTCTCCTCCACGGGGCTGGGCTAGCACGGTTTGAATTATGAACCACTTTATATCTTTGGCAGTATGTTTGGCTTTTACAAAGTGGGCTACTAATGGTTTGCCCGGCACTGAATTTTTTACGCATGAGCGATGCAGGGAGTCCCTCACATCCTGTCCCACTCAGACATTCAAGAAACTAAGGAGAGCTTCTGTGTAGAAGCCCTCCAAAGGACAGCGAACAAAGGAACCAAACCTGGTTTGGCGCGCAGAGTAAACACAGGAAAAACCTTTACAAAAAGAAATGGCAAATAAACCCGGCCGGAACCGAAATAAAATAAAAGGGATCCAGCGGATTAAAGTTTGAGGCTACTAACTTAGCCCAAAACAGTATCAAGGCTATTTTCATAGACCGCGGTGGGGAAAAATGTTAAATCCCACTGCCACCAGCCAAATCTTAAAGAAAGGGGAACAAAATAATGTTCCATGAGAGACAGGTGAAAAGGAATAACTATTAACCCTTTCCAGTACTCTATGGAAGATAGTTTATACTGGGTCTGTGAATTTAAAAAGACTAATAAAGTCAATGGCAACTTTACATGTTCTGGGAGACAGTAGTCAGTCCCTGAAAATGGAGTTCAGAGTGGGAAGTCTGAAAAAGACAACCCTATGTCACTGTACTAAAGGTGCTGTGGTCGCATAGTTCTCCATGAAATTCCTGTAGTACCCAGTGAGACCTAAGAAGGCTCTCACTTCGGTTTGAGTAGTAGGTGTGGCCCAGTTTTGTACAGCTTGTACTTTGCTAGGTAATGCCCTTATTTCAGCTCCTTCTACCTCATGACCAAGGTAGACCACTTCGCTCTGACCAATTTGACATTTGCTTGCATTTATGGTCAGATTGGCCTGCTCAAGAGCCTATAAAACATATCCTAAGTGATCAATATGTTCTTTCCAAGTAGGGCTGAACACTGCAATGTCATCCAGTGAAAATTTTCTTTGAACCTGATATGGATGAACAGGAAGTAATGCAACCGGATCACGCTCTAGGGATGCACCCCAAAAGTTCATTTGATCCGCAGATTCAAAATCCCATTCTAGATCTATTTGAAAGAAATTTCATGAAAGACCTTAAGAGGATCGTTTACCCAGTAACATCAAGAACAGACAAGTGGAGCACGTAGAGCTTCTAGCAAAAGACGAGGATTTTACAATCAAACCCACCGATAAAGGGGGAGCCATTGTACTTATGGACACTTCCTTTTACGTTGAGAAATGCTTGGAACTCCTAAGAGAAGAAACTACATCCATCAAATGGGACCAGGATCCTCTACAAAAAATCAAAACTACCATTGAAACATCGATCAACAAAGCATTGGAGAATGGATGGATCAGTGTAAATACAAGCCAATTCCTTCTAAACAAACATCGCATCACACCTGTTTTCTATGGTTTCCCCAAACTCCATAAAAACCCATTGAATCCGCCTTTGAGACCCATTGTTGCTGGAACTGACAGTGTATTTGACACATTTGCCATCTACCTGGACTGTTTGTTACAACCACTGGCACAGTCTGCTCCCACATATCTGAAGGATACTACAGATTTTTTGAACTGCCTGCAAGAGATAAGAGCTCTCAGCAATGAATGTATCATCTTCATCCTGGACGTATGTAGTCTTTATACGTCAATTCCACATGCAGAAGGTATCCAATATGTTGTATGGCTACTCTCCAATTCACCTGAGATCAAAGGGAACCCTGAGTTTGTCATAGAATTACTCGATCTTATCCTCAACAATAGGTACTTCCGGTTTCAGGGCAACTATTATGGCCAAATCTCAGGGACATCTATGGGGTCAGCTATGGCCCTGGTATATGCCAACACCTTTATGTACTGCTTTGAGAAAACATGTGTACTCGATCATCACCACTGGTCCCCACAGCTACTTACCTGGAAGCGTTTCATCAATGACATTTTTGGCATCTGGTGTGGCACAAGAACTGAATTGGACTCCTTCTTTGATTACCTAAACAAAGTTCATCAAAAAATTAAATTCACAATGGAAATTGGTTCTCGATCTCTACATTTTCTGGACGTAGAATTGAAAATTCAAGAAGAACAAATAGTAACCATGGTTTACCACAAACCCACCGATGCTAACAACTTGTTAGATTATACAAGCATTCACCCTAAGACTATGCTAAAAAGCCTGCCCTATAGCCAAATGCTCCGCCTTAAATGAATAATCTCTGATCCCGCTGATCTAGACGTTGAATGCTCTAAACTAATAGATTGTTTTGAAGCAAGGGGCTACCCTAAAGTTATCCTGGAAGACGCCATTGAGAGATCAAGCAACCAGAGTCGGGTGGACCTACTTACACCTAAAGTGAAAGACAAATCTACACCTCTCGTCTACACCTCCAAGTTGTCACGTCAAAGCTTCCAAATAAGCAGAGTTATTTGAAAAAATTGGACCACATTGCATAATGATCCTTCGTCGTTGAAACTTTTTCCAAAAGCCCCAATGATGGCCTTCAGAAGAGGCCCCAACATGAGAGACAGATTGGTGAGGGCCGAAAGACCAAACACAGACAAACAACTGTTGCTTAAGACAAAAAAGAAGGGTGCTTTCCCTTGTCTAACTTGGAAACACTGCAACAACATAACGAAGGGTGACACCATCTCATATCCTCAAACATGGAAGAAACTTAAAATCCACTACTTTGCAACTTGTCTCTCTACAGGAGTGATATACTCAATTAAATGCCTGTGTGGCAAATTGTATATTGCGCAAACAATTTGAGCAGCTAAAGACAGGTGGGCGGCGCAAAAATCTACAATCAAATGCAAAAACAAGAAGTCCCCATTAGCACGACACTTCCTTGAACATCACCACACGATTGCCCAGATAAAATTTCAAATTATTGAAGTTATGAAAACCACAGAGAGGAGGTAATTATCAGGCTATCCTCTCCAGAAGAGAACAATTTTGTATTGACCAACTTGATACTCTGCAAAAAAAGGGTTGAACGATGAGTTCTCTCTGAGGTCTTTCATATGATTGAACTTTTTTACCCATACCCGACACATAACCTAATACGTGCCCCCCATTTTGGTGCATATATCAATTACACTCACACAGTATACATACAACACATAGCACTATCCCACATACAGGCTTGTGATGGAGATGGTATTTAATATATGCATTGCACTTGGTTTACATGTTTTTACATGATTAAAATTCTCATGTTTGTACACAAATCAAATTCTCTGTTACACCATGAGCAAGATAGGATGTACTCATAACTGTAATTGTTTTTACATTGAATTGATGTGATCATGAACAAATCGGTGTACTTCAACTTAGTAAGCATTACCAAAGTGATTGTGAGGATATGCATGTCTTAAAATAGCCATCAGTTCTACCAATATCTGAACCTCATAGGTTGCTGAAGTTTTTATTTTATTCCCTCTGATCCATTTCTAAACTCACTCCGGCTTAACACTGCACTACTTGTTAACTCCTTCTGCCACCCACTACGGTCACACACCTCCCATGGCTGGTTTTCTCCTCTGCCATGATTGAATAGCTTCCCCTCATCTATTACTTTCTCCACCCTTAATTTTATTTATATTCTTTTTTTTCATATCATTTCCAGTTTCCTAATCTACTGGCACCTGCGATCCTCTGATCCTCCACTGTTATGCACTCTTGCCCACCTATAAACTATGCAGCTATTTGTCCAAATTACATCAGTGACTGTTATGCAGGACTTAATTTCTACAGCCACTCCATTTCAAATATATTTCCGTCCTGAAGGACCGTGCCTTCCATTTACCTTTCAAATATGGCCAGCCCTGCTGCTGTTTTAGTATACATAGTGATCTCTTCATTTTTACTTGCATAGCCTCTCTTTGAGGTCTTTGCCGTGCAACCATTGTTAGCCATGACTACGGACTCCATGGACGCCGCGGTTGCTGCGTGACCATCTTCCCTTTACAATAGGTAAGTTTCTTAGAGGCACTCGTTACCTCTCCTGTTATTTTAGCCTTAAATATCATCACTATGGTCTATATTAATTGTCTTCTGAATGCTTCGCTCTACAGTTTTGATGACATCTCGAGTCGCCACACTGCAGCCCTCGCAGCTTCCCATAAACAACTTATGTCCAGTGATCGTGGTTCTCTTCTGGTACCCGACGGTTTACTTCACCGCCTGAGAAATAATTATCTGCATTGTGAGATGCAAGTTTGTCTTACATACCCATCAGGAGTTCTACTTCAGGTACGCATTTATCTGCTTTATTGTAATTTGTCACCCAGCTAGCCACCCCGCCCTTTTTTCCCTATGTACAGCACCTCTCCATGCATTCTTCAATACGGATCTGCTAGTTAGCATGTTCCCTTTGAACATCCCATACAGTACTTACTATGTCTAGCAGTTGTTTGCGTGTTCTCACGTCCCTCTGTACTTCTATCACCGACCTCTCCCTGATCTCATATAGACACTTTCCGGTCTAGTAAGCATTATTTACACTGCAGTAGAGGTTTTAAATGCTCAATTCAATACAATATAGACCTTTTTTCCTTTATTATTTTGTCTAATAGGACTCAACTTGTGAGCCAGAAACCCTCACCTGCTCGTGTAGTGACCTTAGCCCCGGCTTGGCCCGTCTGTTTTAAAATACGAGCAATACTACTGTTATAGGTGAGTCACTCTCTATAATTCCATAAATGCGATGTTCCAACTCTCTCTAAGATCTCTGTCTATAGTCATTTCCTGGCACTTACCACACAAATGGGGTCATTACGACCCAGGCAGTAAGTACGCCAACTTTACCACCATGGTGTAAACTACGTTTACACCATGGTGGATGGCGGATTTACCGCCCCATTCCAAGGTGAGTGGGGCGGTAAATCCCCATTTCCCATTTACCCTTCCCCATTCCCATTTGGGAGTAATGGGAGTGGGGAAGGCGCTAATTACGGCACCGTAAATTACGGTGCCGTAATTAGCACCAAGGCGTGTTAGCGCCATGGGTTTTAACGGCTGCTAAAAGCAGCCGTTAAAATTGGAATCAGGCGTTAAGGGTTAACGACGGCGTTAACCCTTAACGCCTGGGTCGTAATGAGGCCCAAACTCTTATGAGATTGCATAGATTACAGTCTCTGGATGGAGTTGTCTCATGGGGTTCAAAACTATTTAAATGGACCAGAATAACCTACATTGGGTATTATCCTTATGTGTTCAGTTAATTTATTACCATCTGTACATTGCAAAACAATGTGGTTCTACTTTTAATAATGGAAAGTCCAGTTACTTAGACCTTGTGTAGATTACGAAGTGCATCCACCTTTCTCATGTTACTCCCAACTGAAATGTTTGAAGATTTCTCTATCAGTCCTAAGCCTCATGGACTAAAGTGTATCATAACACTAAATAATGTTGGTTAGTAAACTAAAACTGTTAAGTTAGAACCACCTTTTCATTTGTTTCCTATTTTTAACATTTTGTTACTGTATTTTTGTTTCCATTTGTTTCCTTTACATCACCGACCATCAACAGTTCAATATAGGCTTCTGATGAAGAGGAATGTCCCTGAAACGCGTAAAGCCATGGTGTAATGAACTTGTGTAATGTGTTTTTGCTCGTCATTATTTTTTGATATATATGTGATTAAAATACTTGCTAATATCAACACAGTTTGTGTTTTTAGAATATTATTTTGTGAATTAACCAACTAAGAAACTGCTCTTAGCGAATCTAGGTATCTAAATTGAATGTAATACTATTTAAGCACAATTACCACCTCTTTGGTGGATTTCAGATAGTGTGCAGGGGACGGGAGGGTTCCTATCTTGGATCCTCTATTTTCTTCCATGTCATCCAAGTATGCCATGCAGAAGTCCTCCATCCCATTCAGAACTTGATTGACCATCCTTTGGAATGTAGCAGGTGTATTCTTTAATCCAAAAGGCATAACCTTAAACTGGTACGGCCTGCTGGGTTTGAAAATCCAGGTTTTTCCTTGGCATTGTCTGTCAGGGCTATTTGCCAGTAGCCTGACGTTAGGTCAAATGTAATGGGGTACTTGGCTGCACCAAGTTTATCCGCCAGTTCATCTGTCCTTGGTAAAGGATGGGCATCAGTCTTAGTGACTGCATTTAGAGCTATATAGTCCACACAGAACCTCAACTCCTTGGATCCTGCCTTTGGTACTAGAACAACTGGACTAGACCATGGACTCATAGATGGCTCTATAACCCTGAGATGGAGCATCTTGTTGACCTCTACCTTTATGTGGGATCTTACATGTTTTGACATTCTGTAACCTCTGCTTTTCACAGGTAAACAGTGACCAGTGAGAATATCTTGCTGGCCCCAAGGGGTCAAGCCTGGTGAAAGTGAAAACAGGGAGGCAAACTTATTTAACAGAAACTTGCACTAATCCTGTTGTTCAGATGTCAAGTTAGAAGAGAGATTAACTCCTTCTGTGTCCTCATTTAAAGGTTGGCCTCTGAGAAGGTCAGGTAGAGGTTCACTCTCCTCCTCCTCTTGAACTGAAGCTAGAAGCAAAGCTCCCACTTCTGGTCTCGAAACATATGCCTTCAAACGGTTGGTGTGAAAGACTCTGGGAGCCTTCTTAGGTCTGCCTAAGTCCACCAGATAGTTCACCTCCCCAAGTTTTCCCACAACCTTGAAGGGTCCTATCCATTTGTCCTGAAAGGCCCTCTGCCTTGTTGGCACCATAACTAGTACAAGCTGGTCTTGAGTAAACTCAACCATGCTGGCCTTCTGGTCATGCCAATGTTTGACCAGAGCCTGACCTGCTTTTAGGTTATAACTAGCTTCTGCCACCATGTGTGACATTCTCCTCCGGAGACCTATCACATAGTCAGATACTCTGACTGGCGGCTTGGGGGAGGAGCACTCTCAAATCCCTCCTTGATCAGGGCCAATGGACCTCAGACTGGAATGCCATATAGAAGTACAAAGACTCTGTAACTAACTCCCTCATAAGGGACATCTCTATAAGCAAAGAGAAGGCATGGCAGTAGAAGGTCCCACTTTCTTTTAAGGGGTTCCTCTAAAGCAACTATCATGCTCTTCATAGTACGACTAATCCTCTCTACCAGTCCATTTGGCTGTGGATGGTAGGCTGTAGAGAACTTGTAAGTGACACCACAGTTTTTCTACATGACTTGCATGTAGTGGGACATAAAATTGGATCCCCTGTCGGATATCACTTCCTTAGCAAATGCTACGCTGGTAAAAATACCAAGTAGAGCCTTAACAGCAGCCTGAGCCATAACAGTCCTCATAGGTATTGCTTCAGGATACCTAGTAGCATGGTCTACTACAACCAGGATAAACCTGTTTCGTGAAGATGTGGGAGGGTCAAGGGGACCAACACTGTCGATGCCCAGCCTCTCAAAAGGACCTCCCACCACTGAGAGAGGCACCAAGGGTGCCACATTCTTGGCTCCACTCTTGCCAGAGGTTTGGCAAGTGTGACAAGTCCTACAGAATTTGTCATCTTCTGAACCCATTTTAGGCCAGTAGAAGTATAAGGAGAGCCTTTCCTTGGTCTTTCTGAAAATCAAATGACCAGCCAAAGGTATCTCTTGGGCAAACTGTAGGAACTGGAGTCTGTTTTCTAGGGGCACTACACGTCTTTTGCAGTCCCCAGGGATAGACTCAGTCGGTTCACTGTAGAAGAGGCCATCTTCCCAGTGCAACCTATGCTTCCCAGGCTCTTGCCCATCAAGCTGAGAAGCTGTCTGGAGGCGAAGACCTTCAAGAGTAGGACACTCTCTTCGTCCTCTGCTGAAGACTGCCATGTAGGGTCCACCTTCTGCCAGTAAAGACTGCAGCTCAGGATGGTCAACAGGGTCCAGATCTCAAACTAAAACAATGTCTTTTCCAGATCTGATTCTTCAGAAACTGGATCAAGCACACAGGGTTGTACCTCACACTCAGTCTCAGCAGGTTAAGGAGTCACAGGTGTGACTTTGGACAATCTTGGGGATGTTCTTGTTGGTAGCACAGGGGTGCTATCTGTCTTTTTCTTGGAGATCTTGGGTTTCCCATTTGCCTCTTTCTTTCCAGAAATAGCAGTAAGCAACTCCTATGGACTGGGAGTGATAGTGTCCGATACCAACTCCTCTGGAGAGCCTCTCAATGTCCTCTCCCTTGCAGGCCTAGTGAGCTCCTGTTTCCTTTTACTGGGAGGCCTGGGGGTACTAGACACAACTCTTAGAGTTTTCAGGTCATTACCCAACAGGACTCTACCAGGCACTGCACTCTGCACACTAACAGGTATTTTGATAGTCATATCATTACACTGGATGAGAGCTGGTAACTGGGGAAGCATTTGCACAGGGCCTCCAGCTAACTTGGTTAGGCATTTAGGTGCCTTGGCAACATCATCCACCTTGAAAAATGTTTCATCAACCACAGTTATGCTGGCTCCAGTATCTCTAATGGCAGGGGTCTCCTGAACACACAAGAACACTATCTTTATAATACTCTCTAGTATTATCTAGGATGGAATTATAAACATTTAAATTCTGTTGTTCCTACAAACCCAGGGACACTAAAGAAACACTAGCTGAGACTCTCATGGGTTCATCAGCCAGTAGGTGAAAGTTTCCACTTGCCATAGGTACTTCATTCTCTGGGGAGAAGGCTAAGGAGACAGCGTGGACCCCTGAAGGTTAACCCTTACATCTGGGATCCCCTTTCACATGGTCAGTTGACCCTCAAACATAACATTTCCCAAATGTTTTGATGAATGGGGGCTTGTTCTGACCTCCATCTGGTTTGGGTCCAGGTGGTGGACCAGCCTGATTCGGTTTCCCTTGTGGTCTACACTTATGTTGCTGTTTGGGGCCCTCTTTTGGATTGGAGGTATTAGAATTCTCATTGTTATCTTTCTTTGGCTGCTTTCCCTCATCCTTCTTCTGAGTTGCCCCAGAATCCTTGTGAGTAGCCCTGTCGGCAACCCACAAGTCAGCAGCCTTAGCTAACGTCTTTGGATCTATCTCCTTAAAATCAGCCAAGTGCTGTCTGAGGTCAGGAGAGCAGGCATCATAAATTGACTCCAACATAACAAGATTTCTCATACCTTCATAAGTGTTTACTCTGTAACCCTTAACCCAACCATCTAAGTTTTTCAAACATTCACAAACCCAGGTAGCCCAAGGTGTACCATCATGCTTTTTGAGGGTCCCAAACCTCTTAAGGTACTGGGAAGGGATCTTCCCAAATCTAGCAATTAAAGCTAGCTCCACACACTCATAATCTATCCTATCCACCTCCTCCAACTCCATCACAACATCAGATGCAACAGTGGGTAGCCTAGAGAAGAGCCAAGGAAGCAACTGATTGCATGTAATGTCTTGAATCCACTGGTTATATTCAAACATTGCCAACCAATCCAAAATATCAAGCTTAGCCTCATACATACCAACAATTCCTTTAGGCATACAGGTCTCTTAGGACTGGAAGACCTAGAAGACTCTGGGAGGGAAGCATTTTCCAAAGACAACCTTTTCATTTCTAAGGCATGATTCAACTCCATTTCTCTGAGCTTAAGTTCTTGATGCTTTTGTTCAGTTTGAGCATTTATACATTTCGATTCCAATTCAAGTCTCATCTTTTCTAGAGCAATGAATTCAGGACTGAGTGTAGGGCCTGGTGGGGTCCCAGTGGACAAAGGTTGAGGTTGCTGAGCAGGCAGAGGAGCAGTGAGGCCTACATTGTGAGACACATCTGCCTCATCTAACTCATCAATAACAGACACATTATCATCCTCATCATTTTAAACATTTGTTGGAGGGTTGGGTATTTCAGACCCACTCTCCAGACTTTGTTTCTCTAACAACCATTCAATAAATTCTGACTTTTTGCCTTTAACAGAGAGATTCCTATCTCTACACAGATGTTTCAGATAATCCACAGTGTAACTAAGGAGGGTCTCCTGACTGTAGCTTTCCATACCAGACATGATTAAAATTGTTTTTTATTGATGTTTAGTCTTGTGGTTAATAACAGCAACCTAACTGTAATCACTATACTTGATCCTCACCGCTGTACAACAGTGCTAGGCAGAATCATATGCAGTGCCCTTTGGGAACACCACACATAATTAAGACTACAAGTGACAGTACAAATTCACCTTTGGTACAAGCCTGTACTACACAGTAAAGTGGTAGCGATGGCTGAGCAGCCAGACTTATCTCAAGAGTAAAGTGAGCAGTATCAGAAGTTACACAAAGGACAGCAATTTACTATGGTGCAAGCAAACACTGACTGAAGGTTTCTGAGTAAAAGAATATACATTTATTTACACATCATTTGTAAAACAATTCACTAAAGTAAAGCAGCAGAAAAATCACGCTCTCAATAAACTACACACCACCCAATAGATTCTGGACAAGTTAAGCTCAAAATGAAGTGAGAGCAAAATGGCACTCCAGCAATTTAAAAGGGAGGGAAAGGCAAGGTTATTCATAACTAAGCAGCACCAACAAATAAGTAAGCAGAGCAATCTAGAAAAGGCAACTACGGTGGGGAAATCAAATCAAGGGGCCTGGGCCAAAGTCAATGGACCACAGTCTTTGCAGAGGATCACACAGTTCAGAGTAGTTTGTGGTTAAGTCTTTGCCAATAGTTTGAAACAAAGTTGGTCGGAAGAAAAGTTACTTTAAAGAGTAGAGAAGGACAAGCCCTCGGATTGGTGAAAGATTTCAAACACTTTCACCTCACTCAGACGGAACCAACAACTGGGTTAACACAGTACCTTTAGAGCAGAAGAATGCTGTAGCTGAGGCAGACGTTCCTGGCAGATCCTGCAGGCTCACGGTTCCTGAAGCGACTGTCAGACTGACAAGGAGGAAGACTGGAGGGTCCTGCACTGCCCAGGGAAGAAACCAGCAGCGGAGCAAAGCAATGAATGAAAGGTGCACTCCTTAAAACCCAAACATGGGTCCGGTCCTCCTGGCTATCCGGTTCACTGTAGTGGTGCACAGTAAATTCGACCAGAGGAGGGAGGCCTGGCTTGCAGTTGGGCGATCTGGTTGGTCCCACCAGCTCAATGGGAGAAGATTCCTTGCAGATCTTCCCTGTCGCCGAAGTTTGGAGATTTGGTCCCGCAGCAGGGCTTCACCGGGAGGTTCAGTCATGGTAGAGGTCCTCTTCTTCCAGCTTCTCTTCTGTTCTCTCGATCCAGTGGCGACTCTCCCTTCCAAGTCCCAGAGACATGCTTTTTATGCAGTTGTCCCCCATTCACACAGCCTGGCTGTCAATCACACAGCAGGGTGGCTGTCCTGGTGGGACAGTCACCATAGCTAACAATACAGAGTGTGACATGGGTCTCCAAGGAGACCCTGTGCAGGGAGTCTCAGACCCCTCCCTCACATCCTGTCCCCCTCAGACATTCAGGCACCTAAGGAGGGCTTCTGTGTACAAGTCCGCCAATCGACAGCAAACAAAGGAACCAAACCTGGTTTGGCGTGCAGAGTAAAATACGAGAAAGACCTTTACAAAAAGAAATGGCGAATAAACCCAGATGGCACCCAAATAAAATAAAAGGGGTCCAGCGGATTAAAGTTCAAGGCTACTAACTTAGCCTAAAACAGTATCAAGGCTATGCTCATAGACTGCGGTAGGGAAAAAATGGTAGATACCACTGCCACCAGCCAAATCTTAAAGAAAGGGGAAAGAAATAATGTTCCATGAGAGACCGACAAAAAGGCATAACTATTAACCCTTTCCAGTACTCTATGGAAGATAGTTTGTACTGGGTCTGTGAATTTAAAAAAGACTAATAAAGTCAATTGCAACTTTACATGTTCTGGGAGACAGTAGTCAGTCCCAGAAAACAGAGTTTAGAGTGGAACGTCTGAAAAAGACAACCCTATGTCACTGCACTAAAGGTGCTGTGTGACACACAGTAACAAGATGATGCCTATGGAGTAGATGAGTGTCACGATGCCCGCTCCCGGGGAGCCGGCTCAGGCCCTGCGTCCCCGAAAGCGGACATCAAGTCCCCGGGGAAGGTCCCAGCAACCCCTTATAGGGGCCCTTTGGACAGCGTCCTGGCGCCTGTGGCGCCAGGCTCATAGAAAACGTCAGTCCTGGCGCCATAGGTGCCAGGCTCATTATGAAAGTGTTTGGGTGCACTTACCTGATGCAGACCATGCTGCAGAACCCCGGCCTCCTTGAGGCCTGAAAGGAACTACTTTACCTGTGGGACTCATTTACCACCCGGGCGTGGTCGGGGAAGGATACATACCTGATTGGAGGAAGGACACATTCTAGGAACTTCTTCCAAGGCTATTTAAACCACACCCGATCAGCCACACGTGCTTCGCGTTGTTCTGCATCTAGCAGCTGGACGCTCACCGTGTCTGCTCCTGCATCTTGACTTCTGCCACACCTGCCAGCATCCTGAATCTCCTGCAAAGGAAGGGAACAAGAGAACAGATGAAGGAAAAGGCCTCACTTGCTAAATCTGCATCCCAGAGACATTTCGCCGACAATCCTGAAAAGGAAGACATTTATTTTTAAAAGCACATCGCATCGATCGCTGCAGCGCCGCATTCTACTCACCTTTACAGGGCGCCTCCATGTTCAGCAGCGACCATCCGGATTCGCAGTCGCGCCCCCGCGCCTAGGGAGAAAAAGACAAGAACAAAGGTGAGAGAAAGAAGGGAAAAAGGAAGCTTAAACTCCATGTCAAGACTTACCTGTTGATTCATTCCCTCTTCATTTCGGGTCTGCGCCGCATCCAGGCATTTTCAGACCCCGGCCCCTAAGGGGAAAAAGACATCAGCGTTAATGAGTGAATGAAAAGACATTACCAAAACACTCATTAAAGACTTACCTGATTTCCACAAGGATTTCACCGCTCACCTCGGGTCGGTGCCTGTTCTCCGGCATTCCGTACCCCGGCCCCTATGGGGAAAAAGACACTAGCATTAGAACATTAATGCATGGACACAAGGGGAACCACTTATAGAAAAACTTACCTGGAAGCCAAGCAAGTTTGGTTCTCACCCATCCGAAAATCCAGTGACGTAACTGGATACCAACGCGCCCCTGCATCAGAAGCAGGATGGAGAGCTCGTCCTTCCAGACCCTAAGGTGAGACGCTACGGGGAAGCACAGAAGGGTTTTTGAGGAGGGTGCGAGGGGTAAGTGGGAGGCCGATTGCATTACCCCGCAGACAGTTAACCCCCTATTCTCACCTACAGAAGGATACTTCTGCGAGTCAGACAAGCCAGATCTGGGGCCCGGTCCAGTCCGTCTTCCGAACCCTGCGCATCACCTTAGACGAGGTCACAGCAGCGCGAACCAGGCCAGCGCCCCCGTGGGAGTCAGGTGAGCGTTACAATGAGGCTCCACAGTCCATGAACACAGACAAATGTACAACACATAGCCAAAAACACATGTAAGAGTGGGAAAAAAGGCTCACACTCTTACCAGGTGAAAAAACAAATCCTAGACATCCAGCAAAGCATACAGGATTTACGGTGTTTGAACAATATTGTTGAGGCAGAATTTCCATTGGTTCTAAATCCAGCCATGCTATTATGTTAAATACCATCTATTGCCCAATGTTTTACAGTGATTGACTTGAAACATGATTTGATCTCTATTACCCTGCCTGAAGATTCACAACATGTGACTGTGTTTACTTATCATTGTATCAGAATATTGCGCAATTGCTTCCCACAGGGATACTGTGAATCCCCTGGTGTTTTAAATAGAGTTCTACAGTGAACTTTTTAAATGTATAGATGGACAGCACAGTCATACTGTATGTGTATGACTTGCTAGTTTGCAGTACCAAAGAGGAAGAGTGCAGAAAGGACTCAGTGAAACTATTGACAGTTCTGGCTAAATAAGGGTACACATTGGACAAGGAGAAACTGCAATATTGTTAGGAGAAGTATTATATCTAGGCCAGATAACATCAAAAGAGGGGAGGAGGGTGACACCTGAAAAGGAAGAAGAAATTACCTATATGCCCCGGTCAAATAAAGTAAAAGAGCTACAGCAGTTTTCAGAATCTGCAATTATTGACAGTTATAGGTGTTCGAATTCAGCACATATGTTTGGCTGCTCTTGAGGGACTGAAAGAAGCACAGAAACATAAACATGATCAGACAGGCGAGATGACATTTGCCTTTGATGAACACAGCTGATGAACAAGCAATAAACACAGCTCCTGTGTTAGAGATTCCAGATTACATTGAAGAATTTGTCTTGGTCCCTCATTCAAATGTGGTTGTGATGACGGCTGTTCTCACACAGGTAACATCAATGGAGCACAAGCCACTGGCATTTTACAGTGGGATCTTAGATCCAGTAATGAGAGGTCATTAGCCATGTGAACAAGCATTGGCTGCAGCCACTTTTGCAAATAAGAAATCATCCGATATTACGATGGGCTGTTCAGCCACATTATATGTTGAAAATGCTGTTTTTGCTATTCTAGAAGAGCACAAAAACATGTGGACCACACAGAGAGCTTCTTGTTATGAAGTAATAATATCTAATCCACTGATCAAAATTGTTAGATGCAGCTTAGTGAATCCTGCAAGATTCATAGCGGGAACACCAGAGGACGGAGATAATGTACATAATTGCACTACATACACAGATTGTCATGATGATGTTCCCCCATGTCAAGGAGAATGCCCTAGGAGGGGGCATAATTCTCTTACTTGATGGTTCATCAATGATAGATAAATGTTCTCGACAGAGACGTTGCGGGACAGCAATAGTGAAGGCAAAGGAGAATGGAGTGTTTCAGGTGGTGAAAAGTGCAAGTTTGCACACACATTTTTCATCGCAAGCGGCTGAACTGGTAGCAATGATTATAGCGCTTGCAGAGCATAAGCATGAGGCAGCGATGGTGTATTCTGACACTGTCTACCTTATGACCACAATGCACTTAGGGTTGTCACATTGCAAAAGGAGGGGCTTCGAGCACACAGACAGCAAAGCAGTACAGCATGCTCCATTGTGAGCGATATTGCTAGAAGTGCTTGAGTGTTCCTTGTCAGTCACCATTGTGAAGTGTGCAGTGCATATGAAAGGTGCAGACATGATTTCCTGTGACAACAAAGTTGCAGATGAAAAATGAGCAGCATGTTTCCCTGAGATATTAGACATTACAACTGCTGCAGACAAATGCACACACAACGCAAGATGCTGATGAAAGAAGGTTTTAATACACTACCAGTAACACAGATTGCAGAGTTTCAGGGATTCACGCCACAAGAACAGCAGGAATTGAGGAAGGGAATTTGGTGTTCGTTATCCACTAGAAAGTTAATTTAGTGACAGGATAGCACGTGGGAAACCAGTCATGCCTGTTGAGTTGCTTACAGTAGCACTGGAACAATTTCATTTTGAAGGAACACTGAAAGACACTGAAAAAGACACTGAAAGACACTGTGCCCACAAATTGGTTGCATTGCTTTACCTTTGCTCTTTTTGCTCTTTTTGCCTCACACAATCAGCCAGTCTCTGACTACCACCTGACATCTCATGAGCTGGTGACAGGTCATATAGTGAATGTCCCAATTGTTTGTCGCTCATATGCCCGACTGAATGCTGAGAATTCAGCAACAGTGCTTGGAAAATAGATGCATGATTATTTGATGTCTATGACTAATATCTCTGAAATGTATCTCCAAACAGGTGCAGATGAGACAGGGGGGCTGAGCAAGAACCATTGAGGATAAAAATGAACATTTTGACCCAGTTAATTTATTACAGCATCTGTCACTGTACCCAGGTGAACTGGTCCTTTGTCAAAACGTTACTAGAATCTGGCACATCAGTTAAAATTAGCAATAGGAGGGCTTGGTTGCACTTCAGCAATATTAAGTAGTATTGTGTTGAGGCCCCCCTGTCAGAAGATACAGAGCCACCAGAAGAAGAAGACATGTAAAGACCTCAGACGAGATGCGATGTCCAGGCAGCAAGAAGAACAAGACAAATAGAGACAGTGGGGCTCATTTTAAGTGGGGCAGTCTGGTAATAAGAGTGCTGGTAGAAATGTACTGGCACCCTTTCTGGACTGCCACACTACAAGCCACACTACAAGCCCATACATGCCAACCCTACAGATTTAGGCAGTAGGCTACTGCTTTTGAAGCAGCCCTACCGCCTACAGATTTCAGTAACAGTTCCTACTGCTTTTTACAGTGGCAAGTAATTTATGTGATCCTAAGGCAGGCTCCAGGACAGAGCAAGCAACACATTAATTACTCTGTCTATACAGTGGGCTTGTAGGTGAATACTTGGATTGCACTCAGACCAATCCACTGACCTGACAGCTGCGTGACTCTGTCCTGCATTCTTGCTGGTAGAACCCTGGGGTGAACCAGCAGTGAAAGCAAGTGGCAGAGTGTAACACCATCACACGCCGACAATTTGATGTTAGCATTCAGAATTATATATTTTTTACATTTCAACATCTTTCCATGTTGTGCTGTTTGTATGTTTTGTATTTTCCTGTGATGTCATTGTTATGGAAATTATTATTTTTCAAACTTGAAAAATCCTACATCTTTTTCGTCACAGAATGTTGGCAAGTATGCAAGCCTGCCTGCAGGGGCCGGTGCACCCGGCAGGTCTTCCCTGCCGGATGCAATGGTCCCAGTAGGCCGACTTGTCACGGACCCACTGGCACCATTAACAACAGTGCCGGTGCCTCTGTGCCCTCCGCCAAGTCTGCAGGCTGCTGCGACTTGTAATGTCCCGGTAACACCGGGATATCAGGTGGTGGAAACAGTGTAACAAGTTTGGCGGCAAACCCGCCAGTAACACCGGCGGGTTACCCCCAAACTCATAATGAGGCTTTTTTCCCGGCAGCAAGAAGAATGAGACAAATAGAGATAGTGGTGCTCAATATGAGTTCAGGCACAGGCATTTTTTCCAGACCGGGGAAACACAAGTTTGCCAGTGGGGGCAATAATCCACCAGCAGGCTTGACCTGCTGGTAGTTCAGGCTCCTACCTGAAAAAACATGCCAGAACCACTGTCACTGGTACGACCGGTGCCAGTAATTCTGGCAATCCCTTTCATGGAGTCCTATGGGACCCAATGGATGGGAATTTACAGGCGTCTCCATCCCCCATAATATCCCAGGAATACTGGGTGGTGGAAACAGTAAGGCAGTTTTGCCGGCATCATGCCAGAATTATAAGCGTGATGCTGGCAACACTGTAATGAGGGCCAGTGTGTGGATTTCTCCATCCCAAGAAGGATATTAATTGTTCTACATAGACGTTTTTTTTCTGATCCTTTCTTTTTTCTGGAACACTCATCCTTTTCTAGGAGCTTTGAACATTTGTATGACTGTTTTGTTGTTTAACCTTAAAATATATATTGTTTTAGAAAGAAGTCGCCTCTTATTTTTTACTAGGTTTTTTTCTGTGACTTCTTGCCTATTTGTTTTTTTTAAAAAGAGAGCGACATGATTTTTTGAAATAATAACAATGATTTCCTTTTGTTGGCCAAATGGGCTTATAGACATAGATATCTGCAAAAGGCAGATTCTTTGGATATAATGATTTTGGAATTCTTTTTTGCATTATGTTGTCTTTATTGCATGTATTGTATGGCAGTGAGGCAGTTTAACAATAATGCTATGGTAAGACTTGTGTTTAGTGATAATAACACAAGTATAGGTCCTGAAACAACAACAGGTGTGATGATACCTGAAACATCCCTTGAAGGAAACACGCAAATTAGAAGATTAAAACGAAGTGTGCAAAATGACATGAATTACATGATACAGTATTTTGATAATTCCCTCCATGTCATAAACAACGTATCTTATCAGCACATGTAGAGGGTGGAAAGGGAGAAGTCTGATGAGAGCTGTATTTATCGTTCCTTCATTCCATGTGCCTTTAGCTCCTCCCCGAGTGTTCATAGCAACCAAAGTAAAAGTGCAAAGAGCACATTGCCTAACACATCTTGCACTATGCACCACAAGAGGGAAATTCTAGGTTATAAAGGCTACCATTCAATGGGTTACAAAGGCAGATCCCATTCATGATGCTAGCTTAATAAAACAAATGCCCCTGATGATTAACAAAAACGCGCAACAGGCCAGTTGTAGCAGGCTTAGTTCTATTCTATTCATACAGTGTGTCCCTGCCAGCTAGCAAGACTAGAGACTGAAAGATTGTGCCTTTTCTTTGACACATTGTGAGGTTCGATAAGACCTCTATCTAGCCCATGTAGACCCCAGTAAGAGCTGTCCTGGGAAACATGAATAAAGGGAATACAGTATACAAAAGCATGTTGCATAACAAATGGCCGTTCATGCTGTGTGCAAGGGAATGGTGCAGGGTTAGTGTAGACAGAGAGAACTCAGCACAGTTTGGGAAAGATTCCATCATCTTGTTGCTTTATGCATCTCTCCTTCTTTCCTGTATCTTTCACTTCCTTTAGCACAAAACACTTTTGGTATGATGTAAGAATGCAAAGACCACTTGTCACAAGAGCAGGGATTGGACACCTTAAAGCGGAACACTTTTGTACAATTACCTGTGGACTTTTGCCTGTAAACAAGGGTTTCTCCCACTCTTTGTTTGATTCATCTTTGGATTCAAGACCTTAAGAAGAATTAATGTGGGCCCTGCTTGGAAAAGAAGTCCTTTGCAGAGTCCTTCAGCTGTGGGATGAGGGCAGTTGTTCCAAGACAGAAGCAAGCACTGCTCCCTAACCAACCCAATGGCATATCAGGATTGACCTGCTTCTGGAGCAAGACTTGCCTCTCTGCCAGCTAAAGGACCACACTGGAGGTGCAGAATCCATGTCATTTTTTGCCAGCACCCCTCATGTTTTGTAGAATGAGAACACAGACTTTATTCCTATTTTTTTTATTTTATTGTTCCAAGCTTGAGAGCAGCAGAGCGCTGTACAGAGTGTAAATAGCCTGCATTTGGGCTGAGGTCTTTTAACAGTAGGTCAGTAGTGTGAGGACTGTGCATCAGTATGTGCATTCATTGGAATTAGTCCTTGGTCAGGTGTTGTTGAAAGAGCCATGTTTTGACAGATTTGCAAAATTGAGAATTGTGGGGGTATTCCAAGCTGACACCGGGATCGAGTCCCAATGAGTGAGTTCATGACAATAGTATTGTTTACAGGTTGTTTCTTTGTGAAGGATTTGTGATTAAAGCTGGTTGGTCAGTTTGCTGCACGCAGAGCGTGTGCAAATGGATATGTGGATCTTAGCTGCCAGGTACACTGATGTGCTACTCCTAATTGCTTTGTAGATGATACATGCAGTCTTGAAAAGTATCCTGTCTTAGAGTGGAAGCCAATGTAGTTTGCATAGCATAGGGGTAATTCCGTTAAATGTGCATGCTCCCGTATATGACATGCTTCAGCATTCATGGTGGACTGCTTTTAGGGGAGCCAAGTGAGCAACTGGGAGTCCTGTCAGGAGAGCATTTCCCTGTTGATGTCTGAGACCACAAGGGCCTGCACTATGGTCCAGAAGTACTGTGGCAGGATTATGGGTTTGATTTTTCAAAGGGTAGAGATTCTGAGCCAGGCTATTTGGGCCTTCCTTGCATTGTGTTTCTGAAACGACAGATTGCTGTCAATGGTGAAGCCTATGGAGTATGCTGAGTCTGAGAGTTGTGGATCAATTCCTTCTAGGCACACTTCATTGAGCCATTGTTGGACAAGTTGTTTTTTAGCGGGCAGACCGATGAGGACCAATTCAGTTTTGGATGGGTTTAGTTTGAGGTAAGCAGTCGACATCCAGGACTGGATGATGTCTATTCAATCGTGGAGAGGAATGATGTCCTGCGCACTATTTACTCTCATGTAAATATCATCTGCATACTGGTGGATGGCTATATTAGGATATTTGAGGGGAGTGCCCAGATGCTCCATGTAAAGGTTAAAAAGGATTGGTGAGAGGATGGAGCCTTGGGGGACTCTGCGTAGAACTGGAGCGAGTGAGAATGCAACAAGTTCATCTGGACAGCCTGGTGTCTGCCTGAGAGGTAGGAGGTAAACAAGTTCAGGGCAGTGCCAGAGAATCCCATCCTATCAGCAAGGACGGAGAGTAGCACAAGGTGGTTGACAGTGTTGAATGCAGCTGAGAAGTCAAGGAGGACCAGGAGGTATGATTCACCCTTATCTATGATTTGGAGAGCATCATCCACCCTTTGGGTGGTGGCTGTCTTGATGTTGCAATTTGGGTGGAACCCTGACTGATAGTCAATTAGGAGGTGGAGTTATCTGATTCTGACAAGTAGTTGTGTAGCAACTACTTTTTACAAGATTTTGCCAATAAACAGGAGATTCGTAATGGGCTTTAGTTGGCCAGGTCATCTGGATCTAGGGTTGTTTTTTTCATTTTCAAGAGAGGTTGTATGAGACGAGGCTTGAGGGTGTCTGGGAATGCTCCTTCTGTGAGGGACGCATTGATGGTGCCGAGGACCGCATTGTGTGCCGGGCCCATCAATAGCTTAATGATGGAGGCTAGAATTGCATTGTCAGAGTAAGAAGGAGGTTTGAGGGAGGCAATAATTTATAGGTGATCTGGGGGGAAAAGAGGAGAGAATTTGGTTTGGAGGAGCAGTGTGTGTGCCGGGTGCAGGGGATGCTATTGCTGCGGGAGGTTGATTTGATGGTCTCTCAGATTTTGTCTATTTTCTGAACAAAAATGTGTTGATTCTGTAAATTTCCCCTGAGTTGCTGGTACCTCAGGGTCGGGTGAGTGTTTGGTACAATGCTTTACTACTTCAAAGAGGGCTTTGCTCCTGTTAGTGGCTGCCACAATGGTGGTGGAGTAGTACGCAGGTTTGGAATTGGTAATCAGAATCCTATCATGTGCACACAGAGATTTGAGGTTGGTGAGGTCTCCTGAGTTCTTGTTTTGGTGCCACTGTTTCTCTAGGGCTTTAATTGAGCATTTGTTGGAGGCTAGCTTAGAGGCGTACCATGGAGCAGATGGTTTGGTCTTAGCCTGCCTGGATTGAAGGGGGACATGAGGGTCCACCAGTTTCATAACAGAGTTGCTGAATAATTCCAGGAGGTCTGAGGTATTCCCTGTGGTGGGAGGTCTGCAAAGTCTGCTTCTATCTCATTGATCAGGAAGGTTTTGAATGAGCGGCATTGAGTGAGGGGGCATTTAGCCTGACCTTTGTAAACCATAGTCAGGTGGGTGACTGATAATGGGATGGTGGCATGGTCAGACCAGTCAAGTGGGATAGGGCCTGCACAGGTGATGCACGGAGAAAGCCATTATTTGAATGTGCTAATTTGGCAGCTTATCCGTGAGCCCCTGGATTTGGACTCACAGCAACCTGAGAGCCATATCAGCCAGGATCCTTGTTTGGCACCACCTAACTGCATCAAACCACATTTCAAGCCTGTTCGACACATTCGACCCACTAGTACCCTTCTTTGCCGCTTTTGGCACTCACTTGATCTTCAAAAAACTCAAACTGCACCAAGAAACTTGGTTTGATGCTGTTGAATCAACAAAGACAGCAAGACAGTATTGTTACGCTCACCTGGTATCCACAGGGATATCACCCAGCTGGGTTACTTGCTGGTATGCTTCTCAGCTTTGCCCTGATGTGGTCTGCGCGGAAGGTTCTGCCTGAAAATACAGGAGGACTGTGTTGAAGATTGACAGACTGGGGTAAGTATCCTCCCTCCACCCCCCGTATGCTTTCAGTCCCTCTGGCGCCCTCTCCTCACCTTGTGGTAGAATTAGGTGTGCTCTCCGTCCTGACTTCTATGCAGGGGTGCGTTGTCTTTCATGGGCGAGTGTGGTCCAGTTACTTCACTGACGCTGGCCCGTTTGATATTTTCAGGTAGGTCTTATTGCTGTTCTTTAGTTTTGTTGCTATCCTGCATGCCTTTCTTTGTTTAAAATGTCTCTTTTTTCTCCTTTAGTTATGCAGAGCTTCAGGGTGGCGAACTGGCTTGGTTGAGCCCCTCTGGTAAATGATGGCGCATTAAGAGCGCTACGATGCGGTAAGTAAGCGCTATGCGCAGCGCTGCAAAGTCTTGCCTTTGCTAACCTGTGTTTTCCTTCCTTGTAGGTCGCAGTGTTCTTCAGCGCGAATGGAATGTCTGGAGTGGTGCCAGCCGAGAGGCAACCAGCCAGGTAAGCCTTTTGAGCAGTTTGTAATTTGTAAATGTCTCTACAGCTTTCTTTAATGTTGCCTCTATCTTCCTCTTTCAGGTCGTTTTGTCCAGGAGGCGTGCAGATTTGAGGAAGCTGTTCTCAGTAGCTGCGAGTGTTTAAAGATGAAGACTGCAGGTAAGATGCTGCTGCTAATGATGTTCCTTTTGTCTCCTCGCAGGTTCTGCTTCTCCGAGGTTCGAGGGAATAGCTGGACACAGTGAGCGTCACGTTGCAAGCTGCCAAGTAACACAGAGCATGTTCTGCAGTCAGGGTGTGGTTTATATAGCCCAGGTAAAGTAGTACCAGGGAAAGTAGTTCCAGGCCTGCCACACCCAAAACACTAGACCGCATAGCTTGGAAATAAAGCTATGTGGATGCCTCCATGTTGGCTGAAAATACATTAAAGTGGTTCCCAAGCACATTGTTGTTCATGGTGTATGAGCCTGGCACCATAGGCGCCAGGACTGGCCCCATGAGGGCTTTTGAAGAGGATGCCAGGCTCTAGAGGCCGAGTCCTGACTCCACCTGGCAAATGGGTTTTCCAGAGGGGGTTTTGGGCGAGGGTCATGACAGCACTCCCCCCTAAGGCCCCTCCCATGGTGTTCCTTCTGTCTGGCCCAGGTTTGGTTGGGAAGTTCTGATGGAATTTCCTGATTAGACGTGTTGCGTGGATATTGTCACTGGGCTCCCAGGATCTATCTTGTGGTCCAAATCCTTTCCAATCGACGAGATAATATAGCTTGGTCCTAGAGTATTTAGAGTCCAAGATATCTTTGACTTCGAATTCTGGTTCTCAGTCAACAAGTATGGGCTTCGGTGGTGTCCCAATCCGTGTGCCGGGTTGCATTGGTTTCAGGAGGGACACATGGAATACCGGGTGGATGTGTAGATTAGGGGGAAAATCCAGTTTCACGGCTGCTGGGTTGATAATTGCCTTAATGGTATAGGGTCCTAAGAATCTGGGATGAAATTTCTGGGTTCCCTTGATGGGTACGAATTTAGCGGCTAACCAAACTTTGTCTCCTACTTGATAATCAGGGGCCTTTTTCCGGTGGTGGTCGGCGAATCTCTTTTGTTTTTCTTTGGCATGAGTAAGGTGTTCCTTTACCCTTTTGAAAGCCTGAGTAATAGTTGTGTGTAGCGTCTTTACCGCTGGCATTTCCAAGCTGGCTGGAAGGTCCAGTTCAGAGGTACGTGGATGTCTGACATGAAGGGTATAGAAGGGCGTTTGTCCCGTGCTTGAATGCAAAGAATTGTTATATGCATATTCGGCTATCCATAGTAGGTCTTTCCAATTCCTTTGTTCGTGGTGCAGCATGCACTGTAAATATTGCTCGAGTGTCTGATTGGGTCTCTCAGTTTGGCCGTCCGTTTAGGGATGGTGACTGGTAGAAAGCCGAATGTCGATCTGCGCCATTGCACAGCATTTTTTCCAGAAGTTTGAAACAAACTGGCTGCCTCGATCAGAGACCAGAACCGAAGGGAAGCCATGTAGCTTAACCACGCCCTCCAGGAACACATTTGCTAAAGAGGCTGCGTCTGGGAGGCCTTTGAGAGGAATAATATGGGCCATCTTCGAGAATAAGTCCACAACTACAAGGATGGTGTTGAACCCTTGGCTTGGAGGTAGATCAGTGATGAAGTCAAGGGAAAGATTGTGCCATGGAACAGGAGGAAGGTCCAATGGTTGTAGGAGACCAGATGGTTTTTGTTTCTTTGATTTATTTTGTGCGCAGATACCGCAGGACTGAATATACTGAATGATGTCCTTACGTCAGATAGGCCACCAAAAGTTCTCTTTCACCTTAGCTAGAGTTTTGGCGATCCCAGGATGCCCTTCGATCAGTGAATCGTGATAGTTTGAAATAATATGCTGTTGTAATTCCTTCTTGGGTACATATAGGCGATACCTAAAAAAGGGTAGGTGGTCCTTGATGGTATATTGTTCTCCTTGAGTTTGCCATGCGAGGTAGGAATCAGGATTCATTGTCCGTTGGATTTCTTTTCGTAGTTCTGCTTGTGTTAAGGCTGTCGTGATACCCAAGAGTTTGTCTTCAGGTATAATAGGTACTGGGTCTGGAGTTGTATATACTACTTCATCTATGCCCATGCGAGATAAGGCATCCGCTTTTCTTTTTCTGACTCCTGGTTGAAATGTGATTACATAATCATATTTGGTGAAGAAAAGGGCCCACCGTAATTGGTGCGAGGACTGGGCCTTGGCTGTTTTGAGATATTACAGGTTTCGGTGGTCTGTGATGACTGTAACGGTGTGTCTGACCCCAGAAGGTAGTGCCTGCAGGCTTTAAAGGCAGATTTGATAACCAGGAGTTCCTTGTCCGTGATGGCATAATCAATCTCTGGAGGTGAGAACCTTTTTTGACCAGAAGGCCACAGGATGTAGCTGGCCGGTTTCCGGGTCTCTCTGTGAAAGGACAGCCCCCATTGCGAGACTTGACGCGTCAGGTTCAACGACATAAGGGAGGTCTGGACGAGGATGTCACAGGATTGGAGCGGAGGTAAATCTTTGTTTAAGTTCCTGAAAGGCTTCTTCTGCTTCTTCGGTCCAAGCAAACTTTTTATTGTTTTTTCGTAATAATACTGTGATTGGGTGCACAACCTGAGAGAAGTCTGGGATGAACCGGCGGTCGAAGTTTGCAAAGCCAGCATGCTCTGCTCCCCTTTCAGAGACGTCGGTGAAGGCCATTTCAGAATGGCATCTACCTTGTGCATGTCCATTCTGATGCCTCCTGGAGTAAGGATAAAACCAAGAAATTCTACTTCGATGACGTGAAAAAAGCATTTTTCAAGCTTTGCAAACAAGCGATGTTGACCGAGCTTGGTGAGGACTGAACGAACGTGCCTGACATGATCTTGTTCCGAGGCTGAGTATACTAAGATGTCGTCTATGTACACTAAGGCGCAGACATCAATTAACTCCCTTAAGACGTCATTCATAAAATATTGGAATGCCGCAGGAGCGTTGCATAACCCAAAGGGCATGACTTGATTTTCAAACAAGCCGTACTTAGTACGGAAGGCGGTTTTCCATTCATCTCCTTTTCTGACTCGGACCAGGTTGTACGCTCCTCGAAGGTCCAATTTGGTATAAATCTGGGCATCTTTAACTTGGTCTAGCATCTCAGGGAAAAGTGGCAAGGGGTAGTGGTTCTTCACGATGATCTGGTTCAATGCGTGCTAGTCAATGCAGGTTCTCAAGTCTCCTTCCTTTTTCGGTACAAAGAACAAAAGACTGGCTGCGGGGGACTTCGAAAGATGGATAAATCCGTTTGCAAGGTACTGGTCTAAATAGGATTTCAAATGAAGGTTTTCTGGTTCTGTGAGAGCATAGATCTTGCCGCAAGGGATTTGTGCATCAGGAACCAGGTAGATCTGACAGTCATAGGGCCTGTGCGGTGGCAATGTATTGGCTTGGTTTTTTGGGAAAACATCCTGGAAATCATGGTATTCACTTGGCAAGGTATTAGATGCTCCCAGGGTTGATACTGTCACTCCGGGAGTCATGGGGATACAGACGTCGGGTTTCTCCTCTTGGTAATAGCAGGCAGGGGAGCAGTCACCGGGGAAGGTTAATTTTCATGCCCGCCAGTCTATCAAAGGGTTGTGAGCAACCAACCATGGCATCCCTAGCATTAGCCTGAACTGAGGTGCCTTGATGAGATCGAATGAAATAGACTCCTGATGTCCTTCCTGACACAGCAAGGTTACCCTGGCTGTGCACTGGGTTACTGGTCCGGAAGCGATTTCTGTCCCATCCACGGTGGTTACCTTGTCCAGAGTTGGCTTAGAACACGAAGGAAGACCCATCTCTGCTGCCAGTTCTTGATCAATATCATTTCCAACTGCTCCGCTATCGATGTATGCTTCAACGGCATGCATTCTTGACGACTGTTGGTGGTTAATTAAGATCACTGGTATTGCAAAATGCGAGGTCAGCAACTCTTTCTTCTCACTCGACAAACTGACCTCTACGTTTGTTGAGCTTGGTAGTTTCCCGATTCCTTAGCTTCATCCTTCTCTGTGGCCCCGACTGTTTTTCTTGGGGGTTTTACTGGACAGTCCTTCAGGAAATGTCCTGGTTTCCCACAATACAAACAAAGCTGTTGTTGTCTTCTTTTGTCCCGCTCTTGTTTTGTTAATGGAGGCTGTATCCCTCCTATCTGCATGGGTTCTACAGCATTTTCAGGTACACAGGGTGTGTTTTCCCTTGGTCAAACATACACGGTCCGAGGGTCCGTCCTAGACCAGTCTGCCTTTCGGTCCTGCAACCGGTGGTCTAGCTGTATGACCAGATTTATGAATCCTGCACAGTCTCTGGGTGGATCAACCACCTGGGCTAAGACGTCCTTTAATTTGTCTCGTAAGCCTCAATGGAATAACGTGGTTCTTTTGTTTTCTGGCCACCTAGCTTCGGCAACCAGTCTGCTGAAGGTAGCAATGTACGTTAACAAGTCCTGATTCCCCTGTCGGAGGGACAAGAGTTCATTGTCTACTGCTTGTTCCTGGGTATGGCGAGCAAAAAGTTTGTCCATTTCTCTCTGGAACCCCCCAAAGTCATGTAATAGAGGATACTCATGGGTTACCAATGGCACCGACCAATCTGCTGCACTACCACTCAGGTATGATAAGACAAAAGCTGCCCGAGCTTGGTCATTTGGAAATGCTCCAGGCCTACAAAGAAAATGAAGGCGGCTCTGATTGATGAATGCCGCATACTTCCGTGGGTCACCTGAGAACCTTTCTGGTGGTGCCAGGGGCACTGTTCGAGGTAACGTTATCTGTACCGGAGTGGGTGGTTTGGCACGGTTTTGCATCGTTGGATTGCTTCCAGGTAGAGGAGTCTGTCCTGCCTGTGATTGCAAGTATTGCCTGCTAATCTCTTCAGTGCGTTCTTTGGTCACTATTAGGTATCTCCGGAGGGCATTAGTCTCTTGTCGGGCAGAATGAACCTCAACACGAAGCTCTCCTACTAATTGGGCCAATTGGTCCATTTCTGATGTCTCCATGGCGCCCAGGTGGATTTGTTATGGTAGGCTTCGTGTTCTGTTATGCTCACCTGGTATCCACAGGGACGCCACCCAGCTGGGTAACTCGCTGGTATGCTTCTCAGCTTTGCCCTGATGTGGTCTGCGGGGAAGGTTCTGCCTGAAAATACAGGAGGACTGTGTTCAAGGCTGACCAACTGGGGTAAGTATCCTCCCTCCACCCCCCGTATGCTTTCAGTCCCTCTGGCGCCCTCTCCTCACCTTGTGGTAGAATTAGGCGTGCTCTCCGTCCTGCCTTCTAAGCAGGGGCGCGTTGTCTTTCATCGGAGATTGCGGTCCAGTTACTTCATTGGCGCTGGCCCGTTTGATATTTTCAGGTAGGTCTTATTGCTGTTCTTTAGTTTTGTTGCTATCCTGCATGCCTTTCTTTTTTTAAAATGTCTCTTTTCCTCCTTTAGGTATGCGGAGCTTCAGCGTGGCAAATTGGCTTGGTTGAGCCCCCTGGTAAATGATGGCGCATTAAGAGCGCTATGATGCAGTAAGTAAGCACTATGCGCAGCGCTGCAAAGTCTTGCCTTTGCTAACCTGTGTTTTCCTTCCTTTTAGGTCGCGGTGTTCTTCAGCGCAAGTGGAATGTCCGGAGTGGTGCCAGCCAAGAGGAGACCAGCCAGGTAAGCCTTTTGAGCAGTTCATAATTTGTAAATGTCTCTACAGCTTTCTTTTATGTTGCCTCTATCTTCGTCTTTCAGGTCGTTCTGTCCATGAGGCGTGCAGATTCGAGGAAGCTGTTCACAGTAGCTGCAAGTGTTTAAGATGAAGACTGCAGGTAAGATGCTGCTGCTAATGATGTTCCTGTTGTCTCCTTGCAGGTTCTACTTCTCCAAGGTTTGAGGGAATAGCTGGACACGGTGAGCGTCACGTTGCAAACTGCAAAGTAACACAAAGCATGTTCTGCAGTCAGGGTGTGGTTTATATAGCCCAGGTAAAGTAGTACCAGGGAAAGTAGTTCCAGGCCTGCCACACCCAAAAGACTGGACCGCATAGCTTGGTTCTTGG
Source organism: Ambystoma mexicanum (assembly GCF_040938575.1). Classification (NCBI taxonomy): domain Eukaryota; kingdom Metazoa; phylum Chordata; class Amphibia; order Caudata; family Ambystomatidae; genus Ambystoma; species Ambystoma mexicanum. The sequence goes on from NC_090941.1 coordinate 921,314,408, forward strand.
GAACCAAGTTATGTGGATGCCTCCATGTTGGCTGACAATACAATAAAGTAGTTCCCAAGCACATTGTTGTTCATGGTGTATGAGCCTGGCGCCAAGGGCGCCAGGACTGACCCCATGAGGGCTTTTGAAGAGGATGCCAGGCTCTAGCGGCCCGAGTCCTGACTCCATCTGGCCAATGGGTTTGCCAGAGGGGGATTTGGGCGAGGGTTGTGACAGGTATTAGGTATTATTGACTCCCGACTGTGCCCCTGGTCCAACTGTGGGCTCTAGGGACTGGTTTGGTCACTTTTGATCCGTGTTTCTCACACAAGACACATCCTTTTATAAACAGTTAGGCTTTTGATTGCCTTGCTCCCATATTTCCTTATCCATACTGCATAATTACATCTCTTGCATATTCTGTGTTCTTTCCACAAGGGTGGGTTTTGTGTATTGTTTTTCCTTGATCGGACATACCTTTTATTTGGCCTATTGTACTTTTCTGTTTGCGTTGTTACACTGTTCAGTCTGGAGGGGTCTGCCTGGAGGGTTACAGGAGAGGGGTTTGGGGGATGGTACCCAGTCTGGAGGGGGCGGCCTGGGGGGTGTCACAGGTGTGGGGTGCTGGGGGGTGGTGTCCAGTATGGAGGGGCTGCCTGGGGGGGTGTCACAGGTGAGTGGGGCTGGTGGGTGGTGTCCAGTCTGGAAGTGGCTGCCTGGGGAGGGGGGGTGACTGGTGAGGGGGGCTGAGGGGTGGTGTCCAGTCTGGAGGGGGCTGCCTGTCGGGGGTGTAACAGGTGAGGGGGACTAATGGGTGGTTTCCAGTCTGAAAGGGGCTGCCTCAGGGGGTGTCACGGGTGAGGGGTTTGGGGATGGTACCCAGTCTGGAGGCGGCTGTCTGGGTGGTGTCTTGGGTAAAGGGGTCTGGGGGTGGTGTCAAGTCTGGATGGGGGCTGGTGGGTGTTGTCCAGTCTGGAGGGGTCTGCCTGGGGGGGTTACAGAAGAGGGGTCTGGGGGATGGTACCCAGTCTAGAGGGGGCTGTCTGGGGGGTGTCACAGGTGTGGGGTGCTGGGGGGTGGTGTCCACTATGGAGGGGGCTGCCTGGGGGGGGTGTCACAGGTGAGTGGGGCTGGTGGGTGGTGTCCAGTCTGGATGTGGCTGCCTGGGGAGAGGGGGGCCACTGGTGAGGGGGGCTGAGGGGTGGTGTCCAGCCTGGAGGGGGCTGCCTGGGGGGTGTCACAGGTGAGTGGGACTAATGGGGGATGTCCAGTATGGAGGGGGCTTCCTTGCGGGGTGTCACGAGTGAGGGGGTCTGGGGTTGGTGTCAAGTCTGGATGGGGGCTGGTGGGTGTTGTCCAGTGTGGAGGGGTCTGCCTGGGGGGTGTCACAGGTGAGTGGGGCTGGTGGGTGGTGTCCAGTATGGAGGGGGCTGCCTGGGGGGGCGTCACAGGTGAGTGGGGCTGGTGGGTGGTACCCAGTCTGGAGGGGGCTGCCTGGGTGGGTGTCACAGGTGAGGGGGACTGGGGAGTGGTGTCCTGTCTGGAGGGGGCTTCCTGGGGGATGTCACAGGTGAGGGGGGCTGAGAGGTGGTGTCTGGGCAAGAGTAGTTGATGTGCTGTAGGGGGGTTTACGGCCAGAATGGGTGCCGAGGGTGTAGGGGGACTTATGTTTTGGCAAGGGGTGTAGCATCCACTTACGGGGGGCCCGCCTTATCTCTGGGACCGGCATTGCCTTACGAGAGAGGGCACGTGGTTTCACTGGGGTGCCACCTGGGCTTGCGAGATGAGGCGCACTATTTCACTGGGGTGGAGCCTGGCCTTGCGAGGGAAGGTACATGTTTTTGCTGGGGTGGGTCCTTTGCTTGCGATGTGATGCGTGCGATTTCGCTGAGGTGCAGCCTTGCCTTGTGAGGGATTGTACGCGTGTTAGCTGGGGTACGGTTTGGGCTTGCAAGGTGAGGTGCACAATTTCACAAGGGTGCAGCCTGGGCTTTTGAGGCGAGACGTGCGATTTCGCTGGGGTGCAGCCTGGGCTTGCCAGGTGAGGCGCACCTTCTCACAGGGGCACTGGATGGTGGGCCAGGAGTGGCACAGTGGCTTGCACCATGTTTGTCCTTTTGCTTGCTTTTTGGTGTGCTTGGTGGTGTGTTGCGGACGTTCTTCGCGCAGCTTGTTTGTACTTGTGTGGCAGCTAGTAATGCGTCTTTCAATCCATGAATATGCGTGGCGTGCAATATTTGTTCTGTGCCACGGCTTGCTCGGGTCCTTCTCGGTGCACGGACTTTGGGCCATTTCTGCGCCCCATTCCATGAATTGGGCCCTTTATCTTCATCTTCTGACACATGATCTGGAGCCAGATTCTGAGTAGATATACCAGTGCCCCAACGGCAGTATTACAGACACATTTCATAAGGGCAAGTGCAATTAACAGTAGGACAGAATATTCTTTCAATGCATTTGTGTAGTAGGTCAAAGTTTGCCATAGTCCTAATACTCTTGAGAGAGGGTGTTCACTCTTGAATAGCCAGCAAAGACAGGTGATGAAAGGTACCCAAGGTATTTCATCTCTGAAGCCTCTGAAGAACTGCAAATAACCTGCACATAATGCAGTGATAATGTACAAGGGACAAAGGAAGCTGAATACACTTATGATAATGGACAACTGCTCAACTCTTTGTGTAATTTGACTTGATTTATGTCGTCTGAACAGTCTCATTTTAAAGTCTTCAGATTCTATTTAGAACTTTGCATTTGAAAACGATTCTGTCTTACCTTAGTGAAAATAAAATGTTCATTCTTCAGAAAAAAAAATAACATTATAGCTGTTTTATTCCAGGCGTGTTGTTAAAAAGGTATTTATTTCAAATGTATTCCCCACCGAAGGGTGGGGCTATTGGAATGGCAGGAATGTGGGATGCAGTGAGATGCAGTGGAACAATACAAACCTTGATTCACATGATGGTGTAGGGAGAACTGTGTTATAGAAGTAGGAAATCTGTTCTGGGCAGCATGATTGTTACGCTCTGCCCAGTAACTTGGTGAACTAAATTTGATTTCTCAGAGTGAGAATCGGAATCAATAGTCCATTCTGTTGTATAAACTGGACATGCCAAGCAATTAGCTCCGACGAGTCTGCCCTTTGAGTTCCACGAGCTGATGCCAAAAAATTGACTGTACAGTTGGGAGAAAGAACCCATCAGAATCAGAATGAGACACAATTAGCAGAGCTCGACACGAGAAACAATAACGTGCCTCCTCATTCAATCATTGGGGATCTCCAGTGCAAACTGGCTGGAGCTCTCTGTCTGCCTGAGTCTCTGTAGGACTGGGAGGCCAACAGTCCATTGCATCCCACAACTCTGGAAGGAGAACTATGGGGCCCATCTTCTGCTGAACCCCAAAGAGCCCCTTTTTCTTCATACAAAAAACATCACGCGGTCCACAAAAATGCATAGAAAGACTCCAAAACAGTTGAATGTTTTGCAGCTCCACACACATAGAAAGACTCCAATACAGTTGATGTATTTCAGCTCCAGTTGGAAGCAGCTGCAACAACACTTACTGCCATGCAGGGACAACTAGTCCACACTGGATGACAGAGCGCTGACCTGCTCAAACTGTCGCCCATTTAGGAGGAGTCCTTCCAGCAGTTGAAGGTTCACCCCTGGGCTGGCTCACACTGTCAAAGCATAATTGTGGATGAAGGAAGAGGAACAGCACTACTGAAAGTGCTTGAGGGGAGCTGCTGCACATCTCTGCACATTCAGAATGCCTGGAGCACTAAGCTGGAAGCGCTCGGCTCATGTGTGCATGCGTGTTCTTTGCTTCCTGGCTCCTGTTCATGCTGTGCTCGAGCTGGAGGGCTTTTGTGAGACTCTGGTGGCGAGGAGCAGAGTCCAAACTTGGGCTGATGGTAAGAATTATGCTGCGTGTACGTGTGCATGTATGAATGAATTTCTATGTCATGTATGGCTCTGAATAGTGTATGGGTACATGTGTGTGTGAATGAGCAAGTGAATGCTGTATCTAATCAAGTAAATAATGTGTGGGCGGCACACTTGTGTTTGTTTCTGAAATTATGCCAGGCCAGGCTGATGGGGGTGGGCATATGGGTTGCCTGGTCGGGGTGTGGCATGGCATGAATGGGAATCCATGACAAAGTAAGCATGATAAGTGTCATTATGTGGCCACACTGGCATTTTGTGGAGCAAATCCAGATTTTTATTTGGCATGCTATTTTTTACTAGACATATATATATCAAAGCAAACATGATGTTTCATTATGTAGCAAGGTTGTAATTTGGGTGCAGCAAATCTAGCTATTTTTTTACATTGGCATGACATGTTTTAATGGACATCTATGATAAAACAAGCATAACATATGTTCTTACGTGACTAGACAGGCATTAAGGTGCTGCTAGTCTAGCTTTTTCTTTGGCATGGTATTTTTTTATGGGGCATCTATGATAAAGCAATTATATGTGTTATTATGTAGCTAGACTGGCATTTTTAGTACTGACAGTTTAGCTATTTCTAAATTGTGCATGACATGTTCTACTGGACATATATGATAAAGCAAGCATGGTATGTTTTATTATGTGGCTAGACAGGAATTTGGTGCTGCCATTCTAACTTTTATTTTGGCATGGTATTATTTAAAGAGCTTACATGATAAAGCAGGTATGGTGAGTGTTGCGTGGCTAGGCTGGTGTTTTCGTTCAGCCATCTTAGACATGGTTTCGTATTGTGGCATGACATTTTCAACGGCAAAGCCAACTGGAGTATGTTTTTACTTAGTGATCCTGCCAGATATATGCAGGACCAGCATGGACATGTTTTCTTATAGCATCATTGCTGGCATTATGCACAAAGCAAACCTGAGTATGTTCTTATTTGGTAATACTGGCATATATTCTTGTAGTCAGCATGGAAGTGTCTGGATACAGACAGCATGCAAATGTTTTCATACTGGCATATGTTGTGTGCAACGGCATCATGAAAATTAATTGGAAAATGCTCCTGTGCACTGCTGGTGAGTTGCAGCAATTGCATTTTTTTCATGAGTTACTCTACAAAACCTCTTGCAAACTGTCTAACTTTGTACCCCTATTTTCACATAAAGGGCTTGATTTACAAAAGCATATTTGTATGTGAAAACCCGATTGAAAAAGGCTGTGTTGTAAAATGCAGTATTGTAACCCATTATTCGAAAATGTTTCTCGGGGGGAGAACACACACTCCCTATTGATGCACATTTACTGATATATTTGTGGGAAATATTTATGCCCCTCCGATTACAAGGAAAATACCACCTGCCACTGCTAAAACGTATCAAAACACATATTTCACAGCTGAAATAGGATTCCAGCAGAGGTGACCCGACAGTGGAGACAGTGGAAGACCCCTGTACTTCGGTGTAGTGAGTTAAGAGACATTGGGCCTCATTACACGTAGTGCAGTAAACCATGGTGCTATTAGCACCATGGTTCATGCCGGTAATTTACCGGTACCGCCTTCCTCCATTGCCCTTCCCCATTCCCATTTTTGCCCCATTGGGCTCTATGGGAATGGGGAAGGTGCTAATTACGGTGCCGCAAATTGCGGTACCGTAATTAGCACTCGGGTCCCTTTGCGGGTTGGTTTTTAACGCCTGCTAAAAAGCAGGCATTAAAGTACCAACCCACAAAGGGACCTTGTAGTAAGGCGGTAAGGGTTTACCGGTACCGGTGCCCTTACTGGTACCGGTAAACCCTTACCACACTATGGGTAATGAGGCCCATTGCAGTTTCCCAGTGAGGATGTGACAAGCAGACAATGCAGCAATTACAGAGAAGTCACGAATAGCAAAATAGAAGTCCCCTACTTTTATGTGCAATTTGCCACGATAATGAGAATGAATCCAGCAACACATTAGTTTTAAGAGGGATTAATCTGGATGCATAAAGTGGACTGCAATTAAATATTGTATTTTAAAACACTGAAATAATCACTGTCGTGAAAACCTAGCAGACTTGTAAGAAAATGTTCAATAGACTTAGGGGGTCATTACGGCTTGTGCGGTAAGGGATACCGGGCACCGGTAAGACTGGTGCCGGTAATCCCTTACCGCCCAATTCCGAGGTCCATTAGCGGGAACCATAAGGAACATGTGCTCTGACCACACGTCCCTTACAGGTCCCGCTAAGGGTCCAGGGCGCTAATAACAGGCTTGCAAGTCGCGAGCCCGTTATTAGCACCCTCCCCATTTCCATTGAGCCCTATGAGGGCTCAAATGGGAATGGGGAATGGTTTGTTCAATGGGGACTTACCGGTCCCGCCAAGGTCGGACTGCACTGGTAAGTCCCCATTGAACAAGACCGGTGCCGGTCCCGGTATTGGAGGCAACCATGGCGCAAATAGCGCCATGGCTACCTCCAATCTCAGAATGAGCACCTTAGAAATGTGTCCGGGGGTCTGTCACCTCTCCGAGTAAATTACATGGAGCCAATGCCCCTTTTACTGAGTATCAATAACAGACTCAACTGATTACTGCAGAACACTTTCTACAACGGAAACTTGCATTTTTTAAAACCAAACAATAATGGAAATCAATGAAATTTCAACGCTGAAATGCAAAGATACGATTGTGAATTTGATTAATTCACAAGTAGCATTTATGTAATGCTACTTTGCAATAATATCTTAACCGTTGTTCAAACATTCTTTCCATCTTTCTATCCTTCTTCTTTAGCTTTTCTCGTTTTTTTCTTTATTTCTAATGTTGCCTCTGAACTTCCCTTTTGTTCATATCCAAGGTCTTCTTGCAGTTCCCTTACTGTTTTCTTTATCCCTTATATTCCATTCTTCCCTTCCTCTTTGATCCTTTCTTTGTTCCCTTCCACTTCTCTCTTTCATAATGTTTTCCTTTCTTGACTCCATTCCACGGTTTCTTATTTCCTTCATTATTTACTTCTTTCTTGTATGTTTAATTCTGTTTTTCATGCATTCAACCTGCCCTTCTTTGCGTGTTCCCTTCATTCCATCTTTGTTTCTCTTTCCTTGTATTCCATACGTTCTTTCCTTCCTTCTATTTGTCGTTACAATTTCCTTTGTTCCTGCATTGTTTTTCAGCTTTCGTTTGTTAATTCCATCTTTCATGTATGCTTTTCCTTCCCTTTTCCATAGTTCCTTCTTTCTTCCCATCCTTAGTGTATTCCCATTTTCCTTGTCTTCTTCATTATTCCTTCCTCTTCCATGTTCTTTCCGTCTTACTTTGTTTCAGTCCATATAGCAACTATTTTTCTTTATGTATGACCTTCTATTACTGTTTCTACATGCATTCTCACTTGATTTATGTCCACCCATTGATTCATTATTTTCTCTTTTCTCTTACTTTGTGACTCGTTCACTTTCTACTGAGGCTTTGTTTATTGTATTCTGTTTCCTTCTTTTTCACTTTCTCTTTCCTGTTTTACTTTCCTTGTTCAACTCACCAGAACATTGCTCCACCTGATTCAACTTTGATGCAGTTGCTAGCATAGTTACATGTATCTAGTGGATGATTAATTACAAAATCTGATCAATTGAACTGAAATCTTTGTCAATATCTTTTCCGAAAAGGAAAAGCAACCTTCCAATCCTCTCCCTAATTATGTAGCAACTCTTTCTGTGAATGCTAGCAATTCATTCCCAATTTTGCAATACGAAATATGACGACAGTTGGAAGTGTTACATCTGAATGAAGCCAATGCTATTGCAATGGTTCTCATTGTAACAACTCCTGTACTTATTAGTCATTGTGCCGCTTTACATTCAGCCTCAATGGATCGACAGAAGGTTCTCTCTGTTTCTATTTATTTGGTAGAGTAGGCTCTATGCTAAATCAGCTTATTTATGTATTTGTCTAGCATGTCTGCTGGAAGAAAGTTCAGAAAACTCACTTTAGTAAGTTTGAAAAACGCCTCAGAATGAACCTCTCTGTGCTGCTTTAACTACAGATATATGATGTCTACAAAGACATTCAATACCAGAGCACTTCATTCAAAGGCCGTGCCCATTACTAGTAAATGCTCTTAAAACGCCAATGAATACATCCCCAGGCTCACAAGAGGATGTACTAGTTTCCAATTACATAACCAAAGACACAGACGTGAAGTTCTTTGCTGTGCAAATGAGAGAAAGAAAGAGAGGGAGAACTAAATGATAGAGGGGGTGTAATAACTAATAGGAGAGCATTGTGGTACAGTGTGAACTCTTGCTCAATGTCATAGGATCACTCCAGGGGTAAACTTTCCATCCACTGTCGTATTTCAGGTTTTAGCAATCAAAATTGTTCTGGTCAGGATATTTAGTGAGCAGAAGAAAGAGTGGTCTTTCTGTATTGAAATATTTCAGCAAGATTTTCTAGTGTGTCATCCACCGGATAATTGCCCAGATGCCAACAACTGGAAGAAAGTTAAATGTGGTGGAGAGGTTTATCATTTGAAATAAGAAAATATGCAGGAAGGAGAGAAAGAAGGATTGATGGAATGAATGAGTGAAGTAAAGATGGGTGGAAGGATGTTGCAGATAATAAAACAGAGGAATACATAGAAAGAAACAGATAGATACTCATGGGATTACAGAAGAGATAAATAACTCATATTGGTGACAATGACTAATATGAAATAAATGTATTATATTGTGAAGTTTTGCTCTATGTAATAGGCTTAATTTAGAAATGAAACGTCCAACCATGTTCTTATTCTGTGTTGGAGGAGTATGAATATCTTTCTGCCAGTCTGGGCTGGTACATGATTGCTCTGATCATGACATTCATTGAAAGGAAGGAAGTCTGGTCGTCCTTGATTTAAAAAGAATATTGTTTAAGATCGAAGCTCTTTTTCTCACATCTTGTAATGCATCACCCACTAGTACATTTTCCAGATAACAACTGGAACAAAGCCCTGTGAACTGTGCAGCGTTTTTCAGTAGACAAATTGAACGCAAGGAGGAATGAGAGAAGGCAGGAAAGATGGAATGAAGGGAGGATGAGATGACAGAAAGAGTGATGGATAAAGGAAGGCAACAAATAGGACTATATGCATGATTTTGTTTTCCTGCAATATGGAAGGATCAATGTGCTATCATTTCCAAGGCGCCAAAAGAAGTGAAAGCAAGTTTTTGAAAGATTTTTTAGGAGCAACATTAAGCAAGTTTATGGTCAGAAGTCGACTTTGATGAGATCTAACCTCTAACATTCACAGCGTATAAGTAAAGAAGCATGTGGGAATACTGCCACTATCCCTTGTTAGGAAAGTTTGTGAGCCATCAATCACAGCTCAGTGTGCATTTTACAGTGAAGCAAAAGAAGGATGACAATGGCCCTCATTAGGACCCTGGCGGATTTTTTCCGCCGTCGGCGGACTTTTCCGCCATGGCGCAAAGTCCCTTTACGCCATGGCGGATGGCGGACTTACCGCCCCATTCCGAGGTCGGCGGGGCGGTAAGTCCCCATTGACCCATTTACCCTTCCCCATTCCCATTTCGGCCCCATAGGGCTCAATGGGAGTGGGGAAGGAGTTAATTACGCCACCGTAAATTACGGTGGCGTAATTAACACCAAGGTCCCATAGCGCCATGGATTTTTACGCCCGCAAAAAGCGGGCGGAAAAATGACCATGGCGCTATGGGAACTCGTAGTAGCGGTAAGGGGTCGGCGCAGCCAACGCTGGCGCAAACCCCTTAGCGCCAGGGTCCTAATGAGGGCCAATATGTTTTATCTGTTTGTGCATTCTATAATGACATCTGATGCAGAAACTTAATAAAACCTTAAAATAAATGCCCTCAAGCACTTTTTGAAGTTACTGATTCCCACGAGGCAGTTTTTCGGTAACACGTTTTATATAAAAATAGTGGGTTTCAAGAGAGAAATGTGTCATTATCAAATGCATTTTGTACTGAGGATGTAGGTGAAGAAACTAATTTCTGCTTTTGGTGTAATAAACTGTTTGCTGATTTAAAAATAGATTTTAAACATAAATTGGATTTTATGACTGCTATCTTGACAAATATCAAATAATGATCGGGATAATCAGCAGAGATGGGCATGAAAGAGAGAAATGAAGAAATAATTGATTAAAGACAATAAATGAAGAAAGAAAATAGATACATAAAGGAAAGACAGAAAGAAAAAGAGATACATCAAGTAGAAGAAAAAATATAGAGAATGAAACAAAACATGAAAATAATGCATGCAAGACAGAAAGAGAAGCAAATATTGAATGAATGAGAATCTAAAGAAGCAATAATGCAACGAAGAAAAGCCTCGGGGGGGAGGGTGTCACGGGTGAGGGGGTCTGGGGGTAGTGTCAAGTCTGAATGGGGGCTGGTGGGTGTTGTCCAATCTGGAGGGGTCTGCCTAGGGGGGGAGGTCAGAGGAGAGGGGTTTGGGGGATGGTGCCCAGTCTGGAGGGGGCTGTCTGGGGGGTGTCACAGGTGTAGGGCACGGGGGGGGTGTCCAGTATGGAGGGGGTTGCCTGGGGGGGTGTCACAGGTGAGTGGGGCTCGTGGGTGGTAGCCAGGCTGGAGGGGGCTGCCTGGGTGGGTGTCACAGGTGAGGTGGACTGGGGAGTGGTGTCCAGTCTGGAGGGGGCTACCTGCGGGGGTGTCACAGGTGAGGGGGCCTGACAAGTGGTGTCTGGGCAAGAGTAGTTGATGTGCAATACGGTGGTTTGCGGCCAGAATGGGATCCGGCATTGCATTGCGAAGGAGGGCACGTGGTTTCGCTGAGGTGCCGCCTGGGCTTGCGAGATGAGGTGCACAATTTCACTGGGGTGGAGCCTGGCCTTGCGAGGGAGGGCCCACGTTTTCCCTGGGGTGTGTCCTTGGCTTGTGAAGTGACGCATGTGATTTCGCTGAGGTGCAGCCTTGCCTTGTGAGGGAGTGTACGCGTGTTTGCTGGGTTGCGGTTTGGGCTTGCAAGGTGAGGCGCACAATTTCACAGGGGTGCAGTCTGGCCTTGTGAGGCGAGACGTGCGATTTCGCTGGGGTGCAGCTTGGTCTTGCCAGATGAGGTGCGCCTTCTCACAGGGGCACTGGATGGTGGGCCAGGAGTGGCGCAGTGGCTTGCACCATGTTTGTGCTTTTTGTTGTGCTTGGGGGTGTGTTGTGGGCATTCCTCACGCAGCTTGTTTTTACTTGTGCAGCGGCTACTAATGCATCTTTCAATCCATGAATATGCGTGGCTTGCAATATTTGTTCTGTGACACGACTTGCTCAGAGTCCTTCTCGGTGCACGGACCTTGCGCCATTTCTGCGCCCCATTCCATGAATTGGGTCCTTTATCTTCATCTTCTGACACATGATCTGGAGCCAGATTCTGAGTAGATATACCAGTGCCCCAACGGCAGTATTACAGACACATTTCACAAGGGCAAGTGCAATTAACAGTAGGACAGAATATTCTTTCAATGCATTTGTGTACTAGGTCAAAGTTTGCCATAGTCCTAGTCCATTGTCCTGGTAAAAAAAATAAAAATGCATTGAATTCGGTGGCAAGCGATTTCGTTTCTAAAAGAATACTCTTGAGAGAGAGTGTTCACACTTGAATAGCCAGCAAAGACAGGTGATGAAAGGCACCCCAAGTATTTCATCTCTGAAGAACTGCAAATAACCTGTACATAATGCAGTGATAATGTACAAGGGACAAAAGAAGCTGAATACACTTATGATAATGGAGAACTGCTCAGCTCTTTGTGTAATTTGACGTGATTTATGTCGTCCTAAAAAATCTGAACAGTTTCATTTTAAGAATTAAGGACAGAAAAAAAAACATTATAGCTGTTTTATTCCAGGCGTGTTGTTAAAAAGTATTTATTTAAGAATCTGTGACCTGTTAAAGGATTTATTTTTCAATTAATTACGTTTGCCTTCAGAGTGGCACTTTAAATTAATCTGAAATCACGTATTTTTAACAACACGCCTGAAATGAATAAAATAAAGGAAGCACAGAATCCTCCTTCTTTATTTCTCAGAATTACCATGTATTAGTTCCACTTTAAGGCTGTCTAAAAGGACCGAACGCTGGGGCTATTAGAATGGCAGGAATGTGGGATGCAGTGAGATGCAGTGGGACAATACACACCTTGATTCACATGATGGTGTAGTGGAGAACTGTGTTATAGAAGTAGGAAATCTGTTCTGGGCAGCATGATTGTTATGCTCTGCCCAGTAACTTGGTGAAACCCAAAGTGAGAATCGGAATCAATAGTCCATTCTGTTGTAGAAGCTGGACATGCCAAGCAATTAGCTCCGACGAGTCTGCCCTTTGAGTTCCACGAGCTCATGCCAAAGAATTGACTGTACAGTTGGGAGAAAGAACCCATCAGAATCAGAATGAGACACAATTAGCAGAGATGGACGTGAGAAACAATAACGTGCCTCCTCATTCAATCACCGGGGATCTCCAGTGCAAACTGGCTGGAGCTCTCTGTCTGCCAGAGTCTCTGTAGGACTGGGAGGCCAACAGTCCAATGCATTCCACAACTCTGGAAGGAGAACTATGGGGCCTATCTTCTGCTGAACCCCAAAGAGCCCCTTCTTCTTCATACAAAAAACATCACGCGGACCACAAAAATGCATAGAAAGACTCCAAAACAGTTGATGTAATTTAGCTCCAGTTGGAAACAGCTGCACAAAAGACTTACTGCCACGCAGGGACAACTAGTCCACACTGGATGACAAAGCGCTGACCTGCTCAAACTGTCGCCCATTTAGGAGGAGTCCTTCCAGCAGTTGAAGGTTCACCCCTGGGCTGGCTCACACTGTCAAAGCATAATTGTGGATGAAGGAAGAGGAACAGCACTACTGAAAGTGCTTGAGGGGAGCTCCTGCACATCTCTGCACATTCAGAATGCCTGGAGCACTAAGCTGGAAGCGCTCGGCTCATGTGTGCATGAGTGTTCTTTGCTTCCTGGCTCCTGTTCATGCTGTGCTCGAGCTGGAGGGCTTTTGTGAGACTCTGGTGGCGAGGAGCAGAGCCCAAACTTGGGCTGATGGTAAGAATTATGCTGCGTGTACGTGTGCATGTATGAATGAGTTTCTATGTCATGTGTGGCTCTGAATAGTGTATGGGTACATGTGTGTGTGAATGAGCAAGTGAATGCTGTATCTAATCGAGAAAATAATGTGTGGGCGGCACACTTGTATTTGTTTCTGAAATTATGCCAGGCCAGGCTCTGATGGGGATGGGCATATGGGTTGCGTGGTGGGGGTGTGGCATGGCATGAATAGGAATCCATGACAAAGTAAGCATGATAAGTGTCATTATGTGGCCACACTGGAATTTTGTTGGAGCAAGTCCAGATTTTTATTTGGCATGCTATTTTTTACTAGACATATGTATCAAAGCAAACATGATGTTTTATTATGTAGCAAGGTTGTAATACGGGTGCAGCAAATCTAGCTTTTTTTTTACATTGGCATGACATGTTTTAATGGACATCTATGATAAAACAAGCATGACATGTGTTCTTACGTGACTAGACAAGCATTAAGGTGCTGCTAGTCTAGCTTTTTCTTTGGCATGACATTTTTTATGGGCCATCTATGATAAAGCAATTATATGTGTTATTATGTAGCTAGACTGGCATTTTAGTGCTGACAGTTTAGCTATTTCTAAATTGTGCATGACATGTTCCACTGGACATATATGATAAAGCAAGCATGGTATGCTTTATTATGTGGCTAGACAGGAATTTTGGTGCTGCCATTCTAACTTTTATTTTGGCATGATATTTTTACTGAGCTTAAATGATAAAAACAGGTATGGTGAGTGTTGCGTGGCTAGGCTGGTGTTTTCGTTCAGCCATCTTAGACATGGTTTCGTATTGTGGCATGACATTTTCAACGGCAAAGCCAACTGGAGTATGTTTTTACTTAGTGATTGTAGGAGTGTTTAGTGTGTTTTGGGAGCACAGAGTACAGCACCACTGCACAGGATCAATGTATAGCATGTTCTTTTTTTTTTTGAAGTGCAGCGCCACTGCATGAGTTTGGTGCATTGATATAATGTGGTACAGCAAGACATGTGTTGCCAGTGTAACATGGACATATAAGTAAGGGCGGGTTATTCAGTCAAAAACGATTTTTACATATAAAATGCAAATACATTTTTCACAGTTAAAAGCACACATCTGTACCTTCAAAGTGCACACCATTTCTCACCTGAAATGCCTATGTTGCAAGAGACACATTTGGTAATGAACAAACTAATCTCACTAACAAGACTAATAATTATAACTCATTAATAAAAGAATGTGTCTTCACTGCAAAAAGAGGCAGACTCTGAAAATCAGTTTTAAACACACATTCAAGTTTTTTTTTTTTTTATTCTTTGCCTTCCTGTGCTCTGTCCACAGTAACTGCAGGAAGCAAAGACTTCGAATAAGCAGGAAATCAGCTTGTTACAGTTGCAACTGTACAAGAAGAGCCATTGTTAAAAGTAGGAGTATAGAACATGATTGATTCTGATTGGAGCACGTCACATCAAGCATCATGTTAGAGGCTGTGACTAGTGTTTTTGCTGCAGAATCTGGGGGAGAAGGGAGAGACATCTTGACACAGCTCGAAGAAGGACGGGGTTGACAGCTGGGGAGGCCTGATTCCTAAAGCAGATTCAACTTGGTTGCAGAGACTGGCTTTTCCAGTCAACAAGTCCCAGTTCGAGTGACGGCAGATGCTTGTCCTTGCTGGGTGAACCCCTCCAGAAGGCGAACAGCCAAAGAAGTTACATGCTGAATAAGCCTGGTAATTATCTCGCTGAGGTGTGTGGGCTGAGTGTGTACGAGAATATTCAGTCAGTGTAGGAAAGGAGATTCCTGTGATTTACTCACGTGTTTAATGTTGCAAATTGAGGTCTTGTCTCCGCCACTCTCTTTTCAGTGTATCACAGATAATGCTGTTACTGTGCTATTTCATTTATTTCTGCAAAGAGTGAGATCGTGTTTAAATGCAACTATTATAATACACAAAAATATCTGAAAGCAGACGGGTGGTGTGTTTTATATTTACCAATACAGTGCTGATGATGTGGGGAGATGTTTAGACAGTGCAATTGTCATTTTCAAGGTAGCTAAACATAAGATTTGGCTGCGGCTGTGTGCACAATGTAATTCAGTATGAGCAATTATAACTAACTGTGTGTGTTGTAGTCTGCCGGAGGTCTATGAGTCGGCAAAAAGGGAGGCCCGGGACATAGTTCACTACCGTATATAAGATAGTGAAAACTACCACATGATAGCTCGCTGCCGTAGATAAGACGGAGAGAAATTGCCCATGGTGGCCCACTAAAAATGAAAATGTGGTGTTCCTGAAATGCAAGCCTGAGGTCTCTCTAGTGATTACACGAAAAATCTAAACAACAATAAGGGGTTCTGGATATTGGGGCCACAAATAAAACAAAGGAATTATGCTCACCAAAATAACACCAATCACGCATACCAACCACGCATACCAACCACGCATGTCTGTGTGCTGAAATAATGCATGTCCACTATATTATTGTTGTACATGGCCCAATCTGAATACAAGGAGTAATTGTTGCTAAATTATTTTTCGGCGGTAAGAAAATACCGTCAGGCCCCAAATCTCCACAAAAATACCCAACAGGATCCTGCCAGATATATGCAGGACCAGCATGGACATGTTTTCTTATAGCATCATTGCTGGCATTATGCACAAAGCAAACATTAGTATGTTCTTATTTGGTAATACTGGCATATATTCTTGTAGTCAGCATGGAAGTGTCTGGATACAGCCAGCATGACAATGTTTTCATACTGGCATATGTTGTGGGCAACGGCATCATGAAAATTCATTGGAAAATGCTCCTGTGTGCTGCCGGTGAGTTGCAGCATTTGGATTTTTTCACGAGTTACTCTACAAAACCTCTTGCAAACTGTCTAAATGTGTACCCCTATTTTCACATGAAGGGCTTGATTTACAAAAGCACATTTGAATGTGAAAACCCCATTGAAAAAGGATGTGTTGTAAAATGCAGTATTGTAACCCATTATTCGAAAATGTTTCTCGGGGGAGAATACACACTCCCTATCGATGCATATTTACTGGTATATTTGTGGGAAATATTTATGCCCCTCCGATTAAAAAGAAAATACCAGCTGCCACTACCACAACGTATCAAAACACATTTTTCACAGCTGAAAATGGATTCCAGCAAGGTGACCCGACAATGGAGACAGTGGAAGACCCCTGTACTTCGGTGTAGTGAGTTAAGAGACATTGGGCCTCATTACAAGTAGGGCGGTAAGCGTTAACGGTCACCGGTAACGAGACCGGTGCCGTTAAACCCTTACTGCTCTACTACGAGTTCCCTTTGCGGGTCCTTCCATAACGCCTGCTTTTTGCAGGTGTTAAGGATGGGACTCGCAAAGGGACTCTCGAGCTAATAACGGTACCGCAATTTGCGGTACCGTTATTAGCGTCTTCCCCATTCCAATTGAGCCCTATGGGGGCTCAAATGGGCATGGGGAAGGGCCCTGATGAATGCGGAATTACTGGTCCCGCCAACCTTGGAATGGACCGGTAATTGCTCCATTCACCAGGGCGGAATCGGAACGAGTTTGGAGGCAGCCATGCCGCAAATAGCGGTGTGGTTACCTCCAAACTCGAAATGAGGGCCATTGCCCTTTCCCGGCGAGGACGTAACAAGCAGACACTGCAGCAATTACAGAGAAGTCACAAATAGCGAAATAGAAGTCCCCTACTTTTATGTGCAATTTGCCACGATAATGAAAATGAATCCAAAAACACATTAGTTTTTAAGAGGGATTAATCTGGATGCATCGAGTGGACTGCAATTAAAAAATGTATTTTAAAACAGTGAAATAATCACTGTGGGGAAAACCTAGCAGACTTGTAAGAAAATGTTAAATAAACTTAGAAATGCGCCCTGGGGTCTGTCAACTCTCCGAGTAAATTGCATGGAGCCAATGCCCCTTTTACTGAATATCAATAACAGACTCAACTGATTACTGCAGGACACTAAAACCGTCGCATTTGTTAAACCAAACAATAATGGAAATCAATGAAATGTCAACGCTGAAATGCAAAGATACGATTGTGAATTTGATTAATTCACAAGTAGTATTTATGTAATGCTACTTTGCAATAATATCTTAACCGTTGTTCAAACATTCTTTCCATCTTTCTATCCTTCTTCTTTAGCTTTTCTCGTTTCTTTCTTTATTTCTAATGTTGCCTCTGAACTTCCCTTTTCTTCATATGCAAGGTCTTCTTGCAGTTCCCTTACTGTTTTCTTTATCCCTTATATTCCATTCTTCCCTTCCTCTTTGATCCTTTCTTTGTTCCCTTCCACTTCTCTCTTTCATAATGTTTTCCTTTCTTGACTCCATTCCACGGTTTCTTATTTCCTTCATTATTTACTTCTTTCTTGTATGTTTAATTCTGTTTTTCATGCATTCAACCTGCCCTTCTTTGCGTGTTCCCTTCATTCCATCTTTGTTTCTCTTTCCTTGTATTCCATACGTTCTTTCCTTCCTTCTATTTGTCGTTACAATTGCCTTTGTTCCTGCATTGTTTTTCAGCTTTCGTTTGTTAATTCCATCTTTCATGTATGCTTTTCCTTCCTTTTTCCATAGTTCCTTCTTTCTTCCCAACCTTAGGGTATTCCCATTTTCCTTGTCTTCTTCATTATTCCTTCCTCTTCCATGTTCTTTCCGTCTTACTTTGTTTCAGTCCATATAGCAACTATTTTTCTTTATTTATGACCTTCTATTACTGTTTCTACATGCATTCTCACTTGATTTATTTCCACCCATTGATTCATTATTTTCTCTTTTCTCTTACTTTGTGACTCGTTCACTTTCTACTGAGACTTTGTTTATTGTATTCTGTTTCCTTCTTTTTCACTTTCTCTTTCCTGTTTTACTTTCCTTGTTCAACTGACCAAAACATTGTTCCACCTGATTCAACTGTGATGCAGTTGCTAGCATAGTTACATGTATCTAGTGGATGATTAATTACAAAATCTGATCAATTGAACTGAAATCTTTGTCAATATTTTTTCCGAAAAGGAAAAGCAACCTTCCAATCCTCTCCCTAATTATGTAGCAACTCTTTCTGTGAATGCTAGCAATTCATTCCCAATTTTGCAATACGAAATATGACGACAGTTGGAAGTGTTACATCTGAATGAAGCCAATGCTATTGCAATGATTCTCATTCTAACAACTCCTGTACTTATTAGTCATTGTGCCGCTTTACATTCAGCCTCAATGGATGGACATAGGTTCTCTCTGTTTCTATTTATTTGGTAGAGTAGGCTCTATGCTAAATCAGCTTATTTACGGATTTGTCAAGCATGTCTGCTGGAAGAAAGTTCAGAAAACTCACTTTAGTAAGTTTGAAAAACGCCTCAGAATGAACCTCTCTGTGTTGCTTTAACTACAGATATATGCAGGCTAATTCATAGAATCCAGCGCACAAGTAGCGCACGCGGCTGGCGCACAGCGTGCGCCTGCGATAGTCTGCGCCAGGCACGTGCGCTAAAACAGATTTCCGCGCACAGCGTATTCATGGATTTCAAGCTCCCAAAACAGCCGTGGCGCAGAGAATCGCAGCGAGCCTGCAGCAGCGCCAGTAACGCCCCCAAGAACGCCCTCGCGCACGGAAAAGCCATCAAAAGCGCTAAATCATCGCTAAGGGCTGCGCTAACCCCGGACCACTTCACAGGGCAGGCAAACAAGGAAAGCAAAGCGGGCAATCTCCAAATCAGGAGTACGCGGGAAGTACTACACGCGACTAGGCAGGGAACGTGAATCACAGGGGTACGCGGGAATCATCACACGCGAACAGCCAGGGTGCGTGTATTACAGGGGTAGCGGGAAGTCCAACACGCGATGGGCCAGGGAACGTGTATTACAGGGGGACGCGTGAAGTAGAACACGCGATAGGCCAGGGAACGTGCATCACAGGGGTACGCGGGAATCATCACACGCGAACAGCCAGGGTGCGTGTATTACAGGGGTAGCGGGAAGTTCAACACGCGATGGGCCAGGGAACGTGTATTACAGGGGGACGCGTGAAGTAGAACACGCATAGGCCAGGGAACGTGTATTACAGGGGTACGCGGGAATCATCACACGCGAACAGCCAGGGTGCGTGTATTACAGGGGTAGCGGGAAGTTCAACACGCGAAGGGCCAGGGAACGTGTATTACAGGGGGACGCGTGAAGTAGAACAAGCGATAGGCCAGGGAACGTGCATCACAGGGGTACGCGGGAATCATCACACGCGAACAGCCAGGGTGCGTGTATTACAGGGGTAGCGGGAAGTTCAACACGCGATGGGCCAGGGAACGTGTATTACAGGGGGACGCGTGAAGTAGAACACGCGATAGGCCAGGGAACGTGTATTACAGGGGTACGCGGGAATCATCACACGCGAACAGGCAGGGTGCGTGTATTACAGGGGTAGCGGGAAGTTCAACACGCGATTGGCCAGGGTACGTGTATCACAGGGGTGCGTGGGAATTATCACATGCGAATAGGCTGGGTGGGCCCCCACAGGTGTACCCTGTACACCCTCCCCGGCCCCTGCAGGCAGCCCACAAAACAGTGGACTACCCTGCACACCTGATCATGTCCCCCTGCACCCCCATCCACCAGGGGCACCCTCCACCAGGCCCCCACCCATGTCTCCCACCACCCCCACCCCCCAGCAGTGCAGGGGCACCTGCCATCAGGCCCCCATCCATGTCTCCCACCACCCCCAACCCCCATCCACCAGGGGCACCCTCCACCAGGCCCCCACCCATGTCTCCCACCACCCCCACCCACCAGCACTGTGGGGCACGTGGCCAGCAGGCAGTCAGGCAGCAGCCGATGGCAGGTGGGAGCGTGCTCAGGGTTCTTGGGGACTTAAATTCGGCCTCCTGGCCAGGAGCGTGGTCTTTCGTGTTAGAACGCGTGGACAGCCTGATAGGGAGTGATTTTGCACCTGAAAACCCCACACTCATCGCGCGAAAACCCGCATCGCGCGAAAACCCGTCACCAGCATATGTGCGTCAATAGTTACCTGCACGTGCAGTGTCAAAGCGTGTGATTGGTGAAAAGTGAGCGACACGCAGGAGTGTCGAAGCGCGTGATTGGTGAAAAAGGATCCACATGCAGGAGTGACAAAGCGTGTGATTGGTGAAAAGTGAGCTACACGCTGGAGTGTCGAAGCGCGTGATTGGTGAAAAAGGATCCACATGCAGGAGTGACAAAGCGTGTGATTGGTGAAAAGATACCTACACGCAGGAGTGCCAAAGCGTGTGATTGGTGAAAATGGGCCAAGCACGTACACGCCGTAAGTGACGATGTACGTGTGGGCCTGTATAAAAGGTAGTGTTGAACACTATTTCCTTGTACGTGCTTTTCGTGGAGAGCGAGTGGGTGAATTCGGTACTTCTTGTCGTTTCACACGCGATTTACTTCACGGCGTTTCCAGTTCGTACTCCCTGTTACCTCTGACAGCTCTTTTCTCTTTTTCCTCTTGTACTGGTTTTCCTGGGCCTGTTCCCTCAAACAGTGTCCCCTTCTACAGTTGTCCTGTCTCCTCAGACAGCGTACACCTCTTCTTTTGGCGGGGGTGTTGCCAACCAAAAGTGCTATTTTTTCACGCTCTTTTACCTGGCAGACGGTGAGTCACGCACGTATCTAACATCTGTGCTTGCCCCGTGTGTAGTCTACCCCTTCAGAGGTCAATCTAGGCCGCGTGTGACACGCATACGTTCATTGTGTTACTGGATGCCACAGCGTAGTGCAGGGTTTTCCATCAGCACACGTGGTCTAGGAGGGGTATTGTGCACGTTCCTTAACTTTTTTGGGGTGCCTGTGCGTTGCGTGACCCGTCATCTTTCCCCAGGGGTGTCATATAGCCTTGCCACTGCACTAGGGTACGAATACCATCTGGTACCCAACCCCTTTGACACCCAATTGCCCAGGACAATTGTGCACACCCACTCCCATACGCACAATACCATCAGTGCCATGGTTGGGAGGCGTGCAAGCCGTAAGGGTGGCAAAGGTGGCCGAGCCACACGTGGTGGCCGTGGAGGATCCAACAGGGGACGTGGTTGTGACTTGCAGGGCGCCCCTGTTCCCCCCAGTCTGGAGGAACAGTCAGGGACACCCATGCCCCCCCCCCCCCCAGTTGAGAGTCATGTGGCTGATACCAACCCTGATCAGCCCATGTCGGACCAGGCCATTGTGGCACCAGACCTGTCCGAGGGTGATTCCATCGCTGACATCCAGGTCAGCAGGTCCACTGTACGTGCACCGGTGCACATTGGTGTCATCAGGGCACGCGCATCTATGCCAGATAGGTCATCTGCTGGCCCCCGTAGCCAGGGTGTGGCTCAATCCACCCCACCTCTCATACACCCTGCCAAGACTGTGTCGGTCCTAGTTCATGCACCTCAGATCAGGCCTGACCCCATCCCACTACCCCCAATGCCTGCACCTACTCCCATGCTGAGTGGGCAATCACACACACCCAGTACAGAGTCCACCACGGCTCCTGCCCCTAGTGTCCACAGCGGCGTAGGACACTCTGGATCCCCACCCCCTTCCAAGCGCAAGAGGAAGAGTGCACGTCCGGCACAGGCTGATGCCCCAGACACGGCTGCACAGTCCGGCCCATCAAGGAAGCCAAGCTTCACAGACGCCGAACTTAATGCACTTGTTCAGTATGTGTCAGATCATGATAGGGAAATGGTCATCGTTGCAGGGTCCAAGACCACACATGCCAGGCGCCAGGCACACTGGCAGACCATTGCTGACAGAATAAGTGCCCTTGGAGTAGTGAGGCGCACAGCTAGTGATTGCCAGAAGCGCTGGAATGACCTTAAGCGCAGGGCAAAGGATAAGCTGGCCTCAAGTCATGCCGCAACCTTGGTGACTGGAGGTGGGTCCCCAGCACAGGAAATAGAACTCACACCACACGAGTCCGTAGCTGGATCCTACGTCACCGAGGGACAACTCCAAGGTGTGGGAGACCTCCCTGATTACGAGGCATCATCCGGTGAGTGCACATGCATGTGTGTATCATCCATGTGCATGTTGTGTGTGTGAAGCATTCATGTTGGGTGCCTGTCAAGGGGGTGTGTGGCAGAGTTGATAGTGGCACCCATGTGCCTCATCCAGTATGTTCAGTGCAACACCATCTGGCCACAGCACTATCCCTACTGGCAACAGTGCACATATGGGCCAACACCATGGAAGTTGCCCTTGATTAGTAATTTTGTCACTACATTGTTGCTCATACTCCCCTGTCTATTCATCTGATGTCTTACATACCATTCCTCTCCTTTCCCCCAGCCATTAAAGTTTCATCTTCACATGCCTGACATGCAATGATACCACATGCTAATGCGTCCTCTGTATATAAATGCCTACCAACATGCAGTCATAATGTGGATGTAGCCTTGACATCCACCTCCTTCCTGGGTCCTTTGGTACCGTCTGGTTTCGAGCCCCATTCCCTCACACTCCATGCTGCTCTTCATGGTCTATCTTCCATGACTTCTACAGTTCAGACCATCGTGCCCTACGCACGACACCTGCTTGCCAAAAGTCAAATGAGGGCAGCCTGCCCTCCAATGCGACCCACCCTATTGCTGACCAGTGCATCTGAGCCTACTCTAAGCTAACTCTCACTGACATCTGCTCATACATGCCTTTGCCTGTCCCATAGACCCTTCACATGGTCCCTGTCCTCTCTCCTTGCTCCTCTTCCACCATCATAGGTGGGACCCGTTGGGGTGTACTCCTGGCCTCCTTCCAATCCTCAGATACCACTAATGATGTGCATGGTAATGGGAGCGTCTCAGTCCAAGGCCCTTAGGCCAACCTCAATCTCCTTGAGAAATGCTACCCACATCTCATCAACTTCCTTACCTCTCCTGCTGTCCCCCCTCCTCTCTCCTCATCAATCCTGCACTGCCTCCCTGCACCCTCCCATGAACCTTCTCCGCCTCCCACTCCAACTCCTACACATGCGGCACCTCTGATCTCTAGCACTCCCCGTAAGTCCTACAAGGCTGTCAACCTCCTCCACAATTACACTCCTTTCACTGCGGCTGCATCAGGCATTCCTCCGATAACTGTCACTTACATGAGGTAATGCACCTTGACATCCTTGGTCTCATGGAAACATGTCTGACGGCCAGCTCTGTCTGCATCCTTGACCCTCTCCTTGGCCCGCCACCACTGTGCAGGGGGGGTGTGCCCTTGGCTTCCCTGAGGGTATTCCTGCCACTGTCACACCTACTTAGACCTACTCCACTCTGGAATGGCTTGTGTGAGGTTTCTGTCCACCACACCTTGACATTCCAAACAGTGCGTACTGTGTCTGGGAAAACTGGTCAAATGTACTACTTCCTTTCTGAGTGTCCTCACCTCTCCTCCTCACTCATGTCCCCAGACACAGAATTCCTCATCCTTGGTGCGGTACGCATCCACCTGCATGCCTGTTGACGCCCCCACCTGACCTTTCTGTGACCTCAGCAACTCCCTCTCACCGTCTAGACTCCCGTCTGTCCCTACTCATTCTGCAGGGCACACTCTTGATGCTCTGATCTCATCTGACTTTCCCCTCTCCGTCCATCTCTGCACTCCTCTCTCCTGGAGTGATCACATTCTCCTCTCCTCCCAGCTCACCCTCAACACCCCACAGGCAAAGCCACCCTCACCACTGTCACACACCTTCTTGGTATTCCGACCCATGAAGTGTGTGTCAGTCGAGGCTCATGCTGCCAAAATGTCCCCCCCATCCAGCTCCCCCTTAGGCTCACTCCCATCCTGACAGGGCCCACTCCATGCTCCACTCCATGTCAGGTACACTGGATGTCTTAGCCACGGTCATGACCACCTGTCTGAAGCCCCATGCCAATGCAGAGTCCTGGCATGACTCGGATCTTGGGAACCCAAACCACAGGTGCCGGGTGGCAGAGAGGGAATGTCCTGCATCATGGCCATCCTCTGGCAAACTGGCCTGCCACATGCTCCAAAGGCAATAGCGCCTCACCCTTCTCACCAAGATGAGATCCCCAATCCAAGGGCACATATCTGCGGCATGTGACAACTCTGCAGGACACATAGAAATCTGAAAGGACCTTGCCGAGCCAGAAGCAGTGTGTACCTCCCCTGTCCCCTCCGAGCCCACAGCACAGCATGATTGTCTCTGTACCCCTATAGGCCACCCCCCAGCACTTGTCTGCGCCTAACACCATCTGCCCTTGACGTCAAGTCCTACTTACCTTGTACAGCACTTCCAGCCGCCACTCCCCCTTGCACTTCATTGTGCCACCCACCCCTGCACTTGCGTGACATGAATGACACCAGCACCAGTAGTATTGTTGACTGGCATCCCCTTCTGCCCCACCACCCCTCAGTGCTCCGCTGCACCTACAAACATTACTTGACCGGTGCTTCACGAATGCAAAATTATTCCGTTACAGGTGTTGTGGAGGTGGAATCACAATGTTTACTGCATTATGTTGATCTAGACAAGGCACTGTGCATCGTTGCCAATTTGGACTAGCAGATCCATGTACAACATGTATACTAATTGATGTGACGATGCAATGTCAGGACCAGAGTGGTAGAAATCCAAAAAAGTAGCCCTCCTCTCCCTCTTCACTTGGTGGCTATGTCACATGCCATGTGTGTGATGGCATGTGCCTTTGACATGGCAATCACCGCCCAATGTGTGATGGCAGTGCTAGGCATCAAGGTGAGCAGGCGTTGCTCTCCAATCAGTACATAGTATGCCCTGAGCCTCCCCTACAGACCCAGTGATGGTGAATGCATAGGAGGACTCCCAGTCATGTAGGACATGTGTCGTAGGACTACTGCCTATGTTGTTCATCAGCCCTTGTTGCATGCCATGGTGCTAATGCCTGTTTCCATTTTTCTCTTTCATGTCTTTGCAGGGGACGAAGCACTTGTTGATGCTGGGGATGTGGTGGTGGAGCCGTCCCAGGAGGGCAACCCGGGCCGACCTACCACAAGTGAGGGACGTGGTGTGTTTGTGGGTGAAAACCCACAAGTGCTGCAGGCCGTGCTGTCGAGGGGTGTCTCTGGGGGTTCCTCCCCCGAGCAGTATTCAGGTGTAGACTCGGAGGATGACACCTATGTGCAGTCGCAGGTGAGTGTTCTTGGGAGAGAATCTCCTCTGTCCGACCCACCTGCAGCCAGGCCATTGGCCTCAATGGGGATGTCAGTGTCGGCAGATCAGCCTCCGGTGGTTACGGATGCAGGGCCACACCACCCAATCTCTGATCCTGTTCCTGGGGCTGCAGATCAGAGAGGGAATGCAGTCCTGCAGCCTGAGGCCTTGCCGGCACAGCAAGGCGCAGTCCGCCTTGCCCCAGGCAGGTGTGGTGCCCGTCAACGTGGTGGCCGTATGCCACCTGGCAATACCGTATGGGAGCAATCCATCTACGGTATGGCCACCCAACAGGCAGCATCATCCGAGATGATTGCACAGGCCATGGATAGGGTGGCCACTTCCATTGTCCCCCCAGAAAGGCTGATGGAGCGACTGGAGCAGGCTACAGAGTCCATCTGCCAGGCACACAGGGAGGATATGTTGGCGTCCAACATGGACAGGCGGGCGGCACTGGCGACTCTGGGGGAATCACTTTCCATGGAGTCCCAGCGCCACAGGGAAGCCCTGAGGGAAGAACTCCGTCACCTCAGGTCGACCCTGTTAGAGCTTGAGGCTTCATCCCATAGAAGGACAGAGGAGCAGCTGGAGCGTCTGACACGGACGCTCTCGGCCGAGATGCAGGCAACTCGTGCGGAGGTCAGGTCATCCCGGGAGTTACTGCATGGGGACCTCCGCATGATTATAACCCAGAACCAGAACTACCAGACCCGCCTGCTTGCAGCCATGGAGGAGCAAACTCGTGCTTTGCGTGGGCTGCCTCCCATTGTCACACCATCTTCTGAGGCAGCTCCCCCACCTCCAGAGTCAGCTGCAGGGTCTGGGCAGAGCCATAGCGACTCATCTCCCACAACAGAGTAGCCGTGTGGGCCACGAGCCTATGGGGTGTTTTCCTTTCCCATGATCCACACAGGTGGATTGTGGCGTGCATCCTGTCCTCGGACCTCATAGGTGGCCCCCCCCCCCCCGCCGGCCCTTTCATGGCCATTTTTTCTCTTTTTCATTTTTATTTTGCAAGAGTGTTGCCTTGTGTGGGTACCTGGGCATACACTGTATTGTGGCTGGGCACATGCAGGCTTGTCCTGAGTTTGGTTTCGATGCTTGGGTAGCAGACATCCACACCCCTCCTGCTTCCCTTTCCATGGGCTTGCAAAGGGTGTGCCCAAGTGACAGCAAATTACACGGTGACATTGGACTCCCATGAGCTGTTGGCCAGTCCATAGTCAATACTGTGTAGACATTCATAGTGTTCATTGTTGTTGCACCTAACTATGCATGATGGTATGATATGTGCCTCTACTTACATATGTTGCTCATGTTTTGCAGGTATTTCACACAGATCTTCACAAGGGCATACTCTCTGGAGTCACACTACATGTCGGTAGATGTGCACTGACACTTTTGCATGGCGCCATCACTGTACATCTGGACGGTGAGGACATACCAGCTGAATCAGGTAATGAGACTACCATTGATTACATGCAATGTGTCTTGTTTGGGTGGGCTTCAGGGTGGGTTGGTGTGTAATTTGATAGAAATTACTCTTACACAGGTGTGTAGTAGTGGCTCCAGGGCGGTTAGCTGCTCAAGTGCGGCTATGTTCCATTTGGGGCACTGCTATTTGTGACACTGGTGTCATGTTGTGATGGTCAGTTTGTTTGCTGTCACATACCATGACATGGTGTCCTCAGTGGCGGGACTGTGAAGGGAGTGGGTGACATGGCAATGTTGTCATGTAGTGAATCGCCTGTGGCAATGCATTTTAGATTGATGGAGTTGTGTCTTTGCGTTGTGATGCATAGCTGGTGTATGTGTAGCTAGGGGTGCACACATATTGACACTTCCATGTTAACAATCTCAGGCTGATGTGTATCTGACAGTTCATTGTCAAGTAATTTTCAGACATTGTCAGGTAGAGTCATCATTGATTGTCAGATGGTATGTGCCAGAGCAGTGTGCACTAGCCAGCACTGTGATTCCTAGGTGAAGAAGTTGGCCACCAGTTGCGTACGGGCTGCCTCCCCCCGTGCCCTTTCCCCTCCCATGCGCAGCGGGCGTGCATGTGGTTGTGGATGTGGGGGCACCACCATGTCCACGGGCAGGCCCCGGCGTGTTGCAACGTTGTGCAGGACACATGCTGCCACTATGATCCTGCACACTATTCGGGGAGCATATAACAGCTGCCCGCCAGAACGGTCAAGGGAGCGAAAGCGTGACTTGAGCACTCCGAATGTGCGCTCCACTATGCCCCGTGTAGCAATGTGGGCTGTGTTGTACCTTACCTGGGGTGGCGTGGTGGGGTACCGGATTGGGGTCATCATGTGGGGGCTGATAGGGTAGGCACTGTCCCCTGCGGAGGTGGTGATGGGTATCATTAGTGGTGTTGTGTCATGACCCAGTATCTGACATGCATGCATGTGGAGTGGCATTCATGCTCACCAAGCAGCCATGTATCTCCATGCTGGCCAGCCTCTAGGTCCCGGCATAGGGTAGACATTCTGTAGATGAAGCTGTCGTGGGTGGACCCTGGATAGTTGGCATATACTGATGTGATGATTCCCTTGGCATTGCATACAACTTGGACGTTGATGGAATGCCAGTGCTTGCGGTTTCTATAGATGTGCTCTGTTGCCCTGGGTGGACGTAGAGCCACATGTGTGCAGTCAATTGCACCAAGCACTTTGGGGAATTGAGCCACACCATAGAATTCCTGGATGCACGTCCGCCTTTCTGCATGAGTCCTGGGGAGATATATGTGCCTGCGGACTGAAGGCCGTGCAGTGATGATGTTCAAGACCTGGTGTAGGCAGCGTGACTGCGTGGCCTGTGACACACCACCCACTATGGCACTTGTCCGCTGAAAGGATCCAGTGGCCAAGAAGTGCAGTACATTCAGGACCTTCTGCAGGGGGCTGAGTGCTTGGGAGCACAGGGTGGGTGATGTGAGGTCATCCTCCCACTCACTGACCAGGTCCAGTATGATGTGTGCTGGAAACCTGTACCTCCCATACACCTGGTCATCAGGCATCCCGAATAGGCTGGTTCTGGGTGTGAATATTCTGGCCCTGACTCTCCTCCTCATCCTCCTTTGGTAGCCCACTGCCACTGCTGCTAGGAACGGTATGTTCATCCTGGCATCTGGCTTGTTTATTGAAAAGTGCGCAAATTAATGCCTTGCGCGTGTAGTAGGCAGCGTGTGAGCCTCGCACCCCTGGAATCGGGTTCCCACTCCAATCGCGTGTGGAAATTCCCACGCTGCAGGCATACAGGTGCGCTGACGTACTTGCCTGTGTAAGTGGCCGCGCGCCCCTGAAATACACGTACATAGGCCAATGGCGTGTAAGCGCACTTTTGGGCAATTACACGCGATGAAATACACGTACATAGGCCAATGGCGTGTACGCGCACTTTTGGCCAATTACACGCGATGAAATACACGTACATAGGCCAATGGCGTGTACGCGCACTTTTGGCCAATTACACGCGATGACACTCTGACGTGCAGGATTTCCACGTGTGCTCCGTCTTCACGTGCTGAGTGGGGAACGCCCGTGCGGATCACGTCAGACGCGCTTACGCGATGAGGGACTCTGGTCCAATAGAATCGCGTATGCGTGCTGACGCACTTACGCGCTAAGGGCCTTTCCTCGGATTTCACGCTGACGTGCAGGAATTTCACGTGCCAAATCACTCCGTATCAAGCTGGCCACCCGAAAACACACGGAACACCACGCTCCTGCCCCGAAGGCCGAGTTACTGCCCCCCAAGTGCCCTGAGCAGCCTCCCACGTGCTATCTGCTGCTGCCTGCCTGCCTGCCTGCCTGCTGCCACCGTGCCCTGCCATTTGGTGCCTGCACATCAGCCATCTGCAGGGGTCCAGTTGCTGTGTCCACCCCTGCTGGAACTGAAGACTCCCAACTGGGATTACATCGCTCCACAGCCCAGCCCCAGGACCCAGTTGCCCACCCACACCTGCCTCTGGGGTTGCCATGTCGGGCACTTCTACATCTGGCACCAGTGGCAACCCCAGGCCAGAGGGGCAGAGGGGCACCAGCTTCACTGCCACCGAAGTTGGTGTCCTGGTGGAGCATGTCCTGGGGCAGTATGATGCCCTCTTTGGATCGTCCCGCGCCAGCAAGGAAGGACGGGAGAGGATCTGGGCCGACTGTGTGGTTGCCATCAACGCGGAGGGGGTGGCAACCCGCAACGTCTTGAAGATCAAGAAGCGCTGGGAGGACTTGAGGTCCAGGACCCTTGTGAAGGCCCGGCGCCTCGTGGAGGGGGGCCGGGGCCACATGAGTTCCATCCAGAAGAGGGTCCTGGAACGCGTACGCCCAGCGCTCCACGCCCAGATCCTTGAGAGGGAGACCCGTCTGGAGTTGAGCGGTAAGTGTCCAAGCATCACTGTGTGAGACAGGGCATGTTGCGGTGTGCTGGTTCTATGATACTTGCCTGTATGTGTGCCATGTGCCATGTATGCATGTATGTGTGCTGGGACATCATGGTAATGCATGTGCGACCAGTGATGTGTGACCCACATGGTTGTTGCATGTGTAGAAATGCGGCATGGGGAGCACTATGCAGATTTGGGACATGAGAGCATGCCAGTCTCTGTACCTGGACATGGATGGGTGCTGATGCAAGGTACATATATGGTAGCCATGTCTGTGTGCCTGACCTGCATGTCTGTGACTTGTGCATGCCATGGATGCATGACTCATGTGTGTGACAATGCACAGATTCAGTGACGCACCCACCTTACCCTTGTTTTGCCTGTGTTTGGTGTGATTGTGGCCAGATGGATGTGACTGAGGTGTAGTGTGTGCATGTGATATGCATGAGCCATGATGCATGTGAGTTACATTTCATTGAATGTTTCAAGAGTCAATTGGACATGCATGGAAATGTGCATGGCATGCACCATGCCTGTTACTGTGTGTGTTTTGCCTGGACTGACCCATGTGTTGTGGAGGGACATGATGGAAGTGTACTTTGACAGGGGTGCTCATCTGCTATTGCTTCCTGTCTAGGGGACCATTGTACAGTAGCCTGATGCTTGTGTTCTTTGTCTCCCTCTACGCAGCGGCTAGTGAAGAAGAGGGCGGAGACGGCGCTGTGGAGCAAGGCGGCGGGGATGCCCCCACGGCTGCAGCGGAAGGGGTGGGTGAGCCCCCACAGGGGCCTGCTACGGCGGGAGATGGTGAGGAGCCATCCAGGTTGGTGGTTTGCACAGAGGAGGAGGAGGCCGACACTGGTGCACACATGGGCCCTGGTGGGAGCATCCCTGCTGGTGCAAGTGGTGCAGTCCAGGGCCAGGGGCAGGAGGCAGCACAGGTCACCGTGGAGGGGCCTGTGCATGTCGCTGTCCCTGACCCTGTGAGTGCACCACCATGCACCAGCAGGGATGCCCCGTCCCAGGCCCGTCCGCAGGTAGAGGGGATGTCCATGTCAACTGACTCCCCTCCACCTGCGGCCGTGGGAACCCCTGGCCGCGTGGAGCAGGTCCTGATTGGGGTCGCGATGCGCACGGCTGTGATTCGTGATGCCGTGCGTGCTTCCCGGGAGGAGCACGCACGTCATCACGAAGTGCACCGTGCCGACGTGGCCCAATTGGGATCGGCCATGT
Organism: Ambystoma mexicanum; assembly: GCF_040938575.1. Classification (NCBI taxonomy): domain Eukaryota; kingdom Metazoa; phylum Chordata; class Amphibia; order Caudata; family Ambystomatidae; genus Ambystoma; species Ambystoma mexicanum. Next base: position 921,345,225 of record NC_090941.1, read on the forward strand.
TCGGGGGGTTCCTGCATGTGTTGGCCAATCTGACGGCCCTCTCCTCCTCTGTGCAGGCTATCCACCAGTCGTTCTCCTTGCCGTCTTCCGGCCCAGATGCCACCATGGCCCCCTGTGGACCTGCCCCGACCAATGCAGCCAGCTCGGTGGGGATCCCATCCCTGCCACAGTTGGGAGTCGGAGGTCCAGCAGGGGTGGACGACACAGCAAGTGGACCCCAGCAGATGGAAGATGTGCCGGCATCATCGGGCAGGGCACGTGCACGACGGCGTCGGTGGTTACCATCAGCCTGGATGCCGTCGTGCTGGCAGAGGCAGTGGCGTCGCAGGCAGCAGCGGGCTCGACGTGGGAGGCATCATGGCTCAGGGCCATCAAGATCGGAGGGGCAGGCATCGGCCGGAGGGCTTGGCAACCCTGGCATGGCGGTGTGTTCCGTGTGGGAGGAGTTTGGCCAGCGGATAGGTGCGGAGCGGCAGCGGGCGGAAGAGGAGCGGCTCGCCATGGCCAGGGCGGAGATCTCCATGCATCAGGCATTGAGGCGGGCTGAGTGCCTCGAGGAGGCTCGCAGGGAATTTGGAGAGCACATGGGGTTGTCCCTGCGAGACCTCGGGGCCAGGACTGAGTCCCGCCTCCAGGACATTGACGTGGAGTTCGAGGATGCCCTGGCCAGCATCACCAAGTGAGCCGCAGGACTAGCCCGCTGCCTTTGTATATAGTTTTTTAGTTAGTTAGTGCTAGGTTTCCTTTATTTAATTTTTTTTTTTTTGGACCGCTTGGACAATGGCCACTTCTTTGTACATATTTTTTTAGATAGTTAGTATTAGGTTTAATTTGTGGTGTTGGGCTCATGGACCCTTGAACAATCCTGTAAATATAGTTATTTTTTGTGAGATTAATTTTTTAACTTTCATATTGGTCACACCATGTCGTAATGGTTTATCTTTCATTTCATTCTACATGTGTTTACTTTGGACAAAATCTATTCTTTTTTCTATCCTTTGTTTTTTGGTTTCTCATTTTTGTTCCCGGACATGGACCTTTTATTTGCTTTACCAGATAGTTGTCAGAGTTTACTTTATTTTTATTTTTAATACATTTTGATATTATCTTACACTTGTGTCATTTTTTCTTTGGTTTCTTACATGCCATGATATGGGTTTTGACATTGACTTGCACCCATTGTGTATGTGTGTGTGGCGGCCATGTGTTCTTTTGCTTACTTGCCTTTGGGGTTGTGTCATGTGATTGTATTCACTATGTGGGTGCATGCAATCCTTGCCTGGGTGTTTGTGCTGGGTATGCTGGTCATTACTGCCATTATTGTGTATCGTCAGGGCCAGGGGGACATGGGTGGGGGCCTGGTGGAGGGTGCCCCAGGTGGATGGGGGGTTGGGGGTGGTGGGAGACATGGGTTGGCCATGGGTGGGGGCCTGCTGGCAGGTTGCCCACAGTGCTGGGGGTGGGGGTGGTGGGAGACATGGGTTGGCCATGGGTGGGGGCCTGCTGGCAGGTTGCCCACAGTGCTGGGTGTGGGGGTGGTGGGAGACATGGGTTGGCCATGGGTGGGGGCCTGCTGGCAGGTTGCCCACAGTGCTGGGGGTGGGGGTGGTGGGAGACATGGGTTGGCCATGGGTGGGGGCCTGCTGGCAGGTTGCCCACAGTGCTGGGGGTGGGGGTGGTGGGAGACATGGGTTGGCCATGGGTGGGGGCCTGCTGGCAGGTTGCCCACAGTGCTGGGGGTGGGGGTGGTGGGAGACATGAGCAGGTGTGCAGGGTAGTTCCCTGTGGTGTGTGCTGCCTGCAGGGGCCGTGGAGGGTGTACAGGTAATGCCTGGGAGCTCACAGCCAAATCGCGTGTGCAACTTCCCGCGCACCCCTCAAATCCACGTTCCCTGCCATATCGCGTGTGGAACTTCCCGCGCGCCCCAGTAATCCACGTACCCGGCCATTTCGCGTGTGCAACTTCCAGCGCACTCCTGCAATCCACGTACCCGGCCATATCGCGTGTGGAACTTCCCGCGCGCCCCTGAAAACCACGTACACGGCCATTTCGCGTGTGCAACTTCCCGCGCACCCCTCGAATCCACGTTCCCTGCCATATCGCGTGTGGAACTTCCCGCGCGCCCCAGAAATCCACGTACCCGGCCATATCGCGTGTGGAACTTCCCGCGCGCCCCTGAAAACCACGTACCCGGCCATTTCGCGTGTGCAACTTCCCGCGCACCCCTCGAATCCACGTTCCCTGCCATATAGCGTGTGCAACTTCCCGCGCACCCCTCGAATCCATGTTCCCTGCCATATCGCGTGTGGAACTTCCCGCGCGCCCCTGATAACCACGTACCCGGCCATTTCGCGTGTGCAACTTCCCGCGCACCCCTCGAATCCACGTTCCCTGCCATATCGCGTGTGGAACTTCCCGCGCGCCCCAGAAATCCACGTACCCGGCCATATCGCGTGTGGAACTTCCCGCGCGCCCCTGAAAACCACGTACCCGGCCATTTCGCGTGTGCAACTTCCCGCGCACCCCTCGAATCCACGTTCCCTGCCATATAGCGTGTGCAACTTCCCGCGCACCCCTCGAATCCACGTTCCCTGCCATATCGCGTGTGGAACTTCCCGCGCGCCCCTGATAACCACGTACCCGGCCATTTCGCGTGTGCAACTTCCCGCGCACCCCTCGAATCCACGTTCCCTGCCATATCGCGTGTGGAACTTCCCGCGCGCCCCAGAAATCCACGTACACGGCCATATCGCGTGTGGAACTTCCCGCGCGCCCCAGAAATCCACGTACCCGGCCATGTCGCGTGTGGAACTTCCCGCGCGCCCCTGAAAACCACGTACCCGGCCATATCGCGTGTGCAACTTCCCGCGCACCCCTCGAATCCACGTTCCCTGCCATATCGCGTGTGGGACTTCCCGCGCGCCCCTGAAAGCCACGTACCCGGCCATTTCGCGTGTGCAACTTCCCGCGCACCCCTCGCATCCACGTTCCCTGCCATATCGCATGTGGGACTTCCCGCGCGCCCCTGAAAGCCACGTACCCGGCCATGTCGCGTGTGGAACTTCCCGCGCACCCCTGCAATCCACGTACCCGCCCAGCCCATATCGCGTGTGGAACTTACCGCGCACCCCGGTATGCACGCACACGTTTATTTTTTCTCTCTGCGCGTGTCTGTGTTTGTGGGTACCCCTTTGTACGTCATTTGTCCAGGAGGGCAACAGTATTGTACATTGGTTATGTCTGTATATAGGTGCTATTTGTTGGCGCGCCTTTTAGCGCACATTTCTTGCAGGCGCAGACACGCTACCGCCTGCTTTCTTGTGGCGGTCGTGTTTGTGCCTGTTTGTGCCTGTGCGCTGCTTTGAGCGTGCGCTTTTTTGCCCTATTCTATTCCATGAATACGTGTTGTATGCGAGCGTGTGGGCGTTCCACGCACTTGCCTCCTGAACTTTCCCCGTGCCGCCCACATTCTTCCCCATTCCGAGTGTTGTGCCCCATTTTATTCCCCATTCCGAGTGTCCCGCCCTGTGTTCCGCCTACTTTAGAGCTGTGCGCTGCGCTCGGAGTGATGGCGCAGTGGCCGTGGCGCACGACGTTGGTTGACCTGTGCGCCGGCCTGCGCCGCGCGCTTTTTCGGCGCACGTCCTCTGCTTTTCTTGCGCACGGACTTCCATGAATCGACGTGCGCTGGTTTCCCTGCGCTTTGCGCTGATTTTCGGCGCAGCGCACGTATTGGCCCCTCTGCGCCGGGATTTTCGGCGCACATTTATTCCATGAATCGGCCTGATGATGTCTACAAAGACATTCAATACCAGAGCACTTCATTCAAAGCCTGTGCCCATTACTAGTAAATGCTCTTAAAACGCCAATGAATACATCCCCAGGCTCACAAGATGATGTACTAGTTTCCAATTACATAACCAAAGACACAGACGTGAAGTTCTTTGCTGTGCAAATGAGAGAAAGAAAGAGAGGGAGAACTAAATGATAGAGGGGGTGTAATAACTAATAGGAGAGCATTGTGGTACAGTGTGAACTCTTGCTCAATGTCATAGGATCACTCCAGGGGTAAACCTTCCATCCACTGTCGTATTCCAGGTTTTAGCAATCAAAATTGTTCTGGTCAGGATATTTAGTGAGCAGAAGAAAGAGTGGTCTTTCTTTATTGAAATATTTCAGCAATATTTTCTAGTGTGTCATCCACCGGATAATTGCCCAGATGCCAACAACTGGAAGAAAGTTAAATGTGGTGGAGAGGTTTATCATTTGAAATAAGAAAATATGCAGGAAGGAGAGAAAGAAGGATTGATGGAATGAATGAGTGAAGTAAAGATGGGTGGGAGGATGTTGCAGATAATAAAACAGAGGAATACATAGAAAGAAACAGATAGATACTCATGGGATTAGAGAAGAGATAAATAACTCATATTGGTGACATAATGACTAATATGAAATAAATGTATTATATTGTGAAGTTTTGCTCTATGTAATAGGCTTAATTTAGAAATGAAACGTCCAACCATGTTCTTATTCTGTGTTGGAGGAGTATGAATATCTTTCTGCCAGTCTGGGCTGGTACATGATTGCTCTGATCATGACATTCATTGAAAGGAAGGAAGTCTGGTCGTCCTTGATTTAAAAAGAATATTGTTTAAGATCGAAGCTCTTTTTCTCACATCTTGTAATGCATCACCCACTAGTACATTTTCCAGATAACAACTGGAACAAAGCCCTGTGAACTGTGCAGCGTTTTTCAGTAGACAAATTGAACGCAAGGAGGAATGAGAGAAGGCAGGAAAGATGGAATGAAGGGAGGATGAGATGACAGAAAGAGTGATGGATAAAGGAAGGCAACAAATAGGACTATATGCATGATTTTGTTTTCCTGCAATATGGAAGGATCAATGTGCTATCATTTCCAAGGCGCCAAAAGAAGTGAAAGCAAGTTTTTGGAAGATTTTTTAGGAGCAACATTAAGCAAGTTTATGGTCAGAAGTCGACGTTGATGAGATCTAACCTCTAACATTCACAGCGTATAAGTAAAGAAGCATGTGGGAATACTGCCACTATCCCTTGTTAGGAAAGTTTGTGAGCCATCAATCACAGCTCAGTGTGCATTTTACAGTGAAGCAAAAGAAGGATGACAATATGTTTTATCTGTTTGTACATTCTATAATGACATCTGATGCAGAAACTTAAAAAAACATTAAAATAAATGCCCTCAAGCACTTTTTGAAGTTACTGATTCCCACGAGGCAGATTTTCGGTAGCACGTTTTATATAAAAATAGTGGGTTTCAAGAGAGAAATGTGTCATTATCAAATGCATTTTGTACTGAGGATGTAGGTAAAGAAACTAATTTCTGCTTTTGGTATAAGAAATTATTTGCTGTTTTAGAAATAGATTTTAAACATAAATTGTAATTTATGAATGCGTTCTTGACAAATATCAAATAATGATCAGGATAATCATCAGAGAGGGGGGAGAAAGAGAGAAATGAAGAAAGAATTGATTAAAGAAAATAAACGAAGAAAGACAAAGAGATAAACAAAGCAAAGACAAAGAAAGGTGATAAATCAAGTAGAAGAAAAAATAAAGACAATGAAACAAAACAAGAAAAGAATGAATGCAAGATAGAAAGAGAAGCAAATATTGAATGAGTGATTGAGAATCTAAAGAAGCAATGGTGCAACGAAGAAAAGAAAGATCGAATTTAAAATGGAAATAAAGACAGAAAGAATGAAAGATGGAGTGATAAAAGAATGGAATGAAGAATAAAGCAAAGATGTAATGAAATAAGATTGTTAAAAGGAAAGGAGTGTTACATGAAAGAGGTAATGACAGGAAGAAAGGAAATGCAAAAAAAAGAGAGAGGCGGGACAGACAAGATAAACGAAGGAAAGCAGGAAGGAACAACATGGAAAGATGGATTCAGGAGGAAAGGTAATGAAAGTAAAAATGAAGTAAGTAAACTGAGAAGGAAAGATACAAAGAAAGAAAGGTGGAAAAGAACAATCAAAACTATGAAAGAAGAAACACAAATAAAAAGATAGAAATAAAGAGAAAAAGAGACAAAAACGGATATAAGGAATGAATCATTGCAATCTATAAACAGAAAAGAGAGGTTACGATCTACAATGATATTCCACTCAGATGTTCCAGGTTATGTATTAAGATAACAGACCAAAGGCAGAGTGGTCTATGACGTCATTCGGCACGCCGATGTGGTGTTGTTAATAGAATGATGCACATTTATGTTATGTTGCAAATGGCCCCATCCAATTTATCTTGTATTGATGAACCAGCATTTAAAAAATAATCACATCTGTCTGCAGCATCCCGACAAAAATACCTGTCAGAATGGAAGTGATGTCACAGCAATTGATTATCAATCCAATCAATCAATCAATCAATACATACTTTATTTCGACATAGTCCAAAAAGAACAGCATAAAACTATTCATTACACACACATCAACGATAATAAAATATAATAATAAGTGATCTGAGCAGAGGTATAATGGTCAAATTTACAATTCTTTGCAAATGCATGCAGCTAACCCCATAGAATCAGCACTGTCTTCGTGCTCCCGGCTTCCAGCACCAACGGGGAAAATGTGTAGCCGGAATACACAGTGTTCCATACATAGGCAACTCCTATTGAACCAGGAATGCAGAAGATTCAATTCAGGTCCATGCAATGTGCTTCAGCGAAACTCTCATAACCACATTTAAATATAGCTTGCACGTAAGTAGATTAGATGAAGATACACATCGTTCTATCCATTTGCATTTGAAAAAAACATTATCATGCATTTCATATAATACATTAAAAGAACATCGAACAATTGCATCTAATATATTAGCCTTCTTTGGTTACGTCCTCTTTTGATCTCAGCAATATATTACTGCGGCATCATGACCTTTTGAAATACGTTGGTACTGCATACACTGCATGGGGCTTCATAGTAGTTCTTTGGTCCATGTCTTCTGCCTCAGATATATTCCTCCCCTTATGGTTGTTTAGACACATTTCCAAGCTCTGTTGTCGTATATCTGTAAGAGGGGCCCAGCAACACGAAGTGCTGAACAGACTCATCAGCATTGTAACACGCTGGACATGCAGCTGAGTGGGCATTATTCAATGGGCCTCATTACAACTGTTGCAGAATGCGTTTAACGGTGCCGGTAATGGTGCTGGTGCTGTTAAATGCATTCCGCAATATTACGAGGTTCCCTCGCGGGTCCCGCTCTGGATGTCTGGTTTTACGTCTGGTTTTACCAGACGGCCAGAGCGGGTCCTGCGAGGGGACCAGGGAGCTAACATCGGGCCGGTCGTAATCGGCCCGTTGTCAGCTCCCGCACCCATTTCCATTGAGCCCTATGGGGGCTCAAATGGGAAAGGGGGAGGTCCGGGCCCAGGTTCCCTGAAGGAGGAATTACCGAGCCCTCCAAACTCGGAATGGCCCGGTAATTCCCCATTCAGGGAACCCGGAACCGGACACGGTTTTGGAGGCAGCCATGCCCTTATCTTCCAAAGTCGTAATGAGGCCCAAAGTCTTTAAAACAGACATAATTGGCAAAAAGCCATTCTGTAATTTAATAAACAAAATGCATGTCTAATGCGACCACAGATCTTTTTTATTTGTTATTTGCATTCTGGCTTATTACAAACCTTTTAGCAATAGTTTAATACCTCAATCCATTTACATGTAAATTCATCTAAAATTAAATACAGGATTTCAAGTGTATTAAATACATCATCTAAAAATGTACCCAGGCACCCCTCCCCCCACTCTGTTGGAGAGGCTGTGGGGAAATCAGTGATTGCTGGCACCAGTGGTGGGGTTGTGGCAAAGTGAAAATGTACTGGAAGGAGGTCCTGGGGTGGATCCAAGTGGTAGATGGGATTCCTAGAGTACTCCGACCAGCTCTTATTATGTTTGGGGTGGTACCCCATGAGGAAGATCCCCATGCTACCCTCTCACACATGCAGCGTAACCTATTATTAGCAGCCAGCGTATGCCTAACTATTAAATGGAAGTCTGCGACCCTCCCCACCAAGAGAGAATGGCTCACTTAAGCGCACGCAATCTACGAAATGGAAAACTTGACAGCAGCAGTCATGGAATCTCGCAAGAACATAGATTTAATTTGGTTACCCTTCAAAGGATATTACGCGGCGTACTCAGCATACTGGGGTCCCTTGAGTCAAACTGTGTAGAACCATCATCGAGTCCTTTACACCAACATCAGGTGAGCCTCATGCTGTGTACGCTTCCACAACCCAGTTGGAAAACATGCTATGTAAGCTGAGCGATATTTCGCAATGGAGGTTTTGCGAGATTCTGTTGGTTCCCCACATGACTGACACAGTGTAACTTCTTACTGGAAGAGTGAGGGAGAGGGAGGAAGGAGGGAGATGAGGAGGGAGGGGGGAGAGGTAGCAAACAAGTTGCAGTGTTTTGGTCTATTGCATTCACCTTCTTTTTGTGTTAAAAACGAAAAAGTTTTACTGACCTCTACTGTGAATTTAACATGTATAATGTCAGACTTGTTATAAAATCAATAAAGAACATTTAAAAAAATAAATACATCATCTAATTCGTCTCCATCTGTTGCAATAAAAACATGCATCCTTTAACAATCTAAACATTCCTGCATTTAAAAATCCCCATCAGGTTTCCTAACAAATACAGTTTCTAATACAGTTTCTAAAAATCATACTGCTGCTAAAACCAATGATGTCACGTCCCCACTTAAATTAAAGGCTCCACCAATCAGCAGGTGCTAAGGTGCTTAAAATGTTCGCGACATGCAAAATAGCAATACAAGGTGCACGTGTTCAACCATTCCAACATGATTGCAAAAGCTACATTGCACGTTTCTAGGTCTTTTACGAATTATAACAGACAACACGTCTTTAATTGGAAATAGGTTCAAGCGGATCCTTATAAACTGAGATGTGTAGAAGCGGTTGGGAACTCAGTCAGATATTTTGGAATGATCACAAAAGCCTTCGAATTATGCCCCAGATGATAAAATAATTTACATTTCTTTGCCCCTTCTGATGTCAATATCCAATCTAATCTCCAAAGATTCAGTTTCACCATGTTGGGTCTCATTCTTTTTCCAAAAGATCTCTACAGAATAATTGCCATTTCTGCAAATACCATCTCGACCCATTTCTATTTCTTTTTTCAGTATGGCGAAGGAAGGCGCTGATTTTTCCAAAATACATTTCCTGTATATGTACAATGACTTCCATTCTACTATTGCCTGTAACGAAACATAATCAACCGCAGCTCATGCCTAATTACCTGAACCGGTGGGAATCTCGGTAATCCCAGCACCCTCCTCCAAAACAAGTCTTTGACTATAGACAATAAAGTGTGTGTGCCAATATAGCTGTGGTTTTTAGTTCATAAAAATCCAAATGCGTTAAAATTGAAAACCGACAACATGTTTTATTAAGGAGCCTTGCTTGATTAGGCAGCATTTATGCCTTTATAACAATGTCTTCTGTTTTAATTTCTTCTGTTTTAGCCTCTATCTTGCTTATGTTAATGCACACTTCCCAGTATTTGAATGACTCCACTATTTCGAACCACGATGCCCCCAAACGCCAAGAAAACTGCCGTCTTGCGCTTTTTTGTGATTTGCCCAGAATTAAGATTTTCGTTTTAGCCGTATTTATTGTTAACTCATTTTCTTCAACGTATTCCTATTATTCTATTAGCTGCCGCTGGTGGACAATCGTGGTTTGGTCCATCAGAACCAAGTTTCCCCGAACCTTTATGGAAAACCCTTTGCCTGGGGTAATTTCTCATCTATGTCTGTGATGTAGAGCTTGAAAAGTGATGGTACCAGGGGGCAACCCTGTTTAAGCCCCTAAATGTGTTTATCTCATCTGATGGTAATCCAGCAATAGTCAACCTCACCCTCAGACTAGTTCCTCTGTGCAAGGCCTTCAAATGGTCTAGAAGATCATCTGGGCAATTCCACTCTGCAAGTTTATTCCTCAGCCTAGGCCTACTGACACTATCAAAAGCCTATAACAAGTCTACAAAGGCGACATAAGTCCTTCATCTCCCTTCCAATGTTCTGCCCTTTAACAAACTAATCAAGGCAATATTTGGACTAGTTCCCAGACTTCTAACGAAACCCATTTCGAAAATGTCCAGATGGTTCTCCCTTGCAAACCAATCATTCAATCTCGTCAACAGACATGACCCAAACATCATTCCAATGACATTCAGAAGAGCAATAGGGTGATACTTGTTAGAATCATCCCTATTTACTCTCTGGAATATTGATCAGGTAGTAATGTCCCCATACATAATGTCGCCGGGAAAACCCATTGGTGGCATTATATATGGTGACATTATGTATGGGTACGGGTGGGGGGTGATGTCCCCTGCTCCCTTTGTAAAAAAGAAAAATCTGGGGTTGCGGGGGTGTCCCCCGCATGTTCAATTTAATAATGTCTCCGCAAAAAACAGCAACGTTTTTGCCAGGCGACATTTTTGCAGGGACATTATTACATGGCACCTCCAACAGTCTGGTATATTACGTCAGCTTTCAATTTGCTTGAATAAAACATGCAAAAGGTAAGCCTATAGCCCACACCTCCGGTTCCTGTTTTAACATGTTGTTTGTTAAATCATCTGGACCTGGCGCATGAGAGGTACTTGCTTTCATAATTTGTGCCAATATGTCTTCTATGTTGCTTGGGACATGCCATTTATTCACAACCCTATTTCCTTTGTCACCTAACTGTTTATTTTCCACAGCATATAGGGTTTTAAAAAGTTAAAACCCAAAAGATCATATCTAGAGGGTTGTAGATTGGTTTTGTTGCATTCTGCATTGGGAATACAGATACTTTTGCCCTATAAACAGTGGAAGGAAATGCCTGACTGTTACAAATTTATACTGGAATCCAACAGCAATCCGACTTCATCTGAATGTCTGTGCACTCATTGATGAGGTATACATCATAGAAGATAAAGTGTCCGTGATAGTTTGCAGAGACCTAAACATTACATGTTTAAATTAGAACGGACTGATAAATCACGATGAGAGGGCTACCTTAACTCATCTGAAAAGAGAGGGTGGGCATGGACTGCCCTAATGGACTGAAGGGGTTTACAGATCTTGAATGGCTATACAAATGTTCTCGATGCATCGGTTGATCTTATCATGATCTGGGGTTTTTGTTACGTCAGACTTTCAGTCTGTTGGGCTCTTCCAATATTTTAAAATAGGGTAAGGTCTAGATAAGATCGGGGACTCTTCTACAACACAATTTTCTGTGTTAATTGAGTGCATATGACTGAGGTCTCAGGCGGTCTTTGTTAGGTTCAGAGGACTCCTCACCGTTCCCTAGCACTTGACCCCCTGCAGCCTCTTCCAAGTGCACTGCTTGCAAGGATTCCATCTCCTCCTGTGCCTCATTTTCCAACCGCCCTTGTTGTTCAATATCTGTGCCATTAAGGCTTCATCTTTGCCCTGACCGTGATATGGTGATTCTAACACTCTCCTGGTTGTTTCTCTGAGTGATACTTGGTATGTTAGTTTCCCCATGGTCTTTCGGGAATGATACCTTTTCATTACAACAGTGGTTTGGAATCTCCTTAACTGCAGTAATATATCCCTCTTTGAATGCAATTTTTGAGTGTAGCATAGAAATCAATGTTGCCTGGTTCTTCATGTTAGACTCATGGAGTTTCAGAAGTAGAGCCAGGGCAATAGTTAACATTGACATAGCGCTATGTAGGTCCGGCATGGTCTGGGCCTCACCAGAGATAGGGCCATCTCTAGGTCTGGACCCCTGGTTCACTCTTGTGATGAATACGAGGGGTCTGTTGACGTTGATGGGGATTTAGATAGAGGGGGATCTGCCACCCCTTCCTCCTTCATTTCAGCTATTCTAACTGGTGACATGTACTTTCCGAGGTCCCCCAAGGTCCCCCAAGTTTTTTTCAAATTACCCTGGTACTTTCTCAATGTGCCCTCTATTAAAGGTGGCTACCAGGTTTGGGACTATTCTGGCTCGCTCAATCTGTTTATCCAAGGAATGTATGTGATTAGTGAGGTCTCAACTGCTCTTTCACTCGCCTTTGCCACTGAAAAGGCTAGGCGACCTGACGTACTGATAGGAAGAGCCGAGAATGCCCCAAATGCCCTTTCCAGGGGCTGTTTCCTTCCTGGACAGTTTTAAAAGCACAAAGTCCGCCATTGTCACCAACCAGTGCTGACTTGCCAGAAAGCAGAGACCAGCCCTTCTGAACCAGCTGTTTTGAAGTGTTGTGGTATGGGGCCTTTAGTTGGCTTTTTAGAATCATCATTATGGAGGGAGCCATCTCTAACACCTCCTCAGCCTCTTCCAATATTTCTGCATCTATTACTTCTCCCAGGGCATTTGGCCATTCGTGCAGGCTGTTATTTTGTATTGGTGCACAGATTTTCGGCCACTGCAGGTTTTCAACTCGATATTAAAGGGCTAATTGGGGCTACAGTGCTTTTATCGTTCTTATTTCATTCTTTAGCCATAGCTAGTTCTCCTTGATTTTCCCTCGTTGCTGCCCTAATTGGTCTGGTGGCATAAGGACTGAGCTTGATCCATCGGCCTCCTTACTACACCAAAGCCCCACTTCAATGTCCGGGTTAAGGGGCAAGGGAATCTGGCCCTCTAAACTGGGCACTGAGCCAAGCACTGAGCCAAAAGCTCCCTTTTCCCACCCATTGCAATCATTCAACCGTGGTAGTTTTATGAGGTAATTTGTTGTTATTATTGTTGTCACTGTCATAGAGGTTTCAAGTTTTTCAAAATTCAAAAATGGGTTCAGTAGCGGGTTTGCTTTGTCTGCACTATCCTCATGGACATTGGCCTTAGTAGTCCCACTACTCCCTTCAAGCAGGGCAGCCAATGTTCTGCCATGGCAACCACATTCGTTCCTGGACTCAGCTCCCTCTCCCCTTCCTACTGTCTCTCTGGCATCTCCCGCCTCCCTGCTTGTATTCTTTGGCTGCACAGGGTTTGGCAAGATGTTTAAGCCATCCACATCCTCCACATCTGAAGAGGAGAAAGTTGCTCCCAAGGTTTCAGTATCACTATCAGTGACCGTATCAGTCAGTATCCACCATGAGACCTGAGAGCTCAGTAAGGTGGGTGGGTTCAGCATGCTCTTCACACATGGGCACGAGGGTTGTGCCGCCAATGACCTCTGCCTTAATGCCAGTAAGACTCAGATTATACTCATTGGCACACCCACTCCCTCCTTCCTTGCAGCTCTCTGGCCGGCCTCTCATTGCCCTCTTCCTGCTCCCACCTGCAAAGCTAAAAACATCGGGGTCATCTTCGACTCCACACTCTCCTTCTCTCCTCACATCTCTGATGTCTCTAAGAGGTCACACTACCAGCTGCACCTCCTCAGAGGTATTCCTCCTTTCCTCTCCTTCCTCCAGAAGCTCACTGTCTCCAGAGCTCTGGTTCTCTCTAGGCTGGACTATTGCAACAGCCTCTATCTAAAGCTGCCTGCTTCTACTCTCCGCCCTCTGCAACTTATCCCAAACAGAACTGCGAGACTTGTCCTTGGCCTCAAGCCCATGGATCTTATCTCTCCAGGATTGAAATCTCTGCACTGGCTCCCAGTGGCTGCAAGGATTAAGTTCAATACCCTCTGCATTGTCCACAAGGCCTTCTGGGGCCTCAATACCTTCAACTCCCTCTTCCCAAATACCTTCCTTCTTGGGCTCTTCACTCATCTGCCTCCAATTCCCTCAGGGTTAGTCTCTTCTCCAAGCAACGAGTTGGTGGTCGATCTTTCTCTTCGGTAGGGGCCCCCGTCTGGAACAGCCTTCCTGCCTCCCTGAAACTTGAGGAGAACCATCTCTGGTTCCGGAAACACCTCAAAACCTTCCTCTTTTCTTCTGCTTTCTCTGTCTCTCTCCCCTGCTGAAATTCCTGGCTGAAACTGCACTGGTTACCTGGCCACTCTTTCCGATCTTGGGGCCAGGCCCTGCCTTTTGCATATCTGCCCTGCCTCCCTGGCAACCCCCGCTCCTAGGGACTGTTTTCTGTATCCCTACAGTCCCCCTCCCAGCACTTATGTTCTACTCTTACCTTGCACTTGCCACCATTTGGCCCTCTTTATTTATCTTATTTATTCTTCTATCCCATGTACTGCACTTTCCCCTCTCCCTTCCCCTAGGCACTTTTCCCTTTCTCCCTACCCTTGCACTTGCGCAATCTGAATGACACCTGGCCTAGTAGGATTGTTGTCTGTCTTCCCACTGTTTTCCCCTCCCTTGCCTCGTCGCACCTTGAAACACTTGTGTATAGGTGCGTTATAAATGACATATCATATCATATCATATCATGGACCGACTGGGACCATGCTCACCGCTGAGTGCATCGGGGGCACCAGGGCCCCAGGCATACAGAAGACTCACTTGACGGGACTTGTTAGAATAATAGAATAATGGAATTGAGTCACACAATACGGTCAGCGTGAAAGATTTGGGGGTGTTCTTACCTGCCATTACTTTAGTCAATGGATTTGTCGATTTCGACATGACTCCGCCACAGGATCTGCACTCTAAGGCTAAATCTGCGGTACTCCTACATCAATGGCATTAGCTCAGCGGTAGTGGGCTAACTTCCAGCTGACTTGCGAGTGACTGGAATCGTCAAAGGACTCTGTGCTGGTCCTCTGCACCTCCTGGCAACTTTTGTAAGTTCTCTTAAGGTGACTATAACACTATAATGCTGTAGTATGGCTGCTTTCTCCTTTTCGCAAAAACACATTTCCCTGCAAAAACAGGGGCTTTAATGGTATTGACTGGTCTCGTCACTGGACTCCATGCAGGCACCCCACACCTCCTGGCCACCTTTGTAGGTTCTCTTAAGGTTACAGTAAGGATAAACACTTTAGTACAGCTCCTTTCTCCTTTCAGCAAAAATACAGTTCCGTGCACAGAACGGGGCCTTAAGGCGAGCGACTGGACTCATCACTGGACTCTGTACCAGCACTCCATGCGTCCTGGGAACTTTTTTAGGCTCTCTTAAAGTGAGAGTAATGCTATAGTGCTGCAGTACAGATTATTTCTTCCTCCAGCAAAAACACAGTCCCCTGCACAGGAGGGGGCTTTAAGGCGAGTGAATGGACTTGTCACCAGACTCTACGCTGGTGCTTCACGCCTCCTGGCAACTTTCATAGGTTCTCTTGAGGAGACAGTAATGCTATAACGCTGTAGTATGGCCCATTTCTCCTTTCAGCAAAAACACAGTGCCCTGCACATGAGGGAGATTTAAGGCCAGTGTTCCGCGCCCCCTGGCAACTTTTGTAGGTTCTCTTAAGGTGACAGTAATGCTATAAAGCTGTACTATTGATCCATTCAGCAAAAATAATAAACTTCTCAAGGTAATGCTCAAAGCACTTGCCTGTTCATATTCTCTTTCCACTTTAGTTCCCCAGTCCAGTCATGGCGATAAGAATATTTTGAAATCATTTCAGGATTTGACCATACCTTATGCTGATCTATTTAAAACAACGTCTGTTTAACAAATGTGAACCATGATATGTACGGTAAAATATAATTTAAAAAATGTTGCCAGCATGTAGTGGCGTTTTGCCAGTATGTAATATGGTGTTTCTTTGCCAATGTGATATGTAGTGTTGTTAGAGTGCTGCCAGGTTCAAATAATGAAGTGCACCATATTTTTCTTTGGATACTTCCTGCATGGAAACTGCTTTAAAATATATTACTGACTAACATTATTTAACCTTACTAAAATACTAATTCTAACTTTTCTAACATTAAAATTCAGTCTTCTATGTAAAATGAGGTAAAATCCATGTTTTGGTGGCACTGCTGGAATTTATTTTTAAATACATACTGGTGTTTTCTTCAGCTTGTGGAGAACAGAAAAATGCAGACAGCAGGAAACAGAATGAAACATTAATACAGGGAGGCCTACAGCTCTCATTGTTCTGAACAACTGCTCATGCTGGGCTGAGAAGACTGATGGAATTCCAAGGGGTCAGAGTACTGGCTGTGAGAGCTATCTCGCTAGCTCTCCCCACACTAGATTACAGAAGCATTTCGCGCTGACACTGGGTCTGCATTTGTGAACATAGCAAGGTTGCGCTGGGAACTTCAAAGAAATACCAATCTTGGTAAAATATGTGATAAATGAGGACCATGTGAAATGCTGTATGAGTGTCTGAGGTTTATTACAGTGCAGGGAAGTCAGGAAGTCATTGCATGTTCATTTTTCGTAATTTTCAGAATGTGGGAACATTAATCTACGTTTTTTTTAAAAACTTGCTTTTTCTGTTTTGTTTTCTTTTGTATTTCAGATGATGCTGTAAATAACCATGGTAAGACTTGATGACATGTAAATGAGATTCAATATGATAAGCATCTATGAAAACAAATGGGATTTTGGTGTCATTTTTGCATCTGTGAATTATTTACAGAAGTTAAGTATAATGGGAAGTTCATATCTGTTCAGTAGTGCATTTGCCAATTTACCAATGGAAGTAAAATAGCAAACCAGAGAAAGCTAGTAATGAACAGTTACAAGGCAGAGGTTTGTGTGTAGTGTGCCTTCCTTGTATGCTGGAGGGAAGGTGTCTGACTTGACATATAGATTACTGTATGTCCATAAGCCAGTAATGCATAATGGTGCAAAGATTACTGGATGTATTATAGCGAGTAGTACCAGCCACAAACTGTAGGTGGCGCTCTGAATAAAATTATTGGGTTCCGCTGAAGTGCATAGGTCTGGAGCTCTCTATAGACAACTAGGGCGTATTCTAATAGAAAGGAAAGGTTTGTTTTATGATGGGGTTACAGTGTAAAAAGAAGAAAACCATGCTCACAACTATACCACAGGAATAAATACCTCAAACAAATACCACAAAAATTACCACTAATATAAGATAACAAGATATGGTCACTAAAATAATGTGATGTCAAACCCAATCTAAATGCATGACTAATTTACAGCCAATAGTTTTACGGTAAGAAAATACTGCCAAATCCCAAATTTACCCCAATAAAACAAAATCCCTTGCAAATAATGGTGCGTTGGCTGGGGAAGTGACTGTAGAGCACCTACTGGGCGTGGCAAGTGTGTATAACACTACCATGCGTGCATTAAAGTGAACCCATTTTATGAGAGTAGTGTGACACTGGAAGTGAATCTCAAAATTTCTGAAATGGAAGCCTCATTCCCAGAGTTAGTACAATATCTGGAGGCAAAGTTATATGCACATGGAACATGGTCAACAAATAACGCCACAGAGTGGCATGACTGTAAAGAGAGATAGTTAAAATGTTTCAAGAAAGAGACAAACGAGACAAAGAATTCAATGAATGCCAAAAGCAAATGAGCGATATGCAAAATGTGATTAATAAGATGGGTGATGAAAACAATTACTTGCGTAAGGAGGCAGATCGACTCCTTAAAAAGTGGAAGGATTTGGAACAGCAAATATGCATTTCCAGGTCCCAGGACAAACGACAGGGCACCACATTTAATGGTGTTCAGCTGAATTCCATTTCTACACAGAGAGATAGTTCCCCAGTGGCTGTGCTGGTGTCTGAACTTGGTTGTAGTGCCCGTGGGGGATTTGACACACCCATTGGGGGCCGCCACCAATCCCATACACCTGAAACCAGGGTTGAATTACAAAGTAATGAAATCCCAAGCATCGCAATAAGTAGCCCTATCAAGATAATGAAATCAATCAAGGCCCTAATCAAACCATTCAAAAAAGGAGGGGAGTGCTGCAAAGAAGACCATTTAGAAGCGGTGCAGGATATATTTAAAACCCTCCAGATACCTAAGGAACAATACAGACATACTTTCACTTAACTCTGCAGGCTCCCACAGCCAGTATCATTACAGTATTAAATGAACAGCAGAACATGACATGGGCAGAGTTTAAAAAAGAGATTAGACGTCATTTTTCTCCATTCCAGTAATTACAGGAGGCAAAGACAGTTGCATACATGATTACATCTGGGCCAAACACGTCCCCTCAACAGTTTTTCCAAGACTTAAAAACAGCTTTTTCTTGCTTTGATCTATCTTTTGACCCCAATACAAATGAGTTTAAAACTGCCTATTTCTATGGATTGCAGAAAGACATTATATCACAGTTAGTCCGTGAATTTGATTGTGACAAGACTCTTGAGTGGATTGTTCACCAAAGTACAAAGCTATATGAAGTGCTATACTGTCAGGGTAGAGAGAGTGATAAAATGAAAGATACTAGACCAAAATCTAAAGAATCCTCGGCAAAAGTGATGGAGATCAGGTCAGCTAAAATGTCACTTGAGTCTGCTCAAAGTCCAGGCAAAAATAATGTGACACCCGAACAGAGGGGTAACCAACAGAGGTTGCCGTTCTCTGCACCAATGTTTCAGTCACATGATCTTAGTAGTAGGGTAGTAGGGAGAGCTACATTAGCCCTAAGTACTTAGGAGACAGGCCCCAGGCAGGATATCGGCATGATATGTCAGGTATGAACAATAATCAGAGACAAGGCCAGGATCCAAGAAATAGTGGTCCCTATCAGACATTGGGGACACAGAGCAGAATTGACCCCAACACCATGATATATGGTAATCAGGACAGACCCTGTTTTGTGGATCGATTTACTGAAAATGGGAATCAGCATAGGGTACAATATTCACAAAATGAGAGACAGGACATGAGGCAGAGTATAGATTATGCCCCACGTCAGTACAATCAATCACCGGCACCAGGGGATTACAACCAAAGGATAGGTACACCCCACTCTCTGCCCCACATGAATCAAGATTTCAGAAACAACCCCAATCAGAATCATTCTCCTGAGAGATATCAGAATAGAATCAACCAGGGGGAAAACAACCAATATCGGCATAGGCCCCAGAGAGAAGATTCTAGAGAAATGTAAAGATTCCAGTGTCTTGAGGCACAAGTTAAAATGTTGGCTGAGCAAATAGGAAAGCTCTGTCGGCCCAAAAACAGTCATCAAAAGAGGGGTCAGAAGGCCATAGTAGTGACCGGGTGCCCTCCGATAATAAGTGACTAAATCTTCATGATACCTGCAATGCTAAAAAGACAGATTGCCCTGGTCTGGTTTTGCATAATGACTCTGAGATGCTTAATAATTTAAACATGAAAATACAGCCAAATGAACATGTGACAGAAATTGCAAATACATCTAAAAAAGAAGTTTGTTTTAACCTGGAGTTAAATCAAATGTTGGAGATTTGCACAAATGAAAAAGGAAAACATGAAATTCCAAAAGAACAAAGAGACAGATTTAAGAAAGACAACTCATACATGGGTAACACAATTGATCGGGGAGTAAGTGGGGATGTGAGAACACTTTCCCTAGACAATCAAGACGCTAAAATAATACAAGTAGGAAGAATAAGTACTCAAAAGGAGGGTAGAGATCAGTCACCTGAAGAGTTCTTTGAATCACAGATTTTTGAGGAAGTTAAAAAGATTGGTACCATGCCAAATACCCACAAATACCCAGAATTAGAAAATGACAAATTATCAGGTGATGTTTCTACGCATATTCAGTTGGAGAATTGTAGTGTGAACTCTGATGATCCCCGGATGGAAGGGCGAACAGTGGCCACACTCCAAAGGACCTCTGAATATGGGGAAATGAGTAAGGTTTCTCAAACGGAAATGGACAGAAAGGAGGGAAAAATGTCCTTTCATTTACCAATGTGCGTAGCCAAAAGTGAAAAAGGTCTGAGAAAAGTGGATCCTGAAATCAGCAAGAATTCACACTTTTTGTGTGTATTAGAGGAAGTTGCAGACAGATATTATGCTCACATTACTGTGGAAGAGAAATGAAATACATTTGCAATGATTGACACAGGCGCACAGGCCACAATTA
The DNA here is from genome assembly GCF_040938575.1 of Ambystoma mexicanum. Classification (NCBI taxonomy): domain Eukaryota; kingdom Metazoa; phylum Chordata; class Amphibia; order Caudata; family Ambystomatidae; genus Ambystoma; species Ambystoma mexicanum. The sequence continues at coordinate 921,365,151 of NC_090941.1, forward strand.
TGTCCAAAGAATTGGTAAAAAGTATCAATGAAGGGAGATCTCCACAGAATCAGATCACAGTGAGGCAGAGTGAAGGACCAGTGTATCACTTTAACGGTGAGGAGGTGCCTATCGTGGGTGTCATCGAGGTTGACATAAAGGTAGGAAAATACAGAATGAAACAGGAAGTATTGATCACAGATATTTGTAGAATTCCATTCCTGTTGGGAACAGATTGCCTGAAAATATTATCTCCTCTCATTGATGGGGTAAATGGGGTACTGTGGTATTTAACCAAAAAACCACTAAGACCTAAGAAAATAAAATCCCAAAACAGCAGTGTAAATGAATGCCATACTGTAGCCTAAACGAATGATGCAGTGGAGGTGTACCTACAGAATAGCTGTATGCCTAGTGTCACTGTCATTTTAATGTGTCAGGATAAAATGCAGAGTGAAAAAGAAAAACAAGCTGTACAGATTTATTTGGCTCCTAGGAAGAAATGGCAAACTGAAATAGATGAACACACATTGCGCTTCTATTTAAAAGAGAAGAAATGCAAACAGAACACTATTCCTAAAACAGACACAGAAGAACACATTACCACCCCTGCTGAAATACACATGGAACATGAGCAGCCATGGATTCACATTGGTATAAATGAACATTCTAAAGTGATAAAAGCCACTTTGGCACTTGAACAGGAAAGGAGTATTATTAATGAGAAACTACTGCAGAGAATAATGGAAAGGGAGGAGATCCCAAAATTTAGAATTAAAAACCAATATGTCTCTGGTTTAGACAATCCAGATTTTGAAAATCAAATTGCAGGAAGGTGCATGCTAAACATTAATACTGGACAGAAAACCATCTACCACAATGTGTGGATAGTGAGTGGAACACAATATGTTTTTTACATAGGCAATGATATCATGCACAGAATGTGTATGGTGTTAAATTTCCTTAACCAAAAAATATGGTCCTGGCTAGGCGGGCCTGGACCCGAATTTGAAGATAAGAGAAAGGCTTATCATTGTGCACAATTGGTACCATATGCAATTGAATTACAGGTGAAGAAGGATATCACTATCCCTGCATTCACCAAGTAGGTTGCTATAACACTAAAGTGCAAAAGTGGTCAGCAAATGAAAGGTTCTGATGCATTTGTGTGCTTGAATGAATCCATGAAACAGCAAGGCCTGGATTATGAATACATCCCATTGATAGATGTTGGGGAAGGGTCTGTCAAAATTAAGGTGAATAATAAAGGATGTCAGGATATTCATTTAGAAGAGAATTCATTATTAGGAATGGTCATATAAAAATCACATTATACTGCAGATTTCAATAACATGGTGATTGGAAATATCCCTGAGAGATATGGAGATGCACAGGATGTGTTGCCAGAATATCTAGATTCTCAACCCAAAAGGATCTTTAAAATTCAATCTGTGTACCCTTATGATTCCAACGAGACAGTGGGGGTCATTACGACCCAGGCGCTAATTGCGCCAACATTACCACCATGGTGTAAACTACGTTTACACCATGGTGGATGGCGGATTTACCGCCCCATTCCAAGGTGAGTGGGGCGGTAAATCCCCATTTCCCATTTTCCCTTCCCCATTCACATTTTTGCCCCATAGGGCATAATGGGAGTGGGGAAGGCGCTAATTACGCCACCGTAAATTACGGTGGCGTAATTAGCATCATGGCAGGTTAGCGCCATGGATTTTAACGGCTGCTAAAAGCAGCCGTTAAAATCAGAATCAGGCGTAAAGGGTTAACGACGGCGTTAACCCTTAACGCCTGGGTCGTAATGAGGCCCAGTGTGCTGTCACCAAGACAATTGTATAGTATTTGATTTAAACAGAAAATCAGCACATTGAAGTGGAAGCTGATACGCCAAAATATTTAAAAGTGTCAGCTTTGCAAAGATATACAGCCACACAGTTAGAAGAGAGCACAGAGGTTCCTCCACTGGAGGATTTCCCAGAATTTTCATAGATGGTAGAGGAGCAGATTCTGTTATCAGATGCATGTGATAGCGAAGAGGATAAGAATGAATTGAGAAAAATATTTATGGAATTTAAAGAAGTCTTTGCTAAAGATGCATATGATTGCGGCCAATCTAATTTACATGTTGCCACTTTACCAGAGGGGTGTGGTAGAAATCCAGTATTTGTGCGCCAATATCGATTGACACTGGCATGCTTAGAGTCATTGGTAGAGATAATTAAGAACTTGGAATCAAGGGGAATTATCAGGCCCATTCATAGTACCTCCAACACTCCTATTTTGGGTCTGTTAAAGCCAAACGGTCAATGGCGTCTGTTTGCAGACTTGAGGGAGTAAAATAAAAGAGTGCCAGTGTCTAGATGGCCGCTGCCATACATTGATCAAGGCCTTGCTCAGGTGCATGGGCAAAAAGTATTTTCCACATTAGATCTCACATCTGGATATTGGTGTGTGCCACTGGCAGAGGTTATTCAGAATTTATTTTCATTTTCATTTTCATTTGATAAAACGCAATACGCATTCGGGTATGTCAATAGTGGGAGCGAACTTGGCATATTTTTGAGAAAAGCTATGCCTGATGCAGCGGAAAAGAGGAACTATAGTTTATGTCGATGATGTCCTGATAAAAAATGAAAACTTGAAAAGCCATTTTGATGAAATTAGACATGTACTTGACCAATTGCAAAAGGCGGTGCCAAAGTATCTTTACAGAAAGCCCAATGGTGCAAGAAAAAGGTGAATTTCCTAGGACATGAGGTAACCGAAAATGGGCTGAATCCACAAAAGAAAAAGGTGGAGGCCATACAGAAATTGAAACATCTTAGAAATGTGAAAGGTTTAAAAGATTTATTAGGAATGATGGGATATAACCGGAAATGTATTGAAAATTATGCTGAAATTATTCAACCATTGACTAAACTATTGAAGCTGAATGCACCCTGGAAGTGCGAAAAGGAGCAATCTGAGGCAGTTGCTAAATTGATGGAATGTCTTATAAAGGCACCTTGCTTAGCGTACCCCATAAAAAACAGATTTTTTTTATAGAAATAGGTTTCACTGAACATTGTATATCAGCGTTGTCTCAAAAATATGATTTGAACCATAAAACGATTGCTTATGCAAAAAAGGCATTTTCCCAGGTTGAGATTCAATTCAGTGAATGTGAAAAGGCTCTTCTGATGTCATGATGCCTGCTCCCGAGGAGCCAGGTCAGGCCCAGCGTCCCCGGAAGCAGACTTCATTCTCACCAAGCAGGACCCAGCAAACCCCTATAGGGGCTCTTTGGACCTTGTCCTGGCGCCTTTGGCGCCAGGCTCATAAAAGGCATCTGTCCTGGCGCCATAGGTTCCAGGCTCATCATGGCAGAACATTTGGTAATGCTTGGGTGAACTCACCTGAGGCAGACCATGCTGCATACTCACCCGAGGCAGACCATGCTGTCTGAAGCTCCAAGCCATCTAAAGCTGGGGAGGAACTATTTTCTTTCAGGAACTCTTTTCTTATTCGGGTGGGGCCAGTGGAAGAACACTCACCTGAAGCTCTTCCAAGGCTATTTAAACCACGCCCGGATGGCCACACATGCCTCGCGTTATTCTGCATCTGCAGCAGGATGCTCACCGAGTCGGCTCCTGCATCCTGGTTCCTGCCATGCCCGCCAGCACCCGGAACACCTGCAAGGAGAGAAAGGCAAGCATTAGGACATTACCTACCTTCATCCAGCATCCGGATTCTTCACTCCGTCGATCCTGAAAAAGAAAGTCAAGGGTTAGAAACGCATCTCATCGCTCGTTGCAGCGCCGCTTCCGCTTACCTTCACGTGGCGCTGTCTAGCTCTTCAGCGGTCATAGGCGACATCGGCCGCATCCCAGCACCTACGGAAAAGAAAGACAATAGTTAGAAGCGCTCCGCTTCTCACGCTGCCGCGCCGCTTCCACTTACCTTCACGTGGCTCCGGCAACCTTTTCAGTGCTCATAGGCGACATCGGTCGCATTCAAGACCTACGGAGAAAAAGGACAAAACAAGGTGAGCAACAAACTAATTGCAAAAGGACAGATTACTCACCTTAAGTCTTCCCTGAATTTTGTTGGGACCTCAGTTCCCTTTTCAGTTCGAAGTGGATTTTCTGGCTTTTCCGTACCCCGGCCCCTATGAGGAAAATAAGACACACTCATTAAGGTGTCGGAGCAAACCACTATGGCACACCTTCATTAAAAGTACTCACCTGAGCTTACCTCGGTGAATCCATTCCTCCACACGGATTCCTCACCTAGTCCCTGAAAATTAAACAAAGGCCAAGGGACAAATAAGACTTGATCTTTTGAACTATATACTTACGGCAGCATTTTGGTAAAGGCAAGCAGACATCGAGCCCTCGCCAAATCCAAGATCCAGTGAAGTAACTGGAAATCTACGCGCCCCTGCGTCAGAAGCAGGATGGAGAGCTCGTCAATACAGAAATTAAGGTGAGAGTCCGCGGAAGGCACAGCTAGGGTTCGAGGAGGGTGAGAAGAGGAAAAAGGGGGGAATCTCACACACAATCTAGCAGACAGTTAACTCCCTTTTCCCATCTACAGAAGGATTATTCTACGGGCCAGACAGACGAGGTTTGGGGGTCCAGTCCAGTCCATCTTCCAAGCACTACGCTTTACCGTGGAAGAAGTTGTAGCAGTCCAGAACGGGTCGGAGCCTCCGTGGGAATCAGGTGAGCGTTACAGAACGCGAAGCCTACCAATAACTTCCTACCCAGGCGCCATGGAAACTTCCGAGACAGACCAGCTGGCCCAGCTATTAGGGGAATTACGGGCCGAAGTTCAATCCGCTCGCCAGGAGACGAATGCCCTCAGGAGGGAGTTAATTGTGTCAAAGGAACAAACTGATGATCTTGCCTGCCAGCTGTTGCAGAGCCAAGCTGGTCAAACTCCTCTACCAAGTTCAGGGGGTAGTTTCACCCCCGTGGCGTCAACTAATCCAGTGCAAATCAATCTACCTGGAAACGTGCCACTGGCCTCGCCTGAATGTTTTGCTGGAGATCCCAAAAGATTTGCAGTATTTATGAATCAATGCCGATTGCATTTCCTCTGCAGACCTGGGGCCTTCCCGAATGACCAAACCAAGGTAGCCTTTGTACTTTCTTATCTCAGCGGCAGCGCAGCTGATTGGTCAATCCCATTGGTTACTCAAGACGACCCGATCCTTCAGAACTTTCAAGCCTTCCAGACAAGTATGGAAAGACTTTTTGCGAGGCATTCTCAGGGACAGGCCCTGGACAACGAACTCCTATCTCTGCGACAGGGCAATCTGGACCTCTAAGCTTACATTGCGACCTTCAATAGGTTAATTGTGGAAACAAGATGGCCTGAGGATAAGAGAATTACGCTATTCCATCGAGGTCTACGTGGAGAACTTAAAGATGTCTTGGCCCAGGTCGTAAATCCACCCCAGGACTGCTCGGACTATATTGACTTAGTGGTCCAACTGGATCACAGGCTTCAAAACAGAAAAGCAGATCGGTCCAGGTTTGAAACCCGGGTTTTTGCCAAAGCCCAGGTTCACCCAAAGGGTGTCGATGCTACTGAACCTTTGCAGATTGGAGTAGTCAAGGGACCTTTGACCCAAAGGGAGCGTGAAAGAAGACGGCAAATGCAATTGTGCCTCTACTGTGGAACTTCAGGACACTTCTTGCGAGACTGCCCTGTAAAACCGCCCAAAAAGGCGGTAGGAGCCACGGATAAAGATCTTGTAGAATCTGAGCCGGGAAACGACCACGCCCGACAAGCATAGAGATCTGCTTGCCGAGCTTAAAAACCAACTCTTTGACCTCGCACTTCACCATGCCATTGGTCCTTGTAAATCCAAAGCAGCCTGAACGGTTGCATGCAATTAAGGCATACATCGATAGTGGGGCTATAGGAAACTACGTGGATCGTGAATTGGCTTCTAGGATGAACCTCCCTCTTTGCCCTAAAACCAATAAAGATGTCTTCACCACTGTGGATGGAACCGAAATCGCCTCTGGGCCGGTAACTCACTCCACCACGGAAGTGACATTGCTGGGACAAGACGGGCATCGGGAGGCAATGATGTTTGACGTAATCAAGGCTCCACAACTTCAAGTAATTCTAGGAATCCCTTGGTTGGAAACACACAATCCTCAAATTGATTGGCGAGCAAAGAGGATAACCTTTCCAGAGTGTGTACAAACCTGCTATCCACGAAATACAAGCATTGGCCTAGCTACCGTAACTCCTGTCAGTTTGCAAATACGGCCAGAGTGCCAAGAGTTTCAAGACGTCTTCCAAAAGGAACAGGCCAATACTCTACCGCCCCACAGGTCATACAATTGCCAGATAGATCTACTACCCGGTGCAACACCCCCTTGCAGCAGGATCTATGCCCTTACCGTGCCCGAGAATCTTCATTTACGACAATATCTGGACCAGTACTTAGCCAATGGTTTTATTCGCCCGTCTAAGTCTCCTGCATCCTCGGCTTTATTCTTCGTACCAAAAAAAGAAGGCGATCTCAGAACTTGTATAGACTACCGCGCACTGAACCAGATAACTGTCAAAAACAGATACCCTTTGCCTTTGATCGCTGAACTCCTTGACCAAGTGAAAGATGCCTGCATATACACCAAGCTAGATCTCCGGGGGGCTTACCATCTAGTGCAAATCAAAGAAGGCGATGAATGGAAAACTGCCTTCCGCACTAAATATGGGTTGTTCGAGTACCAAGTTATGCCTTTTGGACTGTGCAATGCACCGGCTGCCTTCCAATATTTCATGAGCAATGTCCTCAGGGAACTCATCGATGTTTGTGTTATCGTATACATCGATGACATTCTTGTATACTCCTCTTCAGAATCTGATCATCGAAACCATGTCAGGGCAGTCCTCGAGAAATTGCGCCAACACAAACTATTTGCTAAACTTGAAAAATGTGTTTTCCATGTCACGGAAGTCGAATTTCTAGGTTTTATCCTGACACCTAAAGGAGTCCACATGGACTCACGAAAAGTGGATGCTATCATCAAATGGCCATCACCCAGCTCTGTAAAAGGTGTTCAAAGCATGCTTAGCTTTGCCAATTTTTATCGCAGGTTCATTTCACGGGTGGTGCAACCCATCACTGCACTCTTAAGAAAAAATAAACATTTTGATTGGTCTAAAGAAGCTGAGCAAGCCTTTCAAGAACTAAAAGCTAAATTTACTTCTGCACCCGTATTGAAACACCCGCGCCCGGATCTCCCTTATATCGTCGAAACCGATGCATCCAGTCTAGCTATGGGAGCTGTACTTTCTCAAAGGGACCCAGAGACTAACCAACTGCATCCCGTTGCGTTCTGGTCCAGAAAATTCTCAGCTCCCGAGATTAACTACGCCATCACGGACAAAGAACTGTTAGCGATTAAATCTGCTTTTAAGGCCTGGCGACATTATCTCCTTGGCGCAAGACATACCATCACAGTGATCACCGACCATCGGAATTTACAGTACTTGAAAACCGCCAAGGCTCAGTGATCTCGACAGCTCCGTTGGGCTCTGTTTTTTGCTGAATTTGATTTCATAATCACCTACCGTCCTGGCTGTAAGAATGGCAAAGCGGATGCTCTATCCCGAATCGGAATGGGGGACACAGTCACTAACTCAGAGCCTGTGCCGATAATTCCCGAACAGAGGATCTTAGGTATGACTTCTTCACAATCGTTAGAAAATATCCAAACTAGAGTTAAACAACTCCTGGACCCAACAGACTTGCAGGACTGGGTTCAAAAGGGATCTGATTTTACTGTAGATAACGATTTACCTTATTTCCGAGGACGATTATTTCTTCCACACACGGATTTACAAAAGCTAGTTGTTTCTTGTTATCATTATACACTAATAGAGGGACACAACGGCATTGCCAAAACTGAGGAAAAGGTGAAAAGACAATTCTGGTGGCATTCTTGGTGAAAAGATGTAAAATCATTTGTGATGTCCTGTGGTGTGTGCGTCCAAAATAAAGGCCAAAAGAAAAGACCAGCCGGTCTTCTTCAACCGTTAGACATTCCACCATCGCCCTGGCACACCCTGTCATTGGATTTTATTACAGACTTACCCCCCTGTTCAGGATATAACACTATACTTGTTATTGTGGATTTATTCTCCAAGATGGCACACTTCATTCCATTAAAAGGTTTACCTTCAGCTTCGGTTCTAGCTAAATAATTCCTTGAAAATGTTGTCCGGTTACACGTATTTCAGTCTGTGCTGATTTCAGATCGAGGAAGCCAATTTATTTCCCACTATTGGCGTAGATGTTGTCAATTGGCACAAATCGATGTAAGACTATCAACCAGTCATCACCCCCAGACTGATGGTCAAACAGAAAGAACGAACCAGACTCTCGAACAATATTTACGTTGTATGCCTCAACAATCTGAAAGTAACTGGAAAGACATTCTTTGGATAGCTGAATATGCATATAATAATTCTGTGCACTCTGGAACTGGGCAAAGTCCTTTTTACACTTTATATGGGCTTCACCCTCGAACCTCTGACCTGGATCCACCTCATGATCTCGGAACACCCGCAGTGGACCAGCTGCATACCACAATTACCAAAGCCTTCAAAGAAGCAACTGAACATTTACAACAAGCCAAGAAAAGATACAAGAAAAGTGCTGATCGGCATCGAAGTGAGGCACCTCAGTACCAGATTGGGGACCAAGTCTGGCTGGCTACCAGACACTTATCACTCAAAGGACCTCGGCGGAGTGTTTGCCGAGTGTTTGGCAGCTAAGGAGAAGGAGAAGCTCTGCTAGAGTCTGTCCCTGTTTCCACATTTTGGAGCCCTTAAAAACCACCCACAGACGCGGAGCGTAGCGGAGTGTTTGCCGAGTGTTTGGCAGCTAAGGAGAAGCTCTGCTAGAGTCTGTCCTCTGTTTCTACATTTTGGAGCCCTTAAAAACCACCCACAGACGCGGAGCGTAGCGGAGTGTTTGCCGAGTGTTTGGCAGCTAAGGAGAAGGAGAAGGTCTGCTAGAGTCTGTCCTCTGTTTCTACATTTTGGAGCCCTTAAAAACCACCCACAGACGTGGAGCGTAGCGGAGTGTTTGCCGAGTGTTTGGCAGCTAAGGAGAAGGAGAAGCTCTGCTAGAGTCTGTCCTCTGTTTCTACATTTTGGAGCCCTTAAAAACCACCCACAGACGCGGAGCGTAGCGGAGTGTTTGCCGAGTGTTCGCCGATGTGCGAGCAAATGGACCTTGAGACATCAGGAGACATTCACTCAAGAACACGGAGTAAGGTATGTGCACTGGATGAAAATCAGTCTAATATCAATACACCTTCAACCCACTCTTATGCTCCATCTAACTTAAAGACCGGCATAAAAGACATTGGGAAACATTGCAAAAAACTGACATCAAACCCAAGCTTCATTAGAGTTCACAATTTATCCACAAATGAAAGTATCTCCCCACCCCCCCCCAATCCCCCCAATCCGACCAAACAACTGCTCCTCACCCCCCTAATCCGATCAAACAATTGCTCCTCACCCCCCCAATCCGACCCAACAACTGCTCCTCACCTTCCCCGGATGCCTGTGTGGCTCCTGGAGGGTCGTCGGCGTGCTGCGCTGCGGCGTGCGGCTGCCGCCGCGGCTCCGGCGCCCTTGATGGCGGGGTGTCCGCCGGGGCTTCGGTCGATGCGCGGGGTGGCCGCTGGAAGGGGCGAGCTGCGGAGTCAGTAGTTGGGGGTGCGGGAGTGCCTGCGGAGCCCGTCCCGGAGGCGAGCGCCGACATGGACGCGGTGCGCCTGGCTCCCTGCAGGAGAGAGGAGGTGTGCTGCGGGCTGCCCTCCGAGCCCCCGTGCCTCGCGGTGGTGGGTCTGGCGGTGGTGGGTGCTGTAGTGGGCGCAGCCTGTCTGGCACCCTGTAAGGTGGGGGAGATAGGCTGCTGCCCGTGTACTGAGCCCCCGTGCCCCTCTGCAGTGTCGCGTGCAGCAAGCACAGATGGCCAGGGAGACGCGCCCACTGGATTCCGGGGCTGCGAGGAGACGCGCGGCTTGACGCCGAGCGGGGGCGAAGTCTCTCGGAAGCCTGAGTTGGCCTCGAGCATCGCGGACGCAGAGAGAGAAATTAACTCTCTTACGTCCGGAGAAGAAGAAACCTTAAATGAAAGGCTTCTGCCCACAGAAAAGTACGGACAACCTGGACCAGCCAAGACAAACTACTCAACCTCACAAATGTCTCCAGACTCATTATTAAATACCCCAAACGAAAACAAAGTGCCAACATTTTTACATGAATATATATACCCCAAAGTTGTAAAAAAAAGCATTAGCATAAAAAAGCCGGTTACTAATGCAGAAGGCGACCAAGACAAAAGATCTGAAGCACAAGGCATACAAAGCCTAAAGAAGCAAACAAAAAAAAGGTGCTACTCTACATCAGAAATTGGCACTCTTAGATGGCACTTTAATGGAAAAATCGCGCCTTTAGAAAAAAGCAAAGTTGCAAACTGTGACAAAATCATAACTTCCAGTGCAAGAACTGCGCACAAAGAGAGCAACACATCCCTCATAGAAAATGTGATCACTGAAATAACAGATGATGACCTTCTAAACAATATAGTAGAGATCACAGATACACAGATGACAAATCCAATCATAGAAACGCTAAATGATATGGAAAACCAGGAAAAATCTACAGCAAACCGAAGTACAGAGAATGAGGCAAATGACACCTGGACAGGAAAGCGTCCTCGAATCTATTCACCAGAAAAAATCTCTCTGCCTAATACACCAGAGGCCCCTACATACACTGTTAATAAAATAATACCGATCAGTGACATTGCCACTAAAATAACGCTCGAACCTGAAAACCAAAGACAAAGGCACTCCAGAGAGAGAGAATCAAACAAAAATTGCGACCTGGAAATGGAAACATTACAAGAAAAAATCAAAAACTTCCTACCATATACAAAAAAAAGGACCAACTGAAAACTATGACATCAGAGGACACCTCTTCATCCTCTGTAGAATCCACTCCAAATGAAAGTAACAGAAAAGAAAAGAACAAATATACAAAGACATGCAAACAGCACTACACATGGATCTGCAAAGGAAGTGAGGTGGCTAAAAGAGACACAAGAAGCAATTATAGCATCTGTATCAATAACATTGGCCCCTTTCCTAAAACTCTACGAAGCTCTAAATGAAAATCAACGAGACCAATCAACAATGATTGCTCTAATGAATAGCAAAATGATCAGTCATGGAGCAAATAAAAGAAAGGCGAAGCCGAGAGAAAGAAATGAAAGAAATGGACGGAGTGGTCCTAAAAACCTTAATTGATCTACTAAAAGAAGCTAAAACTGACAAACATCATTTCCTAGAAGGAATTCAAGAAATTGTTACAACTCTATCCTCTAAACCAAAAAAATATTGAATCAAGACCGAGCCCCACGTGGACTCACATACACGAGGAACAGAGAGAGGCCCAAAGTACTCTTTACATGACGAATCCGGAATTAATACTTCCAGGAGCGGCAGCGATTGCGCCTCTAAATATAAGGACAACCCTTATCCCAATACAAACGGAAAATGAAATTAGTCAAAATCACACACCGGAGACTGCTGAAAAATCGATTGAAAATGAGGAGAAAGCAAAAACAAGTGCCTTCCCAATTTTTGACTCAAATATAAATAAAAAGCCAGAAGCAGTAAACACAAATAACACACAAAAGAAAAACCAAAAAAGTTTAAGTAAAACAAAAAACGTGACCAGCAAAGAAAAGAAGAAGCAATGTGGATCAAGGAGCTTTTTACGAAATGTAAAAGACACAGAAGAAAAAGAGCCACCTAGCATTGCCTCATGTAGTAAACTTATAGAGCCACCCACCCAGCCAATCCCTGAAAAGACCAAAATAGCTTCTGTGTCTTCAGAAGAAGATAACACGCAAGACGAAAGCATACAGGATCTTCTAGATTGCTCGATATATGATGACGAAAATGTTCAAACAGATCAAATACAGGAACGAATGATCATGGACTTCAATGCATATGAAGCCAAAGAAGCATGCATTGATCCCAAGACTCTTGACGAAGATTTTCTAACATTAAGTGAGAAACTAAAAAAATGCACAGCTAAATACCCAGAATCAAAAGAATTGAAGGGCTATTGCCCTCAAAAAGAAACGCAATTGACCTTCCCGAAAAATGATTACCAAAATGACACAAGAAGGGAGCCTTGGTCCCAAAATAGAAAACAAGGACACTTTAAGAACACCGGCGTGAAGCCCAAATGGAACAAGCAAAAACCAAAACCACCGAAACATACGGTGATAACAATAGAAAAATCAGGCAAAAATGTGGATGGACTGATATTAAATCGATCAGCAATTATGAGACTTTTACGATACATCCCTCAATTAAAAACAATAAAATCGGAAGAACTATTGTCAGTAAGCTTCCCGGATGAAGCGCGTGTCGATTTGGTGGAAATCGTGACGAACTCGGCGATACTTGCCTCAATTATGTTAGAGGCTTATGAGAACTTCAGAGCCTTAGGATTCACGATCTCTGAACTAGCGGATACCCAAACTACATACGAAGAGCCCAGAACGAGTGAAAAAAAAAGAAACTTGTACACTTCGAGAGAACATTCTCTGGAGATGAAAGTCCATACCTCAATAATTCGAGAATTAAAACTAGAAAGACAAATCAAGGAGAGAATTACCAACATGATCATAGCAACATGAGTGAAAACAAAAATAAATTAGGATTAACCATAGATTCACCATACAGCTCAGAGATGGAAAACGGAAACAAAGAACAAATACAAACGCGAGAAAAAGAGCATCTAAAGAAAATAAAAATAACAATAAAGAGAAATGGAAACACAAGTGATCCAATAAATACGCAAAAAATGACAAAGGAAGACCCGAAATATTGGAATTGGTTAGCAGGCTCTCTCGCTACAAGACCAAAACTGTAGCCACTCAAACAAACTCACACCAACAGATGGAAAATAGGAAGCTGGAACACCAGAGGCTTCCGACATCTTTTCAATGATTTCAATCCTCTTCTGAATGAGCTAGATATTGTATGCATACAAGAATCCTGGCTAAAAACAGCCCCTTTCAAAGAAGGATATACTGTGTATTGCAACCCTGCTAAAGGAAGCTTGATTGGAAGACCATCTGCAGGTCTCCTAACCCTAATTAAAAATGGATCAGGAATACAAGTGATTGAATCAAAAAACGTCAATATGTATACTCAAGCAATAATCATACAATTTCAGCTAGACATTCCAAAAACCAATCAAAAAATGTTAATATTAAATGTCTATTGGAACCCTACAAAAAATGAAGACGAACACTTCATAGACCAAGTAATGGAATGCGTAGATGAAAAAACAGAAGACCATAAAGATCTATACATTATCATCTGTGGCGATCTGAATGCGAACTGCTTCGAAGAAAATAAAGCTATTCAAACAGCCACATACAAAAACGACCACAAACGTAAACGTGGCAAAACATGGAATGAAGAAATGGAAACAAGAATATTACACAGACTCAATGGAAACACGAAGGGTGACATCCCACCTGCAAAGACTTGGTCAAATGGTAATGTGAGCAACACACTTGACTACATGTTTGTGTGCGAACGATTACTAGCAAAGGTACAAACATTTAGGATATCACCTTCGAACCATAGTGACCACGACCCGATCATTGCTGAATTCTTACATCCGAAGATTAGAACAAATCAAATATGGGACACAAAAATAGAGTTAGAACATAGTCTAAACCGCCTAGGGCTGAAAAAAAGAGACTTCGATGTTGTATTAAAGAGCCTAGAAAAGTGGCAATCTAAAGAACAATTGTCCGTAGAATATGAAACATCACTACAGAGCTTCAAACAAAGTCATGGAAAAAATATAAAACCAAGAATCAGAAAGTTACATGTATATGATCCAGAAGTAATGTCACAAAAGAAACTCCTGAGAAAAGATATATGTGTCTTAAAAAATGAAAAGAACAAAAACCTGAAAGAACTTATTCAAAGAAGGAAACAAAAATACAAAAACTGGCAAAAAGCCCACAAATCACAATTACTTCAACAAGATGCTGAAGCCATGCAGAGAGCAATATTAAATACAAATAGCAGATCCTTATGGGACCTGCTAAATGAGAAACAATCAATGGCAGCTCTTATGAACCCAATACCAGAAAATGTTTGGGCAGACCATTTCACGAAATTATTCATTGAGACAAATATTACGGAGAAGAACAACACCAAGGAAGAACTACCATGTTCATGGGAAATTAAATTCGATAAGGAAGAGATAAAGTCCTTAATCGTGAGAGCAAGCTCGTCAAGAGCCCCAGGTCCAGACGGCTTGTCAAACGCAGTGTTAAAAGAAGATCCAGAAAAATGGGCAATTTTCATGCGAAAGACTCTTTAAGAGAATTGTGAAGCAAGGACAAATACCAAGATCTTGGAAGCTGGCTATCATTGTCCCTATTTTCAAAAAAGGCAATAGAATGGACCCTAATAATTACCGTCCAATTGCCCTGCTAGATTGTGTCGGGAAAATCTTCGCCACGATTTTGCTAAAACAATTAAAGACCTGGATAAAGGCCTCGAACACCTACGATAAAAGACAATCAGGCTTTGTCGAAAATGTGGGGTGCAATTTAAATCATCTGATCCTAGGCCTGATGAAAAAAAGAGCCTACACAAATAAACAAAAACTGTATATAGCCAGCATAGATCTTCGACAAGCTTTTGACAGTGTGAACCGAAGTCGCCTCTGGGAAAAATTGGCCTCTAAAGGGTGCCCCCCTGATCTTTTGAAAGCAATAAAAGAACTATACTCTGAAACTTCAATAAGAGTTAAACTAGACCAAGATGGAAATTTATCTAAGAACATAAAAACAGCAAAGGGTCTTAAACAAGGATGCCCGCTAGCAGCCACCTTATTCTGCTTTTATATCGAAGATATGCAACAATGTTTTGAAAATATCAGGTCTTTTCCACCGAGATTAAACTGCAAACCAGTTAATCACCTGCTATATGCAGACGACCTGATAATCTTAGACCATACACAACGCGCATTAAATCAGGTTGAAAAATACATAGAAAACAACGATTTAGAAATAAATGCAGATAAAACTGAGATATTAATAATCAGTGACAGAAGATGGAAAAAGACCAAAAATGAAGAATGGAAAGTGAACGAAACGTGGATAAAACCTTGTGACGAAATGAGATACTTGGGGATACAAATAAGCGGATTTAAGAATGAGGAACCTTGGAAAAACATGCTAAAGACAAAAACTAAACAGCTTATAGCCCAAGCAACCATTATCAATAAAAGATACGGAACATTTTCTCTATGCCCTGTGATTACATTCTATAAGCTAAAAGTAATTCCCACACTAATATATGGAGCAGAAACTGGCACAAATATCCCAGAGAAATTCTGGTCAACTTTAGAAGGTCTTTTTTGGAAGACCGTCCTCTCGATACCAAAAGCGATTCCAATCTCGGTAATCCGCCACGAATTAGGCCTAACATCAATATATATACATATACGCTACAACCAATTGATGCTGTACAGAAAAACAATGACCAACTTGACACCACCCTTCATCCAGCTTCCGGATTCTTCACTCCGTCGATCCTGCAAAAGAAAGTCAAGGGTTAGAAACGCATCTCATTGCTCGCTGCAGCGCCGCTTCCACTTACCTTCACGTGGCGCTGTCTAGCTCTTCAGCGGTCATAGGCAACATCGGCCACATCCCAGCACCTACGGAAAAGAAAGACAATAGTTAGAAGCGCTCCGCTTCTCACGCTGCCGCGCCGCTTCCACTTACCTTCACGTGGCGCCGGCAACCTTTTCAGCGCCCATAGGCGACATCCGTCGCATTCAAGTCCTACGGAGAAAAAGGACAAAACAAGGTGAGCAACAAACTAATTGCAAAAGGACAGATTATTCACCTTAAGTCTTCCCTGAATTTTGTTGGGACCTCAGTTCCCTTTTCGGGTCGGAGCGGCTTTTCTGGCTTTTCCGTACCCCGGCCCCTATGGGGAAAATAAGACACACTCATTAAGTTGTCGGAGCAAACCACTACGGCACACCTTCATTAAAAGTACTCACCTGAGCTTACCTCTGCAAATCCATTCCTCCACACGGATTCCTCACCTAGTCCCCGAAAATTAAACAAAGGCCAAGGGACAAATAAGACTTGATCTTTTGAACTATATACTTATGGCAGCATTTTGGTAAAGGCAAGCAGACATCGAACCCTCGCCAAATCCGAGATCCAGTGAAGTAACTGGAAATCTATGCGCCCCTGCGTCAGAAGCAGGATGGAGAGCTCGTCCATACAGAAATTAAGGTGAGAGTCTGCGGAAGGCAGAGCTAGGGTTCGAGGAGGCTGAGAAGGGGAAAAAGGGGGGAATCTCACACACAATCTAGCAGACAGTTAACTCCCTTTTCCCATCTACAGAAGGATTATTCTACAGGCCAGACAGACGAGGTTTGGGGGTCCAGTCCAGTCCATCTTCCAAGCACTACGCTTTACCGTGGAAGAAGTTGTAGCAGTCCAGAACGGGTCGGCGCCTCCGTGGGAATCAGGTGAGCGTTACATCTGACCACTGTGTGGCCATTGCAACATTTCCGCCCCATTGTTCAAGGGGAAAAGGTACTCATTGAGACAAATCATCAACCATTGCAGTTTTTACAGAATAAAAGGATTAGGTCAGGCAATTTAGCACAGTCCAGAATTACTTCATAGACATTGGCATTGCAAGGATTTCCTGTAGAAGTGAGATATGGCCAAACTATAAAGAGCCCAGTTGCTCAAGGGTTAGTAGATTTACATGAATGTGCAGCTGAATGTGTATCAAATGAAATAGAAGTAGAATCTGGTTTGCAGAAGTTTGAAAAATCACCACACAAAGCTTTTGATGAAAAGACATGCAAGAATTTACCAACTGTATATGTTGATGCATGTACTTTTCACATCGAAAATGACAGCAGTAAACGGTGGTATCAGGGATAGGAAATGTCTGGTTGAAATGTGAGGACATTCCTAGTATAGGGATCAGAATAGGGGCTAGGAGTAGCCAGGTAGCAGAGTTGGCAGCCATTTATAAAGCAATTACTACTGCAGTTGATAATAAATTCAGTGAAATTGTGCTGGTGACTGATTCTGATTATGCACAAAATAGCTTTGTAGACTATTTGCCTGGCTGGAAAACAAGAGGCATACTTACATATAATAAAAAGCCCCTCAAGCATGGGAAAATGATACAGGCTATAGACAAATTAGTGTCAGAAAATGATTTAACAGTATACTGGATGAAAATTCGTGGGCATTTGAAAACTCCAGGAGAAGATAAGGAGGGAAATGATAAAGCAGATCAATTAGCCACGAGTGGGGCTGTTATGGGAGAGTTGTTACCCATTTAACACTTGATTGATGAAATACAAATAGATGTAGTTACATGCTCCCAAACTCCAAAAGAGGTAGAACAACCAGTAGTGCAATGGAGTTATGACACACCAGATCAGGATTTGATTAAGGGGCAAAAAGATGATCCAATATTGGGGATCTATTATAATCATTTAATGGAACCCGAACAAAATCCTGTAAATGAAAATGATTGTACAGGAAAAGAAGAGTTGAGGGTGTTATTAAATAATAAAAAACGGATTGGACTACAGGATGGACTTATGATCAGGGAATCCATAACTGGACAGATACAGTACAGTCATTCAGAGGGCTAATGTTACACCATGCACATGATGCAATAACTGCAGGACACAGAAGTTCACAAAAGGCTTTAGAGATACTGAAAGAGTATGCTTACTGGCCACATATTTCCCAAGATGTGGATTTATACACTAGGGGGTGCCTGTATGTGCCAAATTTAAACCCGCTTCACCAATGCATAGAGCTCCACTGATGAAAAGAGGCTTAACCATTCCATGGTCAGATTTGCAAATTGACTATGTAGGGCCTGTAAAAAGGTCAAGTAGGGGGAACTGTTATCTTTTGACTGTGGTTTGTTTCATGTTGAAATGGGTAGAGTCTATCCCTGCACCAGATTGTAGTGCGCAAACAGCAACTACATTACTGGTAAATCATACATTTTCAAGAGTTGGATTACCACAAAGAATAGAATCAGACAGAGGAAGTCATTTCACAAGCACATTGATGAGTAAGGTGTGGCAGATATTGGGGGTGAAAAGGAAATTGAATATTGCGTACTGGCCCGCCTCTTCGGGGAATGTTGAACGTTGCGACAGGTCATTGTGGAGATATTCAAAAAGTTTGTAGCGGAGGCAGGTTCCAGTTGGGATTTACGATTACCTCTGGTATTGATGGCAATCAGATCGACTCCTGCCAAAGCGAGGGGTTCAGTCCTCATGAGGTCTTAACAGTTCACGAATATGTGGAAGAATTGAGGAAGCATTTACAACATGCATTTGCATTTGTGCAGCGAAATTTGGAGAGAGCTGCTGACAGTGCAAAGTCATATTATGATAAAAAATGTCT
Organism: Ambystoma mexicanum; assembly: GCF_040938575.1. Lineage (NCBI taxonomy): Eukaryota > Metazoa > Chordata > Amphibia > Caudata > Ambystomatidae > Ambystoma > Ambystoma mexicanum. The sequence goes on from NC_090941.1 coordinate 921,383,707, forward strand.
GTGAAAGAGTATAATGTAGGGGAACAGGTATATAACTTTCATTTTGGAAAAGGTTAACATAAAAATGGTATAGTGGATAAGGTGTCCCCAGTAGTTTACAAAATATTAAAGACAGAGGGTGAAATGGTAACTGAACAATTTGTTCATGTTAATCAAAGTAAACCCTGTCACCTCAAACATGAAATTAGGAGACTTTAGCGAGGCTGACAGCTTGAGTGCCCTGAATACATGGGGAGAGAGACACAGTGGTTGTCTTCATAGTGTCCCACGCCATAAAATAAAAATAGATGCTATATTCTTTGTAGAGATAAAGATGAAAATACTACATTTGAGAAAAGTGCAGTGATAGAAGATGCTGAATCTGGTTGACTTATTATGGTGCAATGCTGAAATATTTTACATAAAAATAGTTTTGATGTATAATGATGTCATATGTATATTATTGTTTCTCTCTAACATGTGCTTAGTTGCAGGAATCAGAAGACTCAATCGGAATGTTTTGCACTACATTTTGTTTTTGTATGGTAGAAAGGGTAAAATTGGTATTGTGCTATGTACTTAATAGGTCCTTTTTCTATTTAATTTAGACAAATTAACTGATCTTTGATAGGGGTTAGAGGTTGCAGGACTGGAGGACACGAGAGATGACAGAGTACTGGAGTCCACGGGAGAAAATTCCCAAAAAGCCTCCGGACCGAAGTATGGAGGTGGAGACAAAGTGACTGGGATGCCTAAAGAGATGAATTCTATGGAAAAGCACCCAAGAACGCCAGGATGAAAGAGATTCACCGAATGAACCAGATGATGAAAAATTGATGATCGGGACACCTCAAAGATGCAATCTTAAAGTGGGTCATTAAAGGAACAATAGTGAATTGAACTTAATTCTACTGTGTTCCTGATGAAGCATAGTATTATTCTATGAGATTGAATATAAGTGTGGAGGAGAATCACGTTTGTTATTTTAATTATTTGTTTTAGTTATATTAGTCATTTATTTTATCTATTTATTTTATTTTATTATATTCGTTATCATATATGGAATGTTGATTTCTGACACTTCGGTTGGAAAGAAAGTTATACATGCACATGCACATATGTATGAGGACTCATGGACCCAGCAGTGGTTTATTATGAAATATTTCAATGTTTGTTTTATGGAGCTATTATTTCAATTGTGATGCATGCAATGGAAAAGGGAAGAAGAACACTATGGGTTTCATCCAATTGTGGATTTGGGTAGCCAAAATTGTCGGAAAAGGAGGGTATATGTAAGGTAAAATATAATAACATTTTTTTTGTGCCAGCATGTAGTGGCTTTTTGCCAGTATGTAATATGGTGTTTTTTGCCAATGTGATATGTAGTGTTGTTGGTGGCATGCAAAGCACAGGATTTACAACACAGCCAAGCCCAAATTAGAAACTGCAGACATTCAGAGCACGCATAAAAACCTAGAGTGCTACCAGGTTCAAATAAGGAAGTGCACCATATTTTTCTTTGGATACTTCCTGTATGAAACCTGCATTATAATATATAACTGACTAACATTATTTAACATTACTTATATATTAATTCTAACTTTTCTAACGTTAAAATGCAGTCTTCTATGCAAAACGAGGTAATATCCATGTTTTGGTGGCACTGCTGTAATTCATGTTTAAATGCACACTGGTGTTTTCTTCAGCTTGTGGAGAACAGAAAAATGCAGGCAGCAGGAAACAGAATGAAACATTAATACAGGGCGGCTTAAAGCTCTAACTGTTCTGAACATGAGGGTTGATACAGACCACATTCTTGTTAACCTGATTGGGGGAAATTATAAGCAGACAAGCCACGTCAAAAGGGGAAGGATAGGAGCTTTTTTGGTAACAAGAAATGCAGAGAGCAGTTAGTTCATGCTGACTGAGAAGACTGACTGAGTTCCAAGGGGTCAGAGTGCTGGCTGTGAGAGATATCTCGCTAGCGCTCCCCACACAAGATTACAGAAGCGTTTCGCGCTGACACTGGGTCTGCATTTGCGAACATAGCAAGGTTGCGCTGGGAACTTCAAAGAAATACCAATCTTGGAAAGATATGTGCTAAGTTAGGGCCATGTGAAATGCTGTATGAGTGGCTGAGGTTTATTAAAGTGCAGGGAAGTCAGGAAGTCATTGCATGTTTATTTTTCATCATTTTCAGAATGTGGGAACATTAATCTATGTTTAAAAAAAAACCTGCTTGTTCTGTTTTGTTTTCTTTTGCTTTTCTTTTGCATTTCAAAAGATGCTGTAAATAACTATGGTAAGACTTGATGACATGTAAATTATGTTCAAAATGATAAGTATCTATGAAAACAAATGGATGTTGTCATTTTCGCATCTGTGAATTATTTACAGAAGTGAAGTATAATGGGATGTTCAAAGCAGAGAAAGCTAGTAATGAACAGTTATAAGGCAGAGGTTTGTGTGCGGTGTGCCTTCCTTGCATGCTGGAGGGAAGGTGTCTGACTTGACATATAGATTACTGGATGTCCATAAGCCAGTAATGCTAATGGCGCATAGATTACTGGATGTATATAAGCCAGTAGTACCAGCCACGGTGGCTCTCTGAATAAAACCATTGGGTTCTGCTGAAGTGCATAGGTCAGGAGCTCTCTATAGACAACTAGGGGGTATTCGAATAGAAAGGAAAGGTTTGTTTTATGATGGGGTTAAAGTATAAAAAAAAAGAAAACCATGCTCACCACTATACCACAGGAATAAGTATCGCAAAACAAAATACCACTAAAATTACCACCAATATAAGCTAACAAGATATGGTCACTAAAATAATGTGATGCCAAACCCAATCTAAGTGCAAGACTAATTTACCGCCAAGTTACCGCCAATAGTTTTACGGTAAGAAAATACTGCCAAATCTCAAATTTACCCCAATAAAACTAAATCCCTTACAGATGGCTTAAGGCCTACTGCGTTCCTTACTGCATCTCGCATTGCATATCTGTATTTTATTAAGTTGGGATAGGACCATAGTTTGATCCAGTACTGTATCTCTTCACATTCTGTCCATCCCACTTCAGCATGCAATGCACTTGTGGTGGCTGATTGAGGGAGATCGAATAGATCTTTAAGGAACTTATTTTCTGAAATGCTTAAGGCCTTGGTGTTGCGGTGCCCCCAAAGCTCATCACTGTATAAAAAGTCTTGTCTCACCTTCATTTTAAACACAGGTAAAGTCGAGCTGATAAATACACTTCCATGGCTGTGAGCAAATGGCCGCACTATGTTTAATTATAGTAAGCTTACTTTTGTGTATCTATCTCATCGGCCCCATCCCCCGTTTACAACTGATTATTATTTGATTGATGTCACAATAGAGGATTTAGCATACAGAAAGCCAAATAGTTGTTAATGGGTTCCCAGGGACGCCACACACAACAGGGTCATACATGTACTACTTGTGAATGTGACAGGGTCAGGTGATAGACACAGTCAGAGCAAAACAGGGACCCCTTGCAGCCCAGGGCAGGAGACTTGTCAGAGTTTTAGAATAGAGACAGTCTGGCTTCAGACTTGGGTTGAGGGAGTTGGGAGGTCCCCATTCTCTGACCCCCTCATAAGTATGGTGCCACTGTCAATGACGACATTCCTTGTAATTTAATTGCTGGCCTAAATTCTTTTTGTTTCACTACAGAAATGCCAATACCAGCATGCAAAGCCACCAAAAGTGAACACCACGAGCTGAGGGAAGAAGATGATAGTCTACTAGAAGTCTCTGAAACACCCACCTTCAAATATGTTATGTTTCGTTATGATACAGGTATTTATAGAGCGCACATCCATCACAAGGGCACTTTGGTGCTAGGACGCAAAACAGGGCCAAATAACTCCCAGTCTAGGAAAGCAGGGTTTTTAGCACACGCCAGAACTGCAGGTGATTTGATAATTTCTGTATGCCTGTGGGAAGCTCATTCCATAAAATACCTGCTGCAATTGAGAAAGCCCGGCCTCACAAATGGGTTCTCTGGAATTTTGGGATAATGACTAGGTTTGCCACTTCTGGCCGTAAGGGCCTATATGGGATGTATGGCCTGAATTTTTCCTGGAGAAATTGAGCTCTCTGCTCATAATACGCCTGATGCACAAGGTTTTAAACTTAACTCTCTTCTCTACCAGGAGCCAATGTGGCGCCCAAATCACTGGACTAATGTGGGCACCATATGGCGATCCCCTTGCCACTTGGCCACCATGTTCTGCAATTGCTGAAACTGTTGAATCAGGCCCTTAGCTTGCACCAGGTAGAGGGCATTACAGTAGTCAATGTGGCTAGAAATTAGATACCACCAACTGAGGGCACAGTTCCTCTGGGAGAAAAGGTATTATCTTCCGAAGTAGCTGCAGTAGGTAGAAGCTCGTCTTTCAGACTGAGCTGACTTGTCCAGCCATTAATAGTGTTGATGACAGCACAACTCCTAGGTTTTTTACTGATGTGGCTGGAGGGGGAGGGTCACCTAGAGTAGACAGCCATAATGCTGGGGTCCGCAGAGAAGTCCCATCAGAAGAACCCACCACCATCGCCTCCATCTTATCCCCATTCAGTCTAAGCCAGTTGCTGTCCATCCAATTGTTCACGGCCGACAGGCACTCACACAGTCTAGCGGACACCTCAGATTGGTCAAGATCTAGCCATACCAAGACCTGGGTGTTGTCTGTATATGTGCAGCATCTGAAGCCCTGGGAACAGATGAGAGCAAATAGTGACTGAACGTAAAGATTAAATAACATAGGGGACAGGGCAGAGCCTTGAGGGACACTACAGGACAGAGTGCTGACTGAGTGACTGACCATGTCGCTCTAAAAAAGAGGAGAACCAGGCCAAGATTGTTCCTGAGAGCCCTGCTGTGGCCAGGCGGGACAGCAAGATGGAGCAGTCGACCGTATCAAATGCCGCTGATAGATCAAGAAGTATCAGTGCACCCACTCCATCCTGATTTGCCAACATCACCAGATCATCTACAGCCAACTCCAGGACACTCTCAGTCCCCCGGATTGGTCGGAACCCGACTGGAATGGGTCAAGGCCATTAGCGTGTTCAAGATAAGCCGAAAGAATGGGGGACACCAGGGATTCTAATACTTTCATTTCAATTCAGTGGGAATAATTCCCTGCTGAAAAGAATGATTGACTGCGCTAGTCACCAGAGTGATTACTTGGGAAGAATTTACTGAAATACTACTACTGGCATCGGGTCTGAAGGAACTGCTTATTTCAATTTAGAGATTATTTTTATACGTACTCTGACAAAAAGATTGGAAATTCTGACCAGGGTTGGCAAGGTAGGGTGTTATAATCAACTTTTTCCATAGGTGGCCTCTCCGAGCTGTTGCTCCGAATGAGGTCATTAATACCAATCACCTTAGTGATGAAACAATTGTCCAGGGAATCACACAAAGCCTGTGAGGGGGGTATTTTGTGTGTAAAGGCATTGGTGGAGCTAAATGACTTGACTACCGAGAAAAGCTCTTTAGATTGATTAAGAGCCATCTTATGTTTCCCAGTAAAAAAAAACTGTTTAACGGCTTTGATTGCATTATGATAATTGAAAGTCATATTCAGGAACCAACATTTTTTTCTGTGTGCCATAGTTTCATCGCCATGTCTGTTCCACCTGCTTTACCTTTAGGCGAGCTGTTTTCAGCTCTGCCGAAAACCAACGAGCTGAGTGATATTTCTGCTGATGGATAAGGTTGAGTGGAGCAAATGTATCTGCCACTTCAAGAAGCATATACGTCAAAGTAGACAAGTCAGGTACAGTCACCTAATTGCATTTGTCGGCCATTAAAGTGGCCAGTGCCATTCAAATTCACCCGTTCCAGCGTGCTTTGGCTGTTGGGACACGCATTGGGGGATATGAGATTTTCCCCATACAGAATGAAAGAAGATAGTGACGGAACCAAATCACAGGGACAGCAGGTTCCTTTTGAAGATGCTCATTAGTTGAGAAGATGAGGTTAAGAATGCTGACTAATTTACGGGTGGGCTCCACTACCAGCTGGTTTAGGCCCAGATCTGCCATTGAGTCATGGAAGTGCCCAGGACCACGGGCCAGGGGAATGTTAAACCTAACGTTAAAATTGCCCATAACTAGAATATTATGATACTTCAATTGAAGTGCCATCACAAATGCATCAAAGAACTCTGTGTGCAAGCCAGGTGGTCGATAAACTGTGATTAGATGTAATTCTGACTCATCCCCAATCATCCCCACCTACCACAAAGTGTTCCATTTTAATGGAGTGGGGGATGGCATTTTGTGTAAGAGACAGCTGCAATTTAGCAATTACTGCCACCCCCCCCCCAAAATGACGGGCTATTCTTTCTAAATGTATAATGCTGTATTTATCAGGAAGTGCAGAGTCAAGTGTAAATGCTGAATCCTCAGCAAGCCAATTTTCAGTAAGACATAGGATATCCGGACCTTGTTTGGAAAGTAGCTCGAAGACAAAGATAGCATGAGCTGTGAGTGACAGTGTGTTAAGTAATGTCAATTTTAGGTGGGGATTTACCCAGTTGATGGAAGTCGATGAAGTCTCTGCATGATCAATATTTTCGGGAAAGATGATGTTGGGTGGGGCGAGCTCCAGCAGGGAGCCATGAGACAGCCCGTCTGGCCTGGCTGCCACATGGATGGGCAGAGATGGGCTTGACTTTTGCGCGATGTAGGCATGGGATGTGTGCTGCTGCTGTGTCTGACTGCTGCGCAGTTGTAACACAGCAACATTTGGCATGCACATATTACCAGAGCCAATCCATTGGTAGTCGTGATAAAAATAGAAAGCAGACTGCAAGAGTCTGTGTGTGCAATAGAGAAAGGAAAGCTCTGGTAGCCCCGAGCCTCAGACTGCCGTAGAGGCCAGGCACCCTCTGTCACAGGTACTGGATACAAGTAAATAAATAATAAGTTAAAATAAAAATAAAATAGTCTTAAGCTGAATGAGCGTAAGCGGGCACCCAGTCACACGCCATGGGAAATCCCATTGCCTGAAAGGAAATTAAAGCATGCCACAGGCTATCAAATTAAATAAATAAAAAGCTCTAAAACAAACAGTCAATTTGCCTTACCATTTTGCATCCAGCAAGGTAGCCACGGGAAGGAGACATGCAGGGTAATTCATAGAATCTCGCAGAAAAGTGTCGCAAGCGGCTGGTGCAGAGTGTCCGCGTGCGATTGACTGCGCCAGGCACGTGCGCTAAAACCGATTTCCGCGCACAGCGTATTCATGGATTTTAGGCTTCCAAACCAGCCGTGGCGCAGAGAATCGCAGCGACCCTGCAGCAGCGCCAGTAACGCCCCCAAGAACGCCCTCACGCAAGGAAAAGCCATCAAAATCGCTAAATCATCTCAAAGGGCTGCGCTAACCCTGGACCAGTTCACCGGGCTGGCAAACAGCAAACGCCAAGCGGGGAACGTGTATTGCAGGGGTGCGCGGGAAGTTCCACATGCGACTGGCCCCGTGCAAGCAGGGTACGTGTATTTCAGGGGTGCGCGGGAAGTTCCACACGCGATTACAGCAGGGTACGTGTATTTCAGGAGTGCGCGGGAAGTTCCACACGCGATTTCTGCAGGGTACGTGCATTTCAGGGGTGCGCGGGAAGTTCCACACGCGAATGGGCCAGTGCGAGCAGGGTACGTGTATTACATGGGTGCGCGAGAAGTTCCACACGCGATTCCATCAGGGTACGTGTATTTCAGGGGTGCGCGGGAAGTTACACACGCGAATGGGCCAGTGCGAGCAGGGTACGTGTATTCCATGGGTGCGCGGGAAGTTCCACACGCGATAGTCCCAGTGCGAGCAGGGTACGTGTATTTCAGGGGTGCGCGGGAAGTTCCACACGCGATTGTCCCAGTGCGAGCAGGGTACGTGTATTTCAGGGGTGCGCGGGAAGTTGCACACGCGATTTCCAGCAGGGAATGTGTATTTCAGGGGTTCTGGGGAGTACTACACGTGAATTGGCCGTGTGGGTCCTCCCAGGTGTACGCTCCACAACCTCCACAGCCCCTGCAGGCAGCCCACACCACGGGGGACTACCCTGCACCCCTGCTCATGTCCCGCAGGCAGCCCATCCACCATGGGCATGCCCACCAGCCAACCCACATGTCACCTTGCACTACTGATCAACAATGCATGTCTCCCACCACCCCCACCCCCCAGCAGTGCAGGGGCAGCCTCCACCAGGCCCCCACTCATGTCTGACACCACCCCCACCCCCCTGCCACCATGGGCAGCCTCCACCAGGCCCCCACTCATGTCTCCCACCACCCCCACCCCCCAGCAGTGCAGGGGCAGCCTCCACCAGGCCCCCACTCATCTCCCCCTGCACCCCCACCCCCCAGCATCCAGGGTCACCCTCCAGCAGGCCCCCACTCATGTCTCCCACCACCCCCAGCCACCAGGGGCAGCCTCCAGCAGGCCCCCACTCATGTCCCCCTGCACCCCCACCCCCCAGCATCCAGGGGCAGCCTCCACCAGGCCCCCACTCATGTCTCCCACCACCCCCACCCCCCAGCAGTGCAGGGGCAGCCTCCACCAGGCCCCCACTCATGTCTCCCACCACCCCCACCCCCCAGCCACCAGGGGCAGCCTCCAGCAGGCCCCCACTCATGTCCCCCTGCACCCCCACCCCCCAGCATCCAGGGGCAGCCTCCACCAGGCCCCCACTCATGTCTCCCACCACCCCCACCCCACTGCCACCATGGCCACCCTCCACCAGGCGCCCACTCATGTCCCCCTGCACCCCCACCCCCAAGCATCCAGGGTCACCCTCCAACAGGCCCCCACTCATGTCTCCCACCGCCCCCACCCCCCAGCCACCAGGGGCAGCCTCCACCAGGCCCCCACTCATGTCTCCCACCACCCCCACCCCCCAGCCACCAGGGGCAGCCTCCACCAGGACCCCACTCATGTCCCCCTGCACCCCCACCCCCCAGCATCCAGGGGCAGCCTCCACCAGGCCCCCACTCATGTCTCCCACCACCCCCACCCCCAGCAGTGCAGGGGCAGCCTCCAGCAGGCCCCCACTCATGTCTCCCACCACCCCCACCCCCCAGCCACCAGGGGCAGCCTCCAGCAGGCCCCCACTCATGTCCCCTGCACCCCCACCCCCCAGCATCCAGGGGCAGCCTCCATCAGGCCCCCACTCATGTCCCCCACCACCCCCACCCCCCTGCCACCATGGCCACCCTCCACCAGGCCCCCACTCATGCCCCCCTGCAGCCCCACCCCCCAGCATCCAGGGTCACCCTCCACCAGGCCCCCACTCATGTCTCCCACCACCCCCACCCCCCTGCCACCAGGGGCAGCCTCCACCAGGACCCCACTCATGTCCCCCTGCACCCCCACCCCCCAGCATCCAGGGGCAGCCCCCACCAGGCCCCCACTCATGTCTCCCACCACCCCCACCCCGCAGCAGTGCAGGGGCAGCCTCCACCAGGCCCCCACTCATGTCTCCCACCACCCCCACCCCCCAGCCACCAGGGGCAGCCTCCAGCAGGCCCCCACTCATGTCTCCCACCACCCCCACCCCCCAGACACCATGGCCACCCTCCACCAGGCCCCCACTCATGTCTCCCACCAAACCCACCCCCAAGCCACCAGGGGCAGCCTCCACCAGGCCCCCGCTCATGTCTACCACCACCCCCACCCCCTGCCACCATGGCCACCCTCCACCAGGCCCCCACTCATGTCCCCCTGCACCCCCACCCCCCTGCCACCATGGCCACCCTCCACCAGGCCCCCACTCATGTCCCCCAGCACCCCCACCCCCCTGCGACCATGGGCAGCCTCCACCAGGCCCCCACTCATGTCTACCACCACCCCCACCCCCCAGCATCCAGGGGCAGCCTCCACCAGGCCCCCACTCATGTCTCCCACCACCCCCACCCCCCTGCCACCATGGCCACCCTCCACCAGGCCCCCACTCATGTCCCCCTGCACCCCCACCCCCCAGCATCCAGGGTCACCCTCCACCAGGCCCCCACTCATGTCTCCCACCACCCCCACCCCCCAGCCACCAGGGGCAGCCTCCACCAGGCCCCCACTCATGTCTCCCACCACCCCCACCCCCCAGCCACCAGGGGCAGCCTCCAGCAGGACCCCACTCATGTCCCCCTGCACCCCCACCCCCCAGCATCCAGGGGCAGCCTCCACCAGGCCCCCACTCATGTCTCCCACCACCCCCACCCCCCAGCAGTGCAGGGGCATCCTCCAGCAGGCCCCCACTCATGTCTCCCACCACCCCCACCCCCCAGCCACCAGGGGCAGCCTCCAGCAGGCCCCCACTCATGTCCCCCTGCACCCCCACCCCCCAGCATCCAGGGGCAGCCTCCACCAGGCCCCCACTCATGTCTCCCACCACCCCCACCCCCCTGCCACCATGGCCACCCTCCACCAGGCCCCCACTCATGTCCCCCTGCACCCCCACCCCCCAGCATCCAGGGTCACCCTCCACCAGGCCCCCACTCATGTCTCCCACCACCCCCACCCCCCTGCCACCATGGGCAGCCCCCACCAGGCCCCCACTCATGTCTCCCACCACCCCCACCCCCCAGCAGTGCAGGGGCAGCCTCCACCAGGCCCCCACTCATGTCTCCCACCACCCCCACCCCCCAGCCACCAGGGGCAGCCTCCAGCAGGCCCCCACTCATGTCTCCCACCACCCCCACCCCCCAGACACCATGGCCACCCTCCACCAGGCCCCCACTCATGTCTCCCACCACCCCCACCCCCCAGCCACCAGGGGCAGCCTCCACCAGGCCCCCACTCATGTCTACCACCACCCCCACCCCCCCTGCCACCATGGCCACCCTCCACCAGGCCCCCACTCATGTCCCCCTGCACCCCCACCCCCTTGCCACCATGGCCACCCTCCACCAGGCCCCCACTCATGTCTCCCTGCACCCCCACCCCCCTGCCACCATGGGCAGCCTCCACCAGGCCCCCACTCATGTCTACCACCACCCCCACCCCCCAGCCACCAGGGGCAGCCTCCACCAGGCCCCCACCCATGTCTCCCACCACCCTAACCCCCCAGCAGTGCAGGGGCAGCCTCCACCAGGCCCCCACTCATGTCTCCCACCACCCCCACCCCCCTGCCACCATGGCCACCCTCCACCAGGCCCCCACTCATGTCCCCCTGCACCCCCACCCCCCAGCATCCAGGGTCACCCTCCACCAGGCCCCCACTCATGTCTCCCACCACCCCCACCCCCCAGCCACCAGGGGCAGCCTCCACCAGGCCCCCACCCATGTCTCCCACCACCCCCACCCCCCAGCAGTGCAGGGGCAGCCTCCACCAGGCCCCCACTCATGTCTCCCACCACCCCCACCCCCCAGCAGTGCAGGGGCAGCCTCCACCAGGCCCCCACTCATGTCCCCCTGCACCCCCACCCCCCAGCATCCAGGGTCACCCTCCAGCAGGCCCCCACTCATGTCTCCCACCACCCCCACCCCCCAGCCACCAGGGGCAGCCTCCAGCAGGCCCCCACTCATGTCTCCCTGCACCCCCACCCCCCAGCATCCAGGGGCAGCCTCCACCAGGCCCCCACTCATGTCTCCCACCACCCCCACCCCCCAGCAGTGCAGGGGCAGCCTCCACCAGGCGCCCACTCATGTCTCCCACCACCCCCACCCCGCAGCCACCAGGGGAAGCCTCCAGCAGGCCCCCACTCATGTCCCCCTGCACCCCCACCCCCAGCATCCAGGGGCAGCCTCCACCAGGCCCCCACTCATGTCTCCCACCGCCCCCACCCCCCTGCCACCATGGCCACCCTCCACCAGGCCCCCACTCATGTCCCCCTGCACCCCCACCCCCCTGCCACCATGGCCACCCTCCACCAGGCCCCCACTCATGTCCCCCTGCACCCCCACCCGCCAGCATCCAGGGTCACCCTCCACCAGGCCCCCACTCATGTCTCCCACCACCCCCACCCCCCAGCCACCAGGGGCAGCCTCCACCAGGCCCCCACTCATGTCTCCCACCACCCCCACCCCCCAGCCACCAGGGGCAGCCTCCAGCAGGACCCCACTCATGTCCCCCTGCACCCCCACCCCCCAGCATCCAGGGGAAGCCTCCACCAGGCCCCCACTCATGTCTCCCACCACCCCCACCCCCCAGCCACCAGGTGCAGCCTCCAGCAGGCCCCCACTCATGTCCCCCTGCACCCCCACCCCCCAGCATCCAGGGGCAGCCTCCAGCAGGCCCCCACTCATGTCTACCACCACCCCCACCCCCCTGTCACCATGGGCTGCCCCCACCAGGTCCTCACAATCCCCAATCATGTGCGTAATGGTCAGCATCCACAGCCAAAAAGCCCTACCAAGTAACCCATTCACCCACATGGAAATGGAAATCACATGTTACACCCCCAATGTTCATGAAGCTAATGAACCCATGTCCGTCACACACAATGGTTGCAATTGAATGGGAAAACACCCAACATGACATGCATGAAACCAATGAGATGATACCACACAGTGAAGTATGGAAACAAAATTGTATTGAAAAAAATAAAGAATGCAAAAGAAAGAAAACAATCTACAATGTGAATGAGAAAAAAAAGCTGCATGTCCGTATAAAAACACAAAACTGCTAATCAGAATCCAAAAAAATTTTGTCCAAAGTCAAATGTAAAAAAATCTCCATGCAATAAATAACTATGTAAAAAACTACCAACGGTATATGAGCCCAACTGAACAAAGGAAACCTACTAAAAAACCTACCTAAAAATCAACTATATACAAAAAGTGGAGCAGTGTCCGTCGACTTCAAATCATAATAAGAAAGAAAGGAAACCTAAAACTAAAGAACTATATACAAAGGCGGCGGGCAAGTCCAGCGGCTCACTCCGTGGTGTCCCGGGCCAGGGCATCATCGAACTCCTGTTCGATGTCCCGGAGGCGGTCCAGTTCCATGGCCCCGAGGGTCCGCAGGGACGACGCCGTGTCCTCCTCCAACCCCCTGCGGATTGCCTCGAGGCACTCGGCCCGCCTCAGGGCCCTCCGCATGGAGATCTCCGCCTGACCATTGTGAGCCGCGCCTCTTCCGCCCGCCGCCGCTCCGCACCTATGGCGTGGCCCAACCGCTGCCACACGGAAGACACTCTCTGTCCTGGGTCCCCCTGCCCTCCGGCCGATGCCTGCCCCTCCGATGTCGAAAGCCCCGAGCCTTCATGTCTCCCACCATGTTGCTGCTGCTGCTGCTCTGCCTCTGCCCGTGCACTGCTTCCTGCTGCCTGCACATCCTCCGCCGGCTGGGGTGCAGCTGTTGATGTGGCCACCCCTGCTGGACCTCCGACTCCCGACTGTGGCAGGGATGCCTCCTCCACCAGCCTGGCCGCACCGTCAGAGGCAGCTCCACAGGGCACCCAGGTGACTGATGGGTGGGAAGATGGCACAGAGGACGACTGGCGCATAGGGGGTCCAGTTGAGGAGGGGGTCGGAGCAAACCCCATCAGACAGCGGAATCCGGCCTGGGTGACCTGTCCCAGCAGGCTGACGTGGTCAACGAGCCATTCGAGATGACGTGCAGTCTCTCCATGAAAAGACTGCAGGTCACCTCGCATGGCCCGTTGACGCAACGCCACACCAGCCAGGACAGGCTCAACCCGGACCTGGATGGCCACGTCCGCAGGCAGAGGAAGGCCAGTTGACGTCAGCTCATCCCCTGCCTAAAAACGGGTCTGGACGTAGGCATCCCTGCTGGTGCAAGATGATGCAGGGACAGGATCGGGGACAGGATTGCATACAGGCACCTCCGCGGCGGCCTGTGCTGCCTCCTGCCCCTGGTCCTGCAATGCACCACTAGCACCAGTGGGATCCGTGTTGTCATCTCGTCGGGGAGTGAGGAGTCCGGTGCCACGTCCCAGGCCGCAGCTGCCGGGGGGAGGTCCAAGAGGCGGAGGTTGCAGTTGGACTCCTCGGCAGCAGAGTGGCCCGTTGACCAGACCAGACCCCGTCTCTGGTGCTTGCACGGCCTCCTCCTCCACCAAACCCCCCACCAACCTGGATGACTCCGTGCCATCTTACCCTGTTGGGCCCTGTGGGGTCCCAGCTGCCCCTTCTGCTGCCGAGGAGTCCAACTGCAACCTCCGCCTCTTGGACCTCCCCCCGGCAGCTGCGGCCTGGGACGCGGCACCGGACTCCTCACTCCCCGACGAGATGAAAACACGGGAGGGGAGCCGGGCCTTGCGTCTCGGCTGGCGGTCGGATCCCCGCCGCTGTGCTCCACAGCACCTTCTCCGCCCCCTTCATCAGTTGACGCTGCAGACAGGGAGAAACAAAACACAGACATCAGGGCACTGTACAATGGACACATACACACATGACAGGTGCACATGAGTGGCATTGGCAAACCTCAGACATGTCATCACAATCCCCAACACACATGTCATTGCAACTCGCACACATGAGCCATATCACAGCCATATCGCAACTGCCACCACCATCCCTACACATACAACAGCATCAGCAGCCAAAGGGGAGCATGCAACACAGGAAGTGCACCACACATGTACACACACCACCACACTTGCATGCATGTCTACACCTCTGCCAAGTGTCGCACTGTTCAGACGGGCATCCATGTCACATCTGCCAATCAGGCTTCCACATACCGCTGTCACATGCATCCATGTTGCATCACTGTTGCACCCTTGTCAAATACACACACATGCACATGTACACAGTGCTCATACATGCAGCCGAAAAAAACATACATGCCTGACATCACGGACATGTCTACTTACATACACATTCATCCAAACATGTGTGCACGCACAACTGCATTTGCCATGCAAGCCCACACACACAAGCACCATCCATGTCTCACACATTACAGCCCTCGCATGTGTCAGCCCCACGGCCCTGTACACCCCCACCCATACTCGACCCCATACAAACAGATGTGCAACCTGCACAATACAGAATAATCACCACACGCACTGCTCACAATCAGGATGCATGTACACTCACTGCTCGACTCCAGACGGGTCTGCTTCTCTAGGACCTGGACGTGGAGCGCTGGGGATATGCGTTCCAGGACCCCCATCTGTTCTTCCGACAAGTGGCCCCGGCGCCCCTTGGCATCCGCTGCCTTCAAGAGGCGCCGGGCCTTGTTCAGGGTCCTGGACCTGAAGTCCTCCCAGCGCTTCCTGACATGTGGTAAGTCCCGGACTGCCACCCCCTCCGCGTTGATGGCAGTCACAATGTCAGTCCAGATCCGAGTCCATCCTTCCTTGTCGGCGCGGGAACTTCCGAAGAGGGCATCATACTGCCCCGGGACTTGCTCCACCAGGACACCAACTTCGGTGGCACTGAAGCTGGTGCCCCTCTGCCTCTCTGGCTGGGGGTTGTCAGTGGTCACAGATGGTGTTTTCCCCGACATGACAACCCCAGAGGCAGGAGTGGGTGGGCAACTGGGTCCTGGGGCTGGGCTGTGGATCGATGGAATTCCAGTCGGGAGTCTTCGGTTCCAGCAGGGGTGGTCACAGCAACAGCACCCCTGGCTGATGTGCAGGCAGCAAATGGCAGTGCACGTGGGCAGCAGGCAGTCAGGCAGCAGCAGATGGCAGGTGGGAGTGTGCTCTGGGCTCTGGGGGCAGTAGTTCGGCCTTCTGGGCAGGAGCGTGGTCTTCCGTGTGCTTACGCGTGGCCAGCTTGGTACGGAGTGATTTGGCACGTGAAAATCCTGCATGTCAGCGTGAAAATCGAGGAAAGGCCCTTAGCACGTAAGCGCGTCAGCACGCATACGCGAATCTATTGGACCAAAGGCCCTCAGCGCGTAAGCGCGTCTGTGACGTGACCCGCACGGGTGTTTCCCACACAGCACGTGATGACAGAGCACACGTGGAAAGACTGCACGTCAGAGTGTCATCGCGTGTGATTGGTGGAAATGGCCCTACACGCAGAAGTGACAAAGCGTGTAATTGGTGGAAATGGCCCTACACGCATAAGTGACAAAGCGTGTAATTGGTGGAAATGGCCCTACACGCATAAGTGACAAAGCGTGTAATTGGTGGAAATGGCCCTAGCGCGTACACGCCGCGTAAGTGACGCTGGACGTGTGGGCCTGTATAAAAGGTACGCGTAGAACACCATTTCCTTGTACGTGCTTTTCGTGGAGAGCGAGTGGGTGAATTCTGTACTTCTTGTCGTTTCACACGCGATTTACTTCACGGCGTTTCAAGTTCGTATTCCCTGTTACCTCTGACAGCTTTTTCTCTTTTTTCTCTTTTACTGGTTTACCTGGGCCTGTTCCCTCAAACAGTGTTCCCTTCTACTGTTGTCCTGTCTCCTCAGACAGCGTACAAATCTTCTTTTGGCGGGGGTGTTGCCAACCAAACGCGCTCCTTTTTCACGCTCTTTGACCTGGCAGACGGTGAGTCACGCACGTATCGAACATCTGTGCTTGCCCCGTGTGTAGCCTACCCCTTCAGAGGTCATTCTAGGCTGCGTGTGACACGCATACGTTCATTCTTGTGTTACTGGGTGCCGCAGCGTAGTGCAGGTTTTTCTTTCTGCACACGTGGTCTAGGAGGGGTTGCGTGCACGTCATCTCCCTTTTTTGGGGCTCCTGTGCGTAGCGTGACCCGTCATCTTTCCCCAGGGGTTACAATCAGCCTTGCAAGAGCACTAGGGTACAATTACCATCTGGTACCCAACACCTTTGACCCCCAATTGCCCAGGACAATATTTTACAGCCACTCCCATACGCACATTAACATCAGTGCCATGGCTGGGAGGCGAGGATTCCGTAAGGGTGGCAAAGGTGGAAGAGCCACAAGTGGTGGCCGTGGTGGATCCGGTAGGGGACGTTGTCGTTACTTGCAGGGTGAGCCTGTCCCCCCATGTGTGGAGGACCAGTCAAGGGCACCCATAATCCCCCCCCCTCCCGTTGAGGCTGATGTGGCTGACACCATCCATGCTCAGCCCTTGTTGGACCAGCCCATTGTGGCACCAGACCTGGCTGACTCCATGGCTGACTTCCAGGTCAGCAGGCCTATGACACTTGCGCTGGTGCACGTTGATGTCACCATGCCACGTGCATCTGGGGCAGCAAGGTCATCTGCTGCACCAAGTAGGCAGGGCGGAGAGGCTGCAGGGGCAGCTGCGGCTCCATCCACCCCAGCCCTCTCACACCCAGCCCGGACAGTGTCGGTCCTAGTCCATGCTGCTGACATTCCCCCTGACACCATCACACTAGAGCCAATGCCTGCACCAACTCCCATGCTGAGTGGTCAATCCCACACTCCTGATACAGAGTCCACCAGGGCTCCTGCCCCTAGTGTCCAGAGCGGCGCAGGACACTCAGGATCACCACCACCTTCCAAGCGGAAGAGGAAGAGTGCTCGTCCGGCACAGGCTGATGCCCCAGACAGGGCTACACAGTCCGGCCCGTCCAGGAAGCCCAGCTTCACGGATGACGAACTGAATGCACTTGTCGAGTATGTGTCCGCACATGACAACGAGATGGTCATTGTTGCAGGATCCAAGACCACACCTGCACAACGCCAGGCACACTGGCAGACCGTTGCGGACATCGTAAGTGCCCTTGGAATCGTGAGGCGCACAGCCAATGATTGCTATAAGCGCTGGAATGACCTAAAGCGCAGGGCAAAGAGTAAGCTGGCCTCAAGTCATGCCGCAACTCTAGTGACTGGAGGTGGGTCTCCAGTAGTAGACATGGAACTCACTCCACATGAGTCAGTCGCTGGGACCTACGTCACGGAGGAACAGATCCAAGGCGTGGGAGATTTGGCTGATTACGAGGCATTGTCCGGTGAGTGCACATGCATGTGTGTGTCATCCATGTGCATGGTGTGTGTGAGGGCTTCTGTTTGTGTGCCAGGTGAGAGTGTGTGCGCCTGAGTCGTATGGGTCAGCCATGTGCTTCATGTGTTAGGCGGAAACCTGTGCAGCTCCCTCTGGGACCACTGCAAAAGATTTAGGACTACAGGTGTTGCGATGAACCCACTTGGTAGCAGTCTGTACCACACAGATTCAATTGGTAGCTGTGGCTGAGCAGTCAGACTTCTCTCAAGAAAAGTTGGTCAGTATAGGGAGTATACAAGGTAGGGTAATTCTTCGCAGCAAAACGAGTAAACACGCAACCAGGCTTTAGTATAAAGATAGTAAGTTATTTATTAATAACAGAACGTCTACGAAAAATACTAAAGTGAACCACGGCAAACAAATCAAAATACAATTACTCTGCAGAATGGAATAAAGCTCAATCCCCGAAAACACAATATCGACAACTCTAGGTTCTACGGCACCACTTATTTTCAGACAGAGGTGTATACCTCAACCCAGCTGACACTCGAATATTTAGTGAGGAAGGGAGAGAAGAGATAGGCAGGTAATGAAGTCAACACGGTTCGTACTGAAGCGGGTAAAAATGCAAGGCAAGAAGGCATTAATCACACTAGATCATACAGTTCGGCGGCCAGGCCCACTCGGTGAGAGGCAAGGCACGATGTCCTGGAAAGTCTCTACGGATGATGCGTTCAAGTCTTAGTTAGCAATTTGGTTAGCGACAGGTTGAACCAGTTCAGAACAAAGAGTGAATAAAGCTTGGAGGCAACCCAACGGAACAGAGAGGAATCAGATACCTCACACGAACCGATCGAAAAGGGAAGCCAGGCGGTTACGGTACCTTGTTGTGGAAGACAGCTCCGGCGGGGGCAGTTGTTCCTGGTGGTGGATGCACGACGGGTCTTGGCCAAGAGAAGAGATGCTCTCGTCGTCGAAGAGAAGATGTCCGGTGCACCACCAGGGAAGAAACCAGCCGCGGAGTGCTTCGTCACAAGGCACCACCTTTCGATCACGATGCAGGAGTAGTGGCTATCCGGTTGCCGGGTGCTCTGCACGGGCAATTCGACCACTGCGTCCTGGGCGATCAAAAAGCACAAAGAAGAAGACTGGTTGTTCCCACCAGCCAGGGAAAGAGACTCTCCGGCAGGGAGATCTCTTCTGTCGTCGGGAGATTGTGAGACGATTCCGCAGGGCTCCACCGGAGGTGTCGTCGTGCAGGTCGGCTCAGCGTTACCCTCGTCGGATTCTTTAGGTCCAGTGGCGACGTTCTGAAGATCCAGTCCCAAAAGCCCTGCTTTTATGCAGACGTCCCCCATTCATTCAGCCTAGCTTGTCAATCAACGCATGCTGAGTGGTGAGCGGGAAGGCTCACCACCTGGGCCAATCACTCCAGAGTGCGACCTGAGTTGGCAAGGCAACTCGGTCCAGGGTGTCTAAACCCCCTCCCACACCCCTGAGGTAACCCAGACAGAATAGCACCACTTTGGAGGGTCTCTGTCCAGAGGCCCGCCAAAAGTGGAACAAAGGGCTCAACCTTTGGTTTAGGAGTCACAGAGACAAACACAGACGCCATTTTACAACCCGAGTTCTGGCAGAAAATACCACTCGATAGACTTATTTAAGATAAGTAGATCGGTGGTACTTTGGAGATTAACGAAAAACAGTATCAATCTTCAACAATGGGACGGATCCCATAGGGTTATGCTCGGGGTCGAACATCACAAGTAGTTTCCACTGCCACCAGCCAAAACTCGACGAGGAGGGACGGGACAGTGCCCCCTCGAGTAACAGATCCAGGAGTAATCGAATGACCCCTACTAGCACGTCCACAATAAGATGGTTGGTACTAGTTCTGTTAGCCAATTTAGGTCTAGTAAAGCCAATGGTGACTTTACATGCCCGGGGAGACGGTAGTCAGTCCCCGGGTATGGAGTCTATGGTGGGGGGACCTGCTAGGGCGCCCCCGTGTCACGACACGTAGGGTGCAGAGTGACACACATAGAAAAACTTATGAGACCCTATGGAGTAAAAGACCCCATAGCCCATCGAACACATTGGCCCTCATTACGACCCTGGCGGAATTCGCGGTGCTAAATGCACCGCGGAGCACGGCGGAAAGCCGCCGATAGCGCCATGGGGGTTGGCGGATTTACCACCCCATGCCGACCTTGGCGGAGCGGTAAATCCCCAATCCCCATTTTGCCCTTCCCCATTCCCATTCTTGCCCCATAGGGTATAATGGGAGTGGGGAAGGCGTTAATTACGCCACCGTAAAGTACGGTGGCGTAATTAACAACGAGGTCCCTTAGCGCCATGGATTTCTCCGCCCGGTAAAACCAGGCGGAGAAAGGCTCCATGGCGCTACGGGAACTCGTAGTAGGGCGGACGGGTCCGCCGCGAATAACGCTGGCGGAAACCCACTCCGCCAGGGTCGTAATGAGGGCCATTGACATTTCAAAGGAATTACACACATACATGTCCAAGAGTGAGAGGAAAAGGGTCACACTCTTGGCAGGATGGAAAAAACAAACTCCAGAAATCTAGCAAAGCTGCTGGGGGACTCACTAGGTTAGGAAATTCAGCCTAAACAGAGAATTCTCCCTAACACTCGCCCCCCCCAGACTAAGGGACAGGAGGATTTAATCCACTCCTGGATGAATCTCATACCTCTAGTCGATGATATACATCCTAGAGAGACCATCAGCATTTTGGTGGTGACACCCTGACCTGTGCTCAATGGTGAAATCGAACCCTTGCAGGCAGATCGACCATCTCAGTAGTTTTGGGTTTTCCCCTTTCATTTGCATTAACCATCTCAAGGGTTGGTGGTCAGTCTGAATAACAAAAGTAGAACCATACAAGTACGGCCTAAACTTCTTCAGAGCCCACACGATAGCAAAGCATTCTCTTTCGATTGTTGCCCACCTTGTTTCAGGATCCTTCAGCTTGCGGCTGATGTAGCAAACGGGGTGCTCCCTACCTTTCCCATCCAGTTGACTGAGTACGGCACCTATCCCTACATTGGAAGCGTCTGTCTGCACAATGAAGTGTTGGCCGTAATCAGGAGCTCTGAGTACTGGGGCTTGGCAAAGAGCCTTTTTCAGGTTTTCAAAAGCCTGATTGCACTCCTCGTTCCATTTAACCTTTTTAGGGAATTTGGGCGAGGAGATGACATTGAGTGGAGAAGCTATGGTCCCATAGTTCTCTCTGAAATTCCTGTAATACCCGGTGAGGCCTAGGAAGGCTCTCACCTGAGTCTGAGTAGTCGGTGTTGTCCAATTTTGCACAGCTTCAATCTTACTGAGCAAAGGCCTTATTTCTCCACCGCCTACCTCATGCCCAAGGTAGACTACCTTACTCTGTCCAATTTGGCATTTACTCGCCTTTATGGTCAGATTGGCTCGTCCAAGAGCCTGCAAAACATCTCTCAGGTGGGTTACATGTTCGTCCCAGGAATTGCTGAACACTGCTATGTCATCCAAGTATGCCATGCAGAAGTCCTCCATCCCGGTTAGAACCTGGTTTACCATCCGTTGAAACGTAGCAGGTGCATTTTTTAGTCCGAAAGGCATTACCGTAAACTGGTATAAACCAACGGGGGTAGAAAATGCAGTTTTCTCCTTGGCATGGTCGGTCAGGGCTATTTGCCAATAGCCTGACGTCAAGTCAAATGTGCTGAGGAACTTGGCGGCGCCAAGTTTATCCACCAACTCATCTGTTCTTGGCAAAGGGTGGGCATCAGTCCTGGTGACTGCTTTAAGAGCTCTATAATCCACGCAGAATCTAAGTTCTTTAGATCCGGCCTTTGGTACTAACACAACTGGGCTAGACCATGGACTAGTAGAGGGCTCTATTACCCCGAGATCAAGCATCTTGCTGACCTCGCCTTTGATGTGGGTTCTTACGTTTTCTGACATGCGATATCCTCTGCTTTTGACAGGCAGACAGTCACCAGTGAGTATCTCGTGCTGGCCCCAAGGGGTCAAGCCTGGTGAGAGGGAGAACAGAGAGGCAAACTGATTCAACATAGACTTGCACTCTTCTTGTTGCTCGGGTGTCAGATTGGAGGAGAGATTTACTCCTTCAATTTTTTCATCTAAAGATAAGCCTCTGAGGAGATCCGGAAGAGCTTCACTCTCTTCTTCTTCCTCGGCCGATGCTAGAAGCAACGCTCCTACATCAGGTCGTGAGACATACGCTTTAAGTCGGTTGGTGTGAAAGACTGTCGGAGCCTCCTTGGGGTTGCCCAAGTCCACCAGATAGTTAACCTCACCGAGCTTACCCACTACTCGGTAGGGTCCCATCCATTTATCTTGCAAGGCCCTCTGCCTTGTGGGGATCATAACAAGAACAAGCTGGTTTTGAGCGAACTCAACCATGTTAGCCTTTTGATCGTGCCAGTGCTTGACCAATGCTTGTCCAGCTTTCAAGTTATCGCTTGCTTCTGTCATCAGGTGCGACATTCTCCTCCGGAGACCTATCACGTAGTCAGTCACTCTGACTGGCTTGGGGGAAGGAACACTCTCCAACCGCTCCTTAATCAGGGCCAATGGACCTCTGACGGGATGACCATAGAGCAGTTCGAAGGGAGAGTAGCCTACTCCCTCCTGAGGGACTTCTCTATAAGCAAAAAGAAGGCATGGCAATAGAAGGTCCCACTTACGTTTAAGGGGTTCTTCTAGAGCACCTATCATGCTCTTCATGGTTCGGTTGAACCGTTCTACCAACCCATTGGTTTGTGGGTGGTAAGCAGTTGAGAACTTGTAAGTTACCCCGCAGGTTTTCCACATGGCTTTCATGTAGTGGGACATAAAATTTGACCCCCTGTCAGAGATAACTTCCTTAGGAAATCCGACCCTAGTAAAAATACCAAGGAGGGCCTTAGCCACAGCCGGAGCTGTAACAGTCCTCATAGGAATTGCCTCAGGATACCTAGTAGCATGGTCTACTACAACAAGTATAAACCTGTTGCCTGAGGAGGTTGGAATATCAAGGGGACCAACGATATCAATCCCTACTCTCTCAAATGGGACTCCCACAACGGGAAGAGGCACTAACGGTGCCACATTCTTGGACCCAACCTTACCAGAGATCTGGCAGGTATGGCAGCTTCTGCAGTGTTTTTCTACTTCGGCCCCCATCTTTGGCCAATAGAAGTAGAGCGAGAGCCTTTCCTTAGTCTTCTTGAAACTCAAGTGACCAGCCAAAGGAATCTCGTGGGCTAACTGCAAGAACTGTGGTCTGTTCTCTTGGGGTACTACAAGGCGTTTGTAGTCTCCAGGTGCAGACTCGGTCGGTTCACTATAGAAGAGGCCATCTTCCCAGTGCAACCTATGTTTCCCAGGCTCTTGCCCTTCAGCCTGAGTTTCTGCCTGACGGCGAAGACCTTCCAGAGTTGGACATTCTCTCTGTCCCTTACTGAAGTCTGCCCTGCTGGGTCCACCTTCTGCTAGTAACGACTGCAGCTCAGGATGGTCAACAGGATCCAGATCTCCAATGAGTTCCTGGCCTTCCATTAGCTCTTCTTCAGAGTCTAATTCTACCATACAGGGTTGTACTTCCCCCTCAGCCTCAGCTGGAGGTGGAGTTACGGGTGTGACGTTGGACAACCGCGGGGAAGTCCGTGTCGGCTGCATCGGAATGTGGGCTGTTGGTTTCGGTTTAGAAGTTTTAGGTTTCCCTTTTACTTCTGTGTTCCTAGAGACAGCGGCCGCCATTTCCAATGGAGCAGGAGTGATTTCTCTCTTCATCATCTCCCCGAGAGTACCGCGCAGGGTCCTCTCTCTTGCAGGTCTGGTTAGCTCCTGTAACCGTTTACTAGGAGATACAACTCCGAGAGTTTTCAAATCGTTACCCAACAGTACGCGTCCTGGTACCTCACTCTGTATGCTGACAGGTATCTTTACAGTCATGTCGTTACACTGGATGAGAACTGGTAATTGGGGAAGCATCTGCACAGGCCCTCCAGCTAACTTGGTGAGGCGTTTGGGTGCCTTAGCAACATCCTCAGCCTGAAAAAACGATTTATCCACCACAGTTATGCTGGCCCCAGTGTCCCTAATGGCAGGCGTCTCCTGACCATTCACCTGGACACTGTCCTTATAATACTCTTTAGTATTATCGGGGATAGAATTATAGACATCTAAATTCTGTTGTTCCCACAACCCCAGAGATACTAAAGAAACGCTGGCTGAGACTCCAATGGATTCGTCAGCTAGCAGTAGAAAGTTTCCACTTGCCATTTGGACTTCCTCCTCTGGAGCGAAGGCTAAGGAGACAAGCTGGACCCCTGAAGGTTTACCCTTACATCTGGGATCTCCTTTCACGTGATCAGTCGAGCCACAAACAAAGCATTTCCCGAATGCTTTCTGGAATGGTGGCTTGTTCTGACCTCCTTTCGGTTTGGCACCAGAAGACACACTATTCTGCTGTGGTTTTCCCGGTGGCTTACCCTTCTGGTTTTGTTTGGGGCCCTCTTTGGAATGTGAGTTATTCGAATTCTCCTTTGAGTCTTTTTTAGGCTGTTTTCCCTCGTCCTTTTTCTGAGTTGCCCCAGAATCCTTGTGAGTAGCCCTGTTGGCAACCCACAAGTCAGCAGCCTTAGCTAGAGCCCTGGAATCTAATTCCTTCGAATCAGCCAAGTGCTGTCTGAGCTCAGGAGAACAGGCATCATAAATTGACTCCAACATAAAAAGATTTCGCATACCCTCGTAAGTGTTAACTTTGTAACCCTTAATCCATCCCTCTAAGTTTTTCAACCCTTCACTCACCCAGGTAGCCCAAGGGGTACCATCATGCTTTTTGAGGGTTCTAAACCTCCTAAGATACTGGGAAGGGGTCTTCCCGAATCTAGCTATCAAAGCTAGTTTCACACTTTCGTAATCCGTCTTATCCACCTCCCCCAATTCCATTACCACATCAGTCGCAACAGGAGGAAGCCTAGAGAACAACCAGGGAAGCAACGCGTTCCCGGTGATGTCCTGGAGCCCATGATTGTATTCAAACAGTTTCAACCAATCCAACACATCCAATCTCGGTTCGTACATACCCACTAATTCCTTCGGCATCCGGGGTCTTTTGGGACTGGAGCTCCTAGAGGAACCAGAGGAGAGAGAAGCATTTTCCATAGACAACTTTTTCATTTGTAACTCATGATTAAGCTCTATTTCCCTGAGTCTTAACTCAGCTTGTTTCTGCTCAGCCTGGGCATTCATTCGTCTGAACTCAAGCTCTTGGTTTCGTTCAGATTGAGCCAAGAACCGTTTATATTCTAATTCGAGCTTCATTTTTTCAAGTTCAAAATAAGCAGGATTACTTGTGGGACCTAGTATGGGCCCCGTAGGCACAGTTGGTAAGGCAGGTAGAGGAACGGGGGAGACAGTTTCGTTAGCCTCGCCGTCCTCGTCAGCCTCTTCATCGCTATCATCAGAATTACGATTCAGATCAACACCATTACTGTTATCTACAGTTGCTGGAGAGTTTGGTTCCTCTGAACCAGTACCCAGACTTTGGTTCGCCAGCAATCTCTCTATCAGTTCTAACTTCTTGCCTTTTACAGGAAGATTCTCTTGTCTACAGAGAGCTCGCAGACTCTCAGTATTTTTATCCGACAAAGACTCTTGGCGGTAAATTTCCATCGTAGACATGTTTTTTGAAAGTTGCTTTTGTAAAGTTTTGTGGTTAGTCGTCCTACAGCGTCGAAAAACACTCTAAACTGTATACTCGATACTAATCCCACCGCTGTACACCAGTGTTAGGCGGAAACCTGTGCAGCTCCCTCTGGGACCACTGCAAAAGATTTAGGACTACAGGTGTTGCGATGAACCCACTTGGTAGCAGTCTGTACCACACAGATTCAATTGGTAGCTGTGGCTGAGCAGTCAGACTTCTCTCAAGAAAAGTTGGTCAGTATAGGGAGTATACAAGATAGGGTAATTCTTCGCAGCAAAACGAGTAAACACGCAACCAGGCTTTAGTATAAAGATAGTAAGTTATTTATTAATAACAGAACGTCTACGAAAAATACTAAAGTGAACCACGGCAAACAAATCAAAATACAATTACTCTGCAGAATGGAATAAAGCTCAATCCCCGAAAACACAATATCGACAACTCTAGGTTCTACGGCACGACTTATTTTCAGACAGAGGTGTATACCTCAACCCAGCTGACACTCGAATATTTAGTGAGGAAGGGAGAGAAGAGATAGGCAGGTAATGAAGTCAACACGGTTCGTACTGAAGCGGGTAAAAATGCAAGGCAAGAAGGCATTAATCACACTAGATCATACAGTTCGGCGGCCAGGCCCACTCGGTGAGAGGCAAGGCACGATGTCCTGGAAAGTCTCTACGGATGATGCGTTCAAGTCTTAGTTAGCAATTTGGTTAGCGACAGGTTGAACCAGTTCAGAACAAAGAGTGAATAAAGCTTGGAGGCAACCCAACGGAACGGAGAGGAATCAGATACCTCACACGAACCGATCGAAAAGGGAAGCCAGGCGGTTACGGTACCTTGTTGTGGAAGACAGCTCCGGTGGGGGCAGTTGTTCCTGGTGGTGGATGCACGACGGGTCTTGGCCAAGAGAAGAGATGCTCTCGTCGTCGAAGAGAAGATGTCCGGTGCACCACCAGGGAAGAAACCAGCCGCGGAGTGCTTCGTCACAAGGCACCACCTTTCGATCACGATGCAGGAGTAGTGGCTATCCGGTTGCCGGGTGCTCTGCACGGGCAATTCGACCACTGCGTCCTGGGCGATCAAAAAGCACAAAGAAGAAGACTGGTTGTTCCCACCAGCCAGGGAAAGAGACTCTCCGGCAGGGAGATCTCTTCTGTCGTCGGGAGATTGTGAGACGATTCCGCAGGGCTCCACCGGAGGTGTCGTCGTGCAGGTCGGCTCAGCGTTACCCTCGTCGGATTCTTTAGGTCCAGTGGCGACGTTCTGAAGATCCAGTCCCAAAAGCCCTGCTTTTATGCAGACGTCCCCCATTCATTCAGCCTAGCTTGTCAATCAACGCATGCTGAGTGGTGAGCGGGAAGGCTCACCACCTGGGCCAATCACTCCAGAGTGCGACCTGAGTTGGCAAGGCAACTCGGTCCAGGGTGTCTAAACCCCCTCCCACACCCCTGAGGTAACCCAGACAGAATGGCACCACTTTGGAGGGTCTCTGTCCAGAGGCCCGCCAAAAGTGGAACAAAGGGCTCAACCTTTGGTTTAGGAGTCACAGAGACAAACACAGACGCCATTTTACAACCCGAGTTCTGGCAGAAAATACCACTCGATAGACTTATTTAAGATAAGTAGATCGGTGGTACGTTGGAGATTAACGAAAAACAGTATCAATCTTCAACAATGGGACGGATCCCATAGGGTTATGCTCGGGGTCGAACATAACAAGTAGTTTCCACTGCCACCAGCCAAAACTCGACGAGGAGGGACGGGACAGTGCCCCCTCGAGTAACAGATCCAGGAGTAATCGAATTACCCCTACTAGCACGTCCACAATAAGATGGTTGGTACTAGTTCTGTTAGCAAATTTAGGTCTAGTAAAGCCAATGGTGACTTTACATGCCCGGGGAGACGGTAGTCAGTTCCCGGGTATGGAGTCTATGGTGGGGGGACCTGCTAGGGCGCCCCCGTGTCACGACACGTAGGGTGCAGAGTGACACACATAGAAAAACTTATGAGACCCTATGGAGTAAAAGACCCCATAGCCCATCGAACACATTGACATTTCAAAGGAATTACACACATACATGTCCAAGAGTGAGAGGAAAAGGGTCACACTCTTGGCAGGATGGAAAAAACAAACTCCAGAAATCCAGCAAAGCTGCTGGGGGACTCACTAGGTTAGGAAATTCAGCCTAAACAGAGAATTCTCCCTAACATTCATGCAATACATCCTGCGCAGCTGCATTTGGCCATAGCAGTATCCCTTCTGCCAACAGTAGACATCTAGCCCAACTGCTCGCCAGTTGCCCTTGAAGTGTCACCTTGCCACAACATTGTTGCTTAATTTTTCACTGTTCATTTAGTCAGATTGTTTGCATTCCACCACTTTTACTAGGCATGTCGCAGTCCTCTAGTCACATGTCTGACATGGCTATGGTAAAGTGGAGTGACTTTGTTACCTGGATATCATTTGTTCAAACATGTCCCTGTGCAATTGGACCATTTCGGACTGGCAGCTCCAGGTGAAGAATCTGACCTGTTTGAATTAGAAAAGCTATTACATGCGGGAACTGGACTGAATGAATAGGTGCTGCCCTCCTCTACATCTTCACTCAATAGCAATGGTACATGCCATCTGTGTGATGGCATGTGTGTTTCACCTGGCAATCACAGGCCAATGTGTGATGCCACTGCCAGGCAGCATGCAGAAAATGTGTTCATCTTCCATCTTGGTGTCATCAGTGTGTGCCATTTGCCTGCCCTTCATACGCAGTGAGGGTGCATGCATGGGAGGGTTTTAGTCATGTGGGACATGTGTCAAACAGGTACTGGTTCTCTTGCTTCTCAGCCCTCATTGTGTGCCATGGTGCTAATGCCTGTTTCCATTTCTTTGTTTTTATGTCTTTGCAGGGGAAGACGCACCTGATACTGCTGGGGTTGTGGAGATGGTGCAGACCCAGGAGGGGTCCGAGGGCCGACCAACCACCAGTGAGGGACGTGGTGTGGTGGTGGGTGAGAACCCACAAGTGCTGCAGGTCGTGCTCTCAAGGGGTGTCTCTGGCTGCACCTCCCCCGAGCTGTACTCAGGTGTTGATTCGGATGAGACCTACGTGCCGTCGCAGGTGAGTGTTCCAGGGAGGGATTCTGTTCTGTCCCACCCACCTGCACCAAGGTCAGAACTCTCAATGGGGATGTCAGTGTTGGCAGCTACGCCTTTGGTGGTTACGGATGCAGGGTCACACTCCGCGACATCTGATCCTGTTCCTGGGCCAGCAGATCAGAGGGGGAATGCAGTCCTGCAGCCTCAGGTAGTGCCGGCACAGCAAGGCGCAGTTCGCCTTGCCCCAGACAGGTGTGGTGCCCGCCGATGTGGTGGCCGTACGCCACCTGGCAATACCGCATGGGAGCAATCCATTTACGGTATGGCAACCCAACAGGCAGCATCATCCGAGATGATGGCTCAGGCCATGGATAGGGTGGCCACTTCCATGGTCCCCCCTGAAAGGCTGATGGAGCGACTAGAGCAGGCAACCGACTCCATCTGCCAGTCACACAGGGAGGACATGTTGGGGTCCGACAGGCGGGCGGCACTGGCGACTCTGCAGGAGGCCATCTCCATTGAGTCCCAGGGCCACAGGGAAGCCCTGAGGCAGGAGCTCCTTCACCTCAGGACGACTCTTGTTGAGCTTGAGGCTTCAACACACCAAAGGACAGAAAAGCAGCTGGAGCGTCTCACCCGTACGCTCTCAGCTGAGATGCAGGCAACGAGGGCGGAGGTCCGGGCATCCCGTGAGTTGTTGCATGGGGACCTCCGCACACTCATCCTCCAGAACCAGACCTACCACACCCGCATGCTTGCAGCCATGGAGGAGCAGACTAGGGCCTTGCGTGGGCTGCCTCCCATAGTGCAACCACCTCCGGATGCAGCTGCACAGGGTGATAATAGCGACAGCAGTGATACTCCCACAATAGGGTAGCCGTGTGGGCCATGAGCCCATGGAGGTGTTTTTTTTTTCCCAGGATTCACGCAGGTGGGTTCTGGTGTGCATCCTGTCCTCGGACCTCCTGGGTGGCCTCCCCAACCCCCCCGGGCCCATCAATGGCCATTTTTTATTTTTTTTTATTTTTATTTTTATTTTTATTTATTTTATTCCCAATTTTTTTGGGACGATTTGTTGGCTTCCGTGGTTCCTGTGTTTGCATACGCTGCATTGTGGCTGGGCACATGCAGACTTGTAATGTATTTGGTTCAGATGCTTGGGTTTGAGTCACACACACCCCTCCTGCTTCCCGTTTCCATGGGCTTGCAAAGGGTGTACCCAAGTGACAGTGAATTACACAGTGACGTTGGACTCCCATGAGCTGTGTGGGCAGTCTGTAGTCAATACTGTGTATACATTCCTAGTGCATATTGCTGTTGTGTTGTACACTGCATGTTGCATTGATGTGTAACTCATCTTCTGTGTCTACCTCCCAATTTGCAGGTCCCTTCCTCATGTCTACACAAGGACCTCTAGTCTGGAGATGGGGTACATGTTGGCAGCAGTGCACCTACAACTCTACATGGCGCCAACACTGCACAGTTGGTAGTGGTGGGAGTGCAGGCACTTCCAGGTGGTGAGACTACTAATATTTAACATTTGTGATGTCATGTTAATGGTAGTACGTGCTCAAGTTTGTTGTTGGTCTGGCATTACTGTGAGCATTTCAGGTGTTGCAAGTTTCTAATAGGGACACTGTACATTGTGACACTAGTGTCATGTTGTGGGGATTACTTTGTTTACCTGCAAATAGCATGACATGGCACGGTGTGTCGTGTGGCGGTGCTGGGGTTGGGTTGGCTGACATGGCACTGTCCTCTTGTTGCATTTTGCAAGTGGGTATTCATTTTAGCTGCTTGAATGTGTAACTTCACAAAACTGCATTGGTGGTGTCTGTGTGGGTAGGGATGCACACATTGTGACACTTCCAGGTGAACAATCTCAGGCTGATATGGTTTTCACGGTTCATTCTCCAGACATTCAGGATCAGTGTCAGGTTGAGTCATCATTGATTGTCAGATGGAATGTGCCAGGGCAGTGTGCACTCCACAGAGGTGTGATTTCTATGTGAAGTAATTAGCCACTAGCTGTGTACGGGCTGCCTCCCCCCGTGCCCTTTCCCCTCCCATGCGCAGCGGCTGTGCATGTGGTTGGGGATGTGGTGCCACCACCATGTCCACGGCCAGGCCCCGGCGTGTTGCAACGTTGTGCAGGACACATGCTGCCACTATGATCCTGCACACTACTGGGGGAGCGTACAACAGCTGCCCGCCAGAACGGTCAAGTGAGCGAAAGCGTGACTTCAGCACTCCGAATGTGCGCTCCACTATGCCCCGGGTTGTAATGTGGGCTGCGTTATATCTTACCTGGGGTGGCGTGGTGGGGTTCCGAATTGGCGTCATCATGTGGGGGCTGAGAGGGTAGGCACTGTCCCCTGTGGAGGTGGTGATTGGTATCATTGGTGGGGTTGTGACCTTGCTCAGTATCTGACATGCATGCATGTGCAGTGGCATTCATACTCACCAAGCAGCCATGTATCGCCATGCCGCCGAGCTTCTAGGTCCCGGCTTAGGGTGGACATTCAGTAAATGAAGCTGTCGTGGGTTGACCCGGGATAGTTGGCATATACTGAGGTGATGATTCCCTTGGCATTACATACTACCTGCACATTGATGGAATGCCAGTGCTTGCGGTTCCTATAGATGTGCTCAGATGCCCTGGGGGGACGTAGAGCCACATGGGTGCAGTCGATGGCACCTAGCACTTTGGGGAATCGTGCCACAGCGTAAAAATCCAGGGCGGCAGCATGCCTTTCTGCAGGGGTTCTGGGCAGGTATATGTGCCTGCGGACTGATGGGCATGCAGTGATGATGTTCAAGACCTGGTGTAGGCAGCGTGACTGGGTGGCCTGCGATACACCACCCACAATGGCACTTGTCCGCTGAAATGATCCAGTGGCTAAGAAGTGCAGTACATTGAGGACCTTCTCCAGGGGGCTGAGTGCTTGGGAGCACAGGGTGGGTGATGTGAGGTCATCCTCCCACTCACTCACCAGGTCCAGTATGATGTGTGGTGGAAACCTGTACCTCCCATGCACCTGGTCATCAGGCATACCGAAAAGGCTGGTTCTGGGTGTGAATATTCTGGCCCTGACTATCCTCCTCCTCCTCCTTTGGTAGGCCACGCCCACTGCTGCTAGGAACGGTATGTTCATCCTGGGTCTGAGCTTGTTATTTTGTTAGCGCGCAAATTAATACGTTGTGCGTGTTGTAGGCGAGCGTGTGACCCGCGCACCCCTGAAATCCAGTACCCAGTCCAATAGCGTGTGGAAATTTCCGTGCACCCCGGGATACAGGTGCGCTGACGTACTTGCGTGTGTAAGTGTCCGCGCACCCCTGATATACACGTACATATGCCAATCGCGTGTACGTGCACTTTTGTCTTATTACACGCAATGACACCCTGACGTGCTGTCCAATTACATGCGATGAGACTCTGACGTGCTGTCCAATTACATGCGATTAGACTCTGACGTGCTGTCCAATTACACGCAATGACACTCTGACGTGCAGTCTTTCCACGTGTGCTCTGTCATCACGTGCTGTGTGGGAAACACCCGTGCGGGTCACGTCACAGACGCGCTTACACGCTGAGGGCCTTTGGTCCAATAGATTCGCGTATGCGTGCTGACGCGCTTACGCGCTAAGGGCCTTTCCTTGATTTTCACACTGACGTGCAGGATTTTCACGTGCCAAATCACTCCATACCAAGCTGGCCACGCGTAAGCACACGGAAGACCACGCTCCTGCCCAGAAGGCCGAACTACTGCCCCCCAGAGCCCCGAGCACGCTCCCACCTGCCATCTGCTGCTGCCTGACTGCCTGCTGCCCACGTGCACTGCCATTTGCTGCCTGCACATCAGCCAGGGGTGCTGTTTCTGTGACCACCCCTGCTGGAACCGAAGACTCCCGACTGGAATTCCATCGCTCCACAGCCCAGCCCCAGGACCCAGTTGCCCACCCACTCCTGCCTCTGGGGTTGTCATGTCGGGGCAAACACCATCTCTGACCACTGACAACCCCCGGCCAGAGAGGCAGAGGGGCACCAGCTTCAGTGCCACCGAAGTTGGTGTCCTGGTGGAGCAAGTCCTGGGGCAGTATGATGCCCTCTTCGGAAGTTCCCGCGCCGACAAGGAAGGACGGACTCGGATCTGGACTGACATCGTGACTGCCATCAACGCGGAGGGGGTGGCAGTCCGGGACTTACAACATGTCAGGAAGCGCTGGGAGGACTTCAGGTCCAGGACCCTGAACAAGGCCCGGCGCCTCTTGAAGGCAGCGGATGCCAAGGGCGCCGGGGCCACTTGTCGGAAGAACAGATGGGGGTCCTGGAACGCATATCCCCAGCGCTCCACGTCCAGGTCCTAGAGAAGCAGACCCGTCTGGAGTCGAGCGGTGAGTGTACATGCATCCTGATTGTGAGCAGTGCGTGTGGTGATTATTCGGTATTGTGCAGGTTGCACATCTGTTTGTATGGGGTCGAGTATGGGTGGGGGTGTACAGGGCCGTGGGGCTGACACATGCGAGGGCTGTAATGTGTGAGACATGGATGGTGCTTGTGTGTGTGGGCTTGCATGGCAAATGCAGTTGTGCGTGCACACATGTTTGGATGAATGTGTATGTAAGTAGACATGTCCGTGATGTCAGGCATGTATGTTTTTTTCGGCTGCATGTATGAGCACTGTGTACATGTGCATGTGTGTGTATTTGACAAGGGTGCAACAGTGATGCAACATGGATGCATGTGACAGCGGTATGTGGAAGCCTGATTGGCAGATGTGACATGGATGCCCGTCTGAACAGTGCGACACTTGGCAGAGGTGTAGACATGCATGCAAGTGTGGTGGTGTGTGTACATGTGTGGTGCACTTCCTGTGTTGCATGTGATGTCTGGCTCCCCTTTGGCTGCTGATGCTGTTGTATGTGTAGGGATGGTGGTGGCAGTTGCGATATGGCTGTGGTATGGCTCATGTGTGCGAGTTGCAATGACATGTGTGTTGAGGATTGTGATGACATGTCTGAGGTTTGCCAATGCCACTCATGTGCAACTGTCATGTGTGTATGTGTCCATTGTACAGTGCCCTGATGCCTGTGTTTTGTTTCTCCCTGTCTGCAGCGTCAACTGATGAAGAGGGCGGAGAAGGTGCTGTGGAGCACAGCGGCGGGGATCCGACCGCCAGCCGGAGACGCAAGGCCCGGCTCCCCTCCCGTGTTGTCATCTCGTCGGGGAGTGAGGAGTCCGGGTCCGCGTCCCAGGCCGCAGCTGCCGGGGGGAGGTCCAAGAGGCGGAGGTTGCAGTTGGACTCCTCGGCAGCAGAAGGGGCAGCTGGGACCCCACAGGGCCCAACAGGGGAAGATGGCACGGAGTCATCCAGGTTGGTGGGGGGTTTGGTGGAGGAGGAGGCCGTGCAAGCACCAGAGACGGGGTCTGGAGGTGGGGATCCCACTGGTGCTAGTGGTGCAGTGCAGGACCAGGGACAGGAGGCAGCACAGGCCGCCGCGGAGGTGCCTGTGTGCAATCCTGTCCCCGATCCTGTCCCTGCATCATCTTGCACCAGCAGGGATGCCTACGTCCAGACCCGTTTTCAGGCAGGGGATGAGCTGACGTCAACTGGCCTTCCTCTGCCTGCAGACGTGGCCATCCAGGTCCGGGTTGAGCCTGTCCTGGCTGGTGTGGCGTTGCGTCAACGGGCCATGCGAGGTGACCTGCAGTCTTTTCATGGAGAGACTGCACGTCATCTCGAATGGCTCGTTGACCACGTCAGCCTGCTGGGACAGGTCACCCAGGCCGGATTCCTCCGTCTGATGGGGCTTGCTCCAACCCCCTCCTCAACTGGTCCCCCTCCGCGCCAGTCGTCCTCTGTGCCATCTTCCCACCCATCAGTCACCTGGGTGCCCTGTGGAGCTGCCTCTGACGGTGCGGCCAGGCTGGTGGAGGAGGCATCCCTGCCACAGTCGGGATCGGAGGTCCAGCAGGGGTGGCCACATCAACAACTGCACCCCTGCCGGCAGAGGATGTGCAGGCAGCAGGAGGCAGTGCACGGGCAGAGGCAGAGCAGCAGCAACATGGTGGGAGACATGAAGGCTCGGGGCATTCGACATCGGAGGGGCAGGCATCGGCCGGAGGGCAGGGGGACCCAGGACAGAGAGTGTCTTCCGTGTGGCAGCGGTTGGGCCACGCCATAGGTGCGGAGCGGCGGCGGGCGGAAGAGGCGCGGCTCACAATGGTCAGGGCAGAGAACTCCATGCGGAGGGCCCTGAGGCGGGCCGAGTGCCTTGAGGCAATCCGCAGGGGGTTGGAGGAGGACACGGCGTCGTCCCTGCGGACCCTCGAGGCCATGGAACTGGACCGCCTCCGGGACATCGAACAGGAGTTCGATGATGCCCTGGCCCGGGACACCACGGAGTGAGCCGCTGGACTTGCCCGCCGCCTTTGTATATAGTTCTTTAGTTTTAGGTTTCCTTTCTTTCTTATTATGATTTGGAGTCGACGGACACTGCTCCACTTTATCTATATAGTTGATTTTTAGGTAGGTTTTTTAGTAGGTTTCCTTTGTTCAGTTGGGCTCATGGACCCTTGGTAGTTTCTTACATAGTTCTTTGTTGCATGGAGATTTTTTTACATTTGAATTTGGGCGACATTTTTTTGGATTCTGATTTGCATTTTTTTTTTTATACACGGACATGCAGCTTTTTTTTCTCATCCCCATTATAGTTTGTTTCCTTTCTTTAGCATTCTTTATTTGTTTAAATACAATTTTGGTTTCCATACTTCACTGTGTGGTATCATCTCATTGGTTTCATGCATGTCATGTTGGGTGTTTTCCCATTCAATTGCAACCATTGTGTGTGACGGACATGGGTTCATTAGCTTCATTAACATTGGGGGTGTAACATGTGATTTCCATTTCCATGTGGGTGAATGGGTTACTTGGTAGGGCTTTTTGGCTGTGGAGGCTGACCATTACGCACATGATTGGGGATTGTGAATACCTGGTGGGGGCTGCCCGTGGTGCCAGGGGGGTGGGGGTGGTGGGAGACATGGGTGGGGGCCTGGTGGGGGCTGCCCATGGTGGCAGGGGGGTGGGGGTGGTGGGAGACATGAGTGGGGGCCTGGTGGAGGCTGCCCCTGGTGGCTGGGGGGTGAGGGTGCAGGGGGACATGAGTGGGGGCCTGGTGGGGGCTGCCCATGGTGGCAGGGGGGTGGGGGTGCAGGGGGACATGAGTGGGGGCCTGGTGGAGGCTGCCCCTGCACTGCTGGGGGCTGGGGGTGGTGGGAGACATGGGTGGGGGCCTGGTCGGGGCTGCCCATGGTGGCAGGGGGGTGGGGGTGGTGGAAGACATGAGTGTGGGCCTGGTGGAGGGTGACCCTGGTGGCTGGGGGTGGGGGTGGTGGGAGACATGAGTGGGGGCCTGGTGGAGGCTGCCCATGGTGGCAGGTGGGTGGGGGTGGTGGGAGACATGGGTGGGGGCCTGGTGGGGGCTGCCCATGGTGGCAGGGGGGTGGGGGTGGTGGGAGACATGAGTGGGGGCCTGGTGGAGGCTGCCCCTGGTGGCTGGGGGGTGGGGGTGGTGGGAGACACGAGTGGGGGCCTGGTGGAGGCTGCCCATGGTGGCAGGGGGGTGGGGGTGGTGGGAGACATGAGTGGGGGCCTGGTGGAGGGTGACCCTGGATGCTGGGGGGTGGGGGTGCAGGGGGACATGAGTGGGGGCCTGGTGGGGGCTGCCCATGGTGGCAGGGGGGTGGGGGTGGTGGGAGACATGAGTGGGGGCCTGGTGGAGGCTGCCCCTGCACTGCTGGGGGGTGGGGGTGGTGGGAGACATGAGTGGGGGCCTGGTGGAAGCTGCCCCTGCACTGCTGGGGGGTGGGGGTGGTGGGAGACATGGGTGGGGGCCTGGTGGGGGCTGCCCATTGTGGCAGGGGCGTGGGGGTGGTGGGAGACATGAGTGGGGGCCTGGTGGAGGGTGACCCTGGTGGCTGGGGGTGGGGTGGTGGGAGACATGAGTGGGGGCCTGGTGGAGGCTGCCCATGGTGGCAGGGGGGTGGGGGTGGTGGGAGACATGGGTGGGGGCCTGGTGGGGGCTGCCCATGGTGGCAGGGGGGTGGGAGTGGTGGGAGACATGAGTGGGGGCCTGGTGGGGGCTGCCCATGGTGGCAGGGGGGTGGGGGTGGTGGGAGACATGAGTGGGGGCCTGGTGGAGGGTGACCCTGGATGCTGGGGGGTGGGGGTGCAGGGGGACATGAGTGGGGGCCTTGTGGGGGCTGCCCATGGTAGCAGGGGGGTGGGGGTGGTGGGAGACATGAGTGGGGGCCTGGTGGAGGCTGCCCATGGTGGCAGGGGGGTGGGGGTGGTGGGAGACATGGGTGGGGGCCTGGTGGAGGGTGACCCTGGATGCTGGGGGGTGGGGGTGCAGGGGGACATGAGTGGGGGCCTTGTGGGGGCTGCCCATGGTAGCAGGGGGGTGGGGGTGGTGGGAGACATGAGTGGGGGCCTGGTGGAGGCTGCCCATGGTGGCAGGGGGGTGGGGGTGGTGGGAGACATGGGTGGGGGCCTGGTGGGGGCTGCCCATGGTGGCAGGGGGGTGGGGGTGGTGGGAGACATGAGTGGGGGCCTGGTGGAGGCTGCCCCTGGTGGCTGGGGGGTGGGGGTGGTGGGAGACATGAGTGTGGGCCTGGTGGAGGCTGCCCATGGTGGCAGGGAGGTGGGGGTGGTGGGAGACATGGGTGGGGGCCTGGTGGGGGCTGCCCCTGGTGGCAGGGGGGTGGGGGTGGTGGGAGACATGAGTGGGGGACTGGTGGAGGCTGCCCATGGTGGCAGGGGGGTGGGGGTGGTGGGAGACATGGGTGGGGGCCTGGTGGGAGCTGCCCATTGTGGCAAGGGGGTGGGGGTGGTGGGAGACATGAGTGGGGGCCTGGTGGTGGGTCCCCCTAGTGGCTGGGGGGTGGGGGTGGTGGGAGACATGCATTGTTGATCAGTAGTGCAAGGTGACATGTGGGTTGGCTGGGGGGCATGCCCATGGTGGATGGGCTGCCTGCGGGACATGAGCATGGGTGCAGGGTAGTCCCCCGTGGTGTGGGCTGCCTGCAGGGTCCGTGGAGGTTGTGGAGCGTACACCTGGGAGGGCCCACACGGCCAATTCACGTGTGGTACTCCCCAGAACCCCTGAAATACACATACCCTGCTGAAATCGTGTGTGGAACTTCCCGCGCACCCCTGAAATACACATACCTTGCTAAAATCGCGTGTGGAAATTCCCGCGCACCCCTGAAATACACGTACCCTGCTCGCACTGGGCCAATCGCGTGTGGAACTTCCCGCGCACCCCTGAAATACACGTACCCTGATGAAATCGCGTGTGGAACTTCCCGCGCACCCGTGAAATACACATACCTTGCTGAAATCGCGTGTGGAACTTCCCGCGCACCCCTGCAATGCACGTACCCTGATGAAATCGCGTGTGGAACTTCCCGCGCACCCCTGAAATACACGTACCCTGCTGAAATCTCGTGTGGAACTTCCCGCGCACCCCTGAAATACACATACCTTGCTGAAATCGCGTGTGGAAATTCCCGCGCACCCCTGAAATACACGTACCCTGCTCGCACTGGGCCAATCGCGTGTGGAACTTCCCGCGCACCCCTGAAATACACATACCTTGCTGGAATCGCGTGTGGAAATTCCCGCGCACACCTGAAATACACGTACCCTGCTCGCACTGGGCCAATCGCGTGTGGAACTTCCCACGCACCCCTGAAATACACGTACCCTGCTGAAATCGCGTGTGGAACTTCCCGCGCACCCCTGAAATACACGTACCCGGCCAAATCGCGTGTGAGACTTCCCGCGCACCCCGGTATACACGCACACGTATTTTTTGTCAGCGGCTGTCCTTGTTTGTGGGTACCCCTTTGCACGTCATTTGTCCTGGAGGGCCACAGTATAGGACATTCATCATGGCAGTATATAGGTGCTATTTGTTGGCGCACCTTTTGGCGCACATTTCTTACAGCCGCAGAGACGCTACCGCCTGCTTTCTTGTGGCGGTCGTGTTTGTGCCTGTGCGCTGGTTTGAGCGTGCGCTTTTTTCCCCTATTCTATTCCATGAATACGTGTTGTAGGCGAGCGTGTGGGCGTTCTGCGCACTTGTGCCCTGTACTTCCCCCGTGACGCCCACGTTTTGGCAAGTTGTTCCCCATTCCGAGTGTTACACCCGTGTTCCGCCTACTTTTGTTGCGTGCGCCGCGCTATGTGCGATTTTCGCTGTGGCCTGTGCGATTTTCGCTGTGACCTGGCGCACGCTGTTAGATGGCCTGTGCGCCAACGTGCGCTGCGCACTTTTTTATCGCACATCCGCTGGTTTTCTCGCGCACGGCCTTCCATGAATCGATGTGCGCTGCTTTTCGTGCGATTTTCGCACTTGCACTGCGATTTTCGCTATTCCACTGCGATTCGCACATTTTTGCCCACTTGCGCCGCGCTAATTATTCCATGAATCGGCCTGAAAAGCTCCACGATGGCAAATATGGTGCTAGTCATGATAAAAAAAGAAAGCAGACTGCAAGTGACTGTGTGTGCAATAGAGAAATGAAAACTCTGGCAGCCCCGAGCTGACCCTCGGATGCCTGCGAGCAACGTGTAAATTACCTCGGAGAAAAAAAAACTCAACTACGTGGACTTGCTTCGAGATCATTTGGCCACACCCACTGAAGGGGAGGTCCGCATTTAAACTAGAGGCTGCGTGCCATCAGCGCACACTCCTCAGCAATTGGCCTCTCAAGTGGCCTGTTTAGCCTGGGAATGCTGGTGCCTGATGTTTATACCTGCGAGCAACGTGTAATTTACCTCGGAGAAAAAAAACCTCAACTATCTGGACTTGCTTCAAGATCATTTGGTGACTGACAACATTCTTTAAGTAATTTATAGATGACCTAAATAATGCTATAATGTGCTAAAAGCGTTTCTTTTTCGTTTACATTTAGGCCACGCCCACTGAACGGGAAAGTCCGCATTTAAACTAG
Organism: Ambystoma mexicanum; assembly: GCF_040938575.1. NCBI lineage: Eukaryota > Metazoa > Chordata > Amphibia > Caudata > Ambystomatidae > Ambystoma > Ambystoma mexicanum. Next base: position 921,423,344 of record NC_090941.1, read on the forward strand.
AGGCTGTGCGCCATCAGCGCGCGCGCCTCAGCAAGTGGCCTCTCAAGTGGCCTGTTTAGCCAGTTTGGTCTGTAATACAAGCTTGATATAAAAGTTCACACGAGAATCACATTGAGGCAGTGGTTTACAAGGCAATGTACTCAAGGAATTAGAGTGTGCTCAAGCATGCTCGATAGGAGATGGTGACACTAAGACAGAAAATAAGGAGGCGACTATCGACCCCTTGCAATCTTTGTTTTGCAAAGGGGATTAAGACATCTTTATAAATTATGTGAACTCCTTAGATAGTAAGAGTATGTCAGTAAGTGACCTGTACACAGACACGCCTCCAATCTTTGCCACTGGAGAAATGTCCCTACTATGTCTTACCCAACACCTTAAAACCATAGAGGAATCCGCTAATAAGTGTGAATGCAATCCTATATGTGACACGTTGAAATCGGACATCATGATAGATGAGATAAAAAAGCACTCATGCTTCCTCAAAAAAATAATTATGGCACTAACAGCCTTACCTGATTTATGTTGGCTGTTGATGGCAGAATGGCATGTTAAATCAAAACAAGTGGCCAACAAGGGCTTAAAAGACATGCCACTTCCAGGGCTAGATTCAATTGAGAAGAATAAAGTAAATCTAGTTTTGGACATAGTGGACTCACTCGCCTCAACTCAGAAAGAGGATGGAGGGACAAATGCTCCACAAAAGGCTTTTATCGACTCAGGGAACTTAAACAAAAGTATTTATGTTACGAGAGAAAACTCCAACTTCCCAGAGCCAAGAACATCCAAGAGAAAAGAAAAAAAAGAGATGAAGAGAAAGAAAAATATGAATGCTAATATTAACTTAAATATGTCTTCTAGGAAATTCATGCATGGCATTGATTTAAGAGAAGACATAGCAGAGTTTAATAAAGAAAGAGAGATTCTGGAGGCTAGAAAGGAATGTGAGGATGGAAGTGAATCTGGAGGTGATCCAACTACTAATAAGTCTAAAAGGAAAGCAAACCTCTTAGGGGCCTATGAAGACGACAATTACATTGATGGCACCAATAACTTATTCGATGTCATGAAGCAGAACAAGATGGAGATAAGAATAGATAGAAATCTCAAAACATTGGAACAAGGGATATTATACATTTTTGACATCTTTAAAAATCCAGAGTCTAAGTCATGCCCTAACACTCCAATATCGGTAAAATCTGCACCATCCTCATCTATACCACCCTCATCTATAAATTGAAATGGAAAATCTATAATTATGGTAGAGGACCATTGCATAGAAAAAGTGGGAGTTAGTGAGCCTGAACGGGAGGATGGATTAAAAAATCGTTTTCCGAATCCCTCCAATGACGGTATAAGAGATTCTCCCCATACATCTGCAAAAAAAGATGCGGACACTAGAAAAAGCTTAAATGAGGTTGGAATGGATGATGCTGGGTTACGAAAGAATGTTGAAGACCAAAAGAAAGAGATGGATGAAACATTATTAAATGGAATAATTGAAGCTACAGTGGAAAAGAAATTAAAAGAAAGTCTAGTTGAGACATCTAAAGGGGCCCTTCCGACTACAGATAAATCCTCTGCCCATATTAATTTCTATGCTGAAATAGGGAGATAGAGAGAAGATTGGAAGTCGCCAGAAAATCAATTTATAGAAACCCAAGAGAGGAAAGAGATATTATGCCCTGTCATGGGCATACTAACAGTGATCAATTGATTGGCTGGCAAGCACATGAGAGGGGAAAGCTTGTTCCTTTAGGGATCCTGTATTCCTGAATGAACTGAGTTTAGTCCTCTATTATGTGTTTGAAGATGGTGGTCCCCGCTCACTTTATAGGCCATATGTGTTAAAAATGTTTAGTTCAGTTCATGAACTAAGATTTATCACATCGGTGGATAAGATTTATCACATCGGTGGATATTCAACTAATGGATTACATACATAACTTTTGCTATGATTATGTTAGGCTGGTAATTCAATCGCCATTAGTAAGATCTTTATTATTAAAAGAGGCGGGTCATTGCAGAAAAAGGGGTTTGGCATCATGCCATTTATAGATAACTATGCCATAAATCACGAAACACCTATAATGGCAAAGGGAATCGACTTGAACAATAAACGTGTCAATCCCCTACCCAACCAATTGGAAGATCTTAAGTATGGTGAAGTGATTAAGAATCAATTTAAGGATATGCAGGAATGGCGCTGGTTGGCTCTATCCTTGAGGGACTCGATAGAGCAACTCAAGCAGGTACAAAAGCCTCTTTAGCAAAGATTACCAGCTGAAATTAGTGTCAAGGAACATTAGGGGCTATACGCATTTAACAACAGATCATGGCACATGTACCTCACTAATCTGGTATGATTTTATCATGCTCCAGTAAACATGGGCAACAGGTTGTTTATCTGTAGATGGTTTTAGTACCATATGCTTATTAGGAACCAAGGGACTTTGGGGACGCCCGAGAGGAGGTATGGCATTAGCATACAGAAATACTCCTGAAATAATAATGGTCTATTCTGAAAAGATTCTGGACTGTGCAATTGTTGCTAGTTTTAGGCTTGTTAAAATTGACTGTATAATTCTGATACTCATGATTAATATCTATTGGAATAGTTGTGCGGTCAAGGATGAACACTTGGTGATATTATTGCAGGTCCTAAACTCAAGAATTGGCACATGGCTGGATGAGAATCCTTTAGGTGAGATCATTATAGCCGGAGATCTGAATGGCGATTGTAATATAGAAAAACATGAGATGATTAATATATATCAAACTCTCGCCTGAGGAATCACATTGAATCGAGTAAAAAAAACAAAGGCTGTTTGTGGGTAGAATATGGTGTATGTTGGGGTTTGTCACCAATGTATAATAGAACACCTAAATGGAAAGCTAGAGGAGTTCAGTCCATTATAGACTATATCTTTGCTAGGAAACAAGTGATTTTATTATGTAACAACATAGAAGTAATCGAACATCCAAACAATGATCATGCCATGTTAAGTTTGGTTTTGCCATGGATTCTAAAGTGTGCAGATACGGTATACTTTACTGAAGTTGTTGAAGTCTTGAATCAATGTAACAGGGTAAAGTGTACTCCAAGAAAGATAGCACAATTTAACACAGTGTTGATTCATGACTATGACTGTTCAAATTATGATAAAAAAGTATTTATGTATTCTGTAGAGATCTTCAAAGATTATGTAGACACAACAATTCAACAGAGTTTGATTCTTAGCAATAGGCATTATTGCAATACAAAAGTACATACGCATAATTACGATCATGAGGATAAGGCTGCCAAAGTAAACTATAGAAAAGATATTCGTATGATAAAAAAGAGTAATTGTGATATAGAAATGATAAAGATTCTGGTAAAACAATGGAAACAAGCATATAGAAACTGGAACACAGCTTCCAGATCTTTCAGGTCTCAAAAAGATGGTAAAAGTATGCTTCTGGCAATGAATGAAAGCAACTATAGGAGCTACTGGGCGATCATTAATAGGATGTATAAGTCCCAATCTCATATTCAAACTAATCCGATTGATGGAACTATATGGATGGACTTTTTTGGCAATCTGTATAAAAAGTCTGCTGAATCTTGGGATTCCAAGGGGTGTTTAGAAATAATATGGTCTCTTGATACATCTATTGAAAACATATCAAAAGCAATTAGGAAAGCAAAAATAGACAAGCATTCCAGGCCCCAATCTTTTATTTTTTGCAAATTTGAAAAGTAATGTGTTGATTTGGTCCATAATACTTAAGATACTATTTGGGGATATATGTGTAAAAAAAGGCAACAGATTATGCCCAAATAACTATAGACCTATCAGTCTTATGAACACAGAATCTAAAATATTTGCAGCTTTAGTGTTGGAAAATCTAACAGAGTGGATAGATCAAAAAACAATTTTTTACTATAGACAGGATTTAGGAGTAAAATTGGTACAGATGCAGGAGGCCTCCTAATGATGCAACTATTGAGCGAAGTAAAAAGAAAAACAACAAATAATTTATACATAGCAGCAATGGACCTCACAAAAGCTTTTGACCTGGTGGATCACCCGAAATTATGGCAAACACTAATAGCACTAGGTATTGATGAAGGGTTACTTAATATCTTAATTTCTCTATATTCAAACACAGTTATGAGAGTAAGACTGAATAATAGGGGTATGATGTCTGACATAATTGAAACCCAAAATGGGCTGAAACAGGGCTCTAGGCTAGCCACAATTCTTTTTAAAATCTATGCATCGCAGGCAGGAAAAGCATTAAATCAACGAGGGCTAGAAGCACAGAAAATTGGTGAGGAAACAATACAGTGGGTAGCATACGCAGATGACTTAATTCTGCCCGACTGCACTAAGATTGGTTTACAGAGAATGATAAGAGCGTTTGAGGAATTCATTACAGAGAGAAAATTAGTAATTTATCCAAGCAAAACTACGATATTCTCTGCAGGTAATAAAAGAGCCAGGCTCTCTGATATGTCATGGGTTTGATGTGGTGAGAGAATCAGTCCTCAGACATAAATGCACAATCTGGGCTATCTGTTTAGTAGTATGAACTCCTTTACGGTCCAGAAAGACGTAATGATGGTAAAAGCCAAAGAGTCAATAAACCAAATAAGAGCAATAGAAAGAAAACACAGTAAATTCACATTAGAACCCTGTATTAATTTCTATAGGCTAGAAGCCATACCTAGACTCATATATGGTTTAGAATTTTGGCCCATTGAACTCAGTCCATTTGTAAGGAAAATTGAATCATTGATTTGGAAGAAAATTCTGTATTTCATTCCGAATTGCGTCCCATTAGAAGTGTTAAGATACAAATTGGGTCTACATTCCATTCTTAGTTTAATGTACACGAAGAAAATAAGGCCCTTGAGAAATGTTTAATGGCTGAAAAGGGCTTTCTCTACTTTCACCTAAATGTTGAGACAAATAATAATAATAATGTCTTTAATGTGATTTAGTTTAAATAATAAACTTTACACATATACATCTTATCAATATAAACCATGTAGAAATCAAAATTACAATGCAATATAAAAAAGATCTTCATATAAAAACAATACAAAATAGTTACATTCAAAAAATAAATCATTCGCTGTCTCTTAAATTTATCATCAATTTGAGCCACACATACTGATCGTCCTTGCCTCATAGTCATAATAAATTATATCACAGGGTATAACCTCCTTAACAATAACTCAATTTCCATAATAAAACAGGGCCTAGCCAAATCCTAGCAATCCTCATATAGATATGCCCAGCTTGACTTCCACCTTTAACCAGATAGTATAAAGTGCAGTTAACAAGCGCATGCTATTGGTATTGACACAATGATTCCAGAACAGCATATTCCCTATAGTCTCCCAATTATGAACATGCTTTCCCAGATGTAATTTTATGTCGTCCATCATTGCCTGACATTCCGTAAGCACATGCTTAGCTGTCTCAGGAAATTCCTGGTTCTTACAGAGACGACAATAGCATTGTTCTTTGGGTATCTTATCTATCACCCCCGTAGTCATCTTTATAGGAAGGTGTTCAACTCTTAGTAAAAGTATAAATCTCCTGAGCCTATGGGGCGGGCATATCGACAGATATTTCTGTGGTTTCTTAAATGAGTATAACCTAGTTTGCACAAAGTTATACCTTTTTAGCTTACAAAGATGTTCGTAATTCTCGAGCCAGTCCCATAGCTCTACCCGTCTCCCCATGAGAGACTGCATGGCCTCCGTATAAGGCCCTTCTCGATGCCTCCAGCAGATATCCTTAAGCAGCTGTTCCATTTGATTTTTAAATTCACTAATGGTGCTTTCATTATTACTTTTCAGAGAAAACGTCATTAATAGGGCATTTCCCGTACCGTTCACCATTTTTAAATAGAGCCCAGCTCTCTTCTTCAATACCTGCACTTTTAACAATATTAGTCCCAGCTAAAGTGTTAGCACAGACATAGGAATACATGCCTGAAGTCTCAGTATCTTCCTCCAAAATCTTCCCTCTATAAGTTGTAACCAGTTTAATTCCATTTTAATCAAGGATTCAAGGCCATATACCATCATGGGAGAAATAACTTGAATGTAAAGATGACGGGTTCCCCATAGAGTAAAACCTCCCTGTTTATTTGTGAAGCTTTTAAAGAGGGCTGTAATTTGTGCTGCTCTTATTTTTCGATTACGTTTGCATATGAAATAGTCACCTTTGGGTTCAAACTCTATCCCGAGGTATTTATATACCGGGACATATGAAATTTCAGCACTATCAATGCGAAGTAAGACACGTGCGGATCATTTGCTTGTATATCTCATTACGTGTGTTTTCTCAACATTAATAGTGAGCCCATTATGTTCAGAATATTCCCAGAGGGCTATAGCTGATTGGCGTAAGCCACTAATAGTGTGATCGAGTATAACCAAATCATCAGCATATGCAAGTACCAAACAGGGGGTTTTACCTATGCTGGGAGGGCAATTTTTTGCCAAAACTATTTTGGAAGAGATGTCATGTACATATAGATTGTATACAAGGGGGGCAGTCACGCATCCTTGTTTAACCCCTCTATTCTGTAAGACTTCTTCCGACATGCAACCTTCCTGATCTAGTTTTAATTTCACCTTAGTGTTCTGGTGTAACAGCCTAAAATAATATAGTAGATCTTCTGGGCAGCCTAGTTTTTGTAACTTCAACCAAAGTTGTTCTCGGGGAATGGAATCAAACGCTGCTTTGAAATCAACGTAGAGTGCATAAAGGGGAGGTTGCCCACTTTGTAAAGCCCTACTACGCATATAGTCAATAACCAAAAGGTTGTGGATAGTAGAATAACCTTGTCTAAAACCGCATTGAAACTTACATAGAATGTTGGCCTGATCAACCCATTGCTGAAGTTTTTTCAATAAGAGTGAAGCAAATATTTTACTCGTGATGTCCAACATAGAGAGTAGTCTATAATTATTAGGATCCATTTGATTGCTATTTTTTAAATATTGGTATTAAGATGGCCGATTGCCAAGAGCTCGGGATTTTTCCTGCCCTCAAAATCTTCGAAAATAAGATGTTCATTAGAATAGCCCAAAAATCCGGATTGCTCTTTATTACAATGTTGGCCAACCCATTTGGTCCAGGTGCCCTGGAGGATTTCAGTAATTTGATCGTAGACAAAATGGATTCATAGGATATGTCTATGGTGGGATCAACCCATCGCAGTCAACTCCTCACATTTAAGCATTACGCTTCTCCAGAAACCTGGTCCACTCTGCGCTGGAGATAGGGTTAGCTAGCTGCTGTGTCTTGTTCCCCCTAGCTTCATTAAGAAGTGCCCATATGCTACTAGTTTTCCGAGAGCAGATAGTCTGCACTAACCTTTGCCAGGATTTTTTTTTTTTTTTATTTGTATATAATTGTATTACAATTTTTACAAATTCTGTCCAAATTTTTATATCCTTGTTTCCTGTTTTCCTTTGGGACTGTCCTGAAATTTTCTGTTCAATGGGATGTTTGAAAGCTCTCTGTTATTTCTTTTTCGTCCAGCTTCAATTTTTCCAAGAAGGTCGCTGTGGCCACCGTCAAAGATGCGGAATTGCCGCACATTAGCATATTCCACCAGGTTTCTTCGTTTGCCGTTTGATACCGATCTTTGAGTGGTTTGAGATGGATAGTTCGCATGGTTGCCGTTCCTGCGCAGTGAAGAAGAAGATGGCGTAGTGTTTCGGTTTCCCTCTGCTCACAATATCTACAGTTTTTGGTTGTCGACTGTTTTCTTCGAAAGAGAATCTCATTGGTTTTCAATATGTTTAGCCTTGCTCTCAAGAAAGTTGTTCTCAGTCGTTTGTCTGGGAACTTTTTTAGGTAATTTCTGACTTCATCTACTTTTTGGGTGTTCATAGTGTGATGTGTTGTAATTGTGAGTTCTTCTGTCTTATCTAAAGTCTCAATCCAGTCTTGTATTTTCAGTTTTTTCTTTACTTTTTCCGGGATCCGTTCTATTTCCCATTCAGAACATCCAATTTTTTCCGCTTGTTCCAATAGTCTGCTGTACCAACTTGATAGCATTGGGTTTGTTTCACTCTTCATCTCTTGATATATTATCTCCAGTATTTTAGGACGCGGCTGCCTTATGATTTTACCCAGGAATAGGAGACTGTTTCTTGTTACCAAAGATTCCAATGATTGGAGACTCAATTCGCATCGAATGATTGTCGCAGAAGTGGAATTTGGAAGATGTAGTACTCTCCGCCAAAATATACCTTCTAATTTAGCCCACAATGACTTTGGCAGGTATAGCATGGCCTCGGCTCCATAGGTCAAAGTTGGACCTACCTTTGCTCTATAGAAGTTTATTAATGGGAGGATTGAAAATTTCCCAAATTTTCTGTCCAAGGATATTGCCTGAGCTGCTAACATTTTTGTTTTGGAGATCAGATGCTCTTGCATAGATCTTTCAATTTTGCTCGACGATAGTTTTACCCCTAAGTAGGTACAGCTTTTCACTATTTCCAGTGGCTCCGAGTTTGCGAACCATTTCTTTTTTTTTTTTGTTCTCGCAGGTTTTTCTAAGATCAGGATTTTTGTTTTAGATGTATTAAGTTCCAAGTCGTTTTTAGTCAGGTAGGCTGTGAGGCTGTCTATTTGTCTCTGTAGACCAATTGCTGTTTGATCTAGCAATAAGATGTCGTCTGCATACAGCAATCTTGTCACTTTTGAGTCGCCTATTTGAGGAGGAAATGATCTGGTGTCATTTTCGGGATCTGCAATGTCCGCCATGTAGGCCTTATATAGTGCCGGTGCCAGGGGGCAGCCTTGTTTCACCCCTCTGTTTGTTTTTATATTTTCCGACAACAAGCCTGCTTCATTGAGTCGAATTTTGATCGATGTTCCACTATATAGCGCTTTTACTTGAGCGAGAATGGCTGATGGACATTTTTGTTTCTCCAGTTTTTTCCATAGTTTTTTTCTGTTTACACGATCAAAAGCTTGCACCAGATCAATTGAAGCAATGAATATTGGTGGTTGCCCCTCGAAGACCTTTGATTTTAGTATGCTGGTCAGCATAATATTTACCGACGTTCCCAGGTTCTTCTCGAATCCTGATTGAAAGGGGTCAGTTGTTTTTGCCTCTTTTTGCCATATCTGAAGTTCGTCCAACAACAATGATCCGTAAAGTTTGCCGAGTACATCTAGAAGTGCAATTGGCCTGTAGTTTCTCGGATCGTCTCTTGGGCCCTTTTTGTAAATTGGGACGATGTTTGCAGTCTTCCATGTCTCCGGAATAGTTCTCGAAATCCTAGATCTCCTAAAGATTTCTGCTATTAATGGAGCCCAATTTTCTGGGTCCTGCTTCAGAATGGCGCTGGAGATGCCATCCGGTCCGGGGGCCCAAGAGTTGTTCAGTTTCTTAATCTTAGACAAAATGTCCTTCTCTGAGCATACTATCCAGTTGACCTCTTCTTGGATAATCGATGTTACTTCTCCTGGAGTGGGGTCATTGTATAGGTCAGTGAAATGGTCACTCCATTTTTCTTCTGCGACACTGTTTGTAGTTCTTGCGTCCATGGGCGAGATTTTATGTTTTACGATTGTCCAAAAATCTCTTGAATTCCTTTTACAAACTGCTCTCAACATGTTCTCTGCGTCCGTCTGGTATAATTTCCATCGTGTCGCTTGTAGCCAGGATTTATACAATTTTTTAGTTTTGGATGCCAGGTCTACGTTAGTTTGTGTTGGATTTGTTCGTGCAAGCCGAATCACCTTTCTTAGATTTGATTTCTTTGCTCTCAATTCCTCATTGTGAGTATGTAAATGAGTTTTATCATCTACTCTTTTACGTCGTGGATGGAGATAAGGGATCAAGAGAGGCGTGTAATCCAAGTTTGCTTTCAATGTATTTAAGGTCGTTTGTCCATTATAGGCTGCCGTGATGGAAGTTATGCCTTCTGTTGTAATTTTCAATCGGTTTCCTTGTTGGTTTAGTTCCAGATTTTTCGACATTGTCACCGGCACCTTTTTTTTTGCTGGCCATGTTACGGTTAGTAAATTATGATCACTGGCCGTGGTCTTCACTACCTTGAAGCTTGTGGTTAGGAAATATAATTCTTTAGAGGCAAAGATGTAGTCAATTGTACTTCTTTTGCCCGCACTTTCCCATGTTGGAATTCTGGATTTGGCTGAATCAAGGGAGTTTAAATTGTACAAATCCCTGGAGTCCATCAGTTTGACCCATGCTGCACCTCTCGTTGTTGATTGAGTGTTGCTCGTGTTGTGCGTTGGTCTTTCTTTCTCCGATACCGGGCAAGAGGCGTTTAAGTCGCCACATATCAGGATGTGGTCCATATCATACATCTCTGTTGTATCTGTAAGGATTTTTTCCACCTTATTTAGAAAGTTTTTTGTCTTTGTTATTGACGGATTCCAGTAGATGTTTAGTACCAGGATAAGCTCCTGCCTTGGTTTTTTTTTTTGCCGGGGGTCCTCTTTATTCCATTCCAGCAATGTCGCCTGAATTGTCAGGGATGATATCAGGTTATGAACTATTCTAAGCACTCCGCCAGTTTTTACAGCTGTCAACAAGCCTGAGGTAGGACGTCCTCGTGTTCCTTTTTGTGCCGACGAGAGTGATACTTCAAAACCATCCAGGCTCGGTTGAGATAATAACCAGGTCTCCTGCAAAGTTATAAGGTCAAAAAGGCCCAGGTTGACATCTCCTGAATGAGTCAGGTGAATGTGGCCTCTTGTGTTCCAGGAGCCGAGAATGATGTTTTGATCCGGTTCTTTGCCCTCGTGTAGCTCCTTTAACGTCTCTCCAACAAAATTGTCAGATTGACGATTTGATTGCTATTTCCTCACGTATTTTGTTAGTGCTGTAGAAATCCATGCCCATTTGTTGGTGTTTTTTTCTATTTCTTGCGTCTGGATCTGTGTTGATGTGTTTCTACATGTGATACGTTTATCTTTTTCTCTGCCAGACTGTGTCAGAAACGGCCCTTTCGGGTATTTTGGGGGTAGTCTTTGTGATTTCTTATCATTTTGTATCCGGTTGTCTTGGGCTGAAGAATTTTCTTTGATCTTGTCTCTTTCTTTGTCCTTTTTCTTTCTTAAGTCACTTTGATCTAATGTTTCTCGTGGTTTTCGACGTTCATGTTCTTCCTTTTGCTCTTCTCTTTCCGGTGTATAGTTGTGTTTTCTCTTTGTTCTTGTTCGTCTGTCAGTTACAGGCGTTGTCTTCCATGTTTCTTTTGCGTTTGTCCCGTGTTTACATTTTTCTTTTGTGTCATACTCATCCTCTCTTCTGTGCCCTTGCCAGGATTTATTTCTATCAAAGCTTCTTTTTGCCTTGATATCTGCCCCATATCTATTCTTTCATTTCTTAGAAATAGAATTATATATATCCCAGGTTGTGCTAGTTTTCTTGGCCCGTCTTAATTCCACTCTCAATGATCTTTTAGCATTTCGGATATATCTATCATAAGTAGGGCATTTCACCTGCTCACTGAGCATGACTCCAACCGAAGTTGAAGCATGTTTGTCCGAGAACAAGTGGATCCAATCCTCTACTTCATCGATGGACATCTTTTTAAATTCTTCTAGATTGGGGTAGCAGTTTTTATGTAGGGCTCATCAGCTCGTAGCACATTCCTATCAGACCATTGAATACAAGTCCCTGCATGATTAACTTTTAGATCCTCTATAGTACACAATTGAGTATAAGCTTCTAAGATGTCAAACGAACATGCCAAGATAGCATGGTCGCTCCAATTGTTTAATATTACTATCATATCATCAACCAGAAGCAGCATGCTTGGAGAAACAAAAATATAATCCAAGGTACTAACCACTGATCCACTTTTCCATTTATGTCTGCCCAGATGATCACTTTTCGTGCGACCATTTAACATCTCAAGGTCCCAATTACGAAAAAAAGTGCACCCAATCTAATCCTTCACCCTCTACTTTCTGATGCTCCATTTCACATTTTGGATACAGCTTTGGATTGGCTGTTCTCCATTCTCACCCTAACATATGGGTGTTAAAATCTCCAACTACACAAACATCAACATTCCCTTCAATGGTTAGCCAACTGGCCAATAGCTCATGCAACGCTTCCTCTAGGGACTCTCTAAACACTGCCCCCGGAGGATTATACAGACAAACAACTAGCAATTTTTCAGTAAATTCCTTGCCTTTGTATACTATTTCAACAGCCACCATTTGTTCATCTTGACTCACGTCAATCCTCCTTGACCAAAACCTATTAGACACCCCAATCCATAGCCCCCCATATGGCCATCCCCTTTCTCCTCTTTTAGCTAATGCCTGATTTCCCGTGTAACCATCCAAAAACAAGGAGTTCATTGCCAGAGTTTCTTGTAGGCAGATACAATTGTACTGAGATAATTGGGCAATTGGCCCCTCTCCATTTAAGAGATGGGCAAAGCCCCTGTAATTCCATGATGCCAACGATAATTTTCAATGGCTAGCTGAAACCTTGGGCAAAGCCTCTGTCGGCCATTTCAATACAGATTGTACCTCTGTCATGTCCACCTTCTTTCCAGTTGGCAAATTAGGGCAAACGGCAACAGGGCTATCTATTGTAATTTCCAACTCTGAACCGCAGGGCTCATTATACTTCAATTCAGCATCTATCTCAATATCAACCGTTATCAGCTCTTTTTTATATGTCCTTAATAATTGGGTAGTAGATATAAATTTGCAGTGCAAAGCTGACACCTTGGGACACGATCCTGACAAGGGCTCTAGAAATTGAAAATCTTCAGATTGCAACACTCTTAATTGAGGAACAGAAAACAGTCTCTTCAAGAATTCAGAGCGAGAGAGCCAAGCGCATTTGTCCGTTTGGTATAAGTTTTTAATAATACAAGTGCGAGTTCCCCCAACTGCATCATTCTCTTTTATAGAATCTAATATAGAGAGTGCAGAATTATGGGGACTGCCATGGTCGCTCACTATCTTAGAGGTATTCGCTGGAGTAATATCATCTTCAAGTAAAGACTCAATCATTGAATTTTCTGGTTCCTCAGCCCCATAAGGGGCTTCTGCATTCTCGGCAATCAGCCAGCTCGTTAGTCGGCCATTCTCTAAATCCTTCCTTTTCTTTGCCTGAGCAGCTCTTTTCTTTTTGCTTTTTTAGAGCGGTGAGTAGGCTTCCCAGTCACTGATGGTGAAAGCCCAGGGCTACTAGCTCTGGCCCCGTTTGGAAGATGTTGTTGCAAGGCGCCGTTTTTGCCCAGGCTTGAAATCTTTTCAATAGTAAGCTCCCAAAGACTTTCCCAATACAGTCCAATACAGTCCAAGAGGGCTATGGGGTGGAGGTTTGAGGGGTCAGAGATGTCGCCTTTCTTGTAAATCGGGACAATGGTTGCTTTTGTTCAAGAGGGCGGAATAGATTTCTGAGAAGCGCATATCTCAAAGATTACACGTTATTGCTAGCATTTACATATCAAAATTGTTTTCTACTAACTATATGATATAAAGCATTTGAGGTAAGTCTACAGTATTATATTATCACAATTCCTATAGATGTAGTTCAAGTGAAACAAGTGGATCATGTTCTGTCGCTCAAGGAGAAAAACCTGCTTCCTCCTGGACGAGTGCTCTTCACATGCACAGAAGAACAGCGGGTGCACAAAGGATCTGAATGAAAGTATACTTCTTTATCAAACACTAATAAAGCATCAATCAATGCTTTAGAGGGAGGCTTGGCCAGTGTCATGATGCCTACCCCCGGAGCACCAGGCCAGGCCCAGCACCCCTGGGAGCAGGCATCACGCCCCTGGGTAAAAGCCCAGCGGCCCTTTATAGGGGCTCTTTGGACTCTGTCCTGGCGCCGTTGGCGCCAGGCTCATGTTGGACATCAGTCCTGGCGCGATAGGCACCAGGCTCATAAGGGGAAGTGTGTGGTGCACTTACCTGAAGCAGACCATGCTGCACACTCACCTGATGCAGACCATGCTGCATGAAGAACCAAGCCAAATGAGGCTTAGGAGGGACTATTTTTCTGAAGGAACTATTTTGTTACTTGGGTGGGGCTGTGGAAGAATACTCACCTGAAACTTCTTCCAAGGCTATTTAAGCCACGCCCGGACAGCCACACGTGCTTCACTTTGTTCTGCATCCTAGCAGCTGAACGCTCACCGTGTCTGCTCCTGCACCTGGACTCCAGCCACGCCCGCCTCGAACCTGGAACACCTGTAAGGGAATAAGAGAAGAGAAAGGTGAAAACCAAGAACTTATTCAACCTTCTTACCTGCATCCGGAATCTTCACGCCAGCATTCCTGAAGGAAGACTTCCATTTAAAAGCACTGCGTTGCTCGCTGCAGCGCTGCGCTTCACTCACCTGTTCCAGAGACGCCGCCCGGCTCCATCGCGGCTCTCAGCACCGGTCGCCACATCTCTGCACGTAGGGGAGAGAAGAAGAGACAAAAGGTGAGCAAGGGAACACAAGAGGAAAGCCGAATTTTCAGCCATATTACTTACCGGCTTTTCTTGGTGAACCATTACACATCTCGGGTCGGCGCTGCATCTTTGGCAGGTACCGCACCCCGGCCCCTATGGGGAAAGGACAAAAGACATTACTGGGGAATTATAAAGACATTTAGAGGTGGCGCCCTCATCATTAACTCACCTGATTTTACCACCGGCAATTTAACCCCTCAACGCATCGCCTTGGTTCTGCACCTGAAATAAAGGACAGAAAAAACAACATAAAAGGAGGCTCACACTTGAACTTTTGCATCTTCATACTTACGGCGTATCGCTCAGAAAAGTCAAGTGGATTTGCCAGCGCCATTCTGAAAACCAGTGAAGTAACTGGACGAACGCGCGCCCCTGCACCAGAAGCAGGATGGAGAGTTCATCCTTCCAAACCTTAAGGTGAGCTTAAACCGGGGGGTTTTGGAGGAAGTCGAGAAGAACGAAGGGGGGAAGGGGGGAGCAAGCACACTATTCAGCAGACAGTTAATCCCCTTTCTCATCTGCAGAAGGATATTCCTACGGGCCAGACAAGCAAGATTTGGGGGTCCTGTTCAATCGGTGGTCCGAATTCTGCGCATCACGCTTGAAGAGGCCACAGCAACCCAGACCAGCGCCTCCGTGGGAGCCAGGTGAGCGTTACAGAACGCGAAGCCTTCCTACAAATTCCCACCCAGGCGCTATGGAAACTTCTGAGACTGACCAGTTGGCCCAACTACTGGGGGAATTACAGGCCGAAGTACACGCCGCTCGTCAAGAGACTAATGCTCTCAGGAGGGAAGTGATTGTAACAAAGGAAAGAGCTGATGACCTGGCTAGACAGCCTTTGCAAGGCCAAGCTGGACAAACTCGTTTACCCGGTTCCGGAGGGAACCCCGCTCCTGTGCTTTCCAGTAACCCGGTGCAGATTAATCTACCTGGAAACATGCCGCTGGCCCCACCCGAACGCTTTGCTGGGGACCCCAAACGATTCGCCGTATTCATGAACCAGTGTCGTTTGCATTTCCTGTGCAGACCTGGGGCCTTCCCTAATAACCAGACCAAGGTAGCCTTTGTATTGTCATATCTCAGTGGCAGTGCTGCCGATTGGTCAGTTCCACTGGTAACTCAAGATGACCCGATTCTTCGTGATTTTCTAGGATTTCAAGCAAGCATGGAAAGGTTATTTGCTCGTCACGCCCAGGGGCAGGCTCTAGATGACGAACTTCTATCTCTGCGACAGGGCAATCAAGACCTCCTTTCCTACATTGCAACCTTTAATAGACTAATTGTGGAAACTGGGTGGCCAGAGGATAAAAGAATCACGTTATTTTATCGAGGTCTACGCAGAGAACTTAAAGATGTCCTGGCCCAAGTTGTAAATCCGCCCCAAGAATGCTCAGAATATATAGACTTAATGGTCCAATTGGATCACAGACTGCAAAGCAGAAAAGCAGATCGGTCCAAGTTTGAGAACCGGGTGTTAGTCAAGACCCACGCTAACCTCAAGGGGCTGAAGCCTCTGAGCCAATGCAAATCGGAGGAGTTAAAGGACCTTTAACTCAAAAGGAACGTGAAAGAAGACGGCAGATGCACTTATGTCTTTATTGTGGATCCTCTGGACACTTTCTACGAGATTGCCCGGCAAGGCCGTCCAGGAAGGTGGTAGGAGCCGCTGATAACATCCATGAAACCTCTGTATCGGGAAACGACCCTGCCCGACAAGCGTAGGGGTCCGCTTGCCGAGCTTGAAAACAAACTCTCAGACCTCGCATTTCACTGTGCCAATGGTCCTCGTAGATCTGGAACAGCCTAAGCGGTTGCATGCAATAAAGGCATACATCGATAGTGGGGCTATAGGAAACTACGTGGATCGTGAATTGGTCTCCAGGATTAACCTCCCCCTGCATCCTAAAACCAGCAAAGATGTCATCACCACAGTTGATGGAACCGAAATTGCCTTGGGACCGGTAACACATTCCACAGCTGAGGTGACACTTGTAGGTCCGAACGGCCATCGGGAGGCAGTTGTGTTTGATGTAATCAAGGCTCCACAGTTTCAGGTTATTCTCGGAATCCCTTGGTTAGAGACACATAATCCTCGAATTAATTGGCGAGCGAAGAGAATAACCTTTCCGGAGTCTGCACGAACCTGCTACCCAGAATATCTGAAGATCAGTCTAGCATCAGTAACCTCTGTCTCCATGCAACTACCTCCGGAATACCAAGACTTTCAGGATGTCTTCCAAAAGAAACAGGCCAACACGTTACCTCCTCACAGATCGTACGATTGCCAAATTGATCTGGTGCCCGGTGCACAACCCCCTTGTAGCAGGATTTATGCCCTTACTGAGCCGGAGAATCTGCATTTGAGACAATATTTAGATCAAAACCTAGCCAATGGTTTCATTCGCCCGTCAAAGTCTCCGGCATCCTAAGGCTTTGTTTTTCGTGCCAAAAAAAGAAGGCGACCTTAGAACTTGTATCGATTACCGCGCATTGAACCAGATAACTATCAAAAATCGTTACCCTCTGCCTTTGATCCCTGAACTCCTTGACCAGGTGAAGGACGCTTGCATATACACCAAGTTAGATCTCTGGGGGGCTTATCATCTGGTACGAGTAAAAGAAGACGACGAATGGAAAACGGCCTTCCGTACAAAATATGGACTATTCGAATATCAGGTGATGCCTTTCGGGTTGTGCAACGCGCCTGCTGCCTTCCAATTCTTCATGAACGATGTCCTTCGGGAACTCATCGATGTCTGTGTTGTCGTGTATATCGATGACATTCTGGTGTACTCCTCTTCGGAATCAGATCACAGAAAACATGTCAGGGCCGTCCTTCAGAAATTGCGCCAGCACAAACTGTTTGCAAAGCTGGAAAAATGCGTTTTCCATACCACCGAGGATGAGTTTCTTGGATTCATCCTGACACCTAAAGGGGTCCGAATGGACTCACGGAAAGTGGATGCCATCCTCAAATGGCCATCACCTAGTTCGGTGAAAGGTGTCCAAAGCATGCTTGGTTTTGCCAATTTTTATCGCAGGTTTATCCCGGAATTTTCACGGATGGTGCAACCCATCACTGCACTCTTGCGGAAGAATGAAACGTTTTGAATGGAACGAGGAAGCTGAACAGGCCTTTCAGGAATTAAAAGCTAAATTTACGTCTGCACCTATTTTGAAACACCCGTGTCCTGATCTCCCATATATAGTCGAAACCAACGCATCCAGCTTAGCCATGGGAGCTGTCCTGTCTCAGAGAGACCCCGAAACCAACCAACTGCACCCCGTAGCATTTTGGTCCAGAAAGTTCTCGCCGCCGGAGATAAATTATGCAATCACCGATAAGGAATTATTAGCCATTAAGTCCACCTTTAAGGCTTGGCGGCATTATCTTCTTGGCGCCAGGCATACCATCACCGTGATCACCGATCACTGAAATTTACAATATTTAAAAACTGTTAAGGCTCAGTCTTCACGACAGCTCCGATGGGCTTTATTCTTTGCTGAGTTCGATTTTGTAATCACTTACCGTCCCGGCTGTAAGAATGGCAATCTCGAATTGGAATGGGAGAAATGGACACAAACTCAGAACCTGTGCCGATAATTCCCGAACAAAGAATCTTGGTGATAACCACTTTACAAACCCTTGAAGACATTCAAGCACGGGTAAAACTATTCCTGGACTCTTCAGCCTTGCAGGATTGGATCAAAAGGGGGTCTGCCTTTTCAATCAACGATGGCTTACCTTACTTCCAAGGACGTTTATTTTTGCCAGAAAAGGAATTGCAAGAACTGGTTATTTCCCGTCATCACAATACTCTGATGGAAGGACATCCTGGCATTGCCAAAACAGAGGAAAAAATTAAACAATTCTGGTGGCCGTCCTGGCGAAAGGATATTAAATCTTTCGTGATGTCCTGTGGAGTTTGCGCCCAAAACAAAGGTCAAAAAACAAAACCTGCCTGTCTTCTTCAAACCTTAGACATTCCACCAGCACCTTGGCACACCTTGTCACTAGATTTTATCACGGACCTGCCCTCTTGTAATGGATACAATACTATTCTGGTTTTGGTGGATTTATTTTCCAAGATGGCCCATTTTATTCCGTTGAAAGGATTACCTTCAGCTTTTGTTCTTGCCAAGGAATTCCTCGAAAATATCATCCGTCTGCATGGATTCCCATCCATACTAATCTCCGATCGGGGAAGCCAGTTTATTTCTCATTTTTGGAAAAAGTGTTGTCAACTGGCTCAAATCGACGTAAGACTCTCAACCAGCCACCACCCACAGACCGATGGTCAGACGGAGAGAACGTACCAGACCCTTGAACAATATCTACGATGTATGTTGCACCAATCGGAGGGTAATTGGAAGGATATTTCATGGGTGGCTGAATATGCATACAATAACTCAATACACTCTGGAACTGGTCAGAGCCCCTTTTATACCCTATATGGACATCACCCTCGTACTTCAGACTTGGACTCACCTTTGAGCCTCGAAATGCCCGCAGTGGACCATTTGCATTCTACGATTACTCAAGCCTTCAAGGATGCTACTGCACACTTACAACATGCGAAAGGGAAATACAAAAAGAATGCGGATCTGCATCGAAAGGAGGCGCCTCCATACCAAATAGGGGATCAAGTATGGTTGGCTGCCAAACACTTATCGCTCAAGGGACCTCTGACTTTTAATCCAAGGTATTTAGGCCCTTACTCGATCAAAGCTATAATTAACCCAGTGGCAGTCAAGCTAGATCTACCAGCTAACATGCGGATTCACCCCGTTTTTAATGTGTCGCTTTTGAAACCAGTGCAACCAGGAACCAGACTAATAAAGCCACCAGAACCAATCCAAATAGATGGGGAGCCTGAATTCGAGGTGAAGAACATTTTGGACTCTAAGATCTCAAAATCAAAACTTTTCTATCTAATTGATTGGAAGGGGTACGGGCCTCAGGAAAGATCTTGGGAACCCAGCGACCACGTACATGCACCTCGGCTAGTAAAAAGGTTCCATCGGAATTTCCCGAACAAACCGAAACCTCCTGGGGAAAAGACCTTGGGAGGGGCCTTGGGGGCTGTCATGATGTCTACCCCCAGAGCACCAGGCCAGGCCCAGCACCCTCGGGAGCAGGCATCATGCCCCTGGGTAAAAGCCCAGCGGCCCTTTATAGGGGCTCTTTGGACTCTGTCCTGGCGCCGTTGGCGCCAGGCTCATGTTGGACATCAGTCCTGGCGCCATAGGTGCCAGGCTCATAAGGGGAAGTGTTTGGTGCACTTACCTAAAGCAGACCATGCTGCACACTCACCTGATGCAGACCATGCTGCATGAAGAACCAAGCCAAATGAGACTTAAGGGGGACTATTTTTCTGAAGGAACTATTTTGTTACTTAGGTGGGGCTGTGGAAGAATACTCACCTGGAACTTCTTCCAAGACTATTTAAGCCACGCCCGGACAGCCACACGTGCTTCGCGTTGTTCTTCATCCCAGCAGCTGAACGCTCACCGTGTCTGCTCCTGCACCTGGACTCCAGCCACGCCCGCCTTGAACCTGGAACACCTGTAAGGGAATAAGAGAACAGAAAGGTGAAAACCAAGAACTTATTCAACCTTCTTACCTGCATCCGGAATCTTTACGCCAGCATTCCTGAAGGAAGACTTCCATTTAAAAGCACCGCGTTGCTCGCTGCAGCGCCGCGCTTCACTCACCTGTTCCCGAGACGCCACCCGGCTCCATCGTGGCTCTCAGCACCGGTCGCCACATCTCTGCACCTAGGGGAGAGAAGAAGAGACAAAAGGTGAGCAAGGGAACACAAGAAGAAAGCCGAATTTTCAGCCATATTACTTACCGGCTTTTCTTGGTGAACCATTCCACATCTCGGGTCGGCGCCGCATCTTTGGGGGGTACCGCACCCCGGCCCCTATGGGGAAAGGACAAAAGACATTACTGGGGAATTATATAGACATTTAGAGGGGTCGCCCTCATCATTAACTCACCTGATTTTACCACCGGCAATTTAACCCCTCAACGCATCGCCTTGGTTCTGCACCTGAAATAAAGGACAGAAAAAACAACATAAAAGGAGGCTCACACATGAACTTTTGCATCTTCTTACTTACGGCGTATCGCTCAGAAAAGTCAAGTGGATTTGCCAGCGCCATTCTGAAAACCAGTGAAGTAACTGGACGAACGCGCGCCCCTGCACCAGAAGCAGGATGGAGAGTTCATCCTTCCAAACCTTAAGGTGAGCTTAAACCGGGGGGTTTTGGAGGAAGTCGAGAAGAACGAAGGGGGAAAGTGGGGAGCAAGCACACTATTCAGCAGACAGTTAATCCCCTTTCTCATCTGCAGAAGGATATTCCTACGGGCCAGACAAGCAAGATTTGGGGGTCCTGTTCAATCGGTGGTCCGAATTCTGTGCATCACGCTTGAAGAGGCCACAGCAACCCAGACCAGACCAGCGCCTCCGTGGGAACCAGGTGAGCGTTACAGCCAGTGACAACACGCTAGCCTAAGCCCTGGTAGGCCTCAGTGAAGTGAGGTCCCCTGCCAGGGCTTGTATTGTTACCAGCGAAACCCGTTTCTGCAAACCATTGATCAACACTGTTAGCACCCAAGGGATCCTTCCAGGGTGATAATATCTATTTCTTTAAAGATAATTTAGGACATTCTGACAGCACCAGTCCGATTCCCTACACAAAATGATGATGCCTGGGACATAACATTGAAAAAGAATTTAGTTCCTGTATTATGCTTGATGTCCTAGCAGTGCTTGTGGAATGTGATGAGTTGGTTTATGGAATGGAGTGAACATGTGGAGTGAGTGCTAGAATTGGAATGCAGGAGTGTTAAGGCAGAGTGTCAGCTGGAAAGAGGCTGTGTTTGAGGAAGACGCCTGCTGGTGGCCAGTATAATTAAAACTTAATAAACGTGAGTATTACCCTTAGCTGATGGTACTTCAACCCATTTTCTATGTTACTGACTGTGATCATGGTAGGCAGAGCAGATGAGAAAGGAATGGCGTGGCATCTGGAGAGTACATAGACGACTTGAGGATACAGACAGAGGGGAGGGATTGGGGAGGGGCACGCGAGGTGGCGGGGAGCAGAATCATGGGAAGAGGTAGTAGAGGTGCATAGGAAAACATGGCGGCACAGGGAAGTGGCTCAGTATACTGGAAATGAACATAAGATTATACCAGCAGTGCCAGCCTGGATCCCTGACCTTGTAATTGGTTGGTACCACCTTTATGGGTGCTAATAGTTTACAGTTAGCTGAATCCTGCATATTAAAATATATTTTTTCATCAACGCTGGTATGAAAATTAGGGCCCAAAAGAGAAATAAAAATTAAATAATTATTAAATGTAAACAAAATTCTGAAAGTAATTTTAACAAAATATCTATAGGTGCTCAAAGGTTTAAGGGCCACAAATCAGGGACGTCATTTAGGGGTTGCCAGTGGTCGCAACTGCGACCTCTGAGGTTTCCCTTGCGACCTCTGGGTCTCCCTTGCGACCTCTACAAAAAAAACAGGAAAAAAAACATTTTTTTTCTTTTTTTTTGTAAGGCAACCACCTGGGCTATGGCCTGCACCATGTGGCTCTTTACTTCTGGAGTGGCTGGCTTTCTTGTTCAGGCCCCTTAAAAAAAAGAAGAACAACTGATTTAGTCTGTTCCTTAACACCTCAACTCAGACTTTCATCCTTCTGAGGTCGATAAATGAATACCAACACATGTTGGGTGATATTGGGTGTATATTTTTTCTATATAAAGCGCTTAAGGGTAAGTGCTATATAATAACACATCATTATCATTTGGTCGTGGACATCTGCTTGCATTCACAGTAATTTGGTAATATGGGCCTATACATACTGATCTTAACGATACATATGGCGATCCATTCTTATATGACATGTACATCACATTATAGTGATATCGTAACCATATTTTTCGTAGTGTACAGTGCTATGTGATGCCACCTCCTCTTTTGTCAACAGGTGAAAGGTCCTGCCCATCGCTTCACGCAATATCACTTGGGGGTGGGGTCAAATGACATCACTTCCTGTGAGTCATCTCTGGTCAAGGGTTGTGTGATGTCACTTCCGCTACCTCTGGCATTTTGGTGAAATGACGTCCCTGCCACAAATCCATTCATTAAAAGAACATCAAGGACGCACTGCAACATACGTATTGTTTGGTTAGTGCTACATTTTTGTTGCAGAGTGTGATGTCATGTAATGTCATCCGCGATGCCACTGATTACATGGGCCTCATTACGAGTCATGCCGGTAAGGGAAAAATGATGCCGGTATGTAAATACCGGCATCATTTAATGTTCCATAGCATTCTGACCCACAAACCCGGTATGAACGGCACCATTATTTACGGTGCCGCTAATAGCGGCATAGGCGCGTACACGCGCCTCTTCAGGTAGTAAATACCGGCATGCCGGTAATAGGGGGTAATCACAACCCACGCAAACATTCAAATACCAGCATCGCGAACACGGTAACAACGGGCTGCATGATGCCGGAAAAACAGGCATCGCGGACCACCCGCAAACAGCAACCAAGATACAAGGCAGCTGCCACAGGTGCACACAATCCCCACAGGTGGAGTCATAGGAGGCTGCGCCAGTATGAACTGAGCACACCCACACACCACAACCCCCCCAGGTGCAGGCAATGCAGAGTGGGCCAGTACAAAATGAGCACACACCAGACCCCTTCCTACACCAAAATTCTACTACTAGCATTTACAATCATGGCACAGGAGGACATGCCTATACTGCTACAACTACAGCAACAGCAACACCAACAACAACAACAACAACAACAACAACAACAGCAGCAGCAAGAACAGGCAGCACAGAGGAGACGCAGGAGGAGAAGGAGGGTGAGAGAGGCCCAGCAATTACCACCAGCGCAGCCACCAGCGCCTCGTAGGCAGCCTCGCACCAGACCCGGCCCATTCAACCTAACCCCTGAGCAGATCCACACCCTGTACCGGTTGGACCGTGACACCATCACCACCATAGTGGACATGATACAGAACGACATTGCCAGCCACATACAAATACGCACTGCCATCCCCCCACTACTGAAGGTGGTGTCTGTGCTACACTTCCTGGCCACAGGCACCTACCAACACACAGTGGGCCTGCTGCTTGGCATTTCACAACCACTATTCTCACCCATGCTGAAGCAAGTGCTGGATGCCCTCCTGAAGCACGCAAGCACCCACATATCCCTACCACGGACTGCCCAGGAGATAGCCGAAACCAAAGTAGGCTTCCATGCACTGGCAGGCATGCCCAATTGTGTCGGTGCCATCAACTGCACCCATGTGGAATTGGTAGTCCCCCATGCCACAGAGGCGGTGTACCGCAATCGCAAGCAATACCACTCCATCAATGTGCAAATGGTATGTGACTCCAGCAAGATCATCACTCATTGCTGCGCCCGATTTCCTGGATCCACACATGATGCCATGGTACTGCGCAACTCCACGCTACCCCGTCACATGGAGCGACATGCTGGACCACGTGCCTGGCTGCTCGGTGAGTTGCACAACAGGCCCATGGCCATGCTGTGGGGCACTCATGTGTGCGGATGCAGAAGGGGGGGATAGTACACCTGGGTGGGAAAGGGGGGGGTAGTACACCTGGGTGGGAAAGGGGGGGGATAGTACACCTGGGTGGGAAAGGGGGGGATAGTACACCTGGGTGGCAATAGCCAGTGAGTGTAGAATGAATGCAGAGCTAAACACTCCTCACCTGACACAGCCAAACTGAAAATGACACATCACTGGGACACATATCACAAGTGATGCAAATGGATAACAACAAGTAAGAGGCACAACCAGACCACCATGGTGATGGCAAGCAATGCATGACTGAATAGGATGGCAACTGTGCCAATGCGGCCAGTGTGACCATGCATAGCAAAGAGTATACTGCATGAATTGGAGGCTAAACATTGTCGCACTGCCACAACACATCTGCCTCAGCATGCATGCTTACACCCTGCATCATCTATTCAACCCCATCCAGTGTTCCACACCTCTTTACAGTATACATTCCATATAGGTGACTATTTGGTACACGTACAGGGACATGTGCATGCTCACACCTAATAGCTGCTGCCATGACCGTGCTCCCTGAAGGTGTCAGTTCAGAGTGACACACACCTATTTGTATCTGCTTGCAGGTGATGGAGGATATCCCTTGAGGCCGTGGCTACTTACCCCTGTGCGGAACCCGCAGAACAGCCATGAAGAGGAGTACAATCGTGTGCACACTCGAACCCGTGTTGTGATTGAGCAGACCTTTGGCCTGTTGAAGGCGCGGTTCTGCTGCCTAAGCAGGTCTGGTGGGGCACTCCTGTATAGGCCTGAGAAGGTGGCAAATATCACCATGGCCTGTGTCATGCTGCACAGCATGTGCGTCCGAAGTAATGTACCACTGCCACCTGACATTGACATGCATGGCCCGGGTGAGGATGAAGGGGATGGAGATGGAGGCGAAGGAGCACCCCTGCCAGTACGTGATGCACGGGACGGCCATGCTGTACGCCAAGCACTAATTGACGAATACTTTTAAGACACAGGGACCATGAATGACTTTTGTCAGTCAGACACTGGGCCAATGTGAACATGCACAAAGGGAATGTTGTAATTTGGACACTGAACACCGTAACACATTAAATGGATGCACACCAAAAATTACAATGTCCAGCCAGGGATTGTTCTCCAGAAAACTTGTGTATTATATGAAAGTGCAAAACTGTGCCCACTCCCCCCTCCCACAATCCCAAAACAAACTCCCTCACCCACCCCACAGATCCCAAATGGCCCCATGTGCGCAACAAACAGTGTTGCATTCACCAATGTTACTCCTCACATTTTTTCCAATTTTCAGAAAGTCACTTTTTGGCGACTTTAGGGTCTGGGGGTTCCATGGCCATGCGCCGTGCCTCCTGCGCGTTAAGCGCACAGGGCTAGATTGAACAGAGGTGGAAGGTGTTGACGTGGTGGATGTGTCAATTGTCAATCCCCTTGCAGACCCATAGTGTGGCTGCTGCACTTGCCTGATGTTGGCTAGTAGGGCCTCGGTCAGTGACCCCATGCACTGCCTGAATGCAGACGTGGACGCCTCCACGGCAGCTGTATTTGCAGCAATGGCCGTGGCTATGGCCTTCATGGCCTCATTACCGGCAACGACCTGTTGCCGCATAATCTGCAGCATCTCGTCTTGGCGGGCCTCCACCCTTGCAAGATGGACCTCAAAGGTGGTTTCTGTCGCAGGTGTACTGGTGGCTGGTGGGGTGGTGGAAGGCAGGGTGGTGGAAGGCAGGGTGGTGGCAGGCACCTGCGTGGGGCCCTCGTCCTGGGCACTGTCGTCCGCGAAAATGCCGATGTCCAAATCTCCTAGGTCGGAGTCATGGAGACATGGGTCATCCAGGCTCTCTGTCTCCACAGGGGGCGAGGGGGTGCCAATGGGTGTTGGGCTGGGCAATCCCAAAGATTCTTCGGCCTCTTCGACCACCTCTGTGGACACGACGTCCGTGGTGGCCAGTGATACAGCTGGCACTATCGCAGCAGGTGCACCCTGCAGAGATGATGCCTTGTGTGGCACACTGGGAGTGGTCGCAGGCAATTTTACAAAGGAGGGGGTTGCGGTGGCCCTGGTCTCCTTGCGTGCACTGGATGTGCTTGCCCCCCTGTCCTGGGTTCCACCTTCCTCATTGGTGCCTGGGGGATAGAAGAGATGCAGGTCATCAGTGAGATTGCCAAATCGCAGCTGTGATTTGTTGCAGTGTAATATCTTGATACATTCAGGCATGATTTAATTTCTGTTGTGTGGCATTTGGTGTACTGGGGGGACATGTTGGCAATGATTGCATGGCTGGTGGCAATGGATTGTCTAGGTGGGGGGGGGGACATGGGCATGGATGGGTCATGTTGCACCTCTGTTGGGTTTACATATTTCACGCAGCATGCATATGGTGCAGAGGGTGGCAATCAGTATTCTGTTGGTGAGTTGATGTTGCCTTGGGTAAAGGAATTGCCTTGCCTAATTGGACTCCCACCTCACTTGTGTCACATCATGTTTTGTTATTGGTGGATGTGATGGTTCACTCACCTTCCTCTGTTGTGGTAGCTGCCCCGAACTCCTGCTCTCCGATCCCCTCTATGGATTCTGGATCGATGAATCCACTTTCAATCTCCTCCCATGTGGTGAGCTTAACAGGGGAGTGTGTGCCACTGCCTGTCGCCATTGCGGCCCTCCGGTTGTCCGCAAGGATCTTCCGGACACGGAGGCGGAGGTCGTCCCAGCGCTTTCTGCAATCCCGGACACTCCTTGGGGTGCACCGCACTGCTGTTACCATCTGCACAACCTCCTGCCACACCTGTTTTTTACGTGTTTGGGCCGCATGCTTCCGGTCCGTGCTTCGGATTATGTCAGCATGCTGTTGTAGGGTGTCCGCTAGCATTGTCTATTCTGCATCTGAAAAGCGCTGCTTCCTCTTCCTTTGTGAGCTTTTTCCAGTGGCCTTTGACATCCTGGTTGTGTTTTGGCACTCAACAACACGGGTGTAGTGGTAGTAATGGAGGATGGCAATGGATTGTGTTTTTAAAGATGGCGCCCGGCCCATTTCCCGTTCCTGCGCGATGACGTAATTTCCGGGTCCGTTTTTTGCGAACACGGTAATAACATGACGGTATTACCGTGCCGGTATTTACGGGTCAGTGTGAGGCGGTAGCGCAGTGGGCGGGCCCCGCGATGCCGGTATAGGGTGCTTGGAGGCCCTTTACCGGCATGGCGGTATTGTCACTATCGGCATGGGGGAACGCGCGTGCTCGCGCACTCGTGATGACCCGCAATTAGCGGGTTCATACGTGCACGGACACGATCATTCCGGAATGCCGGTAATGAACCCGGTTTTACCGGGCAACTCGTAATGAGGCCCAATTGTGTTATAATCAGTGATGTCGTTGATAACATAATGCATTGGATACTGCCATGAGCTGTGCAGGGTAGTGCCTGAATTATCTGAATAGTTTAGGGTTTTTCCTATTGCAACCATAGGGTCCATTTAAAATGCTTCCATTGTTATGTCATATGTTTTTATAGGGCAACTTAACTATAGCATCCCTTTAACAAACTTTTTTCACAGACATTTCACAGATTTGTATTAAGAGAATGTAACCATAATATTGCTTTAGCAAGGATTTTCACTGAAATTCAAAGATGCAATATATCTACTGTACCCACCGGGCATGTCTTTTGACCAGGCACCACCAGGTTACCCATAGTGAATCCCTGTGGCCACTTGCCCAGTGCAAGGGATTTGCCCATGGCCCAGTGCTACCCAAGTTTTGCAAAGTGGCTACTATGCCTCACCTGCAAGCGACCCAATTATGGTTGTTTTATGATGCTGGTGACACAGTTATTTTCACTTCAGCAACCTTAACAGAAACATTTGATGCGTTGTTTTACTTGAGCTGTAACCATAAACACTTTCCAATGATAGTTGATACGTTTTTATCGGAGCTATTTATCCATAATGTCCATTTGTCAAGATGTTAACCTTGATATATTATTTTGTTAGCCCAACTTAACTATAACAGTCTTTAACCAACGTGGTTAACTGATGTTCAATGTTTTTTCTTTTTCTTAATGACATACATTATGGTGTCTTTGGCAATCTCAATTGACCATTTTGTCCGGAGCCTGGCCTCCTTTTGCCATGTCCCAGGCCCTGTCACTAACTTTTTAATCCATTGTAAATTAATAGACCTCCTGCTATGGCCAGTTGACACACTGTCCAAGACATGGCCGTGTCCCATGCCTGCTGAGGCACCCAAAGTAGCTGCAGGGCTTCGACTGTGCATGTACTCTTCACTTTTGGACTCCAATTTGTGAAAAATAAAATGATGTTTGTCAATTACACCTTACAGGTGGTGTTTTTTAAATTGATTCTTCTAAAGTCTGCTTGCCATTTACTTGTGCAGGCATACAATTTGGTGCTCTTCCCAGGCAGAGGAGTAAAGCAAAGCGGAGATGCAAACTCTGCTTGCTACCCTCCCACACTTCGGAAAGGCACAAGAATGGTGTAAAGCGCTAAACGGAAGCATAACGGCATTGCACCTTGATTGTACACCTCAAATTAACACATCACACATTTGATAATGACCCCCATATGTTTATTTATTTATTAGTGCTTTTATTGGAAGCACGTAAAGCTCATGGGCATCTAGGTGCTAGTTACAGACAGGAGACGGTGTTGAAGGTTAGTGTCAGTTGAAGAGATGGGTGTTTTTTTTCTTTTTTTCTGAAAGACTGGTAGGAAGTGTCGCTGCGCTGCGCAGTTCAGGGGGAGGTCATTACAGTGGGTGGGGGCGTGGACTAGGAAGCTAGCCACACCCGCTTTCTTTCTGTTTAACCTGGGGGTTATGAGACGGTGCTGGTAAGCAGATCTATCTGGTCTGGTTGCAGTGTGTTGGTTGATTATTTTGGCCAGGTCATCGGGGGCATCATAGGAGAGGCATGGGTGGGTAATGCATAGAACCTTGAACTTGATTCTATCCTTGACCGGTAGTCAGTGAGCAGAGATGTGGGCATGTTTACTGATGTCCAGCGCAGCACAAATGGCATTGTTTTGGATTGTTAGTAGTTTAAGCAGGTTCTTTTCTGACGTACCACACAGTAGGGCGTTGAAGTAAATCACCTGTGCCCTAATGGATACTATTAGGGCACAGGCGATTTAGAGGCAGTTCTAGGAGGTCAGGAATGGTTTGCTAGTGTTAATGAGTTTGGTGGCATATCATGAAAAGGAGGCAATGTGGTTGACGTGCCGCTCCACGCAGAGCGAGGAGTCCAGGTAAATGCCCAGGGTTTTGACAGAGGAAGCAACAGGTATTATGTGGCTGTCGATGGAGAAGGTTTTGTATGTCTCTTGTATGTCTCGTGAAGTTTGTCCAGGTGGCCTGGCAGACCAAGGAGGAAGAGCTTGGTTTTCTCATAATATTATACTTGTACTATACTGCTAAAATGTATCAACATTGCTGCAGATATGCAAAGTACAGACTTACTGATGTAAGGTAGTCACTGGCCAGTAGGGGTGGGCAATCTAGATCAGGAAAATTCAAAGGACCCTAATTTTGGGTGGTACAAGACAAGCCCTTTGAACTTCTCAAATTTTTACAGATGTTCTTCTAGAAATGTTGAGGTCACCTAGGGTGCCAAAGCAGGAGGACAGACAGTGCCAAGCCAGGCCGAGGCCTAAACTTTTCCCCACTGACGTACTTGCACCAGGCATTGCAATGTGGCATGCTACATTTGTTTTCTATTTCCGGCAATTTTGCCTTGGAAATAGGAAAATAAGTTCCATTAGTCTTTGGGAAGCGAGAGCAGGAAGGGAGGCATTGGGGAGGATTGGTAGGGAGGGCAGAGGATTCATGGGGTACTTTTAGAAGTTGCAGCGTGGCTGGTTTGCAAACCCAAATGTATCCCACCAAACTATTTCAGGAAACAGAACTTTTGACATACTGATATTCAAAAATGTATGGGACACTTTCGATGTGTTGGGCAGTTAGAGATGTAATAACAAATGGTGAATGAATGAGCTTCTGTCAAGCTTCAGTGACACCTAAAGTAAGTTATTCACGAAGGAATAGAAGCCAAAAGCTCTGGAAAATACAATGGTCTATGCGTCTTGCCCTTTGATAGTGGTGTATAAATTAACAGCCAGACTCTGCAAGAGATGCTGCGGGCGGGGCTCAACCAAGCCAGTTTGCCGCGCTGAAGCTCTGCATACCTAAGGAGACATTTTAAACAAAGAAAGGCATGCAGGATAGCAACAAAACTAAAGAACAGCAATAAGACCTCCCTGAACAATATCAAACGTTCCGGCATCAGTGAAGTAACTGGATCGCACTCGCCCATGAAAGACAACTCTGCAAGAGATGCTGAGGGAAGCAGGGAACAATAGAAACAATGAAACCAAAAATGAAGGTCCATGTGATGACAGAAGGATTGCAAGACTGCATTTACTAGATTATGTGTTGTATTTATTATGTGCTGCTTGCAACTCTGTCAATGTACATCTCCGAGAATGATGAAGTAAGCCTTTAGGACCAGGGTCATAAGGAGAATGACGACTTTGATAAGCACTAAAAAACTATGGAGTAATTTATAG
This sequence comes from Ambystoma mexicanum, assembly GCF_040938575.1. Lineage (NCBI taxonomy): Eukaryota > Metazoa > Chordata > Amphibia > Caudata > Ambystomatidae > Ambystoma > Ambystoma mexicanum. Next base: position 921,454,051 of record NC_090941.1, read on the forward strand.
AATTCATCGCAGAAGTGGCGCACATGACTGGCGCACAGAGGGAGCGTGCACCAGTCTGCGCCAGCCGTGTGCACCAAAACCCATTTTGACGCACAGCGTATTCATGGATACTGACATCCATAATCATCTGTGGCGCAGAGTGGCACAGCGACCCTGCAGCAGCGCCAGTTACGCCCCCATCCCGCCCTGTGCGCCAAAAACATAGCACAAATCCCGTACATGGCGCAAAGGCCAGTGGACCAGCATACAGCCCCCCCAACCATGAAAATGCGCTAAAAATGCCACACGGCCCTCACGCACCAGCGAAATCACATGGAAAACACCCCGTGCACCCCTCGGATTACGCGTACCCCGCTCGCGCCAGCAAAATCACGTGTAAAACTCCCTGTACACCCCTCGGAATACGCATACCCCGCTCGCGCCGATGAAATCGTGTGGAAACCTCCCTGTGCACCCCTCGGAATACCCGTACCCTGCTTGTGCAGGTGAAATCGCATGGAAAACACCCTGCGCACCCCTTGGAATACGCGTACCCCACTCACGCCAGCAAAATTGCGTGTAAAACTCCCTGCACACCCCTCGGAATATGCGTACCCCACTCCCCACCCCCCATTGTTGGGCACCTGCCAGCAGGCCCCGACTCATGCCCTCCCCATTGACGGGCACCTGCCAGCAGGCCCCGACTCATGCCCCCCTTCTCCCCATTGACGGGCACCTGACAGCAGGCCCCGACTCATTCCCCCCTACTCCCCATTGATGAGCACCTGCCAGCAGGCCCCGACTCATGCCCCCCAACCCCAATTGACGGGCACCTGCCAGCAGGCCCCGACTCATGCCCCCCTGCCCCCCATTGACGAGCACCTGCCAGCAGGCCCTGACTCATGCCCCTCCCATTGATGGGCACCTGCCAGCAGGCCACAACTCGTGCCCCCTCCCACCCCCCATTGACGGGCAACCTGCCTGCAGGCCCTGACTCATGCCCCCCACCTAACCCCATTGACGGGCACCTGCCAGCAGGCCCCGACTCACCCCCCTCACTCCCCCATTGACGGGCACCTGCCAGCAGGCCCAGACTCATGCCCCCCCACCCAACACGTCTATACAATTTAGAGCAATGGCCCTTATGGCCACCCAAATTCCACCCCACGCCACCCCAGTCCAAACACCCAACCAAGCATTCCATCTACTCCACATAGAATTGCCCATGTCATGATAGAAAACAAATAACCAGCATTCCCATGAATACATGTCTCTCAGATCCACACAATGGCGACACATGACTGAGAAATCCCAAATTGCGAAATGCACAAAACAAATGAGAGAAGCCCACAGAATTAAAGTAGATAAAAAATAATGTATTACATTGTAAACCAAATGAATAAAACAAAAACACACAACAAGAAAATAAGAATATAAAATTCTGGAACTCCCAAAATGATAAAGAAACATGAATGCTGTAACCAATAAAATCCAAAGTAAAATGGCTCCAATGGGTCCATCCATTAAACAAAATCCAAAGTAAAAAAGAAAATCAAAGTATTCCACAATGGGTAAAAAAAAAGATCAGTCAATCCAGGTCCAGAACTATATGCAAAAGAGCATACAAGGATCCATGAGCCCAACAATCCAAAGGAAACCTAACCAAAATCCTACCTAATAAATAACTATATACAAAAAGTCGGGCATAGTCCATGCACCCCAAATAAAAAAAGAAAACAAAAAGGAAACCTACACCAACATAACTATTTACAAAGGTGGTGGGCTAGTCTGACAGCTCACTTATTGATGTCCCGAGCCAGGGCATCATCGAACTCCACTTCAATGTCCCAGAGGTGGGCCTCTTCCCGGGCCTCGAGGTCTCGCAGGGATGCAGCCATGGCCTCCTCCAACTCCCTGCGAGTTGCCTCGATGCATGCAGCCCGCCTCAATGCCCGGCGCATGGAGTTCTCCACCCTGACCATAGTGAGCCGCGCCCTCTCTGCCCGCCACCGCTCCACATCTATCTGCCGGCCCAACCGCTGCCACATGGAAGACACTCCTAATCCTGGGTCCTCCTGCCCGACGGCCAATGCCTGCCCCTGTAATGTTGATGGTCCTGAGCCATGATTGCTCCCACCCTGAGCCTGCTGCTGCCGTGCACGTGCCCTGCCTGTTGATGCCTGCACCGCATCCACTTTCTGGGGTCCAGTTGGTGGGGTGGCCACCGCTGCTAGACCTCTGACTCCCGACTGTGGCAGGGATGTGTCCTCCACCAGCCTGGCCGCAGCTCAACAGGGTGCCCAGGTGACACTTGGGCGGGAAGAGGGCATGGAGGATGACTGGCGCATAGGGGGTTCAGTTGAGGAGGGGGTCGGTACAAGGTCCAGCACACAGATGAACCCAGTGCCGATGACCTGTCCTAGTAGGACGACGCAGCCAAAGAGGGATTTGAAATGACATGCATTGTCCAGACGAGAACCCTGCACGTCATCCCGAATCCCAGGTTGGTGCAACGCCAACCTAGCTAGGACAGGCTCAATCCGGTCATGGATTTCAATGTCTGCAGGGAGAGGAAGGCCAGTTGTTGAATGGGCATCCCCTCCCTGAAAACGGGTCTGGACGCAGGTATCCCTGCTGGTGCCGGATGATGCAGTCACAGGATCGGGGACAGGATTACACACAGGCACCTCCACAGCGGCCTGTGCAGCCTCCTGTACCTGCCCTGTACCTGCCCCTGGACTGCACCACTAGCACCAGTGGAATCCCCCCACCAGGCCCTTCTGCGGCCTCCTGTCACGACCCTCACCCAAAACCCCCTCTGGCAAACCCATTGGCCAGGTGGAGTCATGACTCGGGCCTCTAGAGCCTGTCATCCTCTTCAAAAGCCCTCATGGGGCCAGTTCTGGCGCCTATGGTGCCAGGCTCATACACCATGAACAACAATGTGCTTGGGAACTACTTTATTGTATTGTCAGCCAACACGGAGGCATCCACATAGCTTGGTTCCTAAGAACCAAGCTATGCGTTCTAGTGTTTCAGGTGTGGTAGGCCTGGAACTACTTTCCCTGGTACTACCTTACCTGGGCTATATAAACCACACCCTGACTGCAGAACATGCTTTGTGTTACTTTGCAGCTTGTAACGTGACGCTCACCGTGTCCAGCTATTCCCTCGAACCTCAGAGAAGCAGAACCTACAAGGAGACAAAAGGAACATCATTAGCAGCAGTATCTTACCTGCAGTCTTCATCTTTAAACACTCGCAGCTACTGAGAGCAGCTTCTTCGAATCTGCATGCCACCCAGACAGAATGACCTGAAAGAGGAAGATAGAGGCAACATTAAAGAAAGCTGTAGAGACATTTACAAATTACGAACTGCTCAAAAGGCTTACCTGGCTGGCACCACTCCGGATATTCCACTCGCGCTGAAGAACACCGCAACCTACAAGGAAGGAAAACACAGGTTAGCAAAGGCAAGACTTCGCAGCTCTGTGCATAGCGCTTACTTACCGCATCATAGTGCTCTTAATGCACCATCATTTACCAGCGGGGCTCAACCAAGCCAGTTCGCCACGCTGAAGCTCTGCATAACTAAGGGAGAAAAAATTGACATTTCAAACAAAGAAAGGCATGCAGGATAGCAACAAAACTAAAGAACAGCAATAAGACCTACCTGAACAATATCAAACGGGCCGGCGTCAGTGAAGTAACTGGACTGCACTCGCCCATGAAAGACAACGCGCCCCTGCAAAAAAAGGAAGAAAGGAGGGCACGCCTAATTCTACCCCAAGGCAGAACATTCCCCACAGACCACATCAGGGCAAAGCTGAGAAGCATACCAGCGAGTAACCCAGCTGGGTGGCATCTCTCTGGATACCAGGTGAGCGTAACACCTCCTCCTCAACCAAACCCCCCACCGACCTGGATGACTCTGTTCCATCTTCCTCCATGGGCCCCTGTGGGGGTGAGCTGCCCCTACTGCTGCCGAGGAGTCCACCTCCAAACAGCGCCTCTTGGGCCTTCCCTTGGCAGCTGCGGCCATGGAGGCAGCACCAGACTCCTCACTCCTCGAAGAGATGACTACATGGGAGGGGAGCTGGGCCTTGTGTCTCCGGCAGGTGGTGAGAGCCCTGACGTTGTGCTCCACAGCACTGTCTCCGCCCTCTTCCTCAGTCGACGCTGCAGACAGGGAGAGACAGAACACAGGCATCAGGGCACTTTACAATGGTCATATACACACATGACAGTTGCACATGAGTGGCAGTGTTAAACTTCACAGATGGCATCACACTCCCCAACACACATATCATTTGAACCCACACACATGCACAAATTAACAGGAATGGTGCATCAGACAGCAGCATCCATACACACACAACAGCATGAACATCCGAAGGTAAGCCTGACGTCACAAGCAACATGGGTGGTGCCAAACATATGCACACACCACCAGACAGACATGCATCTGTACATCTCCACCACCTGTCACAGTGCAATGACCAGCAACTATGTCACATCTGCCAATCAGCACCCTACATGTCTGTGTCACATGCATCCATGGCGTATCACAGTTGCACACATGTAAAACACACATGCACATGTACACTGTGCACGTACATGAAGTTGGAACCAGCATCCATGTGTCACGCCCCAACCATGGCATAGTACATACACAGAAACGCTAACATGTGTGCATCTCCACATGCATTTGTGCATCATGTATTGGAACACATACACCACTGATGTGCATCACACATGACTGGACTCACATCCGGCAGGCTCATGTCCCTGTACATACACATGCATACATGGGGCTTTCCAGACATATGTCCAAGCTGCACACTCCTGGCACACCTCAACATGCACTGAGTCCAATCAGTACACATGGACACTTACCGCTCGACTCCGAATGGGTCTGCCTCTCAAGGACCTGGAGGTGAAGAACTGGGCGTATACGTTCCAGGACCCTCATCTGATCATTGGTAAGGCGGACCCGGCACCCCTCTGCATCCGCTGCATCCAAGATGCACCGGGCCTTCCTGAGGGTCCTGGACCTGAAGTCTGCCAAGCGCTTATGGACATGTGGTAGGTCGCGGGTTGCCACTCCCTCCGCATTGATGGTAACCACGATGTCCATCCAGATCTTTCTCTGTCCATCCTTGTTGGCGCGTGTTCTTCCAAACAGGGTATCATAATGCACCAGGACTTACTCCACCAGGATGCCTACCTCTCCTGCTGTGAAGCTGGCAGCCCTCTGCCTCTCTGGCTGGGAGTTGCCAGTGGTCTCTGATGGTGTTTCCCCCGACATGGCAACCCCCGAGGCAGGTGTGGGTGGGCAACTGGGTCCTGGGGCTGGGCTGTGGAGCAATGGAGCTGCAGTCAGGAGTCTTCTGTTCCAGCAGGGTTGGCCACAGCAACTGGACCCCTGCAGATGGCTGACATGCAGGCACCATATAGCAGGGCACATGGCCAGCAGGCAGGCAGGCAGCAGCAGATGGCTGGTGAGAGTCGGCTCGGGGTTCTGGGGGGCAGGAAAATGGCCTTCTGGGCAGGAGTGTGGTCTTGCATGTGTTGTTGCGTGGCCAGCTTGATACGGAGTGATTTTGAACGTGAAAAAACAACACGTCAGTGTGTAATTTGAGGCAAGGCCCTTAGCGCGTAAGCGCATATGTGATGTAACACACGCGTGCGTTTCCATCAGCATGGGTGCATCCGCACGTTCAAAAACAGCACGTCCGCAAGTGAATGCGTATGTTTCGAGGTAAGGGCCTTAGTGCGTATGCACGCCAATGACATGGGCGTTACCTTGCGTGCGGGCGTTGCCTTCAGCACGGGTTAAAAATGTGCGCAGGCCAGCAGTCCACTGTACGTGCTGTTTGTGGAGACCGACGCTTGTGTTTACTCTTCTGGATTCACACGTGATTACTTCACAGCGTTTGAAGTTTGTACCTGTTCTTTTGGCGGGGTGTTGCCTATGCGCACAAGCGCGTATGTTTTTTTTCCACGCAAGGCAGGCGATGAGTCCATGCTATTTTTCCCACTGTGGTTCCCCCTGTGCATCTCGTACCGTTTTTGAGGTCATAGTAGCCCGCGTGTTCCACGCGTATGTGTTTTTTGTGTCCCTGGGTGCCACACCGTACTGCTGGAGGTTAAATCCACGCACATGGGCTACCAGGGTCCCGTGCACATTTTTCTTTTGTAAAATTACAATTTTTTATTTTTATATTTTGTCAATTTTTGAAATGTTTTCTTTTCTTTTCTTTTTCTATTTTTAGGGTGCCTGAGCGTTGCGTGACCCGTAATTTTTCCCCCGGGGCCACAGACAGCCTTGCAGGAGCACTGGGGTACCTATTCAATCCAGTACCCTGCCCCCTTCTAGCCAATTGGCCAGAAAAATTGTTGAGTGCACCTCCCATCAGCTATTTTCCATCTGTGCCATGGTTGGGAGGCCATCAAAGGCTAAGGACTGCAAAGTTGGTGGTCCTCCCAGGGCTGGGCGTGGTCGGGCACGTGGGCGTGGAGAACAGGGAGGACAAGGTGTCCAGGGTGGCTACAGAAGGGGAAGAGGCAGGGGTGCCCCACTGGGGCAGGATGCCCAGGCCCGTGCTGGTGCAGACATCCCCCACCCCCTGTGGCACCTGGTGATGCAGCTGTTGCATCACATCCTGGCACCCATATGACCCAACAGCAACTTACATCTGCTGTCACGGGCCCACCAGTGGTGGTAGCTGCAGGTGCAGTTGTGGGCAAAACCACCCAGGCTCTGGGTTCGGCAGCACATGTTGCATTGCATGACGAGGACTCCCAGTACGATTTCCATCTTGTCCGGAGTTGCGGGTCACGTGGGTCCAGTGTAGCTGTGACTGGGGCACACATATCTGGGGCAGTTATGACATCTGCTGGCCCAAACAGCTGGGTGGTGGTAACTGCATGTGCAGATGCAGCCAGCACCACCCCAGCAGTAAGTCAGACACAAGTCAGACCTTCTGAGCTCATACCAACACCCACTGCCTTGGTCCAGTCCACCAGCGCCACTGCCCCCACTGATCAGGGCCACATTGGCCACTCAGGGTCAGTAAATTAACAAGGGGGGCCCTGGGAGTCCCTCTGCCAGACATTAGTCCTGGTTACGAGAGACTTACCCAGAGTCTTCAGCTCACTATCTTTCACAGAGAAGAAATATCCTAAACATATCAGTCTTTGTCCTGCCCTGGGGCAGTCCAGCACCAAAATTCTAGGCAATTCTCCTCTGAACAAGAGTACCAACAGCATCCCCAGACACGTGTTTCGGTCTGTTTGGACCTCATCAGTAGGGAGGAGCTGTGCCTCTCTAAGAATAGTGAGCAAGGGGTCCACGTCTGGATTCCCCTAGTAACTTAGGGTGAGACCCAAAGTTACTTAAATATGCAAATTAACAAGGGGGGGTCCTGGGAGTCCCTCTGCCAGACATTAGTCCTGGTTACGAGAGACTTACACAGAGACTTTAGCCCACTATCTTTCACAGAGAAGAAATATCCTAAACATATCAGTCTTTGTCCTGCCCTGGGGCAGTCCAGCACCGAAATGCTAGGCAATTCTCCTCTGAACAAGAGTACCAACAGCATCCCCAGACACTGTTTCGGTCTGGTTGGACCTCATCAGTAGGGAGGAGCTGTGCCTCTATAAGAATAGTGAGCAAGGGGTCCACGTCTGGATTCCCCTAGTAATTTAGGGTGAGACCCAAAGTTACTTAAATATGCAAATTAACAAGGGGGGTCCTGGGAGTCCCTCTGCCAGACATTAGTCCTGGTTACGAGAGACTTACCCAGAGTCTTTAGCTCACTATCTTTCACAGAGAAGAAATATCGTAAACATATCAGTCTTTGTCCTGCCCTGGGGCAGTCCAGCACCGAAATGCTAGGCAATTATCCTCTGAACAAGAGTACCAACAGCATCCCCAGACACGTGTTTCGGTCTGGTTGGACCTCATCAGTATGGAGGAGCTGTGCCTCTCTAAGAATAGTGAGCAAGGGGTCCATGTCTGGATTCCCCTAGTAACTTAGGGTGAGACCCAAAGTTACTTCAATATGCAAATTAACAAGGGGGGTCCTGGGAGTCCCTCTGCCAGACATTAGCCCTGGTTACGAGAGACTTACCCAGAGTCTTTAGCTCACTATCTTTCACAGAGAAGAAATATCCTAAACATATCAGTCTTTGTCCTGCCCTGGGGCAGTCCAGCACCGAAATGCTAGGCAATTCTCCTCTGAACAAGAGTACCAACAGCATCCCTAGACACGTGTTTCCGTCTGGGCGGACCTCATCAGTAGGGAGGAGCTGTGCCTCTCTAAGAATAGTGAGCAAGGGGTCCACGTCTGGATTCCCCTAGTAGTAAGTTGTTAATTGAATAAATGAGCTACGAGCAGATCTGTGTGTACGTCTGGGAGCTGCCTTTGGAACAGCCTACTGGCCACGTTGAAACTTGAGAAACATCTCTGCTTCCGGAAGCACCTCAAGACCTTCCTATTTACTCCTGCATTAGCCCCTCTTCTCCCCAGCTGAACAGTTTCCTCTGTTGGCACTGTGCCCCTGCACACACTTTGTCCTTCGGGCCTAGGTACCTGCTCACCCTGCCTCCCTGCTGCACTGCCTCCATGCCTCCCATTGCAATGGGTCCTGTGCGTGTACCCATACAGTTCCCCACCCTTCTTCTGCACTCATCAGAATTGCCCTACGCATATTATCTTGCACTTGCCACTTGCTGGCTGCACCACCACCTTTTGAATGCCTATTCTATCATTGGACTTCTTTTTCCTTCTTTGGTCTCCTCTGTTTGGCACGTTCTCCTTCTCCCCTTCTAGGGTCTTCAACCCTTTATCCCTTCTACATGCACTTGCGTGTTCTCAATATCACTGTGCCCAGTATGATAGTTGTTTTGAATTCCTTTTCTCCCTTGTTCCCCTCCCTTTGCTTGTTTGCGCTCTGAGCCACTTGTGTACGAGTACAATCTTGGTGAGATGTCATATCATGTCGTATACATCCTTTGTCCTTGGTGATATGTGTATCACTCTGACTGTGCTGATGGCAGTGGCTCCCCATGCATATGTGTGCACAATCATGTTCCATGTGCATTCCATGTATGCCCCTAGGTGTCCTTGACCACCTGCTCATTGTAGTATGTGTCCAGGATGATCCAAGTGTCATCTCATTTGGACAGCCATGTCATGCTCACTGTAGGTCTGTGTGTCATCACGCACGACTTTAGGCTGTCCACATCTGTATCATGCACATGGCTCCCCCTGTTACAGGCCCAGTGCCTCTTTTCAACTGGTGTTATGTCTTCTACATGCATGGGTGTACTATTGTTGGTTCCTCATCTGTCCTCCATCATGTCCACTCATCAGCTGTAGTGACATTTGAATGACGAAATGCAATAGACGCATACCAACACTGTCTGGCAATGCACAGTTCTGTGGAGAACCTTTCATTTCCATGCAGTGCCTCCCTGCTATTGCCCAGAGGGTGGGTGTTTCACGGTATCCATGCTACATGGTGCATTCCATTTGCACATGATGGCTGCAATTGCCCTTACACTACCGTCATGTTTTGGAGATTGTCATCAATATGTACGTGTTTATGTTGGAAGTTGAGGGGCTACACATGCACTGCTCCGCACACACCCACTCCTGTGCCAAGTTCAGCCCTTCAACATGCAAACACAATGCTGCTGTGTGATGGTGACCTGACATGTATGTACCCATGTCCCTGCTTTCGCTGTATAGAAAAGCACTAGTGTAGGTGCTTCCTGTGACACATGTACTCTGCATAGTTGATGGTAGTTGAGTGCTGCGCATGAGCATGCATATTACATGTGTCATGGTGTGTTTGTTTTGATTTCTAGCTGTGGCTATTTGTGTGCCCCCCATGCTCATGCTAGGTGCCATCTCTTTGTTGCCATCTCTCATTTCTGCTTTGGATATGTGCCTGCTAGAGGTTGTGTGTGATGCAGGTGATGTGCAACATTCAATACATGTGTTGCCTTCACATTTTGTACAAATCCTTTTCTGCTTTTGGGGTACCTTTGCATTACAATGCCACTGGATGCATGTTGGGGTTTGAGTTGCCTGTGACATGGCTGTTTCATTAGTTGGCTGTCAATGTTGTGAACTGTATGTGTGTGGTATGTGCTACTGACATGCGTGTCCATGTTTCTTTTCTTTATGTTGCAGGTGATGACACAATGGCAACATAGGATGAAGATGTCATCCCAGACACGATGGTCAGTTCACATGACCAACCATGCACCAGTGGTGGTCGAGGGGTGGCAGCCCACGAGAACCCACTGGTACTCCAGACCATTGTGTCCAGAGCTGACTCTGAGTCAGGTTCTGATGTATCCTCTGACCACTATGTTGAGCCGCATCTGCATCATGATGTGTCGTCGCCGGTAAGTGATCCTGTGTTGGATGATCTTCTGTCTGCGACACCTAAGTAGGGGGCCAGGCAGGTTTGGAATGTCTGCCTGTGGTGGTTACGGGTGCACGGTCACAATCAACACCAGTTGGCCATGTTCCTGGGGCATCTGGTAGATGGAGAGATGCAGTCCTGCAGCCGAGGGCTGCACCAACCCAGCAAGGACCCTCCTTGGGCCCAGCAGGTGTGGTGGCCGGCAACGCGGTGGCCGTGTGCCACCAGGGTCAGCTGAGGGGGAGTGTGCCATGATTGCCATAGCATAGCAACAGGGGGGAGCAGTTGAGATGATTGCTCAAGGTATGCAAAGTGTGGCCCATTTCATCCTCCCCTCCGTAAGGCAAGTGTTGCTCCAGCAGTGGGCAACGCAGTCCATGTGCCGCTCACTCAGGTTGGACATGGCGGGGTCTGACAGGGCGCACCGGGCTGAAATGGTGGCTCTGCATCAAGCACTTGATGCTCAAGCAGAGGCTCACCGTGAGGCCCTGAGGGTGGAACACCAATCCCTCCGATCTACTCTGACTGCACTCTGGATGGACGAGAGTAGGTCGGCAGAAGACAGGATGGTGCAGCTTGAAAGAACCATCTGAGCTGAACTCCATGCAAGCCGGGAGTCACTCTGTTTGTCATGTGAGGCCATGCAGGCAGAACTCTGTCTTACATGTCAGTCCTTGCAGGAGGAAGCACGTGTGACACGTGAGGTAATGCATGCTGACCTACGTCTCATTGCCATGCAGGACCTGGCTTACCAGACCCGCATGCTTGCTGCCGTTGAGAGGCAAGGCGTGGCTAGGCGTGGTGAGGCAACTGAGCCACGTCCACCTTCTGATTTCCATCCAGAGGGTGACAATGACAACCTATCTCCCACATTAATCTCAACATCAACACATGTGTGTGTTGAGGTGCACCCTGTAACTCCCCCCTCCTGGGACATATATGGGCATTTTTTTTCCTGCAATTTTCTTTCCTACAATTATTCTTTTTTGGTAATATGTTTATTTATTTTTTTTCTTGCAAATTTTTGTTTACATTCTTTTTTCTTGTTTTTTATGTTTTTTTGAACTTTTTTTAAAACATGCTTTTTAAAAAAATGTATTTACTAATTATTTTTCTTTTTTTCCTGCAAATCATTATTTTATTGATTTTTATTTGATGCCGATTTTTTTTATTGCATTTTCTTTTGCCTATTGTGCATACATGTGACAGTGTGGTGCTTTGTGGCATTGGAAGGCATCCACTGTGTTTTCCAGCTGGGCCCATTCAGGCTTGTCTTGTGTATGTGTTTTGCTTGCGGTCCTGACACATATGGTACTCCTGCTTCACCTTTCCATGGGCTCACAAGGATGGCTCGGTGTAACAGCATCTCACACAGGGACATTGGGCTTCTGTCATATCTGTGAACAGCCTGCAGTCCAACTTGTGTGTACACCCCTAGTGGGTATTCCGGATGGCTTCTCCAATGCATGTCTGCACTTCACTTTGGTGAGTATTCTGTTGACTGTGCATTTCATCATGTTGCTTATGATATGTGTTATGTATTGACTGTCTATGTTCATGCACTTCATGCTGTAGGTGGTACCATGCACCCTTTGGCTGTGCACACACACTGATGATGGGAGGGGTCCGTGTGCTGACAATGTAAAATTGGGACACTTTCCCCACAGTGATTTTCATATGGCGCATGAAGGCTGCACGCTGAGTAATCCATGTCACCACGCATTTCAACCACCACCCATTCCTTGCACCACTTTGGCCATCTTGCAGCCCTGGCTGGTTTTTTGATGTGTGGCCACATTGCTTTTTACTTGACTGTCATGTTTGTGTCCTGGACCTGCTCCCCCCTCCCATTGGTTGCACTTGGCCCTTGTGACAATCCGGCCAACCAGGAGGCTGGAGCCTGCCACCACTACCAAAATCCCACAATGGAGGCCCTGTCTAGCCCTGTCCACCAGTCTTCTGGGTCCCTTGATTGTCCCCCTGTCTCCCCTGCCCATGCCAGTCTCCCTTTGTCTCCCCTCTTCACCATCACATCCCCTCCCCTTCTGCACCATCTTCCTTCCCTCTGCCCCCTGTGTGTGCTTTCTTTCCCCATCTCCCCCTTCATACATGTTGACCTTGGCCCCCTCCTCCATTTTCTCCTCCCTCTCCCTCTCCACCACCCTTTCCTCTCCTCCTTGTCCTCTGTCTATCATTTTCCACCACTACCCCAATTGCCATTAGGCATGGTGATACGTAGCCACTTGTTCTTTGCAGACATTTCCCCTTTCTGCCTCCGTCCATCCACCCCCCCATCTTCACCTTTTTAGTATTATTTTGGCACTTACTTTTATCATTGGTCCCTCCACCACTGATTACAGGTCATCTCTTCCCCCTTTCCCTTCTGTCTTTCTTCTCCCCCTCCCCAGCACTATCTTGATTATTTGTCGACCCTCAACAGTTTGTCACTTGTTTTGTTACTCTTCCCTCCTCTTCCCTCACTCCACTCCTTATGTGACTCTTGCACTGCAACTATTGCCATCATGCATAGCAATGTTGATGCTAGTTTTGTTTTCCCACATTCCCTCCCTAGACTCTCCCTTATTGTTCCTGGCACTTGTTTTATGTACTTTGATTTGATAGTTCATTTTCATATTATGGACTGTTTGAAGGACTTGTAGGAATGTACTGTTCTTCTCCCTTGTTCCCTCCCTCAATGAGGTGCTTTGATGAACTTTGTGTGTTGGTCCTATAAGTATTTTCAATGAATCAGTGATGGGTCACTGTCTGCCATTGTCGATGTGGAGTACTCTGTACATGATAACTTCTGTTGGTCAATGGCTGATCCTATGTTATGCTGTATTTTTGTTATGCTCACCTCTTCTCCACGGGGGTACCGAACGGAACTGGGCGGTCCGATGCTGAATGGCTCCACGTGCTCCCTCTATTTGCCTAAAATGTTAAAACGAAATGTTACCTAACTGCAAGGAGGAGGACCAACTCCCACTTCCGTGGCCTCCTTGTGCACCCCTCTGCTATGTCTCACCTTAATGTTATGAATCGCGGACTCTCCATCCAGCGACTGTATGCAGGGGTGCGTAGCAGTTCAAAGATCTAGTTACTTCACTGATCCTGAAGAGTTCCAGACAATTATGACTCAATGGGTAAGTCCTTATACTAATGGTATGGCTTGCTTTAGAGTTTGTTGTAAAAGTTCACTCTTGTGCCTCTTCTTTGCAGGTTTCACCTTGGTGCATAAGATGAAGCGGACTCCTCCCCAGAAATGTTGAGCTGAATTCCTAGGTAAGTGTCCACGCCAGCGTTATGCGAAAATGTCTTAACAAACGGTATTGTTCTTCTGCGCAACTTACCTGCTACTCTTTTTCTATTCTACAGGTGTGGTACCTCGGGGACGGAGATCGCATGATGATGTCTTGAGGAACCGCAAGAAAATGCAGCCTTCAGATGAGTGGTAGCACTGCATAAGATTTAAATGTCTTTAATGTGGCCCTTCCCCATTGTGTAGCTAACCTGATAACTTCTTTGTATTCGACAGGTGCGGCAGCTCCGGAGCGGTGATCAAGTGATGGTGTTTCGATGGATCACAAGGGTGAGCAGCCTTCAGGTAAGTATTAGCGTTGCGCTGTGTCGCAATGTCTTTAACGTGGTCTGCGCGGCTAACCTGGTGGCTTCCTTTTCAGCTCAGCAGAAGGCGGAGACTCCCTTGCGATCGAGATGGAGCATCAGGTAAGAGACTTGTTCAGTTTCTTCGCTCTCTTCTTTCCTTGCAAGTAGCTTGTGAAAATCTGGAGGGGCGTGGCTGAAGACTGGCCTGAAGTTCGAAGACACAGTGAGCATTACGCTGCAGGAGCGTGTTCTGTTCTGAGGGTGTGGTTTAAATAGCCTTCCATAATTAGACCCAGGTAAAGTAGTCCCTCCAACCACACCCTATCAAATAGTTCCCAGGTAAAGTAGTCCCTTCAGCCTGCCTCAGACTGGTCTGCACGTGGTTCTCTTACTTTGTAACCTGCCTTGCCAGAAAGGGCAGTATGAGCCTGGCGCCAAAGGCGCCAGGACCGAGTCCAGGAAGCCCTTAGGCAATCCTTTGGGGCCTTAAAGGTCCCCATGGGTGCCAGTACCCTGGGCAGGCTGGTCTGCTCCTGATCTCTTGGGGCAAGTGCTGTGACAGCGCTCCCCCCAAGGTCCCTCCCAAGGTGGTTTGTCTCACTGGTCAAGGCTTGGTTGGGATGTTTCGATGGAACCGGTTTACTAGACGTGGCACATGAACATACTCACTTGGCTCCAATGACCTTTCTTGTGCACCATAGCCTTTCCAGTCAACAAGATAGAAAAGTTTCAATTTGACCAACTTTGAGTCCAAAATGTCTTTCATCTCAAATTCTGGTTCACCATCTACCAAGATGGGTCTTGGTGGTTTCGTTATCCGAGTTCCTGGTTGTACTGGTTTCAAAAGAGAAACGTGAAATACGGAGTGGACTCGCATGTTCGGAGGTAACTCCAATTTTACTGCCACTGGATTTATGATGGCTTTAATGGTGTATGGTCCCAAATACATGGGATTAAATGTGTGGGTTCCTTTTAGTGTTATGTGCTTTGAGGCTAGAAAAACCTCATCTCCAACCTGGTATCTTGGAGCTTCACTCCTATGTTAATCTAGCTTGCTTTAAATGTTCTGTTGCCTTCTTGAAGAATTTTGTAATGGTAGAGTGCAGGCTGCTTGCGGCTGGCATTTCCAAATGTTGAGGTGGATCGAGTTCCGAGGTTCGTGGATGCATTCCATATATTGTATAAAATGGACTCTGCCCTGTGCTGGAATGCAAAGAGTTGTTGTAGGCATACTCGGTTATCCATAAAATGTCCTTCCAATTACCTTCAGTTTGATGTAACATGCACCTTAGGTATTGCTCCAATGTTTCGTTGGTTCTCTCGGTTTGACAATCCGTTTGAGGATGGTGGCTGGTCGAAAGGCTTACGTCAATTTTTGCCAACTGGTAACATTTTCTCCAGAACTGTGAGATAAACTGACCGCCCCGATCTGAAAATAGGACGGAAGGGAATCCGTGTATCCAGAAAATTTGTTCTAGGAATTCCTTCGCCAAATTTGAAGCTGAGGGCAAACCTTTTCACGAATGAAGTGGGCCATTTTGGAAAACAAGTCTACTACCACTAATATGGTGTTGAAGCCATTACACGGAGGAAGATCCGTGATATAATCAAGGGAAAAGGTATGCCAGGGTGTAGGTGAAACATCCAGAGGTTGTAGCAGACCCAATGGTTTCTTTTTCTGGCCTTTGTTTTGTGCACAAATGCCACATGATAGCACACATTGTTTGATATCCTTATGCCATGTTGGCCACCGAAAATGTCTTGTGATCTTGGCTTCGGTTTTTGCAATTCCACGGTGGCCTTCCACCAGCGACTCATAATAATTTGAGATGACCTGTTTCTGAAGTTCCTTACTAGGTAAGTAGAGACGTCCTTGGAAATAAGGTAAATGATCAGTAACTGAATGGTATCTACTTTTAGTCGACCAGTCCTGTAAGGCCTCGGAATCGAGGAGATGGGAATTTTCCTTGTGGATGTCATCCAGGGTCAGTGAAGTAGTGATTCCTAGGATTCTCCCCCCTGGGATAATGGGTACAGTATCCAGGTTTGAGTATGCTTCAGAGCATCAGCCTTGCCGTTTCGGCAACCAGGTCGGTAAGTAATCACAAAATCATATTCTGCGAAAAATAATGCCCATCGGAGCTGACGAGAGGACTGAGAGTTGGCCGTCTTTAGGTATTGTACATTTCGGTTATCTGTAATCACAGTAATGGTGTGTCTGGCTCCTAGGAGATAATGTCGCCAAGCTTTGAATGCTGCCTTGACGCTCTTTGTCGGTTACAGCATAATTCAGTTCAGGTGCTGTGAATGTTCGTGACCAAAAGGCCACTGGGTGAAGTTGACCTGTCTCAGGGTCTTTCTGAGAAAGGACCGCTGTTAGGCAGAAACCTATGCAGTTCCCTCTGGGACCACTGCAAAAGATTTAAGACTACAGGTGTTTGGCAGTAAACCCACTTGGTAGCAGTCTGTACCACACAGATTCACTTGGTAGCTGTGGCTGAGCAGTCAGACTTCCCTCAAGAAGAGTTAGGCAGTATACAGAGAATTCACAATAGGTCAAAAGAACACACTAGAACAAGTAAACACTGACCAGGGCTTGGTGTAAAAGAGATATAATTATTTATTTAAAACCACATCTAGAAAAACACACAGGCACTAATAGTAAGCAATTCAAAAACACGGTCACTAAAAGGTATACACTCCCTTAGAAGAATATTAGACAAGTCTTAAGTAAAGCCCCACTTATTTTCAGACAGCGGTGAGCGCTTAACGCAGATGGCACTCTAATAATTTGTTTCAAAAGGGAGAGAAAAGCAGAGAATAAATTGAAACAGATCCCAACACTTTTACAAGAACACAACAAGAGAGGAAGGCAAGGTAAAACCGTGGGTTTAGAGTTCAGTAGGCCGGATCCACTTTAAGGGGATCAAAACGAAATGTGTCCAAGGTCACACGGTTGCAGTGCACAAAAGTCTTGAAAAGGTTAAAAAAAAGAGTTGTACCAAAGAAAGGGACCAGTTAGAAAGTCAAGGCGGCCAGCCCAGTCCAGAAGGTTAAGGGGTTATTATTACCTTGTAGCAATCTTTAGAAAGGGAGGCCTGGCGGACACAGTACCTTAAAGTGGTGAGAATACTCCAGCGGGGGCAGTTGTTCCTGGCAGCAGATGCAAGTCAGTGCTTCATCCGGGGGAAGAGAGGATCTCGTCGGGGAGGAAGACAGGAGGCTGTTGCACTGCCAGGGAAGAAACCAGCCACGGAGTTCTCAGGTAAAAGGAGCGGTCCTTTTGTTCGCGGTCCAGTGGTAAGTGGCTATCCGGTTGCCGGGGTGCTTGGCACGGGCAATTCGGCCACAAGCCAGTCTGGGGTGCGAAGAGAAGAAGGTAAACTGGTTGTGCCCACCAGTCAGAGGAAGAAGCCTCTCCAGCCGGGAGATCTTCTCTGTCGTCGGGAAGTGGTGAGTCGGTTCCGCAGGGCTCCACTGGTGGTGTTGTCGTGGTAGGTCGGCTCAGCTTCTCCCTCATTGGATTCTCAGGTCCTGTGGCGACTTCTGAAGTTCCAGTCCCCAAAGCCCTGCTTTTATGCAGCACACCCCCATTCACTCAGCCTAGCTGTCAATCAAACATGCTAAGTTGTGAGCCGGCCGGCTCACCACTTGGGCCAATCACACAAGAGTGCGACTTGAGTTACCAAGGTAACTCAGTCCAGGGTGCCTAAACCCCCTCCTACACCCCCTGTGGTACCCAGACAGAGTGGCACCACTTCTGTGGAGAAGCCCACCAAAAAGTGGAACAAAGGGCTCGACTTGGGTTAGAGTCACAGAAGAGAACACAAACGCCATTTTAGAATCGAGTCCTGGCAAAAAATACCAACCAGCGAATTAATATTAAATAAATAAACCAGCGGTATGTTCGAGGCTATGAGAATTAAATAATTAAAGTTGGTAGCCTCGAACAATGGGAAAATCCCATAGGGATATATTCGCTGTCGAATATAAAAAGTAGTATCCACTGCCACCAGCCAAAACTCGATCAGGGGAGACGGAGACGTGCCCCCTCGACTAACAGACCCCAGGGCAATCGAATTGCCCCGACCAGTACGTCCACAATATGATGGTTTGTACCAGTTTCTGTTAATAATTTGGGACTAGTAAAGCCAATGGTGACTTTACATGCCCTGGGAGACAATAGTCAGTCCCAGGGTATGGCGTCTATGGTGGAGTGTCACTATGACACCCCTGTGTCACTGCACGGAGGGTGCTGTGTAACACACATAGTAAAAACACATGAGACCCTATGGAGTAAAGGACCCCATAGCCCATAGAACACATTAACAGTGAAAGGAACAACATAAATCATGTCCAAGAGTGGGAGAAAAAGAGTCTCACTCTTGGCAGGAGAAAAAAAACAAACTCCAAAAATCCAGCAAAGCTGCTGGGGGACTCACTGGGTTAGGAAATTCAGCCTAAAGAGAGAATTCTCCCTAACACTCGTCCCCCCCCACCCCCGACTAAGGGACAGGAGGATTTAATCCACTGCTGTAGGAATCTCATACCTCTAGTCGATGACATACATCCTAGAGAGACCATCAGCATTTTGGTGGTGACACCCTGACCTGTGCTCAATGGTGAAATCAAACCCTTGCAGGCAGATTGACCATCTCAATAGTTTTGGGTTTTCCCCTTTCATTTGCATTAACCATCTCAAGGGTTGGTGGTCAGTCTGAATGACAAAAGTAGAACCATACAAGTATGGCCTAAGCTTCTTCAGAGCCCACACAATAGCAAAACACTCTCGTTCAATGGTCGACCACCTTGTTTCAGGATCCTTCAGTTTCAGTTTTCTACTGATGAAGCAAATGGGGTGCTCCCTACCTTTCCCATCCAGTTGACTGAGGACTGCACCTATTCCTACATTTGAAGCATCTGTTTGCACAATGAAAGTTTGGTGATAGTCAGGAGCTCTGAGTACTGGGGCTTGGCAAAGAGCTTTTTCAGGGTTTCAAAGGCCTGATTGCATTCCTCATTCCACCTAACCTTTTTAGGGAATTTAGGAGAGGAGATGACATTCAGTGGAGAAGCTATGGACCCATAGTTCTCAATGGAATTCCTGTAATACCCAGTGAGACCTAAGAAGGCTCTCACCTGGGTCTGAGTAGTAGGTGTTGTCCAATTTTGCACAGCTTCAATCATACTGTGCAAAGGCCTTATTTCTCCACCTCCTACCTCATGTCCAAGGTAGACCACTTTACTCTGTCCAATCTGGCATTTGCTTGCCTTTATGGTCAGATTGGCCTTTCCAAGAGCCCGCAAAACATATCTCAGGTGGTCCACATGTTCTTCCCAGGAATTGCTGAACACTGCTATGTCATCCAAGTATGCCATGCAGAAGTCCTCCATCCCATTCAGAACCTGGTTTACCATCCTTTGAAAAGTAGCAGGTGCATTTTTCAGTCAAAAAGGTATAACCTTAAACTGGTATAAGCCAACTGGGGTAGAACATGCAGTTTTCTCCTTGGCATGGTCTGTCAGGGCTATTTGCCAATAGCCTGACGTCAAGACAAATGTGCTGAGGAACTTGGCTGCACCAAGTCTATCTGCCAACTCATCTGTCCTTGGTAAAGGGTGGGCATCAGTCTTAGTGACTGCATTAAGAGCTCTGTAATCCACACAGAATCTAAGTTCTTTGTATCCTGATTTTGGTACTAACACAACTGAGCTAGACCATGGACTAGTAGAGCTCTATTACCCCGAGATCAAGCATCTTGTTGACCTCACCTGACATTCAATATCCTCTGCTTTTGACTGGCAGACAGTCACCAGTGAGTATGTCATGCTGTCCCCAAGGGGTCAAGTATGGTAAAAGTGAGAACAGAGAGGCAAACTGATTTAACATAGATTTGCACTCTTCCTGTTGCTCAGGTGTCAGATTTGAAGAGAGATTTACTCCTTCAATCTTTTCCTCTAAAGGTAAGCCTCTGAGGAGATCAGGAAGCGCTTCATTCTCTTCTTCTTCCTCTGATGATGCTAGAAGCAAAGCTCGTACATCAGGTCTGGAGACATACGCTTTTAGCCTCTTGGTGTGGAAGACTGTTGGAGCCTCCTTGGGGTTGCCCAAGTCCACCAGATAGTTGACCTCTCCAGGTTTACCCACAACTTTGAAGGGTCCCATCCATTTGTCTTGCAAGGCCCTCTGCCTTGTTGGAATCAAAACGAGAACTAGCTGGTCCTGAGTAAACTCGACCATGTTAGCATTTTGGTCATGCCAGTGCTTGACCAATGCTTGTCCAGCTTTCAAGTTATCACTTGCTTCTGCCATCATTTGTGACATTCTCCTTCGGGGACCTATCACATAGTCAGTCACTCTGACTGGCTTGGGGGAAGGAGCACTCTCCAACCCCTCCTTGATCAGGGCCAATGGACCTCTGACCGGATGACCATAGAGAAGTTCAAAGGGAGAATAACCTACTCCCTCCTGAGGGACTTCTCTATAAGCAAAGATAAGGCATGGCAGTAGAAGGTCCCACTTCTTTTTAAGGGGATCCTCTAAAGCACCTATCATGCTCTTCATGGTTCTGTTGAACCTTTCAACCAGTCCATTCGTCTGAGGGTGGTATGCAGTTGAGAACTTGTAAGTAACTCTGCAGGTTTTCCACATGGCTTTCATGTAGTGGGACATAAAATTCGACCCCCTGTCAGAGATTACTTCCTTAGGAAACCCAACCCTGGTAAAAATACCAAGTAGGGCCTTAGCCACAGCTGGGGCTGTAACAGTCCTCATAAGAATTGCCCCAGGGTATCTAGTAGCATGGTCTACTACAACAAGTATAAACCTGTTGCCTGAGGAAGTTGGAGGATCAAGGGGACCAACGATGTCAATCCCTACTCTCTCAAATGGGACTCCCACTACAGGGAGAGGCACTAAAGGTGCCATGTTCTTGGAGCCAACCTTACCAGAAGTCTGGCAGGTGTGGCAGCTCCTGCAGTATTTATCTACTTCAGCCCCCATCTTTGGCCAATAAAAGTAGAGCGAGAGCCTTTCCTTAGTCTTCTTGAAACTCAAGTGACCAGCCAAAGGAATCTCATGGGCTAACTGCAAGAACTGTGGTCTGTTCTCTTGGGGTACTACAAGTCGTTTGTTGTCCCCAGGTGCAGACTCTGTTGGTTCACTGTAGAAGAGGCCATCTTCCCAGTGTACCCTATATTTCCCAGGCTCTTGCCCTTCAGCCTGAGCATCTGCCTGGTGGCGAAGGCTTTCCAGAGTTGGACATTCTCTCTGTCCCTTACTGAAGCCTGCCCTGTTGGGTCCACCTTCTGCCAGTAAAGATTGCAGCTCAGGATGGTCAACAGGATCCAGATCTCCAATGAGTTCCTGGCCTTCCACTAGTTCTTCTTCAGAGTCTAGTTCAACCACACGGGGCTGTACCTCCCTCTCAGCCTCAGCTGGAGGGGGAGTTACTGGTGTAACTTTGGACAACCTAGGGGAAGTCCTTGTTGGCTGCACTGGAGTGCTGGCTGTGAGGTTCTTTTTAGAAGTTTTAGATTTCCCTTTTTCTTCTAGTTTCTTAGAGACGGCAGCTGACATCTCCAGTGTAGTAGGAGTGATCTCTTTCTTCATCATCTCCTTGGGAGTACCTCTCATGGTTATCTCCCTTGCAGGTCTGGTGAGCTCCTGTAACCTTTTACTAGGAGGTCTGGGGGTATATGACACTACTCCAAGAGTTTTCAAGTCATTACCCAGCAGAACCCTTCCTGGCACCTCACTTTGTATGCTGACAGGTATCTTCACAGTCATGTCATTACACTGGATGAGAACTGGTAATTGGGGAAGCATCTGCACAGGCCCTCCAGCTAACTTGGTGAGGCGTTTGGGTGCCTTAGAAACATCCTCAGCCTGAACAAATGATTTGTCCACCACAGTTATGCTGGCCCCAGTGTCCCTAATGGCAGGAGTCTCCTGACAATTCACCTGGACACTGTCCTTATAATACTCTTTAGTATTATCTGGGATAGAATTATAGACATCTAAGTTCTGTTGTTCCCACAGACCCAGAGACACTAAAGAAACACTGGCTGAGACTCCAATGGGTTCATCAGCCAGTAATAGAAAGTTTCCACTTGCCATTTGGACTTCCTCCTCTGGAGCGAAGGCTAAGGAGACAAGCTGGACCCTGAAGGTTTACCCTTACATCTGGGATCTCCTTTCACATGGTCAGTAGAGCCACAAACAAAGCATTTATCAAATGCTTTCTGGAATGGTGGCTTGTTCTGACCTCCTTCTGGTTTGGCACCAGGAGGTACACTAGCCTGATTTGGTTTCCCTTGTGGCTTACCCTTTTGGTTTTGTTTGGGGCCCTCTTTGGAATTGGAATTATTAGAATTCTCTTTGGAGTCCTTTTTTGGCTGTTTTCCCTCATCCTTTTTCTGAGTAGTCCCAGAATCCTTGGGAGTGGCCCTGTTGGCAACCCACAAGTCAGCAGCCTTAGCTAACTTCCTGGAATCTAATTCCTTTGAATCAGCCAAGTGCTGTCTGAGCTCAGGAGAGTAGGCATCATAAATTGACTCCAACATTACAAGATTCTTCATTCCTTCATGAGTGTTAACTCTGTACCCCTTAATCCATCCCTCTAAGTTTTTCAAACTTTCACTCACCCAGGTAGCCCAAGGGGTACCATCATGCTTTTTGAGTGTCCTAAACCTCTTAAGGTACTGGGAAGGGGTCTTCCCAAATCTAGCTATCAAAGCTAGTTTCACACATTCATATTCCTTCTTATCCACCTCCCCCAACTCCATTACCACATCAGTCGCAACAGGGGGAAGCCTAGAGAACAACCAGGGAAGTAACGCATTCCATGTGATGTCCTGGAGAACATGATTATACTCAAACATGTTTAACCAATCCAACACATCCAACTAGGTTCATACATACCCACTAATTCCTTAGGCATCCGGGGTCTTTTGGGACTGGAACTCCTAGAGGAACCAGAGGAGAGAGAAGCATTTTCCACAGACAACTTTTTCATTTCTAGTTCATGATTAAGCTCTATTTCTCTGAGTCTTAACTCAGCTTGCTTCTGCTCAGCCTGGGCATTCATTCTTCTGAACTCTAGCTCTTGGTTTCTTTCAGATTGAGCAATAAAACGTTTGTACTCTAATTCAAGCTTCATTTTTTCAAGTTCAAAATAAGCAGGGTTACATGTAAGACCTGGTATGGGCCCAGTAGGTACAGTAGGTAAGGCAGACAGAGGCTCAGAGTTGCTACCTTCATTAGGTTCACTTTCCTCTTCTGACTCATTATCAAGACTTTGATTCAGATCAATACCATCACTGTTTTCTACATTTGCTGGGGGGTAGATTCCTCTGTACCACTCAGACTTTGGTTTTCTAACAATCTTTCTATAAGTTCCATTTTATTACCCTTCTCAGAGAGATTCTTATGTCTACATAATACTTTTAAGCAATGAGCAGTTTTGGCAGAGAATGATTCTAGGGTATAACTCTCCATAGCAGACATAGTTAGAAAATCAGCTTTTTAGTGCTAAACTCTGTGGTTAGTTGTCCTAAAGTGTTAATAAAGCACTCTAAAGTGTATACTCAATACAAATCCCACTGATGTACACCAGTGTTAGGCAGAAACCTGTGCAGTTCCCTCTGGGACCACTGCAAAAGATTTAAGACTACAGGTGTTTGGCTGTAAACCCACTTGGTAGCAGTCTCTACCACACAGATTCACTTGGTAGCTGTGGCTGAGCAGTCAGACTTCCCTCTAGAAGAGTTAGGCAGTACACAGAGTATTCACAATAGGTCAAAAGAACACACTAGAACAAGTAAACACTGACCAGGGCTTGGTGTAAAAGAGATATACTTATTTATTTAAAACCACATCTAGAAAAACACACAGGCACTAATAGTAAGCAATTCAAAAACACGGTCACTAAAAGGTATACACTCCCTTAGAAGAATATTAGACAAGTCTCAAGTAAAGCCCCACTTATTTTCAGACAGCGGTGAGCGCTTAACGCAGATGGCACTCTAATAATTTGTTTCAAAAGGGAGAGAAAAGCAGAGAATATATTGAAACAGATCCCAACACTTTTACAAGAACACAACAAGAGAGGAAGGCAAGGTAAAACCGTGGGTTTAGAGTTCAGTAGGCGGGATCAAAACGAAATGTGTCCAAGGTCACACGGTTGCAGTGCACAAAAGTCTTGAAAAGGTTAAAAAAAAGAGTTGTACCAAAGAAAGGGACCAGTTAGAAAGTCAAGGCGGCCAGCCCAGTCCAGAAGGTTAAGGCGTTATTATTACCTTGTAGCAATCTGTAGAAAGGGAGGCCTGGCGGACATGGTACCTTAAAGTGGTGAGAATACTCCAGCGGGGGCAGTTGTTCCTGGCAGCGGATGCAAGTCGGTGCTTCGTCTGGGGGAAGAGAGGATCTCGTCGGGGAGGACAGGAGTCCGTTGCACTGCCAGGGAAGAAACCAGCCGCGGAGTTCTCAGGTAAAAGGAGCGGTCCTTTTGTTCGCGTTCCGGTGGTAAGTTGCTATCCGGTTGCCGGGGTGCTTGGCACGGGCAATTCGACCACAAGCCAGTCTGGGGTGCGAAGAGAAGGCCTGGTTGTGCCCACCAGTCAGGGGAAGAAGCCTTTCCAGCCGGGGGATCTTCTCTGTCGTCGGGAAGTGGTGAGTCGGTTCCACAGGGCTCCACCGATGGTGTCGTCGTGGTAGGTCGGCTCAGCTTCTCCCTCGTTGGATTCTCAGGTCCTGTGGTGACTTCTGAAGTTCCAGTCCCCAAAGCCCTGCTTTTATGCAGCACACCCCCATTCACTCAGCCTAGCTGTCAATCAAACATGCTAAGTGGTGAGCCCCCTGGCTCACCACTTGGGCCAATCACACAAGAGTGCGACTTCAGTTGCCAAGGTAACTTAGTCCAGGGTGCCTAAACCCCCTCCCACACCCCCTGTGGTACCCAGACAGAGTGGCACCACTTTTGGAGGCTTCTGTGGAGAAGCCCGCCAAAAAGTGGAACAAAGGGCTCGACTTGGGTTGGAGTCACAGAAGAGAACACAAACGCCGTTTTAGAATCGAGTCCTGGCAAAAAATACCAACCGGCGAATTAATATTAAATAAATAAACCGGCGGAATGTTCGAGGCTATGAGAATTAAATAATTAAAGTTGGTAGCCTCGAACAATGGGAAAATCCCATAGGGATATATTCGCGGTCGAATATAAAAAGTAGTATCCACTGCCACCAGCCAAAACTCAATCAGGGGGGACGGAGACGTGCCCCCTCGACTAACAGACCCCGGGGCAATCGAATTGCCCCAACCAGTACGTCCACAATATGATGGTTTGTACCGGTTTCTGTTAATAATTTGGGACTAGTAAAGCCAATGGTGACTTTACATGCCCTGGGAGACAGTAGTCAGTCCCAGGGTATGGAGTCTATGGTGGGGTGTCACTATGACACCCCTGTGTCACTGCACGGAGGGTGCTGTGTAACACACATAGTAAAAACACATGAGACCCTATGGAGTAAAGGACCCCATAGCCCATAAAACACAAATTAACAGTCAAAGGAACACCATAAATCATGTCCAAGAGTGGGGGAAACAGAGTCTCACTCTTGGCAGGAGAAAAAAACAAACTCCAGAATTCCAGCAAAGCTGCTGGGGGACTCACTAGGTTAGGAAATTCAGCCTAAAGAGAGAATTCTCCCTAACAACCGCCCCCATTGCTAAACTGGAAGCATCATTTTCTACCACATAAGGGAGATCTGGGTGAGGATGTTTTAGTACTGGGGCTGAGGTGAATGTTCTCTTTAAGTCTTGGAAGGCCTTTTCCGCTTCATCCGACCACTGAAAGCGTTTGTTCTTTGGTAATAAGGATGTGATGGGATGCACCAAATGT
The DNA here is from genome assembly GCF_040938575.1 of Ambystoma mexicanum. Classification (NCBI taxonomy): domain Eukaryota; kingdom Metazoa; phylum Chordata; class Amphibia; order Caudata; family Ambystomatidae; genus Ambystoma; species Ambystoma mexicanum. The sequence goes on from NC_090941.1 coordinate 921,479,979, forward strand.
TAAAAGCCTGGGATGAACATGCGATAGAAGTTTGCAAATCCAAGCATGCTCTGAACTCATTTGATTGAAGTTGGAGAGGACCACTTGAGGATGGCGTCTACCTTCCATGAATCCATACGAACGCCACATGGGGTTAGAACGAACCCAAGAAACTCGAACTCTGTAACATGGAAGAAACATTTTTCTAATTTGGCATAGAATTTATGTTGCAGAAGTTTTTGAAGTACGGCGCGGACGTGTTTCACATGATCCTGCTCGGAAGCTGAGTACACCAGGATATCGTCAATATGTACGATGATACAAACATCAATTAGCTCTCGAAGGACATTGTTCATAAAATATTGAAACGCTGCCGGGGCGTTACAAAGCCCAAAGGGCATCACTTGATATTCGAATAGCCCATACTTAGTGAGGAAGGTGATCTTCCATTCGTCTCCCTTTTTGACTCGTACGAGATGGTACACCCCTCTGAGATCCAACTTAGTGTAAATTTTAGCATCCTTTACTTGGTCCAGCAGTTCCGGGATTAGAGGCAGTAGGTACTGGTTTTTAACAGTCACTTGGTTTAATGCACAGTAGTCGATACAAGTTCTTAGGTCTCCTTCCTTTATAGGGACGAAGAATAAGGGTGAGGCCGCCGGAGACTTGGACGGGCGAATGAAGCAGTTAGCAAGGTATTAATCTAAGTATTGTTTAAATGAAGATTTTGGGGTTCCGTGAGGGCATAAATTCTACTGCATGGGATCTGAGCACCAGGTATTAGGTCGATCTGGCAATCATATGGTCTATGGGGTGGTAAAGTATTGGCTTGGTCCTTCTGGAAAACATCCTGAAAATCCTGGTATTCCTGGGGCAGCAAATCTGCTGGAATCATGACTGTTGCAGTTTTCTTGGTCAGGGATTCTTCTGGATAGCAGGTATGAGCACATTCTGAGAAGGTCAACCTCTTATCACGCCAGTCTATGCAAGGATTATGCGTTTCTAACCACAGCATTCCCAGAATTATTTGGAATTGCAGGGCCTTCATTAAGTCGAACACAATGGTTTCTCGATGCCTGTCTTGGCACAACAGTGTAATTTCCGTCATCGAGTGTGTTACAGGACCAGAAGAGATCTCTGATCCGTCGACGGTGGTGACCAAATCAGTTGTTGTCTTTAAGCAAAGAGAAAGACACATCCTTGAAGCCAATTCTTGATCCATATAGTTACCTATGGCTCCGGTGTCGATGTAATCTCTGACTGCGTGCATACGAGGCAGGTGCTGGTGACTAATGAGGATCATTGGTAAGGCTAGATGCGATGTCTGGGAGTCCTTCTTCTCGCTCGACAAGCAGACCTCTACGCTTGTCGGGTGAAGTAGTTTTCCGGCTCTGGTTCGGCGCTGACCTTATCGGCGACCCTGACTGCCTTCTTGGGTGGTTTCACTAGACAGTCTCGGAGAAAATGGCCAGCCGACCCGCAATATAAGCACAATTGTTGTTCTCTTCTCTTATCCCTCTCAGATTTAGATAGCGGCCCTCGTACACCTCCAATTTGCACGGGTTCAGATGTGTCTGTAGTCTTGGAGGTCTTGTCTCTCGGATGCACAAACATCCGATTCTCCAATCTAGCTCAGTCAGCTTTCCGGTTCTGCAGTCTGTGGTCTAGTTGTACCACTAAGTCAATGTATTCCACACAGTCTCGGGGTGAGTTGACCACTTGAGCTAAAACATCTTTCAAATCGCCTCTTAGACCACGGTGAAATAACAAAGTTCTTTTGTCTTCTGGCCAACTGGTTTCCACCACTAATCTGTTGAAGGTTGCAATATATGTTAACAGATCTTGGTTCCCTTAACGAAGAGACAGCAGTCCATATTCTGCTGAAACCCCTGGAAATCTCGAAGAAGGGGATCGTCTTGATTAACTAGTGGTATGGACCGGTCTGCAGCCTGCCGCTGAGGTATAAAAGAACAAAGGCCACCATTGCTTGATCGTTCTGGAAGGCCTCTGGCCTGCATAGGAAGTGTAGGCGGCACTGGTTCATAAAAATCGCAAACCATTTAGGATCTCCAGCAAAGCGTTCTGGTGGAGCCAAAGGCATGGCTCCCGGAAGGACCACCTGCACTGGGTTACTTGGCTGAGTTGGGACTGATGCCCCCATTCCTGGTAACGCTGTATGGCCAGCTTGGGCTTGGATTAATTGTCTGGCTAGATCATTGGTACACTCTTTTGCCACAATTAGTTCTCTTCTTAGAGTGTTGGTCTATTGTGGAGCCGAATGCACCTCTGCTCTGAGGTCCCCCAAAAGCTGGGCTAATTGGTCAGTCTCTGAGGTTTCCATGGCACCCAGGTAGAGGTTTGTGTGAAGGCTTTGTGTTCTGTTACACTCACCTGGTCTCCACAGGGGATCCCAACGGACCTGGACGGTCTGATGCTGAATGGCTCCACGTGCTCCCTCTGTTTGCCCCTTCCATCACAAAAAGCAGATTTACCTAAAATGTTAAAACTAAATGTTACCTAACTGTAAGGAGGAGGACCAACAACAACTTCCGTGGCCTCCTTGTGCACCCCTCTGCTATGTCTCACCTTAATGTCATGAATGGCGGACTCTCCATCCTGCGACTGTATACAGCGGTGCGTAGCAGTTCAAGGATCTAGTTACTTAACTGATCCTGAAGCGTTCCAGACAACTATGACTCAATGGGGTAAGTCCTTATACCAATAGTATGGCTTGCTTTAGAGTTCAAGTTGTAAAAGTTCACTCTTGTGCCTCTTCTTTGCAGGTTTCCCCTTGGTGCATTAGATGAAGCGGACTCCTCCCCAGAAATGTAGAGCTGAATTCCTTTGTAAGATTCCACGCCATTCTTATGTGAAAATGTCTTAACAAACGGTATTGTTCTTCTGCACAACTAACCTTCTGTTCTTTTTCTATTCTGCAGGTGCGGTACCTCGGGACAGAGATCGCGTGATGATGTCTTGAGGAACCACAAGAAAATGCAGCCTTCAGCTGAGTGGTAGCGCTGCCTAAGATGTAACTGTCTTTAATGAGGCCCTTCCCCATTGCGCAGCTAACCTGATGCCTTCTTTGTATTCGACAGGTGCGGCAGCTCCAGAGCGGCGATCGAGTGATGGTGTTTCAATGAATCACAAGGGTGAGCAGCCTTCTGGTAAGTATTAGCGTTGCGCAGTGTCGCAATGTCTTTAACGTGGTCTGCACGACTAACCTGGTGTCTTAATTTTCAACTCTGCAGAAGCGGAGACTCCTGAGCTATCGAGATGGAGCATCAGGTAAGAGTCTTGTTCAGTTTTTTCTCTCTCTTCCTTCCTTGCAGGTAGCTCGTGAAAATCTAGATGGGCGTGGCTGAAGACTGGCCTGAAGTTAGCAGACATGGTGGGCGTTACACTGCAGGAGTGCAGAATAATGCGAAGCGTGTTCTGTTCTGCGGGCATGGTTTAAATAGCCTTCCAGAAGTAGTTCCCAGGTAAAGTAGTCCCTCCAACCACACCCTATCAATTAGTTCCCAGGTAAAGTAGTCCCTCAGCCTGCCTCAGACTGGTCTGCACGTGGTTCTCTTACTTTGTAACCTGCCTTGCCTGAACGGCGGAGTATGAGCCTGGCACCAACAGCTCCAGGACCAAGTCCAGGAAGCCCCTATGCAATCCTTTGGGGCCTTAAAGGTCCCCATGGTTGCCAGTACCCTGGGCAGGCTGGTCTGCTCCTGATGTCTGGGGGCAAGCACCATGACAATTTTGAGGTGTCAGGGGATGGGTGTGGTTTAACACACAGGGGGGTCCTTGAGTGCAATGTTCACATGTGCTGTGTACAGGACACTGAGGCTCACTTCATTTCACATGCATATATTCGATGCATGTCCCTACTGACACAAACACTTAGGCAACGCCCCCCCACACCAACTACGATGACACCATGCACACACGTGCACCCAGATTGCCTTCTCAGGCATGCTGTGTCCCGACAATCCATGTTCACTTCCGTCATTGATCGTGTACATGCATGAGAGGGTACTATTTTCTTGATTGCACTTTTTTTTAAATGATGCTCTAGGGGTTTCCCCAATGCAATGCACACTCACTGTGCTGTCCAGTGAGCGGTGTGTTGCAGGGGACATACACGCAGCTCACAGTGTTTGATATAGCAATTTTCGATTGTCCAATTTGCATGCCAACAGGTATTCTGACATTTGTTGCTTGCACCACTGGTGCCACCGTTTTCAGGGTGTGAGGTTTTGTTCAGTCATTTCTTCAGATTCGATGTCAGGTGTGATTGTCTGGTGCCTATTTATATTTCTCACATGACACTTCATGACTATTGTGTCATGTCTTGTGCATATGGTTTGATGTTTTGCAGTTGCATACCGTGGTATGGTGTGGCAGACGGGGATCATGGGGGTTGGGAGGGTTTGGGTGGCATACCAGTAGTTTCATGCCCTGTTTTGCAGGGGTGGGGATATGCACCTTGCATGTGTTCCCTTTGGTCACATGGGTTTGGTTGTGTTTAAGTAGCTAGGGATGCACACAAGGTGGCACTTCCGTGGACAAATTCTCAGGTTGGTAAGGTTTTGACAGTTAACTGTCCCTTTTTCATCATCGATTGTGACCTGCTATGTACCAGGCCTGTGTGTACTCTGCAGGGGTTGGAGTTTAGGTGAATAATGTGTGGCCACAAGCGGTTGTAGGTCAAAGGATCGAAAAAAAGGGCCGACAGGACAAAGGATCGAATTTTCTTTTTTTTTTTGGTAACCCCCTTTTTTTGCTAAAAGTCACCTTTTTTCCAAAACGAAAACCTAAAAAAAAAGATATAATTAAAAAAAAAATATGATCCTTTGTCCTGTCGACCCTTTGGTGTCGATCCTTTGTCCTGTCGACCCTTTTTTTTCGATCCTTTGACTAGACACCGCCACAAGCTGGATACGGGCTGCCTCGCCACATGCCCTTTCCCCTCCCAAGCGCAGCAGCCGTGCGTGTGGTTGGGGATCTGGGGGCACCCCCATGTCCACCGGTACGCCATGCCATGATGAACCGTTGTGAGGGACACATGCTGCACACTACTGGGGGTGCATATAGTAGCTGTCCACCAGAGCGTTCAAGGGAGCGGAAGCGTGACTTGAGCATTCCGAATGTGCGCTCCACTATGGCCCTGGTTGCAATATCGGCTGTGTTGTATCTTACCTGGGGTGGTGGGGTGGGGTTCTGTATTGGCGTCATCATGTAGGTGCTCAGAAGGTAGGCACTGTTCCCTGGTAAGGTGATAGTGGTTGTCATTAGTTGGGCTTGTGTATTTGTCTGTGTGTGACATGCATGCATGTGCACAGGCATTTGTACTCACCTAGGAGCCATGTGTTGCCATGCTTCCCAGCTTCCAGGGCCCGGCTCAGGGCGGACATTCTGAATATGAAACTATCATGGATGGACCCAGGATAGTTTGCAAAGACACAGGTGATTATTCCCTTGGCATCACATACCACCTGCACGTTGATGGAATGCCAGTGCTTGTGGTTTCGATAGATTTGCTCAATGGCCTGAGGTGGACGTAGGGCCACATGGGTGCAATCTAAGGCACCAAGCACTTTGGGGAAGTCTGCCAGCCTGTAGAAGTCCAGGACCACGGCCTGCCTTTCTGCGAGTGTTCTGGGCATTTATATGTGCCTGCGGACTGAGGCGCACTCAGTGATGATTGCCAACACCTGGTGTAGGCAACATGACTGCGTGGCCTGTGAGACACCCCCCACTATGGCAGTTGTCTACTGAAATGACCCAGTGGCCAAAAAATGCAGTACATTGAGCACCTTCTCCAAGGGGCTCAATGCTTGGGAGCACAGGGTGGGTGATGTGAGTTCATCCTCCCACTCCTTGACCAGCTCTAGGATGATATGACGTGGAAACCTATACCTGCCATAGACCTGGTCATCAGGCATCCCAAAAAGGCTGGTCCTGGGCAAAAAAATGCGGGGACTGGCTATTCTCCTCCTCCTGCGGTGTCCCACGATCACTGCTGCGAGGAATGGGACATTCATTGTAGCTGTATATGCTTGTTTGTTGTTTGCGCGCACTTTTATGCTGTGCGGGGGCGCTTCCGCCTGCTTTCGTGTGGCGGACGTAATTGTGCGTGTGCATGTGTTTTGCTGTGCACAGGTTTTCCCTATTCGATTCCATGAATACGTGTTGTTCACTAGCGTGTGTGCGTTGCATGTGTTTCCCAGCGGTACTTCCCACATTATGCCTACATTTTCACGCGTTCTTCCCCATTCCCGGTGTTCCGCCCACTTCTTAGGTGTGTGCGCGAGAAGTGGTGCGCTTTCCCCATTCCTGTTGTACGTGTTTGGAAAGTCACAGTGACGTGTAATGTAAGCGCAGATTTGGCGCGCATCCCGGAAAATAAATGCACAGGGCCTTCCATGAATCACACGCGTGCGATTCGCACACGTGTGCCAGCTTTTTCACTCTTGCGCCAGCTTGCGCCACAAATTTCGGTGCACATTTATTCCATAAATTACCTCCTATGGCTGGAGGACAGCTGCCAAGTCAATGTAAAGGAAGAATCAAGTGCTTAGCAGGTCCTGGCTCTTTGGTGAGCTAGGTTTGGAAAAGACCTAACATACCAAGCAGTATAGTGTGGCTCACTTGGGCAGGAAACTAAACTACGGGCATTCTTAACGACTTTAATGAGGACCAACGTTCACCACAGTGGTTGCAATGCTAGCAGTATCACGGAAGGTTGTTGGTACAGGGGGTGTAATGTATTTCCAGTGAGGTCTCAACAGTATATAACAGCTCATACTTAAGCTTCTTGATCACATTTTGGCACTTAGAGGTTAATCACAAGTTTGGCAGTATTAGTAGTGTGACTACGGCTAAATAAAATTATCATTATCAGCGTGTTTTTTATTCTCAATGTATAAATGTACAGAACCATTATCCCCTGTGTCAACAATGGCATCTTGGTCAATTTTGTTATCTCCGTTATTCCCCATTTCAACATGTCCAAGGACTTCAATGGGTAATGCACGTATTACTACTGATCACCATATTGCCCACCCCATTACCACTATTCGTTCACACAGTAAAAAGAGCCAGGCATAAGCAGGCGTGTTTCTTGCGTACAGGTTGAAACACCCATACAGGCATAGGGGTGAAACGTTGAGTGGCGGTTTTACTGCATGCTTTTATTGCTACCACCCAATGAGTCACTTCCTCTTTCCAGCACGTATGCCCCTCAGCTCTAGGTGTACGACAGACAGTGCGAGTCTGGTAGTAACCGTGCCGGAAAAACCATCAGGTAGCCGCCGGACCCGTAATGATTTACCGGCGCCTGACTTGCAAGAATAACTGGGGCATTACAGCCCTGGCAGTCCAATAAGTCAGGCACCGGTAAAATGTTGATCTACATTCCCGTAGAGTCCCATAGGGACCATGGAAGCACCAGCACCGTTAAAAACGGTGACAGTGCTACTGTGAAAGTCTGCTGGCGGTTGCCATTCTGCCTGACAGGGTCAGACCTGCCGGGCCGACCGGCACCCGTCTGCAGACTCGTAGTTTGCCAGTGCAGAAACAACGGTGCCGGTGAGTTTACTGCCACTGCTGTTTCCGGACCGCCAAAATTGTAATGAGGCCAAATGTGTAGTTGAATCACATGTATATCATAATATGCTCATGTAATCAAGCAGCAATTTCACCACCAGCTACCCACCTTTCCCACACAGAGGATGTAGGTTAACTACTCGCCAGGTGATAACGATTCTCACCTAATTGTGTGTCTTACCACAGGCTAGGTATCAAAAACATATTTTAATAGGTTTGTAGCAATACATGTAAACAGTATTAAAAATCAGTCTAGTATCCCTGGCGACTAATGGGACAATGCTTTCTGGGATTCACTCGCAACGTGAAGTTCCCTTAAGTCTCTAATAGATACTGATGCATCTTGGTCCATGTAGTTTGGCTAGCATAACCCACAGCGACTCTGACATTATTCAGTTGCCAAGTGAAATTGCTGCTTGATTACATGTCTTTATTCCTCAATCACCCCAGCCCCCTAAAAAAAGAGGAACCCTTTTTGCTCAAACACTTTTTGAAGCTATCATAATATGCTGCATTTTGTAAAATCGAGGTCAGCGACCAGTAGCTGATTTTGAGAACATTGAAAAATAAATGATAAAAAGGTGTCTGTGCAGGCTAAGACACCTGTACACCGGGTGAACGCTGCTTCCCTGCTTATAATCTACTGTCATTGAAATTCCAATCAGAGCTTAATGCGCCCTCCCGCTCTGCCAAAGTAGCTGGGTTCTGAGATCCCCAAAGCAGGCGCGTGCAAGGCAGTAAATCTGCAGCTCGTGTCACAACATTAAATTACAGTGTCAGAAAAAGACACTACTGAAGTGCCAGCATAGAATATATGTAAGAGAGAAGAGATTACATCCAAAAGTGGCTGCATACATATTTCAGGAGTGCTGTGTAAACACATTGGGGAAATATATGGACTCAAAACTAATAGCGTTATCTTTTCCCGGCTTTTAAACAGCAATTTAAAGCCTCAACGTTTTGGAGCGTGGGAATTTAATACAATTGCGTGAAATGAATATAGCATCGTGCAGCTAAATTGAGACCAGCCGTGGTGTTACCCAATTAAAATCACCAAAATCAGTGAGACATTGTGTGGCCCTACTTCAATAGGACATGCCTGTATGAACGCATGAATCACTATTTACAGCCACATACAGTATGTCAATAGTGGATTGCCCATAAATAAACATAAACCTCCATAAAGGATTAGGATAACACTGATGTCCATGTACAGTATAGTCCGAGGGGTGTGTGCTTTCCATAAGAAGTCATTCGTAATGCCTTTCTACTAGTCATATCTTTTAAATCAGGTGGCAACAGTACATGCATCCGGCAGTATTTCTCCAGAAACCTGACAATGCCTACTTACAGATTTGCTTATGTTCTTATAGCCTCCACATGCCGCCACTCTACACCCCCATTCATGTCTGGGGCATATGGAAAAGTACAGGTAGTGGAAAGTAGACGCAGAAACCGTGCCTACAATTACAGATGGGTAACTGCACCTCTGGGTTGCATTCCACCTGTTTTCCTGGGTGTCATCATACAGAAATTTGGCTTCGCTCTGGTTGGCTAGCTGATTTCAATTGAAATCATTGGGTAGAACATATCCCCCTGGCTGAGAGCTACTGCACTTCTATGTCTATCCATGTATTAAGTTATGCTTTATTCTACTGCAACCTCTTATTTATGCAACACCTACTTTCGTATCTATCCCCTTAGGTTGAAGACGTGAATAGACAGGAGGATGATGCAGTGAAGCCCTGCAGTGCTAGGCCGGAGCTTCATGAATGCACGCCCTCAGTTGTTAATTCAATACTTGAGCCAACATTTACACTACAAGTGGTGATACCAGATGAAAAATAGTGAAGAGATAAAACATGTATATTAACAAGACAAAGGTAATGCCAACATTATTCAGAATCTATTCACTTGAAAATAAACATCTTATTTGGCCATTACAATGTATTGCAGGATAGAACATTTAGCGTTAACCACCCGTTCCAAAGGCTGGAACGGGTGGTAACAGCCCAGGGCTCAAGTTAGAGGCCCGAGCGAAGCAATGCTACGGTTATTTTATTTATTTCAAAGTATTCTCCATTTCCAGAAACCCCAAAAATGTGACAATAAAACTCCAGTGTTTCAGACCTTGCATGCCTGTACTGACTTCCCTACCGAGGGTGGAGAGGAACTGGCGGTAGTATGTGGGAGATAAAAAGATGAACAGTAGAATCCAACTCAACGTAGACATGATAAAATCACAGAATTTCCACAGCTATCTACTTGGTACAGGTGGCGAGGTTTTAATCGCCATGGATTAATGCTTGCTTTTTTATCACTTATTGCCTGGTCAGAGTAGTGAAAGGCAAGGAACCTGGAAAGCACTGGATTGTTGTGCCTTAATACCACTTTGCCAAGGCGACAATGAAATTCCGCTGCAGCAGACCTTGTTCCCAAACGTAGTTGCATTGTCAGTCTGCCCTGGTGGACTTTAAGTGCCAATTCATGGAAATCAGTGTCTTTTCCCTGCAAGTCCTGCGTGCCGAGAACGAACCTGCGTGAGCCATGGTGCAGAAATTAAAAATGCATGCCCCGCGCATATTCATGGATCCAAAGGTGCATTTCTAGCCATCACGGAAGTAAAAACAAGCTGCGCGAGGAGCGCCCACAACATGCCCCCAGCACACCAAAAAGCAAGTTAAAACCCAAACCAGGCACAGCCCTCAGCATCCATCCCTGTCCACCATCCAGTACCCCTGCAAGAAGGCACGCCATCCCTCGCAAGCCCAGGCTACAACCCTGCAAAAACGCAGGCCACCCTCCTAAGTGGAGGCAGCACCCCAGCAAAATCATGCGCCTCACCTCGCAAGGCCAGGCTGCACCCCTGCGAGAATGTGTGCTCTACCTCGTAAGTGGAGGCAGCACCCCAGCAAAATCGTGTGCCTCACCTCGCAAGCCCAGTCTGCAACCCTGGGAAAATGCGTCCCTCACTCGTAAGTGGAGGCAGCATCCCAGCAAATTTGGCACGCCTCACCTTGCTAGCCCAGACTGCACCCCTGCAAAAATGCATGCCTTTCCTCGCAGGTCCCGGCTGTACCCCTGAGAAAATGCAGCCCTCCCTCGTAAATGAAGGCAGCACCCCAGCAAAATTGTGTGCATCACACTAGCCCAGACTGCACCTCCGACATAACCCAGGCAGCCACCGGACAGTACACTCCCCTCCCCACACCTCCCTCCAGTCTGGACACCACCCACCAGCGCCCCTCACCTCTGACATCACCCCAGGCAGCCCTCTGATAGTACACTCCCCTCCCCACACCTCCAGTCTGGACACCACCTACCAGACCCTCTGACATCAGCCCCAGAAGCACCCTCCAGTCTGGACACCACTCACCAGCCCCCCTCACCTCTGACATCACCCCAGGCAGCCCCCTCCTGTCTGGACACCACCCACCAGCCCCCCTCACCTCCAACATCACCCCAGGCAGTCCCACTCACCTCCGACATCACCCCAGGCAGCACTCTCCTGTCTGCACACCACCCACCAGCCCCCCTCACCTCTGACATCACCTCCCCCCATCTGGACACCACCCACCAGCCCCCCTCACCTCCAACATAACCCCAGGCAGCCCCCCTTATCTCCAAACCCCCCCAGGCAGCATCCTCCAGTCTGGGCACCACACACCAGCCCCCTACTTTCTGGACACCACACAGCTCCCCTCACCTCTGATATCACCCCAGGCAGCCCTTTGACAGCACACTAACCTCCCCACACCTCCCTGACCTGTGACATCACCCCCAGGCAGCCCCCTCCAGTTTGTACACCACCCACCAGCCCCTCCAGACTGGACACCACCCACCAGCCCCCCTCACCACTGACATCACCCCAGGCAGCCCCTGACAGTCTCCCACAATACCTGTGCAATGCATGTCTGCAGCTCACCTGAACATCTGTGGTCTGCCAGCACCATGAAGTGGACCACCAACATGTCCACTGCAAACACGATCAAGACAAAGCACCAGAGATCCATCCAGGACTGGAGCATCTGCTGACACACACTGCCAGACCTTAATCTGCCCATCCCATAAACATGTGACAAGTGAATGCAATGCCAGTGGCATGTGAATGCGATCTATGGCACATTGCAAGGCATCAAAGCACACCAAGTGAATGTGTGCCTACGACAGACGTAAACCCTACAAAGAATTAGCAAAATCCACAAACAATGGCTAGGTGTGTCACAGCCTGAGCATCAGTGACCTGGGAGGAAGGGGTTGAAAAATCCCTGTCAGGGAACAATAACATGACAGGCCCATGCAGGTGACCCATCCACACTGACCCCACCACCCAGTGCAGCAGCCACAATGCCAAATACACTGTACAGTGAATAGAGTGTGTGCACATACACATTCCCAATCATTTGCATAGGGTACACATGAACTACAGTTGATTTGAAATGAAAACAATGTTGAACTATTTAAACCCACAAGCACCTGTGGCATGACATTCACAATCATATGCAAACAAAATTCAATAAACACATCTGCACATCACTGCAACCATACATGGATGTAGTTCAGCTTACACACACCCGAACCCTACACCACAACCACAATGATGCCAAACACACATTGATGCAGCAGATGTAAATGCAATTTCAAACATCCTGTGCAATCCCCAGTTGAATGATATACCCACCCCAGCATATTTTGTACTAGTCAATCCCTCCACCCGCAACCATCACAGCAACAGACATGCCACAACACACATGATGTGTAAAAGAAGAAAGCATTGGCTGAAATGTCAACAATTAAAGATGCAGATACACACATGAACTGCATGAAGCGTGGAATGCAAGCATAATACATTTGTATTTACAAAAACAAAAACAAAGTTGTTTAAAAAATAAAAATGAAGGTCCAAGTCATCCATGTGCATATAAAATAAATAAAAATAACCTTACACCTAAAGAACTATATACAGGAAAAACAGGAAAGTCATAGAAGTTCGGGAAAAAAAAAGGAAAACAAGAAATGAAACCTATACCTAGACAACTATATACAAAGGCAACGGGCTAGTCTCCTTTCCTCCCAGCTCACCCTCGCTACCCCTCAGACCAAGCCAACCCCAGCAGTGTCACCCACCTTCTCGGTCATCCGACCCATGAAGCGAGTGTCAGTTGAGGCTTTCGTCGCCACTTTCTCACACCCCCATTCCCCTTTGGCTGACTTACACCCTGACACAGCCCTTTTCATTCTCCACTCTGCTATATCTGATACTCTCAATGTTCTTGCCCCTGTCATGAGGAGCCGCTTGAGACCCAAAGCCAAGTTCAACTCCTGGTACGACTCAGACCTTGTCACCCTCAAATGCAAGTGCAGGGTGGCTGAGAGGAAATGGCGTGCTTCTGGTACATCCTCTGACAAACTGGCCTGCCGCCTGCTCCAATGGCAATACCAGCTCTCTGTCCTCACCAAGAAGAGAGCTCACATCCAAGCCTGCATTTCTATGGCATCTAACAACTCGGCTGAACTCTTGAAAATCTGCAAGGAACTCGCCAATCCTGCTGCAGTCTCTACCTCTCCTGTCCCTTCACTGGCCCTCTGCATGGCTCTGGCTTCTCATTCCATCTCTAAAACTCAGGACATCCTGTCCTCTCTCTCTTCCCTGCCCCCTCCTTCCTCTACTCCCTGCTCTTCCTTTGGCCCTTCTTCAGCCACCTCTCCTCCCTCGTTCTCTGCCTTTCCCTTGTTCTCCCCAGACAAGGTTTCTAGCCACGTCTGATCTATGAAAGTCTCGTCAAAACAGGTTAATCCCTGTTCCTCTAGAACAATCAAGGATCACATTGACTCCCTGGCTCCTGCTCTGGCTCACTTCTGCAACCACTCCTTCACCACTGGAGTCTTCCCAACCTGAAGCACTCCCTGTGCACCCTCTTCTTGAGAAACCCTCTGCCGACCACCTGTCGACTATCGCCCAATTTCCATCACTCCTTTCCTGGGCAAACGCCTGGAAAAGCTGTACATCTCCCAGCTCAAGCTTGACACTGAATCTGTTGGTTGTCTCCATGATCATCAGTCTGGCTTTAGAACTGCCAAAAGCACAGAAACTGCTCTCCTGAACTTCTGAGAAGACCTGGTCTCCAACCTTGATTCCAACATCCCCTGTGTCCTCATCTTACTTGATCTCTCTTCTGCCTTTGACACGATGAACCATGCCATCCTGCTCAACCCTCTCTGTTATAATCTGGGTGTCGCCGGTAGGCCCTTGTGTGGCTGACTTCTTTTCTCTCTGGTCGACCCTCCAAGGTCCAACTTGGGGCCTTCCTCTCCTCTATCTCTATCTCTACCTGTGGTGTTCCCCAGGGGTCTAACCTCTCTCTATGGTTGTTCAACAAATACCTGACACTTCTTGCCCACTGCATTGCCGCTCTCTGCCCCAACTTCCAGTGCTATGTGGATGACACTCAGCCACGTCTTCTCCCTCTCTCATTTCAGATTGTCTTTCCGCAATCCAGGAGTGCTGTGCCGCCAATGATCTCTGCCTTAATGACAGTAAGGCTGAAATTCTCCTCATCGGCACACCCGCTCACTCTTTTCCAGTCGCTCTCTGGCCGGCCTCTCTTGGCCCTCTTCCTACTCCCACCTGCGAGGCTAACAACCTCGGGGTCAACTTTGACTCCACACTCTCCCTCTCTCTTCACATCTCTGACGTCTCTAAGAAGTCACACTACCAGCTGCACCTCCTCAAAGGTATTCTTCCTTTCCTTTCCTTTCCTTCCCCCAGAAGATCACTATCTCTAGAGCTCAGGTTCTCTCTAGGCTGGACTAGTGCAACAGCCTTTTTTTTAAATGTGCCTGCATCTACTCTCTGCCCTCTGCAACTCATCCAGAAGAGGAGTGCAAGACTTGTCCTTGACCTCAAAACCAGGGACCATATCTCCCCAGGACTGAAATCTCAACACTGGCTCCCAGTGGCTGCGAGAACTAAGTTCAAACCCTCTGCATTGTCCACAAAGCCCTCTGGGGCCTCAATACCTTCAACTCTCTCTTCCTAAATATCTTCCTTCTCAAGCTCTTCTCTCATCCTCCTCCAACTCCCTCAGGGTCAGTCGCTTCTCCAAGCAACGAGTTGGCGGTAGATCTCTTTCTTCCACTGGGGCCTCCCTCTGGAACAGCCTCCCTGCCTCCCTGAAACTTGAAGAGAACCATCTCAGGTTCTGGAAGCACTGAAAAACCTTTTTCTTTGCTTCTTCTTTCTCTCCTCCTATCCCCTGCTGAATTTCCTGGCTAAAATTGAAACTGCACTGGTTACCTGGCCACCCACTGATCACCCTCGCAACCCCCACACTTGGGGACGGTTTTCTGTATCCCTATAGTCCCCCTAACAGCACTTGACACCGGATGTCTGCACTTACCCTTGTCCTTGCCACCAGCTGGCCGTACTTTTACTTATTGTTTATTTATTCTTTTTATCACATGTACTACACTCTCCCCTCACCCTCCCTCTGGCCCTTTTCGCCTTCCCATGTACTTGCGCGATCTGAATGATACCTGGCCTAGTAGGATTGTTGTCTCTGTCTTCCCTCTATTTGCCCTCTCTTGTCTCGTTGCTCCTTGAAACACTTGTGTATAGGTGCGTTATAAATGCCATATCATATCATATCATATCACATCACATCTCCAATACAGCCAACCTGTCCAACAGGGCGGAGTTGCACGCCACTTCCTCCTCCATTGGGTGGGCATCCGTAGACTCCCACAGGGCTTGCAAGATGGAAAGTATTTGTTGTTCAGTCTCCCGCGCCGACCTGCAAGTGGCCTACAGGATGTCATCCCAACGCTTTGTGCGATGCAGCGCACCTCACCCCTGGCAACCATCAGCCTTGCTTCCCATGCCCGCTGCCTCTCTGCCATCAGCCGCATCTCATAGCCTCTGAACATAGAAGACATAGCCCGCCTTGCAGCCATGTGTTCCTCCTGCCCAAAGATGCAACCTGCCGCCCGGGTGTTGTATGCACTATGACTGAACGCCTCCTCCTTGTTGCCACCAGTTGCTGCTGTGCACGGTGCACACTGCATTGGTACGCCCTCCAACTTGATGATGATTGTTAGGGGCATGCCGCACCTGCACTGCTCCTGGGTGCCTGCTGCCCCTCCATTGCCTGTCACCCTGGCAGTGCCTGGGTAGGCACGGTGTCCACCTCTGCTGCTGTGCCTGGGACTCCCACCTCAACACAGGGCATTGTGGGTGGGAATGGTGCTCAGGGCGCCCTTCTGGTATGTTGGCTAGGAGGCACCATGGAGGATGACTGGTGCACAGAGGAGGAAGACGGGGAGGTGGTTGCAGCAGTGAACAGCTCATGGAGTACACCAGGGGACAGGCCTGCTGAGAGCAAGGCAACAAAGCAGTATATTTCATTGTGATGATGGGCAAGCAGACTACGAGTAGAATGCCCATCATCACAAATGACACCTATATGTCTCGTCAACCCATTCAGCAGGGGCAGCACACGATGCCGGATGGACACACCAGCTGGTAAGGGATGTCAGTCTGGGTGGAAGCACCAGCCGACAAAAGGGTGTCTGTCTGGTTGCAGGCATCCTGGCAGACGCACACTGCTGCATTCGATGGCCCAGTGACAGGATTTGGTACAGGCACCTCCATGGTGGCCTGCACAGCCTCCTAAACTTGGGACTGCAGCAAGAATGCCCACCTCAACGCCCCCACCTGACCCCATGGGCTGGGCTGCAATGGGCACCTCCTCCACCTCCCCCTCATGAACCTGAATGACTCTAGGATGTCTTCTCCCACAGATGGCCCCTGTGTGGCATCAAGTGGCCCCACAACTGCTGAGGAGACCCCTCCCACCTTCACCTTCTTGGACTCCCTGTGCCTGGTCTGTCTGGTGGAGTCATCCCTGCGTCCATGTTTCACAGCACTGCTTCCACCCTTTCCAACTGTGGAAAAGGAGACAGAGAACAGCAGCATCAGTGTACTGCACCAAAGCCAGTGTGGCATCACCAACATTTACAGTACTATCACTTTTTTAAGGAACAACCATGAACCTCCACACCACACACATGGACATGCAATCCATGCAGACACAACAAGCCAGGCACAACGTGAAAGACATACATGACACATCCCAATGTAAATGCAGCACAATGTGGCCATTGCACAGACACATACCAAGATGAATCACATGGCCCTCGGGGAAGGTCGACCTGATGCAACTGCAACTGGTTGCACATCCATGGGAGACATAGCACATGGGTGGGCAGGGAGCTAATTGGAAAGATGTACTCAGACATAAAACATTGGAGCACAGAAGAGGCGGGCCACCACCGTGGAGATACTGTGTGCAAGACACACAGTTGAATCATGGCCATACTGGCACCACTCCCAGCATGGCCATGCAGACACCTGCCTTGCCATCACTCCACACAATCACATGAAACTACATGCCACTGTCACAACTTGCGTATGCTATACAGACATGAATCAATAGCACATGCACATGTGAGCATAACATAGCACCAAGCACATACACATGTCATGCGCACACATCAACTCAGAGTGTCCAAGCAGTGCCATGACCAATCACATCAGAGTCCCTGGAACTGCAATGCCTCAATGTGACTAAGCCAGACATTCGAATGCATGTGTTGCATCCAGATGTGAGTAATGCTCAGTCACACAGTCCCATGGTGGGCACATACACATGAGCAGCATGCATGCACATGACGTGGACAACACTACCTCAACTGGCACACTTGCCACCCTGGCACGTCTCAGACACAAGTAACAGTGCATGTGCACGGTCTACAAGACAGCACTACAACACACAATGCAAGTAAGAGCACATTTAAAAAACACAAATGTCTGAATGCACTTATGGGGAGCAATGTATGAGGCATGCATGCAGGCATCTGTCTCAGAAACATACTTTCTGCAAGCTATTGGGGGTCACTGCCAACATGCAGGCACATGCACAAAACATGCACGGTAGAGCAGTCGACTCCAGACATTGTTGTAATTTGCAAACCTGGGAATGCAGTGCCGGGTGGAACCTCTCCAGGACCCCCATGTTGTTGCTCGACAGCCTGCACCTGCGTCCACAGTGCCCCTCTGCGTTAGCACCAGCCTTGATGTAGCGCAGGGCCTTGCTGTGGGTCCTGGATTTCCGATCCTCCGAGCGCTTTTGAATGGTCTTGAATGTGTGGACTACCACCCCTTCCATGTTGATGACATCCGTGAAATCGTCCCAGATCTGCTGACGTCCTTCCTTTCCACGTTGCATCAATGGGTTGAAGAGGGCGTCATGGTGCTCCAGGTCCTTCACCACCAGGATGTCAACTTCAATGGCACTGAAGTTGACATCTCAATGCTTCGCTGCCATCTGGTTGGCACTCTGGTCAGATGATGAAGGTGCTGACATGGCAACCGCCGAGGCAGAAGTCGGTGGGCAAGGTGGTCCTGGAGATGGGCTGTGGAGTGGTGGGAGTCCAACAAAGCAACTGAAGTGATCATAGGGACACAGACATGAGAATAGGCAATGGCTAGACAGCAGGCACTCCAAACACAGTTCAGGTGGGCAGCTGGCACACACACTGTATAGACAGCAGCATATGGCAAACTTGGAGGCAGCACAGGGCAGGAGGAGGCAGGTAAAATGGCACAGAGGCATGAGGGTGGGTCTTCTGTGTCTTGCAACAAAGGTAGCTGGAAACAGAGTGAAGGGACTTTGCGCATGAAAATGTAAACACTGAGAAAAGCGTGGACACATGAAATCAGAAGAAAGGCCCTCAGCATGTAACTTACGTGACACGCGATGTTCACAGGCATTGACCACGCCATAGTTGGGAATACATAAGGAAAAGCAACTCCAAAAGTGTGTATGAAGGGGAAGAGACGGATGAGTGTAGTGTATGCGTATTTTGGGGTGCCACGCATTCTGTTCAGGACTTCAGGGACCATATATATTTGATATTTTGGGGGGGGGCTTTGCCTCCGCACATGAGCACATTTACTTTAAATTTCTTTAAGGCTAACAATGAGTTGCATATGCATTTGTTTCATCTCTGGGTGCGCCTCTGTATTGCGTACCACTATTATTACATTTCTTGTAGCTTTCCAGGTTTTTTGTATGCATGTTTTGTGTTGGTGGGTGCCACTGCGTATCGCACAATGCTTTTCTCTTATTTTGTAACCTATCCTGAAATTGGGTACGCATTCTATTGTTATCAGGGTGCATGTGCATTACGTGTCCCATACTATCCACATCTGGGATACATTTGAGCCTGGCTGAACAACAGAACTACATCTCACATCATGTAGACTGCCCTCTCCCTCATATTGCCCAGGACAATAACTTGGTGGTTCTTCCATATTTCAGTTACACCTGTGAAATGAGTGGAAAGGCCCCAAGAGGGAAAGGCGACAGACAACATCGGGGTAAGGGATGTGCTCTGGAAGCAGCTGCCCAAGCCCCAGGGGGTCAGGGAAGTGCTTTGGAAGCATGTCACAGACGAGATCAATGCCTTATGACTTGAGAAGAGCACTGCTGCATAAGTAGTGAAGCGGGGTAATTATCTCACCTGTCACACCAAGCACAAGCTGAGTGTCAACCTGTCCTCTGATTTGACAACAGGAGGGGGATCACCAGAGTAGGAGGAGCTGACACAGCATGAAGAGGCTGTGAGCCAATGATTGCCCTTGGTGAAACATGTCATGTGGCAGACTGACTCCTGTCCAGTGGGCACAATAGTGGATACAAACCATGTGGTGTACATTAGTGGAACATGTCCGTGTGACACTACTGATCCCCACAAGCATGCCACACAGTATCGCTGCCTACACCAGGTGTTGGCATGCATAACTGCACAACCTTCAGTTCACCGGAATATCTATATGGCCAGAGCACCGGCAGAAAAGCAAGCAGTGGTCCAGGGCTGTGCACTTTCCCTGAGTGCTAGATGCAATTGATTGTACTCATGTTGCTCTATGTCCACCTAGAGCAACATAGCACATCTACCTCAACCTGAAACATTGGCACTCCATCAATGTTCAGGTTGTGTCTGATGCAAAGGGCATCATTACTGAAGTTCATGGCAACTATCCTGGGAGCACACATGACAGGTACATCTTCACGGTGTCTCCACTATAACAGCCCTCGAAGCTGGGAAGCATGAAAACACATGGCTCATTGGTGAGTATGAATGGCCACGCACATGCATGCAGGTTGCACACTGCCAACAAATGCCAATGACAACCATTCTCACCTCTACAGGGGACAGTGCCTACCCTCTGAGCACATGCATAATGATGCCCATACGCAGCCCCACCACACCTGCTGATGTAGGAAACAACACTGCCCATATTGCGACTCGGGGCAGAGTTGAGTGCACATTCAGAGTGCTCAAGTCACGTTTCCGCTCCAATGACCACTCTGGTGGTGTGTTGCTATATGCACCACCTGCAGTCTGCATGATCAATGTGGCAGCATGTGTCCTGCAAAATGTTGCAAAACAGCATGCCGTCCGTGGAAATGGTGGTGGCCCACCATCCACACCCACAGCCAGAGACAAGCTCCTTGCTTATGGCTGGGAGAACAGCATGTGGAGAGGCTGCACATACCAAGCTTGTGCAAACTTTTTTCACCTAAAATTCTTCCCCTGTGGAATGCACATGATCCAGCCACATCCCAGGTGTCTTTCAATGATGACAATGGATAAATCCACTGTGCCCACAAAACCACCCTGAGAATGTGCCCTTGGAAGTGCGAATATGTGCGCATCAATTAGAACTACAAATACATGCATTTGCAGTTTCCAAAAGAAGAACAATGAGGAGGGAGAACACCACTACCACCATGGCAACCAGTGAATGAAATCACCCACTAGGCACAAAAAACATCCCATATGACTAATTGACATACCCATCACATGTGTAACCACCGATAATTCCATAAACCCAACAACCATCATATCTGGTCTGCAAGCCATACATGCCCACCAAAAGTATCATGACCCCAAAATCCCAGAAGTACAATGACATATTGCTGCATACCTGTTTGAGAATGTGCATGATTTGCACGCACACATATGTCCCCATTGAGGTGAGTGGAAAATCAGTGGAGTAAGAATCCACATGTGACATAGATTCTTGCAACATGACTACAATGCACCCCACCCCAAATGAAACACTGAAAAAGAGGTAATTGACAATTGTGACCAAGAGGGCGACACACCAAAATGGCCACACCCACGTATGTACCAACTAATGCAGCCATTCCGTATGGTTGAAGATAAATGCACATCTTACTTTTTCCCTGGGCATGCAGTTGACAGTCAAAATTCATCCCATGAAATAGCCATCATTCCCTGATGGAAGGATCTGCAGACAGTTAAACAATTCAAAATGAGTGCAGCCAACACATCAATGGACTCAAAAAATGCAAGACACATGTGCACCCCTCAGTGATATGCAACACACGGAAACAATTCACAAGACATCCATCAACATGTGCCCCAGTACACATGCAGCACACCTGCACACTGCATGCAATTGAAACACACAAAACAAACACTGACAAACAACCTCAACCCTCACACTGCATGACCCCCTGAATGCGATGCATTGAATGTGCATGTCACTTATCCCAATTTCCAAGCCGATAGCACATACACAACACACACATCAGTCAATATTCTGCATCCTCCAATTGAGTGAGAGGAGGGCCAGTACCTGGCAGAGGGCATGGGGAGCATGTACGTCAAAGGGTGCAGGGTGTCTCCCCAGAACTGCAGTCACTGCCTCATTACGGATTACTGAAACAATATGGACAATACATAAAAACAGACATAGTACAGTGCCATTCACACAGCACACATGTGTCAGGATACACGGAACCCATAGTTATCATGCAAACATGCAAGTTGACTTCACTCTGCATGACTGAATGTCCACCACTGCATATGTCATGGTCTTGAGGGCAACTGCACAACTCAAGTAAAAAAGTTATATAGAAAATAATAATAATAATAATAAAAACGAAGCCTGGAAAGGGCAACTCAAAAATAACATTGCAACATCCGGGACTTGGATCTACAAAAGGGACAAAAATGAAAAAATAAAAATCTACAAATGTCCATCATGGACAGGGGGCAGAGGGTTCAACCAGGAGGGGTCAGGGGGAGGTGCATGTCAACATCAAATAAAACAAAAAAATAGCATCTATGGGCTAATGGACATCACAGCAATGGTGGACCAGGAGGCATGTCTGTGATTGCACCCCATTGTGCATTGAATCTGCAGGTTGAAGTGGTACTGGAGGCTGTCCACATAGTGCCCTTGCCTGGTTCTCAGTGGCAGCCACAGGTGTACACTTATGAATGCACCAGCAGACTGAGGTCTGTGAGGTCTATATGCACAACCTCACTGGTGGTACAGAGCTCCTCAGAGATTGTCTGCCTCAATGCAAACACCTCCTGGTTGAACAGTCTTCTGGTGGCTGCATGTTCCTCATGGACTGCAGTCCTGTGGCCCAACATTTCACGTCTCAGTGCATCTCTGTGGGCTTCATTAAAACGTAGGCGGTAGGGGGTTACCGGCGCAAGCAGACCAGGATGCTAGCAATGGGCCCGTCATTACCAGGCCCATTGTTAGCATCCTCTCCATTCCCATTCAGCTCTCAAAATGGGAATGGGGATTACCGGGTCCAGGTCCCTTGAATGGGTAAATACCGCCCCCTCCAAGGTCGAAATGACCCGGTATTTCCCATTCAGGGATCCCGGGCCCGGTGCCCGTTATGGGGGTAGACATGCTGCTAAAAGCGACATGGCTACCTCCATACTTGTAATGAGGCCCTGTGTGGCTGACCCTCTGCAAGCAGGGATGCCAGCAGACACTGATGTTGGCCTCCATGTGCAGTCTGTGGGAGCGGCATGTGGACCACATGACCTGCAGCTGTTGCTCCACCTGTGTTGCTGGGGAGTCATGGAAGTGGCCACCCTAACCATGCCCTCAGCGTACTTCTGAAACGCATAACCCTATTGGTGTGCAAAACACAACATCTGCTGCTCCCACTCTGTCTGCCTGCACACGCTGCCAAGTATGCAGGACCCATGTCTGCCTGATGCAAGGGAGCATGGCCCTTGCTGTGATGCCCCTGTCCTTGGTTGCAGGTCCGCAACCCTCCTTTGGACATCTGTCCAGGACCAGAAACCAATACATCGGAGGGTAGCCTTGAAGCTGTAACCACCGCAGATGGGGGACCACCATTGACTGGCCTTGTGAAGGCACCCGACCCCCTGCAAATGCACAGGCCACAACTGCTCCATCCGTTGGTGCACTCATCTCTGCCAGCATTGAGGACTGCACATCTAGTTCAGCATAAGAGCTACCTGAATCCAAAGAGTTTGAAGAGTGTGCAGCATGGCTGAGGATGGTCTGCAGCACCGGTGGGTTCTCACGGCCTGCCACACTACATCCTCCATTGGTGGTCTGATGCACCACAAACTCTTCATCAACCTCCTCCTCCTCTGCATCTAGGGTATCCTCATCTGCACATGGACAGAAAATGATATGTTGAGTCATGTGCAATGTGGCTACAGTAAACATGTATATCACATAGCTGTCCTGCAACCAAAAGCAGGGCATGTAGTCATTATAAATGCAGCATCCACACACAATGGCCAACAAGCAATGGGAGCATGGCATATGCAGACTGGCCACCAAAACCCCTGCTCAGGGCTATGCTGGCAGTGGACACATTGCCAACCAACATGGGTCCTTAAGAAACACATTGTGGGCCATGGTAACACCCACTCTTGACTAATACCAGTGAAATGGTGATGGACATGTTTCACTGTGATGTGCAATTACATTACATGGCAATGGGTAGCCCCACATATCCACATACAAGGCTCCAGCCATCACATGCCACACTAGTTTTGTCTTGGTACAGAGACTGGATACAATAGGAAAATGCCATACATTTGGGAAGCTGGAAATAGTCCCATGTGATGTATGGCTGTAAGAGGACCTGATAGGCAAGGTCTGTGAAGTGGAGCGAGTAAGTTAATGGAGTTGAAGATAGGAACAAGGTTCTGTGACCCACAAGAGGGAGAGGGGTATGGGCCCATGGAGTGTGGGCTGAGTGTGGGAGGGTACCCGGGAGCAGGCGTCACAACAATTTTCCTCTGGAGTCATTGCCATCACACTAATTTGATTTTGTATTGGGTTTCAACAAATGAAAGCCTTATTCAGGACCCTCATGCACTTTCAAACAATTTCTCATGTATGCCCAGGCTATGAAAAAAATGCATATATGGGGATCGGTGTGTTTACAAAAGTCTATTCAAGTAAACACAGAATAGAAAAGTGGTGAGACCAGTGTATTGATCATTTTTCAATGTAGTACCATTTGACATTGGAAGTTCACAGATGCATATTTGGTTGGTATTTCAATTGATTCAATTGGTGCTATTTTATTAATAAACATACATTCTTTGCAACAATGTGTGTTTCTTGTCCTGAAAGGAGAGGAATGCAGCAGGGAATCAATATTGTTTAATTGGGTCTCTCAGGTTCACAAAAATAACTTTATTGAATACATAATAATAGTGTGTACCTAACTTGGGGTTGGTGGAAAATGTCCCTGACCTAGTTGTCGCCTGATTAAAACATCCTACACACCCCAACAGTAGGAACAATATGGTAAAATGAGTATATACTGAGCTGCTAAGTACAAAAGCAAAGAAAAGATCAATATCCTGTGGATGGTATGGGAATTGGTTAATGGATTGGACCAATTGTTGTCCTCTAAGGTGTAACGACTTATTCAAAAACAATGTATATAATAATACTCTTTTATACCAAATAAACTAAAATTAAATCACAGAAAAACATTAAGTTCATGTTCTTGGTTGAGTCCCATTTGAATACATCTTAATCTGCATATCATGCGGGCCTCCGCTTGTCGAAGAAGAAGTTGTCTGTTTCCCCCTCTGGCATGAGGTTTAATGTGTTGCAGTCCAACAAATCTAATTTCACTCTTGTGTCCCATTTGATGTTCTTTTTGCCAGTGGGTTGCCAATGGTAACTTGACATCTTGACTGTTGAGGTTTGCTAGATGTTCTCGGATTCTGATCCTTAGTTCCCTGATGGTGCTGCCCACATACACTTTTTTACAGACACAGATGATACCATACACTATATATTTAGAGCGACAATTAATGAAGTCCTGGATTTTCGTATTCAAATTACCGTGGCAGATAAATTCTTTAGTGGGTGCCAAAGCATATTGACAAAAATTACAGGTCCCACATTTGTGGAACCCTACAGGTTTAAGACTTTGCGTCAGCCAATTCTCCTGTCTGCTGAAACCAGGTTGCATGAAGGAGGGACATAGTAAGTTTCTGAGTGTTGGTGCTCTAGAAAAGATTATTCTCGGTCTTTCTTTAATGTAGGTTTCCAAATCTGGGTCAAGTTGTAAAATATTCCAATGTTTATTAAGAATATGGTAAATGAATTTTGAATCACTACAATATTTCGTAATAAAGCTCACATGTAATGGAAACCCTTCAGGTTTTTTGCTTTTGGGCTCGGTAAGAAGTGACGGTCTTGTAACCGTTTGCACACCCTTAAGTGCATGGTAAATATTAGATTTGGTATAGCCTCTTTCTTGGAACCTGGTTCCTATAGACTTACATTCTGCAATGAAGTGAGAATCCTCGCTACAGTTCCTCCTTGCTCTAAGTAATTCTCCTCGAGGAATGTTTTCAATACAATTTCTTCTGTGACTACTCTTAGCATGTAAAACAGAGTTAACTGCTGTAGTTTTGCGAAAGGTACTGGTTTGCAGGGTATCATTAGTTATATAAATTCTGAGGTCCAAAAACTCTATTTCAGTAGTATCAATTTTACCTGTGAACTGGATTCCAAATTGGTTCTGATTGAGATATTGCATAAACAATTGGAACTGCTCAGTTGTGCCTGACCAGATTGCAAAAATATCATCAATATATCTTTTCCAGACCGGTATAAGGTCTGAGAATGGGTTGTTTTGAAAAATGTATGAGTCTTCAAAGAATGCCATAAAAAGGTTTGCCAGTGCTGGGGCATATTTTGCTCCCATAGCAATCCCCTTTGTTTGGGTATAGTAGTCTTGATTAAAAATGAATTGGTTGTGACTGAGGGTGAAATCAACAAAGCTTTTCAGCATTTGTACATGTGCTGTGTGTGAGGCAGAATGCAGCCTAAAGGAATGGTCCAGGGTTTTAATCGCTAATGAATGTTCAATTGATGTGTACAGGGCAGTAACATCTAGGGTAACTAGCTGATAATGTGATTCCCAAGAAATGGTATTAAGGATCTGTAAGATGTGGGTAGTATCTTTCAAAAAAGCTGGGATTTTGGGAACAAGGTCCTTGATACAGGAATCAATATAGGTTGCAAGGTTCTCTGTGGCACCTCCTTGTCCACTCATTATCGGTCTAACTGAAGGGAGGTTATCAAATTGTTTATGTATCTTGGGTAATAGATACAAAGTAGGCATAAGTGGAGTAGTATTGGTGAGAAACTGTTTCTCTTCATCCGTCAGCAGCCCTTGTTGGTACCATTCTTGAATCAGAGTTTTAAGCTCTTGAACTGTCTGTAATGTCGGATTGTTCTGAAGTTTAAGATAGCATCCTGGTGTATTTAAATGATCTTGAGCCATTTTGATATAATCTAGTTTGTTCAAGATAACAATATTGCCTCCCTTGTCCGCCTCCTTGATCACTATTGTATAGTCATTAGATAATTCCTTGAGAGCTTGTTGTTCAATAGTTGATAGATTACCTTTCTTACTGAAGAAGCCTTTATATTGGCCATCAATATATTGGTGAATATCCCTGGTAATAGACCTGTAAAATACATCTATAATGTTATCACCTGCCAATGGAGGCATGAATTTGGATCTATTCTTGTGTTCCACAATATCCATGTTGCGTTGGTGTATCCCTAAGTCTCTTTGGATATCTCTAATTGATAACGTAGTGTCTGTAGTGAGGTTCGCTAGGAGGTGAACATTTTCTATCTCCTGTATACTCTTGCTACTAATAGGTGGTAATATTGCCTGTTGTTGGTAGTTCATGGGTTTATTGTGAAAATATTTTTTCAATTTGAGTTTCCTGATAAATTTATAGAGGTCAATTTGGACCTCAGTCATATCGGCTTGGGAGCTGGGTGCAAAGGAGAGGCCATAATTGAGAACATGAATTTGTTGAGGTGAAAGTTGTTTGGTCGAAAGATTAATAACTAAGTTTTGAGAATTGGTCTGGGTTTGGATGGTTTGAGACTTGATCTGGTAAATCTTTTCCTTATGTCTCCGGTTCCCTCTGCTCTTGGCTCCTCTTCCTCTTCCTCCTCTGAAGTTGTGGGGTTGGTTGTCATATTTGGGCCTAAAGGGAAAGATTTCTGAAACCGTACGTTCTTGTAATTAATGTTCGGATTTTGTGCGTTGCCCTTTTTAAATCTTTTGATTTCTGCCATAAATCCTCTTCTGTTGTGACGTTTTTCCTCAGCAATAAGAGCCTCATCTGAACTTGTTGCTATTGGTTCCTGATCAGAGTCAGGATCTGATGTAGCTGGTGATACATTGGGGGTTTTGATATGTGTTTGGTCACCATCATATTTGGCCTGAAAAGTGTACACTCTATCATTAATATAGTCACGTTCATCACGATAAAATTTTCTGAACTTCCTCATTTTTATATCATCTTGATACTCTTCTAAGATATTATGCATTTTCTTATAATTATTGTCTTTAGAGGTTGCCGGATTAGGCATTTCTGTGATCTCTTTTTGGATCTGCTCCATTTCAGTGGTTATTCTTGTGTGTTCTCTCTCTGCATGGCATACAAGGATTTTCATCATGTTCTCTGAGCTCACCATAAGGTTGGCTTCCCAATCAGAGGCAAGGTCTTGGTCATCCTGGTGACTAAAGTCTGGGAATATGAGTATTCGTAAGCCTCTAGGGATAATCTCTTGTTTAAGATAATTCTTCAGTGATACTTGTTCCCAATATTTGTTAATTTCTTTTTTACTCAACCTTTCAAGTTTAATAAATTTTTGAATTAACGTTTCTGTTTTTTGTAATCGATTTTTGAAAGGGTTGCTATCCGTGCCACGTGGGGCAAAAAGAGCAGCGCTATCCTCATCTCGATTTGTCAAATATTTGGCCATAATAATGCTAATTAATGGTCCCTATATAGGTGTTGTGCTGCACTCCCAAAGGGAAAGAAAATGAGGTACAGATACCGAGAAGTGAAGCCCTTATATGGGTTGTTGCGCACACATTATGATTGGTTCACTCAAAAAGTGGTTATTCTAGTATAAACGGGTCATTAGCAGCAGTAGCAGAGCTTAGAAGGGTAACTTCTCGACTCCCCTTCTATACAATAAGCAATAAGAAAGGTGATGCCTGCCTATCTGCGCTACCCTAGCCAGACAGTAATCCAAGGTTAGTTTTGTAGCAGAAATTAACCCAATGCCACACTATCGTGGGTTATACAGCAAGTATTTTTAATTAACAAAAGCAAATCAACTCTACACGCCAACACGTGTTTCAGCCCTCTCTGGGCCGTCCTCAGGGCGTTTGTATATTACAATTAAGTGTAACTGTTCAATAGGCATGACGAAATACATTTAACCAATGTTAAACCAAAGTAATGAAACAGCCAATCCATTCAGTAGAATCAAAATTAGTTGCATGGATCATATAATTCATAAGGTGGAGAGGAGGAGTAGGATAGAGGGCAAAAGAAGGGGTGTGGGGAGAAAAAGGAGAGAAGAAAAAACAAAATGTTAGCATTAAAAAATGAACATTATTATTGAAAGTTTGACTTTAAATAAAGGTTCATGTTATCAACCTGTAGTTACTAAGTTACTTGATACTGAGTACTGGAGTAACTTATAGAAAATTATTCTTATTAAGTGAAGTCGTTACACCAAAAAGA
Organism: Ambystoma mexicanum; assembly: GCF_040938575.1. Classification (NCBI taxonomy): domain Eukaryota; kingdom Metazoa; phylum Chordata; class Amphibia; order Caudata; family Ambystomatidae; genus Ambystoma; species Ambystoma mexicanum. The sequence goes on from NC_090941.1 coordinate 921,508,545, forward strand.
CAGCAAAATGGTCAAATGTTATGCTGTACCTTAAATTGGTTGATATTGCCAAATAGGTGTCCTATGTAGGATAGATAGGTTCGAATCTGAAAAAGGCTGTAGTGAGTATACAAAAGCATATTTAACATTCTATAAGGTACCAGCAACTTACTTACAATATTTCATCTGATCTGTGTGTTAAAATAAGTATCAACTCATAATATTCAAAATTCCTTACCACTGATAACAGTGTTGTCAAGCGTTATCCCGATAAAAGGGGTGTGTTGCTGCAAGTCTATTGTCAGTAAAGTACGAGCGTCATCTATTGCAAAAGATAAGGAGGATATTATAAAAAACTAACGGTACTGTTCTGGTTGTAATATAACCTGGTCTCTTATCAAAGACAAAGACAAAAAACAGAGACAGAGGCGCTTACCATAACACGCCTGAATGCGTTCCTGCACGGTAATTTCTGCCTGCAGGCAGTGGCACTCTGTGCTAAGTGAAGGAGTGGCTGGTTAGGCCAATAGCTATGCTGCTTTTGCTAGAAAAAGAGTGCGGTCATGTGACCGGACAAAGTTCCTGTTGCTAGGTAACAAAGTGAAAGAAAACTAAATGAACGGGACTGCTCGTAAGTGCAACCATTCTATTTTAAAACCATTAAAAGGAAGCCTAAGCTTTTGTGGTTTGCCAAACATTACCTTATACTGCAATGTGCAAGGAACAGTTACGAAACTATAATTACCTATGTGGTTCGAATGCTACGTTTACAAGCTGCTTGTACTAAGGGAGAGTGTGGTCATGTGACTAGACTGAATCCCTGTTACTAAGTAACTAAGTGAAAGGAAACTAAATGATCGGGACTACACCGGAGTGCAGTAAATGTATAATAAAAGCTTTATCAGTATTAGTAACCATTGTGATACACTGTGAAGTACGGTGACAACGTAATGAAACTAACATAACCTGGAAAAGTAGTGTGATTTACAAGGACGTATTGAGCCATCTTGTTTGTTAAATGGTGTCTTAAAGTTAACAAGCATATGAGGTATGTAAAATGATTGTACAAGAGTTGCAGTATAATTCCCATGCTTAGTGAGAGAATAGGTTAACATGGAAATTAATATGGGACTTGCCAAACAATTAACTTACGTGGATCATCCATAAATTATCGTTCTAATAACGAAGTGCTGCTTTTGACTTCGTTATTAGAACGATAATTTATGGATGATCCACGTAAGTTAATTGTTTGGCAAGTCCCATATTAATTTCCATGTTAACCTATTCTCTCACTAAGCATGGGAATTATACTGCAACTCTTGTACAATCATTTTACATACCTCATATGCTTGTTAACTTTAAGACACCATTTAACAAACAAGATGGCTCAATACGTCCTTGTAAATCACACTACTTTTCCAGGTTATGTTAGTTTCATTACGTTGTCACCGTACTTCACAGTGTATCACAATGGTTACTAATACTGATAAAGCTTTTATTATACATTTACTGCACTCCGGTGTAGTCCCGATCATTTAGTTTCCTTTCACTTAGTTACTTAGTAACAGGGATTCAGTCTAGTCACATGACCACACTCTCCCTTAGTACAAGCAGCTTGTAAACGTAGCATTCGAACCACATAGGTAATTATAGTTTCGTAACTGTTCCTTGCACATTGCAGTATAAGGTAATGTTTGGCAAACCACAAAAGCTTAGGCTTCCTTTTAATGGTTTTAAAATAGAATGGTTGCACTTACGAGCAGTCCCGTTCATTTAGTTTTCTTTCACTTTGTTACCTAGCAACAGGAACTTTGTCCGGTCACATGACCGCACTCTTTTTCTAGCAAAAGCAGCATAGCTATTGGCCTAACCAGCCACTCCTTCACTTAGCACAGAGTGCCACTGCCTGCAGGCAGAAATTACCGTGCAGGAACGCATTCAGGCGTGTTATGGTAAGCGCCTCTGTCTCTGTTTTTTGTCTTTGTCTTTGATAAGAGACCAGGTTATATTACAACCAGAACAGTACCGTTAGTTTTTTATAATATCCTCCTTATCTTTTGCAATAGATGACGCTCGTACTTTACTGACAATAGACTTGCAGCAACACACCCCTTTTATCGGGATAACGCTTGACAACACTGTTATCAGTGGTAAGGAATTTTGAATATTATGAGTTGATACTTATTTTAACACACAGATCAGATGAAATATTGTAAGTAAGTTGCTGGTACCTTATAGAATGTTAAATATGCTTTTGTATACTCACTACAGCCTTTTTCAGATTCGAACCTATCTATCCTACATAGGACACCTATTTGGCAATATCAACCAATTTAAGGTACAGCATAACATTTGACCATTTTGCTGTCTTTTTGGTGTAACGACTTCACTTAATAAGAATAATTTTCTATAAGTTACTCCAGTACTCAGTATCAAGTAACTTAGTAACTACAGGTTGATAACATGAACCTTTATTTAAAGTCAAACTTTCAATAATAATGTTCATTTTTTAATGCTAACATTTTGTTTTTTCTTCTCTCCTTTTTCTCCCCACACCCCTTCTTTTGCCCTCTATCCTACTCCTCCTCTCCACCTTATGAATTATATGATCCATGCAACTAATTTTGATTCTACTGAATGGATTGGCTGTTTCATTACTTTGGTTTAACATTGGTTAAATGTATTTCGTCATGCCTATTGAACAGTTACACTTAATTGTAATATACAAACGCCCTGAGGACGGCCCAGAGAGGGCTGAAACACGTGTTGGCGTGTAGAGTTGATTTGCTTTTGTTAATTAAAAATACTTGCTGTATAACCCACGATAGTGTGGCATTGGGTTAATTTCTGCTACAAAACTAACCTTGGATTACTGTCTGGCTAGGGTAGCGCAGATAGGCAGGCATCACCTTTCTTATTGCTTATTGTATAGAAGGGGAGTCGAGAAGTTACCCTTCTAAGCTCTGCTACTGCTGCTAATGACCCGTTTATACTAGAATAACCACTTTTTGAGTGAACCAATCATAATGTGTGCGCAACAACCCATATAAGGGCTTCACTTCTCGGTATCTGTACCTCAGTAGGAACAATATGACAACACACTTAAGAACAGTTAAGTATCAGGCCACATTCAGGAAAAAACATTAGGAGCTGGTTATTTCAGAAATCCACATCAGTCATGAATTTAACAACTCTCTTATTAAGCCTGTATATATAATTCACACACACGCGTTACTTCATTTCAGATTAATTCATGAACTCAGATATGCAAATGACAGCAGTAAAAATATACATACAGATGATGCCTAAAATCATTAAATCTTTCATACATTGAACCTCTTAATAAAAGATGCATACTATGTCTGTATAGAATATCCTTGGAATTATGAAATATGACAACCCTTGACCCATATATATATTACGCCAGATGACTTTCTGAATTTTCCTCCAATAGTGTTTACTGTTGTTTTTATTGTAAACATGTTGAAGGCCACTCTAAGGAATCTGTATAATGTGCAAGTAAATTATATGACCACAAACGTTAATTTACAGGTCCAGTATACTTCCAGTGACATTGTCTGACAACATGGCTCCCCAAAATATTTTCAATTGCTTTCTGAGATTACATTAATTCTTGGTACATATAGCAAAATGCACTGGGGTTATTGCACTCACTTTTGTTTTGTAGCTTCAAAGGCCCAGAAGAGGTCTGACCATCAACAATTCCAGACCATTCTGCCATGTCCGTTCATTCTTTTCAGTCATTCCACTGCTCCCCAAATCTCTTTCATATAATCTGATTGTTTAATGGCAAAGGCAGCTGCATTTGGCATTCTCTAGAAACACCTTCTTAAAGAGGAATGCCATCAGCTATATCCATGTGGGATCCCAGTCATCACTTCACCAGCTCTTCTCCCGTGGGACAAGTCCTCTTGCTTTTCTGCGTGTCCCAAGAACACTCTCAAGTGCCTATCTGTTTGGCTTATATCCTCAATAAACTCCACCTATGCTGAATCATTCAAACTCAGCAATGTTGGATTGGACGGTACCTGTGATAGGTTTCATTCACACACTGAGAATGAAAAGAAACTTACTCTTTGCTTTTATTATTGCAAAGTAATTTGACATGTCCCATATTGTAAGCAGGTTTATTGCACTGTGTTTTAGCTCTTACCCTCAGATGTTAGGATCAATTTGGATGGTAATGCATCTGGGACATAACTGAGGCCTGTCTGGTCAGAATTGCAAGAACATTCTTAATTCTTAGAATTCCTTCAGTTCTTGTGGTCACAAGCATAATGAAGTTATTAAAATATGTGAATATTTGACTACAAGTGTATTGTAATGTATGAGGTCTTGTAAAGCGCCTCTCTGCCATTAGTTGTGGCCTCGCTGCACTTTGCTCAGCAAGAAAAAAGAGGAATGAGGTTCATTGGCTACATAACATTTGGTCCAGTTTGCTGCTTTTAATAATTCATATATATTAATATACCCCATAACCCATAGACATAGGGCCTATTAAGACGAGGTAGCAATACTTAGAGATGGATGGGATGCAGAATTTACTCAAACATCAATAATCAAAACCGACTCAGGAAGTTGGCAAAACTTTGTTCTGTTTTATTTGCAATTGTCTTAAACAGGGAGGTTACAATGGACATCATCCGACATTCGCTCGAGCTCTCAATATATGTCATAAAAAACATAACTTTTATAGTCAAAATTGGTCATCAATGACATCACACTACGTGGCAAACTACAAAAACCTACTTGGGGATATATCTAAGTATACGTTCCATACTAATGGGAGTAGTGATTGGGTCTCTAACATCAGGTAGAAAACTAATCCCTCCTCTAATACAAGTCATCTTCATCGTCATAAAAAACATGACACGTCATTGGTTACACAAACTATAGGGCTCTCTTAATACGTGGCCCTCTACAATTGGTTGGCATGCTTGTAATCTTCTGGAATTTTTTACACTCTAGCAGCTCACAGGCTACCACTCCAGGTGCAGGGAGGGTTGGCATGGTCATGCCTTCCCATCCAATTAGCCCAACATCTTTCATCACTCTTGTCGTTTGCCATTCAATTAAGGCTTTGAACTTGGCCTTGCAGAGGCTCTCTGTGACTGAGAATAAAAGGGAGTATGGCATGGTCTTATCTTCTGTTTTAGTTGTAGCCCAACCCAATGTCTATTTTCATCAGACCACGTGACTGGAGACCACGTTTTCGAGCTCTTTGCTGCATATAATACTATTAAATGATGAACTCTTGATGCCTTCAGTGTTTTTCCATTCCATTTCAAACAGAAGTTTATTTCTTTCTCACGTTTATTTAACTACTTGATAGACAACCAGGATCACAGTGGCCTCAATTCTTGGTGCTGGGCCAGCCAAGCCTTTCCTGAATTTCTCCTTTGCCATTTGACATTAGCTGTTTTCCAACTGTGCCACACTGAAAACCCTTTTCAATCATGGGGTTTCAAGCCTTGCTAGGGTCCATCATGGAATCTCCAGGTTCTAAACATTCCTATGTATATATATTGGCACATCACCGCAAACTATTGAGGTCACTACTTGCGTTACTGCATCTGAACAAGTGTAAACTGATTTTGCATTTTCATCAGTGTTTCTTTGGATGAACATCTTCTTGTCAAGCCTGAAATGTTGCTCATATTTGACACCTCCTCTTCAGATCTTATTGAATGTTTATGTTCTTTTGTTTTATATGGGCCTCAATACGAGTCAGGCGGTACAGGGTTAACGGCAACGGTACAGGTGCCGGTGCCGTCAACCCTGTACCGCCCGATTCCGAGTTCCACTCGCAGGACTCGCTCAGCACGTCTGGTCTCACGTGCAGAGAGGGTCCCGCGAGGGGAAGAGGGAGCAAACAACGGGCCATCTCGTTGCCCATTGTTTGCTCCCTCTCCCATTCCCATTCAGCCCTATGGGGGCTGAAATGGGGAAGGACTGTGTCCGGGTCCTCGGAGGGAGAAATTACCGGGCCTTCCGACCTCAGAATTGCCCGGTAAGTCCTCATTCGAGGACCCGGACGCGATTTCGGCGGCAGCCATGCCGCCAATAGCGGCATGGCTACCGCCAAACGTAATGAGGCCCTATATCTTTTCAGAATGCATCAGTTCTGCTTTGTAAGTGATTTCAATCCGGCACTTCACCTAAATCAACGCCTAGTGTATAATGCACAACTGAAATCCTTATTTATTTGTTTGTGTCTAAAAGTTATTTTATTCTGAATGATTTACCACTAATATCACACCCCTCTCTTAGAACGCCCCCCCCCCGGTCACACTGAACCAGAAATCAGGCTGGTTTGCAAAGTTAACATATTTATTTATGTAGTTCACAATATAATCACACTATGTTTAATGAGTATACAACGATCACCAATGGGGTGATGTAACACTAAGAAATCTCTTTAATCAGAAGGAGTAATAGTGAGCAAAACAATTCAGCACAGAAATAATACTTTTGGGCATGTTCAGAACAGATGGCAGTGTAGTTACTGTTTCCCCCTGCACACCCCTCCCTCCCCCCAATATGCATTGTGAAGAGATAGGAGGAGAAAGAGTAGGTATTCAGGAATGCAGAATTCAAACAAAATGTCAATCCCAATTTCCCCCCAGCAAACACAAGAGAGAAACAGAATTGATTGGCAAACTGTCGAAATAGTTTTAAAGTTATCTGAGAATAGAATGGGTAAAACACTAAATCTGGTTTAAATTGCTGAAATTGTTGAAATTCTTATGGGAGCCGCTGTAGATAGTTGGAGACAAACACTAGTAAACTTAAAATTGAGGTCGGGTGCAATAAAAAGCTGTTTAACACGTGTAATATTTAGCCAAAATGAAATTTTGTGGCAAACTTTTCCGTGTGCGGTAATCACAATCACGGGAGAACTATATGATATTTGGTTCTATGGAAAGGTGAGGAGGTTAGCTACAATCAATAACCAGTTAACCAGGTACTCCACAAACCCGTTCCATACATAATCTGAGTCAGTGATTATGACCAGTTTGTGGAGTTGGTATTGGACTCCTTCGGGATCCAATTTTGTACCCACCGGAGGGTTCTGGGGCGTCTTTCACTCATGCATTCCCCACGCCGGCCACAAGTTCTTTTTCCCCATTGTTGTCAACATGGTAGGAGCATCCATCCACATAGACAGTTGGCATTCCCTCACACTTGTCTTCTTCAAAGGCTTTAGGCCTCATTACGAGGTTGGAGGTAACCATGGCGCTTTTAGCACCATGGCTGCCTCCAAAATCTTACTAACTCCGCCCTGGTGAATGGAGCTATTAACGGCCCATTTCAAGGTTGGCGGGACCGGTAATTCCCCATTCACCAGGGCCCTTCCCCATTCCCATGCTGCTTCACAAACACTGGAGTCATGCCAGGGTCCGTGGGAATTGTTGTTGTGTGGATGTCAGTCATATGAGTCCACCGCAAAGAGATCTTGAAAATCTAAGAAAACTTGTTTCAATTTTTGCTTTTGCTCCGGAGTCTCACAGGCATCAGCTAGGTTGACTCTCTCTTCAACCATCTGCCTGAAGCTTGGAAAGACTTCCGGTTTTCCTATCTCAGCGGCCTCCTCCAGCTGGGTGGAGAAGTCCATGGTCAAGTGCTGATTTGGACCTGAAAGATCAGCTCATCCTTCTTGAAGTCACAGCTCACATCTTCCTTACCATAAGGGCAGGACGTGTACATGAGGAAATTCCACCCATGCCGGGTGAAGAACCTGTCTGGTGTTGTGTCATTGTTGCTATCACTGTCAAGACAGTCCTTGGGGATTGGTCCTAACAGTTAATTACCTAAATCTATGGAAAAATGTTGGTCATCAACCGCCATTCCAATAATGGTGCCTGCAGCCAGTGCAATATTCTTTAGGTCGCTGTTATCCACCTCTATTGGAATGGTGTTGTGTTCTATGTTGACTAATGGTGTTGGGTTTACCCCCAACCCTTGCTGTTGGAAATGAGCATTGAGATGAATATAGGCGTCAGGGTTTTTCAGTTTCTGTCCTCTTTTAATTTTTACTTCCAGTGAGAATTGTCGGGTCCATTCTGGGATGGTGACTTCCTCTCCAATCTGAATTTCAACTGCATATGGCAGCAGTTGAGCTGATCAAAATGCTTTCTCTGGGTCATCAAAGTCCATGTGATTACCCGCTAATCAGGACCAAGCTTTGAAGTTTATTATGTCCCAACTAATGGCAAAGCGATTGAGAATGTCACTGCCTAAATAAAGTGCAGCAGGGACATCTCGCACGACCCAACAATTATGGACTATGCTCTTGTTGCCTATGGAAATTTTGAGCATACACCTGCTAGGCAGGATATGTTTGGAATTGGGTGTTTCCAGGTCCATTTCCCATTTGTCTAACAGTTTAAAAATTGATCTTTTGGGATTTTGCGGAACATGGCCTCGCTGATGAAGCTCTTACCGTTGTTCACACACACTTGGGCGAGAACAGAGTCCTTCCCTTCATTTAACTGAATAGGGATGAACAACTGCTCTCCAATTTTCTGAATATCAGCCAAGCTTTGAGTTGATTTCTCATCTTTCTGGACTATAGGAGTGGGATTTTCTGATTGTGAATTTGTGAAGAATTTCAGAGTGTTTACTTCCAGTGTGGAATGCCACCTTAGACTGGAAGGAAGGTTGATTTTCAGAAATAAAGAGGACTCCCCATCATCAGTTTGTTGTCCTAGTGCAACTACTGGCACGTCTGGGATGTAATTATTCTGGAAGTGAAATTCTATTTGGTCAGGTTTTTGTTCAACCATGTGGCATGTGCCGTTTAAATTTACATGGTTGAAACTATTTTCAATTTTATTGGTCGGTTAGTCTGGGTCCAGAGGACCTTGTTTACACAATCTATGAGGGGTAACAATCTATGCAGGATGTCTTTTCCTAGTAAACAAGGTGTGCCCTCTTGAGTCACAACTATGACCGGGTGCTTCACCTTGTGTCGCCCAATTTTAATGTCCAAATCCGCAGTCCCCTCCATGGGAATTTCCTTCCCGTCGAAGTTCTGAAGTTGTCCACGAAGAGGGGTGAGATGAATTTGGTATTTCTCCCCCCTTCCCGAATTCAGTTGATCAAAGGCCCTTTTTGTCAGAAGGGTAGCTTGGGATCCAGTGTCCACTAGTGCCAGAATTGTACATTGCCCCTGTATTTGAACCGGGGCATATAATCTTCCCTCCTTTTCCCCAAGGGGGCAGAATAATGCACATTTTTTGGACAAATGGTGGGTTAGTTTCTTTTCTTTGGACACTGATAGAGAGGTGATTTGGCCAGGATTCTGTTTGGGCTGTTGGGAATCTGAAAGAAAAAGGTGACAGCTAGATATGGGAGAAGTTTTGGGTTGTGATTCTGGGCTGCCCCCCCTTTTTGGAGGCGGTCACCAGGATGGGTTTGAACCAGGGGATTTTCGTGCTGGTGATTCTGGGGTTTTATGATGGGTGGTTCTTCCTCGGTCCCCACATCTACCCAGTCTGGATTTGGATCCTTTGGGACCCATTTTTCTTTGGGAGGAGTTCCCTCATCCCTGAAGGAGAAGATCCTTTTCCCAGAATCCTCTGACTATCCCTCTCCTTCAAACTGGAAGATTTGTACCACCTCCTCAAAATGGGTCTTTTTGGGCTTTTTATTTCTCCTACCCACCCTCTGCTCCTTGGGTTGCCGACTTGGGTTGCAGGAGATTTTGGTTCTGGTTCCTGGGTTTACAGGGGCTTTCCACAAGTGGGGAGGGAAGCTTCCTCCAAGGCTTTGCACCCCCTTCCCCTTGTGCCTCCTCCCTGGTAACCTGTGAGTTGTCAGGGTTCTTACCCCGTCATTGCTCGGGAGCACCAGATCCTGGATTTGAGGCGTTCTGAGCCACCATGATCATCTGAGTGTTATGTTGAGCCCTCAGCATGCAACCCAGATCCTGTGCCATGTTCTGGACCTTGCGCTCTAGTTGGGACACCCGCTCTGGCTGGTACAGGGTCCTGATGTCTCCCCTGGGTTTATCCCGGGAAGGGTAGCTATCCCTTCTCCCAAAATACCCCGGGTTTGGAAAGTTTGGGTACCCCTCTACCCTTGGCCTACCCTCTCCAAGATTGGGCTGTCTGGGCTCAGGAAAGTTGGGAAAGAAGGATGGGTTGTTTTGGGGGTTCAAATTTGGCAGGTACCTAGGAAAGAAATGTTGTCCTGTATTTGGGGATTACTGTTCTCCTGGGAAAAGTGAGGAGCGAAGTTCCCTGGGTTACCTGCTGTCTGGTTGGATCCCCCCCCCTTGGGCTGGAGGAGTCCACACATAACCCAGGATGGTGTCACGACCCTCGCCCAAAACCCCCTCTGGCAAACCCATTGGCCAGGTGGAGTCCGGACTCGGGCCTCTAGAGCCTGGCATTCTCTTCAAAAGCCCTCATGGGGCCAGTCCTGGCACCTATTGCGCCAGGTTCATACACCATGAAAAACAATGTGCTTGGGAACTTCTTTATTGTATTGTCCGCCAACATGGAGGCATCCACATAGCTTGGTTCCTAAGAACCTATCTATGCGGTCTAGTGTTTTGGGTGTGGTAGCCTAGGGACTACTTTACCTGGACTATTTTGTTGGGGCTATTTAAACCACACCCGAGCAAGACAACACGCTTCGCGTTACTTTGCAGCTTGCAATGTGACGCTTACCGTGTCCAGCTATTCCCTCGAACCTCGGAGAAGCAGAACCTGCAAAGAGACAAAAGGAACATCATTAGCAGCAGCATCTTACCTGCAGTCTTCATCTTCAAACACTCGCAGCTACTGAGAACAGCTTCCTCGAATCTGCATGCCTCCCGGACAGAACGACCTGAAAGAGGAAGATAGAGGCAACATTAAAGAAAGCAGTAGAGACATTTACAAATTACGAACTGCTCAAAAGGCTTACCTGGCTGGTTGCCTCTTGGCTGGCACCACTCCGGACATTCCACTCGCGCTGAAGAACACTGCGACCTACAAGGAAGGAAAACACAGGTTAGCAAAGACAAGACTTTGCAGCGCTGCACATAGCGCTTACTTACTGCATCATAGCGCTCTTAATGCGCCAACATTTGCCAGCGGGGCTCAACCAAGCAAGTTCACCGCGCTGAAGCTCTGCATACCTATGGGAGAAAAAAGGAGACATTTTAAACAAAGAAAGGCATGCAGGATAGCAACAAAACTAAAGAACAGCAATAAGACCTACCTGAACAATATCAAACGGGCCGGTGTCAGTGAAGTAACTGGACCACACTCGCCCATGAAAGACAATGCGCCCCTGCAAAGAAGGCAGGATGGAGAGCATGCCTAATTCTACCACAAGGCAGAACCATCCTCGCAGACCACATCAGGGCAAAGCTGAGAAGCATACCAGCGAGTAATCCGGCTGGGTGGCGTCCCTGTGGATACCAGCGCAAAGCCTACCATAACAAATTCACCTGGGCACCATGGAGACATCAGAAATGGACAAATTGGCCCAATTACTAGGAGAGCTTCGTGGTGAGGTTCATTCTGCCTGACAAGAGACTAATGCCCTCCGGAGAGATCTAATAGTGACCAAAGAACGCACTGAAGAGATTAGCAGGCAAAACTTGCAATCACAGGCAGGACGACGCCTCGACCTGGAAGCAATCCAACAGTGGTAGTGCAGCAGATTGGTCGGTGCCGTTGGTAACCCATGACGATCCTCTATTACATGACTTTGGGGGCTTCCAGAGAGAAATGGAAAAACCTTTTGCTCGCCATACCCAGGAACAAGCAGTAGACAATGAACTCTTGTCCCTCCGACAGGGGAATCAGGACTTGTTAACGTACATTGCTACCTTCAACAGACTGGTTGCTGAAGCTAGGTGGCCAGAAAACAAAAGAACCACGTTATTCCATCGAGGCTTACAAGGCGAATTAAAGGACATCTTAGCCAAGGTGGTTGATCCACCCAGAGACTGTGCAGAATTCAAAAATCTGGTCGTGCAGCTAGACCACCGGTTGCAGAACCGAAAGGCAGACCGGTCTAAGACGGACCCTCGACCATGTATGTTCGACCAAGGTAAAACACACCCTGTGTACCTGAAAATGCTGTAGAACCCATGCAGATTGGAGGGATAGTGCCTCCATTAACAAAACAAGAGCGGGACAAAAGAAGACAACAACAGCTTTGTTTGTATTGTGGGAAACCAGGACATTTCCTGAAGGACTGTCCAGTAAAACCCCGAAGAAGAAAAGTCGGGGCCACAGAGAAGGATGAAGCTAAGGAATCAGAAAACTACCAAGCTCGACAAACATAGAGGTCAGTTTGTCGAGTGAGAAGAAAGAGTTGCTGACCTTGCACTTTGCAATACCAGTGATCTAAATTAACCACCAACAGTTGTCAAGAATGCATGCCGTTGAAGCATACATTGATAGCGGAGCTGTTGGAAATTATATTGATCAAGAACTGGCAGCAGAGATGGGGCTTCCTTTGTGTTCTAAGCCAACTATGGACAAGGTAACCACCGTGGATGGGACAGAAATCACTTCTGGACCAGTAACCCAGTGCACAGCCAGGATAACCTTGCTGTGCCAGGACGGACATCGGGAGTCTATTTCATTTGATCTCATCCAGGCACCTCAGTTCAGGCTTATACTAGGGATGCCATGGTTGGTTGCTCACAACCCTTTGATAGACTGGCGGGCACGAAAATGAACCTTCCCCGGTGACTGCTCCCCTGCCTGCTATTACCAAGAGGAGGATCCCGACGTCTGTATCCCCATGAATCCGGAACGACAGTATCAACCCTGGGAGCAACTAATACCTTGGCAAGTGAATACCATGATTTCCAGGATGTTTTCTGAAAGGACCAAGCCAATACATTGCCGCCGCACAGGCCCTATGACTGTCAGATCGACCTTGTTCCTGGTGCACAAATCCCTTGCGGAAGGATCTACGCTCTCACAGAACCAGAAAACCTTCATTTGAAATCCTATTTAGATCGGTACCTTGCAAATGGATGTATCCGTACTTCGAAGTCCCCCGCAGCCAGTCCGTTGTTCTTCGTATCGAAAAAGGAAGGAGACTTGAGTACCTGTATTGACTACCGCACATTGAACCAGATCACTGTGAAGAACCGCTACCCCTTGCCACTTATCCCTGAGATGCTATACCAAGTTAAATATGCCCAGATTTATACCAAATTGGACCTTCGAGGAGCGTACCACCTGGTCCGAGTCAGAAAAGGAGATGAATGGAAAACCGCCTTCCGTACTAAGTATGGCTTGTTTGAATATCAAGTCATGCCCTTCGGGTTATGCAACGTTCCTGCGGCATTCCAGTATTTAATGAATGACGTCTTAAGGGAGTTAATTGATGTGAGCGCCTTAGTTTACATAGATGACATCTTAGTATACTCAGCCTCGGAACAAGATCATGTCAGGCACATTCCTTCACTCCTCACCAGGCTCTGTCAACTTTGCTTGTTTGCAAAGCTTGAAAAATGCTTTTTCACGTCATCTAAGTAGAATTTCTTGGTTTTATCCTTACTCCAGGAGGCATCAGAATGGACGTGCACTAGGTAGATGCCATTCTGAAATGGCCTTCACTGACGTCTCTGAAAGGGGTACAAAGCATGCTGGGCTTTGTAACTTCTACCACCGGTTCATCCCATACTTCGATCAGGTTGTGCACCCAATCACAGTTCTATTACGAAAAAACAATAAAAAGTTTGCTTGGACCGAAGAAGCAGAAGAAGCCTTTCAGGAACTTAAAACTAAGGTTTACTTCCGCTCCAATCCTGCGACATCCTCGTCCAGACTTCCCTTATGTCTTTGAAACTGATGCATCCAGTCTCACAATGGGGGCTGTCCTTTCACAGAGAGACCCGGAAACCGGCCAGCTACATCCTGTGGCCTTCTGGTCGAAAAAGTTCTCACCTCCAGAGATTAATTATGCCATCACGGACAAGGAACTCCTGGCTATCAAATCTGCCTTAAAAGCCTGGAGGCACTACCTTCTGGGGGCCAGACACACCATTACAGTCATCACAGACCACCGAAACCTGCAATATCTCAAAACAGCCAAGGCCCAGTCCTCGCGCCAATTACGGTGGGCCCTTTTCTTCACCAAATATGATTATGTAATCACATTTCGACCAGGAGTCAGAAACATAAAGGCGGATGCCTTATCTCACATGGGCATAGATGAAATAGCATATACAACTCCAGACCCAGTACCTATTATACCTGAAGACAAACTCTTGGGTATCACGACAGCCTTAACATAAGCAGAACTACAAAAAGAAATCCAACAGACAATGAATCCTGATGCCTACCTCGCATGGCAAACTCAAGGAGAACAATATACCATCAAGAATCATCTACCCTTTTTTAGGGATCGCTTATATGTACCAAAGAAAGAATTACAACAGCATATTATTTCAAACTATCACGATTCACTGATCGAAGGGCATCCTGGGATCACCAAAACCCTAGCTAAGGTGAAAGAGAACTTTTGGTGGCCTACCTGGCGTAAGGACATCATTCAGTATATTCAGTCCTGCGGTGTCTGCGCACAAAATAAATCACAGAAACAAAACCCATCTGGTCTCCTGCAACCATTGGACATTCCTCCACTTCCATGGCAGATTCTTTCCCTTGACTTCATCACTGATCTACCTCCAAGCCAGGGGTTCAACACCATCCTTGTAGTTGTGGACTTATTCTCGAAGATGGCCCATTTTATTCCTCTCAAAGGCCTCCCAGACGCAGCCACTTTAGCAAAAGTGTTCCTGGAGGGCGTGGTTAAGCTACATGGCTTCCCTTCGGTTCTGGTCTCTGATCGAGGCAACCAGTTTGTTTCCAATTTCTGGAAAAAATGTTGTGCAATGGTGCGGATCGACGTTCGGCTATCTACCAGTCACCATCCCCAATCAGACGGCCAAACCGAGAGAACCAATCAGACACTCGAGCAATATTTACGGTGCATGCTGCACCACGAACAAAGCAATTGGAAAGACCTACTATGGATAGCCGAATATGCATATAACAATTCTTTGCATTCAAGCATGGGACAAACGCCCTTCTATACCCTTCATGGCAGACATCCACGTACCTCTGAACTAGACCTTCCAGCCAGCTTGGAAATGCCAGCGGTAAAGACTCTACACACAAAACCATTACTCAGGCTTTCAAAAGGGCAGAGGAACACCTTATTCATGCCAAAGAAAAACAAAAGAGATTCGCCGACCAACACCGGAAAAAGGCACCTGATTATCAAGTAGGAGAAAAGGTTTGGTTAGCCGCTAAATTCGTACCCATCAAGGGAACCCGAACCTTTCATCCCAGATTCTTAGGACCCTATACCATTAAGGCAATTATCAACCCAGCAGCCGTGAACCTGGATTTACCACCTAATCTACACTTCCACCCGGTATTCCATGTGTCCCTCCTGAAACCAATGCAACCCGGCACACGAATTGGGACACCACCTAAGCCCATACTTGTTGACGGAGAACCAGAATTCGAAGTCAAAGATATCTTGGACTCTAAATACTATAGAACCAAGCTATATTATCTCGTCGATTGGAAAGGATTTGGACCACAAGATAGATCCTGGGAGCCCAGTGAGAATATCCACGCACCACGTCTAATCAGGAAATTCCATCAGAACTTCCCAACCAAACCTGGGCCAAACAGAAGGAACACCATGGGAGGGGCATTAGGGGGGAGTGCTGTCACAACCCTCGCCCAAAACCCCCTCTGGCAAACCCATTGGCCAGGTGGAGTCAGGACTCGGGCCTCTAGAGCCTTGCTTCCTCTTCAAAAGCCCTCATGGGGCCAGTCCTGGCGCCTATGTCGCCAGGCTCATACACCATGCAAAACAATGTGCTTGGGACCTACTTTATTGTATTGTCAGCCAACATGGAGGCATCCACATAGCTTGGTTCCTAAGAACCAAGCTATGCGGTCTAGTGTTTTGGGTGTGGTAGCCTATGGACTACTTTACCTGGACTATTTTGTTGGGGCTATTTAAACCACACCCGACCAAGACAACATTCTTTGCGTTACTTTGCAGCTTGCAACGTGATGCTCACCATGTCCAGCTATTCCCTCGAACCTCGGAGATGCAGAACCTGCAAGGAGACAAAAGGAACATCATTAGCAGCAGCATCTTACCTGCAGTCTTCATCTTCAAACACTCGCAGCTACTGAGAACAGCTTCCTCGAATCTGCACACCTCCCGGACAGAATGACCTGAAAGAGGAAGATAGAGGCAACATTAAAGAAAGCAGTAGAGACATTTACAAATTACAAACTGCTCAAAAGGCTTACCTGGCTGGTCGCCTCTTGGCTGGCACCACTCCGGACATTCCACTCGTGCTGAAGAACACCGCGACCTACAAGGAAGGAAAACACAGGTTAGCAAAGGCAAGACGTCGCAGCGCTGCGCATAGTGCTTACTTACCGCATCATAGCGCTCTTAATGCGCCATCATTTGCCAGCGGTGCTCAACCAAGCCAGTTCGCCGCGCTGAAGCTCTGCATACCTAAGGGAGAAAAAAGAGACATTTTAAACAAAGAAAGGCATGCAGGATAGCAACAAAACAAAAGAACAGCAATAAGACCTACCTGAACAATATCAAACGGGCCGGCGTCAGTGAAGTAATTGGACCGCACTCGCCCATGAAAGACAACGCGCACCTGCAAAGAAGGCAGGATGGAGAGCACGCCTAATTCTACCACAAGGCAGAACCTTCCCCACAGACCACATCAGGGCAAAGCTGAGAAGCATACCAGCGAGTAACCCGGCTGGGTGGCGTGCCTGTGAATAGCAGGTGAGCGTAACAGATGGGCCTATTTCCATTGTAGCATGGGCTGATGTAGTCAGGGGATTTAGGGGTCCCATTTGTGGGGTTATCTCCCTGTCTCCCTGTTTGTGATTGGCCCAAGGGCCTTATGGGTTTTGGGTTGTTTTGATTCTGTGCGGGAAGGTTTTTTGCCCCCCCCCATTTCTAAATCTAAAATGGGGGCAACCTTCACCTCTGCCACTTTAGCAGCAGCAGGGGTGTTGGTTGTTTTGGGGCTTTTCCACTATTTTTGTTTTCCAATGGCTTCAGCACCTCATAAATGTGTGTGGCTTGTTCAATGACACAGTCTAGTGATCTTTTCTCGTGAAAGCCCCTCAATAGCTGGGTCATAATATACAAATTCTTTACTGTCAGTGCGCACCCTTCTAGTGGTCTGCGCAAAGGCACGTTTCAACTCCTGAACACATTCTTGTGGGGCCTGGTCTCCCCCACATTGTAAGTTATAGGCTGCCTTGTGAGCCTCTTGAGTATTCTGGTGAATGGAAAAATGTTTCAGGATGGCTGCCCTATAGGTCGACCATCTAGAATGTTTCTGATCCTCCAGCCCCGCGAAGAAGCTGGAGTACTCAGGAGAAAATGTCCACTTCACACACTGAATACAGCTTTGGCTGTCCTTCAGATGAAAAGTGTCCATCATCTGTTCAAATAGCTCAAGGTGCTCCCAAACCGAATATTTAGCATTCTTATGGTAGGGCGTGATAACGCTCCTAATGGCTTTTTTTTGTTTCAGGGGATCCTTGAGCAAGGCCCTTTTGACTTTGTTGGCTTTTTTAGTTTGGGTCACCCTAGTCCACTCTTCCTCTGACTCAGAGACACTGCCACCAGAGGTAGCTGTCTGCTCTTCTGGCTCTCCCGGATTCTGCGAGCTTGGGAATGGCTGCCAGAATGTGGGGGCCTAGTTTCTTGGGTCCTGTGGTACTCAGAAGAGTCGTTTGACTCTTCCTTGCTCCCAGGATTGGCTGAGACCTCCCCACTGTCCTAGCTGGGAAGAGGTTTTCAGGATGCCCTTAGTGGGCCTACTCTCATGGAGTTCCCACCAAATGTTACCATCTGATCTCTGGGTAAGTTATGCTTTTGAGGATCCATTTCTTTGATTCTCCACTCATTGGAGTTTCCCTGATCAGTGAAGATGGCCCTAGCACTTGGGAACCGATACATAGATGCCCATCCACCCATTTCTGGGAGGAGCTGACCTAATGGCCCCATATTTCCCCTTAGGTTGAAGTCGACCATCCCCATGATCCTTGGCTCATGTGAGCCAGTGGACATGGGGTTGGCAGAGTCCATGGAATTGAAGAGATGAAAGTCTCTGGTGCCAGGGTTCCTGAGGTTATGCTCATGTTTTTCCCTCTCCCAGCAGACCTCATCTCTCTCAGCCCCTACTCCCTGTTGCCATGCAAGAATCTGACCCTTCCGCTCTTCTGTTAAGGCCTTGCTGGTCTCTATTAATTGTTCCTGTATAGACACCTGTATATGGAGTCTGTCATTTTTCTCACAGAGAGCCTCATTGTCTCTCTGTGCTTAGTGTCTAATTTTGGAGTATTGGGCCAAATCTTGCTGCAGGAGGGTCACCTCCGGAGTCTGATCCTTCCCAGCCTGATCATTCTTTGCTAGAGCATCTTCCACCCTCCTGATGTGCTCTAACAGTTTTTCGTAGTCCTTTTTGAGCTCACCCAGTCCCTGAAGTGCCAGGTGATTTTCTTCCACCTTGGTTTTTAAATAGTTGGCTTCCTGGCCTAAGGCGTCCCTTTCCTGAATTAGAGTAGCCCACTGTGCAGCCATGTCGTCCCTTTATTTTTTGAATGTGCCAGCTTTGTGGCGCTCTTCATCAAATTCAGTTTGAGATTCAAGGTCTTTAAGAATTCATTAATTATGTTCTTCTTTTACTTGGTCTAGGTGGTTTTGCAGGGTGACTACCTGCTCTGCACAGGCTCTATTAAAATGTAATTGCTGTTCTAGCTTTTGTTGGCTCTGTAGTAGAGAGTCCACTCTTCTCTGACAATCTTTTTGCAGTGTCAGTACTTTGGTATCCTGCTCTACCTTCTCTTGCTGCAGGATATCCAGATCTCCTTTTACTTTCATCAGGTACTGTCTGCTTTCATTCTCTGATTCTTGGCTCTTCTATAGCCTTTGCTCTGCAGAGTCCAAATCAGTTTGGGTTTTTTCTAGTGATTGTACTTGCCTTTTTGCCAGATCTTGGTTTTCGGCATATTTTTCCTGTATTTCTCCAATGTGGAGGTACAGGTATGCCACTATTTTGGCAATTTTCCATTGCTCTTTTTTTTTACCATTGGGGCCATGTACAATTCACTAAGTGCCATGTGTAATGGACCCTGATCCTGCCATATATCTAATTCTGTAGCAATGGCTTGTTTTTTGATTTCCTGCAGCCAAACATTCTCATCCTGCTCTGTCCATTCACCCCTGACAAATAATTTGTGCAGTCAGTGTTCTTTTGCCATATTAATTTCTACTGGGGTCGCCATTCCGAAAATATTAATTTCCTTCTGATTTACAGAAGTTATTTTATTTTTGCAAAACAGGTCAAACTCCTTAGACTGTTTCAATTGAAGGGTGTTTTTACAGTGTAGCACAGTGTGGTAGCCCAATATGGTTTATGTACCCCGTCAGTTAGCACGCTGTATTAGACTGTCACAAGTGGTATGTCTAATTCAGAAATCTCATGACGAGCCCCCAATCTGTAAGTGATTTCAATCCGGCACTTCACATAAGTCAACGCTGTGGGATGTTTTCATCGACGCATCCAAGCCCTACCACATCATTGTGCATAACTGACATGGGAAACATCATAATGGCCGCCGGAAAGAATGCTGCTCGCCAGAGATCATCCAATAATGCGTAGTGAAAATCTGACAGATAGGCCACCATCCACTTTTGCCTCTGTCAGTGTTAATACAGGAGACCATTGCCAGACTCTATCCTTTGGCTGCACACAGAGCAAAATCAGTGCAAAGGATTATAGTGCTGGTCAAAATTTGTTTTAATTGATGTCAAAAATTGCCAAAATCATGGCTCACAGAACCACTAAAAAGGTCCCACCTCCTTGTTGGGGGTCAACATCATTCTCCCGCAAGAATCTACATGAATCTGAGGTCCACAGAAGTGCGCCTATATTTGAACAAAGTATAATTTGAGGACTGCTTACTGGTAAGGCAGTTGTCAAAAATGGCTGCAATACCGGTGCGTGACACTAACCGACGCTAGCGATCACAATTCTGACAGGAGGCCTGTATTTCAGAAGCTAAACAGCATCCTAAATTAGCTGAGACTTCAAAAGGCTTGCTAATCAATGAGAGTTCTTAACACCTACTCTTCCCAGGCCCTATACCAACAACACAGGATATCACAGGGTCCTGTTGATTAAAAGGGGAGGAGTGTTTCCCTGCAGCCTGGAGGATGCAGCCTGGAGGAAAGAGACAATGGATGCCTTCAGGTGAATAGAATATGCTGATTTTTGGTGTGCTCTGGGGAAGGCAAGATGCATGATCTCTGAGTCAAGCCAAGTTCCCGGGGGCAGGGGCAAACAAATGGGTGTACTTAATTGAGAGCAAATGTATGTTTTATTGAATTGCTTATAAAATATTGTATCAAGCTGACAGAAATGTACAATTTGCGGATTCTTAACATGAAAAATTCACTCACAGTTGAAGACGAAGTGGGACATTGTGGGATGTTCTGAGGCAAAACCCTGGATTTATTGATATTGTAGACTCTGTGTTTATGCTAGGACAATGCAAACTTACAGTAATATGCGCAGAGATGGGGTGTACCTCCGTGGAAGATTTGATGAAAAACCAATATGGCGAAACCCACTAAAAGCGCAAAATGTTGTCATTTCTGAACCCAAGCTCTTAGAAAGATCAGGGTTGAACAGAGACCTGTCTTAATTAATCTATGATGTCTACATGTAATTTCAACAACGTGTGTATCAGGGAAATTTATGTTTTGGGTAAAATTGATTTTCTATAAGAAACCAAAGGGGAGTGTTCTTTCCTTAAAGCCATAAAAATTATATCTGATGACACAGGATGACTCACTACTCCGTTCTCCAGTCAGAGGACAGTAAATCCTTTAACCTATCAGAACCCTTAGTGGGTTGGGCATAGAAAGTCAGCCTTCCCACCCACTTTCAAAAGACATAAAAAGAACCACTGAAAGCCAGATAGGGACTGCTCTTTCCACTTTCTTGCGCAGCACTTTGCTGGAACCGACAATATTCAGAAGGACCAGATCCAGAACTTAGACTCCAGATAGACTTCAGAACTTGAAGCAGAGAGGCATGAACCAAAAGCTGAATCCTTCTAAGCAGGCCTCAGAATCCAGCAACCTAACTAAATATTCAACAGCCGGGTGAGCTGTTTGATTCTGGATAGAACCATATCCAGACCCAGAAAGCAGAGCTGTATCCAGAACCCTGTGCCAGAACCAGACCAGACCGCTGTGCAGTGTCGACAGCAGACCCAGACCAGACCGCTGTGCAGTGCCGATAGCAGACCCAGACCAGACCGCTGTGAGCAGAACCAGTGGAAGAGACCGTCCCATGGTGAGAGTGCAGTCCAAGGGCCCTTCCGGTCCAAAGCCTAGGAGTGAGTATCCAGCCAGATCTGTACAGAACCAATCTCTTAGTTTAAAATAATCTTATCCCATCCATTTCAAGCTGTCCCAAACTGCATAGAAATCGTGTGTCCTTTCTGTGATTTCCAACCTGTCAAAGCGCAATTGTCATTCTGAAATCTTGACTTCATTCTGAAAATCTACCTCCACAAAAAGGTTGTATCTTTTGAACCGTATGTCCTAGAAGCCAGATTCAACTTTCATTTCAATTTCAACCCAGAATGACATCCCAACTCCTTAAAGTTTTTCCGTAATCGCGATCGACGCACTCGGAAAAAGTGCAGCGAATTGCAAACTAGCTCAATTTCACCACTTGTAAAAAATAGCTGTCTCTTGCTTTCACTGCCGAAATTCGTTTTCAACCTAATAATCATTCCTGAATCATTGCTAGTGTTGACCCTAACTGATTCAAAGGAGCTGTCACCTACCCTGAATATCCTATAGGAAATTAAAATCATTTTTAGCATATTTTTCCCTTCATTGCAAATCAAATGTAAAAGTATTTTTGACTGTTTAAAAGCATACCGGTTGCTCTAAGCTTGCTATGGGGGAACTGAACTGTTTTTGATTGTATTCCTGAAAACCTGCCTGCCCTCATTTCCATCTCTTCATATTGCATAGGGGGGGAGTGAGTTGTCATAAAGAAAAAAGTGATCATCTTATCTATTGTTGAAACCATATCAGTTTATTTCTGTTCTGCATTCTTTCCATCATTGCTTTTCATTGAAACCATACAAAGTATCTCTGCCACCTTATCCTTTCCATACCAACTCCTAAGTAATTAAAGAATTGTGCTACTATAATATTATCCATTGTTGATCACTGTCATATTCATAAGAGTGCTATCAAATATTAATTTATTCATAAAAGTGTGATATATATACATATATATTGTTTAATTTTTCAAATAAATGTTTTAATTTGCAAAACAAGCCTACTTCTTGGCTCAGTGAGGTCAGGGGGATTCAAAGAGAGGGGCGTTATATAAGGGTTCATCATCCAGATTTATGAACTTGTCATAATAATATATAAATTAGGGCTTTCATTGGGCATCCCAGACTAGGCATTGACTTAGTTGGAGGGCTGAATTGAAGTCACTTACAAAGTGGGGGCTCGTAACGGGACGTCTGGATTAGAATTACCACTTGTGCAGCTTAATACAGTGTGCTAACTGACAGGATACATAAACCCTGTTGGATCACCACGCTGTGTTACGCTGTAAAAGAACTCCTCAAAGGAACGCACAAAGGAAACGGTCTGTTTTGCAAAATAAAATACTAACTTCTGTAAGTCAGGAAGGAAATCAATTTCCAGAATGACGACACTGGTAGACATCAAAATAGCGAGAGAGCACCTCTCACATAAGCTATTTGTGAGAGGTGAGTGGACTCAGCAGTACCAGGCGGGGTGGTTGCAGGCAATCGCACCCCAGATCACTGCAAAAGGGTCAGATAAATGGAGAGATCAGGGTCCCTTACATGTGGCCCTGAGTGAACTATATATGGCCCCTAAAGCCAAAGATGAGCACAACAAGATTGCCAGGATAGCGGCATATTTATATTTATATATGGGAGCCATACAGGACAAATGTGCTGAAGGCCAAGATCTGGCAAATAGGCAACTGATAGCATCAGAGAAGGCCCAATCTGACCTGGACTCTTCTGAGCAGAGGCTGCACAGGAGCCAGGAGTCCGAAAATGATAGTAGACAGTATTTAATTAAAATAAAAGAGGATATGAGTATCCTGCAACAGGAAAAGGCAGACCAGGATACCAGATTTCTGGCCTTGCAGAAGGAGTACCAAGAAGGTTTGGACTCCCTATTGCAGAGCCAGAAAAAGCTGGAGCAACAACTGGACTTCAACAGGGCATGTGCAGAGCAGGTAGTCACCCTGCAAAGCCACCTAGATAGGGAAAAGGCAGAGAGCAATAAACTGATTTTGAAAGACCTGGATACCCAGGCAGAGTTTGATGAGGAGCACCAGAAAGCTGGTGCCCTTCAAAGGCAGAGGGACGACGTGGCCGCACAGATGCAGGCTCTTACTCAGGAATGGGATACCTTAGGCCAGGAAGTCTGCCACTTAAAAAAGAAAATGGAAGCAAATCACCTGGCCCTCCAGAGCCTGGGTGACCTCAAAAAAGAGCATCAGAACTTGTTAGAGCACACCAGGAGGGTGGAAGATGCTCTGGCAAGAAAGGAGCAGGCCAGTAGGGACAGTACCCAGGAGGTAGCGCTCCTGCAGCAAAGACTGGTCCAGTACTCCAAGACTAACCAAGAAGCACAGAGAGAGAATGAGGCTCTCTGCCAGCACAATGATAGGCTCCAGCAACAGGTAGCCATGCAGGAGAGACTGATAGAGTCTAGTAAGGCCTTGATTGAGGAACTGAAAGCACAGGCTCTGGCATGGCAACAGGGAGCAGGGGCTGACAGAGATGAGGTTCGCTGGGAAAGGGAAACACCTGAGCATAACCTCAGGAGCCCTAGTACCAGAGGCCTTCATCTCTCCCAGTCCTTGGACCCTGCCACCCCCATGTCCCATGGCGCACATGAGCCCAGGGCCACGGGGATGGCAGATTACTATCCAGCCAAAAGTATGGGGCTCATAGGCCAGTACCTCCCAGGAATAGATGGGCGGGCATCCGGGTATGGGCACCCAAGTACAGCGCAATTTAGTGGGGAACCCCGGGAGAGTAGGCCCTCTAAGGGCATTCTGAAAACCTCTGCCAAGTTAGGTCAGTGGGGGGTGGTACCCATCAAATACGGGCAGCAAGGAGAAATCTGAACACTCCTACGCGCATCCCAGGACACAAGAGACTAGGTCCCCACATTCTGCTGGCCATTCCCAGGCGCGCAGAATTCGGGAAAACCTGGAAGACCAGACGGGCACCTCTGGGAGTAGTGCTTCTGAGTCAGAGGATGAATGGACCAGGGTTACCCGAACCAAGAAGGCCAATAAGGCAAAAAGGGCCTTGCTTAAGGACCCCTTAAAACAAATTAAGGCAATAAGGAGTGTCATCACGCCTTATCACAAGACGCCAAGTATTCTGTGTGGGAACACTTGGAGCTCTTTGAGCAAATGATGGAGACTTTCCATTTGAAAGACAGCAGTAGCTGCATGCAGTACGTCAAATGGACATTCTCCCCAGAATACTCCAGTTTCTTTACAGGGCTGGAGGACCAAAACCATTCAAGATGGTCCACATATAGGGCGGCCATCTTGAAACATTTTTCTGTTCACCGGAACACCCAAGAGGCTCGCAAGGCAGCCTACTATTTGCAATGTGGGTAGGATCAGGCCCCAAAAGAATTTGTGCAGGAGTTGAAGCGTGCCTTTGCGCAGACTACCAAAAGGGTGCGCACGGACAGCAAGGAATTTGTTAACACTTTTTTCCATGCCTTGCCCAAATACATCATGACCCAGCTAGTGAGAGATTTTCATGAGAAAAGGTCGCTGTACTGGGTCATTGAACAGGCCACCCAAATCTATGAGGTGCAGAAGCCCATAGAAAATAAAAGTAATGTGCAGAAAAGACCCACACCGACCAGCACCCCTGCTGCTGCCAAGGTGGCAGAGGTAAAGGTTGCCCTTGTTTTAGATTTGGAGATGGGGGGCCTAAAATCTTGCCTGCACAGAATAATTTCAAGCCAAGAAGGCCCTCAGGCCAGTCACAGACAGGGAGTCAAGGAAGTAGTCCCACAAATGGGGTCCCTCACTCCCCTAACTATGTAAGTCCCCGCTACAAGGGAAACCGACCCATCCTGGGTTATGTGTGAACTCCTCCATCCCAAGGGGGAGTCCAGCCAAGCGCTTGACCCGGTGAACTTCCCTCGTAGCCTCCCCCAGGAGGGCAGAAATTCACCAAACCCTGGGCAGAACTTTTTCCCCAGGTATAATCTGGGAGAGGGGAGGCCAAGGGTGGAGGGGTACCAAATCTTCCCAACCCGGGGTACTACCAGAGAACGGATAGCTAACCTTCCCGGGATCAGCCCAGGGGAGAAAACCGAACCCCGTATCAGCCTGAGCGGGTTTCACAGTTAGAGCGCCAGGTCCAAAATATGGCATGGGATCTGGGTCACATGCTGAGGGCTCAACAGAACCCTCAGATGGGCGTGCCGGTGCAGAATGCCCCAACCTCTGGGCCTGGTGCTCCAGAACAATGATGGGGGCAACACCCCGATAACCCACCGGTTCCAAGGGAGGAGGCACAAGGGGAAGGGGGTGTAAAGCCTTGGAGGAAGCTTCCTTCCCCACTTGTAAACAGCCCCTGGAAATCGAGGGACCGGAAGCAAAATCTCCTACCCCTGAAAGTCTGCCACCCAAGGAGCAGAGAGGAGGTAGGAGAAACAAAGGACCCAAACAGACCCAGTTTGTGGAGGAGGTACAGATCTTCCAATTTGAGGGAGAGGGATCCTCAGAGGATCCTGGGAAAAGGATGTTCTCCCTCAGAGATGGGAGAACTCCTCTAAAAAAAAAAATGGGTCCCAAGGGATTCAAATCCAGACTGGGTAGATGTGGGGACTGAGCTAGCGCCGCCCATCATCTCATCCCAGAACCAACAGCATCAAAATCCCCTGGTTCAAACCCATTCTGGTGACTGCCTCCAAAAGGGGGGGGGGGGAGTGGCCCAGAACCGTAACCAGGGGAACCCACAACGTCTCCCATTTCCAGTTGCCAACTTTTTCTTGCAGATTTCCATGACTCTCCACAGAACACTGCCCAAATCTATTCTCTCGCAATGTCCAAAACTAAAAAAATGGCCCACCAATTGTCAAAAAATTTGCATTATCTGTGCCCCCTTGAAGAGAAGGAGGGAAGATACTATGCCCCGGTACAAGTACAGGGGCAGGGTACAATTTTGGCACTGGTGGACACTGGATCCCAAGCTACCCTTCTGTCCAGCAGGGCCTTTGATGAACTAAATGCAGGAAGGGGGGAGAATTACCATATTCCTCTCACCTCTCTTCCTGGACAACTTCAGAACTTTGACGAGAAGGAAATTCCCGTCGAGGGGACTGCAGATCTGGACATTAAAATTGGGCGACACAAGGTGAAACACTCTGTCATAGTAGTGACTCCAGAGGGCTCCCCTTGTTTACTAGGGAATGACCTCCTGAGAAGGTTGTCACCCCTAATAGATTGCGTAAACAAGGTCCTCTGGACCCAGACTAGCCGACCAATAAAATTAAAACAGAGTGTTAACCATGTTAGTTTAAACGGCACATGCCACATGGTTGAACAAAAATCTGACCAAGTAGAATTTCACTTCCAGAACAACCAAATTCCAGACGTGACAGTAATAGCAGAAGGACAACAGACTGGTGATGGGGGGGTCCTCTCTATTTCTGAGAATCAACCTTCCTTCCAGTTTAAGGTGGTATTCCACACTGGAAGGAAACACTCTGAAATTCTTTACTAATCCACAATCCCACTCCAATAGTCCAGAAAGATGTGAAATCAGCTCAGAGCCTGCCTGATATTCAGCAAATTGAAGAGCAGTTGTTCATCCCTGTTCAGTTAAATGATGGGAAGGACTCTGTTCCCACCCCAGTGTGTGTGAACAACGGTAAGAGCTTCATCAGCGAAGCCTTGTTCACCCCAACTCCCAAAAGATCCAGCCATTCCCACATTCAAACTGATAGACAAATGGGAAATGGATCTGGAAACACCCAATTCCAAACATTTCCTGCCAAGCAGATGTATGCTCAAAATCTCAATTGGCAACAAGAGCATAGTCCATAATTGTTGGGACGTGCGAGACATCACTGCCGCCTTTTACTTAGGCAGTGACATTCTCAATCGCTTTGCCATTAGTTTGGACCTAATAAACTTCAAAGCGTGGTCCCGATTAGCGGATAATCCCATGGGCTTTGATGATCCAGAAAAAGCATTTAGGTCAGCTCTACTGATGTGTTATGCAGTTGAAATTCAGATTGGAGAGGAAGTCACCATCCCAGAAAGGACCCGACAATTCTCCCTGGAAGTGAAAGTTAAAAGAGGACAAAATTGAAAAACCCTGATGCTTATATTCATCTAAATGCTTCTCTCCAACAGCAGGGGTTGGGGGTAAACTCCACACCATTAGTCAATTTAGAACATGACACCATTCCAATAGAGGTGGATAACAGCGACTTAAAGAGTATCACTCTAACCACAGGCACCATTATTGGAATGGCGGTTGATGACCGACATTTCTCCATTGATTTAGGAAATGAACTGTTAGGACCAATCCCCAAGGACTGTTTTGACAGTGAGAGTGATAACAATACAACACCAGACAGGATCGTAACCGGGCTGGGGGGAACTTCCTGGTGTACACTTCCTGCCCTGATGGTAAGGAAGATGTGACTTGTGACTTCAGGAGGGATGAGGTGATTTTCCAGGTTCATGAGGGCTGCCTGTCCCACCTGCAGCCATCAGTCCAAATTAGCGCTCTGACCAGGGACTCCTCCACCCAGCTGGAGGAGGCCGCTGAGATAGCAAAACCAGAAGTCTTTCCAGGCTTCAGGCAGATGGTTGAAGAGAGAGTCAACCTAGCTGATGCCTGTGTGACTCTGGAGCAGAAGCAAAAGTTGAAACAAGTTTTCTTGGATTTTCAAGATCTCTTTGCGGTAGACTCATATGACTGTGGTCGCACTGACATTCACACAACAACAATTCCCACAGACCCTGGCATGACTCCAGTGTTTGTGAAGCAATATCGCTTGCCTCTCGCATCCATGGAGTCCCTTACTGAAATAATTAAGAACCTTGAGTCCCAGGGAATAATCCGTCCAGTACACAGCACCTTCAATAATCCGGTGCTGGGAATATTGAAGCCAAACGGCCATTGGAGACTCTGTGCCGACCTTAGGGAGCTCAACAAACGGGTCCATACTTCCTGATGGCCTCTTCCCTACATTGACCAAGGGCTGGCCCAGATCCAGGGGTCACAGGTATTCACTGCAATAGACCTGACCAATGGATACTGGACCGTGCCTGTCAGTAGGGAGGACCAATACAAACTGGCTTTTACCTTTGGGGCCAGCAGTAGACATGGACCCGGACTCCCTTCGGATACCTCAACTCCGGCAATGAATTCAACATTTTCCTACACAAGGCCATGCCCGACCTGGGTGCGAGAGGTAACTGGCTTATGTAGATGATGTCCTCCTCAAAAGTTCATCTGTGGAGGAACACATAGCTGAGATCCTTTATGTTCTGACACTGTTGAGGGCTGCCGGAGCAAAACTTTCCTTTCAGATAGAAAAGTGAGAACCCATGTTCATTTCTTGGGGCATGAGATTACTCCTCAGGGTCTCTGTCCCCAGGAAAAGAAAGTGGAAGCACTTCAGAAACTGAAAGACCCCACAACTCTGTGGGAACTAAGGAGCCTCCTTGGACTGACTAATTACAGCAGAAAGTTCATTGAGGGCTACGTAGAGATCACCAGACCACTGATTCATCTCTTGAAGGGAGGGGGTCAAGTGGTAGTAGGGTCCAGAACAATCTGAGGCAGTAAGACAGCTCAAAAGAAGCCTCTCACAAGCGCCTTGCCTAGCTTATCCTGTCAGAAACAAGGAGTTTTTCTTGGAGACAGGGTTCTCTAATACATGCTTGACTGCAGTATTATATCAAAAGCATGACAAGGTCAATAAAGTAATCTCCTATGCAAGCAAAACTTTATCCTCTGTGGAGGGAAAAATTCAACGATTGTGAGAAGGCACTCCTGGCATGGTGTGGACATTGAAGAATTACCGCCCGTTTATCCAGGGGGAACACATCATAGTGGAGACTCCACACCAGCCTCTGCAATATCTCCAAAGTGACAGAATCCTGGCAGGAAATGTGAGTAATTCCGGAATTACTTCCTGGATTCTGTCAATGCAAGGCTTTCCTGTGGAGGTCAGATATGGCCAAAACAAGAAGAGTCCCCTCGCGCAAGGTCTGGCTGACTTGCATGATTGTGCCAGAGAAAACTATCACGAGGATGAAAGTCTTAAAATCAAGGACAACATGGAGGCATACCTTAATTCCCCACACAAAGTCTTTGAAGAAGACAAGTGTGAGGGAATGCCCACTGTCTATGTGGATGGATGCTCTTACCATGTTGACACCAATGAGGAAAAAGAACTTGTGGCCGGCGTAGGGAATGCATGGGTGAATGAGTTCGCAGAACCCTCCGCTGAGTACAAGATTGGTCCCCGAAGTAGTCAGATGGCAGAGTTGATGGCTGTGCATCAAGCCATCCTCACTGCTGTCCAACATCAACTCCACGAACTGGTCATAATCACAGATTCGGATTATGTACGGAACGGGTTCGTAGAGCACCTGGTTTATTGGAAAACTAGAGGCATGTTATGTGCTAATAACAAACCCTTGAAACATGGGAAGTTAATCCAAAATATTGATGATCTGGTCACCTCGAATGGGATGACCATCTACTGGAAAAAGATCAAGGGTCATTCCAAAGTAGAGGGACCAGACAAAACTGGAAATTACTTAGCTGATCAGCTGGCCAAAAACGGGGCCATCCAAGGGAATCTAATAGAGATTGAGTCCCTGTTGGAGGAAATCCAGGTCACTGCTATCACTCGGTCCCAGACAAATGTTCACAATGATCTTTCAACTGCACAATGGAGTAAGGAGACCCCAGATGCTGATTTGATTACGGCTCAGGAGGGGGATCCAATAATTGGTAAGTTTTACCAACACATTGAGGACCCTGAGAACTTTCCCCTGATGGATACTGATTACATAGAGTGTTGACGAAATGTCCAAAAATGTTCCAAATCCAAGACGGTTTGTTGATAAGGAAATCCCAAGCTGGCCATGATCAGTGGGTGGTTCCTACCTCATTCCGAAGCCTGATGTTAAGTCACGCCCATGATGCGGCCACAGCCGGTCATAGGGGGTTTCAGACAACACTTGAAATCTTAAAAGAGGTTGCATACTGGCCACACATGGGGCAGGACCTCGTCCAATACTTGAAGGGGTGTCTTGTGTGTGCACAATTTCAGCCAAAATCCCTCACACACCGTGCGCCTCTCCAAAAGAGGCAGATGACACTGCCATGGTCAGATTTACAAGTCGACTTTATCGTGCCCGTGATTCGCTCCTCTAGGTGTTGACAGTGACGTGCTTATTTACTAAATGGGTGGAATGTCTCCCGGCCCCAAACTGCAGGGCAGAAACAGCAGCTGACCTGATGATCAACCACATCTTTTTGCGTTTTGGTCTACCCCAAAGGATTGAGTCAGACATAGGTAGCCATTTTACCAGCGAATTAATGACTAAGATGTGGGAGATACTGGGGGTTAAAAGGAAGCTACACATTGCTTACCGGCCAGCTTCTTCTGGTGCAGTAGAACGTCACAACCGAACCATTGTGAGCATCTTAAAAAAATGTGTGGCAGATTCTGGGCCAAGTTGGGCTATCCGATTAGCTCTTGTCCTAATGGCCATCAGATCTACCCCTTCATCTGCAGCTAAAATGTAACCGTTTGAGCTGATGACGGGACGCAGGATGGTACTTCCCCAGCATTTGCTTTACAGGACCCAAGAGCAAAAATTGATCAATGCCTCCACAACTCATGAGTATGTTGAAAATTTAAGGAAACACCTTCAACATGCTTTTGCCTATGCTCAGTGAAAGTCAGAGGACAGTAAATCCTTTAACCTATCAGAACCCTTGGTGGGTTGGGCATAGAAAGTCAGCCTTCACACCCACTTTCAAAAGACATAAAAAGAACCACTGAAAGCCAGATAGGGACTGCTCTTTCCACATTCTTGAGCAGCACTTTGCCAGACCAGACAATATTCAGAAGGACCAGATCCAGAACTTAGACTCCAGATAGGCTCCAGACCTTGAAGTAGAGAGGCCTGAACCAAAAGCTGAATCCTTCTCAGCAGGCCTCAGAATCCAGCAACCTAACTAAACTATTCAACAGCCGGGCAAGCTGTTTGATTCTGGCTAGAACCATATCCAGACCCAGAAAGCAGAGTTGTATCCAGAACCCTGTGCCAGAACCAGACCGCTGTGCAGTGTCGACAGCACACCCAGACCAGTCCACTGTGCAGTGCCGATAGCAGACCCAGACCAAACCGCTGTGAGCGGAACCAGTGGCAGAGAGCGTCCCGTGGTAAGAGTGCAGTCCAAGGCCCCTTCCTGTCCAAAAACTAGGAGTGAGTATCCAGCCAGATCTCTACAGAACCAATCTCTTAGTTTAAAATAATCTTATGCCATCCATTTCAACCTGTCCCGAACTGCAAAGAAATCGTATGTCCATTCTGTGATTTCCAACCTGTCAAAGCGCAATTGTCATTCTGAAATCTTGACATCATTCTGAAAATCTACCTACACAAAAACTTCTGTATCTTTTGAATGTATGTCCTAGAAGCGAGATTTAACTTTCATTTTAAAGCTAAGAATCTAAGCTTTCAAACAAACCCAGAACGACATCCCAACTCCAAATTTGTTTTCGAAATTGCGATCGACGCACTCGGAAAAAGTGCCGCAAATTGCAAACTAGCTCAATTTCACCACTTGTAAAAATAGCTGTCTCTTGCTTTCACTGCTGAAATTCATTTTCAACCTGATAATCATTCCTGAATCATTGCTAGTGTTGACCTGAACTGATTCAAAGTAGCTGTCACCTACCCTGAATCTCCTATAGGAAATTAAAATCATGTTTAGCATATTTTTCACTTCATTGCAAATCACATGTAAAAGTATTTTTGACTGTTTAAAAGCATCCCGGTTGCTCTAAGCTTGCTAGGGGGGAGCTGAACTGCTTTTGATTGTTTTCCTGAAAACCTGTGTGCCCTCATTTCCATCTCTTCATATTGCATAGGGGGTTGTCATAAAGAAAAAAGTGATCATCTTATCTATTGTTGAAACCATATCAGTTTATTTCTGTGCTGCATTCTTTCCATCATTGCTTTTCATTGAAACCATACAAAGTATTCTCTGCTACCTTACCCTTTCTATACCAACTCCTAAGTAATTAAAGAATTATGCTACTATAATATTATCCATTGTTGATCACTGTCATATTCATAAGAGTGCTATCAAATATTAATGTATTCATAAAAGTGTGATATATGTATATATTGTTTAATTTTTCAAATAAATCTTTTAATTTGCAAAACAAACCTACTTCTTGGCTCAGTGAGGTCAGGGGGATTCAAAGAGAGGGGAGTTATATAAGGGTTCATCATCCAGATTTATGAACTTGTCATAAAAATATATAAATTAGGGCTTCCATTGGGCATCCCAGACTAGGCATTGACTTAGTTGGAGTGCTGAATTGAAGTCACTTACAACGCCTAGCGTGTAATTGCCAACTGAAATCCTTATTTATTTGTTTGTGTCTAAAAGTTCTTTTATTCTGAACGATGTACCACTCATATCACAACCCTCTCTTGGAACCCCCCCTCCCCACCCCCTGTTCACACTGAACCAGGAATCAGGCTGGTTTATAAAGATAAAATATTTATTTATGTAGTTCAAAATATAATCACACTATTTTTAATGAGTATACAATGATCATCAATGGGGTGATGTAACACTAAGCAATCTCTTTAATCAGAAGGAGTAATAGTGAGCAAAACAATTCAGCACAGAAATAATACTTTTGGGCATGTTCAGAACAGATGGCAGTGTAGTTACTGTTCCCCCCGCACACCCCTCCCTCCCCCCAATAAGCATTGTGAAGAGAGGAGGAGATAGAGTAGGTAATCAGGAATACAGAATTCAAACAAAATGACAATCCCAATTTCCCCCCAGCAAACACAAGAAGGAAACACTATTGATTGGCAAACTGTCGAAATGGTTTTAAAGTTATCTGAGAATGGAATGGGTAAAATACTAAATCTGGTTTAAATTACTGAAAGTGTTTAAATTCTTATGGGAGCCGCTGTAGATAGTTGCAGACAAACGCTAGCAATGATTTGATACTAATAAGCAATGTGTAAACTTACAATTGAGGTCGGGTGCATGTGTAATATTTTGCCAAAACGAGAATTTGCTGCAAACATTTCTGCGTGCAGTAATCGCGATCACGGGAGAACTATATGGATTTGGAATGTGGTACAGTGGACTGGGTTGTTTTTTGTAATACCAACCATCTGTGCCTTGCGCTTTTGGTAAAATGGCAGCTGATCAGTAGAGTGACGCATTAGAAACCCCCTACTCTGGTGAAAACAGAAAAGTTGACGGGGCTCGAAGGAACCCCACTCACTATACTTTAAGATCAAGCGCCACAAGGTGAATAATGAGTACACACTCAATAGTATTAGAATTTGAAAAATGTATTCAGAAAAAATGCCCTATATGAGACACGTGTTTTGGCAAGTAGATCGCCTTTTTCAATCATGGCTGAAGTAATTTACACAAACATGTTACAAAAATAATAATGAGTTCAAGGCGGTTCATTAATACAGGTAAAGTAATATGCAGTTTGTAAAACAATATTGAACCGCCCTGAACCCATTATTTTTGTAACATGTTTGTGTAAATGACTTCAGATCTGATTGAAAAAGGCGATGTACTCGCCGAAACACGTGTCTCATATAGGGCATTTTTTCTGAATACATTTTTCAAATTCTAATACTATTGAGTGTGTACTCATTAGTCACCTTGTGGCGCTTGATCTTAAAGTAGAGTGGGGTTCCCTCAAGCCCATCAACCTTTCGGATTTGGAATGTGGTTTTTGGTTCTCTGGAAAGCTGAAGAGGTTAGCTACAGGCAGAAGTTGAAATTTTGTTCCTAGAAAGTTATCGACATTTTAGTGGAGGTTGTTTTTCTGAGATAGGCGCAAGAATGGGAAAACAGGGATGTACTTTTCAAAGACAAATGGTATTCATTTCCACTAGGTTATGACTATAGAAAAAGAGAATGCGACACATAAATCTCCTTCAGTCCTGGCCAGGGACCCTTCACGTGGTGGATAATCAATTTCTTTCTGGGGTTCAATTTATTTATTCACAACACTATTGATTTATGATTTTAGAAAACCAATAAGAGAACTCAGCGCAAGAAACGCTCTGACAATTCAAACTACTCCTAACAATATCAAGTTCTAAATACAAGAGAGAATGGGTTTAGATAGGGATTGAACTATGGACAGTACATATGCTACTGACACAGTGCTATTCTATAGATACTCACTATATATGTTTCAAATGGAACCGTCAGGGATTCTGGTCAGGGATTCTGGTTCTGGGACAGACTGTTGGGCACACCGGACTGGACTAGGTCTGCAATCAGCAAGGCGCTCTGGTCACCGCACGACAGCACGGCACAGCACGGCACAGGATTGGGTTTAATCTGCCCTTCTTGGTTCTGAAGATATTTTTTTATTTAGCAGGCAAGCAGGTACAGCGCAGCCCGTCTGTTTCTTTTGTTCCCATTAGTTTTTGTGGGATTCTTTCTGGTTTTGGAAATTCAAGGCCTAGTTGAAAATGGTTCAACTAATGGAATGGGCCTTTCTGCTTGCCAAGTTTCTGGAGTCTGGAGCAAGGAAAATAGATGGTTCTTCTGCAGGGTGCTCTGCCAGCAATCGGTTAGTGGGTGAATCTGAGTGTGTCTTTTTCAGTCTGAGCTGTCTCTATTTATGCTTTTGATAAAGGGGGTGTGTGGTGGATTATCCTAAGTGCGCCCCCTTAGGCAGGCGAATGGCTAGAATCTCTTCTCTCCCTTGATTGGAGAAGAAAACAGGGTGTCACCATGATGGCGTGAGTTTATGAGTCAGAGAATCCTCCCCTTGTCCCTTGAACATAAAATCTATTTTTGGTACAATCCATATTTACATGTGTGCAATCTTTAGAACAATAACATATATAAATCACCTATTTTGTGCAGCAGATACTCCTCCAAGTCTCATTGCTGTGGGATCTTGTGTCTGCTTTTGACAGATTTTTGCCCTTTTTGACCAGAACACAATGTCCAGTTTATCTGAAAATGTGTACAAATATGCACGTTGAACATGGGCATAAGGGTATAATGTTTCATACTTCTGTCACAAATACATTTGGTGTAAAACCACTTTTTCTGCTGTTTCCTTCTACAACATGTCACACGGTTTTGCTGCCTCTTAAAATGTACAGTCAGAATTTAGATACACAGATATGTAATTTTTGTAATTTCAACAATTTTAAGTGGTGAATTATATGTTTTTAACAAAATGTTTCTTTGTGAATGTCCAGCCCCAAATGGCTGTTTTTCTCCGCCTCCTTCTGGCTCTCTGCAGTTAGAAGCAGTCTCCTCCCATTTCCTCCAGAGGCCCAGGCCATTTTACGACTCTTCACTTAGCCTTCCTTTGAATGGAGGAAGTCCATTGTCTCCTTCCCCTGGCAGACCAAATTCTCCTCCCCTAATCTAATCATCACAGAGGTGTGATTTCCTGGTGGAGTGAGCAAAATGGAGATGCCTTGTCTCCGCGCAGGAAGCTGTTGGACTGGGTAAATTGCTTTAGGCAGGCTTAAATTCAATGTCATTCTGTTAAATTTTGTTCTTGGTTTAAAACAAACTTGTAATTTCAAAACCAGCAGCTAGAACACTTATTCCAGATTCTAAACCATGGGATTTAAGTAGTTACAACCTAGGTTACTTTCAAAAACAGGTCACTTAGTTTTCAGACATTAGATTTCAGTTGTACAAGTTTACAATTGTAATGCAGGCTGACAGCTGTCATACAGGCGGCCACGGGTACTGCGCCCAGCTTTTGACAGATTTCACAGGTAGGCACATTTTTGCTGTGAATGTTTTGATGACAAATACAGCTTTTCAGAACATTGTCTGTTCATAATGATTTCTTGAACTAAGTGACTTGTAACACCCAGCAAGAATATGGAGGTTTGATGGTTTTTTGTGCCGGCATTGTGAAGTTTCAGCAACCACGAAAAAGATTTGCAAACAAGATTCTGGATTTCTTTCAGAAAAGCAATGCTTTTCCCTCTGAGCTCCATTTTACTTGTTGTGAAGCCCAGTGACATGTTTCAGTAGTGCACTCTCTGTTCCGCCACTGACACATGCATGTAGATTTGGCAGCCATCTCTTTGTGCTTTGCAGAGCGCAATTTTCAAAGGTTTTGGCGCGGACAAGGTTTTTCGCTGCCATTTTGATAATTCTGGCACCACCAGAGCATAGTGATGCTGCAGGGCAGAGCATAAGTGGGTTAATACATCCCACAGCTTAGCGTGACGTCACCAGTCTTCTTTCTCACTCATTTTCATACTTCTTCCCGTGACCTCTTCAAGAAGAATGTTATTTCTTCGTGCATGCATTTAGGGTTTTCTCAATGGATACCTTGTTTCAAGTATTCTTTGCGATACAGGCGTTCTCACTGGGACTGCACGTGTTGTAATTTTACGGTTCCCAATATATAGGCAACATGGGGGCGGATCTTCTGTTAGGGGTATTTGACTCCTCCTCGACACACTAGTTATATATGTAATGGGAGTCGTTTTGAAGAGGCAAAATCGAGTCTTGGTTTCTGGATAGAGCAAAAAGGTAAAAGGTTTTGGAGAATAATGCATGTTTCATAATTTTCTCAATTTAAAATGCGATTCGTATGGAAGCTGTGCATTACATATCTTTTTGGTGTTTTGTATTGCCAGAAAATATATGCTAGCAGATAAACTAGGAACTAATTATTGATTTAATAGGGTGCTTTTCACGAAGCACATATGATAAATACGTTTTCTTGATTAATGTAGGTCTGAAGTTCAAGTTTCCATGTACTCATATGTTCTTCTGAAGTTGCCAATCACTAGCTAACAAATTTCTGAACTGACCTGGCGTCCCTCATAAAAGTTGCACATCCTCTGATTTGAGCCACACCCCATGATGTAGCTTGCATTTAAAAAAGAAAATCTTCCATTTTAAAGTAAAGTCATTTTGTTATGAGTACCGACATCTGTGCCTCTTCATCTCTTTTAATGATTTGTCACTGATTAATGGTGAGGTCTGTTTTACAGAAAACTGACCTTAGCACTTCTTGTCTTGACATCTGAACCCTGGATAAACACATCTCAGGTTTACAAGATTTCAGTTAATTTGACCATTTCAAATGTACATGTAGAAGACACAATTCTCAGTGCTGGCCTTGCTACTAATGACAATGTGATATATTTAGGCCTTATCAACAAATGTAACTATATCCATATAACTCACAAGACACGTTGACCTGTCATATTCTTACAACATAATACATATAATTGGCATGTCTGCATGCTTTATATATATATGGTTGCTCAAAGAAACTATTTTTGCCTTAAGTAAATACTTCTTCCTGTTATATTTAACATTGTGTCATCATTCAAAAAGCACCTTGGTAAATGGAATGCAATACATTTGTTCATATTATGCCTACAGAACTGTTTTAACTGGTTCTTAATATTCGGCAGGCACTGCTAGACTTGTCTTTTCACATTGTTTCATTAGCATACATGTCTATATCTTAGTATTATAAGTTATTGCTTCAGAGCAATGAAGAGAATGTTCAGAATGTACCATCAGGGCTGTATTATAAAATGCGTGTGCGTCAAACTGCCTTCCAATACTCCAAAGGGACGGCGCCATCTTTGCCCTAGATATCATCACAGCCTCTCACTTGCAAGACTCCAGTAAAGTGGTGTCCCTGAATCTGATGGTTTAGCACAACCGTTGGCTATTGTTTTATGAAAAAAATCACTAGATACCTGCTCAGATTATAGTTCTCAAATTCATACAGCATAGTCCTGCTTGTTTTTTGTTTTAGCTATTGGAATACTTACCGTTAAATTGTACATTAATGTTCACACATATCCTAATGTCTTACACTATGACAAGCTAATAAAGCAAGACATAAAATGCTTAAAAATATAATGTATGCTTGCAAATCCTTTTTTAATCTACTGTCTTTGGCAGACATGGAAACATGCCTCTCCATTTTTGCAAATATGTTCATGTCCACCCTGTAACATAACTGACCCATTCTTACAATGTTAAAGCACAAGTATCCATGCAAGTAATTAAATGTCTTTCACACCAGTTTAAGGTATGCATGAATTGCACCACATCTATGGACTCAAGCCACAGGCCCGGCTCCCCATCCATGCACTCTAGGATGCAGCTACAGCTATGTAAAATCCGGTCTAGCTGCTCGCATAAACATCCGCACTGAAACCGTTGCTGTGCCTCAACATCTCTGCCATTAGTATACAGCGACAACCTACGTAAACATTCGGTCTAGCTGGGCACACATCAAGTCTCTTGCACTAGCACTCTACCTTAAACCGCGGACAGAACCCGCCCACGTGCCTCACCTCTGGGTTGCTTTCTGCCACCCAACTAGCCCTCCTAAATCCTAATAATAATAATAATTTGTTTGTATGCAGCGCTTTAATCTAAAGCACTTTACATGGGACATTTTTACATACATTACTACTATTACCCAATTAAAGCTGGCACTTATCGAGCTCAGAAGGATGAAAAGCTGAGTTGACCTTGCCAGGATTTGTACCTGCAACAAGCAGATCCCACACAGATCAAAGCAACACGCGTTTAACCCACTGAGTCATGTTACCAGCAGAATGCACACACGCGTCTTAAAGTTAACCCTTAGAATGTTCCCATCCATGGACTTTGGTTCCAGAGGGCATTGCAACCATAAAGCGCATCGAGGCAATACAAATGGGGAAATGGTGCTATATAAATGATGCAAAACAAAGGGGGATCTGGGACTCTCTCTACCAGCACAAACACAGCCCAATGACCTGTTCTTGGGTGAATAACCCCTGGGAGAGACTCTACCAAGTATTTAGCTCACTGTCCCTTTCACAGAGAAGAAATGTCCCGGCATATCAGCTTTTGTCCTGCTCAGAGGCAGTCCAGCGCTGAAATGCTAGGCAATTCACCCTGCAAGATTCCAGATACCACTGGCAGGCCAGAGCACAGCTGACCCTATTCAGGCAGAAACACTGATCTAGAAAAAACCCACAAAAATCCCAATAATTCAGGGAGAAAGGGGAAAAAGCTGTGGTACCCTTTTGGGAGTATCCTGTGACAAGACCAACTTTTGCCCCGCTACCTGTTTGCCCAGCTGATCCAATGCACTGTCCAGCGATGGGACTAGGCCCAGCCGTCCCCTTCTAGGAGAGCCCACCGCTGTGTGCAGTGACCAGACCTTGCCTCGCTGTCCAGAAACCCGGTCCACTGTCCAAGCTACCCATTCAAGTGCTTGCTGTGAGTATTTCCCTTCCTCAGCAACCAAAAACTGCATCCCTTGCTTTGTTACCTTGTATTGGGTCTAATCCCATAGAGATACTATAACTGCCCTAGAAAAATCCAAAACAAAACTGTCAGAAACCTCTGTGTACCTTGTTTTAAGGAAAATCTGTAGTGATCTCCAAGTGTTAGAGGCACATGGCGTGAGGGGGTTGAGACTCCAGCTTAACCTTTTTACGGGTTGCATTTCTCTTTTTGGGAAGCAACCAGCCAGGAGATACATGGACCCACTGGACGGTAGCAGATAGAGCATTGCCCTGACGGAAGCTGGTGAGTCCGTGGTTTTGACCATCAAAGGGATTCATCCCCAATAGAACTCCCAGCCTTGAAGCGCCATATAACTAGCTAAAGGAAGGCTGAAGAGACTTTAACATTTGTTTGTCTATCACATGTGGTCCCCTTCCTAGAGCGGAACCAAGATATCTGGTACCGACAGGCCCCTGGAAGTACGGGCAGCTAACATCTGTGTATTTGTGTTTCCAGTCCTGGAGCACCTTACAATCAGCTAATGGAAGGCTGAAGAATGTAAAACAGAATAGTGCATGGTAGCCTGTCCCCAATCCAGAGCGGAATCAAATGATCCAGCACTGATAGGCCCCTGGAAATTCGGGTGACTGACAGCCATGTAGTTGGGATACCCACTCGGTGGTCTTGCCCGGAGAAAGGATCAAAGGGAGGTTATCAGATGATTTGCCCCCAATGAATCCAAGAAGACAAGATTAGCGTGTACAACTGTAAATCAGTGTGGTACATACCCCTGAAGAATTTCCTAGCTAACAGCGTGAAACTATAAGGAAAGAAACATGTTGGGTGTGTTGTGAGTGTTGTATGATTGATGGAATGAGTGGCGATAGCACGGATAGTCAGAAGTTGTATGGACTCGCGTGTGCTTCCTGAATAGGAGATGGTAGCTAACAACAGATCCTTATTGAGAATTTCCTCTATGTATAAAAACGAAGCGTTGATGAATTTAGGTACCAAAAAACATTGTTGATGTTCAGTATGATTGTGATTGAACTGAAACGTATTTTAGAATCTTGTAGAAAACATTTATAATACATATGATAGATCATATATATTTTTTTACTGAAATGTGTTGTATTAAAAACAAATAAACTGATATTAGGTATTAATTGGAATCGTATGTTATGATTTAATAAATACTAACACATGCGAGTGGGCAGACACAAATGGTCTCGTGGAAGCAAGTTACCCTGTGAACAAATTATAT
Organism: Ambystoma mexicanum; assembly: GCF_040938575.1. Taxonomy (NCBI): domain Eukaryota; kingdom Metazoa; phylum Chordata; class Amphibia; order Caudata; family Ambystomatidae; genus Ambystoma; species Ambystoma mexicanum. The sequence goes on from NC_090941.1 coordinate 921,549,501, forward strand.
TGTACTGTTATGTATAGAGGGCTGTTCATAAGTGGTCCTCATAAATATTTCTCTCTGAGGTGTTTGAGTTTCTCTTTTCTAGCCACTAAAATCTAGTCTCAGTAAAACTTGTAATTTCCTTTTACAATGATTTTCCCTGTGCAACTGCTTTCATTTTAAAGACCGAGTTTTCCTTTCCCTGTAAGAATCACATACTATCATCCATGGAGAGTTACCCTTTCACTTGCATACTATACCTGTGATGTCCATTTGTCCCTTAGCATCAACACCACATTCCGATTTTGAAGGTTTAACCAATTTTTCAAGCGGTTTTGTCATTTTAAACCTGTGAAAATGAACAAATGCAATTTCTCGACATGTAATTTGGCTGCTCTGTGTTTTTCCTTCCCAAGTCGATTTTCTGAACTGTATGCCCGTTGTTGGTACATTGGACATCATTATAATGTTGGCAGTTACGGTATGAACGGTGCCCAGAAGGCACTGGCACTGTTCATACGTACCATTGAATTATAAGTTCTGCTTGCTGGTGCCTGACAGTGCTGCACCCGCGAACAGAAGTCCCAGCAATGCTCCCAATGAGGATCGGGTCGGGAGCCCGGCAATAGCACCACCCGTGAATAGGCAATTACAGGCACATTCAACTCGTAATCGGCCTATTATTGCCCAATCGCGGGTGTAAAACAGGCACAGCTACTGCCAAACTCGTAATGATGCCCATTGCCTTGTAGTTTGTTAGTGTTCTTAGATCTCTGATACTGCTATACTCATCTCTACCTCATTCTTTCACAACCGCACATGTAAAATAAGTATTTAGCAATTCCGAGTGCTATTTGCTCAATTTTCAAAGGTTTTAAATCCGATATTGCCTCCCATTCAGAGGGGGAAGATTTGCATTCTGTTTATTGCCTAATATCCCTGACTCCTTGCTACTCCTTTCTACCCACACAATTCGGTTAACAGTGGTTTCAGGGAGCGTTACAGGGGTAAATACTAACTGTGGTGCTATCAGAAAACACCTCCCAAAAATAATCTTAATCTTGCCTGTATTCGCTTGTGCATTATATATCTGATGTTAAGAGGTCAAACTAAGTGTGTTCTATCATTTAACAATGTAATTATCACCACCCTTGTGATTGCTACTCTAAAATAAATGTGTGTGATTTTATTTGAAATGTAAAAATAAATAAATATTGTATTATTACACACCAGCCTGGTATGTAGTCCATTGTGACCCGGGGTGTATGTAAAGGTGGGTGTGAGACGGGTTGGGTGCCTTCTCAAATTGAGTAAACAAAATAAATGTATTTTGATTGTGTGCCACATCCCCGGCCAGTAGCAAGAGTCCTGGAGTGGAGTGTACTATGCCTTTAAAATCCTTAACACACCCTACTGTGTGATTGACAGCCTAGGCTGTGCATGAACGGGAGAAACCTGCTTAAAAGCTGAGGGTTTTGGGACTAGAGGCAGAGTCGATATTTGGGAGAAAGATCCAATGAAAAAACTGTGAACGAAGTTTGCTGCATCCTCCTGCACCGTTGAATGGCCCGGTGAAGCCCTGCTGCTGTGCTGAAACTCCTTTTTCATTTTGACAGAGAAGCTCCAGATGGACCGACTTCTCCTATTATGTTAGAGGGACCAACTTAATCCGAGACGTACTCCAATGGATCATCTTCTTCGACTGGCTGTACTTTTTCGCAGCTGCAAGAACCGAGTGCCAGGGGTCAAATAATCCATAGTCGAGTGTAAAGTCTGAAATCCAGCTAGAAGCTCCAAGAGTCTCCTAAGGACCCTCCAGAAGTAGGACGACCAGAGCTCGAGTCCCCTCACCAGAGTACAGGAACCAAGGAGTGAAGGAAGCCCAACAGGTATCCGAGATCCACAACAGTGCTGTTTACTAATCGCTAAAACCGCAATGTGCCGCTGAACCAAAAAGAGCCCGTTTCTGCCGACGACCTCCCAAGTAACGCTGCAGGAGCCATCCAGTCATCCTCCCTCTCATCCCCGCGACTGAGGCTCAGGAACACAGTGTCTGCACCGCTGTAACAAGACAGTTGGGAATTGCAGTGGCTTACCTTTAGGGTTGATTCCAACTCCCTTTTCACAGGTTTAACAGTTTGTGACCCTACAAGTGATATTCTACACACTCTCTAACTTCGTGCAAGACTGTTTCTAATCTAAGAAGTGTCTCAGTTCCATAGACTGTGTTCCAATTGACTTTGGCTCTCCTGGCTCCCTGAAGACTCTTCCAGTCCATTGACTTTGATATTGGTTGTTCTTCATAGGTGGTAGGTTGTTGTGAACTGTTACTGCTGGGACAGGCTTGTCTAGATTTCCTTAGAAGATGTAGTTGTCCTCACATTTACTGAGAACCTGCAAAGTAACTACTGTGATATATAAATGCCATTTATAGATTTAAGTCACCTCAGGGTGTAGGAATTGTGTGAGAAGCATATCCAAATATTATTCACTAACTTGTTCTGTTTCTGAAAAGTTATTTTAAAGTATATTTACATTGTTACATGAATTGCCTTTTAAAAGAACGCTTATTTAAAAATGTATGTTATATAAATAAATATATATTTATAGAAGAAACCTTGAGTGTAAGTGTTACTTGGCTACTTGTATTTACAGATTTCATTTGTACATCTCTACAGCTCACATTTACCCCTCTTGATATGTGCCTGGCTGCTCAGTCACAGTACCAACTTGTGTAGTACAGACCTATACAAAACGGTGGGTTACCTAATACCAAGCAGAAACGTGTTGTGTAGTCTCACACAGTGTGACTGCATCAATTCTTACCTAATAGTAGGGTAGTAATCATAGTTTGGGAGAGTGGTAGTAGTAAAGCAGATTGATGGGGTATTGTGCAGAGAAAGAGAGGTAGTACTATGGAGAGGGGGGGTGGTAGTGTCGAGAAGTGTGTAGTAGTAGACTAGAGCAAAGGGTAGTAATGTGTCGAGGGCACTAGTAGCAGATTTCAAAGAGGGGTAGTGGTAATAATGTGTAAAAGAGAGTATAGTATTGGGGTGGGTGGAGCATAGTAGGAGGGAATATGTTTGAAGGGTGGAGGTGAACAGAGGGAAGACCATCGGAGGGAGAATAGGAAGAGAAAGGGAACAAGGGGAGAGATGATTGGTGGATTAGGAGGGAGGAGAAAAGCTTGAGAATAGGGCGAGAGACATATGACATTGGGGGAGGAACAGGAGTGCTTGCAAGTGAGTGAAGAGATGGGGACTGTGTGTCTGAAAGGCACCTATCACTGCAGATTACTTTTGGGGACTTTAGGTCAGGCACCATCTAGATTGTTCCCAGAGGGAGTTGGTGGGATAAGGTATTTGCCTTTAGGACATGCCAGTTAGACAGTTATTAAATAATAGGAGTTAGGATTGTTAGTGACCATTCTTTGTTTGAGTAAAACCTGGGTTAGTGAGAGACTGCCCTTCCTTAGATTAGATAGCGAGGGGCAGTCCTTAGACTTTTACTACAAATCAAATAAAACCCTTTAAAATGTCTTTGAGAGTCGTTGTGCTCCTCAGACCGTCTGTGGCAGTACCTTGTGCTTTTGGACCTAGCTCATTTCCTCACAGACCAGCTTGTTTAAGGGACATTTGTTTGTACTTTTTTTAACACATTTCACCGCAAATGTATATAGGGGTTGGGTTTAGGTGTTTAAAAAGGTGGGGGATGAGAGGGGAGTTGCATGGGTTCTCCCCCTGGCATTTTCTGCAGTGAAATATGGTAAAATAACATTCAAACACATGGGCCTCGAGCAAATTGCTGCAAGGAAACATCATAGATCCGTGTTTTTGATTGTGGATGTGCGAACTGCTATAATTTAAGCTTCTGTGCAGTCTTCCCTTCATGTCGATTCGCCATTGACTTTGCAATTTTCCATTTCTTATCACTTTAAGTGACCCCTCCCAAACTATTTTCAGCTAATGCAGACAGATTTGTTTTTCACTTTCTCTGATGTCTTTTCAGGTGCCGCTTTAAACAGGTATACGATTTTCTGGAACTGTAACATACTTCAACCTCTGAAACAGAGACAGTGATGGAAATGTATCTCGCTGATCTCATCGTTTTACATGTCGCCATTCATTATCATGTGATAATTCAGATGTTTTATCTTTACCTCCCATCAGCCCAAATCAGCCCAGGCCGTAGGGAAGGATTACGTCATGTGTAGTACAGAGCATCGGGCGGTGCACCTAATGAGTAACAGTGCATAAGGGTTGGCACTCTGGATTTCTTGGTCTACAACTCCCATCAGGACGAGCCTGCACATTCATCAGTGAGGAATTATGGGAGCTATAGACTGACACATTTGGAGAGAGGCAGAATACAGGTTGCTGGCTGGCATAAGGCAATGCACCTGCAACAATATTTTTTCTACAAACAAGCAGAATGTATAAAACGTTTTATAAGCCATGAGCCAATATCGAGCTGTCCTACACTCAGAAACCCACCCCCCTAAAAATGTGCATCTAACAGTTGATTAAGAAACATGTCATAATGCGATTACGCCCTTTCGGTGGATGGTAATATTAATTTCTTTGTTATTAACGAGAACAATGTATTCTGGACAGAAAGCATAATGATTGCATATTTTAGAAAACCTGAAATATATGCAAATAATGTCTTAAACCAATTATCAGAGGCAAATACAGTGTTAATGGGAACATGTTCAAGGTGAATGCTTTCTCGCCCATCTTTTATTGCCAAAGCCTTCCTTTTTTTTAAAATGTAGGGTTTTAAAAAGAAGCACGCAACAATGAAGAAATATTGAAACTACTTGTGAAGATTGCATGTTCAATAATAAACAATTCGTTCATTACTTTCTTGTTTAGGTAGCCTTTCATTAAGTTAGCAAATGCTGAATTAAGCAGTCTCAAGTGTATATGCCGTCACGATACAGAGCTGCCGCCCTCCAGACAGACTGGAGCCCCCTGCTATCCACACGAAGCTTGTACCTAACACCTTAATGGTTGAACACAGAGAGGGGGAATGTGTGAGGCATGCTCTCAGATAAGTGGACTTCCAGACACAGTCAAATGCCTTTGGTGCCAGATTTAGTTACCATCAAATGAGCCAATTTAAAGGGTACTTTGTACCTTCTACAGTTACCTGGGGGAGTGCAGCAATTAAACCGAGGATGTAAATTAGAACAAAATGGAATTTGCAGTACTATCTTTAACCCGGTGAAGAAATATCTTTCCAAAGCCCTCCATAAACACTATTTTAACTTGACACTGCAATAGGAATATTTTCTTTGGTGAACATGAAATGCATCTGAAAATGCAGCAAAATGTGTACAGCGGTTTCGAACCCATCTCTGAGACTGACATTCATGAATACTCTGATTCACAATGCATTATTTTATGCATCTTTTTTATATTTGCAATGATTTGTTGAGTGAATAACAAATACACATGCCCATCAGTGCATGGTTCAAGTGGCATGACTTTGATCAGTTTGCACACTAGCGATCATTCACAACGTGATAAAAAACCTTGTAAACATAGTGACATTATTTTTAATTGTTTGTGATGTAGTTTATTAAAATATTTCACAGACACATTTACACAATAATAAACAATTCATACTATACAAATGCATATACCAATATATAAATCAAACATTTGAATTAGCTTCATAATATTAAAACATTCCACTTTGATCATGGTATTAATATATCTAACATCAATTTTTTCAACTAAATATTCATGAATAATCTATGAAAAAAACAATGAGTTCTATCGTGAGAGAGGTGAGTTCCCACTCATTAACCGTGACTGCATTATCAATTATGGAAAGACCAATGGAAGATCTGATGAACAGAGACACGGGGTATTTGTATTTGTGTTTTTATTGCGTGTGCCTAGATTGCAAGCAAGTGAACACTGTACATGGCGTTGACGGTAACATAAGAGGTAAGGAGGTGGGCTTACAGTACCTTACATGGCATGTTCTGCCAATGTGGGTGTGATCGATGTGATCCTGAATGCAAGTAGTCTGGGTGGCAGCAGGATATTAACTGAAGAGTAAGGTCTTGAGTTTCTTCCTGAACTGCAAGAGCGCTCTCACGGTCCATCACACCGAGGTTTAACAGGGTAGGGCCTGTGATGTGTTAAAGTCACCCATGATCATTGTCTCCTTCAGAAAATATGCAAATTTGAAAGTGCAATATTGCACAGCTTTTTTTCTTAATGCATAATATCAGCAATAGGACAGAAACGGTCCTAGTGCGGAAAACATATGCTTTAATTTCATTTTGGGGCCAGGGCAGTGATTTCCCTACATTTCCTAATATAAATGGTATTAGGATTAGGGCAAACTTTGCCTTATTGAAAACAGGAATTCTTGCAAGAGGGGCAGTGGTTGCCTTAGTGCAAATACAGTGAATAGTTGAGCTTGCACCAGTACACAGTTTCTATAAATGTCTCTATATCTGTGTTTATCATGCAGGCTCTGCGGTAAAGGTACTGTAAGAGTGTTGTCATCCCACAACTCAAACACCTTTCTTAGATTCTGATCTCCTTTGATTGAATGGACAGGAACGTTGGAAGTGGCAACTTGCTCATTTGCTGCATTTGTAAATTGCACTGCTTTGGTGGACCTTTCTCTGTTGGCCTATCATCTAGGCCTCTCACTGGCCATGAAGGGAAATTCCGTGAGGGGATCAGTTACACCTTGTTGCAGCCTCAAACACTTTGAACTCTTAATGTCTGGCGCAAAGTATAGGTGATCTGATTAGTAGAATTGCTCCAGGATGGCTCTTGGACACGGACTGCCCTAACCCCGGTAATTCAGTCACTGACCCTTATGCCTTTGGGACCCAGGGATGAGCAGGTACACACCTGAACTGCTCTGAGGGGCCCCCTGAATTGATACATTTTGGGGAGCTCCAATCATAGATAGACCTGTGTTTTCACATGAAAAATGTCGAAGCAAAACTGCCTCTATGTTTAGTTCTGTACATTCCTCTGCAACGTCATTTGGGGATATGAATCTTCAGGACAACAAAAAGAAAATGGGAATGTTCCCTATTGCTTCATATTTCAAATAAAATCATAGATTACCTTTGGGCTATTCAATCTGCTGATGGATATCTTTAATGATGCTAAAATGGGTATTAATGATGTGGTCCCCCATATGTTTTGAACTACAACACCCATTATCCTGCTGCACTGACTATGCCGTCTAGGGATCATGGGAGTTGAAGTCCTAAATGTCTGGTGGGCCACATAATGAGTAACCATGTACTAAATAGAGGGGTTCCAGATAACTGTTGTATAGTATTACGTCCCTTTCCTAAAGCTAGTAAGTATTTAAAAGTAAGTACATGGTCCCGGTTTACCATCATGCTATGTGCACATTTCTCTGCTGTACTTGCTTCCAGAGAGTCATACCACTATAGAAAAGGGGCCCTTCCAGGGTTCGAGATAGACTGCATAAGGCTGCACAGGTGGATGAGCTTCAAGGGTCAGGGCTTGTGGGAACCTGGGCCAAGATCCCCAAACAAAGGTTACACCAATAAGTTACAACAACAAGCAAGAGGGTTTACAAAAATATCTGACTGACCTCATGACTGAAAAGCATATGAAAAGTGAACCCCACAGAATGAGATTAATGCAGCAGACATTGGAGGAGCATCAAGTCAGTCATGCACAGAGGGAGAAAGCACCTAAGAGAAATGCAAAATGGTGAATAGCTTGTCGATTACTGAACGCTTTGTACTATTAGAACAGCATGGGCCAGATCACAGAAACCTTGCACCGGTGCAAGTGCAAAGTTTGCACGGTATTAGCACTAGGGCATAGTTTGCCCTATTTTTAAAAACACTGGGACACATTAAACCTCGACAAGTGCAGTTTGGCATATTAAAAGCACCACAGCAAAAATTGCCCTACTGCAAAGAGGATGCATTTTCATTAGATTTTTGCACCAGGGCAAAGTTTGCCCTAGTGCCAATAGGGAAAAGTATTCGCACTAGGGCAAACTTTGCCCTGATGCAAAAATGCACCAACAATGTATCTGTTTAGCACTAGAGTAATTTAAGCTATGGTGCTTTTAATATTCAAACTGCACTTGTCCAGGTGCAAGGGTTTTTTAATGTGTCCCAGGCTCCCGGTCACAGAGATGTGCCGATACTGCACAAAGTCCCTGCAGAGTATGAAAAAGTCCCACGCAGTCGATTCCATGAAATGACAAACAGGGGTTAGCGTGCAATTTGGTGCTCAAAGTCCCTATTTACTGCACACTGAATTTGATGAATCGGGCCCTAAAGGACAGATTCTAAAAAGATGCTAGGACACAAAGATTTTCATGTGCCATCACACATCCCATTGCGCCTCATGTATTGACAAAAAAAAAAATACAAAAAAGTGCCACGTGTGCAAGAGTGCACACATTGGACATTTAATAGCACATCTGATGGGATGTGCATGTTTCTGGTGTATCTCTCAGATGAACACTTTTTCCAACATCACTTTCTGCCAAAAACATGTGCGTTTCAACAGACACCCGCAAAATGAATGCCATTATAACATGTGGAAAGGAAAAAAGAGGACTATTTTGATAGATATTGACAAGATTTGCCTGCTTAATGTCTCCTAATTACGGTCTGGCAGCTGAGTCGAGGACACTACTGTGGGCACTGAATACATGGAAGAAAGAGCAAAATGGCCACCATTCCGGCTGTCCAATTTCTGCTGGAAGCAGATATTCCTGGCCCCAAAACCAGCTCATGACATCCAGGAAGTATCTGTCCTATATTGTAGCCCTTCGGGGAATAAGCAGACTGGAGAAAGAATTTGCAATCAATGTATGTTTCATTGCCTAAATAATACATTCCAAGTGGCGTTGTGGTCGACAGGTAACTCCAATCTATCTGATTTTCTATTGGTTGCAGAGAGTTTGTAACATAATACAGATTGTGCAAACATGGTGGAAACGAACAGAAGTAGCACTATCCAGGAGATTGTCAGTGTGCAATCATTGGCAAAGCAGGTAAAGAGATCACAGCTTAGAGAAAGGCTGACAATGACAACGGCTGAGAAACTCTATGACGGCGTTCCTCGTAGATATTGCAGCTCCAACAGCATGATGGCTAGTAGTAGTAGGAGAAGCAGTAACATGACTACATATGAAGGACAGCTTGAAGATTTCTACAAGAATGTGTGTGACAGATTCCAAACTGCTAAAGTACATCTTGTGGGTGCTTTCTAATTTTAAAGGTTGATGATCATGGGTGTACGACTCTGTGTGAAAGTTAGGTCTGCTATTAAGCCTGGCTTTCACACAATGCTCCGCTCCTCTACGTTCTGTCTCAGTGGCACTGCCCACTGATTGTGTCCATAACTGGACCCTAACCCCAACTAGATAAGGGTGTTGAGTGGTGCATAGTAGATGGGAAGGTGGTAGGGGGCTCCTCTGTTAAAAGAAAACAACTACAACCAAAATGCCACAATGTAATTTCAGCAAAGGAGATTACCAAGAGGTTATTTACTTTGATGAAACCATGTAGAACTCTATGGAGAACAACTTCTTCCAGGAGCTTCTCTTTGTTTGGCCCGCTTTGGGAAATCCTAATTCCACTATGGGTTATTCATATCTCAGAATTGGGTACTTTGAGAGTTTTAGTTTGGAACTCTTTTGTTGTACCTTGTTGGTCCTGCAGATTAGAAAATAGAGTCTGCTCAAATGATACAAGTGTGACGTCATCACAGGCACAGGTCAGTCAAGGCTTCATTGGCAGAAACAGTCCCATAAAAGAGAACTTGACATCAGCCAAGTTCTAGATTACATCATGTGCCTGTTTCAATTAAATACAATTTGCTAACACTACATTCAAAATCAACCATAACAATTTCGTAGGAATACCTCCATCCTACCACTTCTTGTTTACTCCTCCAAATAATCTCTCCATCTACCAGGAACTTTTCTAACCCTGGAAATGTGCAAATCATTGTTCCTATATCTCCGCTCACTACTCCCACAGCAGCCATCTCTTTCTTCTTCACACTCTGTTGCTCCTCTGCTTGTCCCTCCCATGCCTACACTTGATTCACCCTGAACCTCTGCTTGCTCATGCCACAATACCGAGCCACCCTCCACCTGTTCTATCTCCGTCCATACCCCAACATCACATGATGTATGTGACCCACTCTTTACCACCTTCCTCATTTCAGAATACAGACTTTCACCTTTGCTCACCCTGTGGGGCTTATTAATCCTCACCTAATCTCATACCTCTACATGACCTTCTCGCAGAGCACTTCTTTTTGTATGTCAATTAATATTTACTCACTCTCTCCTTTATCTTATCCTCATCCACTGCAATTTCCACTTTTCCTCCCAACCACAGGGGGCACAAATCTGACTTTAGATCTCTGCTCCTTATCAACACAAACGGCGAGTATCCCATAATAGGATGCGGGGCATCTCTATACGTGGAAAATATCTCATACAGAATCTGTTCCCTTGGTAATCCACTTGCCAATGCCAGTTTAAAATTGTCCTTAATATTCCTATTTATTCTCTCCACCAATCCGTTCCCTTTGGATTCTATAGTGACGTCCTGATATGCTTAATACCACGTGATTCCAAAACGTGCCTATTTTTGCTACACACAAATTGTACCCTATTATCACCCGCTGTTTATTTGGATTATCCTTCACGTGTACCTCTGACAAAAAATTTATTAAGACCCTGGTGTTTCCAACATTAGCAAATTTGATCTCAAATCACCTCGACATGTAGTCGACCAAAACCATAAAAAAACAACATTCCTTCCTCACGCTCTCTATTGAGCACCTCCACATACCAATATCCCACCTTTGCCACTCTTCAGATGTTTTCCTCATACCTACTTTGCACACCGTTTGTGTTTCCAAAGTATACAGTGAGTCTGAATCCAAAAGCATCTGCACCTGTATATTATTTACTCTAACTCCTGTTAAGGGTGATCTGTATGGCCCTTTTTCATCTTCCTAATCATTTGCATAGGTACTTGAATCTATTACCGCCATCTTGGTGTAATCCTTTACTTCCTCCACATTTGTTGTATTCACCGGTACTTTTGATCCTATTTCCTTCCTCACTACTTCATATGATTGGCATACTTTAGCATAATGTCTTTTCTTTACATTTCCTGCATGTATACCTCAGTTCTGGACAATCCAGATCTGCTGCCAAATGGCCCATCATCCTGCATCAAAAACTAGCAGCTCTGAAGCATGTCCCACCTGACGTGTTTGCGCTACCATGGAATCTGCTTCCTTCTGGTCGCAATCACCAATATTCCTTCTCCTTCTGGTTGTTTCAATGCTTTTATTTCCTTCTCTGCATTTCCACTACTCATCTCTTTTGTCTCCACATATCAGGCACAGTTTTTGCTCACCACAATCCTCCTTGCTATCTCTAATGCTTTACTGAAAGTGTTAATTTTTGCATGCCACAGTTTCTCTTGTATGTTAGTGTCCAACCTGGCAACACTAATTTGTCTCTGATATATTCTTGCTCCATGCCAATAAAAGGATAAAAAGTGATAAGCATTCTCAGGTCCATAAGTGATAAGCATTCTAAGTGCCCACACTCGCAATTGGTCACTGCCTGCAGGAATTGATTTTTTATCATTCAAATACAATGTTTGTCTTGTTTCCATACTACTCTACCATCTTTTGTAGAATTTGATTATACATTCTCACACTTGGAGGGCCATCACCATCTGCTGGGAGGAGTGGATCAGAACTCTTTTTGCTTCCTTGCCGAAGCAATTCATTAAGGTAGCATGCTTCTGTTTGTCCGAGAACGTTTCACCACACATGGCCAGTAGGTAAAATCTAAATAAATCTGTCCACTCTTCTCGATCTGTAAGGGGCACTCCTGGCATTTCCAAAACTTTGGTAGGTGGCTTTATTCCTGGATTCGCCAATTCTCATTCTACTTTTTCTTTAACTATTTGCTCCTTTTAGGTATTTATTTGACTCTAGTTGTTGATCCTATATGTTCCGCCACACTTGATGTAGACCTCCACACTTACACCCGTTTAGCCACTCTAATCTTAATCCACTTGGACAGTTCGCTGGAACTGGTGTATGTTCCCTCTCACTTGATCCTTTGTTGCTTTGTTTCCTGGGCAATGTGTCACTATTCTCTTTGTTCAGCACACTAGTGGGTTCCTTCCTCTAATTCTCTCATGTATTCTGCGGATCAGCAGCCCTCTCCATCGCACACCTGCCTCCCTACCTTAATTGGTAGCTCTCCCAGATATGCAAAACGCCCTGCATGCCACAAATGCAGTCTGGTCGGCTCTTCCACGACCTTCTCACCATTGCTTTAGGTGGCTGTAGTCTCCCGCTGCTCAACAGCTGCTCCCATGACAACACCATCAAAGGCAATGGTAAGTCAGACATTCTTTGTAGGCACAGTCATCAGGAACATCTATGTATCATGTCATATTTGACCAGTTGAATGCAAAGCTTTTTTTTTTACCTTTCTGTGAATTGTACTCATGTTGATAGTGAATGAGCTCCATAATATTAATCCTTCACAAAATGAAGGTATTGGCCATGCTATCCACTGGCATTTCAATCTAGATGTATGGCATCTCATATTTTGATCAGATTCCTGTTTTTGTGACTTGTTAATGTCCTAGTGGGAGTATTTTTGCATGATTTTTCCCATATGTAGAGCACCTTTTTGATAGTTCAATTTTTCACCCCACTTTGAATTGTATATTTATAAACGTTAGAACATGGAAGGGGGGGCTGTGTGACTTCCAATATGCAGCTCCCATGCACTGCTCCTTATTGTCCACAGAGACTACATGTTTGTGAACGAATGTTGCTTCTCTGCTGCTCGGGAAGAGGCGTTAAATAAGGAAGGAAACCCAGCATGCAAACCTGAACGTGTCCTTTGGCTATGTACCCATTTTTTAAATGTCCAATTGCCATTGATTCCCTATGTATATTGACACCCTTTTCCGCCCAATTGCCCCCAATCCATGACTCTGGGGTCGTCGTTTAATTTGTCTCAAAAGCCAAATAAATACCAGTGCCTCAAGTTACATTCAAATGTGCATCGAAATACTGGGCATGCCACGCCCCTGCCTGCTCTGGTGTCCTCCACACCAAAAGCACCAATTATTCCACTTTGTGAGATCTCTGGCCAACGTCTACTGAATGGTAAATGTCTTGGGAGGAAAGTTCAGGGGCAATGTGTTCGCCTTGGAAGCAAGACACCACGGAGCACCACATGGTCGTTCCTCGGGTCCGCTCTTAGTAACCTGTGGATATTAAGTGCATTAAAAATAACCTATCATATCATATGTGTACTGTTAATTTCTTTCTGTTCTATGCTATTTACATTGATCAGTTGGGTTATGTTTGCTTCGATCTTACTATTTGCAGGTAGGAATTCAGCTGAATCGGCTGTAGCAAGGTGTGATCACTAGTTCCTTATTCAGGAGCAGCTGCATGGGCTGGAATGGAAGGAGGCATTATGAAGCGCCACACAAATAGGGAAAGATAATTTGCATCATCTTTTCCCAGAATCCTCATGACACACGTTTTCCGAATCACCCAACACTTAATTTTGGCACTAAGGAATTAATTAGACACTGTGACATTAAAATGACCATAAAAAGATTATTTTCTCAAAGAGTGGCTTCTTTGTACTGTTAATTGAACTAAATCTGACATACTCATATCTGTGCCCGGTGCAAACATCGGTTGGAAAATGCTGCCCTCCAAACTGGTCACCTATTTCTGCTGGAAGAAAACATCCAAGAACATGATGAATGCCAACAGCGTCCTGTTACCAATGTACACTGTGTTATGTTATGTGATGTTATTTGGTATTTTTATAGCGCTCTATATATCATTGGTATGACCTCTAAGTGCTGGTAGGTTGAACGCCCTTGGGGACCGCAGACAAAGTCAGTCGAGAGAGTAGGGTGTAATAGGATGCTTGGGGGCACCCATTATGAGTGCAGCAGATGCGAATGCCTGATGGTAGCTGCATCCGAGCATTAGGTGTGGTGGTATTTGATATCAGTTGAATTTGTGCATTCTGGAGGGAGTTCACCAAGACTGGGTTCTGGCTGTGTTAGTCCTGTGGGATGCTTACGCGTGCAGTTAGACCCGAATTTCGTGAGTATAGCTGCGTTTTATCAGAATGTTGAGATGTTCATGGAGTATTGTTCGTATGTGAGCAGCTAGGCTCAATTGTTCGAGGGCTGTAGCTGTGATCTAATTGTGTGCTGGTGTAGAGTAAAGAGAGAGCATAGTGGTAGGAGAGGTGAGTGTCTGGCTCGAGTTCTGATCTAATGAGATCGGTATTACGAATTTCAAGTGCGCATTTTTGATTGCTGCATTCAGAGTAAACTTATAAGTGACTTAATAGGCGCTTTCGGTGGTGTCATTGCTCTAGAGCGCATGGAACATTTGTCATCGGGTTGAAGGTCTCAAATCACCTTGGATGTTAGTATTCGGTTTTATGGAAAGAGCCAGGTTTTTAGAACTTTGCTGAAGGTCATGTAGTCTTGGGTGTGTTGAATATGATGGGGGAGTGAGTTCCACAGAGTTGGGGCTACGATTGAGAAGGCGGATCCTCCGATCCTGACATAATTAGAGGTTGGAATCACTAGAAAGAGGGTAGTGCTTGATCTTAAAGTCCGAGAATGAAGGTAGGGTTTTAGCTTCTCTTGTATGCACGTTGGGCCGGTCTTGTGCACTGCTCGATGGGTCTTGAAGGTGGCTCTTCATCCAACTGGGAGCCAGTGCAGTGTTCGGAGAGTGGGTGAGACGTGGTCTCTGTGTCCCAGGGTGTGGAGGAGTTTGGTGGTAGCGTTTTGGGCTCTTAGGAGTTGGCATAATCCAGTCACAACATAACAATAGCCATAACATCAGCAAGTCTGTTGAGGTACGAGAAGTAAGGGAAGATGCGTCTAAGAAGTTTGAGGTGGTAGTGACAGCATTTTGAAACATTATCGGCAGGAGAGGGTTAGGCCAGAGTCCATCGTGCTGCCTAGGTTTTTGGCTATATCGGAAGGAGGGGGTGGTGGTCCGAGAGAGGGAGGCCATGGATGCAGATGTCGGAGATGGGAAGTATTGCTGCAGACCATGATTTCAGTTTGGTCTGGGTTCAGGAAGAGGTGGTTACTTGTCATCCATCGGTCAATATAACAGAGAAAAGCTTCAAGGTCGGGAGGCGGGTCAGTGTTTGTCTTGGGAATTCTTAGGATGATTTGGGTATCATCTGCGTAGTTCTAACAAGACAGGTTGTGCAGGGGGGTGATTCCTGGTAGAGTAGTCAGATAGAGGTTGAAGAGGAGAGCAGAGATGCATGCACTTTGGGGTTCTCCAGTGTTCACTGGGCGAGCAGTGAGACAAAGGAGGAGAGGAGGGCGATTTTTTTTCTGTTGCTGAGGAAAGAATCAATCCATTTGAGTGCTGAGCCACGGATTCCTAGGGAGTGAAGGCGGTCAAGGAGGATTGAATGGTTAACAGTGTTAAAGGCTGCAGAAAGATTGAGGAGAATGAGTGCTGCGCAGCTGTCAGAGTCTGCTGTGACCTTGAGATCATCTCAGATCAAGATTGGAATGGTTTCTGTTCCATGTCACGGTCTGAAGCCTGATTGTGTGGGTTCGAGGAGTTTCTGGACTCTACAAAGCAGTTCAGCTGGGAGTATGAATTTTGCGAGAAATCTGGTGTTGGAGATTGGCCTGTAATTCATTGGGTCAGGGGGGGGCAAGGGAAGCCTTTTTTAGAAGTGGCTTGACATGCGCTATTTTAAAGGCTTCAGGGAAGGTGGCAGAGGTGAGGGAGTCATTTATTATGGTTCTCGCATGTTCTCCTGTGCACGTAGAAGAGAACATTTCCTTCAGGAGAGAGGCAGCTCAGGGGTCGAGGGCAAGCCGGAAAGTCTGCTGGCTGATAGTAGGTCACGGAGCTCATCTCTGGAGATGGGCTTGAAAGAGTTGAAGGTTTGAAAAGTGGGCGTCGTTGTAGTGGGATCACGAGGGGTCGGTTTAGGGTAGGGGTGAGTGAGGACAATTTTGGGTTAAGGGTTGCCATCCTGTCAAGTGAGGTGTTGTGGAAGTGTAGTGAGAGGGAGTCGCAGAGTGATTGTGTGGGAGCGGATTCGGCAGAGGTGCAGGTAGGTTTCACAAATTCAGAGATGATCTTGTGGAGTTCTTTGCTGTTGCTGCCACAGTTCATAATTCGTTTATTGTAATAGGCTGTTTTTGCTTTTTGAATCTCAGATTTGTAATTATGGTGCTGGAGGGCGAACATGGAGTTATTTTGTTATTTGACAGTCCTCAGGTGGGGTGTGAACCATTTGGAGGACAGTCCTTTGCATGTGGTTGTGCAGCATGAGGTGGTGAGAGGAATTAGTGATTCCTTAAACCAGGAGTTGAAGGAGTCGATGGTTGAGGGTCTACCACAGGGCTGCGTTATAAGAGGACGAAGTAGCAGGGCTTGGGCTAGGTCTGTGAGTACATTGACTTTGTTCCAGCATTTGTGATCAAGGGTGGTGGTAGTGGAGGCTGTATGAGGAAGGGTAGGAGTGTGGATAGAGAAAGAGATGGCAAGGTGGTCTGTCCAGAAAAGAAGTGTGGGATTGGATATATAAACCACTTCATAGGAGCTGAAAAGCACATCCAGGGTGTGTCCACCTCAGTGGGTTGGACCAGTAGTATGTTGGGAGAGGTTGAGTGCATCAAGAATGTCAACCAGAGGGTGGGTCATGGGGCTGTTAGGCATATGAAACCAGATATTGAAATCTCCCAGCAGAGTAAGAGATGAGTGATTTACCTGAATGGTAGCTATTGAGTCACAGAAGTTGTTGGCGAAATGTCTGTCATATCCAGGGGTCTGTAGATGAGTAGGAAGCAGTGGGTGACTGCTGATGAAAGCAAGAGTTTAACCAGAAGGGACTCACAGGATGTGTTGCATGCCTGGGATTCAATGAGTGAGATGGTGAAATGGGGTTTGTGGAGGATTGCCACTTTGCCACCACTGGAGGGTCTATTGTGGATGATAAGCGAATAGCTAGGGGGGAAGGCTTCATGCACGACTGGTGCAAAACCTTTGGAGAACCAGGTTTCGGTGATCAAAATGTGGTTGGGATTGTTAGAGGATAGGAGGTCAAAGATGCTGTGTCTGTTTCATGCAACAGAGCTGGCTTTATGATTGCGTGAGGGGAGGCGGTTTTAGTGATGCTCATCGCAGGGACCGCTCATTGGGCATGGTTGCCATTTGAGGAGGGGGATGTGTGGGATTGTTCTGCGTGGTAGAGACTTGGTGGGGGGTAGAGGAGTTGGATGTCTGTGGGTTTTGAGTGTTGGGTGAGTTGGTTATGTCGATGGGGCGGGAAGAGTAGGCGGGCAGTGGTAGGTATGTAAGAGGCGAGGAGGGGGGATCAGGGTGACTTGGAAAGGTGGTGAGTGGATCACTTGATGTGTGGGGGTTTAGGCGGATTGTTTCTAGTTCAAGTCTGGAGGGTGTTGGGGTTTTCTGTGTATTGGGTGAGAAGTCAAGAGCAAGGGGTTGAGACTGAGAGAAGGAGGAGGGGAGGGTCTGAAAGCAGGGGTGGGAAAGGCTGTGAGGTTGGACTGAAGGAGGAGAGGTGAGGTATGGAGGGACAAGGGAGAGGACCAGACACTCTTTCAGCTTTTTGTGGGTTTTGGTGCCATAGGAGTGTGTGCAAGAGTAGCAGGGTCAGAGGGGGAAGGGGTTGAAGCTACCATTCTAGAGATGGCGAGATGCGCTGCTTTCAGAGAATGGAAGGAATATGAAGGGGTGGGTCTGCGGGTGTGGGTCGAAAAGGGACTGAAGGGGACAGAGAGGGTGGCATGGGAGGTAGGTTGAGAGGGTGGGGAGTTCCTCTGTGGGCACAATTGTGGCATGGTAGAGGAGGGGGATTCGCGATGTTTGGAGCACAACTGAGCTCCTCTGGCTTGTAAGTTTGATATTGGGTGGGGTGTCTGGACGGGGAGTGTGGGATTGCTCTCAATAGATGATAGAGAGAAGGTGGATGTTGATGAGTTCAGGTGGTTTGAGGAGAGGGGGATGAGCATGTGAGGAGATGGGTGTTTGGTGTGCTAGAGTGCTCCTCTGCTCTTAGAGCTGGAGGGGGGAAGATGGTGGGAGGGTGGACAGGTGGCATCCAGGTGTATCGATGTTAGGGTGGAGGGGTCTTGGTGTGCTACCAGATGTGGGATAAAGGGTCTGTGTCATTGGGCCTCTCCATCATATCCCTTGTTGGAGGCCTTTTAACACTAATGATCTGTTGACAATTGAATTCCCAGAGGAGGAAAAGGTGGATAGGGTGATCCTGCATCTGGCTACTCCATGGATAACAAAACTTATATTGGAAGAGGCTGCCCGACTGAGACCAATGGGATTTGATCTTACAGAGTATTCAGCAGAAATCTATGAACAACTGAACCAAGCAAGATCAAAGCGAGAGCAACCCGGGACCATCAGGCCTAAAGACCCTAACAACACAAGATCTGCTGAGCAGGAAGAAAATGACAGACAATTTAAATCGTGGCAGACCACATCACGATGGACCCAAAAAGAAGTGGGAAAAACAGTAAAAGGGAATGAAGGTGGTTAAGACAACTGGAGATGGCTAGTGAATCTTCTGGCTGAAAACATTGAGGAACTATAATGCCAAACATGCACTGACCATGGAAAAGAATGGTTGCAAGCTGGAATACTCAGGGGTTTGCGCATTTGTTTGCAAATAAAGATCTTTTTTCAACAAAATATGATTTGATCTACCTCCAGCAAACTTGGTTGAGAGAACCCCCACTACTAGATGGTTATATGATCCACTTGAATCCAACTTTCAAAGGTATAAAAGGCAGACCTATGTCCGACTTACTGATATCAATTAACAAACAGCTGCAATGTATCCTAATTGAAGAGCTTAACCCAAGTCCATGTATACAAGTGTTGGTGGGGAGACTACCCACAAAGCCTGATGGTTTGGAAATGATCCTAATTCTTATGAATGTGTATTGGAACCCCATAAGGCAGGAATTAAAGAATTTCCCTGAACAGATAACAGATCTGATTGATGGTCTCAGAGCTAAATGGAGGGACGCACACTTTTTAATGTGTGGAGACCTGAACTCTCAAAGTCATGACCAGAATGGAAAGGAACCTGTTGGAGATCTGCTCCTTGCAACGTAATCTGAAAGTAGAGGTCAGCGCTGGGTGACGGCCATGAGCTCAATATATATTCAAATCCTAAATGGAGCGACTGAAGGAGACCTGCCGGGGAAGGTAACGTGGACCGGAAGGGCTGGAAGCCATATCATAGATCACATGTGTGTATCTCGCAATCTGTCTATGTTAGTGCAAACATTGTGGCTGGAAGTAAAACAGCATAGTGACCATAACCTGTTTATAATGACTTGGGAAATTGGGAAACCTGTTGAAATTCAATCCTTTTCAATTAATTTAGAAGAAATGCTGGGAAGAAATAGACTGAGGATCAAAGGGAGGAAAATAGCTTACCTTACAGAAACACTTAAGCTGCTAATACCAAGCGTACTAAGATCGCGCAAAACAGATATGCTGAACTATCCGCGACTCCTTGAGGCGTACGAAATAAAAAAACTGTGGATTAAGAAACCGGTGGCTAAAATAAAGATTCAGAAATTAAAACAACTTTACAGAAACTGGTGAAGTTACACAAAAAAAACCTAATTCGAAAAGATGGGGAAAATATGTTACAAACAATAAATCAAAAGAATACAGCAGAGATGTGCACATTGATCAACAAATTGGATGCACCACAGGAAGCCTTGATCGCTAATCCAGACTTGGCACCACAGTGGATATCACATTTCTCAAAATTTTACAACAGTAACATTTCGGAGCATTTGAAATGAGAAAAGGGCAGTCTCCCATGGGAGGACCTACACATCAACTTTGAGTCTGTAAAAGATGTTATACTTAAATTGAAAAATTCGAGATCTCTGGGCCCGGATGGGATGACAAATGCCCTACTCAAAGAAGATACTGACCAATGGTCAACATTTCTAATGTACTTATTTGAATACATAATGAAAATCAAAGCAGTCCCAGCCTCCTGGAAAAAAGGCTGTGATTGTCTCCATATACAAAAAAAGGTCTCCGTTCTGATCCCGGCAATTACTGTCTGATAGCCTAATTGGACATTACGGGGAAGGTATTTGCCTCACTCATACTCAAAAACTTCGGAAATGTGAGCATGCAAACGAACCGACGGGATGAATGGCAATTAAGCTTTGTGAAGGGTGTGGGGACCTCATTGAATATATTTCATATAAACACTTTAAAGGCCCAAGCAGAAAGATGTTCATTGAAATACATCTATTTGGCCTTTATAGACCTTCACAAGCGTTCAATACCATCAGCCGGCCAAAATTATGGGGCAAACTGACAAACTGGGGGTGCCCGGGACACATCCTAGAGGCAATTGTAGATCTACATGCCGAAACAATGTCACAAGTGAGAATGGATAGAACGGGCCTGCGCACGAATGAAATATGGACCAACAAAGGCATCAAACAGGGGTGCCCATTGGCGCCTGAACTGTTTAAACTGTTTATTTCAAATTTAAAAACAGCCTTCCTTGATACCAGATATTTTCCGCCTAAGATTGACACAGTAAAGATACTGCATATTCTGTATGCAGATGATGTGGTCCTACTGGACCAGACTCCAGTAGGACTACAAAGACAAGTGGATGCATTGCAGAAGTATGTGGAGTTGAATGATTTAAAGATAAACACGGCTGTCACAGATCCTGAAGTTTCGCCAGGCAACAAGAGGCAGTCCAAGAAAGTGAATACTTGGGTTCTGCAAGGACAAAGAAATCCCAAGGGTGAACTCTTTAATATATATGGGACTGTATTTGATAACAAACAAAAGGGACTTGCCAAGAGTTTAACAACTCAGAGCCAAAGAATTTAACCTGGCAAGCCATGGAAGAATACTGCTGGAGAAATTTTGTGGATTTTCCTTGCTACCATTAATATAATTTTACCACATGAAGGCCCTTCCGATACTTACATATGAGGCAGAAACCTCCTTTACCATTGGCGGAGAATATTGGGCGAAGATCCAAGGACAAAAGCACTCATGTCCAATCCATCAGGATGGAACTAGGCCTGACAGAAATGAGAACAACAGTTGTATGGAAATCACTATATTTGTATAAGCAGCATATGGACAAAACTCAAAGGGGAGGCTTTGCGGCCTTAGGAAAACTGCTTGTAGCTGATGAAGAAAGAACATTGTAAGAATGGAGAGTTCTGTGTCAAGGAATTATGGGACAGTTATGTGAATCAGAGCAAAGCCTGACGGAGAACCCGGATAGGGTAAAAAGAAAATTGTACATGCAAGATTGGATCATAAACCAACAAGATCGCCAACAACTTAAACTATATGGGAGACCAACTCAGGAATCAAGAAAGCTGAATAGCTTGCCGAAATATTTAGTGAAATTTCCAAACTTGTATTTTAGGGATCAGTTCCTTAGATTTCGGCTAAACCTATTCCCGACGAGAGAAATATTGAGTAGAGGAAAAAGAATGGAACTATAACGACTTGCAGACTGTGTAAAGAAGAGTATTCATATGAAACCTTGAAACATTTGATAATATACTGTTCAGCTATGAGAGACACAAGAATTATGCAATTAACTGAACTTAGTACAAAATATGACTTCCGGACGATGGAAGAATGGTGGGCAGAGTTGCTCAGTGGGGACCATTACCTTTGACAATATCATTGATAAAACTACTGCAAAAAATATTTGGGAAAATTAAAGAATTCAACTAAAATGACATACTCAATCTGAAATGTATGAGACATGATGGTGGAAAAAAAACATATATTTGTTTATGTGTTTGTGATAATGGTAAACAATAATTTTAATTATTTGATTTTGCATTTAATGAAGTCAATGGAAACAAAACTTTGTTATTATCTTTGATAATGGCAAACGGTTATCTATGTTGTGTAACCAGATAAAACCAATAAAATAAATAAATACATACATAAATAAAGGGGATGTTCATGAAGGTGGGTGCTAGAGCATGGGTGGTATGCCGAGAGCAGTGAGTTAGAGAAGGAGGGTCTGATGAAGGGAGGCCAGGAATGAGGACGGGTCGAAGAGGTGGTCTATGTTGGAGTGGGACTAGAAGTGGGATACAGGGCAGGTTCATGAAGTTGGGTGCTAGAGTATGGGTTACGCACCAGGAGGTGTGAGTTAAGGTGGGAGGGTATGGTAATCAGGGTGGGTCGGATAGGTGGTCTTTGATGAAGAGGGATCTCCATCACGGTAGAAAGTTAACAGGCTGCACCTAGAGATTGATGTACTTGTAACAGTAGAAGTAGTGACTCTAGAACGAAGAGCCGGCGTCTAGATACTGGAGATCCGAAGGTTGGAGAGGGTCAGACAGGGATCAGTAGTAGAATGTAGCAACTCTTCATGTAATAGCACGCCCAGAATTGAGATGCCTTCCGCAGAGGCAGAAAGGCCTAACACTTGACAACAGCAAATACAGTGAACTAGATGTAAGAACCATGTCTAGGTTTTTGGAGAGAGGGCATTGGGAGAGGGTTAAACAGGGGGCAACATTAGAATACGGCAGCTCTTCCATGCAATAGCCTTGCCTAGGATTGGGACACCTGGACAGAGGAAAAAGGCCCAACAAGGGACCCTAGAAAATGCAGTAACAGAGAATGAAGAACCCTTGATGTAACATCAGATCCTAGATTCATCTTGTCTTACTGGAATTTCAGGACAGCTGCAGCGACGACAAAAAGGGTGCGGGGCAGCACAGAACACAGAAGGAGATACTACAACTGACCCAATTCAAGGACTATGTCTACCTCCAATCTT
The DNA here is from genome assembly GCF_040938575.1 of Ambystoma mexicanum. Classification (NCBI taxonomy): domain Eukaryota; kingdom Metazoa; phylum Chordata; class Amphibia; order Caudata; family Ambystomatidae; genus Ambystoma; species Ambystoma mexicanum. Next base: position 921,572,418 of record NC_090941.1, read on the forward strand.
TCCTGGAGACATGGTCCTGGTGAGAAACCACACGAGAAAGAAGTGGGAAGAGCCAAGGTTCAAAGGTCCATTCAGAGTGGAGAACATTACTCCCTCTGCAGTCAAGCTAGAAGGAAGAAGAGCTTGGCTCTTTCTATGTGATATGAAACCATACATTGGATAAGGCCACTGGGAAAGCATCCCAATGCGTAGAGACTACAGACAACGGGGAAGAACCACTGCACATGCAGACGAGATCCATGATGATTAAGAAGGACCCAGGACCAGCAAAACAAAGATGAGAAACTCTTATGCAAATTGTGGCTTAAAATTGGACATTTCCTCTGAGCAAAAAAGGGGATAAGGACATAAAAATACAGACACTGTGCATCCTAGTTGTGGGGTGAAGAAGAGAATTGCATGCATAAGCCACAACCTATTCTGTTGACTTTGAACTTTGGACTGAGGCATGTTGAAGCCATGATAAGAAAAGGATATGCCAAATTTTGATTGAGGAGACACACGTTGGAAGAAAATACAATATCCGGACTCATTCCAAACAGAAGCATTATTTGGATGCACTTCTGGTGTCCCACAGTAGCGACATCACTAAAGACACTTTGAATTACTTTGAGCTAGTATTGAGATTGTACCCATCGTTAGTGGGAAGGCTCACTAGCATCACTGAATTTTTTCAAGACCCTGAAAACGAAAAGACAATAAGGAGGTTGCTCACTGTGATCGCCGAGCAGTTCCTCCTGCTTCCGGAATACAGAGAGGAAAAAACAAATGTTCCAAGCAGAATAAAAAGTGAATTGGCTTGTTAGCAAACTGTTTTTTCGCTTAATTGAAGACTGCCCAGATCTTGTTGGGAGACGGACTGACATCATGATATTTCTCCGAGATCCTACAAATACAGAACGTTTGAGCATAATCCTGAACTTTATCATAATCCAGGGTGCTCTTGAAGCTCACCAAAGTCACAGAATCTGCCCACAGTGCAATAAGGACAAGACCAATGTCCCTGTCACCAGAAGATAGCAGATTGGCACGCAAAGTCTTCTTTCACCTAATTGAGGATTTTCCAGAACTTGTGGGGAGACCTGCCGGTGTTGACGTCCTCACTTTCATCAGATATCCAGCAAACTGTACACAGATGAGCATGCTCATGCATGGTATTGTGATGCAGGTTGAACTGTCTAACCATCATCAGAACTTCCGAAGAAGACTGTAAAACTTTCCGCCGAGGGACTGATCGAGAAGTGTTGCCAAAGACTTCACTCTTGTTTATACTGCCAAATGATTCGACATGTCGTCTGGAGTGAAACAGATAAGAAAAACAAACTGGGAGCTTGTTTATTTTGGACACGTACAGTAAAAAAGGACTTGCTGAAACTTAGTGCCTTCATTGTGACTAAAGAAAAGAGAACTGTATCCAGAGATAATAAGACAATCCAGTATCCAGGCAAGGAAGGACAATTGTTCCAGTTCCTACAACCGACAAACAGAAGCAGCAGAATCCAAAAATATTGTTTCATAGAATGTATTGAAAGTGAGTTTTCTTTCCTTAAAATGATAGAGATGGGCAACGTAGGGAGTAATGTTGTCATCCCTCAAGATGAAAGGCGCTCATACTGTTCCAGAACCAAGTGTTGCCGCCTAACCTACAGAGGCATGATGTACCTATGTATTGTATTGATCATTGTTCTACTGTCACTAAAGATTCAAAGTGCATTTTTTATTGGTGCACAAAGTGTTCCTATTTCAGTGCACCCACCTAATGATGTACGCATTACACCCACAAAAGTACCTAGACCTTTTATAATCTTTCCAGTTCGTAGACACGCTGACAAGGGGGTGAGTGAGCTTGAAATGGATAGCCATGGTGTAGCCATGACACGCACACACATTTGGTAACACACAAATTGAAAAGCCGGAGACATGGCCAGCAGAGCAAGCATGAGAAGATGTTCATGAAAAATACACACGCACAAACAGTGAGTACATTTGCACCACGTCTAGTGTCAATAACTGCAGAACCACAATCCAAAGCATGGGAGAAGAATAGACTGCCTACTATGAGAGGTTCTACTACAAGTGAAGTGAAAAGTGAAGAGATAAAAAGAGTTGGAGAAAAAAAAACAGAGACAGCATTGACAAGCACATATGTTCCAGTGAAGGGGACAAGTACAAGTTCTACAATACAGCAATATTTTAGGCCAATAGCAGAGTGGATATGGACATTTATAACCAAGAGAAAATTTATGCAAGAGGAGAAGGAAAGGATTGCCAAACTTCCGCCTACTCCATTAGTACAGATGAAGAGACTTGAACCATGGATTGAGGTACATGAGAATGTTCCAATGAGAAAAAACTACATGGGTGCTATTAAGGATGAAAACCTTGAGAATAAAGAGGAGCATAAAAGGAGATGACAATGAACTAAACGATTACTTGGACAGCACAGCACACTTAGGAAACAGCATATGGTACCAACATATGAAAGAAGTTGGATGACAAAATTCAGAGGGGAAATGCTTTGTTTGTGCACTCCTACCTTACAGCATGGAGAAGTCAAAGATCTTTGTAGCTGTGGAAATTGATGTCCAGACAGCACACTGTCTCTCACACGTAGCAATGTGCATGACCAGAGGCCAGTTAATGGGAAGTGATGCCTCACTGAAATGGGCAAATGAAGCAACTGATCCAAATGAAGATGAGTATGTCCAGGACATAAAGACAAGAAACAATGGAAAAACAAAACACATTGTGATCAGATACGAGAAGCCTGGAGTTAAAAGAGCAGAAACCAGAAGAGAAGCAAATCACAAATTAAACATTCAAGGGAAGATGCCAGAAGAGGCTTGAAAGTGGAAAAACAGAGGCCAAATGCAAATTTGGGGAACGGTGCTTTCACCAGACGGCTGGGAGAAGGGAGTAGTGATATGCAGAGCATGGATGGTCTTCGGTCAATACGAGCCCACCATCAACATAGTGGGAAATGGATGCAAGCCATTATGGCCAAAACCTGCTAACTACTGACATGGGTCGCAGACAGAGGAGGACCCACACAGATAGTGCCATTAGAGAATCTGAAACTGTGCTTCAGAAACAATGGTACAAGAGAAATGGGAGAGAATCAGGACTTTGGATGAGTCTTTGATGCTCCAGGAATGGTACACGGTACTGCAGTAATCATGGATCATTATTGGGGATCCAATCATATATCAGACTGCTGAAAAACTGGGGCGGTATATGCACAATAGTAAATGTCCATGTTCCAGCACTGGTGATCCCAAAAAGTAATCTGAAAATTGACAGTTTCCTGAAAGCAGATGCTCACTTGAGGAAAGGGAGATCTGTGGAACTGGTGAGCTGAATGAAGCAAGAGAATTACTTTTCTGCCAAATCCATAGAAGCTTTTGATGCTATCCATTACAAACATAGACTGTTCAGTCAGACTTCTTCAGTGTTCACAACAATTTTCATGCCGAGAATTAAAGTTGGAGAAAATACTAAATGGTTGCAGATAACCAGATAGAAGCTATTGCAGACCATCAACACTACCATAAAAGGATTTAATGCAATCAGAGAAGAACTGTCTAATGACTCTACAGAATAGGTATGTCCTTGACATGATCACAGCTATGGATGGAGGAGTTTGTGCAAAAATTGGAGAATCATGTTACACATTTATACTATCGCACATCAAAGAAAATGGAACGTTAACATAGGCTATAGGTATGTTGACAAAATTACAGAATCAGATGATCGATGAAGCTGACGAAGTAGACAACAACAGCTTGTTTGGATCACTATTTTCCTGAGTTCCACCATGGATGGCAGATGCATTCAAGTTCCTAGGAGCCCTATTAGTGATGATATTATTCAGATTCTGTGTTTTTAAGATAATAATCTCTCAGTGCCAGAAAACTGCGAAAAATGCTATAGGGATAAAGATCATGATCAATATTGAACCGGGATAGAAGCCCAAAGACCTGACTGATGAAGAAATACAAATTTTTGTGAAAGCTAGCATTCATGCACCAGATGGAACCAAGTTTCGGTCTCCAAGGAAACACATAAACTATGTGGGAAGATGGATCTATTGCAGTCCAAATGGACAATGTCAATTTATGACATGGAATAAGGACGGGCACGTGAGAACAGCAGGGAGCCTGAATGGGGTCATAAAAATATGGAATCCAACGGGACATTTCTTCATGTGTGGACCCAGAAGACAAAGTAAAAATGGATCCAGAAGATGAAGGGAAAGTGAATACAGAGGATGCAGGAAAGATGGATACAAAAGAAGAAGTGAAAGTGGTTGATGAATCGCCCCCAGAGGGGGGAGTGTCGAGGAGGTCCTAAATGTGATTTGCACCCTCACTGCCCATTTTGGAGGTTCCAGGAATGCTCATGCCAAACTATATGACATATGATGAGCAATTAAACCAGCAGAGAGCCGCAGCGGGGCTCTGCCCAGTACCTATCAGACTGGCAGCACCTATTGAAGTACCTGCACCTAAGAAACCTTGGACAGTAAGGTACCCATTGAGAAAACCATATCGACAGGTGAGACAGAATGACGATCGTCAAAATGCAATACCAGAAGAAGCCAAGAAAGTCCTAAAAGAAGACGAATGGTGAAGTCACAAGAACCCGGACTGACTCACAATATAAAAGATATGACGACCTATGAATGATGAAAAGAGACAAAACACAATGGATAAGTGGCATCCTGAGTTTAAAGCAAAATAACAATGTCAAATGTTAGATGCTTATGCCATGAGCGTGATGCAAATAGTCAGCCAGCTTATACGTATACATAAGCAAGGAACTGCAAGAAGCTAAAGAAAATTGTGAGCCTTGCTAAAGCTTAGTAGTAAAATAGAGTGCGGCAAGCGCCACCGATAGATATCTACCTCAAGAAAAGAACTTTATACAAGTGTATTTTCACTATGCACAAGAGCAGATCTGACCAAAGGTTATTTAAGGTCTCACTAGGAGAGCTTCGCAGCAAGAACATCGAGAATTAAAGACAGACAGAAAGTCAGATGAAGACAAGTCATGCCAAGAAGCCAAGGTCATACCAGCTGAAGCAGGCCAACAGTAGATACATTTAATGAAGAGAAGAACAGAGTATCCTATTCTGAAAGTTCAAGATAAACCACAGGAGGCAGATGGCTGACACAATTAAATAAAATGCACAAATTACATGGAGAATACGATGACTTTCACAGTGTCAGAATTATGTGTCCGAGCCAGCAGAAGGAGTGATCCTTTCACACCTACACATGGAATTGTGCCATGCCCAGGCACCTTCACTTTTCCAGACCAAGAAGCAGTCTCGAAGCCAAGATACAAAGAAATAATTGACACATGACCACTGAGGTGATGATTGATTGTTGCAATAATTGGAGGGAGACTGGGGGAGCGGACATACTCCCTATACCTGGCCAGTTATTCTGCACGCTGCTAGGCTGGTGGAAATGTATGAGTGGGGTTGATGCCAACCCAATCATAGTGAACCAAGTAATCTAGGGTCCTATAGTTAATAGATCCAATGAGACGTCATACTTTTAGTGACGTCTACAGGAGACATTTTGAGGGAAGGGTTCAGATGCTCTACCTGACACTGTTTATCCAAACCCTCACTTCGTTACCATTTACAGATATAGTACCTATATTAAAGTTACCTTTCTATAACCAATAGAATTGCATGCAACATTTTAATCGTTACATGTCAGTGATGACGAGTTTTTAGTACAAAAGATGTGTTTTTTTTAAGTTTGTTGGAGTTGTGAAGCGAGAAGGAAGATCGAGCGATTGCTGATGTTCATGAACTCTCCGGTTTTGATACTTGTCATTAAATGGACCCCCTTTGCCAAATTATACCAGATCTGCATTCCCATCCATCTCACAGGTGCTGCTACTCATCGTAAAGTGCTATTGAGCAACTCCCAGCTTTATGGGTTGGTTGGGGTCCTAGTGCACACTTCATTAAAGCGACCTGACAGAGTTCCATGATGTTGTTTTATTTCCGGTTGTGGTTGAATTCCTACTTGCCAATGCATTTATTGGCTGGGTGTGATTTATGGATGATGGCAGGACTCAGAAGGTCCACTGTCTACAGAGGACATTTTTCATAGTAAAAAATATGCTTTTATTTTAAAGATGCAATGCATAGGCAGCAATAAGATCACGTTCTCACCACACATTTGCACTTTGCTGTCCCATAATGGAAACATTGTTTTCTTGTTTAAAATAAAGCGTTGATTCAGCACAAATCGGCCACTCAGTCAGCCTCCTTGCAACCTGTATTTTGCTATGGTTGTGGCCGTTGGTCATGTACTCGGATGTTGCTAAGAGTGTGAACTTTGTTTCTGTTTGCTTATGGCCTTGGCTTGCTGGGTGCCACGTGATTGCTTAATTTAACCACACAGGTCCCATATTGGGAACTTGCTTGATAAACAATACGTTAGCCTGTTAAGGTATAGTTTGCTTGGTGCTACTGAGTCCTGCGAACCTGTCTGTTGATTGGAGCCTAGTGTGGGGGGAGGGTGGAGATGACCAGTGTTCTTGGAGTCCCTAATCCTCATTTAAATAATATCATGTGGCCCAGCCCCTGGCTAGTAGGGGGCCCTAGCAAGTAGGGGCAGAATTTATTTAACCCCACCCTGTATGTATTGTGACTTGGGTTGCATTTTCACACATTTTTGCAGAGACAACGTTGCAATCCCAGACATGCAGGTCGAAAGTAAACTGCAGCACCCGCTGCTCAATCGGCGTGTGCCCATTGTTAAAATACAGATATTAATGATGTGCTTCTGAAATGAAGAATACAGTGGGAGACGGTGCTCTGAGATATTCTCATGGGAGGTACTACTGCTGCGCTCTCACCAATGGCTGCCATGAAGAAGGTATGCTACAATAGCTGCAGAGCTTGGTTATGCTGTGTTGGAAAAGATGGAGCCCCCCTACTTCCAGATAGTGTGCATGGCACCTCATTCACTGGGAATTGATGAGCATCCTGCTGCTACCGAAACATACATTCAGGTAACCCCATCTCAGCCAGCTAGCCATCCAGATAGTGGATCGGGCCAACTGCTGCACAAAGCATGAACCATGAGCTGAGTTGCTCAAACGCACACAGAGCCAAACATGGTGCTGCCCAGTCCATTCACTGGGCACCTTGCAGTACACTCAGATCATGCACTTAGCACCTTGATACCTGCATCACACCAAAAGCACAAAACGCTGCCCAACGCATGAATGAACTGGGTACACCCCTGAAGAAAACATGCATTCTAAACATACAGTGGTTCAGGGGCATCAATCGGCATGCCAGGGATATGCTGGTTCAAATGCAGCAAGTGGGTTGCGTGTGCGAACCTGACACTCATCACATGTAATATGTACAGTAGCCCATTTTTAATTGCTCTCGAACGTGCGCAATAACGGCTATAAGGTGATTCCCTGCACTTGCGCGATCTGAATGGCACAAGGCCTAGTACGATCATTGTTTTGTTCTACCTCTCGTCCCCCTTCTATGTATTCTCGTGCCTAGAAACTCGTGTGTACAGCCGTGTTATAAATTCCATATCATGCATCATATCTGTTGGCTCAATACATTGCGGGCACTGTGGCCCCGCATTTATAAGTGCTGTTGCAGTGCCATACCAAAAGGGCTAGTAAATTAGCTATGCTGTTGTACCAACACTGTCATGACACCAATTAACAGGTCCAATTTATGGACGCCCATACACGTCTAGCTTTTTGCTGTATTTTTTCATTCGATTACAGACTAACCCAAAAAACGCGCGAACCCTTAACTTAAGCGGTGCAAATAACAAGGGCAGATAGGGATGGGAAGTTGGGCGCCCCTCCATCTCATGCCACCAGTCCACCACAGCCCAGCCGGGACCCACGGACCCTCATTCAGGTCTGACTGACTGTCTGTGTGAGTCCGAGTTGGATGAGGGCCCGGCAAAGCCAAGACTACAGTTCTGTTCGCTGCTCTCCGTCTCCCTTCATCGTGATCTTGTCACATGGAGGGACGGCAGACAGACGGAGAGAGGAAAAGTCAACTGCACCCTAGAGTGCAGAGAGGGAATGGTAGTAATACCTTCTGCAGCCGGACAGACACTACAGGGTCGGGTTACCACCAGTAATGCCTCTGGGCTGTAGTGCGCTTTTTAAATGAAAATAAATAATAAATGAGTCCAGCTGTGGTAGGGACTGCTGGCTGGGGGGGGGGGGCACTGGCACATACTAGTCTACAACAGGTATACAGTAGAACAGTAGAAAGTAGACTAGCTTATGCCCACCCCAAACAATATTAGTAGAAATACTAGTACAATAAATTACCTCAACTAGGCAAGATGGCCAAGTCACTGGCACCCGCACACACATGGCTCTGAGTGCTCTGCTGCTCAGCTTCAGGCTATTAGGCCGAGAATGCCCTGGCACACAGGGCATCGACTTTCCTGGATGGCTGAAAGACTTCGATGAGCAACAAGTGAGAAAGCGGTGCAACAGTGCAAATCCACACTCAGTCTAAGGAACTAACTTAACTGGCATGTTAACCCATACGTTCTGACATTTGTTACTATGCAAAGCAGACCCTCTGTCTGCTTACACTGCACTGTTTGCACATACATTATTCCTGGCTGGGCCACAGTTCTAGTGCCCTGCCAGCCTCCGAACATAATAGGATTAGACATTATAACACTGACTTCACAGAGCTCTATAAGCTCCGTGCAGTATACAATGAGAAAACTGCATCAAATGGGACATGCCCCTCTGCCACGCTAACGTGTTAATTATTTATTTTTTAAAACTTTAAACAGCAATGCTGCAGCTTTGTACAGTCAAAGAAAAGCTGTAAATAAAGGCACGCATTTTCTTTTTCTCACTGGGGTACAGCACCCCAATGCCCTAAATAAGCAGCCACCACTGCTTTCCATGTCAACACGTAACGACTCTCTGCCGCCAAATTACTCCTTTTAATAAAATGTGCTACAGTGTGTGTTTGTGTGAGTGAATGTGTGTGTGCGTGTGTGTGTGTGCGCGCGAGCGCGCGCACCTTTGAGCAGAACTTCATTGTAGGGGTTTAGCTGTCCTGTTATTTGGGACCCCTAAATGTTTTGCTTTTTCCCATTTGTGTTCTTAGTATTGCTTACCTCCTTTGTTCTTTTGTGTGTAAGAGAACCTTTACTGATGTCCCCCTGCCACTACAACCCTGTTTTGGTTCTATGGTATACCGCATGGCTCTTATGACAGAACTGTTTATTAAGCACCCTACTTTATCCCTAGGGTAATTATATCAATCTGCATTGGTTTTTGGGAGTAAACTGGTGGCAGCTGGTGGCAGATGAAATTTAATGTTGGCTTCACCCATAGTGCAGGCTAATTTACCACATTAGTACCACAATATACCTTTTCGACAGCCATTCCCCCAATGGATTTGTATAAGTCATACTCTCAGCCATTTTGATCTACATTGATTAATACTGGGTGAGACTGGTCCCTGCATCTAAACAGACAATTACAGAAAGTGGTAAGTGGACCGTAGTGTCTAATGGTTTTTAGAGCCAGTCTGATTAGATGGCCACACAATTTTATGTTTGGCTGCCCTTTCCTGTCATTGGTGGGATGGTTTAGGCCAATCCATGCATGGCTGCCTCAAGTCTCCAGGAGATTAGAAAACCCTTCTGGGATTTTTACAGATGTACTTACATGTTGCTAGAGGAATTCTGCCACAAAGCATGCTTCTGAAAGATTTGGATCCACTTTGCCCATACTGACCATGCCCTGTGCCCTCTTCCTTATGCTTTGATTTCTTGTTTTGGCTGCTGGAGATCCTTCCTGGGCTGCCCTCATCCTCCCAGTAATAGTCCGTACTGGATGGACTTGTCTGCCTGTGCTGGGATTGTTTCTGGACCGTTTGCACACCATCTGCCAGATTTATCCCCTTGGCCATACGTCTCAAACTAGTAAGCTAATGTTAAACAGAAAGGTGGCGGCACACCCCTTTTCCACCACTGATTGGTCATCCTGGGTTGTGTAGGAGGTTTTGTCTTTTGGGGCAAATTCTGGATTTGGTGGTATTTTCTTACTGTAGTAATTTGGTGGTAGACTGGCAGTACATTGGCCTTACCATTAGAGATAGTTCAGCATTAGCCTATTTTGGTGATAATATATTGTTAGCTTATATTGGCGGTAATTTAGTGGTTATTTTTGGTGTTATTTCTAGAATTACCTTATTTTTGTGGTATAGTGGTGAGCATATCTTTTATACTATCGCTCCATCATAGAACAAACTTTCCCTCATGACAATTGTGACCCACGGTTGGCTGACTACAGGTACTCCGTGGACCTATCACCTTTAGAGAACCCACTGAGTTTATTCAGAATGCAACGTATTGCATGTAACTTGTGTTACTGACCTATTTACATTCAGTAACCTATTTGCTCTGGGGCACAGCCTTCTCTTCTGCATTCAGAGAAAAGCGCATTCAAAACACATACACACACCTTCCTACCTTGCAGATATATATATATATATATATATATATATATATATATATATATATATATATATATATATATGTTCTTTCTTGTTTACTACTTTACCTTTGGCGATAAAATGGCAAATGTATTACCGCTCTGCATAAACATCAAACCCTTATGATTTCCTTTCCCTTGAAAAATGACCAACAGACACATGAAATGAAACATAAAAGGAAAATCCAATCTACTTTCAGTACACAATGTATTACACGATCATAATAACAAGGTTAGATTATGTGATGTTACAATCATTTTCTCTTACCACATTGGCCACAGAATCGGGTCTACAAAAGATAATTTTAAAAAAAACAAGCACATTGCAAATGCTAATATGCAGAGAGAAACCCATGTTTTATTTTGAACCCTGACTCGCTACACTGTCTGGCAACAATACATCATTCATATTTTACGCACCCCTCACTTGAAAACAAACTCACCCAGACATGCGAAGTCTGAATTTCTTGTTGCCGGGACATTATCAGCGAGACCTCACATCTCACAGACACAGAGTTCGGAACTCCTCTGGATTCAATGCCAGCAATCTTTTTGTTTTATGGGCTGCTAGCTGTTTTCAAAGCTGCATTCACCGAGCCCCCATCCAAGGAGACACCGGCAGAATCTGAATCCCTGGAAGGACTGTTAGCATTCAGATCCCAAGCAGCTCTGCCTACTTTCCCCAGTCCAGCTGATTAAAAAAACTCTCCCTGTCTGTCACTCTTAGGTCAGCAGTCTCTGACATCAGCTCTTCCACCTCTTGATCCCTTGCCTGTTAGAACAATGAAGGCTTCAGTGTAAAATTGTTTCATCTAGTTACTGCTTGTGCTTATGTCTCCAATATCTCTCCTCTCCATGGAAAAACACTAAAATGGAATGAATCTCACTGTGTTTAATGAACTGCATTGTGTTGGTGGGACAAATTAGTATAGGATTAGTTAATTATAAGTTTCTAATGCAGTTCCACACAGATAAATCACCCCATCTGTACATATGCACATTTTCTGCATTTTAAAATGACAGCACATTGTGCTAAATGCTTCTGAAATGCTTTTCCAAAATGAATACTTGCTGGCTTGTTGCTAAAAAGAAAAGATTCCTAGCACATATTTTGAAATGGCTGCATTTACATACTAAACTATGACACCCCTTTTAACTCTTTTTGACTCTTCACACGTGCTGCTGTTTGCACAAATCTGTCATGCATGAATATATCCCTATAGTTGCCTTCAATCCATCAATGTTTCATTCATAGGACCGTTTTCTGCTGGCTGGCTGCATCTTTTTGAACATTCATCTACCCGGATCTGCTTGGTTGAGTTTCTCTGTCTCCCTCGGTCTTCCTTGCTGGTGTTTTCACTGCAGGCTAGTGGGTCACCCTCACAGAAAAGCCTATTATTTGTTTTGGATTGTCTGGGAAGTCCTTGGTCCGGAGTTCAAGTACCTGGGTGACCGGATCCTCTAACTGGATCTACAAGAGAAGATTTGTACCCACTGGTATTTTCATCATTTATGGGCCTTGTTTTCCGAAACTGCTACCATGGGTTCTTACCTTTGCGCCCCTCTGTTGGTATGGTATTTTTCCAATTTACCATCAGATGTGCCGTGGTCCACGGATGTGTGTTTGTACAGGTCCCCATTTACAATGATTTATGATAGACCTCCTTTGGGCTGAATACTGCTTCACTTCTGTTATTCCTGGGGCTTCAGTGGCTTGACCATGGTACTCGAGCTCTTTAAGAGTTTCTCCTCTGATTTTCGCTGCGGTTGGTTGCTATCTTCTCCACACCTGTGGTGTAGAACTCACCTTACCTGACTTTTTCTCATAACTGCAACTCTGCCTAAAGACTTTTCACCACATTACAAGTTTGGTGGTAAATCTTTGTCTGAATTACCAGCAAAATCATTTACTGTTAACACCACTTGGTTCTGTGGCCTTACCATGGGTTTACGAGTGTTGGTATGGTGGTGAAATTCCTCATTTCCTCGTTCCATAGGACTCCATGGGGATTTTGTCAGATTTATAACAAGTGGTAAGTCTGCCATGTAAATCTACCAATTCTTTGTTGAAAATTGGAGGATTTACAACCTCCTATTAATTTCTTTAAAATGATCTAAGGTACTTTGGACAAGTTCTACCTATTATTGTAATAAGGCTAATGAGACCGTATAGGCATGGCAATATATGAGTAACCTAATAGTAACTTTTTGTGGCCCACTGGGTCTTATGTATTTATGATGTACATTTGTAACATTTATGCTAGTATGTGCCAGAGGTATAGAAACTATTGTGATGCATTCCTGTGTTAGTCCTAAATATGATTCTGTGAATGTCATTTTAATATGTCCAGGATTCCCTTATCCTCACACCAATTACCAGTCTACTTGACAGCCTGCATGCTAGCACGTGTGTCCCTGTATGAGACTAACAAAACGTGAATGTGTTTACTGCAAATTGTGGAACCTGAGACAATAAGTGGATTGCTGCTCGATTGTGACCACTGGGCAATATATCTGCATTACTGCTCCACTATTTACTTTCAGGACAATATGTGCATTTTTGCAGGAGTGGATATTGGAAAAGGTATACTTTAATTTATATTCGGTTATTTGGCAACACGTGCTTTCTGTGGCATTGCATTATTTGGTTCCACTGTTGCAATGCATATTGCTTTTTCTACTAGGGCGTTGTGGAAACAGGCAATGCATGCTAAAAGACAGCATGCCTTCGCAGTAGCTTCCTGCAATGGAATTATTTGTTTATGTTTTTGGTATAAAAGGTGTTATGGGCTTGAGCAGGCTGAAGCTAACATAAGAAAGATCAGCATTGCAGTATTTATGTGCTGACATGTGGGTTTATTTCTGTGCTGATGATATGGGCCAATTATGTGCTACCCTCTGGTGCTTTTAGGTGTCTGGAAACAATGTGCCAATATGAGGCTATACTGATTCACGAAATGCCACTTGGGCATTGATCTGTCTGGAGCTTGTATGCAGAGTCAAGACCCCCACCCTTCCATCATTGCCCTATAAAGCCCCATTTGGAGTGTTTTATCTCCAAACCTAAGTTGCTGTCCTCCAAAACTATGTCCATCCTGAACACCTAGGTCCTCACCTCCTCCACTCCCCAACTAACTTAAGACTGGGTGATGTCCCCCCTGTTTCCTCCCCTGGTTTCCTATAGATTCCCTTCTTCCAAACTATCCGCACAGCCCCATTGATAGCTCCCCGCTGCCTTCTATCTGCATAATTCGCCGTGTACTTCTCCCAATGATTTGTAAAGCACTCCCTTGCTTCTCGAAGCTAGGTCGTGCTCACTAAATACCCTAATACTAATAACAGTAATACTACTACTACTACTACTACTACTACTACTACTACTAATAATAATAATAATAAAATTATAATAATAATAAAAGTGCTTTTTAAGTGCCCTCTAACTGTTGTATTAACACCCTGAGTATTTCACAGGTGAGATTCTATTTACATTGATTCTGGGAAGACCAACAGTAATTGCCCATTGTGGGGTTTATCTGAGGTATTATGGTCACTAGCACTGACTCCACTGTGGGGAATCTGGGGATTTGGATTTAATGTGAACGAACTACAAACATTTGGATACCAAGCTGTAGCCTCCTTTATGTTGTTCTTCTTTTAGATCAAATGGAATTCAAAATGACGATTCGCCAATATTAATTTGGGGTGGGGGACCAATCTGCCCAGTATCGTTGTTTGAACGGAACCCACTTGTAATCCGCTTTCACTAGTACAGGGCCATTGTGCTGTAAAATCCAGCATTTGCCACATCCACACCAAATCACATATTCTTTCGGGAGAATCCCTCCAAAACTATTTAACAAATATGGTTGCACTTTTGTTGCAATAGGCCTTCAAATAAAACATGTAGCAGAATTCTTAGATGATGTTGGCTGTAAAATGTATCCCATTTTGATCTTTGTAATTAAATCGTGGTTCTCTGTTTCACTATGTTCCATCTAATCACCCTTCCCCCCTATCATCTCCCCTCCTACTCCTCCAGCAGACTGCAGTCTGATTATCCCCACCCTGTGCGGCACAATTCACTCATCCACTGACAAGGACCTGCGGCTTTAAGACCACTACAGTGGTGACAGGTGCCGTATAAAAACGAATTAACATAACATAACATGTACTTCAATATGCACCAATGTGCCAAAAATCTCCCTAAAATAAGAACCCCAAATACCATGTAAAATTGTCATTAAATACTAGCTAGTATTGAATAACATTACCAGAACTTTGAAATTCCTCATTTTCCATAACAGTTCTTGCAATTTCTTCAAGGACAATACTCATATGCCACTCTGAAAGCGTCTTTAAGTCCCCTCCGGTATGATCGATATTATTGCATCAGATTAATTTAAAATGTAATATTTTACTACATTTTTAATTTGGGAAAACGTATCTGTTTTGATAAATGCCACTGAACGAATGTGCTTTAAAATATATGATTTCCCACACAAGTCCCAGTATTCCACACTACAAACAACCAAACAGTGTCTCACTACAGGTCTTTGTTAGCCACTGTCAGCTGTTTCTTATGCATATAGGCGTGTTTGTTTTCCCCTGTTCCTCCCTGCAGACAGAGAGGGTGGAAGGAGTTAGGCATAGGGTGGCCAGGCACAAATGCGAGTTGTAGAGTGGGATGACAGATGGGAATCTTGGGACTTGTGGAGGAGAGAAATGAGCATAACATTCAGCAGCCGTTTCAGTGCATGAAACCCAGCTTCATGTCCTCCTCAGTCAGTTGCGCCATTCGATTAAGGGGCTTGGAACATGGGCGTGGCTCACTGGTGAATACTTGCTTTCCAATCCTCCCTCTGTGGGCACTCCACCCTTCTGCCCTTTTCTTTACCATAGGTTCATATTCCTTTCATATACGTACAGTGCAGCTCCCCAGAGGCGTGGCCAGCAGTGTCTAACAAGTGGGGGCTGAAGCTAATATAGCTGGGCTCTGACATTAACATCTGTAAATGCCCACACAGCCCTACTGATTGCGCATTTAGAGATTTTGGGTGGGCCTTGCCCACTCAGGCCCTACCCTGTCTACGCCAACACCCCCATGACTCCAAGCCCACCTACCGCGCCAACCCACTTCTCAAGAATCTGCCTCTCCCACTCCCGATCCATGTTCCTCACTCTTGCTGCACTGCAATTTTTATTTTAAAAGGGAATTGGGCACACATGGTACCCGCAGTCAGGATCTCTTAAAACAAACAAAAAACTCTGTCAGAACCCGAACTGTACTAAGTGCTAATACTGATAGGACTCATGCTGCTGGATGGGATATGCTGCTAGGACCCACACTGCTGGATGGGCTATGCTACTAGGACTCATGCTGCTGGATGGGCTATGCCACTAGGACCCATGCTGCTGGATGGGCTATGCCACTAGGACCCATGCTTCTGGATGGTCTATGCCACTAGGACCCATGCTGCTGGATGGGCTATGCCACTAGGACCCATGCTGCTGGATGGGCTATGCCACTAGGACCCATGCTGCTCGATGGGTTGTGCCACGAGGACCCATGCTGCTGGATGGGCTATGCTAATAGGACCCATGCTGCTGGATGGGCTATGCTACTAGGACCAATGCTGCTGGATGGGCTGTGCTACTAGGACCCATGCTGCCGGATGGGCTATGCTACTAGGACCCATGCTGCTGGATGAGCTATGCTGCTAGGACCCATGCTGCTGGATGGGCTATCACCCATGCTACTGGATGGGCTATGCCACTAGGACCCATGCTGCTGGAAGGGCTATGCCACTAAGACCCATGCTGCTGGATGGGCTATGCCACTAGGACCCATGCTGCTGGATGGGCTATGCCACTAGGACCCATGCTGCTGGATGGGCTATGGTACTAGGACCCATATTGCTGGATGGGCTATGCTTCTAGGACACATGCTGCTGGATGGGCTATGCCACTAAGACCCATGCTGCTCGATGGGCTATGCTACTAGGACCATGCTGCTGGATGGACTATGCTACTAGGACCCATTCTGCTGGATGGGCTATGCCACTAGGGCCCATGGTGCTGGATGGGCCATACCGCTAGGACCCATGCTGCTGGATGGGCTATGCTACTAGGACCCATGCTGCTGGATGGGCGTATGCTAATAGGACCCATGCTGCTGGATGGGCTATGCCACTAGGACCCATGGTGCTGGATGGGCCATGCCACTAGGACCCATGCTGCTCGATGGGCTCTGCTACTAGGACCCATGCTGCTGGATGGGCTATGCTACTAGGACCCATGGTGCTGGATGGGCTATGCCACTAGGACCCATGGTGCTGGATGGGCCATGCCACTAGGACCCATGCTGCTCGATGGGCTATGCTACTAGGACCCATGCTGCTGGATGGGCTATGCTACTGGACCCATGCTGCTGGATGGGCTATGATACTAGGACCCATGTTGCTGGATGGGCTATGGCGTTAATGGCCCTGTGTCCTCACTCAAGCACTCGTTACGCTCAGCCTACAAAGGCTTCTGCTGATGGGCCGTTAATGCCAAAGCCTGCCCCACAATGCCAGATGTAATGCAAAAATCATAGAAATAATAATGATAATAATAATAATAATAATAATAATAATAATAATAATAATAATAATAATAATAATAATAGCGATAAAACAGGTAAAAAAAAAGTAATGTACATTATTTATGTAGCATTGCAGGCCGAATTCCTCCTGCTTCAAAATGGGTTTGCAATTCTTGCCAAATGTTTAACCTTGGAGGAACCTACATGTCATATCCAGTAATAAATGACAACTCAAACGGGGGGCTGCCAAGCTCTGGCCGGAGGTTACCTAAGTCTTTTTCCAAGTGCCAAACACACTCACAACCAGATTTCAGTGTAAGATGGATCATTACGAACATGGTTCGTTCCAAAAAACACAGGCGTCAATCGAACAGTAAGGCCAATGCTATAAGGGACACATAAGGGCGTAAGAAAAGTAAAAAGGAGAGGCACTGAGGGTGAACTGATGAGGCAGAATGACACAGAAACAGAGGTAGAAAGTGAAATGGTATGTCAATAGGTTACATATAAGGGAGGGAGGTTAGGTCTGACCTTAACTAAGTGGGTACAGCATAGGCGATGGAAGTGCACACTTACAAGAATGCAAAGAAAATAAACTCGACTGGTTGTTCTCTCGCAGGATGCCATGGGACATGCTGGCATATAAAGAGCGAAGAGGCTGGCAGGACATTGTAGCCAGGCTGCAGCTGCCTGCAGCCTGCAGCCTGCAGTTTACTCAGCAAGATCACGAACCAAGGATGTTACATTATTCATTTCTTCTCACTACCTAGCATAGCCCATAGTTTATTCCATTAAAAGGAACAGCACTTCTTAAAACCCCTCTCTCTCATGCTCCGTCTATACCGCCTACCGTCCCCCTTTTGCACAGTAAGATGTCACATTACCTCTATCACTACCCATGTTTTGCCTAATTAATATGTTTCTAGTAGACATCCACCCCTTTTAGTGCCAACGCCCTTACAAATGTGCAGGCTCACATGTGGAATCTTATACAACTCCTAAGCACGTTTTTGAGGGTGCAATTTCGAAGTCCATCCATTTCAACACAGGCAAAACCAATGCATGTTTACATGCATAATGAATACGAATAACCTTTGAGATACACATGTGCTCAGTGCTCCTGCAACTGCAGCGTATCTCATTTATACACTGTAATATTTTTCATCCATATAGTCATAGATGTGTAAAAACAGCATTTCCTTAGGGAATCACACACCAAAAAGAAGCTGTAAGGCAAGACTGTGTTCCAGCTCTGATTAAAGGGAAGTCCAACGTCTGTAGGATCAAAGAGCTCTTGTCCCTTAGAAAATGCCTGAGTATTAAAGGAGGACAATACATTCCATTTATAGAGTGACATTCACTCGTTCATTCTACTGAAACCCAACCAAGGATCTGGCAATTTAGAGGAAAGTCATTTATTTTCGAGTGGCTCCTGTTTCAGGGCTTTGTGAAAGGCATCATTTAAGCAGTGCATCCATCACACAGAGCCCCTGACCTGTGAGGACTTTCACAGTGATGTGCCTGGATGTTATGAGAGGCGATGCATTGCTTTTAGTATTGATTTTGCAGGGCTGAGAGCACTGGCAGTCTGAAGGATTCCCAGCCAAGAACAGCCTGCAAGACTATTTACTAAAGCTCCTGTCAGAGATGGGGGCGGAGGGGCTCTTCTTGGTCCCGGTGTTTAAGGTGTAGCTTGCTCATGGCAAGAACATCAACTCTTAATTTAGCTAATAAGTGAGGAGTTATATATTTGTCCGTTGATTTGTATTACTTTGACACGCATCAACATATATAGATTTGAGCAAGTGGGGATATGCACTAATGCAGTCTGATGAATGGTTCAAAATCAGCATGTTTCTCTTGCTTATAATTCATTAAATGGATGGGATAACGTTTTTGTATTTGTAATGTGAGCATTGGATATTATGACATGTATCCATGTAGGGCATGTGAGAACGTAGCATATGTGTTTGATATGAGCTACATTTCAGATAACAGAGCAGCAGCACTAGGCCTTAGCCCCGATGCAGAAATGCTTTCTGCCTTAAAATTCCAAATACCTTCCTGTGACCAGCCCTTCTCGAATTATAGCTTCCCAACATTAAGAATTGGTGCAGAATTCAAACATTCTAAGTGCAGTGGTGTAAATATTGTCCCATATTTAGCACACGAATGCCTAAACACAAATACTCCACCAACAACCTTTTATTAAATAATAAATGGGTGAAAGTTAAGAGCTATATAGCACATCTTTCAATTAAATAAGGTTTATTTAGTAACACCGATTGAGATTACACAAAGTGCTGCATGGGAACACTTGATATATCCAAAACTGCAAGTCCCAAGAAGCACTTGTCCTGATGTTTCAATATACACTCAAGCAAGGAAATCCATAATTCCAGCATCAATATGCAGCTAACATGATCATGACCACACACAACATACACACTCACCCCCACTTCATACACATTTAAGCAAACACTCAAGCAAGGAAATACATAATTCCAGCAACAATATGCACACTTACCCGCACTACGTGCACCTACCAAATTACACTCAAGCAAGAAAACACATAATTCCAGCACCAATATTCCGACATCATTAGCATGACCTATGCGCTTAGTGTTCCAGGGAGTTAGAGATGATGCTTTCATCTGTTCAGTGTCACTCTCGCTTCTCACACACCAGCTCATACCTGACCTTAAAAATACTGGTGTTTTCAGATGTTCCCATCAACCAGGTCACTGTCTGTCCGATTTCTCACTCCCCCTTTCTACCTGCACCCTTTCGCCTTATTTCTTTTCTTACTAATTTTCTTATTATCACTCGTCCCACCAATGACCCCTCTATCTCCGTTATCTTCTTTTCCCTCCTTCCTCCCACTCTACTTCCTTGCCTCTTGATATTCTTCTGTTTCAATCTCTGTCTCGCTCTATAATAATGATAGTTACTCCTACTCTCTCCCACTCACTGTCACAATTACTATTTTGTCACTCCTACTATTTCTACTCCATACTTAATGTGCACTATCACCCTCTACTACTTCTCTTCTGCAGCCCTGTCTCACCGTACACTCAAACCAGACAGCGTAAACACTTTAAACATAAGCTCAAGCAAGAAATTACAAAATTCCAGCAAAAATATTCAGCCAGGATTAGCATGACCACATGCACATGCACACTAACCCCCACCGAATACATATTACAAACATACACTCCACCCCCACAACAAACACATTCAAACATACACTCAAGCAAGAAAATACATCATTCAGGAAACAATATTCAGCCAACATAAGCATGACTAAACAACATATGCACTAACCTCCACTGCGTACACATAACAAATAAACCTTTAACCCTCACAGCCTACACATTCCAACATACATTCAAGCAAAGAAAGGCAGAATTCCAGCAACATTATTCAGGCAGCATTATCATGACACCCACAAAACATATGCGCTGGCCATCATACCGTACACATCACAACAAACAAGTATGCAAGAAAATACATAATTTCAGGCGAAGAACTAAAAAAACATACATTTATAAAAAATGATAAGCTATATTAAAAAATGAATGATACGCAGCACATTCCTCTAAAACATAATGTTGAAAGTCAACAATATTGCCAAAAAAAATGATTCCCCTTATTGGTCAAGTTTATTA
The DNA here is from genome assembly GCF_040938575.1 of Ambystoma mexicanum. Lineage (NCBI taxonomy): Eukaryota > Metazoa > Chordata > Amphibia > Caudata > Ambystomatidae > Ambystoma > Ambystoma mexicanum. Next base: position 921,593,217 of record NC_090941.1, read on the forward strand.
ACAATTCCAGTAAATTTGACTCTTAATGTTGCATTGAAAAACAAAGTGTAGGCCATGTCCAACTGAAAATGTATACATACATCTATTTCCAGCTATGCAAGCTCTATTGATATTTTTATGAACTGACTTCGCGCATCCACATTTTATGTGCCGCCATACAAACAAACATAAGTTTAGTTTCAGGAAATAATCCTTGCTCGGAATAGGAGAGCAGTTTTAATGTAAAAAGAAAATTATGTTTCTCTTCTATAGCCAAGTTCATTCCCAACAACATGGATTAAAATGAAATTTTGTCAAGAATTTCTTGCCATTGGACACCTTGATAGCCGTGCCATGACACCTTCATTTCACCAAATGGTGAAACAGTTAGCACTCGGCGTAAGACAAAACACCAAGAAATCGCCAACACTTAACTATGTTCTTCACTACTTTAAAAAAACCTTTTAAATAACCACAAGCTAATGAAAAATACATATACAAATGCACGTATAGCTACAGATAAGTGATTATCAAAACAATTCATACAGAAGTACATGCAAAATAAATTATATTTGCATACACTTATACAGATCAGCACATGAAAAGTAAACTACAATAATTTGCATTTGATACAAAACAACATACATGCATGTATGCCTGTCCTCCAGTATGCATAATGTCCTGCTCAAATATTGTGTGCGTGTATATTGTTACAATGCTGCACCTATACATACACTCATGTGACTGGAATAACGCTGCAACACTATAAATATACACACACATGTAATGACCGGAATAAAATTGCAACACTACAAATAGCCATGCATGCATAATGCAAAATAGACTTACAATACAGATGTATACTAACATTTTCTTAAAAAGCCTTTCACAACTGAATATTCAAAAGTACACATTATACCTACATGCCACTTTTGCTTATATACTTACCTGGTGTTTCATTTTTGAAAATACTTCATTGTGAACTTCTTGATTTACAAGTGGCATGTGCAAATTGTTAATTGTTATTATTTCTCTGTATTTGTAGTTCCATTGTACAGCGCCTTGGTGTAAGGTGCTCAATAAATAAATAAATAAATAAATCACTCAAATAATTAGCAACTGAGCATGCATAATGTACACACGGCCACCTGGTCAAACCTCCTCCATCCTCTCTGAGTGGGCTGACCTCTCCTCCTCACTCCTGGCCTCAACCACTTATCTGCTCCTTCTTGGAGACTTCAACATCCACCTGGATGCCCCCTGTCCTCTTTCTGGACTCTTTTGTGGCCTCTGTGACTCTCTCTCACTCACTATTCTCCCCTCTGGCCCAACTGACTCTGCAGGGCACACTCTGGATGTTCTGATCTCTTCGGACCTTCCCCTCTCTGTCCCTCTCCCCACTCCTCTGTCCTGGAGTGATCACTTTCACCTCTCCTCTCACTTCACCCTCCCTAACCCTCAGGCCAAGCCACTTCCATCACTGCCACCCACTCAGTGCTATGTGGATGACACCCAGCTCATTTTCAGGCTACCCTCTGACTCCTCCACTCCTTCCCTCATCTCTGACTGTCTGTCTGCTATCCAGGAGTGGTATGCCGCCAATGACCTCTGCCTTAATGCCAGTAAGAATGAGATTCTCCTCATTGGCATATCTGCTCCTTTCTTTCCTGTAGCACTCTTGCTGGCCTCTCTTGGCCCTCTTCCTGCTCCCACCTGCAAGGCTAAAAACCTCGGGGTCATCTTCGACTCCACACTCTCCTTCTCCCCTCACATCTCTGACATCTCTAAGAAGTCACACTACTAGCTGCAGCTCCTCAGAGGTATTCTTCTTTTCCTCTCCTTCCCCCAGAATCTCACTGTCTCCAGAGCTCGGGTTCTCTCTAGGCTGGACTATTGTGACAGCCTCTTTCTAAATCTGGCTGCTTCCACTCTCCGCCCCCTGCAACTGATCCAGAACAGGACTGTGAGACTTGTCCTTGGCCTCAAGCCCAGGGATCGTATCTCTCCAAGACTGAAATCTCTGCACTGGCTCCAAGTGGCTGCGAGAATTAAGTTCAAAACCCTCTGCATCATCCACAAGGCTTTCTGGGGTCTGTGGCCGCAGTACCTTCAACCCTCTCTCCGTAAATATCTTCCTTCTCGATCTCTATGCTCATCTGCCTCCAACTCCCTCAGAGTCAGTCGCTTCTCTAAGCAACAAGTTGGTGGTAGATCTGTTTCTTCAGCTGGGGTCTCCCTCTGGAATAGCCTCCCTGCCTCCCTTAAACTTGAGGAGAACCATCTCCCGTTCCAGAAGCACCTCAAAACTTTTCGCTTTGCTTCTGCTTTTTCTCCTCCGCGCCTCTGCTGACCTCATGGGTGTTATTGGAACTGCACCAGCTACCTGGATATGCTCTGATCTCGGACCCATGTCTCTCCTCCACCAGCGTCACACACCTGCACTGCCCACCTGACAAACCCCACACTTGGGGACTGTTTCTGTATCCCTACAGTCCCCCTACCAGCCCTTGACACCTGATGTCTGGATTTAGCCATGCACTTGCCACATGATGGCTGTTACTATCTATTCCCATGTACTGCACTGTCCCTGCCCCCTTCCCTCGCACTTGCGTGATCTGAATGACACCTGGCCTAGTAGGATTGTTGTCTGTTCCTCCCTTTGTTCCCCTCCCTTGCCTTGTCGCACCTTGAAACACTTGTGTATAGGCACGTTATAAATGCCATATCATATCATATCATACATCAACAAATCAGCATTCAGAAACACTTCTCTGAACTTAGGTGACAACAAACACACGTGCTGTTTGTGCTTTAGGAGGCCCAAACACACAACTCATTTAACCATGCACACTCTCAAGCCGATTCATGGAATAATTAGCGCGGCGCAAGTGGGCAAAAACGTGCGAATCGCAGTGGAATAGCGAAAATCGCAGTGCAATTGCGAAAATCGCACGAAAAGCAGCGCACGTCGATTCATGGAAGGCCGTGCGCGAGAAAACCAGCGGATGTGCGATAAAAAAGTGCGCGGCGCACGTTGGCGCACAGGCCATCTAACAGCGTGCGCCAGGTCACAGCGAAAATCGCACAGGCCACAGCGAAATTCGCACATAGCGCGGCGCACGCAACAAAAGTAGGCGGATCACGGGCGTACCACTCGGAATGGGGAACAACTTGCCAAAACGTGGGCGTCTCGGGGGAAGTACAGGGCACAAGTGCGCGGAACGCCCACACGCTCGCCTACAACACGTATTCATGGAATAGAATAGGGCAAAAAAGCGCACGCTCAAACCAGCGCACAGGCACAAACACGACCGCCACAAGAAAGCAGGCGGTAGCGTCTCTGCGGCTGTAAGAAATGTGCGGCAAAAGGTGCGTCAACAAATAGCACCTATATACTGCCATGATGAATGTCCCATACTGTGGCCCTCCAGGAAAAATGACGTGCAAAGGGGTACCCACAAACACGGACACCCGCTGACAAAAAATACATGTGCGTGTATATCGGGGTGCGCGGGAAGTCTAACACGCGATTTCAGCAGGGTACGTGCATCACAGGGGTTCGCGTGAAGTTATTCACGCGATCGGGCCTGGGGGAGCGGGCTACGTGTATTTCAGGGGTTCGCGTGAAGTTTCACACGCGATAGGGTCTGGGGTAGCGGGCTACGTGTATTTCAGGGGTTCGCGTGAAGTTTCACACGCGATCGGGTCTGGGGGAGCGGGCTATGTGTATTACAGGGGTTCGCGTGAAGTTCCTCACGCGATCGGGCCTGGGGGAGCGGGCTACGTGTATTTCAGGGGTTCGCATGAAGTTTCACACGCGATCGGGCCTGGGGGAGCGGGCTACGTGTATTTCAGGGGTTCGCGTGAAGTTTCACACGCGATCGGGTCTGGGGGAGCGGGCTACGTGTATTTCAGGGGTTCGCGTGAAGTTTCACACGCGATCGGGTCTGGGGGAGTGGGCTACGTGTATTACAGGGGTTCGCGTGAAGTTCCTCACGCGATCGGGCCTGGGGGAGCGTGCTACGTGTATTTCAGGGGTTCGCGTGAAGTTTCACACGCGATCGGGTCTGGGGTAGCGGGCTACGTGTATTTCAGGGGTTCGCGTGAAGTTTCACACGCGATCGGGTCTGGGGGAGCGGTCTACGTGTATTACAGGGGTTCGCGTGAAGTTCCTCACGCGATCGGGCCTGGGGGAGCGTGCTACGTGTATTTCAGGGGTTCGCGTGAAGTTTCACACGCGATCGGGCCTGGGGGAGCGGGCTACGTGTATTTCAGGGGTTCGCGTGAAGTTTCACACGCGATCGGGTCTGGGGTAGCGGGCTACGTGTATTTCAGGGGTTCGCGTGAAGTTTCACACGCGATCGGGTCTGGGGGAGCGGGCTACGTGTATTACAGGGGTTCGCGTGAAGGTCCTCACGCGATCGGGCCTGGGGGAGCGTGCTACGTGTATTTCAGGGGTTCGCGTGAAGTTTCACACGCGATCGGGCCTGGGCAAGCGGGCTACATGTATTACAGGGGTTCGCGTGAAGTCCCTCACGCGATCGGGCCTGGGGTAGCGGGCTACGTGTATTACAGGGGTTCGCGTGAAGTTCCTCACGCGATCGGGCCTGGGGGAGCGGGCTACGTGTATTCCAGGGGTGCGCGTGAAGTTCCACACGCGAATAGCCTGGGCGTGTGTATTTCAGGGGTGCGCGGGAAGTTCCACATGTGATTTGACAGTGTGGGTCCTCCCAGGTGTACCCTGTACACCCTCCACGGCCCCTGCAGGCAGCCCACACCACAGGGGACTACCCTGCATCCCTGGTCATGTCCCGCAGGCAGCCCACCCACCATGGGCATGCCCCCCAGCAAAGGCACATGTCTCCTTGAACTAATGAACACCAACTCATGTCCCCTTGCACCCGCACCCGCACCCCCCAGCACTGTGGGGCACCTGCCAGCAGGCCCCCACCCATGTCCAACTCATGTCCCCCACCACCCCCACCCCCCAGCACTGTGGGGCACCTGCCAGCAGGCCCCCACCCATGTCCAACTCATGTCTCCCACCACCCCCACCCCCCAGCCACCAGGGTCACCCTCCACCAGGCCCCCACTCATGTGTCCCACCACCCCAACCCCCCAGCCACCAGGGGCACCCTCCACCAGGCCCCCACTCATGTCTCCCACCACCCCCAAACCCCAGCAGTGCAGGGTCACCCTCCACCAGGCCCCCACTCATGTCTCCCACCACCCCCAAACCCCAGCAGTGCAGGGTCACCCTCCACCAGGCCCCCACTCATGTCACCCACCACCCCCACACCCCAGCAGTGCAGGGGCAGCCTCCACCAGGCCCCCACTCATGTCACCCACCACCCCCACACCCCAGCAGTGCAGGGGCAGCCTCCACCAGGCCCCCACTCATGTCACCCACCACCCCCACCCCCCAGCCACCAGGGGCACCCTCCACCAGGCCCCCACTCATGTCACCCACCACCCCCACACCCCAGCAGTGCAGGGGCAGCCTCCACCAGGCCCCCACTCATGTCACCCACCACCCCCACACCCCAGCCACCAGGGGCACCCTCCACCAGGCCCCCACTCATGTCACCCACCACCCCCACACCCCAGCAGTGCAGGGGCAGCCTCCACCAGGCCCCCACTCATGTCACCCACCACCCCCACACCCCAGCAGTGCAGGGGCAGCCTCCACCAGGCCCCCACTCATGTCACCCACCACCCCCACCCCCCAGCCACCAGGGGCACCCTCCACCAGGCCCCCACTCATGTCTCCCACCACCCCCACACCCCAGCCACCAGGGGCACCCTCCACCAGGCCCCCACTCATGTCTCCCACCACCCCCACACCCCAGCCACCAGGGGCACCCTCCACCAGGCCCCCACTCATGTCACCCACCACCCCCACACCCCAGCAGTGCAGGGTCACCCTCCACCAGGCCCCCACTCATGTCTCCCACCACCCCCAACCCCCAGCACTGTGGGGCACCTGCCAGCAGGCCCCCACCCATGTCCAATCCATGCCCCCCTGCACCTGGGTCCCAACATTCCCCAATCATGTCCGTAATGCCTATCCTCCCCTGCCAAAAGGCCCAACCAACTATCACACCCACCCACATATCAAAGGCAATTACATGTTACACCCCCAATTCAAATAATGCAATTGAACACATGTCTGTCACACACAATGGCTGCAAGTGAATGACAAAACACCCAACATGACATGCCTGAAAGCAATGAGATGATACGACACATTGAAGAATTTAAAAAAATATGTATTGAACAGCAAGTAGAATGGAAATGAAATAAGAAAAAACACAAAGCAAATCAAACAAAACAAGATGAATGTCCAAGAAAACAATCTGAAAAATTAAAATAAGCCAATGAAGAACCATGAAGAAGATCATCCTGGGTCCATGAGCCCAACCAAATTAAACCTAACTATGACTACTAACTAAAAACTGAACTATATACAAAAAAGTGGTGCATTGTCCAATCGCAACCAAAAAAAAATCAAAAAAACAAAGGAAACCTAACCCTAACTATACAACTATATACAAAGGCAGCGGGCTATTCGGACGGCTCACTGGTTGTTGTCATGGGCCAGGGCATCATCGAACTCCTGGTCAATGGCTTGGAGGCGGGCATGTTCCCTGGCCCCGAGGTTCCGCAAGGATAACGCAGTGTCAAGCTCAAACTCCCTGCGAAGACCCTCGAGGCACTCAGCCCGCCTCAGCGCCCTCCGCATGGAGTCCTCCGCCCTGACCATCGTGAGCCGTTCCTCCTCTGCCCGCTGCCGCTCCGCACCTATCCGCTGGCACAACCGCTCCCACACGGAAGCCACTCCCATTCCAGGGTTCTCCTGCCCTCCGGCCGATGCCTGCACCCCTGATGTTGATGGCCCCGAGCCATGATGCCTCCCACGTTGAGCCTGCTGCTGCCTCCAACGCAACTGCCTGTGCCAGCACGACGGCATCCAGGCTGATGGAAACCACCAACGCCGTCGTGCACGTGCCCTGCCCGATGATGCCGTCACATCCTCCATCTGCTGGGGTCCAGTTGCTGTGGTGTCCACCCTTGCTGGATCTCTGACTCCCGACTGTGGAAGGGATGGGATCCCCACCGAGCTGGCTGCATTGGTCGGGGCAGGTCCACAGGGGGCCCTGGTGGCATCTGGGCTGGAAGACGGCAAGGAGAACGACTGGTGGATAGCCTGCACAGAGGCGGAGAGGGCCGCCACATTGGCCAACACATGCAGGAAACCCCCGAACATGGCCGATCCCAATTGGGCCACGTTGGCACGGTGCACTTCGTGATGACGTGCGTGCTCCTCCCGGGAAGCACGCACGGCATCACGAATCACAGCCGTGCGCATCGCGACCCCAATCAGGACCTTCTCCGCACGGCCAGGGGTTCCCACGTCCGCAGGTGGAGGGGAGTCAGGTGACATGGACATCCCCTCTACCTGCGGACAGGCCTGGGACGGGGCATCCCTGCTGGTGCATGGTGGTGCACTCACAGGGTCAGGGACAGCGACATGCACAGGCCCCTCCACGGTGACCTGTGCTGCCTCCTGCCCCTGGCCCTGGACTGCACCACTTGCACCAGCAGGGATGCCCCCACCAGGCCCCATGTGTGCCCCAGTGGCAGCCTCCTCCTCCTCTGTGCAAACCACCAACCTGGATGGCTCCTCACCGTCTCCCACCGTAGCAGGCCCCTGTGGGGGCTCACCCACCCCTTCCGCTGCAGCCGTGGGGGCATCCCTGCCGCCTTGCTCCACAGCACCGTCTCCGCCCTCTTCTTCACTAGCCGCTGCGTAGAGGGAGACAAAGAACACAAGCATCAGGGCACTGTACAATGGTCCCCTAGACAGGAAGCAATAGCAGATGAGCACCACTGTCAAAGTACACTTCCATCATGTCCCTCCACAACACATGGGTCAGTCCAGGCAAAACACACACAGTAACAGGCATGGTGCATGCCATGGACATTTCCATGCATGTCCAATGGACTCTTGAAACATTCAATGATATGTAACTCACATGCATCATGGCTCATGCCTATCACATGCACACACTTCACCTCAGTCACATCCATCTGGCCCCAAACACACCAAACACAGCGGATACAAGGGTAATTTGGCTGCTTTACTGAATCTGTGCATTGTCACACACATGTGTCATGCATCCATGGCATGCACAAGTCACAGACACGCAGGTCAGGCACACAGACATGGCTACCATATATGTACCTGGCATCAGCACCCATCCCTCACCCCCACCCATGTCCAGGTACAGAGACTGGCATGCTCTCATGTTCAAAATCTGCATAGGGCTCCCCATGCGGCATTTCAACACATGCAACAACCATGTGCATCACACATCACTGGTCGCACATGCATTACCATGATGTCCCTGCACACATACATGCATACATGGCCTATGGCACACATACAGGCAAGTATCATAGAACCAGCACACTGCAACATGCCCTGTCTCACACAGTAATGCATGGACACTTACCGCTCAACTCCAGACGGGCCTCCCTCTCAAGGATCTGGGCGTGGAGCGCTGGGCGTACGGGTTCCAGGACCCTCATCTGGATGGAACTCATGCGGCCCCGGCCCCCCTCCACGAGGCGCCGGGCCTTCACAAGGGTCCTGGACCTCAAGTCCTCCCAGCGCTTCTTGATCTTCAGGACGTCATGGGTTGCCACCCCCTCCGCGTTGATGGCAACTACACAGTCGGCCCAGATCCTCTGCCGTCCTTCCTTGCTGGCGCGGGACGATCCAAAGAGGGCATCATACTGCCCCAGGACATGCTCCACCAGGACACCAACTTCGGTGACAGTGAAGCTGGTGCCCCTCTGCCCCTCTGGCCTGGGGTTGCCACTGGTGCCAGATGTGGAAGTGCCCGACATGGCAACCCCAGAGGCAGGTGTGGGTGGGCAACTGGGTCCTGGGGCTGGGCTGTGGAGCGATGTAATCCCAGTCGGGAGTCTTCAGTTCCAGCAGGGGTGGACACAGCAACTGGACCCCTGCAGATGGCTGATGTGCAGGCACCAAATGGCAGGGCACGGTGGCAGCAGGCAGGCAGGCAGCAGCAGATGGCACGTGGGAGGCTGCTCGGGGCACTGGGGGGCAGTAACTCGGCCTTCTGGGCAGGAGCGTGGTCTTCCGTGTGTTTTCGCGTGGCCAGCTTGATACAGAGTGATTTGGCACGTGAAAATCCTGCACGTCAGCGTGAAATCCGAGGAAAGGCCCTTAGCGCGTAAGCGCGTCAGCACGCATACGCGATTCTATTGGACCAGGGTCCCTCAGCGCGTAAGCGCGTCTGTGACGTGACCCGCACGGGTGTTCCCCACTCAGCACGTGATGACGGGGCACACGTGGAGATACTGCACGTCAGAGTGTCATCGCGTGTAATTGGACAAAAGTGCGCGTACACGCGATTGGCCTATGTACGTGTATTTAATGGGTGCGCGGGCACTTACACACGCAAGTACGTCAGCGAACCTGTATCCCGTGGTGCGTGTGAATTTCCACACGCTATTGGACTGGGAACTGGATTCCAGGGGTGCGCGGGTCACACGCTGTATCCCGTGGTGCGTGTGAATTTCCACATGCTATTGGACTGGGAACTGGATTCCAGGGGTGCGCGGGTCACACGCTGTATCCCGTGGTGCATGTGAATTTCCACACGCTATTGGACTGGGAACTGGATTCCAGGGGTGCGCGGGTCACACGCTCGCCTAGAACACGCGCAAAGCATAAATTTGCGGACTTCAACAATAACAAGCTCAGACGCCAGGATGAACATACCGTTCCTAGCAGCAGTGGCAGTGGGCTACCAAAGGAGGAGGAGGAGGATAGTCAGGGCCAGAATATTCACACCCAGAACCAGCCTTTTCGGGATGCCTGATGACCAGGTGTATGGGAGGTACAGGTTTCCACCACACATTATACTGGACCTGGTGAGTGAGTGGGAGGATGACCTCACATCACCCACCATGTGCTCCCAAGCACTCAGCCCCCTGGAGAAGGTCCTCAATGTACTGCACTTCTTAGCCACTGGATCATTTCAGCGGACAAGTGCCATAGTGGGTGGGGTGTCACAGGCCACCCAGTCACGCTGCCTACACCAGGTCTTGAACATCATGACTGCACGCCCATCAGTCCGCAGGCACATATACCTGCCCAGAACACCTGCAGAAAGGCATGCTGCCTCCCTGGATTTTTACGCTGTGGCACGATTCCCCAAAGTGCTAGGTGCCATCGACTGCACCCATGTGGCTCTACGTCCCCCCAGGGCATCTGAGCACATCTATAGGAACCGCAAGCACTGGCATTCCATCAACGTGCAGGTAGCATGTAATGCCAAGGGAATCATCACCTCAGTATATGCCAACTATCCCGGCTCCACCCACGACAGCTTCATTTACCGAATGTCCACCCTAAGCCGGGACCTAGAAGCTGGGCAGCATGGCGATACATGGCTGCTTGGTGAGTATGTATGCCACTGCACATGCATGCATGTTGGATACTGAGCAAGGTCACAACCCCAACAATGATACCAATCACCACCTCCACAGGGGACAGTGCCTACCCTCTCAGCCCCCACATGATGACGCCAATTCGGAACCCCACCACGCCACCCCAGGTAAGATATAACACAGCCCACATTACAACCAGGGGCATAGTGGAGCGCACATTCGGAGTGCTAAAGTCACGCTTTCGCTCCCTTGACCGTTTTGGCGGGCAGCTGTTATACGCTCCCCCAGTAGTGTGCAGGATCATAGTGGCAGCATGTGTCCTGCACAATGTTGCAACACGCCGGGGCCTGGCCGTGGACATGGTGGTGGCCCCACATCCCCAACCGCATGCACAGCCGCTGCGCATGGGAGGGGAAAGGGCACGGGGGGAGGCAGCCCGTACACAGCTAGTGGCTAATTACTTCACATAGAAATCACACCCCTGTGGAGTGCACACTGCCCTGGCACATTCCATCTGACAATCAATGATGACTCAACCTGACACTGATCCTGAATGTCTGGAGAATGAACCGGGAATACCATGTCAGCCTGAGATTGTTCACCTGGAAGTGTCACAATGTGTGCATCCCTACCCACACAGACACCACCAATGCAGTTTTGTGAAGTTACACATTGAAGCAGCTAAAATGAATACCCACTTGCAAAATGCAACAAGAGGACAGTGCCATGTCAGCCAACCCAACCCCAGCACCGCCACACGACACACCGTGCCATGTCATGCTAATTGCAGGTAAACAAAGTAATCCCCACAACATGACATCAGTCTCACTCTGTACAGTGGCACTATTAGAAACCTGCAACACCTGAAATGCTCACAGCAATGCCGGACCAACAACATACTTGAGCACGTAGTACCATTAACATGACATCACAAATGTTACATATTAGTAGTCTCACCACCTGGAAATGTCTGCACTCCCACCACTACCAACGGTGCAGTGTTGTCGCCATGTAGAGTTGTAGGTGCACTGCTGCCAACATGGACCCCATCTCCAGACTAGAGGTCCTTGTGTGGACATGAGGAAGGGACCTGCAAATTGGGAGGTAGACACAGAAGAAGAGTTACACATCAATGCAACATGCAGTGTACAACACAACAGCAATATGCACTAGGAATGTATACACAGTATTGACTACAGACTGCCCACACAGCTCATGGGAGTCCAACGTCACTGTGTAATTCACTGTCACTTGGGCACACCCTTTGCAAGCCCATGGAAACGGGAAGCAGGAGGGGTGTGTGTGACTCAAACCCAAGCATCTGAACCAAATACATTACAAGCCTGCTTGTGCCCAGCCACAATGCAGCGTATGCCCACAGGAACCACGGAAGCCAACAGATCGTCCCAAAAAAATTGGGAATAAAAGAAATCAAAATAAAAATAAAAATAAGAAACAATCAAAAATGGCCATTGATGGGCCCGGGGGGTTTGGGGAGGCCACCCAGGAGGTCCGAGGACAGGATGCACACCAGAACCCACCTGCGTGGATCCTGGGAAGATAAAACACCTCCAACCTCCATGGGCTCCTGGCCCACACGGCTACCCTATTGTGGGAGTATCACTGCTGTCGCTATTATCATCCTGTGCAGCTGCATCCGGAGGTGGTTGCACTATGGGAGGCAGCCCACGCAAGGCCCTAGTCTGCTCCTCCATGGCTGCAAGCATGCGGGTGTGGTAGGTCTGGTTCTGGAGGATGAGTGTGCGGAGGTCCCCATGCAACAACTCACGGGATGCCCGGACCTCCACCCTCGTTGCCTGCATCTCAGCTGAGAGCGTACGGGTGAGACGCTCCAGCTGCTGTTCTGTCCTTTGGTGTGTTGAAGCCTCAAGCTCAACAAGAGTCGTCCTGAGGTGAAGGAGCTCCTGCCTCAGGGCTTCCCTGTGGCCCTGGGACTCAATGGAGATGGCCTCCTGCAGAGTCGCCAGTGCCGCCCGCCTGTCCCTGTTGGACCCCAACATGTCCTCCCTGTGTGACTGGCAGATGGAGTCGGTTACCTGCTCTAGTCGCTCCATCAGCCTTTCTGGGGGGACAATGGAAGTGGCCACCCTATCCATGGCCTGAGCCATCATCTCGGATTATGCAGCCTGTTGGGTTGCCATACCGTAAATGGATTGCTCCCATGCGGTATTGCCGGGTGGCGTACGGCCACCACGTCGGCGGGCACCACACCTGTCTGGGGCAAGGCGAACTGCGCCTTGCTGTGCCGGCACTGCCTGAGGCTGCAGGACTGCATTCCCCCTCTGATCTGCTGGCCCAGGAACAGGATCAGATGTCGCGGAGTGTGACCCTGCATCCGTAACCACCGAAGGCGTAGCTGCCAACACTGACATCCCCATGGAGGGTTCTGACCCTGGTGCAGGTGGGTGAGACAGAACAGAATCCCTCCCTGGAACACTCACCTGCGACGGCACGTAGGTCTCATCCGAATCAACACCTGAGTACAGCTCGGGGGAGGTGCAGCCAGAGACACCCCTTGAGAGCACGACCTGCAGCACTTGTGGGTTCTCCCCCACCACCACACCACGTCCCTCACTGGTGGTTGGTCGGCCCTCGGACCCCTCCTGGGTCTGCACCATCTCCACAACCCCAGCAGTATCAGGTGCGTCTTCCCCTGCAAAGACATGAAAACAAAGAAATGGAAACAGGCATTAGCACCATGGCACACATTGAGGGCTGAGAAGCAAGAGAACCAGTACTTGATTGACACATGTCCCACATGACTAAAACCCTCCCATGTATGCACCCTCACTGCGTATGAAGTGCAGGCAAATGGCACACACTGATGACACCAAGATGGAAGATGAAGACATTTTCTGCATGCTGCCTGGCAGTGGCATCACACATTGGCCTGTGATTGGCAGGTGAAACACACATGCCATCACACAGATGGCATGTACCATTGCTATTGAGTGAAGATGGAGAGGAGGGCAGCACCTATTCATTCAGTCCAGTTCCCGCATGTAATTGCTTTTCTAATTCTAACAGGTCAGATTTTTCACCTGGAGCTGCCAGTCTGAAATGGTCCAATTGCACAGGGACATGTGTGTACAAATGATATCCAGGTAACAAAGTCACTCCACTTTACCATACCCATGTCAGACATGTGACTAGTGGACAGCGACATGCCTAGTGAAAGTGGTGGAATGCAAACAAACTGACTGAATGAACTGTGAAAAAGAAGCAAATATATTGTGGCAAGGTGACACTTCAAGGGCAACTGGCGTGCAGTTGGGCTAGATGTCTACTGTTGGCAGAAGGGATACTGCTATGGCCAAATGCAGCTGCGCAGGAAGGATTGCATGAAGCACATGGCTGACCCATACGACTCAGGTGCACACACGCTCACCTGGCACCCAAACAGAAGCCCTCACACACACACCATGCACATGGATGACACACACATGCATGTGCACTCACCGGACAATGCCTCGTAATCAGCCAGATCTTCCACGCCTTGGATCTGTTCCTCCGTGACGTAGGTCCCAGCGACTGACTCATGTGGAGTGAGTTCCATGTCTACTACTGGAGACCCACCTCCAGTCACTAGAGTTGCGGCATGACTTGAGGCCAGCTTACTCTTTGCCCTGCGCTTTAGGTCATTCCAGCGCTTATAGCAATCATTGGCTGTGCGCCTCACGATTCCAAGGGCACTTACGATGTCCGCAACGGTCTGCCAGTGTGCCTGGCGTTGTGCAGGTGTGGTCTTGGATCCTGCAACAATGACCATCTCGTTGTCATGTCCGGACACATACTCGACAAGTGCATTCAGTTCGTCATCCGTGAAGCTGGGCTTCCTGGACGGGCCGGACTGTGTAGCCGTGTCTGGGGCATCAGCCTGTGCCGGACGAGCACTCTTCCTCTTCCGCTTGGAAGGTGGTGGTGATCCTGAGTGTCCTGCGCCGCTCTGGACACTAGGGGCAGGAGCCCTGGTGGACTCTGTATGAGGAGTGTGGGATTGCACACTCACCATGGGAGTTGGTGCAGGCATTGGCTCTAGTGTGATGGTGTCAGGGGGAATGTCAGCAGCATGGACTAGGACCGACACTGTCGTGGCTGGGTGTGTGAGGGCTGGGGTGGATGGAGCCGCAGCTGCCCCTGCAGCCTCTCCGCCCTGCCTCCTTGGTGCAGCAGATGACCTTGCTGCCCCAGATCCACGTGGCATGATGGCATCAACGTGCACCAGCGCACGTGTCGTAGCCCTGCTGACCTGGAAGTCAGCCATGGAGTCAGCCAGGTCTGGTGCCACAATGGGCTGGTCCAATAAGGGCTGAGCATGGATGGTGTCAGCCACATCAGCCTCAATGGGAGGGGGGGAGGGGGGGATTATGGGTGCCCGTGACTGGTCCTCCACACATGGGGGACAGGCTCACCCTGCAAGTTACGACCACGTCCCCTACCGGATCCACCACGGCCACCACTTGTGGCTCTTCCACCTTTGCCACCCTTATGGAATCCTCGCCTCCCAGCCATGGCACTGATGTTAATGTGCGTATGGGAGTGGATGTAGACTATAGTCCTGGGCAATTGGGGGTCAAAGGGGTTGGGTACCAGACGGTAATTGTACCCTAGTGCTCTAGCAAGGCTGAATGTAACCCCTGGGGAAAGATGACGGGTCACGCAACGCACAGGAGGCCCAAAAAAGGGAGATGACGTGCACGCAACCCCTCCTAGACCACGTGTGCAGAAAGAAAAACCTGCACTACGCTGTGGCACCCAGAAACACAAGAATGAACGTATGCGTGTCACACGCAGCCTAGAATGACCTCTGAAGGGGTAGTCTACACACGGGGCAAGCACAGATGTTAGATACGTGCGTGACTCACCGTCTGCCTGGTAAACGAGCGTGTAAAAGGAGCACGATTGGTTGGCAACACCACCGCCAAAAGAAGATTTGTACGCTGTCTGAGGAGACAGGACAACTCTAGAAGGGAACACTGTTTGAGGGAACAGGCCCAGGTAAACCAGTAAAAGAGAAAAAAGAGAAAAAGCTGTCAGAGGTAACAGGGAATACGAACTTGAAACGCCGTGAAGTAAATTGCGTGTGAAACGACAAGAAGTACAGAATTCACCCACTCGCTCTCCACGAAAAGCACGTACAAGGATAACGTGTTCTACACATACCTTTTATACAGGCCCACACGTCCAGCGTCACTTACGCGACGTGTACGCGCTAGGGCCATTTCCACCTATTACATGCTTTGTCACTTCTGCGTGTAGGGCCATTTCCACCAATCACACGCTTTGTCACTTCTGCGTGTAGGGCCATTTCCACCAATCACACGCTTTGTCACTTCTGCGTGTAGGGCCATTTCCACCAATCACACGCGATTACACTCTGACGTGCAGTCTTTCCACGTGTGCTCTGTCATCACGTGCTGTGTGGGAAACACCTGTGCGGGTCACGTCACAGACGCGCTTACGCGCTGAGGGCCTTTCCTCAGTACCAAGCTGGCCACGCGTACGCACACGGAATACCACGCTCCTTCCCGGAAGGCAGAACTACTGCCCCCCAGAGCCCGAGCACGCTCCCAC
This sequence comes from Ambystoma mexicanum, assembly GCF_040938575.1. NCBI lineage: Eukaryota > Metazoa > Chordata > Amphibia > Caudata > Ambystomatidae > Ambystoma > Ambystoma mexicanum. The sequence goes on from NC_090941.1 coordinate 921,609,276, forward strand.
CTGCTGCTGCCTGACTGCCTGCTGCCCCTGCACTGCTGGGGGGTTGGGGTTATAGGGGACATTTGTGGGGGCCTGGTGGAGGGTGCACCTGCACTGCTGGGGGGTGGGGTGATAGGGGACATGAGTGGGGGCCTGGTGGAGGGTGCCCCTGCACTGCTGGGGGGTGGGGGTGATAGGGGACATGAGTGGGGGCCTGGTGGAGGCTGCCCCTGCACTGCTGGGGGGTGGGGGTGGTGGGTGACATGGGTTGGGGCCTGCTGGCAGGTGCCCCACAGTGCTGGGGGGTGGGGGTGATAGGGGACATGAGTGGGGGCCTGGTGGAGGCTTCCCCTGGTGGCTGGGGGGTGGGGTGGTGGTAGACATGGGTGGGAGCCTGGTGGAGGGTGCCCCTGGTGGCTGGGGGGTGGGGGCGCAGGGGGACATGAGCAGGTGTGCAGGGTAGTCCCCTGTTTTGTGGGCTGCCTGCAGGGGCCGTGGAGGGTGTACAGGGAACACCTGTGAGGACCCACCCAGCCTAATCGCGTGTGTAACTTCATACGCACCCCTGTAATACACGTACCCAGCCAAATCGCGTGTGATGATTCCCGCGCACCCCTGTAATACACGTACCTGGCCAAATCGCATGTGATAATTCCAGCGCACCCCTGTAATACACGTACCCAGCCAAATCGCGTGTAAAACTTCCCGTGTACCCCTGTAATACACGTACCCAGCCAAATCGCGTGTGATAATTCCCGCGTACCCCTGTAATACACGTGCCCTGGCTAATTGCGTGTAAAACTTCACGCGTACCCCTCTAATACACGTACCCTGGCCAATCGCATGTTAAACTTCCCGCGTACCCCTCTAATACACGTACCCTGGCCAATTGCGTGTTAAACTTCCCGCATACCCCTGTAATACACGTACCCTGGCTAATCGCGTGTAAAACTTCCCGCGTACCCCTGATATGAACGTTACCCGCTTTGCGTTCCTTGTTTGGCAGCCCTGTAAACTGGTCCAGGGTTAGCGCAGCCCTTTGCGATGATTTAGCGATTTTGATGGCTTTTCCTTGCGCGAGGGCGTTCTTGGGGGCGTTACTGGCGCTGCTGCAGGGTCGCTGCGATACTCTGCGCCACGGCTGGTTTGGGAGCCTAAAATCCATGAATACGCTGTGCGCGGAAATCGGTTTTAGCGCACGTGCCTGGCGCAGACAATCGCACGCGGACACTCTGCACCAGCCGCTTGCGACACTTTTCTGCGAAATTCTATGAATTACCCTGTAAAAGTATTAGACACTTACATTGAGGACAGTGACCAGTGTGGATATCAAGTAAGTACCCTTTACAATCTTATATACATTTTCATAATAATGTTACACTTGTCATTTTTAAACTTATACTTTAAAATAAATACAACATTTATAACTAAATTACATTTTTCACAAAACACAATACCCAATTCTCTAGTTAAATATAAAAAAGAAAAATAATTAAAAAATAATACACATGGCCCTTTAATAAACACATTGTCCTTTGTTTATAAATTCAGCTGGAAAACACAAGCAAAAGAAAGCAGTAAAAGAAAAGAAATCCAAGGAAAACACAACAAACATTCCTACAAAAAGGAACACACAAAGTAACATAAAATTACACACATTACTAGCCAATAACATGTTGAAATAGACATTACCACTAATGACATTACAAATATACCAACGATTGGTAATGTCACAGACACAGTAGTCAAAGATATATTTTCAAAAGAACAACTTACATCAGAAACAATAATATTTATTGCACTGGTTGAAGTCTTACCATCTATTTCCAGTCCTTTAAAACATGTAAAACAAACAACTGAAAATAGTAAAATACTTTGCAATGCTCCCAATGTTACCACTGATGCTACATGTACCACATCTCGTTAATTACATTTATAACATCAGCAAAACAACAACAACTTAAATCTTCTTCACTCTCAAGTAGAAGTATTGTAACAGGTAAAACTGGCATGGCGCACAAAACAAAGAAATAATAATCTACCTATTACAATTACTTCTTTTAATTATGTATCAGAAAGTTCAATAACTGAAGAAATATCACAACAAAATGCCTGTAGTGACAGTAGTGCACCGTCTGAAAATCTAAATTAAATAGAGGTAACCCTAAAAAATATAATTTAGGAAATTCAGTAATGTTAGCACATGTGTGAAATAAACATTAACAAGTATATTTTAGAAATGTTTATGAATATAAAACAACCAAACCAACTTCAATTAAAAAAAAATCAGTTCCACTGTAGTGAGCACAACTAAAAAACAAATACTAAAAGAAAACTTGTAAAAACTTTAACAGTAGAAGAAAGAAAGGACCCTGTACCTAAGTCCTAAATCATATCAATTTGGTGATTCTCTGTCACATCCAAACTTCAAACTTACCAAGTATTGATCCAGAGTATACTTATTCTATTAAAGGCTGTTTAAAATGTGGAACAATGATTGCAGTAGGAGAAACACATGCTGCTACGTGTCTGCAAAAATAAAAGAATCATCCAATAAGACATGCTTGTAAAAGGTAATTATTAAAACAAGATTTGTTTTATGATATAGGAAACATATTACAATTATGATTTGCAAATTTAAATTTGTATTTTAGTGCTTATTTATAAATGCAGGCCATTGTTATTTAATAATTATCAATGTATTACGATATAATATAGTATATTAACAATATTAAATGTTTTACAATAAAATATTGTTATATTTCCAAAGTAAAATAACTTTTTATTATTTGAAAATAATCATAAATCCAGCCACAAAACATACAATACACTCAAATACATTGCATACCAATTAAAACACTCCATTAATATTAGAAATGCATACAACACGTGGTAACATGTTTAATTTTGCTTCATGCTGTAGAACCCATAGTAACAATACAAATAGTTTGTACTAATTAAAACATGTAAATCTATCCACATCTATAAAACATACTAAATGTTCAAAATATATTGCTTTTTTCATTTTAATAACATGTAATTCTACTTATTTATTGCAATTTTCATAATGGTATAAAGAAAAAATTGAAGAATTGCATAAAAGTATTCAGATTATAACTTGGAGAACCTTTCATTGGTATTTTTCAAAACTCCATTATAAATAAATGCATTGTAATAGTATTTTGTTTTAATTTTAAAATTTGTTATATTCAATTGGATTATTTTACAAAGGTTCTCATCAAAATTGGAGGTAAGGGACGGCTTTAGGGTTTTTCGCAAACATAAATAATTTACATTTTACATTTTTGTTTTATAATAAATTATACTTACAATATTTATGATAATGTTTGAGTTCTTTTTTCTCATCTTCTCATCTTTTGTTAATGTTGAGTTTTCACCTATACAACGAAGACATGTTGTTAAAATATGAAATGGTGCTCTGTTTTCTGCATACACCTGTATGTTATAATTGTAAGGACATTAGATGATACTTCTTACATTCATATTAAAATGTTGTATATAGTGCTAGTGTCAGTGGTGCTGACATTTGTTATATAGTACTATTAACGGTAGACTAATGGCTTCATACAAATTAATGTTCATCTTGAATTACAAAAATAATTGAAATTTGCATAAACCTTTTGAAGGTATGCAGCATATGACACGTATTGACTAGTCCAACTGTTTACTATACACACCTGTATGTTATAATTGTAATGACATAACATGCTACTCCTTACAGTTTTATTTACATAATAGTTGCATTCACTGGTAAAAGGTGATTGTATAAAAAATGATGTACTAACCTGGCTTAGTTGAATGCTTTAAAGGAGTGGATGTTGACATTTTTAAATGTGCTGCAATTAAATTGATAGATTGATAGATTATTTATTTTAAAGTATAAGATTTTAAAATGACAAATGTAATATCATTATTACAAATGTACATAAGATTATAAAGGATATTTACTTTGTTACCGCACTGGTAACTGTCTTCAATTGTAGTGTTTAATATTGTTAATAGGAGTGGTTGAGTAAGTTGTGCATTTGGGCGTGGTCTAAAGCACAAATGGCACATGTGTTTGTTTCAACGTACGTTCAGCAAAGTGTGTCTGAATGTTGATGTACATTAAGCACGCACAGTTGGTAAATATTTTCACATGCAGTCTGTAAACCAAGCAGTGTTTTTTTGCAAAGAAGTTCACATTTCATCTTTTTCAAAATGGAACACCAGGCAAATGCCTAAGCAAAGGTGTTGTGTATTTATATTGAGTACTTTTGAATTGTAAGTTTTGAAGTTTTTAAAAATATATATCTGTATACATCCTCAATGTAAGTAGACTTATTATGCATGCTTGCATATTGGTAATGTTGCAGTGTTATTCCAGTTATTACGCATTTGTGCGTATTTGTAGTGTTGCAGCATTATTCCAACGACATGAGCATAAACATAGGAGAAGCATTATTACAGTATACATGTACACAATGTTTGTATATGAAATTATGCTTTGTATACGTCAGGCATGCATGTATGTTGTTTTGTATGTAATGCACATTTTTGTAGTTTATGTTTCACATGCGCGTTTGTATATTTCTGTGCATGTGTCTATTATTCTACATGCAATTTTATATTTATTTTTCATGTGTTTGTGGTTATTTAAACCTTTTTTCAAATATATGGAAAAACACTGTTAATTGTCTGTGACGCCTGGGTGTATTGGTTGGAGCATTATGTACACTGACAAAGGTGCAATGGCTTGCTTATCGAGCTCGCAAATGGCAAGAAATTCTTTAGAAATGTTTCGTTCATTGTGACAGTGATGTGAAGCCGCCGGTTTTCATGTTAATGCACACTGATGGGAATGATCTTTGCTACAGTAGAGTAACCGAAATTTGTATGAACATTCAAATTGATTGGATATGCCTAACATGATTATTTCCAGAAACACAAATTATGTTTTTCTAGCTTAGAAGAACATAAAATGTGAATGAGAGGAAGTATGAATAATTGAAAAATTAATCAAGTTTGCACAACTGTAAATAGATGTATATATACATTTTCATTTGAAAATGGCCTACATTTTGAATTTCACCAGAACATTAAGGAGGTAATTCATAGAATTCAGCGCACAAGTGGCGCACGCGGCTGGCGCACAGTGTGCGTGTGCGAATCCGTGCGCCAGCCGCGTGCGCTAACATCCATTTCCGCGCACAGTGTATTCATGGATTCCAGCCACCAAAACCAGCCGTGGCGCACAGTGGCGCAGAGACCCTGTAGCAGCGCCAGTTACGCCCCCAAGAACGCCTCTCGCGCAGGGAAAAGCCATCAATATACCCAATCCAGCGCAAAGGGCTGCGCTAACCCTGTACCAGCACGGCAAGTGGGCTACGTGTATCACTGGGGTGCGCGGGAAGTACCTCACGAGATTGGCCCCGTGCGAGCAGAGTATGCATATTTCAGGGGTGCGTGGGAAGTTCCACACGCGATTTCCGCAGGCTACGCGTATCTCAGGGGTGCGCAGGAAGTGCCACACGCAATTTCAGCAGGGTACGTGTATTTCAGGGGTGCGCGGGAAATTCCACACGCGATTGGGCCCGTGCGAGCAGGGTACATGTATCTCAGGGGTGCGCGGGAAGTGCCACACGCGATTGCAGCAGGCTATGTGTATTTCAGGGGTGCGCAGGAATTTCCACATGCGATTTCATCATGGCACGTGTATTTTGGGGTGCAGGGGAAGTTTCACACGCGACATCAGCAGGGCACGTGTATTTCAGGGGTGCGCGGGAAGTTCCACACGCAATCTCATCAGGGTACGTGTATATCGTGATGCGGCGGAAGTTTCACACGCGACATCAGCAGGGTACGTGTATTCCAGGGGTGCACGGGAAGTTCCACACGCGATTCCATCAGGGTACGTGTATTCCAGGGGTGCGATGGAAGTTCCACACGCGATTGGGCCCGTGCGAGCAGGGTACGCGCATTTCAGGGGTGCGCGGGAAGTTCCACACGCGATTCCATCAGGGTACGTGTATTACAGGGGTGCGCGGGGAGCACCACACGTGAATTGCACCTGTGGGTCCTCCCAGGTGTTCCCTCTACACCCTCCACGGCCCCTGCAGGTGGCTCACACCACAGGGGACTACCCTGCACATGTCCTGCAGGCACACCATCCACCATGGCAATGACCCCCAGCTAACCCACATGTCAACTTGCACTACTGCCCACCAACGCATTTCCCCCTGCACCCCCAGCCACCAGGAGCACCCTCCACCAGGCCCCCACCCATGTCTCCCACCACCCCCACCACCCAGCCACCAGGGGCAGCCTCCACCAGGCCCCCACCCATGTCTCCAACCACCCCCACCCCCCCAGCAGTGCAGGGGCAGCCTCCACCAGGCCCCCACCCAAGTCTCCCAGCACCCCCACCCCCCAGCCACCAGGGGCAGCCTCCACCAGGCCCCCACCCATGTCTCCCAGCACCCCCACCCCCCAGCCACCAGGGGCAGCCTCCACCAGGCCCCCACCGATGTCTCCCAGCACCCCCACACCCCAGCCACCAGGGGCAGCCTCCACCAGGCCCCCACCCATGTCTCCCACCACCCCCACCCACCAGCCACCAGGGGCACCCACCACCAGGCCCCACCCATGTCTCCCAGCACCCCCACCCCCCAGCAGTGCAGGGGCACCCACCACCAGGCCCCCACCCATGTCTCCCACCACCCCCACCCCCCCCAGCACTGCGGGGCACCCACCACCAGGCCCCCACCCATGTCTCCCAGCACCCCCACCCCCCAGCAGTGCAGGGTCAGCCTCCACCAGGCCCCCACCCATGTCTCCCAGCACCCCCACCCCCAGCCACCAGGGGCAGCATCCACCAGGCCCCCACCCATCTCTCCCACCACCCCCACCCCCCAGCAGTGCAGGGGCAGCCTCCACCAGGCCCCCACCCATTTCTCACACCACCCCCACCCCCCAGCAGTGCAGAGGCAGCCTCCACCAGGCCCCCACCCATGTCTCCCAGCACCCCCACCCCCCAGCAGTGCAGGGGCACCCACCACCAGGCCCCCACCCATGTCTCCCAGCACCCCCACCCCCCAGCAGTGCAGGGGCAGCCTCCACCTGGCCCCCGCCCATGTCTCACACCACCCCCCAGCAGTGCAGGGGCAACCTCCACCAGGCCCCCACCCATGTCTTCCACCACCCCCACCCCCCAGCAGTGCAGGGGCAGCCTCCACCAGGCCCCCACCCATGTCTCCCACCAGCCCCACCCCCAGCCACCAGGGGCAGCATCCACCAGGCCCCCACCCATGTCTCCCACCACCCCCACCCCCCCAGCAGTGCAGGGGCAGCCTCCAACAGGCCCCCACCCATTTCTCACACCACCCCCACCCCCCAGCAGTGCAGAGGCAGCCTCCACCAGGCCCCCACCCATGTCTCCCAGCACCCCCACCCCCCAGCAGTGCAGGGGCACCCAATACCAGGCCCCCATCCATGTCTCCCAGCACCCCCACCCCCCAGCAGTGCAGGGGCAGCCTCCACCTGGCCCCCGCCCATGTCTCACACCACCCCCAGCAGTGCAGGGGCAACCTCCACCAGGCCCCCACCCATGTCTTCCACCACCCCCACCCCCCAGCAGTGCAGGGGCAGCCTCCACCAGGCCCCCACCCATGTCTCCCACCAGCCCCACCCCCAGCCACCAGGGGCAGCCTCCACCAGGCCCCCGCCCATGTCTCCCACCACCCACACCCCCCAGCCACCAGGGGCACCCACCACCAGGCCCCCACCCATGTCTCCCTGCACCCCCACCCCCCAGCCACCAGGGGCAGCCTCCACCAGGCCCCCACCCATGTCTCCCACCACCCACACCCCCCCAGCACTGTGGGGCACCCACCAGCAGGCCCCCACCCATGTCTCCCAGCACCCCCACCCCCCAGCAGTGCAGGGGCAGCCACCAAGAGGCCCTCACCCATGTCTCCCAGCACCCCCACCCCAAGCCACCAGGGGCAGCCTCCACCAGGCCCCCACCCATGTCTCCCACCACCCCCACCCCTCAGCAGTGCAGAGGCATCCTCCACCAGGCCCCCACCCATGTCTCACACCACCCCCACCCCCCAGCAGTGCAGGGGCAGCCTCCACCAGCCCCCCACCCATGTCTCACACCACCCCCACCCCCCAGCAGTGCAGGGGCAGCCTCCACCATGCACCCACCCATGTCTCCCACCACCCCCATCCCCCAGTCACCAGGGGCAGCTTCCACCAGGCACCCACCCATGTCTCCCACCACCCCCACCCCCCAGCCACCAGGGGCAGCCTCCACCAGGCCCCCACTCATGTCTCCCACCACCCCCACCCCCCAGCAGTGCAGGGGCAGCCTCCACCAGGCCCCCACCATGTCTCCCAGCACCCCCACCCCCCAGCCACCAGGGGCAGCCTCCACCAGGCCCCCACCCATGTCTCCCACCACCCCCACCCCCCAGCACTGTGGGTCACCTGCCAGCAGACCCCCACCCATGTCCAACTCATGTTCCCCACCACCCCCACCCCCCAGCACTGTGGGGCACCTGCCAGCAGGCCCCCACCCATGTCCAACTCATGTTCCCCACCACCCTCACCCCCCAGCAGTGCAGGGGCAGCCTCCAGCATGCCCCCACCCATGTCTCCCACCACCACCACCCCCCAGCCACCAGGGGCAGCCTCCAGCAGGCCCCCACCCATGTCTCCCACCGCCCCCACCCCCCAGCCACCAGGGGCAGCCTCCACCAGGCCCCCACCCATGTCTCCCACCACCCCCACCCCCCAGCAGTGAAGGGGCAGCCTCCACCAGGCCCCCTTTCATGTCTCCCACCACCCCCACCCTCCAGTCACCAGGGGCAGCCTCCACCAGGCACCCACCCATGTCTCCCAGCACCCCCACCCCTCAGCCACCAGAGGCAGCCTCCACCAGGCCCCCACCCATGTCTCCCACCACCCCCACCCCCCAGCAGTGAAGGGGCAGCCTCCACCAGGCCCCCACCCATGTCTCCCACCACCCCCCAGCAGTGCAGGGGCACCCACCACCAGGCCCCCACCCATGTCTCCCAGCACCCCCACCCCCCAGCAGTGCAGGGGCAGCCTCCACCAGGCCCCCACCCATGTCTCCCACCACCCCCACCCCCCAGTCACCAGGGGCAGCCTCCACCAGGCCCCCACCCATGTCTCACACCACCCCCACCCCCCAGCAGTGCAGGGGCAGCCTCCACCAGGCCCCCACCCATGTCTCCCACCACCCCCACCCCCCAGTCACCAGGGGCAGCCTCCAGCAGGCACCCACCCATGTCTCCCACCACCCCCACCCCCCAGCCACCAGGGGCAGCCTCCACCAGGCCCCCACCCATGTCTCCCACCACCCCCACCCCCCAGCAGTGCAGGGGCAGCCTCCACCAGGCCCCCACCCATGTCTCCCAGCACCCCCACAACCCAGCCACCAGGGGCAGCCTCCACCAGGCCCCCACCCATGTCTCCCACCACCCCCACCCCCCAGCACTGTGGGGCACCTGCCAGCAGGCCCCCACCCATGTCCAACTCATGTTCACCACCACCCCCCAGCACTGTGGGGCACCTGCCAGCAGGCCCCCACCCATGCCCAGCCCATGTTCCCCACCACCCCCACCCCCCAGCAGTGCAGGGGCAGCCTCCAGCAGGCCCCCACCCATGTCTCCCACCACCCCCACCCCCGAGCCACCAGGGGCACCCACCACCAGTCCCCCACCCATGTCTCCCTGCACCCCCACCCGCCAGCCACCAGGGGCAGCCTCCACCAGGCCCCCACCCATGTCTCCCAGCACCCCCACCCCTCAGCAGTGCAGGGGCACCCACCACCAGGCCCCCACCCATGTCTCCCAGCACCCCCACCCCCCAGCAGTGCAGGGGCAGCCTCCACCAGGCCCACACCCAAGCCGCCCAGCACCCCCAGCCACCAGGGGCAGCCTCCACCAGGCCCCCACCCATGTCTCCCACCACCCCCACCCCCAGCCACCAGGGGCAGCCTCCACCAGGCCCCCACCCATGTCTCCCACCCCCCACCACCCAGCGGTGCAGGGGCAGCCTCCACCAGGCCCCCACCCATGTCTCCCAGCACCCCCACCCCCCAGCAGTGCAGGGGCAGCCACCAAGAGGCCCCCACCCATGTCTCCCAGCACCCCCACCCCCCAGCCACCAGGGGCAGCCTCCACCAGGCCCCCACTCATGTCTCCCACCACCCCCACACCCCAGCAGTGCAGGGGCAGCCTCCACCAGGCCCCCACCCATGTCTCACACCACCCCCACCCCCCAGCAGTGCAGGGGCAGCCTCCACCAGGCCCCCACCCATGTCTCCCACCACCCCCACCCCCCAGCAGTGCAGGGGCAGCCTCCACCATGCCCCCACCCATGTCTCCCACCACCCCCATCCCCCAGTCACCAGTGGCAGCCTCCACCAGGCACCCACCCATGTCTCCCACCACACCCACCCCCCAGCCACCAGGGGCAGCCTCCACCAGGCCCCCACCCATGTCTCCCACCACCCCCACCCCCCAGCAGTGCAGGGGCAGCCTCCACCAGGCCCCCACCCATGTCTCCCAGCACCCCCACCCCCCAGCCACCAGGGGCAGCCTCCACCAGGCCCCCACCCATGTCTCCCACCACCCCCACCCCCCAGCACTGTGGGGCACCTGCCAGCATACCCCCACCCATGTCCAATTCATGTTCCCCACCACCCCCACCCCCCAGCACTGTGGGGCACCTGCCAGCAGGCCCCCACCCATGTCCAACTCATGTTCCCCACCACCCTCACCCCCCAGCAGTGCAGGGGCAGCCTCCAGCAGGCCCCCACCCATGTCTCCCACCACCCCCATCCCCCAGCCACCAGGGGCAGCCTCCAGCAGGCCCCCACCCATGTCTCCCACCGCCCCCACCCCCCAGCCACCAGGGGCAGCCTCCAAGAGGCCCCCACCCATGTCTCCCACCACCCCCACCCCCCAGCAGTGAAGGGGCAGCCTCCACCAGGCCCCCATCCATGTCTCCCACCACCCCCACCCCCCAGTCACCAGGGGCAGCCTCCACCAGGCACCCACCCATGTCTCCCAGCACCCCCACCTCCAAGCCACCAGGGGCAGCCTCCACCAGGCCCCCACCCATGTCTCCCACCACCCCCACCCCCCAGCAGTGCAGGGGCAGCCTACACCAGGCCCCCACCCATGTCTCCCACCAACCCCACCCCCCAGCAGTGCAGGGGCACCCACCACCAGGCCCCCACCCATGTCTCCCAGCACCCCCACCCCCAACAGTGCAGGGGCAGCCTCCACCAGGCCCCCACCCATGTCTCCCACCACCCCCACCCCCCAGTCACCAGGGGCAGCCTCCACCAGGCCCCCACCCATGTCTCACACCACCCCCACCCCCCAGTCACCAGGGGCAGCCTCCAACAGGCACCCACCCATGTCTCCCACCACCCCCACCCCCCAGCCACCAGGGGCAGCCTCCACCAGGCCCCCACCCATGTCTCCCACCACCCCCACCCCCCAGCAGTGCAGGGGCAGCCTCCACCAGGCCCCCACCCATGTCTCCCAGCACCCCCACAACCCAGCCACCAGGGGCAGCATCCACCAGGCCCCCACCCATGTCTCCCACCACCCCCACCCCCCAGCACTGTGGGGCACCTGCAAGCAGGCCCCCACCCATGTCCAACTCATGTTCACCACCACCCCCACCCCCCAGCACTGTGGGGCACCTGCCAGCAGGCCCCCACCCATGTCCAACTCATGTTCCCCACCACCCCCACCCCCCAGCAGTGCAGGGGCAGCCTCCACCAGGCCCCCACCCATGTCTCCCACCACCCCCAACCCCCAGCCACCAGGGGCACCCACCACCAGTCCCCCACCCATGTCTCCCAGCACCCCCACCCGCCAGCCACCAGGGGCAGCCTCCACCAGGCCCCCACCTATGTCTCCCACCACCCCCACCCCCCAGCAGTGCAGGGGCAGCCTCCACCAGGCCCCCACCCATGTCTCCCAGCACCCCCACCCCTCAGCAGTGCAGGGGCACCCACCACCAGGCCCCCACCCATGTCTCCCAGCACCCCCACCCCCCAGCAGTGCAGGGGCAGCCTCCACCAGGCCCACACCCAAGCCTCCCAGCACCCCCAGCCACCAAGGGCAGCCTCCACCAGGCCCCCACCCATGTCTCCCACCACCCCCAGCCACCAGGGGCAGCCTCCACCAGGCCCCCACCCATGTCTCCCACCCCCCACCACCCAGCAGTGCAGGGGCATCCTCCACCAGGCCCCCACCCATGTCTCCCAGCACCCCCACCCCCCAGCCACCAGGGGCACCCACCACCAGGCCCCCACCCATGTCTCCCAGCACCGCCACCCCCAGCCAACAGGGGCAGCCTCCACCAGGCCCCCACCCATGTCTCCCACCACCCCACCCCCCAGCAGTGCAGGGGCAGCCTCCACCAGGCCCCCACCCATGTCTCCCAGCACCCCCACCCCTCAGCAGTGCAGGGGCACCCACCACCAGGCCCCCACCCATGTCTCCCACCACCCCCACCCCCCAGCAGTGCAGGGGCAGCCTCCACCAGGCCCCCACCCAAGCCTCCCAGCACCCCCACCCCCCAGCCACCAGGGGCAGCCTCCACCAGGCCCCCACCCATGTCTCCCACCACCCCCACCCCCAGCCACCAGGGGCAGCCTCCAACAGGCCCCCACCCATGTCTCCCACCCCCCCACCACCCAGCAGTGCAGGGGCAGCCTCCACCAGGCCCCCACCCATGTCTCCCACCACCCCCACCCCCCAGCCACCAGGGGCAGCCTCCACCAGGCCCCCACCCATGTCTCCCAGCACCCCCACCCCCCAGCCACCAGGGGCAGCCTCCACCAGGCCCCCACCCATGTCTCCCAGCACCCCCACCCCCCAGCCACCAGGGGCAGCCTCCACCAGGCCCCCACCCATGTCTCCCACCACCCCCAGCCACCAGGGGCAGTCACCAGCAGGCCCCCACCCATATCTCCCACCCTCCACCCCCACCCCCAGCACTGTGGGGCACCTGCCAGCAGGCCCCCACCCATGTCTCCCAGCACTCCCACCCCCCAGCAGTGCAGGGGCACCCACCAGCCAGGCCCCCACCCATGTCTCCCAGCACCCCCACCCCCCAGCAGTGCAGGGGCAGCCTCCACCAGGCCCCCACCCATGTCTCACACCACCCCCACCCCCCAGCAGTGCAGGGGCAACCTCCACCAGGCCCCCACCCATGTCTCCCACCACCCCCACCACCCAGCAGTGCAGGGGCAGCCTCTACTAGGCCCCCACCCATGTCTCCCACCACCACCACCCCCCAGCCACCAGGGGCAGCCTCCACCAGGCCCCCACCCATGTCTCCCACCACCCCCACCCCCCAGCCACCAGGGGCACCCACCACCAGGCCCCCACCCATGTCTCCCAGCACCCCCACCCCCCAGCCACCAGGGGCAGCCTCCACCAGGCCCCCACCCATGTCTCCCAGCACCCCCACCCCCCAGAAGTGCAGGGGCACCCACCACCAGGCCCCCACCCATGTCTCCCACCACCCCCACCCCCCAGCACTGTGGGGCACCCACCACCAGGCCCCCACCCATGTCTCCCAGCACCCCCACCCCCCAGCAGTGCAGGGGCAGCCTCCACCAGGCCCCCACCCATGTCTCCCAGCACCCCCACCCCCCAGCCACCAGGGGCAGCCTCCACCAGGCCCCCACCCATGTCTCCCACCACCCCCACCCCCCAGCAGTGCAGGGGCAGCCTCCACCAGGCCCACACCCATGTCTCACACCACCCCCACCCACCAGCAGTGCAGGGGAAGCCTCCACCAGGGCCCCACCCATGTCTCCCACCACCCCCACCCCCAGCACTGCAGGGGCAGCCACCACCAGGCCCCCACCCATCACTCCCACCACCCCCCCAGTCACCAGGGACAGCCTCCACCAGGCCCCCACCCATGTCTCCCACCACCCCCACCCCCCAGCCACCAGGGGCAGCCTCCACCAGGCCCCCACCCATGTCTCCCACCACCCCCACCCCCCAGCAGTGCAGGTGCAGCCTCCACCAGGCCCCCACCCATGTCTCCCAGCACCCCCACCTCCAGCCACCAGGGGCAGCCTCCACCAGGCACCCACCCATGTCTCCCACCACCCCCACCCCCAGCACTGTGGGGCACCTGCCAGCAGGCCCCCACCCATGTCCAACTCATGTTCCCCACCACCCCCCCAGCACTGTGGGGCACCTGCCAGCAGGCCCCCACCCATGTCCAACTCATGTTCCCCACCACCCCCACCCCCCAGCAGTGCAGGGGCAGCCTCCAGCAGGCCCCCACCCATGTCTCCCACCACCCCCACCCCCCAGCCACCAGGGGCAGCCTCCACCAGGCACCCACCCATGTCTCCCAGCACCCCCACCCCCCCAGCCACTAGGGGCAGCCTCCACCAGGCCCCTACCCATGTCTCCCACCACCCCCACCCCCCAGCAGTGCAGGGGCAGCCTCCACCAGGCCCCCACCCATGTCTCCCACCACCCCCACCCCCAGCAGTGCAGGGGCACCCACCACCAGGCCCCCACCCATGTCTCCCAGCTCCCCCACCCCCCAGCAGTGCAGGGGCAGCCTCCACCAGGCCCCCACCCATGTCTCCCACCACCCCCACCCCCCAGCACTGTGGGGCACCTGCCAGCAGGCCCCCACCCATGTCCAACTCATGTTCCCCACCACCCCCACCCCCCAGCAGTGCAGGGGCAGCCTCCACCAGGCCCCCACCCATGTCTCCCACCACCCCGACCCCCCAGTCACCAGGGCCAGCCTCCACCAGGCCCCCACCCATGTCTCACACCACCCCCACCCCCAAGCAGTGCAGGGGCAGCCTCCATCAGGCCCCGACCCATGTCTCCCACCACCCCCACCCCCCAGTCACCGGGGGCAGCCTCCACCAGGCACCCACCCATGTCTCCCACCACCCCCACCCCCCAGCCACCAGGGGCAGCCTCCACCAGGCCCCCAAACATGTCTCCCACCACCCCCACCCCCCAGTCACCAGGAGCAGCTTCCACCAGGCCCCCACCCATGTCTCCCAGCACCCCCACCCCCCAGCCACCAGGTGCAGCCTCCACCAGGCCCCCACCCATGTCTCCCAGCACCCCCACCTCCAGCCACCAGGGGCAGCCTCCACCAGGCACCCACCCATGTCTCCCACCACCCCCACCCCCAGCACTGTGGGGCACCTGCCAGCAGGCCCCCACCCATGTCCAACTCATGTTCCCCACCACCCCCCCCCAGCACTGTGGGGCACCTGCCAGCAGGCCCCCACCCATGTCCAACTCATGTTCCCCACCACCCCCACCCCCCAGCCACCAGGGGCAGCCTCCACCAAGCACCCACCCATGTCTCCCAGCACCCCCACCCCACCAGCCACTAGGGGCAGCCTCCACCAGGCCCCCACCCATGTCTCCCACCACCCCCACCCCCCAGCAGTGCAGGGGCAGCCTCCACCAGGCCCCCACCCATGTCTCCCACCACCCCCACCCCCAGCAGTGCAGGGGCACCCACCACCAGGCCCCCACCCATGTCTCCCAGCTCCCCCACCCCACAGCAGTGCAGGGGCAGCCTCCACCAGGCCTCCACCCATGTCTCCCATCACCCCCACCCCCCAGCACTGTGGGGCACCTGCCAGCAGGCCCCCACCCATGTCCAACTCTTGTTCCCCACCACCCCCACCCCCCAGCAGTGCAGGGGCAGCCTCCATCAGGCCCCGACCCATGTCTCCCACCACCCCCACCCCCCAGTCACCGGGGGCAGCCTCCACCAGGCACCCACCCATGTCTCCCACCACCCCCACCCCCCAGCCACCAGGGGCAGCCTCCACCAGGCCCCCACCCATGTCTCCCACCACCCCCACCCCCCAGTCACCAGGAGCAGCCTCCACCAGTCCCCCACCCATGTCTCCCAGCACCCCCACCCCCCAGCCACCAGGGGCAGCCTCCACCAGGCCCCCACCCATGTCTCCCACCACCCCCACCCCCAAGCACTGTGGGGCACCTGCCAGCAGGCCCCCACCCATGTCCAACTCATGTTCCCCACCACCCCCACCCACCAGCAGTGCAGGGGCAGATTCCACCAGGCCCCCACCCATGTCTCCCAGCACCCTCACCCCCCAGCAGTGCAGGGGCACCCACCACCAGGCCCCCACCCATGTCTCCCAGCACCCCCACCCCCCAGCAGTGCAGGGGCAGCCTCCACCAGGCCCCCACCCAAGTCTCCCAGCACTCCCACCCCCCAGCCACCAGGGGCAGCCTCCACCAGGCCCCCACCCATGTCTCCCACCACCCCACCCCCCAGCCACCAGGGGCAGCTTCCACCAGGCCCCCACCTATGTCTCCCACCACCCCCACCCCCCAGCACTGTGGGGCACCTGCCAGCAGGCCCCCACCCATGTCCAACTCATGTTCCCCACCACCCCCACCCCCCAGCACTGTGGGGCACCTGCCAGCAGGCCCCCACCCATGTCCAACTCATGTTCCCCACCACCCCCACCCCCCAGCAGTGCAGGGGCAGCCTCCAGGGGCAGCCTCCACCAGGCCCCGACCCATGTCTCCCACAACCCCCACCCCTCAGCAGTGCAGGGGCACCCACCACCAGGCCCCCACCCATGTCTCCCAGCACCCCCACCCCCCAGCAGTGCAGGGGCAGCCTCCACCAGGCCCACACCCAAGCCTCCCAGCATCCCCAGCCACCAGGGGCAGCCTCCACCAGGCCCCCACCCATGTCTCCCACCACCCCCACCCCCAGCCACCAGGGGCAGCCTCCACCAGGCCCCCACCCATGTCTCCCACCCCCCACCACCCAGCGGTGCAGGGGCAGCCTCCACCAGGCCCCCACCCATGTCTCCCAGCACCCCCACCCCCCAGCAGTGCAGGGGCAGCCACCAAGAGGCCCCCACCCATGTCTCCCAGCACCCCCACCCCCCAGCCACCAGGGGCAGCCTCCACCAGGCCCCCACTCATGTCTCCCACCACCCCCACACCCCAGCAGTGCAGGGGCAGCCTCCACCAGGCCCCCACCCATGTCTCACACCACCCCCACCCCCCAGCAGTGCAGGGGCAGCCTCCACCAGGCCCCCACCCATGTCTCCCACCACCCCCACCCCCCAGCAGTGCAGGGGCAGCCTCCACCATGCCCCCACCCATGTCTCCCACCACCCCCATCCCCCAGTCACCAGTGGCAGCCTCCACCAGGCACCCACCCATGTCTCCCACCACACCCACCCCCCAGCCACCAGGGGCAGCCTCCACCAGGCCCCCACCCATGTCTCCCACCACCCCCACCCCCCAGCAGTGCAGGGGCAGCCTCCACTAGGCCCCCACCCATGTCTCCCACCCCCCACCACCCAGCGGTGCAGGGGCAGCCTCCACCAGGCCCCCACCCATGTCTCCCAGCACCCCCACCCCCCAGCAGTGCAGGGGCAGCCACCAAGAGGCCCCCACCCATGTCTCCCAGCACCCCCACCCCCCAGCCACCAGGGGCAGCCTCCACCAGGCCCCCACCCATGTCTCCCAGCACCCCCACCCCCCAGCCACCAGGGGCAGCCTCCACCAGGCCCCCACCGATGTCTCCCAGCACCCCCACACCCCAGCCACCAGGGGCAGCCTCCACCAGGCCCCCACCCATGTCTCCCACCACCCCCACCCACCAGCCACCAGGGGCACCCACCACCAGGCCCCACCCATGTCTCCCAGCACCCCCACCCCCCAGCAGTGCAGGGGCACCCACCACCAGGCCCCCACCCATGTCTCCCACCACCCCCACCACCCCCAGCACTGCGGGGCACCCACCACCAGGCCCCCACCCATGTCTCCCAGCACCCCCACCCCCCAGCAGTGCAGGGTCAGCCTCCACCAGGCCCCCACCCATGTCTCCCAGCACCCCCACCCCCAGCCACCAGGGGCAGCATCCACCAGGCCCCCACCCATCTCTCCCACCACCCCCACCCCCCAGCAGTGCAGGGGCAGCCTCCACCAGGCCCCCACCCATTTCTCACACCACCCCCACCCCCCAGCAGTGCAGAGGCAGCCTCCACCAGGCCCCCACCCATGTCTCCCAGCACCCCCACCCCCCAGCAGTGCAGGGGCACCCACCACCAGGCCCCCACCCATGTCTCCCAGCACCCCCACCCCCCAGCAGTGCAGGGGCAGCCTCCACCTGGCCCCCGCCCATGTCTCACACCACCCCCCAGCAGTGCAGGGGCAACCTCCACCAGGCCCCCACCCATGTCTTCCACCACCCCCACCCCCCAGCAGTGCAGGGGCAGCCTCCACCAGGCCCCCACCCATGTCTCCCACCAGCCCCACCCACAGCCACCAGGGGCAGCATCCACCAGGCCCCCACCCATGTCTCCCACCACCCCCACCCCCCCAGCAGTGCAGGGGCAGCCTCCAACAGGCCCCCACCCATTTCTCACACCAACCCCACCCCCCAGCAGTGCAGAGGCAGCCTACACCAGGCCCCCACCCATGTCTCCCAGCACCCCCACCCCCCAGCAGTGCAGGGGCACCCAATACCAGGCCCCCACCCATGTCTCCCAGCACCCCCACCCCCCAGCAGTGCAGGGGCAGCCTCCACCTGGCCCCCGCCCATGTCTCACACCACCCCCCAGCAGTGCAGGGGCAACCTCCACCAGGCCCCCACCCATGTCTTCCACCACCCCCACCCCCCAGCAGTGCAGGGGCAGCCTCCACCAGGCCCCCACCCATGTCTCCCACCAGCCCCACCCCCAGCCACCAGGGGCAGCCTCCACCAGGCCCCCGCCCATGTCTCCCACCACCCACACCCCCAGCCACCAGGGGCACCCACCACCAGGCCCCCACCCATGTCTCCCTGCACCCCCACCCCCCAGCCACCAGGGGCAGCCTCCACCAGGCCCCCACCCATGTCTCCCACCACCCACACCCCCCCAGCACTGTGGGGCAACCACCAGCAGGCCCCCACCCATGTCTCCCAGCACCCCCACCCCCCAGCAGTGCAGGGGCAGCCACCAAGAGGCCCTCACCCATGTCTCCCAGCACCCCCACCCCAAGCCACCAGGGGCAGCCTCCACCAGGCCCCCACCCATGTCTCCCACCACCCCCACCCCTCAGCAGTGCAGAGGCATCCTCCACCAGGCCCCCACCCATGTCTCACACCACCCCCACCCCCCAGCAGTGCAGGGGCAGCCTCCACCAGCCCCCCACCCATGTCTCACACCACCCCCACCCCCCAGCAGTGCAGGGGCAGCCTCCACCATGCACCCACCCATGTCTCCCACCACCCCCATCCCCCAGTCACCAGGGGCAGCTTCCACCAGGCACCCACCCATGTCTCCCACCACCCCCACCCCCCAGCCACCAGGGGCAGCCTCCACCAGGCCCCCACTCATGTCTCCCACCACCCCCACCCCCCAGCAGTGCAGGGGCAGCCTCCACCAGGCCCCCACCATGTCTCCCAGCACCCCCACCCCCCAGCCACCAGGGGCAGCCTCCACCAGGCCCCCACCCATGTCTCCCACCACCCCCACCCCCCAGAACTGTGGGTCACCTGCCAGCAGACCCCCACCCATGTCCAACTCATGTTCCCCACCACCCCCACCCCCCAGCACTGTGGGGCACCTGCCAGCAGGCCCCCACCCATGTCCAACTCATGTTCCCCACCACCCTCACCCCCCAGCAGTGCAGGGGCAGCCTCCAGCAGGCCCCCACCCATGTCTCCCACCACCACCACCCCCCAGCCACCAGGGGCAGCCTCCAGCAGGCCCCCACCCATGTCTCCCACCGCCCCCACCCCCCAGCCACCAGGGGCAGCCTCCACCAGGCCCCCACCCATGTCTCCCACCACCCCCACCCCCCAGCAGTGAAGGGGCAGCCTCCACCAGGCCCCCTTTCATGTCTCCCACCACCCCCACCCTCCAGTCACCAGGGGCAGCCTCCACCAGGCACCCACCCATGTCTCCCAGCACCCCCACCCCTCAGCCACCAGAGGCAGCCTCCACCAGGCCCCCACCCATGTCTCCCACCACCCCCACCCCCCAGCAGTGAAGGGGCAGCCTCCACCAGGCCCCCACCCATGTCTCCCACCACCCCCCAGCAGTGCAGGGGCACCCACCACCAGGCCCCCACCCATGTCTCCCAGCACCCCCCCCCAGCAGTGCAGGGGCAGCCTCCACCAGGCCCCCACCCATGTCTCCCACCACCCCCACCCCCCAGTCACCAGGGGCAGCCTCCACCAGGCCCCCACCCATGTCTCACACCACCCCCACCCCCCAGCAGTGCAGGGGCAGCCTCCACCAGGCCCCCACCCATGTCTCCCACCACCCCCACCCCCCAGTCACCAGGGGCAGCCTCCAGCAGGCCCCCACCCATGTCTCCCACCACCCCCACCCCCCAGCACTGTGGGGCACCTGCCAGCAGGCCCCCACCCATGTCCAACTCATGTTCACCACCACCCCCCAGCACTGTGGGGCACCTGCCAGCAGGCCCCCACCCATGCCCAGCCCATGTTCCCCACCACCCCCACCCCCCAGCAGTGCAGGGGCAGCCTCCAGCAGGCCCCCACCCATGTCTCCCACCACCCCCACCCCCGAGCCACCAGGGGCAGCCTCCACCAGGCCCCCACCCATGTCTCCCACCACCCCCACCCCCCAGCCACCAGGGGCACCCACCACCAGTCCCCCACCCATGTCTCCCAGCACCCCCACCCGCCAGCCACCAGGGGCAGCCTCCACCAGGCCCCCACCCATGTCTCCCAGCACCCCCACCCCTCAGCAGTGCAGGGGCACCCACCACCAGGCCCCCACCCATGTCTCCCAGCACCCCCACCCGCCAGCAGTGCAGGGGCAGCCTCCACCAGGCCCACACCCAAGCCTCCCAGCACCCCCAGCCACCAGGGGCAGCCTCCACCAGGCCCCCACCCATGTCTCCCACCACCCCCACCCCCAGCCACCAGGGGCAGCCTCCACCAGGCCCCCACCCATGTCTCCCACCCCCCACCACCCAGCGGTGCAGGGGCAGCCTCCACCAGGCCCCCACCCATGTCTCCCAGCACCCCCACCCCCCAGCAGTGCAGGGGCAGCCACCAAGAGGCCCCCACCCATGTCTCCCAGCACCCCCACCCCCCAGCCACCAGGGGCAGCCTCCACCAGGCCCCCACTCATGTCTCCCACCACCCCCACACCCCAGCAGTGCAGGGGCAGCCTCCACCAGGCCCCCACCCATGTCTCACACCACCCCCACCCCCCAGCAGTGCATGGGCAGCCTCCACCAGGCCCCCACCCATGTCTCCCACCACCCCCACCCCCCAGCAGTGCAGGGGCAGCCTCCACCATGCCCCCACCCATGTCTCCCACCACCCCCATCCCCCAGTCACCAGTGGCAGCCTCCACCAGGCACCCACCCATGTCTCCCACCACACCCACCCCCCAGCCACCAGGGGCAGCCTCCACCAGGCCCCCACCCATGTCTCCCACCACCCCCACCCCCCAGCAGTGCAGGGGCAGCCTCCACCAGGCCCCCACCCATGTCTCCCAGCACCCCCACCCCCCAGCCACCAGGGGCAGCCTCCACCAGGCCCCCACCCATGTCTCCCACCACCCCCACCCCCCAGCACTGTGGGGCACCTGCCAGCATACCCCCACCCATGTCCAACTCATGTTCCCCACCACCCCCACCCCCCAGCACTGTGGGGCACCTGCCAGCAGGCCCCCACCCATGTCCAACTCATGTTCCCCACCACCCTCACCCCCCAGCAGTGCAGGGGCAGCCTCCAGCAGGCCCCCACCCATGTCTCCCACCACCCCCATCCCCCAGCCACCAGGGGCAGCCTCCAGCAGGCCCCCACCCATGTCTCCCACCGCCCCCACCCCCCAGCCACCAGGGGCAGCCTCCAAGAGGCCCCCACCCATGTCTCCCACCACCCCCACCCCCCAGCAGTGAAGGGGCAGCCTCCACCAGGCCCCCATCCATGTCTCCCACCACCCCCACCCCCCAGTCACCAGGGGCAGCCTCCACCAGGCACCCACCCATGTCTCCCAGCACCCCCACCTCCCAGCCACCAGGGGCAGCCTCCACCAGGCCCCCACCCATGTCTCCCACCACCCCCACCCCCCAGCAGTGCAGGGGCAGCCTACACCAGGCCCCCACCCATGTCTCCCACCAACCCCACCCCCCAGCAGTGCAGGGGCACCCACCACCAGGCCCCCACCCATGTCTCCCAGCACCCCCACCCCCAACAGTGCAGGGGCAGCCTCCACCAGGCCCCCACCCATGTCTCCCACCACCCCCACCCCCCAGTCACCAGGGGCAGCCTCCACCAGGCCCCCACCCATGTCTCACACCACCCCCACCGCCCAGTCACCAGGGGCAGCCTCCAACAGGCACCCACCCATGTCTCCCACCACCCCCACCCCCCAGCCACCAGGGGCAGCCTCCACCAGGCCCCCACCCATGTCTCCCACCACCCCCACCCCCCAGCAGTGCAGGGGCAGCCTCCACCAGGCCCCCACCCATGTCTCCCAGCACCCCCACAACCCAGCCACCAGGGGCAGCATCCACCAGGCCCCCACCCATGTCTCCCACCACCCCCACCCCCCAGCACTGTGGGGCACCTGCAAGCAGGCCCCCACCCATGTCCAACTCATGTTCACCACCACCCCCACCCCCCAGCACTGTGGGGCACCTGCCAGCAGGCCCCCACCCATGTCCAACTCATGTTCCCCACCACCCCCACCCCCCAGCAGTGCAGGGGCAGCCTCCACCAGGCCCCCACCCATGTCTCCCACCACCCCCAACCCCCAGCCACCAGGGGCACCCACCACCAGTCCCCCACCCATGTCTCCCAGCACCCCCACCCGCCAGCCACCAGGGGCAGCCTCCACCAGGCCCCCACCTATGTCTCCCACCACCCCCACCCCCCAGCAGTGCAGGGGCAGCCTCCACCAGGCCCCCACCCATGTCTCCCAGCACCCCCACCCCTCAGCAGTGCAGGGGCACCCACCACCAGGCCCCCACCCATGTCTCCCAGCACCCTCACCCCCCAGCAGTGCAGGGGCAGCCTCCACCAGGCCCACACCCAAGCCTCCCAGCACCCCCAGCCACCAGGGGCAGCCTCCACCAGGCCCCCACCCATGTCTCCCACCACCCCCAGCCACCAGGGGCAGCCTCCACCAGGCCCCCACCCATGTCTCCCACCCCCCACCACCCAGCAGTGCAGGGGCATCCTCCACCAGGCCCCCACCCATGTCTCCCAGCACCCCCACCCCCCAGCCACCAGGGGCACCCACCACCAGGCCCCCACCCATGTCTCCCAGCACCCCCACCCCCCAGCCAACAGGGGCAGCCTCCACCAGGCCCCCACCCATGTCTCCCACCACCCCACCCCCCAGCAGTGCAGGGGCAGCCTCCACCAGGCCCCCACCCATGTCTCCCAGCACCCCCACCCCCCAGCAGTGCAGGGGCACCCACCACCAGGCCCCCACCCATGTCTCCCACCACCCCCACCCCCCAGCAGTGCAGGGGCAGCCTCCACCAGGCCCCCACCCAAGCCTCCCAGCACCCCCACCCCCCAGCCACCAGGGGCAGCCTCCACCAGGCCCCCACCCATGTCTCCCACCACCCCCACCCCCAGCCACCAGGGGCAGCCTCCAACAGGCCCCCACCCATGTCTCCCACCCCCCCACCACCCAGCAGTGCAGGGGCAGCCTCCACCAGGCCCCCACCCATGTCTCCCACCACCCCCACCCCCCAGCCACCAGGGGCAGCCTCCACCAGGCCCCCACCCATGTCTCCCAGCACCCCCACCCCCCAGCCACCAGGGGCAGCCTCCACCAGGCCCCCACCCATGTCTCCCAGCACCCCCACCCCCCAGCCACCAGGGGCAGCCTCCACCAGGCCCCCACCCATGTCTCCCACCACCCCCAGCCACCAGGGGCAGTCACCAGCAGGCCCCCACCCATATCTCCCACCCTCCACCCCCACCCCCAGCACTGTGGGGCACCTGCCAGCAGGCCCCCACCCATGTCTCCCAGCACTCCCACCCCCCAGCAGTGCAGGGGCACCCACCAGCCAGGCCCCCACCCATGTCTCCCAGCACCCCCACCCCCCAGCAGTGCAGGGGCAGCCTCCACCAGGCCCCCACCCATGTCTCACACCACCCCCACCCCCCAGCAGTGCAGGGGCAACCTCCACCAGGCCCCCACCCATGTCTCCCACCACCCCCACCACCCAGCAGTGCAGGGGCAGCCTCTACTAGGCCCCCACCCATGTCTCCCACCACCACCACCCCCCAGCCACCAGGGGCAGCCTCCACCAGGCCCCCACCCATGTCTCCCACCACCCCCACCCCCCAGCCACCAGGGGCACCCACCACCAGGCCCCCACCCATGTCTCCCAGCACCCCCACCCCCCAGCCACCAGGGGCAGCCTCCACCAGGCCCCCACCCATGTCTCCCAGCACCCCCACCCCCCAGAAGTGCAGGGGCACCCACCACCAGGCCCCCACCCATGTCTCCCACCACCCCCACCCCCCAGCACTGTGGGGCACCCACCACCAGGCCCCCACCCATGTCTCCCAGCACCCCCACCCCCCAGCAGTGCAGGGGCAGCCTCCACCAGGCCCCCACCCATGTCTCCCAGCACCCCCACCCCCCAGCCACCAGGGGCAGCCTCCACCAGGCCCCCACCCATGTCTCCCACCACCCCCACCCCCCAGCAGTGCAGGGGCAGCCTCCACCAGGCCCACACCCATGTCTCACACCACCCCCACCCCCCAGCAGTGCAGGGGAAGCCTCCACCAGGCCCCCACCCATGTCTCCCACCACCCCCACCCCCAGCACTGCAGGGGCAGCCTCCACCAGGCCCCCACCCATCACTCCCACCACCCCCCCAGTCACCAGGGACAGCCTCCACCAGGCCCCCACCCATGTCTCCCACCACCCCCACCCCCCAGCCACCAGAGGCAGCCTCCACCAGGCCCCCACCCATGTCTCCCACCACCCCCACCCCCCAGCAGTGCAGGTGCAGCCTCCACCAGGCCCCCACCCATGTCTCCCAGCACCCCCACCTCCAGCCACCAGGGGCAGCCTCCACCAGGCACCCACCCATGTCTCCCACCACCCCCACCCCCAGCACTGTGGGGCACCTGCCAGCAGGCCCCCACCCATGTCCAACTCATGTTCCCCACCACCCCCCCCAGCACTGTGGGGCACCTGCCAGCAGGCCCCCACCCATGTCCAACTCATGTTCCCCACCACCCCCACCCCCCAGCAGTGCAGGGGCAGCCTCCAGCAGGCCCCCACCCATGTCTCCCACCACCCCCACCCCCCAGCCACCAGGGGCAGCCTCCACCAGGCACCCACCCATGTCTCCCAGCACCCCCACCCCCCCAGCCACTAGGGGCAGCCTCCACCAGGCCCCTACCCATGTCTCCCACCACCCCCACCCCCCAGCAGTGCAGGGGCAGCCTCCACCAGGCCCCCACCCATGTCTCCCACCACCCCCACCCCCAGCAGTGCAGGGGCACCCACCACCAGGCCCCCACCCATGTCTCCCAGCTCCCCCACCCCCCAGCAGTGCAGGGGCAGCCTCCACCAGGCCCCCACCCATGTCTCCCACCACCCCCACCCCCCAGCACTGTGGGGCACCTGCCAGCAGGCCCCCACCCATGTCCAACTCATGTTCCCCACCACCCCCACCCCCCAGCAGTGCAGGGGCAGCCTCCACCAGGCCCCCACCCATGTCTCCCACCACCCCGACCCCCCAGTCACCAGGGCCAGCCTCCACCAGGCCCCCACCCATGTCTCACACCACCCCCACCCCCAAGCAGTGCAGGGGCAGCCTCCATCAGGCCCCGACCCATGTCTCCCACCACCCCCACCCCCCAGTCACCGGGGGCAGCCTCCACCAGGCACCCACCCATGTCTCCCACCACCCCCACCCCCCAGCCACCAGGGGCAGCCTCCACCAGGCCCCCACCCATGTCCCCCACCACCCCCACCCCCCAGTCACCAGGAGCAGCTTCCACCAGGCCCCCACCCATGTCTCCCAGCACCCCCACCCCCCAGCCACCAGGGGCAGCCTCCACCAGGCCCCCACCCATGTCTCCCACCACCCCCACCCCCCAGCAGTGCAGGGGCAGCCTACACCAAGCCCCCACCCATGTCTCCCACCAACCCCACCCCCCAGCAGTGCAGGGGCACCCACCACCAGGCCCCCACCCATGTCTCCCAGCACCCCCACCCCCAACAGTGCAGGGGCAGCCTCCACCAGGCCCCCACCCATGTCTCCCACCACCCCCACCCCCCAGTCACCAGGGGCAGCCTCCACCAGGCCCCCACCCATGTCTCACACCACCCCCACCCCCCAGTCACCAGGGGCAGCCTCCAACAGGCACCCACCCATGTCTCCCACCACCCCCACCCCCCAGCCACCAGGGGCAGCCTCCACCAGGCCCCCACCCATGTCTCCCACCACCCCCACCCCCCAGCAGTGCAGGGGCAGCCTCCACCAGGCCCCCACCCATGTCTCCCAGCACCCCACAACCCAGCCACCAGGGGCAGCATCCACCAGGCCCCCACCCATGTCTCCCACCACCCCCACCCCCCAGCACTGTGGGGCACCTGCAAGCAGGCCCCCACCCATGTCCAACTCATGTTCACAACCACCCCCACCCCCCAGCACTGTGGGGCACCTGCCAGCAGGCCCCCACCCATGTCCAACTCATTTTCCCCACCACCCCCACCCCCCAGCAGTGCAGGGGCAGCCTCCACCAGGCCCCCACCCATGTCTCCCACCACCCCCAACCCCCAGCCACCAGGGGCACCCACCACCAGTCCCCACCCATGTCTCCCAGCACCCCCACCCGCCAGCCACCAGGGGCAGCCTCCACCAGGCCCCCACCTATGTCTCCCACCACCCCCACCCCCCAGCAGTGCAGGGGCAGCCTCCACCAGGCCCCCACCCATGTCTCCCAGCACCCCCACCCCTCAGCAGTGCAGGGGCACCCACTACCAGGCCCCCACCCATGTCTCCCCAGCACCCCCACCCCCCAGCAGTGCAGGGGCAGCCTCCACCAGGCCCACACCCAAGCCTCCCAGCACCCCCAGCCACCAGGGGCAGCCTCCACCAGGCCCCCACCCATGTCTCCCACCACCCCCAGCCACCAGGGGCAGCCTCCACCAGGCCCCCACCCATGTCTCCCACCCCCCACCACCCAGCAGTGCAGGGGCATCCTCCACCAGGCCCCCACCCATGTCTCCCAGCACCCCCACCCCCCAGCCACCAGGGGCACCCACCATCAGGCCCCCACCCATGTCTCCCAGCACCCCCACCCCCCAGCCAACAGGGGCAGCCTCCACCAGGCCCCCACCCATGTCTCCCACCACCCCACCCCCCAGCAGTGCAGGGGCAGCCTCCACCAGGCCCCCACCCATGTCTCCCAGCACCCGCACCCCCAGCAGTGCAGGGGCACCCACCACCAGGCCCCCACCCATGTCTCCCACCACCCCCACCCCCCAGCAGTGCAGGGGCAGCCTCCACCAGGCCCCCACCCAAGCCTCCCAGCACCCCCACCCCCAGCCACCAGGGGCAGCCTCCACCAGGCCCCCACCCATGTCTCCCACCACCCCCACCCCCAGCCACCAGGGGCAGCCTCCAACAGGCACCCACCCATGTCTCCCACCCCCCCACCACCCAGCAGTGCAGGGGCAGCCTCCACCAGGCCCCCACCCATGTCTCCCACCACCCCACCCCCCAGCCACCAGGGGCAGCCTCCACCAGGCCCCCACCCATGTCTCCCAGCACCCCCACCCCCCAGCCACCAGGGGCAGCCTCCACCAGGCCCCCACCCATGTCTCCCAGCACCCCCACCCCCCAGCCACCAGGGGCAGCCTCCACCAGGCCCCCACCCATGTCTCCCACCACCCCCAGCCACCAGGGGCAGTCACCAGCAGGCCCCCACCCATATCTCCCACCCTCCACCCCCACCCCCAGCACTGTGGGGCACCTGCCAGCAGGCCCCCACCCATGTCTCCCAGCACTCCCACCCCCCAGCAGTGCAGGGGCACCCACCAGCCAGGCCCCCACCCATGTCTCCCAGCACCCCCACCCCCCAGCAGTGCAGGGGCAGCCTCCACCAGGCCCCCACCCTTGTCTCACACCACCCCCACCCCCCAGCAGTGCAGGGGCAACCTCCACCAGGCCCCCACCCATGTCTCCCACCACCCCCACCACCCAGCAGTGCAGGGGCAGCCTCTACTAGGCCCCCACCCATGTCTCCCACCACCACCACCCCCCAGCCACCAGGGGCAGCCTCCACCAGGCCCCCACCCATGTCTCCCACCACCCCCACCCCCCAGCCACCAGGGGCACCCACCACCAGGCCCCCACCCATGTCTCCCAGCACCCCCACCCCCCAGCCACCAGGGGCAGCCTCCACCAGGCCCCCACCCATGTCTCCCAGCACCCCCACCCCCCAGAAGTGCAGGGGCACCCACCACCAGGCCCCCACCCATGTCTCCCACCACCCCCACCCCCCAGCACTGTGGGGCACCCACCACCAGGCCCCCACCCATGTCTCCCAGCACCCCCACCCCCCAGCAGTGCAGGGGCAGCCTCCACCAGGCCCCCACCCATGTCTCCCAGCACCCCCACCCCCCAGCCACCAGGGGCAGCCTCCACCAGGCCCCCACCCATGTCCTCCCACCACCCCCACCCCCCAGCAGTGCAGGGGCAGCCTCCACCAGGCCCACACCCATGTCTCCACACCACCCCCACCCCCCAGCAGTGCAGGGGAAGCCTCCACCAGGCCCCCACCCATGTCTCCCACCACCCCCACCCCCAGCACTGCAGGGGCAGCCTCCACCAGGCCCCCACCCATCACTCCCACAACCCCCCCAGTCACCAGGGACAGCCTCCACCAGGCCCCCACCCATGTCTCCCACCACCCCCACCCCCCAGCCACCAGGGGCAGCCTCCACCAGGCCCCCACCCATGTCTCCCACCACCCCCACCCCCCAGCAGTGCAGGTGCAGCCTCCACCAGGCCCCCACCCATGTCTCCCAGCACCCCCACCTCCAGCCACCAGGGGCAGCCTCCACCAGGCCCCCACCCATGTCTCCCACCACCCCCAGCCACCAGGGGCAGTCACCAGCAGGCCCCCACCCATATCTCCCACCCTCCACCCCCACCCCCAGCACTGTGGGGCACCTGCCAGCAGGCCCCCACCCATGTCTCCCAGCACTCCCACCCCCCAGCAGTGCAGGGGCACCCACCAGCCAGGCCCCCACCCATGTCTCCCCAGCACCCCCACCCCCCAGCAGTGCAGGGGCAGCCTCCACCAGGCCCCCACCCATGTCTCACACCACCCCCACCCCCCAGCAGTGCAGGGGCAACCTCCACCAGGCCCCCACCCATGTCTCCCACCACCCCCACCACCCAGCAGTGCAGGGGCAGCCTCTACTAGGCCCCCACCCATGTCCTCCCACCACCACCACCCCCCAGCCACCAGGGGCAGCCTCCACCAGGCCCCCACCCATGTCTCCCACCACCCCCACCCCCCAGCCACCAGGGCACCCACCACCAGGCCCCCACCCATGTCTCCCAGCACCCCCACCCCCCAGCCACCAGGGGCAGCCTCCACCAGGCCCCCACCCATGTCTCCCAGCACCCCCACCCCCCAGAAGTGCAGGGGCACCCACCACCAGGCCCCCACCCATGTCTCCCACCACCCCCACCCCCAGCACTGTGGGGCACCCACCACCAGGCCCCCACCCATGTCTCCCAGCACCCCCACCCCCCAGCAGTGCAGGGGCAGCCTCCACCAGGCCCCCACCCATGTCTCCCAGCACCCCCACCCCCCAGCCACCAGGGGCAGCCTCCACCAGGCCCCCACCCATGTCTCCCACCACCCCCACCCCCCAGCAGTGCAGGGGCAGCCTCCACCAGGCCCACACCCATGTCTCACACCACCCCCACCCCCCAGCAGTGCAGGGGAAGCCTCCACCAGGCCCCCACCCATGTCTCCCACCACCCCCACCCCCAGCACTGCAGGGGCAGCCTCCACCAGGCCCCCACCCATCGCTCCCACCACCCCCCCAGTCACCAGGGACAGCCTCCACCAGGCCCCCACCCATGTCTCCCACCACCCCCACCCCCAGCCACCAGGGGCAGCCTCCACCAGGCCCCCACCCATGTCTCCCACCACCCCCACCCCCCAGCAGTGCAGGTGCAGCCTCCACCAGGCCCCCACCCATGGTCTCCCAGCACCCCCACCTCCAGCCACCAGGGGCAGCCTCCACCAGGCACCCACCCATGTCTCCCACCACCCCCACCCCCAGCACTGTGGGGCACCTGCCAGCAGGCCCCCACCCATGTCCAACTCATGTTCCCCACCACCCCCCCAGCACTGTGGGGCACCTGCCAGCAGGCCCCCACCCATGTCCAACTCATGTTCCCCACACCCCCACCCCCAGCAGTGCAGGGGCAGCCTCCAGCAGGCCCCCACCCATGTCTCCCACCACCCCCACCCCCCAGCCACCAGGGGCAGCCTCCACCAGGCACCCACCCATGTCTCCCAGCACCCCCACCCCCCCAGCCACTAGGGGCAGCCTCCACCAGGCCCCTACCCATGTCTCCCACCACCCCCACCCCCCAGCAGTGCAGGGGCAGCCTCCACCAGGCCCCCACCCATGTCTCCCACCACCCCCACCCCCAGCAGTGCAGGGGCACCCACCACCAGGCCCCCACCCATGTCTCCCAGCTCCCCCACCCCCCAGCAGTGCAGGGGCAGCCTCCACCAGGCCCCCACCCATGTCTCCCACCACCCCCACCCCCCAGCACTGTGGGGCACCTGCCAGCAGGCCCCACCCATGTCCAACTCATGTTCCCCACCACCCCCACCCCCCCAGCAGTGCAGGGGCAGCCTCCACCAGGCCCCCACCCATGTCTCCCACTACCCCCACCCCCCAGTCACCAGGGGCAGCCTCCACCAGGCCCCCACCCATGTCTCACACCACCCCCACCCCCAAGCAGTGCAGGGGCAGCCTCCATCAGGCCCCGACCCATGTCTCCCACCACCCCCACCCCCCAGTCACCGGGGGCAGCCTCCACCAGGCACCCACCCATGTCTCCCACCACCCCCACCCACCAGCCACCAGGGGCAGCCTCCACCAGGCCCCCACCCATGTCTCCCACCACCCCCACCCCCCAGTCACCAGGAGCAGCTTCCACCAGGCCCCCACCCATGTCTCCCAGCACCCCCACCCCCCAGCCACCAGGGGCAGCCTCCACCAGGCCCCCACCCATGTCTCCCACCACCCCCACCCCCCAGCAGTGCAGGTGCAGCCTCCACCAGGCCCCCACCCATGTCTCCCAGCACCCCCACCTCCAGCCACCAGGGGCAGCCTCCACCAGGCACCCACCCATGTCTCCCACCACCCCCACCCCCAGCACTGTGGGGCACCTGTCAGCAGGCCCCCACCCATGTCCAACTCATGTTCCCCACCACCCCCCCCCCAGCACTGTGGGGCACCTGCCAGCAGGCCCCCACCCATGTCCAACTCATGTTCCCCACCACCCCCACCCCCCAGCAGTGCAGGGGCAGCCTCCAGCAGGCCCCCACCCATGTCTCCCACCACCCCCACCCCCCAGCCACCAGGGGCAGCCTCCACCAGGCACCCACCCATGTCTCCCAGCACCCCCACCCCACCAGCCACTAGGGGCAGCCTCCACCAGGCCCCCACCCATGTCTCCCACCACCCCCACCCCCCAGCAGTGCAGGGGCAGCCTCCACCAGGCCCCCACCCATGTCTCCCACCACCCCCACCCCCAGCAGTGCAGGGGCACCCACCACCAGGCCCCCACCCATGTCTCCCAGCTCCCCCACCCCACAGCAGTGCAGGGGCAGCCTCCACCAGGCCTCCACCCATGTCTCCCACCACCCCCACCCCCCAGCACTGTGGGGCACCTGCCAGCAGGCCCCCACCCATGTCCAACTCATGTTCCCCACCACCCCCACCCCCCAGCAGTGCAGGGGCAGCCTCCATCAGGCCCCGACCCATGTCTCCCACCACCCCCACCCCCCAGTCACCGGGGGCAGCCTCCACCAGGCACCCACCCATGTCTCCCACCACCCCCAACCCCCAGCCACCAGGGGCAGCCTCCACCAGGCCCCCACCCATGTCTCCCACCACCCCCACCCCCCAGTCACCAGAAGCAGCCTCCACCAGGCCCCCACCCATGTCTCCCAGCACTCCCACCCCCCAGCCACCAGGGGCAGCCTCCACCAGGCCCCCACCCATGTCTCCCACCACCCCCACCCCCAAGCACTGTGGGGCACCTGCCAGCAGGCCCCCACCCATGTCCAACTCATGTTCCCCACCACCCCCACCCACCAGCAGTGCAGGGGCAGATTCCACCAGGCCCCCACCCATGTCTCCCAGCACCCTCACCCCCCAGCAGTGCAGGGGCACCCACCACCAGGCCCCCACCCATGTCTCCCAGCACCCCCACCCCCCAGCAGTGCAGGGGCAGCCTCCACCAGGCCCCCACCCATGTCTCCCACCACCCCACCCCCCAGCCACCAGGGGCAGCCTCCACCAGGCCCCCACCCATGTCTCCCACCACCCCCACCCCCCAGTCACCAGGGGCAGCCTCCACCAGGCCCCCACCCATGTCTCACACCACCCCCACCCCCAAGCAGTGCAGGGGCAGCCTCCATCAGGCCCCGACCCATGTCTCCCACCACCCCCACCCCCCAGTCACCGGGGGCAGCCTCCACCAGGCACCCACCCATGTCTCCCACCACCCCCACCCCCCAGCCACCAGGGGCAGCCTCCACCAGGCCCCCACCCATGTCTCCCACCACCCCCACCCCCCAGTCACCAGGAGCAGCTTCCACCAGGCCCCCACCCATGTCTCCCAGCACCCCCACCCCCCAGCCACCAGGGGCAGCCTCCACCAGGCCCCCACCCATGTCTCCCACCACCCCCACCCCCCAGCAGTGCAGGTGCAGCCTCCACCAGGCCCCCACCCATGTCTCCCAGCACCCCCACCTCCAGCCACCAGGGGCAGCCTCCACCAGGCACCCACCCATGTCTCCCACCACCCCCACCCCCCAGCACTGTGGGGCACCTGCCAGCAGGCCCCCACCCATGTCCAACTCATGTTCCCCACCACCCCCCCCCAGCACTGTGGGGCACCTGCCAGCAGGCCCCCACCCATGTCCAACTCATGTTCCCCACCACCCCCACCCCCCAGCAGTGCAGGGGCAGCCTCCAGCAGGCCCCCACCCATGTCTCCCACCACCCCCACCCCCCAGCCACCAGGGGCAGCCTCCACCAGGCACCCACCCATGTCTCCCAGCACCCCCACCCCCCCAGCCACTAGGGGCAGCCTCCACCAGGCCCCTACCCATGTCTCCCACCACCCCCACCCCCCAGCAGTGCAGGGGCAGCCTCCACCAGGCCCCCACCCATGTCTCCCACCACCTCCACCCCCAGCAGTGCAGGGGCACCCACCACCAGGCCCCCACCCATGTCTCCCAGCTCCCCCACCCCCCAGCAGTGCAGGGGCAGCCTCCACCAGGCCCCCACCCATGTCTCCCACCACCCCCACCCCCCAGCACTGTGGGGCACCTGCCAGCAGGCCCCCACCCATGTCCAACTCATGTTCCCCACCACCCCCACCCCCCAGCAGTGCAGGGGCAGCCTCCACCAGGCCCCCACCCATGTCTCCCACCACCCCCACCCCCCAGTCACCAGGGGCAGCCTCCACCAGGCCCCCACCCATGTCTCACACCACCCCCACCCCCAAGCAGTGCAGGGGCAGCCTCCATCAGGCCCCGACCCATGTCTCCCACCACCCCCACCCCCCAGTCACCGGGGGCAGCCTCCACCAGGCACCCACCCATGTCTCCCACCACCCCCACCCACCAGCCACCAGGGGCAGCCTCCACCAGGCCCCCACCCCTGTCTCCCACCACCCCCACCCCCCAGTCACCAGGAGCAGCTTCCACCAGGCCCCCACCCATGTCTCCCAGCACCCCCACCCCCCAGCCACCAGGGGCAGCCTCCACCAGGCCCCCACCCATGTCTCCCACCACCCCCACCCCCCAGCAGTGCAGGTGCAGCCTCCACCAGGCCCCCACCCATGTCTCCCAGCACCCCCACCTCCAGCCACCAGGGGCAGCCTCCACCAGGCACCCACCCATGTCTCCCACCACCCCCACCCCCAGCACTGTGGGGCACCTGCCAGCAGGCCCCCACCCATGTCCAACTCATGTTCCCCACCACCCCCCCCCCCCAGCACTGTGGGGCACTTGCCAGCAGGCCCCCACCAATGTCCAACTCATGTTCCCCACCACCCCCACCCCCCAGCAGTGCAGGGGCAGCCTCCAGCAGGCCCCCACCCATGTCTCCCACCACCCCCACCCCCCAGCCACCAGGGGCAGCCTCCACCAGGCACCCACCCATGTCTCCCAGCACCCCCACCCCACCAGCCACTAGGGGCAGCCTCCACCAGGCCCCCACCCATGTCTCCCACCACCCCCACCCCCCAGCAGTGCAGGGGCAGCCTCCACCAGGCCCCCACCCATGTCTCCCACCACCCCCACCCCCAGCAGTGCAGGGGCACCCACCACCAGGCCCCCACCCATGTCTC
Source organism: Ambystoma mexicanum (assembly GCF_040938575.1). Taxonomy (NCBI): domain Eukaryota; kingdom Metazoa; phylum Chordata; class Amphibia; order Caudata; family Ambystomatidae; genus Ambystoma; species Ambystoma mexicanum. The sequence goes on from NC_090941.1 coordinate 921,643,964, forward strand.
CCAGCTCCCCCACCCCACAGCAGTGCAGGGGCAGCCTCCACCAGGCCTCCACCCATGTCTCCCACCACCCCCACCCCCCAGCACTGTGGGGCACCTGCCAGCAGGCCCCCACCCATGTCCAACTCATGTTCCCCACCACCCCCACCCCCCAGCAGTGCAGGGGCAGCCTCCATCAGGCCCCGACCCATGTCTCCCACCACCCCCCCAGTCACCGGGGGCAGCCTCCACCAGGCACCCACCCATGTCTCCCACCACCCCCACCCCCCAGCCACCAGGGGCAGCCTCCACCAGGCCCCCACCCATGTCTCCCACCACCCCCACCCCCCAGTCACCAGAAGCAGCCTCCACCAGGCCCCCACCCATGTCTCCCAGCACCCCCACCCCCCAGCCACCAGGGGCAGCCTCCACCAGGCCCCCACCCATGTCTCCCACCGCCCCCACCCCCAAGCACTGTGGGGCACCTGCCAGCAGGCCCCCACCCATGTCCAACTCATGTTCCCCACCACCCCCACCCACCAGCAGTGCAGGGGCAGATTCCACCAGGCCCCCACCCATGTCTCCCAGCACCCTCACCCCCCAGCAGTGCAGGGGCACCCACCACCAGGCCCCCACCCATGTCTCCCAGCACCCCCACCCCCCAGCAGTGCAGGGGCAGCCTCCACCAGGCCCCCACCCATGTCTCCCACCACCCCACCCCCCAGCCACCAGGGGCAGCCTCCACCAGGCCCCCACCCATGTCTCCCACCACCCCCACCCCCCAGTCACCAGGGGCAGCCTCCACCAGGCCCCCACCCATGTCTCACACCACCCCCAAGCAGTGCAGGGGCAGCCTCCATCAGGCCCCGACCCATGTCTCCCACCACCCCCACCCCCCAGTCACCGGGGGCAGCCTCCACCAGGCACCCACCCATGTCTCCCACCACCCCCACCCCCCAGCCACCAGGGGCAGCCTCCACCAGGCCCCCACCCATGTCTCCCACCACCCCCACCCCCCAGTCACCAGGAGCAGCTTCCACCAGGCCCCCACCCATGTCTCCCAGCACCCCCACCCCCCAGCCACCAGGGGCAGCCTCCACCAGGCCCCCACCCATGTCTCCCACCACCCCCACCCCCCAGCAGTGCAGGTGCAGCCTCCACCAGGCCCCCACCCATGTCTCCCAGCACCCCCACCTCCAGCCACCAGGGGCAGCCTCCACCAGGCACCCACCCATGTCTCCCACCACCCCCACCCCCCAGCACTGTGGGGCACCTGCCAGCAGGCCCCCACCCATGTCCAACTCATGTTCCCCACCACCCCCCCCCAGCACTGTGGGGCACCTGCCAGCAGGCCCCCACCCATGTCCAACTCATGTTCCCCACCACCCCCACCCCCCAGCAGTGCAGGGGCAGCCTCCAGCAGGCCCCCACCCATGTCTCCGACCACCCCCACCCCCCAGCCACCAGGGGCAGCCTCCACCAGGCACCCACCCATGTCTCCCAGCACCCCCACCCCACCAGCCACTAGGGGCAGCCTCCACCAGGCCCCCACCCATGTCTCCCACCACCCCCACCCCCCAGCAGTGCAGGGGCAGCCTCCACCAGGCCCCCACCCATGTCTCCCACCACCCCCACCCCCAGCAGTGCAGGGGCACCCACCACCAGGCCCCCACCCATGTCTCCCAGCTCCCCCACCCCACAGCAGTGCAGGGGCAGCCTCCACCAGGCCTCCACCCATGTCTCCCACCACCCCCACCCCCCAGCACTGTGGGGCACCTGCCAGCAGGCCCCCACCCATGTCCAACTCATGTTCCCCACCACCCCCACCCCCCAGCAGTGCAGGGGCAGCCTCCATCAGGCCCCGACCCATGTCTCCCACCACCCCCACCCCCCAGTCACCGGGGGCAGCCTCCACCAGGCACCCACCCATGTCTCCCACCACCCCCACCCCCCAGCCACCAGGGGCAGCCTCCACCAGGCCCCCACCCATGTCTCCCACCACCCCCACCCCCCAGTCACCAGGAGCAGCCTCCACCAGGCCCCCACCCATGTCTCCCAGCACCCCCACCCCCCAGCCACCAGGGGCAGCCTCCACCAGGCCCCCACCCATGTCTCCCACCACCCCCACCCCCAAGCACTGTGGGGCACCTGCCAGCAGGCCCCCACCCATGTCCAACTCATGTTCCCCACCACCCCCACCCACCAGCAGTGCAGGGGCAGATTCCACCAGGCCCCCACCCATGTCTCCCAGCACCCTCACCCCCCAGCAGTGCAGGGGCACCCACCACCAGGCCCCCACCCATGTCTCCCAGCACCCCCAGCAGTGCAGGGGCAGCCTCCAGGGGCAGCCTCCACCAGGCCCCAACCCATGTCTCCCACAACCCCCACCCCCCAGCAGTGCAGGGGCAGCCTCCTCCAGGCCCCCACCCATGTCTCCCAGCACCCCCACCCCCCAGTCACAAGGGGCAGCCTCCACCAGGCACCCACCCATGTCTCCCACCACCCCCACCCCCCAGCAGTGCAGGGGCAGCCTCCTCCAGGCCCCCACCCATGTCTCCCAGCACCCCCACCCCCCACACACCAGGGGCAGCCTCCACCAGGCACCCACCCATGTCTCCCACCACCCCCACCCCCCAGCACTGTGGGGCACCTGCCAGCAGGCCCCCACCCATGTCCAACTCATGTTCCCCACCACCCTCACCCCCCAGCACTGTGGGGCACCTGCCAGCAGGCCCCACACCCATGTCCAACTCATGTTCCCCACCACCCCCACCCCCCAGCACTGTGGGGCACTTGCGAGCAGGCCCCACACCCATGTCCAACTCATGTTTCCCACCACCCCCACCCCCCAGCAGTGCAGGGGCAGCCTCCATCAGGCCCCCACCCATGTCTCCCACCACCCCCACCCCCCAGTCACCAGGGGCAGCCTCCACCAGGCCCCCACCCATGTCTCACACCACCCCCACCCCCCAGCAGTGCAGGGGCAGCCTCCACCAGGCCCCCACCCATGTCTCCCACCACCCCCACCCCCCAGTCACCAAGGGCAGCCTCCACCAGGCACCCACCCATGTCTCCCACCACCCCCACCCCCCAGCCACCAGGGGCAGCCTCCACCAGGCCCCCACCCATGTCTCCCACCAACCCCACCCCCCAGTCAACAGGGGCAGCCTCCACCAGGCCCCCACCCATGTCTCCCACCACGCCCACCCCCCAGCACTGTGGGGCACCTGCCAGCAGGCCCCACCCATGTCCAACTCATGTTCCACACCACCCCCACCCCCCAGCACTGTGGGGCACCTGCCAGCAGGCCCCCACCCATGTCCAACTCATGTTCCCCACCACCCCCACCCCCCAGCAGTGCAGGGGCAGCCTCCAGCAGGCCCCCACCCATGTCTCTTACCACCCCCACCCCCCAGCCACCAGGGGCAGCCTCCACCAGGCCCCCACCCATGTCTCCCACCACCCCCACCCTCCAGCCACCAGGGGCACCCACCACCAGGCCCCCACCCATGTCTCCCAGCACCCTCACCCCCCAGCCACCCGGGGCAGCCTCCACCAGGCCCCCACCCATGTCTCCCACCACCCCCACCCCCAGCAGTGCAGGGGCAGGCTCCACCAGGCCCCCACCCATGTCTCCCAGCACCCCCACCACCCAGCAGTGCAGTGGCACACACCACCAGGCCCCCACCCATGTCTCCCAGCATCCCCACCCCCCAGCAGTGCAGGGGCAGCCTCCAACAAGCCCCCACCCAAGTCTCCCAGCACCCCCACCCCCCAGCCACCAGGGGCAGCCTCCACCAGGCCCCCAACAATGTCTCCCACCACCCCCACCAACCAGCCACCAGGGGCAGCCTCCACCAGGCCCCCACCCATGTCTCCCACCACCCCACCCCCCAGCACTGTGGGGCACCTGCCAGCAGGCCCCCACCCGTGTCCAACTCATGTTCCCCACCACCCCCAGCCCCCAGCACTGTGGGGCACCTGCCATCAGGCCCCCACCCATGTCCAACTCATGTTCCCCACCACTCTCACCCCCAGCAGTGCAGGGGCAGCCTCCACCAGCCCCCCACCCATGTCTCACACCACCCCCACCCCCCAGCAGTGCAGGGGCAGCCTCCACCAGGCCCCCACCCATGTCTCACACCACCCCCATCCCCCTGTCACCAGGGGCAGCCTCCACCAGGCACCCACCCATGTCTCCCACCACCCCCACCCCCCAGCCACCAGGGGCAGCCTCCAACAGGCCCCCACCCATGTCTCCCACCACCCCCACCCCCCAGCAGCGCAGGGGCAGCCTCCACCAGGCCCCCACCCATGTCTCCCAGCACCCCCACCCCCCAGCCACCAGGGGCAGCCTCCACCAGGCACCCACCCATGTCTCCCACCACCCCCACCCCCCAGCACTGTGGGGCACCTGCCAGCAGGCCCCCACCCATGTCCAACTCATGTTCCCCACCACCCCCACCCCCCAGCACTGTGGGGCACCTGCCAGCAGGCCCCCACCCACGTCCAACTCATGTTCCCCACCACCCCCACCCCCAGCACTGTGGGGCACCTGCCAGCAGGCCCCCACCTACGTCCAACTCATGTTCCCCACCACCCCCACCCCCCAGCACTGTGGGGCACCTGCCAGCAGGCCCCCACCCATGTCCAACTCATGTTCCCCACCACCCCCACCCCACAGCACTGTGGGGCACCTGTCAGCAGGCCCCCACCCATGTGCAACTCATGTTCCCGAGCCAACATGCCATCACAATCTAGATCCCTGGTCCCTATGGTCAGCCTCCAAATGCAAAACACCCACCCGAGTATTGCATCCACCCACTCATAATTTGCAATTACATCACAGAACACCAATTGTAAGTTCCGAAACAAACACATTTCCCTCACATACACCCAATGGGTGTCAGTGAATCTCAAAACACATATCATGAAATGCATGAAACCAATGAGATACCACACATTGAAGTTCACCAAAAAAAATATGTATTAATGGAAACATAAATAGAATCAAAAATGAAGAAACAGAAATGTGAATGTACAAAAATTAAAAGAAGCATGTCCGTGAATAAAAGCAAAACCAAAAATAAAATTCCAAAGTAATGTTGTCCAAAGTCAATGTCCACAAAACAAAATCCAATGGGAAATAAAAATAGAAAGCCATTGCTCCATGGTTAAAATGTGAAAAAATAAATACAATCCAACAGTGAACTATGTACATGGGAACAAGCCAGGGTCCATTATCCCAACAAAAGAAAGGAAACCTATCTAACTACACTAACTAATAAAATAAACTATATACAAAAATGTGGCCAATGTCCGAAAGGTCCAAATAAAATCAAAACAAAAATGGAACCTAACACTACCTACATAACTATGTACAAGGGCAGCGGGCTAGTTTCACGGCTCACTTGTGGATGTCCCGGGCCAGGGCATCATCGAGCTCCTGCTCAATGTCCCGGAGGCGGTCCTCCTCCATGGCCCCAAGGGTCCGCAGGGCCGTCGATGTGTCCACCTCCAAACCCCTGCGGGTTGCCTCAAGGCACTCGGCCCGCCTCAGGGCCCTCCGCATGGAGTTCTCCGCCCTGACCATTGTGAGCCGTGCCTCTTCCGCCCGCTGCCGCTCCGCATCTATGGCGTGGCCCAACCACTGCCACACGGAAGACACTCTCTGTCCTGGGTCCTCCTGCCCTCCGGCCGATGCCTGCCCCTCCGATGTTGAAGGCCCAGAGCCTTCATGGCTCCCACCACGTTGCTGCTGCTGCTGTGCCTCTGCCCGTGCACTGCCTCCTGATGCCTGCACATCCTCCACCGGCTGGGGTGCAGTCGTAGATGTGGCCACCCCTGCTGGACGTCCGACTCCCGACTGTGGCAGGGATGCCTCCTCCACCAGCCTGGCCGCACCGTCAGAGGCAGCTCCACAGGGCACCCAGGTGACTGATGGGTGGGAAGATGGCACGGAGGACGACTGGCGCGTAGGGGGTCCAGTTGAGGAGGGGGTCGTAGCCAGCCCCATCAGATGGAGGAATCCGGCCTGGGTGACTTGTCCCAGCAGGCTGACGTGGTCAACGAGCCATTCGAGATGACGTGCAGTCGCCTCATGAAAAGACTGCAGGTCACCTCGCATCTCCCGTTGACGCAACGCCACACCAGCCAGGACAGGCTCAACCCGGACCCGGATAGCCACGTCCGCAGGCAGAGGAAGGCCAGTTGACGTGAGCTCATCCCCTGTCTGAAAACGGGTCTGGACGTAGGCATCCCTGCTGGTGCAAGATGATGCAGGGACAGGATCAGGGACAGGATTGCACACAGGCACCTCCGCGGCGGCCTGTGCTGCCTCCTGTCCCTGGTTCTGCACTGCACCACTAGCACCAGTGGGATCCCCACCTCCATACCCCGTCTCTGGTGCTTGCACGGCCTCCTCCTCCACCAAACCCCCCACCAACCTGGATGACTCCGTGCCATCTTCCCCTGTTGGGCCCTGTGGGGTCCCAGCTGCCCCTTCTGCTGCTGAAGAGTCCAACTCCAACCTCCGCCTCTTGGACCTACCCCCGGCAGCTGCGTCCTGGGATGCGGCACTGGACTCCTCACTCCCCGACGAGATCACAACATGGGAGGGGAGCCGGGCCTTGCGTCTCCGGCTGGCGGTGGGATCCCCGCCGCTGTGCTCCACAGCACCTTCTCCGCCCTCTTCATCAGTTGACGCTGCAGACAGGGAGAAACAAAACACAGGCATCAGGGCACTGTACAATGGACACATACACACATGACAGTTGTACATGAGTGGCATTGGCAAACCTCAGACATGTCATCACAATCCCCAACACACATGTCATTTCAACTCGCACACATGAGCCATACCACAGCCATATTGCAACTGCCAGCACCATCCATACACATACAACAGCATGAGCAGCCAAAGGTGAGCCAGACATCACATGCAACACAGGAAGTGCACCACACATGTACACACACCACCACACTTGCATGCATGTGTACACCTCTGCCAAGTGTCGCAGTGTTCAGACAGGCATCCATGTCACATCTGCCAATCAGACTTCCACGTACCGCTGCCACATGCATCCATGTTGCATCACTGTTGCACCCTTGTCAAATACACACACATGCACATGTACACAGTGCTGATACATGCAGCCGAAAACAACATACATGCGTGACATCACGGACATGTCTACTTACATACACATTCATCCAAACATGTGTGCCCACACAACTGCATTTGGCATGCAAGCCTACACACACAAGCAACATCCATGTCTCACACATACCAGCCCTCGCATGTGTTAGCCCCACGGCCCTGTACACCCCCACCCATACTCGACCCCATACAAACAGATGTGCAACCTGCACACTACTGAACAATCACCACACGCACTGCTCACAATCAGGATGCATGTACACTCACCGCTCGACTCCAGACGGGTCTGCCTCTCAAGGACCTGGACGTGGAGCGCTGGGGATATGCGTTCCAGGACCCTCATCTGTTCTTCCGACAAGTGGCCCCGGCACCCCTTGGCATCCGCTGCCTTCAAGAGGTGCCGGGCCTTGTTCAGGGTCCTGGACCTGAAGTCCTCCCAGCGCTTCTTGACATGTTGTAAGTCGCGGACTGCCACCCCCTCCGCGTTGATGGCAGTCACGATGTCAGTCCAGATCCGAGTCCGTCCTTCCTTGTCGGCGCGGGAACTTCCGAAGAGGGCATCATACTGCCCCAGGACTTGCTCCACCAGGACACCAAGTTCGGTGGCACTGAAGATGGTGCCCCTCTGCCTCTCTGGCCGGGGGTTGTCAGTGGTCTCAGATGGTGTTTGCCCCAACATGACAACCCCAGAGGCAGGAGTGGGTGGGCAACTGGGTCCTGGGGCTGGGCTGTGGAGCAATGGAATCCCAATCGGGAGTCTTCGGTTCCAGCAGGGGTGGTCAAAGCAACAGCACCCCTGGCTGATGTGCAGGCAGCAAATGGCAGGGCACGTGGGCAGCAGGCAGTCAGGCAGCAGCAGATGGCAGGTGGGAGCGTGCTCGGGGCTCTGGGGGGCAGTAGTACGGCCTTCAGGGCAGGAGCGTGGTCTTCCGTGTGCTTACGTGTGGCCAGCTTGATACGGAGTGATTTGGCACGTGAAAAATCTGCACATCAGCGTGTAATTCGAGGAAAGGCCCTTAGCGCGTAAGTGCGTCTGCACGCATACGCGTTTTCATTGGACAGAAGGCCCCTCAAGCGCAAGCGCCCCTGTGACGTGACGCATACAGACGTGCATGGGCATTTCAGCGCGCGTGAAAAACTGCACGTCCGCGTGTAATACGAGGAAAGGGCCCATGCGCGTAAGCGCGCGTGGAAAACTGCACGTCTGCGTGCAATACGAGGAAAGGGCCCATGCGCGTAAGCGCGCGTGGAAAACTGCACATCCGCGTGTAATATGAGGAAAGGGCCCATGCGCGTAAGTGATGTGACGCGCGCGTGCGTTTCCCTCAGCACGGGTTAAAGGTGAGCGGGCCCAGCAGTTCGCTGTACGTGCCTTTCGTGGAGACCGACGTGTTTTGCTGCTTCCTGTTGTTTCGCGCGCCATCACAACTTCACAGCTAACAAGGACGTGTCACTTCTTTTGGCGGGGGTATTGGCTACGCGTGTTTTTCTGCATCGCGCTAGTCAGACGGTGAGTCGCACACTCTCTTTTTCCCACTGCGGGTGCCCCTGTGTATTGCACCCATTTTCGATGTCATAGTAGCCTGCGTGTCTCACGCGTATGCGTTATTCGTGTTACTGGGTGCCACCGGGTACTGCGGGAGGTTGAATCCACGCACGTAGGCTGCAGGGTTGCGTGCACGGTTTTACTGCAGTTTTGGGGTGCCTGAGCGTTGCGTGACCCGTCACCACATCACCGGGGTCACCTACAGCCTTGCAGGTGCAGGGGAGCTGTTAACATCTTGCTTCCCACCCCCTTCACCCCAATTGCCCAGGTCTATTGTGGTGTACACCTCCCATTAGCACCACTCCATCTGTGCCAGCACTACTACATCTGTGCCAGGGTTGGGAGGCCACCAAAGGTGAGGGGCGCCTCAGCTGGGCGTCCTCCTCGTGGCGGGCGTGGTCGGGGACGTGGCCGTGGTGACCAGGGAGTAGGGGGACTCCAGGGTGTCCAGGGCAGCCACAGAGGGGGAAGAGGCAGGGGTGCGCCACTTGAGCACAATGTGTCGGTGCAGCCATGCCACCACCCCCTGTGGTTCCGGGGGATGCAGCTCCTGCATCTGGCACCCGTATGACCCGGAAGTCCGTTCCATCGACTGCCACGGGCCCAAGGGTAGTGGTAGCTGCAGGTGCAGCTGTGGACACCGCCACCCAGGCTCAGGGTCTGCCAGTGCAGGCTGCGTTGGCACTTGAAGAGCCCTTGGTAGATCTCCAACAGGCCAGGGGGGAAACCATAGGGGCACGCCGGGCTGCTCAGACCAAGACACGTGTCCCTGGGGCAGTCATGTCATCTGCTGCCCCGAACAGCCGGGTGTTGGAAAGTGCAGGGGCAGATGCACTCAACAGCACCCCGGTTGTGAGTCTGCCAACCAGGACCGTTGCGGTCAATGACCCTGCCACAGCTGATGTTGCTGCGCAGGGTCCATTAGTGGGCACCCAGCTGCCACTGACACAAGTCAGGCCTTTGGTCATCCCTCCAGCTGCCACTCCCTTGGCTCAATCCACCGAACCCACTGGCCATACTGGTCAGGGCGGCATTAGCCAGCCAGGGTCTGCGCCGCAGTCCAAGAGGAGGAAGGTTGCACCTGCAGCACAGGCTGGGACCCCACACCCAGCCACGACCTCCTGCACGTCGAGGAAGAAGCCTTTCTGTAAGCAGGAACTGGACTTCCTCGTGGACTACGTGCGGGGCCACAGCCGTGACATGCTAGTGGGTGCCAATAGTCAGACTACGGCTGCCCAACGTGACACCCACTGGAAGCATGTTGCGGAACATGTCAGTTCATTCGGCCATGAGGTGCGCATGGCGCAGGTGTGCAAAAAGCGTTGGAATGACATCAAGCGCAGCACTAAGGCTAAGCGTGCCTCAAATTACAACTTGACTCTGGTGACTGGCGGTGGGCCTGCACCAGAGGAGGAAGAACTCACTCCGCATGAGGCTCTCGTTGCGGAGTTCATACCACCTGAATTGGTCGAAGGAGTCGGAGAGATGCTGGACTTTGATGCCCAGTCCAGTGAGTGTTGATGCGTATTTGTTGAGGACGTGTGTGTTTCACTTGTGGGATGTGTTGTGCATGATTGCTGCTACATGTGACGTGTACATGGTTCTGATGTGTAAGTAATGCAATGCTACCGTCATGCATGTCTCCTCTGCCTGCATGCGGGACTCCATGTGGGCATGCTCCCTTGCCCCTCCTCCGCCACTCTGCACCCCAGTTCCACCTTTGCACTGGTCTGCTTCAATCTTGCCAATGTGTAGTTTCTTGTTCATGTGTCCTGTGTAGGTGCTAACTTCCAGCGTAGAAACTGCCAGACCTATGCCGTGTGGTACAGTCTTAGTACTCGATCCAGGGTATCCCACTTGTACTGTGCATGGGTCAGATGTCCCGCAGGGACATGAGTGCCCATTCATGCTCCATGTGCTTTGCACGCATGCCCCTATGTGTCCTTGACTGGATGATCACTGTAATATGAGTCCTTGGTTACATACATTGCCTGCCATCTCATCGCCCTCCCCATGTCAACTGTGGCTCAGTCCTGCGTTGCACACATGTTTAGGCTCTGACAATCTGTGTGGCTCACAGGCCTCAGCCTGTTCAATGGCCAATGACTCTGTCCAACTCTTGTTGTGTCTTCTTCACACGTGGGCGGCCTCCGGAGTTTTCATCATGTGTCCTGCCCACTGTCCCAGCATCATTTGCAGTGTTGTAATTTGAATCACATTAAGCTGTTGATGCCAGTCAACACTGCCTGTCAATACACAGGTGTATGGTCAGCCTTTTGATACCATGCTAGGCATCCCTGCTTTGGTACTGGGGTGGAGGGGTGCTTGGCTTCTAGACATGGTACATATTGAATGCACAATGCACGTGATGTCTGAATTTGACATTGCACTGCCTTCACATTTCCTGGCACACACCATGGAGTGCTTGTACATGTAGGTAGTGAGTGGCGTACACATTTTCTGCACTGCATAGACCCACTTCCATGGAAACTGCCACCTTTCAACAGGTCTGATCACAGAAGCTATTCAAAGTGGACCCAGCATGCATGCCAGGTCATATGCTGTGTGTCACATGTCTGCCGGATGCCTTTGCTGTCGGTGTGTGTGTGTGTCGTGTGCTTCTGACATGTGTAGTGACCTTTTTCTCTCTATTTTTCAGGTGATGACGCAATGGAGGTGGAGGATGGTGTTGTCATGCCAGACACAGGGTTGGTAACACCACATCAACCCGGCACTAGTCAGGGTCGTGGGGTGGTAGACCCCCAAGTGCTGCAGTCCATCTTGTCTCTGGCTGCCTATGAGTCCAGCCTTGATGACGACTCTGACGTCCATGTTGAGTTGGATGAGCATCAAGTCCATGTGTCAGGGGTGAGTGATTCTGATGTGGACACTCCTCTGTCTGCGACACCTGCACTGAGGGATCAGACAGTCTTGGTTCCTCCGCCCGTGGTGGATCGGGACGCAGGGTCACCCTCCACACCAGTCACTGATGTGCCTGGGACATCACGTCGACGGGGGCATGTAGTCGTGCAGCCGCAGGCGGTGCCAACACAGCGAGGACCCCCGGTCCTTGGGTCCTGCAGGGGTCAAGCCCGGCAACGCGGTCTCCGCGCGCAACCGCTGTATACTGAGTGGGAGCAAGACATGACTGCCAATTCCGAACAGCAGGGGGCAGCAATGGAGAACATCGCTGAGAGCATGGAGCGTGTGGCCCGATCTGTGCTCCCCCCTACTAAGCAGGTGTTTCTCCAGCAGCAGGTGGCACGGTCCACGGCCCGCTCGCTCAGGCTGGGCATGGCGGCCTCAGACAGGGCACGCCAGGCTGAAATGTCGTCTCTGCGTCAAGCAATTGCTGCTCACGCAGAGGCACACATGGATGCCCTGAGGGAGGAGTATGCTTCCCTCAGATCCACTCTGGGTGTCCTTATGATGTCCCAGAGGCAGCAGGTAGAGGAGAGGTTTGCACAGCTTGAGCGTACCATCTCGGCTGAGCTACAGGCTTGCCGGGAGGTGCAACGGTTGTCCAGCCAGGCCTTGCAGGAGGAACTCCGTGTTACACGTGCTACCTTGCAAGAAGAAGCACGTGTATCACGTCAGGTTCTGCATGCAGACCTATGTCACATCGCCACACAGAACCAGGCTCACCCGTCCGGCAGACTTGCTGCCGACGAGGGGCAAGCTGCGGATAGGCGTGGCCAGGCTACTGTGCCACGTCCTCCTTTACAGGATGAGCCAGACTCAGAGGACCATCTATCTCCCACATAGGTCGGGCTGTGCAGGCGTTGAGCCCATGGAGGATTTTTTTTTTGGCTCAGCATCATCGCATGTGGATGTTGAGCAGCACCCTGTACCTCCCCCCTCCTGGGTGCCTCCCCTCCCCCCCGGGTCGTATGTGGCCATTTTTGATTTTTCTTTTAGTTTAGTTAGTTAAGTTTCTGTTTGATAGTTAGTTTAAATAGGTAATGTAGGTTTTCCATTGTTAGTGTAATTAGTTAATAGTTGAGTTAGTTTAAAATTGCTAGTCTATTGTGCTTTCATGTGATGGTGCGGTGCTTTGTGGCTTTTGAAGGCATCCACTGTCTGTTCCAGGTGGGCCCTTCCTGGTTGTCTTGTGTATGTGTTTGCTGCTTGGGGTCCTTGACTCACATTTGCCACTCCTGCCTCCCTTCTCCATGGGCTCGCAAGGATGGTTCGGTGTTACAGAATATTACACAAGGGCTTTGGACTGTCATATCTGTGGCATGTCTGGTGCTGTGTGACTTGTGTTGACACCCCTAGTGGGGATGATTTAGGTGTCATTGTCCACTGTTCAGCTTTTGCTAGATGGGGTGTGTCATGATTAATGTGTACATTGATTGCTATGCATTGTGTAGTATGTTTCATATCTTTCCTGTACACGTGCTTGTTGCAATTCATGCTGTAGATAGTGTTCCACACTTTGGAGGTGAAAGACGGACTGATGGTGTGGTTTGTGATGTGACTCTCTGACATGGTCAAGTAATGAGATGCCTGATGAGACACACACAGATGACTTTGAAGCATTAATCATGTGTTTCATGCCCTTTCTGCAGGGGGATGAGCCTCCAGAGCACCTTTGCCAGCAGACATGGCCCATTGGACGATGGAATTCTGGACCCGTTTGTTGGTGCCCACATGCACATGTGTGCACAAGCAGAGGCACAGTGATTGCAGACCCACATCCTAGAACTGCTGACATGATCCAAGGAACTCCAGGGAAGGTGAGCATCACAGGGGGGCCACGACACAGCAAAGCTTGCACCAGGCGAGTTGCACATGCAGGCTTAGTTCCAGCACTGAGGGTGAGCTTAGACGAATATTGGTTTTGAAGCACACAATGCAGCTCAGATGTGTTTGTGGACTGATGGCTGTTGATAGTAGGGTTGTCTGGGACACATGCAGGGGCAGTGGCACATACCCTCCGGTACACCAAGGTCCATTGAGGCACTTGTATCAACCATGTAGCCTTCCGAGACATAGAAAGGGGCAGCTCACAGGGACATACAGCAAGGGACATACTCGGGTGCAGTGCATGTCTTTTCCACGTACTTCATGATAAATGCACTGCCAACTTTGTTTCGGTCATGGTGGTACGCAACTTGCTCTGTAGTCATGGCTTGCTATATGGGTCTGTCTGCTTACCCAGGGAACATTGCATGTTGTGTGAATTGTGACACATTGGTGTTCCATTTGCCACGCACCCACCAGCGGCTGACTTACTGCATTGACTGTGTATGATCCGTCACAGGGGTGATGTTATATATGGGTACGAAACATCAACTACAGATTGTCTTTTTGTAGAGTAGTTTGTTGCTATGGGGTATGTTTGGTGTTGTGTTTTTGTGTAATTGGTACGTACAGGTTGTTGACTGTGGCTCTCTTTGCAGCATTGCAGTGCTCCTGTAACCGGACCTGAGAGTGCGCAGGCAGGAGGCCAGCACTCAAAACCAGAGCTAAGTGTCTTGTTGTTTTTCTTTCGAACTGCTCTGCATAGGCTTGCTGGGGAGTGTACTGATGCATGGATGTATGTGTGGTTCAATTTGGTATGTTTTTTCTCCCTAATCACCCGTGATCCTATGCAATTTTGAAACCTGTACCCTCTACCCGGTGTTCCTGCTTCCCGTACCTATCCAAGCAACGTTCCCTGACCCTCTTTCCCCACTGGGGTTGCGGATGCCTGTGTAAGCCTCGAACTTGCAGGCGCCAAAACCCTAGAGGGGGTGGTTGGTTCGTACAACTCCTGAGCCTGGACTACAGAAGGCCATGACAATGATGTCCAAGTTTGTTTGGATTGTGTATGTGTTCATGCAGGTTGTACATTTTCGTGCATTCCCTAGTTTCATGTGTCATTCCTCCTCCCCTCTCCTGCCACTCATTCCAGTCATCCAGTGTGTCAACACCTGTCCCGACTGCATATCCCTGAACCTCCTTCCCCACCAGGGTCTCAGTGGCCTGTGTGAGTTTGACCTTGCAGGCACCCGGTACATGGTGGGGGTGGTTGTTTCGTGACACTCCCACGCCTGTACAGGGGACCTGTGACAGTACACATCCATTCATGGTGCATCATCCTATGTCATGTAGCACACATGTCTCACATCCTGTCGTGACATTGTTTTGCTGTGCTACCTTGGTTGTTGCATCATTGTGGTAGTACTTGGCCTTTGTGAGGTACTGCAACGTCAAGTCATCTACTGGAGGGTGTTCGGGTTCGTTTTTATGCCTTGGATTTTGTGATTTTGGAAATGAGTGTGGATTCTGAGGGTTCAGGCATCTTTTTACACACAAGGTGGGAGATGGTGACAAAGGGTAAAGGTGATCCTGTGGCCAGGTGGAATTGAGGGTTGGGGACTCCATGACCCAGGTGCAGTTGTTCAGTGGGTCATGGTCATTTGTGAGGGAGGGGGGGTGTTGTTGTTGATAGTTGCCTTGCCCTGCAGTGTGATGGGAACTCTGACATAGTAATGGTGGTATCCTATGTACATGTTGTGTTCTGCTGATCAATGCCTGTTCATGTGTTGTGTTTTCCTTTGAGGTGCGAGGGGATAGTTGTGGTTTGACATGCTGGGGTGTACACATGGTGGATGTTCACATGTGATGTGTAGGGAACACTGATGGTCACTTGAGTGCACATGCATATGTGGAGTGCATGTCCTTGCAGAACCACACACTTGCACTCTGATGCACTACATGTACTCCCACCCTTGCATATCCACGTGTACACCGTTTGCCTTCTGGTGCCCACTGTGTCCCGGCAGCACATGTTCTGTGACCGATTATGGATCCAGTACATGCCTAATTTGATGTTTCATGTGGTCTGTCACTTAGATGTGATGCTCAGGGTGTGCATCACACACAATGGCTGTTCACTGTGCTGTGCGCTGAGCAGTGTGATGCAGGAGTAGGACACTGCACACATGAGCTGCAGTGTTGATTTTGCAATGCATAATGTGCATGTAGACAGGCATTCATTGTTATGTTACGTCTACAACTGTAATGCATTTGGAAATGACTTATTTTGGGTGGGAGATTTTGTTGGTCTGTCATTTCATCTGATTCCGGGTCAGGCATCATTGTCCGATGCCACTGTATATTTAGGACATGGCAATGTGTAGCTTATCGTTACTGTGTTGGTGTATGGGTATTGCTTGCCATGTCATGTTGATGTTTGGGAGGGTTTGAGTGACATGACAGTGATGGCCATGGCCTGTTTTGCAGGTTTGTGTGATGCACACCTTGCATGTCCGGGTCATCCGTTTCTCAGAGCAACTAGCTGGGGGTAGATTTCTCTCCGCAGCAGGGCCCTCCCCCTGGAACAGACTTCCTGCCTGACTTGAACTTGAGGGGAACCATCTCCAGTTCTGGAAGCACCTCAAGACCTTCCTCTTTGCTTCTGCTTACTCTCTGCCTCTCCCTTGCAGAATTCTTCACTGGAACTGCACAGGAGCTGCAACTGGGCCACTCTCACCGACCTCGGTCCCTGGGCCAGCCACTCTCCACTTGCACTGCCTCCCTGGCAACCCCTGCACTGCAGTACTGTCTCTCTATCCCTACAGCCCTCCCTTCCCAGCACTTGTCTGCACCTACCTTTGCAGTTGCCACCAGTTGACCTATGTATTATGTTTTTGGGCTACTTCCCCTGTACTGGACTCCCCCCCACCCTTCCCCTTGCACTTTTCCCTTCCCCCTACCCCTGCACTTGCACGATCTCAATGACACCTGGCCTAGTAGTACCGTTGTCTGTCTTCCCTTGATCCCCCCTCCCTGCCTCATTGCGCCTTGAAATACTTGTGTATGGCCCATATCATGTCATATGTCATATGTGTGCCTTTTGGTCACACAGGATAGCTTGTGTTTAAGTAGCTAGGGATGCAGACGATGTGGCACTTCCATGGCAACTATCTCAGGGTGGTAGGGTTGTGACAGTTGACTGTCTCTTTGTCATCATCGATTGTCACCTGGTATGTGCCAGGCCTGTGTGCACTCCGCAGGGGTGGGAGTTTAGGTGAAAAATGTGGCCACAAGCTGGGTCCGGGCTTCCTCGCCACGTGCCCTGTCCCCCCCCATGGGCAGCGCCTGTGCCTGTGGTTGGGGATGTGGGGGCACCACCATGTCCACCGGGACGCCCTGCCATGTTGCAACATTGTGCAGGACACATGCTGCCACAATGATCCTGCACACTACTGGTGGTGCATAGAGTAGTTGCCCACCAGAGCGGTCAAGGGAGCGGAAACGTGACTTGAGCACTCCGAATGTGCGCTCCACTATGCCCCTGGTTGCAATATGGGCGGCGTTGTATCTTACCTGGGGTGGTGTGGTGGGGTTCCGGATTGGCGTCATCATGTGGTTGCTCAGAGGGTAGGCACTGTCCCCTGGGGAGGTGATAATAGTTGAGATCATTAGGGTTTGGATATTTGTCTGTGTGTGACTTGCATGCATGTGCAAGGGCATTTGTACTGACCTAGGAGCCATGTGTCGCCATGCTGCCCAGCTTCCAGGGCCCGGCTCAGGGCGGACATTCTGTATATGAAACTGTCATGGGTGGAGCCAGGGTAGTTTGCATAGACAGAGGTGATGATTCCCTTTGCATCACATGCCACCTGTACATTGATGGAATGCCAGTGCTTGCGGTTTCGGTAGATGTGCTCAATGGCCCTAGGTGGACGTAGGGCCACATGAGTGCAATCTATGGCACCGAGCACTTTGGGGAAGTGTGCCACCCTGAAAAAATCCAGGAAAACGGCCTGCCTTTCTGCGGATGTTCTGGGCATGTATATGTGCCTGCGGACTGAGGGGTGCGCTGTCATGATTGCCAGTACCTGGTGTAGGCAGCGTGACTGCGTGGCCTGTGAGACCCCCCCCCACTATGGCAGTGGTCCGCTGAAATGACCCAGTGGCCAAAAAATGCAGGACATTGAGCAGCTTCCCAAGGGGCTCAATGCTTGGGAGCAAAGGGTGGGGGATGTGAGGTCATCTTCCCACTCCCTGACCAGGTCTAGGATGAAATGGGGTGGAAACCTATACCTGCCATAGACCTGGTCGTCAGGCATCCCAAAAAGGCTTGTCCGTGGTGCGAAAATGCGTGTCCCACGATCAGTGCAGCGACAAATGGGGCATTCATCGTAGCTGTATATACGCGTTTGTTGTTTGCGCGCACTTTTATGCTGTGCACGGGGACGCCTCCGCCTGCCTTCGTGTGGGCGGACGCGTTGACGCCTGTGCACGTCTTTTGCCGTGCGCGGGTTTCCCATATTCGGATACGTGGTAAGACTGTAGGTCCGAGTGTCATCGCGTGTGATCGGAGGGGAGTGAGCGTACACGCGATTGGCCTGGGTACGTGTGTTCCGGGGTGCCGGGAACTTTCACACGTGATTGGTGGAAATCCACGCGTGTTCTGTCATCACGTGCAATGAGGAAACACCCGCGCGCGTCACGTCACAGACGCGCTCACGCGCTAAGGGCCTTTGGTCCAATGAAATCGCATATGCGTGCTGCCGTGCATACGCGCTAAGGGCCTTTCCTCGTATTACACGCGGACGTGCAGTTTTCCACGCGCGCTTATGCGTATGGGCCCTTCCCTCATATTACACGCGGACGTGCAGTTTTTCACGCGCGCTGAAATGCCCATGCACGTCTGTACGCGTCACGTCACAGGGGCGCTTGCGCTTGAGGGGCCTTCTGTCCAATGAAAATGCGTAGGTGTGCAGACGCACTTACGCGCTAAGGGCCTTTCCTCGAATTACACGCTGACGTGCAGATTTTTCACGTGCCAAATCACTCCGTATCAAGCTGGCCACGCGTAAGCACACGGAAGACCACGCTCCTGCCCAGAAGGCCGAACTACTGCCCCCCAGAGCCCCGAACACGCTCCCACCTGCCAACTGCTGCTGCCTGACTGCCTGCTGCCCACGTGCCCTGCCATTTGCTGCCTGCACATCAGCCAGGGGTGCTGTTGCTATGACCACCCCTGCTGGAACCGAAGACTCCCGACTGGGATTCCATCACTCCACAGCCCAGCCCCAGGACCCAGTTGCCCACCCACTCCTGCCTCTGGGGTTGTCATGTCGGGGCAAACACCATCTGAGACCACTGACAACCCCCGGCCAGAGAGGCAGAGGGGCACCAGCTTCAGTGCCACCGAAGTTGGTGTCCTGGTGGAGCAAGTCCTGGGGCAGTATGATGCCCTCTTCGGAAGTTCCCGCGCCGACAAGGAAGGACGGACTCGGATCTGGACTGACATCGTGACTGCCATCAACGCGGAGGGGGTGGCAGTCCGCGACTTACAACATGTCAAGAAGCGCTGGGAGGACTTCAGGTCCAGGACCCTGAACAAGGCCCGGCGCCTCTTGAAGGCAGCGGATGCCAAGGGACGCCGGGGCCACTTGTCGGAAGAACAGATGAGGGTCCTGGAATGCTTATCCCCAGCGCTCCACGTCCAGGTCCTTGAGAGGCAGACCCGTCTGGAGTCGAGCGGTGAGTGTACATGCATCCTGATTGTGAGCAGTGCGTGTGGTGATTGTTCAGTAGTGTGCAGGTTGCACATCTGTTTGTATGGGGTCGAGTATGGGTGGGGGTGTACAGGGCCGTGGGGCTAACACATGTGAGGGCTGGTATGTGTGAGACATGGATGGTGCTTGTGTGTGTAGGCTTGCATGCCAAATGCAGTTGTGTGGGCACACATGTTTGGATGAATGTGTATGTAAGTAGACATGTCCGTGATGTCACGCATGTATGTTGTTTTCGGCTGCATGTATCAGCACTGTGTACATGTGCATGTGTGTGTATTTGACAAGGGTGCAACAGTGATGCAACATGGATGCATGTGCCAGCGGTATGTGGAAGCCTGATTGGCAGATTTGGCATGGATGCCTGTCTGAACACTGCGACACTTGACAGAGGTGTACACATGCATGCAAGTGTGGTGGTGTATGTACATGTGTGGTGCACTTCCTGTGTTGCATGTGATGTCTGGCTCACCTTTGGCTGCTCATGCTGTTGTATGTGTATGGATGGTGCTGGCAGTTGCGATATGGCTATGGTATGGCTCATGTGTGCGAGTTGAAATTACATGTGTGTTGGGGATTGTGATGACATGTCTGAGGTTTGCCAATGCCACTCATGTACAACTGTCATGTGTGTATGTGTCCATTGTATAGTGCCCTGATGCCTGTGTTTTGTTTCTCCCTGTCTACAGCGTCAACTGATGAAGAGGGCGGAGAAGGTGCTGTGGATTACAGCGGCGGGGATCCCACCGCCAGCCGGAGACGCAAGGCCCGGCTCCCCTCCCATGTTGTGATCTCGTCAGGGAGTGAGGAGTCCGGTGCTGCGTCCCAGGCCGCAGCTGCCGGGTGGAGGTCCAAGAGGCGGAGGTTGGAGTTGGACTCCTCGGCAGCAGAAGGGGCAGCTGGGACCCCACAGGGCCCAACAGGGGAAGATGGCACGGAGTCATCCAGGTTGGTGGGGGGTTTGGTGGAGGAGGAGGCCGTGCAAGCACCATAGACGGGGTCTGGAGGTGGGGATCCCACTGGTGCTAGTGGTGCAGTGCAGGACCAGGGACAGGAGGCAGCACAGGCCGCCGCGGAGGTGCCTGTGTGCAATCCTGTCCCTGATCCTGTCCCTGCATCATCTTGCACCAGCAGGGATGCCTACGTCCAGACCTGTTTTCAGGCAGGGGATGAGCTCACGTCAACTGGCCTTCCTCTGCCTGCGGATGTGGCTATCCGGGTCCTGGTTGAGCCTGTCCTGGCTGGTGTGGCGTTGCGTCAATGGGCCATGCGAGGTGACCTGCAGTCTTTTCATAAGGAGACTGCACGTCATCTCAAATGGCTTGTTGACCACCATCTCAAACGTCAGCCTGCTGGGACAGGTCACCCAGGCCGGATTCCTCTGTCTGATGGGGCTTGCTACGACCCCCCTCCTCAACTGGACCCCCTACGCGCCAGTCGTCCTCCGTGCCATCTTCCCACCCATCAGTCACCTGGGTGCCCTGTGGAGCTGCCTCTGACGGTGCGGCCAGGCTGGTGGAGGAGGCATCCCTGCCACAGTCGGGAGTCGGACGTCCAGCAGGGGCGGCCACATCTACGACTGCACCCCAGCCGGCGGAGGATGTGCAGGCAGCAGGAGGCAGTGCACGGGCAGAGGCACAGCAGCAGCAGCAACGTGGTGGTAGCCATGAAGGCTCGGGGCCTTCAACATCGGAGGGGCAGGCATCGGCCGGAGGGCAGGAGGACCCAGGACAGAGAGTGTCTTCTGTGTGGCAGCGGTTGGGCCACGCCATAGATGCGGAGCGGCAGCGGGCGGAAGAGGCACGGCTCACAATGGTCAGGGCGGAGAACTCCATGCGGAGGGCCCTGAGGCGGGCCGAGTGCCTCGAGGCAATCCGCAGGGGTTTGGAGGAGGACAAGTCGACGGCCCTGCGGACCCTCGGGGCCATGGAGGAGGACCGCCTCCGGGACATTGAGCAGGAGTTCGATGATGCCCTGGCCCGGGACATCCACAAGTGAGCCGTGAAACTAGCCCGCTGCCCTTGTACATAGTTATGTAGGTAGTGTTAGGTTTCATTTTTGTTTTGATTTTATTTGGACCTTTCGGACATTGGCCACATTTTTGTATATAGTTTATTTTATTAGTTAGTGTAGTTAGATAGGTTTCCTTTCTTTTGTTGGGATAATGGACCCTGGCTTGTTCCCATGTACATAGTTCACTGTTGGATTGTATTTATTTTTTCACATTTTAACCATGGAGCAAAGGCTTTCTTTTTTATTTCCCATTGGATTTTGTTTTGTGGACATTGACTTTGGACAACATTACTTTGGAATTTTATTTTTGGTTTTGCTTTTTTTCACGGACATGCTTCTTTTAATTTTTGTACATTCACATTTCTGTTTCTTCATTTTTGATTCTATTTATGTTTCCTTTAATACATATTTTTTTGGTGAAATTCAATGTGTGGTATCTCATTGGTTTCATGCATTTCATGATATGTGTTTTGAGATTCACTGACACCCATTGGGTGTATTTGAGGGAAATGTGTTTGTTTCGGAACTTGCAATTGGTGTTCTGTGATGTAATTGCAAATTATGAGTGGGTGGATGCAATACTCGGGTGGGTGTTTTGCATTTGGAGGCTGACCATAGGGACAAGGGATCTAGATTGTGATGACATGTTGGCTGGGGAACATGAGTTGCACATGGGTGGGGGCCTGCTGGCAGGTGCCCCACAGTGCTGGGGGGTGGGGGTGGTGGGGAACATGAGTTGGACATGGGTGGGGGCCTGCTGGCAGGTGCCCCACAGTGCTGGGGGTGGTGGGGAACATGAGTTGGACATGGGTGGGGGCCTGCTGGCAGGTGCCCCACAGTGCTGGGGGGTGGGGGTGGTGGGGAACATGAGTTGTACATGGGTGGGGGCCTGCTGGCAAGTGCCCCACAGTGCTGGGGGGTGGGGGGGGTGGGAGACATGGGTGGGGGCCTGGTGGAGGCTGCCCCTGGTGGCTGGGGGGTGGGGGTGCTGGGAGACATGGGTGGGGGCCTGGTGGAGGCTGCCCCTGCACTGCTGGGGGGTGCTGGGAGACATGGGTGGGGGCCTGGTGGTGGGTGCCCCACAGTGCTGGGGGGGTGGGGGTGGTGGGAGACATGGGTCGGGGCCTGGTGGTGGGTGCCCCTGCACTGCTGGGGGGTGGGGGTGCTGGGAGACATGGGTGGGGGCCTGGTGGAGGCTGCCCCTGGTGGCTGGGGGGTGGGGGTGCTGGGAGACATGGGTGGGGGCCTGGTGGTGGGTGCCCCTGGTGGCTGGGGGGGTGGGGGTGGTGGGAGACATGGGTGGGGGCCTGGTGGAGGCTGCCCCTGGTGGCTGGGGGGTGGGGGTGGTGGGGGACATGGGTGGGGGCCTGGTGGAGGCTGCCCCTAGTGGCTGGGGGGTGGGGGTGCTGGGAGACATGGGTGGGGGCCTGGTGGTGGGTGCCCCTGGTGGCTGGGGGGTGGGGGTGGTGGGAGACATGGGTGGGGGCCTGGTGGAGGCTGCCCCTGGTGGCTCGGGGGTGGGGGTGGTGGGGGACATGGGTGGGGGGTGGGGGTGGTGGGCGACATGGGTCGGGGCCTGGTGGAGGCTGCCCCTGCACTGCTGGGGGGTTGTGGGAGACATGGGTGGGGGCCTGGTGGAGGCTGCCCCTGGTGGCTGGGGGGTGGGGGTGCTGGGAGACATGGGTGGGGGCCTGGTGGTGGGTGCCCCTGGTGGCTGGGGGGTGGGGGTAGTGGGAGACATGGGTGGGGGCCTGGTGGAGGCTGCCCCTGGTGGCTGGGGGGTGGGGGTGGTGGGGGACATGGGTGGGGGCCTGGTGGAGGCTGCCCCTGCACTGATGGGGGGTGGTGGGAGACATGAGTGGGGGCCTGATGGAGGCTGCCCCTGGTGGCTGGGGGGTGGGGGTGCTGGGAGATATGGGTGGGGGCCTGGTGGTGGGTGCCCCTGGTGGCTGGGGGGTGGGGGTGCTGGGAGACATGGGTGGGGGCCTGGTGGTGGGTGCCCCTGCACTGCTGGGGGGTGGGGGTGGTGGGAGACATGGGTGGGGGCCTGGTGGAGGCTGCCCCTGGTGGCTGGGGGTGAGGGTGGTGGGAGACACAGGTGGGGGCCTGGTGGAGGCTGCACCTGGTGGCTGGGGGTGGGGGTGGTGGGAGACATGGGTGGGGGCCTGGTGGTGGGTGCCCCTGGTGGCTGGGGGTGAGGGTGGTGGGAGACACAGGTGGGGGCCTGGTGGAGGCTGCACCTGGTGGCTGGGGGTGGGGGTGGTGGGAGACATGGGTGGGGGCCTGCTGGAGGCTGCCCCTGCACTGCTGGGGGTGGGGGTGATGGGGAACATGAGTTGGACATGGGTGGGGGCCTGCTGGCAGGTGCCCCACAGTGCTGGGGGGTGGGGGTGGTGGGGAACATGAGTTGGACATGGGTGGGGCCTGCTGGCAGGTGCCCCACAGTGCTGGGGGGTGGGGTGGTGGTAGACATGGGTGGGGGCCGGTGGAGGCTGCCCCAGGTGGCTGGGGGGGTGGGGGTGCTGGGAGACATGGGTGGGGGCCTGGTGGAGGCTGCCCCTGCACTGCTGGGGGGTTGCGGTGGTGGGAGACATGGGTGGGGGCCTGGTGGAGGCTGCCCCTGGTGGCTGGGGGGTGGGGGGGTGGTAGACATGGGTGGGTGCCTGGTAGAGGCTGCCCCTGCACTGCTGGGGGGTGCTGGGAGACATGGGTGGGGGCCTGGTGGTGGGTGCCCCACAGTACTGGGGGGGTGGGGGTGGTGGGAGACATGGGTGGGGGCCTGGTGGTGGGTGCCCCTGCACTGCTGTGGGGTGGGGGTGCTGGGAGACATGGGTGGGGGCCTGGTGGAGGCTGCCCCTGGTGGCGGGGGGGTGGGGGTACAGGGAGACATGGGTGGGGGCCTGGTGGTGGGTGCCCCTGGTGGCTGGGGGGTGGGGGTGGTGGGAGACATGGGTGGGGGCCTGGTGGAGGCTGCCCCTGGTGGCTGGGGGGTGGGGGTGGTGGGGGACATGGGTGGGGGCCTGGTGGAGGCTGCCCCTGCACTGCTGGGGGGTGGTGGGAGACATGGGTGGGGGCCTGGTGGAGGCTGCCCGTAGTGGCTGGGGGGTGGGGGTGGTGGGAGACATGGGTGGGGGCCTGGTGGAGGCTGCCCCTGGTGGCTGGGGGGTGGGGGTGCTGGGAGATATGGGTGGGGGCCTGGTGGTGGGTGCCCCTGATGGCTGGGGGGTGGGGGTGCTGGGAGACATGGGTGGGGGCCTGGTGGTGGGTGCCCCTGAGTGCTGGGGGGTGGGGGTGCTGGGAGACATGGGTGGGGGCCTGGTGGTGGGTGCCCCTGATGGCTGGGGGGTGGGGGTGCTGGGAGACATGGGTGGGGGCCTGGTGGTAGGTGCCCCTGCACTGCTGGGGGGTGGGGCGGTGGGAGACATGGGTGGGGGCCTGGTGGAGGCTGCCCCTGGTGGCTGAGGCGTGGGGGTGCTGGGAGACATAGGTGGGGGCCTGGTGGTGGGTGCCCCTGGTGGCTGGGGGTGGGGGTGGTGGGAGACATGGGTGGGGGCCTGGTGGAGGCTGCACGTGGTGGCTGGGGGTGGGGGTGGTGGGAGACATGGGTGGGGGCATGCTGGAGGCTGCCCCTGCACTGCTGGGGGGTGGGGGTGGTGGGGAACATGAGATGGACATGGCTGGGGGCCTGCTGGCAGGTGCCCCACAGTGCTGGTGGGTGGGGGGTGGTGGGGAACATGAGTTGGACATGGGTGGGGCCTGCTGGCAGGTGCCCCACAGTGCTGGGGGGTGGGGGTGGTGGGAGACATGGGTGGGGGCCTGGTGGAGGCTGCCCCAGGTGGCTGGGGGGTGGGGGTGCTGGGAGACATGGGAGGGGGCCTGGTGGAGGCTGCCCCTGCACTGCTGGGGGGTTGGGGTGGTGGGAGACATGGGTGGGGGCCTGGTGGAGGCTGCCCCTGGTGGCTGGGGGGTGGGGGTGGTGGGAGACATGGGTGGGTGCCTGGTGGAGGCTGCCCCTGGTGACTGGGGCGTGGGGGTGGTGGGAGACATGGGTGGGGGCCTGGTGGAGGCTGCCCCTGCACTGCTGGGGGGTGGGGGTGGTGTGAGACATGGGTGGGGGCCTGGTGGAGGCTGCCCCTGCACTGCTGGGGGGTGGGGATGGTGGAAGACATGGGTGGGGGCCTGGTGGAGGCTGCCCCTGCACTGCTGGGGGGTAGGGGTGGTGGGAGACATGGGTGGGGGCCTGGTGGAGGCTGCCCCTGGTGGCTGGGGGGTGGGGGTGCTGGGAGACATGGGTGGGGGCCTGGGGGAGGCTGCCCCTGCACTGCTGGTTGGTGGGGGTGCTGGGAGACATGGGTGGGGGCCTGGTGGTGGGTGCCCCACAGTGCTGGGGGGGTGGGGGTGGTGGGAGACATGGGTGGAGGCCTGGTGGTGGGTGCCCCTGGTGTCTGGGGGGTGGGGGTGCTGGGAGACATGGGTGGGGGCCTGGTGGTGGGTGCCCCTGATGGCTGGGGGGTGGGGGTGCTGGGAGACATGGGTGGGGGCCTGGTGGTGGGTGCCCCTGATGGCTGGGGGGTGGGGGTGCTGGGAGACATGGGTGGGGGCCTGGTGGTGGGTGCCCCTGCACTGCTGGGGGGTGGGGGCGGTGGGAGACATGGGTGGGGGCCTGGTGGAGGCTGCCCCTGGTGGCTGAGGGGTGGGGGTGGTGGGAGACATGGGTGGGGGCCTGGTGGTGGGTGCCCCACAGTACTGGGGGGGTGGGGGTGGTGGGAGACATGGGTGGGGGCCTGGTGGTGGGTGCCCCTGCACTGCTGGGGGGTGGGGGTGCTGGGAGACATGGGTGGGGGCCTGGTGGAGGCTGCCCCTGGTGGCTGGGGGGTGGGGGTACAGGGAGACATGGGTGGGGGCCTGGTGGTGGGTGCCCCTGGTGGCTGGGGGGTGGGGGTGGTGGGAGACATGGGTGGGGGCCTGGTGGAGGCTGCCCCTGGTGGCTGGGGGTGGGGGTGGTGGGGGACATGGGTGGGGGCCTGGTGGAGGCTGCCCCTGCACTGCTGGGGGGTGGTGGGAGACATGGGTGGGGGCCTGGTGGAGGCTGCCCCTAGTGGCTGGGGGGTGGGGGTGGTGGGAGACATTGGTGGGGGCCTGGTGGAGGCTGCCCCTGGTGGCTGGGGGGTGGGGGTGCTGGGAGATATGGGTGGGGGCCTGGTGGTGGGTGCCCCTGATGGCTGGGGGGTGGGGGTGCTGGGAGACATGGGTGGGGGCCTGGTGGTGGGTGCCCCTGATGGCTGGGGGGTGGGGGTGCTGGGAGACATGGGTGGGGGCCTGGTGGTGGGTGCCCCTGATGGCTGGGGGGTGGGGGTGCTGGGAGACATGGGTGGGGGCCTGGTGGTGGGTGCCCCTGCACTGCTGGGGGGTGGGGGCGGTGGGAGACATGGGTGGGGGCCTGGTGGAGGCTGCCCCTGGTGGCTGAGGGGTGGGGGTGCTGGGAGACATGGGTGGGGGCCTGGTGGTGGGTGCCCCTGGTGGCTGGGGGTGGGGGTGGTGGGAGACATGGGTGGGGGCCTGGTGGAGGCTGCACCTGGTGGCTGGGGGTGGGGGTGGTGGGAGACATGGGTGGGGGCCTGCTGGAGTCTGCCCCTGCACTGCTGGGGGGTGGGGGTGGTGGGGAACATGAGTTGGACATGGGTGGGGGCCTGCTGGCAGGTGCCCCACAGTGCTGGGGGGTGGGGGGTGGTGGGGATCATGAGTTGGACATGGGTGGGGCCTGCTGGCAGGTGCCCCACAGTGCTGGGGGGTGGGGGTGGTGGGAGACATGGGTGGGGGCCTGGTGGAGGCTGCCCCAGGTGGCTGGGGGGTGGGGGTGCTGGGAGACATGGGTGGGGGCCTGGTGGAGGCTGCCCCTGCACTGCTGGGGGGTTGGGGTGGTGGGAGACATGGGTGGGGGCCTGGTGGAGGCTGCCCCTGGTGGCTGGGGGGTGGGGGTGGTGGGAGACATGGGTGGGTGCCTGGTGGAGGCTGCCCCTGGTGACTGGGGCATGGGGGTGGTCGGAGACATGGGTGGGGGCCTGGTGGAGGCTGCCCCTGCACTGCTGGGGGGTGGGGGTGGTGTGAGACATGGGTGGGGGCCTGGTGGAGGCTGCCCCTGCACTGCTGGGGGGTGGGGATGGTGGAAGACATGGGTGGGGGCCTGGTGGAGGCTGCCCCTGCACTGCTGGGGGGTAGGGGTGGTGGGAGACATGGGTGGGGGCCTGCTGGAGGCTTCCCCTGGTGGCTGGGGGGTGGGGGTGCTGGGTGACATGGGTGGGGGCCTGGGGGAGGCTGCCCCTGCACTGCTGGGTGGTGGGGGTGCTGGGAGACATGGGTGGGGGCCTGGTGGTGGGTGCCCCACAGTCCTGGGGGGGTGGGGGTGGTGGGAGACATGGGTGGAGGCCTGGTGGTGGGTGCCCCTGGTGTCTGGGGGGTGGGGGTGGTGGGAGGCATGGGTGGGGCCTGGTGGAGGCTGCCCCTGGTGGCTGGGGGGTGGGGGTGCTGGGAGACATGGGTGGGGGCCTGGTGGAAGCTGCCCCTGCACTGCTGGGGGGTGGGGGTGCTCGGAGACATGGGTGGGGGCCTGGTGGTGGGTGTCCCACAGTGCTGGGGGGGTGGGGGTGGAGGGAGACATGGGTGGGGGCCTGGTAGAGGCTGCACCTGGTGGCTGGGGGTGGGGGTGGTGGGAGACATGGGTGGGGGCCTGCTGGAGGCTGCCCCTGCTCTGCTGGGGGGTGGGGGTGGTGGGGAACATGGGTGGGGGCCTGGTGGTGGGTGCCCCTGCACTGCTGGAGGGTGGGGGTGCTGGGAGACATGGGTGGGGGCCTGGTGGAGGCTTCCCCTGGTGGCTGGGCGGTGGGGGTGCTGGGAGACATGGGTGGGGGCCTGGTGGTGGGTGCCCCTGCACTGCTGGGGGGTGGGGGTGGTGGGAGACATGGTTGGGGGCCTGGTGGAGGCTGCCCCTGGTGGCTGCGGGGTGGGGGTGGTGGGAGACATGGGTGGGGGCCTGGTGGAGGCTGCCCCTGCACTGCTGGGGGGTGGGGTGGTGGGAGACATGGGTGGGGGCCTGGTGGAGGCTGCCCCTGGTGGCTTGGGGGTGGGGGTGGTGGGAGACATGGGTGGGGGCCTGGTGGAGGCCACCCCTGGTGGCTGGGGGGTGGGGGTGGTGGGAGACATGGGTGGGGGCCTGGTGGTGGGTGCCCCTGGTGGCTGGGGGGTGGGCGTGCTGGGAGACATGTGTGGGGGCCTGGTGGTGGGTGCCCCTGCACTGCTGGGGGGTGGGGGTGGTGGGAGACATGGGTGGGGGCCTGGTGGAGGCTGCCCCTGGTGGCTGGGGGGTGGGGGTGCTGGGAGACATGGGTGGGGGCCTGGTGGAGGCTGCCCCTGGTGGCTGGGGGGTGGGGGTGGTGGAAGACATGGGTGGGGGCCTGGTGGAGGCTGCCCCTGCACTGCTGGGGGGTGGGGGTGCTGGGAGACATGGGTGGGGGCCTGGTGGTGGGTGCCCCTGGTGGCTGGGGGGTGGGGTAGTGGGAGACATGGGTGGGGGCCTGGTGGAGGCTGCCCCTGCACTGCTGGGGTTTGGGGTGGTGGGAGACATGGGTGGGGGCCTGGTGGAGGCTGCCCCTGGTGGCTGGGGGTAGGGGTGGTGGGAGACATGGGTGGGGGCCTGGTGGAGGCTGCCCCTGCACTGCTGGGGGGTGGGGGTGGTGGGAGACATGGGTGGGGGCCTGGTGGTGGGTGCCCCTGATGGCTGGGGGGTGGGGGTGCTGGGAGACATGGGTGGGGGCCTGGTGGTGGGTGCCCCTGATGGCTGGGGGGTGGGGGTGCTGGGAGACATGGGTGGGGGCCTGGTGGTGGGTGCCCCTGCACTGCTGGGGGGTGGGGGCGGTGTGAGACATGGGTGGGGGCCTGGTGGAGGCTGCCCCTGGTGGCTGAGGGGTGGGGGTGCTGGGAGACATGGGTGGGGGCCTGGTGGTGGGTGCCCCTGGTGGCTGGGGGTGGGGGTGGTGGGAGACATGGGTGGGGGCCTGGTGGAGGCTGCACCTGGTGGCTGGGGGTGGGGGTGGTGGGAGACATGGGTGGGGGCCTGCTGGAGGCTTCCCCTGCACTGCTGGGGGGTGGGGGTGGTGGGGAACATGAGTTGGACATGGGTGGGGGCCTGCTGGCAGGTGCCCCACAGTGCTGGTGGGTGGGGGGTGGTGGGGAACATGAGTTGGACATGGGTGGGGCCTGCTGGCAGGTGCCCCACAGTGCTGGGGGGTGGGGGTGGTGGGAGACATGGGTGGGGGCCTGGTGGAGGCTGCCCCAGGTGGCTGGGGGGTGGGGGTGCTGGGAGACATGGGTGGGGGCCTGGTGGAGGCTGCCCCTGCACTGCTGGGGGGTTGGGGTGGTGGGAGACATGGGTGGGGGCCTGGTGGAGGCTTCCCCTGGTGGCTGGGCGGTGGGGGTGCTGGGAGACATGGGTGGGGGCCTGGTGGTGGGTGCCCCTGCACTGCTGGGGGGTGGGGGTGGTGGGAGACATGGTTGGGGGCCTGGTGGAGGCTGCCCCTGGTGGCTTGGGGGTGGGGGTGGTGGGAGACATGGGTGGGGGCCTGGTGGAGGCCACCCCTGGTGGCTGGGGGGTGGGGGTGGTGGGAGACATGGGTGGGGGCCTGGTGGTGGGTGCCCCTGGTGGCTGGGGGGTGGGCGTGCTGGGAGACATGTGTGGGGGCCTGGTGGTGGGTGCCCCTGCACTGCTGGGGGGTGGGGGTGGTGGGAGACATGGGTGGGGGCCTGGTGGAGGCTGCCCCTGGTGGCTGGGGGGTGGGGGTGCTGGGAGACATGGGTGGGGGCCTGGTGGAGGCTGCCCCTGGTGGCTGGGGGGTGGGGGTGGTGGAAGACATGGGTGGGGGCCTGGTGGAGGCTGCCCCTGCACTGCTGGGGGGTGGGGGTGCTGGGAGACATGGGTGGGGGCCTGGTGGTGGGTGCCCCTGGTGGCTGGGGGGTGGGGTAGTGGGAGACATGGGTGGGGGCCTGGTGGAGGCTGCCCCTGCACTGCTGGGGTTTGGGGTGGTGGGAGACATGGGTGGGGGCCTGGTGGAGGCTGCCCCTGGTGGCTGGGGGTAGGGGTGGTGGGAGACATGGGTGGGGGCCTGGTGGAGGCTGCCCCTGCACTGCTGGGGGGTGGGGGTGGTGGGAGACATGGGTGGGGGCCTGGTGGTGGGTGCCCCTGATGGCTGGGGGGGTGGGGGTGCTGGGAGACATGGGTGGGGGCCTGGTGGTGGGTGCCCCTGATGGCTGGGGGGTGGGGGTGCTGGGAGACATGGGTGGGGGCCTGGTGGTGGGTGCCCCTGCACTGCTGGGGGGTGGGGGCGGTGGGAGACATGGGTGGGGGCCTGGTGGAGGCTGCCCCTGGTGGCTGAGGGGTGGGGGTGCTGGGAGACATGGGTGGGGGCCTGGTGGTGGGTGCCCCTGGTGGCTGGGGGTGGGGGTGGTGGGAGACATGGGTGGGGGCCTGGTGGAGGCTGCACCTGGTGGCTGGGGGTGGGGGTGGTGGGAGACATGGGTGGGGGCCTGCTGGAGGCTGCCCCTGCACTGCTGGGGGGTGGGGGTGGTGGGGAACATGAGTTGGACATGGGTGGGGGCCTGCTGGCAGGTGCCCCACAGTGCTGGTGGGTGGGGGGTGGTGGGGAACATGAGTTGGACATGGGTGGGGCCTGCTGGCAGGTGCCCCACAGTGCTGGGGGGTGGGGGTGGTGGGAGACATGGGTGGGGGCCTGGTGGAGGCTGCCCCAGGTGGCTGGGGGGTGGGGGTGCTGGGAGACATGGGTGGGGGCCTGGTGGAGGCTGCCCCTGCACTGCTGGGGGGTTGGGGTGGTGGGAGACATGGGTGGGGGCCTGGTGGAGGCTGCCCCTGGTGGCTGGGGGGTGGGGGTGGTGGGAGACATGGGTGGGTGCCTGGTGGAGGCTGCCCCTGGTGACTGGGGCGTGGGGGTGGTGGGAGACATGGGTGGGGGCCTGGTGGAGGCTGCCCCTGCACTGCTGGGGGGTTGGGGTGGTGGGAGACATGGGTGGGGGCCTGGTGGAGGCTGCCCCTGGTGGCTGGGGGGTGGGGGTGGTGGGAAACATGGGTGGGTGCCTGGTGGAGGCTGCCCCTGGTGACTGGGGCGTGGGGGTGGTGTGAGACATGGGTGGGGGCCTGGTGGAGGCTGCCCCTGCACTGCTGGGGGGTGGGGATGGTGGAAGACATGGGTGGGGGCCTGGTGGAGGCTGCCCCTGCACTGCTGGGGGTTAGGGGTGGTGGGAGACATGGGTGGGGGCCTGGTGGAGGCTGCCCCTGGTGGCTGGGGGGTGGGGGTGCTGGGAGACATGGGTGGGGGCCTGGGGGAGGCTGCCCCTGCACTGCTGGGTGGTGGGGGTGCTGGGAGACATGGGTGGGGGCCTGGTGGTGGGTGCCCCACAGTGCTGGGGGGGTGGGGGTGGTGGGAGACATGGGTGGAGGCCTGGTGGTGGGTGCCCCTGGTGTCTGGGGGGTGGGGGTGCTGGGAGACATGGGTGGGGGCCTGGTGGTGGGTGCCCCTGATGGCTGGGGGGTGGGGGTGCTGGGAGACATGGGTGGGGGCCTGGTGGTGGGTGCCCCTGATGGCTGGGGGGTGGGGGTGCTGGGAGACATGGGTGGGGGCCTGGTGGTGGGTGCCCCTGCACTGCTGGGGGGTGGGGGCGGTGGGAGACATGGGTGGGGGCCTGGTGGAGGCTGCCCCTGGTGGCTGAGGGGTGGGGGTGCTGGGAGACATGGGTGGGGGCCTGGTGGTGGGTGCCCCACAGTACTGGGGGGGTGGGGGTGGTGGGAGACATGGGTGGGGGCCTGGTGGTGGGTGCCCCTGCACTGCTGGGGGGTGGGGGTGCTGGGAGACATGGGTGGGGGCCTGGTGGAGGCTGCCCCTGGTGGCTGGGGGGTGGGGGTACAGGGAGACATGGGTGGGGGCCTGGTGGTGGGTCCCCCTGGTGGCTGGGGGGTGGGGGTGGTGGGAGACATGGGTGAGGGCCTGGTGGAGGCTGCCCCTGGTGGCTGGGGGGTGAGGGTGGTGGGGGACATGGGAGGGGGCCTGGTGGAGGCTGCCCCTGCACTGCTGGGGGGTGGTGGGAGACATGGGTGGGGGCCTGGTGGAGGCTGCCCCTAGTGGCTGGGGGGTGGGGGTGGTGGGAGACATTGGTGGGGGCCTGGTGGAGGCTGCCCCTGGTGGCTGGGGGGTGGGGGTGCTGGGAGATATGGGTGGGGGCCTGGTGGTGGGTGCCCCTGATGGCTGGGGGGTGGGGGTGCTGGGAGACATGGGTGGGGGCCTGGTGGTGGGTGCCCCTGATGGCTGGGGGGTGGGGGTGCTGGGAGACATGGGTGGGGGCCTGGTGGTGGGTGCCCCTGCACTGCTGGGGGGTGGGGGCGGCGGGAGACATGGGTGGGGGCCTGGTGGAGGCTGCCCCTGGTGGCTGAGGGGTGGGGGTGCTGGGAGACATGGGTGGGGCCTGGTGGTGGGTGCCCCTGGTGGCTGGGGGTGGGGGTGGTGGGAGACATGGGTGGGGGCCTGGTGGAGGCTGCACCTGGTGGCTGGGGGTGGGGGTGGTGGGAGACATGGGTGGGGGCCTGCTGGAGGCTGCCCCTGCACTGCTGGGGGGTGGGGGTGGTGGGGAACATGAGTTGGACATGGGTGGGGGCCTGCTGGCAGGTGCCCCACAGTGCTGGGGGGTGGGGGGTGGTGGGGAACATGAGTTGGACATGGGTGGGGCCTGCTGGCAGGTGCCCCACAGTGCTGGGGGGTGGGGGTGGTGGGAGACATGGGTGGGGGCCTGGTGGAGGCTGCCCCAGGTGGCTGGGGGGTGGGGGTGCTGGGAGACATGGGTGGGGGCCTGGTGGAGGCTGCCCCTGCACTGCTGGGGGGTTGGGGTGGTGGGAGACATGGGTGGGGGCCTGGTGGAGGCTGCCCCTGGTGGCTGGGGGGTGGGGGTGGTGGGAGACATGGGTGGGTGCCTGGTGGAGGCTGCCCCTGGTGACTGGGGCGTGGGGGTGGTGGGAGACATGGGTGGGGGCCTGGTGGAGGCTGCCCCTGAACTGCTGGGGGGTGGGGGTGGTGTGAGACATGGGTGGGGGCCTGGTGGAGGCTGCCCCTGCACTGCTGGGGGGTGGGGATGGTGGAAGACATGAGTGGGGGCCTGGTGGAGGCTGCCCCTGCACTGCTGGGGGGTAGGGGTGGTGGGAGACATGGGTGGGGGCCTGGTGGAGGCTGCCCCTGGTGGCTGGGGGGTGGGGGTGCTGGGAGACATGGGTGGGGGCCTGGGGGAGGCTGCCCCTGCACTGCTGGGTGGTGGGGGTGCTGCGAGACATGGGTGGGGGCCTGGTGGTGGGTGCCCCACAGTGCTGGGGGGTGGGGGTGGTGGGAGACATGGGTGGAGGCCTGGTGGTGGGTGCCCCTGGTGTCTGGGGGGTGGGGGTGGTGGGAGGCATAGGTGGGGCCTGGTGGAGGCTGCCCCTGGTGGCTGGGGGGTGGGGGTGCTGGGAGACATGGGTGGGGGCCTGGTGGAGGCTGCCCCTGCACTGCTGGGGGGTGGAGGTGCTCGGAGACATGGGTGGGGGCCTGGTGGTGGGTGTCCCACAGTGCTGGGGGGGTGGGGGTGGAGGGAGACATGGGTGGGGGCCTGGTGGAGGCTGCACCTGGTGGCTGGGGGTGGGGGTGGTGGGAGACATGGGTGGGGGCCTGCTGGAGGCTGCCCCTGCACTGCTGGGGGGTGGGGGTGGTGGGGAACATGGGTGGGGGCCTGGTGGTGGGTGCCCCTGCACTGCTGGAGGGTGGGGGTGCTGGGAGACATGGGTGGGGGCCTGGTAGAGGCTTCCCCTGGTGGCTGGGCGGTGGGGGTGCTGGGAGACATGGGTGGGGGCCTGGTGGTGGGTGCCCCTGCACTGCTGGGGGGTGGGGGTGGTGGGAGACATGGTTGGGGGCCTGGTGGAGGCTGCCCCTGGTGGCTGCGGGGTGGGGGTGGTGGGAGACATGGGTGGGGGCCTGGTGGAGGCTGCCCCTGCACTGCTGGGGGGTGGGGTGGTGGGAGACATGGGTGGGGGCCTGGTGGAGGCTGCCCCTGGTGGCTGGGGGGTGGGGGTGGTGGGAGACATGGGTGGGGGCCTGGTGGAGGCCACCCCTGGTGGCTGGGGGGTGGGGGTGGTGGGAGACATGGGTGGGGGCCTGGTGGTGGGTGCCCCTGGTGGCTGGGGGGTGGGCGTGCTGGGAGACATGTGTGGGGGCCTGGTGGTGGGTGCCCCTGCACTGCTGGGGGGTGGGGGTGGTGGGAGACATGGGTGAGGGCCTGGTGGAGGCTGCCCCTGGTGGCTGGGGGGTGGGGGTGCTGGGAGACATGGGTGGGGGCCTGGTGGAGGCTGCCCCTGGTGGCTGGGAGGTGGGGGTGGTGGAAGACATGGGTGGGGGCCTGGTGGAGGCTGCCCCTGCACTGCTGGGGGGTGGGGGTGGTGGGAGACATGGGTGGGGGCCTGGTGGTGGGTGCCCCTGGTGGCTGGGGGGTGGGGTAGTGGGAGACATGGGTGGGGGCCTGGTGGAGGCTGCCCCTGCACTGCTGGGGTTTGGGGTGGTGGGAGACATGGGTGGGGGCCTGGTGGAGTCTGCCCCTGGTGGCTGGGGGTGGGGGTGGTGGGAGACATGGGTGGGGGCCTGGTGGAGGCTGCCCCTGCACTGCTGGGGGGTGGGGGTGGTGGGAGACATGGGTGGGGGCCTGGTGGAGGCTGCCCCTGGTGGCTGGGGGTGCTGGGAGACATGGGTGGGGCCTGGTGGTGGGTGCCCCTGGTGGCTGGGGGGTGGGGGTGCTGGGAGACATGGGTGGGGGCCTGGTGGTGGGTGCCCCTGCACTGCTAGGGGGTGGGGGTGGTGGGAGACATGGGTGGGGGCCTGGTGGATGCTGCCCCTGGTGGCTGGGGGGTGGGGGTGCTGGGAGACATGGGTGGGGGCCTGGTGGAGGCTGCCCCTGGTGGCTGGGGGGTGGGGGTGGTTGGAGACATGGGTGTGGGCCTGGTGGAGGCTGCCCCTGCACTGCTGGGGGGTGGTGGGAGACATGGGTGGGGGCCTGGTGGTGGGTGCCCCTGGTGGCTGGGGGGTGGGGTGGTGGGAGATATGGGTGGGGGCCTGGTGGAGGCTGTCCCTGCACTGCTGGGGGGTGGGGGTGGTGGGAGACATGGGTGGGGGCCTGGTGGAGGCTGCCCCTGGTGGCTGGGGGGTGGGGGTGGTGGGAGACATGGGTGGGGGCGTGGTGGAGGCTGCCCCTGGTGGCTGGGGGGTGGGGGTGCTGGGAGACATGGGTGGGGGCCTGGTGGTGGGTGCCCCTGGTGGCTGGGGGGTGGGGGTGCTGGGAGACATGGGTGGGGACCTGGTGGTGGGTGCCCCTGCACTGCTGGGGGGTGGGGGTGGTGGGAGACATGGGTGGGGGCCTGGTGGAGGCTGCCCCTGGTGGCTGTGGTGCCCCTGGTGGCTGGGGGGTGGGGGTGCTGGGAGACATGGGTGGGGGCCTGGTGGAGGCTGCCCCTGGTGGCTGGGGGGTGGGGGTGGTGGGAGACATGGGTGGGGGCCTGGTGGAGGCTGCCCCTGGTGGCTGGGGGGTGGGGGTGGTGGGAGACATGGGTGGGGGCCTGGTGGAGGCTGCCCCTGCACTGCTGGGGGGTGGGGGTGGTGGGAGACATGGGTGGGGGCCTGGTGGAGGCTGCCCCTGGTGGCTGGGGGGTGGGGGTGGTGGGAGACATGGGTGGGGGCCTGGTGGAGGCTGCCCCTGGTGGCTGGGGGGTGGGGGTGCTCGGAGACATGGGTGGGGGCCTGGTGGTGGGTGCCCCTGGTGGCTGGGGGGTGGGGGGGCTGGGAGACATGAGTGGGGGCCTGGTGGAGGGTGCCCCTGGTGGCTGGGGTGTGGGGGTGGTGGGAGACATGAGTGGGGGCCTGGTGGAGGGTGCCCCTGTTGGCTGGGGGGTGGGGGTGGTGGGTGACATGAGTGGGGGCCTGGTGGAGGCTGCCCCTGCACTGCTGGGGTGTGGGGGTGGTGGGTGACATGAGTGGGGGCCTGGTGGAGGCTGCCCCTGCACTGCTGGGGTGTGGGGGTGGTGGGTGACATGAGTGGGGGCCTGGTGGAGGGTGCCCCTGGTGGCTGGGGTGTGGGGGTGGTGGGTGACACGAGTGGGGGCCTGGTGGAGGCTGCCCCTGCACTGCTGGGGTGTGGGGGTGGTGGGTGACATGGGTGGAGGCCTGGTGGTGGGTGCCCCTGGTGTCTGGGGGGTGGGGGTGGTGGGAGGCATGGGTGGGGCCTGGTGGAGGCTGCCCCTGGTGGCTGGGGGGTGGGGGTGCTGGGAGACATGGGTGGGGGCCTGGTGGAGGCTGCCCCTGCACTGCTGGGGGGTGGGGGTGCTCGGAGACATGGGTGGGGGCCTGGTGGTGGGTGTCCCACAGTGCTGGGGGGGGTGGGGGTGGAGGGAGACATGGGTGGGGGCCTGGTGGTGGGTGCCCCTGCACTGCTGGAGGGTGGGGGTGTTGGAAGACATGGGTGGGGGCCTGGTGGAGGCTGCACCTGGTGGCTGGGGGTGGGGGTGGTGGGAGACATGGGTGGGGGTCTGCTGGAGGCTGCCCCTGCACTGCTGGGGGGTGGGGGTGGTGGGGAACATGGGTGGGGGCCTGGTGGTGGGTGCCCCTGCACTGCTGGAGGGTGGGGGTGCTGGGAGACATGGGTGGGGGCCTGGTGGAGGCTTCCCCTGGTGGCTGGGCGGTGGGGGTGCTGTGAGACATGGGTGGGGGCCTGGTGGTGGGTGCCCCTGCACTGCTGGGGGGTGGGGGTGGTGGGAGACATGGTTGGGGGCCTGGTGGAGGCTGCCCCTGGTGGCTGCGGGGTGGGGGTGGTGGGATACATGGGTGGGGGCCTGGTGGAGGCTGCCCCTGCACTGCTGGGGGGTGGGGTGTTGGGAGACATGGGTGGGGGCCTGGTGGAGGCTGCCCCTGGTGGCTGGGGGGTGGGGGTGGTGGGAGACATGGGTGGGGGCCTGGTGGAGGCCACCCCTGGTGGCTGGGGGGTGGGGGTGGTGGGAAACATGGGTGGGGGCCTGGTGGTGGGTGCCCCTGGTGGCTGGGGGGTGGGGGTGCTGGGAGACATGTGTGGGGGCCTGGTGGTGGGTGCCCCTGCACTGCTGGGGGGTGGGGGTGGTGGGAGACATGGGTGGGGGCCTGGTGGAGGCTGCCCCTGGTGGCTGGGGGGTGGGGGTGCTGGGAGACATGGGTGGGGGCCTGGTGGAGGCTGCCCCTGGTGGCTGGGGGGTGGGGGTGGTGGAAGACATGGGTGGGGGCCTGGTGGAGGCTGCCCCTGCACTGCTGGGGGGTGGGGGTGGTGGGAGACATGGGTGGGGGCCTGGTGGTGGGTGCCCCTGGTGGCTGGGGGGTGGGGTGGTGGGAGACATGGGTGGGGGCCTGGTGGAGGCTGCCCCTGCACTGCTGGGGTTTGGGGTGGTGGGAGACATGGGTGGGGGCCTGGTGGAGGCTGCCCCTGATGGCTGGGGGTGGGGGTGGTGGGAGACATGGGTGGGGGCCTGGTGGAGGCTGCCCCTGCACTGCTGGGGGGTGGGGGTGGTGGGAGACATGGGTGGGGGCCTGGTGGAGGCTGCCCCTGGTGGCTGGGGGGTGGGGGTGCTGGGAGACATGAGTGGGGGCCTGGTGGTGGGTGCCCCTGGTGGCTGGGGGGTGGGGGTGCTGGGAGACATGGGTGGGGGCCTGGTGGTGGGTGCCCCTGCACTGCTAGGGGGTGGGGGTGGTGGGAGACATGGGTGGGTGCCTGGTGGATGCTGCCCCTGGTGGCTGGGGGGTGGGGGTGCTGGGAGACATGGGTGGGGGCCTGGTGGAGGCTGCCCCTGGTGGCTGGGGGGTGGGGGTGGTTGGAGACATGGGTGTGGGCCTGGTGGAGGCTGCCCCTGCACTGCTGGGGGGTGGTGGGAGACATGGGTTGGGGCCTGGTGGAGGCTGCCCCTGGTGGCTGGGGGGTGGGGTGGTGGGAGATATGGGTGGGGGCCTGGTGGAGGCTGTCCCTGCACTGCTGGGGGGTGGGGGTGGTGGGAGACATGGGTGGGGGCCTGGTGGAGGCTGCCCCTGGTGGCTGGGGGGTGGGGGTGGTGGGAGACATGGGTGGGGGCGTGGTGGAGGCTGCCCCTGGTGGCTGGGGGGTGGGGGTGCTGGGAGACATGGGTGGGGGCCTGGTGGTGGGTGCCCCTTGTGGCTGGGGGGTGGGGGTGCTGGGAGACATGGGTGGGGGCCTGGTGGTGGGTGCCCCTGCACTGCTGGGGGGTGGGGGTGGTGGGAGACATGGGTGGGGGCCTGGTGGAGGCTGCCCCTGGTGGCTGTGGTGCCCCTGGTGGCTGGGGGGTGGGGGTGCTGGGAGACATGGGTGGGGGCCTGGTGGAGGCTGCCCCTGGTGGCTGGGGGGTGGGGGTGGTGGGAGACATGGGTGGGGGCCTGGTGGAGGCTGCCCCTGGTGGCTGGGGGGTGGGGGTGGTGGGAGACATGGGTGGGGGCCTGGTGGAGGCTGCCCCTGCACTGCTGGGGGGTGGGGGTGGTGGGAGACATGGGTGGGGGCCTGGTGGAGGCTGCCCCTGGTGGCTGGAGGGTGGGGGTGGTGGGAGACATGGGTGGGGGCCTGGTGGAGGCTGCCCCTGGTGGCTGGGGGGTGGGGGTGCTCGGAGACATGGGTGGGGGCCTGGTGGTGGGTGCCCCTGGTGGCTGGGGGGTGGGGGTGCTGGGAGACATGGGTGGGGGCCTGGTGGAGGCTGCCCCTGGTGGCTGGGGGGTGGGGGTGCTGGGAGACATGGGTGGGGGCCTGGTGGTGGGTGCCCCTGGTGGCTGGGCGTGGGGGTGCTGGGAGACATTGGTGGGGGCCTGGTGGTGGGTGCCCCTGCACTGCTGGGGGGTGGGGGTGCTGGGAGACATGGGTGGGGGCCTGGTGGAGGCTGCCCCTGGTGGCTGTGGGGTGGGGGTGCTGGGAGACATGGGTGGGGGCCTGGTGGTGGGTGCCC
This sequence comes from Ambystoma mexicanum, assembly GCF_040938575.1. Classification (NCBI taxonomy): domain Eukaryota; kingdom Metazoa; phylum Chordata; class Amphibia; order Caudata; family Ambystomatidae; genus Ambystoma; species Ambystoma mexicanum. The sequence continues at coordinate 921,683,260 of NC_090941.1, forward strand.
CTGGTGGCTGGGGGTGGGGGTGCTGGGAGACATGGGTGGGGGCCTGGTGGTGGGTGCCCCTGCACTGCTTGGGGGTGGGGGTGCTTGGAGACATGGGTGGGGGCCTGGTGGAGGCTGCCCCTGGTGGCTGGGGGGTGGGGGTGGTGGGGAACATGAGTTGGACATGGATGGGGGCCTGCTGGCAGGTGCCCCACAGTGCTTCCCGCGCACCCGCGCACCCCCGAAATACACGTACCCAGCTCAATCGCGTGTGTAACTTCCCGCGCACCCCCGAAATACACGTACCCCACTCAATCGCGTGTGTTGCTTCCCGTGCACCCCCGCAATACACGTGCCCCGCTCGCACAGGCCCGATTGCTGTATGTTGCCACTTTTGTGATGCGCTGGGACTCTACCGCCTGCCTTCGTGTGGCGGACGTGTTTCAGCTTGTGCGTGTCTTTGGCTGTGCGTGGCTTTGCCCTATTCGATTCCATGAATACGTGTGGTTCGAGTGCATGTGGGCGTTCCGTCTGCTTCCCTGCAGTACATCCCCAGTTACGCCCTTATTTTCGCGCGTTGTTCCCCATTCCGCGCGTTACGCCCCGTGTCCCGCCCACTTTCTGGTGTATGTGCCGAGGTTGTGCGCTTTCACTGTGCACGTCGCGCACGCCTTTCGGGATTTTGCAGTGACTTGTGCGCCATGCACGGATTTGGCGCACATCCCGAGGTGACCACGCGCAGGGACTTCCATGAATCGCACGCGTGCGCCTGTTTTTTTCCGCTTGCGCCTGCTTGCGCCTGCTTGCGCCTGCTTGCGCGAAGATTTTCGGCGCACGTTTGTTCCATGAATCGGCCCCTAAGGGTCCAATTTGCAGTATTTTTCAGGTGGATGGTGGGGAACAGTTTTTTAGACAATATTGTTGAAGACCTATTTTATTCTTTACAGTACTGTGCTGCTTACATTTAGTTTTTTTCTATAGCATATCATTTTTTGTGAATACATTATTATGTCTTTCCGTGTCTAAATTATGTATTTGCTCGCTTAAGTGTAAGTTGTGATGCGTATGCAGCGGGGGTAATGACTTATGCTGTGAGTGGTTACGGCAATGTTGGCAGAATATTGTTGCTGGAATTATGTCTTTGCTTACTTGTATGTATCTTCGAATATGTATGCTGTGGGGGGTTGAGTGTATTTTTGTAATGTGTACTCAGTGGGGGTTAGTGCACATGCTGTGTGTGGCTAGGCCAATGTTGTATGAATATTATTGTTGGAGCATTATTCGTTGAGTGTATGTTGGAATGCATATGCACCGAAGATGCATGTTGCATATGTATGATGTGTTTTGTATGTTTGTAATGTGTACATAGCATGGGTGATGAGCAGTGGAATTGACATCACATGGGCCTTGACATCCCAGATGACATCACAGGAAGTGATGTCATGTGACCCTGTCCCAAAATTACATCACAGGAATTGGTGGCACATGACCTTTTGCCACTTGACATCACAGGAAGTGGCATCATCTGATTTCATACACAACTCGAATAACAATTTTCACAACACCTCTGCCATAACAATGCAGCTATGTTTCAGGAAGCTACAAACATAATGACTATCCTCTTGCAAATTCCTTCTAGACTACCTGTTCAGACTACCTCTCTCTACCCACCCACATGCTAAATAGACATGGGTGGCTTGCAGGGACTTGGCCTCCCCTTCATATCCTCATATTCAACCTATAATGCACACATGCATACTAGCACCTCCTAGAATTTCCCATACCTTGGGCATCAGTCCCCCGAGAGAGCGTTCAAACTACAGTGCATTGTGACCATGACGCATTACATTGCATTTCATAGGCTCGTCACTCAGTACACTAAGAAAAATATGGAAATATGGTTATGATATCAATGTAATGTGACATACATTGCATCCAACAATGGATCATTATATGTAGTGCTATTATCAGTGTGCCAAGGCCCATGTTACCACAGGAAGTGTAAGAACCCAAATCTCCTCTTTGTGTGGATGCACCCTGTTATTTCAATATGACTACAGAGCAAAATCCTATTCTGGGGCAACATGGGCTGATATGTGGGTAAAGGGATCGGGGAAGGTAAGGATAGGGTGAATATTTCACCACAGAATATGTGTTCTTATGGACTATGGCATACAGTCTTCAATGGCTTTGGAATTTACCTTCTGTATTTCTTGTGATTCTACAGTTAGTTACCTTCTGGGTTACCTCTCAGTACGATGTGTTGCATTGTGATGTACTGTTTGAAGTTGTTTCATGGGCTTCATTGTCCCTGCGAAAAACAGCCAGATGTCTCTGATATTCATCTGCTTCAGAACTTAGAGCTAAGTTTGAAATGTGTTTGATAAGTGTCTTGGCAAATATTGATGCCGGATCACATTCCTGTATCTCTTATAAGTGCTTGCATAACTCAAGAGGAACACACCATTTCAAGTTCTTAGTTCTATGCATTACCAATATTGCGCTATCCTATCCCCACGCCCATCACTACTGCATCAGAGATGGAGGTGTAATATAAAACATTGCTACACTGTACCACTAGTTTCTTTGCTTTTTACAGAGCATACCTTTAATTCAAAGTCTCAAGAAATGCCTCCTGGCCTGGACTCTTTCTTTCTCCTGAGACACACATAGAATTGGCTCAGGCCATACATTCAAGCACTGCCAGTTCCCAAGTCACAGCTAGGCATGGACACACACAGGGTCTGTGGCTATGCAGCCTGAGCAACTTAACAACCATAATGACCTGCAAATACATTTCTTTCATCAGTGGCAGAGGCTTTCATATGAATGAGAGAAAGGGGGTAATTCATAGAATTACAGCACAGTATATACATTGATACTAACATTCGTAATCAGCCATGGTGTGGAGTGGTGCAGCGACCCTGCAGCAGCGCCAGTTATGCCCCCAACCCCGCCACGTGCGCAAGAAACATCACACAAATCCCGTACATGGCGCAAAGGCCAGTGGAACAGCATACAGCCCCCCAACTACGAAAATTCTCTAAAAACGCCACACAGCTCTCACGCGCCAGCAAAACCACGTGTAAAACTCCCCACACACCCCTCAGAATACGTGTACCCTGCTCGTGCCAGTGAAATCGTGTGTAAAACTCCCTGCGCACCCCTCGGATTACGCGTACCCCGCTCGCACCAGCGAACTCACTTGTGAAACTCCCTGCGCACCCCTATAATATGTGTACCCTGCTCGCGCCAGCAAAATTGCATGTAAAACTCCCGGCGCACCCCTCGGAATACGTGTACCCCGCTCGCGCCAGCGAAATCATGTGTAAAACTCCCTGCGCACCCCTCGGATTATGCGTACCCTGCTCACGCCAGCAAAAGTGCATGGAAAAAGTCCCCCCGTGGTGTGGGCTGCCTGAGGGGCATGGACTGGGGTGAAGGGCTGCCTGCGGGGCATGCCCAGGGGTGAAGGTCTGCCTGCGGGGCATGCCCAGGGGTGAAGGGCTGCCTGCAGGGCATGCTCAGGGGTTAATGGCTGCCTGCGGGGCATTGGGAGGGGGGGAGGGCCACACTCGGGAGGGCCCACACTGCCAAATCACGTGTAAAACTCCCAGCGCACCCCCAGAATAGGCGTACCCCGTTCACGCCAGCAAAATCGCCCTGATCAGTAGGGGCAGTGCGCTGGTGGATTGAACCGAGGGAGTGACAGGTGGAACTAGGACGGAAGCCCTGAATTGTGTCAGTGGCTGCTGGGTGCCCTTGATTGGAACCTGCACAGCAACATCCGCTTTGCCATGGTCATTGATGGCAGACTCAGAGCCGGGGTGGTGTCGGCTGCATCTGCCCATGCAGGAGACAACACCCGCTTGCTCGGGGCAGCAGATGACAATACTGGCCCAGGGACATTTGTCTCAGTCAGGGCAGCCCTGCGTGCACTTACCACGTGCTTCCTGAACACCTGGAAATCATCCTGGGACTCTTCAGGTGCCAACGCAGCTGGCAGACCCTGAGCCTGGGTGGTGGTGGCCACAGCTGCAGTTGCAGCTACCACTACCCTTGGGCCCCTGGCAGTCGATGAAATAGACTGCCGGGTCACATGGGTGCCAGTGCCAGATGCAAGAGCTGCATCTCCTGGAACCACAGTGGCATTACTGCACATGGCCGAACATCCTGCTGAACTGGCGCACCCCTGCCTCTTCCCCCTCTGCAGCCACCCTTGACACCCTGGAGTCCCCCTACTCCCGGGTCACCCCGGCCCACATCCCTGACCACACTGACGATGTGGAGGACGCCCAGCTGAGATGTCCCTCACCTTTCGTGGCATCCCAAACATGGCACAGATGTAGTAGTGCCAATGGGAGGTATACGCAACAATTGTCCTGGGCAATTGGGGTGAAGGGGGTGGGGTACTAGATGTTAACAGCACCCCTGTGCGCCTGCAAGGCTGTTTGTGACCCCGGTGATAAAGTGACGGGCCACGCAACGCTCAGGCACCCCAAAGCTGCAATAAAACCATGCATGCAACCCCCGGTAGCCCATGTGTGTGGAATTAACCTCCCACAGTAGGCGGTGGCACCCAGGGACACGAAAAATACGTACGCGGGGGACACGCAGACTACTATAACCTCGACAACGGGTACGCGATACACAGGGGATCCCACAGTGGGAAAAATAGCATCCGCGACTCGCCATCTGACTAGCGTGGTAATGAAAAACATGTGTAGCCAATACCCTTGCCAAAAGAAGAGATACGTCCTTGATACGCTGTGAAGTAGTGATGGCACGTGAAACAACCAGAAGTAGCAACACAGGTGTCGGTCTTCACGAAAAGCACGTACAGTGAACTGCTGTCAAGGCGAAGTCCGTCCCAACGCAGAAGTAGCAAGAACTCCTACCTCCCCTTGACGGTCTTGGCGCCTGGATTAGTTTAAACACAGGTCACCGCGACCCCCACGGGGAAAGAGGGTTAGGGTCCACGGGTTGGATGGGTTTCGGGGTTGTAGGGTAACCGGATTGAGGATTAGGGAGAGGTTTTGGATAGGATAGGAGTGGTTAGGGTTGAGATGCTCCTTGACTCTGACCCCTTTGAGTCTGAGCTATTTTCTGTTTTGGTAGTTGCTGTTTAACGTTTTGGCATTCACCCATGCATTCATATCTCATGCATGCATTACCCTTAGACTGGAACCCAACACTCTGTTAAGTACATTCACAAAGTTTGCCCCACCTTAGGGTTTCAATAGACACCGTGTTCTAGTTAGGCTTCAGCTCTCAGCTTAAACTTGACACTAGTGTTTGCCCCTTTTACATATTAGGTTCACTACGAGATTTACAACATGGATTCAAGCACAATACTTTGATCACATTAATACACTTAGCTCTGGTTTTCCAATGCGCTTCTTCTGCCCGCCGGCTCCGCAGACTGTGGGTTGAGGAATCAGTTCACTGAAGGTGGCGGTAACTCCTGACAAAAAAGGAGATAATTAGCTTTGCTCTTTCACACCTTCTGGCATTTCACAAGTACCCGCAATGGCGAGAACAGTACTTAATGACCCGCAACAGGCGAGTGCAGCGTTACGTTTACACCCGCAACTGGCGAGTGCACATCACATGCAGTTTTATTATTTAGTATGTGTAACATTCGCGGATCTCCCCCGAAGTTAGAAAGACTCCTGATTGTCACTGGCAACCGGAGCCTCTTTTCAGCATTATTTTCCCTCTGGCAAGGTTTAAATGGAAATCAGTGTACTTATCTTTTGCATTGCGGGGCCTGATGATGTATCCGGCAGCGAGGGCGGCCCCGCGAGTAGCTTTAGCTGGAGCTCTGTCAGATATGTCCTCTCAGCAGCAGCGTCGCGTTGGGCGTTGTCCTGGGCGTTTCCTGGGCCGGCTGGGCTGCAGTCCTAGGCCCGGGGTTGCTGGGAAGTGTAGTCTTCCTTTGGTTCTGCCTCCTGTACACCTTCTTCCCCCACACCATGTACATCTGCACTGGGGACAAAGGTGACAATGGCTCAGAGAGGTTCCTCCCACAACCCCTGCAACCACCCTGCCTTTGTTTTGCCCTCAGGGGTGTTGTTTTGGCCATAGCTTTATGACAGTACATCCCCTCCCCGCAGAAGGGCCAGGTTTCGTGGGATGATTGTGATGGAATAAGCGTAAAATTCTAGGGGTATGCATATTGGTGGCGGGTTCCCATGACCTATCCTCAGGGCCGAACCCCACCCAATCAACTAGATAGTGCAACTTACCCCCCCTCACTCTTGAGTTTAGTCTGGCCTTAACTTCGTACTCTGGGTACCCTTCTACAAAAACAGGTGGTGGTCTTTCCATGCGCGTATGGGGCTTGCTGGTTTTAGGAGCGCCACGTGAAATACAGGATGAACCCTTATATGATCAGGAAGATGAAGTCGCATTGCCACCGGGTTAATCACCTGTGTGATGCGAAATGGGCCTAAGTAACAGGGTTTCAACTTTCGGGAACCTGGGAGGTGCAAATGTCGTGTTGAAAGCCAGACCTTATCCCCTACTTGGTATTTTGGGTTAGCACAACGCTTTTTGTCAGCGTACTTTTTGCTTGTATTCTTGGCTGTGATTAGGTTCTGTCTGGCTTTTTTACAGATTTGTGTTAAACGAGTCACTTTAGTTTGTACAGATGGTAGTGTGTCCGGAGTACGTTCTCCACTTGGCTGTACGTATGAGTTGTATCCATATGTTACGAAAAAGGGAGAGTATCCTGTGGAGGTATGCTGAGAGTTATTATAGGCTAGTTCTGCTAACCAAACCCTCCTCAGCTCCACTCGTAAAACAGCAAAGGTACTGTTCTAGCGTCTGATTCAGCCGCTCTGTCTCTGTCTGTCCGTCGGTTTTGGGATGGTTTCGGGATGGTAACTACTGGACATTTGTAATTGTATTCCTATTTTCTCACAAAAGTGCCGCCAGAACCTAGACGTAAACTGCGATCCTCGATTCGAGACTATGTGCCGAAACTGTGTGCTGTTTGAACACCACCCCATCCGTGCCCCCTTGAAACTGTCTTTTTTTAATATAATGGTTTTGCAGGCGAACAACATGTTGCAGGAAAAGGTTTGCAAATTCTTCCGCCGTCGGCAGGCCGCAACTGGGTATGAAATGGGCACGCTTGGTAAACAAATCTATTAAAACTAGTATTGTGATTTTACCTTGATCTGGGGGTAGCTCTACAATGAAGTCTAATGACACTGTATGCCATGGTCGCGAGGGAGTGGGCAATGGTCGCAGTAGTCCTGCTGGTTTCTTATGATCTGTTTTATTTCGAGCACATATTTCGCAATCTGCCCCATATTCTCGCACATCCCTATGTAGGTTGGGCCACCAGTAGTGCTGTTGAAGTAGTTCTTGTGTTTTGTTCATTCCTGGGTGACCCGCCAATGGGGAGTCATGGCACCATCTAAGGGCTTGAGTCTGTAAAGTCTTGGTCGGCAAATATACTGCTTCGCCTTGGAATGGTACACCTTCTTGTAAAGAACGTTTTAGCTCCGAATCCTCCCATTGGAGTAACTCTTTGGCCGTCATGGCGTTCCCAACCTGTTCTAAAAAGGTATTGGTTATACTTCCTATGATCTTGGTCGAAGGCACAATAGGTTTTGCTGTCTCATCGGCTCTAGGAGGAACTGGTAATTCCGGATATCTGGAAAGTATGTCTGCTTTCTTGTTTTCCTGTCTGGGTCGGTATGTTACCACGAAATCAAAGTCTGCAAAATACATAGCCCATCGTAATTGTTGTGTGGTGAGAGCCCATGCTGATTTTAAAAACTGGAGGTTATGGTGATCCGTCAGCACCGTTATGGTGTGTCTCGCTCCCAGCAGATAGTGTGTCCATTCGGCAAAAGCTGCTTTTATGGCAAGCAGTTCGCGGTCTGCTATAGTGTAATTTTGCTCCGCAGATTTGAGTTTTCTAGAGTAATAAGCTACTGGGTGTAAATGTCCTGATTGATCACGTTGAGATAAAACCGCTCCCAGTGCATAACTAGAAGCGTCAGTTTCCACCAGAAATGGTAACGTAGGATCTGGGTGTAATAGGACGGGGGCTGTAGTGAACGCCTCCTTTAGTAACTTGAAACTATGCTCTGCCTCGGAATCCCATACACACGGTTTCCCTTTCTTGAGTAGACGGATAATGGCCAGGCTTTTCTCCGCAAACCCATGGATGATTCTCCGATAGAAGTTTGTGAATCCTAGTATTGACTGTAGTTCCTTGATGTTTTGCGGGGCTGGCCAATCCAGAATTGCTTGCACCTTGTGCGTACACATTTTAACACCTTCTGGAGACAGTATGAAGCCGAGGAATTCCACTGTGGTAAAATGAAATGTACATTTTTCTAATTTGGCGAACAGATGGTGTTCTCACAAACGTTGTAACACGGATCTGTTCCGGGAGTAAATTAGTATATCATCGATATATACGACGACGAAAATGTCTAGGAAACCACGTAGGACCTCCTCCAAGAAGTGCTGGAAGGCGGCGGGTGCGTTACAAAGGCCGAATGGCATGACCTGATACTCATAAAGTCCAAATTTCGATCTGAAGGCAGTCTTCCATTCGTCCCCCTCACGCACCCGCACCAGATGGTAAGCGCCTCGTAAGTCCAACTTGGTGTAAATTGTGGCTCCTCGAACTTGATCCAGCAGGACCGGTATCAACGGGAGGGGGTATCGATTTTTGATTGTAATGCGGTTTACCGCGCGGTAGTCGATCCATGTCCTGAGATCTCCAGTTTTCTTCGGAACGAAGAATAACGGTGAAGAAATGGGGGACGTGGAGTGACAAATTAACCCATTCTGGAGATTAGTGTCTATATATTCTTTGAGATGTTGATTCTCAGATTCCGTTAGGGCATAAATTCGGCTGCATGGCAAGGCGGCTCCTGGTTTCAAATCTATCCTACAGTCAAACGACCTGTGTGGTGGTAATGTTTCTGCCGCCATTTTACTAAAGACATCTTGAAAGTCTTGATATTCTTGTGGTAACCCCACTAGCGGCTCTCCTTTACTTTCTTGTGTGGCCCCTAGAACCTGTACCATTTGTCCCAGCTCTTTAGTGCACTGAGTTCTACAAAGACTAGCGGAAAAACTAACTGTTCCACGTGCCCAGTCAATTGCTGGGTTATGCAGCACTAGCCAAGGCAGCCCAAGGATGAAGCCAAACTGGGGGGCGGCAATAATGTCAAATCGAATGCGCTCTTTATGTCCTTGGATGTTCAAAATCACCTCCCCCGTTTGCTGTGTTACTGGTCCAGATGTCAACGGAGATCCATTAACAGAACAAACCTCTTCTTGTATATTCTTTGTGGCCACTGGTAAGCCCAACTTAACTGCGTAATCGGAGTCCACAAAGTTACCAGTAGCACCATAATCCACCATTAGAGAGATGGTCTGATCCCTTTGGCGTGTCTGAAGAATCGCAGTAACGGTAACATGGGCTTTGTGAACCTGTGTCACATTACCCAATAAATGCTTGGGGCCTTGGTGATGATTTTGGCTCGGCAGATCCCCCCTCCTTACTGGCGAGCGTTGGCGTTACCCGACGGGGTGGTATTCTTTGGCTTAGCCCCACACTCTCTCACGAAATGTCCGGTCTTGCCACAGTACATACGCAGTTTTTCTCTTCTGCGCTTCTCTCTTTCTTCTTTAGTAATTGGTCCTCAAATTGTCCCGATTTGCATGGGTTCAACTTCTGAAGTCTTCTCTGTTGCTTTGCCTGAACTAGGTGCAGCTCTTGGATAATCCATTCTTGTTGAATTCTGTTTTGTCTCCCATCTACGTCTATCTTGCCTCCTTTCCCCTTGCCTATTATCTAGGCGCAGGGCTAATTCTATCATTCCTGTGCAGGTGTTCGGTTGCGGGTCCACTTGCACTATGAGATCTTTCAACTCCTCCCTAAGGCCTTGATAGAAAAGGGCCAGTCTTTTTTCATGGGGCCACTCGGCTTCGACCACCAATCTATTGAATGTGGTCACATACCAAATGAGCTCTCTACTTCCCTGCCGCAAGGTAAGCAACTCCCGATCTCGGATTAAAGAGGCCGCCTTCCTATCAAACATTTTGCCGAACTCGTCCTGAAATTCAGCCCAATCATACAGCAATCCGTCATCCTTCTGTACCAGAGGGGTAGCCCATGCCGCTGCATCCCCCGTGAGGTAAGAAATCACGAAAGCTGTGCGGGACTGGGCCGAACGAAAGATTGATGGCTTGGTCAGAAAATGCAACTGACATTGGGTCATAAATATGGAGAACTTTTGTGGGTCCCCCCCATACCTTACCGGGGTGGCTAAGGGCATGGGCGGCTCAATGGTCACTTGAACTTGCACTGGAGTGGGAGGGGGCCCTTCAGGAAGGGGTCTGCCTTGCGCAGTGAGTTCTTGCACACACTGGGCTAGCGTTGCATAATCCTGCCTAGTAGCATCTAAAGCATCTTTTAGCTCATGTAGGACGCAAGATATATCTTCCATGGTTCCGGAGTTCATGCTACTTGGGTGTTTGAAAATACGTGGGTCCGTGCTTCTGTCAAGGCGAAGTCCGTCCCAACGCAGAAGTAGGAAGAGCTCCTACCTCCCCTTGACGGTCTTGGCGTCTGGATTAGTTTAAACACAGGTCACCGCGACCCCCACGCGGAAAGAGGGTTAGGGTCCACAGTTTGGATGGGTTTCGGGGTTGTAGGGTAACCGGATTGAGGATTAGGGAGAGGTTTTGGATAGGATAGGGGTTGTTAGGGTTGAGATGCTCCTTGACTCTGACCCCTTTGAGTATGAGCTATTTTCCGTTTTGGTAGTTGCTGTTTAATGTTTTGGCATTCACCCATGCATTCATATCTCATGCATGCATTACCCTTAGACTGGAACCCAACACTCTGTTAAGTACATTCACAAAGTTTGCCCCACCTTAGGGTTTCAATAGACACCGTGTTCTACTTAGGCTTCAGCTCTCAGCATAAACTTGACACTAGTGTTTGCCCCTTTTACATATTAGGTTCACTACGAGATTTACAACATGGATTCGAGCACAATACTTTGATCACATTAATACACTTAGCTCTGGTTTTCCAATGCGCTTCTTCAGCATACTTAATGACCCGCAACAGGCGAGTGCAGCGTTATGTTTACACCCGCAACTGGCGAGTGCACATCACATGCAGTTTTAGTATGTTATTAGTTAGTTTGCGTAACATTCGCGTATCTCCCCCGAAGTTAGAAAGACTCCTGATTGTCACTGGCAACCAGAGCCTCTTTTCAGCATTATTTTCCCTCTGGCAAGGTTTAAATAGAAATCAGTGTACTTATCTTTTGCATCGCGGGGCCTGATGATGTATCCGGCAGCGAGGGCGGCCCCGCGAGTAGCTTTAGCTGGAGCTCTCTCAGATGCTTCCTCTCGGCAGCAGCGTCGAGCACGGACAAACGTTCCGGGATCGCACATGCGCGGTAGCCTCTTCGCGCATGCACGTCGCGTTGGGCGTTGTCCTGGGCGTTTCCTGGGCCGGCTGGGCTGTAGTCCTAGTCCCGGGGTTGCTGGGAAGTGTAGTCTTCCTTTGGTTCTGCCTCCTGTACACCTTTTTCCCCCACACCATGTACATCTGCACTGGGGACAAAGGTGACAACGGCTCAGAGAGGTTCCTCCCACAACCCCTGCAACCACCCTGCCCTTGTTTTCCCCTCAGGGGTGTTGTTTTGGCCTTAGCTTTATGACAACTGCTGGCCCCACTCACCTTTAACCTGTGCTGAGGGTAATGTCCGCCCACGTCACGTCACTTAAGCGCTTAGGCCCTTTCCTTGAATTACACACTTTAACACGTGGACGTGCTGTTTTTTCACGTGCTGAATCAGTCCATATCAAGCTGGCCACCCGACAACACACGGAAGACCACGCTCCTGCCCAGAAGGCCATTTTACTGCCCCCCAGAAACCAGAGCCAACTCCCACCAGCCATCTGCTGCTCCCTTCCTGCCTGCTGGCCACGTGCCCTGCTCTTTGGGGACTGCACATCAGCAGGGGTCCAGTTGCTTTGACCACCCCTGCTGGAACAGAAGACTCCCGACTGCAGTTCCATGACTCCACAGCCCAGCACCAGGACCCAATTGCCCACCCAAACCTGCCTCGGGGTTGCCATGTCAGGGGAAACACCATCTGAGACCACTGGAAACCCCCAGCCAGAGAAGCAGAGGGCTGCCAGCTTCACAGCAGGAGATGTTGGCATCCTGGTGGAGCAAGTCCTGTTGCATTATGATGCCCTCTTCGGAAGAACATGCGCTGACAAGGATGGACGGAGGAGGATCTGGATGGACATCGTGGTTGCCATCAACGCGTAGGGGGTGGCAACCTGCGACCTACCACACGTCCATAAGCGCTGGGAGGACTTCAGGTCCAGGACCCTCAGGAAGGCCCGGCGCCTCTTGGACGCAGTGGATGCAGTGGGGTGCCGGGTCCGCCTTACCAACGACTAGATGAGGGTCCTGGAACACATACACCCAGCGTTTCACCAGCAGGTCTGCGAGAGGCAGACCCGTCCGGAGACGAGCGGTAAGTGTCCATGTGTACTGATTGGATGCAGTGCATGTTGACGTGTGCCAGGAGTGTGCAGCTTGGACATATGTCTGGAAAGGCCCATGTATGGATGTGTATGTGCAGGGACATGAGCCTGCTGCATGTGAGTACAGTCATGTGTGATGCACATCAATGGGGTATGTGTCACAAAGCATGATGTACAAATGCATGTGGAGATGCACACATGTTAGTATTTCTGTGTATGTACTATGCCATGGTTGGGGTGTGACACATGGATGCTGGTTCCACCATCTTGTACGTGCATGGTATACATGTGCGTGTGTTTGTGTTTGACATGTGTGCAACTGTGATACGCCATGCATGCATGTGACACAGACATTTATGGAAGCTGATTGGCAGATGTGGCATAGTTGCCGGTGATTGCACTGTGACAGGTCGTCGAGATGTACAGATGCATGTCTGTCTTGTGGCATGTGAGCATGTGTTTGGCACTCCCCATGTTGCTTGTGACGTCAGGCTGACCTTCGGATGTTCATGCTGTTGTGTGTGTATGGATGCTGCTGCCTGCTGCACCATTCCTGTTAATTTGTGCATGTGTGTGGGTTCAAATGATATGTGTGTTGGGGAGTGTGATGCCATCTGTGAACTTTGACACTGCCACTCATGTGCAACTGTCATGTGTGTATACGATCATTGTACAGTGCCCTGATGCCTGTGTTCTGTCTCTCCCTGTCTGCAGCGTCGACTGATGAAGAGGTCGGAGATGGTGCTGTGGAGCACAATGGCAGGGTTCCCACTGCCAGCCGGAGACGCAAGGCCAATCTCCCCTCCCGTGTAGTCATCTCTTCGGGGAATGAGGAGTCTTGTGCTGCATCCATGGCCGCAGCTGCCGAGGCAAGGTCTAAGAGGCGGCGTTTGGAGGTGGAATCCTCGGGCGACATTTGCCAGTCAGGGTCCGGATCATTGCCCAAGAGGAGGAAGGTTGAACCTGCACAAGAGGCTGGGACCCTAGACACGGCTCGGCCTCTGGCACATCGAGGAAGAAGCCTTTATGCCAGAAGAAACTAGACTTCCTTGTGGACTATGTGTTGGGACACGACCATGATATGCTAGTGGGCCCAAATTGTCACACTACGTCTGTCCAGAGTTTGTACCAGTGGAAGCATGTTGCTTAGTGTGTCAGTCCATTCGGACATGAGGTGCCCACAGCTCAGGAGTGCAAAAAGCATTGGGATGACCTCCAACGCTGTGCTAAGCTAAAGCGTGCCTCCAATTATGCCATGACTCGGGTGACTGACAGTGGGCCACCACCTGAGGAGGCAGAACTCACTCCGCACGAGTTGATCGCTGCAGGGTTTATCCCAGCAGAATTGTATGCAGGAGTGGGAGAGATGCTGGATTTTGATGCCCCGTCCAGTGAGTGTTGTTGCGTGTTTGTCCAGCCATGTGTGGTTTGCTTGTGTGATGTATTGTGCTTGACTGCCACTACATGCTATGTGTACATGGTTCTCATGTGCAAGTCATGCAATGCTTCACTGATGCATGCCTGCTGTGCAGCATGCTGGACATGTAGAGCAGACGGGGACTGTCCTCATCACCCCACTCACATGCTAGTCACCCGGCTGCCCCTCCAGTCCAAGTTCTAGCTCACTGCCTCCTCTGCATGTAGCCTGGGGTGTCTTTCCATTAAGCAGTCAGACTATGTCATCGCATGACTGATGTGCATGTGTGTTCTGCCTGCATGCTGGTACTCCACATAGGCATGCCTCCTTGCCCCTCCAGCCCCCTGCACCCCAATTTCACCATGGCATTGGTGGGTATCATGGTGGACTACCACAATGGCCTGTTCAACACTCCTGTGTACATGCACACTTCCCCCTGCCAACCTGCCAGACACATACTGTGGGGTACATCCTTTGTCTTTGATGCAGGGTGTCTTACTCGGACTGTGCAGATGGCAGATGCTCTGCAGGGACATGAGTGCCCATTCATGCTCCATGGGCATTCCATGCATGCCCCTATGTGCCCTTGGCAGGATGATCATTGTAGTACGTGTCCAGGATGGCATACATTTAATGGCATTTGATCATCCATTCCATGGCCACTCTTGCTCACTCCTGCATCACGTACATATTTAGGGTGTCATAGTTTGTGTAGGGCACATCCCTCTCCCTGTTTCAGGCTCCCTGACTCTGTTCAACCGGTGTAGTGGCTTCTGCACAAATGTGTGTACTACTGAGGGTTCATCATGTGTCCTGCTTACTGTCCCATGCTCATCTGCTGTGTTGTCAGTTGACTCAGATGATGCAATTGACGCTAGTCAACACTGTCTGCCAATATACAGTTCTCTGGTCAACCTTTCACTGCCATGCAATGCCTCCCTGCATTTTCACTTAGGGGAGAGGAGGGTTGCCTGTAGCCATGCAACTCATTGCATGCACATTGCACGAGATGCCTGAACTTACCCTTTCACTGCCTTCAAGTGTATTGATTGACATCATAATGTACTTGTTGATGTAGATAGTTGGTAACGTACACATGTTCTGCACTGCACCAACCCACTTCTGAGCCATGTTACACCGTTCTACATGCCTACTCACTGCTGCAATGTCAAAGTGACCTGGCATGTATGGTCAGATTGTCATCCCTTCACTGTCATGAAAGGCACGGGCACAGGTGCATCCTGTGACACATGTACTCAGTATTGGAACACCGTGGTGGTTGTTTAGCAAAGTTGCTTGGTCAGTCTGCGGCCTATACCAACTAGTATAGGCCGCAGATTGATTATAGCCAGCCAAGCGGGTTGTAATGACTGTGGAGCTGCCTTCACGTGTGTATATGTATACTTTCACATACATCGAAGCAAGCAGCATTGTAGCTGCTTGCTTTGCTGTATAGGTTGCTGTTCATAATCACCAGACGGATGTATATGAACACGGGTGTTCTTGAACACTTTCACATGTACATATTCAAGCAGCTTCAACGTTGTGTAGTGCAACATTGCAGCTACTCACTTATCTGTGTGTGAAGGTGTTCATTTACACATGTGTTCTCTGCAGCTTTTTTGTTGAATGACTAAAATGTAGTTGATTAACGTTAATGCTGCTGCGATTTCAGCATTCCGCCCGTTATGTTCTACTGGCACAATCCTGAAGGTGCACTGTGGTGCAGTATGTGTATGCCCAGACCCACTTAGCTAATCTGGTGGGGCCTGGCCATGACGATTTGACACACTGAATAATGTTTTAGGGCACAATCAATGCACAATGTGCTCAATCAGGCCCTGAGGGGTGTTCTGGAGGCTTTATGGCCGGCAGCTCGGACCGCACTGGCCGTTATGGTCCCTCATGCCTGGTTGCAGGTCCTCGCTTTGCTTGTGCCATTCACTATGTCTACATGGACCATGACTCCCGGTACGGGCCGAGCTGCAGATGGATGAAGCTATATTGGTGATGATGGTTTATTGATGCATGTGTGATGGTGTGTTTGGATTCACTTGCAGCTGTGGCCATTTTGCAGTTCAGACATGCTTATGGTATGTGCCATCTCTTTGTTGCCATCTGTCATTTCTGCCTCTGACATGTGCCTGACAGAGGTGGTGTGTGATGGAGGTGATATACTACATTCTGTACATGTGTAGGCTTTGCTATTTACACGCATCCATTTCTGCTTTTGGGATGTGTTTGCATATCAATGCCACTGGATGCATGCCGGAATTTAATTTGTGTGTGACATGCCTGCTTCATGTGTTGGCTGTCGATGTGATGTCTATGTGTGTGTGGGTTATGTGCTTCTGACATGTGTACTCATGTTTGTTTTTTCCACATTCCAGATGATGACCCAATGGAGCCAGAAGATAGTGATGTTAATCCTGACACAGGGTTACTATCATATCAGCAACCCGGCACAAGTGGGGGTCATGGGGTAGTAGGCAACGAGAACCCACTTGTGCTCCAGACCATTGTGTCCAGGGCTGGCAATGAGTCTAGCTTGGATTATCACTCTGACAACAATGTTGAGTTGGGTGCACGTCAGTGATTCTAATGTGGACGATCTTCTGTCCATGACACCTGCACTGAGGGGCCAGACGGTGTTGGAACCTCTGCCCGTGGTGGATCAGGATGCACGGTCACACTCCACACAAGTTGATGTTGTGCCTGGGGCATCACATCAATGGAGGGATGTAGTCCTGCAGCCGCGTGCTACCCTCCCTCTTTTCAGTGACTTGGAAGACTTCAACATAGCCTTCACAAACTATGCTGACGACACACACATTGTCATCCCTCTATCAGGTGACTATGAGCAGGACCTCAGCAATCTCCAGAAGATATACGCACGCATCGAAGCTTGGATGGCAGGCAACGGCCTGTGTCTAAACGGGGATAAAACCGAGATCCTACTCGTAGGCCCCAAGGAATCTCTACAAAAACTGGACAACCAATATAACTCATTCACCATCGAGGACACTATTATCACAGCCTCCTCTGCAGTGAAAACCCTTGGTGCCTACTTTGACGCCACCTTATCTATGGACAGACATGTCAGCGCAATATTCTCATCGGCGGCTCTGACCACTAAAATCATAAATGCTGTGAAACCCTACATATCACCAAGTAACTGCCTCAATATTGTCAGAGCCACCATCGGAGCTAAGCTTGACTATTGCAACATCCTACTCTTAGGCACTTCCACCGCTAACATTAACAGACTCCAAACAGCACAAACCAATGCCCTTAGAGCTGTTCTTAGCATCCCTAGGAGAGAACACATCTCTCAGGCATGAAAAGACGCCCACTGGTTCCTCATCAAAGAACGCATAACATTCAAAGCACCTGCCATCACCCATTAATGCCATGCTCAGACCGCACCAGCATACCTATCAGAAAGAATACACCAAGTCCCAGCCTACAGACCAAAACGTGCCCAATACACGCACCTTCTTGCAGTCCCAGCCTTCAACAGAGCCAAAGCAGGTGGCACCAGTTTTGAAGTATTAGCTCCTAAAACCTGGAACAAACTCCCCATGAATCTCAGAAAAGAAGAATCCTTTACAGTATTCAGAAAAGCACTAAAAACCAAACTATGCAATTAGACTGACTTCACTGTGTTTAGCTCGGACACTGTTCTAATGTAACTGAGGAACACTGTTCTTTTGTACACTGCTGTAAAGTTGGCACTCACTATTCTGTAACATGCCTAACCCACCTGTAAGTAAACATTCTGTAATGCCCTTGGGCCGCTGGGTGCTTTGTAAATCCAACATAAATTAAAATAAATATATAAAAAGACCAATTTGCCCAATAGTTATTGTGCCGCTGTCCATAAAGTTTTCATTTTATAAATGACTCTGGCAAAAGTGTACCTCAGTGTGACAGCATCAATGTGCCCTTCTGTTCCTTCTACAGCAGCCAGGCAATGGTCCCGTTGGCCGGATGGTGAAATGCCTTCACTCACAGTAACTCAGAACTGAGATCCAAGACTCGGATAGGCAAGGTCATATGAGATTGAGGTGGTGGGGGAGAGGTTTAGGATGCAGAGTCACCCAGAGGTGTTGCTAGTTCTACAAAAGATCCGGGGCTACGCTAATGTTGAGACTGTCAGGACTCAGGGGTTAGCTAGCCTTTTGGTTGAAGCCCCAGTGCTTCTATCCAGGGCTACAAACAAATGACCCGGGGCTATAGCCCTCTCTGACCCACCCTGGAAGGCCTCTGGAGCCGCCTCTTATAACTGCAATGCACAGCAAGTGCGAGTGGGACTCTTTGAAAGCACCGGCTCCCCAGCACAATGCCACCTGAGAATAGGAATGTGTTACCATGGCACCACAAAGAGAATAGCTCTCTTGGTATATGACAGTACCAAACATCCAAGCACAGGGGGCCTTCTACCTCATTCATATCCTCCCCAGTACTCCAGCAGCGGGATAGTGGCATCAGACCATGCTGTCATTGCATGGGCACAATACAAAAAATAAAAAAATACAGCATTTCAGTGTTAGCCATGATTGGATTAGACTCACTACACCACCGGAAGCACAGTGTAGATGAGCAAGATTTTATTACAAGGGATCCCTGTGGGAACCACGGGTCACACATGGAAGCCATTACAAATGATATTGTATAAAAGTCAAATCCCACACGTTTCAATTACACCATATGCCCCACATGACCCACAGCCCACAAGCCCTAATGGTGTTCTAGAGGAGAAATTTCCATCACAATCAGACTGCTAAGAGGTTTGTGCCACAGCCATGGCAGCGGCTAACCCCGGCACAGCCGCAGTGCTGATAGGAGATGGCCCTTCCTGGGTAGCAGTGGTGTATCACCGATTATGAGATGGCCAGCCAGCAGGGGGCCAGCTGGGACCTTAACGAGTAAATGCCCACACGGCTCTTTAGTGGGCATTTACAGTTTAAGATCTCTGCTGGCTGGCCATCTCATTTTCTGTGGCTTGTAAATGTATCTTTTATAAAATAATACAAGTCTGGGCAAATTAAAATTAATTGGGGCTCCTTGAACAATGAACTCATCAAAATATGTAATGCCCAGAGCGAGCCATGGCCTCCAAAAAAGTGACTTATTATACATTTTGATTAGAGGGATGAACCAAATATAGGATCAAATATACTGGTGGGGCTTATTAGTTGAGGGGAACAAGAATCTTCTTAGGTAGCATGCGGATACGATGGTAGTTGTGTACTTAATAAATCTAATTCTAGCCTTAATAAGAAAACAATCATCTAGTCTTAGGGAGGGTAACATCATTCTCTCTAGACCAAACCATTGGGTTTCCTCACCATGTCTTCTCCTCCTGCTCATCACATCAACTTCTTCTTCTTCTGCACAATACCTGTAGACTGCTTCCCCCGCCCCTCTGTATCTACATTTATATATGGTATTTTTAAAGTACAAACCTAGCTGACAGGCTACAGAGTGTTGTACAAAGGGGAAACACCCAGAGGTCTACAAGTAGGGTGCAGGAGCAGAGCCTTAATAAGAAAGCAATCGGCTAGACTTAGGGGGGATAAAATCACTCTCTCTAGACAAAACCATTGGGGATCCTCACCATATCTTCTCCTCCTGCTCATCACATCAACTTCTTCTTCTGCACAATACGTGTAAACTGCCCCCCGTATCTACATGTATATATGGGATTTATAAAATACAAACCTAGCTGACAAGATACAGAGTGTTGTACAAAGGGGAAACACACAGAGGGCTACAAGTCGGGTGCAGGGGCAGAACCATTGGGATGGATAGGGTAACAGGGGAAGTGGGGGAAGCAGAATGTGTGAAGAAGGTTTGAACACAGTGTTTAACAATTGTTCTTTGTAAAGTACTGTCGGCAGGTTCTTTCTGAAGTGTAGAATGGATGGAACCAGTCTTGTTATGTGTTTCAAGTCTGGTGTTATTGTGGCTTGCTTCTGGTGGGGCACTGTACTCCGGAGATGGTAGGTTTGTTAGCTAAGTAGAGTGGTGTTTTGGGTTTGACTACTTTGCCAGTGATACAAACAGTCTTGAATATGCTGAATGCTTGAAGGGGTAACCAATGAAGCTCCTTAAGGATGTAGGTGATGTGGTTACATTTGTTCAGCCATGTGATGTTGAATGTTGCAGTGTGCTGGGTGGCTGAGAGGGGGAAATATAGTATCTCAGACTTTTGGGAGTAAGGCATTGGTACCTTAAAATGGGAGACACTCAATGCTTGGACAACTTTGACACTTGGGTCAGGGATACAAGTCTTGGCAATGCAGGGGGGCAGGCTGGTATCATGCTGATTGTGTCTTCTTTATGATGTGTGCATGCTGAATGAAATGTCACAGTCAATGGTAAAGCTGAAAGATTTTGTAATGGGTGAGGGTTCGAGGCTTGACCGCATAAAGCTTCAATTCAGTCAGACAATTCTGGACTTGAGCATGCCTGATGGGGTTTCCTAGGAGAAAGAATGAATTCTGTGTAGGGTTCAGCTCCAGGTTAGTGCATCACATCCAGGCTTGGAAGAGGGATAGACGGAGCTTGAGTTTTATAAAATTGTTTTTTAGGTAAAGCTGTGTGTCATCTGTATAGTGTTGTATCTTGACATCACTGTTGGCTCGGAGTGTCCTATGAGGTTCCATGTACAGTTTGAAGATGACACTGGACAGGCTGGATGCTTTTGTGGTGTACCGGGTGGAGCTGGAATCTGCTGGACCCATCTAGGCAAGTTTGTCTTGTTGGAAGACTTATGAAGTGTGGTCCTATTTGTCAAGTATGTATACAGTTTAACCAAAACCTGGATGGTGGCAGTCTCTGTGCTGCATCTTGGTGGGAAACCCAATTGCTAGTCTTGTAGTAGAATGTGCTGTGTGATTCTTTCGTGCAGCTGCATGGCGATGATCTTTTCAACCACTTTGCTGAGGAAAGTGCAGTAGGTCAAAAGAAGGAGGTGGACCAAGTGGTGGCATTTTAGTAGTACAACTTTATTTAAATATTAAGAAAAGTCCTATCTATCCCTGCTCTAAGGGTTTTCCCTACATAAAACAAAAGTAACAAGGATGCATGTCAACAATAGTACAGTCCAAAGGAATAGTCCATGCTATGCCCATATATCTTGACCCTACAACTAAGCAAAACAACCAAAAAAGGGGGCCAGGAAAATAGATCCATTCACCTGCATAGGCTTGCTTAGCCTTAGTAAGCTATCTTTAAATAGCTTTTCATGATTTCCTGAATCAGTTCTTTCAGTTCTTCCTGGGGACTTTTCCAATCCTGGGTGTCTCCTTTTCTTCTTGCACAAAAGTCACTTGGTCTATCCAATGAGTGTTCTGCCCTTTCCCTTGTTGACAACCTGCATTGTCTCTTTCTCACTCCTTGTATTCAGATGTGCGTGTTCTGATCCAAAACCACTTGTCTTCTGTGGATTCTTTATCTATTCATTTCCTTTGTTTGCTGTTGATTTACTGGGACACATATATTGAGGCCCCAAAAACTCTTCACTGATTTTTTTACTGAGACGAGTAATCTGACTCCCCAAGTATTCTTCACTTATTTGTGTACTGGGACGGGTACGCTGTGTCCCCAAGTATTCTTCACGTATTCCTGCACTGGGATGAGTAGGCTGTGTCCCCAAGTATTTCACTTATTCTTGTACTGGAACGAGAAGGCTGTGTCCCCAAGTAAACTTCACTTATTCTTGTACTGGGAAAAGTAGTCTGTGTCCCCAAGTATTCGTCACTAATCTATATTACCTGCTTGATTGCCCCCACATTCACTGGTATGGAGATTGTTATTCTTGTTATTCTCTTCGTTGATATTTCCTAATTCCTTATCATTAGAATTTCGGACACCGGGCCAGCAATGGGTTTACTCTTGAATTCCACGTTCATTAATTCCAACATTGCTACTGGGTTTCCCGCCATACCTTCTCTCCAGGGCTTCGGCATCACTGGACATGTTCTCAGGATGGGAATTCTTCTTATTGTGGTCAGGTTGACTTTTCAGTCTTCTCCGACGTTTGTTCTGTGTAGTCCCAGTTCTCGAGGTCTCTGGGCTGTTCATGGACATTGCTGTCTGCCCTTCTTGGGCCAGGCCACACTCACGACAAGTTGTCTGTGTTGTGGTTTTCTTCCAATTCCTTCTCCAGGTTCCAGCTCCCTCTGTACTTCCTCTGTGCACTAGCTAGTTGCCTTCACAGGGCACAGGACTTTGTTGCTTTGCTCTGCTGTGCCAGCAATGCAGGTTTGAAAATCCTGGGCTTCTCCTTCCCAGCGCTGATTCCCTGATAAACATCCTTCTCTTTTTAAGCTGCTTAGTTTGGTCCTCCCCAGCGGAGGTTCATAGGCTTCTTTCACTGTCTATGAAGTATTCTTCATCACTCTACTGTTCTTACTCTTCACAGAATTGATTATTTTCATTGGTGGAGTCATCAGCATTACTGCTCTTTTCTTCTTCTTCAAAGTATGGTTGATGTTCATTTGAGTGTCACAATAGCATACAGTGGTTTGTTCAAGTTGGATTTCATGAGGCACTGATAGTGGGAGGGGCTCATATGATGGAGGGTCAGGGAGTTCCTTGACAGAACGGGAGTCCTTGTCCCCAAGAGGAGAGTCTCTATGTATGAGTTTCTGCTTGATTCCACCCCTAGGTGGAATATTGCATTCCAGGATCACCTCCCGTGCCAAGGAAGGGTTCCCCTCTGGAGAAAAGTGACAAAATCCTGTATTTCGTCACAAAAGCTAGATGCGTGATGGGCAATAGTTGGCCAGGTCATCTGGGTTAAGTGAGGATTTCTGCAGATGGGCAAGCTCTGTACTGATTTGGTGCATGTGGGAGGGTGCCTTGTGAGAGAGATGTATTGATGAGAAGGGGTGTGAGCTCTCTGTTGCTGTATGCACCATACAGCTTTCTCAAGTGAATATGAAAGGTACTCATATATCCTTTATAAAAGCCCCACCATTCAGAGGATTGTTTAACCATCGGAGAGACTGTCTTGGCATCCATTAAATTTGAGGAGTGGGTGCTTTATAAGCCAACAGAGTGATGTAAGATTTCAAACCATGGCATAAAGGGATATTGTAACACAATTACTAAGGTTCCATTGAGCCGGAGAACATTCATGTAGTGTCCTGTATAAAGCCGCAGTGACAAAAGGCAGAGTGAGCAGTTGTAGAGGGGAGGAAAGAGGAGGTGGAGGTATGGAGGGATACATGACAGATCAGTGCCGAGGATGTTAATGAGACCTTGATTTGGCTAGAAGTAGGAATCTGGCTATAGGGGGGCGTGGCTAAGTGCTGTATGGGATGGCTGTATATCGTGTGCGCTCCAGCTCCAAAACATTCTTCTTTTCTTTCCTTCTATAATGTTGTGTTAAATATCCTGTTAAATTATGAGTGATTACTTGTTTGCCCATCCCTGGTGGCCCAGGGGGCACTCTTTACCCTGTGTCGTGCTCTGACGAGGTAAGCCGTATGTGGGGCGGAGACAGGCCTGCTGAGCCGGGAAGTCCCGTGACGCGCTCGCCGATGTTCCAGTCAGCTGGCTGGGTAAGCAGACGCTAAAGGACTCCCTAATGCAGTGGGTTGTGTTATTCCTGCATAACACGGCCCGGAACCATTCATTTACCTCACAAAGACTGTTTCCTCTTGAAATTTAAAGGTACAGATATAATTTCAAGTTAAATTCTTCAAAATTATGATGCCTTCTTTTTATTTCACCTCATTATTACATTTATTAAGGACTATCAGAATATGTACCCCTTTTTCTTGCACTGACTCTGTGACTTTCTCAATTTTAACTTTACCACCCCAATTTTATGTGCAATGAAAAGTGATAGCATCCTCATGTGAAAGCACAGTAAAATCGTAATTGCTATAATAAGACTAAGTAGTTGTCTGCTTTTAAGGCCCTACAGTCAAGTACCTGGTCATATGCTGGCTCTCTCGAATATAAGAATTAGAACGTTTTTGATCTTTCTCTGAACCTCATGTTCCTTTATTTGCCTCAGACATTAGGATAACTTTAACAATTACCTTCACCCTTAACATTCTGCGTGTGACTATACACTGTTTAGCTTTTTTATATGTAAGCACTTCAAAACTTGGGTTGTTATTACAAGATAAAATAGGTGCTTATGTTTAAGGGTCCACAGTCTATCATCTTGCTCTCGGCTGGTATGTTTTGACATAAAAACTGGGATGTTTCCAAGATTTTAAAATCAAGTGCCTGCTGCTTTCTTACTATTCATATTAACTCACTTGGCAAACGTGTGCTGAATTTTCTGGGAATTAAAGAATATACCCTAGTGTAAAGATTCCTTCAAGATGCATTGAAACGGTGCTTTCATTCAAAGGTGCAGTGGGATATCACACCAACCATTCTCAATATGACATCGAAGAAACACCCATTTCTACGCCAAACAAGAGATCGTAAAGTGAATAGCCAATACCCAAATAGGACACAACTGATGCTACCATGCAAGCCATACACATGGAAATTAAAGCTTTGAAGCCCTTTATGGAAGCAACAAACGTACAATTACAGCAAATGGATGATAAATGGTCTGCTTTTGAGGCAAGAATTTCTGAAGTTGAACAAACGGTAAGCAATGCCGAAGATATTACAGGGAGATTCAAGAACTAGAGAATACTGTTAAATCTCTCCAGAGGCACACCAAAAACCTGGAAATCATAATAGGAGGAATAACTTGCAAATTATTGGAATTCAGGAGGGTGCTGAGGGAGATGATCCCATGTCTTTCATCAATACTCTTCTAGTGAAGCTTCTGGAAATTCCATCATCAATTAAGCTGAACATCCACAGGGCACATCTAATTGGTCCATCTGTCTCTACTCATTCCTCTAGCGGCTCCAATAATAGTTCCTCCAGAACAATGATATTTGCCCTATCGGATTACACTCACATGCTCATGATCATGGAGAAAGTCAGACTGTTAAACATCTTACATGGAATGCTAGAACACTATTCATCACCCAGAATGTATCAAATGCCACTGCAGCCAGAAGGAAAGAGCTCCTTGCTCTCAGACCTGCTCTTAAAAAACTCAACACGAGATACAGCATTATACACCCGGCAATTGTTAAAGTGACCCTCAATGGCCATACATCTTCCTTTCAAAATCCTCTTACCTCAAGGCATTTCATTCAAAATCAGAGGAAAGATGATATGAACATGTCCTGCCCATCTATCTAAAGGTCATTACTCAAGGTTCTGTATTCATCACTGACCTTTGCCATGAATCTTTCTTTTTGGAGTGGGGTGTGAGGTTAGCTGTCTCCTCAGAGGCTCTTCGTCCCCCATTCTCTTCTTTTTTCACAGCATGGATTGGAGTGGTCACTTCCTGTTAGCCACAACCATTGTTCTTTTTCTCTAGTTTGATGTTTTTCATGCTGGTTTTCGTTAGTCTCCCCTTTCCCTCTTTGTCTCTTTCCTCACGTGGTCACTGCTATGTGAAATCTACCTTTTTTCAGTGGACAACCTATAGATTTTGGCTCATTGCAATTCTTAATTTACTTTGCATATCATTAATTACCTTTAGATACTCAAGTTGTGTTTCTCCTTTTTTAATTACTGTTATAATCCCTTGAATTCATTGTAACAATGTGGCATGTTAAGGGGTTACACAATCCTATCAAAAGGCAGAAGATTCTTTCTCACCTTAATAGAACCAAACTCTCTATTGCATCTATTCAAGAGTCTCACCTTTCCAATGCTGAAGTAGCTAAACTTAAGCGTCATTGGGTTGGTCAAGTCTTCTCGAGCGCATCCAATGGGAAGAAAAATGGCGTCAAAGCTTTAATTAATAAGAAGTTTAATTGTCAAGTAGTAGCAAATGAATCCAATGATGTGGGCAGATGGGTAATGGTCAAACTTCTAATAGAACACACTGAGTTTACTCTCCGTAATGTCTATGGACGTACATCATCGGATACTTCCTATTGGACACACCTTAAGAACCTTATCTACCTCTCCAATCCTAACAATCTGATTTTAAGTGGGGATTTCAATGAGATTGTAGACCCATACTTGCATAGAAAATCCAATATACGCTATAAATCTTGAAAATCCCATGTACAATTTACCAAATGTATTTCTGAACTAGTCCTCATAGTTTTGTGGCATATCACTCACCTTTCTGACTCCAAATTCACTTTCCTCTCTAATCCTCACAAAACCCTATCTAGATTAGACTACATATTTATCTCCAAACCCCTTGTGAGCTGTCTTGCTGATGCCAATATTGATTTTTTAGCATTATCTGATCATGTTCCTGTTCATTTAAAATTATCTTCTCCATAAAAGTCATGGGCCCCCAATAGATGGAGATTTAACTCACCTCTGCACAAAGATGAGACATGTATTTCCTTTATTTTACAACAACATAATTATTACTTCTCAGAAAATTCAAGTCAAGAAACCTCAGTCTCTTACAATTTGGACTTCTACAAAGCAGTCCTTCGAGGACACATTATTTATTTTGTAGCAAATAAAAGGTAAGAGCTTAAAGTAAGTCGGAAAATATTTTGAAAGAGCTTAAAGCCCTTCAATCTCAATTTCCATGCACTAATTCAGTATTAATATTACATTCTATCACTAAACTTAGATTTCAATATAAAAAATAGTAACCCAATACTCATGTGACAATATTCTTAAATATAAAGCAAATATTTATCAACTCTCTAATAGATGAAGTAAATCTTTAGCATCTTACATGAAACTTAAAAAGGAGAAAACTAGAATTGCAATTGTTAAAGATAACATGGGCAGAAGAACGTTTTCAGATAAAGAAATTATAAAAGTCTTCTCAGATTTTTATAAGAAATTATATACTTCAGAAATATCCCTCAATAATGAGCTCATATAAAACTTTTTTTTAAACCGCCCCTCATTCTACAAATCCATCAGCCAATCTCCAACCATGTAATGCCCATATCTCCATCAGTGACATTCAGAACGCCATCAAAAGTCTTAAGAAAGGTAAAGCCCCTGGACCAGATGGTTATTCTAGTGATTTTTAAGCACACTTTAAAGATATTCTGGAACCTAAACCCAACAAGCTTTTCTCTCAATTCATTCTAGATGGTGAGGTGTGAGGATCTTTTTTAGAGGCAATGATTATAATATCCCCCAAGCCTGGTAAAGAACCCACACTTCCCCAAAGCTATAGACCCACCTCCCTTATTAATACGGATTGCACAATCTTTGCAAAAATATTAGCCAATATACTTTTATCAGTAATGCTCAAGCTAGTTAAAAAAGATCAAGTAGGCTATACTAATGGTAGACTTTCCTCCTCATATATAAGGCTGATTTTAAATTCTATAGATCACATTCTCATTTCTAAAAACTCGTATTCAGTGGTCACCCTTGATGCTGAGAAAGCATTTGAGTGAGTCGAATGGAACTTTATGTTCGAAGCCCTCAAATGGCATGGTCCTGAAGCCCCATTCTTGACAATGGTTAAAGTGCTTTACTCTAATCAGATGACCTCCATTTGTATTATTAGACATATATCCCCATATTTTTCCCTATTCAGAGGTACTCGCCAAGGATGCCCCCCATTTCTCTTTTCCTGTTTATCCTAGCCTTAGTACCCTTTTTGGAAAAAATAAGACAAAATACCAACATTAAGGGCATAATTTGTAATAAAGTGCTAATCAAAATAGCGACATATGCAGACAATCTTATTACTGCTCAAAGATCCCAATTCTTCCCTACCACATATCTAAAATATTATCTCTCAATTTTCAGCCATCTCGGGTTATATACTGTACACAGACAAGACCGAAATTCTACCCCTCAATGGCCATTGTATCAAACATCATATATTAACTATGGGAATGAAATGGTGTCCTACTAGTTTTAAATATCTTGACATTCACATTTCCTCCTCCATCAAAGACATTATTAAACATAACACCACTTCCCTTTTATCGAGAATACAGGAAATTACTGACTCCTGGTCCCCTCATACTTTTCATGGTGGGATAGACTAGAATCCATTAAAATTATGATTACACCTATTAATCTATACCTTTTATATATGTTACCCATTTCTCTTCCTTCCTATTTCTTCAAATCTATTGACTCCTGTTTCACCAAATTGCTCTGGAAGAAAATGAAACATAGATTGTCTCTTAATAAACTTAAACTATCACGGGTAGCCGGAGGAGTTGGGTTTCCCGATTTCAGGAAATATCACATAGCTTTGGTTTTGAAGAGAATTCAATTGTGGTTTACCCATGAATTTTCTGAAGATGTACCCCAATGGTTGTGTCTAGAGAGAGCGATGGTATCCCCTCTTAGTCTAGTCGATTGCTTTCTCATTAAGGTTAGAACTAGATTTATTAAGTACACAACTACCATCTTATCCGCATACTACCTAAGGTGATTCTTGTTCCCCTCAACTAATAAGCCCCACCAATATATTTCATCCTATATTTGGTTCGACCTTCTAATCAAAATGAATAATAAGTCACTTTTTTGGCAGCCATGGCTCTCTCTGGGCATTACATATCTTGATCAGTTAATTGTTCAAGGCGCTCCAATTCATTTTAATGTACTTATTGACAGATTTAACGTTCTTCGCAAATTTTTGCAGACATTCTTGTCCATTATTATTGCTATTATGGAAAACTACGATTTTCTTATCAATAAAATCACTTCTCCAAATAGTGAAAGGCTACAATTCCTCTACAAATGGATGATTTCTGTTGCCTTATATTAAAAGACTCTTTGTCAAAATACTCCTTCCAATATATTGCAAGACTGCCTTTCGGCCTGGCAAGAAGACTACATACCCACAGATGATCAACTGGAATGGCCTAATGCCTGGAATCATATATCTAAAGTCACACCCTCAGCAAACATATTGCAATCAATGTTCTTTTTTCATCATAGAATTTTGATGACTCATTTACATCTTTTCAAAGATGTCCTTTTGTTAGACGATAAGTGTTGGAGTTGTTTTCACTCCCCAAACACATGATCCTTACCTGCAAATTTGTTTCAGCTTTTTGGATTGATGTTTGGAAAATCATCAAAAACATGTTCAACATTTCAATCGACTTCCGCCCTCAAGTTCTTTTTGCTGGTAGTGCTAATGTTCAAGATATCACCTGTAAATATAGCAAGTTATTGTTTGATTTACTTATTATGTTGGCCATTAGAACAATTTCATCCCACTGGAAAAATGTAGATAAACTTCATCATAAACTATGGTGGAATATTACTTGCAATACCCTAGGACTAGAAAGCTGTAATGACTCTACTGTATTTCTATTACGTAAACATGAGCTCAAATGGAAACCCTTTACTAAATGTATACATTCATAAAAAGGCTTTATTGTACCTTAAAGGTTAAATATTATGCTGGAACTTCTTTATACTTTATCTAGATACACTATATAATCTGTGTGTTTTATACCTTGTAAGATTTGATTCAAATAAAAAAATGTAAACTAAAAAAAAAGAAGTAAGAATCTGGACAATCACAAAGTTATTGAGGACTGGTACTTCTCAAAGGAATCTTGAAAGTAGGGGTCCACAAAGGACAAGGAACGAAAAGGTTGCAACGCCTATACAAGGGTCAAAAGAGCCCTTTCACATTCACTGAATTTTGTTTCAACTTGAGAAAATACCTTACTTGCATAAGCAATAGTTTTGTGGTTCAAATCATGTTTTTGAGATAACACTGCTGACATACAATGTTCAGTGAAACCTATTTCTATAAAGAAATCTCAGTTTTTTATGGGATACGCTAAGCATAGTGCCTTTATGAGACATTCCTAAATTTAGTAACTGCCTAAGATTGCTCCTTTTCCCATTTCCAGGGCGTTTTCATCTTCTATAGTCTAGTCAATGGTTGAGTAATTTCAGCATACTTTTCAATACATTTCCTGTTATATCCCATCATTTCCAATAAACTTTTTAAACCTTTCACATTTCTAGGATCTTTCAATTTCTGTATGACCTCCACCTTTTCCTTTTGTGGATTTAACCCATGTACAGTTACTTCATGGCCTAGGAAATTCACCCTTTTCTTGCACCATTGGGCTTTCTGTAAAGATACTTTGGCACCCGCCTTTTGCAATGGGTCAAGTACATGTCTAATTTCATCAAAATTACTTTTCAAGTTTTAATTGTTTATCAGGACATCATCTACATAAACTATAGTTCCTCTTTCCGCTGCATCTGGCATAGCCTTTCTCAAAAATATCCCAAATTCGCTCCCACTATTGACATGCCGAAATGGTGTTCTAGCCCACGCTTATTGCGTTTTATCTAATGAAAATGAAAATAAATTCTGAATGTCCTCTGCCAGTGGCACACACCAATATCGAGATGTAAGATCTAATGTGGTAAACACCTTTGACCCATGCACTTGAGCAAGGTCTTGATCAATGAATGGCAGCGGCCATCTAGACACTGGCACTCTTTTATTTAATTCCCTCAGGTCTGCTCACAGATGCCATTGACAACATGGCTTTAAGACACCCAAAATAGGAGTGTTGGAGGTACTATGAATGGGTCTGATAATTCCCCTAGATTCCAAGTTCTTAATTATCTCTGCCAATGACTCCAAGCATGCAAGTGGCAATCAATATTGGCGCACACATACTGGATTTCTACCACACCCCTCTAGTAATGTGGCAAAATGTAAATTAGTTAGGCTGCAATAATATGCAACTTTGGAAAATACTTCTTTAAATTCCATAAATATTTTTCTCAACTCATTCTTATCATCTTCGCTATCAAATGCATCTGCTAACAGAATCTGCTCCTCTACCATTTTTTTAAATTCTGGGAACTCCTCCAGTGGAGGAACTTCTGTGCTCTCTTCTAACTCTGTGGATGTATCTCTATGCAAAGCTGCCACTTTGACATACTTTGGCATATCAACTTCCATTTCAATGTGCTGACCTTTTGTTTCATTTTCATTTGAGTCAAATACTATACAATTCT
This sequence comes from Ambystoma mexicanum, assembly GCF_040938575.1. Lineage (NCBI taxonomy): Eukaryota > Metazoa > Chordata > Amphibia > Caudata > Ambystomatidae > Ambystoma > Ambystoma mexicanum. The sequence goes on from NC_090941.1 coordinate 921,714,227, forward strand.
CCTGATGACAGCACACTGTCTCATTGGAATCATAAGTGTATACAGATTGAATTTTGAAGATCCCCTTGGGCTGAGACTCCAGATACTCTGGCAACACACCCTAGGCATCTACATATCTCTCAGGGACATTTCACGATATTGAAATCTGCAGTATAATGTGATTTTTGTATGGCCATTCATAGTAAAGAATTCTCTTCTAAATGAATATCCTGACATTCTTTATTATTCACCATAATTTTGACGGACCCCTCCCCAACATTGGGGTATATTCATAATCCAGGCCTTGCTGTTTCATGGATTCATTAAAGCACACAAATGCACCAGAATCTTTCATTTGCTGTCCATTCTTGCACTTTAGTGTTATAGCAGCCTGCTTGGTGAATGCAGGGATAGTAACATCCTTCTTCACCTGTAATTCAATCGCATATGGAACCACTAGAGCACATTGATAAGCCTTTCTTTTATCTTCGAATTCGGGCGCAGGTCCGCATGTCGGGACCATGGGCCTCATTACACAGACGGCGGTAAGGGTTAACGGTCACCGTTAATGGTACCAGTGACCGTTAACCCTTACCGCCTTACTACGAGGTCCCTTTGCGGGTTGAAGACTTTACTGCCTGCTTTTTGCAGGCGTTAAAAACCAACCCGCAAAGGGACCAGGGAGCTAATTACGGTACCGCAATTTGCGTCACCGTAATTAGCGCCTTCCCCATTCCCATAGAGCCCTATGGGGTAAAAATGGGAATGGGGAAGGGCAATGGGGGAAAGGGGAATTACCGCCCGCCAACCTTGGAATGGGGCGGTAATTCCCCTTTCCACCAAGGCGGTGCCGGTATTTTACCGGCATGGACCAAGGTGCTAATAGCACCTTGGTCCTCCGCCTACCGTGTTATGAGGCCCCATATCTTTTTGATTAAGGAAATCCAACACCATGCACCTTCTGTGCATGATATCATTGCCCATATAAAAGTCATTTTGTGTTCCACTCACTATCCACACATTGTGGTAGATGGTTTTTTATCCAGTATTAATCTTTAGCATGCATGAAACCGCAAAACCGCCTGTCTGTAGTTCGTGGTTACAGTGAACCCAATACCAGACAGATGGCAGATAGTCGTGACATTGTTGTAGTAAGAGAGGGGTCTCTACGGTTCAATGGTTACAGGGGTCCCATAGATAACACAATGGGCCTCATTACAACTCAGGCGTTAAGGGTTAACACCACCGTTAACCCTTAACGCCTGATTCTGATTTTAACGCCTGCTTTTAGCAGGCGTTAAAATCCATGGCGCTAACCTGCCATGGTGCTAATTACGCCGCTGTAATTTACGGCGGCGTAATTACCGCCTTCCCCACTCCCATTATGCCCTAGGGGGCAAAAATGGGAATGGGGAAGGGAAAATGGAATGGGACGGTAAATCCGCCATCCACCATGGTGTAAGCAGAGTTTACACCATGGTGGTAAAGTTGGTGCACTTAGCACCAAGGTTGTAATGAGGCCCAATATCTTCCTAGAACAGATGTCTGGGTGGGCCGAGTAGGTGGAGAGGGCTAGTTGCTTGGTTTTGAATGCCTTACGGAAGGATACGTGGGAGATCTCATTTCTTAGGGACGCAGGGAGGGCATTCCAATGTTTAGAAGCTAAGACTGGGAAGCTGGAGCCTCCATTTTAAGCCCTTTTGAATGTGGGGATATTTAGCTGATTGGAGTAGGGTGATATTTTGGGTCTGGAGGAAATGGCTCAGACTACATTTTCAGAGAGATAAGAGGGGGCTGTAAGAGGGAGGCACTTGTGGGTTATGGCTTGAGTCTTGAATAGGATGTGTTATTTGACCGGGAACCAATTAGCCTCACGCCTGGCATGGGAGATGTGATCCTTTTTAGGATTGTTTAGAGCTGCTGTGAGCGCATAATTTTGAATTATTTGTAGTCTGTTGAGATTTTTTGCTGAAGTGCCGGCAAAAAAGACATTACACTAGTCATGTTTTGCCCCAATGGTTGCTCTGGCTACAGAGAGACAGTTTTGAGTGGAAAGGTAGGGTTTAACTGCATCGATCAATTTTGTTGTGAATGCAGCTGAGGAGGCAACAGCACCTACTTGATGTGTAATGGAGAGAGTTGAGTCAATGTATACCCCCAAGATTTTAACTATAGGTGAGAAATTTGGAGGTCATTCCGAGTATGGAAGTAGCAATGCTGCTTTTAGCGGCATGGCTACCCCCATACCGGGGATTGGGTACCAGATCCGGGTACCCTGAATGGGGAAATACTGGGCCATTCCGACCTTGGAGGGCCCAGTATTTCCCCATTCAGGGAACCCAGACCCTGTGGTCCCCTGAATAGGGCTCAATGGGAATTGGGAGCAAGCTAACAACAGGCCCATTAATGATGGGCCTGTTGTTAGCATGCTGGACCGGTCACGGGACCCTCTAAGGATGCCTGGTTTTAACAGGCGTCCTTAGCGGGTTCCGCTACCGGACCTCATAATGAGGTGGTAGGGGGTTAACAGGGCCGGCAGCTCTATGGGCCCCGTTAACCCCCCTACCGCCAGGGTTGTAATGACCCCAATTGATTTACGTGATGTCTATGTTGAAGGTGCTGTATTGTTTGTCAAGTTTATTAAGCATTTCCTTTGGGCCTACCAGGAGGATTTCAGTGTTATCCCCATAGGGGCAAAGACCATTGGCTGCCATCCATGCTTGCATGGTGGCATATGTTTTGTGCAGTGTCTCTGAGTCTTTTTTGTATGAGCCAGAGAGAGGGAGGAGGACCTGTGTGCCATCGGCATAGTTTGTGTATGCTGTGCTGAGAGTGTCCAACTCATTGAAGAGGGGTATGGTAACAACATTGTACAGGGTGTGTGAGGTGCAGGACCCCTGTGGGACACCACAGTGAATGAAGGTTGGTGCAGTGCAGGCCTGATCTGAAAACACTTTCATGGCTCTCCCTTCAAGGAAGCAGGTGATCCAGGTTGTGGCTTCAGGGGTGAACTGGGCTGAGTTCATGAGATGTCTGCAGATGGTTTTACGGTCCTCAAGGTCAAAAGCTGCAGATAAATCTCGAAGGAGGAGAAGAGCTGGTTTGACTTCATCCATTATTTCCACCAGTTGTTTTTTTAGGTCCAATAGGGCAGATTCAGTCCTGTGGCCCGGGTGGAAACCTGATTGCCTCTTTCCTCAGATGCTGTTATTTTCAAGGAAGTGCTGGATTTGTGTGTATGCAGCTTTATCAAGATTTTTTTTGCAGGAAGGGCACTATGATGATGGGTCCATAGTTCTTAGGTGAGGACAGATCTAAAGATTTTTTTTTCAAAAGGGGGCATACCCAGGCCTCTTTAAGGCATGGTGGGACAATGCCAGATGCGAATAAAGCATGTATGAATGCTGGCAGGAATGTTGCTAAGGTTTCTGCCCAATCTTTAATGATGTTAGCCGGACAGGTATCAACCTTGCAGCTGAAGGGTTTTTTGTGTTTAACGAGGGATAATACTTTGGGTTCTGAAACATCTCTGAAGGAGAAAAGAGCCTTGTCCTTGACGTGGGTGTTTTTTGTCATTGAGGTGGGCGGGTGAGAACTAGGCAGGGCATTACGGTCGGAACTAGTTTTGCTCTGAAGGAGGGCTAACTTATTGAGCATAGCTGTTTGGATGCTCAAGCACCAGGAGTCATCTTTCACAATGTCTTGGGTGCTAGGGGCAGGGGTAGCAAGTTCCCTGAAAACAGCAAACATTTCTTTGGTTTCAGATCGTAATTCTGGTTTTATAGGAGGTGGATTTGGCTAGAATGATGGCTTTTTTTTATATTGGGTAGACAGTTTTTTGTAACATTCTTTAGTGGAGTCTTGAGGATTAGATTACTACTTGCTAAGCAAGATACGCTTGAGGGTGCGTAGTTCCTGAAGTTCTGGTGTCTATCAGGAGTTTGCATGTTTCGTTCCTTTGTCTTTCTTCCTTTCTAGAGGAGCTATGGAGTCAACTGCTTTTTTAAGCGTGAGATTATAAAGTTCTACTAGAACTAGGGGGTCATTGGAGAACGGAGGCTTGAGGGCTGGAACCTCCAGGAGCTCAGTTAAGTTACTGGTGCTCATAGCTAGTGCTGATGGTGAGGGAGTGTTATGTTTGGCGGCTTTGGTGGAGGTGGGTATGCAGAAGTGAATCAGGTGGTGGTCTGTTCAAGGACATGCGGTGTTGAAGCTGGTGTCGGTGGCGCAATTGTGGTCTGCCACCCACTCTTGAGTGCATCCTTTAGAGTGAGTGTGGGTTGCAGGAATCCAAGGTCCTGAAGTGCCTTTACAAGAGACTTGGCTTGTTTGTCTTTTGGGTCATTGAGGCCAAGGTTTAGGGCACCCAGTTGGATGGATTTAGTGGTAGTTCTTAAGTTCTCACCTAGTAGATGGAGTAGGTTTTCCTGAAAGTCTAGGAACGGGCCTGGAGGGCAGTAGATAATGTGAATGGCAACAGTGCAGTTTGGAGAGAGGGAGAGTTTAACTGTCAGGGAGTCTGAATTGCTTTCCAGTAGAGAGTTGATTTGTGTAAGTGACAGGGATTACTTGACTGTGAGTGCTACTCCACCCCCCTTTGTCAGCAGTCTGTCCTGCCAGAGTATGGTGTAGCCTGGGGGTAGGCCTAGAGATATAGCTAGCCCAGCTGCTTCCTGAAACCATGATTCTGTAATGGCAATGGCGTCCAGATCAAGGTTAGTGAGTAAGTCGCAGATCTCTGTGGCGTGGGCTGGGAGCGAGCGTGCGTTTATGAGGGCACATTGGATTGGAATGGAATGTGTGCTAGGATTGGTAGTAAGAATACTAGGGGGTGGGCTTGGTTGAATGCTGATGGTAGCAGGAGGATCAGAGAGCATGTAATTAGTGGGGTGTGGTGAGTGTGACTGTTACTTAGGTTTTATGGTGCTGCGGTATGTGATGATTGCAGGCCTAGCAATTGGTTTCTAAAAAGTGTTGGCCTGGGGCACGTTAGGTGTTGGTGAGGCTCAGTGCAACACCGCAACATGGCCAGTCTATGTGCTTCATATTCCGTATGACTTTCTAAGGCATTAGGTTTCTGGGCATGAGGTTTAGTGCAGTGGCTGAAAAAGGAAGGTAGGAAGGGAGTAGATGGAATGTCATCTGAATTGGGTGGTCTCTGGGCCATGTCTTGAGTGTAGGCACAGGAAAGCCTGGTGCTGTGGCGCTGAGAGGACCCGTATGGCCGCCTATCGCAATAACCTCAGGAGGCATGCGCTGTTGAGGGTGGGACCATAGAGTTAATGGTGTGATGGTTGAATGTGCAGTTAAGGGTGTGACATCAATGACATTTGTGATGGCATCTTTGATGTCCTGGGTGTTAGTCTTAGCAATGTACGGTGGTGGTGTGAATTATGGTTGCTTAGCTTAACAAAACTGGTTACTTTCAGGGGGGGTTTCGGTTTTATTTGTAACCATAATGTCCCTTAACAACATTTTTTTTTACTGAATTTCATAGGTTGTTTTTAGTGCAAATTAACCATAACATCCCTTTCACAAAGTTTGTACACTGAAATTCATAGGTTTTTTCCTGACCCACTCTTTATTTGCTACAAGTTCCTCCTATCATACTCACCCCAATATAAAATTATTTTCAGTCAATCTATGAAGTGTCAAGAAAATAGAGTGTCATTCCCCACCTCCCATTAACATTCTAAAAACTTCCATAAATTTTCTACAGTTTTTACTGTTTTTTGTTTGTTTGCCGACATTTGCAAATGTCTGACATTGCCATAGACTACCTGAACAGCGGCACGTGAGAGTACGCACATGCACAGCATGATGACATGCTCGCAAATGAGTCTGTGCTTTGCAAACAGGTCTTGACTTTACAAACATTTAATAACTACCTTTCAGCTAATCTAGGAAGTTTCAAGCAAAAGGTTTACCCTTCCACAGCTTCTAAACCCATTCTTACTCATTTTTCATCTGCAATCCAGGAGAAAGCACCTGCATGGAAGAGTATTGGTACACCTGCTATTTAACTTCAACAATGGAATCAGCCATGGCCATCATTCCACCCCAAGAGCCACCACCACCACCACCAACACCACCACCAGCTGCAGGGCCAGGACAAGGGAAAAGGTGTGATGATGTAAAGGATTACGAGGAAGATGAGATAGAGGAAATGTCTACCTCCAGCACCCAGAAAGAATCATTGGTGTAGCAGTTCTTTAAGACTGTACAAGGGTTACCAAAGGCTCGAGCTACTCATGTTGAATGCATTGAGTGTGGAATCATACTCAGTCGTGCACAACACAGGTAGTACTCTTTTGGTACCACCTCAATGCACCACCACACCCACTACTGCCACCATCCAGGTACTCTGAGAAAGGCTGTTCCATTTGGCTGTCTTCTTCTACCTCATCTTCCTCACCCACTACTGCCACCACACAGGGTACTCCTGTGGGGCACAAACTCCCATCAGCTACCTTGCAGTCCATTAAAGAGGGTGTTGATCCATATCTTTCCAGACCACAGTATTCTGCATATACTGCAACACACCACTCTATAGAGGGTAGCAGTTTGGAAGTGCTTACAAGTCTGTAATCAAGGAGCATGAGAAACACTGCCCCCACCTTAGATTTAACACATGTGCAACATCTTCCCCTGTCCAGCTGCCCCTCCATATCTGTGGTTGGTGCCCCTTCTCTCATTTGCCTCCCCCAACTTAATCCTGTCCTCTCCTGCAAAAAAAAGAAAACATTACAAAATCAAAAGACATTTAAAAAACGGTTTGTTTAGAATAACCATTCACAGGTAAAAACTAGAACTAAAAAATCATAATCTCATAGACTCCATCTACTTTAAATTTTTCAGTAAATTCGTTAGACTCAGTAAGATTCTCCAACATTTCCATTAGCATTTTACACTATGCTAATGGGACTAATGGGCAATTCTCTACTAGAGAAAAACAAAAAAGGACAAAAAGAATTTTCTGTCTGAAATACTTTTCTCTAGCATACAATAAGGACCATAATATATTGACCTCCATGACTCTCTGTGCTCTCTGCAGTCCCCTTTCCATGCCATGCATCATTAAAATACCCGGATTGCACAAGCACACCAATGGAAAGGACAGCCCTTCTACCCTTTTGACTGTTTGACTGTTTGTAACACTTTGTCATTGCCTGCTTTTGGACAGTCACACATCTATTCACCAATCACTTCCAAAACTCTACATACAGCCCTATCAACATATTAAACTTCCACACACCAACTGCCACTTAACATTCTAGACATCTTTTGCATCTGCATTTCCCTTACTTATACAAAAAATTGTACACACTGCTGCTATAAATGCACATATGCATTGTGCAGTGAGAGAAGTGCATGAATGGAAGGGGCAGTAGGGATGGCCAAGTGCTGATAGGAGCCCAGAAGGAAAGTGCCAAGTGATACCAAGGTGGAAGGCCACTGGCTAACTGCTGAGGAAGATGAGGCCAAAAGATTGGGGTGCACAGCTGCCAGGCGGTAGACCCACAAGGGCAGTGCTAAAGGGGGGATGTGTACTAGTATTGAATAGATATAGGTCCTGGAACCTGCTAATTTCATGAGGGACCAGACCCTAGTTTCAGTGGCAGATATATGAGTTAGCAGGGAAGGGATTGAGGGAAATAGGGAGAGAAAAGCAGAGTTTTGAGAGGTTTCCGGAACTTCAGGAAGTCCTGCTCAAGGCTAAGAAGAGCAGGAAGGCTTTTCCAAAGAGAGACACCAACCGAAGAGAGAGACATGCCTCCCGCTCTCTGTTTTGAAAAGCGTATGACAAGCAGAGAACTGGAGTTAGAAGAGCAGAGGGCACTAAAAGAGGAGTATTTAGGGAGGAAATGTTGGAGATAGCATCGTCCAAGGTCCCAGAAAGCCTTATCAATGATACAGAGGATCTTTGTTTTCATCATTACAGCAACCAGGAGGTAATGTACACATTTCGGTTCCATGTGTTAATATCCCCGCAAAAGTATTGCGATTCAAAAATATCGCCATATTTATGCGGCGATATTGACCCATGGACCCTGCGGGGGACACCCCTGCAACCCCTGCATTATTTACAATGTTGGGGGACACCCCCGCAATCCCTGCTCCCACAAATTATCCCCCCTAAAAATATCACCTATGGCGAGACAAACAGCCATATGTACGCCGATATTTTTGGTGGGGATATTTTGTAGCGATACCCACATTTTAGAGCTGCCACAATACAATACCAGGACTTGAGGTGAAGGATAAGTCTTGCAGCCCTATTCTGGATTAGCCGAAGTGAAAGTACATAACAAAGGGGGAAGTTGAGGAAGAGGTTGTTGCAGTAGTCCAGCCTACAGTGACAACTGTCCGTGGATCCAACATGGGGACCATTCCCAAATATATGACGCAGCTCACATTTTTAAACATTCAACATACAATGTCACGCCACACCCTGATTGGTCCAGAGGTGACCGTGGACCCCGAATCAGGAAATGAGTCTGCAGACCAGATATCACACATATTTTGTTACCTACTTTTCGGGCAACAGATTTACACCAAATTTACAAAGCAGGCTTTCATGACCAAGGCACCGCTCCTCGCGCAAATTTGGTGAAAATCCATTTTCCACGGTGTTGGGCTGTAGGCGCAAGCAAAGCATTTTTTCCATTGTGTCTATGAGCATTTTAAACATTGTGAGACTCCCTCTATAACTTTGCCCCAATGGGTGAAAACAAACCAAACCTTGCAGAATCATTGTGGGGGCCATGTTCTTTAGAAAGTTGGGTGAGGGTCTAGTGATTAATACCAGTAGGAGGTAGGTAACACCGGTCAACTGAGGTCAGTCGAGGTAAGGAGTTGAATGACTTTTTTCCTGAAACAAAGGTAGGGCAGGTCCGCTCTGAGGTCTTGTGGTAGTGAGTTCCAAGTTTTAGCAGCCTTTACCAGGAAGCTATTTCCTCCAATAGTAGTGAGTCTAAAGTTCGGTATTGTCAAGCAATTAGAATTGACAACTCTGGTTGGTCTAAGAGATGTTCTCCTGCGGAATTTGTCAGTCAGGTAACTAGGGGCAGAGTTATTAAGGGCTTTGTGGGTCTGGGATAGTTCTTGAGTTTTATTTTGTTCTCCGTGGTCAGCCAGTTTTGTTGGCATCTGGCCGAAGAGATATGGGATCTTTTATTAATGCCTAGTGCTGCTCTCAGGGCATTATTTTGTAATGTTTGTAGTCTTTGGGTTATTTTTATTAGCTCCAGAGTATAGAGCATTACTATAATCAATGCTGGAGAGAATTAAGGCTCTGGCCAGGATTAGGCAACTCTTATTGGAAAGGAACGGTTTACCGGCTCTTATCAGTTTGCACGTGTAGGCTGTGGAGGAGGCAAGGGATTTTAGCTGTTTATCAAGTGATAGGGTAGAATCAAGATAGAATCCCAGGGTTTTTACATCCTTGGATACTTGGATGATGTTCCCATCTATGTTGAATGAGGAGAATTCCTGTCCTAGTTTTTTGATATTGGCTTGGGTACCCAGGATAATCAATTCTGTCTTATCATCGTTTAGACAAAGGCTGTGAGTGGCCATCCATGCCTGGATGATAAGGTTTACCTTGTTCACCAATTCCGTGTCTTTAGCATGATCCCCAGAAAGTGGGAGGAGGATCTGTGTATCATCTGCATAGTTAGTGTAGGTGATACCAAGATGGTCCAGATCATCAAACAGGGGCTTGGTGAAGATATTGTATAGAGTTGGGGATACACAAGAGCCCTGGGGAACACCACATAAGATAGGGGTGGGATCTGCTGCTGCTGAGAGGGAGAAGACTCTCATTGTTCTCTCGCTCAAGAATGACTTGATCCATCCAATGGCTTCCGAGGAGAAATGGGCGGCGGAATCCAGGTGACTGCAGAGGACTTTGTGATCCACCAGATCAAAGGCAGCTGAGAAGTCCAGGAGTAGTAGGAGTACTGTTCTCCCTTTGTCTCTCAGCTCATCAATTTGAGATTTCAAGTCAATGAGGGCAGTTTCTGTTCCCTGTAGGGGACGGAAGTCCGATTGTCTTTCTCCTAATAGGTTATGTAATTCTAGGTGCTTTTTGGTTGTATTCGGCTTCGTCCAGAATCTTAAGAAGAAACAGTACCGTAGTAATAGGGCAGAAATTAGTAGGAATGAGGGGATCTAATGTCTGTTTTTTAAGGAGAGGGAGTACCCAGGACTGTTTAAGGTTGGCAGGGATGGTGCCTGAGGCGAAGGAGGCCTTAATCAATTTAGTGATAAAGGGAGATAATTCTCTGGCAGCGTCTTTTATTAACTATGCCGGGCAAATGTCACCTTTACAATTTGATGGTTTAAGCGACATGATCACTTTTTCTACTTCCAAGGTGGTCATTTTGGAGAAGTGGAAGGTATTGCTGTGCGCCAGTGGGTTATTGGTGTGAGGCATTTTAGGCAAATCCTGAATTTTGAGTACTTCTTTTTTTTTGGATTTTATTTTGGAGTGTGATCATTTTATTTGCTAAGGCTTGCTGGATATCCGTGCACCAAGGTTTGTCCTTGGTACAGGTGTCCTGAATGGCGATGGGAGACTCGAGTTCCTTTAGAATGGAAAAAAGCTCTTTCATGCTGGAGTTAGATTTAGCTATACGGTCATCATATGAGTTACGTTTTGCCTGGCACACATCTTTTTTGTAAAGTGAGGAGAGAGAGGATAGTTTAGCTTTGTTATCGACTGATGGACAGTTCTGCAAACTTTGGTTTCCCCAAGAGGGAGCAACATTAGAGGGGGGGTTCCAAAATATTTGAAAGGCTTATACATTTTGTGCCATTTGACGAATCCGCACAAATGTCTGCAAAATGATTTTAGACCCAGATTTGAATGTTATTACAAAGTTCAGTGGGATTTTTTCAAGAGGGGACTAAATTAGAGGGGGTCTCAACATTTTTAGATGGCTTATACCTTTGTTGCCATTTGATGAATGTGCACAAAAGATTTCAGAATAATCATAGACCCAACCGTGAATGTTTGTGCAAAGTCTGAATGGATTTTGTCAAGTTATATGACTATTTTATGTGCGTACATTTTTACACTTTTCAAAAAATAAAATATGGATGGAATTGCAGCATACTCGAGCAAGGAGCATTGGCAAGAACCTGAAAGCATGGCTTTGCAAATGTGTTCATGTTTTATTTTTTGAAATGTTCCATAATGTACGTACATAAAAAAATATTCTGCTTGCGCTTAAATCATGAAGTGGTGGACTAGATTAAAAAAAATACCTGCGCGACGAGCATTAGCAGGTACCTGCAAGCAGGTTTTTGAAAATATGTGTTTTATTTTTCCAAAGTGTAAGAATGCAATAAAAAAAAAACTAGTGATATACATTTGGTGTCTGGGTAGTGGGCCTGGCCCTTGGCAAACACAAATGTGTACTCTGATTTGTTTTTTGGGGACTACAGCATGGCTGAAGCCCATGCCCCATGAATGCGGAGTCTGGCCATGGCAGCAAGCCATGAGCATTGTCCATTAGTTACATTATTAGGGTATAGTATAAACTGACCTAAGATGCAGAGTAGATGCAGTGAATACATGGGGTGGTTTGATTGGGCTGGGGAATATGGTTGAGCCTTATCCCGTAGGCAATTGAATGATGATTGCATTCCCAGTATGCGCTGCTGATATTGACAGACATATGTATGTTTTGCAAAAAATATGTTTCTTAAAGGAGGTTTATAGTTTTTTAATATATATGAAAAGAGGAATTATTAAAAACGTGTATGCAGTGATGTAACACCATGAAAAATGTTCACTTATAAAAATGTATTAAATTGACAGAACAAGCTTTGTTAAGGGGATGTTACGGTTAAGATGCATCCCATCCTTGGGACTCATCTGTTCCAGTAGTTAGCCAGTGGCGTCCCACCTTGCATCCCTTGGCATTTCCCTCCTGGGTTCTAATGAGCACCTGCCCATCCATACCACCCCTTCTATTTATGCACTTCTCACACTGCTGCACAATGCATATTTGTATTTATAGGAGCACTGTGTACAATTGTTTTGTGTATGTAAAGGAAATACCGAAGCAAAAGATGTGTAGAAAATGTATAAGTGGCTGTTGGTGTGTGGAAGCTTAATATAGTCATAGGGTTATATGTACAGTTTTGGGAAGTGATTGATGAATGGATGAGTGACTATTTGAAAGCAGGGATTGAAGTAATGTTACAAATATAAAATTAAAAAGGGTGGAGCGGCTGCCTTGTGCAATGGTGTGCACGTGCCATTCGGGTCTTTTAATGATCCATGGTCTGGAAACTGGACTGTGGTGACCTCAGATAGTTATAAAGGTCCATCGATTATGGTCCTTATTGTATGCTAGAGAAAAGTATTTGGGATGGAAAATTGTTTCACACAGCTACAGCATCAGCCAATGAGACGCAGGTTTATGCAGGTGTGGCTAAGGCGAGCAACAACTGGAGGGGTTCTATCCAGGGCTATGTACCCCCTGTTAACATTGTAACTGCAGCTACAAAGAGACATTTTGGGGGATTTCAGGCACTCAAACAGCATCAAATAAATGACAATAAATACTGTGATATATTTTTGCAGTCTGTGCTCAATTTCATCTATTTGAAAAAGCACCAGTTTTAGGCTTTTTAAGTCCATATCACACCCCATCCTCATCACCCCTCACCTTCCCAGAGATGGTTTCACTAGTTTGACAAGTGGAATGTTTTGTTATTTAATATGTTTTTACAGCACTGTCCACGTACACTGTTGTCCACGAATCCAACCTGGAGGGCGTTTCCAAAAGTCTGACTCACCTCATGTTTTTTATTGACCAATCAGCGGGCGTGTCTGATGTTCGCAGACATCATGCTTTCCTCTAGACCAATTGGATGCCTTCCGCAGACCAAACAGGGAAATGAGTCCGCACACTGAACCCAGATATTAATCATTTATTTTGACCTATTGTTTGGCCTTTTAAAAAAAACTACTGGATGGATTTACACCAAATTTACAAAAGCATGCTTTCGGGCCAAGCCGCAGCTCCTGATGAAAATTTGGTGAAAATCCATCCAGCGGTTTGGGCTATAGGCATGAGCAGAATTATTTTTCCATTGCGTCTATGGGAAAAAACACACATTTTGGGACACCCCCTACAACTTTGCGCCCCTGCACGAAACCTCACCAATCTTCGCAGGATCTTATTCTGTTTTTTGCAAAGTTTTGGGAGGTTTGGTCCAGGGGGGACAACGTTATAAGCTACCCAAAAAGTCTTTTTCCTATGGATTGAGCAACTTAACCATAACTACAGGGCCGCTACCACAGGCCCTGTAAAATACAAATGGTATACTCCATCACTTACTGCAAGCATATCTATATACCAGGTTAATTAAACATTTTAACAATTGTATAAAATCAACATTCTATCTAAAAAAAAACAACTCAAAATAATAACACTTTCAAAGAGTAGGGGTATCTACAGTGTAGTGTATAAAAAATAAGTACTGTGTGATTACCTCAACTACACTAACCATTTAGGTAACTGCAAACCTGGTTTTGGATCAGCAAATTTTAAATAGAATTGTCCACACTGTCAATAGCTTGTGCACCTATAAAGGCATTTAACTACATTGAAGATATGTCACAATACTGTACACACCTTACTTATAATTAAATGAAGACACATTTGCAGATTAATTTATGCAAACTTAACCAGGAAACCAAGACACATAACCTAATGATGTCTTCAGTTTTACAAATAAATGTATGAAGAAATGCCAACATTGTAACATTATTTTGAGTGTACATATTTTTTATAGTATATTCATAGCAATATTTCAAATAATAGGTGGATAATGAAAACCTGTCTGTGTGTGTAAATGTATTCACACTTAGCAAAAGAACCTAACAAATGTAATGTCTATACTTCCTTTAAAATATGTGTATGTCCTTTGTTTGGCCAGGTACACACATAAGAAGTTAATAATGACATTTCCAAATGTACACATCATATTTGAAATTTTTTTTAAAAACTAGAAATTGTTATTTAAACTTCTATTTGCACAAATAGTTGTGTGCAGTGTGGAATACCTTTTTAAATGAAATAAAACTCCATTTTAAAATAAAGAAATTATGACTATATTGCCATTGCATTTCTTATTTTATAATTTGGTGTGGATCCTTTTTTTGGCCACACTTAAGAAGCTAATGACAATTTTATATAAACTACTATGAAAAAACAAAAAACGTCCACAGTGTAATTACTTAATACATTTTAAGCATTTTCTGAAACTTCCAAACTGCACACAACTAACATTGAACAAACTAACACTTAAAGTAAGCTGGTTTCCTTATTTTATTTAATTGGAATACTTTTTCAAAACATTGTGTGTGCCCCAATTTTGACCACCTACACACATAACAAGTAAACACAGTGCATCTAAATCCTTTGTTAAATTACTCTTATTAGTAGTTAGATGCCATTTATTTTACAAACATTGTATTTTATTGTTTTTGGAGCTACACCCTACTGTTTACTTGTTTCATATGTAAACAGTCACATTTTCCTTACATTGTGGACACATTTGATTCCACTCATAACAAATTTCCTACATACCTATCCACACTTACAGTTTCGTGCACTAATAAATCGAAGACAGTCATTAAAAACTCTGGACTGTCTTCCTGTGTATTTTGAGAACATTTTTCATTTCCACTTGCAACAGCTACTACAGTTTGGATTAACATTGCCAAATGTGTACTGTGTGGTTTTTCATCTACAGATATTTTAAGAAACAAGAAGCACAACAAGGATATCAGGCACTACCATGCCGTTCAAGCTACTTCATGCACATATCATTGTTTGATTATAAAACCCAACACAGTGTCTACAGATATAAAGTGCTTCACTTGTGTCAAATCGTTTTGTACAAACAAATACAGATGAAGTATTTTCCAAACATCTTCTAAACTCTGTTTAATGTTTTCCTCAATGTAGACTAGTTGCACTTGAGACTTATAAAAAGTGCATTGACAAGATACACAAACAATATCAGATATTTCAGTGGAAGACAACTCAAACATTGCAATACTGTTTTTATACTGCTGAAAAATCTGATCCTTTGAAAGCATAGAATCATCATTTCCACTTCCTGTAGATGTTTCATCTATATACACCTGGGCCTGATTATGACATCAGCGGTAGCTGGCTGACGCCGGTTTCATTTTTTTTCTGACGCCCGCAAATGGCCACTTACTGGGTCATTACGGCCCTGCCAGACCCAGTAATTGCCCATTTGCAGGCGCCAGAAAAAAGATGCTCCCCATTCCCATTCGGCCCCATAAGGCCGAATGGGAATGGGGAGGTCGGATGAACCAGCTCCGTTTATAACGGTGCCGGTGGGTCCAACATGATTTGCCCGCGGGTGCCTTTCTGCCCGCCAGGTCTGACCTGGCGGGCAGAAAAGCACCCGCGAGCACAACTCCTAGTTTGCCGGTCCTGGAATTATGATACCGGCATGCTTACTGGTACCGTAGTTCATGGACCGGCAAACTTATAATGAGGCCCATAAACTTTTAAATGCATTATATTGATCTTTAAATTGCATTATATTTCCACTGCAGAAAGTAAACTTTCAACATTTCCAGTCAAAAGTGATTGGTTTGAAAGTGCAAGAGACATATTTTGTGTTTTGCACTCATATAATTTAACTAGACGGTATCTCATTTTAGAATGATGTGCAGCCAACATCTGTATATGATCAAACAGACTGTTACATCTAGATTTATCAATACAAGCGAGGGATTAACCCAGAAGTCCTGTTTTATTCACAAACCTCACAGTCATCTATTCTCTGTAGCATCTTAATCTGTCTTTGAACATTATTATTTTTGTGCATAACCTGCAAACATCTCTCTAAGACTTTATGAGAAAACATATCAATATTCCACAAAAAATTGCACGTCCATACCTCACTTTGCTTTTTAGATTTATTCTAGACTGATCAAAACTTTGAGGGTAATTCATGGAATAATTGTGCGCTGAAATTTGTGAAAGGCCTGCACATGTTTTTCCTGGGATGTGCGCCAAATCTGCGCCTACCTTACATGTCACTGCGACTTTCCAAACACATGCACGACAGGAACAGGGAAAACGCACAACTACCTGCGCACACACCTAAAAAGGGGGCAGAACATGGGAAATGTGGAACAACGCGTGAAAATGTAGGCGTGACATGGGAAGTACCACTGGGAAACACACGCAACGCCCACACGCCAGTGAACAACACGTATTCATGGAATCGAATAGGAAAAACCTGCGCATGTCAAAACACACGCACAAGCACAAATACATCCGCCACATGAAAGCAGGCAGAAGCGCCCATGCGCAGCATAAAAGTGCGCGCAAACAACAAACAAGCATATACAGCTACGATGAATGTCCCATTCCTCGCAGCAGTGATCGTGGGACACCGCAGGAGGAGAATAGTTAGGCCCCACATTTTTTTTTGCCCAGGACCAGCCTTTTTGGGATGCCTGATGATGAGGTCTATGACAGGTATAGGTTTCCACCTCATATCATCCTAGAGCTGGTCACTGAGTGGGAGGATGAAATCACATACCCACCCTGTTCTCCCAAGCATTGAGCCCCTTGGAGAAGGTGCTCAATGTACTGCATTTTTTAGCCACTGGGTCATTTCAGAAGACAACTGCCATAGTGGCGGCCATCTCACAGACCATGCAGTCACGTTGCCTACACCAGGTGTTGCAATCATCATTGCGCGCCCCTCAGTCCGCAGGCACATATACATGCCCAGAACACCTGCAGAAAGGCGGGCCATGGTCCAGGACTTCTACAGGGTGGCACACTTCCCCAAAGTGCTCAGTGCCAGAGATTGCACCCATGTGGCCCTACGTCCACCTAGGGCCACTGAAAACATCTACCGCAACCGCAAGCACTGGCATTCCATCAATGTGCAGGTTGTATGCAATGACAAGGGAATCATCACCTCTGTGTATAGAACTATTCAGGGTCCACCCATGACAGTTTCATATACAGAATGTCTGCCCTGAGCGGGGCCCTGGAAGCTGGGAAGCATGGTGACACATGGCTCATAGGTGAGTACAAATGCCTGTGCACATGCATGCATGTCACACACAGACAAATACACAAGCCCAACTAATGACAACCATTATCACCTTACCAGGGGAGAGTGCCTACCCTCTGAGCATCTACATGATGACGCCAATACAGAACCCCGCCACACCGCCCCAGGTAAGATACACCACAGCCCATATTGCAACCAGGGCCATAGTGGAGGGCACATTCGGAGTGCTCAAGTCACGCTTCCGCTCCCTTGACCGCTCTGGTGGACAACTACTATATGCACCCCAAGTAGTGTGCAGGATCACTGTGGCAGCATGTGTCCTGCACAACGTTGCAACACGGCGGGCCATATCGGTGGACATGATGGTGTCCCCACATCCCCAACCACATGCATCGCCGCTGCACATGGGAGGGGAAAGGGCATGTGGCGAGGCAGCCCGTACCCAGCTTGTAGCCACATTTTTCACCTAAACTCCAACCCCTGTGGCGTGCACACAGACCTGGCATATACCAGGTGACAATCAATGATGAGAAAGGGACAATTAACTGTCACAACCTTATCACCCTGAGAATGTGTCCACGGAAGTGCAACATTGTGTGCATCCCTAGCTATTTAAACACAACCAATCACGTGTGACCAAAAGGAACAAATGCAAGGTGCATATCCCACCCACCCCCCTGCGAAACAGAGCATGAAAGTACTGGTATTGCACCCAAACCCTCCTAACCCCCATGACCCCCATCTGCCACACCATGCCATGGTATGCAATGGCAAAACATCAAAGCATATGCACAACACATGACACTAGTCATGAAGTGCCACGTGAGAAATGTAAATAGGCACCAGACAATTACACCTGACATGGAATCTGAAGAAATGACTGACCAAAACCTCACACCCTGAAAACTGTGGCACAAATGCATGCCACCAGCGGTGCAAGCAACAAAAGTCAGAATACCTGTTGCCATGCACATTGGACAATAGCAAATTGGCATTACAAACGCTGTGTGCTGTGTTTGTGTCCCCTGCAACACACTGCTCACCGGACAGCACAGTGAGTGTGCATTGCGTTGGGGAAACCCCTTGAGAATCATGAAAAATAAGTACAATTAACAAAATAGTAGCCTGTGATGCATGTACACGATCAATGAATTGGAAGTGAACATGGATTGTAGGGACACAGCATGCCCGAGAAGGCAATCTGGGTTAACATGTGTGCATGGTGTCGCCGTAGTTGGTGTGGGGGGCGTTGCCTAAGTGTTTGTGTCAGTAGGGACATGCATCAAATACATGCATGTGAAATGAAGTGAGCCTCAATGTCCTGTACATAGCACATGTGAACATTGCACTGAAGGACCCACTGTGTGTTAAACCACACCAATCCCCTGACACCTCAAAATCAAACCCAACATAGGATCAGCCAGTGACCAGCAGAACATATCATGTACAGAGTACTCCATATCGCAATGGCAGACAGTGAGCAATCACTGATTCATTGAAAATCTGTATAGGTTCTACACACAAAGTGCATCAAGGCACCTCAAGGAGGGAGGGAACAAGGGAGAAAAACAGTACCTTCCTACAAGTCTTTCAAACAGTCCAGAATGTGAAAAATAACAATCAAATCAAAGTAGATAGTACAAGTGCTTGTAACAATAAGTGAGAGTCTAGGGAGGGAATGTGGGAAACCAAAACTAGCATCAACATTGCTATGCCTGACGGCAATAGTTTAGTTTAGTTTAGTTTGTTTATTTATAAAGCGCGTCCGAACCCTCAGGTAGCTGTGCGCATAATCATGTGCACAGCAGAGTTACATATCGTTACACAAACACCTTAATACACAAGTCAGAGCATACATTAGTCCAGGCTCTGAGTAGTTACATACAAGAATAAAGTATACAGAGAACAGTGTACAAGATAGTTACAGTGGAGAGTGAGGACCGTATTACAGGGTGGTCCTGAATCGGATAAAGCCAGGGTGAACATTACTACATGGTGGCGAACGGCGGCTGGCCGAACGTGTCATTGAGAGATTGGATTTTTATGCTAGTAACCATGATTTCACCATGGCTCTGAATTGCCAGAATGCGGCTTCCGATCTAATTGCAAGAGGGAAGGTATTCCAGCATTGTGCTGCAGGCACTGGGAAGCTTGAACCTCTTGCTGTTTTTAGGTTATAGTTGGGGATCTTTAGTTGGTGCAGGTAAGGGGTTCTGGTGGGTCTAGTGGAGCAATGTCTAGCGAATTTGTCTGAGAGGTAGCGAGGGGCGGTGCGTGACAGGCACTTATGGGTGATGACCAGGGTTCTTAGCTTGATTCTGTCGCGGATCGGGAGCCAGTGGACTTCTTTGCTGGCCGTGTATATGTGAGCCCTGCGCGGGAGGTTAAGGGCACATCTTAGTGCATTATTTTGCAGGATCTGGAGCCTGTTCAAGTTTTCTGTGGTAGTGCCTAGGTAGAGTGTGTTGCAATAGTCTAATTTAGACAATATCAACGCTCTAGATAAGGTGAGGCAAGTAGAGGTGGAGAGAAAAGGCCTACATGCATTGATCAATTTATTGGTGTAGGTGGTGGCTGAGATGGTGGAGTTTATTTGTTTTTTTAGTGACAAGGTGGAGTCGAGGTACACACCTAGGATTTTGACCTCTTTGGAGACTTTTATGATGTTGCCGTCAATGGTAAAGGATTGATACCTTTGGTCTAGTTTGTTGAGGCGAGCCTGGGAGCCTATGATAAGCAGTTCTGTCTTATCGTCGTTGAGGCAACGACTGTGTGTGGCCATCCAGGCTTGGATTTCTAAGTAGATTTCATTAAGCTTTGCAGCATCCTCTTCATAGCTGCCAGTGAGAGTGATGAGGACCTGGGTGTCGTCTGCATAATTAGTGTAGCTGACACCCAGATCGTCAAGACAGTCAAAGAGGAGCTTCGTGAAGATATTGTAAAGTGTGGGGGAAATGTAGGAGCCTTGGGGCACTCCACATGTGATTGGGATAGGGTCCGCAGCCGCGGTGGGGACGAAGACCCTAGTCGACCTGTCAGACAAAAATGACTGGATACACTTAGTGGCATTCTGAGAGAATGCAGCAGCCGAGGAGAGGTGTTGAGTGAGGATCTGGTGGTCAACCAGATCGAAGGCAGCAGATAGATCCAACAAGAGCAAAATGGCCAGTTTGCCCTTATCTTTGACATCATCCATTTGGATTTTTAGATCCAAGAGGGCAGTTTCAGTCCTGTGCCTTGGTCTAAAGCCGGATTGTTGCAGGCCTAGGAGGTTGTTGTCTTCCAAATGTTGTATTTGGAGGTAGGCTACCCTGTCCAAGATTTTGAGGAGAAATGGGACTGTGGTGATGGGGCTGTAATTTGTGGGGACGTTGGAGTCTAGGTTGGGTTTTTTGAGCAGGGGTAGGACCCACGCTTCTTTAAGATTATTGGGGACCACTGAGTTTTTGAAGGAAGCGTTGATCAAGGAGGTGATGAGAGGGGCTAACTCATTAGCCCCGTCTTTGATGACGGAGGCGGGACAAATGTCACCTTTGCAGTTGGATAGTTTGAGACTGGCGATTATCTTGATTACTTCCTCTTCTGTGACTGGTGAGAAGTGGAAGGAAGGGCAATTGGGGGTGGTGTGGTTTATTATGCTGATGGGATTCTGTTTGGAGGCAAGGTTGGCTTTTTGTGCTTCTATCTTAGTTTGTAGGAGGGCAATTTTATTAGCGAGGGCCATCTGGTTATTATTGCACCAGGCCTTGTCTTTAATGCAGTCCTCTGAAGGAGGCAGTGGTGATTCAAGTTCCCTTCGTATAGAGAATAGTTCTTTAGTGCAAGATTTGGCATTTTGTATTCTCATGTTATAGATCTCTTTTTTAGCATTTAAGATGGCGGATTTGTAGGTGGAGGCTGCTGAGGCGAACTTATCTTTAGTGGAAAGAGAAGGAGCTTTTCTCCAGCTAGTTTCTGCAGTTCTTTTGATATTGCGGAGAGCCTTTAATTCTGCTGAGAACCATTTGTTGGAGTGGGCAATGGGTTTGGCTTTTCGTTGTTTAAGAGGAGCTATCTGGTTGAGAGCTAGTTCTAGGCTATTGTTGTATAGGTCTACAATGGCTGATGGGTTATCATTTTACGTAGGTAGATTAGTTTTACTGATAGGCACGAGAAGAGGTCTAAGGTTCTCTATAGTGATGTTGCGGTTATTTCTGGAGATTATTTGAGGTAACCTATTGGGTAGTGTGGTAGATGGTATGGATCTGGGTAGAGAGAAGGTAATAAGGTGGTGGTCAGTCCAAGCACAAGGAGTGATGTCGGTCAGTGAGAGGTTGCAGTTGGCGTCTGCAAGCCAGTCCAAGGACCTTCCTTTTGTATGTGTAGGTTTATTAATGTGTTGGGTGAGGCCTAGATGAGTAATGTTGTCATTAATGGAGGTGGCCTGATTGTCATTGGGGTCATTAAGTCCCAAGTTGAAGTCGCCCATAATGATGATTTGAGATTTAGGTTTCAGGTTGGTAGTGAGTAAGAGAGAGATATCTTCTTCAAAGGTGGAGGGGGGTCCTGGAGGTCTGTATATAATGTGGAGAAGGATAGTTTGGGTGTCAGATAATGGGATTTTGACGGATAGGAGTTCGGCTGAAGGTAGGGTTGTGCTAGTTACTTCTCTGATGTTTAGGGGGAATTTCGCAATAATTGCTATTCCTCCTCCTATTCCATTTTTTCTGTCAGCTCAGATGATGGTGTAGTTATCCGGGGTGGCTAGAGCTATTGTGGGACCGGCTGCTAGGTGGAGCCATGTCTCCGTGATAGCGATAAAGTCTAGGTGGTTGGTGCCGATAATGTCGGCAACATCAGTAGCGTGGGCTACCAATGAGCATGTGTTGATGAGAGCTCCCTTGATGGAGGTCAGTGGAAGGTTGACTTTCGTGAGTGGTGGTGGGTGAGGTGTTGCAGGCTTGTGACTCGGGGGAGGGTCAGTAAGTGAAGTGGGCTGCGTGAGATTCCTAGCCTGATTAGTGAGCATTCTGGTGAGTTTTACATCAGGATTAGTGCGATGGCTGAGTCTAGCGTTTCTAATCATGGTCGGTGGGGCTGCGTTCAAGAAGGTGGTAGAGAGTACAACAAGGCGAGAAGCAAATCTTGTATTTCTAAGAGGTGTGGGACAGGGTATTAAGGGTGTAGGTGGGCTGGCGAATCTGTTTATCCAGTCCGCTGGAGATAGTAAGTCTGGGTAAAGTGGTGTGGTTGTGTAGGCACTGTTCTGAAGTGAGATATTCTGGAACAGAGGAAGGAGAGTAGCCATAGTCAGAGTGGCACCTCTAAGTGAGGCCATCATGGGTAACCTGGCTCTTGAGATAGAGGCAGTGAGGTTCATAAATTATTAGCAAGAATAGTTTGTACGTTCAGCTAACTTGTGTGTGGACACTAGTTAGGCGTTTCAATGGCAATAACATGGGCATCAACTCAAATTGCAGTCAACTCAAATTGCAGTGTACAGAGGGCAGTGTGGATTTCAATTCAGGGCGCAGGGCACCTCTAGGCTAGTCAATGTAATTACAAATGAGCTAAATGCAATTCAAGGCGCAGGGTACCTCTAGGCTAGTCAATGCAATTTACAAATGGGCTAAAAGCAATTCAGGGCGCAGGGCACCTCTAGGCTAGTCAATGCAATTACAAATGGGTAAATGCAATTCAAGGTGCAGGGTACCTCTAGGCTAGTCAATGCAATTTACAAATGGGCTAAATGCAATTCAGGGTGCAGGGCACCTCTAAGCTAGCCAATGCAATTACAAATGGGCTAAATGCAATTCAAGGTGCAGGGTACCTCTAGGCTAGTCAATGCAATTTACAAATGGGCTAAATGCAATTCAGGGCGCAGGGCACCTCTAGGCTAGTCAATGCAATTACAAATGGGCTAAATGCAATTCAGGTCCCAGGGCACATCTAGGCTAGTCAATGCAATTACAAATGGGCTAAATGCAATTCAGGGCGCAGGGCACCTCTAGGCTAGACAATGCAATTACAAATGGGCTAAATGCAATTCAGGGCGCAGGGCACCTCTAGGCTAGACAATGCAATTACAAATGGGCTAAATGCAATTCAGGGCGCAGGGCACCTCTAGGCTAGTTGATGCTAAATAAAGAGACATTTGGGTGTGATGTATCCATTGAGTGTCGTAGTACATCTTAGATAAAGTACATAGTGTAATGGTGCTGCTGAGCAGTAGGCGCTAAATGGCGCAGTAGGGCGGGAAGGCCAGGTATAACAAGACATGCAGGGACATCACCCACAAGACACATTTGGCAGTGGGAGTAGATGAGTAGGGAGGAGGATGGCAATGCACATGATTCAGGCTAGGGGCATGGTCATAGCATTCAGACTGTATAGGCATAGGCAGGACCATCAGTACATGTTGAAAGAGTGGTCACACGTATGTGCAATGAGGCAGGTTTGGGCTACTGTGGCAGTGCAGTGTCTGAGGAGGGATGGAGGAGTACTAGCTAGCAGTTAGCTAGCAACGAGCACAATGAGCCAACATGGCTAGTCTGAGTGGAGGCAGGGCGGTTGCACCGCAGGACGGAGTGACTACACAATGTAATGACAGTCCATATCTGTACAGTTAGCAAATAAACCTCGGTAATGCCGCTTGCTCAATTAGGCAGAGCACTGTAAGAGTCACATAAGGAGTGGGGGGGTGAGGGAAGAGGAGGGAAGAGGTGAGGAGAGTAACAAAACAAGTGACAAACAATGGAAGGTTGATAAATAATCAAGATAGTGTGGGGAGGTGGAGAAGAAACACAGAAGGGAAAGGGGGAACAGACAAGCTGTAATCAGTGGTGGAGGGACTGATTATAACATTAAGTGCCAAAATAAAACTCAAAAAGGTGAAGGTGGGGGGTGGATGGACGGAGGCAGAGGGGGAAGTGTTTGCAAAGAACAAGCGGCTACGTATCACCATGCCTGACAGCAATTGGGGTAGCGCTGGAAAAAGACAGAGGACAAGGAGGAGGGGAAAGGGTGGTGGAGAGGGAGAGGGATCAGAGAAGGGAGGAGGGTGCCAAGGTATAAAGGCAGGAAGGGGGAGAGGGGGAACAAAAGCACACACAGATGGCAGGGGAAAGAAGAGGGTGCAGAATGGGAGGGTGTGTGACAGTGAAGAGGGAGACTGGCGGGAGGCAGGTGGAGACTGGCAGGGGGCAAGGGAGACATGGGGAGACTGGCAGGGGGCAGGTGGAGACAGGCGGGGGGTAGGGGAGACAGGGGACAATCAAGTGACCCAGAAGGGTGGTGGACAGGGGTGGACATGAGTAGACAGGGCCTCCATTGTGGGCCTTTGGTAGTGGTGGCTGGCTCCAGCCTCCTGGTTTGCCAGATTGTCAGAAGGGCCAAGTGCAACTAAGGGGAGGGGGAGCAGGGGCACACCATAAACAGGACAGTCAAGTCAAAAGCAATGCGGCCATATTTCAAATGGCACAACAAAACACCAGGCAGAGCTGCAAGATGTTCCAAAGCAGGGGAAGCAAGGAATTGGGGGTCGATGAAACACGTGGTCACAAGGATAACTCAGCGTGCAGCTGTATGTGGCATATCAAAATCACTGTAGGCGAAGTGTCCCAATGCAACATTGTCAGCACATGGACCCCTCCCACCATCAGTGTGTGTTAAACAGCCTAAGGGTGCATGGTACCGCCTACAGCAGGAAGTGCATGAACATAGACAGTTAAGTCATAAAAAAATCATAAGCAACATGATGACATGCTGTCAGGTTTTCACATTCTGTACCTCCCATTAGCAAGTTTCCCAGGAGAATAGGATATTGCAAACACTATTTCAGGTGGCTAAAATATTAAATACATTCTGTTTAGAAACTAGAACATTTTCTGTTTTAGTTAAGTTAATTTTTTCTTGTTCCTTAACTAACTTTCATTAGAAAGATGACATGTCCCCAAGCCAAGATGGAGGAACACTATCCCAATAGTGATTGGTTTAGTTTGCAGCAGGCAGTATTGTGATGTCACTTAGAATGTTCCTTACAAATCTAAACTGCCTTTCATTAAAGTATTCATTAGAATAGGTCGTACATTTTTTAGCTCCAGTTAAAATAAAACTATAGTGTACTTTCACTAGGTGTAGAATCTTTGTTTTAGTTCAATTTCTACCTTAGTAATCTCAGTCAAGAAAGAAGTTGCTGAAATCTACCATCAGAGTATTCCAGTTGAACCAGTTGTTTGAACAGAGGAACCAATTGAAGAACAAGGACTAAGCTAAGTGCAATTCCGTTGTTTAATGTAGAAAGCTGTTAGGTGTTGCTCAAAAGACATTTTAACTTAAGACTTTACAAGTTCATTCATGGTACTTTTTTAAGTCAAGTAATTTTATTATATTTGGTCAAACCAGAGTAGTTGAAGATTCAAGAAAAAGTATTACATTTTTTTCAATTTAGATTTTTTAAAACCAACTAATACTAACTAGGTGTGCGGATCATTTTTCGCTGCATGTCTAATCTCTATTAACCTTATTTAACCTTTCTAACGTTTGTAATTTTGTTTCGAGCATTCGTACGGAGCCGGAGCATATAATTGAATCCTATGCGCGCGGTTAGAGAAAAGGACCCTACTACGTCACGCGTGCGTCGCAGCCATTTTGAGATGAATCAATTTTTCCCTCTGTGTCGTGCTTCGTAACGTACTCAAAGGAATAAAGACTTTCGTTTGGACAAATCGCTTCGGATTCAAGGCTAGTCAGTAATGTTATGAACAAGAGTTTTGTACTAAAGCCTTTTTCGAAGGAGAATTTTTTAAAGAGAATACACTTTGTAATCTTTTCGAAAATCCAGTACTGGCCAGCGGATTATTAGAATTTCTTCAGGAAGTTATCCAAGGTATTTACATTTAATAAATATATTATTTAGGAAATATACACTAAAGGAAATATTAAAAGGCTGAGTAATAACTACATAAATGGGTATCACTATTTATTTGTTTTAGAGAGTGGTAAACTGTATGTAGAGAGAAAAAACTTCATATACCGCATCAAAAGCAGCAACATTTCTTACTGAAAGCAGCCTAAGGTCAATTCAAGTTTAGGCAACAGGTAACTAGAGACATATTATAGTAATATAGAATAGTCAAAACATAAGTTTAAATATATTTTACTTAAGGCTGTGTTTTCTTTTAGGAACACCACTGATCCAAAAGACCCTTCCAGTGAAGACAGTCTGAAGTACCTGCAGTGGGAGTTCTTGTCTTTGTTTTGTTATCCATTCCCCTTTCCCCTTGGTTTGCCTGGCCAATAGTTTTATTTTAGGCTTTGTGTTATCTCCGGAAGGTCTAGAGATGGATTCGAGTAAAGTAAAAGCAGTAAAAGATTGGCTCCAACCAAGGTCAGTAAAAGATATTCAAAGCTTTATTTGATTTGCAAACTTTTATCGTCGATATATTCAAAATTTTTCACAGGTGGTTTCTCCTATTACTAACTCGTTGAAGAAAGGAACGAAATTTGTATGGAGCAAGGAAGCTGAAAATGCCTTTAAATTTCTTAAAGAAAAATTTATTTCAGGACCAATTTTGTTATGTCCCGAAGTGGATCAACCTTTCTTTGCGGAAGCAGATGCTTCAGACTCTGCCATGGGAGCAGTTTTATCGCAACGCCATCCAGAAACTGGACAAATTCATCCAGTAGCATTCTTTTCGAAGAAATTGACATTGGCTGAGAAGAATTATACCATTACAGACAGAGAACTTTTGGCCATTAAGTCTGCATTCGAAGAATGGCGACATTATCTGTTGGGTGCACGTCATCGAGTTACAGTTTTAACAGATCACAGAAATTTTACTTTTCTTCATTCCGCCAAGACTTTAACACCAAGACAACTTCGCTGGTCACTGTTTTTTGCTGAATTTTATTTTGTAATCGCACTTGTCTGAAAAGAATTTTGTGGTGGGTGAAGTGCATAAAGAAATAGACTTTCGAGAACAAATTCATCGTTTGTTACCTAAAGAAGAATTGGAAAAATGGGAAGCCGCAGATCCAGTGCGAAGTATTAAAGAAGGTTTGCCCTATGTAGATGCGAAATTGTATCTTCCTTCTGATGAATTACAGAAAGAGGCGCTGGAGAATTGCAATGATTCACCTTTGGCTGGTCATCCAGGAGTTAAGAAAACTTTGGAACTTCTTCGAAGGGAATTCTGGTGGGAGAAGATGCGTGAAGACAACGAAAACTATGTTAGAACATGTGAAATTTGTATCAGGGCAAAATCCGACCATCAAAAGACTGCTGGTTTACTAGTACCTCTGCCAATTCCACCTCGTCCATGGCATACAGTATCAATGGATTATATTGTTGAATTACCATCCGACAAAGGATTTTCTACAATTTTGGTTGTAGTAGATGTTTTTTCCAAGGCAGGACATTTCATTCCCATTAAGGGAGCTGCTACAGCTACGTCTCTAGCACAAGCCTTTTTACAGAATGTAGTGAAACATCATGGTTTACCATATCAAGTGATTTCAGATCGAGGCACACAGTTTGTTTCAAAAATTTTGGAAGGCGTTCTGTAAAGAATTGGGAATTGAGATTGATCTGACAACTAGTTATCATCCAGAGGGTAATGGCCAAACAGAAAGGGTGAATCAAGAGTTAGAAAAATACCTTCGTTGTTATTTGGGTTCTGATCACAGTTGGGTGGAGTTGTTGTGGTTGGCGGAATTTTGTTATAACAATACTGTAAAGGAATCAACTTCAATGTCACCATTTTTTGTTAATCAGGGATTTTATCCACGTTTTCTTAGAGGAGTAGTTTTAGAAGAAGTGGAGGTTCCTGATGTGGAAGACAGATTGAGAACTATGGGACAAAATTTGGAGAAAGCAGTTCGAGCCTTGAAAGGAAGCAAATTGAGTTACAAGACATTTGCGGATAAGAAACGTAGGGAGGCTCCTAAATATCAAGAAGGAGATAAGGTATGGTTGTCCTCAAATAACTTAGCCTTGAAAGGAAAGAACAAATTTAGTCCCCGTTTTATTGGACCATTTGAAGTTGAAAAGATACTTTCCCAAGTTACTTTGAAGTTGAAGTTGCCATCTAGTATAAAAATACACTCTACATTTCATGTTAAATTGTTGAAACCATGTGGAAATGACACTAGATTAGTGGGTGTACCTGGTCCAGTATTTTTTGATGATGATTCTGAATATGAAGTTCAAGCTATTTTGGTTCTAGAATTGTTCGAAGTCATTTGCAATATTTAGTGGATTGGAAAGGGTACGATCCAGAAGAGAGATCTTGGATTAAAAGTGAAGATGTTCATGCCTCTAGGTTAATTAAAAGGTTTCATTGTTTACAACCCTTTAAACCAGGCCCTGGGACAGGGCTTTACAGGGGGGGTACTGTCAGGTTTTCACATTCTGTACCTCACATTAGCAAGTTTCCTAGGAGAATAGGATATTGCAAACACTATTTCAGGTGGCTAAAATATTAAATACATTCTGTTTAGAAACTAGAACATTTTCTGTTTTAGTTAAGTTAATTTTTTCTTGTTCCTTAACTAACTTTCATTAGAAAGATGACATGTCCCCAAGCCAAGATGGAGAAACACTATCCCAGTAGTGATTGGTTTAGTTTGCAGCAGGCAGTATTGTGATGTCACTTAGAATGTTCCTTACAAATCTAAACTGCCTTTCATTAAAGTATTCATTAGAGTAGGTCGTACATTTTTTAGCTCCAGTTAAAATAAAACTATAGTGTACTTTCACTAGGTGTAGAATCTTTGTTTTAGTTCAATTTCTACCTTAGTAATCTCAGTCAAGAAAGAAGTTGCTGAAATCTACCATCAGAGTATTCCAGTTGAACCAGTTGTTTGAACAGAGGAACCAATTGAAGAACAAGGACTAAGCTAAGTGCAATTCCGTTGTTTAATGTAGAAAGCTATTAGGTGTTTCTCAAAAGACATTTTAACTTAAGACTTTACAAGTTCATTCATGGTACTTTTTTAAGTCAAGTAATTTTATTATATTTGGTCAAACCAGAGTAGTTGAAGATTCAAGAAAAAGTATTACATTTTTTTCAATTTAGATTTTTTAAAACCAACTAATACTAACTAGGCGTGCAGATCGTTTTTCGCTGCGTGTCTAATCTCTATTAACCTTATTTAACCTTTCTAACGTTTGTAATTTTGTTTCGAGCATTCGTACGGAGACGGAGCGTATAATTGAATCCTATGCGCGCGGTTAGAGAAAAGGACCCTACAACGTCATGCGTGCGTCGCAGCCATTTTGAGATGAATCATGTTTTCCCTCTGTGTCGCGCTTCGTAATGGACTCAAAGGAATAAAGACTTTCGTTTGGACAAATCGCTTCGGATTCAAGGCTAGTCAGTAATGTTATTAACAAGAGTTTTGTACTAAAGCCTTTTTCTAAGGAGAATTTTTTAAAGAGAATACACTTTGTAATCTTTTCAAAAATCCAATACTGGCCAGCGGAATATTAGAATTTCTTCAGGAAGTTATCCAAGGTATTTACATTTAATAAATATATTATTTAGAAAAAATACACTAAAGGAAATATTAAAAGGCTGAGTAACAACTACATAAATGGGTATCACAATTTATTTGTTTTAGAGAGTGGTAAGCTGTATGTAGAGAGAAAAGAAAGAGAAAAAAACATCATATACCGCATCAAAAGCAGCAACATTTCTTACTGAAAGCAGCCTAAGGGCAATTCAAGTTTAGGCAACAGGTAACTAGAGACATATTATAGTAATATAGAATAGTCAAAACATAAGTTTAAATATATTTTACTTAAGGCTGTGTTTTCTTTTAGGAACACCACTGATCCAAAAGACCCTTCCAGTGAAGACAGTCTGAAGTACCTGCAGTGGGAGTTCTTGTCTTTGTTTTGTTATCCATTCCCCTTTCCCCTTGGGTTTGCCTGGCCAATAGTTTTATTATATCAGGATTGTTGAGCAGGCAGGCTTTGGGGGCTAGGTGGGCCAGCTTCACTCCTGCAGGATCCAATTACTTCAGTACTCTGACATATGCACAGTCAGCAGAATACTCATCAAAATGAAGTGCAGACATGCATTGGAGAAGCCATCCGGAATACCCTCTAGGGGTGTACACACAAGTAGGACTGCAGGCTGGCCACAGATATGACAGAAGCCCAATGCCCCTGTGTGAGATGCTGTCACACCGGGCCATTCTTGCATGGCCATGGAAAAGGGAAGCAGGAGTAGCATATGTGTCAGGACCCCAAGCAACACACATACACAAGACAAGCCTGAATGGGCCCTGCTGGAACACATAGTGGATGCCTTCAAATGCTACAAAGCACCACACTGTCACATGAATGCACAATAGACAAACAAAAAAATAAAAATAAAAATTATTTGCAGGAAAAAACAAATGGCCAGATATGACCCGGGGGTTGCGGCGACACCCAGGAGGGGGGAGGTACAGGGTGCACCTTAACACCCACATGTGTAGATGTTAAGATTGAAAAAAATAAACTCAATGGGCTCAGCGCCTGCACAGCCCGATTTATGTGGGAGATTATCGTCGTCACCCTCTGGATGGAAATCAGAAGGTGGACACGGCAAAGTTGCCTGACCACGCCTATCCACGCCTTGCTTCTCAGCAGCAGCAAGCATGCGGGTCTGGTAAGCCAGGTCCTGCATGGCAATGACACATAGGTCTGCATGCATTACCTCACATGTCACACGTTCAGCCTCCTACAACGACTCACGTGTAAGACGGAGTTCTGCCTGCATGGCCTCACATGAAATACGGAGTACGTCCCGGCTTGCATGGAGTTCAGCTGAGATGGTTCTTTCAAGCAGCTCCATCCTGTCTTCTGCCCGCCTACTGTCGTCCATCATGAGTGCATGCAGAGTAGATCAGAGGGTTTGGTGTTCGACCCTCAGGGCCTCACAGTGTGTCTCTGCCTGAGCAGCAATTGCTTGACACATAGCCACCATTTCAGCCTGGCGCTCCCTGTCAGAGGCCACCATGCCCAGCCTGAGTGAGTGGCACTTGGACCGCATAGCCTGCTGCTGGAGCTCCACTTGCCTTTCAGGGGCGAGGATGGAATGGGCCACACTTTCCATACCTTGAGCCATCATTTCAACTGCTCTCCCCTGTTGCTGTGCTATGGCAATAATGGCATGCTCCCACTCAGTTGACCCCGGTGGCACACGGCCACTAAATTGCCGGACACGACACCTGCCGGGCCCAAGGACCAAGGGTTGGCGCTGCCCGCGGCTGCAGAACTGCATCCCTCCATTGACCTGATGCCCAAGGAACATGGACAACTGGTGTGGAGTGTGACCCTGCATGTGTAACCATCACAGGTGGACATTCCAACCCCGCCTGGCCCCCTACTGCAGGTATAGCTGACAGAAGATCATCCAACACGGGATCACTTACTGGCGAAGACACGTCATGATGCAGATCCGGCTCAACATAGTGGTTCAGAATATCCATCAGAGCCGGACTCAGAGTCCGCTGTGGACACGATGCCCTGGAGCACCAGTGGGTTCTCATGGGCTGCCACCCCACGACCACCACTGTTGCCTGGTTGGTCATGTGAACTGGCCACCGTGACTGGGATGACATCTTCATCCTCTGCCTCCAGTGTGTCATCACCTGCAACATAAACAAAAGAAACATGAACATGCATGTCAGTAGCACATAACACACAAATACAGATCACAACTGTTAGGAAAGATTTCATAATTGTCTGTAATTTTCCCTCCATGTGTCGACCCCCAAACATTTTGCTGCTGTTTTACACCATTGACTAAACTTTGCCAGAGAAGCACAGCCCTCAGCTGCACTCCTCTGGGCTTTCGCTCACTTTTTATGGGGAAACTGACATGCCCTTAAGACAGTCAGTACTGGGAGACTTTGTTTCCCTTAGTCCTTTTCTCATGTTGCAGCTTTTGTGCAACATGTAATCAGTGTGCAATGTAATTTACCTTACAGCACACTTGGGTCTCTAGTCTTTCCAAAGACCCTAGAAACTCTTGCTGGACTTTTTATGAACTGTACAGATATGTCATGGACAGGACTGGTGGCAGCTATCATTTTCTTATATTTTTTACCCTTTCTTGCCATGTTAACCCCGTTTACCGCGTTTGGCACGATTAGGTGGCCTGGCTCCGAAATGGCCATGCCACAAGATTCTTTGTCCTGTCCTCTGGCCATCTTGCCCCTTCACCTTCCCCAGGTCGAGTTGACCCAGGTCAGTCCTTATTTGGGCATGCACTTTCCCGCAAAACCGAATGCTTTCATGGGCTTCTGCATGTCTTGTGTGTGTGCCTCCAGGATGTGGGCTGGGATGTCTGTTCCCAATACACATCCTGGGTGCCAGAGGGTCTGGAGTGTCCTGCATGCCTGGGACCACCGTGGTACATGATTGGTCCGCGTATGGAGTGAGCGTTCGTGAGCAGATCTCCCATTGGGTCCTCTCCGTTTTGTCGCAAAGGGAACTTTGTTTAAGAGGAGTCTGAAAACACCACTACCATGTCGATCTCCTGAGTTCACATGAACAAAGGATAAGGAGCCAAGTATCCTGCAACAAGAAGCCGAGTCGAGGAACCGCTGGTGACCCGCTGGAAGGTTTGGCACCCTGAGCCCGCTGTCGTCCTGTGGGACCCCTCTGCCTCTGATCGTCCTAAAAGGTCTGCGAAGACGCTTCGACCCATTGGAATAGTGGGATCAATTATTCTCAGAACCTTCAACAAACCCTGCAAGTAAGCCTCTTCGGAAGTGTCGCTGTGTAAAAGCAAGAGAAAATATCGAGGATGAGTACCACAAAAGGAAATACACCAAACACAGGCTTATAAAGATTCACAGATCTTTATTCTACTGTGCAGTTACAAAGAAAGACATTCAGATAGCTATCTGGCCCCGAGTACATCACAGTGAGTACCAGCCCTTCAATGTGAGGAGTGAGAGGGTACTGGACATCTGGACATCCCTACATTTATACAATTTCAGTAATAATGTCCAGCCCTTCTGCAAGTTAATAATCTGTGGTCTAGAGTTCGTGCCGAGTACACTTATGGCTCATACAACAATATGCACACGGATTACTTCGGTTTACATTACAAAAAGGTTACAAGGGCAATAGTGTATTCCAGGATTTAGCAGTAAGCCTTAGCTCATATCCCTTCACAATGTAGTTCAGCCAGTGTCCACGCTCGATATTTGCATTACATTGTCTACGATGTATGTTCGTGGATGAGGTTTAATGGTGCAGACAATCCTAACACCACAAGTCATGTATGGGACAAGGTCTCATTACCCCGTCTAAACATTCGGCCCGCGGACAGTCTAACCAGTAACTTGTTGTAAAGGCCGGGAAGCTCGGTTTCCAGTTGGTAACACAGTCCACCATTTTAGAACACAGAATTACATATGAACAGAGGCGGATGATCCTAAAATGGCGGCAAAGTCGATCTAAAATCGGAACTTTGCAACACGGTTTTCTTCGCAGAGCGACTGGGTTTAGACCAATATTTTCTAGAATGGAGGCACAATATGATTTCCTGTTTAACAAACCCTCCTTTTGGCCTAAGCCAAGAGCTAAACTACTTTTAGTCACTTTACGAGTAACTCCATGTCTCAATGTCCATACACCCTTAATCACAATCATCAGTATATCGATCGCCATAAGCTCAGTAACAGAAATGTCTTTCAACACAAATGTGTTTGTCATTCTTTTCCAGGGCACATACCTTTTGTCCTAATGTTCCCATCGTCTGTGCACAACATCCTCCTAACACCGAACATATGCCAGGAAGACATTGTATACAGAACAGAAAAACAACAGAATACTCAGAATAATCAACAAGACTGAAAGTAGCTTCCATCCCAAAGATCGTAAGAAGTCCCAGAACCAAGCTCTAAGATCCCAGTTTCCCTCGGGAACGTGCACTTCTGAACTAAGGATGTACAGATATAGCCTTAAAGACGGTTGGGGAGGA
Organism: Ambystoma mexicanum; assembly: GCF_040938575.1. Lineage (NCBI taxonomy): Eukaryota > Metazoa > Chordata > Amphibia > Caudata > Ambystomatidae > Ambystoma > Ambystoma mexicanum. The sequence goes on from NC_090941.1 coordinate 921,748,276, forward strand.
ATCTGACACGAAAACGCAACAAGCGGACCCAGCTAATTTACATACTCCACCACACTCAGCCAGGATGACGTCTAATGCCATCCAGTTCTGTAGTGCCACTAACCTTATCGCTTTCTGTTCCATAGTCATGTTATAGAGTATGTCAGTGATCCGGTTGATGGCCATCTCCAGTACTCTTGCTAGTCTTCTGATATCCTCAGAGTTCAATATTTGTCCCCAAAAAGGTACAAAGGATTTAGCTACGTCACCCAGAACTTGTGATGAAGTATCGCCGTTCTCGTCCCGCCTTGGACGAGCCTTAGATAATTCTATGGTAATTGCTATGAATACCCGGGGTAACAGAATTCCTAAATAGCAGGTTCCCTGAAAATCCCTAGTTAACCATGGGAAAGCTTCATTACCGCAAATGAAATAGACAGGTTTGCCTACATACAAAGGTCTGTCCTCACTGGTCAAGTTTGCAACGTTGGTGCAACCCTTGAAACCACCCACTGACTGAGTACCATTCCTCTGTAGGCAGAAAGAAACTGAATTGAGGCTGTGGTTAACAGTGTAGAAAGGTGGCGTGGCATCCCTATTGCCTATAGGAGCCATCTTGAAAGAGATCAAAGATTGAAAAGGACGAGCCAGCCTATCAGAAGGCCTAATAGAAGCAACATTAAACTTGCTCCTATTTGCAAAAAGTGAGCATCCCAGGGGCATTAGAACTCTTTCTCAAAATCATTCAAATTTGTTCCATCAAAGTTCCCCGAGATGCTATCATTCCATCGGCCAAAGAATAGTGCCCTTAAAGAAGCATAACATGGAGTAGTCAAAGGTAAAGGATGACTATACCAGCCCAACCCCTTGTCTCCGTGTTGCGGTAAATGCGAGCAGTCCCAAGAATTAGACCTATTAAAAATGGCATGCGTGGCATTCATTTTGAGTAGTAAAGTGTTATTGTGGTAACTCTGTCTGTGCTGAGAGTCTCTAGGAGATAGAGTGTGCAGATGCACGAAAGGTGTAGAAGCAGTAGGTACATTTTCTGTCGGAAAAAGAACTTCAAGCGGATGTACTTCTTCCAAATACCAAAATCCTAAGGCAATTACTATTGTGAAGCCGGTTAACATAATCACAAGACAACAATACGTTTTTAGAAACCACACATTCGATTGTTCATTGTTTCGATTAGGCACACAGTCACTTATTTGTTCCGTACGAGTGAGAGCGATTGCAGGCATTGTTTCTTCAAACAAAATACTCCAAAGTTTATTTGCTGGTGATCTCCTGATCGCGCGTTTTCTTAGTCCTTCCCTAACCCTAGCAACAGAATTTCTTACGTGCAAAAGAACAGGGCTAAAAGACAAGCCCTACGATGATTTTTCCTGGTGGCACAGCCGAACCATGCAGTAAATCTAGCTCTGTGGATGCAGATCATACCTTGTGACTCCTGGTACTGCGTGATCTGCGTACAACGTGTCGTTGCTCCCTGATGGAAGTGGTGGATTTGTGACAGAACCTGTCAATGGTGAAAAAGGATCTGTGGGAGAGTGTGGAGATAAAGCGGCTGTTTCCCCAGGCCCCACGGGCTCAGGGAGAGTTTCTGAAGCACTCTCGATGCTGCTCAATGCTGCATGATCGTTGGGAGCAGCACAGGTAGGGTTATCTGTATGTTCTGTATCGTGCGGCAAGGGAAGGGAATCCTCGTGACATGCAATGGGTTGATCCAGTGCTTCCGTCCGGTCACTCGTACGGCTGTCTGTGTGGCCAGTAGGACCTGATGAGGGCCCCTCCAACGTGGTGTGAGATAGGATGCTCTTTCGAATGCTTTGATCAGCACCCAGCTACCAGGCCGTATGCTGTGACCTGGGCCCTCGTACTTGACTGGGAGGGCTTCTCGCACCTGTTGATAAATCAAATACAGATTTTTTAGTTAACCGGTCACAGTAGTCGGAAAGAAGTACATGTTCAATGTCCTGCAAGGATTTTGGCTTAGGTAAATTCCAAATGTTAGTCGGCCTACCCATAACCACCTCAAAAGGGGAGAGCCCAGTCCTAGTCTGTGGGGTTGTTCTCATTGATAATAACACGATTGGTAAGGCATCCGGCCATTTTAATTTGGTGCCGGCACACGTCTTAGCAAGCTTGTTTTTTATGATTCTGTTGTGTCTCTCTACCAAACCAGCACTTTGAGCATGTCTAGCCGAATGGAACCGTTTATCAATCTGTAATCCTGCGCATATCTGCAGAATTACAGCGGCGATAAAAAGTGGACCATTGTCCGACCAGATGACCCTTGGCAAACCAAACCTAGGAAAATATTCCTTAAGCATGGTTTTCGCCATTGTCATTGCTGTGGCATCTTTAACAGGAAAGGCTTCAACTCATTTACTAAAGGCGCAGATAACAACTAATACATACTTATAGTTATTACAACGCTCCATTTAATTGAAATCAAAATGTAGAACCTCGAAGGGGACAGAAGGTGGACCAAAACTACCCCTTGGTGTCGATGTGCCCTTTCCCATATTATGCTGTAGACAGATCATACAACTCTGAACAAAACGTTCAGCTGTTTTCAGGATTTTATCATTCACCCAGACATTTTGTAACATTTTGGAAACATTCCTTGCACAGATGTGGGTGGGCCTGTGAGCCATTGCGACCATCATTGTAATGTACGCATCTGGCAGCAACCATTTTCCTTCTAACTTGTCCACCCAACACCCGTCATCATCCAATTTTGCCAAAACCTCAGCCCATTGCTTAGATTCCTCTAATGTGGCACAAGCTTGGATATTCCTTACAGATTCAATACCCTCATCCATAGTACAAACATGTGTGGCTTCCCTTACAGTATACATTTCTGAATAGAGATCAGTGGCAGTTTGTTTGGCTATCTGGTCAGCGAAAGCATTTCCTTTTCCCACATCATCGATGATTTTGTGATGTGCTGTGCATTTCATGATTGCTAACTGCGTGGGGAGTGCAAGCGCTGAGAGTAACCGTACTATCAAGGAACCATATTGGGTCTTTGTTCCATGTGCATGTGAAGTCAAGAAAACTTGTTCTGCCCAAAGTCTACCGAAGTTGTGAACCACCCCAACAGCATACTGGCTATCAGTATATATATTTACTCTAAGCCCTTCGGAAAGTTCACAAGCTCGAGTCAATGCTATAATCGCTGCGGTCTGCGCGGAGTTATGCGTGATTCTTTTGGTTTGCACAATCGTGCTTAATGTGGTGATGGCATAAGCAGCCGTGGATGTACCATCCGGAAGTTTGAAACAGGAGACATCACAAAACAGCTCCCCTTGCGAGTTATTCAAAGGAATATCTTTCAAGTCAATCCTGCCTTTAGTCTATTGCTCTGTGGTGCAGAGGCAGTCATGTGATGCTTCGTCACTGCAAGCAGTATCTTGCAGGAAAGGTAAAAGTGCAGCCAGATTCAATACACAACACCTCTGAATTTTGATGTGCAGTGCGAACAAGATCAATTTGTATCTTGTTAATCGTGCGGAGGTGAGGTGTTGCGTTTGTGTTCTGTTTAATAGAACATCTACAGAGTGAGGTAACATCAGGGTTAAAGCATGGCCTAGCACCATATCCTCGCTCTGTTTTACAGACACAGCAAGAGCAGCGACAGCTCTCAAACATCTTGGCAAAGCGCATGCAACAGGATCAAGGGCGGAAGAAAAGTAGCCCCATGGCCTATTCTTCCCTCCATGTTCCTGCGTTAATACAGCCAAAGCACATCCATCATGATCATGCACATACAACACGAAATTTCATAATTTGGTGTGCCCAAAACTGGTGCTGAACACAGTGTCCCCTAAATTATGAAGTACCCCCTCTAGGGCCTCTAACAATTTGTTGCAATAGAACTTTAGTTTTCAGGTCTCTCTTTCTCTTTTCAATTCTCTCTTTATTGACTCGGTTCTCATAGTACTGAGCCATATGCAACACTTCAGACTGAGAATTAGCTTGCCAAACGCTCTCAGAAGACATAATTTGCGATTGGATGTCAGGCAAAAATCCATGCACAAATGTATCTACAAATAGTAATTTCCCAGACTCGGGGCCTCATCACGACTTTGGTGGTAACCCTTAAATCTGGTGGTCGCGCTATTACTGGCGGATTTAAGGGTCCGGCAAATCAGGACTTCGGCGGATTTCACCCCAGCTCTTGGGTGGGGGAAATCTGCCAAAAATTTGTGATTTTACCGCCGGCGGATTTCCCACCGGCGGTAAGAGTGCAAATTTTCCCCATTGAGCCCAAAGTCGTGATCAAGCCCTCTGTGCTCAAATCTTGTACACTGAAATCTGAAAACACTTGTTCGAACCGATTAAAGAATTTCGGTAGCACCCTCAGACTTCCCTTGGACAAAGGCAGTAAGTTTATCCCAAATAATAATTCTTTGAAGAATTATAGCTTTTAGTTTCGTGACTATTCTATCAGGCAAAGTCAGTATTACATGTGGCGGTCTCTCGCCAGCTGGCCTTTGCCTATCTTGTCGAACTATATTAACCCATGTGCCCCCTAACTCTGGTACATCATCCACAGTTCTAATCTGTTTCCACAAATCAACAGGTAGGAGCACAGGAAATAACAAATCTATATCGCTCAGAGTAAATACTGATGACTGCAAGACAGATTCTATCTCTTTATAAAACCCTGTCGGATTCTTTCTAATCTCAGGAATGGATTGTTTAATGGTGTTCACTTCCTGTCTTGAGAACGGGACGTGAACAAACTGCGATACATAATGTGCAGGAATGTGCATGAATGTCATAAGCAGCTGCACCTGTTCCAGCATCAGCTGGAACCTCAACTTTTGGGACAAATGTCAGCGGGACCTCTCTCATAGGCAACTGAGAGATAGGAAATTCCGAACGCTTACTGAGCAACAGAGCTAAATCGAGTGTTAAAGCAGCTGAAGGAGTGTCAGACGAAAAAGGTCTCTTATAGATATTCAATAATTCTGCGGGACAACAAATCTTTCTTTTCATGCATTTATCCTGCAGGTATTCTACCAAAACCTGTATCACTTTCCTCTATATTTCTAGCGTATACTGACTATACGTGGCATATACTTCTACAGGAGATATCGACATGTCTGAAATCCATCTAATTGCGTCCTTTGTGCAAATACGTATTTCCTCTTTATCGACTTGCAACAAGGAAGGAACTGTTTCTGTACAAAAATAGCATTCAAACTACCACCATCAATTTCTTCATTCCGTAACCTTTCTAACTCCCTTCTACACTCAAAAACAGTATCTCTTGAATATGCTAAAACATTCAGATCCCTCAACCCTTGTGGGAGATCTATATATCATCTAGTCTGTTCCACATTACACATAAATGAATTCCCAACCCTTCAATAAAAACATTTTTCTCAGGAAAACTTTCTAGATTAGAGAGTGTGGCAAAAACATCAGATTGTTCACCCTTCTCCATGCATTGTCTAGCCCGTGCAGTCAAATCGCGCTTTCTCTCTTTAGACACAGTATTACGAGTTACGATCTTTGATTCTGCTCCCTTGTCAACTACAAGTGGGACAGAATCACTCGGAAGAGTAGACAAATGTTGTACATTCAGTAACAAAGGTGCTATCGCTAGTGCAGAAGGCAAGCCTACCAAACCCATAACAGTAGGCAAAGGCGGATTTGCAGGTGGAGGAGCAACGATAAGAGGAGGGACAACAACCTGAAGAAGAGGAACAATAGGAGGAACAATAGGAGGCGCAGGGATTACTAAGGGAGGACAAACAGCAGCAGGAAGAGGTAAAGCAGCAGGAATACATACATACGGAGGTGGCACAGTGGCACCAAGCCTTCGTTCATTTAGAAGTTTGTCAATCAACTCATCAGACACATGAAAGTCTTTAGACGGGTACATTTTCTTAATACCAAGCTGAAAAGCCCAATCCATATTTCTAACTGACTCAGACTGTTTATTTTGATCATACAACAACGCTTTTGCGGCGTTGGACATATGACGGCGCACATGTTTTTCTCTACTTTTAATTTGCTGCATAACTTCTTTCTTCCAATTTTGTAATACATCAAAGGCTACAGGTCTAGCCATTTTCTTTAATAATATAGACTCTAAATATTCTATACAAGGAATTTCAAAGCTACCATTGGTTGGCCACTGAAGTTCGGAAGCATGTCTAGTTTGTCTGTGCCAAATATCATTAAACACTATACTACCAATGCCGTGCTTACAGTAAATAGTACATGCCGGAGACCCCTCCTGTGGCACTGGTCGGCTAAATTCCAAAGATTGTCTGTCCTTGCGGAATAATGCCCTGAAGCAGGCAGACAATTTCTCAGGCATATCAGATTCCTGGTGTTACCTGGTCAATAATTGTACTTGCAAGAACAATACGCCAAAACAAATTATCAGGATACTTAAGAATCGGGTCACGACTCACCTGATCAAAGGACAAAGGAGGTCTGATCGGATGTCTAAGGACAACAAAGGACCCACGTGGTTGGTGATTTCGGCAAAACTGCCCGCCTCGATATATGGACCCTCGTCAAGATGCTGTCTCGGACCGCAGGCTGACCGTCCAGGGATCGAGTCGTGCAGTATTGTTGAGGTATTGCTTCTCATCCAAGAAAAGGGCCCCCTTTTTCACCATCCGATCCCGGTCCGATAGCCGCGTCAACCTTCAACGAGATGGCATCAATCTTGAAGGTCCCTATTCGGATGTCATCTGTAAAATCAAGAGAAAATATCGAGGCTGAGTACCACAAAAGGAAATACACCAAACACGGACTTATAAAGATTCACAAATCTTTATTCTACTGCGCAGTTACAAAGAAACAAATTCAGATAGCTATCTGGCCCTCAGTATATCACAGTGAGTACCAGCCCTTCAATGTGAGGAGTGAGAGGGTACTGGACATCTGGACATTCGTAAATTTATAGAATTTCAGTAATAATGTCCAGCCCCTCTGCAAGTCAATAATCTGTGGTCTTGAGTTTGTGCCGAGTTCACTTATGGCTCATACAACAATATGCACATGGATTACTTCGGTTTACATTACACACAAGTTACAAAATCAAAAGTGTATTCCAGGATTTAGCAGTAAGCCTTAGCACATATCCCTTCACAATGTAGTTCAGCCAGTGTCCACGCTCGATATTTGCATTACATTGTCTTCGATGTATGTTTGTGGATGAGGCTTATTGGTGCAGACAATCCTAAGACCACAAGTCATGTATGGGACAAGGTCTCATTACCCAGTCTAAACATTCGGCCCGCGGACAGTCTAACCATTAAATTGGTGTAAAGGTCAGGAAGGCTCGGTTTCAAGTCAGAAAAACAGTCCAGCATCGATCTAAAATCGGAACTTTGGAACACAGTTTTCTTCGCAGAGCGACTGGGCTTAGGCCAATATTTTTTAGAAAGGAGGCACAATATGATTTCCCGTTTAACACCTGGGCCAACCAGTGGGCTGGCCAGCTTACGTGGGACGTTTGCTCTGTCACCGCCACCATTTCGAGGAGGACCTCAAAACTTGGTATACTGCTAGCTCAGTGCCCACGGCACCCTGGCACTGAATTTCATACACTTGGCGTTCCCAGGTCTGAAGTGAGACGAGTGCGCCCGGACCAGAGTAAACGCGGTTACCGTGTTGCCCTGCTGTGGCAACAACCTGTGCAAGTTTGCTGCATTTGTTACCCTCTCGTCCCTGAAGCCTGCTGCAGTGGAATTGGGCTGATTCCTCCCCCCGGAGCGGAGAAATCGCCACTGTCAAGTTTGGGAATACTCACTGCATCTCGGGAACTACATGGTGCCGAGGCGTCCTGATTGTCGCATTCGAACTTGCCAGCGAAGTGGACTGTACTGGTGAAGTTTGGGTCTGCCTGCGTTGGGGACCGGTGAGTAGTCCTTACCCAAACCGGTGGCCTCTAGCGCAGGAGCCCATTTTTATGCACAAAATGGCCCCTGAGGGCCCCTTTCCTTTCCACAGCTATTGCGAAATAGCAACTCCGTCCCGCACTCTCAAACTGCCTCTGCCCTCAAGTGGAGGTCCTGCTTGAATAGTGGGAACTTGTTCTTCATCGCCTTATCCACCTTACTGAGCTGCTAGAGACCCTTAAAGAGACCCTATTTTGTCCATTGGCACCAGCGCGTGCAGGTACTATTGAGCATAAGGCTCCTCTCTTTGTAGGGCTTGGACTGCCTCTTAGTTAGGTGTATTTTGAAAGGGGAACTGGGTCTAAAGATTACTTGCACTGTCTGTTTTGCTCCCCATCTAGGTGGTCTACATATTTCGTGCTTTTAACTCCTTAAACCCCATTGGTCTTGTATAAATATTGTGTTGATTGTGATGTATTGGTTTACTTTAGTGTACTGTGATTCTTTGCTATGGTGTATGTTACAAAGACTTTGTAATAAATGTGTCTATATTTTTAATATAACACCTTTCTGGAGTAATTTGTAAGTGTCTTTGCTTTGTGTGCTCATTGAGGTCTTTCAGTCACCCTCACCCCTCTTGCGACTTAGTCTTGACCACCTGCCATATCTACCCTGATTGGTCTGGCTTGTCCAGAGGTTACCCTGTTCCAAGAAACTAGGTTGGCCTTCTGAACCTCTGCCCCTCCAGGTCTGAGTTCAGAAATCCCTCTTAACACCAACATATGAAGCAGACATGTCACACGCAACTCAAAGACCAACATGCATCCAGTGGCATTGCAATGCAAGGGTATCTTGAAAGCAGAAAAGGATGTTTGCAAAATGTGAAGCCAACACATATTTTGCATGTTGTCCATCACCTGCATCACATACAACCTCCAGCAGGCACATATCCAAGGCAGAAATGAGAGATGGCAACAAAGAGATGGCACGTAGCATAAGCATGTGAGAACACACAAATAGCCACAGCTGGAAATCACACCAAACACACCATGACACATGTAACATGCATGTTCATGTGCAGCACTCAACAGCCATCGACTATGCAGAGTACATGTGTCACAGGAGGCACCTATGCTACTGCCTTTCGATACAGTGAAAGGAGGGAAATGGATACATACATGGCAGGTCACTATCACACAGCAGCATTGTGTTGGCATGTTGAAGGGCTGAATTTGGCACAGGAGTGGGTTTCTGCGGTGCAGTACATGTGTACCCCTTCAACATCCAACATCAACATGTATGTAGTGATGTCAATCTCCAAACATGACAGCAGTGTAAGGGCAATTGCAGCCATTATGTGCAAATGACATGCACTATGTATCATGGATACCGTGAAACACCCACCCTCTGGGCAATAGCAGGGAGGCACTGCATGGCAATGAAAGGTTCACCACATAAATGTGAATTGGCAAACAGTGTTGGCATGCGTCTATTACATGTCGTCAGTCAAATGTCACTACAGCCGATGAGAAGTGGACATGATGCAGGACAGATGAGGAGCCAACAGTAGTACACCCATGCATGCAGAAGACACAACACCAGTTGAACAGAGACAGTGGGCCTGTAACAGGGTGAGCCATGTGCACGACACAGATGTGGACACCCTAAAGTTGTACGTGATGACACACAGACCCACAGTGAGCATGAAATGGCTGTCCAAATAACATGACACTTGGATCATCCTGGAGACATACTACAATGAGCAGGCAGTCAAGGACACCTAGGGGAATACATGGAATGCACATGGAGCATGAATGTGCACACATGTGCACGGGGAGCCACTGCCATCAGCACAGTCAGAGTGAGACACACTGTACCAAGGACAAAGGATGTATATGACATGATATGACATCTCATCAAGATTGCCCTCGTACACAAGTGGCACGGAGTGCAAACAAGCAAAGGGAGGGGAACAAGGGAGAAAAGAAAATGAAAACAACGATCATACTGGGCACAGTGACATTGAGAACACCCAAGTGCATGGAGAAGGGAAAAAGGGGTGAAGTCCCTTGAAAGGGGAGAAGTGGAAAGTGCCAAACCGAGGAGACCAAAGAATAAAAATGAAGTACAATGATAGAATAGGCATTCAAAAGGTGGTAGTGCAGCCAGCAAGTGGCAAGTTCAAGATCATTTGGATAGGGCAAATCTGATGAGTGCAGAAGAAGAGTGGGGGACTGTACGGGTACACATACAGGACCCATTGCAATGGGAGGCTTGGAGGCAGTGCGGCAGGGAGGCACGTTGTGCAGGTACCTGGGCCCGAAGGACAGAGGGTGTCCAGGTGCACAGTGCCAAGAGAGGAAACAGATCAGCAGGGAGAAGAGGGGCAAATGCAGGAGCAAGTAGGATGGTCTTCAGGTGCTTCCGGAAGCAGAGATGTTTCTCCTCAAGTTTCAATGTGGCAGATAGGCTGTTCCAAAGGGAGGTCCCAGCGATAGACACAGATCTGCCCCCAGAATTATAGCTTTTAGTTTCGTGACTATTCTATCAGGCAAAGTCAGTATTACATGTGGCGGTCTCTCGCCAGCTGGCCTTTGTCTTTGAGTGCAGAAGAAGAGTGGGGGACTGTATGGGTACACGTACAGGACCCATTGCAATGGGAGGCCTAGAGGCAGTGTGGCAGGGAGGCACATTGTGCAGGTACCTGGGCCCGAAGGACAGAGGGTGTCCAGGTGCACAGTGCCAAGAGAGGAAACAGATCAGCAGGGAGAAGAGGGGCAAATGCAGGAGCAAGTAGGACTTTGTCTTCTTTGTTTCTTCGATAAACAACTGACCCGGAGGGAGTGTGAGGTAGAGGAGTAAAGGACTCGAGAGGGGAGGTATTGGCAGAAGGATAATTGAAGGTATTTTGGATCCAGGCCCCAGAAATCCTTGTGCACAATGCAGAAGGTCTAAAATGTTATCCTTGTATCCACTGGTAGCCAAAGATGGGATTTCAGAGGTGGAGAGATAGGATCCCATTGCTGGAGGCCAAGGACAAGTCTCGCAGTCCTGTACTGCATTAGTGGTAGAGGGTGAAGTGTGGAGGCAGGTAGAATTATGAAAGAGCCTGTCACAGTAGTCCAACCTTGAGACAACCAGAGCTTGAGAGACAGTGAGCTTGCAGGTGAATGAGAGGAAAGGCACAGTAAGCCTGAGGAGGTTAAGCAATAAGTTAAAATATCTCAGGAGAAGTCAGAAATGTGTGCGGAGAAGGAATGTGTGGAGTCAAAGGTGACCCTGAGGTTGTTGGCCTTGCAGGTGGGGATAGGAGGAGGGCCAAGGGAGGCCGGCCAGAGAGCGAGGGGAAAGGATGGTGAAGATGTACCAATGAGGAGGATGTCAGTCTTGCTGGCATTTAGACAGAGATTGTTGGCAGTACACCAATTTCAAATGGCAATGAGGCTATCAGAAATGAGGGAGGGAGAAGAGGTGGCCGAGGGCAGCCTGAAAATAAATTGAGTGTCATCAGCATAGCACTGAAAGTTGTAGCAGAAAATGAAAATGCAGTAGGCGAGAGCTGCCAGGTGCTGTTTGGGAAGCCAGGCAGAGAGGTAAGACCCCTGGTGAACACCACAGGTAGAGAGGGAGATTGATCAAAGGAAGGACCAAAGTTGTAGCTGGGAGGGTCACACACACCAAACACACAATTCATTGAGTAACATGCATCTATGCTCACCGGACGATGCATTATAATCCATCCTCTCTCCCACTTCACGGATTTGTTCTGCCGGGATGAACTCTTCAGCGATTTCCTTGTGCTGAGTGAGTTCCTCCTCCTCTGGTGCTGGCTCACCACCAGTCACCTGAGACATGGCATAATTGGAGGCAGGTTTTGTTTTGCACAGCGTCGGAGATTATTCCTATGCTTGTAGCAGTCCTGAGCCGTGCACACGTGGAATAGCATGGCTGTCACACCATCCGCAACATGCTGCCAGTGGAGCCAACGCTGTTGAGGTGTTTTATGGCACTGTGGGCCCACAAGCATATTGCGTTGGTGTGCCGACACATAGTCCACAAGGAAGTCCAGTTCCTGCTTGCCGAAAAGCTTCTTCCTATATGTGCCGGAGGCCGGAGCCGTGTCTGGGGTCTCAGCCTCTTGCGCAGGAGCACTCTTCCTCCTTTTGTGCAGTGGTACTGACCCTGAGGGGCCAATGTGGCCCTGTTCATGGGGGGCAGTGGCGCTAGTGGACTGCACCAAGGGAATGGGTGTTGGAATGAGGACGGAAGGTTTGGCTTGGGTCTTACTCACTGCTGGGGTGGTGTTGGCTGCATTTGCCTATGCAGTTACCACCAACCGGCTGCTTGGGGCAGCAGATGTCATAACTGCCCCAGATATGTGTGCCCCGGTCACAGCTACACTGGACATATTTGACCCGCACCTCCTGACAAGGGGGAAATCGTCCAGGGAGTCCTCATCACGCAACGCAACATGCGCTGCCTAACCCGAGCCTGGGTGGTGGTCCCCATAGCCGCACCTGCAGCTACCACCACCAGTGGGCCTGTGACAGCAGATGAAAGTTGCTGTTGGGTCATATGGGCCCCAGGTTGTGATGCAACAGCTGCATCTCCAGGAGCCACAGGGGGTGGTGGCATGTCTGCACCAGCACGTGGCGTGGCATCCTACACCAGTGGGGATCCCCTGCCTCTTCCCCCTCTGTAGTCACCCTGGCCACCCTGGACTCCCTGTCCCCCCTGGTCTCCGCGACCACATGCCTGACCACACACACCCCTGGGAGGTCGCCCAGCTTTGTCGCCCTTACCCTTTGGTGGCCTCCCAACCATGGCACAGATGGTAAATAGCCAATGGGAGGTGCACTCAACAATTGACCTGGGCAATTGGGTTGAAGGGGGCAGGGTACTGGATGGAATAGATACCACTGTGCTCCCGCAAGGCTGTCTGTGACCCCTGGAGAAAAATGACGGGTCATGCAACACTCAGCCCCCCCCAAAAAAATAGAAAACTATTAAATAAATAAAAAGAAAAAAAATAATAAAAAAAGAAAAAAAAGAAGAAAAAAAAAAGGAAAATTCTAAAGAAAAACATGAATGCGACCCCGGTAGCCCACGTGCGTGGATTTAACCTCCAGCAGTACGGTGTGGCACCCAGGGAAACAAAAAACACATACGCATGGAACATGCGGGCTACTATAACCTTGAAAATGGCATGCGATGCACAGGGGGAACCACAGTTGGAAAAATAGCGTGCACGACTCGCCATCTGCCTTGCATGGAAAAGAAAAAGAGAAACACATGAGCTTGTGCGCGTAGGCAACACCCCACCAAAAGAAGAGGTACGAACTTCTAACGCTGTGAAGTGATTGCGTGTGAATCCAGAAGAGTAAACAGATGCGTCGGTCTCCACGAAAAGCATGTACAGTGGACTGCTTCCCCACTGGACCTTTAAGCCGTGCTGAAGACAACGTTCATGCATATAACGTCACTGGTGCACTCACACGCTAAGTCCCTTTCCTCGAATTACACGCTGACGTGTTGTTTTTTCACGTGCGGATTCACTTTGCATCAAGCTGGCCAGGCGACAACACACGGAAGACCACGCTCCTGCCCAGAAGGCCATTTTCCTGCCCCCCATAGCCCCGGGCAGCCTCCTACACACCATCTGCTGCTGCCTGCTTGCCTGCTGCTAACATGCCCTGCTATTTGGTGCCTGCACAGAAGCCATAGCAAAGGATCCTGTAACTGAGACCACCTCTGCCGAGCCAGAAGACTCCCGACTGGTGTACCATCGCTCCACAGCCCAGCCCCAGGACCAAGTTACCCACCCACACCAGCCTCTGGGGTTTCCATGTCCAACTAAACACCATCTGGGGCCAGTGGCAACCTCCAGTCAGAGAGGCAGAGGGCTATCAGCTTCACAGAAAATGAAGTTGGCATCCTGGTGGAGCGAGTCCAGGGGAATTATGATGCCGTCTTCTCAAGTTTGCGCCTTGACAGGGATGGATGGAGGAGGATCTGGAAGGACATTGTGGGTGCCGTCAATGCGGAGGGGGTGGCATCCCGCAATTACTACCGTGTCCTGAAGCGCTGGGAGAACTTCAGGTCCAGGTCCCTCAGGAAGGCCCGGTGCCTCGTTGATCCACGTGGAGAAGTGGGGTGCCGGGACCAGCTGACCAACAACCATATGAGGGTCCTGGAGCGCATTAAGCCAGTGCTTCAGCGCCATGTCCTCCAGATGCAGACCCATCTGGAGTCGAGTGGTAAGTGTCCATGTGTTCATCTCCAGCGTAGTGCATGTTGAGGTGTGTCAAGTGCATGCACCTTGAACGTATGTGTGGCATGCACCATGTATGGATGTCTGTGTGCAGGGACATGACCGAGAAGCATGTGAGTCCCGTCAAGCGTGTGCAAAGAAAATGGTGTGTGTGTTGCTATGCATGATGTGCACCTGCATGTGTCGATGCACACATGTTTGCATGCCTGTGTCTGTACCTGGTCATGTCTTTTGTGTGAATCATGGATGCTGATGTTACCCTCAAAGACATGCATGACGTACATGTGCGTGTTACAGAGTGGTGAGTGTGTGACTGGGAAACACCATGAATGCATGATACATGGAAATCTTGATCCTTGCATTGACTGTTGTGGACAAGCTGTCCATGATTGCATTGTGATGGGAGGTGGACACGGACAGATACATGACTGTGAAGTGGTGTATGTGCATGTGTGTTGCTTGCAGGGACCCATGTGTCGTGGAAGGTGATGATGTTATGACATACGACAGTGCCACTCATGTGCATTTGCTTTGTTTCTGGCAGACTTACGTTCAGTCACCTGATACTTGTCTTCAATGTCTCCCTTTTCACAGCAGCGAATGAAGAAGAGGGCAGAGACGTCGCTGTGGAACAGAGCGGTGGGGATGCCTCCACCTGCCGGAGACACAAGGCCCAGTCACCCTCCCAGGTAATGCCATCTTCCGGGGGCGAGGGGACTGGTGCTGCGTCTGCCACTAACACCGCAGCTGCTGAGGGGAGGCCCAAGAAGCCAAGGTTGTAAGTGAGCTCCTTGGCAGCAGAAGGGGCAGGTGAGCCCCCACAGGGGCAGGACAATGCGGAAGACGGTGCAGAGGCATCCAGGTTGGGAGTGGGTGAGGAGGAGGAGGAAGCCGCTTTAGAGCCACACGTGATTCTGCGACAGCATCCCTCTGTACCAGCAGGATGCCTCTTTCCAGGCCTGTTTGCAGGAAGCGGATGTGTCCACATCAACTGACCTTCCTCTACCTGAAGACGAGGAAATCTGTGACAGAGTTGAGCCTGTCCTAGTCGGTGTCTCGATGCGCACACACGTGATTTGTGATGATGTGCGTGATTCCAGGAAGGACAATGCACATCATCACGAGCAGCTGTGTGCCATCTTGAACTGGCTAGGACAGCACATTGTCACAGGGTTCTTGCATGTGCAGGCCATTCTTGCGATCCTCTCCTCCTCTGCACCCACTATGCACCAGTTATCCTCCATGCAGTATTCCAGCCCAGATGCTACCAGGGCACCTGTGGACCTGCCTCATCCACCATGGCCAGGCTGGTGGAGATCCCATCCCTGCCACAGTCAGGAGTCAGAGGTTCAGCAGAGGTGGTCACCCAAGCAACAGGATCCCTGGCAATGGAGGATGTGCAGGAAACTTTCAGCAGGGCACGTCCACGACAGGCCCGGGGGTTGTCAGCATCCCGGAGCCAGTCGTGGTGGCACAGGCAGATGACATCAAGGCAGCAACACCAGGCTCGACGTAGGAGGCGTCTGGACTCAGGGCATTCAACATCACAGGGGCTGGCATCTGCCGAAGGACAGGAGGACCCTGGACTGTGTGTGCCTTCCATGTGGCAGCGGATGGGCCAGCAAATGGTTGCCGAGCAGCGGCCAGCAGAGAGGGCACAGATCACCATGGTCAGGGCAGAGAACTCCATGGGGCGGGCATTGAATCGGGCACAGTTTCTCGAGGAGACTCGCAGGGAGTTGGAGGAGACCATGTCGGCATCCCTGCGAGCCCTTGAGGACAGAGCCCAGTCCCGGCTCCAGGACATAGACTCAGAGTTCAATGATGCCCTGGCCAAGACTCTTGGTAAGAACGGTGAGCCATAGAACTAGTCCCCCACCATTCTATATAAGAATGGTCATAGCAACGCTACCGACATGCACAACTGCGCATGAGAGTTGCAGACTCCTGCGAGTGGAAAAACACTTCTGACCACATCGAATTTATAGCAGGCAATCTTTTTACCCACGGTCCAGAGTCCAAACCACGAGGACACAAGGGAATTAGCAATCCAGAAGCCTAAAATCAAGCCATAAGCGGTGGGAAGAACACTTTGGCCGAAAACCTACATCAACCATGACAGTCGTGGAGAAGACAGATGTGCATGAAGCCTAAGATCAAGCCATAAGTGGTGGGAAGAACACTTTGGCCGAAAACCTCCATCAACCATGACAGTCTTGGAGAAGACAGATGTGCATGGTCACATTTGCAAACACTTAAAGTGAAGCCCGCGAGGAGTAAAGGGCGCGCTGTTGTCTGCTGTGCAACCTGAAAAATCTTGTGAAAATACTTGTGGAACGCTTTGCATTTACCTGGATGAAAGGTAAAATCTGCTCCCGCTCCGATTCGCATGCGACTATGAGCTCCAGCTGATAGCAGTTGAAGAGAGCGGTACCAGGCTCCTGCATCAGCACGTGACCTGTATCACGTCGCACTTCGAAGCCACGCCCCCACCTGGGAGCCTCAAAAGCAGAGCGGCGCGACCCTTGCAGCGTGAAGCCCGCGAGGAGTAAAGGGTGCGCTGTTGTCTGCTGTTTGCGGCTGGTTTCGGCGGGTAAGTGCTTGCATCACTGAGGTTTAAGTTGATTTTCATAACGTATATATAGCAGACAATGGATGGTTGTGGAGTTGTACTGAGGGGGGGCAACGTGGGGTGGGATTTGGATGGACATTTGCTACAAAATAATGTCCAGACAGAAGCCCCAAATATTCCCAAGAAAGCCCACATATCCGACCTTAGAAGCTCCAACAACTGGCTCTCCATAAAAGACAACATTTTCCTCAAAATAGCTTCCCTGACACACAAATGCCTTCACCAGGCCGCCCCACAATACCTCACTACCAGATTCTCGAGACAATCCTTCAAACCGCCCTTCGAGAACAGCTACTGCCAACTTTCTACTAGTGCCCAGATTTAAATGCACAAAGACGGGTGGAAGTAGATTCCCAGTCAAAGCCACCCAAAACTGGAACTCACTCCCACCTACCTTAAGGGAAGACTTACCCTACCTATGCTTTAGATCCAACCTCATCCACTGGATTAAGGAACATGACATCTGACTCCTTACCATATTCTGCTCACATCACGTGCCACTGTCTGTACTTATTGTATATACATGTTCTTGATATTTCCTGCCATAATATGTTTAAATTGTATGATACCTCACAGCATTGTAATCTAATGTATTGTAATGTAATGTAATTTAACTCTAAATTACATACACTTTTAAAGCAATGTAACCTAAACTGAACAACCCTCTATATGCTTTCTGCGCCCTAATAACCCTGGGTCTGGCGCACATTATAAATAAATAAATAAACAAACAAACAAACAAACAAACAAACAAACAAACATGCATGTATGTTGTGACAATGTGTTGGTTGGGTGGACATGTGTTGGGGCCTGCTGGCAGGTTGCTGTAACTGGGGGTGGGGGACATGAGTCGGTGCCTGCTGGCAGTTTTCTGTCACTGGGGGTGGGGGTTGGGTCATACGAGTCAGGGCCTGCTGACAGGTTGCCATCACTAGGGTAGGGGGACACCAGTCGGGCCTGCTGGCAGGTTTCCATCCCTGGTGGTGGGGGACACGAGTCGGGGCCTGCTGGCAGGTTGCCATCACTGGGGGTGGGGGGGTGTTGGACATGAGTCGGGGCCTGCTGGCAGGTTGCCGTCACTGGGGGTGGGGGGTGGGGGACATGAGTCGGGGCCTGCTGGCAGGTTGCCGTCACTGGGGGTGGGGGGTGGGGGACATGAGTCAGGGCCTGCTGGCAGGTTACGGTCACTGGGGTTTGGAGGACATGTGTTGGGGCTCCCAAGTGCATGGTGCCATGTGGCCTCCCTGTAGGGCATGGTCAGGGGTTGTAGGGGTGTCCCTTGTGGTGTGGGATGCCTGCGGGGCATGGGGAGGAGAAGGGCACACCCGAGAGGGCCCACACTGGCAAAAAGTGTGTGAAAGTCCCCGTGCACCCCTGAATGCACATACCCCACCCGTGCCAGCCCATTCGCATGTGAAAGTCCTCGCGCAGCCCCGGAATGCGTGTACCCCACTCGTGCCAGCCCATTCGCGTGTGAAAGTCCTTTCACACCCCCGGAATGCGCATACCCCGCTCGCACCAGCCATTTCATGTGTGAAACTCCTTGCGCACACCCAGAATACACGTACCCAGCTCGCGCCAGCGGAATCACGTGAAAAGCGCTCTTGCGTACTCCCATATTCATGCACCCGTGTGGTGAGGGGCCACATGCACCCCCTGCAGGCAGCCCACACCAGAGGGGTGAACCCTACAACCCTGGACATGTCCCATGGACAGCCCATCCACCATCCCCATACCCCGTAGACAGCCCACACCACAGGGGGTCTTTTCCATGCAATTTGCTTGGCGCGAGCGGGATACACGTATTCCGAGGGGTGCACGGGGAGTTTTCCACACGATTGGCCTGGCGCGAGCGGGGTACATGTATTCAGAGTGGTGCGTGGGGAGTTTTCCATGCGATTGGCTTGGCGCAAGCGGGGTACACATATACCAAGGGGTGTGCAGGGACTTTTTCACGCAATTGGCCTGGTGCGAGCGGGCTACGTGTACACTGAGGGGTGTCGGGGAAGTTTTCCACAAGATTGGGTTGTCGCGTGAGGGCTGAGAGGCTTTTTTAGCACAAATTCTTTGTTGGGGGTTTTGGCGCGCAGGGCGGGGTTAGGGGCGTAACTGGCACTGCTGCAGGGTCTCTGTGCCACACTGCGCCTTGGCTTGCTATGGTTATTTGAATCCATGAAACCGCTGTGCGTCAAAATGGGTTTTGACACATACGGCTGGCGCACAATGGCGCACGCTCCCTCTCTACGCTGCCCGCGTGCGCTGAATCTGCGCTCACTTCTATGAATTACACCATCAATTTCTGTATTATCAGACTTTGGCATTCCTTCTTTTTTTAGAAATCACACCATTTTGCACTTCATTGTAACAATTTCTTTCACAATCTAACAATACATGCTGAAGCATGCACATATTAAGAGAAAGATATGCATAAATCATGTGATTTGCAAGGTCATACCTATATAAACAGAGACAACCACATTTGATGGATTACTGCAGAATAGCTGAAATGCAAACTATGAGGCCTTACCCTCTTAGCCACTATGAATTCACCTTCTTCACTTTGCTTCATAATTTCTCAGGAACTATTTACTTGGTGTATTTTGCCTGAAACGCCAAAAGACTTCAATAATAACTGACATACTCAAGCCATAACTTCAGAGTGCAATTCCCAAACCACTTCTAAAGAGAAGAAATGTTCACTGCAAACATACCTGTTGAAGTGAACTTTCCCTGTAATCTGCCAGAATCCAGAAATCTCCACAAATAAGCAAAAGAACATTGTTGAACATCATAATCAAGTTAGCGTTTATCACGTTCACTGCCTTTAAGACTTCGCAAATTTAAAGCCACATTCAAACACTTCCACTACTCTAACACAGTAGAAATTCACAAATATAGGGTCACAGGAAACACCATGATATTCAACTAAAAAGCACAAACACAGCTGCAATATTTGTCAAGGGTAGGCTTGTGCTACTTGGTTGAGATTAGGGTTTCTTATGCACCCCATTTGTTTCACATCTTCCAATGTCAGTGAGGAAGAACCTTAAATTAGAAATGTATTTTTCTCACACATGACCATAGCATAACATGTGCTACTGCTAGATCAGTCTCCTGAAAACAATGAAGTAAATATATGCCAAATAATACTTATAAACTTGACTAAATTAGAAACCTAAACATACTTAATGTATCTTATATGAACAATTAATATTATAAATGAAATATAGAAAAACATACACTCAATCACCTTCAGCTACTCCAAATATTGAATAGATCTTCAGAATAGCCAAACACAGAACATGTGCACACTATGAGATCTGGAATCAGAATGTCAAAAGTTCACAAAAAGGTAATTTTCATAGCTTTCAGAAATCAATAGAACAAAAAGAGGACTGTACAAAGCAAACAAGTAAAATGACCAGCACCTTTTTTAATCATACCCTATAACAGGCAATAAACCCCAAAACAAAAATTCTAAAGAATAAGTTGTAGACCATGTAGAAACACAATTAAATAAAACAATTTTTCCTTTTGACTATGACAAATTACATAACCGCGGCTATAACCCTAGTTACACTGAGAGGACCTTACCATAGCCGCGTGTACACGTACATTTTTCAAATGCACTGAAAAAACACATATTATAGAGTTTCAAATTTAAATCACACATGCCTTGAGAGAAGAACATCGAATACATGTATAAATCTGTGCTAAAATATCCATAAAATAATATGATCACTGCACAAAAGTACAAACAGCTATTATTGCGGGTACAATCAGTAGGTTCATAACCGCGCCTGCCGCAAAGTACGGCATACAATTGGAACACAGGTAATCACGGGTCTGGTCAACCGTCAGTAGCCACAGCTACCCATGCCATTTTACAAGATTCAAAAAGACATATTAACAAGGTGTGAAAATGTGAACAACACAAAGGTACTCATGAGGGCGTAGAGTGAAAAAACACATGTAGAATTGTGGAAAATGCATGAAATATTATGATCAATGGACAAGAATTGTAACCGTTGTTGCCACGGCTAAGCTGATAGTTACAGCAACCGGCAAAAATACACAGCATCCCATTGGCTCAGTAGTAACCATGGCTATAACCCCTCTGACAGGGTGCAGGGTTTCATTGGCTGATGCCGTAATAGCGGCTATTTAAACAAACAGCATCAAGGGTATTTTCCTTTTCCAATATACTTAAATAGTTCTCGGTGTGGCTCTGAAAAGAGCGTTTTTTTATTTTATTTTTTTACCAATATATAACCAATCAGAGAAATACTCTTCACCTCTATTGCAATACAAAAAAATGGGAACATTTCTCTGTGCTCTTTCTTTAGATGATTAATTGATTTTCTTTTCCCGAACAAAAAAGAAATCCTGTGCTCCCTGTCAAAAATATATCTCCACAATTGAAGCATAAACCTCTAATTTCAAGCACTCTGTCTAAAATAATATTATAGAACCAAAAAAACGTTGTAAGCCAATGCTTTGACAACATTTCACCTATGCCCTCAACCAACATCACTATGAACCCTATTCTCAACATTCTCAAATTCTCCACAGTATTCTGAACAATGAAATTCCTAGCCTTCTGAAAATGCCTCCATGTTTTAAATATCAAATAATAAAACAATAAATATACCCCAAAACAGCACAATCTCCTAAAATTACACCTCACTCTAATATAATGATACAATATAGTCTACAGTTTTATTGGCATATATAAACTTCACTCAAAAAAGAACATTCTCTGATAGGTTCAACAGATGAACAGCATCTGAGGTACTTGACATCCTACTGGCAGCTGCCTACCACGCAATGAACAAACAATCAGAAAGTAAATTCCACTTCTCTCCTCATGTACTCTTACTCCATTGTGTATTCTAATATCTGAACTGACAAGCAGTATTTCTTTCTACCACACTAAAATGGGAAACTACATGGAATGGCTGGAGGACAATTATCCTACAGAGTAAGAAATTAATAAATTACATACTTAAGAAAAGGAATCAGAAAGTAATACACCACATTCAGGAATTTGTGATTCCATTCCTTATATTTATGTCAAATGAGACTAACCATTTTAAGGAACACATATCAGTTGCCGAATAGATATAGTTTATCAAACTACTATTACATGTCTATACAACCAACACAAATATCTTTAATGTGTGTTATATCTTCTCATTGTTTACAAATATTTCCAGATATTGGGATAACGTAGATGCATGATGTGTTCAAACTAAAAGAAAAAAACCTACAACCACACCCCCATCCCAAATGTACCTGTTTTCAACAAACTTTATTTTCATATGTGTTTACCATTTTCAAGTATGTACACTTATAAGTATTATTAATGAATGCAAAATATTACAAATGTTACAATAACTGTTTACAAATACTACACTCAATACATCTTTAAAAACTATGATTACCCGCACACATGTACATTTTTTTCAAAACATTTGTGTAGCTGCGGCTACACAACAAACAAGTGGCTGTTTCCTTCCCACGGCTGCACGGTATACCCATGGGTAACAGTCCAGCACACGGGTGGGTTTGGGATAGCTGTTCACAACCCCCTCCCCTAGTTGTTGTCACTCCTAGACGTGATCATGAATACATAAATGACACCCCATTTTGTGTAGCCTCGGCTATAGGATTGTGTTTTTTCTTTTTATTGAGTATGGAATTTGAATGACAAAAGAGGTAGTAATGATGCAATTGTAGTTAAAAATAGTTATGTAAAGTACATTATAATAGTGAGAGCACACCAAACGTGCTAAAATACTACATTCAGTGTACCCCAAAAGAGTCCTTTTAAGGACTACTGATCACATATAAATACACAAATACAATAACATAATACCCAAAACTATTTTTTTTTTATATAACCGTGGTTAGAGTTCATTTACATTTGTTATAACTGTGGTTACAAATTGTTAGTCAAAGAGGGGGGCTCCCTTTACGGTTTATAATACAATAGAAGTTGAAAGATCAATACTGTACAAGACTGCTTATGTAGTTATGTAAGGTGGATGAAGATAAAGAAAGAAAAGTATAATACATGATAGTAAACTAGGTGGGGATACATTTAATAGGTAAAATTACACAAGCTATAATAGCATGGGTGACAAAACACAGGCTAAAATACAGTGTATAGGCTATCTAAATCTAGAGTAGGGTGGCTTTTTGTATTGATTTAAAAAAAGAAATTCCTCTGTTTTTCTCCAGTCTTACATGTAAAAAAGTCTGAAAATGCACAGACAAAAAAGATAGGAGTACCTACCGTGTCACTGACCATGGCCTTTGCCCCCCCCGCGCCCCAGATGGCCTACTCATCTCCCCTGCACTTTCCCTCCCCCCAACAATGTTGTTTCTTTGACACTGTTTTCTTGAAGATTTCGGCTATTAGAGGCTATAGCCATGGCTACAGAAAGCATTTAGTTTAGTTTAGTTTATTTATTTATATAGGGCAGCCAAACCCTAGGATAGCTGCGTGTTTAGGCTTAGGCAAGTCATATGTTACATACAGTTGCACATATAGGGTGGGGTACAACATTCGAAGAAAAAGGTACAGTACAGTGGACCATGTTACAAAGAGGTCTGGGAGTTTAGGAAAGTTATAAGTTACAGATAGTTGCACAAATAACGGTGGGCACAACATTCGGAGAGAGAGGTACAGTACAATGGACCATGTCACAAAGTAGTCCGAGAAGAGGCAAGGTTCAGTGATAAGTGGACAGGTTACAGAGTGGTCCAATGCATAATTGTTACATGAATTACTGGAGGCCGGTTTTTGCTAAGTGCCGATAATACTATATTGGTACGAAGAAAGTAGCTCCTTTATCTTGGCTCTGAATGACCAGAATGATGCATCTGCTCTGATTGTCAAGGGCAGCGCGTTGCAGTGTTTCGCTGCTAATACAGGGAAGCTAGCTCCCCCTGCTGTTTTTAGATTAAACTTTGTGATGTTGAGCTGGTGTAAATGCGGGGATCTGGTTGATCTCGTGGAACTGTGTCTAATACATTTGTCTGAAAGATAATGAGGGGCTGTCAGATAGAGGCATTTGTGTGTGATGACAAGTGACCAGAGTTTAATCCTCTCGCGGATGGGAAGCCAGTGCAACTCTTTTCTGACAGTAGAAATGTGGGCCTTGTATTGCAAACTCAGTCCCTGGTCCTTCTATAACTCCATAATTTCACTTGGTGTCCTCCAGCAACCTCCTGTCACGACCCTCGCCCAAAACCCCCTCTGGCAAACCCATTGGCCAGGTAGAGTCAGGACTCGGGTCTCTAGAGACTGGCACCCTCTTCAAAAGCCTGCATGGGGCCAGTCCTGGCACCTGTGGCGCCAGGCTCATACACCCGGACAGAACAACCTGAAAGAGGAAGATAGATGCAACATTAAAGAAAGCAGTAGAGACATTTACAAATTACGAACTGCTCAAAAGACTTACCTGGCTGGTCGCCTCTTGGCTGGCACCACTCCGGAACTTCCACTTGCGCTGAAGAACATCGAGACCTACAAGGAAGGAAAACACAGGTTAGCAAAGGCAAGACTTTGCAGCGCTGCGCATAGCGCTTACTTACAGCATCATAGCACTCTTAATGCGCCATCATTTACCAGCGGGGCTCAACCAAGCCAGTTCGCCGCGCTTAAGCTCTGCATACCTAAGGGAGAAAAAAGAGACATTTTAAACAAAGAAAGGCATTCAGGATAGCAACAAAACTAAAGAACAGCAATAAGACCTACCTGAACAATATAAAACGGGCCGGCGTCAGTGAAGTAACTGGACCGCACTCGCCCATGAAAGACACCGCGCCCCTGCAAAGAAGGCAGGACAGAGAGCACGCCTAATCCTACCACAAGGTGAGGAGAGGGCGCGAGAGGGTCTGAAATCATACGGGGGTGGAGGGAGGATACTTACCCCAGTCGGTCAGTCTTGAACACAGTCCTCCTGTATTCTCAGGCAGAACCTTCCCGGCAGACCACATCAGGGCAAAGCTGAGAAGCATACCAGTGAGTAACCCGGCTGGGTGGCGTCCCTGTGGATTTCAGGTGAACGTAACACCTCCCCACATCTCGACTTCCAGCAAAAACACACATATACAGCTACGATGAATGTACCATTTTTCGCAGCCATGATCGTGGGACACTGCAGGAGGAGGATAGCCAGGGCACGCATTTGTTTACCCAGGACCAGCCTTTTTGGGATGCATGATGACCAGGTCTATGCCAAGTATAGGTTTCCACCTCATATCATATTAGACCTGGTCACGGAGTGGGAAGATGACCTTACATCAACCACCCTGTGCTCCCAAGCACTGAGCCCTTTGGAGAAGGTGCTCAATGTACTGCATTTTGTGGCCACTGGGTCATTTCATCGGACAACTGACATTGTCGAGGGTATCTCACAGGCCACGCAGTCACGCTGCCTACACCAGGTGTTGGCTTTCATGACTGTACACCCCTCAGTCCGCTGGTACATATACATACCCAGAACACCCACAGAAAGGCAGGTTGTGGTCCATGGCTTTTATGGGGTTGGTGCACTTCCCCAAAGTGCTTGGTGCCATTGATTACACCCATGCGGCCCTACGTCCAACCAGGGCCACACAGCACATCTATCGTAATCGCAAGCACTGGCATTCCATCAACATGCAGATTGTATGCGATGCCAAGGGAATAATTACCTCTGTATATGCAAACTATCCAGGGTATACCCATGACAGTTTCATATGCAGAGTGTCAGCCCTACAACAGGCCTTGGAAGCTGGGAGGCATGGCAACACATGGTTCATTGGTGAGTACAAATGGGCCTGCAAATGCATGCATTACTCACACAGACAAAACCACACCACTGACAACACATCTCACCTCCACAGAGGACAATGCCTACCCTCTAGTCACCTACACGATGTTGCAAATACAGAACGCCACCACACCACCCCAGGTAATATACAACGCAGCCCATACTGCAACTAGGGCCATAGTGGAGAGCACATTCGGAGTGCTAAAGTCACGCTGCAGCTCCCTTGACTGCTCTGGTGGTGAGCTACTATATGCACCACCAGTAGTGTGCAGGATCATCGTGGAAGCATATGTCCTGCACAACATTGCAACACAGTGTAATATACCGGTGGACAATGTGGTGCCCCCACATTCTCAACCACATGCATGGTGGCTGCGCATGCTAGGGGAAAGGGAACATGGTGAGGCTGCCCATACCCAGCTTGTGGCACATTTTCGCACCTAAAAGCCATCCCCTCTGGAGTGCACACAGACCTGGCACATTCCAGATAACAATCGATGATGACAAAGGGACAATCATGTGTCCCAAACTTACCACCCTGAGAACCTGTCCTTGGAAGTGCCACATTGTGTGCATACCTTAGAACGTAAACCAACTCAATCTGGTGTGCACAAAGGTAGCACATGGAAGATGTAGCATGTCACTAACACCATGGCAAAGTACACCTCTAAATGCCAGTATGTCACCTAAACCATCCCACACTCCATGTCACCTGGTCGGCACACCTTGCCATGGCATGCAATGTCAAAAGTGTAAATCAAAGGCCATCCCTCAACTCCACTGTCACAAAGTGCTCAATAATCAATGGAACCAGTTCATAAACAAGTCACTCTCACACACTATCAATGTACACAGGGACACCAATTGGCCAGTAGAACATATCAGAAACACAGTCCAGAATAGTGAATATGTCTGACAGTGACCAATCATAATTGCCCAAGTGCCTTAACATGTTGTAACTTGTACATGCCACCCTTCCGTCATTATGGGTGGCCCTGATAACTAAAGTGGGCAGGGAAGCACATACAGACTGAAGGCCAATAATAATACAGATAGGCAAGCCAATGCATGAAGATGGAACATGATCAAAGGATGGATCCCAATGTACAAACAAAAAGGGATGGCAACCATGCACTGGACATATAATCATGATTCCCACTAGGGGTGTATACACAGGCCGGACTTGAGACTGTCCACAGATAGAAAGGAAGCCCAATGCACCTGTGTAAGTTACTTTTACAGGCTGCCCTCCTTGCAAGCCCTTGGAAAGTGGAAGCTGAAGTGGCATATGTGTCTGGACCCAAGGCACAAACACCAACACGAGACAAGCCTCTATGAGTCCAGCTGGAACCTACACTGGATTCCCTCAGATGCTACACAAAGCAACACACTGTAACATAAATGCACAATAGACAAAAAACAAAAAACAAAAAGTCCATGGTGGACGGGGGGGCACCCAGGAGGGTGGAGGGGCAGGGTGCACGTCAACACCCACATGTGCGGGTGTTGAGAAGAAAATTAAAAAAACCTCCATGGGTTCATGGGACGCACAGCTATCAGGGATTGGGAGAGCTGTCGCTGTTGTCACCACCCTCTGGTGTAGCATTAGAAGGTGGTAGTGTCACCACGCATAGCCCTGGCCTGGTTCTCCATGGCATCGGCCATGCAGGACTGATATTCTCGCAA
Organism: Ambystoma mexicanum; assembly: GCF_040938575.1. Taxonomy (NCBI): domain Eukaryota; kingdom Metazoa; phylum Chordata; class Amphibia; order Caudata; family Ambystomatidae; genus Ambystoma; species Ambystoma mexicanum. Next base: position 921,775,546 of record NC_090941.1, read on the forward strand.
CTGCAACACAATGGCTCAGAGGTCCCCTTGTAATACCTACCGGGATGTACAGAGTTCCTCTGTGATGGTATGAGTCAACTGTTCCATCTGCTGTTCAGACTGTCTACTGAGGGCTTCCTCAAGTGCAGTCAGTGTAATCCTGAGGGACCTATACTCTTCCCTCAGGGAGTCGCTATGTGCACGACCCTCTGCAACCAGGGACGCACACAGAGCCCTGAGTTCTGTCCGTAGGCTCCTGTTGCTGGGCTCCATGTGCAGCCTCTGTGAGCGGCATGTGGACTGGATTGCCTGCAGCTGGAACTCCACCTGTCTTTCTGGGGGCATAATGGAATTGGCCACCCTTTCCATGCCCTGAGTCAACATCTCATAGGAAGCCCCCTGTTGCTGTGCACCACCATACATGGACTGCTCCCACACAGTCTTTCCAGCTGACACACGGCCACCTCGTTGGCGTACCCCATGCCTGGCAGGCCCAAGGGAACATGGCCCTTGATGTGATTTGCCTGTCAGTGGCTGCAGGACTGCATCCCTCCCTTGATCAGCTGTCGCAGGACCAGGAGCCAATACTGTGGAGCGTGACCCTGCATCCGTAACTACCACAGACTGACATACCAACACTGACTGGCCCTGTGAGGGGTCTTCAACCCCTGCAGACATTTGGGACACAACAACACTCACAGTTGATCCACTCACCTGCAACAGTGTTGAGGAAGGCATATCTGATTCACCACCAGATCCAAAGGAATCATCATAGGCGGAGTCCAACTGAGTCAGGGCCTGGATGGACTAGAGCACCAGTGGATCTTCATTGGCTACCACACCACGTCCTCCACTGGTGGTTGGTAGCCGCTCAGTATCCTGTACCACCTCCCCCTCATCCTTTGCATCAAGTGCCTCATCACCTGCACATGGACAGAAAAGGAAATGAAGACCCATGTCAATAGCATACCCACACAAACAGCTACCACAATGTTCACATGCAACACATTTACCTGCTATGTCACTCATGGCACCAAAAACATGCACGTATTCAGTGTATTTGCAAGGGAAGGGAACTATGAATGCAGCTATGGATGTCTGATCAAGGGCTCAACAACACATGTAGTGCATGGTGCATAGCACCTGCTTCACACACAAGCACCTGACGTGCAATACACAGATGCTGCATAACCATACAAGAACTGGCAAAAGGCATGAGATGGAACCTGATGACTACAGTGCCAGAGCCATGTACAATAGTTGTGAGCTTACATTAAATTGTACTCACAAAACTAAAACACACAAGTGTCACAATGCGCAATGATGATAGGGTGTCGGAAACGAGTGAAGACAAGGACACTGATACCATGATGCAAGATCACATTGACGTCACACCAGTAAGTAGGCATGTTGAAGGGGATACCTGGGTTTTGAAGCGAGAGGGTGCATAGCAGAATATGTGAACAGCCCCAATTTCAAACATAAATACGTCACCAGTAATGCAAATGTTGTGGCTTGCTGGCAGTGGAAGTGCAAATGCACACATCAGATGCCAAGTGGCGGTAGTGGGTTGTAGGGATACAGTACACACACATCAAGTGCAGGGGATGCCCGGGATGCAGTGCATCGGTGATTCGGTGATGTTGGCTCAGAGGACCGTGTCGGAGATCAGATTGTTGCCAGGTCACTAGTGCATCAGGGGAGAGGAGGAGAGTAAGTTCAACACATGAGGAAACATCAGATGTGCCTACATACCTGGAGAAGGTTCACCTCTAGTTCCATTGAGGCAGGGAGGCTGTACCAGAGGGAGGACCCAGCCAAAGACAGACATTAACCACCAACTCATTGCAATAAGGAGCTACTGATCAAGAGGGAATGGGAAATGGATGAGTTACGACTATGACAGGTAAGCAAATCTTGAAGATGGAGTTGAAGTCATATCGGCCCCAGGACCCCTAAGGACTTGTGGACAATGCATAGGGTTCAGAAAAGACCAGTCGTAGCCACTGGGAGACAGTGGCCTCATCACAGTCCAAGGGATACACAATCCCTGGCCCCAGCACAAAAGGACACTTCCACAGTCCTGGTCTGGATGAGTAGCAGAGCCAAGAGAGTTGAACCACCTAAATCTAGTAAGAGTCAGTTGCAGTAGCCCACCATAGGTAAGAACAGTCCTCTGTAGACAGTGAGCTGCAGGGGTATTGAGAGGAAAGGAAGAATACCTCTGAAAAGGTGCATCTAGCAGGGTGACCTCTCAAAGATGTCACAGATGTGAGTAGATAAGGAGAGTGTGGAGTGGAAGATTAACACAGGCTACCCGCCATCACAGTTTGGAGTAGGAAGAGGCCCATGAGAGGCAGCACAGAGAGTGACATGGAAGGAATGATAATGTGTGGTTAGGACGAGTGACACTGTGTGCACCACATCTTATGCATGCAGTCTACAGAACAACAAGCACGTGTCAGTCCACCATGACATGGTCACCCATGGCAGTCATGTAAATACAGGCAGAACAGCCGGACAATCACAACAATCCATCCAAGCAACATACACATGTCATGGACGCACACGCATCACCACTCACCGGACATGTCCTCATGATTAGGCAGGTCTCCCACGCCTTGAATCTGATCCACATCAATCATATCACTGACTTGTTCTTCATGCTGAGTGAGCTCATCGTCCTTTTCTGGTAGCCCACCTCCAGTCACCAGAGTAGAGGCATGGGCCTTACCCAGCTTCTGTTTGGCTCGGCATCAGAGGTCATTCCAATGCTTCAGTGCCGCAGAAGCTGTGCAACTCTCATTGCCCAAGGCGTTGATTAGATCAGTGATGTGCTGCAAGTGAGCCATACGCTGAGCATGCTTATGCCCGTAGTCCATGAGGATCTTTAGCTCTGCATCACTGAAGCTCCTCTCCCTCGACATTTGGTTATCCTGTGCTGTGCCTTGGATTGGAGCCTGTCCCCCTACTGCATGCTCTGCCTTCTTGCAAGACGGTGCAGACTCTGAGTGGCTGGGACCACTTGGGTCAGTAGGGGCTGGAGAACTGTTGACTGGGCCATGGCATCACCCACCGATGTCTGGACAGGAGGTTGCCTTGCAGGTATCTGTACCTGGGTGCTGGTGGCTGCCACTTTCCCAACACGTCCCTTCCACTTGGAGACAGGGACTACTGCACCTGGGTCCATGTGGACCTGTGCCTGGACCACAACAGTGCTGGATGTGTGACCCTGAGACTGGGCTGTGGGTGCTGCAGTTGCCCTTGCAGCTTCTTGACCCTGGCTTTTAGGGACAGCAGATTAAATTGCTGCTCTGTTATCCCTGGTGCTGGTGGCCGCCACTTTCCCAACATGTCCCATCCCCTTGGAGACAGGGACCACTGCATCTGGGTTCATGTGGACCTGTGCACAGACCACAACAGTGCTGGCTGTGTGACCCTGAGCCTGGGCGGTGGGTGCCGCAGCTGCCCCTGCAGCTTCCTGACTATGGCTGTATTCTGATCCTGGTGTTCCACCTTGATGGTCGTGCAGCTATAGAATACCTCCGTCCCCAAGTATCGCTCGAGCAGATAAAGTATACTGCCCGAGCAATCTTTGAGGCCACAGGTGATGAGTGGCGTCGTCTGTTGGATACCGGGAACACCAGAAGGACCCCTGAGTGCTGTAAGGCAAAGGTTAGAATCAGATTTGCTTTGATCAATAATGGCAGTGTAAGCAATCAAGAACAACCAAAAGCTTACCCAGGGGATGGTGGAAATGGTGGGAAACCTGAATAGACAACGAGGGAAGACCAACAGCAGGCTGGAAAGTACTGCAGTTCCTCCAACTCACACCTGAAGCCAGAACGTGATAGTCAAGAGTTTGTGGTTCACAAGTTCGCCAAAACAGAAGGATAATCCAAAGCAGAAACCCAAGTTCAAACCTAGGTCAAGAGTTCCAATGATCCAGAAGAATGCGTCAAAGCCAAAGGGTGATCCAATATCAAATCCAAATAACGTTCCGTGGTCAAGATCCAGAAAAGAAGCAAGATGAACGAGGAGTAAAGCCGAACAGGTCTCTGGTTGAAACAGCTGTGAAGCACTGAGTGTTTCTCCTCGGTTCCTTTTAAAGGAAGTCATAATCACATGACTGATCACATGACGTACAGGAGCGTCACGTGAGGTTGGACGCCATCCATGATTGGTTGTCAAAGTGGACGCCGGCGTTGGCTACAGACGATCCCGTGACTAGTCACGTGATCGCTCCCGTACGCGGGAGCTAGATCCGTCGACCACGGTGCTGTCGGGCATGGATGAGGCGCCAGGGCAGACGCCAACATGGAAATGGGCGGAAAGAGGTGGTACTGCCCCTCTGTACATCCCGCCTGCCGTGTCTTCCCCGTTGTTGTGGGTGTTGGGTATGGGAACGGATGTTGCCGGGTAAATGTCGGGAGGATGTGACAGAGCCCCCCCCCAAAGGCCCACGACCACGTGGGCTCGAAGGATTGTCACGATGAAAACGGGCCAACAAACGGGGAGCCTGAACATCCCGGGAAGCAACCCACGACCGATCTTCAGGGCCATAACCCAACCAGTCCACTAAATATTGTAGGACACCCCTATGGATACGAGAACCCAAGATAGCCCGGACCTCATAAACGTCGGGGGAAGAGACAGAGACATGAGCAGGAGGCGAAACCAAGCGGGTGGGACCAGGGCAAGGTTTAAGGAGAGAAACGTGGAAAACCGGGTGGATCCGCCAGGCGGATGGCACCGCCAGACGCAACGCCTCCGGGTTCAACACCTTAATCACACTGTAAGGACCCACAAATCGGGGCAACAACTTGCGGCAGCCAGGGATATGTAGATGACGAGTGGAAAGCCACACCCTATCCCCTATCTTGTAAACGGGCGGAACAGCCCTCTTCCTGTCAGCAGCCGCCTTCATGGAAGCCTGTGCCTCGCGTAAGTGGACCAAAGTCTGAGCGTGGACAGATACAATGTCTCGGGCACAAGCTGATGCTGCGGGGGTGCTGGAAGAGGAAAAATCAGGAATGGGAAGGGTACGTGGATGTTGACCATAGAGGGAAAAGAAAGGTGAGTGACCAGTAGATGAGTGCAGAGCATTGTTATAGGCAAACTCTGCAAGTTGTAATAAATTGAGCCATGTGTCCTGATATTGCAGCGTTAGGCAACGTAGATACTGCTCCATGGTTTGGTTGACCCTTTCAGTCTGACCATCGCTCTCCGGGTGATAAGAAGAGGAAAATCGGGCATCAATGCCTAACAGAGCTGTAAGGGCCCGCCAAAAACGGGAAGTGAACTGGGACCCACGATCAGAGACTAACACATGGGGTAATCCGAAAAGACAAAATACATGTTTGAAGAAGTGTTTGGCCAAGACTGGAGCAGAGGGAATCCCTTTGCAAGGTATAAAACGTGCAAACTTGGTATACGAGTCGACTACGACCCAAACAGTGTCAAACCCTTGAATGCGAGGAAGGTCAGTGACCAGGTCCATGGAGACCGTATGCCAAGGACGTGGAGGGATGGGGAGAGGGAGGAGAAGACCCAAGGGCCGTCCCCTGCGCGATTTGCCCTGGGCACACACCGCACAGGTATTGACGTAGTCACACACGTCACGCTTCATCGTGGGCCACCAGCACCATCGTTTAAGGAGATCCAAAGTGCGTAGTTGTCCAGGGTGGCCGTTGATGGCAGCGTCGTGGGACCAGGTCAACGCTTGGTTCCGGGTCTCACTTGTGGGTAGAAGGAGTTTACCTCCCTGAACAAAGGGCAGCCCATCCTGTATGACCGGATCCCATTCTGCCACTGATTGCGGATACTGAGAGACCCATTGGCGAATAGATGACAACAAGGAAGGAGTTGGTGTGCACAGACAAATTACATGATTCTTTCCTAACAGAGTGTCCGGAAAACAAGGAAGAGTCTCCCCCCCAGGTGAACGGGACAGAGCATCGGCTTTCCCGTGACCAACTCCGGGCCTATGTTTGACCACAAAATCATATGCGGCAAAGAAAAGATGCCACCTAACCTGCCGACTGTTTGTGCATTTCAATGAAGCAAGGTCCTGGAGATTCTTATGGTCAGTATACACAGTGGTTTGATGTTTGGCACCTAAGAGGTGATGTCTCCAGACCTGTAGTGCATCCTTAATAGCCAGCAGTTCCTTCTCTGTAACCGTATAATGTGATTCAGTAGTCGTGAATTTGCGAGAATGGAACGCTACTGGATGCAAACGGTTGGTGGTGGGGCAGATCTGGGATAATACTGCACCTAAAGCATAAGAAGAGGCGTCGGCTTCGAGAATATACGGAAGGTCGGGGTCAGGGTGTTGCAATACCGGAGCGGTGGTGAACAGGGTTTTCAATAAATCAAAAGCAGCTTGTTGAGCCGTAGACCATACATAAGAAACAGAAGGGCTAGTGAGTGCCGTGAGTGGAGCCACAACCGAAGAAAACCCTGATATGAATCTCCGATAAAAGTTTGCGAATCCCAGAAATGACTGCAACTGTTTTAGATTTGTCGGGACCGGCCACTCGTCAATCGCCCGAACCTTGGTTTGATTCATAGAGAGTCCCTTGGGCGAGATGTGGAACCCTAGGAATTCAACTAGATTGGTGTGGAACAAACATTTCTCGGGTTTGGCATAAAGAGCGTTGTTCTGTAAACGCGACAATACTTCCCTGACATGTGTTATGTGTTCATCAAGGGAGGTGGAGAACACCAATATGTCGTCTAGATAAACAACCACATAAGTATTCAGGATATCATTGAAAACATCGTCCATGAAATGTTGAAAGGTAGCCGGGGCGTTACATAATCCAAAGGGCATGACCGTATACTCGAATAGACCTTGTCGTGAGCAGAAAGCAGTTTTCCATTCATCACCGTCAAGTATGCGGATGAGATTGTAAGCCCCGCGAAGATCAAGTTTGGTGTAAATGGTAGCATGGGTGAGTTTGTCTAGTAAAGGAGTGATCAAAGGTATGGGATAACGGTTCTTTACCGTAACGGCATTTAGGTGCCTATAATCGACACAGGGACGGAGGTCCCCTTCTTTTTTCGGAACAAAGAATATAGGACTTGCAGCCGGAGAAGTCGATGGACGAATATGCCCTAACCGTAAAGCCTGCTGGATATAGTCCTGCAAGGTTTGCTCTTCTACTTGCGTCAGAGAGTAGATACGACCCTTCGGGATAGATGCACCAGGAATCAGGTCGATAGGACAATCGTAATATCGATGCGGGGGGAGACCTTCTGCAGATTTTTTGTCAAAAACCGCCAGGAAATCGTGGTAAACAGCAGGTATCCCACCCGTGACAGTCCCTACCGTGTGTGTATCATGATGATCGTTGTTGTCTCCTATAGCCATGGAATTGAGGCTACCCAGGATTCTCGCGGGACCGGAGAACTGGGGTGTTGCCAGTAGGCAATAGTGTTGACATGTTTCAGATTCGAACAAAACCTGATTTGTCCCCCAGTTGATGAGGGGATTGTGTAGTCTTAGCCAAGGAATGCCTAAAATCACTCCAAACTGAGGAGTGGCAATGAGGAAGGATACCGTTTCTTTGTGGTTTTCCTGAACAATCAACTCTAATGGGGCTGTTTGTTGCCGAATCGGACCAGATGTAAGCGAAGAACCATCCACCGCCTGGACTGGTTCGGGACAGTTCTTCGCGACCAAAGGAAGGTTCAGTGAGCGGGCCAATGCTATGTCAATGAAGCAGCCTGTGGCACCTGAGTCTATCACTATTGACACTGCGTGAGAAACTGTGGCATGTTTCAAAATGGCTTGAACTATAATGGGACGTACAGGACCGAAGGTAGGTTCAGAGGTATTCCGGATAGTACTCGCTCCCACCTTGATCTTAGGGGCGAGTCTTCTGAAAACCCGGATGTCTATTTTTTGGACGGCGGGGACACTCTTTTACAAAATGCCCAGGGAGACCGCAGTAAAAAACAGGCATTGTCCCTACGCCTGCGTTCTCGTTCGACATGTGATATGGGGCTGCGGATCCCGCCTATCTGCATGGGTTCGGGAGTGACAGTGGCAGTGGATGGCAGAGATAGCGAGGAGGGACCGTCCCCGCGCCGCTCCATTCGTCTGGCATCGAGTTGTAACGTTAGATCTACCAGATCTGCATATACAGTGGGAAGCGTAGGTACAACAGACAGGGCATCTTTCATGACCCCGGATAAACCCCGGTAATATACCACAGCCTTTTTATTTTCCGGCCAGGAAGTTTCAGCAGACAACTGGTTGAACTTAGTGATGTACTCTATGAGGGTTGATCGACCCTGCGTGAGATCCAGGAGTTCCATGTCTCGGGACTGTGCTTTGTGTCTGGTGTCAAATACTTTTGCCATCTCTTGGGTCAGATACTCAAAATCATAAAGCGCAGGGTGATTGTTTTCCAACAATGGATTGGCCCATGTGGCGGCTACCCCGGATAAATGGGAGAGAAGAAAAGCTGCCTTCGACACGGGATCGGGGAAAGCCTGAGGACGACACATGAAATGTAGTTTGCAATGATTGATGAAAGTGCGATATTTCTTTGGGTCGCCCTGGTATCTTTCGGGATCAGCCAAGGGAAAAGGGTTTTGTATCACCACCGGAGTGGCCGGGAAGGAAGGGGGTATGACAGGAGGACTGACTTCTTCAAATGCAGCTTCTGCAGGCAAGGGCTGACGTGCACTTAATACAGTGTCGAGGCGATGGTGTAATGCTGTGGTGGCTGCAGTCATGTCAGCGTGAAGTGTTGCGGTAGCGGTTGCCATATCGGCCCTGAGAGCTGTCACTGCCTGCATTAAAGCCGTCACGGGGTCCCCGGAGGAGGTATCCATTGCTGGACGACCAATAGGCTTCACAGTCTATTCTGATCCTGGTGTTCCACCTTGATGGTCGTGCAGCTATAGAATACCTCCGTCCCCAAGTATCGCTCGAGCAGATAAAGTATACTGCCCGAGCAATCTTTGAGGCCACAGGTGATGAGTGGCGTCGTCTGTTGGATACCGGGAACACCAGAAGGACCCCTGAGTGCTGTAAGGCAAAGGTTAGAATCAGATTTGCTTTGATCAATAATGGCAGTGTAAGCAATCAAGAACAACCAAAAGCTTACCCAGGGGATGGTGGAAATGGTGGGAAACCTGAATAGACAACGAGGGAAGACCAACAGCAGGCTGGAAAGTACTGCAGTTCCTCCAACTCACACCTGAAGCCAGAACGTGATAGTCAAGAGTTTGTGGTTCACAAGTTCGCCAAAACAGAAGGATAATCCAAAGCAGAAACCCAAGTTCAGACCTAGGTCAAGAGTTCCAATGATCCAGAAGAATGCGTCAAAGCCAAAGGGTGATCCAATATCAAATCCAAATAACGTTCCGTGGTCAAGATCCAGAAAAGAAGCAAGATGAACGAGGAGTAAAGCCGAACAGGTCTCTGGTTGAAACAGCTGGTTGAAACAGCTGTGAGTGTTTCTCCTCGGTTCCTTTTAAAGGAAGTCATAATCACATGACTGATCACATGACATACAGGAGCGTCACGTGAGGTTGGACGCCATCCATGATTGGTTGTCAAAGTGGACGCCGGCGTTGGCTACAGACGATCCCGTGACTAGTCACGTGATCGCTCCCGTACGCGGGAGCTAGAGCCGGCGACCACGGTGCTGTCGGGCATGGATGAGGCGCCAGGGCAGACGCCAACATGGAAATGGGCGGAAAGAGGTGGTACTGCCCCTCTGTACATCCCGCCTGCCGTGTCTTCCCCGTTGTTGTGGGTGTTGGGTATGGGAACGGATGTTGCCGGGTAAATGTCGGGAGGATGTGACAGGCTGGTAGGGACAGCAGATGACACCGCTGCCCCGGGACCCTGGGTGCTAGGGGACGTCAGCATTAGATGCATCTCCCTGACCCTGTTGGGTGGGGGCACAGCTCTCCCTGCATGTCCATGGCCACATCTGCCATGTCAGTCACGTCCACCTTGGCCACCCTTCCCACTTGTGGCCCTCCCACTCATGGCACTGATGGAATTGTGCAATGGGAGGCACAGATATCAATTGTCCTGGGCAATTTCAGTGAGGGGCAGTGAATGTGATGTTAAACGTACCAGTGTGCTCCTGCAAGTCTCAAAGTAGCCCCTAGGGTAAAATAAACGGGCCACGTAATGCACATGCCCTTGAAAACAAAAATTACATGTACGCGACCCCTCCTTAACCCAAGTGTAAAGTAAAAACCAAACGCAGTATGCTGTGGCACCCACCAACACAAAAAAATGTGTACGCAAAGGACACGTAGGGTAGTATGACCTTGAAAATGGGGGTTTCGCGAGACACGGGGGAACCCGCAGTATGCAAAATGCAGACATGACTCACCGTTAGCCTCAAAAACCAAAATAAAAATGCACGCGCTTGTGCACAGAGGCAATTCCCCCATCAAAAGAAAAAGCTTGCACTCTTGCTGTAGGGTAGAGATCGCGTGGAAACGCTAGAATATCTTACACTCTCGCTGTAGGGTAGAGATTGCGCAGAAACGCTACAATCGCAGAAGTCCACACGTCCATCTGCTATTGCTAGTACAAGCGTGTGATGGTCTCTATGCACTGATTTATCCCGATACTGTACGCAAATGCCCAATGTCCAACGTGTGTCACGTAACTTACGTGCGTAGGCCCTTTCCTGTAAATCCATGCTAACGTGCTGTTTCTGCACATGTAGAATCACTCTGTTTCCGGCTGGCCGTGAGTAACACAGAAGACCCATGCTCCTGCCTACCAGCCAATTTACCTGCCTCCAAGTGCCCCTAGCTGCATCCTATGAGCAATCTGCCGCTGTCTGCCCACTGTGTGTGCCTGTAGCCCAGGTGCCCTGCAATTCTGGTGCCTGCTGTACACCCATTACCAAAGCTCCTGTCGTTAGACCTATGACCACATCTGCTAATCCAGAAGACTCCTGACGTGCCAGACCACCGCTCCACAGCCCAGCAACAGGACCACCTTGCCCACCCTCACCTGCATCGGGGGTTGGCATGTCTGAAGCAACAGCGACACAGAGGGCTGTCAGCTTCTCAGCCTGGGAAGTTGGCATCCTGGTGGAGCAAGTCCTGGTGCATTATGATGCCCTCTTCCACAGACCATCGCAAGTCTGCAAGGAAGGACGGAAGAAGATATGGGCGGTCATCGTGGGTGCCATCAATGCAAAGGGGGTGGCATGCCGCGACTACATCCATGTCCTCAAGCGCGTGGGAGGACTTTAAAGTCAGGACCTCCAACAAGGCCCGGTGCTTCCTCAAGGCTGGCATGGACCAAGAAGGGTGCCAGGGCCGAATGACCACTGACAACAAGTGGATCCTGGAGTGGTTCTACCCGGCGCTGTACGCCCAGGTCAGGGATTTGGAACTCCGTCTGGAGTCGACTGATAAGTGTCCATGTGTACTTGTCCACCATAGTGCACGTGCATGTTGATGTATGGTTGGAGTGTGCACCTTGGCCTTATGTCTAGTATGTCTCTTGTACAGATGTCTGTGTCCATGTCCCAGGCAGTGCTGCATGTGAGTCCATTCAAGCATGTGTGACAACAACGGTGTGATGCGCAGCAGCACTTAACAATGTGCACATTGTTTGTTTCATGTGTCTGGGCTTGGCCATGTGAGAGGTGTCACACATGTGTGCTTTTGGCAACAACATGGACATGCATGGTGCATATGTGCATGTGTCTGAAGAGTATGTGTGTGACTGGCCAACACTCCAGGATGGATGTCACTTGAGCATTGGATTGTGTGATTGGCTCATGCTGCAAAATTGATCTCTAGTACCCTCGGACGTGATAGCTCCATGGCCTGCTTCATGACTGTCAGCTAATGTGTGTGAATGAGATGTGTATGTCCCATGATGCATGTGAGGTGACTGCACAGTTTTGAGGTGCTGACAGTGCTTTGTCCAAGGATGTGAATGTCTGTCAACAATGCCAGACATGATTGTGCATTTGTGTTCATTTATCTAACCAGTGTGTTGTGATGATGGTGATGATGGTTGTGACCTTTGACAGTGCCACTCGTGTACATTTGCTTTGTGCAAAACAGACATATGTTCAGTACCCTGATGTTTGTGTTCTATGTCTCCCTATCCACAGCGACAATTGAAGAAGAGGGCCGAGAAGGCACTGTGGAGCAAGGCAGCCGGGCCTCCACCAGGCGCAAAGGCAAGGCCCAGTCATGCTCCCAGGAATTGTCATCTTCGGGGAGCGAGAGAACTGATGCCACGTCTGAGGCAATGGCCACAGCTGCTGAGGTGAGGCCCATGAGGGTGAAGTCGGTCGTGGGCTCCTCTGCAGTGGGAGGGACAGGTGAGGTAGCACAGGGGCAATCCGATGCAGTGGACAGTGGGGAGACATCCAGGTTGGCGGAGGGGGAGGAGGAGGGCACATCAGCCCAGCCCACGGGACCTGGTGGGGTGATAACATGGATGTCGCTGGTGCAGTCCAGACTCAGGGACAGGAGCCAGTACAGTTCGCCGTGGAGGGTCCTGTGACGGATCCTGCCCCTGGGTCTGTGACTGCATCAGTATACTCCTGCGGGCATGCCACAGGCCAGACCCATCCTCAGGTGGCAGATGTTTCCACACAAACGGAAACACCCATACATGCGGATGTCCCCATTCTGGACAGGGTTGAACCTGTGCTAGCCGGTGTCATGAGGCAGACAGGCACCATCCGTGATGATGTGCCAGCTTTCAGTTGGGGGCTTCCACGTCATCACGATGAGGTCATCCGTCTCTTGAACTGACTAGCATATTTCCTGATCTTGCAATGGGTCTGTGGGCTAGCCACTTATGTGACCGCCTCATCATCTTTCTCCTCTGTGCGCCGGTCATCCTCCCTGCCATCTTCCGGCCCAGATACCACTAGGGCCCCCTGTGAACCTGTCCCAACCTCGGCGGCCAGTCTGGTGGAGATCACATCCCTGCCAGAGTTGGGAGTCGAAGTTGAATCAGCAGATCTGGTCACCACGCTGAGCCAGCTGGTGACAGGAGCTGTGGCAATGGAGGAAGAGCTGGCACCAAGGAGCAGAGCATGTGCTCGACGGCCCTGGGGGTTGACATGATCCTAGAGGCTGTCCTTGATGCACAGGCACTGGGCTATTTGGTGACAGCATGCTCGGAGTAGGAGGCTACAGGACTCGGGGCTTTCAACAGCAGAGGGGTTGGTGTCAGCCATCAGGCAGGTGGCAAATATGGACCTTACAACAAGGATGTCTTCCGTGTTGGAGCGTTTGGGCCAGCAGATCGGGGCAGAGCGGCAGCGGGCACGGGAGGCAAGACTCACCATGGCCAGGGCGGAGATTTCACTGCATCGGGCAGAGAGGCGGGCGGAGGTCCTCGAGGAGACTTGCAGGGAATTTGAGAGGAGCATGTTGGAGTCCCTGCAAGCCCTCGAGGGGGAAGCGGAGGCCCACCTAGGGGAAGTGGACGCAGTGTTCGATGATGCTCTGGCGGAGACTAGGAAGGAGCATGGTGAGGCGAAGGACTAGCACACTGCCTTTGGGTATATTTATTTAGGCCGAGGTTTCATTTGTTTTTCACTTTTCTTTTGAGTTTTTGGACTGTGCTCCACCTTTTTTTATATAATTTTTTTTTTAAGAAGTCATTTGTTTGAGTGTTTTTATTAGGTTTTTTTCTACACATTTGGGACAAAGGACCTATACTCATTGTACATAGTTGGATTTATTTTTGGTTCTGTTTGTGTTACCGATGACTTAATGGATTTCTTTCTATGTGCGATTTTCAATTGGATACTCATTAAGGACATGGACCTCATTTTGGATTTTGGCCTTTTGTTTATGCGGACACAAGATTCTTCTTTTTAAGAACATTGTTTTTTTTTCATGTTTTATTTGTTTATTTTATGTACATGACTATGTTTTGAATACTGGTTTTCAATATATTTCAAAACTTTGATTGAGGGTTCATTACTCTGCTTTGTGTCCGTTATGATGACCTATGTTGTTAATGTGTGTGCACACACATGCTGGCATGTGTCATGTTTGACATTCATTTGCATGGGGCATGGTCTGGTGTGCATGATCAGTGTATGGGTGTTTGGGTGTGGTTGTAGTGTGCACCATGTGTTGGGATTGTAAGGATATTTGGCGTGTTACAGCACAGAGTACAGCACTTCTGCACTGGTAGCAAACAGCACAGAGTACAGCACTACTGCACAGGTAGCAATTTTTTTTTTGCAGCACCACCACAAGGGTGCGGTGCATTGCTATATGTGTTACCAGATTAACAAGGAAAGACAGGCCATTCAGTCAAAAACGATTTTAACATATAAGATGCAAATCTATTTTTACAGTTAAAAGCACACGTGCACATTCACAAATGCACACTATTTTTCACCTGAAATGCCTATGGTGCGAGAGACACATTTGAAAATAATAACTAACATTACTTATAACTAACCTGACTAATGAAACATAATCCACTAATAAAAATGTGTCTCCACTGCAGAATTAGGCCTATTCTGAAAGTGAACTATTAAACGCACATCCATTTTTTTTTTCTCTCTGCTGCCCTGTCCACATAATTACAGGAAGCAAAAGAGCTTGAAAGAACAGGAAATCAGTTGGTTACAAAGTATTACTATAACAATGAGCCATTGTGTAGAGAAGGAGGAGATGGCATGATTGATTCTGATTGGAGCAGCGTCATAGCAAGTATCATGCTAGAGGGAGTGATCAGAGTTTTGCTGGGGGGAGTTTGAGGAGAGAGAAGGGCAGTCAAGATTTGGCAGAGCTGGGAGAAGGACCTATTTTTTCCTGGTTGGAGCATTCCTATCTGCAAAAGCTGAGAATTCCAGGCAATGACCCCGGTTTGAGAAGGAAAGGCGATCCTTTTTACTGGGGTTAATCTTCAAGGGAGCCACATTCAGAAAGAGAACAGCTGAAGAAAACTCTGAACAGATAAGTTAATTACATAAGTGTGGGAGCTGATTGTGTACGAGACGAGAATGTTCAGTCAGAGTAGGAAAGGATATTCCGGTGCCTTAATCACACGTTAATGTTGCAAATGGTGTTCTGTTCTCCGCCAGTTTTTTTTCAGTGTATTACAGACAATGCTGTTAATGTGCTGTTTTATTTATTTCTGTAAAGAGTGAGATCGTGTTTACATGCAACTTTTATAATACAGAAAAATATTTGAAAGCAGACGGGTGGTGTGTCTTCTATTTACCAATACAGTGCTGATGATGAGGGGAGATTTTTAAACAATGCAATTGTCATTTTAAGACAGATGTGTGCATGATCATATTCAGTATGGAGAGTTGAGAGTGATTGTTTGTAGCATAGCTCGTTGGAGGTACATGAGCCAACGGGAAGAGGGACTCTCTGAACATAGTTCCCTACCGTATATAAGGTAGTGGAAATTACCACAAAATTACCACATATAGCTCTCTGTCGTAAATAAGTCAGTGAGATCGCCCATGGTGGCACACTAACACTAACACTGAAAATGTGGTATTCCTAAAATGTAGGTCTGAGGTCTCTCTAGTGATTACACGAAAAATCTAAGCAAAGATAAGGGATTATGGACATTGGGGCCACAAATAAAACAAGGGAATTATGCTCACCAAAATACCACCAACCACGCATACCAACCACGCATACCAAATATGCATGTCTAGGTGCTGAAATAATGCATGTCCACTGTATTATTGTTGCACATGGCCAAATCTGAATACAAGGAGTGATTATTGCTAAGTTATTTTTCGGCGGTAATAAAATACCATCAGGCCCCAAAACTCCACAAAATACCCTACAGGATTTCATTTCACATGTGCAGCATGAATGTGTATTGGGCATCTGTGTGTTTGTGAGTGTGATATCTTTGCTATTTTGGCACCAAATTCGGTTGACACAGTGGTGCTTTGAGCTTCACAAGCATGTGAAATAAGTCATATGCTTAGGGGGTTATTGGTTCTGCTGATGTGTGCTCATTGATGCTCATGCCATGACACGACATAGCAATGTGTGCTTCTGTGACACATATCTAGGGTGCTCTGTGTTCTTCACAGTGTGATTATTTGTACATGTGGATTATTGACATTATTTTGTCACATTGCATGCTGCTCCTCACTTTGACATACACTTTTGTGATGTGAATATTGGGATATGGTTGTAGTATGCTATTGTATGTGATCAGCTCGGACACAGAGGCTTGTGGGCCACATGTATGTTTTCTTGGTTGTTTGCTGTATGTTTGCTGAGGAGGAGATTAAGGGTGGGGTCACTGCACAGCAAGCAGGTTCATGCACACACCATCATTGGAGTGAACCTGTGTCACTATGTCAACATCCATCATGCAGGTGGAGTCCAGTATGGGGGGCCTGTCTGCAGGTTTGCCATCACAGTTGATGGGTGGAGGGGAACATGAGGAGGGGCCTGCCTGCAGGCTGCATTCATAGGTGATGGGTGGGGGGGCATGAGGTGGGGCCTGTCTGCTGA
The DNA here is from genome assembly GCF_040938575.1 of Ambystoma mexicanum. Taxonomy (NCBI): domain Eukaryota; kingdom Metazoa; phylum Chordata; class Amphibia; order Caudata; family Ambystomatidae; genus Ambystoma; species Ambystoma mexicanum. The sequence goes on from NC_090941.1 coordinate 921,792,016, forward strand.
TTGCCGTCATGGGTGATAGGGGTCTCATATGGTGTGGGCTGCATGTGGGGTGTGGTCATGCATGACAGGGGTCCCATGTGGCGTAGGCTGCCTGTGGGGTGTGGTCTTGGGTGATCTCATGTGGTGCGGGCTGCCTGCAGGGTGTGGTCATGGGTGGCGAGGGTGTGGCTGTCCCATGAGGAATGGTCAGCTTCCAGTAGATTTGTGCATGTCTCATATGTGCAGGGATTCCCACGCAATTTGGCTGGGGTGCCAAAACAAACAAAACAAAACAAAAACAATGAGGTGATGGCTGGAAGGTTTAGAATGAATCTTAACCACTGGCATGGCTCTGGCCAACACTCCAGACCACCGTTCTTCGCCTGCCAAGCTATTACAGATGGGGAAAGACAATATGCAAATCAGGCTTGGCCTCACCACAAAAGGGGCAGTCCAGCCTGAACTGCTAGGCCACATCCCTTCTGCACGAGACCCCAAGCATCCCCAAACATCTTTCGCCATTGTTGGGCTCATCAGTGAGGAGTAGCTTTGGTCTCTATGCCCAGCAGGCACAGGACCCACGTCTGGGCATACCCGTCCCACTCGGGGTGACAAAGCAAAAACAAAGAGGTGATGGCTGGAAGGTTTAGAATGAATCTTAACCACTGGCATGGCTCTGGGCAACCCTCCAGACCACCGTTCTTCGCCTGTCAAGCTATTACAGAAGGGGAAAGACCATATGCAAATCAGGCTTGGCCCCACCCCAAAAGGGGCAGTCCAGCCTGAATTGCTAGGCCACAACCCTGCTGCACGAGACCACAAGCATCCCCAAACATGTTTCGCCCTTGTTGGGGCTCATCAGTGAGGAGTAGCTTGGGTCTCTAGGCCCAGCAGGCACGGGACCCACGTCTGGGAATACCCGTCCCACTAGGGGTGACAAAGCAAAAACAGTAGCTTGGGGCTCTAGGCCCAGAAGGCACGGGACCCATGTCTGGGCATACCCGTCCCACTCGGGGTGACAAAGCAAAAACAAAGAGGTGATGTCTGGAAGGTTTAGAATGAATCTTAACCACTGGCATGGATCTGGGCAACCCTCCAGACCGCCGTTCTTCGCCTGCCAAGCTATTACACAAAGGTAAGGACCATATGCAAATCATGCTTGCCCCCACCCCAAAAGGGGCAGTCCAGCCCGAACTGCTAGGCCATACCCCTTCTGCACGAGCCACAAGCATCCCCAAACATGTTTCGCCCTTGTTGGGGCTCATCAGTGAGGAGTAGCTTGGGTCTCTAGGCCCAGCAGGCACGGGACCCACGTCTGGGCATACCCGTCCCACTCAGGGTGACAAAGCAAAAACAAAGAGGTGATGGCTGGAAGGTTTAGAATGAATCTTAACCACTGACATGGCTCTGGGCAACCCTCCAGACCACCGTTCTTCGCCTGCCAAGCTATTACAGAAGGGGAAAGACCATATGCAAATCAGACTTGGCCCCACCCCAAAAGGGGCAGTCCAGCCTGAACTGCTAGGCCACAAACCTTCTGCACGAGACCACAAGCATCCCCAAACATGTTTCGCCCTTGTTGGGGCTCATCAGTGAGGAGTAGCTTGGGTCTCTATGCCCAGCATGCACGGGACCCACGTTTGGGCATACCCGTCCTGCTCGGGGTGACAATGCAAAAACAAAGAGGTGATGGCTGGAAGGTTTAGAATGAATCTTAACCACTGGCATGGCTCTGGGCAACCCTCCAGACCACCGTTCTTCGCCTGCCAAGCTATTACAGAAGGGGAAAGACAATATGCAAATCAGGCTTGGCCCCAACCCAAAAGGGGCAGTCCAGCCTGAACTGCTAGGCCACATCCCTTCTGCACGAGACCACAAGCATCCCCAAACATGTTTCGCCCTTGTTGGGGCTCATCAGTGGGGAGTAGCTTGTGTCTCTAGGCCCAGCAGGCACGGGACCCACGTCTGTGCATACCCCTCCCACTCGGGGTGACAAAGCAAAAACAAAGAGGTGATGGCTGGAAGGTTTAGAATGAATCTTTACCACTGGCATGGCTCTGGGCAACCCTCCAGAACACCGTTCTTCGCCTGCCAAGCTATTACAGAAGGGGAAAGACAATATGCAAATCAGGCTTGTCCCCACCCCAAAAGGGGCAGTCCAGCCTGCACTGCTAGGCCACATCCCTTCTGCACGAGACCACAAGCACCCCCAAACATGTTTCGCCCTTGTTGGGGCTCATCAGTGGGGAGTAGCTTGTGTCTCTAGGCCCAGCAGGCACAGGACACACATCTGGGCATACCCGTCCCACTCGGGGTGACAAAACAAAAACAAAGAGGCGATGGCTGGAAGGTTTTGAATGAATCTTAACCACTTGCATGGCTCTGGGCAACCCTCCAGACAACCGTACTTCCCCTGCCAAGCTATAAGAGAAGGGGAAAGACCATATGCAAATCAGGCTTGGCCCCTCCCTAAAAGGGGCAGTCCAGCCTGAACTGCTAGGCCACATCCCTTCTGCACGAGACCCCAAGCATCCCCAAACATCTTTCGCCATTGTTGGGCTCATCAGTGAGGAGTAGCTTGGGTCTCTATGCCCAGCAGGCACAGGACCCATGTCTGGGCATACCCGTCCCACTCGGGTTGACAAAGCAAAAACAAAGAGGTGATGGCTGGAAGGTTTAGAATGAATCTTAACCACTGGCATGGCTCTGGGCAACCCTCCAGACCACCGTTCTTCGCCTGCCAAGCTATTACAGAAGGGGAAAGACCATATGCAAATCAGGCTTGGCCCCATCCCAAAAGGGGCAGTCCAGCCTGAACTGCTAGGCCACATCCCTGCTGCACGAGACCACAAGCATCCCCAAACATGTTTCACCCTTGTTGGGGCTCATCAGTGAGGAGTAGCTTGGGTCTCTAGGCCCAGCAGGCACGGGACCCACGTCTGGGAATACCCGTCCCACTAGGGGTGACAAAGCAAAAACTGTAGCTTGGAGCTCTAGGCCCAGCAGGCACGGAACCCATGTCTGGGCATACCCGTCCCACTCGGGGTGACAAAGCAAAAACAAAGAGGTGATGTCTGGAAGGTTTAGAATGAGTCTTAACCACTGGCATGGCTCTGGGCAACCCTCCAGACCGCGGTTCTTCGCCTGCCAAGCTATTACAGAAAGGGAAAGACCATATGCAAATCATGCTTGCCCCCACCCCTAAAGGGGCAGTCCAGCCCGAACTGCTAGGCCATATCCCTTCTGCACGAGCCACAAGCATTACCAAACATGTTTCGCCCTTGTTGGGGCTCATCAGTGAGGAGTAGCTTGGGTCTCTAGGCCCAGCAGGCACGGGACCCACATTTGGGCATACCCGTCCCACTCGGGGTGACAAAGCAAAAACAAAGAGGTGATGGCTGGAAGGTTTAGAATTAATCTTAACCTCTGGCAGCGCTCTGGGCAACCCTCCAGACCACCGTTCTTCGCCTGCCAAGCTATTACAGAAGGGGAAATACCATATGCAAATCAGGCTTGGCCCCAACCCAAAAGGGGCAGTCCAGCCTGAACTGCTAGGCCACATCCCTTCTGCACGAGACCACAAGCATCCCCAAACATGTTTCGCCCTTGTTGGGAATCATCAGTGGGGAGTAGCTTGTGTCTCTTGGCCCAGCAGGCACGGGACCCACGTCTGGGCATACCCCTCCCACTCCGGGTGACAAAGCAAAAACAAAAAGGTGATGGCTGGAAGGTTTAGAATGAATCTTTACCACTGGCATGGCTCTGGGCAACCCTCCAGACCACCGTTCTTCGCCTGCCAAGCTATTACAGGAGGGGAAAGACAATATGCAAATCAGGTTTGGCCCCACCCCAAAAAGGGGAAGTCCAGCCTGAACTGCTAGGCCACATCCCTTCTGCACGTGACCACAAGCATCCCCAAACATGTTTCGCCCTTGTTGGGGCTCATCAGTGAGGAGTAGCTTGGGTCTCTATGCCCAGCAGGCACAGGACACACATCTGGGCATACACGTCCCACTCGGGGTGACAAAGCAAAAACAAAGAGGTGATGGCTGGAAGGTTTTGAATGAATCTTAACCACTGGCATGGCTCTGGGAAACCCTCCAGACCACCGTTCTTCACCTGCCAAGCTATTACAGAAGGGGAAAGACCATATGCAAATCAGGCTTGGCCCCACCCCAAAAGGGGCAGTCCAGCCCAAACTGTTAGGCCACATCCCATCTGCACAAGACCACAAGCATCCCCAAACATGTTTCGCCCTTGTTGGGGCTCATCATTGAGGAGTAGCTTGGTCTCAGGGCCCAGCAGGCACGGGACACACGTCTGGGCATATCCGTCCCACTCGGGGTGACAAAGCAGAAACAAAGAGGTGATGGCTGTAAGGTTTAGAATGAATATTAACCACTGGCATGGCTCTGGGCAACCCTCCAGACCACCGTTCTTCGCCTGTCAAGCTATTACAGAAGGGGAAAGACCATATGCAAATCAGGCTTGGCCCCACCCCAAAAGGGGCAGTCCAGCCTGAACTGCTAGGCCACAACCCTGCTGCACGAGACCACAAGCATCCCCAAACATGTTTCGCCCTTGTTGGGGCTCATCAGTGAGGAGTAGCTTGGGTCTCTAGGCCCAGCAGGCACGGGACCCACGTCTGGGAATGCCTGTCCCACTAGGGGTGACAAAGCAAAAACAGTAGCTTGGGGCTCTAGGCCCAGCAGGCACGGGACCCATGTCTGGGCATACCCGTCCCACTCGGGGTGACAAAGCAAAAACAGAGGTGATGTCTGGAAGGTTTAGAATGAATCTTAACCACTGGCATGGATATGGGCAACCCTCCAGACCGCCATTCTTCGCCTGCCAAGCTATTACACACAGGTAAGGACCATATGCAAATCATGCTTGCCCCCACCCCAAAAGGGGCAGTCTAGCCCGAACTGCTAGGCCATATCCCTTCTGCACGAGCCACAAGCATCCCCAAAAATGTTTCGCCCTTGTTGGGGCTCATCAGTGAGGAGTAGCTTGGGTCTCTAGGCCCAGCAGGCACGGGACCCACGTCTGGGCATACCCGTCCCACTCGGGGTGACAAAGCAAAAACAAAGAGGTGATGGCTGGAAGGTTTAGAATGAATCTTAACCACTGACATGGCTCTGGGCAACCCTCCAGACCACCGTTCTTCGCCTGCCAAGCTATTACAGAAGGGGAAAGACCATATGCAAATCAGACTTGGCCCCACCCCAAAAGGGGCAGTCCAGCCCAAACTGCTAGGCCACATCCCTTCTGCACAAGACCACAAGCATCCCCAAACATGTTTCGCCCTTGTTGGGGCTCATCAGTGAGGAGTAGCATGGGTCTCTAGGCCCAGCAGGCACGGGACCCACGTCTGGGCATACCCCTCCCATTCCGGGTGACAAAGCAAAAACAAAGAGGTGATGGCTGGAAGGTTTAGAATGAATCTTTACCACTGGCATGGCTCTGGGCAATGCTCCAGACCACCGTTCTTCGCCTGCCAAGCTATTACAGAAGGGGAAAGACAATATCCAAATCAGGCTTGGCCCCACCCCAAAAGGGGCAGTCCAGCCTGAACTGCTAGGCCACATCCCTTCTGCACGAGACCACAAGCATCCCCAAACATGTTTCGCCCTTGTTGGGGCTCATCAGTGAGGAGTAGCTTGGGTCTCTATGCCCAGCAGGCACAGGACCCACGTCTGGGCATACCCGTCCTGCTCGGGGTGACAATGCAAAAACAAAGAGGTGATGGCTGGAAGGTTTAGAATGAATCTTAACCACTGGCATGGCTCTGGGAAACCCTCCAGACCACCGTTCTTCACCTGCCAAGCTATTACAGAAGGGGAAAGACCATATGCAAATCAGGCTTGGCCCCAACCCAAAAGGGGCAGTCCAGCCTGAACTGCTAGGCCACATCCCTTCTGCACGAGACCACAAGCATCCCCAAACACGTTTCGCCCTTGTTGGGGCTCATCAGTGGGGAGTAGCTTGTGTCTCTAGGCCCAGCAGGCACGGAACCCACGTCTGGGTATACCCCTCCCACTCGGGGTGACAAAGCAAAAACAAAGAGGTGATGGCTGGAAGGTTTAGAATGAATCTTTACCACTGGCATGGCTCTGGGCAACCCTCCAGAACACCGTTCTTCGCCTGCCAAGCTATTACAGAAGGGGAAAGACAATATGCAAATCAGGCTTGTCCCCACCCCAAAAGGGGCAGTCCAGCCTGCACTCCTAGGCCACATCCCTTCTGCACGAGACCACAAGCATCCCCAAACATGTTTCGCCCTTGTTGGGGCTCATCAGTGGGGAGTAGCTTGTGTCTCTAAGCCCAGCAGGCACAGGACACACATCTGGGCATACCCGTCCCACTCGGGGTGACAAAGCAAAAACAAAGAGGTGATGGCTGGAAGGTTTTGAATGAATCTTAACCACTGGCATGGCTCTGGGCAACCCTCCAGACAACCGTACTTCGCCTGCCAAGCTATAAGAGAAGGGGAAAGACCATATGCAAATCAGGCTTGGCCCCACCCTAAAAGGGGCAGTCCAGCCTGAACTGCTAGGCCACATCCCTTCTGCACGAGACCCCAAGCATCCCCAAACATCTTTCGCCATTGTTGGGCTCATCAGTGAGGAGTAGCTTGGGTCTCTATGCTCAGCAGGCACAGGACCCATGTCTGGGCATACCCGCCCCACTCGGGGTGACAAAGCAAAAACAAAGAGGTGATGGCTGGAAAGTTTAGAATGAATCTTAACCACTGGCATGGCTCTGGGCAACCCTCCAGACCACCGTTCTTCGCCTGCCAAGGTATTACAGAAGGGGAAAGACCATATGCAAATCAGGCTTGGCCCCATCCCAAAAGGGGCAGTCCAGCCTGAACTGCTAGGCCACATCCCTGCTGCACGAGACCACAAGCATCCTCAAACATGTTTCGCCCTTGTTGGGGCTCATCAGTGATTAGTAGCTTGGGTCTCTAGGCCCAGCAGGCACGGGACCCACGTCTGGGAATACCTGTCCCACTAGGGGTGACAAAGCAAAAACAGTAGCTTGGGGCTCTAGGCCAAGCAGGCACGGAACCCATGTCTGGGCATACCCGTCCCACTCGGGGTGACAAAGCAAAAACAAAGAGGTGATGTCTGGAAGGTTTAGAATGAATCTTAACCACTGGCATGGCTCTGGGCAACCCTCCAGACCGCCGTTCTTCGCCTGCCAAGCTATTACAGAAAGGGAAAGACCATATGCAAATCAGGCTTGGCCCCAACCCAAAAGGGGCAGTCCAGCCTGAACTGCTAGGCCACATCCCTTCTGCACGAGACCACAAGCATCCCCAAACATGTTTCGCCCTTGTTGGGAATCATCAGTGGGGAGTAGCTTGTGTCTCTTGGCCCAGCAGGCACGCGACCCACGTCTGGGCATACCCCTCCCACTCCGGGTGACAAAGCAAAAACAAAGAGGTGATGGCTGGAAGGTTTAGAATGAATCTTTACCACTGGCATGGCTCTGGGCAACCCTCCAGACCACCGTTCTTCGCCTGCCAAGCTATTACAGAAGGGGAAAGACAATATGCAAATCAGGCTTGGCCCCACCCCAAAAAGGGGAAGTCCAGCCTGAACTGCTAGGCCACATCCCTTCTGCACGAGACCACAAGCATCCCCAAACATGTTTCGCCCTTGTTGGGGCTCATCAGTGAGGAGTAGCTTGGGTCTCTAGGCCCAGCAGGCACGGGACCCACGTCTGGGCATACCCGTCCCACTCGGGGTGACAAAGCAAAAACAAAGAGGTGATGGCTGGAAGGTTTAGAATGAATCTTAACCACTGACATGGCTCTGGGCAACCCTCCAGACCACCGTTCTTCGCCTGCCAAGCTATTACAGAAGGGGAAAGACCATATGCAAATCAGACTTGGCCCCACCCCAAAAGGGGCAGTCCAGCCCAAACTGCTAGGCCACATCCCTTATGCACAAGACCACAAGCATCCCCAAACATGTTTCGCCCTTGTTGGGGCTCATCAGTGAGGAGTAGCATGGGTCTCTAGGCCCAGCAGGCACGGGACCCACGTCTGGGCATACCCCTCCCACTCCGGGTGACAAAGCAAAAACAAAGAGGTGATGGCTGGAAGGTTTAGAATGAATCTTTACCACTGGCATGGCTCTGGGCAACCCTCCAGACCACCGTTCTTCGCCTGCCAAGCTATTACAGAAGGGGAAAGACAATATCCAAATCAGGCTTGGCCCCACCCCAAAAGGGGCAGTCCAGCCTGAACTGCTAGGCCACATCCCTTCTGCACGAGACCACAAGCATCCCCAAACATGTTTCGCCCTTGTTGGCGCTCATCAGTGAGGAGTAGCTTGGGTCTCTAGGCCCAGCAGGCACGGGACCCACGTCTGGGAATACCCGTCCCACTAGGGGTGACAAAGCAAAAACTGTAGCTTGGAGCTCTAGGCCCAGCAGGCACGGAACCCATGTCTGGGCATACCCGTCCCACTCGGGGTGACAAAGCAAAAACAAAGAGGTGATGTCTGGAAGGTTTAGAATGAGTCTTAACCACTGGCATGGCTCTGGGCAACCCTCCAGACCGCGGTTCTTCGCCTGCCAAGCTATTCCAGAAAGGGAAAGACCATATGCAAATCATGCTTGCCCCCACCCCTAAAGGGGCAGTCCAGCCCGAACTGCTAGGCCATATCCCTTCTGCACGAGCCACAAGCATTACCAAACATGTTTCGCCCTTGTTGGGGCTCATCAGTGAGGAGTAGCTTGGGTCTCTAGGCCCAGCAGGCACGGGACCCACATTTGGGCATACCCGTCCCACTCGGGGTGACAAAGCAAAAACAAAGAGGTGATGGCTGGAAGGTTTAGAATTAATCTTAACCTCTGGCAGCGCTCTGGGCAACCCTCCAGACCACCGTTCTTCGCCTGCCAAGCTATTACAGAAGGGGAAATACCATATGCAAATCAGGCTTGGCCCCAACCCAAAAGGGGCAGTCCAGCCTGAACTGCTAGGCCACATCCCTTCTGCACGAGACCACAAGCATCCCCAAACATGTTTCGCCCTTGTTGGGAATCATCAGTGGGGAGTAGCTTGTGTCTCTTGGCCCAGCAGGCACGGGACCCACGTCTGGGCATACCCCTCCCACTCCGGGTGACAAAGCAAAAACAAAAAGGTGATGGCTGGAAGGTTTAGAATGAATCTTTACCACTGGCATGGCTCTGGGCAACCCTCCAGACCACCGTTCTTCGCCTGCCAAGCTATTACAGGAGGGGAAAGACAATATGCAAATCAGGTTTGGCCCCACCCCAAAAAGGGGAAGTCCAGCCTGAACTGCTAGGCCACATCCCTTCTGCACGTGACCACAAGCATCCCCAAACATGTTTCGCCCTTGTTGGGGCTCATCAGTGAGGAGTAGCTTGGGTCTCTATGCCCAGCAGGCACAGGACACACATCTGGGCATACACGTCCCACTCGGGGTGACAAAGCAAAAACAAAGAGGTGATGGCTGGAAGGTTTTGAATGAATCTTAACCACTGGCATGGCTCTGGGAAACCCTCCAGACCACCGTTCTTCACCTGCCAAGCTATTACAGAAGGGGAAAGACCATATGCAAATCAGGCTTGGCCCCACCCCAAAAGGGGCAGTCCAGCCCAAACTGTTAGGCCACATCCCATCTGCACAAGACCACAAGCATCCCCAAACATGTTTCGCCCTTGTTGGGGCTCATCATTGAGGAGTAGCTTGGTCTCAGGGCCCAGCAGGCACGGGACACACGTCTGGGCATATCCGTCCCACTCGGGGTGACAAAGCAGAAACAAAGAGGTGATGGCTGTAAGGTTTAGAATGAATCTTAACCACTGGCATGGCTCTGGGCAACCCTCCAGACCACCGTTCTTCGCCTGTCAAGCTATTACAGAAGGGGAAAGACCATATGCAAATCAGGCTTGGCCCCACCCCAAAAGGGGCAGTCCAGCCTGAACTGCTAGGCCACAACCCTGCTGCACGAGACCACAAGCATCCCCAAACATGTTTCGCCCTTGTTGGGGCTCATCAGTGAGGAGTAGCTTGGGTCTCTAGGCCCAGCAGGCACGGGACCCACGTCTGGGAATGCCTGTCCCACTAGGGGTGACAAAGCAAAAACAGTAGCTTGGGGCTCTAGGCCCAGCAGGCACGGGACCCATGTCTGGGCATACCCGTCCCACTCGGGGTGACAAAGCAAAAACAGAGGTGATGTCTGGAAGGTTTAGAATGAATCTTAACCACTGGCATGGATATGGGCAACCCTCCAGACCGCCATTCTTCGCCTGCCAAGCTATTACACACAGGTAAGGACCATATGCAAATCATGCTTGCCCCCACCCCAAAAGGGGCAGTCTAGCCCGAACTGCTAGGCCATATCCCTTCTGCACGAGCCACAAGCATCCCCAAAAATGTTTCGCCCTTGTTGGGGCTCATCAGTGAGGAGTAGCTTGGGTCTCTAGGCCCAGCAGGCACGGGACCCACGTCTGGGCATACCCGTCCCACTCGGGGTGACAAAGCAAAAACAAAGAGGTGATGGCTGGAAGGTTTAGAATGAATCTTAACCACTGACATGGCTCTGGGCAACCCTCCAGACCACCGTTCTTCGCCTGCCAAGCTATTACAGAAGGGGAAAGACCATATGCAAATCAGACTTGGCCCCACCCCAAAAGGGGCAGTCCAGCCCAAACTCCTAGGCCACATCCCTTCTGCACAAGACCACAAGCATCCCCAAACATGTTTCGCCCTTGTTGGGGCTCATCAGTGAGGAGTAGCATGGGTCTCTAGGCCCAGCAGGCACGGGACCCACGTCTGGGCATACCCCTCCCATTCCGGGTGACAAAGCAAAAACAAAGAGGTGATGGCTGGAAGGTTTAGAATGAATCTTTACCACTGGCATGGCTCTGGGAAACCCTCCAGACCACCGTTCTTCACCTGCCAAGCTATTACAGAAGGGGAAAGACCATATGCAAATCAGGCTTGGCCCCAACCCAAAAGGGGCAGTCCAGCCTGAACTGCTAGGCCACATCCCTTCTGCACGAGACCACAAGCATCCCCAAACACGTTTCGCCCTTGTTGGGGCTCATCAGTGGGGAGTAGCTTGTGTCTCTAGGCCCAGCAGGCACGGAACCCACGTCTGGGTATACCCCTCCCACTCGGGGTGACAAAGCAAAAACAAAGAGGTGATGGCTGGAAGGTTTAGAATGAATCTTTACCACTGGCATGGCTCTGGGCAACCCTCCAGAACACCGTTCTTCGCCTGCCAAGCTATTACAGAAGGGGAAAGACAATATGCAAATCAGGCTTGTCCCCACCCCAAAAGGGGCAGTCCAGCCTGCACTCCTAGGCCACATCCCTTCTGCACGAGACCACAAGCATCCCCAAACATGTTTCGCCCTTGTTGGGGCTCATCAGTGGGGAGTAGCTTGTGTCTCTAAGCCCAGCAGGCACAGGACACACATCTGGGCATACCCGTCCCACTCGGGGTGACAAAGCAAAAACAAAGGGGTGATGGCTGGAAAGTTTAGAATGAATCTTAACCACTGGCATGGCTCTGGGCAACCCTCCAGACCACCGTTCTTCGCCTGCCAAGGTATTACAGAAGGGGAAAGACCATATGCAAATCAGGCTTGGCCCCATCCCAAAAGGGGCAGTCCAGCCTGAACTGCTAGGCCACATCCCTGCTGCACGAGACCACAAGCATCCTCAAACATGTTTCGCCCTTGTTGGGGCTCATCAGTGATTAGTAGCTTGGGTCTCTAGGCCCAGCAGGCACGGGACCCACGTCTGGGAATACCTGTCCCACTAGGGGTGACAAAGCAAAAACAGTAGCTTGGGGCTCTAGGCCAAGCAGGCACGGAACCCATGTCTGGGCATACCCGTCCCACTCGGGGTGACAAAGCAAAAACAAAGAGGTGATGTCTGGAAGGTTTAGAATGAATCTTAACCACTGGCATGGCTCTGGGCAACCCTCCAGACCGCCGTTCTTCGCCTGCCAAGCTATTACAGAAAGGGAAAGACCATATGCAAATCAGGCTTGGCCCCAACCCAAAAGGGGCAGTCCAGCCTGAACTGCTAGGCCACATCCCTTCTGCACGAGACCACAAGCATCCCCAAACATGTTTCGCCCTTGTTGGGAATCATCAGTGGGGAGTAGCTTGTGTCTCTTGGCCCAGCAGGCACGCGACCCACGTCTGGGCATACCCCTCCCACTCCGGGTGACAAAGCAAAAACAAAGAGGTGATGGCTGGAAGGTTTAGAATGAATCTTTACCACTGGCATGGCTCTGGGCAACCCTCCAGACCACCGTTCTTCGCCTGCCAAGCTATTACAGAAGGGGAAAGACAATATGCAAATCAGGCTTGGCCCCACCCCAAAAAGGGGAAGTCCAGCCTGAACTGCTAGGCCACATCCCTTCTGCACGAGACCACAAGCATCCCCAAACATGTTTCGCCCTTGTTGGGGCTCATCAGTGAGGAGTAGCTTGGGTCTCTAGGCCCAGCAGGCACGGGACCCACGTCTGGGCATACCCGTCCCACTCGGGGTGACAAAGCCAGAACAAAGAGGTGATGGCTGGAAGGTTTAGAATGAATCTTAACCACTGACATGGCTCTGGGCAACCCTCCAGACCACCGTTCTTCGCCTGCCAAGCTATTACAGAAGGGGAAAGACCATATGCAAATCAGACTTCGCCCCACCCCAAAAGGGGCAGTGCAGCCCAAACTGCTAGGCCACATCCCTTCTGCACAAGACCACAAGCATCCCCAAACATGTTTCGCCCTTGTTGGGGCTCATCAGTGAGGAGTAGCATGGGTCTCTAGGCCCAGCAGGCACGGGACCCACGTCTGGGCATACCCCTCCCACTCCGGGTGACAAAGCAAAAACAAAGAGGTGATGGCTGGAAGGTTTAGAATGAATCTTTACCACTGGCATGGCTCTGGGCAACCCTCCAGACCACCGTTCTTCGCCTGCCAAGCTATTACAGAAGGGGAAAGACAATATCCAAATCAGGCTTGGCCCCACCCCAAAAGGGGCAGTCCAGCCTGAACTGCTAGGCCACATCCCTTCTGCACGAGACCACAAGCATCCCCAAACATGTTTCGCCCTTGTTGGCGCTCATCAGTGAGGAGTAGCTTGGGTCTCTATGCCCAGCAGGCACGGGACCCACGTCTGGGCATACCCGTCCTGCTCGGGGTGACAATGCAATAACAAAGAGGTGAAGGCTGGAAGGTTTAGAATGAATCTTAACCACTGGCATGGCTCTGGGAAACCCTCCAGACCACCGTTCTTCACCTGCCAAGCTATTACAGAAGGGGAAAGACCATATGCAAATCAGGCTTGGCCCCAACCCAAAAGGGGCAGTCCAGCCTGAACTGCTAGGCCACATCCCTTCTGCACGAGACCACAAGCATCCCCAAACACGTTTCGCCCTTGTTGGGGCTCATCAGTGGGGAGTAGCTTGTGTCTCTAGGCCCAGCAGGCACGGAACCCACGTCTGGGCATACCCCTCCCACTCGGGGTGACAAAGCAAAAACAAAGAGGTGATGGCTGGAAGGTTTAGAATGAATCTTTACCACTGGCATGGCTCTGGGCAACCCTCCAGAACACCGTTCTTCGCCTGCCAAGCTATTACAGAAGGGGAAAGACAATATGCAAATCAGGCTTGTCCCCACCCCAAAAGGGGCAGTCCAGCCTGCACTCCTAGGCCACATCCCTTCTGCACGAGACCACAAGCATCCCCAAACATGTTTCGCCCTTGTTGGGGCTCATCAGTGGGGAGTAGCTTGTGTCTCTAGGCCCAGCAGGCACAGGACACACATCTGGGCATACCCGTCCCACTCGGGGTGACAAAGCAAAAACAAAGAGGTGATGGCTGGAAGGTTTTGAATGAATCTTAACCACTGGCATTGCTCTGGGCAACCCTCCAGACAACCGCACTTCGCCTGCCAAGCTATAAGAGAAGGGGAAAGACCATATGCAAATCAGGCTTGGCCCCACCCTAAAAGGGGCAGTCCAGCCTGAACTGCTAGGCCACATCCCTTCTGCACGAGACCCCAAGCATCCCCTAACATCTTTCGCCATTGTTGGGCTCATCAGTGAGGAGTAGCTTGGGTCTCTATGCCCAGCAGGCACAGGACCCATGTCTGGGCATACCCGCCCCACTCGGGGTGACAAAGCAAAAACAAAGAGGTGATGGCTGGAAAGTTTAGAATGAATCTTAACCACTGGCATGGCTCTGGGCAACCCTCCAGACCACCGTTCTTCGCCTGCCAAGCTATTACAGAAGGGGAAAGACCATATGCAAATCAGGCTTGGCCCCATCCCAAAAGGGGCAGTCCAGCCTGAACTGCTAGGCCACATCCCTGCTGCACGAGACCACAAGCATCCTCAAACATGTTTCGCCCTTGTTGGGGCTCATCAGTGATTAGTAGCTTGGGTCTCTAGGCCCAGCAGGCACGGGACCCACGTCTGGGAATACCTGTCCCACTTGGGGTGACAAAGCAAAAACAGTAGCTTGGGGCTCTAGGCCCAACAGGCACGGAACCCATGTCTGGGCATACCCGTCCCACTCGGGGTGACAAAGCAAAAACAAAGAGGTGATGTCTGGAAGGTTTAGAATGAATCTTAACCACTGGCATGGCTCTGGGCAACCCTCCAGACCGCCGTTCTTCGCCTGCCAAGCTATTACAGAAAGGGAAAGACCATATGCAAATCAGGCTTGGCCCCAACCCAAAAGGGGCAGTCCAGCCTGAACTGCTAGGCCACATCCCTTCTGCACGAGACCACAAGCATCCCCAAACATGTTTCGCCCTTGTTGGGAATCATCAGTGGGGAGTAGCTTGTGTCTCTTGGCCCAGCAGGCACGCGACCCACGTCTGGGCATACCCCTCCCAATCCGGGTGACAAAGCAAAAACAAAGAGGTGATGGCTGGAAGGTTTAGAATGAATCTTTACCACTGGCATGGCTCTGGGCAACCCTCCAGACCACAGTTCTTCGCCTGCCAACCTATTACAGAAGGGGAAAGACAATATGCAAATCAGGCTTGGCCCCACCCCAAAAAGGGGAAGTCCAGCCTGAACTGCTAGGCCACATCCCTTCTGCACGAGACCACAAGCATCCCCAAACATGTTTCGCCCTTGTTGGGGCTCATCAGTGAGGAGTAGCTTGGGTCTCTATGCCCAGCAGGCACAGGACACACATCTGGGCATACACGTCCCACTCGGGGTGACAAAGCAAAAACAAAGAGGTGATGGCTGGAAGGTTTTGAATGAATCTTAACCACTGGCATGGCTCTGGGAAACCCTCCAGACCACAGTTCTTCACCTGCCAAGCTATTACAGAAGGGGAAAGACCATATGCAAATCAGGCTTGGCCCCACCCCAAAAGGGGCAGTCCAGCCCGAACTGTTAGGCCACATCCCTTCTGCACAAGACCACAAGCATCCCCAAACATGTTTCGCCCTTGTTGGGGCTCATCATTGAGGAGTAGCTTGGTCTCAGGGCCCAGCAGGCACGGGACCCACGTCTGGGCATATCCGTCCCACTCGGGGTGACAAAGCAAAAACAAAGAGGTGATGGCTGGAAGGTTTAGAATGAATCTTAACCACTGGCATGGCTCTGGGCAACCCTCCAGACCACCGTACTTCGCCTGCCCAGCTATTACAGAAGGGGAAAGACCATATGCAAATCAGGCTTGGCCCCACCCCAAAAGGGGCAGTCCAGCCTGAACTGCTAGGGCACATCCCTTCTGCACGAGACCCCAAGCATCCCCAAACATCTTTCGCCATTGTTGGGGCACATCAGTGAGGAGTAGCTTGGGTCTCTATGCCCAGCAGGCACAAGACCGACGTCTGGGCATACCCGTCCCACTCGGGGTGACAAAGCAAAAACAAAGAGGTGATGGCTGGAAGGTTTAGAATGAATCTTAACCACTGGCATGGCTCTGGGCAACCCTCCAGACCACCGTTCTTCGCCTGCCAAGCTATTACAGAAGGGGAAAGACCATATGCAAATCAGCCTTGGCCCCACCCCAAAAGTGGCAGTCCAGCCTGAACTGCTAGGCCACATCCCTTCTGCATGAGACCACAAGCATCCCCAAACATGTTTCGCCCTTGTTGGGGCTCATCAGTGGGGAGTAGCTTGGGTCTCTAGCCCCAGCAGGCACGGGACCCACGTCTGGGAATACCCGTCCCACTAGGGGTGACAAAGCAAAAACAGTAGCTTGGGGCTCTAGGCCCAGCAGGCACGGGACCCATGTCTGGGCATACCCGTCCCACTCGGGGTGACAAAGCAAAAACAAAGAGGTGATGGCTGGAAGGTTTATAATGAATCTTAACCACTGATATGGCTCTGGGCAACCCTCCAGACCGCCGTTCTTCACCTGCCAAGCTATTACAGAAGGGGAAAGACCATATGCAAATCAGACTTGGCCCCACCCCAAAAGGGGCAGTCCAGCCCGAACTGCTAGGCCACATCCCTTCTGCATGAGACCACAAGCATCCCCAAACATGTTTCGCCCTTGTTGGGGCTCATCAGTGGGGAGTAGCTTGGGTCTCTAGCCCCAGCAGGCACGGGACCCACGTCTGGGAATACCCGTCCCACTAGGGGTGACAAAGCAAAAACAGTAGCTTGGGGCTCTAGGCCCAGCAGGCACGGGACCCATGTCTGGGCATACCCGTCCCACTCGGGGTGACAAAGCAAAAACAAAGAGGTGATGGCTGGAAGGTTTATAATGAATCTTAACCACTGATATGGCTCTGGGCAACCCTCCAGACCGCCGTTCTTCACCTGCCAAGCTATTACAGAAGGGGAAAGACCATATGCAAATCAGACTTGGCCCCACCCCAAAAGGGGCAGTCCAGCCCGAACTGCTAGGCCACATCCCTTCTGCACGAGACCACAAGTATCCCCAAACATGTTTTGCCCTTGTTGGGGCTCATCAGTGAGGAGTAGATTGGGTCTCTAGGCCCAGCAGGCATGGGACCCACGTCTGGGCATACCCGTCCCACTCGAGGTGACAAA
This sequence comes from Ambystoma mexicanum, assembly GCF_040938575.1. Lineage (NCBI taxonomy): Eukaryota > Metazoa > Chordata > Amphibia > Caudata > Ambystomatidae > Ambystoma > Ambystoma mexicanum. The sequence goes on from NC_090941.1 coordinate 921,809,021, forward strand.
GCAAAAACAAAGAGGTGATGGCTGGAAGGTTTAGAATGAATCTTAACCACTGGCATGGCTCTGGGCAACCCTCTAGACCACCGTTCTTCGCCTGCCAAGCTATTACAGAAAGGGAAAGACCATATGCAAATCAGGCTTGGCCTCACCCCAAAAGGGGCAGTCCAGCCTGAACTGCTAGGCCACATCCCTGCTGCACGAGACCACAAGCATCCCCAAACATGCTTCGCCCTTATTGGGGCTCATCAGTGAGGAGTAGCTTGGGTCTCTAGGCCCAGCAGGAACGGGACCCACGTCTGGGAATACCCGTCCCACTAGGGGTGACAAAGCAAAAACAGTAGCTTGGGGCTCTAGGCCCAGCAGGCACGGGACCCATGTTTGGGCATACCCGTCCCACTCGGGGTGACAAAGCAAAATACAAAGAGGTGATGTCTGGAAGGTTTAGAATGAATCTTAACCACTGGCATGGCTCTGGGCAACCCTCCAGACCGCCGTTCTTCGCCTGCCAAGCTATTACAGAAAGGGAAAGACCATATGCAAATCATGCTTGCCCCCACCCCAAATGGGGCAGTCCAGCCCGAACTGCTAGGCCATATCCCTTCTGCACGAGCCACAAGCATCCCCAAACATGTTTCGCCCTTGTTGGGGCTCATCAGTGAGGAGTAGCTTGGGTCTCTAGGCCCAGCAGGCACGGGACCCACATTTGGGCATACACGTCCTACTCGGGGTGACAAAGCAAAAACAAAGAGGTGATGGCTGGAAGATTTAGAATTAATCTTAACCTCTGGCAGCGCTCTAGGCAACCCTCCAGACCACCGTTCTTCGCCTGCCAAGCTATTACAGAAGGGGAAATACCATATGCAAATCAGGCTTGGCCCCAACCCAAAAGGGGCAGTCCAGCCTGAACTGCTAGGCCACATCCCTTCTGCACGAGACCACAAGCATCCCCAAACATGTTTCGCCCTTGTTGGGGCTCATCAGTGAGGAGTAGCTTGGGTCTCTATGCCCAGCAGGCACAGGACACACATCTGGGCATACACGTCCCACTCGGGGTGACAAAGCAAAAACAAAGAGGTGATGGCTGGAAGGTTTAGAATGAATCTTTACCACTGGCATGGCTCTGGGCAACCCTCCAGACCACCGTTCTTCGCCTGCCAAGCTATTACAGAAGGGGAAAGACAATATGCAAATCAGGCTTGGCCCCACCCCAAAAAGGGGAAGTCCAGCCTGAACTGCTAGGCCACATCCCTTCTGCACGAGACCACAAGCATCCCCAAACATGTTTCGCCCTTGTTGGGGCTCATCAGTGAGGAGTAGCTTGGGTCTCTATGCCCAGCAGGCACAGGACACACATCTGGGCATACACGTCCCACTCGGGGTGACAAAGCAAAAACAAAGAGGTGATGGCTGGAAGGTTTTGAATGAATCTTAACCACTGGCATGGCTCTGGGAAACCCTCCAGACCACCGTTCTTCACCTGCCAAGCTATTAAAGAAGGGGAAAGACCATATGCAAATCAGGCTTGGCCCCACCCCAAAAGGGGCAGTCCAGCCCGAACTGTTTGGCCACATCCCTTCTGCACAAGACCACAAGCATCCCCAAACATGTTTTGCCCTTGTTGGGGCTCATCAGTGAAGAGTAGCTTGGGTCTCTAGGCCCAGCAGGCTCGGGACCCACGTCTGGGAATACCCGTCCCACTAGGGGTGACAAAGCAAAAACAGTAGCTTGGGGCTCTAGGCCCAGCAGGCACGGGACCCATGTCTGGGCATACCCGTCCCACTCGGGGTGACAAAGCAAAAACAAAGAGGAGATGTCTGGAAGGTTTAGAATGAATCTTAACCACTGGCATGGCTCTGGGCAACCCTCCAGACCGCCGTTCTTCGCCTGCCAAGCTATTAAAGAAAGGGAAAGACCATATGCAAATCATGCTTGCCCCCACCCCAAAAGGGGCAGTCCAGCCCGAACTGCTAGGCCATATCCCTTCTGCACGAGCCACAAGCATCCCCAAACATGTTTCGCCCTTGTTGGGGCTCATCAGTGAGGAGTAGCTTGGGTCTCTAGGCCCAGCACTCACGGGACCCACATTTGGGCATACACGTCCCACTCGGGGTGACAAAGCAAAAACAAAGAGGTGATGGCTGGAAGGTTTAGAATTAATATTAACCTATGGCAGCGCTCTGGGCAACCCTCCAGACCACCGTTCTTCGCCTGCCAAGCTATTACAGAAGGGGAAATACCATATGCAAATCAGGCTTGGCCCCAACCCAAAAGGGGCAGTCCAGCCTGAACTGCTAGGCCACATCCCTTCTGGACGACACCACAAGCATCCCCAAACATGTTTCGCCCTTGTTGGGAATCATCAGTGGGGAGTAGCTTGTATCTCTTGGCCCAGCAGGCACGGGACCCACGTCTGGGCATACCCCTCCCACTCCGGGTGACAAAGCAAAAACAAAGAGGTGATGGCTGGAAGGTTTAGAATGAATCTTTACCACTGGCATGGCTCTGAGCAACCCTCCAGACCACCGTTCTTCGCCTGCCAAGCTATTACAGAAGGGGAAAGACAATATGCAAATCAGGCTTGGCCCCACCCCAAAAAGGGGAAGTCCAGCCTGAACTGCTAGCCCACATCCCTTCTGCACGAGACCACAAGCATCCCCAAACATGTTTCGCCCTTGTTGGGGCTCATCAGTGAGGAGTAGCTTGGTTCTCTATGCCCAGCAGGCACAGGACACACATCTGGGCATACACGTCCCACTCGGGGTGACAAAGCAAAAACAAAGAGGTGATGGCTGGAAGGTTTTGAATGAATCTTAACCACTGGCATGGCTCTGGGAAACCCTCCAGACCACCGTTCTTCACCTGCCAAGCTATTACAGAAGGGGAAAGACCATATGCAAATCAGGCTTGGCCCCACCCCAAAAGGGGCAGTCCAGCCCGAACTGTTAGGCCACATCCCTTCTGCACAAGACCACAAGCATCCCCAAACATGTTTCGCCCTTGTTGGGGCTCATCATTGAGGAGTAGCTTGGTCTCAGGGCCCAGTAGGCACGGGACCCACGTCTGGGCATATCCGTCCCACTCTGGGTGACAAAGCAAAAACAAAGAGGTGATGGCTGGAAGGTTTAGAATGAATCTTAACCACTGGCATGGCTCTGGGCAACCCTCTAGACCACCGTTCTTCGCCTGCCAAGCTATTACAGAAGGGGAAAGACCATATGCAAATCAGACTTGGCCCCACCCCAAAAGGGGCAGTCCAGCCCAAACTGCTAGGCCACATCCCTTCTGCACAAGACCACAAGCATCCCCAAACATGTTTCGCCCTTGTTGGGGCTCATCAGTGAGGAGTAGCATGGGTCTCTAGGCCCGGCAGGCACGGGACCCACGTCTGGGCATACCCCTCCACTCGGGGTGACAAAGCAAAAACAAAGAGGTGATAGCTGGAAGGTTTAGAATGAATCTTTACCACTGGCATGTCTCTGGGCAAACCTCCAGACCACCGTTCTTCGCCTGCCAAGCTATTACAGAAGGGGAAAGACAATATCCAAATCAGGCTTGGCCCCACCCCAAAAGGGGCAGTCCAGCCTGAACTGCTAGGCCACATCCCTTCTGCACGAGACCACAAGCATCCCCAAACATGTTTCGCCCTTGTTGGGGCTCATCAGTGAGGAGTAGCTTGGGTCTCTATGCCCAGCAGGCACGGGACCCACGTCTCGCATACCCGTCCGGCTCGGGGTGACAATGCAAAAACAAAGAGGTGATGGCTGGAAGGTTTAGAATGAATCTTAACCACTGGCATGGCTCTGGGAAACCCTCCAGACCACCGTTCTTCACCTGCCAAGCTATTACAGAAGGGGAAAGACCATATGCAAATCAGGCTTGGCCCCAACCCAAAAGGGGCAGTCCAGCCTGAACTGCTAGGCCACATCCCTTCTGCACGAGACCACAAGCATCCCCAAACACATTTCGCCCTTGTTGGGGCTCATCAGTGGGGAGTATCTTGTGTCTCTAGGCCCAGCAGGCACGGGACCCACTTCTGGGCATACCCCTCCCACTCGGGGTGACAAAGCAAAAACAAAGAGGTGATGACTGGAAGGTTTAGAATGAATCTTTACCACTGGCATGGCTCTGGGCAACCCTCCAGAACACCGTTCTTCGCGTGCCAAGCTATTACAGAAGGGGAAAGACAATATGCAAATCAGGCTTGTCCCCACCCCAAAAGGGGCAGTCCAGCCTGCACTCCTAGGCCACATCCCTTCTGCACGAGACCCCAAGCATCCCCAAACATCTTTCGCCATTGTTGGGCTCATCAGTGAGGAGTAGCTTGGGTCTCTATGCCCAGCAGGCACAGGACCCATGTCTGGGCATACCCGCCCCACTCGGGGTGACAAAGCAAAAACAAAGAGGTGATGGCTGGAAGGTTTAGAATGAATCTTAACCACTGGCATGGCTCTGGGCAACCCTCCAGACCACCGTTCTTCGCCTGCCAAGCTATTACAGAAGGGGAAAGACCATATGCAAATCAGGCTTGGCCCCATCCCAAAAGGGGCAGTCCAGCCTGAACTGCTAGGCCACATCCCTGCTGCACGAGACCACAAGCATCCTCAAACATGTTTCGCCCTTGTTGGGGCTCATCAGTGATTAGTAGCTTGGGTCTCTAGGCCCAGCAGGCACGGGACCCACGTCTGGGAATACCTGTCCCACTAGGGGTGACAAAGCAAAAACAGTAGCTTGGGGCTCTAGGCCCAGCAGGCACGGAACCCATGTCTGGGCATACCCGTCCCACTCGGGGTGACAAAGCAAAAACAAAGAGGTGATGTCTGGAAGGTTTAGAATGAATCTTAACCACTGGCATGGCTCTGGGCAACCCTCCAGACCGCCGTTCTTCGCCTGCCAAGCTATTACAGAAAGGGAAAGACCATATGCAAATCAGGCTTGGCCCCAACCCAAAAGGGGCAGTCCAGCCTGAACTGCTAGGCCACATCCCTTCTGCACAAGACCACAAGCATCCCCAAACATGTTTCGCCCTTGTTGGGAATCATCAGTGGGGAGTAGCTTGTGTCTCTTGGCCCAGCAGGCACGGGACCCACGTCTGGGCATACCCCTCCCACTCCGGGTGACAAAGCAAAAGCAAAGAAGTGATGGCTGGAAGGTTTAGAATGAATCTTTACCACTGGCATGGCTCTGGGCAACCCTCCAGACCACCGTTCTTCGCCTGCCAAGCTATTACAGAAGGGGAAAGACAATATGCAAATCAGGCTTGGCCCCACCCCAAAAAGGGGAAGTCCAGCCTGAACTGCTAGGCCACATCCCTTCTGCACGAGACCACAAGCATCCCCAAACATGTTTCGCCCTTGTTGGGGCTCATCAGTGAGGAGTAGCTTGGGTCTCTATGCCCAGCAGGCACAGGACACACATCTGGGCATACACGTCCCACTCGGGGTGACAAAGCAAAAACAATGAGGTGATGGCTGGAAGGTTTTGAATGAATCTTAACCACTGGCATGGCTCTGGGAAACCCTCCAGACCACAGTTCTTCACCTGCCAAGCTATTACAGAAGGGGAAAGACCATATGCAAATCAGGCTTGGCCCCACCCCAAAAGGGGCAGTCCAGCCCGAACTGCTAGGGCACATCCCTTCTGCACGAGACCCCAAGCATCCCCAAACATCTTTCGCCATTGTTGGGGCACATCAGTGAGGAGTAGCTTGGGTCTCTATGCCCAGCAGGCACGGGACCCACGTCTGGGCATACCCGTCCCACTCGGGGTGACAAAGCAAAAACAAAGCGGTGATGGCTGGAAGGTTTAGTGGGACGGGTATTCCCAGACGTGGGTCCCGTGCCTGCTGGGCCTAGAGACCCAAGCTACTCCTCACTGATGAGCCCCAATAAGGGCGAAACATGTTTGGGGATGCTTGTGGTCTCGTGCAGAAGGGATGTGGCCTAGCAGTTCAGGCTGGACTGCCCCTTTTGGGTTGGGGCCAAGCCTGATTTGCATATGGTCTTTCCCTTTCTGTAATAGCTTGGCAGGCGAAGAACGGCGGTCTGGAGGGTTGCCCAGAGCCATGCCAGTGGTTAAGATTCATTCTAAACCTTCCAGTCATCACCTCTTTGTTTTTGCTTTGTCACCCCGAGTGGGAGGGGTATGCCCAGAAGTGGGTCCCGTGCCTGCTGGGCCTAGAGACACAAGATACTCCCCACTGATGAGCCCCAACAAGGGCGAAATGTGTTTGGGGATGCTTGTGGTCTCGTGCAGAAGGGATGTGGCCTAGCAGTTCAGGCTGGACTGCCCCTTTTGGGTTGGGGCCAAGCCTGATTTGCATATGGTCTTTCCCTTTCTGTAATAGCTTGGCAGGCGAAGAACGGCGGTCTGGAGGGTTGCCCAGAGCCATGCCAGTGGTTAAGATTCATTCTAAACCTTCCAGACATCACCTCTTTGTTTTTGCTTTGTCACCCCGAGTGGGACGGGTATGCCCAGACATGGGTTCCGTGCCTGCTGGGCCTAGAGCCCCAAGCTACTGTTTTTGCTTTGTCACCCCGAGTGGGACGGGTATGCCCAGACGTGGGTCCCGTGCCTGCTGGGCATAGAGACCCAAGCTACTCCTCACTGATGTGCCCCAACAATGGCGAAAGATGTTTGGGGATGCTTGGGGTCTCGTGCAGAAGGGATGTGCCCTAGCAGTTCGGGCTGGACTGCCCCTTTTGGGGTGAGGCCAAGCCTGATTTGCATATGGTCTTTCCCCTTCTGTAATAGCTTGGCAGGCGAAGAACGGTGGTCTAGAGGGTTGCCCAGAGCCATGCCAGTGGTTAAGATTCATTCTAAACCTTCCAGCCATCACCTCTTTGTTTTTGCTTTGTCACCTCGAGTGGGACGGTATGCCCAGACGTGGGTCCCGTGCCTGATGGGCCTAGAGACCCAATCTACTCCTCACTGATGAGCCCCAACAAGGGCAAAACATGTTTGGGGATGCTTGTGGTCTCGTGCAGAAGGGATGTGGCCTAGCAGTTCGGGCTGGACTGCCCCTTTTGGGGTGGGGCCAAGTCTGATTTGCATATGGTCTTTCCCCTTCTGTAATAGCTTGGCAGGTGAAGAACGGCGGTCTGGAGGGTTTCCCAGAGCCATGTCAGTGGTTAAGATTCATTATAAACCTTCCAGCCATCACCTCTTTGTTTTTGCTTTGTCACCCCGAGTGGGACGGGTATGCCCAGACATGGGTCCCGTGCCTGCTGGGCCTAGAGCCCCAAGCTACTGTTTTTGCTTTGTCACCCCTAGTGGGACGGGTATTCCCAGCTTGGGTCCCGTGCCTGCTGGGGCTAGAGACCCAAGCTACTCCTCACTGATGAGCCCCAACAAGGGCGAAACATGTTTGGGGATGCTTTGGTCTCATGCAGAAGGGATGTGGCCTAGCAGTTCAGGCTGGACTGCCCCTTTTGGGGTGGGGCCAAGCCTGATTTGCATATGGGCATACACGTCCCACTCGGGGTGACAAAGCAAAAACAAAGAGGTGATGGCTGGAAGGTTTTGAATGAATCTTAACCACTGGCATGGCTCTGGGAAACCCTCCAGACCACCGTTCTTCACCTGCCAAGCTATTAAAGAAGGGGAAAGACCATATGCAAATCAGGCTTGGCCCCACCCCAAAAGGGGCAGTCCAGCCCAAACTGTTAGGCCACATTCCTTCTGCACAAGACCACAAGCATCCCCAAACATGTTTTGCCCTTGTTGGGGCTCATCAGTGAGGAGTAGATTGGGTCTCTAGGCCCAGCAGGCACGGGACCCACGTATGGGCATACCCGTCCCACTCGAGGTGACAAAGCAAAAACAAAGAGGTGATGGCTGGAAGGTTTAGAATGAATCTTAACCACTGGCATGGCTCTGGGCAACCCTCTAGACCACCGTTCTTCGCCTGCCAAGCTATTACAGAAGGGGAAAGACCATATGCAAATCAGGCTTGGCCTCACCCCAAAAGGGGCAGTCCAGCCTGAACTGCTAGGCCACATCCCTGCTGCACGAGACCACAAGCATCCCCAAACATGTTTCGCCCTTATTGGGGCTCATCAGTGAGGAGTAGCTTGGGTCTCTAGGCCCAGCAGGCACGGGACCCACGTCTGGGAATACCTGTCCCACTAGGGGTGACAAAGCAAAAACAGTAGCTTGGGGCTCTAGGCCCAGCAGGCACGGGACCCATGTGTGGGCATACCCGTCCCACTCAGGGTGACAAAGCAAAAACAAAGAGGTGATGTCTGGAAGGTTTAGAATGAATCTTAACCACTGGCATGGCTCTGGGCAACCCTCCAGACCGCCGTTCTTCGCCTGCCAAGCTATTACAGAAAGGGAAAGACCATATGCAAATCATGCTTGCCCCCACCCTAAATGGGGCAGTCCAGCCCGAACTGCTAGGCCAAATCCCTTCTGCACGAGCCACAAGCATCCCCAAACATGTTTCGCCCTTGTTGGGGCTCATCAGTGAGGAGTAGCTTGGGTCTCTAGGCCCAGCAGGCACGGGACCCACATTTCGGCATACACGTCCTACTCGGGGTGACAAAGCAAAAACAAAGAGGTGATGGCTGGAAGATTTAGAATTATTCTTAACCTCTGGCAGCACTCTGGGCAACGCTCCAGAGCACCGTTCTTCGCCTGCCAAGCTATTACAGAAGGGGAAATACCATATGCAAATCAGGCTTGGCCCCAAACCAAAAGGGGCAGTCCAGCCTGAACTGCTAGGCCACATCCCTTCTGCACGAGACCACAAGCATCCCCAAACATGTTTCGCCCTTGTTGGGAATCATCAGTGGGGTTTAGCTTGTGTCTCTTGGCCCAGCAGGCACGGGACCCAAGTCTGGGCATATCCGTCCCACTCGGGGTGACAAAGCAAAAACAAAGAGGTGATGGCTGGAAGGTTTAGAATGAATCTTAACCACTGGCATGGCTCTGGGAAACCCTCCAGACCACCGTTCTTCACCTGCCAAGCTATTAAAGAAGGGGAAAAACCATATGCAAATCAGGCTTGGCCCCACCCCAAAAGGGGCAGTCCAGCCCGAACTGTTAGGCCACATCCCTTCTGCACAAGACCACAAGCATCCCCAAACATGTTTCGCCCTTGTTGGGGCTCATCATTGAGGAGTAGCTTGGTCTCAGGGCCCAGCAGGCACGGGACCCAAGTCTGGGCATATCCGTCCCACTCGGGGTGACAAAGCAAAAACAAAGAGGTGATGGCTGGAAGGTTTAGAATGAATCTTAACCACTGGCATGGCTCTGGGCAACCCTCCAGACCACCGTACTTCGCCTGCCAAGCTATTACAGAAGGGGAAAGACCATATGCAAATCAGACTTGGCCCCACCCCAAAAGGGGCAGTCCAGCCCGAACTGCTAGGCCACATCCCTTCTGCACGAGACCACAAGCATCCCCAAACATGTTTTGCCCTTGTTGGGGCTCATCAGTGAGGAGTAGATTGGGTCTCTAGGCCCAGCAGGCACGGGACCCACGTCTGGGCATACCCGTCCCACTCGAGGTGACAAAGCAAAAACAAAGAGGTGATGGCTGGAAGGTTTAGAATGAATCTTAACCACTGGCATGGCTCTGGGCAACCCTCTAGACCACCGTTCTTCGCCTGCAAAGCTATTACGGAAGGGGAAAGACCATATGCAAATCAGGCTTGGCCCCACCCCAAAAGGGGCAGTCCAGCCTGAACTGCTAGGCCACATCCCTGCTGCACGAGACCACAAGCATCCCCAAACATGTTTCGCCCTTGTTGGGGCTCATCAGTGAGGAGTAGCTTGGGTCTCTAGGCCCAGCAGGCACGGGACCCACGTCTGGGAATACCCGTCCCACTAGGGGTGACAAAGCAAAAACAGTAGCTTGGGGCTCTAGGCCCAGCAGGCACGGGACCCATGTCTGGGCATACCCGTCCCACTCGGGGTGACAAAGCAAAAACAAAGAGGAGATGTCTGTAAGGTTTAGAATGAATCTTAACCACTGGCATGGCTCTGGGCAACCCTCCAGACCGCCGTTCTTCGCCTGCCAAGCTATTACAGAAAGGGAAAGACCATATGCAAATCATGCTTGCCCGCACCCCAAAAGGGGCAGTCCAGCCCGAACTGCTAGGCCATATCCCTTCTGCACGAGCCACAAGCATCCCCAAACATGTTTCGCACTTGTTGGGGCTCATCAGTGAGGAGTAGCTTGGGTCTCTAGGCCCAGCAGGCACGGGACCCACATTTGGGCATACACGTCCCACTCGGGGTGACAAAGCAAAAAAAAAGAGGTGATGGCTGGAAGGTTTAGAATTAATCTTAACCTCTGGCAGCGCTCTGGGCAACCCTCCAGACCACCGTTCTTCGCCTGCCAAGCTATTAAAGAAGGGGAAATACCATATGCAAATCAGGCTTGGCCCCAACCCAAAAGGGGCAGTCCAGCCTGAACTGCTAGGCCACATCCCTTCTGGACGACACCACAAGCATCCCCAAACATGTTTCGCCCTTGTTGGGAATCATCAGTGGGGAGTAGCTTGTGTCTCTTGGCCCAGCAGGCACGGGACCCACGTCTGGGCATACCCCTCCCACTCCGGGTGACAAAGCAAAAACAAAGAGGTGATGGCTGGAAGGTTTAGAATGAATCTTTACCACTGGCATGGCTCTGGGCAACCCTCCAGACCACCGTTCTTCGCCTGCCAAGCTATTACAGAAGGGGAAAGACAATATGCAAATCAGGCTTGGCCCCACCCCAAAAAGGGGAAGTCCAGCCTGAACTGCTAGGCCACATCCCTTCTGCACGAGACCACAAGCATCCCCAAACATGTTTCGCCCTTGTTGGGGCTCATCAGTGAGGAGTAGCTTGGTTCTCTATGCCCAGCAGGCACAGGACACACATCTGGGCATACACGTCCCACTCGGGGTGACAAAGCAAAAACAAAGAGGTGATGGCTGGAAGGTTTTGAATAAATCTTAACCACTGGCATGGCTCTGGGAAACCCTCCAGACCACCGTTCTTCACCTGCCAAGCTATTACAGAAGGGGAAAGACCATATGCAAATCAGGCTTGGCCCCACCCCAAAAGGGGCAGTCCAGCCCGAACTGTTAGGCCACATCCCTTCTGCACAAGACCACAAGCATCCCCAAACATGTTTCGCCCTTGTTGGGGCTCATCATTGAGGAGTAGCTTGGTCTCAGGGCCCAGCAGGCACGGGACCCACGTCTGGGCATATCCGTCCCACTCGGGGTGACAAAGCAAAAACAAAGAGGTGATGGCTGGAAGGTTTTGAATGAATCTTAACCACTGGCATGGCTCTGGGCAACCCTCTAGACCACTGTTCTTCGCCTGCCAAGCTATTACAGAAGGGGAAAGACCATATGCAAATCAGGCTTGGCCCCACCCCAAAAGGGGCAGTCCAGCCTGAACTGCTAGGCCACATCCCTTCTGCACGAGACCACAAGCATCCCCAAACATGTTTTGCCCTTGTTGGGGCTCATCAGTGAGGAGTAGATTGGGTCTCTAAGCCCAGCAGGCACGGGACCCACGTCTGGGCATACCCGTCCCACTCGAGGTGACAAAGCAAAAACAAAGAGGTGATGGCTGGAAGGTTTAGAATGAATCTTAACCACTGGCATGGCTCTGGGCAACCCTCTAGACCACCGTTCTTCGCCTGCCAAGCTATTACAGAAGGGGAAAGACCATATGCAAATCAGGCTTGGCCCCACCCCAAAAGGGGCAGTCCAGCCTGAACTGCTAGGCCACATCCCTGCTGCACGAGACCACAAGCATCCCCAAACATGTTTTGCCCTTGTTGGGGCTCATCAGTGAGGAGTAGATTTGGTCTCTAGGCCCAGCAGGCACGGGACCCACGTCTGGGCATACCCGTCCCACTCGAGGTGACAAAGCAAAAACAAAGAGGTGATGGCTGGAAGGTTTAGAATGAATCTTAACCACTGGCATGGCTCTGGGCAACCCTCTAGACCACCGTTCTTCGCCTGCCAAGCTATTACAGAAGGGGAAAGACCATATGCAAATCAGGCTTGGCCCCACCCCAAAAGTGGCAGTCCAGCCTGAACTGCTAGGCCACATCCCTGCTGCACGAGACCACAAGCATCCCCAAACATGTTTTGCCCTTGTTGGGGCTCATCAGTGAGGAGTAGCTTGGGTCTCTAGGCCCAGCAGGCACGTGACCCACGTCTGGGAATACCCGTCCCACTAGGGGTGACAAAGCTAAAACAGTAGCTTGGGGCTCTAGGCCCAGCAGGCACGGGACCCATGTCTGGGCATACCCGTCCCACTCGGGGTGACAAAGCAAAAACAAAGAGGTGATGTCTGGAAGGTTTAGAATGAATCTTAACCACTGGCATGGCTCTGGGCAACCCTCCAGACCGCCGTCCTTCGCCTGCCAAGCTATTACAGGAAGGGAAAGACCATATGCAAATCATGATTGCCCCCACCCCAAAAGGGGCAGTCCAGCCCGAACTGCTAGGCCATATCCCTTCTGCACGAGCCACAAGCATCCCCAAACATGTTTCGCCCTTGTTGGGGCTCATCAATGAGGAGTAGCTTGGGTCTCTAGGCCCAGCAGGCACGGGACCCACATTTGGGCATACACGTCCCACTCGGGGTGACAAAGCAAAAACAAAGAGATGATGGCTGGAAGGTTTAGAATTAATCTTAACCACTGGCATGGCTCTGGGAAACCCTCCAGACCACCGCTCTTCACCTGCCAAGCTATTACAGAAGGGGAAAGACCATATGCAAATCAGGCTTGGCCCCACCCCAAAAGGGGCAGTCCAGCCTGAATTGCTAGGCCACATCCCTTCTGCACGAGACCACAAGCATCCCCAAACATGTTTCGCCCTTGTTGGGGCTCATCAGTGAGGAGTAGCTTGGGTCTCTATGCCCAGCAGGCACAGGACACACATCTGGGCATACACGTCCCACTCGGGGTGACAAAGCAAAAACAAAGAGGTGATGGCTGGAAGGTTTTGAATGAATCTTAACCACTGGCATGGCTCTGGGAAACCCTCCAGACCACCGCTTTTCACCTGCCAAGCTATTACAGAAGGGGAAAGACCATATGCAAATCAGGCTTGGCCCCACCCCAAAAGGGGCAGTCCAGCCCGAACTGTTAGGCCACATCCCTTCTGCACAAGACCACAAACATCCCCAAACATGTTTCGCCCTTGTTGGGGCTCATCATTGAGGAGTAGCTTGGTCTCAGGGCCCAGCAGGCACGGGACCCACGTCTGGGCATATCCGTCCCACTCGGGGTGACAAAGCAAAAACAAAGAGGTGATGGCTGGAAGGTTTAGAATGAATCTTAACCACTGGCATGGCTCTTGGCAACCCTCCAGACCGCCCTTCTTCGCCTGCCAAGCTATTACAGAAGGGGAAAGACCATATGCAAATCAGACTTGGCCCCACCCCAAAAGGGGCAGTCCAGCCCGAACTGCTAGGCCACATCCCTTCTGCACGAGACCACAAGCATCCCCAAACATGTTTTGCCCTTGTTGGGGCTCATCAGTGAGGAGTAGCTTGGGTCTCTAGGCCCAGCAGGCACGGGACCCACGTCTGGGAATACCCGTCCCACTAGGGGTGACAAAGCAAAAACAGTAGCTTGGGGCTCTAGGCCCAGCAGGCACGGGACCCATGTCTGGGCATACCCGTCCCACTTGGGGTGACAAAGCAAAAACAAAGAGGAGATGTCTGGATGGTTTAGAATGAATCATAACCACTGGCATGGCTCTTGGCAACCCTCCAGACCGCCCTTCTTCGCCTGCCAAGCTATTACAGAAAGGGAAAGACCATATGCAAATCATGCTTGCCCCCACCCCAAAAGGGGCAGTCCAGCCCGAACTGCTAGGCCATATCCCTTCTGCACGAGCCACAAGCATCCCCAAACATGTTTCGCCCTTGTTGGGGCACATCAGTGAGGAGTAGCTTGGGTCTCTAGGCCCAGGAGGCACGGGAACCACATTTTGGCATACACGTCCCACTCGGGGTGACAAAGCAAAAACAAAGAGGTGATGGCTGGAAGGTTTAGAATTAATCTTAACCTCTGGCAGCGCTCTGGGCAACCCTCCAGACCACCGTTCTTCGCCTGCCAAGCTATTACAGAAGGGGAAATACCATATGCAAATCAGGCTTGGCCCCAACCCAAAAGGGGCAGTCCAGCCTGAACTGCTAGGCCACATCCCTTCTGGACGACACCACAAGCATCCCCAAACATGTTTCGCCCTTGTTGGGAATCATCAGTGGGGAGTAGCTTGTGTCTCTTGGCCCAGCAGGCACGGGACCCACGTCTGGGCATACCCCTCCCACTCCGGGTGACAAAGCAAAATCAAAGAGGTGATGGCTGGAAGGTTTAGAATGAATCTTTACCACTGGCATGGCTCTGGGCAACCCTCCAGACCACCGTTCTTCGCCTGCCAAGCTATTACAGAAGGGGAAAGACAATATGCAAATCAGGCTTGGCCCCACCCCAAAAAGGGGAAGTCCAGCCTGAACTGCTAGGCCACATCCCTTCTGCACGAGACCACAAGCATCCCCAAACATGTTTGGCCCTTGTTGGGGCTCATCAGTGAGGAGTAGCTTGGTTCTCTATGCCCAGCAGGCACAGGACACACATCTGGGCATACACGTCATACTCAGGGTGACAAAGCAAAAACAAAGAGGTGATGGCTGGAAGGTTTAGAATGAATCTTAACCACTGGCATGGCTCTGGGAAACCCTCCAGACCACCGTTCTTCACCTGCCAAGCTATTACAGAAGGGGAAAGACCATATGCAAATCAGGCTTGGCCCCACCCCAAAAGGGGCAGTCCAGCCCGAACTGTTAGGCCACATCCCTTCTGCACAAGACCACAAGCATCCCCAAACATGTTTCGCCCTTGTTGGGGCTCATCATTGAGGAGTAGCTTGGTCTCAGGGCCCAGCAGGCACGGGACCCACGTCTGGGCATATCCGTCCCACTCGGGGTGACAAAGCAAAAACAAAGAGGTGATGGCTGGAAGGTTTAGAATGAATCTTAACCACTGGCATGGCTCTGGGCAACCCTCTAGACCACCGTTCTTCGCCTGCCAAGCTATTACAGAAGGGGAAAGACCATATGCAAATCAGGCTTTGCCCCACCCCAAAAGGGGCAGTCCAGCCTGAACTGCTAGGCCACATCCCTTCTGCACGAGACCACAAGCATCCCCAAACATGTTTTGCCCTTGTTGGGGCTCATCAGTGAGGAGTAGATTGGGTCTCTAGGCCCAGCAGGCACGGGACTCACGTCTGGGCATACCCGTCCCACTCGAGGTGACAAAGCAAAAACAAAGAGGTGATGGCTGGAAGGTTTAGAATGAATCTTAACCACTGGCATGGCTCTGGGCAACCCTCTAGACCACCGTTCTTCGCCTGCCAAGCTATTACAGAAGGGGAAAGACCATATGCAAATCAGGCTTGGCCCCACCCCAAAAGGGGCAGTCCAGCCTGAACTGCTAGGCCACATCCTTGCTGCACGAGACCACAAGCATCCCCAAACATGTTTCGCCCTTGTTGGGGCTCATCAGTGAGGAGTAGCTTGGGTCTCTAGGCCCAGCAGGCACGGGACCCACGTCTGGGAGTACCCGTCCCACTAGGGGTGACAAAGCAAAAACAGTAGCTTGGGGCTCTAGGCCCAGCAGGCACGGGACCCATGTCTGGGCATACCCGTCCCACTCGGGGTGACAAAGCAAAAACAAAGAGGTGATGGCTGGTAGGTTTAGAATGAATCTTAACCACTGGCATGGCTCTGGCCAACACTCCAGACCACTGTTCTTCGCCTGCCAAGCTATTACAGAAGGGGAAAGACCATATGCAAATCAGGCTTGGCCCCACCCCAAAAGGGGCAGTCCAGCCCGAACTGTTAGGCCACATCCCTTCTGCACAAGACCACAAACATCCCCAAACATGTTGCGCCCTTGTTGGGGCTCATCATTGAGGAGTAGCTTGGTCTCAGGGCCCAGCAGGCACGGGACCCACGTCTGGGCATATCCGTCCCACTCGGGGTGACAAAGCAAAAACAAAGAGGTGATGGCTGGAAGGTTTAGAATGAATCTTAACCACTGGCATGGCTTTGGGCAACCCTCCAGACCGCCGTTCTTCACCTGCCAAGCTATTACAGAAAGGGAAAGACCATATGCAAATCATGCTTGCCCCCACCCCAAAAGGGGCAGTCCAGCCCGAACTGCTAGGCCATATCCCTTCTGCACGAGCCACAAGCATCCCCAAACATGTTTCGCACTTGTTGGGGCTCATCAGTGAGGAGTAGCTTGGGTCTCTAGGCCCAGCAGGCACGGGACCCACATTTGGGCATACACGTCCCACTCGGGGTGACAAAGCAAAAACAAAGAGGTGATGGCTGGAAGGTTTAGAATTAATCTTAACCTCTGGCAGCGCTCTGGGCAACCCTCTAGACCACCGTTCTTCGCCTGCCAAGCTATTACAGAAGGGGAAATACCATATGCAAATCAGGCTTGGCCCCAACCCAAAAGGGGCAGTCCAGCCTGAACTGCTAGGCCACATCCCTTCTGGACGACACCACAAGCATCCCCAAACATGTTTCGCCCTTGTTGGGAATCATCAGTGGGGAGTAGCTTGTGTCTCTTGGCCCAGCAGGCACGGGACACACGTCTGGGCATACCCCTCCCGCTCCGGGTGACAAACCAAAAACAAAGAGGTGATGGCTGGAAGGTTTAGAATGAATCTTAACCACTGGCATGGCTCTGGGCAACCCTCTAGACCACCGTTCTTCGCCTGCCAAGCTATTACAGAAGGGGAAAGACCATATGCAAATCAGGCTTGGCCCCACCCCAAAAGGGGCAGTCCAGCCTGAACTGCTAGGCCACATCCTTGCTGCACGAGACCACAAGCATCCCCAAACATGTTTCTCCCTTGTTGGGGCTCATCAGTGAGGAGTAGCTTGGGTCTCTAGGCCCAGCAGGCACGGGACCCACGTCTGGGAGTACCCGTCCCACTAGGGGTGACAAAGCAAAAACAGTAGCTTGGGGCTCTAGGCCCAGCAGGCACGGGACCCATGTCTGGGCATACCCGTCCCACTCGGGGTGACAAAGCAAAAACAAAGAGGTGATGGCTGGTAGGTTTAGAATGAATCTTAACCACTGGCATGGCTCTGGCCAACACTCCAGACCACTGTTCTTCGCCTGCCAAGCTATTACAGAAGGGGAAAGACCATATGCAAATCAGGCTTGGCCCCACCCCAAAAGGGGCAGTCCAGCCCGAACTGTTAGGCCACATCCCTTCTGCACAAGACCACAAACATCCCCAAACATGTTGCGCCCTTGTTGGGGCTCATCATTGAGGAGTAGCTTGGTCTCAGGGCCCAGCAGGCACGGGACCCACGTCTGGGCATATCCGTCCCACTCGGGGTGACAAAGCAAAAACAAAGAGGTGATGGCTGGAAGGTTTAGAATGAATCTTAACCACTGGCATGGCTTTGGGCAACCCTCCAGACCGCCGTTCTTCACCTGCGAAGCTATTACAGAAAGGGAAAGACCATATGCAAATCATGCTTGCCCCCACCCCAAAAGGGGCAGTCCAGCCCGAACTGCTAGGCCATATCCCTTCTGCACGAGCCACAAGCATCCCCAAACATGTTTCGCACTTGTTGGGGCTCATCAGTGAGGAGTAGCTTGGGTCTCTAGGCCCAGCAGGCACGGGACCCACATTTGGGCATACACGTCCCACTCGGGGTGACAAAGCAAAAACAAAGAGGTGATGGCTGGAAGGTTTAGAATTAATCTTAACCTCTGGCAGCACTCTGGGCAACCCTCCAGACCACCGTTCTTCACCTGCGAAGCTATTACAGAAGGGGAAAGACAATATGCAAATCAGGCTTGGCCCCACCCCAAAAAGGGGAAGTCCAGCCTGAACTGCTAGGCCACATCCCTTCTGCACGAGACCACAAGCATCCCCAAACATGTTTCGCCCTTGTTGGGGCTCATCAGTGAGGAGTAGCTTGGTTCTCTATGCCCAGCAGGCACAGGACACACATCTGGAAATACACGTCCCACTCGGGGTGACAAAGCAAAAACAAAGAGGTGATGGCTGGAAGGTTTTGAATGAATCTTAACCACTGGCATGGCTCTGGGAAACCCTCCAGACCACCGTTCTTCACCTGCCAAGCTATTACAGAAGGGGAAAGACCATATGCAAATCAGGCTTGGCCCCACCCCAAAAGGGGCAGTCCAGCCCGAACTGTTAGGCCACATCCCTTCTGCACAAGACCACAAGCATCCCCAAACATGTTTCGCCCTTGTTGGGGCTCATCATTGAGGAGTAGCTTGGTCTCAGGGCCCAGCAGGCACGGGACCCACGTCTGGGCATATCCGTCCCACTCGGGGTGACAAAGCAAAAACAAAGAGGTGATGGCTGGAAGGTTTAGAATGAATATTAACCACTGGCATGGCTCTGGGCAACCCTCTAGACCACCGTTCTTCGCCTGCCAAGCTATTACAGAAGGGGAAAGACCATATGCAAATCAGGCTTTGCCCCACCCCAAAAGGGGCAGTCCAGCCTGACCTGCTAGGCCACATCCCTTCTGCACGAGACTACAAGCATCCCCAAACATGTTTTGCCCTTGTTGGGGCTCATCAGTGAGGAGTAGATTGGGTCTCTAGGCCCAGCAGGCACGGGACTCACGTCTGGGCATACCCGTCCCACTCGAGGTGACAAAGCAAAAACAAAGAGGTGATGGCTGGAAGGTTTAGAATGAATCTTAACCACTGGCATGGCTCTGGGCAACCCTCTAGACCACCGTTCTTCGCCTGCCAAGCTATTACAGAAGGGGAAAGACCATATGCAAATCAGGCTTGGCCCCACCCCAAAAGGGGCAGTCCAGCCTGAACTGCTAGGCCACATCCTTGCTGCACGAGACCAAAAGCATCCCCAAACATGTTTCGCCCTTGTTGGGGCTCATCAGTGAGGAGTAGCTTGGGTCTCTAGGCCCAGCAGGCACGGGACCCACGTCTGGGAGTACCCGTCCCACTAGGGGTGACAAAGCAAAAACAGTAGCTTGGGGCTCTAGGCCCAGCAGGCACGGGACCCATGTCTGGGCATACCCGTCCCACTCGGGGTGACAAAGCAAAAACAAAGAGATGTCTGGAAGGTTTAGAATGAATCTTAACCACTGGCATGGCTTTGGGCAACCCTCCAGACCGCCGTTCTTCACCTGCCAAGCTATTACAGAAAGGGAAAGACCATATGCAAATCATGCTTGCCCCCACCCCAAAAGGGGCAGTCCAGCCCGAACTGCTAGGCCATATCCCTTCTGCACGAGCCACAAGCATCCCCAAACATGTTTCGCACTTGTTGGGGCTCATCAGTGAGGAGTAGCTTGGGTCTCTAGGCCCAGCAGGCACGGGACCCACATTTGGGCATACACGTCCCACTCGGGGTGACAAAGCAAAAACAAAGAGGTGATGGCTGGAAGGTTTAGAATTAATCTTAACCTCTGGCAGCGCTCTGGGCAACCCTCCAGACCACCGTTCTTCGCCTGCCAAGCTATTAAAGAAGGGGAAATACCATATGCAAATCAGGCTTGGCCCCAACCCAAAAGGGGCAGTCCAGCCTGAACTGCTAGGCCACATCCCTTCTGGACGACACCACAAGCATCCCCAAACATGTTTCGCCCTTGTTGGGAATCATCAGTGGGGAGTAGCTTGTGTCTCTTGGCCCAGCAGGCACGGGACACACGTCTGGGCATACCCCTCCCGCTCCGGGTGACAAACCAAAAACAAAGAGGTGATGGCTGGAAGGTTTAGAATGAATCTTTACCACTGGCATGGCTCTGGGCAACCCTCCAGACCACCGTTCTTCGCCTGCCAAGCTATTACAGAAGGGGAAAGACAATATGCAAATCAGGCTTGGCCCCACCCCAAAAAGGGGAAGTCCAGCCTGAACTGCTAGGCCACATCCCTTCTGCACGAGACCACAAGCATCCCCAAACATGTTTCGCCCTTGTTGGGGCTCATCAGTGAGGAGTAGCTTGGTTCTCTATGCCCAGCAGGCACAGGACACACATCTGGGCATACACGTCCCACTCGGGGTGACAAAGCAAAAACAAAGAGGTGATGGCTGGAAGGTTTTGAATGAATCTTAACCACTGGCATGGCTCTGGGAAACCCTCCAGACCACCGTTCTTCACCTGCCAAGCTATTACAGAAGGGGAAAGACCATATGCAAATCAGGCTTGGCCCCACCCCAAAAGGGGCAGTCCAGCCCGAACTGTTAGGCCACATCCCTTCTGCACAAGACCACAAGCATCCCTAAACATGTTTCGCCCTTGTTGGGGCTCATCATTGAGGAGTAGCTTGGTCTCAGGGCCCAGCAGGCACGGGACCCACGTCTGGGCATATCCGTCCCACTCGGGGTGACAAAGCAAAAACAAAGAGGTGATGGCTGGAAGGTTTAGTATGAATCTTAACCACTGGCATGGCTCTGGGCAACCCTCTAGACCACCGTTCTTCGCCTGCCAAGCTATTACAGAAGGGGAAAGACCATATGCAAATCAGGCTTGGCCCCACCCCAAAAGGGGCAGTCCAGCCTGAACTGCTAGGCCACATCCCTTCTGCCCGAGACCACAAGCATCCCCAAACATGTTTTGCCCTTGTTGGGGCTCATCAGTGAGGAGTAGATTGGGTCTCTAGGCCCAGCAGGCACGGGACCCACGTCTGGGCATACCCGTCCCACTGGAGGTGACAAAGCAAAAACAAAGAGGTGATGGCTGGAAGGTTTAGAATGAATCTTAACCACTGGCATGGCTCTGGGCAACCCTCTAGACCACCGTTCTTCGCCTGCCAAGCTATTACAGAAGGGGAAAGACCATATGCAAATCAGGCTTGGCCCCACCCCAAAAGGGGCAGTCCAGCCTGAACTGCTAGGCCACATCCCTGCTGCACGAGACCACAAGCATCCCCAAACATGTTTTGCCCTTGTTGGGGCTCATCAGTGAGGAGTATATTGGGTCTCCTGGCCCAGCAGGCACGGGACCCACGTCTGGGCATACCCGTCCCACTCGAGGTGACAAAGCAAAAACAAAGAGGTGATGGCTGGAAGGTTTAGAATGAATCTTAACTACTGGCATGGCTCTGGGCAACCCTCTAGACCACCGTTCTTCGCCTGCCAAGCTATTACAGAAGGGGAAAGACCATATGGCAAATCAGGCTTGGCCCCACCCCAAAAGTGGCAGTCCAGCCTGAACTGCTAGGCCACATCCCTGCTGCACGAGACCACAAGCATCCCCAAACATGTTTCGCCCTTGTTGGGGCTCATCAGTGAGGAGTAGCTTGGGTCTCTAGGCCCAGCAGGCACGTGACCCACGTCTGGGAATACCCGTCCCACTAGGGGTGACAAAGCTAAAACAGTAGCTTGGGGCTCTAGGCCCAGCAGGCACGGGACCCATGTCTGGGCATACCCGTCCCACTCGGGGTGACAAAGCAAAAACAAAGAGGTGATGTCTGGAAGGTTTAGATTGAATCTTAATCACTGGCATGGCTCTGGGCAACCCTCCAGACCGCCGTCCTTTGCCTGCCAAGCTATTACAGGAAGGGAAAGACCATATGCAAATCATGATTGCCCCCACCCCAAAAGGGGCAGTCCAGCCCGAACTGCTAGGCCATATCCCTTCTGCACGAGCCACAAGCATCCCCAAACATGTTTCGCCCTTGTTGGGGCTCATCAATGAGGAGTAGCTTGGGTCTCTAGGCCCAGCAGGCACGGGACCCACATTTGGGCATACACGTCCCACTCGGGGTGACAAAGCAAAAACAAAGAGGTGATGGCTGGAAGGTTTAGAATTAATCTTAACCACTGGCATGGCTCTGGGAAACCCTCCAGACCACCGCTCTTCACCTGCCAAGCTATTACAGAAGGGGAAAGACCATATGCAAATCAGGCTTGGCCCCACCCCAAAAGGGGCAGTCCAGCCTGAACTGCTAGGCCACATCCCTTCTGCACGAGACCACAAGCATCCCCAAACATGTTTCGCCCTTGTTGGGAATCATCAGTGGGGAGTAGCTTGTGTCTCTTGGCCCAGCAGGCACGGGACCCACGTCTGGGCATACCCCTCCCACTCCGGGTGACAAAGCAAAAACAAAGAGGTGATGGCTGGAAGGTTTAGAATGAATCCTTACCACTGGCATGGCTCTGGGCAACCCTCCAGACCACCGTTCTTCGCCTGCAAAGCTATTACAGAAGGGGAAAGACAATATGCAAATCAGGCTTGGCCCCACCCCAAAAAGGGGAAGTCCAGCCTGAACTGCTAGGCCACATCCCTTCTGCACGAGACCACAAGCATCCCCAAACATGTTTCGCCCTTGTTGGGGCTCATCAGTGAGGAGTAGCTTGGGTCTCTATGCCCAGCAGGCACAGGACACACATCTGGGCATACACGTCCCACTCGGGGTGACAAAGCAAAAACAAAGAGGTGATGGCTGGAAGGTTTTGAATGAATCTTAACCACTGGCATGGCTCTGGGAAACCCTCCAGACCACCGCTTTTCACCTGCCACGCTATTACAGAAGGGGAAAGACCATATGCAAATCAGGCTTGGCCCCACCCCAAAAGGGGCAGTCCAGCCCGAACTGTTAGGCCACATCCCTTCTGCACAAGACCACAAACATCCCCAAACATGTTTCGCCCTTGCTGGGGCTCATCATTGAGGAGTAGCTTGGTCTCAGGGCCCAGCAGGCACGGGACCCACGTCTGGGCATATCCGTCCCACTCGGGGTGACAAAGCAAAAACAAAGAGGTGATGGCTGGAAGGTTTAGAATGAATCTTAACCACTGGCATGGCTCTGGGCAACCCTCCAGACCACCGTACTTCGCCTGCCAAGCTATTACAGAAGGGGAAAGACCATATGCAAATCAGACTTGGCCCCACCCCAAAAGGGGCAGTCCAGCCCGAACTGCTAGGCCACATCCCTTCTGCACGAGACCACAAGCATCCCCAAACATGTTTTGCCCTTGTTGGGGCTCATCAGTGAGGAGTAGCTTGGGTCTCTAGGCCCAGCAGGCACGGGACCCACGTCTGGGAATACCCGTCCCACTAGGGGTGACAAAGCAAAAACAGTAGCTTGGGGCTCTAGGCCCAGCAGGCACGGGACCCATGTCTGGGCATACCCGTCCCACTTGGGGTGACAAAGCAAAAACAAAGAGGAGATGTCTGGAAGGTTTAGAATGAATCTTAACCACTGGCATGGCTCTGGGCAACCCTCCAGACCGCCCTTCTTCGCCTGCCAAGCTATTACAGAAAGGAAAAGACCATATGCAAATCATGCTTGCCCCCACCCCAAAAGGGGCAGTCCAGCCCGAACTGCTAGGCCATATCCCTTCTGCACGAGCCACAAGCATCCCCAAACATGTTTTGCCCTTGTTGGGGCTCATCAGTGAGGAGTAGCTTGGGTCTCTAGGCCCAGGAGGCACGGGAACCACATTTTGGCATACACGTCCCACTCGGGGTGACAAAGCAAAAACAAAGAGGTGATGGCTGGAAGGTTTAGAATTAATCTTAACCTCTGGCAGCGCTCTGGGCAACCCTCCAGACCACCGTTCTTCGCCTGCCAAGCTATTACAGAAGGGGAAATACCATATGCAAATCAGGCTTGGCCCCAACCCAAAAGGGGCAGTCCAGCCTGAACTGCTAGGCCACATCCCTTCTGGACGACACCACAAGCATCCCCAAACATGTTTCGCCCTTGTTGGGAATCATCAGTGGGGAGTAGCTTGTGTCTCTTGGCCCAGCAGGCACGGGACCCACGTCTGGGCATACCCCTCCCACTCCGGGTGACAAAGCAAAAACAAAGAGGTGATGGCTGGAAGGTTTAGAATGAATCTTTACCACTGGCATGGCTCTGGGCATCCCTCCAGACCACCGTTCTTCGCCTGCCAAGCTATTACAGAAGGGGAAAGACAATATGCAAATCAGGCTTGGCCCCACCCCAAAAAGGGGAAGTCCAGCCTGAACTGCTAGGCCACATCCCTTCTGCACGAGACCACAAGCATCCCCAAACATGTTTCGCCCTTGTTGGGGCTCATCAGTGAGGAGTAGCTTGGTTCTCTATGCCCAGCAGGCACAGGACACACATCTGGGCATACACGTCACACTCGGGGTGACAAAGCAAAAACAAAGAGGTGATGGCTGGAAGGTTTAGAATGAATCTTAACCACTGGCATGGCTCTGGGAAACCCTCCAGACCACCGTTCTTCACCTGCCAAGCTATTACAGAAGGGGAAAGACCATATGCAAATCAGGATTGGCCCCACCCCAAAAGGGGCAACCCAGCCCGAACTGTTAGGCCACATCCCTTCTGCACAAGACCACAAGCATCCCCAAACATGTTTCGCCCTTGTTGGGGCTCATCAATGAGGAGTAGCTTGGTCTCAGGGCCCAGCAGGCACGGGACCCACGTCTGGGCATATCCGTCCCACTCGGGGTGACAAAGCAAAAACAAAGAGGTGATGGCTGGAAGGTTTAGAATGAATCTTAACCACTGGCATGGCTCTGGGCAACCCTCTAGACCACCGTTCTTCGCCTGCCAAGCTATTACAGAAGGGGAAAGACCATATGCAAATCAGGCTTGGCCCCACCCCAAAAGGGGCAGTCCAGCCTGAACTGCTAGGCCACATCCTTGCTGCACGAGACCACAAGCATCCCCAAACATGTTTCGCCCTTGTTGGGGCTCATCAGTGAGGAGTAGCTTGGGTCTCTAGGCCCAGCAGGCATGGGAACCACGTCTGGGAATACCCGTCCCACTAGGGGTGACAAAGCAAAAACAGTAGCTTGGGGCTCTAGGCCCAGCAGGCACGGGACCCATGCCTGGGCATACCCGTCCCACTCGGGGTGACAAAGCAAAAACAAAGAGGAGATGTCTGGAAGGTTTAGAATGAATCTTAACCACTGGCATGGCTCTGGGCAACCCTCCAGACCGCCCTTCTTCGCCTGCCAAGCTATTACAGAAAGGGAAAGACCATATGCAAATCATGCTTGCCCCCACCCCAAAAGGGGCAGTCCAGCCCGAACTGCTAGGCCATATCCCTTCTGCACGAGCCACAAGCATCCCCAAACATGTTTCGCCCTTGTTGGGGCTCATCAGTGAGGAGTAGCTTGGGTCTCTAGGCCCAGGAGGCACGGGAACCACATTTTGGCATACACGTCCCACTGGGGGTGACAAAGCAAAAACAAAGAGGTGATGGCTGGAAGGTTTAGAATTAATCTTAACCTCTGGCAGCGCTCTGGGCAACCCTCCAGACCACCGTTCTTCGCCTGCCAAGCTATTACAGAAGGGGAAATACCATATGCAAATCAGGCTTGGCCCCAACCCAAAAGGGGCAGTCCAGCCTGAACTGCTAGGCCACATCCCTTCTGGACGACACCACAAGCATCCCCAAACATGTTTCGCCCTTGTTGGGAATCATCAGTGGGGAGTAGCTTGTGTCTCTTGGCCCAGCAGGCACGGGACCCACGTCTGGGCATACCCCTCCCACTCCGGGTGACAAAGCAAAAACAAAGAGGTGATGGCTGGAAGGTTTAGAATGAATCTTTACCACTGGCATGGCTCTGGGCAACCCTCCAGGCCACCGTTCTTCGCCTGCCAAGCTATTACAGAAGGGGAAAGACAATATGCAAATCAGGCTTGGCCCCACCCCAAAAAGGGGAAGTCCAGCCTGAACTGCTAGGCAACATCCCTTCTGCACGAGACCACAAGCATCCCCAAACATGTTTCGCCCTTGTTGGGGCTCATCAGTGAGGAGTAGCTTGGTTCTCTATGCCCAGCAGGCACAGGACACACATCTGGGCATACACGTCACACTCGGGGTGACAAAGCAAAAACAAAGAGGTGATGGCTGGAAGGTTTAGAATGAATCTTTACCACTGGCATGGCTCTGGGCAACCCTCCAGACCACCGTTCTTCGCCTGCCAAGCTATTACAGAAGGGGAAAGACAATATGCAAATCAGGCTTGGCCCCACCCCAAAAAGGGGAAGTCCAGCCTGAACTGCTAGGCCACATCCCTTGTGCACGAGACCACAAGCATCCCCAAACATGTTTCGCCCTTGTTGGGGCTCATCAGTGAGGAGTAGCTTGGGTCTCTATGCCCAGCAGGCACAGGACACACATCTGGGCATACACGTCCCACTCGGGGTGACAAAGCAAAAACAAAGAGGTGATGGCTGGAAGGTTTTGAATGAATCTTAACCACTGGCATGGCTCTGGGAAACCCTCCAGACCACTGCTCTTCACCTGCCAAGCTATTACAGAAGGGGAAAGACCATATGCAAATCAGGCTTGGCCCCACCCCAAAAGGGGCAGTCCAGCCCGAACTGTTAGGCCACATCCCTTCTGCACAAGACCACAAACATCCCCAAACATGTTTCGCCCTTGTTGGGGCTCATCATTGAGGAGTAGCTTGGTCTCAGGGCCCAGCAGGCACGGGACCCACGTCTGGGCATATCCGTCCCACTCGGGGTGACAAAGCAAAAACAAAGAGGTGATGGCTGGAAGGTTTAGAATGAATCTTAACCACTGGCATGGCTCTGGGCAACCCTCCAGACCACCGTACTTCGCCTGCCAAGCTATTACAGAAGGGGAAAGACCATATGCAAATCAGACTTGGCCCCACCCCAAAAGGGGCAGTCCAGCCCAAACTGCTAGGCCACATCCCTTCTGCACGAGACCACAAGCATCCCCAAACATGTTTTGCCCTTGTTGGGGCTCATCAGTGAGGAGTAGCTTGGGTCTCTAGGCCCAGCAGGCACGGGACCCACGTCTGGGAATACCCGTCCCACTAGGGGTGACAAAGCAAAAACAGTAGCTTGGGGCTCTAGGCCCAGCAGGCACGGGACCCATGTCTGGGCATACCCGTCCCACTTGGGGTGACAAAGCAAAAACAAAGAGGAGATGTCTGGAAGGTTTAGAATGAATCTTAACCACTGGCATGGCTCTGGGCAACCCTCCAGACCGCCCTTCTTCGCCTGCCAAGCTATTACAGAAAGGGAAAGACCATATGCAAATCATGCTTGCCCCCACCCCAAAAGGGGCAGTCCAGCCCGAACTGCTAGGCCATATCCCTTCTGCACGAGCCACAAGCATCCCCAAACATGTTTCGCCCTTGTTGGGGCTCATCAGTGAGGAGTAGCTTGGGTCTCTAGGCCCAGGAGGCACGGGAACCACATTTTGGCATACACGTCCCACTCGGGGTGACAAAGCAAAAACAAAGAGGTGATGGCTGGAAGGTTTAGAATTAATCTTAACCTCTGGCAGCGCTCTGGGCAACCCTCCAGACCACCGTTCTTCGCCTGCCAAGCTATTACAGAAGGGGAAATACCATATGCAAATCAGGCTTGGCCCCAACCCAAAAGGGGCAGTCCAGCCTGAACTGCTAGGCCACATCCCTTCTGGACGACACCACAAGCATCCCCAAACATGTTTCGCCCTTGTTGGGAATCATCAGTGGGGAGTAGCTTGTGTCTCTTGGCCCAGCAGGCACGGGACCCACGTCTGGGCATACCCCTCCCACTCCGGGTGACAAAGCAAAAACAAAGAGGTGATGGCTGGAAGGTTTAGAATGAATCTTTACCACTGGCATGGCTCTGGGCAACCCTCCAGACCACCGTTCTTCACCTGCCAAGCTATTACAGAAGGGGAAAGACAATATGCAAATCAGGCTTGGCCCCACCCCAAAAAGGGGAAGTCCAGCCTGAACTGCTAGGCCACATCCCTTCTGCACGAGACCACAAGCATCCCCAAACATGTTTCGCCCTTGTTGGGGCTCATCAGTGAGGAGTAGCTTGGTTCTCTATGCCCAGCAGGCACAGGACACACATCTGGGCATGCACGTCACACTCGGGGTGACAAAGCAAAAACAAAGAGGTGATGGCTGGAAGGTTTAGAATGAATCTTAACCACTGGCATGGCTCTGGGAAACCCTCCAGACCACCGTTCTTCACCTGCCAAGCTATTACAGAAGGGGAAAGACCATATGCAAATCAGGCTTGGCCCCACCCCAAAAGGGGCAGTCCAGCCCGAACTGTTAGGCCACATCCCTTCTGCACAAGACCACAAGCATCCCCAAACATGTTTCGCCCTTGTTGGGGCTCATCATTGAGGAGTAGCTTGGTCTCAGGGCCCAGCAGGCACGGGACCCACGTCTGGGCATATCCGTCCCACTCGGGGTGACAAAGCAAAAACAAAGAGGTGATGGCTGGAAGGTTTAGAATGAATCTTAACCACTGGCATGGCTCTGGGCAACCCTCTAGACCACCGTTCTTCGCCTGCCAAGCTATTACAGAAGGGGAAAGACCATATGCAAATCAGGCTTGGCCCCACCCCAAAAGGGGCAGTCCAGCCTGAACTGCTAGGCCACATCCCTTCTGTACGAGACCACAAGCATCCCCAAACATGTTTTGCCCTTGTTGGGGCTCATCAGTGAGGAGTAGATTGGGTCTCTAGGCCCAGCAGGCACGGGACTCACGTCTGGGCATACCCGTCCCACTCGAGGTGACAAAGCAAAAACAAAGAGGTGATGGCTGGAAGGTTTAGAATGAATCTTAACCACTGGCATGGCTCTGGGCAACCCTCTAGACCACCGTTCTTCGCCTGCCAAGCTATTACAGAAGGGGAAAGACCATATGCAAATCAGGCTTGGCCCCACCCCAAAAGGGGCAGTCCAGCCTGAACTGCTAGGCCACATCCTTGCTGCACGAGACCACAAGCATCCCCAAACATGTTTCGCCCTTGTTGGGGCTCATCAGTGAGGAGTAGCTTGGGTCTCTAGGCCCAGCAGGCACGGGACCCACGTCTGGGAATACCCGTCCCACTATGGGTGACAAAGCAAAAACAGTAGCTTGGGGCTCTAGGCCCAGCAGGCACGGGACCCATGTCTGGGCATACCCGTCCCACTCGGGGTGACAAAGCAAAAACAAAGAGGAGATGTCTGGAAGGTTTAGAATGAATCTTAACCACTGGCATGGCTCTGGGCAACCCTCCAGACCGCCGTTCTTCGCCTGCCAAGCTATTACAGAAAGGGAAAGACCATATGCAAATCATGCTTGCCCCCACCCCAAAAGGGGCAGTCCAGCCCGAACTGCTAGGCCATATCCCTTCTGCACGAGCCACAAGCATCCCCAAACATGTTTCGCACTTGTTGGGGCTCATCAGTGAGGAGTAGCTTGGGTCTCTAGGCCCAGCAGGCACGGGACCCACATTTGGGCATACACGTTCCACTCGGGGTGACAAAGCAAAAACAAAGAGGTGATGGCTGGAAGGTTTAGAATTAATCTTAATCTCT
The DNA here is from genome assembly GCF_040938575.1 of Ambystoma mexicanum. NCBI lineage: Eukaryota > Metazoa > Chordata > Amphibia > Caudata > Ambystomatidae > Ambystoma > Ambystoma mexicanum. Next base: position 921,838,323 of record NC_090941.1, read on the forward strand.
GGTAGCGCTCTGGGCAACCCTCCAGACCACCGTTCTTCGCCTGCCAAGCTATTAAAGAAGGGGAAATACCATATGCAAATCAGGCTTGGCCCCAACCCAAAAGGGGCAGTCCAGCCTGAACTGCTAGGCCACATCCCTTCTGGACGACACCACAAGCATCCCCAAACATGTTTCGCCCTTGTTGGGAATCATCAGTGGGGAGTAGCTTGTGTCTCTTGGCCCAGCAGGCACGGGACCCACGTCTGGGCATACCCCTCCCACTCCGGGTGACAAAGCAAAAACAAAGAGGTGATGGCTGGAAGGTTTAGAATGAATCTTTACCACTGGCATGGCTCTGGGCAACCCTCCAGACCACCGTTCTTCGCCTGCCAAGCTATTACAGAAGGGGAAAGACAATATGCAAATCAGGCTTGGCCCCACCCCAAAAAGGGGAAGTCCAGCCTGAACTGCTAGGCCACATCCCTTCTGCACGAGACCACAAGCATCCCCAAACATGTTTCGCCCTTGTTGGGGCTCATCAGTGAGGAGTAGCTTGGTTCTCTATGCCCAGCAGGCACAGGACACACATCTGGGCATACACGTCCCACTCGGGGTGACAAAGCAAAAACAAAGAGGTGATGGCTGGAAGGTTTTGAATGAATCTTAACCACTGGCATGGCTCTGGGAAACCCTCCAGACCACCGTTCTTCACCTGCCAAGCTATTACAGAAGGGGAAAGACCATATGCAAATCAGGCTTGGCCCCACCCCAAAAGGGGCAGTCCAGCCTGAACTGCTTGGGCACATCCCTTCTGCACGAGACCACAAGCATCCCCAAACATGTTTCGCCCTTGTTGGGGCTCATCATTGAGGAGTAGCTTGGTCTCAGGGCCCAGCAGGCACGGGACCCACGTCTGGGCATATCCGTCCCACTCGGGGTGACAAAGCAAAAACAAAGAGGTGATGGCTGGAAGGTTTAGTATGAGTCTTAACCACTGGCATGGCTCTGGGCAACCCTCTAGACCACCGTTCTTCGCCTGCCAAGCTATTACAGAAGGGGAAAGACCATATGCAAATCAGGCTTGGCCCCACCCCAAAAGGGGCAGTCCAGCCTGAACTGCTTGGGCACATCCCTTCTGCACGAGACCACAAGCATCCCCAAACATGTTTTGCCCTTGTTGGGGCTCATCAGTGAGGAGTAGATTGGGTCTCTAGGCCCAGCAGGCACGGGACCCACGTCTGGGCATACCCATCCCACTCGAGGTGACAAAGCAAAAACAAAGAGGTGATGGCTGGAAGGTTTAGAATGAATCTTAACCACTGGCATGGCTCTGGGCAACCCTCTAGACCACCGTTCTTCGCCTGCCAAGCTATTACAGAAGGGGAAAGACCATATGCAAATCAGGCTTGGCCCCACCCCAAAAGGGGCAGTCCAGCCTGAACTGCTAGGCCACATCCCTGCTGCACGAGACCACAAGCATCCCCAAACATGTTTTGCCCTTGTTGGGGCTCATCAGTGAGGAGTAGATTGGGTCTCTAGGCCCAGCAGGCACGGGACCCACGTCTGGGCATACCCGTCCCACTTGAGGTGACAAAGCAAAAACAAAGAGGTGATGGCTGGAAGGTTTAGAATGAATCTTAACCACTGGCATGGCTCTGGGCAACCCTCTAGACCACCGTTCTTCGCCTGCCAAGCTATTACAGAAGGGGAAAGACCATATGCAAATCAGGCTTGGCCCCACCCCAAAAGTGGCAGTCCAGCCTGAACTGCTAGGCCACATCCCTGCTGCACGAGACCACAAGCATCCCCAAACATGTTTCGCCCTTGTTGGGGCTCATCAGTGAGGAGTAGCTTGGGTCTCTAGGCCCAGCAGGCACGTGACCCACGTCTGGGAATACCCGTCCCACTAGGGGTGACAAAGCTAAAAGAGTAGCTTGGGGCTCTAGGCCCAGCAGGCACGGGACCCATGTCTGGGCATACCCGTCCCACTCGGGGTGACAAAGCAAAAACAAAGAGGTGATGTCTGGAAGGTTTAGAATGAATCTTAATCACTGGCATGGCTCTGGGCAACCCTCCAGACCGCCGTCCTTTGCCTGCCAAGCTATTACAGGAAGGGAAAGACCATATGCAAATCATGATTGCCCCCACCCCAAAAGGGGCAGTCCAGCCCGAACTGCTAGGCCATATCCCTTCTGCACGAGCCACAAGCATCCCCAAACATGTTTCGCCCTTGTTGGGGCTCATCAATGAGGAGTAGCTTGGGTCTCTAGGCCCAGCAGGCACGGGACCCACATTTGGGCATACACGTCCCACTCGGGGTGACAAAGCAAAAACAAAGAGGTGATGGCTGGAAGGTTTAGAATTAATCTTAACCACTGGCATGGCTCTGGGAAACCCTCCAGACCACCGCTCTTCACCTGCCAAGCTATTACAGAAGGGGAAAGACCATATGCAAATCAGGCTTGGCCCCACCCCAAAAGGGGCAGTCCAGCCTGAACTGCTAGGCCACATCCCTTCTGCACGAGACCACAAGCATCCCCAAACATGTTTCGCCCTTGTTGGGAATCATCAGTGGGGAGTAGCTTGTGTCTCTTGGCCCAGCAGGCACGGGACCCACGTCTGGGCATACCCCTCCCACTCCGGGTGACAAAGCAAAAACAAAGAGGTGATGGCTGGAAGGTTTAGAATGAATCTTTACCACTGGCATGGCTCTGGGCAACCCTCCAGACCACCGTTCTTCGCCTGCCAAGCTATTACAGAAGGGGAAAGACAATATGCAAATCAGGCTTGGCCCCACCCCAAAAAGGGGAAGTCCAGCCTGAACTGCTAGGCCACATCCCTTCTGCTCGAGACCACAAGCATCCCCAAACATGTTTCGCCCTTGTTGGGGCTCATCAGTGAGGAGTAGCTTGGGTCTCAATGCCCAGCAGGCACAGGACACACATCTGGGCATACACGTCCCACTCGGGGTGACAAAGCAAAAACAAAGAGGTGATGGCTGGAAGGTTTTGAATGAATCTTAACCACTGGCATGGCTCTGGGAAACCCTCCAGACCACTGCTCTTCACCTGCCAAGCTATTACAGAAGGGGAAAGACCATATGCAAATCAGGCTTGGCCCCACCCCAAAAGGGGCAGTCCAGCCCGAACTGTTAGGCCACATCCCTTCTGCACAAGACCACAAACATCCCCAAACATGTTGCGCCCTTGTTGGGGCTCATCATTGAGGAGTAGCTTGGTCTCAGGGCCCAGCAGGCACGGGACCCACGTCTGGGCATATCCGTCCCACTCGGGGTGACAAAGCAAAAACAAAGAGGTGATGGCTGGAAGGTTTAGAATGAATCTTAACCACTGGCATGGCTCTGGGCAAAACCTCCAGACCACCGTACTTCGCCTGCCAAGCTATTACAGAAGGGGAAAGACCATATGCAAATCAGACTTGGCCCCACCCCAAAAGGGGCAGTCCAGCCGGAACTGCTAGGCCACATCCCTTCTGCACGAGACCACAAGCATCCCCAAACATGTTTTGCCCTTGTTGGGGCTCATCAGTGAGGAGTAGCTTGGGTCTCTAGGCCCAGCAGGCACGGGACCCACGTCTGGGAATACCCGTCCCACTAGGGGTGACAAAGCAAAAACAGTAGCTTGGGGCTCTAGGCCCAGCAGGCACGGGACCCATGTCTGGGCATACCCGTCCCACTTGGGGTGACAAAGCAAAAACAAAGAGGAGATGTCTGGAAGGTTTAGAATTAATCTTAACCACTGGCATGGCTCTGGGCAACCCTCCAGACCGCCCTTCTTCGCCTGCCAAGCTATTACAGAAAGGGAAAGACCATATGCAAATCATGCTTGCCCCCACCCCAAAAGGGGCAGTCCAGCCCGAACTGCTAGGCCATATCCCTTCTGCACGAGCCACAAGCATCCCCAAACATGTTTCGCCCTTGTTGGGGCTCATCAGTGAGGAGTAGCTTGGGTCTCTAGGCCCAGGAGGCACGGGAACCACATTTTGGCATACACGTCCCACTCGGGGTGACAAAGCAAAAACAAAGAGGTGATGGCTGGAAGGTTTAGAATTAATCTTAACCTCTGGCAGCGCTCTGGGCAACCCTCCAGACCACCGTTCTTCGCCTGCCAAGCTATTACAGAAGGGGAAATACCATATGCAAATCAGGCTTGGCCCCAACCCAAAAGGGGCAGTCCAGCCTGAACTGCTAGGCCACATCCCTTCTGGACGACACCACAAGCATCCCCAAACATGTTTCGCCCTTGTTGGGAATCATCAGTGGGGAGTAGCTTGTGTCTCTTGGCCCAGCAGGCACGGGACCCACGTCTGGGCATACCCCTCCCACTCCGGGTGACAAAGCAAAAACAAAGAGGTGATGGCTGGAAGGTTTAGAATTAATCTTAACCACTGGCATGGCTCTGGGAAACCCTCCAGACCACCGCTCTTCACCTGCCAAGCTATTACAGAAGGGGAAAGACCATATGCAAATCAGGCTTGGCCCCACCCCAAAAGGGGCAGTCCAGCCTGAACTGCTAGGCCACATCCCTTCTGCACGAGACCACAAGCATCCCCAAACATGTTTCGCCCTTGTTGGGAATCATCAGTGGGGAGTAGCTTGTGTCTCTTGGCCCAGCAGGCACGGGACCCACGTCTGGGCATACCCCTCCCACTCCGGGTGACAAAGCAAAAACAAAGAGGTGATGGCTGGAAGGTTTAGAATGAATCTTTACCACTGGCATGGCTCTGGGCAACCCTCCAGACCACCGTTCTTCGCCTGCCAAGCTATTACAGAAGGGGAAAGACAATATGCAAATCAGGCTTGGCCCCACCCCAAAAAGGGGAAGTCCAGCCTGAACTGCTAGGCCACATCCCTTCTGCTCGAGACCACAAGCATCCCCAAACATGTTTCGCCCTTGTTGGGGCTCATCAGTGAGGAGTAGCTTGGGTCTCAATGCCCAGCAGACACAGGACACACATCTGGGCATACACGTCCCACTCGGGGTGACAAAGCAAAAACAAAGAGGTGATGGCTGGAAGGTTTTGAATGAATCTTAACCACTGGCATGGCTCTGGGAAACCCTCCAGACCACCGCTCTTCACCTGCCAAGCTATTACAGAAGGGGAAAGACCATATGCAAATCAGGCTTGGCCCCACCCCAAAAGGGGCAGTCCAGCCCGAACTGTTAGGCCACATCCCTTCTGCACAAGACCACAAACATCCCCAAACATGTTGCGCCCTTGTTGGGGCTCATCATTGAGGAGTAGCTTGGTCTCAGGGCCCAGCAGGCACGGGACCCACGTCTGGGCATATCCGTCCCACTCGGGGTGACAAAGCAAAAACAAAGAGGTGATGGCTGGAAGGTTTAGAATGAATCTTAACCACTGGCATGGCTCTGGGCAACCCTCCAGACCACCGTACTTCGCCTGCCAAGCTATTACAGAAGGGGAAAGACCATATGCAAATCAGACTTGGCCCCACCCCAAAAGGGGCAGTCCAGCCCGAACTGCTAGGCCACATCCCTTCTGCACGAGACCACAAGCATCCCCAAACATGTTTTGCCCTTGTTGGGGCTCATCAGTGAGGAGTAGCTTGGCTCTCTAGGCCCAGCAGGAACGGGACCCACGTCTGGGAATACCCGTCCCACTACGGGTTACAAAGCAAAAACAGTAGCTTGGGGCTCTAGGCCCAGCAGGCACGGGACCCATGTCTGGGCATACCCGTCCCACTTGGGGTGACAAAGCAAAAACAAAGAGGAGATGTCTGGAAGGTTTAGAATGAATCTTAACCACTGGCATGGCTCTGGGCAACCCTCCAGACCGCCCTTCTTCGCCTGCCAAGCTATTACAGAAAGGGAAAGACCATATGCAAATCATGCTTGCCCCCACCCCAAAATGGGCAGTCCAGCCCGAACTGCTAGGCCATATCCCTTCTGCACGAGCCACAAGCATCCCCAAACATGTTTCGCCCTTGTTGGGGCTCATCAGTGAGGAGTAGCTTGGGTCTCTAGGCCCAGGAGGCACGGGAACCACATTTTGGCATACACGTCCCACTCGGGGTGACAAAGCAAAAACAAAGAGGTGATGGCTGGAAGGTTTAGAATTAATCTTAACCTCTGGCAGCGCTCTGGGCAACCCTCCAGACCACCGTTCTTCGCCTGCCAAGCTATTACAGAAGGGGAAATACCATATGCAAATCAGGCTTGGCCCCAACCCAAAAGGGGCAGTCCAGCCTGAACTGCTAGGCCACATCCCTTCTGGACGACACCACAAGCATCCCCAAACATGTTTCGCCCTTGTTGGGAATCATCAGTGGGGAGTAGCTTGTGTCTCTTGGCCCAGCAGGCACGGGACCCACGTCTGGGCATACCCCTCCCACTCCGGGTGACAAAGCAAAAACAAAGAGGTGATGGCTGGAAGGTTTAGAATGAATCTTTACCACTGGCATGGCTCTGGGCAACCCTCCAGACCACTGTTCTTCGCCTGCCGAGCTATTACAGAAGGGGAAAGACAATATGCAAATCAGGCTTGGCCCCACCCCAAAAAGGGGAAGTCCAGCCTGAACTGCTAGGCCACATCCCTTCTGCACGAGACCACAAGCATCCCCAAACATGTTTCGCCCTTGTTGGGGCTCATCAGTGAGGAGTAGCTTGGTTCTCTATGCCCAGCAGGCACAGGACACACATCTGGGCATACACGTCACACTCGGGGTGACAAAGCAAAAACAAAGAGGTGATGGCTGGAAGGTTTAGAATGAATCTTAACCACTGGCATGGCTCTGGGAAACCCTCCAGACCACCGTTCTTCACCTGCCAAGCTATTACAGAAGGGGAAAGACCATATGCAAATCAGGCTTGGCCCCACCCCAAAAGGGGCAGTCCAGCCCGAACTGTTAGGCCACATCCCTTCTGCACAAGACCACAAGCATCCCCAAACATGTTTCGCCCTTGTTGGGGCTCATCATTGAGGAGTAGCTTGGTCTCAGGGCCCAGCAGGCACGGGACCCACGTCTGGGCATATCCGTCCCACTCGGGGTGACAAAGCAAAAACAAAGAGGTGATGGCTGGAAGGTTTAGAATGAATCTTAACCACTGGCATGGCTCTGGGCAACCCTCTAGACCACTGTTCTTCGCCTGCCAAGCTATTACAGAAGGGGAAAGACCATATGCAAATCAGGCTTGGCCCCACCCCAAAAGGGGCAGTCCAGCCTGAACTGCTAGGCCACATCCCTTCTGCACGAGACCACAAGCATCCCCAAACATGTTTTGCCCTTGTTGGGGCTCATCAGTGAGGAGTAGATTGGGTCTCTAGGCCCAGCAGGCACGGGACCCATGTCTGGGCATACCCGTTCCACTCGAGGTGACAAAGCAAAAACAAAGAGGTGATGGCTGGAAGGTTTAGAATGAATCTTAACCACTGGCATGGCTCTGGGCAACCCTCTAGACCACCGTTCTTCGCCTGCCAAGCTATTACAGAAGGGGAAAGACCATATGCAAATCAGGCTTGGCCCCACCCCAAAAGGGGCAGTCCAGCCTGAACTGCTAGGCCACATCCCTGCTGCACGAGACCACAAGCATCCCCAAACATGTTTTGCCCTTGTTGGGGCTCATCAGTGAGGAGTAGCTTGGTTCTCTATGCCCAGCAGGCACAGGACACACATCTGGGCATACACGTCACACTCGGGGTGACAAAGCAAAAACAAAGAGGTGATGGCTGGAAGGTTTAGAATGAATCTTAACCACTGGCATGGCTCTGGGCAACCCTCTAGACCACCGTTCTTCGCCTGCCAAGCTATTACAGAAGGGGAAAGACCATATGCAAATCAGGCTTGGCCCCACCCCAAAAGGGGCAGTCCAGCCTGAACTGCTAGGCCACATCCCTGCTGCACGAGACCACAAGCATCCCCAAACATGTTTCGCCCTTGTTGGGGCTCATCAGTGAAGAGTAGCTTGGGTCTCTAGGCCCAGCAGGCACGGGACCCACGTCTGGGAATACCTGTCCCACTAGGGGTGACAAAGCAAAAACAGTAGCCTGGGGCTCTAGGCCCAGCAGGCACGGAACCCATGTCTGGGCATACCCGTCCCACTCGGGGTGACAAAGCAAAAACAAAGAGGTGATGTCTGGAAGGTTTAGAATGAATCTTAACCACTGGCATGGCTCTGGGCAACCCTCCAGACCGCCGTTCTTCGCCTGCCAAGCTATTACAGAAAGGGAAAGACCATATGCAAATCAGGCTTGGCCTCAACCCAAAAGGGGCAGTCCAGCCTGAACTGCTAGGCCACATCCCTTCTGCACGAGACCACAAGCATCCCCAAACATGTTTCGCCCTTGTTGGGAATCATCAGTGGGGAGTAGCTTGTGTCTCTTGGCCCAGCAGGCACGGGACCCACGTCTGGGCATACCCCTCCCACTCCGGGTGACAAAGCAAAAACAAAGAGGTGATGGCTGGAAGGTTTAGAATGAATCTTTACCACTGGCATGGCTCTGGCCAACCCTCCAGACCACTGTTCTTTACCTGCCAAGCTATTACAGAAGGGGAAAGACCATATGCAAATCAGGCTTGGCCCCACCCCAAAAGGGGCAGTCCAGCCCGAACTGTTAGGCCACATCCCTTCTGCACAAGACCACAAGCATCCCCAAACATGTTTCGCCCTTGTTGGGGCTCATCATTGAGGAGTAGCTTGGTCTCAGGGCCCAGCAGGCACGTTACCCATGTCTGGGCATATCCGTCCCACTCGGGGTGACAAAGCAAAAACAAAGAGGTGATGGCTGGAAGGTTTAGAATGAATCTTAACCACTGGCATGGCTCTGGGCAACCCTCCAGACCACCGTACTTCGCCTGCCCAGCTATTACAGAAGGGGAAAGACCATATGCAAATCAGGCTTGGCCCCACCCCAAAAGGGGCAGTCCAGCCTGAACTGCTAGGGCACATCCCTTCTGCACGAGACCCCAAGCATCCCCAAACATCTTTCGCCATTGTTGGGGCACATCAGTGAGGAGTAGCTTGGGTCTCTATGCCCAGCAGGCACAGGACCCACGTCTGGGCATACCCGTCCCACTCGGGGTGACAAAGCAAAAACAAAGAGGTGATGGCCGGAAGGTTTAGAATGAATCTTAACCACTGGCATGGCTCTGGGCAACCCTCCAGACCACCGTTCTTCGCCTGCCAAGCTATTACAGAAGGGGAAAGACCATATGCAAATCAGGCTTGGCCCCACCCCAAAAGGGGCAGTCCAGCCTGAACTGCTAGGCCACATCCCTTCTGCATGAGACCACAAGCATCCCCAAACATGTTTTGCCCTTGTTGGGGCTCATCAGTGAGGAGTAGATTGGGTCTCTAGGCCCAGCAGGCATGGGACCCACGTCTGGGAATACCCGTCCCACTAGGGGTGACAAAGCAAAAACAGTAGCTTGGGGCTCTAGGCCCAGCAGGCACGGGACCCATGTCTGGGCATACCCGTCCCACTCGGGGTGACAAAGCAAAAACAAAGAGGTGATGGCTGGAAGGTTTATAATGAATCTAAACCACTGACATGGCTCTGGGCAACCCTCCAGGCCACCGTTCTTCGCCTGCCAAGCTATTACAGAAGGGGAAAGACCATATGCAAATCAGACTTGGCCCCACCCCAAAAGGGGCAGTCCAGCCCGAACTGCTAGGCCACATCCCTTCTGCACGAGACCACAAGCATCCCCAAACATGTTTTGCCCTTGTTGGGGCTCATCAGTGAGGAGTAGATTGGGTCTCTAGGCCCAGCAGGCACGGGACCCACGTCTGGGAATACCCGTCCCACTAGGGGTGACAAAGAAAAAACAGTAGCTTGGGGCTCTAGGCCCAGCAGGCACGGGACCGATGTCTGGGCATACCCATCCCACTCGGGGTGACAAGGCAAAAACAGAGAGGTGATGTCTGGAAGGTTTAGAATGAATCTTAACCACTGGCATGGCTCTGGGCAACCCTCCAGACCGCCGTTCTTCGCCTGCCAAGCTATTACAGAAAGGGAAAGACCATATGCAAATCATGCTTGCCCCCACCGCAAATGGGGCAGTCCAGCCCGAACTGCTAGGCAATATCCCTTCTGCACGAGCCACAAGCATCCCCAAACATGTTTCGCCCTTGTTGGGACTCATCAGTGAGGAGTAGCTTGGGTCTCTAGGCCCAGCAGGCACGGGACCCACATTTGGGCATATACATCCCACTCGGGGTGACAAAGCAAAAACAAAGAGGTGATGGCTGGAAGATTTAGAATTAATCTTAACCTCTGGCAGCGCTCTGGGCAACCCTGCAGACCACCGTTCTTCGCCTGCCAAGCTATTACAGAAGGGGAAATACCATATGCAAATCAGGCTTGGCCCCATCCCAAAAGGGGCAGTCCAGCCTGAACTGCTAGGCCACATCCCTTCTGCACGAGACCACAAGCATCCCCAAACATGTTTTGCCCATGTTGGGGCTCATCAGAGAGGAGTAGATTGGGTCTCTAGGCCCAGCAGGCACGGGACCCACGTCTGGGCATATCCGTCCCACTCGGGGTGACAAAGCAAAAACAAAGAGGTGATGGCTGGAAGGTTTAGAATTAATCTTAACCACTGGCATGGCTCTGGGCAACCCTCCAGACCACCGTTCTTCGCCTGCCAAGCTATTACAGAAGGGGAAAGACTATATGCAAATCAGGCTTGGCCCCACCCCAAAAGGGGCAGTCCAGCCTGAACTGCTAGGCCACATCCCTGCTGCACGAGACCACAAGCATCCCCAAACATGTTTCGCCCTTGTTGGGGCTCATCAGTGAGGAGTAGCTTGGGTCTCTAGCCCCAGCAGGCACGGGACCCTCGTCTGGGAATATCGTCCCACTAGGGGTGACAAAGCAAAAACAGTAGCTTGGGGCTCTAGGCCCAGCAGGCACGGGACCCATGCCTGGGCATATCCGTCCCACTCGGGGTGACAAAGCAAAAACAAAGAGGTGATGGCTGGAAGGTTTAGAATGAATCTTAACCACTGGCATGGCTCTGGGCAACCCTCTAGACCACCGTTCTTCGCCTGCCAAGCTATTACAGAAGGGGAAAGACCATATGCAAATCAGGCTTGGCCCCATCCCAAAAGGGGCAGTCCAGCCTGAACTGCTAGGCCACATCCCTTCTGCACGAGACCACAAGCATCCCCAAACATGTTTTGCCCTTGTTGGGGCTCATCAGTGAGGAGTAGATTGGGTCTCTAGGCCCAGCAGGCACGGGACCCATGTCTGGGCATACCCGTCCCACTCGAGGTGACAAAGCAAAAACAAAGAGGTGATGGCTGGAAGGTTTAGCATGAATCTTAACCACTGGCATGGCTCTGGGCAACCCTCTAGACCACCGTTCTTCGCCTGCCAAGCTATTACAGAAGGGGAAAGAACATATGCAAATCAGGCTTGGCCCCACCCCAAAAGGGGCAGTCCAGCCTGAACTGCTATGCCACATCCCTGCTGCACGAGACCACAAGCATCCCCAAACATGTTTTGCCCTTGTTGGGGCTCATCAGTGAGGAGTAGATTGGGTCTCTAGGCCCAGCAGGCACGGAACCCACCTCTGGGCATACCCGTCCCACTCGAGGTGACAAAGCAAAAACAAAGAGGTATTGTCTGGAAGGTTTAGAATGAATCTTAACCACTGGCATGGCTCTGGGCAACCCTCCAGACCGCCGTTCTTCGCCTGCCAAGCTATTACAGAAAGGGAAAGACCATATGCAAATCATGCTTGCCCCCACCCCAAAAGGGGCAGTCCAGCCTGAACTGCTAGGGCACATCCCTTCTGCACGAGACCCCAAGCATCCCCAAACATCTTTCGCCATTGTTGGGGCTCATCAGTGAGGAGTAGCTTGGGTCTCTATGCCCAGCAGGCACAGGACCCACGTCTGGGCATACCCGTCCCACTCGGGGTGACAAAGCAAAAACAAAGAGGTGATGGCTGGAAGGTTTAGAATGAATCTTAACCACTGGCATGGCTCTGGGCAACCCTCCAGACCACCGTTCTTCGCCTGCCAAGCTATTACAGAAGGGGAAAGACCATATGCAAATCAGGCTTGGCCCCACCCCAAAAGGGGCAGTCCGGCCTGAACTGCTAGGCCACATCCCTTCTGCACGAGACCACAAGCATCCCCAAACATGTTTCGCCCTTGTTGGGGCTCATCAGTGAGGAGTAGCTTGGGTCTCTAGCCCCAGCAGGCACGGGACCCTCGTCTGGGAATATCGTCCCACTAGGGGTGACAAAGCAAAAACAGTAGCTTGGGGCTCTAGGCCCAGCAGGCACGGGACCCATGCCTGGGCATATCCGTCCCACTCGGGGTGACAAAGCAAAAACAAAGAGGTGATGGCTGGAAGGTTTAGAATGAATCTTAACCACTGGCATGGCTCTGGGCAACCCTCTAGACCACCGTTCTTCGCCTGCCAAGCTATTACAGAAGGGGAAAGACCATATGCAAATCAGGCTTGGCCCCATCCCAAAAGGGGCAGTCCAGCCTGAACTGCTAGGCCACATCCCTTCTGCACGAGACCACAAGCATCCCCAAACATGTTTCGCCCTTGTTGGGGCTCATCAGTGAGGAGTAGCATGGGTCTCTAGGCCCAGCAGGCACGGGACCCACGTCTGGGAATACCCGTCCCACTAGGGGTGACAAAGCAAAAACATTAGCTTGGGGCTCTAGGTCCAGCAGGCACGGGACCCATGTCTGGGCATACCCGTCCCACTCGGGGTGACAAAGCAAAAACAAAGAGTTGATGGCTGGAAAGTTTAGAATGAATCTTAACCACTGACATGGCTCTGGGAAACCCTCCAGACTGCCGTTCTTCGCCTGCCAAGCTATTACAGAAGGGGAAAGACCATATGCAAATCAGGTTTGGCCCCACCCCAAAAGGGACAGTCCAGCCCGAACTGCTAGGCCACATTCCTTCCGCACGAAACCACAATCATCCCCAAACATGTTTTGCCCTTGTTGGGGCTCATCAGTGAGGAGAAGCTTGGGTCTCTAGGTCCAGCAGGCACGGGACCCACGTCTGGGCATACCCGTCCCACTCGGGGTGACAAAGCAAAAACAAAGAGGTGATGGCTGGAAGGTTTAGAATGAATCTTAACCACTGGCATGACTCTGACCAACACTCCAGACCACCGTTCTTCGCCTGCCAAGCTATTACGTAAGGGGAAAGACAATATGCAAATCAGGTTTGGCCCCACCCCAAAAGGGGCAGTCCAACCTGAACTGCTAGGCCACATCCCTTCTGCACGAGACCACAAGCATCCCCAAACATGTTTCGCCCTTGTTGGGGCACATCAGTGAGGAGTAGCTTGGGTCTCTAGGCCCAGCAGGCACAGGAAACACGTCTGGGCATACCCGTCCCACTCGGGGTGACAAAGCAAAAACAAAGAGGTGATGGCTGGAAGGTTTTGAATTAATCTTAACCACTGGCATGGCTCTGGGAACCCTCCAGACCACCGTTCTTCCCCTGCCAAGCTATTACAGAAGGGGAAACACCATATGCAAATCAGGCTTGGCCACACCCCAAAAGGGGCAGTCCAGCCCGATGTGCTAGGCCACATCCCTTCTTCACGAGACCACAAGCATCCCCAAACATGTTTCGCCATTGTTGGGGCTCATCAGTGAGGAGTAGCTTGGGTCTCTAGGCCCAGCAGGCACGGGACCCACTTCTGGGCAAACCCGTCCCACTAGGGGTGACAAAGCAAAAACAGTAGCTTGGGGCTCTAGGCCCAGCAGGTACGGAACCCATGTCTGGGCATGCCGTCCCACTTGGGGTGACAAAGCAAAAACAAAGAGGTGATGGCTGGAAGGTTTCGAATGAATCTTAACCACTGGCATGGCTCTGAGCAACCCTCCAGACCGCCGTTCTTCGCCTGCCAAGCTATTACAGAAGGGGAAAGACCATATGCAAATCAGACTTGGCCTGACCTCAAAAGGGGCAGTCCAGCCCGAACTGCTAGGCCACATCCCTTCTGCACGAGACCACAAGCACCCCCAAACATGTTTCGCCCTTGTTGGGACACATCAGTGAGGAGTAGCTTGGGTCTCTAGGCCCAGCAGGCACAGGACCCACGTCTGGGCATCCCCGTCCCACTCGGGGTGACAAAGAAAAAACAAAGAGGTGATGGCTGGAAGGTTTAGAATGAATCTTAACCACTGGCATGGCTCTGGGCAACCCTTTAGACCACCGTTCTTCGCCTGCCAAGCTATTACAGAAGGGGAAAGACCATATGCAAATCAGGCTTGGCCCCACCCCAAAAGGGGCAGTCCAGCCTGAACTGCTAGGCCACATCCCTTCTGCACGAGACCACAAGCATCCCCAAACATGTTTCGCCCTTGTTGGGGCTCATCAGTGAGGAGTAGCATGGGTCTCTAGGCCCAGCAGGCACGGGACCCACGTCTGGGAATACCCGTCCCACTAGGGGTGACAAAGCAAAAACATTAGCTTGGGGCTCTAGGTCCAGCAGGCACGGGATCCATGTCTGGGCATACCCGTCCCACTCGGGTTGACAAAGCAAAAACAAAGAGTTGATGGCTGGAAAGTTTAGAATGAATCTTAACCACTGACATGGCTCTGGGCAACCCTCCAGACTGCCGTTCTTCGCCTGCCAAGCTATTACAGAAGGGGAAAGACCATATGCAAATCAGGTTTGGCCCCACCCCAAAAGGGACAGTCCAGCCCGAACTGCTAGGCCACATTCCTTCCGCACGAAACCACAATCATCCCCAAACATGTTTTGCCCTTGTTGGGGCTCATCAGTGAGGAGAAGCTTGGGTCTCTAGGTCCAGCAGGCACGGGACCCACGTCTGGGCATACCCGTCCCACTCGGGGTGACAAAGCAAAAACAAAGAGGTGATGGCTGGAAGGTTTAGAATGAATCTTAACCACGGGCATGACTCTGACCAACACTCCAGACCACCGTTCTTCGCCTGCCAAGCTATTACGTAAGGGGAAAGACAATATGCAAATCAGGCTTGGCCCCACCCCAAAAGGGGCAGTCCAACCTGAACTGCTAGGCCACATCCCTTCTGCACGAGACCACAAGCATCCCCAAACATGTTTCGCCCTTGTTGGGGCACATCAGTGAGGAGTAGCTTGGGTCTCTAGGCCCAGCAGGCACAGGAAACACGTCTGGGCATACCCGCCCCACTCGGGGTGACAAAGCAAAAACAAAGAGGTGATGGCTGGAAGGTTTTGAATGAATCTTAACCACTGGCATGGCTCTGGGAAACCCTCCAGACCACCGTTCTTCCCCTGCCAAGCTATTACAGAAGGGGAAACACCATATGCAAATCAGGCTTGGCCACACCCCAAAAGGGGCAGTCCAGCCCGATGTGCTAGGCCACATCCCTTCTTCACGAGACCACAAGCATCCCCAAACATGTTTCGCCCTTGTTGGGGCACATCAGTGAGGAGTAGCTTGGGTCTCTAGGCCCAGCAGGCACAGGAAACACGTCTGGGCATACCCGTCCCACTCGGGGTGACAAAGCAAAAACAAAGAGGTGATGGCTGGAAGGTTTTGAATTAATCTTAACCACTGGCATGGCTCTGGGAACCCTCCAGACCACCGTTCTTCCCCTGCCAAGCTATTACAGAAGGGGAAACACCGTATGCAAATCAGGCTTGGCCACACCCCAAAAGGGGCAGTCCAGCCCGATGTGCTAGGCCACATCCCTTCTTCACGAGACCACAAGCATCCCCAAACATGTTTCGCCATTGTTGGGGCTCATCAGTGAGGAGTAGCTTGGGTCTCTAGGCCCAGCAGGCACGGGACCCACTTCTGGGCATACCCGTCCCACTAGGGGTGACAAAGCAAAAACAGTAGCTTGGGGCTCTAGGCCCAGCAGGTACGGAACCCATGTCTGGGCATGCCGTCCCACTTGGGGTGACAAAGCAAAAACAAAGAGGTGATGGCTGGAAGGTTTCGAATGAATCTTAACCACTGGCATGGCTCTGAGCAACCCTCCAGACCGCCGTTCTTCGCCTGCCAAGCTATTACAGAAGGGGAAAGACCATATGCAAATCAGACTTGGCCTGACCTCAAAAGGGGCAGTCCAGCCCGAACTGCTAGGCCACATCCCTTCTGCACGAGACCACAAGCACCCCCAAACATGTTTCGCCCTTGTTGGGACACATCAGTGAGGAGTAGCTTGGGTCTCTAGGCCCAGCAGGCACAGGACCCACGTCTGGGCATCCCCGTCCCACTCGGGGTGACAAAGAAAAAACAAAGAGGTGATGGCTGGAAGGTTTAGAATGAATCTTAACCACTGGCATGGCTCTGGGCAACCCTTTAGACCACCGTTCTTCGCCTGCCAAGCTATTACAGAAGGGGAAAGACCATATGCAAATCAGGCTTGGCCCCACCCCAAAAGGGGCAGTCCAACCTGAACTGCTAGGCCACATCCCTTCTGCACGAGACCACAAGCATCCCCAAACATGTTTCGCCCTTGTTGGGGCTCATCAGTGAGGAGTAGCATGGGTCTCTAGGCCCAGCAGGCACGGGACCCACGTCTGGGAATACCCGTCCCACTAGGGGTGACAAAGCAAAAACATTAGCTTGGGGCTCTAGGTCCAGCAGGCACGGGACCCATGTCTGGGCATACCCGTCCCACTCGGGTTGACAAAGCAAAAACAAAGAGTTGATGGCTGGAAAGTTTAGAATGAATCTTAACCACTGACATGGCTCTGGGCAACCCTCCAGACTGCCGTTCTTCGCCTGCCAAGCTATTACAGAAGGGGAAAGACCATATGCAAATCAGGTTTGGCCCCACCCCAAAAGGGACAGTCCAGCCCGAACTGCTAGGCCACATTCCTTCCGCACGAAACCACAATCATCCCCAAACATGTTTTGCCCTTGTTGGGGCTCATCAGTGAGGAGAAGCTTGGGTCTCTAGGTCCAGCAGGCACGGGACCCACGTCTGGGCATACCCGTCCCACTCGGGGTGACAAAGCAAAAAGAAAGAGGTGATGGCTGGAAGGTTTAGAATGAATCTTAACCACGGGCATGACTCTGACCAACACTCCAGACCACCGTTCTTCGCCTGCCAAGCTATTACGTAAGGGGAAAGACAATATGCAAATCAGGCTTGGCCCCACCCCAAAAGGGGCAGTCCAACCTGAACTGCTAGGCCACATCCCTTCTGCACGAGACCACAAGCATCCCCAAACATCTTTCGCCCTTGTTGGGGCACATCAGTGAGGAGTAGCTTGGGTCTCTAGGCCCAGCAGGCACAGGAAACACGTCTGGGCATACCCGTCCCACTCGGGGTGACAAAGCAAAAACAAAGAGGTGATGGCTGGAAGGTTTTGAATGAATCTTAACCACTGGCTTGGCTCTGGGAAACCCTCCAGACCACCGTTCTTCCCCTGCCAAGCTATTACAGAAGGGGAAACACCATATGCAAATCAGGCTTGGCCACACCCCAAAAGGGGCAGTCCAGCCCGATGTGCTAGGCCACATCCCTTCTTCACGAGACCACAAGCATCCCCAAACATGTTTCGCCATTGTTGGGGCTCATCAGTGAGGAGTAGCTTGGGTCTCTAGGCCCAGCAGGCACGGGACCCACTTCTGGGCATACCCGTCCCACTAGGGGTGACAAAGCAAAAACAGTAGCTTGGGGCTCTAGACCCAGCAGGTACGGAACCCATGTCTGGGCATGCCCGTCCCACTTGGGGTGACAAAGCAAAAACAAAGAGGTGATGGCTGGAAGGTTTCGAATGAATCTTAACCACTGGCATGGCTCTGAGCAACCCTCCAGACCGCCGTTCTTCGCCTGCCAAGCTATTACAGAAGGGGAAAGACCATATGCAAATCAGACTTGGCCTGACCCCAAAAGGGGCAGTCCAGCCCGAACTGCTAGGCCACATCCCTTCTGCACGAGACCACAAGCACCCCCAAACATGTTTCGCCCTTGTTGGGACACATCAGTGAGGAGTAGCTTGGGTCTCTAGGCCCAGCAGGCACGGGACCCACGTCTGGGCATCCCCGTCCCACTCGGGGTGACAAAGAAAAAACAAAGAGGTGATGGCTGGAAGGTTTAGAATGAATCATAACCACAGGCATGGCTCTGGGCACCCCTTCAGAACACCGTTCTTCGCCTGCCAAGCTTTTACAGAAGGGGAAAGACCATATGCAAATCAAGCTTGGCCCCACCCCAAAAGGGGGAGTCCAGCCCGAACTGCTAGGCCACATCCCTTCTGCACGAGACCACAAGTATCCTCAAACATGTTTCGCCCTTGTTGGGGCTCATCAGTGAGGAGTAGGTTGGGTCTCTAGGCCCAGTAGGCACGGGACCCACGTCTGGGCATACCCGTCCCACTCGGGGTGACAAAGCAAAAACAAAGAGGTGATGGCTGGAAGGTTTACAATGAATCTTAACCACTGGCATGGCTCTATGCAACCCTCCAGACCATCGTTCATCGCCTGCCAAGCTATTACAGAAAGGGAAAGACCATATGCAAATCATGCTTGCCCCCACCCCAAAAGGGGCAGTCCAGCCCGAACTGCTAGGCCATATCCCTTCTGCACGAGCCACAAGTATCCCCAAACATGTTTCGCCTTGTTGGGGCACATCAGTGAGGAGTAGCTTGGGTCTCTAGGCCCAGCAGGCACAGGAAACACGTCTGGGCATACCCGTCCCACTCGGGGTGACAAAGCAAAAACAAAGAGGTGATGGCTGGAAGGTTTTGAATGAATCTTAACCACTGGCATGGCTCTGGGAAACCCTCCAGACCACCGTTCTTCCCCTGCCAAGCTATTACAGAAGGGGAAACACCATATGCAAATCAGGCTTGGCCACACCCCAAAAGGGGCAGTCCAGCCCGATGTGCTAGGCCACATCCCTTCTTCACGAGACCACAAGCATCCCCAAACATGTTTCGCCATTGTTGGGGCTCATCAGTGAGGAGTAGCTTGGGTCTCTAGGCCCAGCAGGCACGGGACCCACTTCTGGGCATACCCGTCCCACTAGGGGTGACAAAGCAAAAACAGTAGCTTGGGGCTCTAGGCCCAGCAGGTACGGAACCCATGTCTGGGCATGCCCGTCCCACTTGGGGTGACAAAGCAAAAACAAAGAAGTGATGGCTGGAAGGTTTCGAATGAATCTTAACCACTGGCATGGCTCTGAGCAACCCTCCAGACCGCCGTTCTTCGCCTGCCAAGCTATTACAGAAGGGGAAAGACCATATGCAAATCATGCTTGCCCCCACCCCAAAAGGGGCAGTCCAGCCCGAACTGCTAGGCCATATCCCTTCTGCACGAGCCACAAGTATCCCCAAACATGTTTCGCCTTGTTGGGGCTCATCAGTGAGGAGTAGCTTGGGTCTCTAGGCCCAGCAGGCACGGTACCCACGTTTGGGCATACCCGTCCCACTCGGGGTGACAAAGCAAAAACAAAGAGGTGATGGCTGGAAGGTTTAGAATGAATCTTAACCTCTGGCATGGCTCTGGGCAACCCTCTAGACCACCGCTCTTCGCCTGCCAAGCTATTACAGAAGGGGAAATACCATATGCAAATCAGGCTTGGCCCCAACCCAAAAGGGGCAGTCCAGCCTGAACTGCTAGGCCACATCCCTTCTGCACGAGACCACAAGCATCCCCAAACATGTTTCACCCTTGTTGGGGCTTATCATAGAGGAGTAGCTTGGGTCTCTATGCCCAGCAGGCACAGAACACACATCTGGGCATACCCGTCCCACTCGGGGTGACAAAGTAAAAACAAAGAGGAGATGGCTGGAAGGTTTTGAATGAATCTTAACCACTGGCATGGCTCTGGGAAACCCTCCAGACCACCGTACTTCGCCTGCCAAGCTATTACAGAAGGGGAAAGACCATATGCAAATCAGGCTTGGTCCCACCCCAAAAGGGGCAGTCCAGCCTGAACTGCTAGGCCACATCCCTTCTGCACGAGACCCCAAGCATCCCCAAACATCTTTGCCATTGTTGGGGCTCATCAGTGAGGAGTAGCTTGGGTCTCTATGCCCAGCAGGCACAGGACCCACGTCTGGGCAAACCCGTCCCACTCGGGGTGACAAATCAAAAACAAAGAGGTGATGGCTGGAAGGTTTACAATGAATCTTAACCACTGGCATGGCTCTGGGCAACCCTCCAGACCACTGTTCTTCGCCTGCCAAGCTATTACAGAAGGGGAAAGACCATATGCAAATCAGGCTTGGCCCCACCCCAAAAGGGGCAGTCCAGCCTGAACTGCTAGGCCACATCCCTTCTGCACGAGACCACAAGCATCCCCAAACATGTTTCACCTTGTTGGGGCTCATCAGTGAGGAGTAGCTTGGGTCTCTAGGCCCAGCAGGCACGGGACCCACGTCTGGGAATTCCCGTCCCACTAGGGGTGACAAAGCAAAAACAGTAGCTTGGGGCTCTAGGCCCAGCAGGCACGGGACCCATGTCTGGGCATACCCGTCCCACTCGGGGTGACAAAGGAAAAACAAAGAGGTGATGGCTGGAAGGTTTAGAATGAATCTTTACCACTGATATGGCTCTGGGCAACCCTCCAGACCGCCGTTCTTCGCCTGCCAAGCTATTACAGAAGGGGAAAGACCATATGCAAATCAGACTTGGCCCCACCGCAAAAGGGGCAGTCCAGCCCGAACTGCTAGGCCACATCCCTTCTGCACAAGACCACAAGCATCCCCAAACATGTTTCGCCCTTGTTTGGGCTCATCAGTGAGGAGTAGCTTGGGTCTCTAGGCCCAGCAGGCACGGGACCCACGTCTGGGCATACCCGTCCCACTCGAGGTGACAAAGCAAAAACAAAGAGGTGATGGCTGGAAAGTTTATAATGAATCCTAACCACTGGCATGGCTCTGGGCAACCCTCCAGACCACCGTTCTTCGCCTGCCAAGCTATTACAGAAGGGGAAAGACCATATGCAAATGAGGCTTGGCCCCACCCCAAAAGGGGCAGTCCAGCCTGAACTGCTAGGCCACATCCCTTCTGCACGAGACCACAAGCATCCCCAAACATGTTTCGCCCTTGTTGGGGCTCATCAGTGAGGAGTAGCATGGGTCTCTAGGCCCAGCAGGCACGGGACCCACGTCTGGGAATACCCGTCCCACTAGGGGTGACAAAGCAAAAACAGTAGCTTGGGGCTCTAGGTCCAGCAGGCACGGGACCCATGTCTGGGCATACCCGTCCCACTCGGGGTGACAAAGCAAAAACAAAGAGGTGATGGCTGGAAGGTTTAGAATGAATCTTAACCACTGACATTGCTCTGGGCAACCCTCCAGACCGCCGTTCTTCGCCTGCAAAGCTATTACAGAAGGGGAAAGACCATATGCAAATCAGGCTTGGCCCCACCCCAAAAGGGGCAGTCCAGCCCGAACTGCTAGGCCACATTCCTTCCGCACGAAGCCACAAGCATCCCCAAACATGTTTTGCCCTTGTTGGGGCTCATCAGTGAGGAGTAGCTTGGGTCTCTAGGCCCAGCAGGCACGGGACCCACGTCTGGGCATACCCGTCCCACTAGGGGTGACAAAGCAAAAACAGTAGCTTGGGGTTCTAGGCCCAGCAGGTACGGGACCCATGTCTGGGCATACCCGTCCAACTCATGGTGACAAAGCAAAAACAAAGAGGTGATGTCTGGAAGGTTTAGAATTAATCTTAACCACTGGCATGGCTCTGGGCAACCCTCCAGATTGCCATTCTTCGTCTGCCAAGCTATTACAGAAAGGGAAAGACCATTTGCAAATCAGGCTGGGCCCCACCCCAAAAGGGGCAGTCCAGCCCGAACTGCTAGCCCAGATCCCTTCTGCACGAGACCACAAGCATCCCCAAACATGTTTCACCCTTGTTAGGGCTCATCAGTGAGGAGTAGCTTGGGTCTCTAGGCCCAGCAGGCACGGGACCCACGTCTGGGCATACCCGTCCCACTCAGGGTGACAAAGCAAAAACAAAGAGGTGATGGCTGGAAGGTTTTGAATTAATCTTAACCACTGGCATTGCTCTGGTCAACCCTCCAGAACACCGTTCTTCACCTGCCAAGCTATTACAGAAGAGGAAAGACCATATGCAAATCAGGCTTGGCTCCACCCCAAAATGGGCAGTCCAGCCCGAACTGCTAGGCGACATCCCTTCTGCACGAGACCACAAGCATCCCCAAACATCTTTCGCCCTTGTTGGGGCTCATCAGTGAGGAGTAGCTTGGATCTCTAAGCCCAGCAGGCACGGGACCCACGTCTGGACATACCGTCCCACTCGGGGTGACAAAGCAAAAACAAAGAGGTGATGGCTGCAAGGTTTAGAATGAATCTTAACCACTGGCATGGCTCTGGGCAACCCTCTAAACCACCGTTCTTCGCCTGCCAAGCTATTACAGAAGGGGAAAGACAATATGCAAATTAGGCTTGGCCCCACCCCAAAAGGGGCCGTCCAGCCTGAACTGCTAGGCCACATCCCTTCTGCACGAGACCACAAGCATCCCCAAACATCTTTCGCCATTGTTGGGGCTCATCAGTGAGGAGTAGCTTGGGTCTCTATGCCCAGCAGGCACAGGACCCACGTCTGGGCATATCCGTCCCACTCGGGGTGACAAAGCAAAAACAAAGAGGTGATGGCTGGAAGGTTTAGAATGAATCTTAACCACTGGCATGGCTCTGGGCAACCTTCCAGACCACCGTTCTTCGCCTGCCAAGCTATTACAGAAGGGGAAAGACCATATGCAAATCAGGCTTGGCCCCACCCCAAAAGGGGCAGTCCAGCCCGAACTGTTAGGCCACATCCCAATTGCACAAGACCACAAGCATCCCCAAACATGTTTCGCCCTTGTTGGGGCTCATCATTGAGGAGTAGCTTGGTCTCAGGGCCCAGCAGGCAAGGAACCCACGTCTGGGCATATTCGTCCCACTCGGGGTGACAAATCAAAAACAAAGAGGTGATGCCTGGAAGGTTTAGAATGAATCTTAACCACTGACATGGCTCTGGGCAACCCTCCAGACTGACGTTCTTCGCCTGCCAAGCTATTACAGAAGGGGAAAGACCATATGCAAATCAGGTTTGGCCCCACCCCAAAAGGGACAGTCCAGCCCGAACTGCTAGGCCACATTCCTTCCGCACGAAACCACAATCATCCCCAAACATGTTTTGCCCTTGTTGGGGCTCATCAGTGAGGAGAAGCTTGGGTCTCTAGGTCCAGCAGGCACGGGACCCACGTCTGGGCATACCCGTCCCACTCGGGGTGACAAAGCAAAAACAAAGAGGTGATGGCTGGAAGGTTTAGAATGAATCTTAACCACTGGCATGACTCTGACCAACACTCCAAACCACCGTTCTTCGCCTGCCAAGCTATTACGTAAGGGGAAAGACAATATGCAAATCAGGCTTTGCCCCACCCCAAAAGGGGCAGTCCAACCTGAACTGCTAGGCCACATCCCTTCTGCACGAGACCACAAGCATCCCCAAACATGTTTAGCCCTTGTTGGGGTACATCAGTGAGGAGTAGCTTGGGTCTCTAGGCCCAGCAGGCACAGGAAACACGTCTGGGCATACCCGTCCCACTCGGGGTGACAAAGCAAAAACAAAGAGGTGATGGCTGGAAGGTTTTGAATGAATCTTAACCACTGGCATGGCTCTGGGAAACCCTCCAGACCACCGTTCTTCCCCTGCCAAGCTATTACAGAAGGGGAAACACCATATGCAAATTAGGCTTGGCCACACCCCAAAAGGGGCAGTCCAGCCCGATGTGCTAGGCCACATCCCTTCTTCACGAGACCACAAGCATCCCCAAACATGTTTCGCCATTGTTGGGGCTCATCAGTGAGGAGTAGCTTGGGTCTCTAGGCCCAGCAGGCACGGGACCCACTTCTGGGCATACCCGTCCCACTAGGGGTGACAAAGCAAAAACAGTAGCTTGGGGCTCTAGGCCCAGCAGGTACGGAACCCATGTCTGGGCATGCCCGTCCCACTTGGGGTGACAAAGCAAAAACAAAGAGGTGATGGCTGGAAGGTTTCGAATGACTCTTAACCACTGGCATGGCTCTGAGCAACCCTCCAGACCGCCGTTCTTCGCCTGCCAAGCTATTACAGAAGGGGAAAGGCCATATGCAAATCAGACTTGGCCTGACCCCAAAAGGGGCAGTCCAGCCCGAACTGCTAGGCCACATCCCTTCTGCACGAGACCACAAGCACCCCCAAACATGTTTCGCCCTTGTTGGGACACATCAGTGAGGAGTAGCTTGGGTCTCTAGGCCCAGCAGGCAGGGACCCACGTCTGGGCATCCCCATCCCACTCGGGGTGACAAAGAAAAAACAAAGAGGTGATGGCTGGAAGGTTTAGAATGAATCATAACCACAGGCATGGCTCTGGGCACCCCTTCAGAACACCGTTCTTCGCCTGCCAAGCTTTTACAGAAGGGGAAAGACCATATGCAAATCAAGCTTGGCCCCACCCCAAAAGGGGGAGTCCAGCCCGAACTGCTAGGCCACATCCCTTCTGCAGTAGACCACAAGTATCCTCAAACATGTTTCGCCCTTGTTGGGGCTCATCAGTGAGGAGTAGGTTGGGTCTCTAGGCCCAGTAGGCACGGGACCCACGACTGGGCATACCCGTCCCACTCGGGGTGACAAAGCAAAAACAAAGAGGTGATGGCTGGAAGGTTTACAATGAATCTTAACCACTGGCATGGCTCTGGGCAACCCTCCAGACCGCCGTTCATCGCCTGCCAAGCTATTACAGAAAGGGAAAGACCATATGCAAATCATGCTTGCCCCCACCCCAAAAGGGGCAGTCCAGCCCGAACTGCTAGGCCATATCCCTTCTGCACGAGCCACAAGTATCCCCAAACATGTTTCGCCTTGTTGGGGCTCATCAGTGAGGAGTAGCTTGGGTCTCAAGGCCCAGCAGGCACGGTACCCACGTTTGGGCATACCCGTCCCACTCGGGGTGACAACGCAAAAACAAAGAGGTGATGGCTGGAAGGTTTAGAATGAATCTTAACCTCTGGCATGGCTCTGGGCAACCCTCTAGACCGCCGCTCTTCGCCTGCCAAGCTATTACAGAAGGGGAAATACCATATGCAAATCAGGCTTGGCCCCAACCCAAAAGGGGCAGTCCAGCCTGAACTGCTAGGCCACATCCCTTCTGCACGAGACCACAAGCATCCCCAAACATGTTTCGCCCTTGTTGGGGCTTATCATAGAGGAGTAGCTTGGGTCTCTATGCCCAGCAGGCACAGAACACACATCTGGGCATACCCGTCCCACTCGGGGTGACAAAGTAAAAACAAAGAGGAGATGGCTGGAAGGTTTTGAATGAATCTTAACCACTGGCATGGCTCTGGGAAACCCTCCAGACCACCGTTCTTCACCTGCCAAGCTATTACAGAAGGGGAAAGGCCATATGCAAATCAGGCTTGGCACCACCCCAAAAGGGGCAGTAGAGCCCGAACTGTTAGGTCACATCCCTTCTGCACAAGACCACAAGGATCCCAAAACATGTTTCATCCTTGTTGGGGCTCATCATTGAGGAGTAGCTTGGTCTCAGGGCCCAGCAGGCACGGGACCCACGTCTGGGCATATCCGACCCACTCGGGGTGACAAAGCAAAAACAAAGAGGTGATGGCTGGAAGGTTTAGAATGAATCTTAACCACTGGCATGGCTCTGGGCAACCCGCCAGACCGCCGTTCTTCGCCTGCCAAGCTGTTTCAGAAGGGGAAAGACCATATGCAAATCAGACTTGGCCCCACCCCAAAAGGGGCAGTCCAGCCCGAACTGCTAGGCCACATCCCTTCTGCACAAGACCACAAGCATCCCCAAACATGTTTCGCCCTTGTTTGGGCTCATCAGTGAGGAGTAGCTTGGGTCTCTAGGCCCAGCAGGCACGGGACCCACGTCTGGGCATACCCGTCCCACTCGAGGTGACAAAACAAAAACAAAGAGGTGATGGCTGGAAAGTTTATAATGAATCCTAACCACTGGCATGGCTCTGGGCAACCCTCCAGACCACTGTTCTTCGCCTGCCAAGCTATTGCAGAAGGGGAAAGACCATATGCAAATGAGGCTTGGCCCCACCCCAAAAGGGCAGTCCAGCCTGAACTGCTAGGCCACATCCCTTCTGCACGAGATCACAAGCATCCCCAAACATGTTTCGCCCTTGTTGGGGCTCATCAGTGAGGAGTAGCATGGGTCTCTAGGCCCAGCAGGCACGGGACCCACGTCTGGGAATACCCGTCCCACTAGGGGTGACAAAGCAAAAACAGTAGCTTGGGGCTCTAGGTCCAGCAGGCACGGGACCCATGTCTGGGCATACCCGTCCCACTCGGGGTGACAAAGCAAAAACAAAGAGGTGATGGCTGGAAGGTTTAGAATGAATCTTAACCACTGACATTGCTCTGAGCAACCCTCCAGACTGCCGTTCTTCACCTGCCAAGCTATTACAGAAGGGGACAGACCATATGCAAATCAGGCTTGGCCCCACCGCAAAAGGGGCAGTCCAGCCTGAACTGCTAGGCCATACCCCTTCTGCACGAGACCTCAAGCATCCCCAAACATGTTTCGCCCTTGTTGGGACACATCAGTGAGGAGTAGCTTGGGTCTCTAGGCCCAGCAGGCACAGGACCCACATCTGGGCATACCCGTCCCACTCGGGGTGACAAAGCAAAAACAAAGAGGTGATGTCTGGAAGGTTTAGAATTAATCTTAACCACTGGCATGGCTCTGGGCAACCCTCCAGATTGCCATTCTTCGTCTGCCAAGCTATTACAGAAAGGGAAAGACCATTTGCAAATCAGGCTGGGCCCCACCCCAAAAGGGGCAGTCCAGCCCGAACTGCTAGGCCACATCCCTTCTGCACGAGACCACAAGCATCCCCAAACATCTTTCGCCCTTGTTGGGGCTCATCAGTGAGGAGTAGCTTGGATCTCTAAGCCCAGCAGGCACGGGACCCACGTCTGGACATACCCGTCCCACTCGGGGTGACAAAGCAAAAACAAAGAGGTGATGGCTGCAAGGTTTAGAATGAATCTTAACCACTGGCATGGCTCTGGGCAACCCGCCAGACCGCCGTTCTTCGCCTGCCAAGCTATTTCAGAAGGGGAAAGACCATATGCAAATCAGACTTGGCCCCACCCCAAAAGGGGCAGTCCAGCCCGAACTGCTAGGCCACATCCCTTCTGCACAAGACCACAAGCATCCCCAAACATGTTTCGCCCTTGTTTGGGCTCATCAGTGAGGAGTAGCTTGGGTCTCTAGGCCCAGCAGGCACGGGACCCACGTCTGGGCATACCCGTCCCACTCGAGGTGACAAAGCAAAAACAAAGAGGTGATGGCTGGAAAGTTTATAATGAATCCTAACCACTGGCATGGCTCTGGGCAACCCTCCAGACCACTGTTCTTCGCCTGCCAAGCTATTGCAGAAGGGGAAAGACCATATGCAAATGAGGCTTGGCCCCACCCCAAAAGGGCAGTCCAGCCTGAACTGCTAGGCCACATCCCTTCTGCACGAGATCACAAGCATCCCCAAACATGTTTCGCCCTTGTTGGGGCTCATCAGTGAGGAGTAGCATGGGTCTCTAGGCCCAGCAGGCACGGGACCCACGTCTGGGAATACCCGTCCCACTAGGGGTGACAAAGCAAAAACAGTAGCTTGGGGCTCTAGGTCCAGCAGGCACGGGACCCATGTCTGGGCATACCCGTCCCACTCGGGGTGACAAAGCAAAAACAAAGAGGTGATGGCTGGAAGGTTTAGAATGAATCTTAAGCACTGACATTGCTCTGAGCAACCCTCCAGACTGCCGTTCTTCACCTGCCAAGCTATTACAGAAGGGGACAGACCATATGCAAATCAGGCTTGGCCCCACCGCAAAAGGGGCAGTCCAGCCTGAACTGCTAGGCCATACCCCTTCTGCACGAGACCTCAAGCATCCCCAAACATGTTTCGCCCTTGTTGGGACACATCAGTGAGGAGTAGCTTGGGTCTCTAGGCCCAGCAGGCACAGGACCCACATCTGGGCATACCCGTCCCACTCGGGGTGACAAAGCAAAAACAAAGAGGTGATGTCTGGAAGGTTTAGAATTAATCTTAACCACTGGCATGGCTCTGGGCAACCCTCCAGATTGCCATTCTTCGTCTGCCAAGCTATTACAGAAAGGGAAAGACCATTTGCAAATCAGGCTGGGCCCCACCCCAAAAGGGGCAGTCCAGCCCGAACTGCTAGGCCACATCCCTTCTGCACGAGACCACAAGCATCCCCAAACATCTTTCGCCCTTGTTGGGGCTCATCAGTGAGGAGTAGCTTGGATCTCTAAGCCCAGCAGGCACGGGACCCACGTCTGGACATACCCGTCCCACTCGGGGTGACAAAGCAAAAACAAAGAGGTGATGGCTGCAAGGTTTAGAATGAATCTTAACCACTGGCATGGCTCTGGGAAACCCTTTAAACCACCGTTCTTCGCCTGCCAAGCTATTACAGAAGGGGAAAAACAATATGCAAATTAGGCTTGGCCCCACCCCAAAAGGGGCCGTCCAGCCTGAACTGCTAGGCCACATCCCTTCTGCACGAGACCACAAGCATCCCCAAACATCTTTCGCCATTGTTGGGGCTCATCAGTGAGGAGAAGCTTGGGTCTCTATGCCCAGCAGGCACAGGACCCACCTCTGGGCATATCCGTCCCACTCGGGGTGACAAAGCAAAAACAAAGAGGTGATGGCTGGAAGGTTTAGAATGAATCTTAACCACTGGCATGGCTCTGGGCAACCTTCCAGACCACCGTTCTTCGCCTGCCAAGCTATTACAGAAGGGGAAAGACCATATGCAAATCAGGCTTGGCCCCACCCCAAAAGGGGCAGTTCAGCCCGAACTGTTAGGCCACATCCCTATTGCACAAGACCACAAGCATCCCCAAACATGTTTCGCCCTTGTTGGGGCTCATCATTGAGGAGTAGCTTGGTCTCAGGGCCCAGCAGGCACGGGACCCACATCTGGGCATACCCGTCCCACTCGGGGTGACAAAGCAAAAACAGTAGCTTGGGGCTCTAGCCCCAGCAGGCACGGGACCCTTGTCTGGGCATACCCATCCCACTCGGGGTGACAAAGCAAAAACAAAGAGGTGATGGCTGGAAGGTTTAGAATGAATCTTAACCACTGACATGGCTCTGTGCAACCCTCCAGACCGCCGTTCTTCGCCTGCCAAGCTATTACAGAAGGGGAAAGACCATATGCAAATCAGACTTGGCCCCACCCCAGAAGGGGCAGTCCAGCCCGAACTGCTAGACCACATCCCTTCTGCATGAGACCACAAGCATCCCCAAACATGTTTCACCCTTGTTGGGGCTCATCAGTGAGGAGTAGCTTGGGTCTCTAGGCCCAGCAGGCACGGGACCCACGTCTGGGCATACCCGTCCCACTCGAGGTGACAAAGCAAAAACAAAGAGGTGATGGCTGGAAGGTTTAGAATGAATCTTAACCACTGGCATGGCTCTGGGCAACCCTCCAGACCACCGTTCTTCGCCTGCCAAGCTATTACCTAAGGGGAAAGACCATATGCAAATCAGGCTTGGCCCCACCCCAAAAGGGGCAGTCCAGCCTGAACGCTAGGCCACATCCCTTCTGCACGAGACCACAAGCATTCCCAAACATGTTTCGCCCTTGTTGGGGCTCATCAGTGAGGAGTAGCATGGGTCTCTAGGCCCAGCAGGCACGGGACCCACGTCTGGGAATACCTGTCCCACTAGGGGTGACAAAGCAAAAACAGTAGCTTGGGGCTCTAGGTCCAGCAGGCACGGGACCCAATTTTGGGCATACCCGTCCCACTCGGGGTGACAAAGCAAAAACAAAGAGGTGATGGCTGGAAGGTTTAGAATGAATCTTAACCACTGGCATGGCTCTGGGAAACCCTCCAGACCACCGTTCTTCGCCTGCCAAGCTATTAAAGAAGGGGTAAGACCATATGCAAATTAGGCTTGGCCCCACCCCAAAAGGGGCAGTCCAGCCCGAACTGCTAGGCCACATTCCTTCCGCACGAAACCACAAGCATCCCCAAACATGTTTTGCCCTTGTTGGGGCTCATCAGTGAGGAGTAGCTTGGGTCTCTAGGCCCAGCAGGCACGGGACCCACGTCTGGGCATACCCGTCCCACTAGGGGTGATAAAGCAAAAACAAAGAGGTGATGGCTGGAAGGTTTTGAATGAATCTTAACCATTGGCATGGCTCTGGGAAACCCTCCAGACCACCGTTCTTCGCCTGCCAAGCTATTACAGAAGAGGAAAGACCATATGCAAATCAGGCTTGGCCCCACCCCAAAAGGGGCAGTCCAGCCCGAACTGTTAGGCCACATCCCTTCTGCACAAGACCAGAAGCATCCCCAAACATGTTTCGCCCTTGTTGGGGCTCATCATTGAGGAGTAGCTTGGGTCTCTAGGCCCAGAACGCACAGGACCCATATCTGGGCATACCAGTCCCACTCGGGGTGACAAAGCAAAAACAAAGAGGTGATGGCTGGAAGGTTTAGAATGAATCTTAATCACTGGCATGGATCTGGGCAACCCTCCAGGCCACGGTTCTTCAACTGCCAAGCTATTACAGAAGGAGAAAGACCATATGCAAATCAGACTTGGCCCCACCCCAAAAGGGGCAGTCCAGCCTGAACTGGTAGGCCACATCCCTTCTGCACGAGAACACAAGCACCCCCAAACATGTTTCGCCCTTGTTGGGATACATCAGTGAGGAGTAGCTTGGGTCTCTAGGCCCAGCAGGCACGGGACCCACGTCTGGGCATCCCCGTCCCACTCGGGGTGACAAAGAAAAAACAAAGAGGTGATGGCTGGAAGGTTTAGAATGAATCATGACCACAGGCATGGCTCTGGGCAACCCTCCAGACCACCGTTCTTCGCCTGCCAAGCTATTACAGAAGGGGAAAGACCATATGCAAATCAGGCTTGGCCCCACCCCAAAAGGGGCAGTCCAGCCCGAACTGCTAGGCCACATCCCTTCTGCACGAGACCACAAGCATCCCCTAACATGTTTCGCCCTTGTTGGGGCTCATCAGTGAGGAGTAGGTTGGGTCTCTAGGCCCAGCAGGCACGGGACCCACGTCTGGGCATACCCGTCCCACTAGGTGTGACAAAGCAAAAACAGTAGCTTGGGGCTCTAGGCCCAGCAGGCACGGGACCCACGTCTGGGCATCCCCGTCCCACTCGGGGTGACAAAGAAAAAACAAAGAGGTGATGGCTGGAAGGTTTAGAATGAATCTTAACCACTGGCATGGCTCTGGGCAACCCTCCAGACTGCCGTTCGTCGCCTGCCAAGCTATTACAGAAGGAGCAAGACCATATGCAAATCAGACTTGGCCCCACAACAAAAGGGGCAGTCCAGCCTGAATTGGTAGGACACATCCCTTCTGCACGAGACCACAAGCACCCCCAAACATGTTTTGCCCTTGTTGGGACACATCAGTGAGGAGTAGCTTGGGTCTCTAGGCCCAGCAGGCATGGGACCCACGTCTGGGCATCCCTGTCCGACTCGGGGTGACAAAGCAAAAACAAAGAGGTGATGGCTGGAAGGTTTAGAATGAATCTTAACCACTGGCATGGCCCTGGGCAACCCTCCAGACTACCGTTCTTCGCCTGTCAAGCTATTACAGAAGGGGACAGACCATATGCAAATCAGGCTTGGCCCCACCGCAAAAGGGGCAGCCAAGCCTGAACTGCTAGACCACATCCCTTCTGCACGAGACCTCAAGCATCCCCAAACATGTTTCGCCCTTGTTGGGACACATCAGTGAGGAGTAGCTTGGGTCTCTAGGCCCAGCAGGCACAGGACCCCCGTCTGAGCATACCCGTCCCACTAGGGGTGACAAAGCGAAAACAGTAGTTTGGAGCTCTAAGCCCAGCAGGCACAGGACCCATGTCTGGGCATACCCGTCCCACTCGGGGTGACAAAGCAAAAACAAAGAGGTGATGGCTGGAAGGTTTAGAATGAATCTTAACCACTGGCATGGCTCTGGGCAACCCTCCAGATCGCCATTCTTCGCCTGCCAAGCTATTACAGAAAGGGAAAGACCATATGCAAATCAGGCTGGGCCCCACCCCAAAAGAGCAGTCCAGCCAGAACTGCTAGGCCACATCCCTTCTGCACGAGACCACAAGCATCCCCAAACATGTTTCACCCTTGTTAGGGCTCATCAGTGAGGAGTAGCTTGGGTCTCTAGGCCCAGCAGGCACGGGACCCACGTCTGGGCATACCCGTCCCACTCGGGGTGACAAAGCAAAAACAAAGAGGTGATGGCTGGAAGGTTTTGAATTAATCTTAACCACTGGCATTGCTCTGGTCAATCCTCCAGACCACCGTTCTTCACCTGCCAAGCTATTACAGAAGAGGAAAGACCATATGTAAATCAGGCTTGGCTCCACCCCAAAAGGGGCAGTCCAGCCCGAACTGCTAGGCCACATCCCTTCTGCACGAGACCACAAGCATCCCCAAACATGTTTCGCCCTTGTTGGGGCTCATCAGTGAGGAGTAGCTTGGGTCTCTAGGCCTAGCAGGCACAGGACCCACGTCTGGGCATACCCGTCCCACTCGGGATGACAAGCAAAAACAAAGAGGTGATGGCTGGAAGGTTTTGAATGAATCTGAACCACTGGCATGGCTCTGGGCATCCCTCCAGAACACTGTTCTTCGCCTGCCAAGCTATTACAGAAGGGGAAAGAACGTATGCAAATCAGGCTTGGCCCCACCCCAAAAGGGGCAGTCCAGCCAAAACTGCTAGGCCACATGCCTTCTGCAGGAGACCACAAGCATCCCCAAACATCTTTCGCCATTGTTGGGGCTCATCAGTGAGGAGTAGCTTGGGTCTCTAGACCAAGTAGGCACGGGACCCACGTCTGGGCATACCCGTCCCACTCGGGGTGACAAAGCAAAAACATAGAGGTGATGGCTGGAAGGTTTAGAATGAATCTTAACCACTGGCACGGCTCTGGGCAACCCTCCAGACCGCCGTTCTTCGCCTGCCAAGCTATTACAGAAAGGGAAAGACCATATGCAAATCATGCTTGCCCCAACCCCAAAAGGGGCAGTCCAGCCCGAACTGCTAGGCCATATCCCTTCTGCACAAGACCACAAGCATCTCCAAACATGTTTCGCCCTTGTTGGGGCTCATCAGTGAGGAGTAGCTTGGGTCTCTAGGCCCAGCAGGCACGGGACCCACGTCTCCGCATACCCGTCCCACTCGGGGTGACAAAGCAGAAAACAAAGAGGTGATGGCTGGAAGGTTTAGAATGAATCTTAACCACTGGCATGGCCCTGGGCAACCCTCCAGACTACCGTTCTTCGCCTGTCAAGCTATTACAGAAGGGGACAGACCATATGCAAATCAGGCTTGGCCCCACCGCAAAAGGGGCAGCCAAGCCTGAACTGCTAGACCACATCCCTTCTGCACGAGACCTCAAGCATCCCCAAACATGTTTCGCCCTTGTTGGGACACATCAGTGAGGAGTAGCTTGGGTCTCTATGCCCAGCAGGCACAGGACCCACGTCTGAGCATACCCGTCCCACTAGGGGTGACAAAGCAAAAACAGTAGTTTGGGGCTCTAAGCCCAGCAGGCACAGGACCCACGTCTGGGCATACCCGTCCCACTCGGGGTGACAAAGCAAAAACAAAGAGGTGATGGCTGGAAGGTTTAGAATGAATCTTAACCACTGGCATGGCTCTGGGCAACCCTCCAGATCGCCATTCTTCGCCTGCCAAGCTATTACAGAAAGGGAAAGACCATATGCAAATCAGGCTGGGCCCCACCCCAAAAGAGCAGTCCAGCCAGAACTGCTAGGCCACATCCCTTCTGCACGAGACCACAAGCATCCCCAAACATGTTTCACCCTTGTTAGGGCTCATCAGTGAGGAGTAGCTTGGGTCTCTAGGCCCAGCAGGCACGGGACCCACGTCTGGGCATACCCGTCCCACTCGGGGTGACAAAGCAAAAACAAAGAGGTGATGGCTGGAAGGTTTTGAATTAATCTTAACCACTGGCATTGCTCTGGTCAATCCTCCAGACCACCGTTCTTCACCTGCCAAGCTATTACAGAAGAGGAAAGACCATATGTAAATCAGGCTTGGCTCCACCCCAAAAGGGGCAGTCCAGCCCGAACTGCTAGGCCACATCCCTTCTGCACGAGACCACAAGCATCCCCAAACATGTTTCGCCCTTGTTGGGGCTCATCAGTGAGGAGTAGCTTGGGTCTCTAGGCCTAGCAGGCACAGGACCCACGTCTGGGCATACCCGTCCCACTCGGGATGACAAGCAAAAACAAAGAGGTGATGGCTGGAAGGTTTTGAATTAATCTTAACCACTGGCATTGCTCTGGTCAATCCTCCAGACCACCGTTCTTCACCTGCCAAGCTATTACAGAAGAGGAAAGACCATATGTAAATCAGGCTTGGCTCCACCCCAAAAGGGGCAGTCCAGCCCGAACTGCTAGGCCACATCCCTTCTGCACGAGACCACAAGCATCCCCAAACATGTTTCGCCCTTGTTGGGGCTCATCAGTGAGGAGTAGCTTGGGTCTCTAGGCCTAGCAGGCACAGGACCCACGTCTGGGCATACCCGTCCCACTCGGGATGACAAGCAAAAACAAAGAGGTGATGGCTGGAAGGTTTTGAATGAATCTGAACCACTGGCATGGCTCTGGGCATCCCTCCAGAACACTGTTCTTCGCCTGCCAAGCTATTACAGAAGGGGAAAGAACGTATGCAAATCAGGCTTGGCCCCACCCCAAAAGGGGCAGTCCAGCCAAAACTGCTAGGCCACATGCCTTCTGCAGGAGACCACAAGCATCCCCAAACATCTTTCGCCATTGTTGGGGCTCATCAGTGAGGAGTAGCTTGGGTCTCTAGACCAAGTAGGCACGGGACCCACGTCTGGGCATACCCGTCCCACTCGGGGTGACAAAGCAAAAACCTAGAGGTGATGGCTGGAAGGTTTAGAATGAATCTTAACCACTGGCACGGCTCTGGGCAACCCTCCAGACCGCCGTTCTTCGCCTGCCAAGCTATTACAGAAAGGGAAAGACCATATGCAAATCATGCTTGCCCCAACCCCAAAAGGGGCAGTCCAGCCCGAACTGCTAGGCCATATCCCTTCTGCACGAGACCACAAGCATCCCCAAACATGTTTCGTCCTTGTTGGGGCTCATCAGTGAGGAGTAGCTTGGGTCTCTAGGCCCAGCAGGCACGGGACCCACTTTTGGGCATACCCGTCCCACTCGGGGTGACAAAGCAAAAACAAAGAGGTGATGGCTGGAAGGTTTTGAATGAATCTGAACCACTGGCATGGCTCTGGGCAACCCTCCAGAACACCTTTCTTTGCCTGCCAAGCTATTACAGAAGGGGAAAGACCATATGCAAATCAGACTTGGCCCCACCCCAAAACGGGCAGTCCAGCCCGAACTGCTAGGCAACATCCGTTCTGCACGAGACCACAAGCATCCCCAAACATGTTTCGCCATTGTTAGGGCTCATCAGTGAGGAGTAGCTTGGGTCTGTAGGCCCAGCAGGCACGGTACCCACGTCTGGGCATACCCGTCCCACTCGTGGTGACAAAGCAAAAACAAAGAGGTGATGGCTGGAAGGTTTAGAATGAATCTTAACCATTGGCATGGCTCTGGGCAACCCTCCAGACCGCCGTTCTTCGCCTGCCAAGGTATTACAGAAGGGGAAAGACCATATGCAAATCAGACTTGGCCCCACCCCAAAACGGGCAGTCCAGCCCGAACTGCTAGGCAACATCCGTTCTGCACGAGACCACAAGCATCCCCAAACATGTTTCGCCATTGTTAGGGCTCATCAGTGAGGAGTAGCTTGGGTCTGTAGGCCCAGCAGGCACGGTACCCACGTCTGGGCATACCCGTCCCACTCGTGGTGACAAAGCAAAAACAAAGAGGTGATGGCTGGAAGGTTTAGAATGAATCTTAACCATTGGCATGGCTCCGTGCAACCCTCCAGACCACCGTTCTTCGCCTGCCAAGCTATTACAGAAGATAGACCATATGCAAATCAGGCTTGGCCCCACCCCAAAAGGGGCAGACCAGACTGAACTGCTATGCCACATACCTTCTGCACGAGAGCACAAGCATCCCCAAACATGTTTCGCCCATGTTGGGGCTCATCAGTGAGGAGTAGCTTGGGTCTCTAGGCCCAGCAGGCACGGGAGCCACGTCTGGGCATTCCGGTCCAACTAAGGGTGACAAAGCAAAAACAGTAGCTTGGGGCTCTAGGCCCAGCAGGCATGGGACCCACGTCTGTACATACCCGTCACACTCGGGGTGACAAAGAAAAAACAAAGAGGTGATGGCTGGAAAGTTTAGAATGAATCTTAACCACTGGCATGGTTCTGGGCAACCCTCCAGACCACCGTTCTTCGCCTGCCAAGCTATTACAGAAGGGGAAAGACCATATGCAAATCAGGCTTGGCCCCACCCCAAAAGGGGCAGTTGTTATAGACTTGATGGTCGTGCAGAGTAAGGATACCTCTGTCCCCAAGTACCGCACAGACAACACCAGAAATACTGCCTGTGCGGTTTTTGAGGCCACAGGTGAAGTGGTTCGTAGGCCTGGACTCGGGAACCGCCGGAAATGGACCCCTCGAACGCTGTAAGGCAATAGGTTATAGGATAAGCACAAAGCAGTTGGCAAGAGGAGAACCCCAGGGAAATGATCCTAAATGGCTTACCTAATGTGTTGGAAAAGATGTTCAAGAACAGCAGAGAGGCGTTGGGAATTCCCCAAATGGTTGAGGGCAGATGGTGGGTAGGCAGACAGGCAAACGCCTAGTGTGAAGGCCAGAGGCCTAGAATCCAGGACAAGAAACAAATGCGTAAGGCAGACCAGGGACAGTCCAAGGGTCGGGCAGCAAGAAAACCAATAGTTCCAAAACGAGGTAACAAGAGGCAAAGGCACTAGGAATCCAATGTAGCAAAGGTAGTCCGGCAACTGGTGATCAAAAGTCGATACTTGGGCAAGGCAAAGGCAATCCGTGGTACAAAAACGTGGTCGATAAATATCCGTAGAGTCAACAATGAAACGAGCGTCACGGAATCCAGGTGGAAACAGCTGTGAAGCGACGCTCATTGACTTCCGGACTCTTTTATCCAAGGAAGGCGTATCACGTGATGGGGATGACAGTAATCACGTGATACGGAAGTATTGCTGTAATGGAAATGGAGAGTCACGTGACGCGTGACGCGCGGATCCTCCGCGGTCCATTCAGGGCACCCTGGTAACATGGAAGCCTCCAGCGTAGCTGCCAGGAGCGGGAGGGAAAGTAAGTGCCAGGTGTATGAGAAAACCCCCGGGTATGATGACTGAATGGGCGTCTGAACATGCGTGCAATCGGGTGTGTATGTGAGCGAATGGGACGGCAAGAGGCCGAGGGTGGGGGCGTGGCAACCGCGGAGGGGTTGTTAGGTGTAGGAGACGTAACAGAGTCCCCCCTCAACGGCCCAAGACCTTGTGGGCAGGCAGGGCAGTCCCTATGAAATCGAGCAACAAGGAGAGGGGCATGGACATCAGAGGAGGGAACCCAGGAGCGATCCTCAGGGCCATAACCCACCCAGTCAACGAGATACTGAAGGCGCCCCCTGTGAAGACGAGAACCTATGATGGCACTGACCTCGAACTCATCAGGGGTGGATAGTGAAACAGGAGCAGGAGGCGTAGTGATACGGGTAGGAGCAAGACAGGGCTTGAGGAGGGAAGTATGAAAAACCGGGTGGAGCCGCCAGGCAGAAGGGACCCCAAGGCGAAAAGCAACAGGGTTCAGAATGCGAGTGACTCTGTAGGGACCAATAAAGCGAGGCAACAGTTTGCGACAACCGGGGATGCGTAAATGCCGGGTCGACAGCCATACCCGATCACCCACGTGATAGTCAGGGGCCGCCGTCCGCTTCCTATCAGCCTTTGATTTCATAACTGCCTGTGCCTCATGAAGATGGACAAGGGTTTGAGCATGGACATCGGCCAGATCGCGAACACAGGCGTTAGCGGCAGGAGTGGCACAAGTGAGGTCAGGTAATGGGAGAGTGCGGGGATGTTGACCGTACATGGAATAATAGGGAGAGAAACCCGTAGCAGAATGTCAGGCATTATTATATGCAAACTCAGCGAGATGGAGTAGGTTAAACCAGGAATCCTGATACTGGAGGGTCAAACAACGCAGGTACTGTTCCAGTGCCTGGTTTACTCTCTCCGTCTGCCCGTCGCTTTCTGGGTGATAGGCAGAAGAAAAGTGAGCATCAATGCCTAAGAGCTTGGTGAGGGCACGCCAGAAGCAGGAAGTAAACTGAGACCCACGATCCGATACAATGACCTGCGGAAGACCGAAAAGACAAAAACAGCCTTGAAGAACAGACGGGCGAGGGTCGGGGCTGAGGGAATGCCGGTACAGGGGATGAAGCGGGCCATTTTGGTGTAGGAATCTACTATAACCCAAATGGTATCATAACCCTGTCTGCGTGGTAGGTCTGTGATAAGATCCATGGAGATGGTATGCCAAGGCCTGGGGGGAACAGGTAGTGGTTGGAGTAAACCCAAGGGACATCCTCTACGAGCCTTACATTGAGCACATACTGAGCAGGTGTTAACATAGTTATCTATGTCTCGTCTCATGGATGGCCACCAACACCATTGGTGTAACAACTCAAGAGTACGTTGCTGCCCTGGATGGCCGTTGATAGCCGCTTCGTGGGACCAAGCATGCGACTGATTGCGGACGTCGCTCGTGGGAAGGTACAATCTACCCTGGACGAATGGTAACCCCTCCTGCAGTACGATATCCCATTCATTGAGTATATGTGGATATTGGGAAACCCATTGCTTGATGGTCGTAAGCATGGGCGGGGATGGCGTACATAGACATATGACATGGCCCTTTCCTAAAACTGTGTCTGGGAACAGAGGCAGCATTTCCCCCCCAGGGGAGCGAGAAAGAGCGTCAGCTTTGCCATGGACCGAACCCGGCCTGTGTTTAACCACAAAGTCAAAAGCAGCAAAAAACAAGTGCCAACGCACCTGTCTGCTATTTGCGCATTTAAGCGAGGCCAAGTCCTGGAGGTTCTTATGGTCTGTGTACACTATCGTCTGGTGTCTTGCCCCCATGAGATGGTGCCGCCATACCTGGAGGGCAT
The DNA here is from genome assembly GCF_040938575.1 of Ambystoma mexicanum. Taxonomy (NCBI): domain Eukaryota; kingdom Metazoa; phylum Chordata; class Amphibia; order Caudata; family Ambystomatidae; genus Ambystoma; species Ambystoma mexicanum. Next base: position 921,877,429 of record NC_090941.1, read on the forward strand.
CCTTTATGGCCAAGAGTTCCTTTTCAGTCACCGTGTAGTGGGATTCGGCTGCGGAGAACTTCCGTGAATGGTAAGCAACCGGATGTAAACAGCCCGTGGCAGGGCATGGTTGGGACAGCACGGCGCCTAGGGCAAACGAAGAGGCATCTGCTTCTAGTACATACGGTAAGTCTGGGTCAGGGTGCTGTAGCACCGGGGCTGAGACAAACCTAGATTTGAGAGTGTCAAACGCTTTCTTGTGTATGGAGGTCCAGATAAAGGGGACAAGGGGGCTAGTTAATGCTGTCAAGGGAGATACTATGGAGGAAAACCCAACTATAAATCGTCGGTAAAAATTAGCAAAGCCGATAAAAGACTGTAATTGTTTGGTGTTGCCAGGGATTGGCCATTCCGTGACAGCACGGACCTTGGATTGATTCATTGATAGCCCCCCAGGAGAAATATGGAAACCCAGGAAGTACACTTCTCTGAGATGGAACAAGCATTTTTCGGGTTTGGCAAACAATGTGTTCTTCTTTAGGCGTGATAGGACTTCCCTGACATGAGAGACATGGTCCTCCAAAGAGGAAGAAAAAATCAGGATGTCGTCTAGATAGACCACCACATATGTATCCAGAATATCAGTAAAAATGTCATCGATGAAACGTTGGAACGTTGCAGGTGCATTACAAAGCCCGAAGGGCATTACGGTGTACTCGAACAATCCCTGTCGGGAACAAAACGCGGTTTTCCATTCGTCACCGCGCCGTATACGGACCAGATTATATGCCCCTCTCAGGTCTAGTTTGGTATAGATCGATGCCTTAGTCAGCCAATCCAGGAGCGTGGAAATAAGAGGGATAGGATATCTGTTCTTTATTGTGATGGAATTCAATCGCCTGTAATCCACGCATGGGCGCAAATCACCCTCTTTTTTTGGTACAAAGAATATAGGACTAGCAGCCGGAGAGCAAGATGGCCGGATATGACCCAAACGCAAAGCCTGTTGTATATAGTCCTTTAGGGTTTGTTCCTCGGATGGTGATAGAGAGTAAACCCTTCCCTTGGGTATGGGAGCTTCTGGAAGGAGGTCGATAGGGCAATCATAGGGCCTATGCGGAGGTAGGCCTTCCGCTATGGTTTTATCAAAGACCATGTGGTAATCTTGGTATTCCTTGGGAATGCCTGCCATAATGGCTCCCACGGTGTGTGCTGATGTGCCATCAGCTGCCGTGTCACTGATATGGGAGGAAGCCATAGCGCCGAGAATAGAGGCAGGAGATGAGGGTGACTCGGGTTCTATGAGACAGAAATGTTGGCATTCTTCTGATTCAAATAGCACTTGTCCCGTACCCCAGTGGATTAACGGATTATGGTGTTTTAACCAGGGTATTCCCAATATGACCCCGAACTGGGGTGTGGTAATGAGGTCGAACGACAAGTTTTCCTTGTGGGTACCTTGTATGACCACCTCCAACGGTGCGGTTTGATGCTTGATCGGGCCGGAGGCTAAAGCAGTGCCATCAACCGCCTGTACCGGTTCAGGGTGATCCTTTTGGATCAGAGGTAGGTTAAGACGATGTGCTAGCGCAATGTCCATAAAACAACCCGTGGCCCCGGAGTCTATCACTATCTGAACAGCGTGAATGATGTCTCTGGTGGGTTTCAATAGGGCTTGTACGGTAACAGGTCTGATAGAACCAAATGCAGGGTCAGCGGGGGTCGTGAATGGGCTCGCCGGTGCCCCCGGTATCATGGGCGAGCCTTCTGAAAACCCGGCACTTTGGTTCTCGGTCGGCGGGGGCATTCTTTTACATAATGTCTGTTTAGACCACAATAGAAACAAGCGTTGTTGGTTCTTCGACATTCTCGTTCTGACTGTGTTATGGGACTGCGGATTCCACCTATTTGCATGGGCTCGGAACCGACAGAAGATGGTGCTAGAGATGGCTGCCCACACGTGGATTCCATCCTTCGTTCGGATTTGCGGGCGTCCACCTGTAGGGCAAGGTCTACAAGGTCTGTGAAAACAGAAGGAAGGGCAGAGACCACTGAAAGGGCGTCCTTCATAGCACTACTGAGTCCTCGGTAAAACACAATCGCCTTCTTTTCCTCAGGCCAAGAGGTTTCAGCGGTGAGTTGGTTATACCGGGTGATGTACTCGATCAATGTTTGTTTACCCTGTGTAAGGTCCAATAGTTCCAGGTCCCTTGCCTGGGCCTTGTAATGGGTATCAAACACTTTAGCCATCTCTGTGACTAGAAGCTCAAAGTCATATAACACGGGATGGTTGCCCTCTAAGAACGGATTTGCCCAAGTGGCCGCTATGCCTGATAGATGAGATAAGAGAAAAGCGGCTTTCGTAACCGAATCAGGGAAGGCCTGAGGTCTTCACAAGAAATGGAGTCTGCATTGATTTATGAAGGTGCGGTAGGTCCGTGGGTCTCCCTGAAAGCGTTCTGGGGCAGCAAGAGGAGAGGAGGTTGGGATCAATACAGGGGCAGGAGCGGGAGCAGGTGTGACCTGGACAGGGGGGGGTGGCATCCCTAAACTCGATGTCCGCAGATGGGGGAGGATACGCGTTTTGTAGGAGGTCTAGGCGGTGATGAATGGCGGCTGTGGCTGTGGCCATGTCAGCCCTGAGAGCCGCTACGGCCTGCATTAAATCGGTCACGGGGTCCCCGGCGGAGGGATCCATACTCCAACGGCCAGAGGCTTCACAGTCTGTTATAGACTTGATGGTCGTGCAGAGTAAGGATACCTCCGTCCCCAAGTACCGCACAGACAACACCAGAAATACTGCCTGTGCGGTTTTTAGCCCACAGGTGAAGTGGTTCGTAGGCCTGGACTCGGGAACCGCCGGAAATTGACCCCTCGAATGCTGTAAGGCAATATGTTATAGGATAAGCACAAAGCAGTTGGCAAGAGGAGAACCCCAGGGAAATGATCCTTAATGGCTTACCTAATGTGTTGGCAAAGATGTTCAAGAACAGCAGAGAGGCGTTGGGAATTCCCCAAATGGTTGAGGGCAGATGGTGGGTAGGCAGACAGGCAAGCGCCTAGTGTGAAGGCCAGAGGCCTAGAATCCAGGACAAGAAACAAATCCGTAAGGCAGACCAGGGACAGTCCAAGGGTCGGGCAGCAAGAAAACCACTAGTTCCAAAACGAGGTAACAAGAGGCAAAGGCACTATCAATCCAATATAGCAAAGGTAGTCCGGCAACTGGTGATCCAAAGTCGATACTTGGGCAAGGCAAAGGCAATCCGTGGTACAAAAACGTGGTCGAGAAATATCCGTAGAGTCAACAATGAAACGAGCGTCACGGAATCCAGGTGGAAACAGCTGTGAAGCGACGCTCATTGACTTCCGGACTCTTTTATCCAAGGAAGGCGTATCACGTGATGGGGATGACAGTAATCACGTGATACGGAAGTATTGCTGTAATGGAAATGGAGAGTCACGTGACGCGTGACGCGCGGATCCTCCGCGGTCCATTCAGGGCACCCTGGTGACATGGAAGCCTCCAGAGTAGCTGCCAGGAGCGGGAGGGAAAGTAAGTGCCAGGTGTATGAGAAAACCCCCGGGTATGATGACTGAATGGGCGCCTGAACATGCGTGCAATCGGGTGTGTATGTGAGCGAGTGGGACGGCAAGAGGCCGAGGGTGGGAGATTGGCAAACACAGAGGGGTTGTTAGGTGTAGGAGACGTAACAGCAGTCCAGCCTGAACTGCTAGGCCACATCCCTTCTGCACGAGACCACAAGCATCCCCAAACATGTTTCGCCCTTGTTGGGGCTCATCAGTGAGGAGTAGCATGGGTCTCTAGGCCCAGCAGGCACGGGACCCACGTCTGGGAATACCCGTCCCACTAGGGGTGACAAAGCAAAAACAGTAGCTTGGGGCTCTAGGTCCAGCAGGCACGGGACCCATGTCTGGGCATACCCTCCCAATCGGGGTGACAAAGCAAAAACAAAGAGGTGATGGCTGGAAGATTTAGAATGAATCTTAACAACTGACATGGCTCTGGGCAACCCTCCAGACCGCCGTTCTTCGTCTGCCAAGCTTTAACAGAAGGAGAAAGACCATATGCAAATCAGACTTGGCCCCACCCCAAAAGGGGCAGTCCAGCCCGAACTGCTAGGCAACATCCCTTCTGCACGAGACCACAAGCATCCCCAAACATTTTTTGCCCTTATTAGGGCTCATCAGTGAGGAGTAGCTTGGGTCTCTAGGCCCAGCAGGCACGGGACCCACGTCTGGGCATACCCGTCCCACTCGGGGTGACAAAGCAAAAACAAGGAGGTGATGGCTGGAAGGTTTAGAATGAATCTTAACCACTGGCATTGCTCTGGGCAACCGTCCAGACCACCGTTCTTCGCCTGCCAAGCTATTACAGAAGGGGAAAGACCATATGCAAATCAGGCTTGGCCCCACCCCAAAAGGGGCAGACCAGCCTGAACTGCTAGGCCACATCCCTTCTGCACGAGACCACAAGCATCCCCAAACATGTTTCGCCCTTGTTGGGACACATCAGTGAGGAGTAGCTTGGGTCTCTAGGCCCAGCAGGCACGAGACCCACGTCTGGGCATACCCGTCCCACTCGGGTGAAAAAGCAAAAACAAAGAGGTCATAGCTGGAAGGTTTAGAATGAATCTGAACCACTGGCATGGCTCTGGGCAACCCTCCAGAACACCGTTCTTCGCCTGCCAAGCTATTACAGAAGGGGAAAGTACGTATGCCAATCAGGCTTGGCCCCACCCCAAAAGGGGCAGTCCAGCCCAAACTGCTAGGCCACATCCCTTCTGCAGGAGACCACAAGCATCCCCAAACATCTTTCGCCATTGTTGGGGCTCACCAGTGAGGAGTATCTTGGGTCTCTAAGCCCAGTAGGCACGGGACCCACGTCTGGGCATACCCGTCCCACTCGGGGTGACAAAGCAAAAACAAAGAGGTGATGGCTGGAAGGTTTAGAATGAATCTTAACCACTGGCATGGCTCTGGGCAACCCTCCAGACCGCCGTTCTTCGCCTGCCAAGCTATTACAGAAAGGGAAAGACCATATGCAAATCATGCTTGCCCCAACCCCAAAAGGGGCAGTCCAGCCCGAACTGCTAGGCCATATCCCTTCTGCACGAGCCACAAGTATCCCCAAACATGTTTCGCCCTTGTTGGGGCTCATCAGTGAGGAGTAGCTTGGGTCTCTAGGCCCAGGAGGCGCGGGACCCACGTTTGGGCATACCCGTCCCACTCGGGGTGACAAAGCAAAAACAAAGAGGTGATGGCTGGAAGGTTTAGAATGAATCTTTACCACTGGCATGGCTCTGGGCAACCCTCCAGACAACCGTTCTTCGCCTGCCAGGCTATTACAGAAGGGGAAAGACAATATGCAAATCAGGCTTGGCCCCACCCCAAAAGGGGCAGTCCAGCCTGCACTGCTAGGCCATATCCCTTCTGCACGAGACCGCAAGCATCCCCAAACATGTTTCACCCTTGTTGGGGCTCATCAGTGAGGAGTAGCTTGGGTCTCTATGCCCAGTAGGCACAGGACATACATCTGGGCATACCTGTCCCACTCGGGGTGACAAAGCAAAAACAAAGAGGTGATGGCTGGAAGGTTTTGAATGAATCTTAACCACTGGCATGGCTCTGGGAAACCCTCCAGACCACCGCTCTTCGCTGCCAAGCTATTACAGAAGAGTAAAGACCATATGCAAATCAGGCTTGGCTCCACCCCAAAAGGGGCAGTCCAGCCCGAAATGTTAGGCCACATCCCTTCTGCACAAGACCCCAAGCATCCCCAAACATGTTTCGCCCTTGGGGCTCATCAGTGAGGAGTAGCTTGGGTCTCAGGGCCCAGCAGGCACAGGACCCACGTCTGGGCATACCCTTCCCACTCGGGGTGACAAAGCAAAAACAAAGAGGTGATGGCTGGAAGGTTTTGAATGAATCTGAACCACTGGCATGGCTCTGGGCAACCCTCCAGAACACCGCTCTTCGCCTGGCAACCTATTACAGAAGGGGAAAGAACGTATGCAAATCAGGCTTGGCCCCACCCCAAAAGGGGCAGTCCAGCCTAAACTGCTAGGCCACATCCCTTCTGCACGAGACCCCAAGCATCCCCAAACATCTTTCGCCATTGTTAGGGCTCATCAGTGAGGAGTAGCTTGGGTCTCTAGGCCCAGCAGGCACGGGACCCACGTCTGGGCATATCTCGTCCCACTCGGGGTGACAAAGCAAAAACAAAGAGGTGATGGCTGGAAGGTTTTGAATTAATCTTAACCACTGGCATTGCTCTGGTCAACCCTCCAGACCACTGTTCTTCACCCTCCAAGCTATTACATAAGAAGAAAGACTATATGCAAATCAGGCTTGGCTCCACCCCAAAAGGGGCAGTCCAGCCCAAACTGCTAGGCCACATCCCTTCTGCACAAGACCACAAGCATCCCCAAACATGTTTCGCCCTTGTTGGGGTTCATCAGTGAGGAGTAGCTTGGGTCTCTAGGCCCAGCAGGCACGGGACCCACGTCTGGGAATACCCGTTCCACTAGGGGTGACAAAGCAAAAACAGTAGCTTGGGGCTCTAGGTCCAGCAGGCACGGGACCCATGTCTGGGCATACCCGTCCCACTCGGGGTGACAAAGCAAAAACAAAGAGGTGATGGCTGGAAGGTTTTGAATTAATCTTAACCACTGGCATTGCTCTGGTCAACCCTCCAGACCACTGTTCTTCACCCTCCAAGCTATTACATAAGAAGAAAGACTATATGCAAATCAGGCTTGGCTCCACCCCAAAAGGGGCAGTCCAGCCCAAACTGCTAGGCCACATCCCTTCTGCACAAGACCACAAGCATCCCCAAACATGTTTCGCCCTTGTTGGGGTTCATCAGTGAGGAGTAGCTTGGGTCTCTAGGCCCAGCAGGCACGGGACCCACGTCTGGGAATACCCGTTCCACTAGGGGTGACAAAGCAAAAACAGTAGCTTGGGGCTCTAGGTCCAGCAGGCACGGGACCCATGTCTGGGCATACCCGTCCCACTCGGGGTGACAAAGCAAAAACAAAGAGGTGATGGCTGGAAGGTTTAGAATGAATCTTTACCACTGACATGGCTCTTGGCAACCCTCCATACCGCCGTTCTTCGCCTGCCAAGGTATTACAGAAGGGGAAAGACCATATGCAAATCAGACTTGGCACCACCCCAAAAGGGGCAGTCCGCCCCGAACTGCTAGGCAACATCCCTTCTGCACGAGACCACAAGCATCCCCAAACATGTTTCGCCCTTGTTGGGGCTCATCAGTGAGGAGCAGCTTGGGTCTCTAGGCCCAGCAGGCACAGGACCCACATCGGGGCATACCCGTCCCACTCGGGGTGACAAAGCAAAAACAAAGAGGTGATGGCTGGAAGGTTTTGAATGAATCTGAACCACTGGCATGGCTCTGGGCAACCCTCCAGAACACCGTTCTTCGCCTGCCAAGCTATTACAGAAGGGGAAAGTATGTATGCAAATCAGGCTTGGCCCCACCCAAAAGGGGCAGTCCAGCCCAAACTGCTAGGCCACATCCCTTCTGCAGGAGACCACAAGCATCCCCAAACATCTTTCGCCATTGTTGGGGCTCACCAGTGAGGAGTATCTTGGGTCTCTAGGCCCAGTAGGCATGGGACCCACGAATGGGCATATCCGTCCAACTCGGAGTGACAAAGCAAAAACAAAGAGGTGATGGCTGGAAGGTTTAGAATGAATCTTAACCACTGGCATGGCTCTGGGCAACCCTCCAGACCGCCGTTCTTCGCCTGCCAAGCTATTACAGAAAGGGAAAGACCATATGCAAATCATGCTTGCCCCCACCCCAAAAGCGGCAGTCCAGCCTGCACTGCTAGGCCACATCCCTTCTGCACGAGACCACAAGCATCCCCAAACATGTTTCACCCTTGTTGGGGCTCATCAGTGAGGAGTAGCTTGGGTCTCTATGCCCAGCAGGCACAGTACACACATCTGGGCATACCCGTCCCACTCGGGGTGAGAAAGCAAAAACAAAGAGGTGATGGCTGGAAGGTTTTGAATGAATCTTAACCACTGGCATGGCTCTGGGAAACCCTCCAGACCACCGTTCTTCGCTGCCAAGCTATTACAGAAGAGGAAAGACCATATGCAAATCAGGCTTGGCTCCACCCCAAAAGGGGCAGTCCAGCCCGAACTGTTAGGCCACATCCCTTCTGCACAAGACCACAAGCATCCCCAAACATGTTTCGCCCTTGTTGGGGCTCATCAGTGAGGAGTAGCTTGGGTCTCTAGGTCCAGCAGGCACAGGACCCACATCGGGGCATACCCGTCCCACTCGGGGTGACAAAGCAAAAACAACGAGGTGATGGCTGGAAGGTTTTGAATGAATCTGAACCACTGGCATGGCTCTGGGCAACCCTCCAGAACACCGTTCTTCGCCTGCCAAGCTATTACAGAAGGGGAAAGTACGTATGCAAATCAGGCTTGGCCCCACCCCAAAAGGGGCAGTCCAGCCCAAACTGCTAGGCCACATCCCTTCTGCAGGAGACCACAAGCATCCCCAAACATCTTTCGCCATTGTTGGGGCTCACCAGTGTGGAGTATCTTGGGTCTCTGGGCCCAGTAGGCACGGGACCCACGAATGGGCATATCCGTCCAACTCGGGGTGACAGAGCAAAAACAAAGAGGTGATGGCTGGAAGGTTTAGAATGAATCTTAACCAGTGGCATGGCTCTGGGCAACCCTCCAGACCGCCGTTCTTCGCCTGCCAAGCTATTAAAGAAAGGGAAAGACCATATGCAAATCATGCTTGCCCCAACCCCAAAAGGGGCAGTCCAGCCCGAACTGCTAGACCATATCCCTTCTGCACGAGCCACAAGTATCCCCAAACATGTTTCGCCCTTGTTGGGGCTCATCAGTGAGGAGTAGCTTGGGTCTCTAGGCCCAGCAGGCACGGGACCCACGTTTGGGCATACCCGTCCCACTCGGGGTGACAAAGCAAAAACAAAGAGGTGATGGCTGGAAGGTTTAGAATGAATCTAAACCTCTGGCATGGCTCTGGGCAACCCTCCAGACCACCGTTCTTCGCCTGCCAAGCTATTACAGAAGTGGAAATACCATATGCAAATCAGGCTTGGCCCCAACCCAAAAGGGACAGTCCAGCCTGAACTGCTAGGCCACATCCCTTCTGCAAGAGACCACAAGCATCCCCAAACATGTTTCGCCCTTGTTGGGACTCATCAGTGGGGAGTACCTTGTGTCTCTCGGCCCAGCAGGCATGGGACCCATGTCTGGGCATACCCCTCCCACTCGGGGTGACAAAGCAAAAACAAAGAGGTGATGGCTGGAAGGTTTAGAATGAATCTTTACCACTGGCATGGCTCTGGGCAACCCTCCAGACAACCGTTCTTCGCCTGCCAAGCTATTACAGAAGGGGAAAGACCATATGCAAATCAGACTTGGCACCACCCCAAAAGGGGCAGTCCGCCCCGAACTGCTAGGCAACATCCCTTCTGCACGAGACCACAAGCATCCCCAAACATGTTTCGCCCTTGTTGGGGCTCATCAGTGAGGAGCAGCTTGGGTCTCTAGGCCCAGCAGGCACAGGACCCACATCGGGGCATACCCGTCCCACTCGGGGTGACAAAGCAAAAACAAAGAGGTGATGGCTGGAAGGTTTTGAATGAATCTGAACCACTGGCATGGCTCTGGGCAACCCTCCAGAACACCGTTCTTCGCCTGCCAAGCTATTACAGAAGGGGAAAGTATGTATGCAAATCAGGCTTGGCCCCACCCCAAAAGGGGCAGTCCAGCCCAAACTGCTAGGCCACATCCCTTCTGCAGGAGACCACAAGCATCCCCAAACATCTTTCGCCATTGTTGGGGCTCACCAGTGAGGAGTATCTTGGGTCTCTAGGCCCAGTAGGCATGGGACCCACGAATGGGCATATCCGTCCAACTCGGAGTGACAAAGCAAAAACAAAGAGGTGATGGCTGGAAGGTTTAGAATGAATCTTAACCACTGGCATGGCTCTGGGCAACCCTCCAGACCGCCGTTCTTCGCCTGCCAAGCTATTACAGAAAGGGAAAGACCATATGCAAATCATGCTTGCCCCCACCCCAAAAGCGGCAGTCCAGCCTGCACTGCTAGGCCACATCCCTTCTGCACGAGACCACAAGCATCCCCAAACATGTTTCACCCTTGTTGGGGCTCATCAGTGAGGAGTAGCTTGGGTCTCTATGCCCAGCAGGCACAGTACACACATCTGGGCATACCCGTCCCACTCGGGGTGACAAAGCAAAAACAAAGAGGTGATGGCTGGAAGGTTTTGAATTAATCTTAACCACTGGCATGGCTCTGGGAAACCCTCCAGACCACCGTTCTTCGCTGCCAAGCTATTACAGAAGAGGAAAGACCATATGCAAATCAGGCTTGGCTCCACCCCAAAAGGGGCAGTCCAGCCCGAACTGTTAGGCCACATCCCTTCTGCACAAGACCACAAGCATCCCCAAACATGTTTCGCCCTTGTTGGGGCTCATCAGTGAGGAGTAGCTTGGGTCTCTAGGTCCAGCAGGCACAGGACCCACATCGGGGCATACCCGTCCCACTCGGGGTGACAAAGCAAAAACAACGAGGTGATGGCTGGAAGGTTTTGAATGAATCTGAACCACTGGCATGGCTCTGGGCAACCCTCCAGAACACCGTTCTTCGCCTGCCAAGCTATTACAGAAGGGGAAAGTACGTATGCAAATCAGGCTTGGCCCCACCCCAAAAGGGGCAGTCCAGCCCAAACTGCTAGGCCACATCCCTTCTGCAGGAGACCACAAGCATCCCCAAACATCTTTCGCCATTGTTGGGGCTCACCAGTGTGGAGTATCTTGGGTCTCTGGGCCCAGTAGGCACGGGACCCACGAATGGGCATATCCGTCCATCTCGGGGTGACAGAGCAAAAACAAAGAGGTGATGGCTGGAAGGTTTAGAATGAATCTTAACCAGTGGCATGGCTCTGGGCAACCCTCCAGACCGCCGTTCTTCGCCTGCCAAGCTATTAAAGAAAGGGAAAGACCATATGCAAATCATGCTTGCCCCAACCCCAAAAGGGGCAGTCCAGCCCGAACTGCTAGGCCATATCCCTTCTGCACGAGCCACAAGTATCCCCAAACATGTTTCGCCCTTGTTGGGGCTCATCAGTGAGGAGTAGCTTGGGTCTCTAGGCCCAGCAGGCACGGGACCCACGTTTGGGCATACCCGTCCCACTCGGGGTGACAAAGCAAAAACAAAGAGGTGATGGCTGGAAGGTTTAGAATGAATCTAAACCTCTGGCATGGCTCTGGGCAACCCTCCAGACCACCGTTCTTCGCCTGCCAAGCTATTACAGAAGTGGAAATACCATATGCAAATCAGGCTTGGCCCCAACCCAAAAGGGACAGTCCAGCCTGAACTGCTAGGCCACATCCCTTCTGCACGAGACCACAAGCATCCCCAAACATGTTTCGCCCTTTTTGGGACTCATCAGTGGGGAGTACCTTGTGTCTCTCGGCCCAGCAGGCATGGGACCCATGTCTGGGCATACCCCTCCCACTCGGGGTGACAAAGCAAAAACAAAGAGGTGATGGCTGGAAGGTTTAGAATGAATCTTTACCACTGGCATGGCTCTGGGCAACCCTCCAGACAACCGTTCTTCGCCTGCCAAGCTATTACAGAAGGGGAAAGACAATATGCATATCAGGCTTGGCCCCACCCCAAAAGGGGCAGTCCAGCCTGCACTGCTAGGCCACATCCCTTCTGCACGAGACCACAAGCATCCCCAAACATGTTTCACCCTTGTTGGGGCTCATCAGTGAGGAGTAGCTTGGGTCTCTATGCCCAGGAGGCACAGGACACACATCTGGGCATACCCGTCCCACTCGGGGTGACAAAGCAAAAACAAAGAGGTGATGGCTGGAAGGTTTTGAATGAATCTTAACCACTGGCATGGCTCTGGGAAACCCTCCAGACCACCGTTCTTCGCTGCCAAGCTATTACAGAAGAGGAAAGACCATATGCAAATCAGGCTTGGCTCCACCCCAAAAGGGGCAGTCCAGCCCGAACTGTAAGGCCACATCCCTTCTGCACAAGACCACAAGCATTCACAAACATGTTTCGCCCTTGTTGGGGCTCATCAGTGAGGAGTAGCTTGGGTCTCAGGGCCCAGCAGGCACAGGACCCACGTCTGGGCATACCCTTCCCACTCGGGGTGACAAAGCAAAAACAAAGAGGTGATGGCTGGAAGGTTTTGAATGAATCTGAACCACTGGCATGGCTCTGGGCAACCCTCCAGAACACCGTTCTTCGCCTGGCAAGCTATTACAGAAGGGGAAAGAACGTATGCAAATCAGGCTTGGCCCCACCCCAAAAGGGGCAGTCCAGCCTAAACTGCTAGGCCACATCCCTTCTGCACGAGACCCCAAGCATCCCCAAACATCTTTCGCCATTGTTAGGGCTCATCAGTGAGGAGTAGCTTGGGTCTCTAGGCCCAGCAGGCACGGGACCCACGTCTGGGCATATCTCGTCCCACTCGGGGTGAAAAAGCAAAAACAAAGAGGTGATGGCTGGAAGGTTTTGAATTAATCTTAACCACTGGCATTGCTCTGGTCAACCCTCCAGACCACTGTTCTTCACCTGCCAAGCTATTACCGAAGAGGAAAGACTATATGCAAATCAGGCTTGGCTCCACCCCAAAAGGGGCAGTCCAGCCCGAACTGCTAGGCCACATCCCTTCTGCACGAGACCACAAGCATCCCCAAACATGTTTCGCCCTTGTTGGGGTTCATCAGTGAGGAGTAGCTTGGGTCTCTAGGCCCAGCAGGCACGGGACCCACGTCTGGGAATACCCGTTCCACTAGGGGTGACAAAGCAAAAACAGTAGCTTGGGGCTCTAGGTCCAGCAGGCATGGGACCCATGTCTGGGCATACCCGTCCCACTCGGTGTGACAAAGCAAAAACAAAGAGGTGATGGCTGGAAGGTTTAGAATGAATCTTAACCAATGACATGGCTCTGGGCAACCCTCCATACCGCCGTTCTTCGCCTGCCAAGGTATTACAGAAGGGGAAAGACCATATGCAAATCAGGCTTGGCTCCACCCCAAAAGGGGCAGTCCAGCCCGAACTGTAAGGCCACATCCCTTCTGCACAAGACCACAAGCATTCCCAAACATGTTTCGCCCTTGTTGGGGCTCATCAGTGAGGAGTAGCTTGGGTCTCTAGGCCCAGCAGGCACGGGACCCACTTCTGGGAATACCCGTTCCACTAGGGGTGACAAAGCAAAAACAGTAGCTTGGGGCTCTAGGCCCAGCAGGCACGGGACCCACGTCTGGGCATATCTCGTCCCACTCGGGGTGACAAAGCAAAAACAAAGAGGTGATGGCTGGAAGGTTTTGAATTAATCTTAACCACTGGCATTGCTCTGGTCAACCCTCCAGACCACTGTTCTTCACCTGCCAAGCTATTACAGAAGAGGAAAGACTATATGCAAATCAGGCTTGGCTCCACCCCAAAAGGGGCAGTCCAGCCCGAACTGCTAGGCCACATCCCTTCTGCACGAGACCACAAGCATCCCCAAACATGTTTCGCCCTTGTTGGGGTTCATCAGTGAGGAGTAGCTTGGGTCTCTAGGCCCAGCAGGCACGGGACCCACGTCTGGGAATACCCGTTCCACTAGGGGTGACAAAGCAAAAACAGTAGCTTGGGGCTCTAGGCCCAGCAGGCACGGGACCCACGTCTGGGCATATCTCGTCCCACTCGGGGTGACAAAGCAAAAACAAAGAGGTGATGGCTGGAAGGTTTTGAATTAATCTTAACCACTGGCATTGCTCTGGTCAACCCTCCAGACCACTGTTCTTCACCTGCCAAGCTTTTACAGAAGAGGAAAGACTATATGCAAATCAGGCTTGGCTCCACCCCAAAAGGGGCAGTCCAGCCCGAACTGCTAGGCCACATCCCTTCTGCACGAGACCACAAGCATCCCCAAACATGTTTCGCCCTTGTTGGGGTTCATCAGTGAGGAGTAGCTTGGGTCTCTAGGCCCAGCAGGCACGGGACCCACGTCTGGGAATAGCCGTTCCACTAGGGGTGACAAAGCAAAAACAGTAGCTTGGGGCTCTAGGTCCAGCAGGCACGGGACCCACGTCTGGGCATACCCGTCCCACTCAGGGTGACAAAGCAAAAACAAAGAGGCGATGGCTGGAATGTTTAGAATGAATCTTAACCACTGGCATGGCTCTGGGCAACCCTCCAGACCACCGTTCTTCGCCTGCCAAGCTATTACAGAAGAAAGACCATATGCAGATCAGGCTTGGCGCCCCCCACAAAAGGGGCAGTCCAGACTGAACTGCTAGGCCACATCCCTTCTGCACGAGACCACAAGCATCCCCAGAAATGTTGCGCCCTTGTTGGGATACATCATTGAGGAGTAGCTTGGGTCTCTAGGCCCAGCAGGCATGAGAGCCACGTCTGGGCATACCAGTCCCACTCGGGGTGACAAAGCAAAAACAAAGAGGTGATGGCTGGAAGGTTTAGAATGAATCTTAACCACTGGCATGGCTCTGGGCAACCCTCCAGACCACTGTTCGTGGCCTGCCAAGCTATTACAGAAGGGGAAAGACCATATGCAAATCAGACTTGGCCCCACCCCAAAAGGGGCAGTCCAGCCCGAACTGCTAGGCAACATCCCTTCTGCACGAGACCACAAGCATCCCCAAACATGTTTCGCCCTTATTAGGGCTCACCAGTGAGGAGTAGTTTGGGTCTCTAGGCCCAGCAGGCACGGGACCCACGTCTGGGCATATCCGTCCCACTCGGGGTGACAAAGCAAAAACAAAGAGGTGATGGCTGGAAGGTTTAGAATGAATCTTAACAACTGGCATGGCATTGGGCAACCCTCCAGACCACTGTTCTTCACCTGCCAAGCTTTTACAGAAGGGGAAAGACCATATGCAAATCAGGCTGGGCCCCACCCCAAAAGGGCAGTCCAGCCCGAACTGCTAGGCCACATCCCTTCTGCACGAGACCACAAGCATCCCCAAACATGTTTTGCCCTTGTTGGGGCTCATCAGTGAGGAGTAGGTTGGGTCTCTAGGCCCAGCAGGCACGGGACCCACGTCTGGGCATACCTGTCCCACTAGGTGTGACAAAGCAAAAACAGTAGCTTGGGGCTCTAGGCCGAGCAGGTACGGGACCCATGTCTGGGCATACCCGTCCCACTCGGGGTGAAAAATCAAAAACAAAGAGGTGATGGCTGGAAGGTTTAGAATGAATCTTAACCACTGGCATGGCTCTGGGCAACCCTCCAGACTGCCGTTTGTCGCCTGCCAAGCTATTACAGAAGGAGAAAGACCATATGCAAATCAGACTTGGCCCCACCCCAAAAGGGGCAGTCCAGCCTGAACTGGTAGGACACATCTCTTCTGCACGAGACCACAAGCACCCCCAAACGTGTTTCGCCCTTGTTGGGACACATCAGTGAGGAGTAGCTTGGGTCTCTAGGCCCTGCAGGCACGGGACCCACGTCTGGGCATCCCTGTCCCACTCGGGGTGACAAAGAAAAAACAAAGAGGTGATGGCTGGAAGGTTTAAAATTAATCATAACGACAGGCATGGCTCTGGGCAACCCTCCAGACCACCGTTCTTCGCCTGCCAAGCTATTACAGAAGGGGAAAGACCATATGCAAATCAGGCTTGGCCCCACCCCAAAAGGGGCAGTCCAGCCCGAACTGCTAGGCCACATCCCTTCTGCACGAGACCACAAGCATCTCCAAACATGTTTCGCCCTTGTTGGGGCTCATCAGTGAGGAGTAGCTTCGGTCTCTAGGCCCAGCAGGCACGGGACCCACGTCTCGGCATACCTGTCCCACTCGGGGTGACAAAGCAAAAACAAAGAGGTGATGGCTGGAAGGTTTAGAATGAATCTTAACCACTGGCATGGCTCTGGGCAACCCTCCAGACTACTGTTCTTCGCCTGCCAAGCTATTACAGAAGGGGACAGACCATATGCAAATCAGGCTTGGCCCCACCGCAAAAGGGGCAGCCAAGCCTGAACTGCTAGACCACATCCCTTCTGCACGAGACTTCAAGCATCCCCAAACATGTTTCGCCCTTGTTGGGACACATCAGTGAGGAGTAGCTTGGGTCTCTAGGCCCAGCAGGCACAGGACCCACGTCTGGGCACACCCGTCCAACTCGGGGTGACAAAGAAAAAACAATGAGGTGATGGCTGGAAGGTTTAGAATGAATCTTAACCACTGGCATGGCTCTGGTCAACCCTCCAGATCGCCATTCTTCGCCTGCCAAGCTATTCCTGAAAGGGAAAGACCATATGCAAATCAGGCTGGGCCCCACGTCTGAGCATACCCGTCCCACTAGGGGTGACAAAGCAAAAACAGTAGTTTGGGGCTCTAAGCCCAGCAGGCACAGGACCCATGTCTGGGCATACCCGTCCCACTCAGGGTGACAAAGCAAAAACAAAGAGGTGATGGCTGGAAGGTTTAGAATGAATCTTAACCACTGGCATGGCTCTGGGCAACCCTCCAGATCGCCATTCTTCGCCTGCCAAGCTATTACAGAAAGGGAAAGACCATATGCAAATCAGGCTGGGCCCCACCCCAAAAGGGCAGTCCAGCCCGAACTGCTAGGCCACATCCCTTCTGCACGAGACCACAAGCATCCCCAAACATGTTTCACCCTTGTTAGGGCTCGTCAGTGAGGAGTAGCTTGGGTCTCTAGGCCCAAAAGGCACGGGACCCACGTCTGGGCATACCCGTCCAACTCGGGGTGAAAAAGCAAAAACAAAGAAGTGATGGCTGGAAGGTTTTGAATTAATCTTAACCACTGGCATTGCTCTGGTCAATCCTCCAGACCACCGTTCTTCACCTGCCAAGCTATTACAGAAGAGGAAAGACCATATGCAAATCAGGCTTGGCTCCACCCCAAAAGGGGTAGTCCAGCCCGAACTGCTAGGCCACATCCCTTCTGCATGAGCCACAAGTATCCCCAAACATGTTTCGCCCTTGTTTGGGCTCATCAGTGAGGAGTAGCTTGGGTCTCTAGGCCCAGCAGGCACCGGACCCACTTTTGGGCATACCCGTCCCACTCGGGGTGACAAAGCAAAAACAAAGAGCTGATGGCTGGAAGGTTTTGAATGAATCTGAACCACTGGCATGGCTCTGGGCAACCCTCCAGAACACCGTTCTTTGCCTGCCAAGCTATTACAGAAGGGGAAAGAACGTATGCAAATCAGGCTTGGCCCCACCCCAAAAGGGGCAGTCCAGCCTAAACTGCTAGGCCACATCCCTTCTGCATGAGACCCCAAGCATCCCCAAACATCTTTCGCCATTGTTAGGGCTCATCAGTGAGGAGTAGCTTGGGTCTCTAGGCCCAGCAGGCACGGGACCCACGTCTGGGCATACCCGTCCCACTCGGGGTGACAAAGCAAAAACAAAGAGGTGATGGCTGGAAGGTTTTGAATTAATCTTAACCACTGACATGGCTCTGGGCAACCCTCCAGACCGCCGTTCTTCGCCTGCCAAGGTATTACAGAAGGGGAAAGACCATATGCAAATCAGACTTGGCCCCACCCCAAAAGGGGCAGTCCTGCCCAAACTGCTAGGCAACATCCGTTCTGCACGAGACCACAAGCATCCCCAAACATGTTTCGCCATTGTTAGGGCTCAACAGTGAGGAGTTGCTTGGGTCTCTAGGCCCAGCATGCACGGGACCCACGTCTGGGCATACCCGTCCCACTCGGGGTGACAAAGCAAAAACAAAGAGGTAATGGCTGGAAGGTTTAGATTGAATCTTAACCATTGGCATGGCTCCGGGCAACCCTCCAGACCACCGTACTTCGCCTGCCAAGCTATTACAGAAGATAGACAATATGAAAATCAGGCTTGGCCCCACCCCAAAAGGGGCAGACCACACTGAACTGCTAGGCCATATACCTTCTGCACGAGACCACAAGCATCCCCCAACATGTTTCGCCCTTGTTGGGACACATCAGTGAGGAGTAGCTTGGGTCTCTAGGCCCAGCAGGCACGAGACCCACGTCTGGGCCTACCCGTCCCACTCGGGGTGACAAAGCAAAAACAAAGAGGTGATGGCTGGAAGGTTTAGAATGAATCTTAACCACTGGCATTGCTCTGGTCAACCCTCCAGACCACCGTTCTTCACCTGCCAAGCTATTACAGAAGAGGAAAGTACGTATGCAAATCATGCTTGGCCCCACCCCAAAAGGGGCAGTCCAGCCCAAACTGCTAGGCCACATCCCTTCTGCACGAGACCACAAGCGTCCCCAAACATGTTTCGCCATTGTTGGGGCTCATCAGTGAGGAGTATCTTGGGTCTCTAGGCCCAGTAGGCACGGGACCCACGTCTGGGCATACCCGTCCCACTCGGGGTGACAAAGCAAAAACAAAGAGGTGATGGCTGGAAGGTTTAGAATGAATCTTAACCACTGGCATGGCTCTGGGCAACCCTCCAGACCGCCGTTCTTCGTCTGCCAAGCTATTACAGAAAGGGAAAGACCATATGCAAATCATGCTTGCCCCAACCCCAAAAGGGGCAGTCCAGCCCGAACTGCTAGTCCATATCCCTTCTGCACGAGCCACAAGTATCCCCAAACATGTTTCGCCCTTGTTGGGGCTCATCAGTGAGGAGTAGCTTGGGTCTCTAGGTTCAGCAGGCACAGGACCCACGTCTGGGCATACCCGCCCCACTCGGGGTGACAAAGCAAAAACAAAGAGGTGATGGCTGGAAGGTTTAGAATGAATCTTAACCACTGGCATGGCTCTGGGCAACCCTCCAGACCACTGTTCGTCGCCTGCCAAGCTATTACAGAAGGGGAAAGACCATATGCAAATCAGACTTGGCCCCACCCCAAAAGGGGCAGTCCAGCCCGAACTGCTAGGCAACATCCCTTCTGCACGAGACCACAAGCATCCCCAAACATGTTTCGCCCTTATTAGGGCTCACCAGTGAGGAGTAGTTTGGGTCTCTAGGCCCAGCAGGCACGGGACCCACGTCTGGGCATACCCGTCCCACTCGGGGTGACAAAGCAAAAACAAAGAGGTGATGGCTGGAAGGTTTAGAATGAATCTTAACCACTGGCATGGCTCTGGGCAACCCTCCAGACCACCGTTCTTCGCCTGCCAAGCTATTACAGAAGGGGAAAGACCATATGCAAATCCGGCTTGGCCCCACCCCAAAAGGGGCAGACCAGCCTGAACTGCTAGGCCACATCCCTTCTGCACGAGACCACAAGCATCCCCAAACATGTTTCGCCCTTGTTGGGACACATCAGTGAGGAGTAGCTTGGGTCTCTAGGCCCAGCAGGCACGAGACCCACGTCTGGGCATACCCGTCCCACACGGGTGACAAAGCAAAAACAAAGAGGTGATGGCTGGAAGGTTTAGAATGAATCTTGACAACTGGCATGGCATTGGGCAACCCTCCAGACCACCGTTCTTCACCTGCCAAGCTTTTACAGAAGGGGAAAGACCATATGCAAATCAGGCTGGGCCCCACCCCAAAAGGGCAGTCCAGCCCGAACTGCTAGGCCACATCCCTTCTGCACGAGACCACAAGCATCCCCAAACATGTTTTGCCCTTGTTGGGGCTCATCAGTGAGGAGTAGGTTGGGTCTCTAGGCCCAGCAGGCACGGGACCCACGTCTGGGCATACCTGTCCCACTAGGTGTGACAAAGCAAAAACAGTAGCTTGGGGCTCTAGGCCGAGCAGGTACGGGACCCATGTCTGGGCATACCCGTCCCACTCGGGGTGAAAAATCAAAAACAAAGAGGTGATGGCTGGAAGGTTTAGAATGAATCTTAACCACTGGCATGGCTCTGGGCAACCCTCCAGACTGCCGTTTGTCGCCTGCCAAGCTATTACAGAAGGAGAAAGACCATATGCAAATCAGACTTGGCCCCACCCCAAAAGGGGCAGTCCAGCCTGAACTGGTAGGACACATCTCTTCTGCACGAGACCACAAGCACCCCCAAACGTGTTTCGCCCTTGTTGGGACACATCAGTGAGGAGTAGCTTGGGTCTCTAGGCCCAGCAGGCACGGGACCCACGTCTGGGCATCCCTGTCCCACTCGGGGTGACAAAGAAAAAACAAAGAGGTGATGGCTGGAAGGTTTAAAATGAATCATAACCACAGGCATGGCTCTGGGCAACCCTCCAGACCACCGTTCTTCGCCTGCCAAGCTATTACAGAAGGGGAAAGACCATATGCAAATCAGGCTTGGCCCCACCCCAAAAGGGGCAGTCCAGCCCGAACTGCTAGGCCACATCCCTTCTGCACGAGACCACAAGCATCTCCAAACATGTTTCGCCCTTGTTGGGGCTCATCAGTGAGGAGTAGCTTCGGTCTCTAGGCCCAGCAGGCTCGGGACCCACGTCTCGGCATACCTGTCCCACTCGGGGTGACAAAGCAAAAACAAAGAGGTGATGGCTGGAAGGTTTAGAATGAATCTTAACCACTGGCATGGCTCTGGGCAACCCTCCAGACTACTGTTCTTCGCCTGCCAAGCTATTACAGAAGGGGACAGACCATATGCAAATCAGGCTTGGCCCCACCGCAAAAGGGGCAGCCAAGCCTGAACTGCTAGACCACATCCCTTCTGCACGAGACTTCAAGCATCCCCAAACATGTTTCGCCCTTGTTGGGACACATCAGTGAGGAGTAGCTTGGGTCTCTAGGCCCAGCAGGCACAGGACCCACGTCTGGGCACACCCGTCCAACTCGGGGTGACAAAGAAAAAACAATGAGGTGATGGCTGGAAGGTTTAGAATGAATCTTAACCACTGGCATGGCTCTGGGCAACCCTCCAGATCGCCATTCTTCGCCTGCCAAGCTATTCCTGAAAGGGAAAGACCATATGCAAATCAGGCTGGGCCCCACGTCTGAGCATACCCGTCCCACTAGGTGTGACAAAGCAAAAACAGTAGTTTGGGGCTCTAAGCCCAGCAGGCACAGGACCCATGTCTGGGCATACCCGTCCCACTCAGGGTGACAAAGCAAAAACAAAGAGGTGATGGCTGGAAGGTTTAGAATGAATCTTAACCACTGGCATGGCTCTGGGCAACCCTCCAGACCACCGTTCTTCGCCTGCCAAGCTATTACAGAAAGGGAAAGACCATATGCAAATCAGGCTGGGCCCCACCCCAAAAGGGCAGTCCAGCCCGAACTGCTAGGCCACATCCCTTCTGCACGAGACCACAAGCATCCCCAATAATGTTTCACCCTTGTTAGGGCTCGTCAGTGAGGAGTAGCTTGGGTCTCTAGGCCCAAAAGGCACGGGACCCACGTCTGGGCATACCCGTCCAACTCGGGGTGACAAAGCAAAAACAAAGAAGTGATGGCTGGAAGGTTTTGAATTAATCTTAACCACTGGCATTGCTCTGGTCAATCCTCCAGACCACCGTTCTTCACCTGCCAAGCTATTACAGAAGAGGAAAGACCATATGCAAATCAGGCTTGGCTCCACCCCAAAAGGGGCAGTCCAGCCCGAACTGCTAGGCCACATCCCTTCTGCATGAGCCACAAGTATCCCCAAACATGTTTCGCCCTTGTTTGGGCTCATCAGTGAGGAGTAGCTTGGGTCTCTAGGCCCAGCAGGCACCGGACCCACTTTTGGGCATACCCGTCCCATTCGGGGTGACAAAGCAAAAACAAAGAGCTGATGGCTGGAAGGTTTTGAATGAATCTGAACCACTGGCATGGCTCTGGGCAACCCTCCAGAACACCGTTCTTTGCCTGCCAAGCTATTACAGAAGGGGAAAGAACGTATGCAAATCAGGCTTGGCCCCACCCCAAAAGGGGCAGTCCAGCCTAAACTGCTAGGCCACATCCCTTCTGCATGAGACCCCAAGCATCCCCAAACATCTTTCGCCATTGTTAGGGCTCATCAGTGAGGAGTAGCTTGGGTCTCTAGGCCCAGCAGGCACGGGACCCACGTCTGGGCATACCCGTCCTACTCGGGGTGACAAAGCAAAAACAAAGAGGTGATGGCTGGAAGGTTTTGAATTAATCTTAACCACTGACATGGCTCTGGGCAACCCTCCAGACCGCCGTTCTTCGCCTGCCAAGGTATTACAGAAGGGGAAAGACCATATGCAAATCAGACTTGGCCCCACCCCAAAAGGGGCAGTCCTGCCCAAACTGCTAGGCAACATCCGTTCTGCACGAGACCACAAGCATCCCCAAACATGTTTCGCCATTGTTAGGGCTCATCAGTGAGGAGTAGCTTGGGTCTCTAGGCCCAGCAGGCACGGGACCCACGTCTGGGCATACCCGTCCCACTCGGGGTGACAAAGCAAAAACAAAGAGGTAATGGCTGGAAGGTTTAGATTGAATCTTAACCATTGGCATGGCTCCGGGCAACCCTCCAGACCACCGTACTTCGCCTGCCAAGCTATTACAGAAGATAGACAATATGAAAATCAGGCTTGGCCCCACCCCAAAAGGGGCAGACCACACTGAACTGCTAGGCCATATACCTTCTGCACGAGACCACAAGCATCCCAAACATGTTTCGCCCTTGTTGGGACACATCAGTGAGGAGTAGCTTGGGTCTCTAGGCCCAGCAGGCACGAGACCCACGTCTGGGCCTACCCGTCCCACTCGGGGTGACAAAGCAAAAACAAAGAGGTGATGGCTGGAAGGTTTAGAATGAATCTTAACCACTGGCATTGCTCTGGTCAACCCTCCAGACCACCGTTCTTCACCTGCCATGCTATTACAGAAGAGGAAAGACCATATGCAAATCAGGCTTGGCTCCACCCCAAAAGGGGCAGTCAAGCCCGAACTGCTAGGCCACATCCCTTCTGCACGAGACCACAAGCATCCCCAAACATGTTTCGCCCTTTTTGGGGCTCATCAGTGAGGAGTAGCTTGGGTCTCTAGGCCCAGCAGGCACAGGACCCACGTCTGGGCATACCCGTCCCACACGGGGTGACAAAGCAAAAACAAAGAGGTGATGGCTGGAAGGTTTTGAATGAATCTGAACCACTGGCATGGCTCTGGGCAACCCTCCAGAACACCGTTCTTCGCCTGCCAAGCTATTACAGAAGGGGAAAGTACGTATGCAAATCAGGCTTGGCCCTACCCCAAAAGGGGCAGTCCAGCCCAAACTGCTAGGTCACATCCCTTCTGCAGGAGACCACAAGCATCCCCAAACATCTTTCGCCATTGTTGGGGCTCATCAGTGAGGAGTATCTTGGGTCTCTAGGCCCAGTAGGCACGGGACCCACGTCTGGGCATACCCGTCCCACTCGGGGTGACAAAGCAAAAACAAAGAGGTGATGGCTGGAAGGTTTAGAATGAATCTTAACCACTGGCATGGCTCTGGGCAACCCTCCAGACCGCCGTTCTTCGTCTGCCAAGCTATTACAGAAAGGGAAAGACCATATGCAAATCATGCTTGCCCCAACCCCAAAAGGGGCAGTCCAGCCCGAACTGCTAGTCCATATCCCTTCTGCACGAGCCACAAATATCCCCAAACATGTTTCGCCCTTGTTGGGGCTCATCAGTGAGGAGTAGCTTGGGTCTCTAGGCCCAGCAGGCACGGGACCCACGTTTGGGCATACCCGTCCCACTCGGGGTGACAAAGCAAAAACAAAGAGGTGATGGCTGGAAGGTTTAGAATGAATCCTAACCTCTGGCATGGCTCTGGGCAACCCTCCAGACCACCGTTCTTCGCCTGCCAAGCTATTACAGAAGGGGAAATACCATATGCAAATCAGGCTTGGCCCCAACCCAAAAGGGACAGTCCAGCCTGAACTGCTAGGCCACATCCCTTCTGCACGAGACCACAAGCATCCCCAAACATGTTTCGCCCTTGTTGGGACTCATCAGTGGGGAGTACCTTGTGTCTCTAGGCCCAGCAGGCACGGGACCCATGTCTGGGCATACCCCTCCCACTCGGGGTGACAAAGCAAAAACAAAGAGGTGATGGCTGGAAGGTTTAGAATGAATCTTTACCACTGGCATGGCTCTGGGCAACCTTCCAGACAACCGTTCTTCGCCTGCGAAGCTATTACAGAAGGGGAAAGACAATATGCAAATCAGACTTGGCCCCACCCCAAAAGGGGCAGTCCAGCCTGCACTGCTAGGCCACATCCCTTCTGCAGGAGACCACAAGCATCCCCAAACATGTTTCACCCTTGTTGGGGCTCATCAGTGAGGAGTAGATTGGGTCTCTATGCCCAGCAGGCACAGGACACACATCTGGGCATACCCGTCCCACTCGGGGTGACAAAGCAAAAACAAAGAGGTGATGGCTGGAAGGTTTTGAATTAATCTTAACCACTGGCATTGCTCTGGTCAACCCTCCAGACCACTGTTCTTCACCTGCCAAGCTATTACAGAAGAGGAAAGACTATATGCAAATCAGGCTTGGCTCCACCCCAAAAGGGGCAGTCCAGCCCGAACTGCTAGGCCACATCCCTTCTGCACGAGACCCCAAGCATCCCCAAACATTTTTCGCCATTGTTATGGCTCATCAGTGAGGAGTAGCTTGGGTCTCTAGGCCCAGAAGGCACGGGACCCACGTCTGGGCATATCTCGTCCCACTCGGGGTGACAAAGCAAAAACAAAGAGGTGATGGCTGGAAGGTTTTGAATTAATCTTAACCACTGGCATTGCTCTGGTCAACCCTCCAGACCACTGTTCTTCACCTGCCAAGCTATTACAGAAGAGGAAAGACTATATGCAAATCAGGCTTGGCTCCACCCCAAAAGGGGCAGTCCAGCCCGAACTGCTAGGCCACATCCCTTCTGCACGAGACCACAAGCATCCCCAAACATGTTTCGCCCTTGTTGGGGTTCATCAGTGAGGAATAGCTTGGGTTTCTAGGCCCAGCAGGCACGGGACCCACGTCTGGGAATATCCGTTCCACTAGGGGTGACAAAGCAAAAACAGTAGCTTGGGGCTCTAGGTCCAGCAGGCACGGGACCCATGTCTGGGCATACCTGTCCCAGTCGGGGTGACAAAGCAAAAACAAAGAGGTGATGGCTGGAAGGTTTTGAATGAATCTTAACCACTGACATGGCTCTGGGCAACCCTCCATACCGCCGTTCTCCGCCTGCCAAGGTATTACAGAAGGGGAAAGACCATATGCAAATCAGACTTGGCACCACCCCAAAAGGGGCAGTCCGCCCCAAACTGCTAGGCAACATCCCTTCTGCACGAGACCACAAGCATCCCCAAACATATTTCGCCCTTGTTGGGGCTCATCAGTGAGGAGTAGCTTGGGTCTCTAGGCCCAGCAGGCACGGGACCCACGTCTGGGCATACCCGTCCCACTCAGGGTGACAAAGCAAAAACAAAGAGGTGATGGCTGGAATGTTTAGAATGAATCTTAACCACTGGCATGGCTCTGGGCAACCCTCCAGACCACCGTTCTTCGCCTGCCAAGCTATTACAGAAGGAAGACCATATGCAAATCAGGCTTGGCCCCACCACAAAAGGGGCAGACCAGACTGAACTGCTAGGCCACATCCCTTCTGCACGAGACCACAAGCATTCCCAAACATGTTTCACCCTTGTTGGGACACATCAGTGAGGAGTAGCTTGGGTCTCTAGGCCCAGCAGGCACGGGAGCCACGTCTGGGCATTCCGGTCCCACTAAGGGTGACAAAGCAAAAACAGTAGCTTGGGGCTCTAGGCCCAGCAGGCACGGGACCCACGTCTGTACATACCCGTCACACTCGGGGTGACAAAGAAAAAACAAAGAGGTGATGGCTGGAAAGTTTAGAATGAATCTTAACCACTGGCATGGTTCTGGGCAACCCTCGAGACCACCGTTCTTCGCCTGCCAAGCTATTACAGAAGGGGAAAGACCATATGCAAATCAGGCTTGGCCCCACCCCAAAAGGGGCAGTCCAGCCTGAACTGCTAGGCCACATCCCTTCTGCACAAGACCACAAGCATCCCCAAACATGTTTCGCCGTTGTTGGGGCTCATCAGTGAGGAGTAGCATGGGTCTCTAGGCCCAGCAGGCACAGGACCCACGTCTGGGAATACCCGTCCCACTAGGGGTGACAAAGCAAAAACAGTAGCTTGGGGCTCTAGGTCCAGCAGGCACGTGACCCATGTCTGGGCATACCCTCCCACTCGGGGTGCCAAACCAAAAACAAAGAGGTGATGGCTGGAAGGTTTAGAATGAATCTTAACCACTGACATGGCTCTGGGAAACCCTCCAGACCGCCGTTCTTCGCCAACCAAGCTATTACAGAAGGGGAAAGACCATATGCAAATCAGACTTGGCCACACCCCAAAAGGGGCAGTCCAGCCCGAACTGCTAGGCAACATCCCTTCTGCATGAGACCACAAGCATCCCCAAACATGTTTCGCCCTTATTAGGGCTCATCAGTGAGGAGTAGCTTGGGTCTCTAGGCCCAGCAGGCACGGGACCCACGTCTGGGCATACCCGTCCCACTCGGGTGACAAAGCAAAAACAAAGAGGTGATGGCTGGAAGGTTTTGAATGAATCTGAACCACTGGCATGGCTCTGGGCAACCCTCCAGAACACCGTTCTTCGCCTGCCAAGCTTTTACAGAAGGGGAAAGACCATATGCAAATCAGGCTGGGCCCCACCCCAAAAGGGCAGTCCGGCCCGAACTGCTAGGCCACATCCCTTCTGCACGAGACCACAAGCATCCCCAAACATGTTTCACCCTTGTTAGGGCTCATCAGTGAGGAGTAGCTTGGGTCTCTAGGCCCAGCAGGCACGGGACCCACATCTGGGCATACCCGTCCCACTCGGGGTGACAAAGCAAAAACAAAGAGGTGATGGCTGGAAGGTTTTGAATTAATCTTAACCACTGGCATTCCTCTGGTCAACCCTCCAGACCACCGTTCTTCACCTCCCAAGCTATTACAGAAGAGGAAAGACCATATGCAAATCAGGCTTGGATCCACCCCAAAAGGGGCAGTCCAGCCCGAACTGCTAGGCCACATCCCTTCTGCACGAGACCAGAAGCATCCCCAAACATCTTTTGCCATTGTTGGGGCTCATCAGTGAGGAGTATCTTGGGTCTCTAGGCCCAGTAGGCACGGGACCCACGTCTGGGCATTCCCGTCCCACTCGGGGTGACAAAGCAAAAACAAAGAGGTGATGGCTGGAAGGTTTTGAATTAATCTTAACCACTGGCATTCCTCTGGTCAACCCTCCAGACCACCGTTCTTCACCTGCCAAGCTATTACAGAAGAGGAAAGACCATATGCAAATCAGGCTTGGCCCCAACCCAAAAGGGGCAGTCCAGCCTGAACTGCTAGGCCACATCCCTTCTGCACGAGACCACAAGCATCCCCAAACATGTTTTGCCCTTGTTGGGACTCATCAGTGGGGAGTAGCTTGTGTCTCTAGGCCTAACAGGCACAGGACCCACGTCTGGGCATACCCCTCCCACTCGGGGTGAAAAAGCAAAAACAAAGAGGTGATGTCTGGAAGGTTTAGAATGAATCTTTACCACTGGCATGGCTCTGGGCAATCCTTCAGACCACCGTTCTTCGCCTGCCAAGCTATTACAGAAGGGGAAAGACAATATGCAAATCAGGCTTGGCCCCACCCCAAAAGGGGCAGTCCAGCCCGAACTGCTAGGCCATATCCCTTCTGCACGAGCCACAAGTATCCCCAAACATGTTTTGCCCTTGTTGGGGCTCATCAGTGAGGAGTAGCTTGGGTCTCTAGGCACAGCAGGCACGGGACCCACGTTTGGGCATACCCGTCCCACTCGGGGTGACAAAGCAAAAACAAAGAGGTGAAGGCTGATAGGTTTAGAATGAATCTTAACCTCTGGCATGGCTCTGGGCAACCCTCCAGACCACCGTTCTTCGCCTGCCAAGCTATTACAGAAGGGGAAATACCATATGCAAATCAGGCTTGTCCCCAACCCAAAAGGGACAATCTAGCCTGAACTGCTAGGCCACATCCCTTCTGCACGAGACCACAAGCATCCCAAAACATGTTTCGCCCTTGTTGGGACACATCAGTGAGGAGTAGCTTGGGTCTCCAGGCCCAGCAGGCACGAGACCCACGTCTGGGCATACCCGTCCCACTCAGGGTGACAAAGCAAAAACAAAGAGGTGATGTCTGGAAGGTTTAGAATGAATCTTAACCACTGGCATGGCTCTGGGCAACCCTCCAGACCACCGTTCTTCGCCTGCCAAGCTATTACAGAAGGGGAAAGACCATATGCAAATCAGATATGGCCCCACCCCAAAAGGGGCAGTCCAGCCTGAACTGCTAGGCCACATCCCTTCTGCACGAGACCACAAGCATCCCCAAACATGTTTCACCCTTGTTGGGGCTCATCAGTGAGGAGTAGCATGGGTCTCTAGGCCCAGCAGGCACGGGACCCACGTCTGGGAATACCCGTCCCACTAGGGGTGACAAAGCAAAAACAAAGAGGTGATGGCTGGAAGATTTAGAATGAATCTTAACCACTGTCATGGCTCTGGGCAACCCTCCAGACCACCGTTCTTCGCCTGCCAAGCTATTACAGAAGGGGAAAGACCATATGCAAATCAGGCTTGGCCCCACCCCAAAAGGGGCAGTCCAGCCTGAACTGCTAGGCCACATCCCTTCTGCACGAGACCACAAGCATCCCCAAACATGTTTCGCCCTTGTTGGGGCTCATCAGTGAGGAGTAGCTTGGGTCTCTAGGCCCAGCAGGTACAGGACCCACGTCTGGGCATACCCGTCCCACTAGGGGTGACAAAGCAAAAACAAAGAGGTGATGGCTGGAAGGTTTAGAATGAATCTTAACCACTGTCATGGCTCTGGGCAACCCTCCAGACCACCGTTCTTCGCCTGCCAAGCTATTACAGAAGGGGAAAGACCATATGCAAATCAGGCTTGGCCCCACCCCAAAAGGGGCAGTCCAGCCTGAACTGTTGGCCACATCCCTTCTGCACGAGACCCTAAGCATCCCCAAACATCTTTCGCCATTGTTGGGGCTCATCAGTGAGGAGTAGCTTGGGTCTCTATGCCCAGCAGGCACAGGACCCAAGTCTGGGCATACCCGTCCCACTCGGGGTGACAAAGCAAAAACAAAGAGGTGATGGCTGGAAGGTTTAGAATGAATCTTTACCACTGGCATGGCTCTGGGCAACCCTCCAGACCACCGTTCTTCGCCTGCCAAGCTATTACAGAAGGGGAAAGGCCATATGCAATTCAGGCTTGGCCCCACCCCAAAAGTGGCAGTCCAGCCTGAACTGCTAGGCCACATCCCTTCTGCACGAGACCACAGGCATCCCCAAACATGTTTCGCCCTTGTTGGGGCTCATCAGTGAGGAGTAGCTTGGGTCTCTAGGCCCAGCAGGCACGGGACCCACGTCTGGGAATACCCGTCCCACTAGGGGTGACAAAGCAAAAACAAAGAGGTGATGGCTGGAAGGTTTACAATGAATCTTAACCACTGTCATGGCTCTGGGCAACCCTCCAGACCACCGTTCTTCGCCTGCCAAGCTATTACAGAAGGGGAAAGACCATATGCAAATCAGGCTTGGCCCCACCCCAAAAGTGGCAGTCCAGCCTGAACTGCTAGGCCACATCCCTTCTGCACGAGACCACAAGCATCCCCAAACATGTTTCGCCCTTGTTGGGGCTCATCAGTGAGGAGTAGCTTGGGTCTCTAGGCCCAGCAGGCACGGGACCCACGTCTGGGAATACCCGTCCCACTAGGGGTGACAAAGCAAAAACAAAGAGGTGATGGCTGGAAGGTTTAGAATGAATCTTAACCACTGTCATGGCTCTGGGCAACCCTCCAGACCACCGTTCTTCGCCTGCCAAGCTATTACAGAAGGGGAAAGACCATATGCAAATCAGGCTTGGCCCCACCCCAAAAGGGGCAGTCCAGCCTGAACTGTTGGCCACATCCCTTCTGCACGAGACCCTAAGCATCCCCAAACATCTTTCGCCATTGTTGGGGCTCATCAGTGAGGAATAGCTTGGGTCTCTATGCCCAGCAGGCACAGGACCCAAGTCTGGGCATACCCGTCCCACTCGGGGTGACAAAGCAAAAACAAAGAGGTGATGGCTGGAAGGTTTAGAATGAATCTTTACCACTGGCATGGCTCTGGGCAACCCTCCAGACCACCGTTCTTCGCCTGCCAAGCTATTACAGAAGGGGAAAGACCATATGCAAATCAGACTTGGCCCCACCCCAAAAGGGGCAGTCCAGCCCGAACTGCTAGGCAACATCCCTTCTGCACGAGACCACAAGCATCCCCAAACATGTTTCGCCCTTATTAGGGCTCATCAGTGAGGAGTAGCTTGGGTCTCTAGGCCCAGCAGGCACGGGACCCACGTCTGGGCATACCCGTCCCACTCGGGTGACAAAGCAAAAACAAAGAGGTGATGGCTGGAAGGTTTTGAATGAATCTGAACCACTGGCATGGCTCTGGGCAACCCTCCAGACCACCGTTCTTCGCCTGCCAAGCTATTACAGAAGGGGAAAGGCCATATGCAATTCAGGCTTGGCCCCACCCCAAAAGTGGCAGTCCAGCCTGAACTGCTAGGCCACATCCCTTCTGCACGAGACCACAAGCATCCCCAAACATGTTTCGCCCTTGTTGGGGCTCATCAGTGAGGAGTAGCTTGGGTCTCTAGGCCCAGCAGGCACGGGACCCACGTCTGGGAATACCCGTCCCACTAGGGGTGACAAAGCAAAAACAAAGAGGTGATGGCTGGAAGGTTTAGAATGAATCTTAACCACTGACATGGCTCTGGGAAACCCTCCAGACCGCCATTCTTCACCTGCCAAGCTATTACAGAAGGGGAAAGACCATATGCAAATCAGACTTGGCCCCACCCCAAAAGGGGCAGTCCAGCCCGAACTGCTAGGCCACATCCTTTCTGCACGAGACCACAAGCATCCCCAAACATGTTTCACCCTTGTTAGGGCTCATCAGTGAGGAGTAGCTTGGGTCTCTAGGCCCAGCAGGCACGGGACCCACATCTGGGCATACCCGTCCCACTCGGGGTGACAAAGCAAAAACAAAGAGGTGATGGCTGGAAGGTTTTGAATTAATCTTAACCACTGGCATTCCTCTGGTCAACCCTCCAGACCACCGTTCTTCACCTCCCAAGCTATTACAGAAGAGGAAAGACCATATGCAAATCAGGCTTGGATCCACCCCAAAAGGGGCAGTCCAGCCCGAACTGCTAGGCCACATCCCTTCTGCACGAGACCAGAAGCATCCCCAAACATCTTTCGCCATTGTTGGGGCTCATCAGTGAGGAGTATCTTGGGTCTCTAGGCCCAGTAGGCACGGGACCCACGTCTGGGCATTCCCGTCCCACTCGGGGTGACAAAGCAAAAACAAAGAGGTGATGGCTGGAAGGTTTTGAATTAATCTTAACCACTGGCATTCCTCTGGTCAACCCTCCAGACCACCGTTCTTCACCTGCCAAGCTATTACAGAAGAGGAAAGACCATATGCAAATCAGGCTTGGCCCCACCCCAAAAGGGGCAGTCCAGCCCGAACTGCTAGGCCATATCCCTTCTGCACGAGCCACAAGTATCCCCAAACATGTTTTGCCCTTGTTGGGGCTCATCAGTGAGGAGTAGCTTGGGTCTCTAGGCACAGCAGGCACGGGACCCACGTTTGGGCATACCCGTCCCACTCGGGGTGACAAAGCAAAAACAAAGAGGTGATGGCTGAAAGGTTTAGAATGAATCTTAACCTCTGGCATGGCTCTGGGCAACCCTCCAGACCACCGTTCTTCGCCTGCCAAGCTATTACAGAAGGGGAAATACCATATGCAAATCAGGCTTGTCCCCAACCCAAAAGGGACAATCTAGCCTGAACTGCTAGGCCACATCCCTTCTGCACGAGACCACAAGCATCCCAAAACATGTTTCGCCCTTGTTGGGACTCATCAGTGGGGAGTACCTTGTGTCTCTAGGCCCAGCAGGCATCTACTGGGGGTGACAAAGCAAAAACAAAGAGGTGATGGCTGGAAGGTTTAGAATGAATCTTTATCACTGGCATGGCTCTGGGAAACCCTCCAGACCACTGTTCTTCGCTGCCAAGCTATTACAGAAGAGGAAAGACCATATGCAAATCAGGCTTGGCTCCACCCCAAAAGGGGCAGTCCAGCCCGAACTGTTAGGCCACATCCCTTCTGCACAAGACCACAAGCATCCCCAAACATCTTTCGCCATTGTTAGGGCTCATCAGTGAGGAGTAGCTTGGGTCTCTAGGCCCAGCAGGTACGGGACCCACGTCTGAGCATACCCGTCCCACTCGGGGTGACAAAGCAAAAACAAAGAGGTGATGGCTGGAAGGTTTTGAATTAATCTTAACCATTGGCATTGCTCTGGTGAACCCTCCAGACCACCGTTCTTCACCTGCCAAGCTATTACAGAAGAGGAAAGACCATATGCAAATCAGGCTTGGCTCCACCCCAAAAGGGGCAGTCCAGCCCGAACTGCTAGGCCACATCCCTTCTGCACGAGACCACAAGCATACCCAAACATGTTTCGCCCTTGTTGGGGCTCATCAGTGAGGAGTAGCTTGGGTCTCTAGGCCCAGCAGGCATGGGACCCACGTCTGGGAATACTCGTACCACTAGGGGTGACAAAGCAAAAACAGTAGCTTGGGGCTCTAGGTCCAGCAGGCACGGGACCCATGTCTGGGCATACCCGTCCCACTCGGGGTGACAAAGCAAAAACAAAGAGGTGATGGCTGGAAGGTTTAGAATGAATCTTAACCACTGACATGGCTCTGGGCAACCCTCCAGACCGCCGTTCTTCGCCTGCCAAGGTATTACAGAAGGGGAAAGACCATATGCAAATCAGACTTGGCCCCACCCCAAAAGGGGCAGTCCAGCCCGAACTGCTAGGCAACATCCCTTCTGCACGAGACCACAAGCATCCCCAAACATGTTTCGTCCTTTTTGGGGCTCATCAGTGAGGAGTAGCTTGGGTGTCTAGGCCCAGCAGGCACGGGACCCACGTCTGGGCATACCCGTCCCACTCAGGGTGACAAAGCAAAAACAAAGAGGTGATGGCTGGAAGGTTTAGAATGAATCTTAACACTGGCATGGCTCTGGGCAACTCTCCAGACCACCGTTCTTCGCCTGCCAAGCTATTACAGAAGAAAGACCATATGCAAATCAGGCTTGGCCCCACCCCAAAAGGGGCAGACCAGGCTGAACTGCTAGGCCACATCCCTTCCGCACGAGACCACAAGCATCCCCAAACATGTTTCGCCCTTGTTGGGACACATCAGTGAGGAGTAGCTTGGGTCTCTAGGCCCAGCAGGCACGAGACCCACGTCTGGGCATACCCGTCCCACTCGGGGTGACAAAGCAAAAACAAAGAGGTGATGTCTGGAAGGTTTAGAATGAATCTTAACCACTGGCATGGCTCTGGGCAACCCTCCAGACCACCGTTCTTCGCCTGCCAAGCTATTACAGAAGGGGAAAGACCATATGCAAATCAGGCTTGTCTCCACCCCAAAAGGGGCAGTCCAGCTCGAACTGCTAGGCCACATCCCTTCTGCACGAGACCACAAGCATCCCCAAACATGTTTCGCCCTTGTTGGGGCTCATCAGTGAGGAGTAGCTTGAGTCTCTAGGCCCAGCAGGCACGGGAGTCACGTCTGGGCATTCCGGTCCCACTAAGGGTGACAAAGCAAAAACAGTAGCTTGGGACTCTAGGCCCAGCAGGCACGGGACCCACGTCTGTACATACCCGTCACACTCGGGGTGACAAAGAAAAAACAAAGAGGTGATGGCTGGAAAGTTTAGAATGAATCTTATCCACTGGCATGGTTCTGGGCAACCCTCCAGACCACCGTTCTTCGCCTGCCAAACTATTACAGAAGGGGAAAGACCATATGCAAATCAGGCTTGGCCCCACCCCAAAAGGGGCAATCAAGCCTGAACTGCTAGGCCACATCCCTTCTGCACGAGACCACAAGCATCTCCAAACATGTTTCGCCCTTTTTGGGGCTCATCAGTGAGGAGTAGCTTGGGGCTCTAGGTCCAGCAGGCACAGGACCCGTGTCTGGGCATACCTGTCCCACTCGGGGTGACAAAGCAAAAACAAAGAGGTGATGGCTGGAAGGTTTAGAATGAATCTTAACCACTGACATGGCTCTGGGCAACCCTTCATACCGCCGTTCTTCGCCTGCCAAGGTATTACAGAAGGGGAAAGACCATATGCAAATCAGGCTTGGCCCCACCCCAAAAGAGGCAGACCAGACTGAACTGCTAGGCCACATCCCTTCTGCACGAGACCACAAGCATCCCCAAACATGTTTCGCCCTTGTTGGGACACATCAGTGAGGAGTAGCTTGGGTCTCTAGGCCCAGCAGGCACGAGACCCACGTCTGGGCATACCCGTCCCACTCGGGGTGACAAAGCAAAAACAAAGAGGTGATGGCTGGAAGGTTTAGAATGAATCTTAACCACTGGCATGGCTCTGGGCAACCCTCCAGACCACCGTTCTTCGCCTGCCAAGCTATTACAGAAGGGAAAAGACCATATGCAAATCAGGCTTGGCCCCACCCCAAAAGGGGCAGTCCAGCTCGAACTGCTAGGCCACATCCCTTCTGCACGAGACCACAAGCATCCCCAAACATGTTTCGCCCTTGTTGGGGCTCATCAGTGAGGAGTAGCTTGGGTCTCTAGGCCCAGCAGGCACGGGAGACACGTCTGGGCATTCCGGTTCCACTAAGGGTGACAAAGCAAAAACAGTAGCTTGGGGCTCTAGGCCCAGCAGGCCCGGGATCCACGTCTGTACATACCCGTCACACTCGGGGTGAAAAAGAAAAAACAAAGAGGTGATGGCTGGAAAGTTTAGA
Source organism: Ambystoma mexicanum (assembly GCF_040938575.1). Taxonomy (NCBI): domain Eukaryota; kingdom Metazoa; phylum Chordata; class Amphibia; order Caudata; family Ambystomatidae; genus Ambystoma; species Ambystoma mexicanum. The sequence continues at coordinate 921,912,261 of NC_090941.1, forward strand.
ATGAATCTTAACCACTGGCATGGTTCTGGGCAACCCTCCAGACCACCGTTCTTCACCTGCCAAGGGGAAAGACCATATGCAAATCAGGCTTGGCCCCACCCCAAAAGGGGCAGTCCAGCCTGAACTGCTAGGCCACATCCCTTCTGCACGAGACCACAAGCAACCCCAAACATGTTTCGCCCTTGTTGGGGCTCATCAGTGAGGAGTAGCATGGGTCTCTAGGCCCAGCAGGCACGGGACCCACATCTGGGAATAGCCGTTCCACTAGGGGTGACAAAGCAAAAACAGTAGCTTGGGGCTCTAGGTCCAGCAGGCACGGGACCCATGTCTGGGCATACCCTCCCACTCGGGGTGACAAAGCAAAAACAAAGAGGTGATGGCTGGAAGGTTTAGAATGAATCTTAACCACTGACATGGCTCTGGGCAACCCTCCAGACCGCCGTTCTTCGCCTGCCAAGCTATTACAGAAGGGGAAAGACCATATGCAAATCAGGCTTGGCCCCACCCCAAAAGGGGCAGTCCAGCCCGAACTGCTAGGCAACATCCCTTCTGCACAAGACCACAAGCATCCCCAAACATGTTTCGCCCTTATTAGGGCTCATCAGTGAGGAGTAGCTTGGGTCTCTAGGCCCAGCAGGCACGAGACCCACGTCTGGGCATACCCGTCCCACTCGCGTGACAAAGCAAAAACACAGAGCTAATGGCTGGAAGGTTTAGAATGAATCTTTACCACTGGCATGGCTCTGGGCAACCCTCCAGACCACCGTTCTTCACCTGCCAAGCTATTACAGAAGGAGAAAGACCATATGCAAATCAGGCTTGGCCCCACCCCAAAAGGGGGAGTCCAGCTCGAACTGCTAGGCCACATCCCTTCTGCACGAGACCACAAGCATCCCAAAACTTGTTTTGCCCTTGTTGGGGCTCATCAGTGAGGAGTAGCTTGGGTCTCTAGGCCCAGCAGGCACGGGAGCCACGTCTGGGCATTCCCGTCCCACTAAGAGTGACAAAGCAAAAAGAGTAGCTTGGGGCTCTAGGCCCAGCAGGCACGGGACCCACGTCTGTACATACCCGTCACACTCGGGGTGACAAAGAAAAAACAAAGAGGTGATGGCTGGAAGGTTTAGAATGAATCTTAACCACTGGCATGGCTCTGGGCAACCCTCCAGACCACCGTTCTTCGCCTGCCAAGCTATTACAGAAGAAAGACCATATGCAAATCAGGCTTGGCCCCACCCCAAAAGGGGCTGACCAGACTGAACTGCTAGGCCACATCCCTTCTGCACGAGACCACAAGCATCCCCAAACATGTTTCGCCCTTGTTGGGACACATCAGTGAGGAGTAGCTTGGGTCTCCAGGCCCAGCAGGCACGAGACCCACGTCTGGGCATACCCGTCCCACTCGGGGTGACAAAGCAAAAACAAAGAGGTGATGTCTGGAAGGTTTAGAATGAATCTTAACCACTGGCATGGCTCTGGGCAACCCTCCAGACCACCGTTCTTCGCCTGCCAAGCTATTACAGAAGGGGAAAGACCATATGCAAATCAGGCTTGGCCCCACCCCAAAAGGGGCAGTCAAGCCTGAACTGCTAGGCCACATCCCTTCTGCACGAGACCACAAGCATCTCCATACATGTTTCGCCCTTGTTGGGGCTCATCAGTAAGGAGTAGCTTGGGGCTCTAGGTCCAGCAGGCACAGGACCCATGTCTGGGCATACCTGTCCCACTCGGGGTGACAAAGCAAAAACAAAGAGGTGATGGCTGGAAGGTTTAGAATGAATCTTAACCACTGACATGGCTCTGGGCAACCCTCCATACCGCCGTTCTTCGCCTGCCAAGGTATTACAGAAGGGGAAAGACCATATGCAAATCAGGCTTGGCCCCACCTCAAAAGAGGCAGACCAGACTGAACTGCTAGGCCACATCCCTTCTGCACGAGACCACAAGCATCCCCAAACATGTTTCGCCCTTGTTGGGACACATCAGTGAGGAGTAGCTTGGGTCTCTAGGCCCAGCAGGCACGAGACCCACGTCTGGGCATACCCGTCCCACTCGGGGTGACAAAGCAAAAACAAAGAGGTGATGGCTGGAAGGTTTAGAATGAATCTTAACCACTGGCATGGCTCTGGGCAACCCTCCAGACCACCGTTCTTCGCCTGCCAAGCTATTACAGAAGGGAAAAGACCATATGCAAATCAGGCTTGGCCCCACCCCAAAAGGGGCAGTCCAGCTCGAACTGCTAGGCCACATCCCTTCTGCACGAGACCACAAGCATCCCCAAACATGTTTCGCCCTTGTTGGGGCTCATCAGTGAGGAGTAGCTTGGGTCTCTAGGCCCAGCAGGCACGGGAGACACGTCTGGGCATTCCGGTTCCACTAAGGGTGACAAAGCAAAAACAGTAGCTTGGGGCTCTAGGCCCAGCAGGCCCGGGATCCACGTCTGTACATACCCGTCACACTCGGGGTGAAAAAGAAAAAACAAAGAGGTGATGGCTGGAAAGTTTAGAATGAATCTTAACCACTGGCATGGTTCTGGGCAACCCTCCAGACCACCGTTCTTTACCTGCCAAGGGGAAAGACCATATGCAAATCAGGCTTGGCCCCACCCCAAAAGGGGCAGTCCAGCCTGAACTGCTAGGCCACATCCCTTCTGCACGAGACCACAAGCAACCCCAAACATGTTTCGCCCTTGTTGGGGCTCATCAGTGAGGAGTAGCATGGGTCTCTAGGCCCAGCAGGCACGGGACCCACATCTGGGAATAGCCGTTCCACTAGGGGTGACAAAGCAAAAACAGTAGCTTGGGGCTCTAGGTCCAGCAGGCACGGGACCCATGTCTGGGCATACCCTCCCACTCGGGGTGACAAAGCAAAAACAAAGAGGTGATGGCTGGAAGGTTTAGAATGAATCTTAACCACTGACATGGCTCTGGGCAACCCTCCAGACCGCCGTTCTTCGCCTGCCAAGCTATTACAAAAGGGGAAAGACCATATGCAAATCAGACTTGGCCCCACCCCAAAAGGGGCAGTCCAGCCCGAACTGCTAGGCAACATCCCTTCTGCACAAGACCACAAGCATCCCCAAACATGTTTCGCCCTTATTAGGGCTCATCAGTGAGGAGTAGCTTGGGTCTCTAGGCCCAGCAGGCACGAGACCCACGTCTGGGCATACCCGTCCCACTCGCGTGACAAAGCAAAAACAAAGAGCTAATGGCTGGAAGGTTTAGAATGAATCTTTACCACTGGCATGGCTCTGGGCAACCCTCCAGACCACCGTTCTTCACCTGCCAAGCTATTACAGAAGGAGAAAGACCATATGCAAATCAGGCTTGGCCCCACCCCAAAAGGGGGAGTCCAGCTCGAACTGCTAGGCCACATCCCTTCTGCACGAGACCACAAGCATCCCAAAACTTGTTTTGCCCTTGTTGGGGCTCATCAGTGAGGAGTAGCTTGGGTCTCTAGGCCCAGCAGGCACGGGAGCCACGTCTGGGCATTCCCGTCCCACTAAGAGTGACAAAGCAAAAACAGTAGCTTGGGGCTCTAGGCCCAGCAGACACGGGACCCACGTCTGTACATACCCGTCACACTCGGGGTGACAAAGAAAAAACAAAGAGGTGATGGCTGGAAGGTTTAGAATGAATCTTAACCACTGGCATGGCTCTGGGCAACCCTCCAGACCACCGTTCTTCGCCTGCCAAGCTATTACAGAAGAAAGACCATATGCAAATCAGGCTTGGCCCCACCCCAAAAGGGGCTGACCAGACTGAACTGCTAGGCCACATCCCTTCTGCACGAGACCACAAGCATCCCCAAACATGTTTCGCCCTTGTTGGGACACATCAGTGAGGAGTAGCTTGGGTCTCCAGGCCCAGCAGGCACGAGACCCACGTCTGGGCATACCCGTCCCACTCGGGGTGACAAAGCAAAAACAAAGAGGTGATGTCTGGAAGGTTTAGAATGAATCTTAACCACTGGCATGGCTCTGGGCAACCCTCCAGACCACCGTTCTTCGCCTGCCAAGCTATTACAGAAGGGGAAAGACCATATGCAAATCAGGCTTGGCCCCACCCCAAAAGGGGCAGTCAAGCCTGAACTGCTAGGCCACATCCCTTCTGCACGAGACCACAAGCATCTCCATACATGTTTCGCCCTTGTTGGGGCTCATCAGTAAGGAGTAGCTTGGGGCTCTAGGTCCAGCAGGCACAGGACCCATGTCTGGGCATACCTGTCCCACTCGGGGTGACAAAGCAAAAACAAAGAGGTGATGGCTGGAAGGTTTAGAATGAATCTTAACCACTGACATGGCTCTGGGCAACCCTCCATACCGCCGTTCTTCGCCTGCCAAGGTATTACAGAAGGGGAAAGACCATATGCAAATCAGGCTTGGCCCCACCTCAAAAGAGGCAGACCAGACTGAACTGCTAGGCCACATCCCTTCTGCACGAGACCACAAGCATCCCCAAACATGTTTCGCCCTTGTTGGGACACATCAGTGAGGAGTAGCTTGGGTCTCTAGGCCCAGCAGGTACGAGACCCACGTCTGGGCATACCCGTCCCACTCGGGGTGACAAAGCAAAAACAAAGAGGTGATGGCTGGAAGGTTTAGAATGAATCTTAACCACTGGCATGGCTCTGGGCTACCCTCCAGACCACCGTTCTTCGCCTGCCAAGCTATTACAGAAGGGGAAAGACCATATGCAAATCAGGCTTGGCCCCACCCCAAAAGGGGCAGTCCAGCTCGAACTGCTAGGCCACATCCCTTCTGCACGAGACCACAAGCATCCCCAAACATGTTTCGCCCTTGTTGGGGCTCATCAGTGAGGAGTAGCTTGGGTCTCTAGGCCCAGCAGGCACGGGAGACACGTCTGGGCATTCCGGTTCCACTAAGGGTGACAAAGCAAAAACAGTAGCTTGGGGCTCTAGGCCCAGCAGGCCCGGGACCCACGTCTGTACATACCCGTCACACTCGGGGTGACAAAGAAAAAACAAAGAGGTGATGGCTGGAAAGTTTAGAATGAATCTTAACCACTGGCATGGTTCTGGGCAACCCTCCAGACCACCGTTCTTCGCCTGCCAAGCTATTACAGAAGGGGAAAGACCATATGCAAATCAGGCTTGGCCCCACCCCAAAAGGGGCAGCCCAGCCTGAACTGCTAGGCCACATCCCTTCTGCACGAGACCACAAGCATCCCCAAACATGTTTCGCCCTTGTTGAGGCTCATCAATGAGGAGTAGCATGGGTCTCTAGGCCCAGCAGGCACGGGACCCATGTCTGGGAATACCTGTCCCACTAGGGGTGACAAAGCAAAAACAGTAGCTTGGGGCTCTAGGACCAGCAGGCACGGGACCCATGTCTGGGCATACCCTCCCACTCGGGGTGACAAAGCAAAAACAAAGAGGTGATGGCTGGAAGGTTTAGAATGAATCTTAACCACTGACATGGCTCTGGGCAACCCTCCAGACCGCCGTTCTTCGCCTGCCAAGCTATTACAGAAGGGGAAAGACCATATGCAAATCAGACTTGGCCCCACCCCAAAAGGGGCAGTCCAGCCCGAACTGCTAGTCAACATCCCTTCTGCACAAGACCACAAGCATCCCCAAACATGTTTCGCCCTTATTAGGGCTCATCAGTGAGGAGTAGCTTGGGTCTCTAGGCCCAGCAGGCACGAGACCCACGTCTGGGCATACCCGTCCTACTCGCGTGACAAAGCAAAAACAAAGAGCTAATGGCTGGAAGGTTTAGAATGAATCTGAACCACTGGCATGGCTCTGGGCAACCCTCCAGACCACCGTTCTTCACCTGCCAAGCTATTACAGAAGAAGAAAGACCATATGCAAATCAGGCTTGGCCCCACCCCAAAAGGGGGAGTCCAGCTCGAACTGCTAGGCCACATCCCTTCTGCACGAGACCACAAGCATCCCCAAACTTGTTTTGCCCTTGTTGGGGCTCATCAGTGAGGAGTAGCTTGGGTCTCTAGGCCCAGCAGGCACGGGAGCCACGTCTGGGCATTCCCGTCCCACTAAGAGTGACAAAGCAAAAACAGTAGCTTGGGGCTCTAGGCCCAGCAGGCACGGGACCCATGTCTGTACATACCCGTCACACTCGGGGTGACAAAGAAAAAACAAAGAGGTGATGACTGGAAGGTTTAGAATGAATCTTAACCACTGGCATGGCTCTGGGCAACCCTCCAGACCACCGTTCTTCGCCTGCCAAGCTATTACAGAAGAAAGACCATATGCAAATCAGGCTTGGCCCCACCCCAAAAGGGGCTGACCAGACTGAACTGCTAGGCCACATCCCTTCTGCACGAGACCACAAGCATCCCCAAACATGTTTCGCCCTTGTTGGGACACATCAGTGAGGAGTAGCTTGGGTCTCCAGGCCCAGCAGGCACGAGACCCACGTCTGGGCATACCCGTCCCACTCAGGGTGACAAAGCAAAAACAAAGAGGTGATGTCTGGAAGGTTTAGAATGAATCTTAACCACTGGCATGGCTCTGGGCAACCCTCCAGACCACCGTTCTTCGCCTGCCAAGCTATTACAGAAGGGGAAAGACCATATGCAAATCAGATATGGCCCCACCCCAAAAGGGGCAGTCCAGCCTGAACTGCTAGGCCACATCCCTTCTGCACGAGACCACAAGCATCCCCAAACATGTTTCACCCTTGTTGGGGCTCATCAGTGAGGAGTAGCATGGGTCTCTAGGCCCAGCAGGCACGGGACCCACGTCTGGGAATACCCGTCCCACTAGGGGTGACAAAGCAAAAACAAAGAGGTGATGGCTGGAAGATTTAGAATGAATCTTAACCACTGTCATGGCTCTGGGCAACCCTCCAGACCACCGTTCTTCGCCTGCCAAGCTATTACAGAAGGGGAAAGACCATATGCAAATCAGGCTTGGCCCCACCCCAAAAGGGGCAGTCCAGCCTGAACTGCTAGGCCACATCCCTTCTGCACGAGACCACAAGCATCCCCAAACATGTTTCGCCCTTGTTGGGGCTCATCAGTGAGGAGTAGCTTGGGTCTCTAGGCCCAGCAGGCACAGGACCCACATCTGGGCATACCCGTCCCACTAGGGGTGACAAAGCAAAAACAAAGAGGTGATGGCTGGAAGGTTTAGAATGAATCTTAACCACTGTCATGGCTCTGGGCAACCCTCCAGACCACCGTTCTTCGCCTGCCAAGCTATTACAGAAGGGGAAAGACCATATGCAAATCAGGCTTGGCCCCACCCCAAAAGGGGCAGTCCAGCCTGAACTGTTGGCCACATCCCTTCTGCACGAGACCCTAAGCATCCCCAAACATCTTTCGCCATTGTTGGGGCTCATCAGTGAGGAGTAGCTTGGGTCTCTATGCCCAGCAGGCACAAGACCCAAGTCTGGGCATACCCGTCCCACTCGGGGTGACAAAGCAAAAACAGTAGCTTGGGGCTCTAGGTCCAGCAGGCACGGGACCCACGTCTGGGAATACCCGTCCCACTCGGGGTGACAAAGCAAAAACAAAGAGGTGATGGCTGGAAGGTTTAGAATGAATCTTAACCACTGACATGGCTCTGGGCAACCCTCCACACCGCCGTTCTTCACCTGCCAAGCTATTACAGAAGGGAAAAGACCATATGCAAATCAGGCTTGGCCCCACCCCAAAAGGGGCAGTCCAGCCCGAACTGCTAGGCCACATTCCTTCCGCACGAAACCACAAGCATCCCCAAACATGTTTTGTCCTTGTTGGGGCTCATCAGTGAGGAGTAGCTTGGGTCTCTAGGCCCAGTGGGTACGGGACCCACGTCTGGGCATACCCGTCCCACTCGGGGTGACAAAGCAAAAACAAAGAGGTGATGGCTGGTAGGTTTAGAATGAATCTTAACCACTGGCATGGCTCTGGCCAACACTCCAGACCACTGTTCTTCGCCTGCCAAGCTATTACAGAAGGGGAAAGACATTATGCAAATCAGGCTTGGCCCCACCCCAAAAGGGGCAGTCCAACCTGAACTGCTAGGCCACATCCCTTCTGCACGAGACAACAAGCATCCCCAAACATGTTTCGCCCTTGTTGGGGCACATCAGTGAGGAGTAGCTTGGGTCTCTTGGCCCAGCAGGCACAGGACACACATCTGGTCATACCCGTCCCACTCGGGGTGACAAAGCGAAAACAAAGAGGTGATGGCTGGTAGGTTTAGAATGAATCTTAACCACTGGCATGGCTCTCGCCAACACTCCAGACCACCGTTCTTCGCCTGCCAAGCTATTACAGAAGAGGAAAGACCATATGCAAATCAGACTTGACCCCACCCCAAAAGGGGCAGTCCAGCCCGAACTGTTTGGCCACCTCCCTTCTGCACAAGACCAGAAGCATCCCCAAACATGTTTCGCCCTTGTTGGGGCTCATCATTGAGGAGTAGCTTGGGTCTCTAGGCCCAGTAGGCACAGGACCCACGTCTGGGCATACCAGTCCCACTCGGGGTGACAAAGCAAAAACAAAGTGGTGATGGCTGGAAGGTTAAGAATGAATCTTAATCACTGGCATGGATCTGGGCAACCCTCCAGACCACCGTTCTTCACCTGCCAAGCTATTACAGAAGGAGAAAGACCATATGCAAATCAGACTGGGCCCCACCCCAAAAGGGGCAGTCCAGCCTGAATTGGTAGGCCACATCCCTTCTGCACGAGACCACAAGCACCCCCAAACATGTTTCGCCCTTGTTGGGACACATCAGTGAGGAGTAGCTTGGGTCTCTATGCCCAGCAGGCACGGGACCCACGTCTGGGCATCCGCGTCCCACTCGGGGTGACAAAGAAAAAAGAAAGAGGTGATGGCTGGAAGGTTTAGAATGAATCATAACCACAGGCATGGCTCTGGGCATCCCTCCAGACCACCATTCTTCGCCTGCCAAGCTATTACAGAAGGGGAAAGACCATATGCAAATCAGGCTTGGACCCACCCCAAAAGGGGCAGTCCAGCCCGAACTGCTTGGCCACATCCCTTCTGCACGAGACCACAAGCATCCCCAAACATGTTTCGCCCTTGTTGGGGCTCATTAGTGAGGAGTAGGTTGGGTCTCTAGGCCCAGCAGGCACGGGACCCACTTCTGGGCATACCCTTCCCACTCGGGGTGACAAAGCAAAAACAGTAGCTTGGGGCTCTAGGCCCAGCAGGTACGGGACCCATGTCTGGGCATACCCGTCCCACTCGGGGTGAAAAATCAAAAACAAAGAGGTGATGGCTGGAAGGTTTAGAATGAATCTTAACCACTGGCATGGCTCTGGGCAACCCTCCAGACCGCCGTTCGTCGCCTGCCAAGCTATTACAGAAGGAGAAAGACCATATGCAAATCAGACTTGGCCGCACCCCAAAAGGAGCAGTAGAGCCTGAACTGGTAGGCCACATTCCTTCTGCACGAGACCACAAGCACCCCCAAACATGTTTCGCCCTTGTTGGGACACATCAGTGAGGAGTAGCTTGGGTCTCTAGGCCCAGCAGGCACGGGACCCACGTCTGCGCATCCCCGTCCCACTCGGGGTGACAAAGAGAAAACAAAGAGGTGATGGCTGGAAGGTTTAGAATGAATCATAACCACAGGCATGGCTCTGGGCAAAACTCCAGGCCACCGTTCTTTGCCTGCCAAGCTATTACAGAAGGGGAAAGACCATATGCAAATCAGGCTTGGACCCACTCCAAAAGGGGCAGTCCAGCCCGAACTGTTAGGCCACATCCCTTCTGCACAAGACCACAAGCATCCCCAAACATGTTTCGCCCTTGTTGGGGCTCATCAATGAGGAGTAGCTTCGGTCTCTAGGCCCAGCAGGCACCGGACCCACGTCTGGGCATACCCGTCCCACTCGAGGTGACAAAGCAAAAACAAAGAGGTGATGGCTGGAAGGTTTAGAATGAATCTTAACCACTGGCATGGCTCTGGGCAACCCTCCAGACCACCGTTCTTCGCCTGCCAAGCTATTACAGAAGGGGAAAGACCATATGCAAATCAGGCTTGGACCCACCCCAAAAGGGGCAGTCCAGCCCGAACTGCTTGGCCACATCCCTTCTGCACGAGACCACAAGCATCCCCAAACATGTTTCGCCCTTGTTGGGGCTCATTAGTGAGGAGTAGGTTAGGTCTCTAGGCCCAGCAGGCACGGGACCCATGTCTGGGCATACCCGTCCCACTCGGGGTGAAAAATCAAAAACAAAGAGGTGATGGCTGGAAGGTTTAGAATGAATCTTAACCACTGGCATGGCTCTGGGCAACCCTCCAGACCGCCGTTCGTCGCCTGCCAAGCTATTACAGAAGGAGAAAGACCATATGCAAATCAGACTTGGCCGCACCCCAAAAGGGGCAGTCCAGCCTGAACTGGTAGGCCACATCCCTTCTGCACGAGACCACAAGCACCCCCAAACATGTTTTGCCCTTGTTGGGACACATCAGTGAGGAGTAGCTTGGGTCTCTAGGCCCAGCAGGCACGGGACCCACGTCTGCGCATCCCCGTCCCACTCGGGGTGACAAAGAGAAAACAAAGAGGTGATGGCTGGAAGGTTTAGAATGAATCATAACCACAGGCATGGCTCTGGGCAAAACTCCAGGCCACCGTTCTTTGCCTGCCAAGCTATTACAGAAGGGGAAAGACCATATGCAAATCAGGCTTGGACCCACTCCAAAAGGGACAGTCCAGCCCGAACTGTTAGGCCACATCCCTTCTGCACAAGACCGCAAGCATCCCCAAACATGTTTTGCCCTTGTTGCGGCTCATCATTGAGGAGTAGCTTGGGACTCAGGGCCCAGCAGGCACGGGACCCACATCTGGGCATATCCGTCCCACTCGGGGTGACAAAGCAAAAACAAAGAAGTGATGGCTGGAAGGTTTAGAATTAATCTTAACCACTGGCATGGCTCTGGGCAACCCTCCAGACCACCGTAATTCACCTGCCAAGCTATTACAGAATGGGAAAGACCATATGCAAATCAGGCTTGGCGCCACCCAAAAAGGGGCAGTCCAGCCTGAACTGCTAGGTCACATCCATTCTGCATGAGACCCCAAGCATCCCCAAAAATCTTTCGCCATTGTTGGGGCTCATCAGTAAGGAGTAGCTTGGGTCTCTATGCCCAGCAGGCACAAGACCCACGTCTGGGCATACCTGTCCCACACGGGGTGACAAAGCAAAAACAAAGAGGTGATGGCTGGAAGGTTTAGAATGAATCTTAACCACTGGCATGGCTCTAGGCAACCCGCCAGAACACCGTTCTTCGCCTGCCAAGCTATTACAGAAGGGGAAATACCATATGCAAATCAGGCTTGGCCCCACCCCAAAAGGGGCAGTCCAGCCTGAACTGCTAGGCCACATCCCTTCTACAAGAGACCCCAAGCATCCCCAAACATCTTTCGCCATTGTTGGGGCTCAACAGTGAGGAGTAGCTTGGGTCTCTATGCCCCGCAGGCACAGGACCCACGTCTGGGCATATCCGTCCCACTCGGGGTGACAAAGCAAAAACAAAGAGGTGATGGCTGGAAGGTTTAGAATGAATCTTAACCACTGGCATGGCTCTGGGCAACCCTCCAGACCGCCGTTCGTCGCCTGCCAAGCTATTACAGAAGGAGAAAGACCATATGCAAATCAGACTTGGCCGCACCCCAAAAGGGGCAGTCCAGCCTGAACTGGTAGGCCACATCCCTTCTGCACGAGACCACAAGCACCCCCAAACATGTTTCGCCCTTGTTGGGACACATCAGTGAGGAGTAGCTTGGGTCTCTAGGCCCAGCAGGCACGGGACCCACGTCTGCGCATCCCCGTCCCACTCGGGGTGACAAAGAGAAAACAAATAGGTGATGGCTGGAAGGTTTAGAATGAATCATAACCACAGACATGGCTCTGGGCAAAACTCCAGGCCACCGTTCTTTGCCTGCCAAGCTAGTACAGAAGGGGAAAGACCATATGCAAATCAGGCTTGGACCCACTCCAAAAGGGGCAGTCCAGCCCGAACTGTTAGGCCACATCCCTTCTGCACAAGACCGCAAGCATCCCCAAACATGTTTTGCCCTTGTTGGGGCTCATCATTGAGGAGTAGCTTGGGTCTCAGGGCCCAGCAGGCACGGGACTCACATCTGGGCATATCCGTCCCACTCGGGGTGACAAAGCAAAAACAAAGAAGTGATGGCTGGAAGGTTTAGAATGAATCTTAACCACTGGCATGGCTCTGGGCAACCCTCCAGACCACCGTAATTCACCTGCCAAGCTATTACAGAATGGGAAAGACCATATGCAAATCAGGCCTGGCCCCACCCATAAAGGGGCAGTCCAGCCTGAACTGCTAGGCCACATCCATTCTGCACGAGACCCCAAGCATCCCCAAACATCTTTCGCCATTGTTGGGGCTCATCAGTGAGGAGCAGCTTGGGTCTCTATGCCCAGCAGGCACAAGACCCACGTCTGGGCATACCCGTCCCACACGGGGTGACAAAGCAAAAACAAAGAGGTGATGGCTGGAAGGTTTAGAATGAATCTTAACCACTGGCATGGCTCTAGGCAACCCGCCAGAACACTGTTCTTTGCCTGCCAAGCTATTACAGAAGGGGAAATACCATATGCAAATCAGGCTTGGCCCCACCCCAAAAGGGGCAGTCCAGCCTGAACTGCTAGGCCACAACCCTTCTGCAAGAGACCACAAGCATCCCCAAACATCTTTCGCCATTGTTGGGGCTCATCAGTGAGGAGTAGCTTGGGTCTCTAGGCCCAGCAGGCACAGGACACACATCTGGTCATACCCGTCCCACTCGGGGTGACAAAGCAAAAACAAAGAGGTGATGGCTGGAAGGTTTTGAATGAATCTTAACCACTGGCATGGCTCTGGGAAACCCTTCAGACCACCGTTCTTCACCTGCCAAGCTATTACAGAAGAGGAAAGACCATATGCAAATCAGACTTGACCCCACCCCAAAAGGGGCAGTCCAGCCCGAACTGTTAGGCCACATCCCTTCTGCACAAGACCAGAAGCATCCCCAAACATGTTTCGCCCTTGTTGAGGCTCATCATTGAGGAGTAGCTTGGGTCTCTAGGCCCAGCAGGCACAGGACCCACGTCTGGGCATACCAGTCCCACTCGGGGTGACAAAGAAAAAAGAAAGAGGTGATGGATGGAAGGTTTAGAATGAATCATAACCACAGGCATGGCTCTGGGCATCCCTCCAGACCACCATTCTTCGCCTGCCAAGCTATTACAGAAGGGGAAAGACCATATGCAAATCAGGCTTGGACCCACCCCAAAAGGGGCAGTCCAGCCCGAACTGCTTGGCCACATCCCTTCTGCACGAGACCACAAGCATCCCCAAACATGTTTTGTCCTTGTTGGGGCTCATTAGTGAGGAGTAGGTTGGGTCTCTAGGCCCAGCAGGCACGGGACCCACTTCTGGGCATACCCGTCCCACTAGGGGTGACAAAGCAAAAACAGTAGCTTGGGGCTCTAGGCCCAGCAGGTACGGGACCCATGTCTGGGCATACCCGTCCCACTCGGGGTGAAAAATCAAAAACAAAGAGGTGATGGCTGGAAGGTTTAGAATGAATCTTAACCACTGGCATGGCTCTGGGCAACCCTCCAGACCGCCGTTCCTCGCCTGCCAAGCTATTACAGAAGGAGAAAGACCATATGCAAATCAGACTTGGCCGCACCCCAAAAGGGGCAGTCCAGCTTGAACTGGTAGGCCACATCCCTTCTGCACGAGACCACAAGCATCCCCAAACATGTTTCGCCCTTGTTGGGGCTCATTAGTGAGGAGTAGGTTAGGTCTCTAGGCCCAGCAGGCACGGGACCCATGTCTGGGCATACCCGTCCCACTCGGGGTGAAAAATCAAAAACAAAGAGGTGATGGCTGGAAGGTTTAGAATGAATCTTAACCACTGGCATGGCTCTGGGCAACCCTCCAGACCGCCGTTCGTCGCCTGCCAAGCTATTACAGAAGGAGAAAGACCATATGCAAATCAGACTTGGCCGCACCCCAAAAGGGGCAGTCCAGCCTGAACTGGTAGGCCACATCCCTTCTGCACGAGACCACAAGCACCCCCAAACATGTTTTGCCCTTGTTGGGACACATCAGTGAGGAGTAGCTTGGGTCTCTAGGCCCAGCAGGCACGGGACCCACGTCTGCGCATCCCCGTCCCACTCGGGGTGACAAAGAGAAAACAAAGAGGTGATGGCTGGAAGGTTTAGAATGAATCATAACCACAGGCATGGCTCTGGGCAAAACTCCAGGCCACCGTTCTTTGCCTGCCAAGCTATTACAGAAGGGGAAAGACCATATGCAAATCAGGCTTGGACCCACTCCAAAAGGGACAGTCCAGCCCGAACTGTTAGGCCACATCCCTTCTGCACAAGACCGCAAGCATCCCCAAACATGTTTTGCCCTTGTTGGGGCTCATCATTGAGGAGTAGCTTGGGACTCAGGGCCCAGCAGGCACGGGACCCACATCTGGGCATATCCGTCCCACTCGGGGTGACAAAGCAAAAACAAAGAAGTGATGGCTGGAAGGTTTAGAATTAATCTTAACCACTGGCATGGCTCTGGGCAACCCTCCAGACCACCGTAATTCACCTGCCAAGCTATTACAGAATGGGAAAGACCATATGCAAATCAGGCTTGGCGCCACCCAAAAAGGGGCAGTCCAGCCTGAACTGCTAGGTCACATCCATTCTGCATGAGACCCCAAGCATCCCCAAAAATCTTTCGCCATTGTTGGGGCTCATCAGTAAGGAGTAGCTTGGGTCTCTATGCCCAGCAGGCACAAGACCCACGTCTGGGCATACCTGTCCCACACGGGGTGACAAAGCAAAAACAAAGAGGTGATGGCTGGAAGGTTTAGAATGAATCTTAACCACTGGCATGGCTCTAGGCAACCCGCCAGAACACCGTTCTTCGCCTGCCAAGCTATTACAGAAGGGGAAATACCATATGCAAATCAGGCTTGGCCCCACCCCAAAAGGGGCAGTCCAGCCTGAACTGCTAGGCCACATCCCTTCTACAAGAGACCCCAAGCATCCCCAAACATCTTTCGCCATTGTTGGGGCTCAACAGTGAGGAGTAGCTTGGGTCTCTATGCCCCGCAGGCACAGGACCCACGTCTGGGCATATCCGTCCCACTCGGGGTGACAAAGCAAAAACAAAGAGGTGATGGCTGGAAGGTTTAGAATGAATCTTAACCACTGGCATGGCTCTGGGCAACCCTCCAGACCGCCGTTCGTCGCCTGCCAAGCTATTACAGAAGGAGAAAGACCATATGCAAATCAGACTTGGCCGCACCCCAAAAGGGGCAGTCCAGCCTGAACTGGTAGGCCACATCCCTTCTGCACGAGACCACAAGCACCCCCAAACATGTTTCGCCCTTGTTGGGACACATCAGTGAGGAGTAGCTTGGGTCTCTAGGCCCAGCAGGCACGGGACCCACGTCTGCGCATCCCCGTCCCACTCGGGGTGACAAAGAGAAAACAAATAGGTGATGGCTGGAAGGTTTAGAATGAATCATAACCACAGACATGGCTCTGGGCAAAACTCCAGGCCACCGTTCTTTGCCTGCCAAGCTAGTACAGAAGGGGAAAGACCATATGCAAATCAGGCTTGGACCCACTCCAAAAGGGGCAGTCCAGCCCGAACTGTTAGGCCACATCCCTTCTGCACAAGACCGCAAGCATCCCCAAACATGTTTTGCCCTTGTTGGGGCTCATCATTGAGGAGTAGCTTGGGTCTCAGGGCCCAGCAGGCACGGGACTCACATCTGGGCATATCCGTCCCACTCGGGGTGACAAAGCAAAAACAAAGAAGTGATGGCTGGAAGGTTTAGAATGAATCTTAACCACTGGCATGGCTCTGGGCAACCCTCCAGACCACCGTAATTCACCTGCCAAGCTATTACAGAATGGGAAAGACCATATGCAAATCAGGCCTGGCCCCACCCATAAAGGGGCAGTCC
The DNA here is from genome assembly GCF_040938575.1 of Ambystoma mexicanum. Classification (NCBI taxonomy): domain Eukaryota; kingdom Metazoa; phylum Chordata; class Amphibia; order Caudata; family Ambystomatidae; genus Ambystoma; species Ambystoma mexicanum. The sequence continues at coordinate 921,928,201 of NC_090941.1, forward strand.
AGCCTGAACTGCTAGGCCACATCCATTCTGCACGAGACCCCAAGCATCCCCAAACATCTTTCGCCATTGTTGGGGCTCATCAGTGAGGAGCAGCTTGGGTCTCTATGCCCAGCAGGCACAAGACCCACGTCTGGGCATACCCGTCCCACACGGGGTGACAAAGCAAAAACAAAGAGGTGATGGCTGGAAGGTTTAGAATGAATCTTAACCACTGGCATGGCTCTAGGCAACCCGCCAGAACACTGTTCTTTGCCTGCCAAGCTATTACAGAAGGGGAAATACCATATGCAAATCAGGCTTGGCCCCACCCCAAAAGGGGCAGTCCAGCCTGAACTGCTAGGCCACAACCCTTCTGCAAGAGACCCCAAGCATCCCCAAACATCTTTCGCCATTGTTGGGGCTCATCAGTGAGGAGTAGCTTGGGTCTCTAGGCCCAGCAGGCACAGGACACACATCTGGTCATACCCGTCCCACTCGGGGTGACAAAGCAAAAACAAAGAGGTGATGGCTGGAAGGTTTTGAATGAATCTTAACCACTGGCATGGCTCTGGGAAACCCTTCAGACCACCGTTCTTCACCTGCCAAGCTATTACAGAAGAGGAAAGACCATATGCAAATCAGACTTGACCCCACCCCAAAAGGGGCAGTCCAGCCCGAACTGTTAGGCCACATCCCTTCTGCACAAGACCAGAAGCATCCCCAAACATGTTTCGCCCTTGTTGAGGCTCATCATTGAGGAGTAGCTTGGGTCTCTAGGCCCAGCAGGCACAGGACCCACGTCTGGGCATACCAGTCCCACTCGGGGTGACAAAGAAAAAAGAAAGAGGTGATGGATGGAAGGTTTAGAATGAATCATAACCACAGGCATGGCTCTGGGCATCCCTCCAGACCACCATTCTTTGCCTGCCAAGCTATTACAGAAGGGGAAAGACCATATGCAAATCAGGCTTGGACCCACCCCAAAAGGGGCAGTCCAGCCCGAACTGCTTGGCCACATCCCTTCTGCACGAGACCACAAGCATCCCCAAACATGTTTTGTCCTTGTTGGGGCTCATTAGTGAGGAGTAGGTTGGGTCTCTAGGCCCAGCAGGCACGGGACCCACTTCTGGGCATACCCGTCCCACTAGGGGTGACAAAGCAAAAACAGTAGCTTGGGGCTCTAGGCCCAGCAGGTACGGGACCCATGTCTGGGCATACCCGTCCCACTCGGGGTGAAAAATCAAAAACAAAGAGGTGATGGCTGGAAGGTTTAGAATGAATCTTAACCACTGGCATGGCTCTGGGCAACCCTCCAGACCGCCGTTCCTCGCCTGCCAAGCTATTACAGAAGGAGAAAGACCATATGCAAATCAGACTTGGCCGCACCCCAAAAGGGGCAGTCCAGCTTGAACTGGTAGGCCACATCCCTTCTGCACGAGACCACAAGCACCCCCAAACATGTTTTGCCCTTGTTGGGACACATCAGTGAGGAGTAGCTTGGGTCTCTAGGCCCAGCAGGCACGGGACCCACGTCTGCGCATCCCCGTCCCACTCGGGGTGACAAAGAGAAAACAAAGAGGTGATGGCTGGAAGGTTTAGAATGAATCATAACCACAGGCATGGCTCTGGGCAAAACTCCACGCCACCGTTCTTTGCCTGCCAAGCTATTACAGAAGGGGAAAGACCATATGCAAATCAGGCTTGGACCCACTCCAAAAGGGGCAGTCCAGCCCGAACTGTTAGGCCACATCCCTTCTGCACAAGACCGCAAGCATCCCCAAACATGTTTTGCCCTTGTTGGGGCTCATCATTGAGGAGTAGCTTGGGTCTCAGGGCCCAGCAGGCACGGGACCCACATCTGGGCATATCCGTCCCACTCGGGGTGACAAAGCAAAAACAAAGAAGTGATGGCTGGAAGGTTTAGAATGAATCTTAACCACTGGCATGGCTCTGGGCAACCCTCCAGACCACCGTATTTCACCTGCCAAGCTATTACAGAATGGGAAAGACCATATGCAAATCAGGCTTGGCCCCACCCAAAAAGGGGCAGTCCAGCCTGAACTGCTAGGCCACATCCATTCTGCACGAGACCCCAAGCATCCCCAAACATCTTTCGCCATTGTTGGGGCTCATCAGTGAGGAGTAGCTTGGGTCTCTATGCCCAGCAGGCACAAGACCCACGTCTGGGCATACCCGTCCCACACGGGGTGACAAAGCAAAAACAAAGAGGTGATGGCTGGAAGGTTTAGAATGAATCTTAACCACTGGCAAGGCTCTAGGCAACCCGCCAGAACACCGTTCTTCGCCTGCCAAGCTATTACAGAAGGGGAAATACCATATGCAAATCAGGCTTGGCCCCACCCCAAAAGGGGCAGTCCAGCCTGAACTGCTAGGCCACATCCCTTCTGCAAGAGACCCCAAGCATCCCCAAACATCTTTCGCCATTGTTGGGGCTCATCAGTGAGGAGTAGCTTGGGTCTCTATGCCCCGCAGGCACAGGACCCACGTCTGGGCATACCCGTCCCACTCGGGGTGAAAAGCAAAAACAAAGAGGTGATGGCTGGAAGGTTTAGAATGAATCTTAACCACTGACATGGCTCTGGGAAACCCTCCAGACCGCCGTTCTTCGCCTGCCAAGCTATTACAGAAGGGGAAAGACCATATGCAAATCAGACTTGGCCCCACCCCAAAAGGGGCAGTCCAGCCCGAACTGCTAGGCCACATCCCTTCTGCACGAGACCACAAGCATCCCCAAACATGTTTCGCCCTTGTTGGGGCTCATCAATGAGGAGTAGCTTGGGTCTCTAGGCCCAGCAGGCACCGGACCCACGTCTGGGCATACCCGTCCCACTCGAGGTGACAAAGCAAAAACAAAGAGGTGATGGCTGGAAGGTTTAGAATGAATCTTAACCACTGGCATGGCTCTGGGCAACCCTCCAGACCACCGTTCTTTGCCTGCCAAGCTATTACAGAAGGGGAAAGACCATATGCAAATCAGGCTTGGACCCACCCCAAAAGGGGCAGTCCAGCCCGAACTGCTTGGCCACATCCCTTCTGCACGAGACCACAAGCATCCCCAAACATGTTTCGCCCTTGTTGGGGCTCATTAGTGAGGAGTAGGTTGGGTCTCTAGGCAGAGGCAGGCACGGGACCCACTTCTGGGCATACCCGTCCCACTAGGGGTGACAAAGGAAAAACAGTAGCTTGGGGCTCTAGGCCCAGCAGGTACGGGACCCATGTCTGGGCATACCCGTCCCACTCGGGGTGAAAAATCAAAAACAAAGAGGTGATGGCTGGAAGGTTTAGAATGAATCTTAACCACTGGCATGGCTCTGGGCAACCCTCCAGACCGCCGTTCGTCGCCTGCCAAGCTATTACAGAAGGAGAAAGACCTTATGCAAATCAGACTTGGCCGCACCCCAAAAGGGGCAGTCCAGCCTGAACTGGTAGGCCACATCCCTTCTGCACGAGACCACAAGCACCCCCAAATATGTTTCGCCCTTGTTGGGACACATCAGTGAGGAGTAGCTTGGGTCTCTAGGCCCAGCAGGCACGGGACCCACGTCTGCGCATCCCCGTCCCACTCGGGGTGACAAAGAGAAAACAAAGAGGTGATGGCTGGAAGGTTTAGAATGAATCATAACCACAGGCATGGCTCTGGGCAAAACTCCAGGCCACCGTTCTTTGCCTGCCAAGCTATTACAGAAGGGGAAAGACCATATGCAAATCAGGCTTGGACCCACTCCAAAAGGGGCAGTCCAGCCCGAACTGTTAGGCCACATCCCTTCTGCACAAGACCGCAAGCATCCCCAAACATGTTTTGCCCTTGTTGGGGCTCATCATTGAGGAGTAGCTTGGGACTCAGGGCCCAGCAGGCACGGGACCCACGTCTGGGCATATCCGTCCCACTCGGGGTGACAAAGCAAAAACAAAGAAGTGATGGCTGGAAGGTTTAGAATGAATCTTAACCACTGGGATGGCTTTGGGCAACCCTCCAGACCACCGTAATTCACCTGACAAGCTATTACAGAATCGGAAAGACCATATGCAAATCAGGCTTGGCCCCACCCAAAAAGGGGCAGTCCAGCCTGAACTGCTAGGCCACATCCATTCTGCACGAGACCCCAAGCATCCCCAAACATCTTTCGCCATTGTTGGGGCTCATCAGTGAGGAGTAGCTTGGGTCTCTATGCCCAGCAGGCACAAGACCCACGTCTGGGCATACCCGTCCCACACGGGGTGACAAAGCAAAAACAAAGAGGTGATGGCTGGAAGGTTTAGAATGAATCTTAACCACTGGCATGGCTCTAGGCAACCCGCCAGAACACCGTTCTTCGCCTGCCAAGCTATTACAGAAGGGGAAATACCATATGCAAATCAGGCTTGGCCCCACCCCAAAAGGGGCAGTCCAGCCTGAACTGCTAGGCCACATCCCTTCTACAAGAGACCCCAAGCATCCCCAAACATCTTTCGCCATTGTTGGGGCTCATCAGTGAGGAGTAGCTTGGGTCTCTATGCCCCGCAGGCACAGGACCCACGTCTGGGCATACCCGTCCCACTCGGGGTGACAAAGCAAAAACAAAGAGGTGATGGCTGGAAGGTTTAGAATGAATCTTAACCACTGGCATGGCTCTGGGCAACCCTCCAGACCGCCGTTCGTCGCCTGCCAAGCTATTACAGAAGGAGAAAGACCATATGCAAATCAGACTTGGCCGCACCCAAAAAGGGGCAGTCCAGCCTGAACTGGTAGGCCACATCCCTTCTGCACGAGACCACAAGCACCCCCAAACATGTTTCGCCCTTGTTGGGACACATCAGTGAGGAGTAGCTTGGGTCTCTATGCCCAGCAGGCACAAGACCCACGTCTGGGCATACCCGTCCCACACGGGGTGACAAAGCAAAAACAAAGAGGTGATGGCTGGAAGGTTTAGAATGAATCTTAACCACTGGCATGGCTCTAGGCAACCCGCCAGAACACCGTTCTTCGCCTGCCAAGCTATTACAGAAGGGGAAATACCATATGCAAATCAGGCTTGGCCCCACCCCAAAAGGGGCAGTCCAGCCTGAACTGCTAGGCCACATCCCTTCTGCAAGAGACCCCAAGCATCCCCAAACATCTTTCGCCATTGTTGGGGCTCATCAGTGAGGAGTAGCTTGGGTCTCTATGCCCCGCAGGCACAGGACCCACATCTGGGCATACCCATCCCACTCGGGGTGACAAAGCAAAAACAAAGAGGTGATGGCTGGAAGGTTTAGAATGAATCTTAACCACTGACATGGCTCTGGGAAACCCTCCAGACCGCCGTTCTTCGCCTGCCAAGCTATTACAGAAGGGGAAAGACCATATGCAAATCAGACTTGGCCCCACCCCAAAAGGGGCAGTCCAGCCCGAACTGCTAGGCCACATCCCTTCTGCACGAGACCACAAGCATCCCCAAACATGTTTCGCCCTTGTTGGGGCTCATCAATGAGGAGTAGCTTGGGTCTCTAGGCCCAGCAGGCACCGGACCCACGTCTGGGCATACCCGTCCCACTCGAGGTGACAAAGCAAAAACAAAGAGGTGATGGCTGGAAGGTTTAGAATGAATCTTAACCACTGGCATGGCTCTGGGCAACCCTCCAGACCACCGTTCTTTGCCTGCCAAGCTATTACAGAAGGGGAAAGACCATATGCAAATCAGGCTTGGAACCACCCCAAAAGGGGCAGTCCAGCCCAAACTGCTTGGCCACATCCCTTCTGCACGAGACCACAAGCATCCCCAAACATGTTTCGCCCTTGTTGGGGCTCATTAGTGAGGAGTAGGTTGGGTCTCTAGGCCCAGCAGGCACGGGACCCACTTCTGGGCATACCCGTCCCACTAGGGGTGACAAAGCAAAAACAGTAGCTTGGGGCTCTAGGCCCAGCAGGTACGGGACCCATGTCTGGGCATACCCGTCCCACTCGGGGTGAAAAATCAAAAATAAAGAGGTGATGGCTGGAAGGTTTAGAATGAATCTTAACCACTGGCATGGCTCTGGGCAACCCTCCAGACCGCCGTTCGTCGCCTGCCAAGCTATTACAGAAGGAGAAAGACCTTATGCAAATCAGACTTGGCCGCACCCCAAAAGGGGCAGTCCAGCCTGAACTGGTAGGCCACATCCCTTCTGCACGAGACCACAAGCACCCCCAAATATGTTTCGCCCTTGTTGGGACACATCAGTGAGGAGTAGCTTGGGTCTCTAGGCCCAGCAGGCACGGGACCCACGTCTGCGCATCCCCGTCCCACTCGGGGTGACAAAGAGAAAACAAAGAGGTGATGGCTGGAAGGTTTAGAATGAATCATAACCACAGGCATGGCTCTGGGCAAAACTCCAGGCCACCGTTCTTTGCCTGCCAAGCTATTACAGAAGGGGAAAGACCATATGCAAATCAGGCTTGGACCCACTCCAAAAGGGGCAGTCCAGCCCGAACTGTTAGGCCACATCCCTTCTGCACAAGACCGCAAGCATCCCCAAACATGTTTTGCCCTTGTTGGGGCTCATCATTGAGGAGTAGCTTGGGACTCAGGGCCCAGCAGGCACGGGACCCACGTCTGGGCATATCCGTCCCACTCGGGGTGACAAAGCAAAAACAAAGAAGTGATGGCTGGAAGGTTTAGAATGAATCTTAACCACTGGCATGGCTTTGGGCAACCCTCCAGACCACTGTAATTCACCTGACAAGCTATTACAGAATGGGAAAGACCATATGCAAATCAGGCTGGGCCCCACCCAAAAAGGGGCAGTCCAGCCTGAACTGCTAGGCCACATCCATTCTGCACGAGACCCCAAGCATCCCCAAACATCTTTCGCCATTGTTGGGGCTCATCAGTGAGGAGTAGCTTGGGTCTCTATGCCCAGCAGGCACAAGACCCACGTCTGGGCATACCCGTCCCACACGGGGTGACAAAGCAAAAACAAAGAGGTGATGGCTGGAAGGTTTAGAATGAATCTTAACCACTGGCATGGCTCTAGGCAACCCGCCAGAACACCGTTCTTCGCCTGCCAAGCTATTACAGAAGGGGAAATACCATATGCAAATCAGGCTTGGCCCCACCCCAAAAGGGGCAGTCCAGCCTGAACTGCTAGGCCACATCCCTTCTACAAGAGACCCCAAGCATCCCCACACATGTTTCACCCTTGTTAGGGCTCATCAGTGAGGAGTAGCTTGGGTCTCTAGCCCCAGCAGGCACAGGACCCACGTCTGGGCATACCCGTCCCACTCGGGGTGACAAAGCAAAAACAAAGAGGTGATGGCTGGAAGGTTTTGAATTAATCTTAACCACTGGCATTGCTCTGGTCAACCCTCCAGACCACCGTACTTCACCTGCCAAGCGATTACAGAAGAGGAAAGACCATATGCAAATCAGGGTTGGCTCCACCACAAAAGGGGCAGTCCAGCCAGAACTGCTAGGCCACATCCCTTCTGCACGAGACCACAAGCATCCCCAAACATCTTTCGCCATTGTTGGGGCTCATCAGTGAGGAGTAGCTTGGGTCTCTATGCCCCGCAGGCACAGGACCCACGTCTGGGCATACCCGTCCCACTCGGGGTGACAAAGCAAAAACAAAGAGGTGATGGCTGGAAGGTTTAGAATGAATCTTAACCACTGGCATGGCTCTGGGCAACCCTCCAGACTACCGTTCTCCGCCCGCCAAGCTATTACAGAAGGGGACAGACCATATGCAAATCAGGCTTGGCCCCACCGCAAAAGGGTCAGTCCAGCCTGAATTGCTAGGCCACATCCTTTCTGCACGAGACCTCAAGCATCCCCAAACATGTTTCGCCCTTGTTGGGACACATCAGTGAGGAGTAGCTTGGGTCTCTAGGCCCAGCAGGCACAGGACCCACTTCTGGGCATAACCGTCCAAATCAGGGTGACAAAGAAAAAACAATGAGGTGATGGCTGGAAGGTTTAGAATGAATCTTAACCACTGGCATGGCTCTGGGCAACCTTCCAGACCACTGTTCTTTGCCTGCCAGGTTATTACAGAAGGGGAAAGACCATATGCAAATCAGGCTTGGCCCCACCCCAAAAGCGGCAGTCCAGCCCGAACTGCTAGGCCACATCCCTTCTGCACGAGACCACAAGTATCTCCAAACATGTTTCGCCCTTGTTGGGGCTCATCAGTGAGGAGTAGCTTGGGTCTCTAGGCCCAGCAGGCTGGGCACCCACGTCTGAGCATACCCGTCCCACTAGGGGTGACAAAGCAAAAACAGTAGCTTGGGGCTCTAGGCCCAGCAGGCACAGGACCCACGTCTGGGCATACCCGTCCCACTCGGGGTGACAAAGCAAAAACAAAGAGGTGATGGCTGGAAGGTTTAGAATGAATCTTAACCATTGGCATGGCTCTGGGCAACCCTCCAGATCACCATTCTTCGCCTGCCAAGCTATTACAGAAAGGGAAAGACCATATGCAAATCAGGCTGGGCCCCACCCCAAAAGGGGCAATCCAGCCCGAACTGCTAGGCCACATCCCTTCTGCACGAGACCACAAGCATCCCCAAACATGTTTCACCCTTGTTAGGGCTCATCAGTGAGGAGTAGCTTGGGTCTCTAGCCCCAGCAGGCACAGGACCCACGTCTGGGCATACCCGTCCCACTCGGGGTGACAAAGCAAAAACAAAGAGGTGATGGCTGGAAGGTTTTGAATTAATCTTAACCACTGGCATTGCTCTGGTCAACCCTCCAGACCACCGTACTTCACCTGCCAAGCGATTACAGAAGAGGAAAGACCATATGCAAATCAGGGTTGGCTCCACCACAAAAGGGGCAGTCCAGCCAGAACTGCTAGGCCACATCCCTTCTGCACGAGACCACAAGCATCCCCAAACATCTTTCGCCATTGTTGGGGCTCATCAGTGAGGAGTAGCTTGGGTCTCTAGGCCCAGTATGCACGGGACCCACGTCTGGGCATACCCGTACCACTCGGGGTGACAAAGCAAAAACAAAGAGGTGATGGCTGGAAGGTTTAGAATGAATCTTAACCACTGGCATGGCTCTGGGCAACCCTTAAGACCACTGTTCTTCGCCTGCCAAGCTATTACAGAAGGGGGAAGACCATATGCAAATCAGGATTGGCCCCACCCCAAAAGGGGCAGACCAGCCTGAACTGCTAGGCCACATCCCTTCTGCACGAGACCACACGCATCCCCAAACATGTTTCGCCCTTGTTGGGATACATCAGTGAGGAGTAGCTTGGGTCTCTAGGCCCAGCAGGCACGAGACCCACGTCTGGGCATAAACGTCCCACTCGTGTGACAAAGCAAAAACAAAGAGGTGATGGCTGGAAGGTTTAGAATGAATCTTAACCACTGGCATGGCTCTGGGCAACCCTCTAAACCACCGTTCTTCGCCTGCCAAGCTATTACAGAAGGGGAAAGACAATATGCAAATCAGGCTTGGCCCCACCCCAAAAGGGGCAGTCCAGCCTGAACTGCTAGGCCACATCCCTTCTGCACGAGACCACAAGCATCCCCAAACATGTTTCGCCCTTGTTGGGGCTCATCAGTGAGGAGTAGCTTGGGTCTCTAGGTTCAGCAGGCACAGGACCCACGTCTGGGCATACCCGCCCCACTCGGGGTGACAAAGCAAAAACAAAGAGGTGATGGCTGGAAGGTTTTGAATGAATCTAAACCACTGGCATGGCTCTGGGCAACCCTCCAGAACACCGTTCTTCGCCTGCCAAGTTATTACAGATGGGGAAAGAACATATGCAAATCAGGCTTGGCCCCACCCCAAAAGGGGTAGTCCAGCCCAAACTGCTAGGCCACATCCCTTCTGCACGAGACCACAAGCATCCCCAAACATCTTTCGCCATTGTTGGGGGTCATCAGTGAGGAGTAGCTTGGGTCTCTAGGCCCAGTAGGCACGGGACCCACGTCTGGGCATACCCGTACCACTCGGGGTGACAAAGCAAAAACAAAGAGGTGATGGCTGGAAGGTTTAGAATGAATCTTAACCACTGGCATGGCTCTGGGCAACCCTTCAGACCGCTGTTCTTCGCCTGCCAAGCTATTACAGAAAGGGAAAGACCATATGCAAATCATGCTTGCCCCCACCCCAAAAGGGGCAGTCCAGCCTGAACTGCTAGGCCACATCCCTTCTGCACGAGACCCCAAGCATCCCCAAACATGTTTCACCCTTGTTGGGGCTCATCAGTGAGGAGTAGCTTGGGTCTCTAGGCCCAGCAGGCACGGGACCCACGTTTGGGCATACCCCTCCCACTCGGGGTGACAAAGCAAAAACAAAGAGGTGATGGCTGGAAGGTTTAGAATGAATCTTTACCACTGGCATGGCTCTGGGCAACCCTGAAGACCACGGTACTTCGCCTGCCAAGCTATTACAGAAGGTTAAAGACCATATGTAAATCAGGCTTGGCCCCACCCCAAAAGGGGCAGTCCAGCCTGAACTGCTAGGCCACATCCCTTCTGCACGAGACCCCAAGCATCCCCAAACATGTTTCGCCACTGTTGGGGCTCATCGGTGAGGAGTAGCTTGGGTCTCTATGCACAGCAGGCACAGGACCCACGTCTGGGCATACCCGTCCCACTCGGGGTGACAAAGCAAAAACAAAGAGGTGATGGCTGGAAGGTTTAGAATGAATCTTAACCACTGGCATGGCTCTGGGCAACCCTCCAAACCACTGTTCTTCGCCTGCCAAGCTATTACAGAAGGGGAAATACAATATGCAAATCAGGCTTGGCCCCACCCCAAAAGGGGCAGTCCAGCCTGAACTGCTAGGCCACATCCCTTCTGCACGAGACCACAAGCATCCCCAAACATGTTTCGCCCTTGTTGGGGCTCATCAGTGAGGAGTAGTTTGGGTCTCTAGGCTCAGCAGGCACAGGACCCACGTCTGGGCATACCCGTCCCACTCGGGGTGACAAAGCAAAAACAAAGAGGTGATGGCTGGAAGGTTTTGAATGAATCAGAACCACTGGCATGGCTCTGGGCAACCCTCCAGAACACCGTTCTTCGCCTGCCAAGTTATTACAGAAGGGGAAAGAACGTATGCAAATCAGGCTTGGCCCCATCCCAAAAGGGGCAGTCCAGCCCAAACTGCTAGGCCACATCCCTTCTGCACAAGACCACAAGCATCCCCAAACATCTTTCGCCATTGTTGGGGCTCATCAGTGAGGAGTAGCTTGGGTCTCTAGGCCCAGTAGGCACGGGACCCACGTCTGGGCATACCCGTACCACTCGGGGTGGCAAAGCAAAAACAAAGAGGTGATGGCTGGAAGGTTTAGAATGAATCTTAACCACTGGCATGGCTCTGGGCAACCCTCCAGACCGCCGTTCTTCGCCTGCCAAGCTATTACAGAAAGGGAAAGACCATATGCAAATCATGCTTGCCCCCACCACAAAAGGGGCAGTCCAGCCCGAACTGCTAGGCCATATCCCTTCTGCATGAGACACAAGTATCCCCAAACATGTTTCACCCTTGTTGGGGCTCATCAGTGAGGGGTATCTTGGGTCTCTAGGCCCAGCAGGCACGGGACCCACGTTTGGGCATACCCGTCCCACTTGGGGTGACAAAGCAAAAACAAAGAGGTGATGGCTGGAAGGTTTAGAATGAATCTTAACCACTGGCATGGCTCTGGGCAACCCTCCAGACCACCGTTCTTCGCCTGCCAAGCTATTACAGAAGGGGAAATACCATATGCAAATCAGGCTTGGCCCCAACCCAAAAGGGGCAGTCCAGCCTGAACTGCTAGGCCACATCCCTTCTGCACGAGACCACAAGCACCCCCAAACATGTTTCGCCCTTGTTGGGACTCCTCAGTGGGGAGTAGTTTGTGTCTCTTGGCCTAGCAGGCACGGGACCCACGTCTGGGCATACCCCTCCCACTCGGGGTGACAAAGCAAAAACAAAGAGGTGATGGCTGGAAGGTTTAGAATGAATCTTTACCACTGGCATGGCTCTGGGCAACCCCCCAGACCACCGTTCTTCGCCTGCCAAGCTATTACAGAAGAGGAAAGACAATATGCAAATCAGGCTTGGCCCCACCCCAAAAGGTGCAGTCCAGCCTGCACTGCTAGGCCACATCCCTTCTGCACGAGACCACAAGCATCCCCAAACATGTTTCGCCCTTGTTGGGGCTCATCAGTGAGGAGTAGCTTGGGTCTCTATGCCCAGCAGGCACAGGACACACAACTGGGCATACCCGTCCCACTCGGGGTGACAAAGTAAAAACAAAGAGGTGATGGCTGGAAGGTTTAGAATGAATCTTAACCACTGGCATGGCTCTGGGCAACCCTCCAGACCACCGTTCTTCGCCTGCCAAGCTATTACAGAAGGGGAAAGACCATATGCAAATCAGGCTTGGCCCCACCCCAAAAGGGGCAGTCCAGCCTGAACTGCTAGGCCACATCCCTTCTGCACGAGACCCCAAGCATCCCCAAACATCTTTCTCCACTGTTGGGGCTCATCAGTGAGGAGTAGCTTGGGTCTTTATGCCCAGCAGGCACAGGACCCACGTATGGGCATACCCGTCCCACTCGGGGTGACAAAGCAAAAACAAAGAGGTGATGGCTGGAAGGTTTAGAATGAATCTTAACCACTGGCATGGCTCTGGGCAACCCTCCAGACCACTGTACTTTGCCTGCCAAGCTATTACAAAAGGGGAAAAACCATATGCAAATCAGGCTTGGCCCCACCCCAAAAGGGGAAGTCCAGCCTGAACTGCTAGGCCACATCCCTTATGCACGAGACCCCAAGCATCCCCAAACATCTTTCGCCACTGTTGGGGCTCATCAGTGAGGAGTAGCTTGGGCCTCTATGCCCAGCAGGCACAGGACCCACGTCTGGGCATACCCGTCCCAATCAGGGTGACAAAGCAAAAACAAAGAGGTGATGGCTGTAAGGTTTAGAATGAATCTTAACCAATGGCATGGCTCTGGGCAACCCTCCAGACCACAGTTCTTCGCCTGCCAAGCTATTACCGAAGGGGCAAGACCATATGCAAATCAGGCTTGGCCCCACCCCAAAAGGGGCAGTCCAGCCTGAACTGCTAGGCCACATCCCTTCTGCACGAGACCACACGCATCCCCAAACATGTTTCGCCCTTGTTGGGGCTCATCAGTGAGGAGTAGCTTGGGTCTCTAGGCCCAGCAGGCACGGGACCCACGTCTGGGAATACCCGTCCCACTAGGGGTGACAAAGCAAAAACAGTATCTTGGGGCTCTAGGTCCAGCAGGCACGGGACCCATGTCTGGGCATACCCGTCCCACTCGGGGTGACATAGCAAAAACAAAGAGGTGATGGCTGGAAGGTTTAGAATGAATCTTAACCACTGACATGGCTCTGGGCAACCCTCCAGACCGCCGTTCTTCGCCTGCAAAGCTATTACAGAAGGGGAAAGACCATATGCAAATCAGGCTGGGCCCCACCCCAAAAGGGGCAGTCCAGCCCGAACTGCTAGGCAACATCCCTTCTGCACGAGACCACAAGCATCCCCAAACATGTTTCGCCCTTGTTGGGACACATCAGTGAGGAGTAGCTTGGGTCTCTATGCCCAGCAGGCACAGGACCGACATCTGGGCATACCCGTCCCACTCGGGGTGAGAAAGCAAAAACAAAGAGGTGATGGCTGGAAGGTTTAGAATGAATCTTAACCACTGGCATGGCTCTGGGCAACCCTCCAGACCACCGTTCTTCGTCTGCCAAGCTATTACAGTAGGGGAAAGACCATATGCAAATCAGGCTTGGCCCCCACCCCAAAAGGGGCAGTCCAGCTCGAGCTGCTAGGCCACATCCCTTCTGCACGAAACCACAAGCATCCCCAAACATGTTTCGCCCTTGTTGGGGCTCATCAGTGAGGAGTAGCATGGGTCTCTAGGCCCAGCAGGCACGGTACCCACGTCTGAGCATACCCGTCCCACTAGGGGTGACAAAGCAAAAACAGTAGCTTGGGGCTTTAGGCCCAGAAGGCACAGGACCCACGTCTGGGCATACCCGTCCCACTCGGGGTGACAAAGCAAAAACAAAGAGGTGATGGCTGGAAGGTTTAGAATGAATCTTTACCACTGGCATGGCTCTGGGCAACCCTCCAGATCGCCATTCTTCGCCTGCCAAGCTATTACAGAAAGGGAAAGACCATATGCAAATCAGGCTGGGCCCCACCCCAAAAGGGGCAGTCCAGCCCGAACTGCTAGGCTACATCCCTTCTGCACGAGACCACAAGCATCCCCAAACATGTTTCACCCTTGTTAGGGCTCATCAGTGAGGAGTAGCTTGGGTCTCTAGGCCCAGCAGGCACGGGACCCACTTCTGGGCATACCCGTACCACTCGGGGTGACAAAGCGAAAACAAAGAGGTGATGGCTGGAAGGTTTTGAATTAATATTAACCACTGGCATTGCTCTGGTCAACCCTCCAGACCACCGTACTTCAACTGCCAAGCTATTACAGAAGAGGAAAGACCATATGCAAATCAGGCTTGGCTCCACCCCAAAAGGGGCAGTCCAGCCTGAACTGCTAGGCCACATCCCTTCTGCACGAGACCACAAGCATCCCCAAACATGTTTCGCCCTTGTTGGTGCTCATCAGTGAGGAGTAGCTTGGATCTCTAAGCAAAGCAGGCACGGGACCCACGTCTGGGCATACCCGTCCCACTCGGGGTGACAAATCAAAAACAAAGAGGTGATGGCTGGAAGGTTTAGAATGAATCTTAACCACTGGCATGGCTCTGGGCAACCCTCTAAAGCACCGTTCTTCGCCTGCCAAGCTATTACAGAAGAGGAAAGACAATATGCAAATCAGGCTTGGCCCCACCCCAAAAGGGGCAGTCCATCCCGAACTGCTAGGCCACATCCCTTCTGCATGAGACCACAAGCATCCCCAAACATGTTTCACCCTTGTTAGGGCTCATCAGTGAGGAGTAGCTTGGGTCTCTAGGCCCAGCAGGCACGGGACCCACTTCTGGGCATACCCGTACCACTCGGGGTGATAAAGCAAAAACAAAGAGGTGATGGCTGGAAGGTTTTGAATTAATCTTAACCACTGGCATTGCTCTGGTCAACCCTCCAGACCACCGTACTTCACCTGCCAAGCTATTACAGAAGAGGAAAGACCATATGCAAATCAGGCTTGGCTCCACCCCAAAAGGGGCAGTCCAGCCCGAACTGCTAGGCCACATCCCTTCTGCACGAGACCACAAGCATCCCCAAACATGTTTCGCCCTTGTTGGGGCTCATCAGTGAGGAGAAGCTTGGATCTCTAAGCCCAGCAGGCACGGGGCCCACGTCTGGGCATACCCGTACCACTCGGGGTGACAAAGCAAAAACAAAGAGGTGATGGCTGGAAGGTTTAGAATGAATCTTAACCACTGGCATGGCTCTGGGCAACCCTCCAGACCGCCGTTCTTCGCCTGCCAAGCTATTACAGAAAGGGAAAGACCATATGCAAATCATGCTTGCCCCCACCCCAAAAGGGGCAGTCCAGCCCGAACTGCTAGGCCTTATCCCTTCTGCACGAGCCACAAGTATCCCCAAACATCTTTCGCCCTTGTTGGGGCTCATCAGTGAGGAGTAGCTTGGGTCTCTAGGCCCAGCAGGCACGGGACTCACATCTGCGCATCCCCATCCCACTCGCGGTGACAAAGAAAAAACAAAGAGGTGATGGCTGGAAGGTTTAGAATGAATCATAACCACAGGCATGGCTCTGGGCAACCCTCCAGACCACCGTTCTTCGCCTGCCAAGCTATTACAGAAGGGGAAAGACCATATGCAAATCAGGCTTGGACCCACTCCAAAAGGGGCAGTCCAGCCCGAACTGCTAGGCCACATCCCTTCTGCATGAGACCACAAACATCCCCAAACATGGTTCGCCCTTGTTGGGGCTCATCAGTGAGGAGTAGGTTGGATCTTTAGGCCCAGCAGGCACGGGACCCACATCTGGGCATACCCGTCCCACTAGGGGGGACAAAGCAAAAACAGTAGCTTGGGGCTCTAGGCCCAGCAGGTACGGGACCCATGTCTGGGCATACCCGTCCCACTCGGGGTGAAAAATCAAAAATAAGGAGGTGATGGCTGGAAGGTTTAGAATGAATCTTAACCACTGGCATGGCTCTGGGCAACCCTCCAGACCGCCGTTCGTCGCCTGTCAAGCTATTACAGAAAGAGAAAGACCATATGCAAATCAGACTTGGCCGCACCCCAAAAGGGGCAGTCCAGCCTGAACTGGTAGGCCACATCCCTGCTGCACGAGACCACAAGCACCCCCAAACATGTTTCGCCCTTGTTGGGACACATCAGTGAGGAGTAGCTTGGGTCTCTAGGCTCAGCAGGCACGGGACCCACGTCTGCGTATCCCCGTCCCACTCGGGGTGACAAAGAGAAAACAAAGAGGTGATGGCTGGAAGGTTTAGAATGAATCATAACCACAGGCATGGCTCTGGGCAACCCTCCAGACCACCGTTCTTCGCCTGCCAAGCTATTACAGAAATGGAAAGACCATATGCAAATCAGGCTTGGCCCCACCCCAAAAGGGCCAGTCCAGCCCGAACTGCTAGGCCACATCCCTTCTTCACGAGACCACAAGCATCCCCAAACATGTTTCACCCTTGTTGGCGCTCATCAGTGAGGAGTAGCTTGGGTCTCTAAGCCCCGCAGGCACGGGACCCACGTCTGGGCATACCCGTCCCACTAGGGGTGACAAAGCAAAAACAGTAGCTTGGGGCTCTAGGCCCAGCAGGTAGGGGACCCATGTCTGGGCATACCTGTCCCACTCGGGGTGACAAAGCAAAAACAAAGAGGTGATGGCTGGAAGGTTTAGAATGAATCTTAACTATTGGCATGGATCTGAGCAACCCTCCAGACCGCCGTTCTTCGCCTGCCAAGCTATTACAGAAGGGGAAAGACCATATGCAAATCAGACTTGGCCTGATCCCAAAAGGGGCAGTCCAGCCCGAACTGCTAGGCCACATCCCTTCTGCACAAGACCACAAGCATCTCCAAACATGTTTCGCCTTGTTGGGGCTCATCAGTGAGGAGTAGCTTGGGTCTCTAGGCCCAGCAGGCACGGGACCCACGTCTGGGCATACCCGTCCAACTCGGGGTGACAAAGAAAAAACAATGAGGTGATGGCTGGAAGGTTTAGAATGAATCTTAACCACTGGCATGGCTCTGGGCAACCCTCCAGACCACTGTTCTTCGCCTGCCAGGCTATTACAGAAGGGGAAAGACCATATGCAAATCAGGCTTGGCCCCACCCCAAAAGGGGCAGTCCAGCCCGAATTGTTAGGCCACATCCCTTCTGCACAAGACCAGAAGCATCCCCAAACATGTTTCGCCCTTGTTGGGGCTCATCATTGAGGAGTAGATTGGGTCTCTAGGCCCAGCAGGCACGGGACCCACGTCTGGGCATACCCGTCCCACTAGGGGTCACAAAGCAAAAACAGTAGCTTGGGGCTCTAGGCCCAGCAGGTACGGGACCCATGTCTGGGCATACCCGTCCCACTCGGGGTGAAAAATCAAAAACAAAGAGGTGATGGCTGGAAGGTTTAGAATCAATCTTAACCACTGGCATGGCTCTGGGCAACCCTCCAGACCGCCGTTCGTCGCCTGCCAAGCTATTACAGAAAGAGAAAGACCATATGCAAATCAGACTTGGCCGCACCCCAAAAGGGGCAGTCCAGCCTGAACTGGTAGGCCACATACCTTCTGCACGAGACCACAAGCACCCCCAAACATGTTTCGCCCTTGTTGGGACACATCAGTGAGGAGTAGCTTGGGTCTCTAGGCCCAGCAGGCACGGGACCCACATCTGCGCATCCCCGTCCCACTCGGGGTGACAAAGAGAAAACAAAGAGGTGATGGCTGGAAGGTTTAGAATTAATCTTAACCACTGGCATGGCTCTGGGCAACCCTCCAGACTACCGTTCTTCGCCTGCCAAGCTATTACAGAAGGGGACAGACCATATGCAAATCAGGCTTGGCCCCACCGCAAAAGGGGCAGTCCAGCCTGAACTGCTAGGCCACATCCCTTCTGCACGAGACCTCAAGCATCCCCAAACATGTTTCGCCCTTGTTGGGACACATCAGTGAGGAGTAGCTTGGGTCTCTAGGCCGAGCAGGCACAGGACCCACGTCTGGGCATACCCGTTCAATTCGGGGTGACAAAGCAAAAACAAAGAGGTGATGGCTGGAAGGTTTAGAATGAATCTTAACCACTGGCATGGCTCTGGTCAACCCTCCAGACTACCGTTCTTCGCCTGCCAAGCTATTACAGAAGGGGACAGACCATATGCAAATCAGGCTTGGCCCCACCGCAAAAGAGGCAGTCCAGCCTGAACTGCTAGGGCACATCCCTTCTGCACGAGACCTCAAGCATCCCCAAACATGTTTCGCCCTTGTTGGGACACATCAGTGAGGAGTAGCTTGGGTCTCTAGGCCCAGCAGGCACAGGACCCACGTCTGGGCATACCCGTCCAACTCGGGGTGACAAAGAAAAAACAATGAGGTGATGGCTGGAAGGTTTAGAATGAATCTTAACCACTGGCATGGCTCTAGGCAACCCTCCAGACCACTGTTCTTCGCCTGCCAGGCTATTACAGAAGTGGAAAGACCATATGCAAATCAGGCTTGGCCCCACCCCAAAAGCGGCAGTCCAGCCCGAACTGCTAGGCCACATCCCTTCTGCACGAGACCACAAGCATCTCCAAACATGTTTCGCACTTGTTGGGGCTCATCAGTGAGGAGTAGCTTGGGTCGCTAGGCCCAGCAGGCAGGGCACCCACGTCTGAGCATACCCGTCCCACTAGGGGTGACAAAGCAAAAACAGTAGCTTGGGGCTCTAAGCCCAGCAGGCACAGGACCCACGTCTGGGCATACCCGTCCCACTCGGGGTGACAAAGCAAAAACAAAGAGGTGATGGCTGGAAGGTTTAGAATGAATCTTAACCACTGGCATGGCTCTGGGCAACCCACCAGATCGCCATTCTTCGCCTGCCAAGCTATTACATAAAGGGAAAGACCATATGCAAATCAGGCTGGGCCCCACCCCAAAAGGGGCAGTCCAGCCCGAACTGCTAGGCCACATCCCTTCTGCACGAGACCACAAGCATCCCCAAACATGTTTCACCCTTGTTAGGGCTCATCAGTGAGGAGTAGCTTGGGTCTCTAAGCCCAGCAGGCACGGGACCCACGTCTGGGCATACCCGTCCCACTTGGGGTGACAAATCAAAAACAAAGAGGTGATGGCTGGAAGGTTTTGAATTAATCTTAACCACTGGCATTGCTCTGGTCAACCCTCCAGACCACTGTACTTCACCTGCCAAGCTATCACAGAAGAGGAAAGACCATATGCAAATCAGGCTTGGCTCCACCACAAAAGGGGCAGTCCAGCCGGAACTGCTAGGCCACATCCCTTCTGCACGAGACCACAAGCATCCCCAAACATGTTTCGCCCTTGTTGGGGCTCATCAGTGAGGAGTAGCTTGGATCTCTAAGCCCAGCAGGCACGGGACCCACGTCTGGGCATGCCCGTCCCACTAGGGGTGACAAAGCAAAAACAAAGAGGTGATGGCTGGAAGGTTTAGAATGAATCTTAACCACTGGCATGGCTCTGGGCAACCCTCTAAACCACCGTTCTTCGCCTGCCAAGCTATTACAGAAGGGGAAAGACAATATGCAAATCAGGCTTGGCCCCACCCCAAAAGGGGCAGTCCAGCCTGAACTGCTAGGCCACATCCCTTCTGCACGAGACAACAAGCATCCCCAAACATGTTTCGCCCTTGTTGGGGCTCATCAGTGAGGAGTAGCTTGGGTCTCTAGGCTCAGCAGGCACAGGACCCACGTCTGGGCATACCCGTCCCACTCGGGGTGACAAAGCAAAAACAAAAAGGTGATGGCTGGAAGGTTTTGAATGAATCTGAACCACTGGCATGGCTCTAGGCAACCCTCCAGAACACCGTTCTTCGCCTGCCAAGTTATTACAGAAGGGGAAAGAACGTATGCAAATCAGGCTTGGCCCCACCCCAAAAGGGGCAGTCCAGCCCAAACTGCTAGGCCACATGCCTTCTGCACGAGACCACAAGAATCCCCAAACATCTTTCGCCATTGTTGGGGCTCATCAGTGAGGAGTAGCTTGGGTCTCTAGGCCCAGTAGGCACGGGACCCACGTCTGGGCATACCCGTACCACTCGGGGTGACAAAGCAAAAACAAAGAGGTGATGGCTGGAAGGTTTAGAATGAATCTTAACCACTGGCATGGCTCTGTGCAACCCTCCAGACCACCGTTCTTTGCCTGCCAAGCTATTACAGAAACGGAAGGACCATATGCAAATCATGCTTGCCCCTTACCCCAAAAGGGGCAGTCCAGCCTGAACTGCTAGGCCATACCTCTTCTGCACGAGCCACAAGTATCCCCAAACATGTTTCACCCTTGTTGGGGCTCATCAGTGAGGAGTAGCTTGGGTCTCTAGGCCCAGCAGGCACGGGACCCACGTTTGGGCATACCCGTCCCACTCGGGTGACAAAGCAAAAACAATGAGGTGATGGCTGGAAGGTTTAGAATGAATCTTAACCTCTGGCATGGCCCTGGGCAACCCTCCAGACCACCGTTCTTCGCCTGCCAAGCTATTACAGAAGGGGAAATACCATATGCAAATCAGGCTTGGCCCCACCCCAAAAGGGGCAGTCCAGCCTGAACTGCTAGGCCACATCCCTTCTGCACGAGACCACAAGCATCCCCAAACATGTTTCGCCCTTGTTGGGACTCATCAGTGGGGAGTAGCTTGTGTCTCTAGGCCTAGCAGGCACGGGACCCACGTCTGGGCACACCCCTCCCACTCGGGGTGACAAAGCAAAAACAAAGAGGTGATGGCTGGAAGGTTATGAATGAATCTTTACCACTGGCATGGCTCTGGGCAACCCTCCAGACCACCGTTCTTCGCCTGCCAAGCTATTACAGAAGGGGAAAGACAATATGCAAATCAGGCTTGGCCCCACCCCAAAAGGGGCAGTCCAGCCTGCACTGCTATGCCACATCCCTTCTGCACAAGACCACAAGCATCCCCAAACATGTTTCGCCCTTGTTGGGGCTCATCAGTGAGGAGTAGCTTGGGTCTCTATGCCCAGCAGGCACAGGACACACATCTGGGCATACCCGTCCCACTCGGGGTGACAAAGCAAAAACAAAGAGGTGATGGCTGGAAGGTTTAGAATGAATCTTAACCACTGGCATGGCTCTGGGCAACCCTCCAGACCACCGTTCTTCGCCTGCCAAGCTATTACAGAAGGGGAAAGACCATATGCAAATCAGGATTGGCCCCACCCCAAAAGGGGCAGTCCAGCCTGAACTGCTAGGCCACATCCCTTCTGCACGAGACCCCAAGCATCCCCAAACATCTTTTGCCACTGTTGGGGCTCATCAGTGAGGAGTAGCTTGGGTCTCTATGCCCAGCAGGCACAGGACCCACGTCTGGGCATACCCGTCCCACTCGGGGTGACAAAGCAAAAACAAAGAGGTGATGGCTGGAAGATTTAGAATGAATCTTAACCACTGGCATGGCTCTGGGCAACCCTCCAGACCACCGTACTTCGCCTGCCAAGCTATTACAGAAGGGAAAGACCATATGCAAATCAGGCTTGGCCCCACCCCAATAGGGGCAGTCCAGCCTGAACTGCTAGGCCACATCCCTTCTGCACGAGACCCCAAGCATCCCTAAACATCTTTCGCCACTGTTGGGGCTCATCAGTGAGGAGTAGCTTGGGTCTCTATGCCCAGCAGGCACAGGACCCACGTCTGGGCATACCCGTCCCACTCGGGGTGACAAAGCAAAAACAAAGAGGTCATGGCTGGAAGGTTTAGAATGAATCTTCACCACTGGCATGGCTCTGGGCAACCCTCCAGACCACCGTTCTTCGCCTGCCAAGCTATTACAGAAGGGGCAAGACCATATGCAAATCAGGCTTAGCCCCACCCCAAAAGGGGCAGTCCAGCCTGAACTGCTAGGCCACATCCCTTCTGCACGAGACCACAAGCATCCCCAAACATGTTTCGCCCTTGTTGGGGCTCATCAGTGAGGAGTAGCTTGGGTCTCTAGGCCCAGCAGGCACGAGACCCACGTCTGGGAATACCCGTCCCACTAGAGGTGACAAAGCAAAAACAGTATCTTGGGGCTCTAGGTCCAGCAGGCACGGGACCCATGTCTGGGCATACCCGTCCCACTCGGGGTGACATAGCAAAAACAAAGAGGTGATGGCTGGAAGGTTTAGAATGAATCTTAACCACTGACATGGCTCTGGGCAACCCTCCAGACCGCCGTTCTTCGCCTGCCAAGCTATTACAGAAGGGGAAAGACCATATGCAAATCAGACTTGGCCCCACCCCAAAAGGGGCAGTCCAGCCCAAACTGCTAGGCAACATCCCTTCTGCACGAGACCACAAGCATCCCCAAACATGTTTCGCCCTTGTTGGGACACATCAGTGAGGAGTAGCTTGGGTCTCTAGGCCCAGCAGGCACGGGACCCACGTTTGGGCATACCCGTCCCACTCGGGTGACAAAGCAAAAACAATGAGGTGATGGCTGGAAGGTTTAGAATGAATCTTAACCTCTGGCATGGCCCTGGGCAACCCTCCAGACCACCGTTCTTCGCCTGCCAAGCTATTACAGAAGGGGAAATACCATATGCAAATCAGGCTTGGCCCCACCCCAAAAGGGGCAGTCCAGCCTGAACTGCTAGGCCACATCCCTTCTGCACGAGACCACAAGCATCCCCAAACATGTTTCGCCCTTGTTGGGACTCATCAGTGGGGAGTAGCTTGTGTCTCTAGGCCTAGCAGGCACGGGACCCACGTCTGGGCACACCCCTCCCACTCGGGGTGACAAAGCAAAAACAAAGAGGTGATGGCTGGAAGGTTATGAATGAATCTTTACCACTGGCATGGCTCTGGGCAACCCTCCAAACCACCGTTCTTCGCCTGCCAAGCTATTACAGAAGGGGAAAGACAATATGCAAATCAGGCTTGGCCCCACCCCAAAAGGGGCAGTCCAGCCTGCACTGCTATGCCACATCCCTTCTGCACAAGACCACAAGCATCCCCAAACATGTTTCGCCCTTGTTGGGGCTCATCAGTGAGGAGTAGCTTGGGTCTCTATGCCCAGCAGGCACAGGACACACATCTGGGCATACCCGTCCCACTCGGGGTGACAAAGCAAAAACAAAGAGGTGATGGCTGGAAGGTTTAGAATGAATCTTAACCACTGGCATGGCTCTGGGCAACCCTCCAGACCACCGTTCTTCGCCTGCCAAGCTATTACAGAAGGGGAAAGACCATATGCAAATCAGGATTGGCCCCACCCCAAAAGGGGCAGTCCAGCCTGAACTGCTAGGCCACATCCCTTCTGCACGAGACCCCAAGCATCCCCAAACATCTTTTGCCACTGTTGGGGCTCATCAGTGAGGAGTAGCTTGGGTCTCTATGCCCAGCAGGCACAGGACCCACGTCTGGGCATACCCGTCCCACTCGGGGTGACAAAGCAAAAACAAAGAGGTGATGGCTGGAAGATTTAGAATGAATCTTAACCACTGGCATGGCTCTGGGCAACCCTCCAGACCACCGTACTTCGCCTGCCAAGCTATTACAGAAGGGAAAGACCATATGCAAATCAGGCTTGGCCCCACCCCAATAGGGGCAGTCCAGCCTGAACTGCTAGGCCACATCCCTTCTGCACGAGACCCCAAGCATCCCCAAACATCTTTCTCCACTGTTGGGGCTCATCAGTGAGGAGTAGCTTGGGTCTTTATGCCCAGCAGGCACAGGACCCACGTATGGGCATACCCGTCCCAATCAGGGTGACAAAGCAAAAACAAAGAGGTGATGGCTGTAAGGTTTAGAATGAATCTTAACCAATGGCATGGCTCTGGGCAACCCTCCAGACCACAGTTCTTCGCCTGCCAAGCTATTACCGAAGGGGCAAGACCATATGCAAATCAGGCTTGGCCCCACCCCAAAAGGGGCAGTCCAGCCTGAACTGCTAGGCCACATCCCTTCTGCACGAGACCACACGCATCCCCAAACATGTTTCGCCCTTGTTGGGGCTCATCAGTGAGGAGTAGCTTGGGTCTCTAGGCCCAGCAGGCACGGGACCCACGTCTGGGAATACCCGTCCCACTAGGGGTGACAAAGCAAAAACAGTATCTTGGGGCTCTAGGTCCAGCAGGCACGGGACCCATGTCTGGGCATACCCGTCCCACTCGGGGTGACATAGCAAAAACAAAGAGGTGATGGCTGGAAGGTTTAGAATGAATCTTAACCACTGACATGGCTCTGGGCAACCCTCCAGACCGCCGTTCTTCGCCTGCAAAGCTATTACAGAAGGGGAAAGACCATATGCAAATCAGGCTGGGCCCCACCCCAAAAGGGGCAGTCCAGCCCGAACTGCTAGGCAACATCCCTTCTGCACGAGACCACAAGCATCCCCAAACATGTTTCGCCCTTGTTGGGACACATCAGTGAGGAGTAGCTTGGGTCTCTATGCCCAGCAGGCACAGGACCGACATCTGGGCATACCCGTCCCACTCGGGGTGAGAAAGCAAAAACAAAGAGGTGATGGCTGGAAGGTTTAGAATGAATCTTAACCACTGGCATGGCTCTGGGCAACCCTCCAGACCACCGTTCTTCGTCTGCCAAGCTATTACAGTAGGGGAAAGACCATATGCAAATCAGGCTTGGCCCCCACCCCAAAAGGGGCAGTCCAGCTCGAGCTGCTAGGCCACATCCCTTCTGCACAAAACCACAAGCATCCCCAAACATGTTTCGCCCTTGTTGGGGCTCATCAGTGAGGAGTAGCATGGGTCTCTAGGCCCAGCAGGCACGGTACCCACGTCTGAGCATACCCGTCCCACTAGGGGTGACAAAGCAAAAACAGTAGCTTGGGGCTTTAGGCCCAGAAGGCACAGGACCCACGTCTGGGCATACCCGTCCCACTCGGGGTGACAAAGCAAAAACAAAGAGGTGATGGCTGGAAGGTTTAGAATGAATCTTTACCACTGGCATGGCTCTGGGCAACCCTCCAGATCGCCATTCTTCGCCTGCCAAGCTATTACAGAAAGGGAAAGACCATATGCAAATCAGGCTGGGCCCCACCCCAAAAGGGGCAGTCCAGCCCGAACTGCTAGGCTACATCCCTTCTGCACGAGACCACAAGCATCCCCAAACATGTTTCACCCTTGTTAGGGCTCATCAGTGAAGAGTAGCTTGGGTCTCTAGGCCCAGCAGGCACGGGACCCACTTCTGGGCATACCCGTACCACTCGGGGTGACAAAGCGAAAACAAAGGGGTGATGGCTGGAAGGTTTTGAATTAATATTAACCACTGGCATTGCTCTGGTCAACCCTCCAGACCACCGTACTTCAACTGCCAAGCTATTACAGAAGAGGAAAGACCATATGCAAATCAGGCTTGGCTCCACCCCAAAAGGGGCAGTCCAGCCTGAACTGCTAGGCCACATCCCTTCTGCACGAGACCACAAGCATCCCCAAACATGTTTCGCCCTTGTTGGTGCTCATCAGTGAGGAGTAGCTTGGATCTCTAAGCAAAGCAGGCACGGGACCCACGTCTGGGCATACCCGTCCCACTCGGGGTGACAAATCAAAAACAAAGAGGTGATGGCTGGAAGGTTTAGAATGAATCTTAACCACTGGCATGGCTCTGGGCAACCCTCTAAAGCACCGTTCTTCGCCTGCCAAGCTATTACAGAAGAGGAAAGACAATATGCAAATCAGGCTTGGCCCCACCCCAAAAGGGGCAGTCCATCCCGAACTGCTAGGCCACATCCCTTCTGCATGAGACCACAAGCATCCCCAAACATGTTTCACCCTTGTTAGGGCTCATCAGTGAGGAGTAGCTTGGGTCTCTAGGCCCAGCAGGCACGGGACCCACTTCTGGGCATACCCGTACCACTCGGGGTGATAAAGCAAAAACAAAGAGGTGATGGCTGGAAGGTTTTGAATTAATCTTAACCACTGGCATTGCTCTGGTCAACCCTCCAGACCACCGTACTTCACCTGCCAAGCTATTACAGAAGAGGAAAGACCATATGCAAATCAGGCTTGGCTCCACCCCAAAAGGGGCAGTCCAGCCCGAACTGCTAGGCCACATCCCTTCTGCACGAGACCACAAGCATCCCCAAACATGTTTCGCCCTTGTTGGGGCTCATCAGTGAGGAGAAGCTTGGATCTCTAAGCCCAGCAGGCACGGGGCCCACGTCTGGGCATACCCGTACCACTCGGGGTGACAAAGCAAAAACAAAGAGGTGATGGCTGGAAGGTTTAGAATGAATCTTAACCACTGGCATGGCTCTGGGCAACCCTCCAGACCGCCGTTCTTCGCCTGCCAAGCTATTACAGAAAGGGAAAGACCATATGCAAATCATGCTTGCCCCCACCCCAAAAGGGGCAGTCCAGCCCGAACTGCTAGGCCTTATCCCTTCTGCACGAGCCACAAGTATCCCCAAACATCTTTCGCCCTTGTTGGGGCTCATCAGTGAGGAGTAGCTTGGGTCTCTAGGCCCAGCAGGCACGGGACTCACATCTGCGCATCCCCATCCCACTCGCGGTGACAAAGAAAAAACAAAGAGGTGATGGCTGGAAGGTTTAGAATGAATCATAACCACAGGCATGGCTCTGGGCAACCCTCCAGACCACCGTTCTTCGCCTGCCAAGCTATTACAGAAGGGGAAAGACCATATGCAAATCAGGCTTGGACCCACTCCAAAAGGGGCAGTCCAGCCCGAACTGCTAGGCCACATCCCTTCTGCATGAGACCACAAACATCCCCAAACATGGTTCGCCCTTGTTGGGGCTCATCAGTGAGGAGTAGGTTGGATCTTTAGGCCCAGCAGGCACGGGACCCACATCTGGGCATACCCGTCCCACTAGGGGGGACAAAGCAAAAACAGTAGCTTGGGGCTCTAGGCCCAGCAGGTACGGGACCCATGTCTGGGCATACCCGTCCCACTCGGGGTGAAAAATCAAAAACAAGGAGGTGATGGCTGGAAGGTTTAGAATGAATCTTAACCACTGGCATGGCTCTGGGCAACCCTCCAGACCGCCGTTCGTCGCCTGTCAAGCTATTACAGAAAGAGAAAGACCATATGCAAATCAGACTTGGCCGCACCCCAAAAGGGGCAGTCCAGCCTGAACTGGTAGGCCACATCCCTGCTGCACGAGACCACAAGCACCCCCAAACATGTTTCGCCCTTGTTGGGACACATCAGTGAGGAGTAGCTTGGGTCTCTAGGCTCAGCAGGCACGGGACCCACGTCTGCGTATCCCCGTCCCACTCGGGGTGACAAAGAGAAAACAAAGAGGTGATGGCTGGAAGGTTTAGAATGAATCATAACCACAGGCATGGCTCTGGGCAACCCTCCAGACCACCGTTCTTCGCCTGCCAAGCTATTACAGAAATGGAA
Organism: Ambystoma mexicanum; assembly: GCF_040938575.1. Lineage (NCBI taxonomy): Eukaryota > Metazoa > Chordata > Amphibia > Caudata > Ambystomatidae > Ambystoma > Ambystoma mexicanum. The sequence continues at coordinate 921,955,620 of NC_090941.1, forward strand.
AGACCATATGCAAATCAGGCTTGGCCCCACCCCAAAAGGGCCAGTCCAGCCCGAACTGCTAGGCCACATCCCTTCTTCACGAGACCACAAGCATCCCCAAACATGTTTCACCCTTGTTGGCGCTCATCAGTGAGGAGTAGCTTGGGTCTCTAAGCCCCGCAGGCACGGGACCCACGTCTGGGCATACCCGTCCCACTAGGGGTGACAAAGCAAAAACAGTAGCTTGGGGCTCTAGGCCCAGCAGGTAGGGGACCCATGTCTGGGCATACCCGTCCCACTCGGGGTGACAAAGCAAAAACAAAGAGGTGATGGCTGGAAGGTTTAGAATGAATCTTAACTATTGGCATGGATCTGAGCAACCCTCCAGACCGCCGTTCTTCGCCTGCCAAGCTATTACAGAAGGGGAAAGACCATATGCAAATCAGACTTGGCCTGATCCCAAAAGGGGCAGTCCAGCCCGAACTGCTAGGCCACATCCCTTCTGCACAAGACCACAAGCATCTCCAAACATGTTTCGCCTTGTTGGGGCTCATCAGTGAGGAGTAGCTTGGGTCTCTAGGCCCAGCAGGCACGGGACCCACGTCTGGGCATACCCGTCCAACTCGGGGTGACAAAGAAAAAACAATGAGGTGATGGCTGGAAGGTTTAGAATGAATCTTAACCACTGGCATGGCTCTGGGCAACCCTCCAGACCACTGTTCTTCGCCTGCCAGGCTATTACAGAAGGGGAAAGACCATATGCAAATCAGGCTTGGCCCCACCCCAAAAGGGGCAGTCCAGCCCGAATTGTTAGGCCACATCCCTTCTGCACAAGACCAGAAGCATCCCCAAACATGTTTCGCCCTTGTTGGGGCTCATCATTGAGGAGTAGATTGGGTCTCTAGGCCCAGCAGGCACGGGACCCACGTCTGGGCATACCCGTCCCACTAGGGGTCACAAAGCAAAAACAGTAGCTTGGGGCTCTAGGCCCAGCAGGTACGGGACCCATGTCTGGGCATACCCGTCCCACTCGGGGTGAAAAATCAAAAACAAAGAGGTGATGGCTGGAAGGTTTAGAATCAATCTTAACCACTGGCATGGCTCTGGGCAACCCTCCAGACCGCCGTTCGTCGCCTGCCAAGCTATTACAGAAAGAGAAAGACCATATGCAAATCAGACTTGGCCGCACCCCAAAAGGGGCAGTCCAGCCTGAACTGGTAGGCCACATACCTTCTGCACGAGACCACAAGCACCCCCAAACATGTTTCTCCCTTGTTGGGACACATCAGTGAGGAGTAGCTTGGGTCTCTAGGCCCAGCAGGCACGGGACCCACATCTGCGCATCCCCGTCCCACTCGGGGTGACAAAGAGAAAACAAAGAGGTGATGGCTGGAAGGTTTAGAATTAATCTTAACCACTGGCATGGCTCTGGGCAACCCTCCAGACTACCGTTCTTCGCCTGCCAAGCTATTACAGAAGGGGACAGACCATATGCAAATCAGGCTTGGCCCCACCGCAAAAGGGGCAGTCCAGCCTGAACTGCTAGGCCACATCCCTTCTGCACGAGACCTCAAGCATCCCCAAACATGTTTCGCCCTTGTTGGGACACATCAGTGAGGAGTAGCTTGGGTCTCTAGGCCGAGCAGGCACAGGACCCACGTCTGGGCATACCCGTTCAATTCGGGGTGACAAAGCAAAAACAAAGAGGTGATGGCTGGAAGGTTTAGAATGAATCTTAACCACTGGCATGGCTCTGGTCAACCCTCCAGACTACCGTTCTTCGCCTGCCAAGCTATTACAGAAGGGGACAGACCATATGCAAATCAGGCTTGGCCCCACCGCAAAAGAGGCAGTCCAGCCTGAACTGCTAGGGCACATCCCTTCTGCACGAGACCTCAAGCATCCCCAAACATGTTTCGCCCTTGTTGGGACACATCAGTGAGGAGTAGCTTGGGTCTCTAGGCCCAGCAGGCACAGGACCCACGTCTGGGCATACCCGTCCAACTCGGGGTGACAAAGAAAAAACAATGAGGTGATGGCTGGAAGGTTTAGAATGAATCTTAACCACTGGCATGGCTCTAGGCAACCCTCCAGACCACTGTTCTTCGCCTGCCAGGCTATTACAGAAGTGGAAAGACCATATGCAAATCAGGCTTGGCCCCACCCCAAAAGCGGCAGTCCAGCCCGAACTGCTAGGCCACATCCCTTCTGCACGAGACCACAAGCATCTCCAAACATGTTTCGCACTTGTTGGGGCTCATCAGTGAGGAGTAGCTTGGGTCGCTAGGCCCAGCAGGCAGGGCACCCACGTCTGAGCATACCCGTCCCACTAGGGGTGACAAAGCAAAAACAGTAGCTTGGGGCTCTAAGCCCAGCAGGCACAGGACCCACGTCTGGGCATACCCGTCCCACTCGGGGTGACAAAGCAAAAACAAAGAGGTGATGGCTGGAAGGTTTAGAATGAATCTTAACCACTGGCATGGCTCTGGGCAACCCACCAGATCGCCATTCTTCGCCTGCCAAGCTATTACATAAAGGGAAAGACCATATGCAAATCAGGCTGGGCCCCACCCCAAAAGGGGCAGTCCAGCCCGAACTGCTAGGCCACATCCCTTCTGCACGAGACCACAAGCATCCCCAAACATGTTTCACCCTTGTTAGGGCTCATCAGTGAGGAGTAGCTTGGGTCTCTAAGCCCAGCAGGCACGGGACCCACGTCTGGGCATACCCGTCCCACTTGGGGTGACAAATCAAAAACAAAGAGGTGATGGCTGGAAGGTTTTGAATTAATCTTAACCACTGGCATTGCTCTGGTCAACCCTCCAGACCACTGTACTTCACCTGCCAAGCTATCACAGAAGAGGAAAGACCATATGCAAATCAGGCTTGGCTCCACCACAAAAGGGGCAGTCCAGCCGGAACTGCTAGGCCACATCCCTTCTGCACGAGACCACAAGCATCCCCAAACATGTTTCGCCCTTGTTGGGGCTCATCAGTGAGGAGTAGCTTGGATCTCTAAGCCCAGCAGGCACGGGACCCACGTCTGGGCATGCCCGTCCCACTAGGGGTGACAAAGCAAAAACAAAGAGGTGATGGCTGGAAGGTTTAGAATGAATCTTAACCACTGGCATGGCTCTGGGCAACCCTCTAAACCACCGTTCTTCGCCTGCCAAGCTATTACAGAAGGGGAAAGACAATATGCAAATCAGGCTTGGCCCCACCCCAAAAGGGGCAGTCCAGCCTGAACTGCTAGGCCACATCCCTTCTGCACGAGACAACAAGCATCCCCAAACATGTTTCGCCCTTGTTGGGGCTCATCAGTGAGGAGTAGCTTGGGTCTCTAGGCTCAGCAGGCACAGGACCCACGTCTGGGCATACCCGTCCCACTCGGGGTGACAAAGCAAAAACAAAAAGGTGATGGCTGGAAGGTTTTGAATGAATCTGAACCACTGGCATGGCTCTAGGCAACCCTCCAGAACACCGTTCTTCGCCTGCCAAGTTATTACAGAAGGGGAAAGAACGTATGCAAATCAGGCTTGGCCCCACCCCAAAAGGGGCAGTCCAGCCCAAACTGCTAGGCCACATGCCTTCTGCACGAGACCACAAGAATCCCCAAACATCTTTCGCCATTGTTGGGGCTCATCAGTGAGGAGTAGCTTGGGTCTCTAGGCCCAGTAGGCACGGGACCCACGTCTGGGCATACCCGTACCACTCGGGGTGACAAAGCAAAAACAAAGAGGTGATGGCTGGAAGGTTTAGAATGAATCTTAACCACTGGCATGGCTCTGTGCAACCCTCCAGACCACCGTTCTTTGCCTGCCAAGCTATTACAGAAACGGAAGGACCATATGCAAATCATGCTTGCCCCTTACCCCAAAAGGGGCAGTCCAGCCTGAACTGCTAGGCCATACCTCTTCTGCACGAGCCACAAGTATCCCCAAACATGTTTCACCCTTGTTGGGGCTCATCAGTGAGGAGTAGCTTGGGTCTCTAGGCCCAGCAGGCACGGGACCCACGTTTGGGCATACCCGTCCCACTCGGGTGACAAAGCAAAAACAATGAGGTGATGGCTGGAAGGTTTAGAATGAATCTTAACCTCTGGCATGGCCCTGGGCAACCCTCCAGACCACCGTTCTTCGCCTGCCAAGCTATTACAGAAGGGGAAATACCATATGCAAATCAGGCTTGGCCCCACCCCAAAAGGGGCAGTCCAGCCTGAACTGCTAGGCCACATCCCTTCTGCACGAGACCACAAGCATCCCCAAACATGTTTCGCCCTTGTTGGGACTCATCAGTGGGGAGTAGCTTGTGTCTCTAGGCCTAGCAGGCACGGGACCCACGTCTGGGCACACCCCTCCCACTCGGGGTGACAAAGCAAAAACAAAGAGGTGATGGCTGGAAGGTTATGAATGAATCTTTACCACTGGCATGGCTCTGGGCAACCCTCCAGACCACCGTTCTTCGCCTGCCAAGCTATTACAGAAGGGGAAAGACAATATGCAAATCAGGCTTGGCCCCACCCCAAAAGGGGCAGTCCAGCCTGCACTGCTATGCCACATCCCTTCTGCACAAGACCACAAGCATCCCCAAACATGTTTCGCCCTTGTTGGGGCTCATCAGTGAGGAGTAGCTTGGGTCTCTATGCCCAGCAGGCACAGGACACACATCTGGGCATACCCGTCCCACTCGGGGTGACAAAGCAAAAACAAAGAGGTGATGGCTGGAAGGTTTAGAATGAATCTTAACCACTGGCATGGCTCTGGGCAACCCTCCAGACCACCGTTCTTCGCCTGCCAAGCTATTACAGAAGGGGAAAGACCATATGCAAATCAGGATTGGCCCCACCCCAAAAGGGGCAGTCCAGCCTGAACTGCTAGGCCACATCCCTTCTGCACAAGACCCCAAGCATCCCCAAACATCTTTTGCCACTGTTGGGGCTCATCAGTGAGGAGTAGCTTGGGTCTCTATGCCCAGCAGGCACAGGACCCACGTCTGGGCATACCCGTCCCACTCGGGGTGACAAAGCAAAAACAAAGAGGTGATGGCTGGAAGATTTAGAATGAATCTTAACCACTGGCATGGCTCTGGGCAACCCTCCAGACCACCGTACTTCGCCTGCCAAGCTATTACAGAAGGGAAAGACCATATGCAAATCAGGCTTGGCCCCACCCCAATAGGGGCAGTCCAGCCTGAACTGCTAGGCCACATCCCTTCTGCACGAGACCCCAAGCATCCCTAAACATCTTTCGCCACTGTTGGGGCTCATCAGTGAGGAGTAGCTTGGGTCTCTATGCCCAGCAGGCACAGGACCCACGTCTGGGCATACCCGTCCCACTCGGGGTGACAAAGCAAAAACAAAGAGGTCATGGCTGGAAGGTTTAGAATGAATCTTCACCACTGGCATGGCTCTGGGCAACCCTCCAGACCACCGTTCTTCGCCTGCCAAGCTATTACAGAAGGGGCAAGACCATATGCAAATCAGGCTTAGCCCCACCCCAAAAGGGGCAGTCCAGCCTGAACTGCTAGGCCACATCCCTTCTGCACGAGACCACAAGCATCCCCAAACATGTTTCGCCCTTGTTGGGGCTCATCAGTGAGGAGTAGCTTGGGTCTCTAGGCCCAGCAGGCACGAGACCCACGTCTGGGAATACCCGTCCCACTAGAGGTGACAAAGCAAAAACAGTATCTTGGGGCTCTAGGTCCAGCAGGCACGGGACCCATGTCTGGGCATACCCGTCCCACTCGGGGTGACATAGCAAAAACAAAGAGGTGATGGCTGGAAGGTTTAGAATGAATCTTAACCACTGACATGGCTCTGGGCAACCCTCCAGACCGCCGTTCTTCGCCTGCCAAGCTATTACAGAAGGGGAAAGACCATATGCAAATCAGACTTGGCCCCACCCCAAAAGGGGCAGTCCAGCCCAAACTGCTAGGCAACATCCCTTCTGCACGAGACCACAAGCATCCCCAAACATGTTTCGCCCTTGTTGGGACACATCAGTGAGGAGTAGCTTGGGTCTCTAGGCCCAGCAGGCACGGGACCCACGTTTGGGCATACCCGTCCCACTCGGGTGACAAAGCAAAAACAATGAGGTGATGGCTGGAAGGTTTAGAATGAATCTTAACCTCTGGCATGGCCCTGGGCAACCCTCCAGACCACCGTTCTTCGCCTGCCAAGCTATTACAGAAGGGGAAATACCATATGCAAATCAGGCTTGGCCCCACCCCAAAAGGGGCAGTCCAGCCTGAACTGCTAGGCCACATCCCTTCTGCACGAGACCACAAGCATCCCCAAACATGTTTCGCCCTTGTTGGGACTCATCAGTGGGGAGTAGCTTGTGTCTCTAGGCCTAGCAGGCACGGGACCCACGTCTGGGCACACCCCTCCCACTCGGGGTGACAAAGCAAAAACAAAGAGGTGATGGCTGGAAGGTTATGAATGAATCTTTACCACTGGCATGGCTCTGGGCAACCCTCCAAACCACCGTTCTTCGCCTGCCAAGCTATTACAGAAGGGGAAAGACAATATGCAAATCAGGCTTGGCCCCACCCCAAAAGGGGCAGTCCAGCCTGCACTGCTATGCCACATCCCTTCTGCACAAGACCACAAGCATCCCCAAACATGTTTCGCCCTTGTTGGGGCTCATCAGTGAGGAGTAGCTTGGGTCTCTATGCCCAGCAGGCACAGGACACACATCTGGGCATACCCGTCCCACTCGGGGTGACAAAGCAAAAACAAAGAGGTGATGGCTGGAAGGTTTAGAATGAATCTTAACCACTGGCATGGCTCTGGGCAACCCTCCAGACCACCGTTCTTCGCCTGCCAAGCTATTACAGAAGGGGAAAGACCATATGCAAATCAGGATTGGCCCCACCCCAAAAGGGGCAGTCCAGCCTGAACTGCTAGGCCACATCCCTTCTGCACGAGACCCCAAGCATCCCCAAACATCTTTTGCCACTGTTGGGGCTCATCAGTGAGGAGTAGCTTGGGTCTCTATGCCCAGCAGGCACAGGACCCACGTCTGGGCATACCCGTCCCACTCGGGGTGACAAAGCAAAAACAAAGAGGTGATGGCTGGAAGATTTAGAATGAATCTTAACCACTGGCATGGCTCTGGGCAACCCTCCAGACCACCGTACTTCGCCTGCCAAGCTATTACAGAAGGGAAAGACCATATGCAAATCAGGCTTGGCCCCACCCCAATAGGGGCAGTCCAGCCTGAACTGCTAGGCCACATCCCTTCTGCACGAGACCCCAAGCATCCCTAAACATCTTTCGCCACTGTTGGGGCTCATCAGTGAGGAGTAGCTTGGGTCTCTATGCCCAGCAGGCACAGGACCCACGTCTGGGCATACCCGTCCCACTCGGGGTGACAAAGCAAAAACAAAGAGGTCATGGCTGGAAGGTTTAGAATGAATCTTCACCACTGGCATGGCTCTGGGCAACCCTCCAGACCACCGTTCTTCGCCTGCCAAGCTATTACAGAAGGGGCAAGACCATATGCAAATCAGGCTTAGCCCCACCCCAAAAGGGGCAGTCCAGCCTGAACTGCTAGGCCACATCCCTTCTGCACGAGACCACAAGCATCCCCAAACATGTTTCGCCCTTGTTGGGGCTCATCAGTGAGGAGTAGCTTGGGTCTCTAGGCCCAGCAGGCACGAGACCCACGTCTGGGAATACCCGTCCCACTAGAGGTGACAAAGCAAAAACAGTATCTTGGGGCTCTAGGTCCAGCAGGCACGGGACCCATGTCTGGGCATACCCGTCCCACTCGGGGTGACATAGCAAAAACAAAGAGGTGATGGCTGGAAGGTTTAGAATGAATCTTAACCACTGACATGGCTCTGGGCAACCCTCCAGACCGCCGTTCTTCGCCTGCCAAGCTATTACAGAAGGGGAAAGACCATATGCAAATCAGACTTGGCCCCACCCCAAAAGGGGCAGTCCAGCCCAAACTGCTAGGCAACATCCCTTCTGCACGAGACCACAAGCATCCCCAAACATGTTTCGCCCTTGTTGGGACACATCAGTGAGGAGTAGCTTGGGGCTCTATGCCCAGCAGGCACAGGACCCACGTCTGGGCATACCCGTCCCACTCGGGGTGACAAAGCAAAAACAAAGAGGTGATGGCTGGAAGGTTTAGAATGAATCTTAACCACTGGCATGGCTCTGGGCAACCCTCCAGACCACCTTTCGTCGCCTGCCAAGCTAATACAGTAGGGGAAAGACCATATGCAAATCAGGCTTGGCCCCCACCCCAAAAGGGGCAGTCCAGTTCGAACTGCTAGGCCACATCCCTTCTGCACGAGACCACAAGCATCCCCAAACATGTTTCGCCCTTGTTGGGGCTCATCAGTGAGGAGTAGCATGGGTCTCTAGGCCCAGCAGGCACGGGAGCCACGTCTGGGCATTCCCGTCCCACTAAGGGTGAAAAAGCAAAAACAGTAGCTTGGGGCTCTAGGCCCAGCAGGCACGGGACCCACGTCTGTACATACCTGTCACACTCGGGGTGACAAAGAAAAAACAAAGCGGTGATGGCTGGAAGGTTTAGAATGAATCTTAACCACTGGCATTGCTCTGGTCAACCCTCCAGACCACCGTACTTCACCTGCCAAGCTATCACAGAAGAGGAAAGACCATATGCAAATCAGGCTTGGCTCCACCACAAAAGGGGCAGTCCAGCCGGAACTGCTAGGCCACATCCCTTCTGCACGAGACCACAAGCATCCCCAAACATGTTTCGCCCTTGTTGGGGCTCATCAGTGAGGAGTAGCTTGGATCTCTAAGCCCAGCAGGCACGGGACCCACGTCTGGGCATACCCGTCCCACTCGGGGTGACAAAGCAAAAACAAAAAGGTGATGGCTGGAAGGTTTTGAATGAATCTGAACCACTGGCATGGCTCTAGGCAACCCTCCAGAACACCGTTCTTCGCCTGCCAAGTTATTACAGAAGGGGAAAGAACGTATACAAATCAGGCTTGGCCCCACCCCAAAAGGGGCAGTCCAGCCCAAACTGCTAGGCCACATCCCTTCTGCACGAGACCACAAGCATCCCCAAACATCTTTCGCCATTGTTGGGGCTCATCAGTGAGGAGTAGCTTGGGTCTCTAGGCCCAGTAGGCACGGGACCCACGTCTGGGCATACCCGTACCACTCGGGGTGACAAAGCAAAAACAAAGAGGTGATGGCAGGAAGGTTTAGAATGAATCTTAACCACTGGCATGGCTCTGGGCAACCCTCCAGACCGCCGTTCTTCGCCTGCCAAGCTATTACAGAAAGGGAAAGACCATATGCAAATCATGCTTGCCCCCACCCCAAAAGGGGCAGTCCAGCCCGAACTGCTAGGCCATATCCCTTCTGCACGAGCCACAAGTATCCCCAAACATGTTTCACCCTTGTTGCGGCTCATCAGTGAGGAGTAGCTTGGGTCTCTAGGCCCAGCAGGCACGGGACCCACGTTTGGGCATACCCGTCCCACTCGGGTGAAAAAGCAAAAACAAAGAGGTGATGGCTGGAAGGTTTAGAATGAATCTCAACCTCTGGCATGGCTCTGGGCAACCCTCCAGACCACCGTTCTTCGCCTGCCAAGCTATTACAGAAGGGGAAATACCATATGCAAATCAGGCTTGGCCCCTACCCAAAAGGGGCAGTCCAGCCTGAACTGCTAGGCCACATCCCTTCTGCACGAGACCACAAGCATCCCCAAACATGTTTCGCCCTTGTTGGGGCTCATCAGTGAGGAGTAGCTTGGGTCTCTAGGCCCAGCAGGCACGAGACCCACGTCTGAGAATACCCGTCCCACTAGAGGTGACAAAGCAAAAACAGTATCTTGGGGCTCTAGGTCCAGCAGGCACGGGACCCATGTCTGGGCATAACCGTCCCACTCGGAGTGACATAGCAAAAACAAAGAGGTGATGGCTGGAAGGTTTAGAATGAATCTTAACCACTGGCATGGCTCTGGGCAACCCTCCAGACCACCGTACTTCGCCTGCCAAGCTATCACAGAAGAGGAAAGACCATATGCAAATCAGGCTTGGCTCCACCACAAAAGGGGCAGTCCAGCCGGAACTGCTAGGCCACATCCCTTCTGCACGAGACCACAAGCATCCCCAAACATGTTTCGCCCTTGTTGGGGCTCATCAGTGAGGAGTAGCTTGGATCTCTAAGCCCAGCAGGCACGGGACCCACGTCTGGGCATACCCGTCCCACTCGGGGTGACAAAGCAAAAACAAAAAGGTGATGGCTGGAAGGTTTTGAATGAATCTGAACCACTGGCATGGCTCTAGGCAACCCTCCAGAACACCGTTCTTCGCCTGCCAAGTTATTACAGAAGGGGAAAGAACGTATGCAAATCAGGCTTGGCCCCACCCCAAAAGGGGCAGTCCAGCCCAAACTGCTAGGCCACATCCCTTCTGCACGAGACCACAAGCATCCCCAAACATCTTTCGCCATTGTTGGGGCTCATCAGTGAGGAGTAGCTTGGGTCTCTAGGCCCAGTAGGCACGGGACCCACGTCTGGGCATACCCGTACCACTCGGGGTGACAAAGCAAAAACAAAGAGGTGATGGCAGGAAGGTTTAGAATGAATCTTAACCACTGGCATGGCTCTGGGCAACCCTCCAGACCGCCGTTCTTCGCCTGCCAAGCTATTACAGAAAGGGAAAGACCATATGCAAATCATGCTTGCCCCCACCCCAAAAGGGGCAGTCCAGCCCGAACTGCTAGGCCATATCCCTTCTGCACGAGCCACAAGTATCCCCAAACATGTTTCACCCTTGTTGGGGCTCATCAGTGAGGAGTAGCTTGGGTCTCTAGGCCCAGCAGGCACGGGACCCACGTTTGGGCATACCCGTCCCACTCGGGTGACAAAGCAAAAACAAAGAGGTGATGGCTGGAAGGTTTAGAATGAATCTCAACCTCTGGCATGGCTCTGGGCAACCCTCCAGACCACCGTTCTTCGCCTGCCAAGCTATTACAGAAGGGGAAATACCATATGCAAATCAGGCTTGGCCCCTACCCAAAAGGGGCAGTCCAGCCTGAACTGCTAGGCCACATCCCTTCTGCACGAGACCACAAGTATCCCCAAACATGTTTCGCCCTTGTTGGGGCTCATCAGTGAGGAGTAGCTTGGGTCTCTAGGCCCAGCAGGCACGAGACCCACGTCTGAGAATACCCGTCCCACTAGAGGTGACAAAGCAAAAACAGTATCTTGGGGCTCTAGGTCCAGCAGGCACGGGACCCATGTCTGGGCATAACCGTCCCACTCGGAGTGACATAGCAAAAACAAAGAGGTGATGGCTGGAAGGTTTAGAATGAATCTTAACCACTGGCATGGCTCTGGGCAACCCTCCAGACCACCGTACTTCGCCTGCCAAGCTATTACAGAAGGGAAAGACCATATGCAAATCAGGCTTGGCCCCACCCCAATAGGGGCAGTCCAGCCTGAACTGCTAGGCCACATCCCTTCTGCACGAGACCCCAAGCATCCCTAAACATCTTTCGCCACTGTTGGGGCTCATCAGTGAGGAGTAGCTTGGGTCTCTATGCCCAGCAGACACAGGACCCACGTCTGGGCATACCCGTCCCACTCGGGGTGACAAAGCAAAAACAAAGAGGTCATGGCTGGAAGGTTTAGAATGAATCTTCACCACTGGCATGGCTCTGGGCAACCCTCCAGACCACCGTTCTTCGCCTGCCAAGCTATTACAGAAGGGGCAAGACCATATGCAAATCAGGCTTAGCCCCACCCCAAAAGGGGCAGTCCAGCCTGAATTGCTAGGCCACATCCTTTCTGCACGAGACCTCAAGCATCCCCAAACATGTTTCGCCCTTGTTGGGACACATCAGTGAGGAGTAGCTTGGGTCTCTAGGCCCAGCAGGCACAGGACCCACTTCTGGGCATACCCGTCCAAATCAGGGTGACAAAGAAAAAACAATGAGGTGATGGCTGGAAGGTTTAGAATGAATCTTAACCACTGGCATGGCTCTGGGCAACCTTCCAGACCACTGTTCTTTGCCTGCCAGGTTATTACAGAAGGGGAAAGACCATATGCAAATCAGGCTTGGCCCCACCCCAAAAGCGGCAGTCCAGCCCGAACTGCTAGGCCACATCCCTTCTGCACGAGACCACAAGTATCTCCAAACATGTTTCGCCCTTGTTGGGGCTCATCAGTGAGGAGTAGCTTGGGTCTCTAGGCCCAGCAGGCTGGGCACCCACGTCTGAGCATACCCGTCCCACTAGGGGTGACAAAGCAAAAACAGTAGCTTGGGGCTCTAGGCCCAGCAGGCACAGGACCCACGTCTGGGCATACCCGTCCCACTCGGGGTGACAAAGCAAAAACAAAGAGGTGATGGCTGGAAGGTTTAGAATGAATCTTAACCATTGGCATGGCTCTGGGCAACCCTCCAGATCACCATTCTTCGCCTGCCAAGCTATTACAGAAAGGGAAAGACCATATGCAAATCAGGCTGGGCCCCACCCCAAAAGGGGCAATCCAGCCCGAACTGCTAGGCCACATCCCTTCTGCACGAGACCACAAGCATCCCCAAACATGTTTCACCCTTGTTAGGGCTCATCAGTGAGGAGTAGCTTGGGTCTCTAGCCCCAGCAGGCACAGGACCCACGTCTGGGCATACCCGTCCCACTCGGGGTGACAAAGCAAAAACAAAGAGGTGATGGCTGGAAGGTTTTGAATTAATCTTAACCACTGGCATTGCTCTGGTCAACCCTCCAGACCACCGTACTTCACCTGCCAAGCGATTACAGAAGAGGAAAGACCATATGCAAATCAGGGTTGGCTCCACCACAAAAGGGGCAGTCCAGCCAGAACTGCTAGGCCACATCCCTTCTGCACGAGACCACAAGCATCCCCAAACATCTTTCGCCATTGTTGGGGCTCATCAGTGAGGAGTAGCTTGGGTCTCTAGGCCCAGTACGCACGGGACCCACGTCTGGGCATACCCGTACCACTCGGGGTGACAAAGCAAAAACAAAGAGGTGATGGCTGGAAGGTTTAGAATGAATCTTAACCACTGGCATGGCTCTGGGCAACCCTTAAGACCACTGTTCTTCGCCTGCCAAGCTATTACAGAAGGGGGAAGACCATATGCAAATCAGGATTGGCCCCACCCCAAAAGGGGCAGACCAGCCTGAACTGCTAGGCCACATCCCTTCTGCACGAGACCACACGCATCCCCAAACATGTTTCGCCCTTGTTGGGATACATCAGTGAGGAGTAGCTTGGGTCTCTAGGCCCAGCAGGCACGAGACCCACGTCTGGGCATAAACGTCCCACTCGTGTGACAAAGCAAAAACAAAGAGGTGATGGCTGGAAGGTTTAGAATGAATCTTAACCACTGGCATGGCTCTGGGCAACCCTCTAAACCACCGTTCTTCGCCTGCCAAGCTATTACAGAAGGGGAAAGACAATATGCAAATCAGGCTTGGCCCCACCCCAAAAGGGGCAGTCCAGCCTGAACTGCTAGGCCACATCCCTTCTGCACGAGACCACAAGCATCCCCAAACATGTTTCGCCCTTGTTGGGGCTCATCAGTGAGGAGTAGCTTGGGTCTCTAGGTTCAGCAGGCACAGGACCCACGTCTGGGCATACCCGCCCCACTCGGGGTGACAAAGCAAAAACAAAGAGGTGATGGCTGGAAGGTTTTGAATGAATCTAAACCACTGGCATGGCTCTGGGCAACCCTCCAGAACACCGTTCTTCGCCTGCCAAGTTATTACAGATGGGGAAAGAACATATGCAAATCAGGCTTGGCCCCACCCCAAAAGGGGTAGTCCAGCCCAAACTGCTAGGCCACATCCCTTCTGCACGAGACCACAAGCATCCCCAAACATCTTTCGCCATTGTTGGGGGTCATCAGTGAGGAGTAGCTTGGGTCTCTAGGCCCAGTAGGCACGGGACCCACGTCTGGGCATACCCGTACCACTCGGGGTGACAAAGCAAAAACAAAGAGGTGATGGCTGGAAGGTTTAGAATGAATCTTAACCACTGGCATGGCTCTGGGCAACCCTTCAGACCGCTGTTCTTCGCCTGCCAAGCTATTACAGAAAGGGAAAGACCATATGCAAATCATGCTTGCCCCCACCCCAAAATGGGCAGTCCAGCCCGAACTGCTAGGCCATATCCCTTCTGCGCGAGCCACCAATATCCCCAAACATGTTTCACCCTTGTTGGGGCTCATCAGTGAGGAGTAGCTTGGGTCTCTAGGCCCAGCAGGCACGGGACCCACGTTTGGGCATACCCCTCCCACTCGGGGTGACAAAGCAAAAACAAAGAGGTGATGGCTGGAAGGTTTAGAATGAATCTTTACCACTGGCATGGCTCTGGGCAACCCTGAAGACCACGGTACTTCGCCTGCCAAGCTATTACAGAAGGGGAAAGACCATATGTAAATCAGGCTTGGCCCCACCCCAAAAGGGGCAGTCCAGCCTGAACTGCTAGGCCACATCCCTTCTGCACGAGACCCCAAGCATCCCCAAACATGTTTCGCCACTGTTGGGGCTCATCGGTGAGGAGTAGCTTGGGTCTCTATGCACAGCAGGCACAGGACCCACGTCTGGGCATACCCGTCCCACTCGGGGTGACAAAGCAAAAACAAAGAGGTGATGGCTGGAAGGTTTAGAATGAATCTTAACCACTGGCATGGCTCTGGGCAACCCTCCAAACCACTGTTCTTCGCCTGCCAAGCTATTACAGAAGGGGAAATACAATATGCAAATCAGGCTTGGCCCCACCCCAAAAGGGGCAGTCCAGCCTGAACTGCTATGCCACATCCCTTCTGCACGAGACCACAAGCATCCCCAAACATGTTTCGCCCTTGTTGGGGCTCATCAGTGAGGAGTAGCTTGGGTCTCTAGGCTCAGCAGGCACAGGACCCACGTCTGGGCATACCCGTCCCACTCGGGGTGACAAAGCAAAAACAAAGAGGTGATGGCTGGAAGGTTTTGAATGAATCAGAACCACTGGCATGGCTCTGGGCAACCCTCCAGAACACCGTTCTTCGCCTGCCAAGTTATTACAGAAGGGGAAAGAACGTATGCAAATCAGGCTTGGCCCCATCCCAAAAGGGGCAGTCCAGCCCAAACTGCTAGGCCACATCCCTTCTGCACAAGACCACAAGCATCCCCAAACATCTTTCGCCATTGTTGGGGCTCATCAGTGAGGAGTAGCTTGGGTCTCTAGGCCCAGTAGGCACGGGACCCACGTCTGGGCATACCCGTACCACTCGGGGTGGCAAAGCAAAAACAAAGAGGTGATGGCTGGAAGGTTTAGAATGAATCTTAACCACTGGCATGGCTCTGGGCAACCCTCCAGACCGCCGTTCTTCGCCTGCCAAGCTATTACAGAAAGGGAAAGACCATATGCAAATCATGCTTGCCCCCACCACAAAAGGGGCAGTCCAGCCCGAACTGCTAGGCCATATCCCTTCTGCATGAGACACAAGTATCCCCAAACATGTTTCACCCTTGTTGGGGCTCATCAGTGAGGGGTATCTTGGGTCTCTAGGCCCAGCAGGCACGGGACCCACGTTTGGGCATACCCGTCCCACTTGGGGTGACAAAGCAAAAACAAAGAGGTGATGGCTGGAAGGTTTAGAATGAATCTTAACCACTGGCATGGCTCTGGGCAACCCTCCAGACCACCGTTCTTCGCCTGCCAAGCTATTACAGAAGGGGAAATACCATATGCAAATCAGGCTTGGCCCCAACCCAAAAGGGGCAGTCCAGCCTGAACTGCTAGGCCACATCCCTTCTGCACGAGACCACAAGCACCCCCAAACATGTTTCGCCCTTGTTGGGACTCCTCAGTGGGGAGTAGTTTGTGTCTCTTGGCCTAGCAGGCACGGGACCCACGTCTGGGCATACCCCTCCCACTCGGGGTGACAAAGCAAAAACAAAGAGGTGATGGCTGGAAGGTTTAGAATGAATCTTTACCACTGGCATGGCTCTGGGCAACCCCCCAGACCACCGTTCTTCGCCTGCCAAGCTATTACAGAAGAGGAAAGACAATATGCAAATCAGGCTTGGCCCCACCCCAAAAGGTGCAGTCCAGCCTGCACTGCTAGGCCACATCCCTTCTGCACGAGACCACAAGCATCCCCAAACATGTTTCGCCCTTGTTGGGGCTCATCAGTGAGGAGTAGCTTGGGTCTCTATGCCCAGCAGGCACAGGACACACAACTGGGCATACCCGTCCCACTCGGGGTGACAAAGTAAAAACAAAGAGGTGATGGCTGGAAGGTTTAGAATGAATCTTAACCACTGGCATGGCTCTGGGCAACCCTCCAGACCACCGTTCTTCGCCTGCCAAGCTATTACAGAAGGGGAAAGACCATATGCAAATCAGGCTTGGCCCCACCCCAAAAGGGGCAGTCCAGCCTGAACTGCTAGGCCACATCCCTTCTGCACGAGACCCCAAGCATCCCCAAACATCTTTCTCCACTGTTGGGGCTCATCAGTGAGGAGTAGCTTGGGTCTTTATGCCCAGCAGGCACAGGACCCACGTATGGGCATACCCGTCCCACTCGGGGTGACAAAGCAAAAACAAAGAGGTGATGGCTGGAAGGTTTAGAATGAATCTTAACCACTGGCATGGCTCTGGGCAACCCTCCAGACCACTGTACTTTGCCTGCCAAGCTATTACAAAAGGGGAAAAACCATATGCAAATCAGGCTTGGCCCCACCCCAAAAGGGGAAGTCCAGCCTGAACTGCTAGGCCACATCCCTTATGCACGAGACCCCAAGCATCCCCAAACATCTTTCGCCACTGTTGGGGCTCATCAGTGAGGAGTAGCTTGGGCCTCTATGCCCAGCAGGCACAGGACCCACGTCTGGGCATACCCGTCCCAATCAGGGTGACAAAGCAAAAACAAAGAGGTGATGGCTGTAAGGTTTAGAATGAATCTTAACCAATGGCATGGCTCTGGGCAACCCTCCAGACCACAGTTCTTCGCCTGCCAAGCTATTACCGAAGGGGCAAGACCATATGCAAATCAGGCTTGGCCCCACCCCAAAAGGGGCAGTCCAGCCTGAACTGCTAGGCCACATCCCTTCTGCACGAGACCACACGCATCCCCAAACATGTTTCGCCCTTGTTGGGGCTCATCAGTGAGGAGTAGCTTGGGTCTCTAGGCCCAGCAGGCACGGGACCCACGTCTGGGAATACCCGTCCCACTAGGGGTGACAAAGCAAAAACAGTATCTTGGGGCTCTAGGTCCAGCAGGCACGGGACCCATGTCTGGGCATACCCGTCCCACTCGGGGTGACATAGCAAAAACAAAGAGGTGATGGCTGGAAGGTTTAGAATGAATCTTAACCACTGACATGGCTCTGGGCAACCCTCCAGACCGCCGTTCTTCGCCTGCAAAGCTATTACAGAAGGGGAAAGACCATATGCAAATCAGGCTGGGCCCCACCCCAAAAGGGGCAGTCCAGCCCGAACTGCTAGGCAACATCCCTTCTGCACGAGACCACAAGCATCCCCAAACATGTTTCGCCCTTGTTGGGACACATCAGTGAGGAGTAGCTTGGGTCTCTATGCCCAGCAGGCACAGGACCGACATCTGGGCATACCCGTCCCACTCGGGGTGAGAAAGCAAAAACAAAGAGGTGATGGCTGGAAGGTTTAGAATGAATCTTAACCACTGGCATGGCTCTGGGCAACCCTCCAGACCACCGTTCTTCGTCTGCCAAGCTATTACAGTAGGGGAAAGACCATATGCAAATCAGGCTTGGTCCCCACCCCAAAAGGGGCAGTCCAGCTCGAGCTGCTAGGCCACATCCCTTCTGCACGAAACCACAAGCATCCCCAAACATGTTTCGCCCTTGTTGGGGCTCATCAGTGAGGAGTAGCATGGGTCTCTAGGCCCAGCAGGCACGGTACCCACGTCTGAGCATACCCGTCCCACTAGGGGTGACAAAGCAAAAACAGTAGCTTGGGGCTTTAGGCCCAGAAGGCACAGGACCCACGTCTGGGCATACCCGTCCCACTCGGGGTGACAAAGCAAAAACAAAGAGGTGATGGCTGGAAGGTTTAGAATGAATCTTTACCACTGGCATGGCTCTGGGCAACCCTCCAGATCGCCATTCTTCGCCTGCCAAGCTATTACAGAAAGGGAAAGACCATATGCAAATCAGGCTGGGCCCCACCCCAAAAGGGGCAGTCCAGCCCGAACTGCTAGGCTACATCCCTTCTGCACGAGACCACAAGCATCCCCAAACATGTTTCACCCTTGTTAGGGCTCATCAGTGAGGAGTAGCTTGGGTCTCTAGGCCCAGCAGGCACGGGACCCACTTCTGGGCATACCCGTACCACTCGGGGTGACAAAGCGAAAACAAAGAGGTGATGGCTGGAAGGTTTTGAATTAATATTAACCACTGGCATTGCTCTGGTCAACCCTCCAGACCACCGTACTTCAACTGCCAAGCTATTACAGAAGAGGAAAGACCATATGCAAATCAGGCTTGGCTCCACCCCAAAAGGGGCAGTCCAGCCTGAACTGCTAGGCCACATCCCTTCTGCACGAGACCACAAGCATCCCCAAACATGTTTCGCCCTTGTTGGTGCTCATCAGTGAGGAGTAGCTTGGATCTCTAAGCAAAGCAGGCACGGGACCCACGTCTGGGCATACCCGTCCCACTCGGGGTGACAAATCAAAAACAAAGAGGTGATGGCTGGAAGGTTTAGAATGAATCTTAACCACTGGCATGGCTCTGGGCAACCCTCTAAAGCACCGTTCTTCGCCTGCCAAGCTATTACAGAAGAGGAAAGACAATATGCAAATCAGGCTTGGCCCCACCCCAAAAGGGGCAGTCCATCCCGAACTGCTAGGCCACATCCCTTCTGCATGAGACCACAAGCATCCCCAAACATGTTTCACCCTTGTTAGGGCTCATCAGTGAGGAGTAGCTTGGGTCTCTAGGCCCAGCAGGCACGGGACCCACTTCTGGGCATACCCGTACCACTCGGGGTGATAAAGCAAAAACAAAGAGGTGATGGCTGGAAGGTTTTGAATTAATCTTAACCACTGGCATTGCTCTGGTCAACCCTCCAGACCACCGTACTTCACCTGCCAAGCTATTACAGAAGAGGAAAGACCATATGCAAATCAGGCTTGGCTCCACCCCAAAAGGGGCAGTCCAGCCCGAACTGCTAAGCCACATCCCTTCTGCACGAGACCACAAGCATCCCCAAACATGTTTCGCCCTTGTTGGGGCTCATCAGTGAGGAGAAGCTTGGATCTCTAAGCCCAGCAGGCACGGGGCCCACGTCTGGGCATACCCGTACCACTAGGGGTGACAAAGCAAAAACAAAGAGGTGATGGCTGGAAGGTTTAGAATGAATCTTAACCACTGGCATGGCTCTGGGCAACCCTCCAGACCGCCGTTCTTCGCCTGCCAAGCTATTACAGAAAGGGAAAGACCATATGCAAATCATGCTTGCCCCCACCCCAAAAGGGGCAGTCCAGCCCGAACTGCTAGGCCTTATCCCTTCTGCACGAGCCACAAGTATCCCCAAACATCTTTCGCCCTTGTTGGGGCTCATCAGTGAGGAGTAGCTTGGGTCTCTAGGCCCAGCAGGCACGGGACTCACATCTGCGCATCCCCATCCCACTCACGGTGACAAAGAAAAAACAAAGAGGTGATGGCTGGAAGGTTTAGAATGAATCATAACCACAGGCATGGCTCTGGGCAACCCTCCAGACCACCGTTCTTCGCCTGCCAAGCTATTACAGAAGGGGAAAGACCATATGCAAATCAGGCTTGGACCCACTCCAAAAGGGGCAGTCCAGCCCGAACTGCTAGGCCACATCCCTTCTGCATGAGACCACAAACATCCCCAAACATGGTTCGCCCTTGTTGGGGCTCATCAGTGAGGAGTAGGTTGGATCTTTAGGCCCAGCAGGCACGGGACCCACATCTGGGCATACCCGTCCCACTAGGGGGGACAAAGCAAAAACAGTAGCTTGGGGCTCTAGGCCCAGCAGGTACGGGACCCATGTCTGGGCATACCCGTCCCACTCGGGGTGAAAAATCAAAAACAAGGAGGTGATGGCTGGAAGGTTTAGAATGAATCTTAACCACTGGCATGGCTCTGGGCAACCCTCCGGACCGCCGTTCGTCGCCTGTCAAGCTATTACAGAAAGAGAAAGACCATATGCAAATCAGACTTGGCCGCACCCCAAAAGGGGCAGTCCAGCCTGAACTGGTAGGCCACATCCCTGCTGCACGAGACCACAAGCACCCCCAAACATGTTTCGCCCTTGTTGGGACACATCAGTGAGGAGTAGCTTGGGTCTCTAGGCTCAGCAGGCACGGGACCCACGTCTGCGTATCCCCGTCCCACTCGGGGTGACAAAGAGAAAACAAAGAGGTGATGGCTGGAAGGTTTAGAATGAATCATAACCACAGGCATGGCTCTGGGCAACCCTCCAGACCACCGTTCTTCGCCTGCCAAGCTATTACAGAAATGGAAAGACCATATGCAAATCAGGCTTGGCCCCACCCCAAAAGGGCCAGTCCAGCCCGAACTGCTAGGCCACATCCCTTCTTCACGAGACCACAAGCATCCCCAAACATGTTTCACCCTTGTTGGCGCTCATCAGTGAGGAGTAGCTTGGGTCTCTAAGCCCCGCAGGCACGGGACCCACGTCTGGGCATACCCGTCCCACTAGGGGTGACAAAGCAAAAACAGTAGCTTGGGGCTCTAGGCCCAGCAGGTAGGGGACCCATGTCTGGGCATACCCGTCCCACTCGGGGTGACAAAGCAAAAACAAAGAGGTGATGGCTGGAAGGTTTAGAATGAATCTTAACTATTGGCATGGATCTGAGCAACCCTCCAGACCGCCGTTCTTCGCCTGCCAAGCTATTACAGAAGGGGAAAGACCATATGCAAATCAGACTTGGCCTGATCCCAAAAGGGGCAGTCCAGCCCGAACTGCTAGGCCACATCCCTTCTGCACAAGACCACAAGCATCTCCAAACATGTTTCGCCTTGTTGGGGCTCATCAGTGAGGAGTAGCTTGGGTCTCTAGGCCCAGCAGGCACGGGACCCACGTCTGGGCATACCCGTCCAACTCGGGGTGACAAAGAAAAAACAATGAGGTGATGGCTGGAAGGTTTAGAATGAATCTTAACCACTGGCATGGCTCTGGGCAACCCTCCAGACCACTGTTCTTCGCCTGCCAGGCTATTACAGAAGGGGAAAGACCATATGCAAATCAGGCTTGGCCCCACCCCAAAAGGGGCAGTCCAGCCCGAATTGTTAGGCCACATCCCTTCTGCACAAGACCAGAAGCATCCCCAAACATGTTTCGCCCTTGTTGGGGCTCATCATTGAGGAGTAGATTGGGTCTCTAGGCCCAGCAGGCACGGGACCCACGTCTGGGCATACCCGTCCCACTAGGGGTCACAAAGCAAAAACAGTAGCTTGGGGCTCTAGGCCCAGCAGGTACGGGACCCATGTCTGGGCATACCCGTCCCACTCGGGGTGAAAAATCAAAAACAAAGAGGTGATGGCTGGAAGGTTTAGAATCAATCTTAACCACTGGCATGGCTCTGGGCAACCCTCCAGACCGCCGTTCGTCGCCTGCCAAGCTATTACAGAAAGAGAAAGACCATATGCAAATCAGACTTGGCCGCACCCCAAAAGGGGCAGTCCAGCCTGAACTGGTAGGCCACATACCTTCTGCACGAGACCACAAGCACCCCCAAACATGTTTCGCCCTTGTTGGGACACATCAGTGAGGAGTAGCTTGGGTCTCTAGGCCCAGCAGGCACGGGACCCACATCTGCGCATCCCCGTCCCACTCGGGGTGACAAAGAGAAAACAAAGAGGTGATGGCTGGAAGGTTTAGAATTAATCTTAACCACTGGCATGGCTCTGGGCAACCCTCCAGACTACTGTTCTTCGCCTGCCAAGCTATTACAGAAGGGGACAGACCATATGCAAATCAGGCTTGGCCCCACCGCAAAAGGGGCAGTCCAGCCTGAACTGCTAGGCCACATCCCTTCTGCACGAGACCTCAAGCATCCCCAAACATGTTTCGCCCTTGTTGGGACACATCAGTGAGGAGTAGCTTGGGTCTCTAGGCCGAGCAGGCACAGGACCCACGTCTGGGCATACCCGTTCAATTCTGGGTGACAAAGCAAAAACAAAGAGGTGATGGCTGGAAGGTTTAGAATGAATCTTAACCACTGGCATGGCTCTGGTCAACCCTCCAGACTACCGTTCTTCGCCTGCCAAGCTATTACAGAAGGGGACAGACCATATGCAAATCAGGCTTGGCCCCACCGCAAAAGAGGCAGTCCAGCCTGAACTGCTAGGGCACATCCCTTCTGCACGAGACCTCAAGCATCCCCAAACATGTTTCGCCCTTGTTGGGACACATCAGTGAGGAGTAGCTTGGGTCTCTAGGCCCAGCAGGCACAGGACCCACGTCTGGGCATACCCGTCCAACTCGGGGTGACAAAGAAAAAACAATGAGGTGATGGCTGGAAGGTTTAGAATGAATCTTAACCACTGGCATGGCTCTAGGCAACCCTCCAGACCACTGTTCTTCGCCTGCCAGGCTATTACAGAAGTGGAAAGACCATATGCAAATCAGGCTTGGCCCCACCCCAAAAGCGGCAGTCCAGCCCGAACTGCTAGGCCACATCCCTTCTGCACGAGACCACAAGCATCTCCAAACATGTTTCGCACTTGTTGGGGCTCATCAGTGAGGAGTAGCTTGGGTCGCTAGGCCCAGCAGGCAGGGCACCCACGTCTGAGCATACCCGTCCCACTAGGGGTGACAAAGCAAAAACAGTAGCTTGGGGCTCTAAGCCCAGCAGGCACAGGACCCACGTCTGGGCATACCCGTCCCACTCGGGGTGACAAAGCAAAAACAAAGAGGTGATGGCTGGAAGGTTTAGAATGAATCTTAACCACTGGCATGGCTCTGGGCAACCCACCAGATCGCCATTCTTCGCCTGCCAAGCTATTACATAAAGGGAAAGACCATATGCAAATCAGGCTGGGCCCCACCCCAAAAGGGGCAGTCCAGCCCGAACTGCTAGGCCACATCCCTTCTGCACGAGACCACAAGCATCCCCAAACATGTTTCACCCTTGTTAGGGCTCATCAGTGAGGAGTAGCTTGGGTCTCTAAGCCCAGCAGGCACGGGACCCACGTCTGGGCATACCCGTCCCACTTGGGGTGACAAATCAAAAACAAAGAGGTGATGGCTGGAAGGTTTTGAATTAATCTTAACCACTGGCATTGCTCTGGTCAACCCTCCAGACCACTGTACTTCACCTGCCAAGCTATCACAGAAGAGGAAAGACCATATGCAAATCAGGCTTGGCTCCACCACAAAAGGGGCAGTCCAGCCGGAACTGCTAGGCCACATCCCTTCTGCACGAGACCACAAGCATCCCCAAACATGTTTCGCCCTTGTTGGGGCTCATCAGTGAGGAGTAGCTTGGATCTCTAAGCCCAGCAGGCACGGGACCCACGTCTGGGCATGCCCGTCCCACTAGGGGTGACAAAGCAAAAACAAAGAGGTGATGGCTGGAAGGTTTAGAATGAATCTTAACCACTGGCATGGCTCTGGGCAACCCTCTAAACCACCGTTCTTCGCCTGCCAAGCTATTACAGAAGGGGAAAGACAATATGCAAATCAGGCTTGGCCCCACCCCAAAAGGGGCAGTCCAGCCTGAACTGCTAGGCCACATCCCTTCTGCACGAGACAACAAGCATCCCCAAACATGTTTCGCCCTTGTTGGGGCTCATCAGTGAGGAGTAGCTTGGGTCTCTAGGCTCAGCAGGCACAGGACCCACGTCTGGGCATACCCGTCCCACTCGGGGTGACAAAGCAAAAACAAAAAGGTGATGGCTGGAAGGTTTTGAATGAATCTGAACCACTGGCATGGCTCTAGGCAACCCTCCAGAACACCGTTCTTCGCCTGCCAAGTTATTACAGAAGGGGAAAGAACGTATGCAAATCAGGCTTGGCCCCACCCCAAAAGGGGCAGTCCAGCCCAAACTGCTAGGCCACATGCCTTCTGCACGAGACCACAAGAATCCCCAAACATCTTTCGCCATTGTTGGGGCTCATCAGTGAGGAGTAGCTTGGGTCTCTAGGCCCAGTAGGCACGGGACCCACGTCTGGGCATACCCGTACCACTCGGGGTGACAAAGCAAAAACAAAGAGGTGATGGCTGGAAGGTTTAGAATGAATCTTAACCACTGGCATGGCTCTGTGCAACCCTCCAGACCACCGTTCTTTGCCTGCCAAGCTATTACAGAAACGGAAGGACCATATGCAAATCATGCTTGCCCCTTACCCCAAAAGGGGCAGTCCAGCCTGAACTGCTAGGCCATACCTCTTCTGCACGAGCCACAAGTATCCCCAAACATGTTTCACCCTTGTTGGGGCTCATCAGTGAGGAGTAGCTTGGGTCTCTAGGCCCAGCAGGCACGGGACCCACGTTTGGGCATACCCGTCCCACTCGGGTGACAAAGCAAAAACAATGAGGTGATGGCTGGAAGGTTTAGAATGAATCTTAACCTCTGGCATGGCCCTGGGCAACCCTCCAGACCACCGTTCTTCGCCTGCCAAGCTATTACAGAAGGGGAAATACCATATGCAAATCAGGCTTGGCCCCACCCCAAAAGGGGCAGTCCAGCCTGAACTGCTAGGCCACATCCCTTCTGCACGAGACCACAAGCATCCCCAAACATGTTTCGCCCTTGTTGGGACTCATCAGTGGGGAGTAGCTTGTGTCTCTAGGCCTAGCAGGCACGGGACCCACGTCTGGGCACACCCCTCCCACTCGGGGTGACAAAGCAAAAACAAAGAGGTGATGGCTGGAAGGTTATGAATGAATCTTTACCACTGGCATGGCTCTGGGCAACCCTCCAGACCACCGTTCTTCGCCTGCCAAGCTATTACAGAAGGGGAAAGACAATATGCAAATCAGGCTTGGCCCCACCCCAAAAGGGGCAGTCCAGCCTGCACTGCTATGCCACATCCCTTCTGCACAAGACCACAAGCATCCCCAAACATGTTTCGCCCTTGTTGGGGCTCATCAGTGAGGAGTAGCTTGGGTCTCTATGCCCAGCAGGCACAGGACACACATCTGGGCATACCCGTCCCACTCGGGGTGACAAAGCAAAAACAAAGAGGTGATGGCTGGAAGGTTTAGAATGAATCTTAACCACTGGCATGGCTCTGGGCAACCCTCCAGACCACCGTTCTTCGCCTGCCAAGCTATTACAGAAGGGGAAAGACCATATGCAAATCAGGATTGGCCCCACCCCAAAAGGGGCAGTCCAGCCTGAACTGCTAGGCCACATCCCTTCTGCACGAGACCCCAAGCATCCCCAAACATCTTTTGCCACTGTTGGGGCTCATCAGTGAGGAGTAGCTTGGGTCTCTATGCCCAGCAGGCACAGGACCCACGTCTGGGCATACCCGTCCCACTCGGGGTGACAAAGCAAAAACAAAGAGGTGATGGCTGGAAGATTTAGAATGAATCTTAACCACTGGCATGGCTCTGGGCAACCCTCCAGACCACCGTACTTCGCCTGCCAAGCTATTACAGAAGGGAAAGACCATATGCAAATCAGTATTGGCCCCACCCCAATAGGGGCAGTCCAGCCTGAACTGCTAGGCCACATCCCTTCTGCACGAGACCCCAAGCATCCCTAAACATCTTTCGCCACTGTTGGGGCTCATCAGTGAGGAGTAGCTTGGGTCTCTATGCCCAGCAGGCACAGGACCCACGTCTGGGCATACCCGTCCCACTCGGGGTGACAAAGCAAAAACAAAGAGGTCATGGCTGGAAGGTTTAGAATGAATCTTCACCACTGGCATGGCTCTGGGCAACCCTCCAGACCACCGTTCTTCGCCTGCCAAGCTATTACAGAAGGGGCAAGACCATATGCAAATCAGGCTTAGCCCCACCCCAAAAGGGGCAGTCCAGCCTGAACTGCTAGGCCACATCCCTTCTGCACGAGACCACAAGCATCCCCAAACATGTTTCGCCCTTGTTGGGGCTCATCAGTGAGGAGTAGCTTGGGTCTCTAGGCCCAGCAGGCACGAGACCCACGTCTGGGAATACCCGTCCCACTAGAGGTGACAAAGCAAAAACAGTATCTTGGGGCTCTAGGTCCAGCAGGCACGGGACCCATGTCTGGGCATACCCGTCCCACTCGGGGTGACATAGCAAAAACAAAGAGGTGATGGCTGGAAGGTTTAGAATGAATCTTAACCACTGACATGGCTCTGGGCAACCCTCCAGACCGCCGTTCTTCGCCTGCCAAGCTATTACAGAAGGGGAAAGACCATATGCAAATCAGACTTGGCCCCACCCCAAAAGGGGCAGTCCAGCCCAAACTGCTAGGCAACATCCCTTCTGCACGAGACCACAAGCATCCCCAAACATGTTTCGCCCTTGTTGGGACACATCAGTGAGGAGTAGCTTGGGTCTCTAGGCCCAGCAGGCACGGGACCCACGTTTGGGCATACCCGTCCCACTCGGGTGACAAAGCAAAAACAATGAGGTGATGGCTGGAAGGTTTAGAATGAATCTTAACCTCTGGCATGGCCCTGGGCAACCCTCCAGACCACCGTTCTTCGCCTGCCAAGCTATTACAGAAGGGGAAATACCATATGCAAATCAGGCTTGGCCCCACCCCAAAAGGGGCAGTCCAGCCTGAACTGCTAGGCCACATCCCTTCTGCACGAGACCACAAGCATCCCCAAACATGTTTCGCCCTTGTTGGGACTCATCAGTGGGGAGTAGCTTGTGTCTCTAGGCCTAGCAGGCACGGGACCCACGTCTGGGCACACCCCTCCCACTCGGGGTGACAAAGCAAAAACAAAGAGGTGATGGCTGGAAGGTTATGAATGAATCTTTACCACTGGCATGGCTCTGGGCAACCCTCCAAACCACCGTTCTTCGCCTGCCAAGCTATTACAGAAGGGGAAAGACAATATGCAAATCAGGCTTGGCCCCACCCCAAAAGGGGCAGTCCAGCCTGCACTGCTATGCCACATCCCTTCTGCACAAGACCACAAGCATCCCCAAACATGTTTCGCCCTTGTTGGGGCTCATCAGTGAGGAGTAGCTTGGGTCTCTATGCCCAGCAGGCACAGGACACACATCTGGGCATACCCGTCCCACTCGGGGTGACAAAGCAAAAACAAAGAGGTGATGGCTGGAAGGTTTAGAATGAATCTTAACCACTGGCATGGCTCTGGGCAACCCTCCAGACCACCGTTCTTCGCCTGCCAAGCTATTACAGAAGGGGAAAGACCATATGCAAATCAGGATTGGCCCCACCCCAAAAGGGGCAGTCCAGCCTGAACTGCTAGGCCACATCCCTTCTGCACGAGACCCCAAGCATCCCCAAACATCTTTTGCCACTGTTGGGGCTCATCAGTGAGGAGTAGCTTGGGTCTCTATGCCCAGCAGGCACAGGACCCACGTCTGGGCATACCCGTCCCACTCGGGGTGACAAAGCAAAAACAAAGAGGTGATGGCTGGAAGATTTAGAATGAATCTTAACCACTGGCATGGCTCTGGGCAACCCTCCAGACCACCGTACTTCGCCTGCCAAGCTATTACAGAAGGGAAAGACCATATGCAAATCAGGCTTGGCCCCACCCCAATAGGGGCAGTCCAGCCTGAACTGCTAGGCCACATCCCTTCTGCACGAGACCCCAAGCATCCCCAAACATCTTTCTCCACTGTTGGGGCTCATCAGTGAGGAGTAGCTTGGGTCTTTATGCCCAGCAGGCACAGGACCCACGTATGGGCATACCCGTCCCAATCAGGGTGACAAAGCAAAAACAAAGAGGTGATGGCTGTAAGGTTTAGAATGAATCTTAACCAATGGCATGGCTCTGGGCAACCCTCCAGACCACAGTTCTTCGCCTGCCAAGCTATTACCGAAGGGGCAAGACCATATGCAAATCAGGCTTGGCCCCACCCCAAAAGGGGCAGTCCAGCCTGAACTGCTAGGCCACATCCCTTCTGCACGAGACCACACGCATCCCCAAACATGTTTCGCCCTTGTTGGGGCTCATCAGTGAGGAGTAGCTTGGGTCTCTAGGCCCAGCAGGCACGGGACCCACGTCTGGGAATACCCGTCCCACTAGGGGTGACAAAGCAAAAACAGTATCTTGGGGCTCTAGGTCCAGCAGGCACGGGACCCATGTCTGGGCATACCCGTCCCACTCGGGGTGACATAGCAAAAACAAAGAGGTGATGGCTGGAAGGTTTAGAATGAATCTTAACCACTGACATGGCTCTGGGCAACCCTCCAGACCGCCGTTCTTCGCCTGCAAAGCTATTACAGAAGGGGAAAGACCATATGCAAATCAGGCTGGGCCCCACCCCAAAAGGGGCAGTCCAGCCCGAACTGCTAGGCAACATCCCTTCTGCACGAGACCACAAGCATCCCCAAACATGTTTCGCCCTTGTTGGGACACATCAGTGAGGAGTAGCTTGGGTCTCTATGCCCAGCAGGCACAGGACCGACATCTGGGCATACCCGTCCCACTCGGGGTGAGAAAGCAAAAACAAAGAGGTGATGGCTGGAAGGTTTAGAATGAATCTTAACCACTGGCATGGCTCTGGGCAACCCTCCAGACCACCGTTCTTCGTCTGCCAAGTTATTACAGTAGGGGAAAGACCATATGCAAATCAGGCTTGGCCCCCACCCCAAAAGGGGCAGTCCAGCTCGAGCTGCTAGGCCACATCCCTTCTGCACGAAACCACAAGCATCCCCAAACATGTTTCGCCCTTGTTGGGGCTCATCAGTGAGGAGTAGCATGGGTCTCTAGGCCCAGCAGGCACGGTACCCACGTCTGAGCATACCCGTCCCACTAGGGGTGACAAAGCAAAAACAGTAGCTTGGGGCTTTAGGCCCAGAAGGCACAGGACCCACGTCTGGGCATACCCGTCCCACTCGGGGTGACAAAGCAAAAACAAAGAGGTGATGGCTGGAAGGTTTAGAATGAATCTTTACCACTGGCATGGCTCTGGGCAACCCTCCAGATCGCCATTCTTCGCCTGCCAAGCTATTACAGAAAGGGAAAGACCATATGCAAATCAGGCTGGGCCCCACCCCAAAAGGGGCAGTCCAGCCCGAACTGCTAGGCTACATCCCTTCTGCACGAGACCACAAGCATCCCCAAACATGTTTCACCCTTGTTAGGGCTCATCAGTGAGGAGTAGCTTGGGTCTCTAGGCCCAGCAGGCACGGGACCCACTTCTGGGCATACCCGTACCACTCGGGGTGACAAAGCGAAAACAAAGAGGTGATGGCTGGAAGGTTTTGAATTAATATTAACCACTGGCATTGCTCTGGTCAACCCTCCAGACCACCGTACTTCAACTGCCAAGCTATTACAGAAGAGGAAAGACCATATGCAAATCAGGCTTGGCTCCACCCCAAAAGGGGCAGTCCAGCCTGAACTGCTAGGCCACATCCCTTCTGCACGAGACCACAAGCATCCCCAAACATGTTTCGCCCTTGTTGGTGCTCATCAGTGAGGAGTAGCTTGGATCTCTAAGCAAAGCAGGCACGGGACCCACGTCTGGGCATACCCGTCCCACTCGGGGTGACAAATCAAAAACAAAGAGGTGATGGCTGGAAGGTTTAGAATGAATCTTAACCACTGGCATGGCTCTGGGCAACCCTCTAAAGCACCGTTCTTCGCCTGCCAAGCTATTACAGAAGAGGAAAGACAATATGCAAATCAGGCTTGGCCCCATCCCAAAAGGGGCAGTCCATCCCGAACTGCTAGGCCACATCCCTTCTGCATGAGACCACAAGCATCCCCAAACATGTTTCACCCTTGTTAGGGCTCATCAGTGAGGAGTAGCTTGGGTCTCTAGGCCCAGCAGGCACGGGACCCACTTCTGGGCATACCCGTACCACTCGGGGTGATAAAGCAAAAACAAAGAGGTGATGGCTGGAAGGTTTTGAATTAATCTTAACCACTGGCATTGCTCTGGTCAACCCTCCAGACCACCGTACTTCACCTGCCAAGCTATTACAGAAGAGGAAAGACCATATGCAAATCAGGCTTGGCTCCACCCCAAAAGGGGCAGTCCAGCCCGAACTGCTAGGCCACATCCCTTCTGCACGAGACCACAAGCATCCCCAAACATGTTTCGCCCTTGTTGGGGCTCATCAGTGAGGAGAAGCTTGGATCTCTAAGCCCAGCAGGCACGGGGCCCACGTCTGGGCATACCCGTACCACTCGGGGTGACAAAGCAAAAACAAAGAGGTGATGGCTGGAAGGTTTAGAATGAATCTTAACCACTGGCATGGCTCTGGGCAACCCTCCAGACCGCCGTTCTTCGCCTGCCAAGCTATTACAGAAAGGGAAAGACCATATGCAAATCATGCTTGCCCCCACCCCAAAAGGGGCAGTCCAGCCCGAACTGCTAGGCCTTATCCCTTCTGCACGAGCCACAAGTATCCCCAAACATCTTTCGCCCTTGTTGGGGCTCATCAGTGAGGAGTAGCTTGGGTCTCTAGGCCCAGCAGGCACGGGACTCACATCTGCGCATCCCCATCCCACTCGCGGTGACAAAGAAAAAACAAAGAGGTGATGGCTGGAAGGTTTAGAATGAATCATAACCACAGGCATGGCTCTGGGCAACCCTCCAGACCACCGTTCTTCGCCTGCCAAGCTATTACAGAAGGGGAAAGACCATATGCAAATCAGGCTTGGACCCACTCCAAAAGGGGCAGTCCAGCCCGAACTGCTAGGCCACATCCCTTCTGCATGAGACCACAAACATCCCCAAACATGGTTCGCCCTTGTTGGGGCTCATCAGTGAGGAGTAGGTTGGATCTTTAGGCCCAGCAGGCACGGGACCCACATCTGGGCATACCCGTCCCACTAGGGGGGACAAAGCAAAAACAGTAGCTTGGGGCTCTAGGCCCAGCAGGTACGGGACCCATGTCTGGGCATACCCGTCCCACTCGGGGTGAAAAATCAAAAACAAGGAGGTGATGGCTGGAAGGTTTAGAATGAATCTTAACCACTGGCATGGCTCTGGGCAACCCTCCAGACCGCCGTTCGTCGCCTGTCAAGCTATTACAGAAAGAGAAAGACCGTATGCAAATCAGACTTGGCCGCACCCCAAAAGGGGCAGTCCAGCCTGAACTGGTAGGCCACATCCCTGCTGCACGAGACCACAAGCACCCCCAAACATGTTTCGCCCTTGTTGGGACACATCAGTGAGGAGTAGCTTGGGTCTCTAGGCTCAGCAGGCACGGGACCCACGTCTGCGTATCCCCGTCCCACTCGGGGTGACAAAGAGAAAACAAAGAGGTGATGGCTGGAAGGTTTAGAATGAATCATAACCACAGGCATGGCTCTGGGCAACCCTCCAGACCACCGTTCTTCGCCTGCCAAGCTATTACAGAAATGGAAAGACCATATGCAAATCAGGCTTGGCCCCACCCCAAAAGGGCCAGTCCAGCCCGAACTGCTAGGCCACATCCCTTCTTCACGAGACCACAAGCATCCCCAAACATGTTTCACCCTTGTTGGCGCTCATCAGTGAGGAGTAGCTTGGGTCTCTAAGCCCCGCAGGCACGGGACCCACGTCTGGGCATACCCGTCCCACTAGGGGTGACAAAGCAAAAACAGTAGCTTGGGGCTCTAGGCCCAGCAGGTAGGGGACCCATGTCTGGGCATACCCGTCCCACTCGGGGTGACAAAGCAAAAACAAAGAGGTGATGGCTGGAAGGTTTAGAATGAATCTTAACTATTGGCATGGATCTGAGCAACCCTCCAGACCGCCGTTCTTCGCCTGCCAAGCTATTACAGAAGGGGAAAGACCATATGCAAATCAGACTTGGCCTGATCCCAAAAGGGGCAGTCCAGCCCGAACTGCTAGGCCACATCCCTTCTGCACAAGACCACAAGCATCTCCAAACATGTTTCGCCTTGTTGGGGCTCATCAGTGAGGAGTAGCTTGGGTCTCTAGGCCCAGCAGGCACGGGACCCACGTCTGGGCATACCCGTCCAACTCGGGGTGACAAAGAAAAAACAATGAGGTGATGGCTGGAAGGTTTAGAATGAATCTTAACCACTGGCATGGCTCTGGGCAACCCTCCAGACCACTGTTCTTCGCCTGCCAGGCTATTACAGAAGGGGAAAGACCATATGCAAATCAGGCTTGGCCCCACCCCAAAAGGGGCAGTCCAGCCCGAATTGTTAGGCCACATCCCTTCTGCACAAGACCAGAAGCATCCCCAAACATGTTTCGCCCTTGTTGGGGCTCATCATTGAGGAGTAGATTGGGTCTCTAGGCCCAGCAGGCACGGGACCCACGTCTGGGCATACCCGTCCCACTAGGGGTCACAAAGCAAAAACAGTAGCTTGGGGCTCTAGGCCCAGCAGGTACGGGACCCATGTCTGGGCATACCCGTCCCACTCGGGGTGAAAAATCAAAAACAAAGAGGTGATGGCTGGAAGGTTTAGAATCAATCTTAACCACTGGCATGGCTCTGGGCAACCCTCCAGACCGCCGTTCGTCGCCTGCCAAGCTATTACAGAAAGAGAAAGACCATATGCAAATCAGACTTGGCCGCACCCCAAAAGGGGCAGTCCAGCCTGAACTGGTAGGCCACATACCTTCTGCACGAGACCACAAGCACCCCCAAACATGTTTCGCCCTTGTTGGGACACATCAGTGAGGAGTAGCTTGGGTCTCTAGGCCCAGCAGGCACGGGACCCACATCTGCGCATCCCCGTCCCACTCGGGGTGACAAAGAGAAAACAAAGAGGTGATGGCTGGAAGGTTTAGAATTAATCTTAACCACTGGCATGGCTCTGGGCAACCCTCCAGACTACCGTTCTTCGCCTGCCAAGCTATTACAGAAGGGGACAGACCATATGCAAATCAGGCTTGGCCCCACCGCAAAAGGGGCAGTCCAGCCTGAACTGCTAGGCCACATCCCTTCTGCACGAGACCTCAAGCATCCCCAAACATGTTTCGCCCTTGTTGGGACACATCAGTGAGGAGTAGCTTGGGTCTCTAGGCCGAGCAGGCACAGGACCCACGTCTGGGCATACCCGTTCAATTCGGGGTGACAAAGCAAAAACAAAGAGGTGATGGCTGGAAGGTTTAGAATGAATCTTAACCACTGGCATGGCTCTGGTCAACCCTCCAGACTACCGTTCTTCGCCTGCCAAGCTATTACAGAAGGGGACAGACCATATGCAAATCAGGCTTGGCCCCACCGCAAAAGAGGCAGTCCAGCCTGAACTGCTAGGGCACATCCCTTCTGCACGAGACCTCAAGCATCCCCAAACATGTTTCGCCCTTGTTGGGACACATCAGTGAGGAGTAGCTTGGGTCTCTAGGCCCAGCAGGCACAGGACCCACGTCTGGGCATACCCGTCCAACTCGGGGTGACAAAGAAAAAACAATGAGGTGATGGCTGGAAGGTTTAGAATGAATCTTAACCACTGGCATGGCTCTAGGCAACCCTCCAGACCACTGTTCTTCGCCTGCCAGGCTATTACAGAAGTGGAAAGACCATATGCAAATCAGGCTTGGCCCCACCCCAAAAGCGGCAGTCCAGCCCGAACTGCTAGGCCACATCCCTTCTGCACGAGACCACAAGCATCTCCAAACATGTTTCGCACTTGTTGGGGCTCATCAGTGAGGAGTAGCTTGGGTCGCTAGGCCCAGCAGGCAGGGCACCCACGTCTGAGCATACCCGTCCCACTAGGGGTGACAAAGCAAAAACAGTAGCTTGGGGCTCTAAGCCCAGCAGGCACAGGACCCACGTCTGGGCATACCCGTCCCACTCGGGGTGACAAAGCAAAAACAAAGAGGTGATGGCTGGAAGGTTTAGAATGAATCTTAACCACTGGCATGGCTCTGGGCAACCCACCAGATCGCCATTCTTCGCCTGCCAAGCTATTACATAAAGGGAAAGACCATATGCAAATCAGGCTGGGCCCCACCCCAAAAGGGGCAGTCCAGCCCGAACTGCTAGGCCACATCCCTTCTGCACGAGACCACAAGCATCCCCAAACATGTTTCACCCTTGTTAGGGCTCATCAGTGAGGAGTAGCTTGGGTCTCTAAGCCCAGCAGGCACGGGACCCACGTCTGGGCATACCCGTCCCACTTGGGGTGACAAATCAAAAACAAAGAGGTGATGGCTGGAAGGTTTTGAATTAATCTTAACCACTGGCATTGCTCTGGTCAACCCTCCAGACCACTGTACTTCACCTGCCAAGCTATCACAGAAGAGGAAAGACCATATGCAAATCAGGCTTGGCTCCACCACAAAAGGGGCAGTCCAGCCGGAACTGCTAGGCCACATCCCTTCTGCACGAGACCACAAGCATCCCCAAACATGTTTCGCCCTTGTTGGGGCTCATCAGTGAGGAGTAGCTTGGATCTCTAAGCCCAGCAGGCACGGGACCCACGTCTGGGCATGCCCGTCCCACTAGGGGTGACAAAGCAAAAACAAAGAGGTGATGGCTGGAAGGTTTAGAATGAATCTTAACCACTGGCATGGCTCTGGGCAACCCTCTAAACCACCGTTCTTCGCCTGCCAAGCTATTACAGAAGGGGAAAGACAATATGCAAATCAGGCTTGGCCCCACCCCAAAAGGGGCAGTCCAGCCTGAACTGCTAGGCCACATCCCTTCTGCACGAGACAACAAGCATCCCCAAACATGTTTCGCCCTTGTTGGGGCTCATCAGTGAGGAGTAGCTTGGGTCTCTAGGCTCAGCAGGCACAGGACCCACGTCTGGGCATACCCGTCCCACTCGGGGTGACAAAGCAAAAACAAAAAGGTGATGGCTGGAAGGTTTTGAATGAATCTGAACCACTGGCATGGCTCTAGGCAACCCTCCAGAACACCGTTCTTCGCCTGCCAAGTTATTACAGAAGGGGAAAGAACGTATGCAAATCAGGCTTGGCCCCACCCCAAAAGGGGCAGTCCAGCCCAAACTGCTAGGCCACATGCCTTCTGCACGAGACCACAAGAATCCCCAAACATCTTTCGCCATTGTTGGGGCTCATCAGTGAGGAGTAGCTTGGGTCTCTAGGCCCAGTAGGCACGGGACCCACGTCTGGGCATACCCGTACCACTCGGGGTGACAAAGCAAAAACAAAGAGGTGATGGCTGGAAGGTTTAGAATGAATCTTAACCACTGGCATGGCTCTGTGCAACCCTCCAGACCACCGTTCTTTGCCTGCCAAGCTATTACAGAAACGGAAGGACCATATGCAAATCATGCTTGCCCCTTACCCCAAAAGGGGCAGTCCAGCCTGAACTGCTAGGCCATACCTCTTCTGCACGAGCCACAAGTATCCCCAAACATGTTTCACCCTTGTTGGGGCTCATCAGTGAGGAGTAGCTTGGGTCTCTAGGCCCAGCAGGCACGGGACCCACGTTTGGGCATACCCGTCCCACTCGGGTGACAAAGCAAAAACAATGAGGTGATGGCTGGAAGGTTTAGAATGAATCTTAACCTCTGGCATGGCCCTGGGCAACCCTCCAGACCACCGTTCTTCGCCTGCCAAGCTATTACAGAAGGGGAAATACCATATGCAAATCAGGCTTGGCCCCACCCCAAAAGGGGCAGTCCAGCCTGAACTGCTAGGCCACATCCCTTCTGCACGAGACCACAAGCATCCCCAAACATGTTTCGCCCTTGTTGGGACTCATCAGTGGGGAGTAGCTTGTGTCTCTAGGCCTAGCAGGCACGGGACCCACGTCTGGGCACACCCCTCCCACTCGGGGTGACAAAGCAAAAACAAAGAGGTGATGGCTGGAAGGTTATGAATGAATCTTTACCACTGGCATGGCTCTGGGCAACCCTCCAGACCACCGTTCTTCGCCTGCCAAGCTATTACAGAAGGGGAAAGACAATATGCAAATCAGGCTTGGCCCCACCCCAAAAGGGGCAGTCCAGCCTGCACTGCTATGCCACATCCCTTCTGCACAAGACCACAAGCATCCCCAAACATGTTTCGCCCTTGTTGGGGCTCATCAGTGAGGAGTAGCTTGGGTCTCTATGCCCAGCAGGCACAGGACACACATCTGGGCATACCCGTCCCACTCGGGGTGACAAAGCAAAAACAAAGAGGTGATGGCTGGAAGGTTTAGAATGAATCTTAACCACTGGCATGGCTCTGGGCAACCCTCCAGACCACCGTTCTTCGCCTGCCAAGCTATTACAGAAGGGGAAAGACCATATGCAAATCAGGATTGGCCCCACCCCAAAAGGGGCAGTCCAGCCTGAACTGCTAGGCCACATCCCTTCTGCACGAGACCCCAAGCATCCCCAAACATCTTTTGCCACTGTTGGGGCTCATCAGTGAGGAGTAGCTTGGGTCTCTATGCCCAGCAGGCACAGGACCCACGTCTGGGCATACCCGTCCCACTCGGGGTGACAAAGCAAAAACAAAGAGGTGATGGCTGGAAGATTTAGAATGAATCTTAACCACTGGCATGGCTCTGGGCAACCCTCCAGACCACCGTACTTCGCCTGCCAAGCTATTACAGAAGGGAAAGACCATATGCAAATCAGGCTTGGCCCCACCCCAATAGGGGCAGTCCAGCCTGAACTGCTAGGCCACATCCCTTCTGCACGAGACCCCAAGCATCCCTAAACATCTTTCGCCACTGTTGGGGCTCATCAGTGAGGAGTAGCTTGGGTCTCTATGCCCAGCAGGCACAGGACCCACGTCTGGGCATACCCGTCCCACTCGGGGTGACAAAGCAAAAACAAAGAGGTCATGGCTGGAAGGTTTAGAATGAATCTTCACCACTGGCATGGCTCTGGGCAACCCTCCAGACCACCGTTCTTCGCCTGCCAAGCTATTACAGAAGGGGCAAGACCATATGCAAATCAGGCTTAGCCCCACCCCAAAAGGGGCAGTCCAGCCTGAACTGCTAGGCCACATCCCTTCTGCACGAGACCACAAGCATCCCCAAACATGTTTCGCCCTTGTTGGGGCTCATCAGTGAGGAGTAGCTTGGGTCTCTAGGCCCAGCAGGCACGAGACCCACGTCTGGGAATACCCGTCCCACTAGAGGTGACAAAGCAAAAACAGTATCTTGGGGCTCTAGGTCCAGCAGGCACGGGACCCATGTCTGGGCATACCCGTCCCACTCGGGGTGACATAGCAAAAACAAAGAGGTGATGGCTGGAAGGTTTAGAATGAATCTTAACCACTGACATGGCTCTGGGCAACCCTCCAGACCGCCGTTCTTCGCCTGCCAAGCTATTACAGAAGGGGAAAGACCATATGCAAATCAGACTTGGCCCCACCCCAAAAGGGGCAGTCCAGCCCAAACTGCTAGGCAACATCCCTTCTGCACGAGACCACAAGCATCCCCAAACATGTTTCGCCCTTGTTGGGACACATCAGTGAGGAGTAGCTTGGGTCTCTAGGCCCAGCAGGCACGGGACCCACGTTTGGGCATACCCGTCCCACTCGGGTGACAAAGCAAAAACAATGAGGTGATGGCTGGAAGGTTTAGAATGAATCTTAACCTCTGGCATGGCCCTGGGCAACCCTCCAGACCACCGTTCTTCGCCTGCCAAGCTATTACAGAAGGGGAAATACCATATGCAAATCAGGCTTGGCCCCACCCCAAAAGGGGCAGTCCAGCCTGAACTGCTAGGCCACATCCCTTCTGCACGAGACCACAAGCATCCCCAAACATGTTTCGCCCTTGTTGGGACTCATCAGTGGGGAGTAGCTTGTGTCTCTAGGCCTAGCAGGCACGGGACCCACGTCTGGGCACACCCCTCCCACTCGGGGTGACAAAGCAAAAACAAAGAGGTGATGGCTGGAAGGTTATGAATGAATCTTTACCACTGGCATGGCTCTGGGCAACCCTCCAAACCACCGTTCTTCGCCTGCCAAGCTATTACAGAAGGGGAAAGACAATATGCAAATCAGGCTTGGCCCCACCCCAAAAGGGGCAGTCCAGCCTGCACTGCTATGCCACATCCCTTCTGCACAAGACCACAAGCATCCCCAAACATGTTTCGCCCTTGTTGGGGCTCATCAGTGAGGAGTAGCTTGGGTCTCTATGCCCAGCAGGCACAGGACACACATCTGGGCATACCCGTCCCACTCGGGGTGACAAAGCAAAAACAAAGAGGTGATGGCTGGAAGGTTTAGAATGAATCTTAACCACTGGCATGGCTCTGGGCAACCCTCCAGACCACCGTTCTTCGCCTGCCAAGCTATTACAGAAGGGGAAAGACCATATGCAAATCAGGATTGGCCCCACCCCAAAAGGGGCAGTCCAGCCTGAACTGCTAGGCCACATCCCTTCTGCACGAGACCCCAAGCATCCCCAAACATCTTTTGCCACTGTTGGGGCTCATCAGTGAGGAGTAGCTTGGGTCTCTATGCCCAGCAGGCACAGGACCCACGTCTGGGCATACCCGTCCCACTCGGGGTGACAAAGCAAAAACAAAGAGGTGATGGCTGGAAGATTTAGAATGAATCTTAACCACTGGCATGGCTCTGGGCAACCCTCCAGACCACCGTACTTCGCCTGCCAAGCTATTACAGAAGGGAAAGACCATATGCAAATCAGGCTTGGCCCCACCCCAATAGGGGCAGTCCAGCCTGAACTGCTAGGCCACATCCCTTCTGCACGAGACCCCAAGCATCCCTAAACATCTTTCGCCACTGTTGGGGCTCATCAGTGAGGAGTAGCTTGGGTCTCTATGCCCAGCAGGCACAGGACCCACGTCTGGTCATACCCGTCCCACTCGGGGTGACAAAGCAAAAACAAAGAGGTCATGGCTGGAAGGTTTAGAATGAATCTTCACCACTGGCATGGCTCTGGGCAACCCTCCAGACCACCGTTCTTCGCCTGCCAAGCTATTACAGAAGGGGCAAGACCATATGCAAATCAGGCTTAGCCCCACCCCAAAAGGGGCAGTCCAGCCTGAACTGCTAGGCCACATCCCTTCTGCACGAGACCACAAGCATCCCCAAACATGTTTCGCCCTTGTTGGGGCTCATCAGTGAGGAGTAGCTTGGGTCTCTAGGCCCAGCAGGCACGAGACCCACGTCTGGGAATACCCGTCCCACTAGAGGTGACAAAGCAAAAACAGTATCTTGGGGCTCTAGGTCCAGCAGGCACGGGACCCATGTCTGGGCATACCCGTCCCACTCGGGGTGACATAGCAAAAACAAAGAGGTGATGGCTGGAAGGTTTAGAATGAATCTTAACCACTGACATGGCTCTGGGCAACCCTCCAGACCGCCGTTCTTCGCCTGCCAAGCTATTACAGAAGGGGAAAGACCATATGCAAATCAGACTTGGCCCCACCCCAAAAGGGGCAGTCCAGCCCAAACTGCTAGGCAACATCCCTTCTGCACGAGACCACAAGCATCCCCAAACATGTTTCGCCCTTGTTGGGACACATCAGTGAGGAGTAGCTTGGGGCTCTATGCCCAGCAGGCACAGGACCCACGTCTGGGCATACCCGTCCCACTCGGGTGACAAAGCAAAAACAAAGAGGTGATGGCTGGAAGGTTTAGAATGAATCTTAACCACTGGCATGGCTCTGGGCAACCCTCCAGACCACCTTTCGTCGCCTGCCAAGCTAATACAGTAGGGGAAAGACCATATGCAAATCAGGCTTGGCCCCCACCCCAAAAGGGGCAGTCCAGTTCGAACTGCTAGGCCACATCCCTTCTGCACGAGACAAACAAGCATCCCCAAACATGTTTCGCCCTTGTTGGGGCTCATCAGTGAGGAGTAGCATGGGTCTCTAGGCCCAGCAGGCACGGGAGCCACGTCTGGGCATTCCCGTCCCACTAAGGGTGAAAAAGCAAAAACAGTAGCTTGGGGCTCTAGGCCCAGCAGGCACGGGACCCACGTCTGTACATACCTGTCACACTCGGGGTGACAAAGAAAAAACAAAGCGGTGATGGCTGGAAGGTTTAGAATGAATCTTAACCACTGGCATTGCTCTGGTCAACCCTCCAGACCACCGTACTTCACCTGCCAAGCTATCACAGAAGAGGAAAGACCATATGCAAATCAGGCTTGGCTCCACCACAAAAGGGGCAGTCCAGCCGGAACTGCTAGGCCACATCCCTTCTGCACGAGACCACAAGCATCCCCAAACATGTTTCGCCCTTGTTGGGGCTCATCAGTGAGGAGTAGCTTGGATCTCTAAGCCCAGCAGGCACGGGACCCACGTCTGGGCATACCCGTCCCACTCGGGGTGACAAAGCAAAAACAAAAAGGTGATGGCTGGAAGGTTTTGAATGAATCTGAACCACTGGCATGGCTCTAGGCAACCCTCCAGAACACCGTTCTTCGCCTGCCAAGTTATTACAGAAGGGGAAAGAACGTATACAAATCAGGCTTGGCCCCACCCCAAAAGGGGCAGTCCAGCCCAAACTGCTAGGCCACATCCCTTCTGCACGAGACCACAAGCATCCCCAAACATCTTTCGCCATTGTTGGGGCTCATCAGTGAGGAGTAGCTTGGGTCTCTAGGCCCAGTAGGCACGGGACCCACGTCTGGGCATACCCGTACCACTCGGGGTGACAAAGCAAAAACAAAGAGGTGATGGCAGGAAGGTTTAGAATGAATCTTAACCACTGGCATGGCTCTGGGCAACCCTCCAGACCGCCGTTCTTCGCCTGCCAAGCTATTACAGAAAGGGAAAGACCATATGCAAATCATGCTTGCCCCCACCCCAAAAGGGGCAGTCCAGCCCGAACTGCTAGGCCATATCCCTTCTGCACGAGCCACAAGTATCCCCAAACATGTTTCACCCTTGTTGCGGCTCATCAGTGAGGAGTAGCTTGGGTCTCTAGGCCCAGCAGGCACGGGACCCACGTTTGGGCATACCCGTCCCACTCGGGTGAAAAAGCAAAAACAAAGAGGTGATGGCTGGAAGGTTTAGAATGAATCTCAACCTCTGGCATGGCTCTGGGCAACCCTCCAGACCACCGTTCTTCGCCTGCCAAGCTATTACAGAAGGGGAAATACCATATGCAAATCAGGCTTGGCCCCTACCCAAAAGGGGCAGTCCAGCCTGAACTGCTAGGCCACATCCCTTCTGCACGAGACCACAAGCATCCCCAAACATGTTTCGCCCTTGTTGGGGCTCATCAGTGAGGAGTAGCTTGGGTCTCTAGGCCCAGCAGGCACGAGACCCACGTCTGAGAATACCCGTCCCACTAGAGGTGACAAAGCAAAAACAGTATCTTGGGGCTCTAGGTCCAGCAGGCACGGGACCCATGTCTGGGCATAACCGTCCCACTCGGAGTGACATAGCAAAAACAAAGAGGTGATGGCTGGAAGGTTTAGAATGAATCTTAACCACTGGCATGGCTCTGGGCAACCCTCCAGACCACCGTACTTCGCCTGCCAAGCTATCACAGAAGAGGAAAGACCATATGCAAATCAGGCTTGGCTCCACCACAAAAGGGGCAGTCCAGCCGGAACTGCTAGGCCACATCCCTTCTGCACGAGACCACAAGCATCCCCAAACATGTTTCGCCCTTGTTGGGGCTCATCAGTGAGGAGTAGCTTGGATCTCTAAGCCCAGCAGGCACGGGACCCACGTCTGGGCATACCCGTCCCACTCGGGGTGACAAAGCAAAAACAAAAAGGTGATGGCTGGAAGGTTTTGAATGAATCTGAACCACTGGCATGGCTCTAGGCAACCCTCCAGAACACCGTTCTTCGCCTGCCAAGTTATTACAGAAGGGGAAAGAACGTATGCAAATCAGGCTTGGCCCCACCCCAAAAGGGGCAGTCCAGCCCAAACTGCTAGGCCACATCCCTTCTGCACGAGACCACAAGCATCCCCAAACATCTTTCGCCATTGTTGGGGCTCATCAGTGAGGAGTAGCTTGGGTCTCTAGGCCCAGTAGGCACGGGACCCACGTCTGGGCATACCCGTACCACTCGGGGTGACAAAGCAAAAACAAAGAGGTGATGGCAGGAAGGTTTAGAATGAATCTTAACCACTGGCATGGCTCTGGGCAACCCTCCAGACCGCCGTTCTTCGCCTGCCAAGCTATTACAGAAAGGGAAAGACCATATGCAAATCATGCTTGCCCCCACCCCAAAAGGGGCAGTCCAGCCCGAACTGCTAGGCCATATCCCTTCTGCACGAGCCACAAGTATCCCCAAACATGTTTCACCCTTGTTGGGGCTCATCAGTGAGGAGTAGCTTGGGTCTCTAGGCCCAGCAGGCACGGGACCCACGTTTGGGCATACCCGTCCCACTCGGGTGACAAAGCAAAAACAAAGAGGTGATGGCTGGAAGGTTTAGAATGAATCTCAACCTCTGGCATGGCTCTGGGCAACCCTCCAGACCACCGTTCTTCGCCTGCTAAGCTATTACAGAAGGGGAAATACCATATGCAAATCAGGCTTGGCCCCTACCCAAAAGGGGCAGTCCAGCCTGAACTGCTAGGCCACATCCCTTCTGCACGAGACCACAAGTATCCCCAAACATGTTTCGCCCTTGTTGGGGCTCATCAGTGAGGAGTAGCTTGGGTCTCTAGGCCCAGCAGGCACGAGACCCACGTCTGAGAATACCCGTCCCACTAGAGGTGACAAAGCAAAAACAGTATCTTGGGGCTCTAGGTCCAGCAGGCACGGGACCCATGTCTGGGCATAACCGTCCCACTCGGAGTGACATAGCAAAAACAAAGAGGTGATGGCTGGAAGGTTTAGAATGAATCTTAACCACTGGCATGGCTCTGGGCAACCCTCCAGACCACCGTACTTCGCCTGCCAAGCTATTACAGAAGGGAAAGACCATATGCAAATCAGGCTTGGCCCCACCCCAATAGGGGCAGTCCAGCCTGAACTGCTAGGCCACATCCCTTCTGCACGAGACCCCAAGCATCCCTAAACATCTTTCGCCACTGTTGGGGCTCATCAGTGAGGAGTAGCTTGGGTCTCTATGCCCAGCAGACACAGGACCCACGTCTGGGCATACCCGTCCCACTCGGGGTGACAAAGCAAAAACAAAGAGGTCATGGCTGGAAGGTTTAGAATGAATCTTCACCACTGGCATGGCTCTGGGCAACCCTCCAGACCACCGTTCTTCGCCTGCCAAGCTATTACAGAAGGGGCAAGACCATATGCAAATCAGGCTTAGCCCCACCCCAAAAGGGGCAGTCCAGCCTGAACTGCTAGGCCACATCCCTTCTGCACGAGACCACAAGCATCCCCAAACATGTTTCGCCCTTGTTGGGGCTCATCAGTGAGGAGTAGCTTGGGTCTCTAGGCCCAGCAGGCACGAGACCCACGTCTGGGAATACCCGTCCCACTAGAGGTGACAAAGCAAAAACAGTATCTTGGGGCTCTAGGTCCAGCAGGCACGGGACCCATGTCTGGGCATACCCGTCCCCACTCGGG
Organism: Ambystoma mexicanum; assembly: GCF_040938575.1. Lineage (NCBI taxonomy): Eukaryota > Metazoa > Chordata > Amphibia > Caudata > Ambystomatidae > Ambystoma > Ambystoma mexicanum. The sequence goes on from NC_090941.1 coordinate 921,999,042, forward strand.
GTGACATAGCAAAAACAAAGAGGTGATGGCTGGAAGGTTTAGAATGAATCTTAACCACTGACATGGCTCTGGGCAACCCTCCAGACCGCCGTTCTTCGCCTGCCAAGCTATTACAGAAGGGGAAAGACCATATGCAAATCAGACTTGGCCCCACCCCAAAAGGGGCAGTCCAGCCCAAACTGCTAGGCAACATCCCTTCTGCACGAGACCACAAGCATCCCCAAACATGTTTCGCCCTTGTTGGGACACATCAGTGAGGAGTAGCTTGGGTCTCTATGCCCAGCAGGCACAGGACCCACGTCTGGGCATACCCGTCCCACTCGGGGTGACAAAGCAAAAACAAAGAGGTGATGGCTGGAAGGTTTAGAATTAATCTTAACCACTGGCATGGCTCTGGGCAACCCTCCAGACCACCTTTCGTCGCTTGCCAAGCTATTACAGTAGGGGAAAGACCATATGCAAATCAGGCTTGGCCCCCACCCCAAAAGGGGCAGTCCAGTTCGAACTGCTAGGCCACATCCCTTCTGCACGAGACCACAAGCATCCCCAAACATGTTTCGCCCTTGTTGGGGCTCATCAGTGAGGAGTAGCATGGGTCTCTAGGCCCAGCAGGCACGGGAGCCACGTCTGGGCATTCCCGTCCCACTAAGGGTGACAAAGCAAAAACAGTAGCTTGGGGCTCTAGGCCCAGCAGGCACGGGACCCACGTCTGTACATACCTGTCACACTCGGGGTGACAAAGAAAAAACAAAGCGGTGATGGCTGGAAGGTTTAGAATGAATCTTAACCACTGGCATTGCTCTGGTCAACCCTCCAGACCACCGTACTTCACCTGCCAAGCTATCACAGAAGAGGAAAGACCATATGCAAATCAGGCTTGGCTCCACCACAAAAGGGGCAGTCCAGCCGGAACTGCTAGGCCACATCCCTTCTGCACGAGACCACAAGCATCCCCAAACATGTTTCGCCCTTGTTGGGGCTCATCAGTGAGGAGTAGCTTGGATCTCTAAGCCCAGCAGGCACGGGACCCACGTCTGGGCATACCCGTCCCACTCGGGGTGACAAAGCAAAAACAAAAAGGTGATGGCTGGAAGGTTTTGAATGAATCTGAACCACTGGCATGGCTCTAGGCAACCCTCCAGAACACCGTTCTTCGCCTGCCAAGTTATTACAGAAGGGGAAAGAACGTATGCAAATCAGGCTTGGCCCCACCCCAAAAGGGGCAGTCCAGCCCAAACTGCTAGGCCACATCCCTTCTGCACGAGACCACAAGCATCCCCAAACATCTTTCGCCATTGTTGGGGCTCATCAGTGAGGAGTAGCTTGGGTCTCTAGGCCCAGTAGGCACGGGACCCACGTCTGGGCATACCCGTACCACTCGGGGTGACAAAGCAAAAACAAAGAGGTGATGGCAGGAAGGTTTAGAATGAATCTTAACCACTGGCATGGCTCTGGGCAACCCTCCAGACCGCCGTTCTTCGCCTGCCAAGCTATTACAGAAAGGGAAAGACCATATGCAAATCATGCTTGCCCCCACCCCAAAAGGGGCAGTCCAGCCCGAACTGCTAGGCCATATCCCTTCTGCATGAGCCACAAGTATCCCCAAACATGTTTCACCCTTGTTGGGGCTCATCAGTGAGGAGTAGCTTGGGTCTCTAGGCCCAGCAGGCACGGGACCCACGTTTGGGCATACCCGTCCCACTCGGGTGACAAAGCAAAAACAAAGAGGTGATGGCTGGAAGGTTTAGAATGAATCTCAACCTCTGGCATGGCTCTGGGCAACCCTCCAGACCACCGTTCTTCGCCTGCCAAGCTATTACAGAAGGGGAAATACCATATGCAAATCAGGCTTGGCCCCTACCCAAAAGGGGCAGTCCAGCCTGAACTGCTAGGCCACATCCCTTCTGCACGAGACCACAAGCATCCCCAAACATGTTTCGCCCTTGTTGGGACTCATCAGTGGGGAGTAGCTTGTGTCTCTAGGCCTAGCAGGCACGGGACCCACGTCTGGGCATACCCCTCCCACTCGGGGTGACAAAGCAAAAACAAAGAGGTGATGGCTGGAAGGTTTAGAGTGAATCTTTACCACTGGCATGGCTCTGGGCAACCCTCCAGACCACCGTTCTTCGCCTGCCAAGCTATTACAGAAGGGGAAAGACAATATGCAAATCAGGCTTGGCCCCACCCCAAAAGGGGCAGTCCAGCCTGCACTGCTAGGCCACATCCCTTCTGCACAAGACCACAAGCATCCCCAAACATGTTTCGCCCTTGTTGGGGCTCATCAGTGAGGAGTAGCTTGGGTCTCTATGCCCAGCAGGCACAGGACACACATCTGGGCATACCCGTCCCACTCGGGGTGACAAAGCAAAAACAAAGAGATGATGGCTGGAAGGTTTAGAATGAATCTAAACCACTGGCATGGCTCTGGGCAACCCTCCAGACCACCGTTCTTCGCCTGCCAAGCTATTACAGAAGGGGAAAGACCATATGCAAATCAGGAATGCCCCACCCCAAAAGGGGCAGTCCAGCCTGAACTGCTAGGCCACATCCCTTCTGCACGAGACCCCAAGCATCCCCAAACATCTTTCGCCACTGTTGGGGCTCATCAGTGAGGAGTAGCTTGGGTCTCTATGCCCAGCAGGCACAGGACCCACGTCTGGGCATACCCGTCCCACTCGGGGTGACAAAGCAAAAACAAAGAGGTGATGGCTGGAAGATTTAGAATGAATCTTAACCACTGGCATGGCTCTGGGCAACCCTCCAGACCACCGTACTTCGCCTGCCAAGCTATTACAGAAGGGGAAAGACCATATGCAAATCAGGCTTGGCCCCACCCCAATAGGGGCAGTCCAGCCTGAACTGCTAGGCCACATCCCTTCTGCACGAGACCCCAAGCATCCCTAAACATCTTTCGCCACTGTTGGGGCTCATCAGTGAGGAGTAGCTTGGGTCTCTATGCCCAGCAGGCACGAGACCCACGTCTGGGAATACCCGTCCCACTAGAGGTGACAAAGCAAAAACAGTATCTTGGGGCTCTAGGTCCAGCAGGCACGGGACCCATGTCTGGGCATACCCGTCCCACTCGGGGTGACATAGCAAAAACAAAGAGGTGATGGCTGGAAGGTTTAGAATGAATCTTAACCACTGACATGGCTCTGGGCAACCCTCCAGACTGCCGTTCTTCGCCTGCCAAGCTATTACAGAAGGGGAAAGACCATATGCAAATCAGACTTGGCCCCACCCCAAAAGGGGCAGTCCAGCCCAAACTGCTAGGCAACATCCCTTCTGCACGAGACCACAAGCATCCCCAAACATGTTTCGCCCTTGTTGGGACACATCAGTGAGGAGTAGCTTGGGTCTCTATGCCCAGGAGGCACAGGACCCACGTCTGGGCATACCCGTCCCACTCGGGGTGACAAAGCAAAAACAAAGAGATGATGGCTGCAAGGTTTAGAATGAATCTTAACCACTGGCATGGCTCTGGGCAACCCTCCAGACCACCTTTCGTCGCCTGCCAAGCTATTACAGTAGGGGAAAGACCATATGCAAATCAGGCTTGGCCCCCACCCCAAAATGGGCAGTCCAGCTCGAACTGCTAGGCCACATCCCTTCTGCACGAGACCACAAGCATCCCCAAACATGTTTCGCCCTTGTTCGGGCTCATCAGTGAGGAGTAGCATGGGTCTCTAGGCCCAGCAGGCACGGGAGCCACGTCTGGGCATTCCCGTCCCACTAAGGGTGCCAAAGCAAAAACAGTAGCTTGGGGCTCTAGGCCCAGCAGGCACGGGACCCACGTCTGTACATACCTGTCACACTCGGGGTGACAAAGAAAAAACAAAGCGGTGATGGCTGGAAGGTTTAGAATGAATCTTAACCACTGGCATGGTTCTGGGAAACCCTCCAGACCACCGTTCCTCGCCTGCCAAGCTATTACAGAAGGGGGAAGACCATATGCAAATCAGGCTTGGCCCCACCCCAAAAGGGCCAGTCCAGCCTGAACTGCTAGGCCACATCCCTTCTGCACGAGACCACAAGCATCCCCAAACATGTTTCGCCCTTGTTCGGGCTCATCAGTGAGGAGTAGCATGGGTCTCTAGGCCCAGCAAGCACGGGACCCACGTCTGAGCATACCCGTCCCACTAGGGGTGACAAAGCAAAAACAGTAGCTTGGGTCTCTAGGCCCAGCAGGCACGAGACCCACGTCTGGGCACTCGGGGTGCCAAAGCAAAAACAAAGAGGTGATGTCTGGAAGGTTTAGAATGAATCTTAACCACTGGCATGGCCCTGGGCAACCCTCCAGACCACCGTTCTTTGCCTGCCAAGCTATTACAGAAGAAAGACCATATGCAAATCAGGCTTGGCCCCACCCCAAAAGGGGCAGACCAGCCTGAACTGCTAGGCCACATCCCTTCTGCACGAGACCACAAGCATCCCCAAACATGTTTCGCCCTTGTTGGGACACATCAGTGAGGAGTAGCTTGGGTCTCTAGGCCCAGCAGGCACGAGACCCACGTCTGGGCATACCCGTACCACTCGGGGTGACAAAGCAAAACAATGAGGTGATGGCTGGAAGGTTTAGAATGAATCTTAACCACTGGCATTGCTCTGGTCAACCCTCCAGACCACCGTACTTCACCTGCCAAGCTATTACAGAAGAGGAAAGACCATATGCAAATCAGGCTGGGCCCAACCCCAAAAGGGGCAGTCCAGCCCGAACTGCTAGGCCACATCCCTTCTGCACGAGACCACAAGCATCCCCAAACATGTTTTGCCCTTGTTGGGGCTCATCAGTGAGGAGTAGGTTGGATCTTTAGGCCCAGCAGGCACAGGGCCCACGTCTGGGCATACCCGTCCCACTAGGGGTGACAAAGCAAAAACAGTAGCTTGGGACTCTAGGCCCAGCAGGTATGGGACCCATGTCTGGGCATACCCGTCCCACTCGGGGTGAACAATCAAAAACAAAGAGGTGATGGCTGGAAGGTTTAGAATGAATCTTAACCACTGGCATGGCTCTGGGCAACCCTCCAGACCGCCGTTCGTCGCCTGCCAAGCTATTACAGAAAGAGAAAGACCATATGCAAATCAGACTTGGCCGCACCCCAAAAGGGGCAGTCCAGCCTGAACTGGTAGGCCACATACCTTCTGCACGAGTCCACAAGCACCCCCAAACATGTTTCGCCCTTGTTGGGACACATCAGTGAGGAGTAGCTTGGGTCTCTAGGCCCAGCAGGCACGAGACCCCTGTCTGGGCATACCCGTACCACTCGGGGTGACAAAGCAAAAACAATGAGGTGATGGCTGGAAGGTTTAGAATGAATCTTAACCACTGGCATGACTCTGGGCAACCCTCCAGACCACCGTTCTTCGCCTGCCAAGCTATTACAGAAAGGGAAATACCATATGCAAATCAGGCTGGGCCCCACCCCAAAAGGGGCAGTCCAGCCCGAACTGCTAGGCCACATCCCTTCTGCACGAGACCACAAGCATCCCCAAACATGTTTCACCCTTGTTAAGGCTCATCAGTGAAGAGTAGCTTGGGTCTCTATGCCCAGCAGGCACAGGACCCACGTCTGGGCATACCCGTCCCACTCGGGGTGAAAAATCAAAAACAAAGAGGTGATGGCTGGAAGGTTTAGAATGAATCTTAACCACTGGCATGGCTCTGGGCAACCCTCCAGACCGCCGTTCGTCGCCTGCCAAGCTATTACAGAAAGAGAAAGACCATATGCAAATCAGACTTGGCCGCACCCCAAAAGGGGCAGTCCAGCCTGAACTGGTAGGCCACATACCTTCTGCACGAGTCCACAAGCACCCCCAAACATGTTTCGCCCTTGTTGGGACACATCAGTGAGGAGTAGCTTGGGTCTCTAGGCCCACCAGGCACGAGACCCCTGTCTGGGCATACCCGTACCACTCGGGGTGACAAAGCAAAAACAATGAGGTGATGGCTGGAAGGTTTAGAATGAATCTTAACCACTGGCATGACTCTGGGCAACCCTCCAGACCACCGTTCTTCGCCTGCCAAGCTATTACAGAAAGGGAAAGACCATATGCAAATCAGGCTGGGCCCCACCCCAAAAGGGGCAGTCCAGCCTGAACTGCTAGGCCACATCCCTTCTGCACGAGACCCCAAGCATCCCCAAACATCTTTCGCCACTGTTGGGGCTCATCAGTGAGGAGTAGCTTGGGTCTCTATGCCCAGCAGGCACAGGACCCACGTCTGGGCATACCCGTCCCACTCGGGGTGACAAAGCAAAAACAAAGAGGTGATGGCTGGAAGATTTAGAATGAATCTTAACCACTGGCATGGCTCTGGGCAACCCTCCAGACCACCGTACTTCGCCTGCCAAGCTATTACAGAAGGGGAAAGACCATATGCAAATCAGGCTTGGCCCCACCCCAATAGGGGCAGTCCAGCCTGAACTGCTAGGCCACATCCCTTCTGCACGAGACCCCAAGCATCCCTAAACATCTTTCGCCACTGTTGGGGCTCATCAGTGAGGAGTAGCTTGGGTCTCTATGCCCAGCAGGCACAGGACCCACGTCTGGGCATACCCGTCCCACTCAGGTGATGGCTGGAAGATTTAGAATGAATCTTAACCACTGGCATGGCTCTGGGCAACCCTCCAGACCACCTTTCGTCGCCTGCCAAGCTATTACAGTAGGGGAAAGACCATATGCAAATCAGGCTTGGCCCCCACCCCAAAATGGGCAGTCCAGCTCGAACTGCTAGGCCACATCCCTTCTGCACGAGACCACAAGCATCCCCAAACATGTTTCGCCCTTGTTGGGGCTCATCAGTGAGGAGTAGCATGGGTCTCTAGGCCCAGCAGGCACGGGAGCCACGTCTGGGCATTCCCGTCCCACTAAGGGTGACAAAGCAAAAACAGTAGCTTGGGGCTCTAGGCCCAGCAGGCACGGGACCCACGTCTGTACATACCTGTCACACTCGGGGTGACAAAGAAAAAACAAAGCGGTGATGGCTGGAAGGTTTAGAATGAATCTTAACCACTGGCATGGTTCTGGGCAACCCTCCAGACCACCGTTCTTCACCTGCCAAGCTATTACAGAAGGGGAAAGACCATATGCAAATCAGGCTTGGCACCACCCCAAAAGGGCCAGTCCAGCCTGAACTGCTAGGCCACATTCCTTCTGCACGAGACCACAAGCATCACCAAAGGTGTTTCGCCCTTGTTGGGACACATCAGTGAGGAGTAGCTTGGGTCTCTATGCCCAGCAGGCACAGGACCCACGTCTGGGCATACCCGTCCCACTCGGGGTGACAAAGCAAAAACAAAGAGGTGATGGCCGGAAGGTTTAGAATGAATCTTAACCACTGGCATGGCTCTGGGCAACCCTCCAGACCACCGTTCTTCGCCTGCCAAGCTATTACAGAAGGGGAAAGACCATATGCAAATCAGGCTTGGCCCCACCCCAAAAGGGGCAGTCCAGCCTGAACTGCTAGGCCACATCCCTTCTGCATGAGACCACAAGCATCCCCAAACATGTTTCGCCCTTGTTGGGGCTCATCAGTGAGGAGTAGCTTGGGTCTCTAGGCCCAGCAGGCACGGGACCCACGTCTGGGAATACCCGTCCCACTAGGGGTGACAAAGCAAAAACAGTAGCTTGGGGCTCTAGGCCCAGCAGGCACGGGACCCATGTCTGGGCATACCCGTCCCACTCGGGGTGACAAAGCAAAAACAAAGAGGTGATGGCTGGAAGGTTTATAATGAATCTTAACCACTGACATGGCTCTGGGCAACCCTCCAGACCGCCGTTCTTCGCCTGCCAAGCTATTACAGAAGGGGAAAGACCATATGCAAATCAGACTTGGCCCCACCCCAAAAGGGGCAGTCCAGCCCGAACTGCTAGGCCACATCCCTTCTGCACGAGACCACAAGCATCCCCAAACATGTTTTGCCCTTGTTGGGGCTCATCAGTGAGGAGTAGCATGGGTCTCTAGGCCCAGCAAGCACGGGACCCACGTCTGAGCATACCCGTCCCACTAGGGGTGACAAAGCCAAAACAGTAGCTTGGGTCTCTAGGCCCAGCAGGCACGGGACCCACGTCTGGGCACTCGGGGTGACAAAGCAAAAACAAAGAGGTGATGGCTGGAAGGTTTTGAATTAATCTTAACCACTGGCATTGCTCTGGTCAACCCTCCAGACCACCGTACTTCACCTGCCAAGCTATTACAGAAGAGGAAAGACCATATGCAAATCAGGCTTGGCTCCACCCCAAAAGGGGCAGTCAAGCCCGAACTGCTAGGCCACATCCCTTCTGCACGAGACCACAAGCATCCCCAAACATGTTTCGCCCTTGTTGGGGCTCATCAGTGAGGAGTAGCTTGGGTCTCTAGGCCCAGCAGGCACGAGACCCACGTCTGGGAATACCCGTCCCACTAGAGGTGACAAAGCAAAAACAGTATCTTGGGGCTCTAGGTCCAGCAGGCACGGGACCCATGTCTGGGCATACTCGTCCCACTCGGGGTGACATTGCAAAAACAAAGAGGTGATGGCTGGAAGGTTTAGAATGAATCTTAACCACTGACATGGCTCTGGGCAACCCTCCAGACCGCCGTTCTTCGCCTGCCAAGCTATTACAGAAGGGGAAAGACCATATGCAAATCAGACTTGGCCCCACCCCAAAAGGGGCAGTCCAGCCCAAACTGCTAGGCAACATCCCTTCTGCACGAGACCACAAGCATCCCCAAACATGTTTCGCCCTTGTTGGGACACATCAGTGAGGAGTAGCTTGGGTCTCTATGCCCAGCAGGCACAGGACCCACGTCTGGGCATACCCGTCCCACTCGGGGTGACAAAGCAAAAACAAAGAGGTGATGGCTGGAAGGTTTAGAATGAATCTTAACCACTGGCATGGCTCTGGGCAACCCTCCAGACCACCTTTCGTCGCCTGCCAAGCTATTACAGTAGGGGAAAGACCATATGCAAATCAGGCTTGGCCCCCACCCCAAAATGGGCAGTCCAGCTCGAACTGCTAGGCCACATCCCTTCTGCACGAGACCACAAGCATCCCCAAACATGTTTCGCCCTTGTTGGGGCTCATCAGTGAGGAGTAGCATGGGTCTCTAGGCCCAGCAGGCACGGGAGCCACGTCTGGGCATTCCCGTCCCACTAAGGGTGACAAAGCAAAAACAGTAGCTTGGGGCTCTAGGCCCAGCAGGCACGGGACCCACGTCTGTACATACCTGTCACACTCGGGGTGACAAAGAAAAAACATAGCGGTGATGGCTGGAAGGTTTAGAATGAATCTTAACCACTGGCATGGTTCTGGGCAACCCTCCAGACCACCGTTCTTCACCTGCCAAGCTATTACAGAAGGGGAAAGACCATATGCAAATCAGGCTTGGCCCCACCCCAAAAGGGCCAGTCCAGCCTGAACTGCTAGGCCACATCCCTTCTGCACGAGACCACAAGCATCCCCAAACATGTTTCGACCTTGTTCAGGCTCATCAGTGAGGAGTAGCATGGGTCTCAAGGCCCAGCAAGCACGGAACCCACGTCTGAGCATACCCGTCCCACTAGGGGTGACAAAGCCAAAACAGTAGCTTGGGTCTCTAGGCCAGCAGGCACGGGACCCACGTCTGGGCACTCGGGTTGACAAAGCAAAAATAAAGAGGTGATGTCTGGAAGGTTTAGAATGAATCTTAACCACTGGCATGGCCCTGGGCAAACCTCCAGACCACCATTCTTTGCCTTCCAAGCTATTACAGAAGAAAGACCATATGCAAATCAGGCTTGGCACCACCCCAAAAGGGGCAGACCAGCCTGAACTGCTAGGCCACATCCCTTCTGCACGAGACCAGAAGCATCCCCAAACATGTTTCGCCCTTGTTGGGACACATCAGTGAGGAGTAGCTTGGGTCTCTAGGACCAGCAGGCACGAGACCCACGTCTGGGCATACCCGTACCACTCGGGGTGACAAAGCAAAAACAATGAGGTGATGGCTGGAAGGTTTAGAATGAATCTTAACCACTGGCATGACTCTGGGCAACCCTCCAGACCACCGTTCTTCGCCTGCCAAGCTATTACAGAAAGGGAAAGACCATATGCAAATCAGGCTGGGCCCCACCCAAAAGGGGCAGTCCAGCCCGAACTGCTAGGCCACATCCCTTCTGCATGAGACCACAAGCATCCCCAAACATGTTTCACCCTTGTTAGGGCTCATCAGTGAGGAGTAGCTTGGGTCTCTAGGCCCAGCAGGCACGGGACCCACTTCTGGGCATACCCGTACCACTCGGGGTGACAAAGCAAAAACAAAGAGGTGATGGCTGGAAGGTTTTGAATTAATCTTAACCACTGGCATTGCTCTGGTCAACCCTCCAGACCACTGTACTTCACCTGCCAATCTATTACAGAAGAGGAAAGACCATATGCAAATGAGGCTTGGCTCCACCCCAAAAGGTGCAGTCCAGCCCGAACTGCTAGGCCACATCCCTTCTGCACGAGACCACAAGCATCCCCAAACATGTTCTGCCCTTGTTGGGGCTCATCAGTGAGGAGTAGGTTGGATCTTTAGGCCCAGCAGGCACGGGGCCCACGTCTGGGCATACCCGTCCCACTAGGGGTGACAAAGCAAAAACAGTAGCTTGGGGCTCTAGGCCCAGCAGGCACGGGACCCATGTCTGGGCATACCCGTCCCACTCGGGGTGAAAAATCAAAAACAAAGAGGTGATGGCTGGAAGGTTTAGAATGAATCTTAACCACTGGCATGGCTCTGGGCAACCCTCCAGACCGCCGTTCGTCGCCTGCCAAGCTATTACAGAAAGAGAAAGACCATATGCAAATCAGACTTGGCCGCACCCCAAAAGGGGCAGTCCAGCCTGAACTGGTAGGCCACATACCTTCTGCACGAGACCACAAGCACCCCCAAACATGTTTCGCCCTTGTTGGGACACATCAGTGAGGAGTAGCTTGGGTCTCTAGGCCCAGCAGGCACGAGACCCCTGTCTGGGCATACCCGTACCACTCGGGGTGACAAAGCAAAAACAATGAGGTGATGGCTGGAAGGTTTAGAATGAATCTTAACCACTGGCATGACTCTGGGCAACCCTCCAGACCACCGTTCTTCGCCTGCCAAGCTATTACAGAAGGGGAAAGACCATATGCAAATCAGGCTGGGCCCCACCCCAAAAGGGGCAGTCCAGCCTGAACTGCTAGGCCACATCCCTTCTGCACGAGACCCTAAGCATCCCCAAACATCTTTCGCCACTGTTGGGGCTCATCAGTGAGGAGTAGCTTGGGTCTCTATGCCCAGCAGGCACAGGAACCACGTCTGGGCATACCCGTCCCACTCGGGGTGACAAAGCAAAAACAAAGAGGTGATGGCTGGAAGATTTAGAATGAATCTTAACCACTGGCATGGCTCTGGGCAACCCTCCAGACCACCGTTCTTCGCCTGCCAAGCTATTACAGAAAGGGAAAGACCATATGCAAATCAGGCTGGGCCCCACATCAAAAGGGGCAGTCCAGCCCGAACTGCTAGGCCACATCCCTTCTGCACGAGACCACAAGCATCCCCAAACATATTTCACCCTTGTTAGGGCTCATCAGTGAGGAGTAGCTTGGGTCTCTAGGCCCAGCAGGCACGGGACCCACTTCTGGGCATACCCGTACCACTCGGGGTGACAAAGCAAAAACAAAGAGGTGATGGCTGGAAGGTTTTGAATTAATCTTAACCACTGGCATTGCTCTGGTCAACCCTCCAGACCACCGTACTTCACCTGCCAAGCTATTACAGAAGAGGAAAGACCATATGCAAATCAGGCTTGGCTCCACCCCAAATGGGGCAGACCAGCCCGAACTGCTAGGCCACATCCCTTCTGCACGAGACCACAAGCATCCCCAAACATGTTTCGCCCTTGTTGGGTCTCATCAGTGAGGAGTAGATTGGATCTTTAGGCCCAGCAGGCACGGGGCCCACGTCTGGGCATACCCGTCCCACTAGGGGTGACAAAGCAAAAACAGTAGCTTGGGGCTCTAGGCCCAGCAGGTACGGGACCTATGTCTGGGCATACCCGTCCCACTCGGGGTGAAAAATCAAAAACAAAGAGGTGATGGCTGGAAGGTTTAGAATGAATCTTAACCACTGGCATGGCTCTGGGCAACCCTCCAGACCGCCGTTCGTCGCCTGCCAAGCTATTACAGAAAGAGAAAGACCATATGCAAATCAGACTTGGCCGCACCCCAAAAGGGGCAGTCCAGCCTGAACTGGTAGGCCACATACCTTCTGCACGAGACCACAAGCACCCCCAAACATGTTTCGCCCTTGTTGGGACACATCAGTGAGGAGTAGCTTGGGTCTCTAGGCCCAGCAGGCACGGGACCCACGTCTGCGCATCCCCGTCCCACTCGGGGTGACAAAGAGAAAACAAAGAGGTGATGGCTGGAAGGTTTAGAATGAATCATAACCACAGGCATGGCTCTGGGCAACCCTCCAAACCACCGTTCTTCACCTGCCAAGCTATTACAGAAAGGGAAAGAACATATGCAAATCAGGCTTAGCCCCACCCCAAAAGGGGCAGTCCAGCCTGAACTGCTAGGCCACATCCCTTCTGCACGAGACCACAAGCATCCCCAAACATGTTTCGCCCTTGTTGGGGCTCATCAGTGAGGAGTAGCTTGGGTCTCTAGGCCCAGCAGGCACGGGACCCACGTCTGGGCATACCCGTCTTACTAGGGGTGACAAAGCAAAAACAGTAGCTTGGGTCTCTAGGCCCAGCGGGTACGGGACCCATGTCTGGGCATACCCGTCCTACTCGGGGTGACAAAGCAAAAACAAAGAGGTGATGGCTGGAAGGTTTAGAATGAATCTTAACCACTGGCATGGCTCTGAGCAACCCTCCAGACCGCCGTTCTTCCCCTGCCAAGCTATTACAGAAGGGGAAAGACCATATGCAAATCAGGCTTGGCCCCACCGCAAAAGGGGCAGTCCAGCCTGAACTGCTAGGCCACATCCTTTCTGCACGAGACCTCAAGCATCCCCAAACATGTTTCGCCCTTGTTGGGACACATCAGTGAGGAGTAGCTTGGGTCTCTAGGCCCAGCAGGCACAGGAACCACGTCTGGGCATACCCGTCCAACTCGGGGTGACAAAGAAAAAACAATGAGGTGATGGCTGGAAGGTTTAGAATGAATCTTAACCACTGGCATGGCTCTAGGCAACCCTCCAGACCACTGTTCTTCGCCTGCCAGGCTATTACAGAAGGGGAAAGACCATATGCAAATCAGACTTGGCCCCACCCCAAAAGCGGCAGTCCAGCCCGAACTGCTAGGCCACATCCCTTCTGCACGAGACCACAAGCATCTCCAAACATGTTTCGCACTTGTTGGGGCTCATCAGTGAGGAGTAGCTTGGGTCTCTAGGCCCAGCAGGCAGGGCATCCACGTCTGAGCATACCCGTCCCACTAGGGGTGACAAAGCAAAAACAGTAGCTTGGGGCTCTAGGCCCAGCAGCCACAGGACCCACGTGTGGGCATACCCGTCCCACTCGGGGTGACAAAGCAAAAACAAAGAGGTGATGGCTGGAAGGTTTAGAATGAATCTTAACCACTGGCATTGCTCTGGTCAACCCTCCAGACCACCGTACTTCACCTGCCAAGCTATCACAGAAGAGGAAAGACCATATGCAAATCAGGCTTGGCTCCACCACAAAAGGGGCAGTCCAGCCTGAACTGGTAGGCCACATACCTTCTGCACGAGACCACAAGCACCCCCAAACATGTTTCGCCCTTGTTGGGACACATCAGTGAGGAGTAGCTTGGGTCTCTAGGCCCAGCAGGCACGAGACCCCTGTCTGGGCATACCCGTACCACTCGGGGTGACAAAGCAAAAACAATGAGGTGATGGCTGGAAGGTTTAGAATGAATCTTAACCACTGGCATGGCTCTGGGCAACCCTCCAGACCACTGTTCTTCGCCTGCCAGGCTATTACAGAAGGGGAAAGACCATATGCAAATCAGGCTTGGCCCCACCCCAAAAGGGGCAGTCCAGCCCGAATTGTTAGGCCACATCCCTTCTGCACAAGACCAGAAGCATCCCCAAACATGTTTCGCCCTTGTTGGGGCTCATCATTGAGGAGTAGATTGGGTCTCTAGGCCCAGCAGGCACGGGACCCACGTCTGGGCATACCCGTCCCACTAGGGGTCACAAAGCAAAAACAGTAGCTTGGGGCTCTAGGCCCAGCAGGTACGGGACCCATGTCTGGGCATACCCGTCCCACTCGGGGTGAAAAATCAAAAACAAAGAGGTGATGGCTGGAAGGTTTAGAATCAATCTTAACCACTGGCATGGCTCTGGGCAACCCTCCAGACCGCCGTTCGTCGCCTGCCAAGCTATTACAGAAAGAGAAAGACCATATGCAAATCAGACTTGGCCGCACCCCAAAAGGGGCAGTCCAGCCTGAACTGGTAGGCCACATACCTTCTGCACGAGACCACAAGCACCCCCAAACATGTTTCGCCCTTGTTGGGACACATCAGTGAGGAGTAGCTTGGGTCTCTAGGCCCAGCAGGCACGGGACCCACATCTGCGCATCCCCGTCCCACTCGGGGTGACAAAGAGAAAACAAAGAGGTGATGGCTGGAAGGTTTAGAATTAATCTTAACCACTGGCATGGCTCTGGGCAACCCTCCAGACTACCGTTCTTCGCCTGCCAAGCTATTACAGAAGGGGACAGACCATATGCAAATCAGGCTTGGCCCCACCGCAAAAGGGGCAGTCCAGCCTGAACTGCTAGGCCACATCCCTTCTGCACGAGACCTCAAGCATCCCCAAACATGTTTCGCCCTTGTTGGGACACATCAGTGAGGAGTAGCTTGGGTCTCTAGGCCGAGCAGGCACAGGACCCACGTCTGGGCATACCCGTTCAATTCGGGGTGACAAAGCAAAAACAAAGAGGTGATGGCTGGAAGGTTTAGAATGAATCTTAACCACTGGCATGGCTCTGGTCAACCCTCCAGACTACCGTTCTTCGCCTGCCAAGCTATTACAGAAGGGGACAGACCATATGCAAATCAGGCTTGGCCCCACCGCAAAAGAGGCAGTCCAGCCTGAACTGCTAGGGCACATCCCTTCTGCACGAGACCTCAAGCATCCCCAAACATGTTTCGCCCTTGTTGGGACACATCAGTGAGGAGTAGCTTGGGTCTCTAGGCCCAGCAGGCACAGGACCCACGTCTGGGCATACCCGTCCAACTCGGGGTGACAAAGAAAAAACAATGAGGTGATGGCTGGAAGGTTTAGAATGAATCTTAACCACTGGCATGGCTCTAGGCAACCCTCCAGACCACTGTTCTTCGCCTGCCAGGCTATTACAGAAGTGGAAAGACCATATGCAAATCAGGCTTGGCCCCACCCCAAAAGCGGCAGTCCAGCCCGAACTGCTAGGCCACATCCCTTCTGCACGAGACCACAAGCATCTCCAAACATGTTTCGCACTTGTTGGGGCTCATCAGTGAGGAGTAGCTTGGGTCGCTAGGCCCAGCAGGCAGGGCACCCACGTCTGAGCATACCCGTCCCACTAGGGGTGACAAAGCAAAAACAGTAGCTTGGGGCTCTAAGCCCAGCAGGCACAGGACCCACGTCTGGGCATACCCGTCCCACTCGGGGTGACAAAGCAAAAACAAAGAGGTGATGGCTGGAAGGTTTAGAATGAATCTTAACCACTGGCATGGCTCTGGGCAACCCACCAGATCGCCATTCTTCGCCTGCCAAGCTATTACATAAAGGGAAAGACCATATGCAAATCAGGCTGGGCCCCACCCCAAAAGGGGCAGTCCAGCCCGAACTGCTAGGCCACATCCCTTCTGCACGAGACCACAAGCATCCCCAAACATGTTTCACCCTTGTTAGGGCTCATCAGTGAGGAGTAGCTTGGGTCTCTAAGCCCAGCAGGCACGGGACCCACGTCTGGGCATACCCGTCCCACTTGGGGTGACAAATCAAAAACAAAGAGGTGATGGCTGGAAGGTTTTGAATTAATCTTAACCACTGGCATTGCTCTGGTCAACCCTCCAGACCACTGTACTTCACCTGCCAAGCTATCACAGAAGAGGAAAGACCATATGCAAATCAGGCTTGGCTCCACCACAAAAGGGGCAGTCCAGCCGGAACTGCTAGGCCACATCCCTTCTGCACGAGACCACAAGCATCCCCAAACATGTTTCGCCCTTGTTGGGGCTCATCAGTGAGGAGTAGCTTGGATCTCTAAGCCCAGCAGGCACGGGACCCACGTCTGGGCATGCCCGTCCCACTAGGGGTGACAAAGCAAAAACAAAGAGGTGATGGCTGGAAGGTTTAGAATGAATCTTAACCACTGGCATGGCTCTGGGCAACCCTCTAAACCACCGTTCTTCGCCTGCCAAGCTATTACAGAAGGGGAAAGACAATATGCAAATCAGGCTTGGCCCCACCCCAAAAGGGGCAGTTCAGCCTGAACTGCTAGGCCACATCCCTTCTGCACGAGACAACAAGCATCCCCAAACATGTTTCGCCCTTGTTGGGGCTCATCAGTGAGGAGTAGCTTGGGTCTCTAGGCTCAGCAGGCACAGGACCCACGTCTGGGCATACCCGTCCCACTCGGGGTGACAAAGCAAAAACAAAAAGGTGATGGCTGGAAGGTTTTGAATGAATCTGAACCACTGGCATGGCTCTAGGCAACCCTCCAGAACACCGTTCTTCGCCTGCCAAGTTATTACAGAAGGGGAAAGAACGTATGCAAATCAGGCTTGGCCCCACCCCAAAAGGGGCAGTCCAGCCCAAACTGCTAGGCCACATGCCTTCTGCACGAGACCACAAGAATCCCCAAACATCTTTCGCCATTGTTGGGGCTCATCAGTGAGGAGTAGCTTGGGTCTCTAGGCCCAGTAGGCACGGGACCCACGTCTGGGCATACCCGTACCACTCGGGGTGACAAAGCAAAAACAAAGAGGTGATGGCTGGAAGGTTTAGAATGAATCTTAACCACTGGCATGGCTCTGTGCAACCCTCCAGACCACCGTTCTTTGCCTGCCAAGCTATTACAGAAACGGAAGGACCATATGCAAATCATGCTTGCCCCTTACCCCAAAAGGGGCAGTCCAGCCTGAACTGCTAGGCCATACCTCTTCTGCACGAGCCACAAGTATCCCCAAACATGTTTCACCCTTGTTGGGGCTCATCAGTGAGGAGTAGCTTGGGTCTCTAGGCCCAGCAGGCACGGGACCCACGTTTGGGCATACCCGTCCCACTCGGGTGACAAAGCAAAAACAATGAGGTGATGGCTGGAAGGTTTAGAATGAATCTTAACCTCTGGCATGGCCCTGGGCAACCCTCCAGACCACCGTTCTTCGCCTGCCAAGCTATTACAGAAGGGGAAATACCATATGCAAATCAGGCTTGGCCCCACCCCAAAAGGGGCAGTCCAGCCTGAACTGCTAGGCCACATCCCTTCTGCACGAGACCACAAGCATCCCCAAACATGTTTCGCCCTTGTTGGGACTCATCAGTGGGGAGTAGCTTGTGTCTCTAGGCCTAGCAGGCACGGGACCCACGTCTGGGCACACCCCTCCCACTCGGGGTGACAAAGCAAAAACAAAGAGGTGATGGCTGGAAGGTTATGAATGAATCTTTACCACTGGCATGGCTCTGGGCAACCCTCCAGACCACCGTTCTTCGCCTGCCAAGCTATTACAGAAGGGGAAAGACAATATGCAAATCAGGCTTGGCCCCACCCCAAAAGGGGCAGTCCAGCCTGCACTGCTATGCCACATCCCTTCTGCACAAGACCACAAGCATCCCCAAACATGTTTCGCCCTTGTTGGGGCTCATCAGTGAGGAGTAGCTTGGGTCTCTATGCCCAGCAGGCACAGGACACACATCTGGGCATACCCGTCCCACTCGGGGTGACAAAGCAAAAACAAAGAGGTGATGGCTGGAAGGTTTAGAATGAATCTTAACCACTGGCATGGCTCTGGGCAACCCTCCAGACCACCGTTCTTCGCCTGCCAAGCTATTACAGAAGGGGAAAGACCATATGCAAATCAGGATTGGCCCCACCCCAAAAGGGGCAGTCCAGCCTGAACTGCTAGGCCACATCCCTTCTGCACGAGACCCCAAGCATCCCCAAACATCTTTTGCCACTGTTGGGGCTCATCAGTGAGGAGTAGCTTGGGTCTCTATGCCCAGCAGGCACAGGACCCACGTCTGGGCATACCCGTCCCACTCGGGGTGACAAAGCAAAAACAAAGAGGTGATGGCTGGAAGATTTAGAATGAATCTTAACCACTGGCATGGCTCTGGGCAACCCTCCAGACCACCGTACTTCGCCTGCCAAGCTATTACAGAAGGGAAAGACCATATGCAAATCAGGCTTGGCCCCACCCCAATAGGGGCAGTCCAGCCTGAACTGCTAGGCCACATCCCTTCTGCACGAGACCCCAAGCATCCCTAAACATCTTTCGCCACTGTTGGGGCTCATCAGTGAGGAGTAGCTTGGGTCTCTATGCCCAGCAGGCACAGGACCCACGTCTGGGCATACCCGTCCCACTCGGGGTGACAAAGCAAAAACAAAGAGGTCATGGCTGGAAGGTTTAGAATGAATCTTCACCACTGGCATGGCTCTGGGCAACCCTCCAGACCACCGTTCTTCGCCTGCCAAGCTATTACAGAAGGGGCAAGACCATATGCAAATCAGGCTTAGCCCCACCCCAAAAGGGGCAGTCCAGCCTGAACTGCTAGGCCACATCCCTTCTGCACGAGACCACAAGCATCCCCAAACATGTTTCGCCCTTGTTGGGGCTCATCAGTGAGGAGTAGCTTGGGTCTCTAGGCCCAGCAGGCACGAGACCCACGTCTGGGAATACCCGTCCCACTAGAGGTGACAAAGCAAAAACAGTATCTTGGGGCTCTAGGTCCAGCAGGCACGGGACCCATGTCTGGGCATACCCGTCCCACTCGGGGTGACATAGCAAAAACAAAGAGGTGATGGCTGGAAGGTTTAGAATGAATCTTAACCACTGACATGGCTCTGGGCAACCCTCCAGACCGCCGTTCTTCGCCTGCCAAGCTATTACAGAAGGGGAAAGACCATATGCAAATCAGACTTGGCCCCACCCCAAAAGGGGCAGTCCAGCCCAAACTGCTAGGCAACATCCCTTCTGCACGAGACCACAAGCATCCCCAAACATGTTTCGCCCTTGTTGGGACACATCAGTGAGGAGTAGCTTGGGTCTCTAGGCCCAGCAGGCACGGGACCCACGTTTGGGCATACCCGTCCCACTCGGGTGACAAAGCAAAAACAATGAGGTGATGGCTGGAAGGTTTAGAATGAATCTTAACCTCTGGCATGGCCCTGGGCAACCCTCCAGACCACCGTTCTTCGCCTGCCAAGCTATTACAGAAGGGGAAATACCATATGCAAATCAGGCTTGGCCCCACCCCAAAAGGGGCAGTCCAGCCTGAACTGCTAGGCCACATCCCTTCTGCACGAGACCACAAGCATCCCCAAACATGTTTCGCCCTTGTTGGGACTCATCAGTGGGGAGTAGCTTGTGTCTCTAGGCCTAGCAGGCACGGGACCCACGTCTGGGCACACCCCTCCCACTCGGGGTGACAAAGCAAAAACAAAGAGGTGATGGCTGGAAGGTTATGAATGAATCTTTACCACTGGCATGGCTCTGGGCAACCCTCCAAACCACCGTTCTTCGCCTGCCAAGCTATTACAGAAGGGGAAAGACAATATGCAAATCAGGCTTGGCCCCACCCCAAAAGGGGCAGTCCAGCCTGCACTGCTATGCCACATCCCTTCTGCACAAGACCACAAGCATCCCCAAACATGTTTCGCCCTTGTTGGGGCTCATCAGTGAGGAGTAGCTTGGGTCTCTATGCCCAGCAGGCACAGGACACACATCTGGGCATACCCGTCCCACTCGGGGTGACAAAGCAAAAACAAAGAGGTGATGGCTGGAAGGTTTAGAATGAATCTTAACCACTGGCATGGCTCTGGGCAACCCTCCAGACCACCGTTCTTCGCCTGCCAAGCTATTACAGAAGGGGAAAGACCATATGCAAATCAGGATTGGCCCCACCCCAAAAGGGGCAGTCCAGCCTGAACTGCTAGGCCACATCCCTTCTGCACGAGACCCCAAGCATCCCCAAACATCTTTTGCCACTGTTGGGGCTCATCAGTGAGGAGTAGCTTGGGTCTCTATGCCCAGCAGGCTCAGGACCCACGTCTGGGCATACCCGTCCCACTCGGGGTGACAAAGCAAAAACAAAGAGGTGATGGCTGGAAGATTTAGAATGAATCTTAACCACTGGCATGGCTCTGGGCAACCCTCCAGACCACCGTACTTCGCCTGCCAAGCTATTACAGAAGGGAAAGACCATATGCAAATCAGGCTTGGCCCCACCCCAATAGGGGCAGTCCAGCCTGAACTGCTAGGCCACATCCCTTCTGCACGAGACCCCAAGCATCCCTAAACATCTTTCGCCACTGTTGGGGCTCATCAGTGAGGAGTAGCTTGGGTCTCTATGCCCAGCAGGCACAGGACCCACGTCTGGTCATACCCGTCCCACTCGGGGTGACAAAGCAAAAACAAAGAGGTCATGGCTGGAAGGTTTAGAATGAATCTTCACCACTGGCATGGCTCTGGGCAACCCTCCAGACCACCGTTCTTCGCCTGCCAAGCTATTACAGAAGGGGCAAGACCATATGCAAATCAGGCTTAGCCCCACCCCAAAAGGGGCAGTCCAGCCTGAACTGCTAGGCCACATCCCTTCTGCACGAGACCACAAGCATCCCCAAACATGTTTCGCCCTTGTTGGGGCTCATCAGTGAGGAGTAGCTTGGGTCTCTAGGCCCAGCAGGCACGAGACCCACGTCTGGGAATACCCGTCCCACTAGAGGTGACAAAGCAAAAACAGTATCTTGGGGCTCTAGGTCCAGCAGGCACGGGACCCATGTCTGGGCATACCCGTCCCACTCGGGGTGACATAGCAAAAACAAAGAGGTGATGGCTGGAAGGTTTAGAATGAATCTTAACCACTGACATGGCTCTGGGCAACCCTCCAGACCGCCGTTCTTCGCCTGCCAAGCTATTACAGAAGGGGAAAGACCATATGCAAATCAGACTTGGCCCCACCCCAAAAGGGGCAGTCCAGCCCAAACTGCTAGGCAACATCCCTTCTGCACGAGACCACAAGCATCCCCAAACATGTTTCGCCCTTGTTGGGACACATCAGTGAGGAGTAGCTTGGGGCTCTATGCCCAGCAGGCACAGGACCCACGTCTGGGCATACCCGTCCCACTCGGGGTGACAAAGCAAAAACAAAGAGGTGATGGCTGGAAGGTTTAGAATGAATCTTAACCACTGGCATGGCTCTGGGCAACCCTCCAGACCACCTTTCGTCGCCTGCCAAGCTAATACAGTAGGGGAAAGACCATATGCAAATCAGGCTTGGCCCCCACCCCAAAAGGGGCAGTCCAGTTCGAACTGCTAGGCCACATCCCTTCTGCACGAGACCACAAGCATCCCCAAACATGTTTCGCCCTTGTTGGGGCTCATCAGTGAGGAGTAGCATGGGTCTCTAGGCCCAGCAGGCACGGGAGCCACGTCTGGGCATTCCCGTCCCACTAAGGGTGAAAAAGCAAAAACAGTAGCTTGGGGCTCTAGGCCCAGCAGGCACGGGACCCACGTCTGTACATACCTGTCACACTCGGGGTGACAAAGAAAAAACAAAGCGGTGATGGCTGGAAGGTTTAGAATGAATCTTAACCACTGGCATTGCTCTGGTCAACCCTCCAGACCACCGTACTTCACCTGCCAAGCTATCACAGAAGAGGAAAGACCATATGCAAATCAGGCTTGGCTCCACCACAAAAGGGGCAGTCCAGCCGGAACTGCTAGGCCACATCCCTTCTGCACGAGACCACAAGCATCCCCAAACATGTTTCGCCCTTGTTGGGGCTCATCAGTGAGGAGTAGCTTGGATCTCTAAGCCCAGCAGGCACGGGACCCACGTCTGGGCATACCCGTCCCACTCGGGGTGACAAAGCAAAAACAAAAAGGTGATGGCTGGAAGGTTTTGAATGAATCTGAACCACTGGCATGGCTCTAGGCAACCCTCCAGAACACCGTTCTTCGCCTGCCAAGTTATTACAGAAGGGGAAAGAACGTATACAAATCAGGCTTGGCCCCACCCCAAAAGGGGCAGTCCAGCCCAAACTGCTAGGCCACATCCCTTCTGCACGAGACCACAAGCATCCCCAAACATCTTTCGCCATTGTTGGGGCTCATCAGTGAGGAGTAGCTTGGGTCTCTAGGCCCAGTAGGCACGGGACCCACGTCTGGGCATACCCGTACCACTCGGGGTGACAAAGCAAAAACAAAGAGGTGATGGCAGGAAGGTTTAGAATGAATCTTAACCACTGGCATGGCTCTGGGCAACCCTCCAGACCGCCGTTCTTCGCCTGCCAAACTATTACAGAAAGGGAAAGACCATATGCAAATCATGCTTGCCCCCACCCCAAAAGGGGCAGTCCAGCCCGAACTGCTAGGCCATATCCCTTCTGCACGAGCCACAAGTATCCCCAAACATGTTTCACCCTTGTTGCGGCTCATCAGTGAGGAGTAGCTTGGGTCTCTAGGCCCAGCAGGCACGGGACCCACGTTTGGGCATACCCGTCCCACTCGGGTGAAAAAGCAAAAACAAAGAGGTGATGGCTGGAAGGTTTAGAATGAATCTCAACCTCTGGCATGGCTCTGGGCAACCCTCCAGACCACCGTTCTTCGCCTGCCAAGCTATTACAGAAGGGGAAATACCATATGCAAATCAGGCTTGGCCCCTACCCAAAAGGGGCAGTCCAGCCTGAACTGCTAGGCCACATCCCTTCTGCACGAGACCACAAGCATCCCCAAACATGTTTCGCCCTTGTTGGGGCTCATCAGTGAGGAGTAGCTTGGGTCTCTAGGCCCAGCAGGCACGAGACCCACGTCTGAGAATACCCGTCCCACTAGAGGTGACAAAGCAAAAACAGTATCTTGGGGCTCTAGGTCCAGCAGGCACGGGACCCATGTCTGGGCATAACCGTCCCACTCGGAGTGACATAGCAAAAACAAAGAGGTGATGGCTGGAAGGTTTAGAATGAATCTTAACCACTGGCATGGCTCTGGGCAACCCTCCAGACCACCGTACTTCGCCTGCCAAGCTATCACAGAAGAGGAAAGACCATATGCAAATCAGGCTTGGCTCCACCACAAAAGGGGCAGTCCAGCCGGAACTGCTAGGCCACATCCCTTCTGCACGAGACCACAAGCATCCCCAAACATGTTTCGCCCTTGTTGGGGCTCATCAGTGAGGAGTAGCTTGGATCTCTAAGCCCAGCAGGCACGGGACCCACGTCTGGGCATACCCGTCCCACTCGGGGTGACAAAGCAAAAACAAAAAGGTGATGGCTGGAAGGTTTTGAATGAATCTGAACCACTGGCATGGCTCTAGGCAACCCTCCAGAACACCGTTCTTCGCCTGCCAAGTTATTACAGAAGGGGAAAGAACGTATGCAAATCAGGCTTGGCCCCACCCCAAAAGGGGCAGTCCAGCCCAAACTGCTAGGCCACATCCCTTCTGCACGAGACCACAAGCATCCCCAAACATCTTTCGCCATTGTTGGGGCTCATCAGTGAGGAGTAGCTTGGGTCTCTAGGCCCAGTAGGCACGGGACCCACGTCTGGGCATACCCGTACCACTCGGGGTGACAAAGCAAAAACAAAGAGGTGATGGCAGGAAGGTTTAGAATGAATCTTAACCACTGGCATGGCTCTGGGCAACCCTCCAGACCGCCGTTCTTCGCCTGCCAAGCTATTACAGAAAGGGAAAGACCATATGCAAATCATGCTTGCCCCCACCCCAAAAGGGGCAGTCCAGCCCGAACTGCTAGGCCATATCCCTTCTGCACGAGCCACAAGTATCCCCAAACATGTTTCACCCTTGTTGGGGCTCATCAGTGAGGAGTAGCTTGGGTCTCTAGGCCCAGCAGGCACGGGACCCACGTTTGGGCATACCCGTCCCACTCGGGTGACAAAGCAAAAACAAAGAGGTGATGGCTGGAAGGTTTAGAATGAATCTCAACCTCTGGCATGGCTCTGGGCAACCCTCCAGACCACCGTTCTTCGCCTGCCAAGCTATTACAGAAGGGGAAATACCATATGCAAATCAGGCTTGGCCCCTACCCAAAAGGGGCAGTCCAGCCTGAACTGCTAGGCCACATCCCTTCTGCACGAGACCACAAGTATCCCCAAACATGTTTCGCCCTTGTTGGGGCTCATCAGTGAGGAGTAGCTTGGGTCTCTAGGCCCAGCAGGCACGAGACCCACGTCTGAGAATACCCGTCCCACTAGAGGTGACAAAGCAAAAACAGTATCTTGGGGCTCTAGGTCCAGCAGGCACGGGAACCATGTCTGGGCATAACCGTCCCACTCGGAGTGACATAGCAAAAACAAAGAGGTGATGGCTGGAAGGTTTAGAATGAATCTTAACCACTGGCATGGCTCTGGGCAACCCTCCAGACCACCGTACTTCGCCTGCCAAGCTATTACAGAAGGGAAAGACCATATGCAAATCAGGCTTGGCCCCACCCCAATAGGGGCAGTCCAGCCTGAACTGCTAGGCCACATCCCTTCTGCACGAGACCCCAAGCATCCCTAAACATCTTTCGCCACTGTTGGGGCTCATCAGTGAGGAGTAGCTTGGGTCTCTATGCCCAGCAGACACAGGACCCACGTCTGGGCATACCCGTCCCACTCGGGGTGACAAAGCAAAAACAAAGAGGTCATGGCTGGAAGGTTTAGAATGAATCTTCACCACTGGCATGGCTCTGGGCAACCCTCCAGACCACCGTTCTTCGCCTGCCAAGCTATTACAGAAGGGGCAAGACCATATGCAAATCAGGCTTAGCCCCACCCCAAAAGGGGCAGTCCAGCCTGAACTGCTAGGCCACATCCCTTCTGCACGAGACCACAAGCATCCCCAAACATGTTTCGCCCTTGTTGGGGCTCATCAGTGAGGAGTAGCTTGGGTCTCTAGGCCCAGCAGGCACGAGACCCACGTCTGGGAATACCCGTCCCACTAGAGGTGACAAAGCAAAAACAGTATCTTGGGGCTCTAGGTCCAGCAGGCACGGGACCCATGTCTGGGCATACCCGTCCCCACTCGGGGTGACATAGCAAAAACAAAGAGGTGATGGCTGGAAGGTTTAGAATGAATCTTAACCACTGACATGGCTCTGGGCAACCCTCCAGACCGCCGTTCTTCGCCTGCCAAGCTATTACAGAAGGGGAAAGACCATATGCAAATCAGACTTGGCCCCACCCCAAAAGGGGCAGTCCAGCCCAAACTGCTAGGCAACATCCCTTCTGCACGAGACCACAAGCATCCCCAAACATGTTTCGCCCTTGTTGGGACACATCAGTGAGGAGTAGCTTGGGTCTCTATGCCCAGCAGGCACAGGACCCACGTCTGGGCATACCCGTCCCACTCGGGGTGACAAAGCAAAAACAAAGAGGTGATGGCTGGAAGGTTTAGAATTAATCTTAACCACTGGCATGGCTCTGGGCAACCCTCCAGACCACCTTTCGTCGCTTGCCAAGCTATTACAGTAGGGGAAAGACCATATGCAAATCAGGCTTGGCCCCCACCCCAAAAGGGGCAGTCCAGTTCGAACTGCTAGGCCACATCCCTTCTGCACGAGACCACAAGCATCCCCAAACATGTTTCGCCCTTGTTGGGGCTCATCAGTGAGGAGTAGCATGGGTCTCTAGGCCCAGCAGGCACGGGAGCCACGTCTGGGCATTCCCGTCCCACTAAGGGTGACAAAGCAAAAACAGTAGCTTGGGGCTCTAGGCCCAGCAGGCACGGGACCCACGTCTGTACATACCTGTCACACTCGGGGTGACAAAGAAAAAACAAAGCGGTGATGGCTGGAAGGTTTAGAATGAATCTTAACCACTGGCATTGCTCTGGTCAACCCTCCAGACCACCGTACTTCACCTGCCAAGCTATCACAGAAGAGGAAAGACCATATGCAAATCAGGCTTGGCTCCACCACAAAAGGGGCAGTCCAGCCGGAACTGCTAGGCCACATCCCTTCTGCACGAGACCACAAGCATCCCCAAACATGTTTCGCCCTTGTTGGGGCTCATCAGTGAGGAGTAGCTTGGATCTCTAAGCCCAGCAGGCACGGGACCCACGTCTGGGCATACCCGTCCCACTCGGGGTGACAAAGCAAAAACAAAAAGGTGATGGCTGGAAGGTTTTGAATGAATCTGAACCACTGGCATGGCTCTAGGCAACCCTCCAGAACACCGTTCTTCGCCTGCCAAGTTATTACAGAAGGGGAAAGAACGTATGCAAATCAGGCTTGGCCCCACCCCAAAAGGGGCAGTCCAGCCCAAACTGCTAGGCCACATCCCTTCTGCACGAGACCACAAGCATCCCCAAACATCTTTCGCCATTGTTGGGGCTCATCAGTGAGGAGTAGCTTGGGTCTCTAGGCCCAGTAGGCACGGGACCCACGTCTGGGCATACCCGTACCACTCGGGGTGACAAAGCAAAAACAAAGAGGTGATGGCAGGAAGGTTTAGAATGAATCTTAACCACTGGCATGGCTCTGGGCAACCCTCCAGACCGCCGTTCTTCGCCTGCCAAGCTATTACAGAAAGGGAAAGACCATATGCAAATCATGCTTGCCCCCACCCCAAAAGGGGCAGTCCAGCCCGAACTGCTAGGCCATATCCCTTCTGCATGAGCCACAAGTATCCCCAAACATGTTTCACCCTTGTTGGGGCTCATCAGTGAGGAGTAGCTTGGGTCTCTAGGCCCAGCAGGCACGGGACCCACGTTTGGGCATACCCGTCCCACTCGGGTGACAAAGCAAAAACAAAGAGGTGATGGCTGGAAGGTTTAGAATGAATCTCAACCTCTGGCATGGCTCTGGGCAACCCTCCAGACCACCGTTCTTCGCCTGCCAAGCTATTACAGAAGGGGAAATACCATATGCAAATCAGGCTTGGCCCCTACCCAAAAGGGGCAGTCCAGCCTGAACTGCTAGGCCACATCCCTTCTGCACGAGACCACAAGCATCCCCAAACATGTTTCGCCCTTGTTGGGACTCATCAGTGGGGAGTAGCTTGTGTCTCTAGGCCTAGCAGGCACGGGACCCACGTCTGGGCATACCCCTCCCACTCGGGGTGACAAAGCAAAAACAAAGAGGTGATGGCTGGAAGGTTTAGAGTGAATCTTTACCACTGGCATGGCTCTGGGCAACCCTCCAGACCACCGTTCTTCGCCTGCCAAGCTATTACAGAAGGGGAAAGACAATATGCAAATCAGGCTTGGCCCCACCCCAAAAGGGGCAGTCCAGCCTGCACTGCTAGGCCACATCCCTTCTGCACAAGACCACAAGCATCCCCAAACATGTTTCGCCCTTGTTGGGGCTCATCAGTGAGGAGTAGCTTGGGTCTCTATGCCCAGCAGGCACAGGACACACATCTGGGCATACCCGTCCCACTCGGGGTGACAAAGCAAAAACAAAGAGATGATGGCTGGAAGGTTTAGAATGAATCTAAACCACTGGCATGGCTCTGGGCAACCCTCCAGACCACCGTTCTTCGCCTGCCAAGCTATTACAGAAGGGGAAAGACCATATGCAAATCAGGAATGCCCCACCCCAAAAGGGGCAGTCCAGCCTGAACTGCTAGGCCACATCCCTTCTGCACGAGACCCCAAGCATCCCCAAACATCTTTCGCCACTGTTGGGGCTCATCAGTGAGGAGTAGCTTGGGTCTCTATGCCCAGCAGGCACAGGACCCACGTCTGGGCATACCCGTCCCACTCGGGGTGACAAAGCAAAAACAAAGAGGTGATGGCTGGAAGATTTAGAATGAATCTTAACCACTGGCATGGCTCTGGGCAACCCTCCAGACCACCGTACTTCGCCTGCCAAGCTATTACAGAAGGGGAAAGACCATATGCAAATCAGGCTTGGCCCCACCCCAATAGGGGCAGTCCAGCCTGAACTGCTAGGCCACATCCCTTCTGCACGAGACCCCAAGCATCCCTAAACATCTTTCGCCACTGTTGGGGCTCATCAGTGAGGAGTAGCTTGGGTCTCTATGCCCAGCAGGCACGAGACCCACGTCTGGGAATACCCGTCCCACTAGAGGTGACAAAGCAAAAACAGTATCTTGGGGCTCTAGGTCCA
The DNA here is from genome assembly GCF_040938575.1 of Ambystoma mexicanum. Classification (NCBI taxonomy): domain Eukaryota; kingdom Metazoa; phylum Chordata; class Amphibia; order Caudata; family Ambystomatidae; genus Ambystoma; species Ambystoma mexicanum. Next base: position 922,027,301 of record NC_090941.1, read on the forward strand.
GCAGGCACGGGACCCATGTCTGGGCATACCCGTCCCACTCGGGGTGACATAGCAAAAACAAAGAGGTGATGGCTGGAAGGTTTAGAATGAATCTTAACCACTGACATGGCTCTGGGCAACCCTCCAGACTGCCGTTCTTCGCCTGCCAAGCTATTACAGAAGGGGAAAGACCATATGCAAATCAGACTTGGCCCCACCCCAAAAGGGGCAGTCCAGCCCAAACTGCTAGGCAACATCCCTTCTGCACGAGACCACAAGCATCCCCAAACATGTTTCGCCCTTGTTGGGACACATCAGTGAGGAGTAGCTTGGGTCTCTATGCCCAGGAGGCACAGGACCCACGTCTGGGCATACCCGTCCCACTCGGGGTGACAAAGCAAAAACAAAGAGATGATGGCTGCAAGGTTTAGAATGAATCTTAACCACTGGCATGGCTCTGGGCAACCCTCCAGACCACCTTTCGTCGCCTGCCAAGCTATTACAGTAGGGGAAAGACCATATGCAAATCAGGCTTGGCCCCCACCCCAAAATGGGCAGTCCAGCTCGAACTGCTAGGCCACATCCCTTCTGCACGAGACCACAAGCATCCCCAAACATGTTTCGCCCTTGTTCGGGCTCATCAGTGAGGAGTAGCATGGGTCTCTAGGCCCAGCAGGCACGGGAGCCACGTCTGGGCATTCCCGTCCCACTAAGGGTGCCAAAGCAAAAACAGTAGCTTGGGGCTCTAGGCCCAGCAGGCACGGGACCCACGTCTGTACATACCTGTCACACTCGGGGTGACAAAGAAAAAACAAAGCGGTGATGGCTGGAAGGTTTAGAATGAATCTTAACCACTGGCATGGTTCTGGGAAACCCTCCAGACCACCGTTCCTCGCCTGCCAAGCTATTACAGAAGGGGGAAGACCATATGCAAATCAGGCTTGGCCCCACCCCAAAAGGGCCAGTCCAGCCTGAACTGCTAGGCCACATCCCTTCTGCACGAGACCACAAGCATCCCCAAACATGTTTCGCCCTTGTTCGGGCTCATCAGTGAGGAGTAGCATGGGTCTCTAGGCCCAGCAAGCACGGGACCCACGTCTGAGCATACCCGTCCCACTAGGGGTGACAAAGCAAAAACAGTAGCTTGGGTCTCTAGGCCCAGCAGGCACGAGACCCACGTCTGGGCACTCGGGGTGCCAAAGCAAAAACAAAGAGGTGATGTCTGGAAGGTTTAGAATGAATCTTAACCACTGGCATGGCCCTGGGCAACCCTCCAGACCACCGTTCTTTGCCTGCCAAGCTATTACAGAAGAAAGACCATATGCAAATCAGGCTTGGCCCCACCCCAAAAGGGGCAGACCAGCCTGAACTGCTAGGCCACATCCCTTCTGCACGAGACCACAAGCATCCCCAAACATGTTTCGCCCTTGTTGGGACACATCAGTGAGGAGTAGCTTGGGTCTCTAGGCCCAGCAGGCACGAGACCCACGTCTGGGCATACCCGTACCACTCGGGGTGACAAAGCAAAACAATGAGGTGATGGCTGGAAGGTTTAGAATGAATCTTAACCACTGGCATTGCTCTGGTCAACCCTCCAGACCACCGTACTTCACCTGCCAAGCTATTACAGAAGAGGAAAGACCATATGCAAATCAGGCTGGGCCCAACCCCAAAAGGGGCAGTCCAGCCCGAACTGCTAGGCCACATCCCTTCTGCACGAGACCACAAGCATCCCCAAACATGTTTTGCCCTTGTTGGGGCTCATCAGTGAGGAGTAGGTTGGATCTTTAGGCCCAGCAGGCACAGGGCCCACGTCTGGGCATACCCGTCCCACTAGGGGTGACAAAGCAAAAACAGTAGCTTGGGACTCTAGGCCCAGCAGGTATGGGACCCATGTCTGGGCATACCCGTCCCACTCGGGGTGAACAATCAAAAACAAAGAGGTGATGGCTGGAAGGTTTAGAATGAATCTTAACCACTGGCATGGCTCTGGGCAACCCTCCAGACCGCCGTTCGTCGCCTGCCAAGCTATTACAGAAAGAGAAAGACCATATGCAAATCAGACTTGGCCGCACCCCAAAAGGGGCAGTCCAGCCTGAACTGGTAGGCCACATACCTTCTGCACGAGTCCACAAGCACCCCCAAACATGTTTCGCCCTTGTTGGGACACATCAGTGAGGAGTAGCTTGGGTCTCTAGGCCCAGCAGGCACGAGACCCCTGTCTGGGCATACCCGTACCACTCGGGGTGACAAAGCAAAAACAATGAGGTGATGGCTGGAAGGTTTAGAATGAATCTTAACCACTGGCATGACTCTGGGCAACCCTCCAGACCACCGTTCTTCGCCTGCCAAGCTATTACAGAAAGGGAAATACCATATGCAAATCAGGCTGGGCCCCACCCCAAAAGGGGCAGTCCAGCCCGAACTGCTAGGCCACATCCCTTCTGCACGAGACCACAAGCATCCCCAAACATGTTTCACCCTTGTTAAGGCTCATCAGTGAAGAGTAGCTTGGGTCTCTATGCCCAGCAGGCACAGGACCCACGTCTGGGCATACCCGTCCCACTCGGGGTGAAAAATCAAAAACAAAGAGGTGATGGCTGGAAGGTTTAGAATGAATCTTAACCACTGGCATGGCTCTGGGCAACCCTCCAGACCGCCGTTCGTCGCCTGCCAAGCTATTACAGAAAGAGAAAGACCATATGCAAATCAGACTTGGCCGCACCCCAAAAGGGGCAGTCCAGCCTGAACTGGTAGGCCACATACCTTCTGCACGAGTCCACAAGCACCCCCAAACATGTTTCGCCCTTGTTGGGACACATCAGTGAGGAGTAGCTTGGGTCTCTAGGCCCACCAGGCACGAGACCCCTGTCTGGGCATACCCGTACCACTCGGGGTGACAAAGCAAAAACAATGAGGTGATGGCTGGAAGGTTTAGAATGAATCTTAACCACTGGCATGACTCTGGGCAACCCTCCAGACCACCGTTCTTCGCCTGCCAAGCTATTACAGAAAGGGAAAGACCATATGCAAATCAGGCTGGGCCCCACCCCAAAAGGGGCAGTCCAGCCTGAACTGCTAGGCCACATCCCTTCTGCACGAGACCCCAAGCATCCCCAAACATCTTTCGCCACTGTTGGGGCTCATCAGTGAGGAGTAGCTTGGGTCTCTATGCCCAGCAGGCACAGGACCCACGTCTGGGCATACCCGTCCCACTCGGGGTGACAAAGCAAAAACAAAGAGGTGATGGCTGGAAGATTTAGAATGAATCTTAACCACTGGCATGGCTCTGGGCAACCCTCCAGACCACCGTACTTCGCCTGCCAAGCTATTACAGAAGGGGAAAGACCATATGCAAATCAGGCTTGGCCCCACCCCAATAGGGGCAGTCCAGCCTGAACTGCTAGGCCACATCCCTTCTGCACGAGACCCCAAGCATCCCTAAACATCTTTCGCCACTGTTGGGGCTCATCAGTGAGGAGTAGCTTGGGTCTCTATGCCCAGCAGGCACAGGACCCACGTCTGGGCATACCCGTCCCACTCAGGTGATGGCTGGAAGATTTAGAATGAATCTTAACCACTGGCATGGCTCTGGGCAACCCTCCAGACCACCTTTCGTCGCCTGCCAAGCTATTACAGTAGGGGAAAGACCATATGCAAATCAGGCTTGGCCCCCACCCCAAAATGGGCAGTCCAGCTCGAACTGCTAGGCCACATCCCTTCTGCACGAGACCACAAGCATCCCCAAACATGTTTCGCCCTTGTTGGGGCTCATCAGTGAGGAGTAGCATGGGTCTCTAGGCCCAGCAGGCACGGGAGCCACGTCTGGGCATTCCCGTCCCACTAAGGGTGACAAAGCAAAAACAGTAGCTTGGGGCTCTAGGCCCAGCAGGCACGGGACCCACGTCTGTACATACCTGTCACACTCGGGGTGACAAAGAAAAAACAAAGCGGTGATGGCTGGAAGGTTTAGAATGAATCTTAACCACTGGCATGGTTCTGGGCAACCCTCCAGACCACCGTTCTTCACCTGCCAAGCTATTACAGAAGGGGAAAGACCATATGCAAATCAGGCTTGGCACCACCCCAAAAGGGCCAGTCCAGCCTGAACTGCTAGGCCACATTCCTTCTGCACGAGACCACAAGCATCACCAAAGGTGTTTCGCCCTTGTTGGGACACATCAGTGAGGAGTAGCTTGGGTCTCTATGCCCAGCAGGCACAGGACCCACGTCTGGGCATACCCGTCCCACTCGGGGTGACAAAGCAAAAACAAAGAGGTGATGGCCGGAAGGTTTAGAATGAATCTTAACCACTGGCATGGCTCTGGGCAACCCTCCAGACCACCGTTCTTCGCCTGCCAAGCTATTACAGAAGGGGAAAGACCATATGCAAATCAGGCTTGGCCCCACCCCAAAAGGGGCAGTCCAGCCTGAACTGCTAGGCCACATCCCTTCTGCATGAGACCACAAGCATCCCCAAACATGTTTCGCCCTTGTTGGGGCTCATCAGTGAGGAGTAGCTTGGGTCTCTAGGCCCAGCAGGCACGGGACCCACGTCTGGGAATACCCGTCCCACTAGGGGTGACAAAGCAAAAACAGTAGCTTGGGGCTCTAGGCCCAGCAGGCACGGGACCCATGTCTGGGCATACCCGTCCCACTCGGGGTGACAAAGCAAAAACAAAGAGGTGATGGCTGGAAGGTTTATAATGAATCTTAACCACTGACATGGCTCTGGGCAACCCTCCAGACCGCCGTTCTTCGCCTGCCAAGCTATTACAGAAGGGGAAAGACCATATGCAAATCAGACTTGGCCCCACCCCAAAAGGGGCAGTCCAGCCCGAACTGCTAGGCCACATCCCTTCTGCACGAGACCACAAGCATCCCCAAACATGTTTTGCCCTTGTTGGGGCTCATCAGTGAGGAGTAGCATGGGTCTCTAGGCCCAGCAAGCACGGGACCCACGTCTGAGCATACCCGTCCCACTAGGGGTGACAAAGCCAAAACAGTAGCTTGGGTCTCTAGGCCCAGCAGGCACGGGACCCACGTCTGGGCACTCGGGGTGACAAAGCAAAAACAAAGAGGTGATGGCTGGAAGGTTTTGAATTAATCTTAACCACTGGCATTGCTCTGGTCAACCCTCCAGACCACCGTACTTCACCTGCCAAGCTATTACAGAAGAGGAAAGACCATATGCAAATCAGGCTTGGCTCCACCCCAAAAGGGGCAGTCAAGCCCGAACTGCTAGGCCACATCCCTTCTGCACGAGACCACAAGCATCCCCAAACATGTTTCGCCCTTGTTGGGGCTCATCAGTGAGGAGTAGCTTGGGTCTCTAGGCCCAGCAGGCACGAGACCCACGTCTGGGAATACCCGTCCCACTAGAGGTGACAAAGCAAAAACAGTATCTTGGGGCTCTAGGTCCAGCAGGCACGGGACCCATGTCTGGGCATACTCGTCCCACTCGGGGTGACATTGCAAAAACAAAGAGGTGATGGCTGGAAGGTTTAGAATGAATCTTAACCACTGACATGGCTCTGGGCAACCCTCCAGACCGCCGTTCTTCGCCTGCCAAGCTATTACAGAAGGGGAAAGACCATATGCAAATCAGACTTGGCCCCACCCCAAAAGGGGCAGTCCAGCCCAAACTGCTAGGCAACATCCCTTCTGCACGAGACCACAAGCATCCCCAAACATGTTTCGCCCTTGTTGGGACACATCAGTGAGGAGTAGCTTGGGTCTCTATGCCCAGCAGGCACAGGACCCACGTCTGGGCATACCCGTCCCACTCGGGGTGACAAAGCAAAAACAAAGAGGTGATGGCTGGAAGGTTTAGAATGAATCTTAACCACTGGCATGGCTCTGGGCAACCCTCCAGACCACCTTTCGTCGCCTGCCAAGCTATTACAGTAGGGGAAAGACCATATGCAAATCAGGCTTGGCCCCCACCCCAAAATGGGCAGTCCAGCTCGAACTGCTAGGCCACATCCCTTCTGCACGAGACCACAAGCATCCCCAAACATGTTTCGCCCTTGTTGGGGCTCATCAGTGAGGAGTAGCATGGGTCTCTAGGCCCAGCAGGCACGGGAGCCACGTCTGGGCATTCCCGTCCCACTAAGGGTGACAAAGCAAAAACAGTAGCTTGGGGCTCTAGGCCCAGCAGGCACGGGACCCACGTCTGTACATACCTGTCACACTCGGGGTGACAAAGAAAAAACATAGCGGTGATGGCTGGAAGGTTTAGAATGAATCTTAACCACTGGCATGGTTCTGGGCAACCCTCCAGACCACCGTTCTTCACCTGCCAAGCTATTACAGAAGGGGAAAGACCATATGCAAATCAGGCTTGGCCCCACCCCAAAAGGGCCAGTCCAGCCTGAACTGCTAGGCCACATCCCTTCTGCACGAGACCACAAGCATCCCCAAACATGTTTCGACCTTGTTCAGGCTCATCAGTGAGGAGTAGCATGGGTCTCAAGGCCCAGCAAGCACGGAACCCACGTCTGAGCATACCCGTCCCACTAGGGGTGACAAAGCCAAAACAGTAGCTTGGGTCTCTAGGCCAGCAGGCACGGGACCCACGTCTGGGCACTCGGGTTGACAAAGCAAAAATAAAGAGGTGATGTCTGGAAGGTTTAGAATGAATCTTAACCACTGGCATGGCCCTGGGCAAACCTCCAGACCACCATTCTTTGCCTTCCAAGCTATTACAGAAGAAAGACCATATGCAAATCAGGCTTGGCACCACCCCAAAAGGGGCAGACCAGCCTGAACTGCTAGGCCACATCCCTTCTGCACGAGACCAGAAGCATCCCCAAACATGTTTCGCCCTTGTTGGGACACATCAGTGAGGAGTAGCTTGGGTCTCTAGGACCAGCAGGCACGAGACCCACGTCTGGGCATACCCGTACCACTCGGGGTGACAAAGCAAAAACAATGAGGTGATGGCTGGAAGGTTTAGAATGAATCTTAACCACTGGCATGACTCTGGGCAACCCTCCAGACCACCGTTCTTCGCCTGCCAAGCTATTACAGAAAGGGAAAGACCATATGCAAATCAGGCTGGGCCCCACCCAAAAGGGGCAGTCCAGCCCGAACTGCTAGGCCACATCCCTTCTGCATGAGACCACAAGCATCCCCAAACATGTTTCACCCTTGTTAGGGCTCATCAGTGAGGAGTAGCTTGGGTCTCTAGGCCCAGCAGGCACGGGACCCACTTCTGGGCATACCCGTACCACTCGGGGTGACAAAGCAAAAACAAAGAGGTGATGGCTGGAAGGTTTTGAATTAATCTTAACCACTGGCATTGCTCTGGTCAACCCTCCAGACCACTGTACTTCACCTGCCAATCTATTACAGAAGAGGAAAGACCATATGCAAATGAGGCTTGGCTCCACCCCAAAAGGTGCAGTCCAGCCCGAACTGCTAGGCCACATCCCTTCTGCACGAGACCACAAGCATCCCCAAACATGTTCTGCCCTTGTTGGGGCTCATCAGTGAGGAGTAGGTTGGATCTTTAGGCCCAGCAGGCACGGGGCCCACGTCTGGGCATACCCGTCCCACTAGGGGTGACAAAGCAAAAACAGTAGCTTGGGGCTCTAGGCCCAGCAGGCACGGGACCCATGTCTGGGCATACCCGTCCCACTCGGGGTGAAAAATCAAAAACAAAGAGGTGATGGCTGGAAGGTTTAGAATGAATCTTAACCACTGGCATGGCTCTGGGCAACCCTCCAGACCGCCGTTCGTCGCCTGCCAAGCTATTACAGAAAGAGAAAGACCATATGCAAATCAGACTTGGCCGCACCCCAAAAGGGGCAGTCCAGCCTGAACTGGTAGGCCACATACCTTCTGCACGAGACCACAAGCACCCCCAAACATGTTTCGCCCTTGTTGGGACACATCAGTGAGGAGTAGCTTGGGTCTCTAGGCCCAGCAGGCACGAGACCCCTGTCTGGGCATACCCGTACCACTCGGGGTGACAAAGCAAAAACAATGAGGTGATGGCTGGAAGGTTTAGAATGAATCTTAACCACTGGCATGACTCTGGGCAACCCTCCAGACCACCGTTCTTCGCCTGCCAAGCTATTACAGAAGGGGAAAGACCATATGCAAATCAGGCTGGGCCCCACCCCAAAAGGGGCAGTCCAGCCTGAACTGCTAGGCCACATCCCTTCTGCACGAGACCCTAAGCATCCCCAAACATCTTTCGCCACTGTTGGGGCTCATCAGTGAGGAGTAGCTTGGGTCTCTATGCCCAGCAGGCACAGGAACCACGTCTGGGCATACCCGTCCCACTCGGGGTGACAAAGCAAAAACAAAGAGGTGATGGCTGGAAGATTTAGAATGAATCTTAACCACTGGCATGGCTCTGGGCAACCCTCCAGACCACCGTTCTTCGCCTGCCAAGCTATTACAGAAAGGGAAAGACCATATGCAAATCAGGCTGGGCCCCACATCAAAAGGGGCAGTCCAGCCCGAACTGCTAGGCCACATCCCTTCTGCACGAGACCACAAGCATCCCCAAACATATTTCACCCTTGTTAGGGCTCATCAGTGAGGAGTAGCTTGGGTCTCTAGGCCCAGCAGGCACGGGACCCACTTCTGGGCATACCCGTACCACTCGGGGTGACAAAGCAAAAACAAAGAGGTGATGGCTGGAAGGTTTTGAATTAATCTTAACCACTGGCATTGCTCTGGTCAACCCTCCAGACCACCGTACTTCACCTGCCAAGCTATTACAGAAGAGGAAAGACCATATGCAAATCAGGCTTGGCTCCACCCCAAATGGGGCAGACCAGCCCGAACTGCTAGGCCACATCCCTTCTGCACGAGACCACAAGCATCCCCAAACATGTTTCGCCCTTGTTGGGTCTCATCAGTGAGGAGTAGATTGGATCTTTAGGCCCAGCAGGCACGGGGCCCACGTCTGGGCATACCCGTCCCACTAGGGGTGACAAAGCAAAAACAGTAGCTTGGGGCTCTAGGCCCAGCAGGTACGGGACCTATGTCTGGGCATACCCGTCCCACTCGGGGTGAAAAATCAAAAACAAAGAGGTGATGGCTGGAAGGTTTAGAATGAATCTTAACCACTGGCATGGCTCTGGGCAACCCTCCAGACCGCCGTTCGTCGCCTGCCAAGCTATTACAGAAAGAGAAAGACCATATGCAAATCAGACTTGGCCGCACCCCAAAAGGGGCAGTCCAGCCTGAACTGGTAGGCCACATACCTTCTGCACGAGACCACAAGCACCCCCAAACATGTTTCGCCCTTGTTGGGACACATCAGTGAGGAGTAGCTTGGGTCTCTAGGCCCAGCAGGCACGGGACCCACGTCTGCGCATCCCCGTCCCACTCGGGGTGACAAAGAGAAAACAAAGAGGTGATGGCTGGAAGGTTTAGAATGAATCATAACCACAGGCATGGCTCTGGGCAACCCTCCAAACCACCGTTCTTCACCTGCCAAGCTATTACAGAAAGGGAAAGAACATATGCAAATCAGGCTTAGCCCCACCCCAAAAGGGGCAGTCCAGCCTGAACTGCTAGGCCACATCCCTTCTGCACGAGACCACAAGCATCCCCAAACATGTTTCGCCCTTGTTGGGGCTCATCAGTGAGGAGTAGCTTGGGTCTCTAGGCCCAGCAGGCACGGGACCCACGTCTGGGCATACCCGTCTTACTAGGGGTGACAAAGCAAAAACAGTAGCTTGGGTCTCTAGGCCCAGCGGGTACGGGACCCATGTCTGGGCATACCCGTCCTACTCGGGGTGACAAAGCAAAAACAAAGAGGTGATGGCTGGAAGGTTTAGAATGAATCTTAACCACTGGCATGGCTCTGAGCAACCCTCCAGACCGCCGTTCTTCCCCTGCCAAGCTATTACAGAAGGGGAAAGACCATATGCAAATCAGGCTTGGCCCCACCGCAAAAGGGGCAGTCCAGCCTGAACTGCTAGGCCACATCCTTTCTGCACGAGACCTCAAGCATCCCCAAACATGTTTCGCCCTTGTTGGGACACATCAGTGAGGAGTAGCTTGGGTCTCTAGGCCCAGCAGGCACAGGAACCACGTCTGGGCATACCCGTCCAACTCGGGGTGACAAAGAAAAAACAATGAGGTGATGGCTGGAAGGTTTAGAATGAATCTTAACCACTGGCATGGCTCTAGGCAACCCTCCAGACCACTGTTCTTCGCCTGCCAGGCTATTACAGAAGGGGAAAGACCATATGCAAATCAGACTTGGCCCCACCCCAAAAGCGGCAGTCCAGCCCGAACTGCTAGGCCACATCCCTTCTGCACGAGACCACAAGCATCTCCAAACATGTTTCGCACTTGTTGGGGCTCATCAGTGAGGAGTAGCTTGGGTCTCTAGGCCCAGCAGGCAGGGCATCCACGTCTGAGCATACCCGTCCCACTAGGGGTGACAAAGCAAAAACAGTAGCTTGGGGCTCTAGGCCCAGCAGCCACAGGACCCACGTGTGGGCATACCCGTCCCACTCGGGGTGACAAAGCAAAAACAAAGAGGTGATGGCTGGAAGGTTTAGAATGAATCTTAACCACTGGCATTGCTCTGGTCAACCCTCCAGACCACCGTACTTCACCTGCCAAGCTATCACAGAAGAGGAAAGACCATATGCAAATCAGGCTTGGCTCCACCACAAAAGGGGCAGTCCAGCCCGAACTGCTAGGCCACATCCCTTCTGCACGAGACCACAAGCATCCCCAAACATGTTTCGCCCTTGTTGGGGCTCATCAGTGAGGAGTAGCTTGGATCTCTAAGCCCAGCAGGCACGGGACCCACGTCTGGGCATTCCCGTCCCACTCGGGGTGACAAAGCAAAAACAAAAAGGTGATGGCTGGAAGGTTTAGAATGAATCTTAACCACTGGCATGGCTCTGGGCAACCCTCTAAACCACCGTTCTTCGCCTGCCAAGCTATTACAGAAGGGGAAAGACAATATGCAAATCAGGCTTGGCCCCACCCCAAAAGGGGCAGTCCAGCCTGAACTGCTAGGCCACATCCCTTCTGCACGAGACAACAAGCATCCCCAAACATGTTTCGCCCTTGTTGGGGCTCATCAGTGAGGAGTAGCTTGGGTCTCTAGGCCCAGTAGGCACGGGACCCACGTCTGGGCATACCCGTACCACTCGGGGTGACAAAGCAAAAACAAAGAGGTGATGGCTGGAAGATTTAGAATGAATCTTAACCACTGGCATGGCTCTGGGCAACCCTCCAGACCGCCGTTCTTCGCCTGCCAAGCTATTACAGAAAGGGAAAGACTATATGCAAATCATGCTTGCCCCCACCCCAAAAGGGGCAGTCCAGCCCGAACTGCTAGGCCATATCCCTTCTGCACGAGCCACAAGTATCCCCAAACATGTTTCACCCTTGTTGGGGCTCATCAGTGAGGAGTAGCTTGGGTCTCTAGGCCCAGCAGGCACGGGACCCACGTTTGGGCATACCCGTCCCACTCGGGGTGACAAAGCAAAAACAAAGAGGTGATGGCTGGAAGGTTTAGAATGAATCTTAACCTTTGGCATGGCTCTGGGCAACCCTCCAGACCACCGTTCTTCGCCTGCCAAGCTATTACAGAAGGGGAAATACCATATGCAAATCAGGCTTGGCCCGAACCCAAAAGGGGCAGTCCAGCCTGAACTGCTAGGCCACATCCCTTCTGCACGAGACCACAAGCATCCCCAAACATGTTTCGCCCTTGTTGGGACTCATCAGTGGGGAGTATCTTGTGTCTCTAGGCCTAGCAGGCACGGGACCCACGTCTGGGCATACCCCTCCCACTCGGGGTGACAAAGCAAAAACAAAGAGGTGATGGCTGGAAGGTTTAGAATGAATCTTTACCACTGGCATGGCTCTGGGCAACCCTCCAGACCACCGTTCTTCGCCTGCCAAGCTATTACAGAAGGGGAAAGACAATATGCAAATCATGCTTGGCCCCACCCCAAAAGGGGCAGTCCAGCCTGCACTGCTAGCCACATCCCTTCTGCACGAAACCACAAGCATCCCCAAACATCTTTCGCCATTGTTGGGGCTCATCAGTGAGGAGTAGTTTGGGTCTCTAGGCCCAGTAGGCACGGCACCCACGTCTGGGCATACCCGTACCACTCGGGGTGACAAAGCAAAAACAAAGAGGTGATGGCTGGAAGGTTTAGAATGAATCTTAACCACTGGCATGGCTCTGGGCAACCCTCCAGACCGCCGTTCTTCGCCTGCCAAGCTATTACAGAAAGGGAAAGACCATATGCAAATCATGCTTGCCCCCACCCCAAAAGGGGCAGTCCAGCCCGAACTGCTAGGCCATATCCCTTCTGCACGAGCCACAAGTATCCCCAAACATCTTTCGCCCTTGTTGGGGCTCATCAGTGAGGAGTAGCTTGGGTCTCTAGGCACAGCAGGCACGGGAACCACGTTTGGGCATACCCGTCCCACTCGGGGTGACAAAGCAAAAAAAAAGAGATGATGGCTGCAAGGTTTAGAATGAATCTTAACCTCTGGCATGGCTCTGGGCAACCCTCCAGACCACCGTTCTTCATCTGCCAAGCTATTACAGAAGGGGAAATACCATATGCAAATCAGGCTTGGCCCCAACCCAAAAGGGGCGGTCCAGCCTGAACTGCTAGGCCACATCCCTTCTGCACGAGACCACAAGCATCCCCAAACATGTTTCGCCCTTGTTGGGACTCATCAGTGGGGAGTAGCTTGTGTCTCTAGGCCTAACAGGCACGGGACCCACGTCTGGGCATACCCGTCCCACTCGGTGTGACAAAGCAAAAACAAAGAGGTGATGGCTGGAAGGTTTAGAATGAATCTTCACCACTGGCATGGCTCTGGGCAACCCTCCAGACCACCGTTCTTCGCCTGCCAAGCTATTACAGAAGGGGCAAGACCATATGTAAATCAGGCTTAGCCCCACCCCAAAAGGGGCAGTCCAGCCTGAACTGCTAGGCCACATCCCTTCTGCACGAGACCACAAGCATCTCCAAACATGTTTCCCCCTTGTTGGGGCTCATCAGTGAGGAGTAGCTTGGGTTTCTAGGCCCAGCAGGCACGAGACCCACGTCTGGGAATACCCGTCCCACTAGAGGTGACAAAGCAAAAATAGTATCTTGGGGCTCTAGGTCCAGCAGGCACGGGACCCATGTCTGGGCATACCCGTCCCACTCGGGGTGACATAGCAAAAACAAAGAGGTGATGGCTGGAAGGTTTAGAATGAATCTTAACCACTGACATGGCTCTGGGCAACCCTCCAGACCGCCGTTCTTCGCCTGCCAAGCTATTACAGAAGGGGAAAGACATATGCAAATCAGACTTGGCCCCACCCCAAAAGGGGCTGTCCAGCCCAAACTGCTAGGCAACATCCCTTCTGCACGAGACCACAAGCATCCCCAAACATGTTTCGCCCTTGTTGGGACACATCAGTGAGGAGTAGCTTGGGTCTCTATGCCCAGCAGGCACAGGACCCACGTCTGGGCATACCCGTCCCACTCGGGGTGACAAAGCAAAAACAAAGAGGTGATGGCTGGAAGGTTTACAATGAATCTTAACCACTGGCATGGCTCTGGGCAACCCTCCAGACCACCTTTCGTCGCCTGCCAAGCTATTACAGTAGGGGAAAGACCATATGCAAATCAGGCTTGGCCCCCACCCCAAAAGGGGCAGTCCAGCTCGAACTGCTAGGCCACATCCCTTCTGCACGAGACCACAAGCATCCCCAAACATGTTTCGCCCTTATTGGGGCTCATCAGTGAGGAGTAGCATGGGTCTCTAGGCCCAGCAGGCACGGGAGCCACGTCTGGGCATTCCCGTCCCACTAAGGGTGACAAAGCAAAAACAGTAGCTTGAGGCTCTAGGCCCAGCAGGCACGGGACCCACGTCTGTACATACCTGTCACACTCGGGGTGACAAAGAAAAAACAAAGCGGTGATGGCTGGAAGGTTTAGAATGAATCTTAACCACTGGCATGGTTCTGGGCAACCCTCCAGACCACCGTTCTTCGCCTGCCAAGCCATTACAGAAGGGGAAAGACCATATGCAAATCAGGCTTGGCCCCACCCCAAAAGAGCCATTCCAGCCTGAACTGCTAGGCCACATCCCTTCTGCACGAGACCACAAGCATCCCCAAACATGTTTCGCCCTTGTTGGGGCTCATCAGTGAGGAGTAGCATGGGTCTCTAGGCCCAGCAAGCACGGGACCCACGTCTGGGCATACCCCTCCCACTCGGGGTGACAAAGCAAAAACAAAGAGGTGATGTCTGGAAGGTTAAGAATGAATCTTAACCACTGCCATGGCCCTGGGCAACCCTCCAGACCACCGTTCTTTGCCTGCCAAGCTATTACAGAAGAAAGACCATATGCAAATCAGGCTTGGCCCCACCCCAAAAGGGGCAGACCAGCCTGAACTGCTAGGCCACATGCCTTCTGCACGAGACCACAAGCATCCCCAAACATGTTTCGCCCTTGTTGGGACACATCAGTGAGGAGTAGCTTGGGTCTCTAGGCCCAGCAGGCACGAGACCCACGTCTGGGCATACCCGTACCACTCGGGGTGACAAAGCAAAAACAATGAGGTGTTGGCTGGAAGGTTTAGAATGAATCTTAACCACTGGCATGACTCTGGGCAACCCTCCAGACCACCGTTCTTCGCCTGCCAAGCTATTACAGAAAGGGAAAGACCATATGCAAATCAGGCTGGGCCCCACCCCAAAAGGGGCAGTCCAGCCCGAACTGCTAGGCCACATCCCTTCTGCACGAGACCACAAGCATCCCCAAACATGTTTCACCCTTGTTAGGGCTCATAAGTGAGGAGTAGCTTGGGTCTCTAGGCCCAGCAGGCACGGGACCCACTTCTGGGCATACCCGTACCACTCGGGGTGACAAAGCAAAAACAAAGAGGTGATGGCTGGAAGGTTTTGAATTAATCTTAACCACTGGCATTGCTCTGGTCAACCCTCCAGACCACCGTTCTTCGCCTGCCAAGCTATTACAGAAAGGGAAAGACCATATGCAAATCAGGCTGGGCCCCACCCCAAAAGGGGCAGTCCAGCCCGAACTGCTAGGCCACATCCCTTCTGCACGAGACCACAAGCATCCCCAAACATGTTTCACCCTTGTTAGGGCTCATAAGTGAGGAGTAGCTTGGGTCTCTAGGCCCAGCAGGCACGGGACCCACTTCTGGGCATACCCGTACCACTCGGGGTGACAAAGCAAAAACAAAGAGGTGATGGCTGGAAGGTTTTGAATTAATCTTAACCACTGGCATTGCTCTGGTCAACCCTCCAGACCACCGTACTTCACCTGTCAAGCTATTACAGAAGAGGAAAGACCATATGCAAATCAGGCTTGGCCCCACCCCAAAAGGGGCAGTCCAGCCTGAACTGCTAGGCCACATCCCTTCTGCACGAGACCACAAGCATCCCCAAACATGTTTTGCCCTTGTTGGGGCTCATCAGTGAGGAGTAGCTTGGGTCTCTAGGCTCAGCAGGCACAGGACCCACGTCTGGGCATACCCGTCCCACTCGGGGTGACAAAGCAAAAACAAAGAGGTGATGGCTGGAAGGTTTTGAATGAATCTGAACCACTGGCATGGCTCTGGGCAACCCTCCAGAACACCGTTCTTCGCCTGCCAAGCTATTACAGAAGGGGAAAGAACGTATGCAAATCAGGCTTGGCCCCACCCCAAAAGGGTCAGTCCAGCCCAAACTGCTAGGCCACATCCCTTCTGCACGAGACCACAAGCATCCCCAAACATCTTTCGCCATTGTTGGGGCTCATCAGTGAGGAGTAGCTTGGGTCTCTAGGCCCAGTAGGCACGGGACCCACGTCTGGGCATACCCGTACCACTCGGGGTGACGAAGCAAAAACAAAGAGGTGATGGCTGGAAGGTTTAGAATGAATCTTAACCACTGGCATGGCTCTGGGCAACCCTCCAGACCGCCGCTCTTCGCCTGCCAAGCTATTACAGAAAGGGAAAGACCATATGCAAATCATGCTTGCCCCCACCCCAAAAGGGGCAGTCCAGCCCGAACTGCTAGGCCATATCCATTCTGCACGAGCCACAAGTATCCCCAAACATCTTTCGCCCTTGTTGGGGCTCATCAGTGAGGAGTAGCTTGGGTCTCTAGGCACAGCAGGCACGGGAACCACGTTTGGGCATACCCGTCCCACTCGGGGTGACAAAGCAAAAACAAAGAGATGATGGCTGCAAGGTTTAGAATGAATCTTAACCACTGGCATGGCTCTGGGCAACCCTCCAGACCACCGTTCTTCGTCTGCCAAGCTATTACAGAAGGGGAAATACCATATGCAAATCAGGCTTGGCCCCAACCCAAAAGGGGCAGTCCAGCCTGAACTGCTAGGCCACATCCCTTCTGCACGAGACCACAAGCATCCCCAAACATGTTTTGCCCTTGTCGGGACTCATCAGTGGGGAGTAGCTTGTGTCTCTAGGCCTAACAGGCACGGGACCCACGTCTGGGCATACCCCTCCCACTCGGGGTGACAAAGCAAAAACAAAGAGGTGATGGCTGGAAGGTTTAGAATGAATCTTTACCACTGGCATGGCTCTGGGCAACCCTCCAGACTACCGTTCTTCGCCTGCCAAGCTATTACAGAAGGGGAAAGACAATATGCAAATCAGGCTTGGCCCCACCCCAAAAGGGGCAGTCCAGCCTGCACTGCTAGGCCATATCCCTTCTGCACGAGACCACAGGCATCCGCAAACATGTTTCTCCCTTGTTGGGGCTCATCAGTGAGGGGTAGCATGGGTCTCTATGCCTAGCAGGCACGGGACCCACGTCTGGGCATACCCCTCCCACTCGGGGTGACAAAGCAAAAACAAAGAGGTGATGGCTGGAAGGATTTCAATGAATCTTAACCACTGGCATGGCTCTGGGAAACCCTCCAGACCACCGTTCTTTGCTGCCAAGCTACTACAGAAGGGGAAAGACCATATGCAAATCAGGCTTGGCCCCACCCAAAAAGGGGCAGTCCAGCCCGAACTGTTAGGCCACATCCCTTCTGCACAAGACCACAAGCATCCCCAAACATGTTTCGCCCTTGTTGGGGCTCATCATTGAGGAGTAGCTTGGGTCTCAGGGCCCAGCAGGCACGGGACCCACGTCTGGGCATATCCGTCCCACTCGGGGTGACAAAGCAAAAACAAAGAGGTGATGGCTGGAAGGTTTACAATGAATCTTAACCGCTGGCATGGCTATGGGCAACCCTCCAGACCACCGTTCTTCACCTGCCAAGCTATTACAGAAGGGGCAAGACCATATGCAAAACAGGCTTGGCCCCACCCCAAAAGGGGCAGTCCAGCCTGAACTGCTAGGCCACATCCCTTCTGCACGAGACCACAAGCATCCCCAAACATGTTTCGCCCTTGTTGGGGCTCATCAGTGAGGAGTAGCTTGGGTCTCTAGGCCCAGCAGGCACGGGACCCACGTCTGGGAATACCCGTCCCACTAGGGGTGACAAAGCAAAAACAGAAGCTTGGGGCTCTAGGTCCAGTAGGCACGGGACCCATGTCTGGGCATACCCGTCCCACTCGGGGTGACATAGCAAAAACAAAGAGGTGATGGCTGGAAGGTTTAGAATGAATCTTAACCACTGACATGGCTCTGGGCAACCCTCCAGACCGCCGTTCTTCGCCTGCCAAGCTATTACAGAGGGGCAAGACCATATGCAAATCAGGCTTGGCCCCTCCCCAAAAGGGGCAGTCCAGCCTGAACTGCTAGGCCACATCCCTTCTGCAGAAGACCACAAGCATCCCCAAACATGTTTCGCCCTTGTTGGGGCTCATCAGTGAGGAGTAGCTTGGGTCTCTAGGCCCAGCAGGCACGGGACCCACGTCTGGGAATACCCGTCCCACTAGGGGTGACAAAGCAAAAACAGAAGCTTGGGGCTCTAGGTCCAGTAGGCACGGGACCCATGTCTGGGCATACCCATCCCATTCGGGGTGACTAAGCAAAAACAAAGAGGTGATGGCTGGAAGGTTTAGAATGAATCTTAACCACTGACATGGCTCTGGGCAACCCTCCAGACCGCCGTTCTTCGCCTGCCAAGCTATTACAGAAGGGGAAAGACCATATGCAAATCAGACTTGGCGCCACCCCAAAAGGGGCAGTCCAGCCCGAACTGCTAGGCAACATCCCTTCTGCACGAGACCACAAGCATCCCCAAACATGTTTTGCCCTTGTTGGGGTTCATCAGTGAGGAGTAGCTTGGGTCTCTAGGCCCAGCAGGCACGGGACCCACGTCTGGGCACTTGAGGTGACAAAGCAAAAACAAAGAGGTGATGTCTGGAAGGTTTAGAATGAATCTTAACCACTGGCATGGCATTGGGCAACCCTCCAGACCACGGTTCTTTGCCTGCCAAGCTATTACAGAAGAAAGACCATATGCAAATCAGGCTTGGCCCCACCCCAAAAGGGGCAGACCAGCCTGAACTGCTAGGCCACATCCCTTCTGCACGAGACCACAAGCATCCCCAAACATGTTTCGCCCTTGTTGGGGCTCATCAGTGAGGAGTAGCTTGGGTCTCTAGGCCCAGCAGGCACGGGACCCACGTCTGGGAATACCCGTCCCACTAGGGGTGACAAAGCAAAAACAGAAGCTTGGGGCTCTAGGTCCAGTAGGCACGGGACCCATGTCTGGGCATACCCGTCCCACTCGGGGTGACATAGCAAAAACAAAGAGGTGATGGCTGGAAGGTTTAGAATGAATCTTAACCACTGACATGGCTCTGGGCAACCCTCCAGACCGCCGTTCTTCGCCTGCCAAGCTATTACAGAAGGGGCAAGACCATATGCAAATCAGGCTAGGCCCCACCCCAAAAGGGGCAGTCCAGCCTGAACTGCTAGGCCACATCCCTTCTGCACGAGACCACAAGCATCCCCAAATATGTTTCGCCCTTGTTGGGGCTCATCAGTGAGGAGTAGCTTGGGTCTCTAGGCCCAGCAGGCACGTGACCCACGTCTGGGAATACCCGTCCCACTAGGGGTGACAAAGCAAAAACAGAAGCTTGGGGCTCTAGGTCCAGTAGGCACGGGACCCATGTCTGGGCATACCCATCCCATTCGGGGAGACATAGCAAAAACAAAGAGGTGATGGCTGGAAGGTTTAGAATGAATCTTAACCACTGACATGGCTCTGGGCAACCCTCCAGACCGCCGTTCTTCGCCTGCCAAGCTATTACAGAAGGGGAAAGACCATATGCAAATCAGACTTGGCGCCACCCCAAACCCAAAAGGGGCAGTCCAGCCCGAACTGCTAGGCAACATCCCTTCTGGACGAGACCACAAGCATCCCCAAACATGTTTTGCCCTTGTTGGGGTTCATCAGTGAGGAGTAGCTTGGGTCTCTAGGCCCAGCAGGCACAGGACCCACGTCTGGGCACTTGGGGTGACAAAGCAAAAACAAAGAGGTGATGTCTGGAAGGTTTAGAATGAATCTTAACCACTGGCATGGCATTGGGCAACCCTCCAGACCACCGTTCTTTGCCTGCCAAGCTATTACAGAAGAAAAACCATATGCAAATCAGGCTTGGCCCCACCCCAAAAGGGGCAGACCAGCCTGAACTGCTAGGCCACATCCCTTCTGCACGAGACCACAAGCATCCCCAAACATGTTTCGCCCTTGTTGGGGCTCATCAGTGAGGAGTAGCTTGGGTCTCTAGGCCCAGCAGGCACGGGACCCACGTCTGGGAATACCCGTCCCACTAGGGGTGACAAAGCAAAAACAGAAGCTTGGGGCTCTAGGTCCAGTAGGCACGGGACCCATGTCTGGGCATACCCGTCCCACTCGGGGTGACATAGCAAAAACAAAGAGGTGATGGCTGGAAGGTTTAGAATGAATCTTAACCACTGACATGGCTCTGGGCAACCCTCCAGACCGCCGTTCTTCGCCTGCCAAGCTATTACAGAAGGGGCAAGACCATATGCAAATCAGGCTTGGCCCCACCCCAAAAGGGGCAGTCCAGCCTGAACTGCTAGGCCACATCCCTTCTGCACGAGACCACAAGCATCCCCAAATATGTTTCGCCCTTGTTGGGGCTCATCAGTGAGGAGTAGCTTGGGTCTCTAGGCCCAGCAGGCACGGGACCCACGTCTGGGAATACCCGTCCCACTAGGGGTGACAAAGCAAAAACAGAAGCTTGGGGCTCTAGGTCCAGTAGGCACGGGACCCATGTCTGGGCATACCCGTCCCACTCGGGGTGACATAGCAAAAACAAAGAGGTGATGGCTGGAAGGTTTAGAATGAATCTTAACCACTGACATGGCTCTGGGCAACCCTCCAGACCGCCGTTCTTCGCCTGCCAAGCTATTACAGAAGGGGAAAGACCATATGCAAATCTGACTTGGCGCTACCCCAAAAGGGGCAGTCCAGCCCGAACTGCTAGGCAACATCCCTTCTGCACGAGACCACAAGCATCCCCAAACATGTTTTGCCCTTGTTGGGGTTCATCAGTGAGGAGTAGCTTGGGTCTCTAGGCCCAGCAGGCACGGGACCCACGTCTGGGCACTTGGGGTGACAAAGCAAAAACAAAGAGGTGATGTCTGGAAGGTTTAGAATGAATCTTAACCACTGGCATGGCATTGGGCAACCCTCCAGACCACCGTTCTTTGCCTGCCAAGCTATTACAGAAGAAAGACCATATGCAAATCAGGCTTGGCCCCACCCCAAAAGGGACAGACCAGCCTGAACTGCTAGGCCACATCCCTTCTGCACGAGACCACAAGCATCCCCAAACATGTTTCGCCCTTGTTGGGACACATCAGTGAGGAGTAGCTTGGGTCTCTAGGCTCAGCAGGCACGAGACCCACGTCTGGGCATACCCGTACCACTCGGGGTGACAATGCAAAAACAATGAGGTTATGGCTGGAAGGTTTAGAATGAATCTTAACCACTGGCATAGCTCTAGGCAACCCTCCAGACCACTGTTCTTCGCCTGCCAGGCTATTACAGAAGGGGAAAGTCCATATGCAAATCAGGCATGGCCCCACCCCAAAAGCGGCAGTCCAGCCCGAACTGCTAGGCCACATCCCTTCTGCACGAGACCACAAGCATCTCCAAACATGTTTCGCACTTGTTGGGGCTCATCAGTGAGGAGTAGCTTGGGTCTCTAGGCCCAGCAGGCAGGGCACCCACGTCTGAGCATACCCGTCCCACTAGGGGTGACAAAGCAAAAACAAAGAGGTGATGGCTGGAAGGTTTTGAATTAATCTTAACCACTGGCATTGCTCTGGTCAACCCTCCAGACCACCGTACTTCACCTGCCAAGCTATTACAGAAGAGGAAAGACCATATGCAAATCAGGCTTGGCTCCACCACAAAAGGGGCAGTCCAGCCCGAACTGCTAGGCCATATCCCTCCTGCACGAGCCACAAGTATCCCCAAACATCTTTCGCCCTTGTTGGGGCTCATCAGTGAGGAGTAGCTTGGGTCTCTAGGCACAGCAGGCACGGGACCCACGTTTGGGCATACCCGTCCCACTAGGTGTGACAAAGCAAAAACAAAGAGATGATGGCTGCAAGGTTTAGAATGAATCTTAACCTCTGGCATGGCTCTGGGCAACCCTCCAGACCACCGTTCTTCGTCTCCCAAGCTATTACAGTAGGGGAAATACCATATGCAAATCAGGCTTGGCCCCAACCCAAAAGGGGCAGTCCAGCCTGAACTGCTAGGCCACATGCCTTCTGCACGAGACCACAAGCATCCCCAAACATGTTTCGCCCTTGTTGGGACTCATCAGTGGGGAGTAGCTTGTGTCTCTAGGCCTAACAGGCACGGGACCCACGTCTGGGCATACCCCTCCCACTCGGGGTGACAAAGCAAAAACAAAGAGGTGATGGCTGGAAGGTTTAGAATGAATCTTTACCACTGGCATGGCTCTGGGCAACCCTCCAGACCACCGTTCTTCGCCTGCCAAGCTATTACAGAAGGGGAAAGACAATATGCAAATCAGGCTTGGCCCCACCCCAAAAGGGGCAGTCCAGCCTGCACTGCTAGGCCATATCCCTTCTGCACGAGACCACAAGCATCCGCAAACATGTTTCTCCCTTGTTGGGGCTCATCATTGAGGAGTAGCATGGGCCTCTATGCCTAGCAGGCACGGGACCCACGTCTGGGCATACCCCTCCCACTCGGGGTGACAAAGCAAAAACAAAGAGGTGATGGCTGGAAGGTTTAGAATGAATCTTAACCACTGACATGGCTCTGGGCAACCCTCCAGACCGCCGTTCTTCGCCTGCCAAGCTATTACAGAAGGGGAAAGACCATATGCAAATCAGACTTGGCGCCACCCCAAAAGGGGCAGTCCAGCCCGAACTGCTAGGCAACATCCCTTCTGCACGAGACCACAAGCATCCCCAAACATGTTTTGCCCTTGTTGGGGTTCATCAGTGAGGAGTAGCTTGGGTCTCTAGGCCCAGCAGACACGGGACCTACGTCTGGGCACTCGGGGTGACAAAGCAAAAACAAAGAGGTGATGTCTGGAAGGTTTAGAATGAATCTTAACCACTGGCATGGCCCTGGGCAACCCTCCAGACCACCGTTCTTTGCCTGCCAAGCTATTACAGAAGAAAGACCATATGCAAATCAGGCTTTGCCCCAACCCAAAAGGGGCAGTCCAGCCTGAACTGCTAGCCCACATCCCTTCTGCACGAGACCACAAGCATCCCCAAACATGTTTCGTCCTTGTTGGGACTCATCAGTGGGGAGTAGCTTGTGTCTCTAGGCCTAACAGGCACGGGACCCACGTCTGGGCATACCCCTCCCACTCGGGGTGACAAAGCAAAAACAAAGAGGTGATGGCTGGAAGGTTTAGAATGAATCTTTACCACTGGCATGGCTCTGGGCAACCCTCCAGACCACCATTCTTCGCCTGCCAAGCTATTACAGAAGGGGAAAGACAATATGCAAATCAGGCTTGGCCCCACCCCAAAAGGGGCAGTCCAGCCTGCACTGCTAGGCCATATCCCTTCTGCACGAGACCACAAGCATCCGCAAACATGTTTCTCCCTTGTTGGGGCTCATCAGTGAGGAGTAGCATGGGCCTCTATGCCTAGCAGGCACGGGACCCACGTCTGGGCATACCCCTCCCACTCGGGGTGACAAAGCAAAAACAAAGAGGTGATGGCTGGAAGGTTTAGAATGAATCTTAACCACTGACATGGCTCTGGGCAACCCTCCAGACCGCCGTTCTTCGCCTGCCAAGCTATTACAGAAGGGGAAAGACCATATGCAAATCAGACTTGGCGCCACCCCAAAAGGGGCAGTCCAGCCCGAACTGCTAGGCAACATCCCTTCTGCACGAGACCACAAGCATCCCCAAACATGTTTTGCCCTTGTTGGGGTTCATCAGTGAGGAGTAGCTTGGGTCTCTAGGCCCAGCAGGCACGGGACCTACGTCTGGGCACTCGGGGTGACAAAGCAAAAACAAAGAGGTGATGTCTGGAAGGTTTAGAATGAATCTTAACCACTGGCATGGCCCTGGGCAACCCTCCAGACCACCGTTCTTTGCCTGCCAAGCTATTACAGAAGAAAGACCATATGCAAATCAGGCTTGGCCCCACCCCAAAAGGGGCAGACCAGCCTGAACTGCTAGGCCACATCCCTTCTGCACGAGACCACAAGCATCCCCAAACATGTTTCGCCCTTGTTGGGACACATCAGTGAGGAGTAGCTTGGGTCTCTAGGCCCAGCAGGCACGAGACCCACGTCTGGGCATACCCGTACCACTCGGGGTGACAAAGCAAAAACAATGAGGTGATGGCTGGAAGGTTTAGAATGAATCTTAACCACTGGCATGGCTCTAGGCAACGCTCCAGACCACTGTTCTTCGCCTGCCAGGCTATTACAGAAGGGGAAAGACCATATGCAAATCAGGCTTGGCCCCACCCCAAAAGCAGCAGTCCAGCCCAAACTGCTAGGCCACATCCCTTCTGCACGAGACCACAAGCATCTCCAAACATGTTTCGCACTTGTTGGGGCTCATCAGTGAGGAGTAGCTTGGGTCTCTAGGCCCAGCAGGCAGGGCAGCCACGTCTGAGCATACCCGTCCCACTAGGGGTGACAAAGCAAAAACAGTAGCTTGGGGCTCTAGGCCCAGCAGGCACGAGACCCACGTCTGGGCATACCCGTACCACTCGGGGTGACAAAGCAAAAACAATGAGGTGATGGCTGGAAGGTTTAGAATGAATCTTAACCACTGGCATGGCTCTGGGCAACCCTCCAGACTGCCGTTCTTCGCCTGCCAAGCTATTACAGAAGGGGAAAGACCATATGCAAATCTAGCTTAGCCCCACCCCAAAAGGGGCAGTCCAGCCCGAACTGCTAGGCCACATCCCTTCTGCACCAGACCACAAGCATCTCCAAACATGTTTCGCACTTGTTGGGGCTCATCAGTGAGGAGTAGCTTGGGTCTCTAGGCCCAGCAGGCAGGGCAGCCACGTCTGGGCATACCCGTCCCACTCGGGGTGACAAAGCAAAAACAAAGAGGTGATGGCTGGAAGGTTTAGAATGAATCTTAACCACTGGCATGGCTCTGGGCAACCCACCAGATCGCCATTCTTCGCCTGCCAAGCTATTACAGAAAGGGAAAGACCATATGCAAATCAGGCTGGGCCCCACCCCAAAAGGGGCAGTCCAGCCCGAACTGCTAGGCCACATTCCTTCTGCACGAGACCACAAGCATCCCCAAACATGTTTCACCCTTGTTAGGGCTCATCAGTGAGGAGTAGCTTGGGTCTCTAAGCCCAGCAGGCACGGGACCCACGTCTGGGCATACCCGTCCCACTCGGGGTGACAAATCAAAAACAAAGAGGTGATGGCTGGAAGGTTTTGAATTAATCTTAACCACTGGCATTGCTCTGGTCAACCCTCCAGACCACCGTACTTCACCTGCCAAGCTATTACAGAAGAGGAAAGACCATATGCAAATCAGGCTTGGCTCCACCACAAAAGGGGCAAACCAGCTCGATCTGCTAGGCCACATCCCTTCTGCACGAGACCACAAGCATCCCCAAACATGTTTCGCCCTTGTTGGGGCTCATCAGTGAGGAGTAGCTTGGATCTCTAAGCCCAGCAGGCACGGGACGCACGTCTGGGCATACCCATCCCACTCGGGGTGACAAAGCAAAAACAAAGAGGTGATGGCTGGAAGGTTTAGAATGAATCTTAACCACTGGCATGGCTCTGGGCAACCCTCTAAACCACCGTTCTTCGCCTGCCAAGCTATTACAGAAGGGGAAAGACAATATGCAAATCAGGCTTGGCCCCACCCCAAAAGGGGCAGTGCAGCCTGAACTGCTAGGCCACATCCCTTCTGCACGAGACAACAAGCATCCCCAAACATGTTTCGCCCTTGTTGGGGCTCATCAGTGAGGAGTAGCTTGGGTCTCTAGGCTCAGCAGGCACAGGACTCACGTCTGGGCATACCCGTCCCACTCGGGGTGACAAAGCAAAAACAAAGAGGTGATGGCTGGAAGGTTTTGAATGAATCTGAACCACTGGCATGGCTCTGGGCAACCCTCCAGAACACCGTTCTTCGCCTGCCAAGCTATTACAGAAGGGGAAAGAACGTATGCAAATCAGGCTTGGCCCCACCCCAAAAGGGGCAGTCCAGCCCAAACTGCTAGGCCACATCCCTTCTGCACAAGACCACAAGCATCCCCAAACATCTTTCGCCATTGTTGGGGCTCATCAGTGAGGAGTAGCTTGGGTCTCTAGGCCCAGTAGGCACGGGACCCACGTCTGGGCATACCCGTACCACTCGGGGTGACAAAGCAAAAACAAAGAGGTGATGGCTGGAAGGTTTAGAATGAATCTTAACCACTGGCATGGCTCTGGGCAACCCTCCAGACCGCCGTTCTTCGCCTGCCAAGCTATTACAGAAAGGGAAAGACCATATGCAAATCATGCTTGCCCCCACCCCAAAAGGGGCAGTCCAGCCCGAACTGCTAGGCCATATCCCTTCTGCACGAGCCACAAGTATCCCCAAACATCTTTCGCCCTTGTTGGGGCTCATCAGTGAGGAGTAGCTTGGGTCTCTAGGCACAGCAGGCATGGGACCCACGTTTGGGCATACCCGTCCCACTCGGGGTGACAAAGCAAAAACAAAGAGATGATGGCTGCAAGGTTTAGAATGAATCTTAACCTCTGGCATGGCTCTGGGCAACTCTCCAGACCACCGTTCTTCGTCTGCCAAGCTATTACAGTAGGGGAAATACCATATGCAAATCAGGCTTGGCCCCAACCCAAAAGGGGCAGTCCAGCCTGAACTGCTAGGCCACATCCCTTCTGCACGAGACCACAAGCATCCCCAAACATGTTTCGCCCTTGTTGGGACTCATCAGTGGGGAGTAGCTTGTGTCTCCAGGCCTAACAGGCACGGGACCCACGTCTGGGCATACCCCTCCCACTCGGGGTGACAAAGCAAAAACAAAGAGGTGATGGCTGGAAGGTTTAGAATGACTCTTTACCACTGGCATGGCTCTGGGCAACCCTCCAGACCACCGTTCTTCGCCTGCCAAGCTATTACAGAAGGGGAAAGACAATATGCAAATCAGGCTTGGCCCCACCCCAAAAGGGGCAGTCCAGCCTGCACTGCTAGGCCATATCCCTTCTGCACGAGACCCCAAGCATCCGCAAACATGTTTCTCCCTTGTTGGGGCTCATCAGTGAGTAGTAGCATGGGCCTCTATGCCTAGCAGGCACGGGACCCACGTCTGGGCATACCCCTCCCACTCGGGGTGACAAAGCAAAAACAAAGAGGTGATGGCTGGAAGGATTTGAATGAATCTTAACCACTGGCATGGCTCTGGGAAACCCTCCAGACCACCGTTCTTCGCTGCCAAGCTATTACAGAAGGGGAAAGACCATATGCAAATCAGGCTTGGCCCCACCCAAAAAGGGGCAGTCCAGCCCGAACTGTTAGGCCACATCCCTTCTGCACAAGACCACAAGCATCCCCAAATATGTTTCGCCCTTGTTGGGGCTCATCATTGAGGAGTAGCTTGGGTCTCAGGGCCCAGCAGGCACGGGACCCACGTCTGGGCATATCCGTCCCACTCGGAGTGACAAAGCAAAAACAAAGAGGTGATGGCTGGAAGGTTTAGAATGAATCTTAACCACTGGCATGGCTCTGGGCAACCCTCCAGACCACCATACTTCGCCCGCCAAGCTATTACAGAAGGGGAAAGACCATATGCAAATCAGGCCTGGCCCCACCCCCAAAGGGGCAGTCCAGCCTGAACTGCTAGGCCACATCCCTTCTGCACGAGACCCCAAGCATCCCCAAACATCTTTCGCCACTGTTGGGGCTCATCAGTGAGGAGTAGCTTGGGTCTCTATGCCCAGCAGGCACAGGACCCACGGCTGGGCATACTCGTCCCACTCGGGGTGACAAAGCAAAAACAAAGAGGTGATGGCTGGAAGGTTTAGAATGAATCTTAACCACTGGCATGGCTCTGGGCAACCCTCCAGACCACCGTTCTTCACCTGCCAAGCTATTACAGAAGGGGCTAGACCATATGTGTTATAAAGCTCAGTCCAGGCAGCTTTAGATTGTTTGATAAGTTTACTTCAGTTCTTATGTTACAGTTACAGTTCAGAATTCAGACTTAAGCAATAAGGAGATAGAAATACCAAGACCAAGACAGGACAGACCAGACAGACACCGGCACCCATCACCCAGGGAGGGAAGGCTCAACTGACCCAGCGTAGAACTCTCATCATAGCATTCCCTCACTCATGCATCAACATTCCACAGGCACTCTGGTGACATCATAAATCACATGACAAACCACATCAGACTAACCAAGCACATCACAACACATCTTCCCCCTTACCAAACACACTTGCAACAAAAGCTTCACAACACATCTCCCTCCTATCAGACATTTTCACAAAGGAACGACTCACATCTCATCCAAACCCAAGAGCAATGGAGGTTTCACATGAAAAACCCACAAGTATGCAATTCCAGAACTCCGCCTATCATTCTTAAACACCATCACTAACAGCACTAATCACCTCCCATCCACCCCTGCCACGGGCAGACTCTAGTCCCCCACACTAGACACAAACCAGCCCAGATCCAAGGCCATACCTAACTCACCATACCATAACCAACATAAAACAACTTTGGTCCTCCTGCTCGCCTCTGCCACAAGCGAGCCTTCAGGCTGCCACCCCGAAGCACATACTTGTCACCCCGACGCAATACTAGTCATCAGGATGACAACGAAATCACCATAGACAGATAAGCGGTTCAGTAAAATTCTACAGCTCACTGAGTCACAACCAGCAACAGGCATGCCTGAGAAACACACAAGCACATATATATATATATAGGAGGACCAAGCCAATCAAGCAAATCTGACCATACCATGGTGTAAAGCTCCTCACACAGCTTGGAGATGCTGGCCAGTCAACTCCAAGACCATCTACAAAACATATGGTTGACTCTAACACTCTTCTCAATGGCAGTACAATCCAGTTTCATAATCAAACCCTGACCAGATAAAATAGCCAGGGTCTACACATAACACATAAAGATAAACAAATCACCCTGAGATTCATCACCCCAAACAGCATCTTCAACTTTATCATAGTATTTACTGGAGGGCGTCCCCTACCAGCAACCCGCTTCACCTGACTTCTACAAGCTGTCCTTTAGGATAAGAATCATATTCTCCAAAGAGTGCACTACCGCCATAACAAAAGCACTAGACTACCGCTATAGCAAAGACACTAGACTTTTCAGTACCATTCACCTTTTTCGCAACTCTCACTAACCACTAATCAAAATCCCTGACAAGGCGCTACCCTGAGGAATCCCCATACATACACTTAAAACCTACCGAGGCGCTACCTCACTTTAGTTGCATCACAAAACGCAATCTCCATGACCTAAACAGTGCTAAATAAAAAAAACACTGATAGAGTGCACTTCTAAGTGGCGCTACCACCTAACCAAACGCATATAAACCGTGAACTTACTACCGTTAATACCAATGGAGGCGCTACCTCCCTAGTATCTAAAACTTCTAGTTAAAAAATTGAATGTTGCACCAACTCATTCTTTTATACTTCCATATGCATTCTAGATAATATGCTAGTGACATGCCTTCACTTCCATACTTTCCAAGTACATGGATATACATGACATTTGTACATCCTCAATTAACATCTTTTCTTTTAGCAATTATCAACACTATAGATTTGCAACTAGCGTACACACAATTTTTAAAAAAAACATGTAAATTGCATTTCCCTATTATTCATACAGGAGAGTCTCATATATATACTCTTAAATCCTAACTCTTAAATAAACTCTGCATTGCATTAGCACCTTGCATTGCATTAAAATATGCAAACAAAAAAATACTAAAACGTTAAAGAAATTGATATGTCCACAAACCTGCAAATGCTTGAAATTTGTTAATTCCCTAAAACATTACATCTTCACTAGCCAACGAAAATGTCCATTTACCTGCAATTGCTTGAAACATGTTAGATCCCTAACACATTACATCTCTACACGCCAATCATACCAATCACCCAAACGACACTAATACATTTTAGCCTCCTCTTACACTTGCCGCAAAAACATTTTTTTCCATTTGCAGAACATAGAGGATCATAAACAACAGCATTGCATTATTTAAACAAGACAAATGTCCCACAATGCCTTCTTCACTTCACAGCCTTTAGAGATAGAAAAACCCAGCCGCAATATTAATTACTCCTTTAAACCCATGCGCACTGCATAAATCCTCATCAAAGCAAATTCCTGGGACTTACTGGGTCACCGTCAGCAGCTACCAGACACCCATAATGAGCAGAGCGGCCTGCATTCTTCCATTGTCACAACGGTTATCGCCGCCTTAATCCAAACTGGAGAGCTGCTTCAACCTCAAACAGAAACTCTGAATCCTTTACAGAACTCTGACTTCCGCATTACGCAGCGTGAAACATCACGTTGCGTGATCTAAGCAAGGTCCTTTCTTTAACCCTACGCACCTAGTCCTGGTGCATCTTCAAAACGGTCTCTTTAGAATGTGGGAACGTGGCGTTCTGATGTTTCGCCGATACCCCCATCTGGAACGTTACGTCATAACATTTGAAATCACCACCGATGATGAAGGTACTATTGCACTGTCCCCTGAAATAACGGTCGTTCACTGGTGCCGCCTATGACAATGTCAAACACTCACTTCAGCCGCAAATGTAAAACCTTTCTGCTTAGACTTTATATCACGCTTTCTTCATTGCTCACTCCAGCCGCTCATTAAATGCTTCTATTGCGCTTTTAAACACCTTCTTCAGCTACACATGCAACTTGCTCCATTAATGTATTGAAGCATACCAACTTTGGCACGTCCCAACATGGCTTTTCAAACTTTTCCCTCTGAATATGTTGGTGCTGCTAAACAGTTTTCGACCCTCTCCACCTCCTGCAAGCGATTTCTCTTCACACACAGCCACAACAGTCACTTTAAACACAATTCTGAGGCTGCATATACGCCCCGAAACTTGCAGCTTTTCGTAGTCCCATTCAGAGATGACTCCAGCATCACTCGCTGGGCGCAGGGACTTCAGCTCCCATCGGTGGGACACTTGCAGGGGTTGGCAGAGCAGCCTGCAGGCGGGGCCCGACCTTCCCGCTTAACATAGGCTAGTTTCTCTTCTGACACAACATACCCAATTTATAGAGGGCAGTAGAAACGACTGATACTCCCAGGGGCACCCTTATTTAAAGGACTCTTTCAGGTACACTTCCTTCCTGGGCTACCCCTGTCTCATGGGCCTCTTCCTGCTTCTCTCCCAAGGCGCAGCACTCCCAGGACATGGCCTAGGCTGCTGCATTTATCCTTAATGGAACTTATGGCCCCTTCCTCCCGTGTCCACCCTGGGTGATGGGTTTGCTTACTTGGTTCATGGGGGCGGTGTCATCTGTTATCTTCTGGTCCTGTTTCATCCTGCACCCCCCGCAGCAGGTCACATCAATCCTCAGCTTTTTCCTTAGTTTCCTTGGTTTCATCAGCTTCCTCTGCATATGGTTCTTGATTTTAAGAAATCCTTGTCGCCATTGTAATAAAGCTCAGTCCAGGCAGCTTTAGATTGTTTGATAAGTTTACTTCAGTTCTTATGTTACAGTTACAGTTCAGAATTCAGACTTAAGCAATAAGGAGATAGAAATACCAAGAACAAGACAGGACAGACCAGACAGACACCGGCACCCATCACCCAGGGAGGGAAGGCTCAACTGACCCAGCGTAGAACTCTCATCATAGCATTCCCTCACTCATGCATCAACATTCCACAGGCACTCTGGTGACATCATAAATCACATGACAAACCACATCAGACTAACCAAGCGCATCACAACAATATGCAAATCAGGCTTGGCCCCACCCCAAAAGGGGCAGTCCAGCCTGAACTGCTAGGCCACATCCCTTCTGCACGAGACCACAAGCATCCCCAAACATGTTTCGCCCTTGTTGGGGCTCATCAGTGAGGAGTAGCTTGGGTCTCTAGGCCCAGCAGGCACGGGACCCACGTCTGGGAATACCCGTCCCACTAGGGGTGACAAAGCAAAAACAGTAGCTTGGGGCTCTAGGTCCAGTAGGCACGGGACCCATGTCTGGGCATACCCGTCCCACTCGGGGTGACATCGCAAAAACAAAGAGGTGATGGCTGGAAGGTTTAGAATGAATCTTAACCACTGACATGGCTCTGGGCAACACTCCAGACCGCCGTTCATCGCCTGCCAAGCTATTGCAGAAGGGGAAAGACCATATGCAAATCAGACTTGGCCCCACCCCAAAAGGGGCAGTCCAGACCGAACTGCTAGGCAACATCCCTTCTGCACGAGACAACAAGCATCCCCAAACATGTTTTGCCCTTGTTGGGGTTCATCAGTGAGGAGCAGCTTGGGTCTCTAGGCCCAGCAGGCATGGGACCCACGTCTGGGCACTCGGGGTGACAAAGCAAAAACAAAGAGGTGATGTCTGGAAGGTTTAGAATGAATCTTAACCACTGGCATGGCCCTGGGCAACCCTCCAGACCACCGTTCTTTGCCTGCCAAGCTATTACAGAATAAAGACCATATGCAAATCAGGCTTGGCCCCACCCCAAAAGGGGCAGACCAGCCTGAACTGCTAGGCCACATCCCTTCTGCACGAGACCACAAGCATCCCCAAACATGTTTCGCCCTTGTTGGGACACATCAGTGAGGAGTAGCTTGGGTCTCTAGGCCCAGCAGGCACGAGACCCACGTCTGGGCATACCCGTACCACTCGGGGTGACAAAGCAAAAACAATGAGGTGATGGCTGGAAGGTTTAGAATGAATCTTAACCACTGGCATGACTCTGGGCAACCCTCCAGACCACCGTTCTTCGCCTGCCAAGCTATTACAGAAGGGGAAAGACCATATGCAAATCAGGCTTGGCCCCCAACCCAAAAGGGGCAGTCCTGCTCGAACTGCTTGGCCACATCCCTTCTGCACGAGACCACAAGCATCCCCAAACATGTTTTGCCCTTGTTGGGGCTCATCAGTGAGGAGTAGCTTGGGTCTCTAGGCCCAGCAGGCACGGGAGCCACGTCTGGGCATTCCACTCCCACTCGGGGTGACAAAGCAAAAACAAAGAAGTGATGGCTGGAAGGTTTAGAATGAATCTTTACCACTGGCATGGCTCTGGGCAACCCTCCAGACCACCGTTCTTCGCCTGCCAAGCTATTACAGAAGGGGAAAGACAATATGCAAATCAGGCTTGGCCCCACCCCAAAAGGGGCAGTCCAGCCTGCACTGCTAGGCCATATCCCTTCTGCACGAGACCACAAGCATCCGCAAACATGTTTCTCCCTTGTTGGGGCTCATCAGAGAGGAGTAGCATGGGCCTCTATGCCTAGCAGGCACGGGACCCACGTCTGGGCATACCCCTCCCACTCGGGGTGACAAAGCAAAAACAAAGAGGTGATGGCTGGAAGGATTTGAATGAATCTTAACCACTGGCATGGCTCTGGGAAACCCTCCAGACCACCGTTCTTCGCTGCCAAGCTATTACAGAAGGGGAAAGACCATATGCAAATCAGGCTTGGCCCCACCCAAAAAGGGGCAGTCCAGCCCGAACTGTTAGGCCACATCCCTTCTGCACAAGACCACAAGCATCCCCAAATATGTTTCGCCCTTGTTGGGGCTCATCATTGAGGAGTAGCTTGGGTCTCAGGGCCCAGCAGGCACGGGACCCACGTCTGGGCATATCCGTCCCACTCGGGGTGACAAAGCAAAAACAAAGAGGTGATGGCTGGAAGGTTTAGAATGAATCTTAACCACTGGCATGGCTCTGGGCAACCCTCCAGACCACCATACTTCGCCTGCCAAGCTATTACAGAAGGGGAAAGACCATATGCAAATCAGGCTTGGCCCCACCCCAAAAGGGGCAGTCCAGCCTGAACTGCTAGGCCACATCCCTTCTGCACGAGACCACAAGCATCCCCAAACATCTTTCGCCACTGTTGGGGCTCATCAGTGAGGAGTAGCTTGGGTCTCTATGCCCAGCAGGCACAGGACCCACGTCTGGGCATATCCGTCCCACTCGGGGTGACAAAGCTAAAACAAAGAGGTGATGGCTGGAAGGTTTAGAATGAATCTTAACCACTGGCATGGCTCTGGGCAACCCTCCAGACCACCGTTCTTCACCTGCCAAGCTATTACAGAAGGGGCAAGACCATATGCAAATCAGGCTTGGCCCCACCCCAAAAGGGGCAGTCCAGCCTGAACTGCTAGGCCACATCCCTTCTGCACGAGACCACAAGCATCCCCAAACATGTTTCGTCCTTGTTGGGGCTCATCAGTGAGGAGTAGCTTGGGTCTCGAGGCCCAGTAGGCACGGGACCCACGTCTGGGAATACCCGTCCCACTAGGGGTGACAAAGCAAAAACAGTAGCTTGGGGCTCTAGGTCCAGTAGGCACGGGACCCATGTGTGGGCATACCCATTTCACTCGGGGTGACATAGCAAAAACAAAGAGGTGATGGCTGGAAGGTTTAGAATGAATCTTAACCACTGACATGGCTCTGGGCAACCCTCCAGACCGCCGTTCTTCGCCTGCCAAGCTATTGCAGAAGGGGAAAGACCATATGCAAATCAGACTTGGCCCCACCCCAAAAGGGGCAGTCCAGCCCGAACTGCTAAGCAACATCCATTCTGCACGAGACCACAAGCATCCCCAAACATGTTTTGCCCTTGTTGGGGTTCATCAGTGAGGAGTAGCTTGGGTCTCTAGGCCCAGCAGGCACGGGACCCACGTCTGGGCACTCGGGGTGACAAAGCAAAAACAAAGAGGTGATGTCTGGAAGGTTTAGAATGAATCTTAACCACTGGCATGGCCCTGGGCAACCCTCCAGACCACCGTTCTTTGCCTGCCAAGCTATTACAGAATAAAGACCATATGCAAATCAGGCTTGGCCCCACCCCAAAAGGGGCAGACCAGCCTGAACTGCTGGGCCACATCCCTTCTGCACGAGACCACAAGCATCCCCAAACCTGTTTCGCCCTTGTTGGGACACATCAGTGAGGAGTAGCTTGGGTCTCTAGGCCCAGCAGGCACGAGACCCACGTCTGGGCATACCCGTACCACTCGGGGTGACAAAGCAAAAAGAATGAGGTGATGGCTGGAAGGTTTAGAATGAATCTTAACCACTGGCATGACTCTGGGCAACCCTCCAGACCACAGTTCTTCGCCTGCCAAGCTATTACAGAAGGGGAAAGACCATTTGCAAATCATGCTTGGCCCCCACCCCAAAAGGGGCAGTTATGCTCGAACTGCTAGGCCACATCCCTTCTGCACGAGACCACAAGCATCCCCAAACATGTTTTGCCCTTGTTGGGGCTCATCAGTGAGGAGTAGCTTGGATCTCTAAGCCCAGCAGGCACGGGACGCACGTCTGGGCATACCCATCCCACTCGGGGTGACAAAGCAAAAACAAAGAGGTGATGGCTGGAAGGTTTAGAATGAATCTTAACCACTGGCATGGCTCTGGGCAACCCTCTAAACCACCGTTCTTCGCCTGCCAAGCTATTACAGAAGGGGAAAGACAATATGCAAATCAGGCTTGGCCCCACCCCAAAAGGGGCAGTGCAGCCTGAACTGCTAGGCCACATCCCTTCTGCACGAGACAACAAGCATCCCCAAACATGTTTCGCCCTTGTTGGGGCTCATCAGTGAGGAGTAGCTTGGGTCTCTAGGCTCAGCAGGCACAGGACTCACGTCTGGGCATACCCGTCCCACTCGGGGTGACAAAGCAAAAACAAAGAGGTGATGGCTGGAAGGTTTTGAATGAATCTGAACCACTGGCATGGCTCTGGGCAACCCTCCAGAACACCGTTCTTCGCCTGCCAAGCTATTACAGAAGGGGAAAGAACGTATGCAAATCAGGCTTGGCCCCACCCCAAAAGGGGCAGTCCAGCCCAAACTGCTAGGCCACATCCCTTCTGCACAAGACCACAAGCATCCCCAAACATCTTTCGCCATTGTTGGGGCTCATCAGTGAGGAGTAGCTTGGGTCTCTAGGCCCAGTAGGCACGGGACCCACGTCTGGGCATACCCGTACCACTCGGGGTGACAAAGCAAAAACAAAGAGGTGATGGCTGGAAGGTTTAGAATGAATCTTAACCACTGGCATGGCTCTGGGCAACCCTCCAGACCGCCGTTCTTCGCCTGCCAAGCTATTACAGAAAGGGAAAGACCATATGCAAATCATGCTTGCCCCCACCCCAAAAGGGGCAGTCCAGCCCGAACTGCTAGGCCATATCCCTTCTGCACGAGCCACAAGTATCCCCAAACATCTTTCGCCCTTGTTGGGGCTCATCAGTGAGGAGTAGCTTGGGTCTCTAGGCACAGCAGGCATGGGACCCACGTTTGGGCATACCCGTCCCACTCGGGGTGACAAAGCAAAAACAAAGAGATGATGGCTGCAAGGTTTAGAATGAATCTTAACCTCTGGCATGGCTCTGGGCAACTCTCCAGACCACCGTTCTTCGTCTGCCAAGCTATTACAGTAGGGGAAATACCATATGCAAATCAGGCTTGGCCCCAACCCAAAAGGGGCAGTCCAGCCTGAACTGCTAGGCCACATCCCTTCTGCACGAGACCACAAGCATCCCCAAACATGTTTCGCCCTTGTTGGGACTCATCAGTGGGGAGTAGCTTGTGTCTCCAGGCCTAACAGGCACGGGACCCACGTCTGGGCATACCCCTCCCACTCGGGGTGACAAAGCAAAAACAAAGAGGTGATGGCTGGAAGGTTTAGAATGACTCTTTACCACTGGCATGGCTCTGGGCAACCCTCCAGACCACCGTTCTTCGCCTGCCAAGCTATTACAGAAGGGGAAAGACAATATGCAAATCAGGCTTGGCCCCACCCCAAAAGGGGCAGTCCAGCCTGCACTGCTAGGCCATATCCCTTCTGCACGAGACCCCAAGCATCCGCAAACATGTTTCTCCCTTGTTGGGGCTCATCAGTGAGTAGTAGCATGGGCCTCTATGCCTAGCAGGCACGGGACCCACGTCTGGGCATACCCCTCCCACTCGGGGTGACAAAGCAAAAACAAAGAGGTGATGGCTGGAAGGATTTGAATGAATCTTAACCACTGGCATGGCTCTGGGAAACCCTCCAGACCACCGTTCTTCGCTGCCAAGCTATTACAGAAGGGGAAAGACCATATGCAAATCAGGCTTGGCCCCACCCAAAAAGGGGCAGTCCAGCCCGAACTGTTAGGCCACATCCCTTCTGCACAAGACCACAAGCATCCCCAAATATGTTTCGCCCTTGTTGGGGCTCATCATTGAGGAGTAGCTTGGGTCTCAGGGCCCAGCAGGCACGGGACCCACGTCTGGGCATATCCGTCCCACTCGGAGTGACAAAGCAAAAACAAAGAGGTGATGGCTGGAAGGTTTAGAATGAATCTTAACCACTGGCATGGCTCTGGGCAACCCTCCAGACCACCATACTTCGCCCGCCAAGCTATTACAGAAGGGGAAAGACCATATGCAAATCAGGCCTGGCCCCACCCCCAAAGGGGCAGTCCAGCCTGAACTGCTAGGCCACATCCCTTCTGCACGAGACCCCAAGCATCCCCAAACATCTTTCGCCACTGTTGGGGCTCATCAGTGAGGAGTAGCTTGGGTCTCTATGCCCAGCAGGCACAGGACCCACGGCTGGGCATACTCGTCCCACTCGGGGTGACAAAGCAAAAACAAAGAGGTGATGGCTGGAAGGTTTAGAATGAATCTTAACCACTGGCATGGCTCTGGGCAACCCTCCAGACCACCGTTCTTCACCTGCCAAGCTATTACAGAAGGGGCTAGACCATATGTGTTATAAAGCTCAGTCCAGGCAGCTTTAGATTGTTTGATAAGTTTACTTCAGTTCTTATGTTACAGTTACAGTTCAGAATTCAGACTTAAGCAATAAGGAGATAGAAATACCAAGACCAAGACAGGACAGACCAGACAGACACCGGCACCCATCACCCAGGGAGGGAAGGCTCAACTGACCCAGCGTAGAACTCTCATCATAGCATTCCCTCACTCATGCATCAACATTCCACAGGCACTCTGGTGACATCATAAATCACATGACAAACCACATCAGACTAACCAAGCACATCACAACACATCTTCCCCCTTACCAAACACACTTGCAACAAAAGCTTCACAACACATCTCCCTCCTATCAGACATTTTCACAAAGGAACGACTCACATCTCATCCAAACCCAAGAGCAATGGAGGTTTCACATGAAAAACCCACAAGTATGCAATTCCAGAACTCCGCCTATCATTCTTAAACACCATCACTAACAGCACTAATCACCTCCCATCCACCCCTGCCACGGGCAGACTCTAGTCCCCCACACTAGACACAAACCAGCCCAGATCCAAGGCCATACCTAACTCACCATACCATAACCAACATAAAACAACTTTGGTCCTCCTGCTCGCCTCTGCCACAAGCGAGCCTTCAGGCTGCCACCCCGAAGCACATACTTGTCACCCCGACGCAATACTAGTCATCAGGATGACAACGAAATCACCATAGACAGATAAGCGGTTCAGTAAAATTCTACAGCTCACTGAGTCACAACCAGCAACAGGCATGCCTGAGAAACACACAAGCACATATATATATATATAGGAGGACCAAGCCAATCAAGCAAATCTGACCATACCATGGTGTAAAGCTCCTCACACAGCTTGGAGATGCTGGCCAGTCAACTCCAAGACCATCTACAAAACATATGGTTGACTCTAACACTCTTCTCAATGGCAGTACAATCCAGTTTCATAATCAAACCCTGACCAGATAAAATAGCCAGGGTCTACACATAACACATAAAGATAAACAAATCACCCTGAGATTCATCACCCCAAACAGCATCTTCAACTTTATCATAGTATTTACTGGAGGGCGTCCCCTACCAGCAACCCGCTTCACCTGACTTCTACAAGCTGTCCTTTAGGATAAGAATCATATTCTCCAAAGAGTGCACTACCGCCATAACAAAAGCACTAGACTACCGCTATAGCAAAGACACTAGACTTTTCAGTACCATTCACCTTTTTCGCAACTCTCACTAACCACTAATCAAAATCCCTGACAAGGCGCTACCCTGAGGAATCCCCATACATACACTTAAAACCTACCGAGGCGCTACCTCACTTTAGTTGCATCACAAAACGCAATCTCCATGACCTAAACAGTGCTAAATAAAAAAAACACTGATAGAGTGCACTTCTAAGTGGCGCTACCACCTAACCAAACGCATATAAACCGTGAACTTACTACCGTTAATACCAATGGAGGCGCTACCTCCCTAGTATCTAAAACTTCTAGTTAAAAAATTGAATGTTGCACCAACTCATTCTTTTATACTTCCATATGCATTCTAGATAATATGCTAGTGACATGCCTTCACTTCCATACTTTCCAAGTACATGGATATACATGACATTTGTACATCCTCAATTAACATCTTTTCTTTTAGCAATTATCAACACTATAGATTTGCAACTAGCGTACACACAATTTTTAAAAAAAACATGTAAATTGCATTTCCCTATTATTCATACAGGAGAGTCTCATATATATACTCTTAAATCCTAACTCTTAAATAAACTCTGCATTGCATTAGCACCTTGCATTGCATTAAAATATGCAAACAAAAAAATACTAAAACGTTAAAGAAATTGATATGTCCACAAACCTGCAAATGCTTGAAATTTGTTAATTCCCTAAAACATTACATCTTCACTAGCCAACGAAAATGTCCATTTACCTGCAATTGCTTGAAACATGTTAGATCCCTAACACATTACATCTCTACACGCCAATCATACCAATCACCCAAACGACACTAATACATTTTAGCCTCCTCTTACACTTGCCGCAAAAACATTTTTTTCCATTTGCAGAACATAGAGGATCATAAACAACAGCATTGCATTATTTAAACAAGACAAATGTCCCACAATGCCTTCTTCACTTCACAGCCTTTAGAGATAGAAAAACCCAGCCGCAATATTAATTACTCCTTTAAACCCATGCGCACTGCATAAATCCTCATCAAAGCAAATTCCTGGGACTTACTGGGTCACCGTCAGCAGCTACCAGACACCCATAATGAGCAGAGCGGCCTGCATTCTTCCATTGTCACAACGGTTATCGCCGCCTTAATCCAAACTGGAGAGCTGCTTCAACCTCAAACAGAAACTCTGAATCCTTTACAGAACTCTGACTTCCGCATTACGCAGCGTGAAACATCACGTTGCGTGATCTAAGCAAGGTCCTTTCTTTAACCCTACGCACCTAGTCCTGGTGCATCTTCAAAACGGTCTCTTTAGAATGTGGGAACGTGGCGTTCTGATGTTTCGCCGATACCCCCATCTGGAACGTTACGTCATAACATTTGAAATCACCACCGATGATGAAGGTACTATTGCACTGTCCCCTGAAATAACGGTCGTTCACTGGTGCCGCCTATGACAATGTCAAACACTCACTTCAGCCGCAAATGTAAAACCTTTCTGCTTAGACTTTATATCACGCTTTCTTCATTGCTCACTCCAGCCGCTCATTAAATGCTTCTATTGCGCTTTTAAACACCTTCTTCAGCTACACATGCAACTTGCTCCATTAATGTATTGAAGCATACCAACTTTGGCACGTCCCAACATGGCTTTTCAAACTTTTCCCTCTGAATATGTTGGTGCTGCTAAACAGTTTTCGACCCTCTCCACCTCCTGCAAGCGATTTCTCTTCACACACAGCCACAACAGTCACTTTAAACACAATTCTGAGGCTGCATATACGCCCCGAAACTTGCAGCTTTTCGTAGTCCCATTCAGAGATGACTCCAGCATCACTCGCTGGGCGCAGGGACTTCAGCTCCCATCGGTGGGACACTTGCAGGGGTTGGCAGAGCAGCCTGCAGGCGGGGCCCGACCTTCCCGCTTAACATAGGCTAGTTTCTCTTCTGACACAACATACCCAATTTATAGAGGGCAGTAGAAACGACTGATACTCCCAGGGGCACCCTTATTTAAAGGACTCTTTCAG
This sequence comes from Ambystoma mexicanum, assembly GCF_040938575.1. Taxonomy (NCBI): domain Eukaryota; kingdom Metazoa; phylum Chordata; class Amphibia; order Caudata; family Ambystomatidae; genus Ambystoma; species Ambystoma mexicanum. The sequence goes on from NC_090941.1 coordinate 922,067,911, forward strand.
GTACACTTCCTTCCTGGGCTACCCCTGTCTCATGGGCCTCTTCCTGCTTCTCTCCCAAGGCGCAGCACTCCCAGGACATGGCCTAGGCTGCTGCATTTATCCTTAATGGAACTTATGGCCCCTTCCTCCCGTGTCCACCCTGGGTGATGGGTTTGCTTACTTGGTTCATGGGGGCGGTGTCATCTGTTATCTTCTGGTCCTGTTTCATCCTGCACCCCCCGCAGCAGGTCACATCAATCCTCAGCTTTTTCCTTAGTTTCCTTGGTTTCATCAGCTTCCTCTGCATATGGTTCTTGATTTTAAGAAATCCTTGTCGCCATTGTAATAAAGCTCAGTCCAGGCAGCTTTAGATTGTTTGATAAGTTTACTTCAGTTCTTATGTTACAGTTACAGTTCAGAATTCAGACTTAAGCAATAAGGAGATAGAAATACCAAGAACAAGACAGGACAGACCAGACAGACACCGGCACCCATCACCCAGGGAGGGAAGGCTCAACTGACCCAGCGTAGAACTCTCATCATAGCATTCCCTCACTCATGCATCAACATTCCACAGGCACTCTGGTGACATCATAAATCACATGACAAACCACATCAGACTAACCAAGCGCATCACAACAATATGCAAATCAGGCTTGGCCCCACCCCAAAAGGGGCAGTCCAGCCTGAACTGCTAGGCCACATCCCTTCTGCACGAGACCACAAGCATCCCCAAACATGTTTCGCCCTTGTTGGGGCTCATCAGTGAGGAGTAGCTTGGGTCTCTAGGCCCAGCAGGCACGGGACCCACGTCTGGGAATACCCGTCCCACTAGGGGTGACAAAGCAAAAACAGTAGCTTGGGGCTCTAGGTCCAGTAGGCACGGGACCCATGTCTGGGCATACCCGTCCCACTCGGGGTGACATCGCAAAAACAAAGAGGTGATGGCTGGAAGGTTTAGAATGAATCTTAACCACTGACATGGCTCTGGGCAACACTCCAGACCGCCGTTCATCGCCTGCCAAGCTATTGCAGAAGGGGAAAGACCATATGCAAATCAGACTTGGCCCCACCCCAAAAGGGGCAGTCCAGACCGAACTGCTAGGCAACATCCCTTCTGCACGAGACAACAAGCATCCCCAAACATGTTTTGCCCTTGTTGGGGTTCATCAGTGAGGAGCAGCTTGGGTCTCTAGGCCCAGCAGGCATGGGACCCACGTCTGGGCACTCGGGGTGACAAAGCAAAAACAAAGAGGTGATGTCTGGAAGGTTTAGAATGAATCTTAACCACTGGCATGGCCCTGGGCAACCCTCCAGACCACCGTTCTTTGCCTGCCAAGCTATTACAGAATAAAGACCATATGCAAATCAGGCTTGGCCCCACCCCAAAAGGGGCAGACCAGCCTGAACTGCTAGGCCACATCCCTTCTGCACGAGACCACAAGCATCCCCAAACATGTTTCGCCCTTGTTGGGACACATCAGTGAGGAGTAGCTTGGGTCTCTAGGCCCAGCAGGCACGAGACCCACGTCTGGGCATACCCGTACCACTCGGGGTGACAAAGCAAAAACAATGAGGTGATGGCTGGAAGGTTTAGAATGAATCTTAACCACTGGCATGACTCTGGGCAACCCTCCAGACCACCGTTCTTCGCCTGCCAAGCTATTACAGAAGGGGAAAGACCATATGCAAATCAGGCTTGGCCCCCAACCCAAAAGGGGCAGTCCTGCTCGAACTGCTTGGCCACATCCCTTCTGCACGAGACCACAAGCATCCCCAAACATGTTTTGCCCTTGTTGGGGCTCATCAGTGAGGAGTAGCTTGGGTCTCTAGGCCCAGCAGGCACGGGAGCCACGTCTGGGCATTCCACTCCCACTCGGGGTGACAAAGCAAAAACAAAGAAGTGATGGCTGGAAGGTTTAGAATGAATCTTTACCACTGGCATGGCTCTGGGCAACCCTCCAGACCACCGTTCTTCGCCTGCCAAGCTATTACAGAAGGGGAAAGACAATATGCAAATCAGGCTTGGCCCCACCCCAAAAGGGGCAGTCCAGCCTGCACTGCTAGGCCATATCCCTTCTGCACGAGACCACAAGCATCCGCAAACATGTTTCTCCCTTGTTGGGGCTCATCAGAGAGGAGTAGCATGGGCCTCTATGCCTAGCAGGCACGGGACCCACGTCTGGGCATACCCCTCCCACTCGGGGTGACAAAGCAAAAACAAAGAGGTGATGGCTGGAAGGATTTGAATGAATCTTAACCACTGGCATGGCTCTGGGAAACCCTCCAGACCACCGTTCTTCGCTGCCAAGCTATTACAGAAGGGGAAAGACCATATGCAAATCAGGCTTGGCCCCACCCAAAAAGGGGCAGTCCAGCCCGAACTGTTAGGCCACATCCCTTCTGCACAAGACCACAAGCATCCCCAAATATGTTTCGCCCTTGTTGGGGCTCATCATTGAGGAGTAGCTTGGGTCTCAGGGCCCAGCAGGCACGGGACCCACGTCTGGGCATATCCGTCCCACTCGGGGTGACAAAGCAAAAACAAAGAGGTGATGGCTGGAAGGTTTAGAATGAATCTTAACCACTGGCATGGCTCTGGGCAACCCTCCAGACCACCATACTTCGCCTGCCAAGCTATTACAGAAGGGGAAAGACCATATGCAAATCAGGCTTGGCCCCACCCCAAAAGGGGCAGTCCAGCCTGAACTGCTAGGCCACATCCCTTCTGCACGAGACCACAAGCATCCCCAAACATCTTTCGCCACTGTTGGGGCTCATCAGTGAGGAGTAGCTTGGGTCTCTATGCCCAGCAGGCACAGGACCCACGTCTGGGCATATCCGTCCCACTCGGGGTGACAAAGCTAAAACAAAGAGGTGATGGCTGGAAGGTTTAGAATGAATCTTAACCACTGGCATGGCTCTGGGCAACCCTCCAGACCACCGTTCTTCACCTGCCAAGCTATTACAGAAGGGGCAAGACCATATGCAAATCAGGCTTGGCCCCACCCCAAAAGGGGCAGTCCAGCCTGAACTGCTAGGCCACATCCCTTCTGCACGAGACCACAAGCATCCCCAAACATGTTTCGTCCTTGTTGGGGCTCATCAGTGAGGAGTAGCTTGGGTCTCGAGGCCCAGTAGGCACGGGACCCACGTCTGGGAATACCCGTCCCACTAGGGGTGACAAAGCAAAAACAGTAGCTTGGGGCTCTAGGTCCAGTAGGCACGGGACCCATGTGTGGGCATACCCATTTCACTCGGGGTGACATAGCAAAAACAAAGAGGTGATGGCTGGAAGGTTTAGAATGAATCTTAACCACTGACATGGCTCTGGGCAACCCTCCAGACCGCCGTTCTTCGCCTGCCAAGCTATTGCAGAAGGGGAAAGACCATATGCAAATCAGACTTGGCCCCACCCCAAAAGGGGCAGTCCAGCCCGAACTGCTAAGCAACATCCATTCTGCACGAGACCACAAGCATCCCCAAACATGTTTTGCCCTTGTTGGGGTTCATCAGTGAGGAGTAGCTTGGGTCTCTAGGCCCAGCAGGCACGGGACCCACGTCTGGGCACTCGGGGTGACAAAGCAAAAACAAAGAGGTGATGTCTGGAAGGTTTAGAATGAATCTTAACCACTGGCATGGCCCTGGGCAACCCTCCAGACCACCGTTCTTTGCCTGCCAAGCTATTACAGAATAAAGACCATATGCAAATCAGGCTTGGCCCCACCCCAAAAGGGGCAGACCAGCCTGAACTGCTGGGCCACATCCCTTCTGCACGAGACCACAAGCATCCCCAAACCTGTTTCGCCCTTGTTGGGACACATCAGTGAGGAGTAGCTTGGGTCTCTAGGCCCAGCAGGCACGAGACCCACGTCTGGGCATACCCGTACCACTCGGGGTGACAAAGCAAAAAGAATGAGGTGATGGCTGGAAGGTTTAGAATGAATCTTAACCACTGGCATGACTCTGGGCAACCCTCCAGACCACAGTTCTTCGCCTGCCAAGCTATTACAGAAGGGGAAAGACCATTTGCAAATCATGCTTGGCCCCCACCCCAAAAGGGGCAGTTATGCTCGAACTGCTAGGCCACATCCCTTCTGCACGAGACCACAAGCATCCCCAAACATGTTTTGCCCTTGTTGGGGCTCATCAGTGAGGAGTATCTTGGGTCTCTAGGCCCAGCAGGCACGGGAGCCACGTCTGGGCATTCCCTTCCCACTAAGGGTGACAAAGCAAAAACAGTAGCTTGGGGCTCTAGGCCCAGCAGGCACGGGACCCACGTCTGTACATACCCGTCACACTCAGGGTGACAAATAAAAAACAAAGAGGTGATGGCTGGAAGGTGTCGAATGAATCTTAACCACTGGCATGGTCCTGGGCAACCCTCCAGACCACCGTTCTTCGCCTGCCAAGCTATTACAGAAGGGGAAAGACCATATGCAAATCATGCTTGGCCCCACCCCAAAAGGGCCAGTCCAGCCTGAACTGCTAGGCCACATCCCTTCTTCACGAGACCACAAGCATCCCCAAACATGTTTCGCCCTTGTTGGGGCTCATCAGTGAGGAGTAGCATGGGTCTCTAGGCCCAGCAGGCACGGGACCCACGTCTGGGAATACCCGTCCCACTCGGGTGACAAAGCAAAAACAAAGAGGTGATGGCTGGAAGGTTTAGAATGAATCTTAACCACTGGCATGGCTCTGGGCAACCCTCCAGACCACCGTTGTTCACCTGCCAAGCTATTACAGAAGGGGAAAGACCATATGCAAATCAGGCTTGGCCCCACCCCAAAAGGGGCAGTCCAGCTGGAACTGCTAGGCCACATCCCTTCTGCACGAGACCACAAGCATCCCCAAACATGTTTTCCCCTTGTTGGGGCTCATCAGTGAGGAGTAGCTTGGGTCTCTAGGCCCAGCAGGCACGGGAGCCATGTCTGGGCATTCCCGTCCCACTAAGGGTGACAAAGCAAAAACAGTAGCTTGGGCCTCTAGGCCCAGCAGGCACAGGTACCGTGTATGTACATACCCGTCACACTCGGGGTGACAAAGAAAAAACAAAGAGGTGATGGCTGGAAGGTTTCGAATGAATCTTAACCACTGGCATGGCTCTGGGCAACCCTCCAGACCACCGTTCTTCGCCTGCCAAGCTATTACAGAAGGGGAAAGACCATATGCAAATCATGCTTGGTACGACCTCAAAAGGGCCAGTCCAGCCCAAACTGCCAGGCCACATTCCTTCTGCACAAGACCACAAGCATCCCCAAACATGTTTCGCCCTTGTTGGGGCTCATCAGTGAGGAGCAGCTTGGGTCTCTAGGCCCAGCAAACACAGGACCCACGTCTGGGCATACCTGTCCCACTCGGGGTGACAAAGCAAAAACAAAGAGGTGATGGCTGGAAGGTTTAGAATGAATCTTAACCACTGGCATTGCTCTGGGCAACCCTCCAGACCACTGTTCTTCGCCTGCTAAGCTATTACAGAAGGGGAAAGACCATATGCAAATCAGGATTGGCCCCACCCCAAAAGGGGCAGTCCAGCCCGAATTGCTAGGGTACATCCCTTCTGCACGAGACCACAAGCATCCTCAAACATGTTTCGCCCTTTTTGGGGCTCATCAGTGAGGAGTAGCTTGGGGCTCTAGGCCCAGCAGGCACGGGACCCATGTCTGGGCATACCCGTCCCACTCGAGGTGACAAAGCAAAAACAAAGAGGTGATGGCTGGAAGGTTTAGAATGAATCTTAACCACTGGCATGGCTGTAACGCTCACCTGATTCCCACGGAGGCGCGGGTCTTGGCAGGAAGGTGTCTGTAATACGAAACGTGATGTGCAGGATTCGGTTGGCTTCTGGGGTCGACCCTCTCCGCACTGTGTGTCGAACTCGAAGGGTGAGGTTTCTGCAGGTGAAATAATATGGGGATTAAAGGTCTGGGTTGCTGAATGTCCCTATCTCTCTCCTCCCAGCTTGACCGTTGAACCCCCCTCCCAGGTCAACGTGCTCACCTTAGATAGGTGAATGCTGGGCTCTCCATCTGCGTCTAGTGCAGGGTGCCGTTGCCAGTTCCTTCACTGGTGAAACGTGGGCCTCTTGACTTCAGAGGATGGGTACTGTCGTTGACTGCACGACCGGTAAGTTTCTGGACACCTTTAGTCTTTATAGTCTTTTATGCGTGGCACTGAAGCGCCTGGAGTTGCGTAAGTATGGCAGCGCTCTTACTGTCTCTTTCTTTGTCTTTGCAGGAGACGATGCAGAATGAAGAAATCCGGAATTCGCCACGTGCCGGTAAGTGTGACACTGCTGTTGTCTTTGCAGGTGAAGATGCGGCGTGAAGAATCCGGAATGCACTGCGTGCCAGTAAGTAGAATAATGCTGTTTATCTTTGCAGGTGCAGATGCAGCGTGAAGAATCTGGAGTGCACAGCGTGCCCGTAAGTATAATAATACTGTTTATCTTTGCCGGCGGAGGTGCAGCGTTAGACACGGCCGCTGCCGATGGATCAGGTAAGCAAGCACTGCGTGTGAAAGTTCGTTCTGCTAACCTGTTGTTTCTGATCTTTTGCAGGTGCTGATGTTGCTCAGGTACAGGAATGGTAAGTATAATTCTTGCAGGTTCAGGATCCCAAGAAGAAATGCTGGAACAGACTCGGTGAGCGTTCTGCTGCAGATGCAGAATAACGCGAAGCACGTTTCATCAATCGGGTGTGGTTTAAATAGCCTTAGAGTGATGAGGCTTCTCCTTCCACGGCCCCGCCTAAGTAAGAAAAGAGTTCCTGCTTCCAGAAGAGTTCCAGTGCGGTATCCAGGGAGTGGAGCTGCCCCACCCAGGTAAGAAAGTAGTCCCAGTTCACCGAGGACTTCTAAGAGTCTGGCAAGTAAGCAGCATGGTCTGCCGCAGGTAAGTCCACCCAAGCACCTTCACACCAATGATGAGCCCGGCGCTTCCAGTGCCGGGACCGATGCTTCTGATGAGCCTGGTGCCACCGGCGCCAGGACAAGGTCCAAAAGGTCCCTGTGGGGACCGGCTGGTGCCTAGGATCAGGGTTAGGGGCCTGCTTCCAAGGACGTTGGGCTGGTCCTGGCTCCTTGGAAGCAGTGATCATGACAGTATCCCCCCTCAAGGCCCCTCCTAAGTGTGTCTTCTCCGGGGGCTTTGGCTTGTCGGGGTGATTCAGATGGAATCTCTTGACCAGACGAGGTGCGTGGACGTGTTCTGAGGGTTCCCACGACCTTTCCTGGGGACCGTATCCTTTCCAATCAACCAGATAGTATAATTTAGACCTGGAAATCTTGGAGTCTAGGATGTTCTTCACTTCAAATTCGAGTTCTCCGTCTACCAAAACGGGTTCTGGGAGTTCAGTCAATCGGGTTTCTGGTTGTACTGGTTTTAATAAGGAGACATGGAATACTGGATGTATTTTCATATGCGTAGGTAATTCCAATTTGGCAGCCACCGGATTGATTATGGCAGATATGAGGTAGGGCCCAAGGTATCTCGGAATGAAAGTGCGGGGTCCTTTTAAAGGCAGGTGCTTCGTGGATAACCAGACTTGATCTCCTACAGCGTAGTGAGGGGCCTCTTTACGGTGCCAATCGGCTGCCTTTTTGAATTGAGCTTTAGCTCTTTGCAGATGGGCAGTGGCTTCCTTAAAAGCACAGGTAATCTCTGAATGCAAGTGATCCACAGCAGGTGCTTCAATTTCTTGGGGAGGATCCAGGTTGGAGGTTCTAGGATGGTGTCCATATAATAGGAAAAAAGGAGTCTTCCCGGTTCCAGAATGAGTCGAATTGTTGTACGCGTATTCCGCGATCCAAAGAATGTCCTTCCAGGGGTTTTCTGTTTGTTGGAGCATGCAGCGTAGATATTGTTCTAGTGTCTGGTTTGTCCTTTCGGTTTGTCCGTCCGTTTGGGGATGGTGACTGGTTGAAAGTCTTACATCAACTTGGGCTAGACGACAGCAACTGCGCCAGAAGTGGGAGATGAATTGACTTCCCCTATCGGAGACTAAAACCGAAGGAAAACCGTGTAAGCGAACGATGTTCGCCAAGAATTCCCGGGCCAATACTGAGGCTGAAGGCAGACCCTTCAAGGGTATGAAGTGCGCCATTTTCGAGAATAGATCCACGACTACTAAGATGGTAGTATATCCCAAGCATGGAGGTAAGTCCGTGATAAAATCCATGGACAGGGTATGCCATGGACAGGGAGGGATGTCAAGTGGCTGTAATAGGCCGGCTGGTTTTTGCTTTTGACTTTTATTCTGGGCACACACACCACAGGAGATTACAAAGTCTCTAATATCCCTTTTCCACGATGGCCACCAGAAATTTCTTTTAATCTTTTCCATGGTTTTGGTAATGCCAGGGTGCCCCTCCATTAGAGAATCATGATAACCGGAGATTACTTGTTTTTGTAGTCTCTCACAGGGCAAGTGCAATCGTCCTCGGAAATATGGTAGGTCTTGATCTACTGAGAACTCTTTTCCCTTTAATTGCCAGTCCTGCAAATCGGTCGGAGTTAGGAGCGATTTCACCGTGTTCTTGATGTCTTCAAAAGATTGAGTGCTGACCAAACCCAAAATCCTTTGTTCTGGGATTATGGGTATTGGATCTGGATTGATCAACTGTTCATCTACTCCCATCCGGGAGAGGGCATCTGCCTTTCCGTTCTTACTACCTGGTCGATAAGTAATTATAAAGTCAAATTCTGCCAGGAACAGGGCCCAGCGAAGTTGTCTGGAAGACTGAGCTTTGGCTGTCTTTAGGTATTGTAGATTGCGGTGGTCAGTCATTACGGTGACTGTGTGTCTGGCTCCTAGAAGATAATGCCGCCAGGCTTTAAAGGCCGATCTCATGGCCAAAAGTTCCTTGTCCGTAATTGAATAGTTGATCTCAGGAGGCGAAAACTTGCGGGACCAAAAGGCAACCGGATGTAGTTGGTTTGTGACCGAATCTCTTTGTGATAACACTGCTCCCATAGCAAGACTAGAAGCATCCGTTTCCATGATGTAAGGAAGTTCTGGGCGAGGATGTTTTAAAACAGGTGCAGAAATGAATTTAGCTTTTAAGTCTTGAAAAGCTTGTTCCGCTTCAGAAGACCACTCAAAACGTTTGTTCTTTTTCAACAGAGCGGTGATGGGCTGGACTATCCGGGAAAATTCAGGAATGAATCTGCGGTAAAAGTTAGCGAATCCTAACATGCTTTGAACTCCTTTTACAGAGGTTGGTGATGGCCACTTGATAATTGCATCAACCTTCTTTGAATCCATATGGACTCCGTTAGGTGACAATATGAATCCCAGGAACTCGACTTCTGTTGCGTTGAAGATGCATTTCTCAAGTTTAGCAAAAAGACTATGTTGACGCAATCTCTCGAGAACCTTTTTAACATGTCTCTGATGTTCTTCTTCCGATGATGAATAGACGAGGATGTCGTCAATGTAGACAACTACACACACGTCAATGAGTTCCCTAAGGACATCGTTCATAAAATATTGGAAAGCAGCAGGAGCATTACACAGTCCAAAGGGCATCACTTGATATTCGAATAGCCCGTACTTGGTGCGGAAGGCCGTTTTCCATTCATCGCCCTCTTTGATCCTTACCAAGTGGTAGGCTCCTCTGAGATCCAGCTTTGTGTATATACGGGCGTCTTTGACTTGGTCCAGGAGTTCAGGGATCAAAGGTAACGGGTATCTGTTTTTAACAGTGATCTGATTCAGGGCGCGGTAATCTATGCAAGTTCTAAGGTCTCCTTCCTTTTTCGGAACGAAGAACAAAGCCGATGAAGCTGGAGATTTGGAAGGACGGATAAACCCGTTAGCTAGGTATTGGTCCAGGTACTGTCTGAGGTGAAGGTTCTCTGGCTCGGTGAGGGCATAGATCCTGCTGCAAGGAGGAGTTGTTCCAGGTATCAGATCTATTTGACAGTCGTAAGACCTATGAGGGGGTAGGGTGTTAGCTTGATCCTTCTGGAAGACGTCTTGGAACTCCTGGTATTCGGGAGGTAATTTGAGAATCTCCTCAGAAGAGATCGCTGCCAGTGAAACATCAGGTCGAGGATAACACGTGGTAGAACACTCTGGAAACTGAACCGTCTTTGCTCGCCAATCAATCTGAGGATTGTGCTTCTTCAACCAAGGGATTCCCAGAATGATCTGGAACTGAGGGGCCTTGATTACATCGAACACTATTCTCTCCCGGTGTCCATTATGACTCAACAGCGTCACTTCTTGGGTGGCATGCGTTACTGGTCCGGAGGCTATCTCCGTGCCATCCACAGTAGTGATGACGTCTTTTACTGCCTTAGGGACAAGGGGTAGATTCATCCTTGACACCATTTCACGGTCCACATAGTTACCGATTGCTCCGCTGTCAATGTAAGCTTCAATTGCGTGCAAACGATCCGGACGTTCAGGACTAATGAGGACCATGGGTATCACGAAATGCGAGGTCACGGGACAGATCTTAACGCTCGGCAAGAGGACCTCTACTCTTGTCGGGCGAGGTCGTTTCCCTGCTCAGAATTTGTGGTACAGGTATCCGCGGCTCCTACAGTCTTCTTAGCTGGCTTCACGGGACAGTCCCGAAGAAAGTGTCCTGAATTACCGCAATAGAGGCATAATTGCAGCTGCCTTCTTCTTTCCCGCTCTTTCTGGGCTAAAGGTCCTCTCATGCCCCCTATTTGCATGGGTTCCGCAGTGTCAGCTCCCTTATTCGAGGTCTGTGGTTTGGAAAACACTCGGGTATCAAATCTGGAGCGATCTGCCTTCCTGTTCTGTAGTCTATGGTCTAGTTGGACAACTAAGTCAATATAGTCTGAACATTCTTGTGGAGGATTCACAACCTGCGCTAGCACATCCTTGAGCTCTCCACGCAGACCTCTGTAGAAAAGCGTTATTCTCTTGTCCTCGGGCCATTGTGTTTCCACTATGAGTCTATTGAAAGAGGCTATATAAGTCAAGAGGTCTTGGTTACCCTGTCGTAATGAGAGAAGTTCATTGTCCAAGGCCTGCCCTTGTGCATGTCTTGCGAACAGTTTCTCCATGCTGGCCTGGAAGGCTTGAAAATCATGTAAAACCGGATCATCCTGGGTGACTAAAGGGATCGACCAATCTGCAGCACTGCCACTGAGATAAGAAAGCACGAAAGCCACCTTGGCCTGGTCAGTTGGGAATGCAGCTGGTCGACATAAGAAGTGCAGGCGGCACTGGTTGATGAACGCTGCGAATTTCTTTGGATCACCAGCAAAGCGTTCGGGCGGAGCCAAGGGCACATTACCGGGCAGATTGATTTGCACTGGATTTGAAGCTGAGGCAGAAGGGTAACTTCCTCCTGGAACGGGCAAAGGTGTCTGTCCTGCCTGCGTTTGTAACAACTGCCTAGCAAGGTCCTCTGTTCGCTCCTTAGAAATTATCAGTTCTCTTCTTAGAGAGCTCGTTTCCTGGCGAGCTGCATGTACTTCTGCTCTTAATTCCCCAAGCAACTGGGCTAGTTGATCAGTATCTGAAGTTTCCATTGCGCCTGGGTAGGAGTTTAGTGGTGGGCTTCGCGTTCTGTAACGCTCACCTGATTCCCACGGAGGCGCGGGTCTTGGCAGGAAGGTGTCTGTAACACGAAACGTGATGTGCAGGATTCGGTTGGCTTCTGGGGTCGACCCTCTCCGCACTGTGTGTCGAACTCGAAGGGTGAGGTTTCTGCAGGTGAAATAATATGGGGATGAAAGGTCTGGGTTGCTGGATGTCCCTATCTCTCTCCTCCCAGCTTGACCGTTGAACCCCCCTCCCAGGTCAACGTGCTCACCTTAGATAGGTGAATGCTGGGCTCTCCATCTGCGTCTAGTGCAGGGTGCCGTTGCCAGTTCCTTCACTGGTGAAACGTGGGCCTCTTGACTTCAGAGGATGGGTACCGTCGTTGACTGCACGACCGGTAAGTTTCTGGACACCTTTAGTCTTTATAGTCTTTTATGCGTGGCACTGAAGCGCCTGGAGTTGCGTAAGTATGGCAGCGCTCTTACTGTCTCTTTCTTTGTCTTTGCAGGAGACGATGCAGAATGAAGAAATCCGGAATTCGCCACGTGCCGGTAAGTGTGACACTGCTGTTGTCTTTGCAGGTGAAGATGCGGCGTGAAGAATCCGGAATGCACTGCGTGCCAGTAAGTAGAATAATGCTGTTTATCTTTGCAGGTGCAGATGCAGCGTGAAGAATCTGGAGTGCACAGCGTGCCCGTAAGTATAATAATACTGTTTATCTTTGCCGGCGGAGGTGCAGCGTTAGACACGGCCGCTGCCGATGGATCAGGTAAGCAAGCACTGCGTGTGAAAGTTCGTTCTGCTAACCTGTTGTTTCTGGTCTTTTGCAGGTGCTGATGTTGCTCAGGTACAGGAATGGTAAGTATAATTCTTGCAGGTTCAGGATCCCAAGAAGAAATGCTGGAACAGACTCGGTGAGCGTTCTGCTGCAGATGCAGAATAACGCGAAGCACGTTTCATCAATCGGGTGTGGTTTAAATAGCCTTAGAGTGATGAGGCGTCTCCTTCCACGGCCCCGCCTAAGTAAGAAAAGAGTTCCTGCTTCCAGAAGAGTTCCAGTGCTGTATCCAGGGAGTGGAGCTGCCCCACCCAGGTAAGAAAGTAGTCCCAGTTCACCGAGGACTTCTAAGAGTCTGGCAAGTAAGCAGCATGGTCTGCCGCAGGTAAGTCCACCCAAGCACCTTCACACCAATGATGAGCCCGGCGCTTCCAGTGCCGGGACCGATGCTTCTGATGAGCCTGGTGCCACCGGCGCCAGGACAAGTCCCTGTGGGGACCGGCTGGTGCCTAGGATCAGGGTTAGGGGCCTGCTTCCAAGGACGTTGGGCTGGTCCTGGCTCCTTGGAAGCAGTGATCATGACATGGCTCTGGGCAACCCTCCAGACTACCGTTCTTCGCCTGCCAAGCTATTACAGAAGGGGACAGACTATATGCAAATCAGGCTTGGCCCCACCGCAAAAGGGGCAGTCCAGCCTGAACTGCTAGGCCACATCCCTTCTGCACGAGACCTCAAGCATCCCCAAACATGTTTCGCCCTTGTTGGGGCTCATCAGTGAGGAGTAGCTTGGGTCTCTAGGCCCAGCAGGCACGGGACCCACGTTTGGGCATACCCGTCCCACTAGGGGTGACAACGCAAAAACAGTAGCTTGGGGCTCTAGGCCCAGCAGGTATGGGACCCATGTCTGGGCATACCCGTCCCACTCGGGGTGACAAAGCAAAAACAAAGAGGTGATGGCTGGAAGGTTTAGAATGAAGTTTAACCACTGGCATGGCTCTGAGCAACCCTCCAGACCGCCGTTCTTCGCCTGCCAAGCTATTACAGAAGGGGAAAGACCATATGCAAATCAGACTTGGCCTGACCCCAAAAGGGGCAGTCCAGCCCGAACTGCTAGGCCACATCCCTTCTGCACAAGACCACAAGCATCTCCAAACATGTTTCGCCCTTGTTGGGGCTCATCAGTGAGGAGTAGCTTGGGTCTCTAGGCCCAGCAGGCACGGGACCCACATCTCCGCATACCCGTCCCACTCGGGGTGACAAAGCAAAAACAAAGAGGTGATGGCTGGAAGGTTTAGAATGAATCTTAACCACTGGCATGGCTCTGGACAACCCTCCAGACTACCGTTCCTCACCTGCCAAGCTATTACAGAAGGGGACAGACCATATGCAAATCAGGCTTGGCCCCACCGCAAAAGGGGCAGTCCAGGCTGAACTGCTAGGCCACATCCCTTCTGCACGAGACCTCAAGCATCCCCAAACATGTTTCGCCCTTGTTGGGACACATCAGTGAGGAGTAGCTTGGGTCTCTAGGCCCAGCAGGCACAGAACCCACGTCTCGGCATACCCGTCCAACTCGGGGTGACTAAGAAAAAACAATGAGGTGATGGCTGGAAGGTTTAGAATGAATCTTAACCACTGGCATGGTTCTGGTCAACCCTAAAGACCACTGTTCTTCGCCTGCCAAGCTATTACAGAAGGGGAAAGACCATATGCAAATCAGGCTTGGCCCCATCCCAAAAGGGGCAGTCCAGCCCGAACTGCTAGGCCACATCCCTTCTGCACGAGACCACAAGCATCCCCAAACATGTTTCGCCCTTGTTGGGGCTCATCAGTGAGGAGTAGCTTGGGTCTCTAGGCCCAGCAGGTAGGGCACCCACGTCTGAGCATACCCGTCCCACTAGGGGTGACAAAGCAAAAACAGTAGCTTGGGGCTCTAGGCCCAGCAGGCACAGGACCCACGTCTGGGCATACCCATCCCACTCGGGGTGACAAAGCAAAAACAAAGAGGTGATGGCTGGAAGGTTTAGAATGAATCTTAACCACTGGCATGGCTCTGAGCAACCCTCCAGATCGCCATTCTTCGCCTGCCAAGCTATTACAGAAAGGGAAAGACCATATGCAAATCAGGCTCTGCCCCACCCCTAAACGGTCAGTCCAGCCCGAACTGCTAGGCCACATCCCTTCTGCACGAGACCACAAGCATCCCCAAACATGTTTCACCCTTGTTAGGGCTCATCAGTGAGGAGTACCTTGGGTCTCTAGGCCCAGCAGGCACGGGACCCAGGTCTGGGCATACCCGTTCCACTCGGGGTGACTAAGCAAAAACAAAGAGGTGATGGCTGGAAGATTTTGAATTAATCCTGACCACTGGCTTTGCTCTGGTTAACCCTGCAGACTACCGTACTTCACCTGTCAAGCTATTACAGAAGAGGAAAGACCATATGCAAGTCAGGCTTGGCTCCACCCCAAAAGGAGCAGTCCAGCCCAAACTGCTAGGCCACATCCCTTCTGCACGAGACCACAAGCATCCCAAACATGTTTCGCCCTTGTTGGGGCTCATCAGTGAGGAGTAGCTTGGATCTCTAAGCCCAGCAGGCACGGGACCCACGTCTGGGCATACCCGTCCCACTCGGGGTGACAAAGCAAAAACAAAGAGGTGATGGCTGGAAGGTTTAGAATGAATCTTAACCACTGGCATGGCTCTGGGCAACCCTCTAAACCACCATTCTTCGCCTGCCAAGCTATTACAGAAGGGGAAAGACAATATGCAAATCAGGCTTGGCCCCACCTCAAAAGGGGCAGTCCAGCCTGAACTGCTAGGCCACATCCCTTATGCACGAGACCACAAGCATCCCCAAACATATTTCGCCCTTGTTGGGGCTCATCAGTGAGGAGTAGCTTGGGTCTCTAGGCTCAGCAGGCACAGGACCCACGTCAGGGCATACCCGTTCCACTCGGGGTGACAAAGCAAAAACAAAGAGGTGATGGCTGGAAGGTGTTGAATGAATCTGAACCACTGGCATGGCTCTGGTTAACCCTGCAGACTACCGTACTTCACCTGACAAGCTATTACAGAAGAGGAAAGAACATATGCAAGTCAGGCTTGGCTCCACCCCAAAAGGGGCAGTCCAGCCCAAACTGCTAGGCCAAATCCCTTCTGCACGAGACCACTAGCATCCCCAAACATGTTTCACCCTTATTGGGGCTCATCAGTGAGGAGTAGCTTGGATCTCTAAGCCCAGCAGGCACGGGACCCACGTCTGGGCATACCCGTCCCACTCAGGGTGACAAAGCAAAAACAAAGAGGTGATGGCTGGAAGGTTTAGAATGAATCTTAACCACTGGCATGGCTCTGGGCAACCCTCTAAACCACCATTCTTCGCCTGCCAAGCTATTACAGAAGGGGAAAGACAATATGCAAATCAGGCTTGGCCCCACCTCAAAAGGGGCAGTCCAGCCTGAACTGCTAGGCCACATCCCTTATGCACGAGACCACAAGCATCCCCAAACATATTTTGCCCTTGTTGGGGCTCATCAGTGAGGAGTAGCTTAAGTCTCTAGGCTCAGCAGGCACAGGACCCACGTCTGGGCATACCCGTTCCACTCGGGGTGACAAAGCAAAAACAAAGAGGTGATGGCTGGAAGGTTTTGAATGAATCTGAACCACTGGCATGGCTCTGGGCAACCCTCCAGAACACCGTTCTTCGCCTGCCAAGCTATTTCAGAAGGGGAAAGAACGTATGCAAATCAGGCTTGGCCCCACCCCAAAAGGGGCAGTCCAGCCCAAACTGCTAGGCCACATCCCTTCTGCACGAGACCACAAGCATCCCCAAACATCTTTTTCCATTGTTGGGGCTCATCAGTGAGGAGTAGCCTGGGTCTCTAGGCCCAGTAGGCACGGGACCCACGTCTGGGCATACCCGTACCACTCGGGGTGACAAAGCAAAAACAAAGAGGTGATGGCTGGAAGGTTTAGAATGAATCTTAACCACTGGCATGGCTCTGGGCAACCCTCCTGACCGCGGTTCTTCGCCTGCCAAGCTATTACAGAAAGGGAAAGACCATATGCAAATCATGCTTGCCCCCACCCCAAAAGGGGCAGTCCAGCCCGAACTGCTAGGCCATATCCCTTCTGCACGAGCCCACAAGCATCCCCAAACATGTTTCGCCCTTGTTGGGACCCATCAGTGGGGAGTAGCTTGTGTCTCTAGGCCTAGCAGGCACGGGACCCAAGTCTGGGCATACCCCTCCCACTCGGGGTGACAAAGCAAAAACAAAGAGGTGATGGCTGGAAGGTTTAGAATGAATCTTTGCCACTGGCATGGCTCTGGACAACCCTCCAGACCACTGTTCTTCGCCTGCCAAGCTATTACAGAAGGGGAAAGACAATATGCAAATCAGGTTTGGCCCCACCCCAAAAGGGGCAGTCCAGCCTGCACTGCTAGGCCACATCCCTTCTGCACGAGACCACAAGCATCCCCAAACATGTTTTGCCCTTGTTGGGGCTCATCTGTGAGGAGTAGCTTGGGTCTCTATGCCCAGCAGGCACAGGACACACATCTGGGCATACGCGTCCCACTCGGGTTGACAAAGCAAAAACAAAGAGGTGATGGCTGGAAGGTTTTGAATTAATCTTAACCACTGGCAAGGCTCTGGGAAATCCTCCAGACCACCGTTCTTCGCTGCCAAGCTATTACAGAAGGGGAAAGACCATATGCAAATCAGGCTTGGCCCCACCCCAAAAGGGGCAGTCCAGCCTGAACTGCTAGGCCACATCCCTTCTGCACGAGACCCCAAGCATCCCCAAACATCTTCGCCACTGTTGGGGCTCATCAGTGAGGAGTAGCTTGGGTTTCTAGGCCCAGCAGGCACGGGACCCACGTCTGGCAATACCCGTCCAACTAGGGGTGACAAAGCAAAAACAGTAGCTTGGGGCTCTAGGTCCAGCAGGCACGGGACCCATGTCTCCGCATACCCGTCCCACGCGGGGTGACATAGCAAAAACAAAGAGGTGATGGCTGGAAGGTTTAGAATGAATCTTAACCACTGACATGGCTCTGGGCAACCCTCCAGACCGCGGTTCTTCGCCTGCCAAGCTATTACAGAAGGGGAAAGACCATATGCAAATCAGACTTGGCCCCACCCCAAAAGGGGCAGTCCAGCCCGAACTGCTAGGCAACATCCCTTCTGCACGAGACCAGAAGCATCCCCAAACATGTTTCGCCCTTGTTGGGGTTCATCAGTGAGGAGTAGCTTGGGTCTCTAGGCCCAGCAGGCACGAGACCCACGTCTGGGCATACCCGTACCACTCGGGGTGACAAAGCAAAAACAATGAGGTGATGGCTGGAATGTTTAGAATGAATCTTAACCACTGGCATGGCCCTGGGCAACCCTCCAGACCACCGTTCTTTGCCTGCCAAGCTATTGCAGAAGAAAGACCATATGCAAATCAGGCTTGGCCCCACCCCAAAAGGGGCAGACCAGCCTGAACTGCTAGGCCACATCCCTTCTGCACGAGACCACAAGCATCCCCAAACATGTTTCGCCCTTATTGGGACACATCAGTGAGAAGTAGCTTGGGTCTCTAGGCCCAGCAGGCACGAGACCCACGTCTGGGCATACCCGTACCACTCGGGGTGACAAAGCAAAAACAATGAAGTGATGGCTGGAAGGTTTAGAATAAATCTTAACCACTGGCATGGCTCTGGGCAACCCTCCAGACCACTGTTCTTCGCCTGCCAAGCTATTACAGAAGGGGAAAGACCATATGCAAATGAGGCTTGCCCCCCACCCCAAAAAGGGGCAGTCCAGCTCGAACTGCTAGGCCACATCCCTTCTGCACGAGACCAAAAGCATCCCCAAACATGTTTTGCCCTTGTTGGGGCTCATCAGTGAGGAGTAGCTTGGGTCTCTAGGCCGAGCAGGCACGGGAGCCAGGTCTGGGCATTCCCGTCCCACTAAAGGTGACAAAGCAAAAACAGTAGCTTGGGGCTCTAGGCCCAGCAGGCACAGGACCCACGTCTGGGCATACCTGTCGCACTCGGGGTGACAAAGCAAAAACAAAGAGGTGATGGCTGGAAGGTTTAGAATGAATCTTAACCACTGGCATGGCTCTGGGCAAACCTCCAGATCGCCATTCTTTGCCTGCCAAGCTATTACAGAAAGGGAAAGACCATATGCAAATCAGGCTGGGCCCCACACCTAAAGGGGCAGTTCAGCCCGAACTGCTAGGCCACATCCCTTCTGCACGAGACCACAAGCATCCCCAAACATGTTTCACCCTTGTTAGGGCTCATCAGTGAGGAGTAGCTTGGGTCTCTAGGCCCAGCAGGCACGGGACCCAGGTCTGGGCATACCCGTCCCACTCGGGGTGACAAAGCAAAAACAAAGAGGTGATGACTGGAAGATTTTGAATTAATCCTAACCACTGGCATTGCTCTGGTTAACCCTCCAGACTACCGTACTTCACCTGCCAAGCTATTACAGAAGAGGAAAGACCATATGCAAATCAGGCTTGGCTCCACCCCAAAAGGGGCAGTCCAGCCCGAACTGCTAGGCCACATCCCTTCTGCACGAGACCACAAGCATCCCCAAACACGTTTCGCCCTTGTTGGGGCTCAACAGTAAGGAGTAGCTTGGGTCTCTAGGCTCAGCAGGCACAGGACCCATGTCTGGGCATACCCGTCCCACTCGGGGTGACAAAGCAAAAACAAAGAGGTGATGGCTGGAAGGTTTTGAATGAATCTGAACCACTGGCATGGCTCTGGGCAACCCTCCAGAACACAGTTCTTCGCCTGCCAAGCTATTACAGAAGGGGAAAGAACGTATGCAAATCAGGCTTGGCCCCACCCCAAAAAGGGCAGTCCAGCCCAAACTGCTAGGCCACATCCCTTCTGCACGAGACCACAAGCATCCCCAAACATCTTTCGCCATTGTTGGGGCTCATCAGTGAGGAGTAGCTTGGGTCTCTAGGCCCAGTAGGCATGGGACCCACGTCTGGGCATACCCGTCCCACTCGGGGTGACAAAGCAAAAACAAAGAGGTGATGGCTGGAAGGTTTTGAATGAATCTGAACCAGTGGCATGGCTCTGGGCAACCCTCCAGAACACAGTTCTTCGCCTGCCAAGCTATTACAGAAGGGGAAAGAACGTATGCAAATCAGGCTTGGCCCCACCCAAAAAAGGGCAGTCCAGCCCAAACTGCTAGGCAACATCCCTTCTGCACGAGACCACAAGCATCCCCAAACATCTTTTGCCATTGTTGGGGCTCATCAGTGAGGAGTAGCTTGGGTCTCTAGGCCCAGTAGGCATGGGACCCACGTCTGGGCATACCCGTCCCACTCGGGGTGACAAAGCAAAAACAAAGAGGTGATGGCAGGAAGGTTTAGAATGAATCTTAACCACTGGCATGGCTCTGGGCAACCCTCCAGACCACTGTTCTTCGCCTGCCAAGCTATTACAGAAGGGGAAAGACAATATGCAAATCAGGATGGCCCCACCCCAAAAGGGGCAGTCCAGCCTGAACTGCTAGGCCACATCCCTTCTGCACGAGACCACAAGCATCCCAAACATGTTTCGCCCTGGTTGGGGGTCCTCAGTGAGGAGTAGCTTGGGACTCTAGGCCCAGCAGGCACGGGACCGACGTCTGGGCATACCCGTCCCACTCGAGGTGACAAAGCAAAAACAAAGAGGTGATAGCTGGAAGGTTTAGAATGAATCTTAACCACTGGCATGGCTCTGGGCAACTCTCCAGACCACCGTTCTTCACCTGCCAAGCTATTACAGAAGGGGAAAGACAATATGCAAATCAGGCTTGGCCCCACCCCAAAAGGGGCAGAAAAGCCTGAACTGTAGGCCACATCCATTCTGCACGAGACCACAAGCATCCCCAAACATGTTTCGCCCTTGTTGGGGCTCATCAGTGAGGAGTAGCTTGGGTCTCTAGGCCCAGCAGGCACGGGAGCCACGTCTGGGCATTCACGTCCCACTAAGGGTGACAAAGCAAAAACAGTAGCTTGGGGCTCTAGGCCCAGCAGGAACGGGACACACGTCTGTACATACCCGTCACACTCGGGGTGACAAAGAAAAAACAAAGAGGTGATGGCTGGAAGGTTTAGAATGAATCTTAACCACTGGCATGGCTCTGGGTAACCCTCCAGACCACCGTTCTTCGTCTGCCAAGCTATTACAGAAGGGGAAAGACCATATGCAAATCAGGCTTGGCCCCACCTCAAAAGGGCCAGTCCAGCCCGAACTGCAAGGCCACATCCCTTCTGCACGAGACCACAAGCATCCCCAAACATGTTTTGCCCTTGTTGGGGCTCATCAGTGAGGAGTAGCTTGGGTCTCTAGGCCCAGCTGGCACTTGACTCACGTCTGGGCATACCCATCCCACTCGGGGTGAGAAAGCAAAAACAAAGAGGTGATGGCTGGAAGGTTTAGAATGAATCTTAACCAAGGCATGGCTCTGGGTAACCCTCCAGACCACCGTTCTTTGCCTGTCAAGCTATTACAGAAGGGGAAAGACCATATGCAAATCAAGCTTGGCCCCACCCCAAAAGGGGCAGTCCAGCCCAAACTGCTAGGCCACATCCCTTCTGCACAAGACCACAAGCATCCCCAAGCATGTTTCACCCTTGTTGGGGCTCATCAGTGAGGAGT
The DNA here is from genome assembly GCF_040938575.1 of Ambystoma mexicanum. Lineage (NCBI taxonomy): Eukaryota > Metazoa > Chordata > Amphibia > Caudata > Ambystomatidae > Ambystoma > Ambystoma mexicanum. Next base: position 922,088,853 of record NC_090941.1, read on the forward strand.
AGCTTGGGTCTCTAGGACCAGCAGGCACGAGACCCACGTCTGGGCATACCCGTCCCACTCGGGTTGACAAAGCAAAAACAAAGAGGTGATGGCTGGAAGGTTTAGAATGAATCTTAACCACTGGCATGGCTCTGGGCAACCCTCCAGACCACCGTCCTTCGCCTGCCAAGCTTCAGCCGAGCCAAGACCTTCAGCCGGTCAAGTGGCACAGCGAGTAGAGCGCTCGCTTTGACATCGGTGCAGAGCCTGCGAACGCAGGTTCGAATCCCGGCAGCGCCAAACTCAGCGTTTCATCCTTCCGAGGTCGATAAATGAGCACCACACACCGTGGGTAATAATAAGCAGCGCTCAGATACCTGAGGGTTCGTAGCGCTATATAAATGCCAAATTATTATTATTATTATTATTATTATTACAGAAGGGGAAAGACAATATGCAAATCAGGCTTGGCCCCACCCCAAAAGGGGCAGTCCAGCCTGAACTGCTAGGCCACATCCCTTCTGCACGAGACCACAAGCATCCCCAAACATGTTTCGCACTTGTTGGGGCTCATCAGTGAGGAGTAGCTTGGGTCTCTAGGCCCAGCAGGCACGGGACCGACGTCTGGGCATACCCCTCCCACTCGAAGTGACAAAGCAAAAACAAAGAGGTGATGGCTGGAAGGTTTAGAATGAATCTTAACCACTGGCATGGTCTGGGCAACTCTCCAGACCACCGTTCTTCGCCTGCCAAGCTATTACAAAAGGGGAAAAACAATATGCAAATCAGGCTTGGCCCCACCCCAAAAGGGGCAGAAAAGCCTGAATTGCTAGGCCACATCCATTCTGCACGAGACCACAAGCATCCCCAAACATGTTTCGCCCTTGTTGGGGCTCATCAGTGAGGAGTAGCTTGGGTCTCTAGGCCCAGCAGGCACGGGACCGACGTCTGGGAATACCTGTCCCACTAGGGGTGACAAAGCAAAAACAGTAGCTTGGGGCTCTAGGCCCAGCAGGCACGGGACCCATGTCTGGGCATACCCGTCCCACTCGAGGTGACAAAGCAAAAACAAAGAGGTGATGGCTGGAAGGTTTAGAATGAATCTTAACCACTGGCATGGCTCTGGGCAACCCTCCAGACCACCGTTGTTCACCTGCCAAGCTATTACAGAAGGGCAAAGACCATATGCAAATCAGGCTTGGCCACACCCCAAAAGGGGCAGTCCAGCTGGAACTGCTAGGCCACATCCCTTCTGCACGAGACCACAAGCATCCCCAAACATGTTTTCCCCTTGTTGGGGCTCATCAGTGAGGAGTAGCTTGGGTCTCTAGGCCCAGCAGGCACGGGAGCCACGTCTGGGCATTCCCGTCCCACTAAGGGTGACAAAGCAAAAACAGTAGCTTGGGGCTCTAGGCCCAGCAGGCACAGGACCCGTGTCTGTACATACCCGTCACACTCGGGGTGACAAAGAAAAAACAAAGAGGTGATGGCTGGAATGTTTAGAATGAATCTTAACCACTGGCATGGCTGTGGGCAACCCTCCAGACCACCGTTCTTCGCCTGCCAAGCTATTACAGAAGAGGAAAGACCATATGAAAATCATGCTTGGTACCACCTCAAAAGGGCCAGTCCAGCCCGAACTGCCAGGCCACATTCCTTCTGCACAAGACCACAAGCATCCCCAAACATGTTTCGCCCTTGTTGGGGCTCATCAGTGAGGAGCAGCTTGGGTCTCTAGGCCCAGCAAACACAGGACCCTGGTTGGGGGTCCTCAGTGAGGAGTAGCTTGGGTCTCTAGGCCCAGCAGGCACGGGACCGACGTCTGGGCATACCCGTCCCACTCGAGGTGACAAAGCAAAAACAAAGAGGTGATAGCTGGAAGGTTTAGAATGAATCTTAACCACTGGCATGGCTCTGGGCAACTCTCCAGACCACCGTTCTTCACCTGCCAAGCTATGAATCTTAACCACTGGCATGGCTCTGGGCAACCCTCCAGACTACCGTTCTTCGCCTGCCAAGCTATTACAGAAGGGGAAAGACAATATGCAAATCAGGCTTGGCCCCACCCCAAAAGGGGCAGAAAAGCCTGAACTGTAGGCCACATCCATTCTGCACGAGACCACAAGCATCCCCAAACATGTTTCGCCCTTGTTGGGGCTCATCAGTGAGGAGTAGCTTGGGTCTCTAGGCCCAGCAGGCACGGGAGCCACGTCTGGGCATTCACGTCCCACTAAGGGTGACAAAGCAAAAACAGTAGCTTGGGGCTCTAGGCCCAGCAGGAACGGGACACACGTCTGTACATACCCGTCACACTCGGGGTGACAAAGAAAAAACAAAGAGGTGATGGCTGGAAGGTTTAGAATGAATCTTAACCACTGGCATGGCACTGGGTAACCCTCCAGACCACCGTTCTTCGTCTGCCAAGCTATTACAGAAGGGGAAAGACCATATGCAAATCAGGCTTGGCCCCACCTCAAAAGGGCCAGTCCAGCCCGAACTGCTACGCCACATCCCTTCTGCACGAGACCACAAGCATCCTCAAACATGTTTCGCCCTTGTTGGGGCTCATCAGTGAGGAGTAGCTTGGGTATCTAGGCCCAGCTGGCACGGGACCCACGTCTGGGCATACCCATCCCACTCGGGGTGAGAAAGCAAAAACAAAGAGGTGATGGCTGGAAGGTTTAGAATGAATCTTAACCAAGGCATGGCTCTGGGTAACCATCCAGACCACCGTTCTTTGCATGTCAAGCTATTACAGAAGGGGAAAGACCATATGCAAATCAAGCTTGGCCCCACCCCAAAAGGGGCAGTCCAGCCCAAACTGCTAGGCCACATCCCTTCTGCACAAGACCACAAGCATCCCCAAGCATGTTTCACCCTTGTTGGGGCTCATCAGTGAGGAGTAGCTTGGGTCTCTAGGACCAGCAGGCACGAGACCCACGTCTGGGCATACCCGTCCCACTCGGGTTGACAAAGCAAAAACAAAGAGGTGATGGCTGGAAGGTTTAGAATGAATCTTAACCACTGGCATGGCTCTGGGCAACCCTCCAGACCACCGTTCTTCGCCTGCCAAGCTATTACAGAAGGGGAAAGACAATATGCAAATCAGGCTTGGCCCCACCCCAAAAGGGGCAGTCCAGCCTGAACTGCTAGGCCACATCCCTTCTGCACGAGACCACAAGCATCCCCAAACATGTTTCGCCCTTGTTGGGGCTCATCAGTGAGGAGTAGCTTGGGTCTCTAGGCCCAGCAGGCACGGGACCGACGTCTGGGCATACCCGTCCCACTCGAAGTGACAAAGCAAAAACAAAGAGGTGATGGCTGGAAGGTTTAGAATGAATCTTAACCACTGGCATGGCTCTGGGCCACTCTCCAGACCACTGTTCTTCGCCTGCCAAGCTATTACAAAAGGGGAAAACAATATGCAAATCAGGCTTGGCCCCACCCCAAAAGGGGCAGAAAAGCCTGAATTGCTAGGCCACATCCATTCTGCACGAGACCACAAGCATCCCCAAACATGTTTCGCCCTTGTTGGGGCTCATCAGTGAGGAGTAGCTTGGGTCTCTAGGCCCAGCAGGCACGGGACCGACGTCTGGGAATACCTGTCCCACTAGGGGTGACAAAGCAAAAACAGTAGCTTGGGGCTCTAGGCCCAGCAGGCACAGGACCCATGTCTGGGCATACCCGTCCCACTCGAGGTGACAAAGCAAAAACAAAGAGGTGATGGCTGGAAGGTTTAGAATGAATCTTAACCACTGGCATGGCTCTGGGCAACCCTCCAGACCACCGTTGTTCACCTGCCAAGCTATTACAGAACGGCAAAGACCATATGCAAATCAGGCTTGGCCCCACCCCAAAAGGGGCAGTCCAGCTGGAACTGCTAGGCCACATCCCTTCTGCACGAGACCACAAGCATCCCCAAACATGTTTTCCCCTTGTTGGGGCTCATCAGTGAGGAGTAGCTTGGGTCTCTAGGCCCAGCAGGCACGGGAGCCACGTCTGGGCATTCCCGTCCCACTAAGGGTGACAAAGCAAAAACAGTAGCTTGGGGCTCTAGGCCCAGCAGGCACAGGACCCGTGTCTGTACATACCCGTCACACTCGGGGTGACAAAGAAAAAACAAAGAGGTGATGGCTGGAAGGTTTAGAATGAATCTTAACCACTGGCATGGCTCTGGGCAACCCTCCAGACCACTGTTCTTCGCCTGCCAAGCTATTACAGAAGGGGAAAGACCATATGCAAATCATGCTTGGTACCACCTCAAAAGGGCCAGTCCAGCCCGAACTGCCAGGCCACATTCCTTCTGCACAAGACCACAAGCATCCCCAAACATGTTTCGCCCTTGTTGGGGCTCATCAGTGAGGAGCAGCTTGGGTCTCTAGGCCCAGCAAACACAGGACCCACGTCTGGGTATACCTGTCCCACTCGGGGTGACAAAGCAAAAACAAAGAGGTGATGGCTGGAAGGTTTAGAATGAATCTTAACCACTGGCATTGCTCTGGGCAACCCTCCAGACCACTGTTCTTCGCCTGCTAAGCTATTACAGAAGGGGAAAGACCATATGCAAATCAGGATTGGCCCCACCCCAAAAGGGGCAGTCCAGCCCGAATTGCTAGGGTACATCCCTTCTGCACGAGACCACAAGCATCCTCAAACATGTTTCGCCCTTGTTGGGGCTCATCAGTGAGGAGTAGCTTGGGTCTCTAGGCCCAGCAGGCACGGGACCGACGTCTGGGAATACCCGCCCCACAAGGGGTGACAAAGCAAAAACAGTAGCTTGGGGCTCTAGGCCCAGCAGGCACGGGACCCATGTCTGGGCATACCCGTCCCACTCGAGGTGACAAAGCAAAAACAAAGAGGTGATGGCTGGAAGCTTTAGAATGAATCTTAACCACTGGCATGGCTCTGGGCAACCCTCCAGACTACCGTTCTTCGCCTGCCAAGCTATTACAGAAGAGGACAGACCATATGCAAATCAGGCTTGGCCCCACCGCAAAAGGGGCAGTCCAGCCTGAACTGCTAGGCCACATCCCTTCTGCACGAGACCTCAAGCATCCCCAAACATGTTTCGCCCTTGTTGGGGCTCATCAGTGAGGAGTAGCTTGGGTTTCTAGGCCCAGCAGGCACGGGACCCACGTTTGGGCATACCCGTCCCACTAGGGGTGACAACGCAAAAACAGTAGCTTGGGGCTCTAGGCCCAGCAGGTATGGGACCCATGTCTGGGCATACCTGTCCCACTCGGGGTGACAAAGCAAAAACAAAGAGGTGATGGCTGGAAGGTTTAGAATGAATCTTAACCACTGGCATGGCTCTGAGCAACCCTCCAGACCGCCGTTCTTCGCCTGCCAAGCTATTACAGAAGGGGAAAGACCATATGCAAATCAGACTTGGCCTGACCCCAAAAGGGGCAGTCCAGCCCGAACTGCTAGGCCACATCCCTTCTGCACAAGACCACAAGCATCTCCAAACATGTTTCGCCCTTGTTGGGGCTCATCAGTGAGGAGTAGCTTGGGTCTCTAGGCCCAGCAGGCACAGGACCCACGTCTCCGCATACCCGTCCCACTCGGGGTGACAAAGCAAAAACAAAGAGGTGATGGCTGGAAGGTTTAGAATGAATCTTAACCACCGGCATGGCTCTGGACAACCCTCCAGACTACCGTTCCTCACCTGCCAAGCTATTACAAAAGGGGACAGACCATATGCAAATCAGGCTTGGCCCCACCGCAAAAGGGGCAGTCCAGCCTGAACTGCTAGGCCACATCCCTTCTGCACGAGACCTCAAGCATCCCCAAACATGTTTCGCCCTTGTTGGGACACATCAGTGAGGAGTAGCTTGGGTCTCTAGGCTCAGCAGGCACAGGACCCACGTCAGGGCATACCCGTTCCACTTGGGGTGACAAAGCAAAAACAAAGAGGTGATGGCTGGAAGGTGTTGAATGAATCTGAACCACTGGCATGGCTCTGGTTAACCCTGCAGACTACCGTACTTCACCTGCCAAGCTATTACAGAAGAGGAAAGAACATATGCAAGTCAGGCTTGGCTCCACCCCAAAAGGGGCAGTCCAGCCCAAACTGCTAGGCCACATCCCTTCTGCACGAGACCACTAGCATCCCCAAACATGTTTCACCCTTATTGGGGCTCATCAGTGAGGAGTAGCTTGGATCTCTAAGCCCAGCAGGCACGGGACCCACGTCTGGGCATACCCGTCCCACTCAGGGTGACAAAGCAAAAACAAAGAGGTGATGGCTGGAAGGTTTAGAATGAATCTTAACCACTGGCATGGCTCTGGGCAACCCTCTAAACCACCATTCTTCGCCTGCCAAGCTATTACAGAAGGGGAAAGACAATATGCAAATCAGGCTTGGCCCCACCTCAAAAGGGGCAGTCCAGCCTGAACTGCTAGGCCACATCCCTTATGCACGAGACCACAAGCATCCCCAAACATATTTTGCCCTTGTTGGGGCTCATCAGTGAGGAGTAGCTTGGGTCTCTAGGCTCAGCAGGCACAGGACCCACGTCTGGGCATACCCGTTCCACTCGGGGTGACAAAGCAAAAACAAAGAGGTGATGGCTGGAAGGTTTTGAATGAATCTGAACCACTGGCATGGCTCTGGGCAACCCTCCAGAACACCGTTCTTCGCCTGCCAAGCTATTTCAGAAGGGGAAAGAACGTATGCAAATCAGGCTTGGCCCCACCCCAAAAGGGGCAGTCCAGCCCAAACTGCTAGGCCACATCCCTTCTGCACGAGACCACAAGCATCCCCAAACATCTTTTTCCATTGTTGGGGCTCATCAGTGAGGAGTAGCTTGGGTCTCTAGGCCCAGTAGGCACGGGACCCACGTCTGGGCATACCCGTACCACTCGGGGTGACAAAGCAAAAACAAAGAGGTGATGGCTGGAAGGTTTAGAATGAATCTTAACCACTGGCATGGCTCTGGGCAACCCTCCTGACCGCGGTTCTTCGCCTGCCAAGCTATTATAGAAAGGGAAAGACCATATGCAAATCATGCTTGCCCCCACCCCAAAAGGGGCAGTCCAGCCCGAACTGCTAGGCCATATCCCTTCTGCACGAGACCACAAGCATCCCCAAACATGTTTCGCCCTTGTTGGGACCCATCAGTGGGGAGTAGCTTGTGTCTCTAGGCCTAGCAGGCACGGGACCCAAGTCTGGGCATACCCCTCCCACTCGGGGTGACAAAGCAAAAACAAAGAGGTGATGGCTGGAAGGTTTAGAATGAATCTTTGCCACTGGCATGGCTCTGGACAACCCTCCAGACCACTGTTCTTCGCCTGCCAAGCTATTACAGAAGGGGAAAGACAATATGCAAATCAGGTTTGGCCCCACCCCAAAAGGGGCAGTCCAGCCTGCACTGCTGGGCCACATCCCTTCTGCACAAGACCACAAGCATCCCCAAACATGTTTTGCCCTTGTTGGGGCTCATCTGTGAGGAGTAGCTTGGGTCTCTATGCCCAGCAGGCACAGGACACACATCTGGGCATACGCGTCCCACTCGGGTTGACAAAGCAAAAACAAAGAGGTGATGGCTGGAAGGTTTTGAATTAATCTTAACCACTGGCATGGCTCTGGGAAATCCTCCAGACCACCGTTCTTCGCTGCCAAGCTATTACAGAAGGGGAAAGACCATATGCAAATCAGGCTTGGCCCCACCCCAAAAGGGGCAGTCCAGCCTGAACTGCTAGGCCACATCCCTTCTGCACGAGACCCCAAGCATCCCCAAACATCTTCGCCACTGTTGGGGCTCATCAGTGAGGAGTAGCTTGGGTTTCTAGGCCCAGCAGGCACGGGACCCACGTCTGGCAATACCCGTCCAACTAGGGGTGACAAAGCAAAAACAGTAGCTTGGGGCTCTAGGTCCAGCAGGCACGGGACCCATGTCTCCGCATACCCGTCCCACTCGGGGTGACATAGCAAAAACAAAGAGGTGATGGCTGGAAGGTTTAGAATGAATCTTAACCACTGACATGGCTCTGGGCAACCCTCCAGACCGCGGTTCTTCGCCTGCCAAGCTATTACAGAAGGGGAAAGACCATATGCAAATCAGACTTGGCCCCACCCCAAAAGGGGCAGTCCAGCCCGAACTGCTAGGCAACATCCCTTCTGCACGAGACCAGAAGCATCCCCAAACATGTTTCGCCCTTGTTGGGGTTCATCAGTGAGGAGTAGCTTGGGTCTCTAGGCCCAGCAGGCACGAGACCCACGTCTGGGCATACCCGTACCACTCGGCGTGACAAAGCAAAAACAATGAGGTGATGGCTGGAATGTTTAGAATGAATCTTAACCACTGGCATGGCCCTGGGCAACCCTCCAGACCACCGTTCTTTGCCTGCCAAGCTATTGCAGAAGAAAGACCATATGCAAATCAGGCTTGGCCCCACCCCAAAAGGGGCAGACCAGCCTGAACTGCTAGGCCACATCCCTTCTGCACGAGACCACAAGCATCCCCAAACATGTTTCGCCCTTATTGGGACACATCAGTGAGAAGTAGCTTGGGTCTCTAGGCCCAGCAGGCACGAGACCCACGTCTGGGCATACCCGTACCACTCGGGGTGACAAAGCAAAAACAATGAAGTGATGGCTGGAAGGTTTAGAATAAATCTTAACCACTGGCATGGCTCTGGGCAACCCTCCAGACCACTGTTCTTCGCCTGCCAAGCTATTACAGAAGGGGAAAGACCATATGCAAATGAGGCTTGCCCCCCACCCCAAAAAGGGGCAGTCCAGCTCGAACTGCTAGGCCACATCCCTTCTGCACGAGACCAAAAGCATCCCCAAACATGTTTTGCCCTTGTTGGGGCTCATCAGTGAGGAGTAGCTTGGGTCTCTAGGCCCAGCAGGCACGGGAGCCACGTCTGGGCATTCCCGTCCCACTAAAGGTGACAAAGCAAAAACAGTAGCTTGGGGCTCTAGGCCCAGCAGGCACAGGACCCACGTCTGGGCATACCTGTCGCACTCGGGGTTGACAAAGCAAAAACAAAGAGGTGATGGCTGGAAGGTTTAGAATGAATCTTAACCACTGGCATGGCTCTGGGCAAACCTCCAGATCGCCATTCTTTGCCTGCCAAGCTATTACAGAAAGGGAAAGACCATATGCAAATCAGGCTGGGCCCCACACCTAAAGGGGCAGTCCAGCCCGAACTGCTAGGCCACATCCCTTCTGCACGAGACCACAAGCATCCCCAAACATGTTTCACCCTTGTTAGGGCTCATCAGTGAGGAGTAGCTTGGGTCTCTAGGCCCAGCAGGCACGGGACCCAGGTCTGGGAATACCCGTCCCACTCGGGGTGACAAAGCAAAAACAAAGAGGTGATGACTGGAAGATTTTGAATTAATCCTAACCACTGGCTTTGATCTGGTTAACCCTCCAGACTACCGTACTTCACCTGCCAAGCTATTACAGAAGAGGAAAGACCATATGCAAATCAGGCTTGGCTCCACCCCAAAAGGGGCAGTCCAGCCCGAACTGCTAGGCCACATCCCTTCTGCACGAGACCACAAGCATCCCCAAACACGTTTCGCCCTTGTTGGGGCTCAACAGTAAGGAGTAGCTTGGGTCTCTAGGCTCAGCAGGCACAGGACCCATGTCTGGGCATACCCGTCCCACTCGGGGTGACAAAGCAAAAACAAAGAGGTGATGGCTGGAAGGTTTTGAATGAATCTGAACCACTGGCATGGCTCTGGGCAACCCTCCAGAACACAGTTCTTCGCCTGCCAAGCTATTACAGAAGGGGAAAGAACGTATGCAAATCAGGCTTGGCCCCACCCCAAAAAGGGCAGTCCAGCCCAAACTGCTAGGCCACATCCCTTCTGCACGAGACCACAAGCATCCCCAAACATCTTTCGCCATTGTTGGGGCTCATCAGTGAGGAGTAGCTTGGGTCTCTAGGCCCAGTAGGCATGGGACCCACGTCTGGGCATACCCGTCCCACTCGGGGTGACAAAGCAAAAACAAAGAGGTGATGGCTGGAAGGTTTTGAATGAATCTGAACCACTGGCATGGCTCTGGGCAACCCTCCAGAACACAGTTCTTCGCCTGCCAAGCTATTACAGAAGGGGAAAGAACGTATGCAAATCAGGCTTGGCCCCACCCCAAAAAGGGCAGTCCAGCCCAAACTGCTAGGCAACATCCCTTCTGCACGAGACCACAAGCATCCCCAAACATCTTTTGCCATTGTTGGGGCTCATCAGTGAGGAGTAGCTTGGGTCTCTAGGCCCAGTAGGCATGGGACCCACGTCTGGGCATACCCGTCCCACTCGGGGTGACAAAGCAAAAACAAAGAGGTGATGGCTGGAAGGTTTAGAATGAATCTTAACCACTGGCATGGCTCTGGGCAACCCTCCAGACCACTGTTCTTCGCCTGCCAAGCTATTACAGAAGGGGAAAGACAATATGCAAATCAGGATGGCCCCACCCCAAAAGGGGCAGTCCAGCCTGAACTGCTAGGCCACATCCCTTCTGCACGAGACCACAAGCATCCCAAACATGTTTCGCCCTGGTTGGGGGTCCTCAGTGAGGAGTAGCTTGGGTCTCTAGGCCCAGCAGGCACGGGACCGACGTCTGGGCATACCCGTCCCACTCGAGGTGACAAAGCAAAAACAAAGAGGTGATAGCTGGAAGGTTTAGAATGAATCTTAACCACTGGCATGGCTCTGGGCAACTCTCCAGACCACTGTTCTTCGCCTGCCAAGCTATTACAGAAGGGGAAAGACAATATGCAAATCAGGATGGCCCCACCCCAAAAGGGGCAGAAAAGCCTGCACTGTAGGCCACATCCATTCTGCACGAGACCACAAGCATCCCCAAACATGTTTCGCCCTTGTTGGGGCTCATCAGTGAGGAGTAGCTTGGGTCTCTAGGCCCAGCAGGCACGGGAGCCATGTCTGGGCATTCACGTCCCACTAAGGGTGACAAAGCAAAAACAGTAGCTTGGGGCTCTAGGCCCAGCAGGAACGGGACACACGTCTGTACATACCCGTCACACTCGGGGTGACAAAGAAAAAACAAAGAGGTGATGGCTGGAAGATTTAGAATGAATCTTAACCACTGGCATGGATCTGGGTAACCCTCCAGACCACCGTTCTTCGTCTGCCAAGCTATTACAGAAGGGGAAAGACCATATGCAAATCAGGCTTGGCCCCACCTCAAAAGGGCCAGTCCAGCCCGAACTGCAAGGCCACATCCCTTCTGCACGAGACCACAAGCATCCCCAAACATGTTTTGCCCTTGTTGGGGCTCATCAGTGAGGAGTAGCTTGGGTCTCTAGGCCCAGCTGGCACTTGACTCACGTCTGGGCATACCCATCCCACTCGGGGTGAGAAAGCAAAAACAAAGAGGTGATGGCTGGAAGGTTTAGAATGAATCTTAACCAAGGCATGGCTCTGGGTAACCCTCCAGACCACCGTTCTTTGCCTGTCAAGCTATTACAGAAGGGGAAAGACCATATGCAAATCAAGCTTGGCCCCACCCCAAAAGGGGCAGTCCAGCCCAAACTGCTAGGCCACATCCCTTCTGCACAAGACCACAAGCATCCCCAAGCATGTTTCACCCTTGTTGGGGCTCATCAGTGAGGAGTAGCTTGGGTCTCTAGGACCAGCAGGCACGAGACCCACGTCTGGGCATACCCGTCCCACTCGGGTTGACAAAGCAAAAACAAAGAGGTGATGGCTGGAAGGTTTAGAATGAATCTTAACCACTGGCATGGCTCTGGGCAACCCTCCAGACCACCGTTCTTCGCCTGCCAAGCTTCAGCCGAGCCAAGACCTTCAGCCGGTCAAGTGGCACAGCGAGTAGAGCGCTCGCTTTGACATCGGTGCAGAGCCTGCGAACGCAGGTTCGAATCCCGGCAGCGCCAAACTCAGCGCTTCATCCTTCCGAGGTCGATAAATGAGCACCACACACCGTGGGTAATAATAAGCAGCGCTCAGATACCTGAGGGTTCGTAGCGCTATATAAATGCCAAATTATTATTATTATTATTATTATTACAGAAGGGGAAAGACAATATGCAAATCAGGCTTGGCCCCACCCCAAAAGGGGCAGTCCAGCCTGAACTGCTAGGCCACATCCCTTCTGCACGAGACCACAAGCATCCCCAAACATGTTTCGCACTTGTTGGGGCTCATCAGTGAGGAGTAGCTTGGGTCTCTAGGCCCAGCAGGCACGGGACCGACGTCTGGGCATACCCGTCCCACTCGAAGTGACAAAGCAAAAACAAAGAGGTGATGGCTGGAAGGTTTAGAATGAATCTTAACCACTGGCATGGCTCTGGGCAACTCTCCAGACCACCGTTCTTCGCCTGCCAAGCTATTACAAAAGGGGAAAAACAATATGCAAATCAGGCTTGGCCCCACCCCAAAAGGGGCAGAAAAGCCTGAATTGCTAGGCCACATCCATTCTGCACGAGACCACAAGCATCCCCAAACATGTTTCGCCCTTGTTGGGGCTCATCAGTGAGGAGTAGCTTGGGTCTCTAGGCCCAGCAGGCACGGGACCGACGTCTGGGAATACCTGTCCCACTAGGGGTGACAAAGCAAAAACAGTAGCTTGGGGCTCTAGGCCCAGCAGGCACGGGACCCATGTCTGGGCATACCCGTCCCACTCGAGGTGACAAAGCAAAAACAAAGAGGTGATGGCTGGAAGGTTTAGAATGAATCTTAACCACTGGCATGGCTCTGGGCAACCCTCCAGACCACCGTTGTTCACCTGCCAAGCTATTACAGAAGGGCAAAGACCATATGCAAATCAGGCTTGGCCCCACCCCAAAAGGGGCAGTCCAGCTGGAACTGCTAGGCCACATCCCTTCTGCACGAGACCACAAGCATCCCCAAACATGTTTTCCCCTTGTTGGGGCTCATCAGTGAGGAGTAGCTTGGGTCTCTAGGCCCAGCAGGCACGGGAGCCACGTCTGGGCATTCCCGTCCCACTAAGGGTGACAAAGCAAAAACAGTAGCTTGGGGCTCTAGGCCCAGCAGGCACAGGACCCGTGTCTGTACATACCCGTCACACTCGGGGTGACAAAGAAAAAACAAAGAGGTGATGGCTGGAATGTTTAGAATGAATCTTAACCACTGGCATGGCTGTGGGCAACCCTCCAGACCACCGTTCTTCGCCTGCCAAGCTATTACAGAAGGGGAAAGACCATATGAAAATCATGCTTGGTACCACCTCAAAAGGGCCAGTCCAGCCCGAACTGCCAGGCCACATTCCTTCTGCACAAGACCACAAGCATCCCCAAACATGTTTCGCCCTTGTTGGGGCTCATCAGTGAGGAGCAGCTTGGGTCTCTAGGCCCAGCAAACACAGGACCCTGGTTGGGGGTCCTCAGTGAGGAGTAGCTTGGGTCTCTAGGCCCAGCAGGCACGGGACCGACGTCTGGGCATACCCGTCCCACTCGAGGTGACAAAGCAAAAACAAAGAGGTGATAGCTGGAAGGTTTAGAATGAATCTTAACCACTGGCATGGCTCTGGGCAACTCTCCAGACCACCGTTCTTCACCTGCCAAGCTATGAATCTTAACCACTGGCATGGCTCTGGGCAACCCTCCAGACTACCGTTCTTCGCCTGCCAAGCTATTACAGAAGGGGAAAGACAATATGCAAATCAGGCTTGGCCCCACCCCAAAAGGGGCAGAAAAGCCTGAACTGTAGGCCACATCCATTCTGCACGAGACCACAAGCATCCCCAAACATGTTTCGCCCTTGTTGGGGCTCATCAGTGAGGAGTAGCTTGGGTCTCTAGGCCCAGCAGGCACGGGAGCCACGTCTGGGCATTCACGTCCCACTAAGGGTGACAAAGCAAAAACAGTAGCTTGGGGCTCTAGGCCCAGCAGGAACGGGACACACGTCTGTACATACCCGTCACACTCGGGGTGACAAAGAAAAAACAAAGAGGTGATGGCTGGAAGGTTTAGAATGAATCTCATCCACTGGCATGGCACTGGGTAACCCTCCAGACCACCGTTCTTCGTCTGCCAAGCTATTACAGAAGGGGAAAGACCATATGCAAATCAGGCTTGGCCCCACCTCAAAAGGGCCAGTCCAGCCCGAACTGCTACGCCACATCCCTTCTGCACGAGACCACAAGCATCCTCAAACATGTTTCGCCCTTGTTGGGGCTCATCAGTGAGGAGTAGCTTGGGTATCTAGGCCCAGCTGGCACGGGTCCCACGTCTGGGCATACCCATTCCACTCGGGGTGAGAATGCAAAAACAAAGAGGTGATGGCTGGAAGGTTTAGAATGAATCTTAACCACTGGCATGGCTCTGGGCAACCCTCCAGACCACCGTTCTTCGCCTGCCAAGCTATTACAGAAGGGGAAAGACAATATGCAAATCAGGCTTGGCCCCACCCCAAAAGGGGCAGTCCAGCCTGAACTGCTAGGCCACATCCCTTCTGCACGAGACCACAAGCATCCCCAAACATGTTTCGCCCTTGTTGGGGCTCATTAGTGAGGAGTAGCTTGGGTCTCTAGGCCCAGCAGGCACGGGACCGACGTCTGGGCATACCCGTCCCACTCGAAGTGACAAAGCAAAAACAAAGAGGTGATGGCTGGAAGGTTTAGAATGAATCTTAACCACTGGCATGGCTCTGGGCAACTCTCCAGACCACCGTTCTTCGCCTGCCAAGCTATTACAAAAGGGGAAAACAATATGCAAATCAGGCTTGGCCCCACCCCAAAAGGGGCAGAAAAGCCTGAATTGCTAGGCCACATCCATTCTGCACGAGACCACAAGCATCCCCAAACATGTTTCGCCCTTGTTGGGGCTCATCAGTGAGGAGTAGCTTGGGTCTCTAGGCCAAGCAGGCACGGGACCGACGTCTGGGAATACCTGTCCCACTAGGGGTGACAAAGCAAAAACAGTAGCTTGGGGCTCTAGGCCCAGCAGGCACAGGACCCATGTCTGGGCATACCCGTCCCACTCGAGGTGACAAAGCAAAAACAAAGAGGTGATGGCTGGAAGGTTTAGAATGAATCTTAACCACTGGCATGGCTCTGGGCAACCCTCCAGGCCACCGTTGTTCACCTGCCAAGCTATTACAGAACGGCAAAGACCATATGCAA
Source organism: Ambystoma mexicanum (assembly GCF_040938575.1). Lineage (NCBI taxonomy): Eukaryota > Metazoa > Chordata > Amphibia > Caudata > Ambystomatidae > Ambystoma > Ambystoma mexicanum. The sequence continues at coordinate 922,103,915 of NC_090941.1, forward strand.
ATCAGGCTTGGCCCCACCCCAAAAGGGGCAGTCCAGCTGGAACTGCTAGGCCACATCCCTTCTGCACGAGACCACAAGCATCCCCAAACATGTTTTCCCCTTGTTGGGGCTCATCAGTGAGGAGTAGCTTGGGTCTCTAGGCCCAGCAGGCACGGGACCCGTGTCTCGGCATTCCCGTCCCACTAAGGGTGACAAAGCAAAAACAGTAGCTTGGGGCTCTAGGCCCAGCAGGCACAGGACCCGTGTCTGTACATACCCGTCACACTCGGGGTGACAAAGAAAAAACAAAGAGGTGATGGCTGGAAGGTTTAGAATGAATCTTAACCACTGGCATGGCTCTGGGCAACCCTCCAGACCACTGTTCTTCGCCTGCCAAGCTATTACAGAAGGGGAAAGACCATATGCAAATCATGCTTGGTACCACCTCAAAAGGGCCAGTCCAGCCCGAACTGCCAGGCCACATTCCTTCTGCACAAGACCACAAGCATCCCCAAACATGTTTCGCCCTTGTTGGGGCTCATCAGTGAGGAGCAGCTTGGGTCTCTAGGCCCAGCAAACACAGGACCCACGTCTGGGTATACCTGTCCCACTCGGGGTGACAAAGCAAAAACAAAGAGGTGATGGCTGGAAGGTTTAGAATGAATCTTAACCACTGGCATTGCTCTGGGCAACCCTCCAGACCACTGTTCTTCGCCTGCTAAGCTATTACAGAAGGGGAAAGACCATATGCAAATCAGGATTGGCCCCACCCCAAAAGGGGCAGTCCAGCCCGAATTGCTAGGGTACATCCCTTCTGCACGAGACCACAAGCATCCTCAAACATGTTTCGCCCTTGTTGGGGCTCATCAGTGAGGAGTAGCTTGGGTCTCTAGGCCCAGCAGGCACGGGACCGACGTCTGGGAATACCCGCCCCACAAGGGGTGACAAAGCAAAAACAGTAGCTTGGGGCTCTAGGCCCAGCAGGCACGGGACCCATGTCTGGGCATACCCGTCCCACTCGAGGTGACAAAGCAAAAACAAAGAGGTGATGGCTGGAAGGTTTAGAATGAATCTTAACCACTGGCATGGCTCTGGGCAACCCTCCAGACTACCATTCTTCGCCTGCCAAGCTATTACAGAAGAGGACAGACCATATGCAAATCAGGCTTGGCCCCACCGCAAAAGGGGCAGTCCAGCCTGAACTGCTAGGCCACATCCCTTCTGCACGAGACCTCAAGCATCCCCAAACATGTTTCGCCCTTGTTGGGGCTCATCAGTGAGGAGTAGCTTGGGTCTCTAGGCCCAGTAGGCACGGGACCCACGTTTGGGCATACCCGTCCCACTAGGGGTGACAAAGCAAAAACAAAGAGGTGATGGCTGGAAGGTTTAGAATGAATCTTAACCACTGGCATTGCTCTGGGCAACCCTCCAGACCACTGTTCTTCGCCTGCTAAGCTATTACAGAAGGGGAAAGACCATATGCAAATCAGGATTGGCCCCACCCCAAAAGGGGCAGTCCAGCCCGAATTGCTAGGGTACATCCCTTCTGCACGAGACCACAAGCATCCTCAAACATGTTTCGCCCTTGTTGGGGCTCATCAGTGAGGAGTAGCTTGGGTCTCTAGGCCCAGCAGGCACGGGACCGACGTCTGGGAATACCCGCCCCACAAGGGGTGACAAAGCAAAAACAGTAGCTTGGGGCTCTAGGCCCAGCAGGCACGGGACCCATGTCTGGGCATACCCGTCCCACTCGAGGTGACAAAGCAAAAACAAAGAGGTGATGGCTGGAAGGTTTAGAATGAATCTTAACCACTGGCATGGCTCTGGGCAACCCTCCAGACTACCGTTCTTCGCCTGCCAAGCTATTACAGAAGAGGACAGACCATATGCAAATCAGGCTTGGCCCCACCGCAAAAGGGGCAGTCCAGCCTGAACTGCTAGGCCACATCCCTTCTGCACGAGACCTCAAGCATCCCCAAACATGTTTCGCCCTTGTTGGGGCTCATCAGTGAGGAGTAGCTTGGGTCTCTAGGCCCAGCAGGCACGGGACCCACGTTTGGGCATACCCGTCCCACTAGGGGTGACAACGCAAAAACAGTAGCTTGGGGCTCTAGGCCCAGCAGGTATGGGACCCATGTCTGGGCATACCCGTCCCACTCGGGGTGACAAAGCAAAAACAAAGAGGTGATGGCTGGAAGGTTTAGAATGAATCTTAACCACTGGCATGGCTCTGAGCAACCCTCCAGACCGCCATTCTTCGCCTGCCAAGCTATTACAGAAGGGGAAAGACCATATGCAAATCAGACTTGGCCTGACCCCAAAAGGGGCAGTCCAGCCCGAACTGCTAGGCCACATCCCTTCTGCACAAGACCACAAGCATCTCCAAACATGTTTCGCCCTTGTTGGGGCTCATCAGTGAGGAGTAGCTTGGGTCTCTAGGCCCAGCAGGCACAGGACCCACGTCTCCGCATACCCGTCCCACTCGGGGTGACAAAGCAAAAACAAAGAGGTGATGGCTGGAAGGTTTAGAATGAATCTTAACCACTGGCATGGCTCTGGACAACCCTCCAGACTACCGTTCCTCACCTGCCAAGCTATTACAAAAGGGGACAGACCATATGCAAATCAGGCTTGGCCCCACCGCTAGGCCACATCCCTTCTGCACGAGACCTCAAGCATCCCCAAACATGTTTCGCCCTTGTTGGGACACATCAGTGAGGAGTAGCTTGAGTCTCTAGGCCCAGCAGGCACAGAACCCACGTCTCGGCATACCCGTCCAACTCGGGGTGACTAAGAAAAAACAATGAGGTGATGGCTGGAAGGTTTAGAATGAATCTTAACCACTGGCATGGTTCTGGTCAACCCTAAAGACCACTGTTCTTCGCCTGCCAAGCTATTACAGAAGGGGAAAGACCATATGCAAATCAGGCTTGGCCCCATCCCAAAAGGGGCAGTCCAGCCCGAACTGCTAGGCCACATCCCTTCTGCTCGAGACCACAAGCATCCCCAAACATGTTTCGCCCTTGTTGGGGCTCATCAGTGAGGAGTAGCTTGGGTCTCTAGGCCCAGCAGGTAGGGCACCCACGTCTGAGCATACCCGTCCCACTAGGGGTGACAAAGCAAAAACAGTAGCTTGGGGCTCTAGGCCCAGCAGGCACAGGACCCACGTCTGGGCATACCCATCCCACTCGGGGTGACAAAGCAAAAACAAAGAGGTGATGGCTGGAAGGTTTAGAATGAATCTTAACCACTGGCATGGCTCTGGGCAACCCTCCAGATCGCCATTCTTCGCCTGCCAAGCTATTACAGAAAGGGAAAGACCATATGCAAATCAGGCTGTGCCCCACCCCTAAACGGTCAGTCCAGCCCGAACTGCTAGGCCACATCCCTTCTGCACGAGACCACAAGCATCCCCAAACATGTTTCACCCTTGTTAGGGCTCATCAGTGAGGAGTAGCTTGGGTCTCTAGGCCCAGCAGGCACGGGACCCAGGTCTGGGCATACCCGATCCACTCGGGGTGACAAAGCAAAAACAAAGAGGTGATGGCTGGAAGATTTTGAATTAATCCTAACCACTGGCTTTGCTCTGGTTAACCCTGCAGACTACCGTACTTCACCTGCCAAGCTATTACAGAAGAGGAAAGACCATATGCAAGTCAGGCTTGGCTCCACCCCAAAAGGGGCAGTCCAGCCCAAACTGCTAGGCCACATCCCTTCTGCACGAGACCACAAGCATCCCCAAACATGTTTCGCCCTTGTTGGGGCTCATCAGTGAGGAGTAGCTTGGATCTCTAAGCCCAGCAGGCACGGGACCCACGTCTGGGCATACCTGTCCCACTCGGGGTGACAAAGCAAAAACAAAGAGGTGATGGCTGGAAGGTTTAGAATGAATCTTAACCACTGGCATGGCTCTGGGCAACCCTCTAAACCACCATTCTTCGCCTGCCAAGCTATTACAGAAGGGGAAAGACAATATGCAAATCAGGCTTGGCCCCACCTCAAAAGGGGCAGTCCAGCCTGAACTGCTAGGCCACATCCCTTGTGCACGAGACCACAAGCATCCCCAAACATATTTCGCCCTTGTTGGGGCTCATCAGTGAGGAGTAGCTTGGGTCTCTAGGCTCAGCAGGCACAGGACCCACGTCAGGGCATACCCGTTCCACTCGGGGTGACAAAGCAGAAACAAAGAGGTGATGGCTGGAAGGTTTTGAATGAATCTGAACCACTGGCATGGCTCTGGTTAACCCTGCAGACTACCGTACTTCACCTGCCAAGCTATTACAGAAGAGGAAAGAACATATGCAAGTCAGGCTTGGCTCCACCCCAAAAGGGGCAGTCCAGCCCAAACTGCTAGGCCACATCCCTTCTGCACGAGACCACTAGCATCCCCAAACATGTTTCGCCCTTATTGGGGCTCATCAGTGAGGAGTAGCTTGGATCTCTAAGCCCAGCAGGCACGGGACCCACGTCTGGGCATACCCGTCCCACTCGGGGTGACAAAGCAAAAACAAAGAGGTGATGGCTGGAAGGTTTAGAATGAATCTTAACCACTGGCATGGCTCTGGGCAACCCTCTAAACCACCATTCTTCGCCTGCCAAGCTATTACAGAAGGGGAAAGACAATATGCAAATCAGGCTTAGCCCCACCTCAAAAGGGGCAGTCCAGCCTGAACTGCTAGGCCACATCCCTTATGCACGAGACAACAAACATCCCCAAACATATTTCGCCCTTGTTGGGGCTCATCAGTGAGGAGTAGCTTGGGTCTCTAGGCTCAGCAGGCACAGGACCCACGTCTGGGCATACCCGTTCCACTCGGGGTTACAAAGCAAAAACAAAGAGGTGATGGCTGGAAGGTTTTGAATGAATCTGAACCACTGGCATGGCTCTGGGCAACCCTCCAGAACGCCGTTCTTCGCCTGCCAAGCTATTTCAGAAGGGGAAAGAACGTATGCAAATCAGGCTTGGCCCCACCCCAAAAGGGGCAGTCCAGCCCAAACTGCTAGGCCTCATCCCTTCTGCACGAGACCACAAGCATCCCCAAACACCTTTTGCCATTGTTGGGGCTCATCAGTGAGGAGTAGCTTGGGTCTCTAGGCCCAGTAGGCACGGGACCCATGTCTGGGCATACCCGTACCACTCGGGGTGACAAAGAAAAAACAAAGAGGTGATGGCTGGAAGGTTTAGAATGAATCTTAACCACTGGCATGGCTCTGGGCCACCCTCCTGACCGCCGTTCTTCGCCTGCCAAGCTATTACAGAAAGGGAAAGACCATATGCAAATCATGTTTGCCCCCACCCCAAAAGGGGCAGTCCAGCCCGAACTGCTAGGCCATATCCCTTCTGCACGAGACCACAAGCATCCCCAAACATGTTTCGCCCTTGTTGGGACCCATCAGTGGGGAGTAGCTTGGGTCTCTAGGCCTAGCAGGCATGGGACCCACGTCTGGGCATACCCCTCCCACTCGGGGTGACAAAGCAAAAACAAAGAGGTGATGGCTGGAAGGTTTAGAATGAATCTTTGCCACTGGCATGGCTCTGGGCAACCCTCCAGACCACTGTTCTTCGCCTGCCAAGCTATTACAGAAGGGGAAAGACAATATGCAAATCAGGCTTGGCCCCACCCCAAAAGGGGCAGTCCAGCCTGCACTGCTAGGCCACATCCCTTCTGCACGAGACCACAAGCATCCCCAAACATGTTTTGCCCTTGTTGGGGCTCATCTGTGAGGAGTAGCTTGGGTCTCTATGCCCAGCAGGCACAGGACACACATCTAGGCATACGCGTCCCACTCGGGTTGACAAAGCAAAAACAAAGAGGTGATGGCTGGAAGGTTTTGAATGAATCTTAACCACTGGCATGGCTCTGGGAAATCCTCCAGACCACCGTTCTTCGCTGCCAAGCTATTACAGAAGGGGAAAGACCATATGCAAATCAGGCTTGGCCCCACCCCAAAAGGGGCAGTCCAGCCTGAACTGCTAGGCCACATCCCTTCTGCACGAGACCCCAAGCATCCCCAAACATCTTCGCCACTGTTGGGGCTCATCAGTGAGGAGTAGCTTGGGTTTCTAGGCCCAGCAGGCACGGGACCCACGTCTGGGAATACCCGTCCAACTAGGGGTGACAAAGCAAAAACAGTAGCTTGGGGCTCTAGGTCCAGCAGGCACAGGACCCATGTCTGGGCATACCCGTCCCACTCGGGGTGACATAGCAAAAACAAAGAGGTGATGGCTGGAAGGTTTAGAATGAATCTTAACCACTGACATGGCTCTGGGCAACCCTCCAGACCGCGGTTCTTCGCCTGCCAAGCTATTACAGAAGGGGAAAGACCATATGCAAATCAGACTTGGCCCCACCCCAAAAGGGGCAGTCCAGCCCGAACTGCTAGGCAACATCCCTTCTGCATGAGACCAGAAGCATCCCCAAACATGTTTCGCCCTTGTTGGGGTTCATCAGTGAGGAGTAGCTTGGGTCTCTAGGCCCAGCAGGCACGAGACCCACGTCTGGGCATACCCGTACCACTCGGGGTGACAAAGCAAAAACAATGAGGTGATGGCTGGAAGGTTTAGAATGGATCTTAACCACTGGCATGGCCCTGGGCAACCCTCCAGACCACCGTTCTTTGCCTGCCAAGCTATTGCAGAAGAAAGACCATATGCAAATCAGGCTTGGCCCCACCCCAAAAGGGGCAGACCAGCCTGAACTGCTAGGCCACATCCCTTCTGCACGAGACCACAAGCATCCCCAAACATGTTTCGCCCTTATTGGGACACATCAGTGAGGAGTAGCTTGGGTCTCTAGGCCCAGCAGGCACGAGACCCACGTCTGGGCATACCCGTACCACTCGGGGTGACAAAGCAAAAACAATGAGGTGATGGCTGGAAGGTTTAGAATAAATCTTAACCACTGGCATGGCTCTGGGCAACCCTCCAGACCACTGTTCTTCGCCTGCCAAGCTATTACAGAAGGGGAAAGACCATATGCAAATCAGGCTTGCCCCCCACCCCAAAAAGGGGCAGTCCAGCTCGAACTGCTAGGCCACATCCCTTCTGCACGAGACCAAAAGCATCCCCAAACATGTTTCGCCCTTGTTGGGGCTCATCAGTGAGGAGTAGCTTGGGTCTCTAGGCCCAGCAGGCACGGGAGCCACGTCTGGGCATTCCCGTCCCACTAAAGGTGACAAAGCAAAAACAGTAGCTTGGGGCTCTAGGCCCAGCAGGCACAGGACCCACGTCTGGGCATACCCGTCGCACTCGGGGTGACAAAGCAAAAACAAAGAGGTGATGGCTGGAAGGTTTAGAATGAATCTTAACCACTGGCATGGCTCTGGGCAAACCTCCAGATCGCCATTCTTTGCCTGCCAAGCTATTACAGAAAGGGAAATACCATATGCAAATCAGGCTGGGCCCCACACCTAAAGGGGCAGTCCAGCCCGAACTGCTAGGCCACATCCCTTCTGCACGAGACCACAAGCATCCCCAAACATGTTTCACCCTTGTTAGGGCTCATCAGTGAGGAGTAGCTTGGGTCTCTAGGCCCAGCAGGCACGGGACCCAGGTCTTGGCATACCCGTCCCACTCGGGGTGACAAAGCAAAAACAAAGAGGTGATGACTGGAAGATTTTGAATTAATCCTAAGCACTGGCATTGCTCTGGTTAACCCTCCAGACTACCGTACTTCACCTGCCAAGCTATTACAGAAGAGGAAAGACAATATGCAACTCAGGCTTGGCTCCACCCCAAAAGGGGCAGTCCAGCCCGAACTGCTAGGCCACATCCCTTCTGCACAAGACCACAAGCATCCCCAAACATATTTCGCCCTTGTTGGGGCTCATCAGTGAGGAGTAGCTTGGATCTCTAAGCCCAGCAGGCACGGGACACACGTCTGGGCATACCCGTCCCACTCGGGGTGACAAAGCAAAAACAAAGAGGTGATGGCTGGAAGGTTTAGAATGAATCTTAACCACTGGCATGGCTCTGGGCAACCCTCTAAACCACCGTTCTTCGCCTGCCAAGCTATTACAGAAGGGGAAAGACAATCTGCAAATCAGGCTTGGCCCCACCCCAAAAGGGGCAGTCCAACCTGAACTGCTAGGCCACATCCCTTCTGCACGAGACCACAAGCATCCCCAAACACGTTTCGCCCTTGTTGGGGCTCAACAGTAAGGAGTAGCTTGGGTCTCTAGGCTCAGCAGGCACAGGACCCACGTCTGGGCATACCCGTCCCACTCGGGGTGACAAAGCAAAAACAAAGAGGTGATGGCTGGAAGGTTTTGAATGAATCTGAACCACTGGCATGGCTCTGGGCAACCCTCCAGAACACAGTTCTTAACCTGCCAAGCTATTACAGAAGGGGAAAGAACGTATGCAAATCAGGCTTGGCCCCACCCCAAAAAGGGCAGTCCAGCCCAAACTGCTAGGCCACATCCCTTCTGCACGAGAACACAAGCATCCCCAAACATGTTTCACCCTTGTTAGGGCTCATCAGTGAGGAGTAGCTTGGGTCTCTAGGCCCAGCAGGCACGGGACCCAGGTCTGGGCATACCCGTCCCACTCGGGGTGACAAAGCAAAAACAAAGAGGTGATGACTGGAAGATTTTGAATTAATCCTAACCACTGGCATTGCTCTGGTTAACCCTCCAGACTACCGTACTTCACCTGCCAAGCTATTACAGAAGAGGAAAGACCATATGCAAATCAGGCTTGGCTCCACCCCAAAAGGGGCAGTCCAGCCCGAACTGCTAGGCCACATCCCTTCTGCACGAGACCACAAGCATCCCCAAACATGTTTCGCCCTTGTTGGGGCTCATCAGTGAGGAGTAGCTTGGATCTCTAAGCCCAGCAGGCACGGGACACACGTCTGGGCATACCCGTCCCACTCGGGGTGACAAAGCAAAAACAAAGAGGTGATGGCTGGAAGGTTTAGAATGAATCTTAACCACTGGCATGGCTCTGGGCAACCCTCTAAACCACCGTTCTTCGCCTGCCAAGCTATTACAGAAGGGGAAAGACAATCTGCAAATCAGGCTTGGCCCCACCCCAAAAGGGGCAGTCCAACCTGAACTGCTAGGCCACATCCCTTCTGCACGAGACCACAAGCATCCCCAAACACGTTTCGCCCTTGTTGGGGCTCAACAGTAAGGAGTAGCTTGGTTCTCTAGGCTCAGCAGGCACAGGACCCACGTCTGGGCATACCCGTCCCACTCGGGGTGACAAAGCAAAAACAAAGAGGTGATGGCTGGAAGGTTTTGAATGAATCTGAACCACTGGCATGGCTCTGGGCAACCTTCCAGAACACAGTTCTTCGCCTGCCAAGCTATTACAGAAGGGGAAAGAACGTATGCAAATCAGGCTTGGCCCCACCCCAAAAAGGGCAGTCCAGCCCAAACTGCTAGGCCACATCCCTTCTGCACGAGACCACAAGCATCCCCAAACATCTTTCGCCATTGTTGGGGCTCATCAGTGAGGAGTAGCTTGGGTCTCTAGGCCCAGTAGGCATGGGACCCACGTCTGGGCATACCCGTCCCACTCGGGGTGACAAAGCAAAAACAAAGAGGTGATGGCTGGAAGGTTTAGAATGAATCTTAACCACTGGCATGGCTCTGGGCAACCCTCCAGACCACTGTTCTTCGCCTGCCAAGCTATTACAGAAGGGGAAAGACAATATGCAAATCATGATGGCCCCACCCCAAAAGGGGCAGTCCAGCCTGAACTGCTAGGCCACATCCCTTCTGCACGAGACCACAAGCATCCCAAACATGTTTCGCCCTGGTTGGGGGTCATAAGTGAGGAGTAGCTTGGGTCTCTAGGCCCAGCAGGCACGGGACCGACGTCTGGGCATACCCGTCCCACTCGAGGTGACAAAGCAAAAACAAAGAGGTGATGGCTGGAAGGTTTAGAATGAATCTTAACCACTGGCATGGCTCTGGGCAACTCTCCAGACCACCGTTCTTCACTTGCCAAGCTATTACAGAAGGGGAAAGACAATATGCAAATCAGGCTTGGCCCCACCCCAAAAGGGGCAGAAAAGCCTGAACTGTAGGCCACATCCATTCTGCACCAGACCACAAGCATCCCCAAACATGTTTCGCCCTTGTTGGGGCTCATCAGTGAGGAGTAGCTTGGGTCTCTAGGCCCAGCAGGCACGGGAGCCACGTCTGGGCATTCACGTCCCACTAAGGGTGACAAAGCAAAAACAGTAGCTTGGGGCTCTAGGCCCAGCAGGAACGGGACACACGTCTCTACATACCCGTCACACTCGGGGTGACAAAGAAAAAACAAAGAGGTGATGGCTGGAAGGTTTAGAATGAATCTTAACCACTGGCATGGCTCTGGGTAACCCTCCAGACCACCGTTCTTCGTCTGCCAAGCTATTACAGAAGGGGAAAAACCATATGCAAATCAGGCTTGGCCCCACCTCAAAAGGGCCAGTCCAGCCCGAACTGCTAGGCCACATCCCTTCTGCACGAGACCACAAGCATCCCCAAACATGTTTTGCCCTTGTTGGGGCTCATCAGTGAGGAGTAGCTTGGGTCTCTAGGCCCAGCTGGCACGGGACCCACGTCTGGGCATACCCATCCCACTCGGGGTGAGAAAGCAAAAACAAAGAGGTGATGGCTGGAAGGTTTAGAATGAATCTTAACCAAGGCATGGCTCTGGGTAACCCTCCAGACCACCGTTCTTTGCCTGTCAAGCTATTACAGAAGGGGAAAGACCATATGCAAATCAAGCTTGGCCCCACCCCAAAAGGGGCAGTCCAGCCCAAACTGCTAGGCCACATCCCTTCTGCACAAGACCACAAGCATCCCCAAGCATGTTTCACCCTTGTTGGGGCTCATCAGTGAGGAGTAGCTTGGGTCTCTAGGACCAGCAGGCACGAGACCCACGTCTGGGCATACCCGTCCCACTCGGGTTGACAAAGCAAAAACAAAGAGGTGATGGCTGGAAGGTTTAGAATGAATCTTAACCACTGGCATGGCTCTGGGCAACCCTCCAGACCACCGTTCTTCGCCTGCCAAGCTATTACAGAAGGGGAAAGACAATATGCAAATCAGGCTTGGCCCCACCCCAAAAGGGGCAGTCCAGCCTGAACTGCTAGGCCACATCCCTTCTGCACGAGACCACAAGCATCCCCAAACATGTTTCGCCCTTGTTGGGGCTCATCAGTGAGGAGTAGCTTGGGTCTCTAGGCCCAGCAGGCACGGGACCGACGTCTGGGCATACCCGGCCCACTCGAAGTGACGAAGCAAAAACAAAGAGGTGATGGCTGGAAGGTTTAGAATGAATCTTAACCACTGGCATGGCTCTGGGCAACTCTCCAGACCACCGTTCTTCGCCTGCCAAGCTATTACAAAAGGGGAAAAACAATATGCAAATCAGGCTTGGCCCCACCCCAAAAGGGGCAGTAAAGCCTGAATTGCTAGGCCACATCCATTCTGCACGAGACCACAAGCATCCCCAAACATGTTTCGCCCTTGTTGGGGCTCATCAGTGAGGAGTAGCTTGGGTCTCTAGGCCCAGCAGGCACGGGACCGACGTCTGGGAATACCTGTCCCACTAGGGGTGACAAAGCAAAAACAGTAGCTTGGGGCTCTAGGCCCAGCAGGCACGGGACCCATGTCTGGGCATACCCGTCCCACTCGAGGTGACAAAGCAAAAACAAAGAGGTGATGGCTGGAAGGTTTAGAATGAATCTTAACCACTGGCATGGCTCTGGGCAACTCTCCAGACCACCGTTCTTCGCCTGCCAAGCTATTACAGAAGGGGAAAGATCATATGCAAATAAGGCTTGGCCACACCACAAAAGGGGCAGAAAAGCCTGAACTGCTAGGCCACATCCATTCTGCACGAGACCACAAGCATCCCCAAACATGTTCGCCCTTGTTGGGACACATCAGTGAGGAGCAGCTTGGGTCTCTAGGCCCAGCAGGCACGGGACCCACGTCTGGGCATACCCGTCCCACTCGGGGTGACAAAGAAAAAACAAAGAGGTGATGGCTGGAAGGTTTAGAATGAATCTTAACCACTGGCATGGCTCTGGGCAACCCTCCAGACCACCGTTCTTCGCCTGCCAAGCTATTACAGAAGGGGAAAGAGCATATGCAAATCAGGCTTGGCCCCACCTCAAAAGGGCCAGTCCAGCCCGAACTGCTAGGCCACATCCCTTCTGCACGAGACCACAAGAATCCCGAAACATGTTTCGCCCTTGTTGGGGCTCATCAGTGAGGAGTAGCTTGGGTCTCTAGGCCCAGCTGGCACGGGACCCACGTCTGGGCATACCCGTCCCACTCGGGGTGACAAAGCAAAAACAAAGAGGTGATGGCTGGAAGGTTTAGAATGAATCTTAACCACTGGCATGGCTCTGGGTAACCCTCCAGACCACCGTTCTTCGCCTGCCAAGCTATTACAGAAGGGGACAGACCATATGCAAATCAAGCTTGGCCCCAACTCAAAAGGGGCAGTCCAGCTCGAACTGCTAGGCCACATTCCTTCTGCACGAGACCACGAGCATCCCCAAACATGTTTCGCCCTTGTTGGGGCTCATCAGTGAGGAGTAGCTTGGGTCTCTAGGCCCAGTAGGCACGGGACCAGTGCTTAATTTGTGGGGTGGTTGCCAGTCCCCGACACTGGCACTCTTTTTTGGGGACGGGAACATCATTGGGCGGCTGCCACACGTGTAATTCCTTTGTTTGCACACTTAACTAGTTTCATGATCATCATAAATCTTCTGCTGCTGCTCTCCATGCAGAGACATGGCTGGCTCCTGGCTGGCTGGGCCTACAGAGTTCAACAACAACAACAGCCAATGAAAACCAACATTCTGTTGTTACTATGAAGTATCAGTATCTGATACATTCTGTATAGTAACACAGAATGCACAGTTTTCCTTGGCTGTATTGTTAACTTGTTGACACCAGGCTCCAGCCAGTGAAATGACATGATGACGTGAGTGTGTGGGGGTGGGTGTCACATGGGTCTGTTGTTGAGCAGATGCAGGAGCACACTTGTTAAGGCGTGGTGAGGGTGAGACTTGTGTTCTGTTTGTGCTTTCGCCTCCGCGTCCTGGCCTACTTGAGTTCCTCATGGGCAGGCCAGGCCGCACCGCGCTTGCTGAACAACGCAACGCCGCTGGTGGTAAGGTAAGTGAAGAAAGTTAACTTGTTGACTCAGACTATCTTTTTTACTATCTGTTCGGGCCTGCAGTGCTGCTGCGTCTCCGCCCGCCGCCTTGAATGTACATGATGCTCATTTCTGTGACATCCACGGCGGCGGGCCCAGCACGTGCGCCACCATCCATATGACGGGGAGTGCAGTGCGACCCCTCCCGCACACCCCCCCCCAACTTTGACCCCGGCCGCCGGTGTCGTGAAATACAGGCGCAGTAGTGTGTGTGCCGGGCTGGTGCCTGGCCCGAACACCGGAGTCCGACTCAGCAGCATATTGATGATGCAGATGATCCCATAGCCACTGCGGCTGCCAGCCGCTGCCCACAATAACAAGCCAAACGTGAAGAAGTGCGGAAGCGCCCCGCCCCCGTGGCAGCCTTGGTCTTTCCCCTCTTCGGGAAACTGCAATGCTTTAAACAAGTGTGCTCGACTTTGTGAGGCTCAGCCGAGCCATCTGATCAGCAGTCCACACAGTCATGCTGGTGCTACGTGGGTAACATTGGGATATGAAGCAATATGTATAGGTGGAGGCTGCACCACCCTCCTATTACCACACCTCCACCGTTGTGAGGCGGACTTACATTTCCATCCAGCACAAACTTCAATGTTGTACCCCTACAGTTGTCAGAGTACACAATTTGCATTATTTGTTTACCTAATATGAGTCCAGAAAATGTATTAAATATCACTTTGGGAAAATACATGTGGAGTGATTGTGCAACTGTTTGTGATTATTTGATGATTGCTGCATAAATTAACTTACATTAATAGGCTCAATCTATAATAGTTATTAGGTTATTACATTAAGCAAGAGTGGAGAGCGTTGTTATATTCTGGTTATTAATGTTTCCTATATGTTATACGTGATCAGTTGGTTGACAGGCTTACATGATAACTTCGCAAAGCCATAATGCTGCAATATTATGAAGAGCATCCTTCTTTTATGCCAGTACAACAGATTATCTGTCAAAACAGACATCAGCCATAGCATCAGTGGTCTTCCAGCCCTTAGTTATTAATGTAGATGTGCACTTCCATTCGTATATTTCTATGAATCCAGATGGTGTTTTCGTACTAGAGTTTGGAGAACTGTGTTCAAATCTGTTTGTTTATACCTTAAGAAATATCTGGCAGCAGGTATTTATCAGACCATCAAGACTGTAATTGGTAAACAGCCAATCATCTCATGAAGGTTCTAAATCAAGTGGTATTGTTGCTTTATTTTCTCCCCATAAATGTAGTAGAATTGGAAGGTCATATTTTATGAAAACTGCAGCCAAACACTCAATTCAATAATCATACTGCTCATCGAATCCTGGAACCAACCGACCACCACGCGGGACTCTTGATTTACAAAGTGATCCTGCTTGCAGATGGAAGGTTAGGAAGGAAGCACACCTGCTTCAAAACACTGCCCCGAACCCCCATATCTGAATTTTGGTCACAAAATGTGATATTATATTGATATCCAAATAAATACTGACTCCACCCCTCAGCCATTTTGGTGGAGGGTGGGGGAATAGGGCCAGCACACCACCACACGGTTAATCGCTTCGAGTAAAGCACTTTAAAGAGTGGGTCACTTGGACGGCTATGTTGTATTCCCACCCCTATGTCCATACTAGGAATGGAAAATATGAATAGAAATCTTCAATTGCTGGCCCCGCCAATACAGGCAGGAACTGCAATCTCTCTGTTCAGATGTCGGAGCTTGTTAGGAAAGATTTTCTTTTTTGCTGCTTTCTTCCCAGACTTATATGGGGCACCTTTTTTCTGCTTAGTTTTGAATCCTGTGTCAGGAGTAGGGTTCCTGACACTGGATTCACCACTAGACTAGCCTCTCCCAATAGCAGGTTATTGCTAGGACGTTTATGGCAAAATCGTTGGACCAGAAGGTATGACCCGGGCTGAGAATACATGCTTTACTTCTTAATGGGGAACCATTCCAAGATGGCTGCACCCAAGTTGTTCTGTATCCCTTCCATGATGGCCGCTGTAACATCTGTGGCTTGTTCCATCTCCCCAAAGGGCCTCGCGAAAGTTTCCTGTGAGTAGAATACCTATTTAAGTAGGCAACGGCTATAGCTGCAAGTCTTGCAATCTTTGCCGACATCACAAAACACATGGAGTGTGTCCCATTCCCGGAAGAGCGAAAACTAAGAAACAGAATATTAGGTAATTAGTCAACCTTGGACTTTGCCTTCTTTGTTCTTTGACTCAATTTTGTTATTTTTCTTTGAAACCGCCATGCGTATACAAATGCATGTCATGGTATGGTTTGCTCAGGAACGTTGGTTGTTACCTTGCCTTTCTCTGCACACTTTTATTGAACACTAAGGCAGAAGCAATATTGTGCGGAGGTTATATAGCCGCTTCAGGAACTCTTCGTACTTGCCTGTGGATTTGTTGTTGCTTGTTCTAAAGCCCTGTAAGACTTCCTCTGCAAACATTTATTTCCACCATTCCGGCTGGTGATTCCACTGCATCATTTCTTTTGAAATAGTTATCTTTTCAGGCACCTTTTGACTACTTTCCCAGGGATTGTGGATTACAACAAATCCATGGAGTGTCCCTTTTAAAAAAATCTTTTATTTAATTTGCACAGAGTTACATCAACCATACAGTCAAGTAGTACATTGCACAGGAGTTACTTCAACAACACACGGTAGGGTGACCAAGTTAAAGTTCGTTTACATTATTACATTTCGGTCCTCTCCCCTATCTCCGTTATTGGCGGAATTCTCCCCATATGTCCCTTGTACAGTTAGTTAAAAGCCGCAGCGTGCAGTACAATTCTTCCTTATCGTTCGCCCAGGTCATATCACTCACCAATTCTTCTACCGTAGGGGGCACCGTGCTCTTCCACCGCATCAGTATAGCACGTTTAGCCAGCAACAGACCTATATTTATAAGTTTACACTTCAGTATGTCCATTTTAAACAAATAGCCCAATATGCATGATGCTTGGTCCCACCTAACAGGCTGGTTCACCATTTCTTCTAGCGCCTCACATACCATAACCCAGTACGCAGAGTGTGCTCCACAAGACCATAGCATATGCAATAGATCAGCCTCTTCATGTCTGCATCTCCGGCATCTCCCCTCTACTGCTGCATACATTCTCTTAAGGCAGGCCGGGTGAGGTGTACACTATTCAGTATTTTGAGTTGGATTTGCCTACATCTGGAGTTAAAAGCTATCTGTTTTGTTAGCCTGCATAGTAGCTTTCCAGTGCATCTCTGTAAAAGTGATACCCAGGTCCCTTTCCCACTCTTCCTTGATATCCGGTGCTTGCACCTTCCTTGTCGACAACACCAGTTTATATAACGCTGAGGCAGTTTTCTTCATTGTGCCAGAGGATAGTACGTAATTCAGACTTTGATGTGAGAGCGTTTCTTGCGGGAATCCTTCCTACACAGATGCCACCGCTGAGCGGAGCCGAAAGTGTTGTCATTTCTGTAGTGGGGTGTCCCCTACTTGTTTCTTGACATCATCCTGGGTCACAAATAGGCCATCACGGTACAAATCCCCAAAGTTTATTATGCCCACTCACCACCAGTGTGCTGCCAATACTATATCCCTTGAAGGGTCCAGATAAGGGCCTTCCCAGATAGGCATACCCGGGCTGTACATTATAATATTCTTGGGGTGTTGAACTTGTCTCGTCCATGCCTGTTGTGTAACCAAAACAGGGTCTAGCTGGTTACCGTTCCCTTGCCTCCCCACGGCCTCCCAATGTAGAATAGAAGCCTTACCCTTCCCCTGTCTCTCTAATTCCTCATATGATGTGTGCGGACCGCCCTGCATCCAATACATCGCATAGTATGCTTGTGCTGCCAAGTAGTACACCTCATAGTCTGGAGCTGCTAGCCCCCCCAGCTCATACGGCAATGTAAGGCGCGTCCAGCTGGCCCTGCCTGGCCCTTCCATACGTATGTGGAACATGCACCAGTCACCTTCGTGAAAAAGGATCTACCCGGCCACAATGGTATCATACTAAAGAGATAAAACAGCTTGGGCAGTATAAACATTTTCACCAATGCCACTCATCCCATTAGTGAGATAGGGATCTGGTTCCAGCGTTCAGGTTTAGTACATATTGCATTGGCCAATGTGTCGTAGTTAAGGGAGCATACCAAATTTGCTGAGGGCGCTATCTCTACCCCTAAATATTTAGTCTCCAGCAACAGTAAAACGTGGAGAACTGGATGAAAAGGAAACTACATCTGCTCAACCTTTGCTGATTTCCACTTCCATACATGATACTGGTGAAACACTTATTGAGGGTGTGGCTATTTTGGATATTACTCCTATGGGGAGGGCCCAGGAAATTGGGTCGAAAGCCCCTTCAATAAGTGAACTTGACATTGAACTACAGAGAAAGGTTTCGGATAAATCAAATGCAGCTGCTATAAATAATGCAAGTTTGGGAATAGTCTTGCCAGAAGCACAAGGGGCTAGCAGGTTCATCCAGGCTTCTAAATGAAGGCGGATGACGTCTTGTCCAGAAGAGCTAAATGTTTCTGAAAACATCCAGATAACAGATGATCTTGCTGCCACCGAGATAGAGAAGCACGCAATCACTGCTCCAACCATAGATGCTAATATGATTGCGTCCTTCTCTCTTACTATGACTCCATTTATGAAGCTGTACGAAGGGGTGGTGGATCAGATTCAAGACCAAAACACACTCCTGACAATGTTACATTCTAAAACCATCTATATTGAAGGCTTCATTACTGCCTTAAAGGAAAACGAGCATACAAGTTTGGAAAGGATTTCCACCTTTTTTATAAAGGAAAAGGAAAATAAGAGGGCTTCTTTGCTAATAAATAAGAGATCGTCCCCCTTCTTTGCCACGGCCAACAACAAAGTTCCGTCTTTAGAAAGACCTGATGGGGAACCGCAAATCTTGCAAGACTCCCAACTAAATCTAAGTCGGGACGAGGCGTCCTTAAAATCAGTTGTTCAAATGTCCCGGTGGTTTCATTTACATCTGGCCAATCAAATGGAATTGTACCTAGAGCTCCCATTTTGATTTCTGAGAAGATCTTTTTATCTATGGGACCTTTGGATTATCCGTTAGCTTCATCTAATGGAATTTTCAGTAAAATGACAAATTCGTTTTCTAAACCAGGTGCAAAAAATGGCATGACTTTTCCGGGTAGCAGGTCTACAAGAAAAGAGATGATGCTTCTGACAAAGCCTATTGTGGATACTGCGTCTTTTGAACACAAACACCTCACTTGGTCAAGAATTTCCAAGACCTTAAAGCCCTCTCAAAAAAGCTGGCTACCCCTAAGAATAATAAAAGAACAATAACTCTTAATGAGACTTCTTCATATGACCTCATGGATGAATCTGACACAGGGATCTCCTTGGAGAATGAGCAGATCGGATCCCAGCTTTAAGTTCAGCAGTTAACTAAAGAGGCAGTGGGTGTTATAAAATATGCCCAGTTCTCTATCCTTGCATTGGAAAATTTAGAATGCACTTGAAGGACAATTTTGGAGATATGTCTGATCATTACCCAAATCCATGCCAGTGGCTATTGGAAGAGAGTTGGGCTTATCATTGTCATGGTCATCAGGCCAAGAAAGCAAACATTCAAGCGCCACATGCACAGGGGACCTGGATGGACACAGTCTTTGGTGCCAGGCCATGAATAGCAATAACCAAAGACATTTATTTGGGACAAGAATACTTTTATTTTGGGACATAACACCTAATTTGGGTGCAAGGTGCATTTAACATGGAAACTTTCATCACTAAAGCAGCCCCACGTGTACTCTAAGGTGGGGCTGCTGTTGCTATTGGGTTGCCTTGCACGTGCTGACTCTCTGGGAGTAGCAGGGTGTGGTTGGCAAGCCATGCCTAGTGGGCGTGCCCTCAATCACAGCTGTATAAGCTGCTCCGATCCCTGAGGCAGACGCTTCGTGTTATTCTGCACTTCCATGCAGCGTGACGCTCACCGCCGACAGGGATTAAACTTACCTTTGGAAATCCTGCTTCCAACTTTCATACTTACCAACTGGGGAACCTGCTCTCACCAGTGCGCGTCTTCGAAGATCCTGACTTTCTTCTCCAAAGCTTCCGGAACGCTGACATCTTCTTCTTGACACCGCAGTTCATCTTCAAGGCTTCCGGAACACTGATATCTTCATCCTGGCACCGCATTTCATCTTCAAATCTTCTGGGACACTGAAATCTTCATCTTGGCACCGCAACACGATGCGCTTCGCCAGCGAAAGCAGCACCTGCAAGTAAATACGAAAGGCAAGGTTAGACACTTAAAAGACATTCAGTTTAAGGTTGCGCTACTACCGAACCTCGCGCTTTGCCTTAAACCATCACTCACCTGTTGTCGGAGATTGCGATTTCAACCATCTTGTTCCTGGCCATGTTCCGTGCCCCCACAGCTGCTTTTGGACCGCATTTCCATCTATTGGAAAGAAAACAGGAGAGAGAGTTATTCAGGAATTAACAGCAATATTGAGAGCAATAATACCAAGACAGAAAATGAGAAGAGGCAAAGAGAAAACGGAAAGGGAAAGAGATAAGAGGAGAAGCATAGTCGCTGCTGGACTGGACTATTACTTACCAGGGATCAGGGAAGTTACTAGAGCCCATCGACAAGTGCTCCTGTCAGAAGTAGCAGGATGGAGAGTTTACCATCAATAATTAACAGGTGAGTCTTATGGGCCGGTACATGCCCACAGAAATCACACCTTGGGTAGAAGGGTTTGAGTGGCACAATAATCACCAATCAGTGCACTCACGTTTTCTCCTATCCACGCAGGAGCAGTGTCACCAATTACCACCGCTCACAACTTATCCGCAGCGGGAAAGACCGGACGGGGGTGATGTAATTCCTAGGAGGGCTGCAACCGTGCCCCAACGCCTCCGCAGAGACCAGGTGAGCCTAACAATCATCCTTATACATACCAACAGTCTGGAAGAGCCTCTCCTTCTATCGAAAATATTTGGCACCGCCAATTGAAGGAGGGTTTACATTACTCAACCAAGCAATTCATATGGGAAGTGATCGCTTTCTGAAGGAATGGTGTTCCAAATGTATTGGAATTTTGAATAATGTTGGCAGGAATAACAAGCTTCTAATAGAAAATCCTGAGAGCATAAAAAAAGCTCTACTCGATCAAGATTGGATCGACACTCAAGCTTTGTCGAAATACAAGTTATATGGCAAACACTGCATGGAAAATAGAAGCCGAGGAACTATGTTAAATTGTCTCCAAAAATTACTGTCTGATTCTGCTCGTTCTCAGTTTCTGAGAATACGGTTGAACTTGTTGCCCACTAAGGAGCTGTTTGCGGCTAGGAAACTAGCACCCAAAAGGGATTATCGATGTAGACTATGCTCGTATCCATATGAATCTCTTTACTACCTCTTTATGAACACTTCAGGAATTGAGGCTGCAAGAGTAAATTCGATGACATTTTTTTTAAATATACGACGTTAACAGAGTGGGAAATCTGGCATCATTTACTATGAGGGCCCAGAACATCAGTGACTTTTGCCTTGTTGGAATTTGTTAGGATTATTTTTACAAAAATTGAAACTGTTCTTTTGTCGTAAAGTTCTGTTGATTATGGTTTTCTTGTAAAATCGTTTTGGTTCCTTCTGAATTTGACTAAAAATATATAGCTGAAATGTTTCAATTAGAAACTAGATGGTAATAAAAAAATAAAAAAATATTTCACTTGCTGGAGCAACCACCGCAGTCCGAACAGATTGCTCGGTACACCCATCTTGTCAGTCAATAGGAATATTTCGGACTTATTGGTTTTCAAACGGAGGCCTGAGTATTTCCCGAACTCTTGGACCACTGTTAGTATCCTTTGCAGATATTTCCCGGGGTTTCTCACATACAGCATAATATTGTCTGCAAATAGTGTTATCAAATCAACCCACCTGGCTATGGCAATACCAGCCCTAGTGTGGCGTGCTCTCATAAGGTCTGCAAGGGGTTCTATCACCAATTCGAATAGTAAGGGCGAAAGTGGGCAGCCCTGTCTGGTGCCTCCCGCTAGTTTCTGTAATGAGGATAGCACCCCGTTCACACACACCATAGCGTACGGTTGCGTGTATAGGAATTGCACGCAAAGAATAAAGTTCTGGCCAATCCCGTAGTTATGTAGCACCCTGAACAGGAATGGCCAGTATACAGTGTCAAATTCTTTCTGCATGTCTAAGGATATTGCAACACCCTTAGTATCTTGTGGTATCCTCGCTGATATATTATAAAACCTTTGTATATTTGAGGCTGTCGACCTCCCATGCAAAAATCCAGCCTGGTCCTCATGCACCATATAGGGCTGTAAGGATGAGGCAGGAAGGCAAGAATAAAGAAAATAAAAATCCTTTATTCCGGTGAACAAGAAAAAAAAAAATCTCTCGAGAAAACTTAATTCAGTCCTCTGTTCCTTCTTAGGTATGGTTGCACCTTCAGATTCCTCTGGTTAGTCTTCAAAGGCCCAGAGCGTCCCTGGTGTGGCTCTCTCTCCCCCAGGTCAAATGTTCTGAAAGAGAATGGACAAATACACAGTCCTTTCTCAGTTTCACCCTTAAATAGGGGCCAGAGACTGGTTAACCAATCAGAAGCGACTTTGTTGCCACCTCCATAAATATCCCCCAAGCTCCGCCCCTTTCCTCTGTTCGTGATTTGCCATGCTGTATTCTCCCCCGTCCCGTCTGCCTGCCCCTGATTGCTGCCGGAATGGATTTCAGGTGAGATTGTCAATTACGAGCACGAATTGGGAGCGGGTATCGTGACTGAATTTTGTTTGGCGTCTGTGCTGTCTGTCCATACCCAGGTCCCTGTGGCCGTACTGCGTAGGTTGGCCTCCCCGTCGGGTGCATCAGACTCGTGGCCCATGTCCGACTCGCAGTCACGTATATTCGAACTTCGGCCGCCTCTTGATTCCAACTCGCGGTTGGGTATATTCGAACCGCAGCCGCTCCTTGATTCTGGCTCGCGGTCGGGTGTATCTGACTCACGGCCGCCCTTTGATGTTTGAGGCCATTCTGTACCTTCAGTTTCACAAACCCTCCCCGAAGAATCGAGCCGTTCGGGACGATCAACACTTCTGGATAAGTAATCAGGGACTACTTGGAAGGCAGCATGTTTATGAAGGGTCTTGAAACAGAAAGCTTGAAGAGTTAGAAACCTCCACAAAATACGCTGATTTGAATCATTTTGAACCGCCAGCCACGTAAGGGTGCGTGGTCCGTAACGACCTTGAATGTTCGTTCCAGTAGATCATATCTTAGTCTCCACGGCCCATTTAATAGCAAGCCACTCTTTTTCAACTGTCACATAAGCCTCTTCATGAGCCAAGAGTTTCCGGCTTATGAAGGCAATGGGGTACAGCGGGACCCACGTCTGGGCATACCCTTCCCACTCGGGGTGACAAAGCAAAAGCAAAGAGGTGATGGCTGGAAGGTTTAGAATGAATCTTAACCAATGGCATGCTTCTGGGCAACCCTCCAGACCACCGTTCTTTGCCTGCTAAGCTATTACAGAAGGGGAAAGACCATATGCAAATCAGGCTTGGCCCCACCCCAAAAGGGGCAGTGCAGCCTGAACTTCTAGGCCACATCCCTTCTGCACGAGACCATAAGCATCCCCAAAAATGTTTGGCCCTTGTTGGGGCTCATCAGTGAGGAGTAGCTTGGGTCTCTAGTCCCAGCAGGGACGGGACCCACGTCTGGGCATACCCGTCCCACTCGGGGTGACAAAGCAAAAACAAAGAGGTGATGGCTGGAAGGTTTAGAATGAATCTTAAACACTGAAATGGCTCTGGGCAACCATCGAGACCACCGTTCTTCGCCTGCCAAGCTATTACAGAAGGGGAAAGACCATATGCAAATCTGGCTTGGCCCCACCCCAAAAGGGGCAGTCCAGCCCGAACTGCTAGGCCACATCCCTTCTGCACGAGACCACAAGCATCCCCAAACATGTTTCGCCCTTGTTGGGGCTCATCAGTGAGGAGTAGCTTGGGTCTCTAGGCCCAGCAGGCACGGGACCCACGTCTGGGCATACCGGTCCCACTTGGGGTGACAAAGCAAAAACAAAGAGGTGATGGCTGGAAGGTGTAGAATTAATCTTAAACACTGGCATGGCTATGGGCAATCCTCCAGACCACTGTTCTTCGCCTGCCAAGCTATTACAGAAGGGGAAAGACCATATGCAAATCAAGCTTGGCCCCACCCCAAAAGGGACAGTTCAGCCCGAACTGCTAGGCCACATCCCTTCTGCACGAGACCACAAGCATCCCAAAATATGTTTCGCCCTTGTTGGGGCTCATCAGTGAGGAGTAGCTTGGGTCTCTAGGCCCAGCAGGCACGGGACCCACGTCTGGGCATACCCGTTCCACTCGTAGTGACAAAGCAAAAACAAAGAGGTGATGGCTGAAAGGTTTTGAATGAATCTTAACCACTGGAATGGCTCTGGGCAACCCTCGAGACCACCGTTCTTCACCTGCCAAGCTATTACAGAAGGGGAAAGACCATATGCAAATCTGGCTTGGCCCCACCCCAAAAGGGACAGTCCAGCCCGAACTGCTAGGCCACATCCCTTCTGCACAAGACCACAAGCATCCCCAAACATGTTTCGCCCTTGTTGGGGCTCATCAGTGAGGAGTAGATTGGGTCTCTAGGCCCAGCAGACACGGGACCCACGTCTGGGCATAACCGTCCCTCTCGGGGTGACAAAGCAAAAACAAAGAGGTTATGTGGAAGGTTTAGAATGAATCTTAACCACTGGCATGGCTCTGGGCAACCCTCCAGACTGCCGTTATTCGCCTGCCAAGCTATTACAGAAGGGGAAAGACCATATGCAAATCTAGCTTAGCCCCACCCCAAAAGGGGCAGTCCAGCCCGAACTGCTAGGCCACATCCCTTCTGCACCAGACCACAAGCATCCCCAAACATGTTTCGCCCTTGTTGTGGCTCATCAGTGAGGAGTAGCTTGGGTCTCTAGTACCAGCAGGCACGGGACCCACGTCTGGGCATACCCGTCCCACTCGGAGTGACAAAGCAAAAACAAAGAGTTGATAGCTGGAAGAGTTAGAATGAATCGTAACCACAGTCATGCTCTGGGCAACCCTCCAGACCACCGTTCTTCACCTGCCAAGCTATTACAGAAGGGGAAAGACCATATGCAAATCAGGCTTGGCCCCACCCCAAAAGGGGCAGTCCAGCTGGAACTGCTAGGCCACATCCCTTCTGCACGAGAACACAAGCATCCCCAAACATGTTTTGCCCTTGTTGGGGCTCATCAGTGAGGAGTAGCTTGGGTCTCTAGGCCCAGCAGGCACGGGAGCCACGTCTGGGCATTCCCGTCCCACTAAGGGTGACAAATCAAAAACAGTAGTTTGGGGCTCTAGGTCCAGCAGGCACGGGACCCACGTCTGTACATACCCGTCACACTCGGGGTGACAAAGAAAAAACAAAGAGGTGATGGCTGGAAGGTTTAGAATGAATCTTAACCACTCGCATGGCTCTGGGCAACCCTCCAGACTACCGTTCTTCGCCTGCCAAGCTATTACAGAAGGGGAAAGACCATATGCAAATCAGGCTTGGCACCACCTCAAAAGGGCCAGTCCAGCCCGAACTGCCAGGCCACATTCCTGCTGCACAAGACCACAAGCATCCCCAAACATGTTTCGCCCTTGTTGGGGTTCATCAGTGAGGAGCAGCTTGGGTCTCTAGGCCCAGCAAACACAGGACCCACGTCTGGGCATACCTGTCCCACTCGGGGTGACAAAGAAAAAACAAAGAGGTGATGGCTGGAAGGTTTAGAATGAATCTTAACCACTGGCATTGCTCTGGGCAACCCTCCAGACCACTGTTCTTCGCCTGCTAAGCTATTACAGAAGGGGAAAGACCATATGCAAATCAGGATTGGCCCCACCCCAAAAGGGGCAGTCCAGCCCGAACTGCTAGGGTACATCCCTTCTGCTCGAGACCACAAGCATCCTCAAACATGTTTCGCCTTTATTGGGGCTCATCAGTGAGAAGTAGCTTGGGTCTCTAGGCCCAGCAGGCACGGGACCGACGTCTGGGAATACGCGTCCCACTAGGGGTGACAAAGCAAAAACAGTAACTTGGGGCTCTAGGCCCAGCAGGCACGGGACCCATGTCTGGGCATACCCGTCCCACTCGAGGTGACAAAGCAAAAACAAAGAGGTGATGGCTGGAAGGTTTAGAATGAATCTTAACCACTGGCCTGGCTCTGGGCAACTCTCCAGACCACCGTTCTTCGCCTGCCAAGCTATAACAGAAGGGGAAAGACCATATGCAAATAAGGCTTGGCCCCACCCCAAAAGGGCAGAAAAGCCTGAACTGCTAGGCCACATCCATTCTGCACGAGACCACAAGCATCCCCAAACATGTTTCGCCCTTGTTGTGACACATCAGTGAGAAGTAGCTTGGGTCTCTAGGCCCAGCAGGCACGGGTTCCACGTCTGGGCATACCCGTCCCACTCGGGGTGACAAAGCAAAAACAAAGAGGTGATGGCTGAAAGGTTTTGAATGAATCTTAACCACTGGAATGGCTCTGGGCAACCCTCGAGACCACCGTTCTTCACCTGCCAAACTATTACAGAAGGGGAAATACCATATGCAAATCTGGCTTGGCCCCACCCCAAAAGGGGCAGTCCAGCCCGAACAGCTAGGCCACATCCCTTCTGCACAAGACCACAAGCATCCCCAAACATGTTTCGCCCTTGTTGGGGCTCATCAGTGAAGAGTAGATTGGGTCTCTAGGCCCAGCAGACACGGGACCCACGTCTGGGCATAACCGTCCCTCTCGGGGTGACAAAGCAAAAACAAAGAGGTTATGTGGAAGGTTTAGAATGAATCTTAACCACTGGCATGGCTCTGGGCAACCCTCCAGACTGCCGTTCTTCGCCTGCCAAGCTATTACAGAAGGGGAAAGACCATATGCAAATCTAGCTTAGCCCCACCCCAAAAGGGGCAGTCCAGCCCGAACTGCTAGGCCACATCCCTTCTGCACCAGACCACAAGCATCCCCAAACATGTTTCGCCCTTGTTGGGGCTCATCAGTGAGGAGTAGCTTGGGTCTCTAGTCCCAGCAGGCACGGGACCCACGTCTGGGCATACCCGTCCCACTCGGAGTGACATAGCAAAAACAAAGAGGTGATAGCTGGAAGATTTAGAATGAATCGTAACCACAGTCATGGCTCTGGGCAACCCTCCAGACCACCGTTCTTCACCTGCCAAGCTATTACAGAAGGGGAAAGACCATATGCAAATCAGGCTTGGCCCCACCCCAAAAGGGGCAGTCCAGCTGGAACTGCTAGGCCACAGCCCTTCTGCACGAGAACACAAGCATCCCCAAACATGTTTTGCCCTTGTTGGGGCTCATCAGTGAGGAGTAGCTTGGGTCTCTAGGCCCAGCAGGCACGGGAGCCACGTCTGGGCATTCCTGTCCCACTAAGGGTGACAAAGCAAAAACAGTAGTTTGGGGCTCTAGGTCCAGCAGGCACGGGACCCACATCTGTACATACCCGTCACACTCGGGGTGACAAAGAAAAAACAAAGAGGTGATGGCTGGAAGGTTTAGAATGAATCTTAACCACTCGCATGGCTCTGGGCAACCCTCCAGACCACCGTTCTTCGCCTGCCAAGCTATTACAGAAGGGGAAAGACCATATGCAAATCAGGCTTGGCACCACCTCAAAAGGGCCAGTCCAGCCCGAACTGCCAGGCCACATTCCTGCTGCACAAGACCACAAGCATCCCCAAACATGTTTCGCCCTTGTTGGGGTTCATCAGTGAGGAGCAGCTTGGGTCTCTAGGCCCAGCAAACACAGGACCCACGTCTGGGCATACCTGTCCCACTTGGGGTGACAAAGCAAAAACAAAGAGGTGATGGCTGGAAGGTTTAGAATGAATCTTAACCACTGGCATTGCTCTGGGCAACCCTCCAGACCACTGTTCTTCGCCTGCTAAGCTATTACAGAAGGGGAAAGACCATATGCAAATCAGGATTGGCCCCACCCCAAAAGGGGCAGTCCAGCCCGAACTGCTAGGGTACATCCCTTCTGCACGAGACCACAAGCATCCTCAAACATGTTTCGCCCTTATTGGGGCTCATCAGTGAGGAGTAGCTTGGGTCTCTAGGCCCAGCAGGCACGGGACCGACGTCTGGGAATACGCGTCCCACTAGGGGTGACAAAGCAAAAACAGTAGCTTGGGGCTCTAGGCCCAGCAGGCACGGGACCCATGTCTGGGCATACCCGTCCCACTCGAGGTGACAAAGCAAAAACAAAGAGGTGATGGCTGGAAGGTTTAGAATGAATCTTAACCACTGGCATGGCTCTGGGCAACTCTCCAGACCACGATTCTTCGCCTGCCAAGCTATTACAGAAGGGGAAAGACCATATGCAAATAAGGCTTGGCCCCACCCCAAAAGGGGCAGTCCAGCCCGAACTGCTAGGCCACATCCCTTCTGCACAAGACCACAAGCATCCCCAAACATGTTTCGCCCTTGTTGGGGCTCATCAGTGAGGAGTAGATTGGGTCTCTAGGCCCAGCAGACACGGGACCCACGTCTGGGCATAACCGTCCCTCTCGGGGTGACAAAGCAAAAACAAAGAGGTTATGTGGAAGGTTTAGAATGAATCTTAACCACTGGCATGGCTCTGGGCAACCCTCCAGACTGCCGTTCTTCGCCTGCCAAGCTATTACAGAAGGGGAAAGACCATATGCAAATCTAGCTTAGCCCCACCCCAAAAGGGGCAGTCCAGCCCGAACTGCTAGGCCACATCCCTTCTGCACCAGACCACAAGCATCCCCAAACATGTTTCGCCCTTGTTGGGGCTCATCAGTGAGGAGTAGCTTGGGTCTCTAGTCCCAGCAGGCACGGGACCCACGTCTGGGCATACCTGTCCCACTCGGAGTGACAAAGCAAAAACAAAGAGGTGATAGCTGGAAGATTTAGAATGAATCGTAACCACAGTCATGGCTCTGGGCAACCCTCCAGACCACCGTTCTTCACCTGCCAAGCTATTACAGAAGGGGAAAGACCATATGCAAATCAGGCTTGGCCCCACCCCAAAAGGGGCAGTCCAGCTGGAACTGCTAGGCCACAGCCCTTCTGCACGAGAACACAAGCATCCCCAAACATGTTTTGCCCTTGTTGGGGCTCATCAGTGAGGAGTAGCTTGGGTCTCTAGGCCCAGCAGGCACGGGAGCCACGTCTGGGCATTCCCGTCCCACTAAGGGTGACAAAGCAAAAACAGTAGTTTGGGGCTCTAGGTCCAGCAGGCACGGGACCCACGTCTGTACATACCCGTCACACTCGGGGTGACAAAGAAAAAACAAAGAGGTGATGGCTGGAAGGTTTAGAATGAATCTTAACCACTCGCATGGCTCTGGGCAACCCTCCAGACCACCGTTCTTCGCCTGCCAAGCTATTACAGAAGGGGAAAGACCATATGCAAATCAGGCTTGGCACCACCTCAAAAGGGCCAGTCCAGCCCGAACTGCCAGGCCACATTCCTGCTGCACAAGACCACAAGCATCCCCAAACATGTTTCGCCCTTGTTGGGGTTCATCAGTGAGGAGCAGCTTGGGTCTCTAGGCCCAGCAAACACAGGACCCACGTCTGGGCATACCTGTCCCACTTGGGGTGACAAAGCAAAAACAAAGAGGTGATGGCTGGAAGGTTTAGAATTAATCTTAACCACTGGCATTGCTCTGGGCAACCCTCCAGACCACTGTTCTTCGCCTGCTAAGCTATTACAGAAGGGGAAAGACCATATGCAAATCAGGATTGGCCCCACCCCAAAAGGGGCAGTCCAGCCCGAACTGCTAGGGTACATCCCTTCTGCACGAGACCACAAGCATCCTCAAACATGTTTCGCCCTTATTGGGGCTCATCAGTGAGGAGTAGCTTGGGTCTCTAGGCCCAGCAGGCACGGGACCGACGTCTGGGAATACGCGTCCCACTAGGGGTGACAAAGCAAAAACAGTAGCTTGGGGCTCTAGGCCCAGCAGGCACGGGACCCATGTCTGGGCATACCCGTCCCACTCGAGGTGACAAAGCAAAAACAAAGAGGTGATGGCTGGAAGGTTTAGAATGAATCTTAACCACTGGCATGGCTCTGGGCAACTCTCCAGACCACGATTCTTCGCCTGCCAAGCTATTACAGAAGGGGAAAGACCATATGCAAATAAGGCTTGGCCCCACCCCAAAAGGGCAGAAAAGCCTGAACTGCTAGGCCACATCCATTCTGCACGAGACCACAAGCATCCCCAAACATGTTTCGCCCTTCTTGGGACACATCAGTGAGAAGTAACTTGGGTCTCGAGGCCCAGCAGACACGGGACCCACGTCTGGGCATAACCGTCCCTCTCGGGGTGACAAAGCAAAAACAAAGAGGTGATGGCTGGAAGGTTTAGAATGAATCTTAACCACTGGCATGGCTCTGGGCAACCCTCCAGACTGCCGTTCTTCGCCTGCCAAGCTATCACAGAAGGGGAAAGACCATATGCAAATCTAGCTTAGCCCCACCCCAAAAGGGGCAGTCCAGCCCGAACTGCTAGGCCACATCCCTTCTGCACCAGACCACAAGCATCCCCAAACATGTTTCGCCCTTGTTGGGGCTCATCAGTGAGGAGTAGCTTGGGTCTCTAGTCCCAGCAGGCACGGGACCCACGTCTGGGCATACCCGTCCCACTCGGAGTGACAAAGCAAAAACAAAGAGGTGATAGCTGGAAGATTTAGAATGAATCGTAACCACAGTCATGGCTCTGGGCAACCCTCCAGACCACCGTTCTTCACCTGCCAAGCTATTACAGAAGGGGAAAGACCATATGCAAATAAGGCTTGGCCCCACCCCAAAAGGGCAGAAAAGCCTGAACTGCTAGGCCACATCCATTCTGCACGAGACCACAAGCATCCCCAAACATGTTTCGCCCTTCTTGGGACACATCAGTGAGAAGTAGCTTGGGTCTCTAGGCCCAGCAGGCACGGGTTCCACGTCTGGGCATACCCGTCCCACTCGGGGTGACAAAGCAAAAACAAAGAGGTGATGGCTGGATGGTTTAGAATGAATCTTAACCACTGCGTTGCTCTGGGCAACTCTTCAGACCACTGTTCTTCACCTGCCAAGCTATTACAGAAGAGGAAAGACCATATGCAAATCAGGCTTGGCTCCACCCCAAAAGGGGCAGTCCAGCCCGAACTGCTAGGCCACATCCCTTCTGCACGAGACCACAAGCATCCCCAAATATGTTTCGCCCTTGTTGGGGCTCATCAGTGAGGAGTAGCTTGGGTCTCTAGGCCCAGCAGGCACGGGACCCACGTCTGGGCATACCCGTTCCACTCGTAGTGACAAAGCAAAAACAAAGAGGTGATGGCTGAAAGGTTTTGAATGAATCTTAACCACTGGAATGGCTCTGGGCAACCCTCGAGACCACCGTTCTTCACCTGCCAAGCTATTACAGAAGGGGAAAGACCATATGCAAATCTGGCTTGGCCCCACCCCAAAAGGGGCAGTCCAGCCCGAACTGCTAGGCCACATCCCTTCTGCACAAGACCACAAGCATCCCCAAACATGTTTCGCCCTTGTTGGGGCTCATCAGTGAGGAGTAGATTGGGTCTCTAGGCCCAGCAGACACGGGACCCACGTCTGGGCATAACCGTCCCTCTCGGGGTGACAAAGCAAAAACAAAGAGGTGATGGCTGGAAGGTTTAGAATGAATCTTAACCACTGGCATGGCTCTGGGCAACCCTCCAGACCACCGTTCTTCACCTGCCAAGCTATTACGATTCATTCTAAATCTTCCAGCTATCACCTCTTTGTTTTTGCTTTGTCACTCCGAGTGGGACGGGTATGCCCAGACGTGGGTCCCGTGCCTGCTGGGACTAGAGACCCAAGCTACTCCTCACTGATGAGCCCCAACAAGGGCGAAACATGTTTGGGGATGCTTGTGGTCTGGTGCAGAAGGGATGTGGCCTAGCAGTTCGCGCTGGACTGCCCCTTTTGGGGTGGGGCTAAGCTAGATTTGCATATGGTCTTTCCCTTTCTGTGATAGCTTGGCAGGCGAAGAACGGCAGTCTGGAGGGTTGCCCAGAGCCATGCCAGTGGTTAAGATTCATTCTAAACCTTCCAGCCATCACCTCTTTGTTTTTGCTTTGTCACCCCGAGAGGGACGGTTATGCCCAGACGTGGGTCCCGTGTCTGCTGGGCCTAGAGACCCAATCTACTCCTCACTGATGAGCCCCAACAAGGGCGAAACATGTTTGGGGATGCTTGTGGTCTTGTGCAGAAGGGATGTGGCCTAGCAGTTCGGGCTGGACTGCCCCTTTTGGGGTGGGGCCAAGCCAGATTTGCATATGGTCTTTCCCCTTCTGTAATAGCTTGGCAGGTGAAGAACGGTGGTCTCGAGGGTTGCCCAGAGCCATTCCAGTGGTTAAGATTCATTCAAAACCTTTCAGCCATCACCTCTTTGTTTTTGCTTTGTCACTACGAGTGGAACGGGTATGCCCAGACGTGGGTCCCGTGCCTGCTGGGCCTAGAGACCCAAGCTACTCCTCACTGATGAGCCCCAACAAGGGCGAAACATATTTGGGGATGCTTGTGGTCTCGTGCAGAAGGGATGTGGCCTAGCAGTTCGGGCTGGACTGCCCCTTTTGGGGTGGAGCCAAGCCTGATTTGCATATGGTCTTTCCTCTTCTGTAATAGCTTGGCAGGTGAAGAACAGTGGTCTGGAGAGTTGCCCAGAGCAACGCAGTGGTTAAGATTCATTCTAAACCATCCAGCCATCACCTCTTTGTTTTTGCTTTGTCACCCCGAGTGGGACGGGTATGCCCAGACGTGGAACCCGTGCCTGCTGGGCCTAGAGACCCAAGCTACTTCTCACTGATGTGTCCCAAGAAGGGCGAAACATGTTTGGGGATGCTTGTGGTCTCGTGCAGAATGGATGTGGCCTAGCAGTTCAGGCTTTTCTGCCCTTTTGGGGTGGGGCCAAGCCTTATTTGCATATGGTCTTTCCCCTTCTGTAATAGCTTGGCAGGTGAAGAACGGTGGTCTGGAGGGTTGCCCAGAGCCATGACTGTGGTTACGATTCATTCTAAATCTTCCAGCTATCACCTCTTTGTTTTTGCTTTGTCACTCCGAGTGGGACGGGTATGCCCAGACGTGGGTCCCGTGCCTGCTGGGACTAGAGACCCAAGCTACTCCTCACTGATGAACCCCAACAAGGGCGAAACATGTTTGGGGATGCTTGTGGTCTGGTGCAGAAGGGATGTGGCCTAGCAGTTCGGGCTGGACTGCCCCTTTTGGGGTGGGGCTAAGCTAGATTTGCATATGGTCTTTCCCCTTCTGTGATAGCTTGGCAGGCGAAGAACGGCAGTCTGGAGGGTTGCCCAGAGCCATGCCAGTGGTTAAGATTCATTCTAAACCTTCCAGCCATCACCTCTTTGTTTTTGCTTTGTCACCCCGAGAGGGACGGTTATGCCCAGACGTGGGTCCCGTGTCTGCTGGGTCTAGAGACCCAATCTACTCCTCACTGATGAGCCCCAACAAGGGCGAAACATGTTTGGGGATGCTTGTGGTCTTGTGCAGAAGGGATGTGGCCTAGCAGTTCGGGCTGGACTGCCCCTTTTGGGGTGGGGCCAAGCCAGATTTGCATATGGTCTTTCCCCTTCTGTAATAGCTTAGCAGGCGAAGAACAGTGGTTTGGAGAGTTGCCCAGAGCCATGCCAGTGGTTAAGATTCATTCTAAACCTTCCAGCCATCACCTCTTTGTTTTTGCTTTGTCACCTCGAGTGGGACGGGTATGCCCAGACGTCGGTCCCGTGCCTGCTGGGCCTAGAGACCCAAGCTACTCCTCAAAGATGAGCCACAACAAGGGCGAAACATGTTTGGGGATGCTTGTGGTCTCGTGCAGAAGGGATGTGGCCTAGCAAATCAGGCTGGACTGCCCCTTTTGGGGTGGGGCCAAGCCTGATTTGCATATTGTCTTTCCCCTTCTGTAATAGCTTGGCAGGCGAAGAACGGTGGTCTGGAGGGTTGCCCAGAGCCATGCCAGTGGTTAAGATTCATTCTAAACCTTCCAGCCATCACCTCTGTTTTTGCTTTGTCAACCCGAGTGGGACGGGTATGCCCAGACGTGGGTCTCGTGCCTGCTGGGCCTAGAGAACCAAGCTACTCCTCACTGATGAGCCCCAACAAGGGCGAAACATGTTTGGGGATGCTTGTGGTCTCGTGCAGAAGGGATGTGGCCTAGCAGTTCGGGCTGGACTGCCCCTTTTGGTGTGGGGCCAAGCCTGATTTGCATATGGTCTTTCCTCTTCTGTAATAGCTTGGCAGGTGAAGAACAGTGGTCTGGAGAGTTGCCCAGAGCAATGCAGTGGTTAAGATTCATTCTAAACCATCCAGCCATCACCTCTTTGTTTTTGCTTTGTCACCCCGAGTGGGACGGGTATGCCCAGACGTGGAACCCGTGCCTGCTGGGCCTAGAGACCCAAGCTACTTCTCACTGATGTGTCCCAACAAGGGCGAAACATGTTTGGGGATGCTTGTGGTCTCGTGCAGAATGGATGTGGCCTAGCAGTTCAGGCTTTTCTGCCCTTTTGGGGTGGGGCCAAGCCTTATTTGCATATGGTCTTTCCCCTTCTGTAATAGCTTGGCAGGCGAAGAACGGTGGTCTGGAGAGTTGCCCAGAGCCATGCCAGTGGTTAAGATTCATTCTAAACCTTCCAGCCATCACCTCTTTGTTTTTGCTTTGTCACCTCGAGTGGGACGGGTATGCCCAGACATGGGTCCCGTGCCTGCTGGGCCTACAGCCCCAAGCTACTGTTTTTGCTTTGTCACCCCTAGTGGGACGCGTATTCCCAGACGT
Source organism: Ambystoma mexicanum (assembly GCF_040938575.1). Classification (NCBI taxonomy): domain Eukaryota; kingdom Metazoa; phylum Chordata; class Amphibia; order Caudata; family Ambystomatidae; genus Ambystoma; species Ambystoma mexicanum. The sequence continues at coordinate 922,137,957 of NC_090941.1, forward strand.
CGGTCCCCTGCCTGCTGGGCCTAGAGACCCAAGCTACTCCTCACTGATGAGCCCCAATAAGGGCGAAACATGTTTGAGGATGCTTGTGGTCTCGTGCAGAAGGGATGTACCCTAGCAGTTCAGGCTGGACTGCCCCTTTTGGGGTGGGGCCAATCCTGATTTGCATATGGTCTTTCCCCTTCTGTAATAGCTTAGCAGGCGAAGAACAGTGGTCTGGAGGGTTGCCCAGAGCAATGCCAGTGGTTAAGATTCATTCTAAACCTTCCAGCCATCACCTCTTTGTTTTTGCTTTGTCACCCCGAGTGGGACAGGTATGCCCAGACGTGGGTCCTGTGTTTGCTGGGCCTAGAGACCCAAGCTGCTCCTCACTGATGAACCCCAACAAGGGCGAAACATGTTTGGGGATGCTTGTGGTCTTGTGCAGCAGGAATGTGGCCTGGCAGTTCGGGCTGGACTGGCCCTTTTGAGGTGGTGCCAAGCCTGATTTGCATATGGTCTTTCCCCTTCTGTAATAGCTTGGCAGGCGAAGAACGGTGGTCTGGAGGGTTGCCCAGAGCCATGCGAGTGGTTAAGATTCATTCTAAACCTTCCAGCCATCACCTCTTTGTTTTTTCTTTGTCACCCCGAGTGTGACGGGTATGTACAGACGTGGGTCCCGTGCCTGCTGGACCTAGAGCCCCAAACTACTGTTTTTGCTTTGTCACCCTTAGTGGGACGGGAATGCCCATACGTGGCTCCCGTGCCTGCTGGGCCTAGAGACCCAAGCTACTCCTCACTGATGAGCCCCAACAAGGGCAAAACATGTTTGGGGATGCTTGTGTTCTCGTACAGAAGGGATGTGGCCTAGCAGTTCCAGCTGGAACAGTCATGGCTCTGGGCAACCCTCCAGACCACCGTTCTTCACCTGCCAAGCTATTACAGAAGGGGAAAGACCATATGCAAATCAGGCTTGGCCCCACCCCAAAAGGGGCAGTCCAGCTGGAACTGCTAGGCCACATCCCTTCTGTACGAGAACACAAGCATCCCCAAACATGTTTTGCCCTTGTTGGGGCTCATCAGTGAGGAGTAGCTTGGGTCTCTAGGCCCAGCAGGCACGGGAGCCACGTATGGGCATTCCCGTCCCACTAAGGGTGACAAAGCAAAAACAGTAGTTTGGGGCTCTAGGTCCAGCAGGCACGGGACCCACGTCTGTACATACCCGTCACACTCGGGGTGACAAAGAAAAAACAAAGAGGTGATGGCTGGAAGGTTTAGAATGAATCTTAACCACTCGCATGGCTCTGGGCAACCCTCCAGACCACCGTTCTTCGCCTGCCAAGCTATTACAGAAGGGGAAAGACCATATGCAAATCAGGCTTGGCACCACCTCAAAAGGGCCAGTCCAGCCCGAACTGCCAGGCCACATTCCTGCTGCACAAGACCACAAGCATCCCCAAACATGTTTCGCCCTTGTTGGGGTTCATCAGTGAGGAGCAGCTTGGGTCTCTAGGCCCAGCAAACACAGGACCCACGTCTGGGCATACCTGTCCCACTCGGGGTGACAAAGCAAAAACAAAGAGGTGATGGCTGGAAGGTTTAGAATGAATCTTAACCACTGGCATTGCTCTGGGCAACCCTCCAGACCACTGTTCTTCGCCTGCTAAGCTATTACAGAAGGGGAAAGACCATATGCAAATCAGGATTGGCCCCACCCCAAAAGGGGCAGTCCAGCCTGAACTGCTAGGGTACATCCCTTCTGCACGAGACCACAAGCATCCTCAAACATGTTTCGCCCTTATTGGGGCTCATCAGTGAGGAGTAGCTTGGGTCTCTAGGCCCAGCAGGCAGGGGACCGACGTCTGGGAATACGCGTCCCACTAGGGGTGACAAAGCAAAAACAGTAGCTTGGGGCTGTAGGCCCAGCAGGCACGGGACCCATGTCTGGGCATACCCGTCCCACTCGAGGTGACAAAGCAAAAACAAAGAGGTGATGGCTGGAAGGTTTAGAATGAATCTTAACCACTGGCATGGCTCTGGGCAACTCTCCAGACCACCGTTCTTCGCCTGCCAAGCTATTACAGAAGGGGAAAGACCATATGCAAATAAGGCTTGGCCCCACCCCAAAAGGGCAGAAAAGCCTGAACTGCTAGGCCACATCCATTCTGCACGAGACCACAAGCATCCCCAAACATGTTTCGCCCTTGTTGGGACACATCAGTGAGAAGTAGCTTGGGTCTCTAGGCCCAGCAGGCACGGGTTCCACGTCTGGGCATACCCGTCCCACTCGGGGTGACAAAGCAAAAACAAAGAGGTGATGGCTGGATGGTTTAGAATGAATCTTAACCACTGCATTGCTCTGGGCAACTCTCCAGACCACTGTTCTTCACCTGCCAAGCTATTACAGAAGAGGAAAGACCATATGCAAATCAGGCTTGGCCCCACACCAAAAGGGGCAGTCCAGCCCGAACTGCTAGGCCACATCCCTTCTGCACGAGACCACAAGCATCCCCAAACATGTTTCGCCCTTGTTGGGGCTCATCAGTGAGGAGTAGCTTGGGTCTCTAGGCCCAGCAGGCACGGGTCGGACGTCTGGGCATACCCGTCCCACTCGAGGTGACAAAGCAAAAGCAAAGAGGTGATGGCTGGAAGGTTTAGAATGAATCTTAACCACTGGCATGGCTCTGGGCAACTCTCCAGACCACCGTTCTTCGCCTGCCAAGCTATTACAGAAGGGGAAAGACAATATGCAAATCAGGCTTGGCCCCACCCCAAAAGGGGCAGAAAAGCCTGAACTACTAGGCCACATCCATTCTGCACGAGACCACAAGCATCCCCAAACATGTTTCGCCCTTGTTGGGGCTCATCAGTGAGGAGTAGCTTGGGTCTCTAGGCCCAGAAGGCACGGGAGCCACGTCTGGGCATTCCCGTCCCACTAAGGGTGACAAAGCAAAAACAGTAGCTTGGGGCTCTAGGCCCCGCAGGCACGGGACCCACGTCTGTACATACCCGTCACACTCGGGGTGACAAAGAAAAAACAAAGGGGTGATGGCTGGAAGGTTTAGAATGAATCTTAACCACTGGCATGGCTCTGGGCAACCCTCCAGACCACCGTTCTTCGCCTGCCAAGCTATTACAGAAGGGGAAAGACCATATGCAAATCAGGCTTGGCACCACCTCAAAAGGGCCAGTCCAGCCCGAACTGCCAGGCCACATTCCTTCTGCACAAGACCACAAGCATCCCCAAACATGTTTCGCCCTTGTTGGGGCTCATCAGTGAGGAGCAGCTTGGGTCTCTAGGCCCCGCAAACACAGGACCCACGTCTGGGCATACCTGTCCCACTCGGGGTGACAAAGCAAAAACAAAGAGGTGATGGCTGGAAGGTTTTGAATGAATCTTAACCACTGGCATTGCTCTGGGCAACCCTCCAGACCACTGTTCTTCGACTGCTAAGCTATTACAGAAGGGGAAAGACCATATGCAAATCAGGATTGGCCCCACCCCAAAAGGGGCAGTCCAGCCCGAACTGCTAGGGTACATCCCTTCTGCATGGGACCACAAGCATCCTCAAACATGTTTCGCCCTTGTTGGGGCTCATCAGTGAGGATTAGTTTAGGTCTCTAGGCCCAGCAGGCACGGGACCGACGTCTGGGAATAACCGTCCCACTAGGGGTGACAAAGCAAAAACAGTAGCTTGGGGCTCTAAGCCCAGCAGGCACGGGACCCATGTCTGGGCATACCCGTCCCACTCGAGGTGACAAAGCAAAAACAAAGAGGTGATGGCTGGAAGGTTTAGAATGAATCTTAACCACTGGCATGGCTCTGGGCAACTCTCCAGACCACCGTTCTTCGCCTGCCAAGCTATTACAGAAGGGGAAAGACCATATGCAAATAAGGCTTGGCCCCACCCTAAAAGGGGCAGAAAAGCCTGAACTGCTAGGCCACATCCATTCTGCACGAGACCACAAGCATCCCCAAACATGTTTCGCCCTTGTTGGACACAACAATGAGAAGTAGCTTGGGTCTCTAGGCCCAGCAGGCACGGGACCCACGTATGGGCATACCCGTCCCACTCGGGGTGACAAAGCAAAAACAAAGAGGTGATGGCTGGAAGGTTTAGAATGAATCTTAACCACTGGCATGGCTCTGAGAAACCCTCCAGACCACCGTTCTTCGCCTGCCAAGCTATTAGAGAAAGGGAAAGAGCATATGCAAATCAGGCTTGGCCCCACCTCAAAAGGGCCAGTCCAGCCCGAACTGCTAGGCCACATCCCTTCTGCACAAGACCACAAGCATCCCCAAACATGTTTCACCCTTGTTGGGGCTCATCTGTGAGGAGCAGCTTGGGTCTCTAGGCCCAGCAGACACGGGACACACGTCTGGGCATACCCGTCCCACTCGGGGTGACAAAGTAAAAACAAATAGGTGATGGCTGGATGGTTTAGAATGAATCTTAACCACTGGCATTGCTCTGGGCAACTCTCCAGACCACTGTTCTTCACCTACCAAGCTATTACAGAAGAGGAAAGACCATATGCAAATCAGGCTTGGCCCCACCCCAAAAGGGGCAGTCCAGCCCGAACTGCTAGGCCACATCCATTCTGCACAAGACCACAAGCATCCCCAAGCATGTTTCACCCTTGTTGGGGCTCATCAGTGAGGAGTAGCTTGGGTCTCTAGGCCCAGCAGGCACGAGACCCACGTCTGGGCATACCCGTCCCACTCGGGTTGACAAAGCAAAAACAGAGGTGATGGCTGGAAGGTTTAGAATGAATCTTAACCACTGGCATGGCTCTGGGCAACCCTCCAGACCACCGTTCTTCGCCTGCCAAGCTATTACAGAAGGGGAAAGACAATATGCAAATCAGGCTTGGCCCCACCCCAAAAGGGGCAGTCCAGCCTGATTTGCTAGGCCACATCCCTTCTGCACGAGACCACAAGCATCCCCAAACATGTTTCGCCCTTGTTGGGGCTCATCTTTGAGGAGTAGCTTGGGTCTCTAGGCCCAGCAGGCACGGGACCGACGTCTGGGCATACCCGTCCCACTCGAGGTGACAAAGCAAAAACAAAGAGGTGATGGCTGGAAGGTTTAGAATGAATCTTAACCACTGGCATGGCTCTGGGCAACTCTCCAGACCACTGTTCTTCGCCTGCTAAGCTATTACAGAAGGGGAAAGACCATATGCAAATCTGGCTTGGCCCCACCCCAAAAGGGGCAGTCCAGCCCGAACTGCTAGGCCACATCCCTTCTGCACAAGACCACAAGCATCCCCAAACATGTTTCGCCCTTGTTGGGGCTCATCAGTGAGGAGTAGATTGGGTCTCTAGGCCCAGCAGACACGGGACCCACGTCTGGGCATAACCGTCCCTCTCGGGGTGACAAAGCAAAAACAAAGAGGTGATGGCTGGAAGGTTTAGAATGAATCTTAACCACTGGCATGGCTCTGGGCAACCCTCCAGACTGCCGTTCTTCGCCTGCCAAGCTATCACAGAAGGGGAAAGACCATATGCAAATCTAGCTTAGCCCCACCCCAAAAGGGGCAGTCCAGCCCGAACTGCTAGGCCACATCCCTTCTGCACCAGACCACAAGCATCCCCAAACATGTTTCGCCCTTGTTGGGGTTCATCAGTGAGGAGTAGCTTGGGTCTCTAGTCCCAGCAGGCACGGGACCCACGTCTGGGCATACCCGTCCCACTCGGAGTGACAAAGCAAAAACAGTAGTTTGGGGCTCTAGGTCCAGCAGGCACGGGACCCACGTCTGTACATACCCGTCACACTCGGGGTGACAAAGAAAAAACAAAGAGGTGATGGCTGGAAGGTTTAGAATGAATCTTAACCACTCGCATGGCTCTGGGCAACCCTCCAGACCACCGTTCTTCGCCTGCCAAGCTATTACAGAAGGGGAAAGACCATATGCAAATCAGGCTTGGCACCACCTCAAAAGGGCCAGTCCAGCCCGAACTGCCAGGCCACATTCCTGCTGCACAAGACCACAAGCATCCCCAAACATGTTTCGCCCTTGTTGGGGTTCATCAGTGAGGAGCAGCTTGGGTCTCTAGGCCCAGCAAACACAGGACCCACGTCTGGGCATACCTGTCCCACTCGGGGTGACAAAGCAAAAACAAAGAGGTGATGGCTGGAAGGTTTAGAATTAATCTTAACCACTGGCATTGCTCTGGGCAACCCTCCAGACCACTGTTCTTCGCCTGCTAAGCTATTACAGAAGGGGAAAGACCATATGCAAATCAGGATTGGCCCCACCCCAAAAGGGGCAGTCCAGCCCGAACTGCTAGGGTACATCCCTTCTGCACGAGACCACAAGCATCCTCAAACATGTTTCGCCCTTATTGGGGCTCATCAGTGAGGAGTAGCTTGGGTCTCTAGGCCCAGCAGGCAGGGACCCGACGTCTGGGAATACGCGTCCGACTAGGGGTGACAAAGCAAAAACAGTAGCTTGCGGCTGTAGGCCCAGCAGGCACGGGACCCATGTCTGGGCATACCCGTCCCACTCGAGGTGACAAAGCAAAAACAAAGAGGTGATGGCTGGAAGGTTTAGAATGAATCTTAACCACTGGCATGGCTCTGGGCAACTCTCCAGACCACCGTTCTTCGCCTGCCAAGCTATTACAGAAGGGGAAAGACCATATGCAAATAAGTCTTGGACCCACCCCAAAAGGGCAGAAAAGCCTGAACTGCTAGGCCACATCCATTCTGCACGAGACCACAAGCATCCCCAAACATGTTTCGCCCTTGTTGGGACACATCAGTGAGAAGTAGCTTGGGTCTCTAGGCCCAGCAGGCACGGGTTCCACGTCTGGGCATACCCGTCCCACTCGGGGTGACAAAGCAAAAACAAAGAGGTGATGGCTGGATGGTTTAGAATGAATCTTAACCACTGCATTGCTCTGGGCAACTCTCCAGACCACTGTTCTTCACCTGCCAAGCTATTACAGAAGAGGAAAGACCATATGCAAATCAGGCTTGGCCCCACACCAAAAGGGGCAGTCCAGCCCGAACTGCTAGGCCACATCCCTTCTGCACGAGACCACAAGCATCCCCAAACATGTTTCGCCCTTGTTGGGGCTCATCAGTGAGGAGTAGCTTGGGTCTCTAGGCCCAGCAGGCACGGGTCGGACGTCTGGGCATACCCGTCCCACTCGAGGTGACAAAGCAAAAACAAAGAGGTGATGGCTGGAAGGTTTAGAATGAATCTGAACCACTGGCATGGCTCTGGGCAACTCTCCAGACCACCGTTCTTCGCCTGCCAAGCTATTACAGAAGGGGAAAGACAATATGCAAATCAGGCTTGGCCCCACCCCAAAAGGGGCAGAAAAGCCTGAACTACTAGGCCACATCCATTCTGCACGAGACCACAAGCATCCCCAAACATGTTTCGCCCTTGTTGGGGCTCATCAGTGAGGAGTAGCTTGGGTCTCTAGGCCCAGCAGGCACGGGAGCCACGTCTGGGCATTCCCGTCCCACTAAGGGTGACAAAGCAAAAACAGTAGCTTGGGGCTCTAGGCCCCGCAGGCACGGGACCCACGTCTGTACATACCCGTCACACTCGGGGTGACAAAGAAAAAACAAAGGGGTGATGGCTGGAAGGTTTAGAATGAATCTTAACCACTGGCATGGCTCTGGGCAACCCTCCAGACCACCGTTCTTCGCCTGCCAAGCTATTACAGAAGGGGAAAGACCATATGCAAATCAGGCTTGGCACCACCTCAAAAGGGCCAGTCCAGCCCGAACTGCTAGGCCACATTCCTTCTGCACAAGACCACAAGCATCCCCAAACATGTTTCGCCCTTGTTGGGGCTCATCAGTGAGGAGCAGCTTGGGTCTCTAGGCCCAGCAAACACAGGACCCACGTCTGGGCATACCTGTCCCACTCGGGGTGACAAAGCAAAAACAAAGAGGTGATGGCTGGAAGGTTTTGAATGAATCTTAACCACTGGCATTGCTCTGGGCAACCCTCCAGACCACTGTTCTTCGACTGCTAAGCTATTACAGAAGGGGAAAGACCATATGCAAATCAGGATTGGCCCCACCCTAAAAGGGGCAGTCCAGCCCGAACTGCTAGGGTACATCCCTTCTGCATGGGACCACAAGCATCCTCAAACATGTTTCGCCCTTGTTGGGGCTCATCAGTGAGGAGTAGCTTAGGTCTCTAGGCCCAGCAGGCACGGGACCGACGTCTGGGAATACCCGTCCCACTAGGGGTGACAAAGCAAAAACAGTAGCTTGGGGCTCTAAGCCCAGCAGGCACGGGACCCATGTCTGGGCATACCCGTCCCACTCGAGGTGACAAAGCAAAAACAAAGAGGTGATGGCTGGAAGGTTTAGAATGAATCTTAACCACTGGCATGGCTCTGGGCAACTCTCCAGACCACCTTTCTTCGCCTGCTAAGCTATTACAGAAGGGGAAAGACCATATGCAAATAAGGCTTGGCCCCACCCTAAAAGGGGCAGAAAAGCCTGAACTGCTAGGCCACATCCATTCTGCACGAGACCACAAGCATCCCCAAACATGTTTCGCCCTTGTTGGACACATCAGTGAGAAGTAGCTTGGGTCTCTAGGCCCAGCAGGCACGGGACCCACGTATGGGCATACCCGTCCCACTCGGGGTGACAAAGCAAAAACAAAGAGGTGATGGCTGGAAGGTTTAGAATGAATCTTAACCACTGGCATGGCTCTGAGAAACCCTCCAGACCACCGTTCTTCGCCTGCCAAGCTATTAGAGAAAGGGAAAGAGCATATGCAAATCAGGCTTGGCCCCACCTCAAAAGGGCCAGTCCAGCCCGAACTGCTAGGCCACATCCCTTCTGCACAAGACCACAAGCATCCCCAAACATGTTTCACCCTTGTTGGGGCTCATCTGTGAGGAGCAGCTTGGGTCTCTAGGACCAGCAGACACGGGACACACGTCTGGGCATACCCGTCCCACTCGGGGTGACAAAGTAAAAACAAATAGGTGATGGCTGGATGGTTTAGAATGAATCTTAACCACTGGCATTGCTCTGGGCAACTCTCCAGACCACTGTTCTTCACCTACCAAGCTATTACAGAAGAGGAAAGACCATATGCAAATCAGGCTTGGCCCCACCCCAAAAGGGGCAGTCCAGCCCGAACTGCTAGGCCACATCCCTTCTGCACAAGACCACAAGCATCCCCAAGCATGTTTCACCCTTGTTGGGGCTCATCAGTGAGGAGTAGCTTGGGTCTCTAGGCCCAGCAGGCACGAGACCCACGTCTGGGCATACCCGTCCCACTCGGGTTGACAAAGCAAAAACAGAGGTGATGGCTGGAAGGTTTAGAATGAATCTTAACCACTGGCATGGCTCTGGAAAACCCTCCAGACCACCGTTCTTCGCCTGCCAAGCTATTACAGAAGGGGAAAGACAATATGCAAATCAGGCTTGGCCCCACCCCAAAAGGGGCAGTCCAGCCTGATTTGCTAGGCCACATCCCTTCTGCACGAGACCACAAGCATCCCCAAACATGTTTCGCCCTTGTTGGGGCTCATCTTTGAGGAGTAGCTTGGGTCTCTAGGCCCAGCAGGCACGGGACCGACGTCTGGGCATACCCGTCCCACTCGAGGTGACAAAGCAAAAACAAAGAGGTGATGGCTGGAAGGTTTAGAATGAATCTTAACCACTGGCATGGCTCTGGGCAACTCTCCAGACCACTGTTCTTCGCCTGCTAAGCTATTACAGAAGGGGAAAGACCATATGCAAATAAGGCTTGGCCCCACCCCAAAAGGGGCAGAAAAGCCTGAACTGCTAGGCCACATCCATTCTGCACGAGACCACAAGCATCCCCAAACATGTTTCGCCCTTGTTGGGACACATCAGTGAGGAGTAGTTTGGGTCTCTAGGCCCAGCAGGCACGGGACCCACGTCTGGGCATACCCGTCCCACTCGGGGTGACAAAGCAAAAACAAAGAGGTGATGGCTGGAAGGTTTAGAATTAATCTTAACCACTGGCATGTCTCTGGGCAACCCTCCAGACCACCGTTCTTCGCCTGCCAAGCTATTACAGAAGGGGAAAGAGCATATGCAAATCAGGCTTGGCCCCACCTCAAAAGGGCCAGTCCAGCCCGAACTGCTAGGCCACATCCCTTCTGCACGAGACCACAAGCATCCCCAAACATGTTTCGCCCTTGTTGGGGCTCATCAGTGAGGAGTAGCTTGGGTCTCTAGGCCCAGCTGGCACGGGACCAACGTCTGGGCATACCCGTCCCACTCGGGGCGACAAAGCAAAAACAAAGAGGTGATGGCTGGAAGGTTTAGAATGAATCTTAACCAAGGCATGGCTCTGGGTAACCCTCCAGACCACCGTTCTTCGCCTGCCAAGCTATTACAGAAGGGGAAAGACCATATGCAAATAAGGCTTGGCCCCACCCCAAAAGGGCAGAAAGGCCTGAACTGCTAGGCCACATCCATTCTGCACGAGACCACAAGCATCCCCAAACATGTTTCGCCCTTGTTGGGACACATCAGTGAGAAGTAGCTTGAGTCTCTAGGCCCAGCAGGCACGGGTTCCACATCTGGGCATACCCGTCCCACTCGGGGTGACAAAGCAAAAACAAAGAGGTGATGGCTGGATGGTTTAGAATGAATCTTAACCACTGCATTGCTCTGGGCAACCCTCCAGACCACTGTTCTTCACCTGCCAAGCTATTACAGAAGAGGAAAGACCATATGCAAATCAGGCTTGGCCCCACACCAAAAGGGGCAGTCCAGCCCGAACTGCTAGGCCACATCCCTTCTGCACGAGACCACAAGCATCCCCAAACATGTTTCGCCCTTGTTGGGGCTCATCAGTGAGGAGTAGCTTGGGTCTCTAGGCCCAGCAGGCACGGGTCGGACGTCTGGGCATACCCGTCCCACTCGAGGTGACAAAGCAAAAACAAAGAGGTGATGGCTGGAAGGTTTAGAATGAATCTGAACCACTGGCATGGCTCTGGGCAACTCTCCAGACCACCGTTCTTCGCCTGCCAAGCTATTACAGAAGGGGAAAGACAATATGCAAATCAGGCTTGGCCCCACCCCAAAAGGGGCAGAAAAGCCTGAACTACTAGGCCACATCCATTCTGCACGAGACCACAAGCATCCCCAAACATGTTTCGCCCTTGTTGGGGCTCATCAGTGAGGAGTAGCTTGGGTCTCTAGGCCCAGCAGGCACGGGAGCCACGTCTGGGCTTTCCCGTCCCACTAAGGGTGACAAAGCAAAAACAGTAGCTTGGGGCTCTAGGCCCCGCAGGCACGGGACCCACGTCTGTACATACCCGTCACACTCGGGGTGACAAAGAAAAAACAAAGGGGTGATGGCTGGAAGGTTTAGAATGAATCTTAACCACTGGCATGGCTCTGGGCAACCCTCCAGACCACCGTTCTTCGCCTGCCAAGCTATTACAGAAGGGGAAAGACCATATGCAAATCAGGCTTGGCACCACCTCAAAAGGGCCAGTCCAGCCCGAACTGCTAGGCCACATTCCTTCTGCACAAGACCACAAGCATCCCCAAACATGTTTCGCCCTTGTTGGGGCTCATCAGTGAGGAGCAGCTTGGGTCTCTAGGCCCAGCAAACACAGGACCCACGTCTGGGCATACCTGTCCCACTCGGGGTGACAAAGCAAAAACAAAGAGGTGATGGCTGGAAGGTTTTGAATGAATCTTAACCACTGGCATTGCTCTGGGCAACCCTCCAGACCACTGTTCTTCGACTGCTAAGCTATTACAGAAGGGGAAAGACCATATGCAAATCAGGATTGGCCCCACCCTAAAAGGGGCAGTCCAGCCCGAACTGCTAGGGTACATCCCTTCTGCATGGGACCACAAGCATCCTCAAACATGTTTCGCCCTTGTTGGGGCTCATCAGTGAGGAGTAGCTTAGGTCTCTAGGCCCAGCAGGCACGGGACCGACGTCTGGGAATACCCGTCCCACTAGGGGTGACAAAGCAAAAACAGTAGCTTGGGGCTCTAAGCCCAGCAGGCACGGGACCCATGTCTGGGCATACCCGTCCCACTCGAGGTGACAAAGCAAAAACAAAGAGGTGATGGCTGGAAGGTTTAGAATGAATCTTAACCACTGGCATGGCTCTGGGCAACTCTCCAGACCACCTTTCTTCGCCTGCTAAGCTATTACAGAAGGGGAAAGACCATATGCAAATAAGGCTTGGCCCCACCCTAAAAGGGGCAGAAAAGCCTGAACTGCTAGGCCACATCCATTCTGCACGAGACCACAAGCATCCCCAAACATGTTTCGCCCTTGTTGGACACATCAGTGAGAAGTAGCTTGGGTCTCTAGGCCCAGCAGGCACGGGACCCACGTATGGGCATACCCGTCCCACTCGGGGTGACAAAGCAAAAACAAAGAGGTGATGGCTGGAAGGTTTAGAATGAATCTTAACCACTGGCATGGCTCTGAGAAACCCTCCAGACCACCGTTCTTCGCCTGCCAAGCTATTAGAGAAAGGGAAAGAGCATATGCAAATCAGGCTTGGCCCCACCTCAAAAGGGCCAGTCCAGCCCGAACTGCTAGGCCACATCCCTTCTGCACAAGACCACAAGCATCCCCAAACATGTTTCACCCTTGTTGGGGCTCATCTGTGAGGAGCAGCTTGGGTCTCTAGGCCCAGCAGACACGGGACACACGTCTGGGCATACCCGTCCCACTCGGGGTGACAAAGTAAAAACAAATAGGTGATGGCTGGATGGTTTAGAATGAATCTTAACCACTGGCATTGCTCTGGGCAACTCTCCAGACCACTGTTCTTCACCTACCAAGCTATTACAGAAGAGGAAAGACCATATGCAAATCAGGCTTGGCCCCACCCCAAAAGGGGCAGTCCAGCCCGAACTGCTAGGCCACATCCCTTCTGCACAAGACCACAAGCATCCCCAAGCATGTTTCACCCTTGTTGGGGCTCATCAGTGAGGAGTAGCTTGGGTCTCTAGGCCCAGCAGGCACGAGACCCACGTCTGGGCATACCCGTCCCACTCGGGTTGACAAAGCAAAAACAGAGGTGATGGCTGGAAGGTTTAGAATGAATCTTAACCACTGGCATGGCTCTGGGCAACCCTCCAGACCACAGTTCTTCGCCTGCCAAGCTATTACAGAAGGGGAAAGACAATATGCAAATCAGGCTTGGCCCCACCCCAAAAGGGGCAGTCCAGCCTGATTTGCTAGGCCACATCCCTTCTGCACGAGACCACAAGCATCCCCAAACATGTTTCGCCCTTGTTGGGGCTCATCTTTGAGGAGTAGCTTGGGTCTCTAGGCCCAGCAGGCACGGGACCGACGTCTGGGCATACCCGTCCCACTCGAGGTGACAAAGCAAAAACAAAGAGGTGATGGCTGGAAGGTTTAGAATGAATCTTAACCACTGGCATGGCTCTGGGCAACTCTCCAGACCACTGTTCTTCGCCTGCTAAGCTATTACAGAAGGGGAAAGACCATATGCAAATAAGGCTTGGCCCCACCCCAAAAGGGGCAGAAAAGCCTGAACTGCTAGGCCACATCCATTCTGCACGAGACCACAAGCATCCCCAAACATGTTTCGCCCTTGTTGGGACACATCAGTGAGGAGTAGTTTGGGTCTCTAGGCCCAGCAGGCACGGGACCCACGTCTGGGCATACCCGTCCCACTCGGGGTGACAAAGCAAAAACAAAGAGGTGATGGCTGGAAGGTTTAGAATTAATCTTAACCACTGGCATGTCTCTGGGCAACCCTCCAGACCACCATTCTTCGCCTGCCAAGCTATTACAGAAGGGGAAAGAGCATATGCAAATCAGGCTTGGCCCCACCTCAAAAGGGCCAGTCCAGCCCGAACTGCTAGGCCACATCCCTTCTGCACGAGACCACAAGCATCCCCAAACATGTTTCGCCCTTGTTGGGGCTCATCAGTGAGGAGTAGCTTGGGTCTCTAGGCCCAGCTGGCACGGGACCAACGTCTGGGCATACCCGTCCCACTCGGGGCGACAAAGCAAAAACAAAGAGGTGATGGCTGGAAGGTTTAGAATGAATCTTAACCAAGGCATGGCTCTGGGTAACCCTCCAGACCACCGTTCTTTGCCTGCCAAGCTATTACAGAAGGGGAAAGACCATATGCAAATAAGGCTTGGCCCCACCCCAAAAGGGGCAGAAAAGCCTGAACTGCTAGGCCACATCCATTCTGCACGAGACCACAAGCATCCCCAAACATGTTTCGCCCTTGTTGGGACACATCAGTGAGGAGTAGTTTGGGTCTCTAGCCCCAGCAGGCACGGGACCCACGTCTGGGCATACCCCTCCCACTCGGGTGACAAAGCAAAAACAAAGAGGTGATGGCTGGAAGGTTTAGAATGAATCTTAACCACTGGCATGTCTCTGGGCAACCCTCCAGACCACCGTTTTTCGCCTGCCAAGCTATTACAGAAGGGGAAAGAGCATATGCAAATCAGGCTTGGCCCCACCTCAAAAGGGCCAGTCCAGCCCGAACTGCTAGGCCACATCCCTTCTGCAAGAGACCACAAGCATCCCCAAACATGTTTCGCCCTTGTTGGGGCTCATCAGTGAGGAGTAGCTTGGGTCTCTAGGCCCAGCTGGCACGGGACCCACGTCTGGACATACCCGTCCCACTCGGGGTGACAAAGCAAAAACAAAGAGGTGATGGCTGGAAGGTTTAGAATGAAACTTAACCAAGGCATGGATGTGGGTAACCCTCCAGACCACCGTTCTTCACCTGCCATGCTATTACAGAAGGGGAAAAACCATATGCAAATCAAGCTTGGCCCCACCCCAAAAGGGGCAGTCCAGCCCGAACTGCTAGGCCACATTCCTTCTGCACAAGACCACAAACATCCCCAAACATGTTTCGCCCTTGTTGGGGCTCATCAGTGAGGAGTAGCTTGGGTCTCTAGGCCCCGCAGGCACGAGACCCACATCTGGGCATACCCGCCCCACTCGGGGTGACAAAGCAAAATCAAAGAGGTGATGGCTGGAAGGTTTAGAATGAATCTTAACCACTGGCATGGCTCTGGGTAACCCTCCAGACCACTGTTCTTCGCCTGCCAAGCTATTACAGAAGGGGACAGACCATATGCAAATCAAGCTTGGCCCCAACTCAAAAGGGGCAGTCGAGCTCGAACTGCTAAGCCACATTCCTTCTGCACGAGACCACAAGCATCCCCAAACATGTTTCGCCCTTGTTGGGGCTCATCAGTGAGGAGTAGCTTGGGTCTCTAGGTCCAGCAGGCACGGGACCAGTGCTTAATTTGTGGGGTGGTTGCCAGTCCCCAACACTGGCACTCTTTTTTGGGGACGGGAACATCATTGGGCGGCTGACACACGTGTAATTCCTTTGTTTGCACACTTAACTAGTTTCATGATCATCATAAATCATTCTGCTGCTGCTCTCCTTGCAGAGACATGGCTGGATCCTGGCTGGCTGGGCCTACAGAGTACAACAACAACAACAGCCAATGAAAACCAACATTCTGTTGTTACTATGAAGTATCAGTATCTGATACATTCTGTATAGTAACACAGAATGCACAGTTTTCATTGGCTGTGTTGTTAACTTGTTGACTCCAGGCTCCAGCCAGTGAAATGACATGATGACGTGAGTGTGTGGGGTGGGTGTCACATGGGTCTGTTGTTGAGCAGAGGCAGGAGCACACTTGTTAAGGCGTGGTGAGGGTGAGACTTGTGTTCTGTTTGTGCTTTCGCCTCCGCGTCCTGGCCTACTTGAGTTCCTCATGGGCAGGCCAGGCCGCACCGCGCTTGCTGAACAACGCAACGCCGCTGGTGGTAAGGTAAGTGAAGAAAGTTAACTTGTTGACTCAGACTATCTTTTTTACTATCTGTTCAGGCCTGCAGTGCTGCTGCGTCTCCGCCCGCCGCCGTGAATGTACATGATGCTCATTTCTGTGACATCCACGGCGGCGGGCCCAGCACGTGCGCCACCATCCATATGACGGGGAGTGCAGTGCGACCCCTCCCGCACACCCACCCCCCCAACTTTGACCCCGGCCGCCGCTGTCGTGAAATACAGGCGCAGTAGTGTGTGTGCTGGGCTGGTGCCTGGCCCGAACACCGGAGTCCGACTCAGCAGCATATTGATGATGCAGAGGATCCCATAGCCACTGCGGCTGCCAGCCACTGCCCACAATAACAAGCCAAGCGTGAAGAAGTGCGGAAGCGCCCCGCCCCCGTGGCAGCCTTGGTCTTTCCACTCTTCGGGAAACTGCAATGCTTTAAACAAGTGTGCTCGACTTTGTGAGGCTCAGCCGAGCCATCTGATCAGCAGTCCACACAGTCATGCTGGTGCTACGTGGGTAACATTGGGATATGAAGCAATATGTATAGGTGGAGGCTGCACCACCCTCCTATTACCACACCTCCACCGTTGTGAGGCGGACTTACATTTCCATCCAGCACAAACTTCAATGTTGTACCCCTACAGTTGTCAGAGTACACAATTTGCATTATATGTTTACCTAATATGAGTCCAGAAAATGTATTAAATATCACTTTGGGAAAATACATGTGGAGTGATTGTGCAACTGTTTGTGATTATTTGATGATTGCTGCATAAATTAACTTACATTAATAGGCTCAATCTATAATAGTTATTAGGTTATTACATTAAGCAAGAGTGGAGAGCGTTGTTATATTCTGGTTATTAATGTTTCCTATATGTTATACATGATCAGTTGGTTGACAGGCTTACATGATAACTTCGCAAAGTCGTAATGCTGCAATATCTTGAAGAGCATCCTTCTTTTAAGCCAGTACAACAGATTATCTGTCAAAACAGACATCAGCCATAGCATCAGTGGTCTTCCAGCCCTTAGTTATTAATGTAGATGTGCACTTCCATTCGTATAGTTCTATGATGTTTTAGTACTAGAGTTTGGAGAACTGTGTTCAAATCTGTTTGTTTATACCTTAAGAAATATCTGGCAGCAGGTATTTATCAGACCATCAAGACTGTAATTGGTAAACAGCCAATTATCTCATGAAGGTTCTAAATCAACTGGTATTGTTGCTTTATTTTCTCCCCATAAATGTAGTAGAATTGGAAGGTCATATTTTATGAAAACTGCAGCCAAACACTCAATTCAATGATCATACTGCTCATCGAATCCTGGAACCAACCGGACCACCACGCGGGACTCTTGATTTATAAAGTGCTCCTGCTTGCAGATGGAAGGTTAGGAAGGAAGCACACCTGCTTCAAAACACTGCCCCGAACCCCCATATCTGAATTTTGGTCACAAAATGTGATATTATATTGATATCCAAATAAATACTGACTCCACCCCTCAGCCATTTTGGTGGAGGGTGGAGGAATAGGGCCAGCACACCACCACACGGTTAATCGCTTCGAGTAAAGCACTTTAAAGAGTGGGTCACTTGGACGGCTATGTTGTATTCCCACCCCTATGTCCATACTAGGAATGGAAAATATGAATAGAAACGCTCACCCATGATCTTTTCTAGTATTGCCACTTTAAGGCTAGCAGTAGTTTGAAATCTAACTTGCCTGTTGCGTGCGTTCCCAACACCTGGGCTGTGACAGGACAGACCAGGCTCAATTGAAGTGTTTTGCAGGGCAAGTCCACCCCACGGCAAATCTCTGTTCTTAATTAGATATTAGCAATCTAATATGCTGCCCACATCCACTGTTGCTTTCGGGGAAGTAACAGCAGTTACAATCTAGCACTTTAAGAATAAAGATGTGTGCATCTGGCTCCAAATGTGTCCGCGCCTGATTGTGTGTAGCAGTTAGGCGGCTGTGTGGGTGCATAGCTCCAGGCAAAGTAAGAGCTCGGGCAGGTTTACTGAGGGACCAGGTGTGCTGGGCTAGCAAGGTAGCTCAGCGGGTTTAGCACTGGCATCTGCCAATCGAAGTTGGTTGGTATTTCCACCCAGATGGAGAACAGGTATTTCATCCAGTTCGCAAGGGTGAACGTAATTAACTATTTGAAGAGTGGTTTGGCTTGGTTTCAAAAAATGCCAGCAAACACTGTAGTGGGGCAAACAATAAAACAGAACAATTATCATGTGAGCAGTGAGAGCCACCCCAATTTACAATTTGCAATGGAGAATGGTTGTATAGCACCGCACAACATTGGCTGCCTTTCCCCAACCCCGTTAATTTTAAGTTAGAGCTTGGGTAAACTTTAAAGCATTATACTTTCTCAACCCATGTGTGCCCTTCCCCATCCATCCCACTACTAGCCTGTTCCAGCAGATGCTGCAGCGCCAAACATGTGACATGGAGCAACAGCAGTGTGATGGGCTGCTGGTGGGCCGATCTAGGTAGGTCTAGCACTGAACTGGCGTGGGGCACGCGTCCGCACTGCGGGGGGGGGCGCCGCGCCCAGCATTATGGGACCAATATTTTTTGGGCACTGGCACTTATTTTTTTTACAAATTAAGCACTGGCTTTACCTGAGAGATTTGTTCTACTTGTCTGGCTTCAGAGTCCTTCATTTTTCACCTAGCCTGTCCACAAAACATCTGCAACCTCTTGGATCTATTAGGCTTTGTTAAATTTGATTTTTTGTTTTTATTTTGTTGAATGGCAACTTTGCGGCTCTTTGTTCACCATTTTTACCTCTTCTTTTTTTTAACCACAGAAAGCTAGGGAGTCTGTGACAATCACTTGTTCCACCCTCCACCCCCTTTATATACCTTACCCATACAAACCATCTGTGGGTAAAATATTTAGGCAAAAATACATTCTGGAAAGTTGTAATTTGGAAAACATGAAGAACACATCCTCTCTGGGTGCTGATCCAGATACTGCCGTCTTGGAGTCTGTGCTACAGTGGGACTCTTAAATTAACTGAATCTCTTCTTTTGGTTCCCTTGATTCACCATGGGGTCTGTGTTACATTCTTTTGGCATCAGGATCTTCAATTGCTGGCTCCGCCAATACAGGCAGGAACTGCAATCTCTCTGTTCAGATGTCGGAGCTTGTTAGGAAAGATTTTCTTTTTTGCTGCTTTCTTCCCAGACTTATATGGGGCACCTTTTTTCTGCTTAGTTTTGAATCCTGTGTCAGGAGTAGGGTTCCTGACACTGGATTCACCACTAGACTAGCCTCTCCCAATAGCAGGTTATTGCTAGGACGTTTATGGCAACCTCGTTGGACCAGAAGGTATGACCCAGGCTGAGAATACATGCTTTACTTCTTAATGGGGAACCATTCCAAGATGGCTGCACCCAAGATGTTCTGTATCCCTTCCATGATGGCCGCTGTAATCATCTGTGGCTTGTTCCATCTCCCCAGAGGGCCTCGCGAAAGTTTCCTGTGAGTAGAATACCTATTTAAGTAGGCAACGGCTATAGCTGCAAGTCTTGCAATCTTTGCCGACATCACAAAACACATGGAGTGTGTCCCATTCCCGGAAGAGCGAAAACTAAGAAACAGAATATTAGGTAATTAGTCAACCTTAGACTTTGCCTTCTTTGTTCTTTGACTCAATTTTGTTATTTTTCTTTGAAACCGCCATGCGTATACAAATGCATGTCGTGGTATTTTTTGCTCAGGAACGTTGGTTGTTACCTTGCCTTTCTCTGCACACTTTTATTGAACACTAAGGCAGAAGCAATATTGTGCGGAGGTTATATAGCCGCTTCAGGAACTCTTCGTACTTGCCTGTGGATTTGTTGTTGCTTGTTCTAAAGCCCTGTAAGACTTCCTCTGCAAACATTTATTTCCACCATTCCGGCTGGTGATTCCACTGCATCATTTCTTTTGAAGTAGTTATCTTTTCAGGCACCTTTTGACTACTTTCCCAGGGATTGTGGATTACAACAAATCCATGGATTGTCCCTTTTAAAAAAATCTTTTATTTAATTTGCACAGAGTTACATCAACCATACAGTCAAGTAGTACATTGCACAGGAGTTACTTCACCAACACACGGTAGGGTGACCAAGTTACAGTTCGTTTACAGTATTACATTTCGGTCCTCTCCCCTATCTCAGTTATTGGCGGAATTCTCCCCATATGTCCCTTGTACAGTTAGTTAAAAGCCGCAGCGTGCAGTACAATTCTTCCTTATCGTTCGCCCAGGTCATATCACTCACCGATTCTACCGTGGGGGGCACTGTGCTCTTCCACCGCATCAGTATAGCACGTTTAGCCAGCAACAGACCTATATTTATAAGTTTACACTTCAGTATGTCCATTTTAAACAAATAGCCCAATATGCATGATGCTTGGTCCCACCTAACAGGCTGGTTCGCCATTTCTTCTAGCGCCTCACACACCATAACCCAGTACGCAGAGTGTGCTCCACAAGACCATAGCATTTGCAATAGATCAGCCTCTTCATGTCCGCATCTCCGGCATCTCCCCTCTACTGCTGCATACATTCTCTTAAGGCAGGCCGGGTGAGGTGTACACTATTCAGTATTTTGAGTTGGATTTGCCTACATCTGGAGTTAAAAGCTATCTGTTTTGTTAGCCTGCATAGTAGCTTTCCAGTGCATCTCTGTAAAAGTGATACCCAGGTCCCTTTCCCACTCTTCCTTGATATCCGGTGCTTGCACCTTCCTTGTCGACAACACCAGTTTATATAACGCTGAGGCAGTTTTCTTCATTGTGCCAGAGGATAGTACGTAATTCAGACTTTGATGTGAGAGCGTTTCTTGCGGGAATCCTTCCCACACAGATGCCACCGCTGAGCGGAGCCGAAAGTGTTGTCATTTCTGTAGTGGGGTGTCCCCTACTTGTTTCTTGACATCATCCCGGGTCACAAATAGGCCATCACGGTACAAATCCCCAAAGTGTATTATGCCCACTCACCGCCAGTGTGCTGCCAATACTATATCCCTTGAAGGGTCCAGATAAGGTCCTTCCCAGATAGGCATACCCGGGCTGTACATTATAATATTCTTGGGGTGTTGAACTTGTCTCGTCCATGCCTGTTGTGTAACCAAAACAGGGTCTAGCTGGTTACCGTTCCCTTGCCTCCCCACGGCCTCCCAATGTAGAATAGAAGCCTTACCCTTCCCCTGTCTCTCTAATTCCTCATATGATGTGTGCGGACCGCCCTGCATCCAATACATCGCATAGTATGCTTGTGCTGCCAAGTAGTACACTTCATAGTCTGGAGCTGCCAGTCCCCCCAGCTCATACGGCAATGTAAGGCGCGTCCAGCTGGCCCTGCCTGGCCCTTCCATACGTACGTGGAACATGCACCAGTCACCTTTGTGAAAAAGGATCTACCCGGCCACAATGGTATCGTACTAAAGAGATAAAACAGCTTGGGCAGTATAAACATTTTCACCAATGCCACTCATCCCATTAGTGAGATAGGGATCTGGTTCCAGCGTTCAGGTTTAGTACATATTGCATTGGCCAATGTGTCGTAGTTAAGGGAGCGTACCAAATTTGCTGAGGGCGCTATCTCTACCCCTAAATATTTAGTCTCCAGCAACAGTAAAACGTGGAGAACTGGATGAAAAGGAAACTACATCTGCTCAACCTTTGCTGATTTCTACTTCCATACATGATACTGGTGAAACACTTATTGAGGGTGTGGCTATTTTGGATATTACTCCTATGGGGAGGGCCCAGGAAATTGGGTCGAAAGCCCCTTCAATAAGTGAACTTGACATTGAACTACGGAGAAAGGTTTCGGATAAATCAAATGCAGCTGCTATAAATAATGCAAGTTTGGGAATCGTCTTGCCAGAAGCACAAGGGGCTAGCAGGTTCATCCAGGCTTCTAAATGAAGGCGGATGACGTCTTGTCCAGAAGAGCTAAATGTTTCTGAAAACATCCAGATAACAGATGATCTTGCTGCCACCGAGATAGAGAAGCACGCAATCACTGCTCCAACCATAGATGCTAATATGATTGCGTCCTTCTCTCTTACTATGACTCCATTTATGAAGCTGTACGAAGGGGTGGTGGATCAGATTCAAGACCAAAATACACTCCTGACAATGTTACATTCTAAAACCATCTATATTGAAGGCTTCATTACTGCCTTAAAGGAAAACGAGAATACAAGTTTGGAAAGGATTACCACCTTTTTTATAAATGAAAAGGAAAATAAGAGGGCTTCTTTGCTAATAAATAAGAGATCGTCCCCCTTCTTTGCCACGGCCAATAACAAATTTCCTTCTTTAGAAAGACCTGATGGGGAACCGCAAATCTTGCAAGACTCCCAACTAAATCTAAGTCGGGACGAGGCGTCCTTAAAATCAGTTGTTCAAATGACCCGGTGGTTTCATTTACATCTGGCCAATCAAATGGAATTGTACCTAGAGCTCCCATTTTGATTTCTGAGAAGATCTTTTTATCTATGGGACCTTTGGATTATCCGTTAGCTTCATCTAATGGAATTTTCAGTAAAATGACAAATTCCTTTTCTAAACCAGGTGCAAAAAATGGCACGACTTTTCCGGGTAGCAGGTCTACAAGAAAAGAGATGACGCTTCTGACAAAGCCTATTGTGGATACTGCGTCTTTTGAACACAAACACCGCACTTGGTCAAGAATTTCCAAGACCTTAAAGCCCTCTCAAAAAAGCTGGCTACCCCTAAGAATAATAAAAGAACAATAACTCTTAATGAGACTTCTTCATATGACCTCATGGATGAATCTGACACAGGGATCTCCTTGGAGAATGAGCAGATCGGATCCCAGCGTTAAGTTCAGCAGTTAACTAAAGAGGCAGTGGGTGATATAAAATATGCCCAGTTCTCTATCCTTGCATTGGAAAATTTAGAATGCACTTGAAGGACAATTTTGGAGATATGTCTGATCATTACCCAAATCCATGCCAGTGGCTATTAGAAGAGAGTTGGGCTTATCATTGTCATGGTCATCAGGCCAAGAAAGCAAACCTTCAAGGGCCACATGCACAGGGGACCCGGATGGACACAGTCTTTGGTGCCAGGCTCATGAATAACAATAACCAAAGACATTTATTTGGGACAAGAATACTTTTATTTTGGGACATAACACCTCATTTGGGTGCAAGGTGCATTTAGCATGGGAACTTTCATCACTAAAGCAGCCCCACGTGTACTCTAAGGTGGGGCTGCTGTTGCTATTGGGTTGCCTTGCACGTGCTGACTCTCTGGGAGTAGCAGGGTGTGGCAGGCAAGCCAGGCCTAGTGGGCGTGCCCTCAATCACAGCTATATAAGCTGCTCCGATCCCTGAGGCAGACACTTCGTGTTATTCTGCACTTCCATGCAGCGTAACGCTCACCGCCGACTCGGATTAAACTTACCTTTGGAAATCCTGCTTCCAACTTTCATACTTACCAACTGGGGAACCTGCTCTCACCAGTGCGCATCTTCGAAGATCCTGACTTTCTTCTCCAAAGCTTCCGGAGCGCTGACATCTTCTTCTTGACACCGCAGTTCATCTTCAAGGCTTCCGGAACACTGACATCTTCATCCTGGCACCGCATTTCATCTTCAAATCTTCTGGGACACTGAAATCTTCATCTTGGCACCGCAACACGATGCTCTTCGCCAGCGAAAGCAGCACCTGCAAGTAAATACGAAAGGCAAGGTTAGACACTTAAAAGACATTCAGTTTAAGGTTGCGCTACTACCGAACCTCGCGCTTTGCCTTAAACCATCACTCACCTGTTGTCGGAGATTGCGATTTCAACCATCTTGTTCCTGGCCATGTTCCGTGCCCCCACAACTGCTTTTGGACCGCATTTCCATCTATTGGAAAGAAAACAGGAGAGAGAGTTATTCAGGAATTAACAGCAATATTGAGAGCAATAATACCAAGACAGAAAATTAGAAGAGGCAAAGAGAAAACGGAAAGGGAAAGAGATAAGAGGAGAAGCATAGTCGCAGCTGGACTGGACTATTACTTACCAGGGATCAGGGAAGTTACTAGAGCCCATCGACAAGTGCCCCTGTCAGAAGTAGCAGGATGGAGAGTTTACCATCAATAATTAACAGGTGAGTCTTATGGGCCGGTACAAGCCCACAGAAATCACACCTTGGGTAGAAGGGTTTGAGTGGCACAATAATCACCGATCAGTGCACTCACGTTTTCTCATATCCACGCAGGAGCAGTGTCACCAATTACCACCGCTCACAACTTATCCGCAGCGGGAAAGACCGGACGGGGGTGATGTAATTCCTGGGAGGGCTGCAACCGTGCCCCAACGCCTCCGCAGAGACCAGGTGAGCCTAACAATCATCCTTATACATACCAACAGTCTGGAAGAGCCTCTCCTTCTATCGAAAATGTTTGGCACCAAGGTTACTCAACCAAGCAATTCATATGGGAAGTGATCGCTTTCTGAAGGAATGGTGTTCCAAATGTATTGGAATTTTGAATAATGTTGGCAGGAATAACAAGCTTCTAATAGAAAATCCTGAGAGCATAAAAAAAGCTCTACTTGATCAAGATTGGATCGACACTCAAGCTGTGTCGAAATACAAGTTATATGGCAAACACTGCATGGAAAATAGAAGTCGAGGAACTATGTTAAATTGTCTCCAAAAATTACTGTCTGATTCTGCTCGTTCTCAGTTTCTGAGAATACGGTTGAACTTGTTGCCCACTAAGGAGCTGTTTGCGGCTAGGAAACTAGCACCCAAAAGGGATTATCGATGTAGACTATGCTCGTATCCATATGAATCTCTTTACTACCTCTTTATGAACACTTCAGGAATTGAGGCTGCAAGAGTAAATTCGATGACATTTTCTTTAAATATACGACGTTAACAGAGTGGGAAATCTGGCATCATTTACTATGAGGGACCCGAACATCAGTGACTTTTGCCTTGTTGGAATTTGTTAGGATTATTTTTACAAAAATTGAAACTGTTCTTTTGTCGTAAAGTTCTGTTGATTATGGTTTTCTTGTAAAATAGTTTTGGTTCCTTCTGAATTTGAATTTAATTGATTTTCTTCTTTTGATTAAAAATATATAGCTTAAAGGTTTCAATTAGAAACTAGATGGTAATAAAAAAATAAAAAAATATTTTACTTGCTGGAGCAACCACCGCAGTCCGAACAGATTGCTCGGTACACCCATCTTGTCAGTCAATAGGAATATTTCGGACTTATTGGTTTTCAAACGGAGGCCTGAGTATTTCTCGAACTCTTGGACCACTGTTAGTATCCTTTGCAGATATTTCCCGGGGTTTCTCACATATAGCATAATATTGTCTGCATATACTGTTATCAAATCAACCCACCTGGCTATGGCAATACCAGCCCTAGTGTGGCGTGCTCTCATAAGGTCTGCAAGGGGTTCTATCACCAATTCGAAAGTGGGCAGCCCTGTCTGGTGCCTCCCGCTAGTTTCTGTAATGAGGATAGCACCCCGTTCACACACACCATAGCGTACGGTTGCGTGTATAGGAATTGCACCCAAAGAATAAAGTTCTGGCCAATCCCGTAGTTATGTAGCACCCTGAACAGGAATGGCCAGTATACAGTGTCAAATTCTTTCTGCCTGTCTAAGGATATTGCAACCCCCTTAGTATCTTGTGGTATCCTCGCTGGTATATTATAAAACCTTTGTATATTTGAGGCTGTCGACCACCCATGCAAAAATCCAGCCTGGTCCTCATGCACCATATAGGGCTGTAAGGATGAGGCAGGAAGGCAAGAATAAAGAAAATAAAAATCCTTTATTCAGGTGAACAAGAAAAAAAAAAATCTCTCGAGAAAACTTAATTCAGTCCTCTGTTCCTTCTTAGGTATGGTTGCACCTTCAGATTCCTCTGGTTAGTCTTCAAAGGCCCAGAGCGTCCCTGGTGTGGCTCTCTCTCCCTCAGGTCGAATGTTCTGAAAGAGAATGGACAAACACACAGTCCTTTGTCAGTTTCACCCTTAAATAGGGGCCAGAGACTGGTTAACCAATCAGAAGCGACTTTGTTGCCACCTCTATAAATATCCTCCAAGCTCCGCCCCTTTCCTCTGTTCGTGATTTGCCATGCTGTATTCGCCCCGTCCCGTCTGCCTGCCCCTGATTGCTGCCGGAATGGATTTCAGGTGAGATTGTCAATTACGAGCACGAATTGGGAGCGGGTATCGTGACTGAATTTTGGTTGGCGTCTGTGCTGTCTGTCCATACCCAGGTCCCTGTGGCCGTACTGCGTAGGTTGGCCTCCCCGTCGGGTGCATCAGACTCGTGGCCCATGTCCGACTCGCAGTCACGTATATTCGAACTGCGGCCGCCTCTTGATTCCAACTCGCGGTTGGGTATATTCGAACCGCGGCCGCTCCTTTATTCTGGCTCGCGGTCGGGTGTATCCGACTCACGGCTGCCCTTTGATGTTTGAGGCCATTCTGTACCTTCAGTTTCACAAACCCTCCCCGAAGAATCGAGCCGTTCGGGACGATCAACACTTCTGGATAAGTAATCAGGGACTACTTGGAAGGCAGCATGTTTATGAAGGGTCTTGAAACAGAAAGCTTGAAGAGTTAGAAACAACCGCAAAATACGCTGATTTGAATCCTTTTGAACCGCCAGCCACGTAAGGGTGCGTGGTCCGTAACGACCTTGAATGTTCGTTCCAGTAGATCATATCTTAGTCTCCACGGCCCATTTAATAGCAAGCCACTCTTTTTCAACTGTCACATAAGCCTCTTCATGTGCCAAGAGTTTCCGGCTTATGAAGGCAATGGGGTACAGCGGGACCCACGTCTGGGCATACCCTTCCCACTCGGGGTGACAAAGCAAAACAAAGAGGTGATGGCTGGAAGGTTTAGAATGAATCTTAACCAATGGCATGGCTCTGGGCAACCCTCCAGACCACTGTACTTCGCCTGCCAAGCTATTACAGAAGGGGAAAGACCATATGCAAATCAGGCTTGGCCCCACCCCAAAAGGGGCAGTGCAGCCTGAACTTCTAGGCCACATCCCTTCTGCATGAGACCATAAGCATCCCCAAAAATGTTTGGCCCTTGTTGGGGGCTCATCAGTGAGGAGTAGCTTGTGTCTCTAGTCCCAGCAGGCACGGGACCCACGTCTGGGCATACCCGTCCCACTCGGGGTGACAAAGCAAAAACAAAGAGGTGATGGCTGGAAGGTTTACAATGAATCTTAAACACTGGCATGGCTATGGGCAACCCTCCAGACCACCGTTCTTCGCCTGCCAAGCTATTACAGAAGGGGAAAGACCATATGCAAATCAAGCTTGGCCCCACCCCAAAAGGGACAGTCCAGCCTGAACTGCTAGGCCACATACCTTCTGCACGACACCACAAGCATCCCCAAACATGTTTCGCCCTTGTTGGGACTCATCAGTGAGGAGTAGCTTGGGTCTCTAGGCCTAGCAGGCACGGGACCCACGTCTGGGCATACCCGTCCCACTCGGGGTGACAAAGCAAAAACAAAGAGGTGATGGCTGGAAGGTTTAGAATGAATCTTAAACACTGGCATGGCTATGGGCAACCCTCCAGACCGCCGTTCTTCGCCTGCCAAGCTATTACAGAAGGGGAAAGACCATATGCAAATCAGGCTTGCTCCCACCCCAAAAGGGGCAGCCCAGCCTGAACTGCTAGGCCACATCCCTTCTGCACGAGACCACAAACATCCCCAAACATGTTTCGCCCTTGTTGGGACTCATTAGTGAGGAGTAGCTTGGATCTCTAAGCCCAGCAGGCATGGGACCCACGTCTGGGCATAGCCGTCCCACTCGGGGTGACAAAGCAAAAACAAAGAGGTGATGGCTGGAAGGTTTTGAATTAATCTTAACCACTGGCATGGCTCTGGGCAACCCTCCAGACCACCGTTCTTCGCCTGCCAAGCTATTACAGAAGGGGAAAGACCATATGCAAATTAGGATTGGCCCCACCCCAAAAGGGGCAGTCCAGCCTGAACTGCTAGGACACATCCCTTCTGCACGAGACCACAAGCACCCCCAAACATGTTTCGCCCTTGTTGGGGCTCATCAGTGAGGAGTAGCTTGGGTCTCTAGGCCAAGGAGGCACGGGACCCACGTCTGGGCATACCGGTCCCACTCAGGGTGACAGAGCAAAAACAAAGAGGTGATGGCTGGAAGGTTTTGTATGAATCTTAACCACTGGCATGGCTCTGGGCAACCCTCCAGACCACTGTTCTTCGCCTGTCAAGCTATTACAGAAGGGGAAAGACCATGTGCAAATCAGGCTTGGCACCACCCCAAAAGGGGCAGTCCAGCCCGAACGACTAGGCCACATCCCTTCTGCACAAGACCACAAACATCCCCAAATATGTTTCGCCCTTGTTGGGGCTCATCAGTGAGGAGTAGCTTGGGTCTCTAGGCCCAGCAGGCACGGGACCCACATCTGGGCATACCCGTCCCACTCGGGGTGACAAAGCGAAAACAAAGAGGTGATGGTTGGAAGGTTTAAAATGAATCTTAACCACTGGCATGGCTCTGGGCAACCCTCAGCCCAACGTTCTTCGCCTGCCAAGCTATTACAGAAGGGGAAAGACCATATGCAAATCAGGCTTGGCCCCACCCCAAAAGGGGCAGTCCAGCCCAAACTGCTAGGCCACATCCCTTCTGCACGAGACCACAAGCATCCCCAAACATCTTTTGCCATTGTTGGGACTCATCAGTGAGGAGTAGCTTGGGTCTCTAGGCAGAGCAGGCACGGGACCCACGTCTGGGCATACCCGTCCCACTCGGGGTGACAAAGCAAAAACAAAG
Source organism: Ambystoma mexicanum (assembly GCF_040938575.1). Lineage (NCBI taxonomy): Eukaryota > Metazoa > Chordata > Amphibia > Caudata > Ambystomatidae > Ambystoma > Ambystoma mexicanum. The sequence goes on from NC_090941.1 coordinate 922,166,583, forward strand.
AGGTGATGGCTGGAAGGTTTAGAATGAATCTTAACCACTGGCATGGCTCTGGGCAACCCTCCAGACTACCGTTCTTCTCCTGCCAAGCTATTACAGAAGGGGAAACACCATATGCAAGTCAGGCTTGGCTCCACCCCAAAAGGGGCAGTCCAGCCCAAACTGCTAAGCCACATCCCTTCTGAATGAGTCCACAAGCATCCCCAAACATGTTTCGCCCTTGTTGGGGCACATCAGTGAGGAGTAAATTGGGTCTCTAGGCCCAGCAGGCACGGGACCCACGTGTGGGCATACCCGTCCCACTCTGGGTGACAAAGCAAAAACAAAGAGGTGATGGCTGGAATGTTTAGAATGAATCTTAACCACTGGCATTGCTCTGGGCAACCCTCCAGACTACCGTTCTTTACCTGCCAAGCTATTACAGAAGGGGAAAGACCATATGCAAATCAGTCATCGCCCCACCCCATAAGGGGCAGTCCAGCCCGAACTGCTAGGCCACATCCCTTCTGAACGAGACCACAAACAGGGTCACGTGCTGAGTTTGCATGCGATTTGGCTGGGGTGTCTCCAGGGTACGCGCTGACTTCTCATTTGATCACTCTATCCGCACCCCAGCCAAATCGCGTGGACCTCAGCGCATACCCTGGACGCACCCCAGCTAAATCGTGTGGAAATTCAGTGCGTACCCCGGACACAATCCAGCTAAATCGCATGCAAACTCAGAGCATATCCCGGACGCACCCCAGGCACATTGCATGCAAACTCAGCGCGTACCCCAGACACACCCCAGCCAAATCGCGTTCTAACTCGGCTCATATCCCGGACGCACCCCAGCAAAATTGCGTGGAAACACAGCATGTACACCGGACGCACCCCAGGCAAATCGCGTGGAACCTCAGTGGGTAGCCCGGATGCACCCCAGTCGGATCACATGGAATCTCAGCGCTTTCCCCAGATGCACCCCATCCAAATTGCATGCAAACTCAGCACCTACCCCGGACACATCTCAGCCAAATCGCATGCAAACTCAGCGTGTACCCTGTATGCATCGATTGTTAACGCGATTTGGCTTGGAGGGCTGTATGCTGAACCAGGGATGATGTGGGGGCTTGCGCTGTGTTAGGCATTCTGCAGGCTTTTTAATGCACGTGTGGGCATGTTGGGGGCGTTACTGGTGCAATTTTTTGATTCTTGCACCACAGCTAGTGATGCCTCAGTGAATCCATGAATACATGTGCCACGCAATTGTTTGTTTGTGCCACGGCTGGTGCACGCGTGGCGCACACTCCTTCTCGCCGTGCGGCGCTTGCACCTATCCTGTGCTAGATTCTATGAATCGGGCCCTTAGTCTCTATATAGTTTTGGTCTATTCTCCAGCAACAGATATCTAGTTTACAGTTCTCTTACCTCCCCACTAAACCTGACTTGTCATTGACAGGCAGGAGAAGGCATAGGATTTGCACTTTGCACAGTTCTTAAAGCAAAGAAATAATGATACACTTTGTCACGCAAACTTCCAGACTATACTATGGCCTAGCATGGCTGCATCAAAGCATGATATCATCCAAGGTAATTGTACTGTATTAGCTTTGTACTTTGACCCACTGTGACTCAACACCAGTTTCAACCACTAACTACATTTGCAAATAATACTTAACTTTACAAGGGCAATTCTACTTTGAAGTGGCAACCAAAATGCATTCAAATTTAGATTTTCTTTTTCACTGCAAAGTGTAATGGGCCTAAAAGAAACCACATCTATTTTTAGATTAAAATAAAAACATATATTAAAGCGTTTAGCTTGCATCAAACAAACATTTAGCAATTTAAAAAAAAAACATGACAATTCCATAAAATCACATCATCATCACGTATGACAATTCATATATAATAAAATACATCATTACATAAAATACATCATATAACTAAAATATCATTCCCCTGAACAATTCTCCAAAAGCTACAATGACATCAAGGTTTTCCTTTACAGAATAAACTAAATGTAGATTCATGTGAATCCCTGACCGCCAAATTTACCATATCTAACACCCAAACTACATCTATCCACCTAATCTATAGACCTCCAGGCCCTCTAGGCTCCTTCGAAGAAGATCTCACGAGCATCCTATCGGATAATCTCAAAAATGCCACACCAAGCCTTCTCTTAGGAGACTTTAATCTTGGCTACGAAGGCCCTTCAGATCCCAATGCCTCACAGATTAACCATTCTATTGACGAATTAGGATTTACCCAAAGCTTAACAGGCGCGACGCATACCAAAGGTAGAACCATTGTCTGGATAGCAGAGCACAATTGCCAAACTGCCGTCACTGCCATAACACCACTGTCCTGGTCCGAACACTATCTGATCTCCTTCTCCATAGAAGTCACAGCTCCCCACCATGCCATCAACGTAGCCCCAGCCATTCCCACTACGAATAAAAAGAACATTACTTCTAATAAACTCATCCCTCTAATCCTCCCTACCTTGAATTCTCTTCCTGCCTCCTCAGACCCATTTACCTTGGTTGATGAGTACAATAAAGTAATGCTATCTGCCTTAGACACCATAGCACCCTTTAAAATCAGAAAGTGCAAACAGAAACAACATGCAATACATGGTTCTCTCCCCACCTAAAAGCCATTAGACTTGAGAAACGTAAATGTGAACAAATTTGGAGACAAGACCCGTCCGAGGCGAATAAAAACAAGCTCACAAAATTAGCCTCCATGTACAAAAAAGAAATAATCCTTGCTAAACAAGAATCTTACAACTTGCGCATTACCCAAGCTAATTCCGATACTAAAGAACTGTTCGTAATTCTTAAAGAAATAGAAACACCTATACAAGCCCCAGACACCTGCTTAAGGATAAAAACAGGTGCACTAGCATTCAGAGCTCCCTAGTCAATAAAATAACGACCCTTCAGGCTAAAATCACTAATAAAAAAGAATCCCTCCTCCGCACCTCCAATACTAACAATATCACCGCCCCCTTACCCCCGAACACCCTGCCTCCTACCCCCTCTGAACTGCCTACGCCCCTCTTCAACTTCAAGAAAGTATCCACTCTATAAATTGAAAAAGTCATCCTAACCCTCACACCGTCTAATTGCCACGGTGACCCTTGCCCAGCACAAATTATAAAGGATGCGGCACGGGACCTTTCCCCATTCATAACAAAGCTTCTAAATGCCTCATTCTCTACCGGCACCATTCTCAACAACCTGAAACAGTCTTGGGTCCTCAAACTCCAAAAGAAAAAACTCTTGACCCGTCCATTCCCACTAACTATCGCCCCATTACTACAGTATCCTTCCTGTTAAAGATCCTAGATAAGGTGGCATACCTCCAAATCCAACAATATCTGGAATGTAACCACCTCCTAGGAGTACGTCAGTCAGGTTTTAGACCTCAACACGGAACGGAAACTGCACTGATCGACCTTAAAGCACAAATAGACACCCTGAGATACAATGGTAATACAGCACTTCTACTGCTGCTCGACCATTCAGCAACGTTCGACTTGGTCGACCACAAGATTCTCTGCCAACACCTGGACTCTGCTACCCACTTCTCACAAGAAGCCATAGGTTGGATCCAATCCCTCCTAGACAATAGAACTATGCGGGTGTTCGCACCCTCAGCAGCTGCAGACCATATTCCTATCACCTGCGGTGTGCCCAGGGATCATGTGTTTCACCTACCCTGTACAACATTTTTACGAAGCCCCTTTTTGACGATCTAGATGGCCTGGATATCACCTACACTAACTATGCAGATGATACACAGATCCTCATCCCGTTGACAGGAGATTCCACCCAGGATTTGGCCTTCGTGAATAGAGTGTACCTCATCATCCAGGCATGGATGGCATCTCATGGACTATGCCTGAATGATGACAAAACAGAACTCCTCATTGTCGGCACCTCAGCAAATCTTAACAAATTGGGCCATCTCTACTCCCACTTCATGATAGATAACAACAACATGGCAGTAGCCAAGGAAGTCAAAACTCTTGGTTTCTACCTAGACTCCACTCTCACTTCCAAAGAACAAGTAAATTCCATAGCCTCGACTACCGCTTACACTTGTAAGCTAATCAGAGCAGTCAAGCCATTTCTTACGCCTAATAACTGCATTATTCTAGCAAGAGCTCTGGTATTATCTAAATTGGATTATTGCAATGCCCTTTATGTAGGGAGCAACAAATACATTACTAATAAGATCCAGATCTTACAAAAATAATGCTCTGAGAGCAGCTCTCAACATTCTGAAGAAAGCCCACATATCTGACTGCAGAAGATCTAACAATTGGCTTTCCATAAAAGACAAAATCTTCCTAAAATCAGCCTCCTTGACTCATAAATGCCTACACATCGCCGCCCCACAGTACCTCACCACTAGATTGGTGAGACAATCCACTAACCGCCCTTCTAGAACAGCTGCTGCCTATCTGCCAACCTACTTTAAGTGCCTAGATTTAAACGTACAAAGACAGGCAGCAGCAGTTTCCCAGTCAAAGCTGCCCAAAACTGGAACTCACTCCCACCCTCTTTAAGGGAAGACATGCCCTACACATGCTTCAGATCCAACCTTATCCATTGGATCAAGGAACATGCCATTTGACTCCTCACCACTCTATGATCACACTACTGTCCGCCTTTAATGTATAATAACTGTTTGATGTGAGCACTGGCTTTTATGTATTGTAATGTAATGCACAGCATTGTAACCAAAACTGAACAATCCTCTTTTGCCTTCTGCACCCTAATACCCTCGGGTTTGGCACGCATTATAAACAAACAAACAAACAAACAAACAAACTGCTTTAAAAGTGTAATTGTGGCTAATGACAATCTCAAACTATGTCCACTGAAAGTCATCGTCTACCAAGTGTTGGGGGTCATGGTTTTGTATTGTTCTAAAAATCTATCAAAATAACAACTTCTCTTTTCAGCAAGGAAAGTACAGTCAACTAAGAGATGTCTGGTTGACTCTACTTTAAGATACTGAGCACACCACCCGGCTCTTGACCCGAAGACTTCTCTTGTTGGCAGCAGATTAAAGCGCGGTGTCATGAATGACCTTATGAAATCACCATCTAGCTATTTCAATACGTATTTCAGGAGGTTTTGTACTGGCTTGTTTAGTTTTTAAAATTAAAGAATGCTTTATAAGAATTTCATTGCTCTGATGTCACAATCCAATCTTGTTTCCATATTTTTTTGAATCTCCTGTGGGATTGTCAATAAAGCATCCTCGTTATTCTCACTATCACTCAATATTTCCAGGAATGCGATCTTCCATGTTAACAAAATTGTAGAGGAGCAGGTTGCCGCTTTCTCACTAGTTCCCTCACCACCGTGATAATGGAACGATCAGAGAAGAACAGTAAATGGGACCCCGCTGTGTTGTTCCCATACAACATTGAGTATACAAGATATGTTATGCACTCAGACAGCCGTACAGAATGTACCCTCACATTGAGGCAGTGAAAGGATACCACATGGAAGGATGTCAGCACGCACCTATGAACATCATGGAGCATTAAGTGAAATCTGATGAGGGCAGAGTGACTTCATACAGACGATATATAAACCTGTGTTGAAACAATATGAAAATACTTAAGAGTAACAATGAAACTGAATCATAAACAAAAACATGTACCTAAAGCTAAAGTAATCATGACTATAAAGAATATGGTGCTACTTACTGATCAATAACCGTAAATTCCTAGTAACAGAAGGTAGAAAGGAAACAGACAAAGGTATATATAACGTGGCTAGGACGGCCATGATAGGAACATGTACGCTGATTAGTGTGTAATACAACCAAGCTAACTCAGAAACAGACTAAGGTTGTTTGATCCGGGGAAGCAGAAGAATAGTCCCATGTGCAGAACCAACCATGAGTCAAGGTTGGCCAAGAATAAAGGATGCTATTTTAAGGAATAAGCACAGAACAGAAAGGGAGTTACATGGATACACTCTGAATATGGGACATTCCTTATAGATTAAAGGAAAAGAAAACCTAGTAAGTCTAACCTGAATGGAGAGGTGGAGATTGACACAGTGTGGGAAAGTTTCAAATGCGTCATGAGAGGGATGATCATGAGACTATCTGGAGTTAAGAGGAAAAAACGATATTAAATTAATTCCTCTGAGTGCATCTGTAAAAGAATTGGAGAAAGAGGAGATGGGTTCATCTGATGAAAGAAAAAGATTAAAAATGAAATATGACTTAAACAAAAAGTTAAGTGAAAAGGCAGAGCATGGACGTTTTAAGTCAAGATGTACCTATTAGGAGGGAGGAGAGAAATGCAGTTGTCTGTTGGCATATCGTCTGTGAGTGAGCGCTGCCTGCAGAGAGATTTGTGTGATTAAAAAGGAAAAGGGTGAGTGACTTATGACCCTCGAGAAAGTAATGAATAATTTAGAGGTTTTTATGAGAATCTGTACAGTGAGTCCCAGATAGTTGACCCAGATCAGATAGACAATTTCTTAGCGTATCAACTCAATAAAGTGTATGACAGATGAGAAGGAATTAATTTGGAAAAAGAAATATCAATATATGAGATTGGAAAAGCAAGACAGGATGGTTTATCTGCAGGATTTTACAGAGCTATGCCAGAAGAGGTTCTTAGATTACTCAGGGATACTTTCACACATTGTAAAGTCAAAGGAAATCTTCCAACCACACTGAGGCATGACACAATTTCATTACCCATGAAACCAGGGAGGCCTCCTCTGGATCGTGGCAATTACAGACCAATCAGCCTAATCAGCTCTAATTGTAAAATATTATCCAAGATACTGGCAAACAGAATGGAGAAAGTACTGCCAAAGCTGATTCACCCAAATCAGGACAGATTTATAAAAGGGCGAGTTTCGGCATCAAATATGAGGAAACATCTGCTAACCTTAACAGAGACGAGTAAATTGAAAGTGGATTGAACCCTGTGACCAAAGTTAAGAATAAAACACTATTTTGGCCTAATTGGTTTATGGTGGGAGAAGAAGGATTGATGATTTATTTGAAGGAGGAAAGTGGCGAACATTTCAAGATCTGAAAAGCAAGTTTGAAATAAATGAATGCACCTATGGAGATTACCGGAAACTAAGAAATGCAGTAATTTCAACAACACTGTAATCTTCAGATTTGATGGTTACAATTCAGATTATAGGTGGTCAAGAGCATATGGTTTCTAAAATGTATAATCTACTAAGCAAAGGTTCAGGATGTAATGATAAGATCTTGGTGTCCTGGTCACATTATCTACAAGATGATATGACACACCAATGATGGGAGGCATTGTGTGGAAACATTTCAAGAATGTCATTGAATATTTTGTGGAAAGAGCGATACAAGTGAAAGTGAATAGAGTGTGTAAAGGCTCACTCCCTGACTTACTAATACAAACTCATAAAGCATAACACATCCCAGTAGGGAATGAGACGAGGAGAACAGGTTGCAAGATTAATAAATCTTTATATAAAGTTGGCATCCAGAGAACTCTGTTGCCTCGAGAGCGCTCTGGCAAACAATACACGTACATGGAATTATAAAGCCAAACAGCATCATCGATGATGTCATTAACATAGGGTACTACATTAGCACAGGATTGGTTGGGGAGCGATGTTACATATATTCCTGTAGGCGCTGCTTCTTCCAGATAGGCTGCCCAGTTGGCGGGAGGGTGAGTGTCACGAGGTCCAGCTGCCTGTGTCCAGGAGGGGTGAGGGCTAGGTCACAACAAGATAGAGTTCACACTAACTAAGCTGGCATGATAAACTACCACTAGGCATATAATAAATGACAATCATTAATACAACTTTGAGTAAATCCTTGCAAACCTATAAATTGCATTCACATAACTACATCATCTTTCAGTGAGACTTTTATGAGATACAGGGCTTAGGGGTCTTGTCCTCTGTGATAACCTGGGTGACTGGGTGGGTCTTAGCACATCAAGGCGAGTGGGGAGTATAATGACATACGTTAGTTGTAGGACACAATATACTGTGACAGAGGTCTGGATTTAGTGGGGGCACTCTGGGGTGGGCCATACAGCAGGGTCACACGTCTGGTACATCAAGAAAATACCTTAGGAGGGCACAGGGTTACATTGGCATTCATTTTCCAACAGCGGGGGCAAGAGGGTAGGAGCAGGTTTGTGGAGAGGGATGAGCTACAAGTCTTGGTTTGAGCTGGTTCACACACAGGACAGTGATCACAGAGGAAGAGTGAGATGATACATTTGATTATTTGTTTCAATTATCCCCAGTGCATCTGTGAGAAAGGGATTTGTGAGGCTTTCAGACAGTGGAAGAAAAGGTGGGGACCATGAGCGTGCTGTGCGTGGCACTGCAGCGAGGAGAGAAGCCTTTTCCTAGTATCGGAGTGCGGCCTAGTCCAAAGATGGAGTCGAGGGCACACAAAATGGAAGCCAAGTGTATGTCGCAATAGCCCCACCTATGCTGTTGTTAGCATAAGGGCAATGGAGGCGTCCCCGCTAGTGCATGAGCAAGTGGTCCTGTTTGTGTAGAATGTACGAGGGGGGCCCAAACAGCCCGTCACTCCCACACATTCCCTCCTTTTGTTACTTCTAAAGTAACAAACTAATCTTTACGATTATTTTCATTCCGATAGTACCATGCTTCTTGCATTGCATCGTCCCATGCGGGCGTCCCTTTCATTGGCATCCAAGCCGTACAAATGCTTCGTAAGCTCTGACCCCTTCTGGCATATTCATCAGGTGTACATGTCATGTATATTCCCCGTTCCACATCCAGGTCCACCCAGACCTCTCTATACCACTGTAATTCTCGGGGTTCCTTGATTTTGGTGTGGTATAAGTTATCCACCCTATACCCAGGGTGGTGGTATACTGCTGTCATGCGATACTTAGAGGGACCTGGCTCCCCAGTTTGTATCTGTGCATCTTTCGCATTTTGTACCGTTGTCGATTTGCCCATTGTTACCATCATCATTACAGTACTAGGCATTGATTTTGCACGACATCGAATTCCCACCTGGCACACACAGAAAAATAGCAACAGGAACATGATGAGTGGGACAAAAATGTTCATCATCACGCTGAACCAGGATGGTATTCAATTGAAGATGTTGTCGAACCAGTTTCTTGGCTCTATCCCTCCTTCCTTCCGTATTCTTTCCCCCAAACTATGCACGGCCGAGATGACATGGGGCAGGGTCCCATTGTCCACGTCTTCAGAAGGTACGAATGTACAGCAGGCACCCCCGATTTTTCGGCAAACACTGCCATCCATTGCTGTGAGGAGATCCAGGATGTACCGGTTCTGCATTGTCATTAACCGCAGGGCGCAAATTTCCACCTTGATCACGTTGAATCCTTCTTCAGTGTCGTTGGCCAGTTGGATCAGCTCCCAGCGCACGTTCTGCAGCCATTTGGCGTTTGTTCGAGTCTGAAGTCCTGGCACCAGGGGGGAAATAAAATCGGTTTCGGCAGAGTTGAATAGCTTGTATTTATCTGGAATCTCAGCCAGGAGTTCTGATGACTTGCTGGAGGTGTAGTTGGATGACCTTCTTTTGCGGGACACTCTGTCTTGTAGTTAATTTTCAGACAGAATGTCGTATGTGGAGGGCTGTGTTGTTGCTGGCTGGGGTGCTGCCGATATGTCAGCCGAATTTCTCCCCCCTTGGATATGGCTTTCTGGAATCACCATTAATGCCAAATGCAGTGTGGCCATGGCACAGGTACCCCTCCACGATGGCGCGAGATGCAGGTAAGGAAGTTTACCACATACCCAATACGTGTCCCTGAGTGCTGCTGTACCCTTTTTCATGTCTGGGATGATGATTGTTTTGTTACATTGTCTGTTAGAGCCCATCTGTGCCTTCCCTTCGCCATGGAAACAAAGTTCTTGTGCAATTTCCTTCTGTGTTTTGATAGGTTTCTCAAGAGCTGTAACCCACGTGAGCTTTGCGATGTGTTGGGAACAGACCGGAGTGCATGTCTCTTTGACTCATTGAAAATTTTCTTCCGTTAGACCTTGCAATGCCTCTGCTTTGCACGTGATTGTCTCGTCATGCCACTTGTTTTCTGTGAACCGTGTCCCTTTGATGAAAAATAATGGTTCCTTGATGCAAATCACTCCTTGTGGCTTACTCGTGCAGGTATTTTCATTTTGCAGCATTTCTATTGTACCTGTGTGTAACTAGAAGGTGCCTTGAATCCTATAGAATACTAGATGAACCAAACACTGGGCATCCGATAAAGGGCACTTCTTGAGGTATAAGAACTTTGGGTGTGCCAGAGGTATGAAGGATGAGAGAGCAAACATAACAGCTCTTGTTCGTTGCTTGTTTAGCTGTTGAGCTCATGTCGGAGTACCATTTATTAGATTGATCCGGGGCGCATGGGTCTTTAATCTTTAATCTCATCTAACCCCAGGCCATGGTATGCATCATAGCTCTTCCCTCCCACCCCCATTTTTCGCCTCCTGCTCCCCCCTTGATCGTTATGTAGCATTTGTACTCTCTGATAATTTATAGGAAAAATGTTTGCCCATGTTGCATCACTCTGTTCATTAACATTTGCCAGGACTGTGGTATTGAAGGATCTTAGGGGGTTTGGGCATTGGGACTAAAGTGCATATCAGTGCCATGTGAGGTAGGTTCTGTGGTTGCATGTGCGTTTGTATATGTCAGGTCAGGCGTACCGAACAGGGAATTAACACCATCATATTAATTGGTTTCATCATCACTATCGAAACCCATAGAAGCGTATGTAAAAACAGGGGTTTTGACAGTTCGGTTTTTATACAACATTGTAAGATTATTATTTACTGAGGCATTATGTGACCAAATTGTCTTAACTCCAGCCCATATAAGGTTTTATCCTTCTTATATTAGGTGTACCCCACTCCCCCCTCTTTCCTCTTTCATATCCCCAATTATGAAAGTCAAGCTCCAGTAAATACTAAGGCAAAATAACATCACAGAAAACACTATTGCTACAAAGTATAAACCAGTTATAGTTGTAATATCTATTAACTGTATTATGTACCCTATCACAATCTAAATTGGTGTCGTTGTTAGTGAGGGCCCTCCTCTCCATCATATTTCCACATGAAGGGGCAATATAAAAGGGTTAAGTACACAAAACATACTATATATATTACACAGCCACGGTAGTAGATCCGTAGTTATGGTTCAGTTGCTAATCCCATAGGAAGAGCACTTTGAGGGTGGCTTATAACTTCGCACCCCCTGGATGAATCCTCACCAAACTTTGCAATAAAAGTATATGGCCCACTCTGACAAAAGTTTGGTGAGGTTTGGTCCAGGGGGGGCAAAGTTATAGGGGGGGTTCCAAAATGTATTTTTTAAACATAGAGTCAATGGGGAAAAAACGTTGCGCACGCCTAGACCCCAAACGGCCGGACCGATTTTCACCAAATTTGCGGCAGGAGCAGCTGCTTGGTCCCAAAAGCGTAAATTCGATAAAAAGTAGGTCTAAAAAAATTAGTGATATCTATGTCCGCTCTGCGGACACACTTCTCCATGGACAGGACACTAATTGGCTAATCGGCTTATTATATGTCCGCGGCAATGTGACGCGTTCCCTGATTGGATGGTGAAGAGGGTGAAGTGCGTCAGATTGTTCCGATGCGCCCGCCATCTTGGATCCGTGTTTTGGTGTCCGTGGACATCGTGGCAAAAACATATTAAAAAACACAACATTGTGTCAAGGAGTTCCCCCCTTCTCACCTGGGTCCGTTCTTTGCTGGAGTCCTTGGTCGCTGCCTTCTTGCGGACGGACCTGGTTTTGAACAAGGCTGCCGAGTCTCTTCCGACTCCAGAGTGCGTTCAGTTTCCGGGACGCGGATCCAGGAATCCGGGGAACTAGGAAAGGTGCAACTAGCACACGAGTCCAGGAAATAGGAGGAAAGGAAGGGGCAAGGAACGGGTAGATAGACAGGTACAAGGAAACAATATCGCGAGCTGCGGGACCCATGTAGGATTGTTAGTTTGCAATAGCATTGAGACGCGCGGAGCCGCGGAAGGCATGGTCTATTAATAGAATACGTTACGTCCAGCACGTGGAGCGAGAAAGGGGTTTCACGCTGGATGACAATGTTGGGAGTATTATGGAGTGCACGCCCCGTTTTGACAAGGACCAGGAAGTCCAAAAGGGATGTGTTATGTAGTTCATGATAGCATGCCTTCTCCGAAGACCCTTTCCTCCAGGTATGCCCGGGTGTATGAGGTGAAATTTTCTGAGCAACCGACGGGCCTTGATATTAGAAATAGGTTCCCAGGTTCTTTCACTAGGAGGGTATCCTTTCCATTCAACCAGGTATTGAAGCTGGCCCCATTTATACCTGGAATCGCAAATCCGGGATCCCTCATATTCCAGTTGGTTGTCGACCAGCAGAGGAGGAGGTCTACAGGATTTCCGGGAGGATGGAATATAGGGTTTCAAAAAGGAGGTATGAAAAACTGGATGAATTTTCTTCGAGGAGTCTGGTAGTTTGATCGGTATGAGACGGGGTTAATAATTTCCTTGATGGGAAATGGACCATAGTACCGGGGAGCCAATTTGTTTGGTTGTAGATGTCGGGGTAGTAATTTTTATGACAACCATGCATGGTCACCGACTGCATAAGAGGGGCCTGGTCTTCTTTTGGAATCTGCATATCTCTTGGTCTGCGTTCTGGCCTTCTCTAAGTATTCCTTGACCTCCTGGTGTATGTTGACGAGGTTTTTGATCCAGGAGTCAACAGTAGGTACCGGTGTAGGATGAGGAAGAACAGAGGGTAAAACCGATGGATGGAACCCTTGACTACAATAAAAAGGACTGGTTTTGAGCGCTGAATGTTCGGAGTTGTTGTAGGCAAATTCAGCAACGGGGATCAGGAGTGACCAGTCATCCTGGACCTTGGTGGCAAAACATTGAAGATACTATTCCAGGGTCTGATTCACACGTTCTGTGGCTCCGTTGGTTTGGGGGTGATACCCTGAAGAGAGGGCGTGTTGAATTCCCAGAATTCGACAGAGATGTTTCCAGAATTGTGAGACGTATTGAGGTCCTCTATCAGATATGATCTTGGAAGAGAGTCCATGCAGGCGGAATATGTGTTCCAGAAAGATTCCAGCTAGTTCGGAGGAGGATGGTAGTTTACTGAGGGGCATAAAATTTGCCATATGAGTGAACAAGTCTATGGTAACCATGATAGTAGTGTATCCTCGAGATGGTGGTAGTTCCACAATGAAGTCTGTAGCGATGAATTCCCATGGCCTAGTTGGCAGTGTTGGTTGCAGTAGAAGACCCGCCGGTCTCTTGTTATCATGCTTATTTTGAGCACAGACAACGCAAGCTTGGACGTACTGCTGTACATCAGTCTTCATCTTAGGCCACCAGAACTGTCTCTGTATAAGACGGAGGGTATTGGTGATGCCACGATGCCCGGAGTGAAGTGTGTCATGACAGAGGTTTATTATTTTCTGTTGTAATTTCTATGTAGGAATGAGCAGTGCATTGTCCTTGAATAAATATCCTTCCTTGGCTCTTAGATTCCATTGATTTTTCCTTGACATATCCTTCCATAACTCAGAGGATTGGGTTTGCGCTCGGATTTCTTCCAGGAGGTTGACTTCTTGAGCTACGAAGATCGTGGGGGAAAACATCTTAGGATATGCCTTATCTTCAGTGGTTACGTAGTCAGGACGTCGAGACAAGGCGTCAGCAATCAGGTTATGTGATCCGGGAACATGAGTGATGTGGAACTGGTACTGGGCAAAAAAGTAGGCCCAACGCGCCTGACGACTATTTCTACATTCCAATGACTGTAGAATCTGAAGATTCCGATGGTCCGTACGGACTTGGACTGGATGTCTAGCTCCCAGAAGTAGATGCCGCCATTCACTGGAAGCTTGGCGGATGGCTAACAATTCCTTTTCCAGGACAGAGTAGTGTGTTTCACTCAGAGTCAGGGTTCGTGAAAGATGAGCAATGGGGTGTTCCAGCTTATCTTCTAATTTCTGCTTCAACACTGCTCCTATGGCGTAATTAGAGGCATCCGTTTCCACTAGAAATGGTTGGCTTATGTCGGGTTGGGCTAAGATAGGAGCTTGTGTAAACTCGGTCTTCAAATGCTGGAACGCTGTGTCTTGCTGTGTGGACCAGATAAAAGGGGTGTCCTTCTTTAAGAGAGCAACGATCGGTTGAACAATCTCGGAAAAGGTGGACATGACTTTTCGGTAGAAATTGGCAAGCCCCAGGAAGGATTGAACTTGTTTCACGGACGTGGGAGCAGGCCATGCCAGAATAGCCATTACCTTTGAAGTGTCCATACCAATTACCTCTGGCTAAGGATAAATCCTAGGTAGTGAACAGAGGTAACGTGAAACAAGCATTTTTCGGGTTTGACTAAGAGTTGGTGTTCATGGAGTCTTTGTAGTACTGCCTTTACGTGTTCTTCATGTTTTTGCGGGTCCTTGGAAAAGATCAATATGTCATCCAGATATACAATGATGAAGAGGAACACCATGTCAGAGAACACCCTATCCATAAAACGTTGGAAGACTGCCGGGGCATTAGCAAGTCCAAAGGGCATGACCAGGTATTTGTAATGGCCAAAGGGTGTTCTAAAGGCGGTTTTCCACTCGTCTCCTTCCCGGATATGGATCAAATGATAGGCACCCCGGAGATCCAACTTGGTGAATATTACCGCGCCTCTTACGGCTTCCAGGATATCTGAAATCAAGGGTAGTGGGTATCGGTCTTTGAGGGTGCACTGATTTAGGCCATGATAATCAAGGCAGGGTCTGAGTTCCTGGGTATCCTTTTTGGGAACAAAGAATAACGAAGCACCTGCTGGAGATTTTGAAGGTCTTATGGTGCCATTTTCAAGGTTGGTATCCAGGTATTCTTTGAGGGCCTTTTTCTCGGGTTCAAAAAAGGATGAACATCCTGCCGAAGGGAATCACTGCTGAGGGTTCCGTTTCTATTGCGCAGTCTTCAGGCCTGTGTGGGGTTAAGGCCTGGACTATGGCAGTCAAAAACACATCAGCGTAACCTTGGTAGGCCTCAGGGACTTGTATGATATTGGAAACCATGAGTGGCGTTTCTTGGTCTTTATGCAGTTCTTTAGGGGGTGTTAATGAAGGTTCCAGGAATAGACAGTGAGACATACAAAACTCTGAGCCTAGGAATAGTGATCCTGCTGTCCAGTTGATATACGGATTGTGTTTTTGTAACCAGGGCATACCCAATACCATGGGGTAGTGAGCTGACTTAATGATGTCGAACCTAATCAGCTCTTGATGATGATTTATTGAGAGCTGGATCCCCTTGGTCTGCAGGCTTATGGGCCCTGAAGTGAGGGGTCTTCTGTTGATGGCTTCCACAGGCTTCAAGGTACTTGGTGTCTCATACGGAATCTGGTGACTAGCAACCCAATCATGATCAATGAAGATCCGCATAGCTCCGCAGTCTACCAAGGCCAAAATGGGATAGGTCTTGCTCTTGCAGGGTGATAGAAATGCCTGTAGTATGACCAATTTGTTTTGTCCAGGAGAGTTCAAGGATGGAATTGATGTGGAGCAAACATCTCTCTCCTGAAGCTCTGCTCCATCTCGGAACGGGAGCTGGCGTTTCCCGAACGCTGAGGGGGGGCTAGAGGACATTCCCTAACCAAATGTTTGTCCGAAGCACAATACATACACAACCCCGTGTGAATCCTTCTCATCCTTTCTTGCGGGGATATGGGTCCACGGAAGGCTCCTATCTGCATGGGTTCTGGTTCTGTGACTGAGCCTGGGTTTGTATCCGTTCTCACGGTGCTTTCAAAGGACACCTTGGAAGAATTTCCCCTGGATTTCTTCTTTTCAGCCTTTCTTTCCTGGATACGGAAGTCTATTTGCATGGCAAGGTCCATTAGTGCCTGGAATGAGTTTGGTCGAGCCACTCTGGCCAACTCATCCTTAATCTCATCACTCAGTCCTCTCCTGAACAGGGTGAAACTCGCCTCACAGGACAAATCAGCTTCCTTGGCCAATAGTTTGAATCGGGTCACATAAGTGAGCATATCCTAGGAACCCTGCTGAAAGTCTAACAGACGTTCCTGGGCACTATAGACCTGCTCAGGGCGATCAAACATGTTTTTAAGGGCCTGTATGAACCCATGATAGTCATCTAGGAGGGCATCACCAGAGTTAACGAGGGGTGTAGCCCAGGTTAAGGCATTCCCGGAAAGGTGGGAAATTATGAAACCCACCTTAGCCCTGGGAGTCGAAAAGTAATAAGGCTTAAATGTAAAGTGGACCAAACATGAATCCAGGACCAATTGTTTGAGTGTGGCGTTTTCCGCCTTTAGATTTTTGACCTCGGTTGATAGTTCTTGCATGCGACGCATCAGGTCCTTAACAGCGGCTTCCATTTGGCTATTGAGTTCGGTCGGGTGGCGTCTCAAACTGTCAAGGAGTTCCCCCTTTCTCACCTGGGTCCGTTCTTTGCTGGAGTCCTTGATCGCTGCCTTCTTGCGGACGAACCTGGTTTTGAACAAGGCTGCTCGAGTCTCTTCCGACTCCAGAGTGCGTTCAGTTTCCGGGATGCGGATTCAGGAATCCGGGGAACTAGGAAAGGTGCAACTAGCACACGAGTCCAGGAAATAGGAGGAAAGGAAGGGGCAAGGAACGGGTAGATAGACAGGTACAAGGAAACAATACCGCGCGGTACGGGACACACGTCGGATCGCTACTTTGCAATAGCATTGAGACGCACGGAGCCGCAGAAGGCATGGTCTATTAATAGAATACGTTACGTCCAGCGCGTGGAGCGAGAAAGGGGTTTCACGCTGGACGACCATGTTGGGAGTATTATGGAGTGCACGCCCCGTTGTGACAAGGACCAGGAAGTCCAAAAGGGACGTGTTCTGTAGTTCATGACACATTGCACTTGTTAAACTTATCAAATAATCTCAGGGGAGGTGAGGGGTGATGAGGATGGGATGGGATATGGCTGCACGAACATCACACGCTACATTTGGAGGTGTTCCACAATATAATGTGCCTAAAATACAGATGAAAGAGATTGCATTTTGGCATTCAAGGGATGGAGATGTATAATCGTGGAATTGTGGACTTGTAAATATAGATTGTTGCTTCTGTAGTCTGCAACCCCAACTTTATCTTGTGGTATTACAGAGTAATACTACATTCCGAATGCCCGTTACTCTATATTGTTTATATTCGTTGCCGAATATTTATTAATATTTAATAGAAGCAATTTTGGGTTATTTTACACTCTTAATTAAAACACTTGATGTTCATAAATTGATGTGCTGGTGGTACAACCAGAGCGCGGCAAATAAAGGACTAATGTGTCTGTGTTAAAATGTAATTAAAATAATGGAGTCAGACTGGCGCCCCCTAGAGTCTGGCATCTGAGGCAGCCACCTGCAGTGTCTGATGGACGTGGATGAGAATAAGAGTTGACATGGATGTGGTGAGCCAAGTTGTTGCAAAGTGAGAATGTATTTTGATTCTGAATGAAGGTCACCAGCTTTGAATTTTTGGTTGCGATCTAAGGAAGCCCATGCATGGGACACACAGTATAAGGTTCAATTGTTTTTTTACCTTGAGAGAAAGGGACCATTATGTAAGGAATGCAATGAGAGCAGGTTTGTATTAATGAAGATTTGATAAGGTTATGCATTCCAAAAGTGTGTAAGGAACATGTAAATTCAGTTTATGAAGAATCTTTGGTGCGAACGCAGTGAGCGTTACAGTCTGACGTATGCCAAGAGAATGGAAATGGTATGTATAATGTAAGTTTGATTTTCGACGATTGTATACCGGAACGAGCATTAACTTATTATTATCTGAAGATTATTTTTGGGTTATATTCTATTCGTCAGTTCTATGTTGCTTATTGCAATGAAACGCAAGTACTATCTTTGTGTGTAGTTCTCTTTTTTACGTGGTTATGGGGAGTGCAGCATCAAGGTGCATGTAGAGCACCACTAGGTCCACCCAGGTTCAACGCTAATATTTAATTAAAATGTCATGTATGACCATATCGAATTGTGTATCAGTTTCCATGTTGTTTTCTCTTTGTTGAGATTGTTTGATGTCTGTGCTAATCGTTAGTTTAAACTCTATGCCAAATTAATAAGTCAATAGATACATTGTAATAAAGTTCAGGTATAGAGGCACATTTTCAGTTATGTTTTTGAAACAGATATATTCTGCCTTTCTGTGATTGTCATAGATTCCAGATGCCACCTGACGGCTTCTTCAATTGGCAGCTGAACGTAGATGTCAACACCTGGATCACAGTGACTCTTTTTTGGGACGATGGGCCAGGGCCCATATGCCCTTACGTTGTACTAGCGATTAGGAGTAACATAACATCCTTCACGGTGGTCTAGCCCAAGTTGATGTAGAAGCCCTGGAATTCACTGTCCAACCCAAGCGGTTCTTTTACCGAAAATGAACACCTTGTGTACACAAAAAGAACAACGTGTGCCTCACGATAAACATTTTGGATTGCGAGCGAAGAAACAAATTTGCAATTTGATTGAATATGGCAATAGTCAGATATTCTCAGAGCGTTTATTGTGAAATAAAAGTACTTTACAAATTGTACAGTGTTATTGTTTTCTTTTAAAGTATGGTTTAATATTCCGAATTGTGACGTGCTGTGTTGTTAGTCAATGTGTGTTGATTTTTGGGTTCTCCGTCATGTCACGTAGGTTATTATGAGCGCATTTGGCTATGCGGAGGAGGAACATCACAGAGAAAGGTGTAGAATATCACTAGGTTTGGTGATGTGAGGTTCAGGTACGGGGCATATGATTCAGTGACGTCAGGGCAGTTTACCTTAGGCAGATGCAGCAATGGATAAGAATAGCATAAGATGGACGCGCCCTGCTGCCAGATTTCGTATGTTTTTAAAAGAGGAAAAAAAGTGAGGTAAGGTGAATTGGAAATTTTTGCGATAGATCAACGTATGTATAAAAATACATGGCCTAACCAACGGGACAATAATATTTTCTGAGCATTGCCCTTGTGAAACTTATGAAATAATGTCTGGGGAGGTGAGGGGTGATGACGATGGGTGGGGTATTTCTGTCCTGATTTTGAATGAGTTTACAAAGTTTGGTGGGATGTTGTGCAGAGGGGGTAGCTTACATGACGATTGTATGTGCATTCATTTGACACTTTTGCAAAAATAAAACGTGGGTGGATTTCCAGCAAACTTGCGTAAGGCGTACTGGCAAGGATCTACAAGCATGGTTTTGCAAATGTGGCAGTGTTTTCTTATTTGACAAGTCAAAGAAAATAGCGGTATAGCTTTAGTGACTGAGGGGTAGCCTGTGGCCATGGGCAGTGACCAGAATGTCCGGTTCATGATATAAGGTCATGATCCGGACAATGTGGCGACTGGCCATGACCAGAAGGGACAAAACATAGGATTAAAGTGGTCATGTCCACCTGGGATTGGCTTTGTGGTAAAGTTATTCGAATTTCGGATAGATTTGAAAGGGAAGAAAAATGTGCTCGTGGTAATATGGTCATAGGGTGTTCTTTTTGCCTTCTGCAGGCTGCCATGGAAAGCGAAGAGGGGCCCTGTATAGAACCGCCGCCTTCCCTTTACATGGTGGCCCTCTTGGAAAAGGATTTTCCTTCCTAAACCGGGACGCCAAAGGCACCTCGGTGTACGACGAAAAATCCTCTTTTTTGTACCACAGGTTCCCGCTTTGGGAACCTAGGCTGCTAATGGTCTTCATCCCCCATTTCAGGGGCTGGAATGGGGGGATAATGGTCCAGAGACCTCGTTATCCACCCTCGCTTCGCTTGGGCTGATAGCTTGGGCTGCTGGGCCGGTATCCATCATTCCAAATCCTATTTTTTAGTACCACGGGTTCCCACTTTGGGAACCTAGGCTGCTAATGGTCTTCATCCCCCATTTCAGGGGCTGGAATAGGGGGATAATGGTCCAGAGACCTCGTTATCCACCCTTGCTTCGCTTGGGCTGATAGCTTGGGCTGCTGGGCCGGTATCCATCATTCCAAATCCTATTTTTTAGTACCACGGGTTCCCACTTTGGGAACCTAGGCTGCTAATGGTCTTCATCCCCCATTTCAGGGTCTGGAATAGGGGGATAATGGTCCAGAGACCTCGTTATCCACCCTTGCTTCTCTTGGGCTGATAGCTTGGGCTGCTGGGCCGGTATCCATCATTTCAGTCCCTGGAACAGAGGATGAACGCCCCAATATTGCCATTAGTATAACACAAAATGCAAATGGAAATGTTGGAAAATCTTATTCAGTCTATTTACTTAAATGTGAAAAAAAGCAGATGGAGACTATACGTCCTTTTTTTTTAGTTCTATTTTTTAACTGTGAAAGGTGGTTCCGAAAGGAACATTTCTTTTATTGTTTTTGGATGTATTTATTTTTTTTGGCAGGAGAGCTAAGAACGAAAGGTGGGGAGGGAAATGAGGGAAGAGGCACCAAACACTAATATGGAGGGGCAGGTAGACAGGGGAAAATGTTGCGTGTGTGTTATTTCTAAGGTAGCGGGCAGTGTTTCTCATGCTCCTTGATTACAACAGTGGTGGTGTCTCTTGGGGAGGAGGGATGGCTTTGGCTGATGACATTTTAAGATAAATAGCAGATTTGCTAAAAGTATGTATCGTGTACTAGATTATTAATGGATGAGTAGGAATAGGTGCTGGAGCTGCGCAAGGGAAATTTTGAAGTTGAAAGCACAGATCTTATCGTGAAGTGCGTACGGGTTCTCGGACACGTCATCATGCCGCGCACCAGCATAGGGTCATGTGGCACTGTTTAGAAGGACTGCAATGAAGTCAGATGTTCGTAGACTTTATGGTTAAGTTGCACTAATAAAAAACTATGAAATTCAGTAATAAAATCTTTGTTAAGGGGGCGTTATGGTTAAGTTGCGCTACTAAAAACCTATGAAATTCAGTAAAAAAAGTTAAAGGGACGTTATGGTTCCAAGTAAAAGCAACCATAACTCGCGCCACCACCGCAACACCACTGTGCACTGCTAAGACTAACACCCAGGACATCAAAGATGACATCACAAATGTCATTGATGACATCACTGATGACATCACATGTGCATTTACTTTTCATGAAATGTCTGTACAAGGGATTCTTATTATAATGTTGAGAAAAAAGTGTCAAGGATCATTGGAATAAATATCATGAGCTAATTAGTGCATTAAGCAATGCATTGATATAAATAGAATTCTATTATGAAGTTCTATCCAGTATACTAAGCTACTCATGCAGAAACATTGGCATTGTGTGCAGCATACATGATGAAGATACAATATTCATAATGTTGATATGTTGAATAATGAAATAACTGCTTTCTTATTAGAGTTGTGCGTACTGTGAAATATGTAATAAGTAGCTAATAAAACCCACGTATTACATAATTGCATTATTACAGACAAAACACAAAGAGACAAGAACACATACAAATATGGGTATATACAGGGAAAGTGAAGTAAGCAAAAAAGCAGAGGTAGTAGCAGAAACAATTCATAACCTAACTGATTATCTTTATGCAAATAAATGATTGCTCTTTTTCAAAGCTGCTATTTACCCTATGTATATGTATCACATGATGTGACTGGACCCTAAGGAAAGTAGTGTGAGTACAATGCATACAAATATAAGCATAAACAGGGAAAGTACAGTAATAAAAAAACAACAGATCTATCAGAAAGTGCTGATAACTCTACTGATTATCTTCATGCACAGAAAGGATTGCTGTCTTTCAAGCTTGTGTCTTGCCCTATGTATATGTTTCATATGATAAGACTGGACCCTAAGGGAATTACTCTAAGAACATACTTGAAGGAGAAGTCTTCAAATATAGTACGTGTACAATTTTTAGTTCCTGACTGTTACTGAAGAAAACCATGTGGCCTAGATATGTCAGTAAAGGAAAAAAGAGGGAGCCAGACATGCGATGTCATCAGTGATGTCATCAATGACATTTGTGATGTCATCTTTGATGTCCTGGGTGTTAGTCTTAGCAGTGCACGGTGGTGGTGCGAGTTATGGTTGCTTAGCTTACCATAACTGGCGAATTTCAGGGGGATTTCGGTTTTACTTGGAACCATAACGTCCCCTTAACAATGTTTTTTCACTGAATTTCATAGGTTATTAGTAGCGCAACTTAACCCTAACGTCCCTTTAACAAAGTTTTTTTCACTGAATTTGATAGGTTTTTAGTAGCGCAACTTAACCATAACGTCTCTTTAACAAAGTTTTTTCACTGAATTTCATAGGTTTTTAGTAGCACAACTTAACAATAATAAATCTGACTTTAGGTACATGTAATATGGAACATACTGAACCCCTTCTACTGGATTTGATGTCCGTGAACTTTTTTGATGTCCGCGGACATGTTCGGACAACAGTACCACTACCTAAAAACTCTGGGGGGAGGGGGTATGTTTAATTGTTATATCAAAACATAGTAACATTTAAAAAATTCACAAAGTAGCATACATACACATTATATGTAGTAATACATAAGAAATGTAACCCATATATGTAACACACTAACCATTCATTTAAATACAATATGTTCTAAAATGGAATATACCAAAAGAAGATAAATTGTCTTCCAACATAATTACCTCACAGACACTCCACAACTAAGAGCAAGACCAGACCTACAGAGTACTCAGAACATATCTTACCTGAAATAGTAAGTGTACTTCATTTTACTGATATTTATAAACTTTCTGTATTAGATAAAAATAATATATTATCTTTTTTTTTCTCACAGACATGTCTAGTACTCTGGAATGGCTAGAGGATCATTTCCCACATGAGGAAATGTCAGAAGATAGTGAAGATAATGGTACACACTTTACAATATAAACAATTTAATTATTATTATTTTATATATATTTAACATATCTATTTGTTTTTGTACAGAGCATACCAAAATAGAAAATACCTCTGAAGAAACTGTTACGGATAATACTCTTGAAAGCATAAAAGAAAAAATGGATTTATTGTTGACCAATTTTAATAATTTGAAAACTTTTGTTGAGGATCATTTTAAAACAAAAACCTCATACCATTGTCCCACATGTACTTGTCCCCCTCACCATATCCCAGTCAATTGTCCCCAAACCCTTTCCTTAACCCAAAACGTTTTGATGAGACTTCCATCCCTTCTTCACCAATCATGTTGAAACCCCTAATTCTCTTGTTTTTGTTTCCGTTTCTGCCTCACCTTCGCTGTCATAAATTGTTAATATATGTTAAATAAAGTTACATTTTTATATTGTGTTGTAATTAGTTTCAGTTTAAAAAAAAAAAAAAAGGTGTCCGCGGACAGCGCGGTTGTTCTGAAATGTTCGTAAATAAATTAAAATGGAGGTGTCCTGAAGAACACTATACCTGTTCGTACTGTTCGCTAGCAAGTTGAAACTGTTCTAGAACACACGTAGTGTCCTGAAATGTTCGTAAGTAAACAAAAATGGAGGTGTCCTGAAGAACACTATAGCTGTCCGTAGTGTTCGCTAGCAAGTTGAAACTGTTCTAAGAACACAAGTGGTGTCCTGAAATGTTCGTAAATAAACGAAAATGGAGGTGTCCTGAAGAATACTATACCTGTCCGTAATGTTCGCTAGCAAGTTGAAACTGTTCTAGAACACAAACGGTGTCCTGAAATGTTCATAAGGAAATGAAAATAGAAGTGTCCTGGAGAACACTATACCTGTCCGTAGTGTTCACTAGCAAGTTGAAACTGTTCTAAGAACACACGCGATGCCCTGAAATGTTCGTAAATAAATTAAAATGGAGGTGTCCTGAAGAACACTATACCTGTTCATACTGTTCGCTAGCAAGTTCAAACTGTTCTAGAACACACGCAGTGTCCTGAAATGTTCGTAAATAAATAAAAATGGAGGTGTCCTGAAGAACACTATACCTGTCAGTAGTGTTCGCTAGCAAGTTGAAACTGTTCTAAGAACACAAGTGGTGTCCTGAAATGTTCGTAAATAAACGAAAATGGAGGTGTCCTGAAGAACACTATACCTGTCCATAATGTTCGCTACCAAGTTGAAAGTGTTCTAAGAACACAAGCGGTGTCCTGAAATGTTCGTAAATAAATGAAAATGGAGGTGTCCTGAAGAACAGTATACCTGTCCGTACTGTTCACTAGCAAGTTGAAACTGTTCTAAGAACACACGCAGTGTTCTGAAATGTTCGTAAATAAACAAAAATGGAGGTGTCCTGAGGACGCTATGTCTGTCCGATTTGTTCGCAAAATGGAGGTGTCCTGAAGAACACTATACCTGTCCATAATGTTCGCTACCAAGTTGAAAGTGTTCTAAGAACACAAGCGGTGTCCTGAAATGTTCGTAAATAAATGAAAATGGAGGTGTCCTGAAGAACAGTATACCTGTCCGTACTGTTCGCTAGCAAGTTGAAACTGTTCTAAGAACACACGCGGTGTTCTGAAATGTTCGTAAATAAACAAAAATGGAGGTGTCCTGAGGACGCTATGCCTGTCCGCAATTGTTTGCAAGGAAGTTAAACTGTTCTAAGAACAAACGGTTGTCCGTAACTGTTCGTTTCATGTGTGACGCACTTTTAATTACTTCAGGACCGAACAGTGTCCATAGAACATCAACGCGCATGCGCAAACCAAAGTCAGTGGATTTGGTGTCTTGCGGACAGCCGCTTCCTTCGCGAACATGTTCACGAAGCGATCATGTGACCGCGCCCACTCTGATTGCGTGTTCTGAATGCGGACACTGTTCGTGTCCCCGAACAATTTAAAAGTACATTTTCAAGTAATCCACAATACTTCTCAATAAAAACTCAACATAGCACAAGTCCCACATACTAATCCTGAGTTTCTACATACTTTTTAAAACCTTTTGAACCTTTTTTTGTGTTCGATCTGTCCGCGGACAGCGCGCATGTCCGCGAACTGCGTACAAGCACCCCTATAAAAGACCACGCCCTAGAGCTTATTCTCATTGTGTTTCTGGCTCTTCTTCAGAACACAGCGATTTTTGCTGCCACCTGCAGATTACACCATCATCGAGATGGCATGATTGGCTGAACTACTGCCACCTGGTGCTGCACCTGCTTCAGCACCGCCCCCACCTCCTCCACCACCACCACCTCCCCAAGGGCCTGAAGAGGGGAACAGGAGTGAGGATGCTGAGGAGGAAGAAGAGGATGACGAGAATAAGGTAGTGGGAATCCCTACTACCCACACTAGGTGTGAGTCTTGGGTGTGGCGGTTATTTACCATTCATGGGAATGGTCCTAAGGCTTGTGCTAACCGAGTCACCTGCAATGAGTGCAAAATGGTACTCAGTCGTGGGAGGCATGGTTCGTACAGCTTTGGGACCACTACCACAAAGCGGCACCTCAAGTCATTTCACTCTGGGGCCGTTCGCAAGGTTGTACCTTGCGAGGAGCGTAGTAGGTTGATTTCCTCTACTTAATCCTCCGTTTCCGATCCTGTCACCACAAGGAACACCTCTGTGGGACAGCGTCTTCCTCAAGCTGCCTCACAGGCCATACAAAATGCTGATGACCCTTAACTTTCGAGGGTCACAGTTGTGTGTATGTACTGCGACACAGTACTCTGCAGGGGGGAGCGACTTTGTAGTGCTTTTGAGACAATATTCTCAGTGCAAAAGAAGACCTGCTCACTACCCAAATAAAACCCACTCTACATCTTCCTCTCTCAGCTCGCCCTTTCTTATCCCTGTGGTTGGTGTCCCCCCCTTTACCCTCCTTTCCCCTCCTCTCCTAGTGTGTCGTGTATAAAAAAACAAAAAAAAATAAAATAGCAAAAATAAAAAAAAATAAGGCTCTTTTAAGAGCAGCCTTTCACAGTTAGAAAATAGAAGTGAAAATAAATGAAGCAGGGCCCTTTGTATTTCTTAGAAGTGAGCAGACAGGCCGCGGACATCTAAAATTTTGGGGTGCTACCCTATCATAACCATTGCAATTTTCTCTGGGAGGAAGTGGTGGCTCTGAAAAGAGCCTTTGGGAGGTGTTTGTGTTTCAAAAATTATAAATACTCAACACCTACTTAAAAATGGATGCTGTAATTCTAAAAAAGGTCGCAATGCATTTTGTATGTTTCTTAGAAAAATCTGATTGCCAGCATAAGTTAGATGTACTCCATCTCTGCGAAAAATGTATGTACTATGAAACATAATATTTTCATTGTGAAAAGAGGACATGCCAAAATCTCTTAGAAAGGCACAAACAGCCTTATTGACATTGCGCCTTGCTTTCTCCATTTGTGGACCAAATGAAGAAGAACGAGCCACATTTGTCTCTGTGCAATCCATGAAAAAATTACTTGAGAATTTGGAACCATGTCCATGACCTTCCCAAGTCCTTCTTTCATTGCAAATTGCAAAGAAATTCCAGACACATGTCCTAAACTGTTCCCTCCACAATGATTTATGATTATATCTGGATGTTGCTCTGTCTCCAAAGTAGCACATAGAGGTAACAAGTCCAACCACTTCATTCCACGTACGCCATGCCAGTGTACTTCCACATGTGGGAATCCAAGATCTACAGCTACTCCACAGGTTTCTGCATACACCTTCAACCAATGTATCCACGAGTCTCCCAAAATCCAAACAATCTGTTTTCTGAAACACACAGCCATAGCTATCTGTTCTTCTCAAAGCAAAAGAGTATCTGAGAAACTCTCTCCTTGCACAACACAACCACTAAACTTTCCTGACCAATCCCTTTCAGTGCTCATTCTCATTTGCATGACTTCTGAACCCAAAAATCCCTGGATGTAACATCCGATGTCCGCGAACTTCCGCCATGTCCGCGGACATATTGTAACATGAACAACCCTTCTACCATTTCCACTTCTCTCTCTGTGCCATTCCCTCATTGGATGTAGCTAAGAAGTCACATGACCATCCACCAATCACATTCAAGACCTCTACATCTAACTGCATCATCATAGATCAGCACTGCAAATGTACTGTGAATCTTTCTGAGTACAAGTGTCATATCATTGGCAAGCACCATCTACAAGAAATACTGTACAAGTCTCCAAGATTTCTACTTGCAGCTCCATGCATATCCATATGCATGAACACAAACTACAGGTATGCATATTTTCTGTACAGTACATGAACACATTTTCTAACTGACTTTTAGCTTGTAGAATCTGTAAAATGAATCTACTATCTTTTTTTCAATCTCCTAAAATCAACTGTCACTTACAAACCTTTGTACTATTTAATTTCTTTATACACACACACATTCAAATCATGTTAAACTAACATTTTTTAAATGAAATATATAGACTACATATAGTCAAACAAACTTGCATGCACACTCTATATTCAAATCTCAAATAATAATACTTGTACAATTACATATTTTTTTAAAATTTCTTTATTTATTTAATTACTTACATCTACAAAGGACAAGCAGCCCATGACATTGAGGCACTATTACTTGGAAGAGCTTAGTTACAGGAATAATGGTATTCAGTGCTACATTATGAATTTCACAAGGCATAGTAAAGATATTTTGTTTGCTACAGTTAGTAATTGCAATACAATTTGTTCATTAAGAACATATCATATGTATTCAACTGGTGCGACGTATCTTATGTAAATAAGATAGTTTTAATGGTTTTGAGGAAGGCGCTGAGGATGCCAATTAAAAATTAAAAACAGTGCTGTATACAAACAAAATTACCAATTTGTTTCTTTTACAATTGCAGTGAAGACCATTCTCCTGAAAAGAAGCAGCCACATTTGAATTACAAAGAACAACTAAGAAGTAACCAAAAAATGTAAGTAGAATATCACCATAATATTTGTATTATTACTCAAACACACTTTAAGCTTAATTCATGCTATTTCTGTGCCTAAAACTAGAGATTCGGCACCATTCTGGATAAAAATCCCCATGTTTTAAACAGTGATTTACAGTCAGAATGGCCCACAAATTCCTATTTTTCGACACACACAAATTACCCAACTCAACCGCTAGAATTTAGATGTTATAGAACAAACAACTGTTTTAATTGTATAGCATTAGATATACTATTGATACTTCTCCACACCACTAGCTTACTTTTTTCTGTCCTCTGAACCCCAGTTTAGTAACACATTAATTCAATAATACCCATCCCTACTAGTTGTAGTTCCCAATGCACAATCACACACCATTACATACATCTTTATCATCTTACTCAAACACTCATGCACACACCACACATACATTGCAGAACACCCCAACCCTTACCTTCTTTATTTTTTTCAACAGACCCTAAAGAATGCCTACCAAAAATCAAGTCCGTAGAAAGCAACGCAGAAGTAGAGCAAATGAAAATAAATGTGTCCAACATAAGCATCCATCTCTAGCACAATTTGTAAAATAAGTTGAAACAAAACAGCTAATACAGTCATTTAGTTAAACAAAAGAAGTTTCAAGTACAAAAACTTTGCCTCCTCTATCAAAATGCAAAGCAAACCAAAAAACAATTAACAGAAATTCAGCTATCACTACAGATAAAACTGCTTCTTTAAATCTTGATATAGTTCAAAGTAAGCATACCAAGAAAAGTATTTTAGCCAAAATGTTCTGTCACAAAGTCCTTCAAAATCTTATAAAAACAGGAAAGAAACCAGGTTCAACGCTTAAAACCTATCGTAGGAAATTATATTATATTATAGAAGCGTTGATAGACAGTGCAATTCTTCTCAAAAGAAAGTTATTTATTTTAGTGTTAAACAAAATGAAACCACTAACAAAACTAATAACTAAATTACAAAAAAGACTTCTCAATAAACGAAATGTCAACAGAAAGAACTTCTTAAGTATCTGCGGAGGTGAATAGAGTCACACTACGAGCACAAAACCATACTTTAATGAAGAAGCATACAAACAAAAGCAAATAAATACAATTGCCATACATAGCAGTGGTCGAGGTTATGAAAAAGTTAATAATACCATAATGGCACAAGAAGTACTCCTTTCAAAAATATGCCCTGAAAACTTAGAATTACCCCTCCATTCAACTGAATCAGAACGTCTAGTGTACAAATGGCCATGCACGTCAATGTGTGACATTCCCAAACATTTTTTCAAGTCTTTACGCCAATTCCTTAATCAATATGTGAAAAGCAAAGACAAAATCAAAATTAAACTACTGCAAAATATGGATACCTGTCCAGTACACAAGTACACATGACTAAAAGGACATTCATTGGCCTGCATTACAGGACCTACTTGCAAAACCACCTTCCATGATATCAAAAGGATATCAACACATCATTCAAGTATAAGAAATCTAGTTTATAAACTGTAATATGCTAAAAGTCCTGCTTTAGCACTAGCCAATTTAAATAACATTATTCTACATGGTACAGCAAAAGATCTACTAGAAGAAATCGACTATATCCAGAATAAATATTTTGGAAGTGAAACCCACTTACAGAATGAAATGGCTGTAAACCAAATTAGTAACAATTCTACACATGGCAACCTTTTACTACACACATAGAAAAAAGAAATACTACAATTTAAAAGTACATCAGCTGAAGTATCAAACCATGTGTGTGTATGTTGCTGCAGAACCTTTTATAAAAGTAACACAAAAACTGTAGACCTATCATACAAAAGAGAAGACAATGAAGATTCTAAATGGTTTGAATTAGCTCTCTACCTTATAGCAGAAAACAAATATGAAATAACTGACCCCGTAATACTTTGTAGTTACTGCACTACAAAACTTGACAACAACCAAATTCCTTCACGTGCTATCACAAATAATTTGGAATTATATCCACTACCAAAACCCCTTCAACAACTTAATTTATAGGAGAGCATCATAATTCAAAAAGTGCACCCATTTCAAGCAATAATACGCCTTCAACCAAAAACTGCAAAATTACCTCCCTCTGAATTAGTGAAAGGTATTTGTGGAAAAGTAGTGTATTTACCAAAAATTGGCAGCAGCTGGTAGATTTACATAAAGTTAGAGAAGCCTTGCAATATCTTAAAGAGAATAATGAATATTATAAAGAAATTAATATTGAAGAAAACTTGAAGGATACAACTGAAATAATTCAAGAGACACAAGAAGCTGGTCAATTTGAGCTACTAGATCCTGCTACAATATCAAACACTTTAGACCATTATACAATTCATCCATTGCACTCTAATGACACCATAGAAGATGCACTTGAAACGTACCAAATGCGTCAAACAAAAGGATCACCAATCAGCATACGGGAAAAAAGTATAGAAGCACGTGCTTTTCCTCTACTCTTTCCTACTGGCAAAGGAGGAAGGTACGATGATATACTTATTCAAATATCAGCATCAGAATACCGCTCATTACGGATGTATTCTGAAGATCCCGGATTTAGCAAAATGTGGAATACATATTCCACCTACTCTTTGAAAGTGAACTAGCAACTTTATGTTACGGAGTTGCACACATATTAAAATCAGGATCACACTTTCAAAATATGACAGCTACACAATTATTACAAAAAGTGCAACAAAAAGATGAGGTTTTACAATCAAATATTACAAATCTATTAGCAAATATGCGTGGTACTAAAGAGTACTGGTTTCGACATCATGGAGATGTACGTTGTATGATCATAAACCTTGGCCCACCCACTTGGTTTGTTACATTAAGTTGTGTAGAATATGCATGGGAAGATTTCCATGATTTCCTATGCATATCAAACAAAACAAACATAGATATACTAATACCTGGAGAACTTTGTCCTCTGGATCCTGTTAATGTTTCAAGAAATTTTCACCATCGCTTCATTGCTATGCTACATTTTATTCGTAATAAAACTGTTCCTCCCCTTGGAGAAGTGCAACACTTCTTTTGGAGAAAAGAATACCAAGCCAGAGGAGCACCACTTATCCACATGCTTTTATGGATTAAAGATGCTCAAAAATGTGGTCAAGGCAGTGATGCCACTGTTTTACAGTTTATTGAAAAATATATCACTTGTGAAATTCCAGCGGAATCCAAAAATAGTGATCTTCATGCACACATTTTACAATTTCAAAGACCCAAATGTGGCAAATATTGTCTTTGCAAATACAAAAACAAAGGGAAATACAACACCAAATGCCAATTTGGTTTCTCTAGACCAGTTACAAATACAGGTCAAGTGAACAACCTCATGTCTTCAGTTAGACATAGTGTTAAAGGTAAATCACCTAAAAATACATATTACATAAAAAGAAAAGAAGAAGAAAAATATATCAATGATTACAATGCAATAGTTGCCCACTTATGGAATGCAAACATAGATGTGCAGTACATTGCAGACAATTCTACTGCAGTTGCACAATATGTCACAGCATAAAGCAGAAAAGACAGAGCTGCAAGACCTCTGGAATGACCTGCCATCAGATAAAACAGTATCTCAAAAATTATACAGCTTGGGCATAAAAATGCTGTCCCATAGAGAATGTGGATCCTATGAAGCAGCTGATCGTTTAACTGTTACTGCACTGTATGGTACATCTGAAAATAAAGTATGGCTAAGTCTTGGTCCAGCTAAATCTAGAAAAAGAGTTCTAAAATCATACAAAGATATAGACACAATAGCCAAACATGATCCCAACAGCCAAGACATTTTAAAAAACAATTTATTGGACACATACTACCCAAACAGGAGTACCACTTTGGAAACCATGTGTCTATACTACATAGCCCAAAACTACACATGCAAAAATAATATAAAACCTGATGAAAAAAATGGTAAATACAGAGTGACAAACTGTGAAGACATCTTAGTAAAACTCACCAAACCAAATTTAATTAATCATATCAAATTGTCATTAAAGACTCCTCAACATAAAGAAGTATATTACATGTCGCTGCTACAACTCTTTAAACCATGGAGAAAAGAAGAAGAAATACTAGATAACTATGACTCATATGAAGACGCTTTCAAAGCAAATGAAAGCACTATAACTGATGTAAACTTTACACAGTACAAAACAATGTTGCACAATGAACAGCAACACAAAGAAGAACTCCAGGCCCAACTAGATAAGGACACTCCTGACAGTAGTCAACCTTCTGTAACAGGAAGCCATGAACTACTGGGAGATCCACTAATAACAAATGAGGCAGAATTAGCTATGATAGAAGTAGAAAACACCATGTGTCAGTATGAAGATAAAGAAGACTTAACTATACTACAATCAAAACTAAACAATGAGCATCGTAGAATTTTTCAAGAAGTAACAAAAGTAATTGCACATGGCGTACAACATGAAAACAAAGAATGCACCTGCCAAAATTACAAACCTATACTATTGTACGTCAATGGTGAATCTGGTTCTGGCAAAACATTCCTAATCAAAATCATCAGTAAGTTCCTTCAACAACTGACAAACAACAAACTGTCAGCTGTTGTCACTGCCCCCACAGTTTTAGCTGCCTACAACATAGGTGGTGTCACTTTACACCGATTACTACTCCTGCCAGTAGAACACCAAAACTAATTAGACTATTACAAAGTTTCTACAGAAGCTGCAATGAAACTATGCAGAGTATTGCAACAAATGAAAATGCTACTAATAGATGAAGTGAGCATGGTGTCCAACCTAATGTTGGCTTTGATTCACCTCAGATTACAAGAAGTACTCAAAACAAACTATGAAGAGCTCTCTACAGGAAAACACATTATTGTTTTCGGAAATCTTCTTCAATTGACACCAGTAAAAGGTGAGCCTATTTTTAAAACATTAGGGCACAAACTCTGCCGTAAAACTGTTGGCAGCATTGGAAATGTCAGCCTTTGGCAACATTTCCAATACAGAGAATTAACAGAAAACATGCGGCAATCTGCAGATCTCACTTATGCCAACATCTTAAAAAGTATCAGAGTTGGTATACTTTCTAAAGAAGCAGAATCAATATTGAAAATCCGACACATTCATGCACTTTATGGTGATAATGCATGTGCTACAGATGTTATGGAACAATTAGCCCACAAAAATGTCAATTGTATGGCCTTAATGCCACATCTTGCAAGCTGTTTAAATTTCAATGAAATAATTTTAAGTAAAGAAATGCAACCAATAATGGAAATTAGCGCCACAGACAAACTAGATGTACATGGTATGACACTACCCATGTGTGACCAAGCCACAACAAGACTAAATAGTTTAGAAAAATCAATCTCAAACACAGCAGGCTTGGAAAAGATATTAAAATTATCCTTAAATTGCAGAGTAATGCTTAAACGTAACCTTGATGTGGACCAAGGACTAGTTAATGGAGCACTGGGTACAGTTGTTGGCTTTCAAACATACCCACATGACAACAAAATTCAGTTTGTCAATATTCTCTTTGACAAACTTTTAGAAGTAAAAAGGATAGGACGCTCAACAGCTCAATTTCTTCTCTTCAAAGACATGTATGTACGCAGAGAACAATTTTCTCTAACTCTTGCATACGCAGTCACCATTCATAAATCACAAGGCCGTACCCTAGACAAAGCACTGATGGACATTGGTAACACAGTCTTTAAAGAAGGCATGAGCTACGTAGCACTATCACGCTTACGTACACTTGACAGTATTTCTAATCAACTTTGATGCAAGTAAAGTAAACGCAGATATTCCTTGCATTTTAGAATACAATACTATACACCCCCCATCTAAACACATATTCTGTACCACAAAAAGTAAAACGTTCTAAAAGAAAACTAAATCAAACAGAAATGCAACAGGATGTCACTGCAAATCCTCCAAAGAGAGTCAATGAAACTAAAACTTCATCAAGTAACACAAACATAAAAGAACCCATTAGGGAAAGTACACCAGGTACTTCATCAAAGAAGGAAGACAAACTAAAAAAAAATCAATAAGATACAGAACTACCTGGTCCATTTAAACTCTCAAATATAGTTGGAGTAAGTTGCTACGCAAACGTAGCAATGAATATTCTATTTCAATTGCCACCAATTGTTGACAACATTTACTTACACAGTACAGACCAATTGTGTTTGCAAATGTTAGTACTTCACAGAAATGCAACAACCAATCCTGATAACACGTATAGTGTTTATGGAATAAGACAACAATTGGACTACTGTGCTGGAATGGTTAAATTCACTATAAACTCACAGGAAGATCCACAAGAATTTCTAATGTACTTACTACAAGTACTGGAAAATAAAAACATACCTATAAATTAAATCTTCCAGATTTCATACATGTGGAAACATACATGCACTCTCTGCAACAATGTGACAAAAGAAGAAATCCCCAATGAACGCTTCATATATATATATATCAATACCTAATTGTGAATCAATTCCATTTCAGCAACTTGTACACAATGAAAACCATGGTAGATTATGTACTACCTGCAATTCGGATAATCGCTCCACGTTAGTAACACAAACACATAGTAAATACGTAATACTAATGCTTCTACGTTACAATGCAGATGGTACCAAAAACAACTGCAAGCTGACTGGTTCACACATGGTCAAATATCACTTGGTAAGAAAACCTTCACAACATTAGGTATAATCTACCACGCAGGAGCCACAACCAATTCAGGGCACTACACTGCATATATAAAAAAGAAATGTGGATGGTTTGAATGTAATGATAGTACCATTACTCTAAAGCAGAGATTACCAGCAAACCTTACAAACGCTTATTTACTGTTCTTAAAACCAAAATTTGATAACTAAACTGTACTTAAACCTTAAGTAAACTTGTAGAAAAAAAAATATAAACTGTTAAAATATTCCAAAAGCTATCTAACTGCCCAAAGATTCTACAACAAATAATCAGATAAATGAATACCACTAAATTAGAGCAAAAAATAGACAGTTAGAATACACCAATTGGTATCTAACTATCCCAAAATTTTACAATATCCAAACTGATAAATCAATACCACTAAAATATATAAAAAAATAGACAGTTAGAATATGCCTACTGGTATCTAACTGCTCAAAAATTTTACAATATCCAAACAAATAAATAATATGTTACTGCTCCAAAAACTGTAACAAGCCAATGTATAAAGCATTAGCCGGAAACAACAAGTGAACATGGATTTTTTTTCTCCCACAGACCCAATGA
This sequence comes from Ambystoma mexicanum, assembly GCF_040938575.1. Taxonomy (NCBI): domain Eukaryota; kingdom Metazoa; phylum Chordata; class Amphibia; order Caudata; family Ambystomatidae; genus Ambystoma; species Ambystoma mexicanum. The sequence continues at coordinate 922,201,757 of NC_090941.1, forward strand.
TTGTATCAACAAACAGAGAAACTGAGCAAATTGCACAGTACTCTGGTTTGTAATCTACTAAATATTAGGGTCCATAAAAAAAAAAAATGTTGATTATACAATGTAAAGTCATTACAAAATACTAATTCTAACATGCTATTTTCTTTTATCACAGAAATGAACAAGAAATACATGTACTCCAGTTACTAAACCAAACAGTAAGTATATTATAATAAGTACAACCATCGCAGCATATCACACCCATAGTGGCTTATAACTTTGTTCCTTATAAATTTGTTTTTGGCTCAAAGTTATAAGCAACTATGAGTGTGATATGCTGTGGTGGTTGTGGACAGGGCATAGAGTCTTGGGTGCATGGCCAAATGGCCAAATGGCCATGCATCCAACACTCTATGCCCTGGCCACAACCACCGCTGCATATCACACCCATAGAGTGAAACATTTCAACTATGGCCTATGGAAACTTTTAATGTCAGCGGACATTTTGAGTGTTCTTAGAACACTTTCAACTTGCTAGCGAACAATACGGACAGCGTCCTCAGAACACCCCCATTTTTTTATTTGCGAACATTTCAGGACACCGCAAGTGTTCTTAGAACACATTCAACTTGCCAGCGAACAATACGGATAGCGTCTTCAGGACACCCCCTACGAACATTTCAGGACACTGCAACAGTTCTTAGAACACTTTCAACTTGACAACGAACAATACGGACAGCGTCCTCAGAACACCCCCATTTTGTTTATTTGCGAACATTTAAGGACACTGCGAGTGTTCTTAGAACACATTCAACTTGCCATCGAACAATACGGACAGCGTCCTCATGACACCCCCATTTTGTTTATTTACGAACATTTCAATATCAATTGCAATATCAAGGTCCTTAACAATACCCCCTGTCTATGGTCCGACCATCACATTATAACTTTCAACATTGAAGCCACACCACGAATCCCGTCACCATTAGCCCCAGCACTCCCAACTAGAAGCAAAAAAGATATAACCAAGGAGAAACTCCTCCCATTGTTATTCCCGTCCCTTAACACAGCCACCAACTCTTACTCTGATCCAACCTCACTAGCACACACCTACAACCAAACAATGCGAACTGCCATTGATTGTATAGCACCTCTCAAACTTAGAAAGGCTAAACCTCAAGCTTATCTTAATTCATGGTTCACACCACAGTTAAGATTGCTCTGCAAAGCTAAACGCTGTGCCGAAAATCGATGGAAAAGCCACCCCTCAGACGAGCATAAAGACAGTTTCCTTCTAGCCTCACTCTCCTACAAAGATGCCATCATCACGGCAAAAAAGGAATCTTTCAACAACCGCATTATACAAGCCGACTCGAACACCAAGGAACTCTTTAAAATCCTAAGAGAGCTTGAAACTCCAGTCGCCCCCCCTGACACATGCGTGAAAGATAGTAAATGGTGTGCCAACATCCAAGCAGCCTTACTAAATAAAATCTCCACACTACAAGACAAAATCAAAGATAAACAGGACAGCCTGAAGCGCGACAACCACGTTCTTTCCCTCACTAAGGCCCCCTTGCCAGACTCTACCAATTTCACACCATTTGCATTCTCTCCGCTTACCGTGGCAGAGGTAGAAAGTATAATTCTTAGAATTAAGCCAACTAACTGCCAAGGTGACCCGTGCCCAGCCCCTACTATCAAGGACTCAGCGCATGAGTTGGCCCCATTCATCACGGCCTTCATCAACTCTTCCTTTCAAACAGGTATTGTCCCGGACAATCTGAAGGACGCTTGGGTTATCCCACTGCTTAAAAAACCTTCCCTAGACCCTAACATTCCCACTAACATCCGACCTATCACCACTGTACCATTTCTGCTCAAGATCCTAGACCGTGCCGCATACTTTCAGATCCAAAATTACTTGGAAACTAATAACTTGCTAGGTCTACGACAATCTGGTTTCCGCCCCAGACACGGGACAGAGACCGCATTATTAGACCTTAAAACTCAAATCGAGGTTCTAAAGGATCAAGGCAAACTAGCAATGCTACTACTTCTCGACCTTTCAGCCGCATTCGATCTGGTCAACCATCAGATCCTGTGCGAGCACCTCCATTCCGCTGCCAACTTCTCTTCCTCGGCTGCGGCTTGGATCAAATCTTTCCTGAGCAACAGATCCATGAGAGTCTTTGCCCCATCCGCAGCCGCGGACCCTTCCCCGATTCACTGTGGCGTTCCTCAGGGATCTTGTGTGTCACCTACACTCTATAACATTTTCACGAAACCACTCTTTGATGTGCTTGACTATCTGGGTGTCTCCTATACTAACTATGCGGACGACACCCAGATACTCAACCCCATCACTGGTGATTATCTAGGTGACACCAAGGCCCTTAACGACGTCTACTTGGTCATCCAAGCCTGGATGGCCCAACATCAGTTGTGCTTGAATGATGACAAGACGGAGCTCCTGATCTTGGGCACTGCACAACGCCTGAGCAGACTAGAGCCGTCCTATCAGTCATTCAACATAGATGGTAATATCATTCGTGTCTCAAAAGATACCAAAACGTTAGGTTTCTACCTTGATGCCACACTCTCATTAACCCGACAAACTAATGCTGTCAGATCTGCGTCTGCATACACATGCAAACTTATCGCAGCTTGCAGACCATTCCTCACTACGTCTAACAGCGTAACGCTAGCGAGAACCCTTATTATGGCTAAAATTGATTACAGCAGTGCTCTTTATCTTGGCACCAGCCAAGAGAACCTGAACAGACTTCAAACGACACAAAACAACGCCATTCGTGCCGCTTTAAACATTCCCCGACACCACCACATCACAGAAACCAGAAGTAAGTTAAATTGGCTACCTGTCTAACAGAGAATTTCACTCAAAACACTCGCCCTTACGCACAAATGCCTAGCCAACAAAGCCCCGATCTACCTTGGTAGTCGACTGTCGCGCCATTCTACCTCCCGACCTCTAAGAACAGCCCAATCCCACTGTCTAGCGATCCCCAGATTTAAATTGGAAAAAGCAGGGGGCTCAAGTTTCCCCGTCTTAGCTTCCAAGTTATGGAACTCCCTCCCTGTTTCAATTAGAGCGGAAGACTCTTTCAATACCTTCAAAGCCAATACTAGATCTTGGCTTTTCAACCAGCTTTAAGGCCGGCTTCGCGCTTCTTCCTGACCTACCCTGACTTGCCGACCGCTACTATCACCTATCGGCACTGAAACTACTGTACATAAGTATATAAGATCCTCTTGTAAATGTATATAATGATTCTTTGTTATACCTGCATATCAGATCCCATGTGTAAATGTTTAATGTTTCTCTGTTATACCTGCATATCTGTAACCTTGTACAAATTGCGCCCTGATGCCTCCGGGCCTGTTGGTTTGCGCGTTATAAATAAATAAAATACAAATACAAATTTCAGGACACCACGAGTGTTGTTAGAACACATTCAACTTGCCAGAGAACAATACGGACAGCGTCTTCAGGACACCCCCTACGAACTTTTCAGGACACCGCAAGTGTTCTTAGGACACTTTAAACTTGACAACGAACAATACGGACAGCGTCCTCAGGACACCCCCATTTTCTTTATTTTCAAACATTTCAGGATGCCGCGAGTGTTCTTAGAACACATTCAACTTGACATCGAACAATACGGACAGTGTCCTCAGGACACCCCGATTTTGTTTATTTACGAACATTTCAGGACACCACAGGTGTTCTTAGAACACATTGAACTTGCCAGAGAACAATACGGACAGCGTCCTCAGGACACCCCCATTTTGTTTATTTGCAAACATTTCAGGCCACCGCAAGTGTTCTTAGAACACATTCAACTTGCCAGAGAACAATATGGACAGTGTCTTCAGGACACCCCCTACGAACATTTCTTAGAACACATTCAACTTGACATCGAACAATACGGACAGCGTCCTCAGGACACCCCCATTTTGTTTATTTACGAACATTTCAGGACACCACGGGTGTTCTTAGAACACATTGTTCTTGCCAGAGAACAATACGGACAGCGTCCTCAGGACACCCCCATTTTGTTTATTTATGAACATTTCAGGACACCACGGGTGTTCTTAGAACACATTGAACTTGCCAGAGAACAATACGGACAGTGTCCTCAGGACACCCCCATTTTTTTTATTTACAAACATTTCAGGACACTCCAGTGTTCTTAGAACACATTCGACTTGGCAGAGAACAATACGGACAGCGTCTTCAGGACACCCCCTACGAACATTTCAGGACACCGCGAGTGTTCTTAGAACACTTTAAACTTGACAACGAACAATACGGACAGCGTCCTCAGGACACCCCCATTTTGTTTATTTTCGAACATTTCAGGACGCCGCAAGTGTTCTTAGAACACTTTAAACTTGACAACGAACAATACGGACAATGTCTTCAGGACACCCCCTACGAACATTTCAGGACACCGCAAGTGTTCTTAGAACAGTTTCAGCTTGCTTGCGAACAAAACAGACACATATTGCGTCCTCAGAACACCCCCCCAATTTAGTTTATTTAGACCATTTCAGAACAGCCGTTTTGTCTGCGGACAAATCAAGCACAACAAGAGCGTCTGCCACATAACAAAAACACAACATTTAACTTATCTCATACTCTCCCACCCTCCCCACACACTCCAACACACTCTACTAAATACACATTTAAAAAAAAATTTCACCGCGCTGTCCGAAAATCTGACGTGCTCCACGCTCTGCGTCGTCCAATCAGCGAACACGTTACATGTTCCCGGACGTCATGCAAGCCAATTGGCCAATCAGGACACTGTCCGCGGACCTAACAGGGAAGTGTGTCCGCGGACCGAACACAGATATCACTCATTTTCTACGACCCACATTTTGGTCATTTTAAAAAAAAAATACTGGACGGATTTTCACCAAATCTGCAAAATCACGCTTTCGGGACCAAGCCACTACTCCTGGTCCAAATTTGTTGAAAATCCTTCCAGCGGTTTGGGCTGTAGGCACGAACAAAGTTTTTTCCCCATTCAGTCTATGGGGAAAAAAAAAAGTTTTGGGAACCCCCCTATAACTTTGCGCCCCCTAGATGAATCCTCACCAAAAATTCAGAGTGGGCCATATACTTATTTTGCAAAGTTTGGTGAGAATTCGTCCATGGGGAGCGAAGTTATGAGCCCCTCAAAAAGTGCTCTTCCTATGGAAACAGCAACTTAACCATAACTACATGGCCACTACTGTGGCCATGTAATATTCATATTTTCTTTTCCATTAGCATTTAAACATTTTTTACTGACATCCTTTTAGGTTATTTCCATTAACAAAACCTTTTAATAGGTGCTGACCTAATTGTTCTAACATTCACTTTTCAAATTGTATGCTTTTTACTCATCTGTTGATGCAGAAAGATAATCGGAAAATGTAAGTGAAGAGAAAGACATGGAGAGATAGTGAGAGACAGAAATTGAGTGATATACTGTATACTTCTTTAAAATCCTCTTATGTACATTGCTCATTTTTGTATATTTTCTTTTTACATGCTCTTTTCAATCTTTACATTTTGCCTGTTTTCCGCTATCCCATTTTATGCCTAATGTTCCTCTTCTCTATTTTAGGGAATTGCAGCCTGTTGGCACTGCTGTTGATCACTTTGGGGTGTTGTACTATTGTGTGCCCTCCTCACATCTGAGAGATGCACCCAGTACTTCAACCCCTTAACTTTTACTGCGGTCGGAGTACAATAAATTACCTCGTATGGGTCATGAAATCGTGGGGAGTTCCATCTCTACACAAAACTAAGCACATACACATTTTCTCGTGGCATTAGCTGTCCTGTGTGGCTGTCTTGTGCTGGAGTTGTTGTATCTGTTTCATTATCCTGTGTAAATGGGGGTGCTATTTGCTTTTCTATACTTCGCACTGCACGTGTCAGTTCGGTTAGGTATTCCTTAAATTCATCCGCTAGCACTGTGGTAGCTCTGTGAGCGTCTGATGCTTTTCTCACTGGGGATAGTGGCGTGTGTATGCACTGCCCCATCACTATTTTGTGCAGGCTCAAATGATGATCCTTACTCAGTTGCGTCTGAGTTGGAACAGTGCTAGGGGCAAGCAATACACCCAGTTCTTTTTAAGTGTGTTGCATAATTTGGACAATTTACTTTTAAGCAGGTCGTTGATTGTTTTACCACCCTGTTAGCTTGCAGGTGATAAATCAAACACAGTTTGTGTTTTACTCCTAACAATGTGGTCACCTCCTTGAAGAGATCATTTACAAAATGGGTGCCGTTATCTGACCTGATCACATCACATATACCCCACATAGAGAAAACTTCCTGTACCAAAAACTTTGCTGCGCACTTTGCATCAGGGTGGGCACATGGCCCAGCTTCGAACCACCGTGAAAAGGGGCACATTATCACAATGAGGTATCTTGCCCTGTTACATCTTTCTCCCATATCTGCATAGTCAATGTGGAGCTCCCTGAAAGGTCCTACAGGGCGTGGCAGTGTTCCTCATAATGTTGTGAGTGTCATACTTGAATTGTATGTTTGGAATGTTGTGCATTCTATTGTTAATTTCGATAAGTGCTCCTCTAATTTGGGGACAAACCATTCTTCCTGAATGTCTGCTGCAATATGTTGTTTGGTTACATGCGTCAGGAAATGTAATTGTTGAAAGGCTATTTGGAATAGTTCCACGGGCATGACTACTTTTCCTGTAATTTCCTGTCGCCATATTAAATCTGTGGGTGACTGTTTGCATCCTCTTTTTCCACATAATTCTTGCTCTTCTGGGGGTGCAAATATTTGTAACTCTAGTATTTGCAATATGGGGGTGCAGTTGCACCTTGCCTCTTGTTCTTCCTTGTTTGGTGTTTTTACAATGCATTCTAGCGGTTGGGGGACATTAAAGTAGGATGCTTCTTTTGCGGGAGCGTCCGCTGCCGTGTTCCTGAACGAGATTGCGTCCGTGTTGTTGGTGTGTGCCTGGCACTTTACTAACGCTACTACTGATGGTTCAGCTAGTGCCTCAATCAAATCATTCAATAGTGCTGCATGTTGTACAGACGAGCCATCTGCCCTCCTAAACCCTCTTCTTCGCCATTGTAACAACCCGGCATGTACCGTCGTTGTCACCTATTCCGAGTCAGAATAGATTTTCACTGCACATCCTTTGGCTGTATGTAATGCCTCAATTAGTGCAATCAATTCTGCTACCTTGTGCTGAATAGTGTGATGTGTGGCATTTCTGCACTATAACTTCATACTCTTCACCTTCTATTCTTACTACTGCTGCCCCTACATGTTTTTCTCCTGTCTCACTGTCAATTGATGCTGACCCATCCACAAAGTATATCTCCCATTCTTCGAGGGCATTTTTACTTGCTTTTGGAATGTCATCTTCTTCTCCCTCATATGTGGCAGAATCATGTGCTAGCATGTCTTCTACAGTGCAGGGCTCTGTGATGAATGTAGCAGGGTTTACACTTTTACATCTAAGTACATGGACATTTGGGCTTGATATCATGATCTCATATGCTGTTGCTCTTCGTGTGGTGAGTGTCGATTTTGATCTCTCCAGAATAGCAAATAGCAAATGCTCTGAATACAGTGTCACAAGCATCCCATTACAATGGTGGAGCTTTTCTCTATTGCGAAGGCCACTGCTGTGAGAGCTTGTTCGCACGCGAAGTGGCCCTGCATCACTGAGTCTAATGTGCTGCTGTAGTAGGCCAATGGCTTGTGGCCTAGAGATGTTTTCTGTGTTAAAACTGCTGTCATCAATATTCCATTGCAGTGTGAAAAGAGGTAGAACTCCCAGTCATAATCGGGGTTTGCTAAAACTGGTGCGTGTGTGATGAGGTCTTCTAATTTAAAGTATTGTGTCATCATTTCCTGTGTCCATTTTATTGGGGTGCTGTTCTTTTGTGCTTCTTTTAATCCTTGCAATAACGGGCGTGTCTAGGCCACATAGTCCAGAATCCATGCACGGCAATAATTACATATGCCAAGACATTTATGCATGTCCTTCACTGTCTTGGGGATTATTGTGTGATGTATTGCTGCTGCTCTGTCAGGTATAATTCTTTTACTTTCTTTTGCAATCAACTGTCCTAGGTATAGCACTTCTGCCAGGCAGTATTGAAGTTTACCCATATCTACCTTGCATCCTTTTGTAGCTAGTATATTTAGCAATATAATGGAATCTGCTCTGCACTGTAATTCACTCTTACTGTAGATGAAGAAATCATCCACGTATTGGATTATCGTGCGCTCCACATCCACATTACCAAGGTCTTCATGCAAAATCCTATTGAAGATACTGAAGCTCTCGCAGTACCCTTGTGGCAATCTACAATGTTCTTATCTGTTTCCCCCAATCTGAATGCTGTGCGATACTGACAACTGGGGTCGAGTGGCACTGAGAAAAAAGGCTTTTTCCAAATCTACAACTGTAAAACATGTGGCCTCCTTTGGGATACCACACAAAATTGATGCAGGGTTAGGTACTAGAGGGAATTCTTTCTGTATGATTTCATTAAGTGGGCGGAGGTCCTGTATCATCCTCCGAGCCCTGCCCCTTGCCTTCTTAATCGGGTAAATCGCCATATTGCAAGGTGAATCTGATGGCACTATAATACCTTGTTGTAATAATGCGTTTATAGTTTCTTTTATTCCTTCCTCTGCTTCTCTTGATAATGGTTATTGCTTCACTCTAGGTGGAATTGAACCAGGTTTCAGTTTTATTTTTATGGGCGTGACCTCTTGCAAAAACCCTACATCGTATGGGCCTGTTGTCCATATTTCTAGCAGTACTTTTTCCATATCATCATCAAATATAGTGGGTGGTGCACTAACGCTGGCCATGAGGGGGTTGTGTATTTCTCTGTGCTGAATCATTATATCACTTATCTCTATTATAATTTACCCATCAGTATCTTTGTCAGTGAACACTTTTTCATCAGTCAAATAACGCAAAGCTATATTTGGATCTATACACAGCACTGTTCTCTATTCACATCCATGTGTGTCCAGTCCTATCAGTGCAATACATTTTCTTTTGTCACGTGTACCACTTCCAAATCAATGGACATAATTGTGCCTGGCACAACATCTGAGTTCACAATGGGGCGGAACACAAAATCAGATGGCACTCTACATTCTTTTCGTGTTATCTCGGGCACCACTCTAGCAAGTACCCATATTCTGTGAATGAACAGTTTGATATCTATGGGCACTCCTCTCACTGCTATTTTATTTGTCATAGTACTTATCATTAACATAGCTCTTACTGGACAAACCCCTGGAGTGGAGCACACTATCCCTCGTTCTGTGAAGGAGATGGTCATATTCAATTTGCTCAGGAGGGCCGGTCCTAACAAATGTATTGGTGAGTCTTCATGATATAGCAGAGGTGCTCGCTCTTTCCCCCCCCACCATTATGTCTAAATCTTTTGAGAAAACTCCTGCGTTTCCAAATTTTTTTTGGAGAGCAGGAACCGGCCTTCTATGAGGCACAATTTTTCAGCTCCTGAATCCACCATAAAGATGAACTGCTTGCTGCCTATCTCTGCACCCACCAGTGGTTCCTTTTATGCATGTGGGGTGGTGTAGGTTAGTTGATAGGACTGGACACACAAGTGCTTTCTGTGGGCTGTCCTAGTCTGGGTATGTCTCTGTTCCGGAAACTGAAAAGACATTGTCCCCCACTACAGCTGCAGTGCGGAAAGGTTCCCGCGTGCCATTTGCAGTTGTTGCAAATATATTAGTTTGTGCATTTCCCATCGTATTCTGATGTGCTATTTGTGGTTGCATACCTTGCTGCTGAGGTTGCTGTCTAGGTGGCATCTGTTGCGCTCTCTACAGTTACTCATTATAGCAGCTTTCATTTTGCCCACTCCCACCCATTGGTAACCCATAGGGACTTCCTGGATGTGTGTGACCAAATTGTTGCTCGTTTCCGATGGGAGGCGGCCCTTGGTAATATCCCATCGGTCGTGTCCTGCATTCTCTGGAAAAATGTCCCCACCTCCCACAATTCCAGCATGACCCTTGGGGTCCTCCCCTCGTTCCTTGTCCTCTAAACCCTCTATTTCCCATTCCCCCAATTCTTCCCCTCTGTCCCCGATACCCACCTCGTCCTCTTGTAGGTCTGACCTGCCATTGGGGTCCTTCGTATTGCTCCTATTCCACCCATTGCTCTTTTCCGTTTGCAGACCAAGTTGCTGCCATCCTTGCTGGTGTATTTCCTGACACCTCCTCTCCTTCCCCCTGCCTTTCAGTGGGTAGCGCTGAATTGATTGCTGCAACCTTCACTAATCTATTCTGAAACAACTTTGCTTTGTCTGTCAACCTTCTCTGTGCTATCTCCTTTTATCTCTCCTTGATCCTCCTACCATGGTGAACTATTATGCTTTGAATCTCCGGCCACCCTTTGGCTTCTATCCAGCTATTTTATTCAAGGCCTTCTGTGCCTCCTTTAGGGGTCCTTGCTTAATTATAAAGTAAAACAGGGCAGTGGATTGGTCCCACGCCGTGCCCGTTTCTGGCCTCCACATGTCCTGCACTTGAAGGATGAATTGTGCAGCCTCACCCTCCTCTCCCATAGTGCATTGCATTACTAAATGCAAGTCTGGGGTGTCTGGAAAGGTTCTCCACAATGCATCCCACACTGGCGCCCTCACATTGTTGAATGACAACCCGTCATGGCGGTCACAGTTTATTGAAACTCCCGGGAAATCAGCCTTCACCCACACCCCATCTGCTTGATCTCCAACTGCAGACACTAATAAACTTTTTACATCCCCTATAGCCAAGGGCACTCCTGCAATGTTCTTTTTGAATGCATGTATCCACTTTCTGCCCCACTCAAAAGTGGAGGGAGTAGTTTCAACAAGTTACTTTTGTCCATCTGTGCCCATGGTATGTAGTGTGGCCTCCCGCTCCCTTCATGTATCAGGGGCATCTGTAGTTTGGCTTTACCTCCTATTTTACTTACCGTTACCTTCTTTGCCTTGCCTAACGACATGTTTCCTACTCTTTGCCTCAGTCCCCCTTGCCATCTTGGGAACCCTCACCCATCCTCAGGGTCCTCCTGTAATGGAAGTGAAAATCCTGCCGCTGCTACCCCTTCTTCGTACTCATCTAGATCACTCCATAATTCATCTATCTCCCTATCCGCATTTCCCTCTCCTTGCCCTTCTTCTGCCTGGTCATCTGCGGGTTCTGCTTGCACTATTCTTATTGGCTTGTCATCTAAATGGAAGAAGAACTCTCCTGATTGCCACTCATGTCTCTTTACACAGATTTAGATGAACTACGGTACCACCAAGTAAACATGGATTTTGAAAGGTTTATTAGTTGCAAAAAGTCTAATCCTGCATCCTTGGAAACTGACTGTATTCCCAACAAGGGAATTATGGATGGAGGAAATGTTCTCATTATGTAACACTGAAAAAGTTGCAATGTTGTTACTGAAGAAGGAGACAATGCTTGATAAGATATGGGGTAATTTCCTGAGATTGGAACTTGATTAATCTGGTAAAGAAACAGAAGATATGATGAATGTCAAGATAAGTAACTTTTAAATTTATAATAATTAAATGAAATTACACTTATTCATATCATGAAATGCATACTTGACAATGTATTAGGTGGTTTCCTTTTGAGGGTGGTGTAGGGCGTAAGTGTGGTTTGTTTTTTCTTTTCTTCTCTTCCATCTAACTGCTGGATTCTTGACAGTATTTAAGTGGATGAAGGGATGCATTTTCACTTGTTCAAAATGTATTGTAAATCTTATAGATTGGTTGTTTTCACTGGAATGTACTCTTCTATACGTAAGATGATACAGTGAATAAAATAGTTGAAAATAAAATAAAGAAAACATCTGCAAGAACCAACTGTTGGTCAATTAAAGGTGTACAAATTTCATATGGGATAGAGTGAGCAAGTCATTTGAGGCCAAGAGGAGCAAGTGCATTAAGCATAATTACATCAAATAGCAGAACATAGAAGGCTAACATTGACACATTCATGGTCTTCTAAAATGTGATTTTTGAGCAGAGAACAAGGGCTATTCATTAAGCCTCAGATGAAGATAGTGGTGTGTTCACACTCCCTGGAATGTTCCAGGCCAGTGAGCAGTCAACAAGGTCAATAACAAAAGGAAGACTTTGGTTTATGGCCTACCAATGAAAGATGATGGACTCATCGAGAAAACGGGCATGAGTCTGATGAGAATCAAACACCTATGTTTCATTTCATTTACGTGCTGCTAAAAGAGCCAAACGTCTAATGTTGGAATAGTATTCCAAGGAATCAGTGGGTTTGAGGGACAACCTAACATACAATGTTCCATGTACCAATGCACTGACAGTTTGTCCATTATAATCAGCACTGTACATATGTAGAGGTATTTCAAGGTGTGCCCTACAGATAAGGGGTTTCCAATGATGCACACATTCTTATATTTTCTATAAGTAGATATGATTCCTTAACCAATTCTTACTCTTGATAGGTTTTGTATTTTGCCATGTAGAATGACGTCATAGATGGTCATATTGGGGTATAAAGAACTCTGTATAATCAACCTGCTCTGTGAGTGTGCATGCATCAGTCCAATGTTAGTCAGAACTCCCTACTTTATGAACTGAGAATAAAGGAGTGTGTTTCCGTATTCTTTGAATCTGTCTGGTTATTTGGTCTATGATCTCTATTTTTAATTACATCTAGAATAAAAGAAGCTTCTAGGGGCCAGAGCACGTTTGGTAGCGGTGCAGGTGGTTACAGTCTAATTGACCTAGGCTTAAATCCAGACTTCTTGACAATCAACTGATCCCACGATTAGCTAGATAATCATGGAGCTACCTGCGGAGCAGAAAACACGTGTTAGAAGAGACAGTCGGCAGGTGCCGCTTTGACGAAAATTCCCATCCAGTCGCCGCAGGTGCCCCATGGACGATAGGCAAACTGGTCGATTGAGGGAGAGTCGATGCCGGGGGACTCCAGCTGAGCCACAGATGTAAGTAGAACATCGATAGCAGCAAAAATGGAGGGAGGGATTGTGTTGTCAATAATACATATACAAAGTAACAGGATTTTTTTGGCCGGGTGGATTATAAAGAGAAGAAGTAGATTCCTGGTTCCAAGAGGAACAGAAGCGTATACACTAAAAAGTTAAGTATTCCAGAGGCAAGGCCCACAGAAGAGTGCGTATCAAACTACAAAATGGCGCACAATGGAGAAGGGATACATTTACTAAAATAGTAAAGGAAGGCGTAGGCAGTAAAATTGAAAAAGTGAACATGTGTGGGATTATGTAAATGTCAATATAAAGATTTTTTTGCATTTAAACTAATGGAAAAAAAAACAATAGTAAAACAAATTAAGGTGATTGGTAGATGTTTTGACCAAGAAATTGACTCAATCAGGAGGGTAAAAATCAAAGGAAATAATATATAAATAAAGAAGAGACTCTTAAAATACTAGTATTAAAAGAACGGGATAATAACACTTGATAGAAAGTGTAAACAAAGGATCAAACAGAATATCATTGCACAGATTTTTAAATAAAAAAGTAAGCAGTTAAAATAGTTCCTTTGGGATTATAAATTGTGATTGATGGTGCCTGAGCAAATTGATCAACATGGTATATTTGATCAAATAAAGAACTGGATTAAACATTGAGTAAGTTTCAGTAGTGAAGATTGACTCAACATTATGGGGGGCCCTCCTCTTTTACATTTGTGCAGGACACTGCCAAGATGGAAATATCATTCGGAATAGGTTTGAGGCATGACTAATAAGACACTCATGCCGTGAACTCAGGAGGGGTCGCTGTCAAAAACCATATTGCGGCATATGACAACTTATTTATATGCCACAATTAAAGGAAAACGTTACAGAAAAGGCTGGCTATTTTAGTGTTATGGAAGATGTATCAGAGTAAGAAATAAGATACAGCTGAGCAGGAGTGGATGCTTAATCAGCATAAAGGGGAGGGTAAAATGCCTTTGGCCCCCCTCTCTCCTCTTGAAGATAAGAGGCTAGATACAGAGGAGAAGAAATTTTACCCTTTAAAGGAATTAAAAACCGCAGCGGGGTATGTAAGTCCAACGTATGCACCCCCTGTTTATAACAGTAAGGATAATGCAGTGGAGAGCAAAAGTAGAGAACGTAAAGACATATCAAAACACAATGAAAGTAAACAGTGTGATGAGAGAAAGGACAGACAGGTCAGACAGATGTAGACAGAGGAAGAAGCAAGTCAATAGAAAGAAATAAAGGACAAGGCTAAGGGAATAGCGTTAGTACAGAATGAATGGATGGGAGGACAAATATTACTTAAGCTGGACAAAAAGGGCATTGATGGGGTTTGAGAAAGTGGGGGAAGAGAAGAGCGAGAAAAGGAAGAGAAAGAAGAGGAAAGCACATACAAAGAAGAAAGGGATAAGGAATGCAAGAGAAGAGAAGAATGAAGACAATGCGAGGCAAGGAAAGAAAAGGAGAGATTATAAGAGAAGAAACGAGAAGAGATAGAAGGCCAACAAATGAAAGTATGTGGGTGTTAGGGAGAATGGCTAATTTCCAGAATGGCTAATTTCCCTTATCTACTGAGTCCCTCAGCAGCTTTGCTGGATTTCTAGGATTTTTTTTTCACCTGGTAAGAGTGTGAGCCTTTTTACCCACTCTTACATGTGTTTTGCTGTATATTTTTAACATATTTGTGTTCATAGACTGTGAAGCCTCACCTACTCCATAGGCATCATCTTTTTACTGTGTGTTACACAGCACCTTTAGTGCAGTGACAGAGGGTTGTCTTGTTCAGACTTCCCACTTTAAACTCCATTTTCTGGGACAGACTACTGACTCCCAGAACATGTAAATTTGCCTTTGACTATATTAGTCTTTTTAAATTCACAGACCCACTACAAACTATCTTACATAGAGTTCTGGAAAGGCTTAATAGTTATCCCTTGTTGTCTGTTTCTCATGGAACATTATTCCATTCCCCTTTCTTTAAGATTTGGCTGGTGGCAGTGGTATCTACCCTATTTGTCCTACCGCTGTCTATTTAAATAGCCTTGGTACTGTTTTAGGCTAAGTTAGTAGCCTCGAACTTAAATCCGCTGGACCACATTTACTTTTATTTGGTTCCGGCTGGGTTTATTCGCCATTTCTTTTTGTAAAGGTCTTTCTCTAGTTTTACTCTGCACGCCAAACCAGGTTTGGTTCCTTTGTTCACCGTCCTTTGGCGGGCTTCTGAACAGAAGCCCTCCTTAGGTACCTGAATGTCTGAGGGGGACAGGATTTGAGGGAGGGGTTTGAGACTCCCTTCACAGGGTCTACTTGGAGACCCATGTGCACTCTGTATGATTGGCTGTGTTGACTGTCCCGCCGGACAGCCACACTGCTGTGTGATTGACAGCCAGGCTGTGTGAATTTGTTGCTTATCTCTGCTGCTGCTTTTTCCGTGAGCAGTGCAGGACCCTCCAGTCTTCCTACTTTGTGTCAGTCTGACAGTCGCTTCAGGAACCGTGAGCCTGCATAACCTGCAAGGAACGTCTGCCTCAGGTAGAGCCTTCATCTTCATTTAAGGTACTGTTCAAACCCGGTCGTTCTGTCCGACCGCGGTGAAAGTGTTTGAAATCTGTCGCCAATCCGAGGGCTTGTCCTTCTCTATTCTTTAAAGTATTTCTTCTTCTGACCAAATTCGTTCCGAACTCTTGGCAAAGACTTAACCGGGAACTACTCTGAACTGTGTGATCCTCTGAAAAGACTTTGGTCCATTGACTTTGGCCCAGGCCTCTTGATTTGATTTCCTCACGGTAGTTGCCTTTTCTAGATTGCCCTGCTTACTTACTTGTTGGTGCTGCTCAACATTTGTCTAACCTTGTCTTTCCCTCCATTTTAAATTGCTGGAGTGCCATTTTGCTCATACTTCATTTGAGTTTTACTTGTCCAGAATCTTTTGGGTGGTGTGTAGTGTAATAAGAGTGTGATTTTTCTACTGCTTTACTTTGGTGAATTTTTTTACAACTGATGTGTAAATAAATGTATATGCTTTTACTCAGAAACCTTGAGTCAGTGTTTGTTTGAACCATCGTAATTGCTGTCCTTTTTGTAATTATTGATACTGCTCACTTTACTCTTGAGATAAGTCTGGCTGCTCAGCCATCGCTACCACTTTACTGTGTAGTACAGCCTTGTACCAAAGGTGAATGTGTACTGTCACTTGTAGTCTTAATTGTGTGTGGTGTTCCCAAAGGTTACTGCATATAATTCTGCCTAACAGTGGGTTGCAAAGAAGGTAAGAGGAACATGAATTAAGGGAGATGAAGAGAAGAAAAGACATGAACAGTAGTAGGGGATTAAAAGATGAAGAGATACAATATTTATGTTATAGGAGCATAGTGTGGATTGATGCACGAGAACGATTGGAGGAAGAGAGAGAGTCACGATAGCGATGTAGGGAGCTGCAAGGAATGCCAAGATCAGAAATGGCTGGTGGGCAAGAAACAGAAGACATAGAGCAAATGCTTGCAAATGTATACAGGCAAATGAGGGATAAAGACAGGTATAAAACTCAAGAGAATGCAGAGCGATCCCTATTAAGGGGAACTGAAGGTAGATTAGATGACATCATAACAGACAAGTACAGAGCATTGTCTTTAAACAGATTAGATCTTGACTACACAAAGAAGCAAAATAATCACACAATTTGGGGCATAATGAAGTCAGACGAAGAAAGGGAGGAGAATAAGAAAGCGCAAAGAGAGGGCACATGCAGGTTTTCAAAAGAATCAAGCATAGATAAAGTGGTAAAATGGTCAGATTTATAAGACCCCAAAGAGAGAACAGCAGAATCAACATTATGTACCAATCGACCACAAGAATGATTGCTCAGTACCAAAGATGTATTATTGCCTTATGTAAGTTGGTTAAGTGCATTACCAGGACAGAGACAAAGAGGCGAGGCAAGTCCTGTCTGGAAAACACAAAGCATGGTCAGGAATGCTTATATACCAGGATTTTCACAATTCCCAATATTGTATAAGGTGGGAGGACGATCACAATATGGACCGTGGCCACAGATGGTAAAAGACAATTTAAGATGTAAATTGCCAAGTTTGACTTCCGGTGCAGAAAAATGGATTTCTGAGTTAGTAAGAATGACATCGGGAATAATGTTAGCTACCGGTGACGTAAAAGGCTTACTAGCAGCTATTCTAGGGGAGAGAGCAGATGACATTTGGAAGCGAGCAGGACACGCAGGTGTGACTGCACAAAACACGACACACGATGGAGCTTCATTTAATAATTGCGTAGCAGATGTATTGTGGGCTCTCAGAGTACAATATCCCAGTAAATCAGACATGGTGTGAATATGACAAGGAAAATGAGGGAGGATGAACATCTTGTATAGCATAACAAGATATCAGACCCGTTTGTTATTATATGGACTATCTTCAGTTTGTAAAACTGCAACACATGTAGCAAACAAAATTTACCAAATTTGTACTGTATTAGCAGTCTCTGCAAAGGCAATGATTTCACCATCAATCAAACAAGAGCAATACATTGAATCTCTCTTACTTTCAATATTAAGGTTAAACTCCAAATTTCAGAAGAGATCCACTTCTATCATAGGTATAGCTGAGATGGACCACTTGGGAGGGACCTTTTTTTAAAAAATCTCAGAGACTTCATCACCATCACGATAGATTTTGAAATGTTAACTGACAATATCTTAATCATACAAATAGTTCCATGGAGCCTTTAGTGTGCTATGTAACCCAATTGGTGTATGGTTGAGTAGCACTAACTGCATAAAACAACCAATGGATACCCTGTCTCATAATCCTAGGAGGTAATTGCCTGACGTCCCCATTATATACTTTAAGTATGAGACAAACACCTTAAATAAGTCAGGGGTGAGAATACACCCCTGTGTAAGGCCTCTGAGATGTTTTGCTGTAGAGTTATCTAAAGATTTACAATAATCCTCCTGGGAGGCTCCACCTTAGAAGCTTTGCCCAGAGTAGGGTCCCATCTATACTATCAAAAGCAACTGCAAAGACAATACACTGCAAGTATAGAGGGGGGTCCCCTGTCAGTGCTCTTTTTTGATAATTCAATAAGAACCCATTGAGGGATGTACCCACTCCTTTAACAAACCCTTAATGGTTTCTGGAAAAGTTCTGTGTTCTCGTAATACACTGCATTAAGTTTTCTAAGACCAAGAATGCAAATAGTTTTCCTGACGCATCTAAAAGCACAATTGGCTGATAAATAGAGGGTTCAGTTCTCAAACCCTTTTTAAAAATATGGATAACTTTGGCCACTTTTCACGATGTAGGAACGTGTTTTGTCTTTGTGATAATATTAAACACATCACACCAAATTTCTGCCCTAACCTTCAGGGAACATGTTTAGTATTGGGTATGAGAGGCTATCAAGTCCCGGGCCCTTGAGCTACTATTTATAGTAATTATTCTGCTAATGTCATCTTTATCAAAAAGTAGGGACCATGCAACGGCAATGTCTTGGATTCCCAATATATCTTTACATGACAGCTGCTTAAATATCTTAGTAAAGTTTTCCACAAACGTTTACTTAACAATGGGCATTATTAACAAATCTGACTGGTTACAGTACACATTTTAATAGTTTCTATGTACTCATCATTTTGTTTGAAGCTATGGCTACCATCATGACCTCAGAATCTTTTTTGATCACGTAGGCCTTGTGACCTCTCAATCAGTTCCTAAATTTCAGTTTTAATATCTTCCCCTCTATCTTACGGCAGCTAGCATTATACTTTTTCCTCTATCTCTGTCCTGCTCGTAATTCTCTCTTCTTTGGATAGTATGGTCAAAAACATGTTTATGTTTATTAATTGGTTTTGACTCTGCATCCCCTTGTTAACAAATGAGTTCAAAACTGTAATGTATCCATCAGTCTTAAACAGAGAGTTTATTGCCATCTTTCCAAACCAATTTGTCAACTGGTGTCTGAATTTTTCAACCAGCATGTCTGTCCAATGAATCCTATTTCTTCTTCCATTTATTTTCACTTTCAAGGTATATAACATTACAGATCGGTTGTTTTTTCGGGAAGATCCATTTTACATTCAGTTACATTGCATACGTAACTATGCTGCTGGACCATTGTTTCATCCTGGACTATGTTGGTTTTGGTGGAATGTCACCCACAGTCACTCCATCAGTTTATACCATCTTCGCCTCCTCTTGCAGTTATTTCCCTGGGTGCTGGATTGTAAAGGGAGTTGTGTGTCTAGTTGATCACAAGTAATGTTCAATTCCCCACAAATAATGGCTGCCATCACTGAGGGATTGGAAAGGTTGTCGTCAATTAAGGCATCCACTCTGTAAATAAATGCATCCTCTACTATACGCACAGGATTCCAATACAAATTTATCAGAGAGAGTTAGCCCAAACAGGGATAGAATATGGGATCCCAAATAACCTACATTAATTCATTTAGTGCTTTGTAATCTTGCGCTAAGGACCCATTCCCAGTTCTATCAGCAATCAGAAGGCCTGATTTGGGTCTACCATTAAGTCATATTTCTGCCGGGTTCAATAAGGTAGTAAAGCCACCCATTACTGGAAGTTGCAATAGACAAGTTTCTTGAAATATGATTAAATGACACGGGGAGAGAGCCTCATCCAAAGGTTTAAATAAATGAGAGAAACCCTTGGTGTTCCAGGAGCCCAATTAAATAGCAGGTTGCTTTACCCCCTGCTCTAGTTGATTATTGTTTTTATCCACTGCTAGAGCTCCTGCCAGCCATTACCAACTCTCCTCCTTTCCCCACAGTTGATCTAGTGCCAGGTGTTCTTGTACTTTTTTACTCATAGGATTTACTACTGAGCAGGTAATTCTTAGGGGGACAAAATAAGTTACATTCTTAGTATTAGCCATAAACTGACTTAATCCCTTGCAAAAAGTTATTTTAATACTTCCGTTAAATCAAAGCCCATAGGTAAGAAATATGAATCATTCTCTAAAACTATGGATCTAATTAAATTAGAAGGTAAATGCAGGAAGACTTTATCTTACTGCTTACAATCATTATGGAAACATTACCCATTGTTAAAGAATCATTACCCATTTAGGGATCCAGTTATCCATCATACAAACATGAAGTAGTGACATTAGACTATCCACATTATTCTGCCACGTTGTATGCATTTGTATTTGCTATATAATGAGGCCTGTTATATTTGAAGTGCCATGTAGAGACACATGTTATATTTGTAAAGATATGTAGAGACTTGTAGAGATATGTTGTTATGTATTATGTATGCATGTAGAGAGGCATGCATTGAGTGTGCACTTAGAATATGCATTGAGGCATTATAGATAGCGCTTGGGTTTGCGAGTGAGAGAGTAAGCACTACATTCGAGAATAGAGAAAGTATGAAGCCATTCCAATGAGACACACAGAATCGCCGCAAGTGCGGACATTGTTATGACTTACAGTGTACAAAGTATGCATAAACAGTTTGCTTGGCAGACAGATAACATGACCCTTGTCTGAGTGGAGAAGGCATTGAGACCTTATCAGGCCCTGGGCTGGTGCTTCGCAGACAGAGAGATGGTGGGGGCAGGCAGCACCATGGAGGGAGATCTTGTGCAGGCAGAGACATGCAGGAGGAGAGATGAGTGAATGGAGAAATATGAGGAGACAGTAGGATGGAACGCAGACAGAAGAAGATATGGTATTGATATGATGACAAATGTCACGATGACAGGAACACGCAGTGATTGAAAAGTACAAGTACATGCATCACAGACCTTTAGGCACTGCTCACATTTAGAAATGCTGACAGACAGAAATAGAGGCATTTAAGCTTAGAGAGAACGAGTGTAACCATGGATATGTATACGTCATTGAACAGTATAACGAGAGGTGAGGCTCTGAGATTTGAGTGGCTGCTCTCTGCTGGTCTGCTCTCTGAGATAGAGAGGGAGTTGGTAGTTTGAGATGCTAGTTGGAGTTGGAGATGACACTCTGACACACCGAGAGATTGAGAGATGACTTGTGGAGGTGTTTGGGAGTGATTGGATGTACTTCGGGAAGTGGTTTTGGTTGCAGCAGAGCTGAGGAGATCGATCTGGCAGGGATCTCGCAGAGAGAGGCCTGGCCCTGACTGACTGGCTGGTTGGAGAGTTAGTTGGAGAGGAGAGACAGAGCAACACAGAGAAAAAGGGGAGTATTGCTGAATAAGACACGTGCATGGGGAATTAGAACAGCCATTCACACAGAGATATGGCTGACATGATAGATTGGGTAATCAGACAGGGTTTGTCTTAGAGAGAGTGTGTGAAGTATGATGTGGAATGGAGAGGAATGGTGTGGATTGGAGTTGCTATTAGATTGTGTGCATTAGAAGCCTGTAAGGCTTACAGTTATTGCATTGCATGGTAGATTTGCACCATAAGCATAAAAGGTGCAAATTCAAGATTTGCATTATAGTAGTATTTGCATCATGCATTGCTATGTATGAATAAAAGAGTTGCTATTGTTGAATCGATTCATGTGTTTTTTTGTATCTTATGGTAGTGTGTCCATAGGAGTAACTTAGGTGTAATCCGGGAGTGCAAAATTGCCCTGAGATGAAAGAGCAGGGGGGAATTCGTGATTCACCCCCCCCCCCCGGTAGATTTGTTGCAATTCCACAGCACAATGCAGGTATAGTCAAATAAGCACAGCACATGTCATCTGTTCAGAAGTAGAGCATTCTTACATATAGGCAATTCCCAGGAGAAGACATTTTCCTTGCAATTGGTCCTTGGTATGGAGACTATCCTTATGCCTATTGTACAGAAGTTTATTTTCTTTACACTGATATAACTGCTTTCTTTTTTTCTCTAGTGTGTAAAATGGTCAAAATACTTCAGTTACTTCTAACTGATTTGAAACAAGGCACACTGTCAGATCATTCATAGGATTCACCTTCAGCCTTGGATCATCTGCACAGGCCCTCATACACAAAGTAGCTTTCTGAGAATCAATGAAAGGTGGCTCCATGACTGAAGGATCTTGGTTTGAGTACGTTGATGAATTAATTAGTTCCTCTCTTAACTCATCAGATTGATTCTGTGCGGCAGCCGCATTACCTAAAGGTTCATTGTCATTTTTTCTTTTCTTAAATCTTGTTTCTTTGCTCGGCGGATTATTTACTTTTGAATACATTGGAGCCAAGGCTCATACACATTTGCACAATCCTTTATTTAGGCTTTAGAGGGAGCTTTTTTACTTTTAGATTTTTTAACCTAAAAATCCCTTTTTCTTCCTCCCTCTCACTCTCGATTTTCCATGGTTTTGAAAAAGAGGATACATCGATTTCTCTTCAGTTGGTCCCTCTAGTAGATTTGAGACTGGACTAGGAATAGAGGCTTCCACTGCTTCCATTTCTACCACAGTTAGAGGCTTACCCACTCCTTCCCGTATAGGGGCTGCACTTTGTGACAGAATTTCTTTAACTTTGTTTGGAGGGATTTCTAAAGAATTGTTCTCCTGGCACTAATCGAAAACACCCTCCTTAACTAAATATTTCCCAACATCACCAGATTTTGTAGGGTTTCCCATCAACAGAGGGGCCAAAACCTGTCCAGGGATATACCCCATACGCCCCAATATTTCGAGTGGAATGTTGTGTTTGTAAACCTATGCTATAGCCTACAATATATGAGATGTTTGTATTTATTGCTGAAAACAACAGAACTTGAACACTTATTTTCTCATTTAAAGAGTCATACAGTCTCATTAGAATAGATATTGCTAAATTGTATGTCGGAGAGACTGGAGCTAAGCTCTCTTCAGGATGTATGACCAAGTTCAACGTCTTAGTAATGAGGGCCGTGATTTTGTCGATGTTGAAGTCTCCACAGAGTCGTCCAGAGTCGACTCAAGATATAAAACTGGAAATGCAGATAACGAGACCGTATCCCATGACAAACCCTTGGACTTGCCTCAATCGTGCTTCACTGATTTTTTTTCCCCATGCATTCAGGCTCCTCTATGGTAGCCCAGTGGGGCCTTTTTCATTTTCTTGCTCACTATAGTGATATCAGGGGCTTCCTTTTCATTAGGATTATAGAACCGGGTGGACCCATCACCTTTTGGGCAAAAAAGTGGCAGTTAAGCACTTGGCATTAGTGTTTCATCAGAAACCACAGCCATTTCCTCATTTGACAGGGACCCATTTGTAGATTTGGCAGAATAAGCATGAATTTGTATGGCTGTGTGTTTCAATTTTGGCACTTTATTGATTGGAATTGGGCTTAAAGATACCTGTATGCCCATGACAAATGATGCAATCGTGGTATCCTGGATGAGTGGGTCAGTGAACTCGAGACTAGAAATTGAGGCACTAGTGCCGTGAGGGATGCTGGAAGATGTAGTCCCTTCCGTTACTGGTTGTCACAGGAAGCGGTCTTGCTCCTAAAAGTCAGTGCAATAATTTTCGGCGCTTCAAGAGCCTGAATGACTCTTTTCTCACCACTCAGATTACTGCTTAATCAATCACACACTCACCCGTTATTGAAACTGGTTCTCTGTGCTATTTCCACTAGCACTGATGCAGCCCAAGCCTTTGTCAAAAGCACACTACAGCAGTTAATCCTTGCCTTATTGTACTTTGTTGTCACCAACAATATAATAATGAGAAACGTCCCTCACGGCCACAGGATTCATAGCTTGCATGACAATGCCATAATTGATCTTGTTGTTGCATAATTAATGGATTATTTTGGTTATGTGAATGTATTGAGATTTTTTGGGAGTGCACTTTAAGCAGTTCCCCACAAGAGGGCAAAGATGATACCAAGTGTTCCCTTTGTCTGTCACCAATATGACTATTCCAAGGCAGCTGGCTAATGCAAAGCATCTGAGTGCCTGTGACCTCCTGGAGCGAACTCACCTTACTAATGGATCTGGCCCATGAGTTTATGTGAAGTAAGGCATGTGACATCTCTTTGAAAGCCTGGTGCCATGCATGATTTACTGAAAGCAATGTATGGTGTGTACATACTGTGAAAGCTTGTGTTTGATACAATGGAGGAGCAACTAAGATAATAAAAAACCCACCTGGCCTGACTATAACCTGTAATTATTTCCTGTCCAACTACACTGGAGGCACTGCAATCTTCAAGCATGCCTACAAATGAGAATAGAAACTTAAAATGAAATTCAATTCTGTTATTTTACACCAGTTCTTTTGGGTTTCTTTCTTCATTATAATTTGAATGTATTACTAATATGGAAGAATAAAGGAACACTTTATATATTCTCACATTGACTGGAATATTCCTTTTGCTATCATTCCATCATCTTTACATATGCTATGCAAATTGGAAATTGGAAAGACACATAACAAAATCCAAGTATAAGCTCTGATTAAATGAATTGTCTTATTCCTTGAAAAATTACTACTTTAAGTCTCAGTCTGCCTTTCACATGTAGTATGGTTCAATTTTTGAACACTTTAAACCCTACAGTTTTCTCTGCTCAAAGCTACATCCCCAATTGAATAGCATCCTGTGCTTGATATTTTGTTCTCTGGCTTTCACACATGGCAGAGATATGCTTTGCCTAGAAGGTGTGTCTACTCCACAACACATACTTAAAATGGGTATTGATGGAAATACACTTTTGTGGGTTGCAAATGGCTGAAAGAAAATATGTCACTATACATACATCCTATGAAGTCTGCCTTTGAAAGAAATGACTCCAACAGTTTATTTTCTAACATGTGTGCATGTACCGCAATCTGACAGGTTTCCCTTTTGAACGTGACGTCAAACAACAGGCATGAATCCATAATAAAGGCCAAAGTTGCTATATCATATTTCCCTCACTCTTGCCAGGAAGGCTGTTCTCATTTCATTCATTTAGGGCTCATCTTTATTATCTATGCACCCTTGTAATAGGGGACCATTGGAAAATGCATTATTTGACGGGGAGGGCAAACTGTTGGTCTTCTCTTTTTTAGTAGGTTTTGCCCAAATACATTCTACATATTACTTCAAGGGTATGATATGAAACCATAACATCCTTTTCACTTTATGTTCAATAAAAGAAATAAATCACCCAAATGTATTACCTGATCATGTTCTTGTTAAGGTCTAAGGGCTGCTTTTGATTTCCACCTGAAATGCAATGCCATCATTGTAGTGAAAGCATGTTTTCACTTGCCATACTGCAGAATTCAATTTCCCCATAGATGATATATTTGTGTATGCATTTTGGAGTTATCTTAGTATCTGCATTCTTCACATTCCAAGAATGACAATCCTTATGAGTTATTGAAAGTAAAGCACACACTGAAATACAAATTGGAAGAATTTTTAAAATAGCAACTACTACATGGACCAGTAGTAACCTTTGGAGGCCAACACATTATTTTTAAGTTTTAGGGTTCTCATTCTGGGAAAAATATACTAGTTATTACAATCTTTATTTGGAAGGGTGGGCGTTCCCTATTGCAGCATCACTTGTCATGCAATTAACACTCATGGAAGCAACTGGCGTTTCTTTGTACACGTGTGACTGTACCTACGGGTCTTTTTACCATTATCGGCCTTCTATTACACAATGACAATGTAAGCAACCAATCAGCAAAACAAAATGTTTACCTGACTTGCTGAACCAGTAAAGCTTTAATTTGACAGCCAGTGAAGTAGATGTGTGTGTTCTGATGTATGTTTATGGAAAACAGTTATAAAAATAATGTGGAAGAATAAGTGAATTTGCAGAAAGAGTACATGCAGCAGCCTCATTTCATTCCTTTGTAAATTGCTCAGGGAATCTTTATATGCTTATTATTCAAAGTAGGTCATAGAATGAGAATGACTATGGCAGTATTATGGGTCAGCATATTAGAAGAGTGCCTGGGCCTGCTGGTGAAAGTACACAATGGCAGCATGATGTGGTACCACGGAGAGCAAGTATAATGAGAGTGTTTGTAAGGTTGCTGTGCTATAACGGATCTTTACTGCCCTTCTGATTAATGAGGCCTTCCTTGAGCTCATAGAGTGCTCGTGAAGCAGATGGAAGTTTAAGCACAGAACTATAATGAAATGTGTTGCCTACCAGGACGAAACATTTATTTTCCGCTGTCAGAAACAAGCATAATCTGGAAACCAGCCTGGTTAAATAGTTTTTAAACTCACATTTTTTATTTAAACAATAAAGCAAAAGCTAACGGTGCAAGATGTCAAAACATAATTTTATTTGCCTTACAATGTCATGTTTCGATCTATATTTAAAGAAAATATGTGATTTGTGTTTATATTTTTTTCTCTTAGTTTCCATAAAGTGCACTCCCCTTTTATGCTGCAGAGCCCTGTTCTCAAAATTATGTATTCCTGCTTTGCAGTCATCGAAAAAAGGGAGTGACATAATGGTATGTTGCACGGTTCCAAACGAAATATACCTTAGCGCCGACTCACGTTCTACTGTTCATTGATATTGATTTCTCCTAGAGGGAGGCTTGACATAATGCAACACTTGTATAGGCAAAATATACACAGAAACCCCTGCAAGGTAAATGCAATCACACAAAAAACCTGTGATGCCGTCTGCAAAGCGACCATCATAGGCCTGGAAGGACACCTGGTTAGAATGAGTGGCACGTCATTGTTGCCCTAGGAACACCATACATTGGCTTCAGAGGGTAGGATGGTGGCATATTTAGTTTTGGATTCGCCAGGGTTTGTGTTCAGGATCAGGTACATGTTTTATTATCCTCAATGTCTTCTTAAGTAAGCAGTTCATTAATGTAGCATGTTTTCATTCATAAGAAAACGTGTCTCCTACTATGGCTAACTAGTCAAATTGAAATAAGTCCTTACACTCTCCCAACACCGTAGCAGATTCTTGTGGATTCTATAAAAATCTTGCTGGTGGTATTATTTTTTAACTTGACATCCTCAGCTGCTTTAGTTTCCTATATAGACCTCACCTGAATCTGTCTAGTAAGTTCATGTTACTTGTTTGTAACTTCCAATAAAGGTACCCTTCACATAGATCAGCTGCCTGTCCTTTTTTTTCAATATGTCAACTGACCAATTAACTGTCTCTCCTTTCATTTAAATGTTTTTGGTGACTCCAACAGGATGTACACAGAGTTCATTCAACTCACATCCTCCACCTGCCACCTTCCCTGTGTATTGCTGATTTGGTCCACAGCGTTTCTCAAATTCCAGATCCACTTCAAGGGCTCTCATCTTCTTTGGCACCCAGTCCAGTCTAGGCTTCACCTTGCCGTGTTCTTCCACTCGTCACTAGTGTACAGATGAGGCGGAGGCTCGTAACGTTAATTGCTTTATCTGTAGTAAGCTCTGTAAAGCCCTGCACCGGCTCGTCTACATGTTTCTTTCACAAATTGCCCAATATCCAAAAGCAAATCATTTTCAAAAGGCTCCAGAAGAAATGTTATGGAATTGGTTGATGTGAATGCATGTTGGTACACTAGCACCGACCTAAGTGAGAAATAAACACACACGCAGACACTTAAAACCTGCTGTGCTCTATTGTGACAAGATAACAACATTGCCTGTGAACTAGCAGGTTGCAGTGCTACAAACATACACACTCTAAAACAAAATGAGGGAACCATTCAAACTTCTCGAGAACTGTATTCTGCACCACAGGCTCTTGTGCACGCCTCGGCTGCCACGCATATCTAATGATTATGATGATCATGCTGCCGCGACAGTGTGATACGCAGTGCGCTACACTAGGTGACAAATGCATGTTTTTTAATCAAATCTTGCATCTTACACATAACATAGAAACAATACTGTAGAAGCCTGGCCCATTGCACCCAGATGTTCCAGCCACCATTGTGTGTATCTAGTAACATTACTATGCACATGGCAGTAGCAAAGGCAGCTTTTGTTACCAGGAGTTCAGGCGTCTCATGAGAGGGAACTAGCATTTTGAAGTATTTAAGGTAAGTAATCACTGGCTAATATCTTTTGAGCAAGGGCAATAACATCTTCCAATGCTAGTTGCTAGTATCATTACAGTGTTGCTCCAGTAAGAATTGTTTTTGTTTCAAGAGTTATACCCATTCATTCATGTATTCATCCATTTCCAAGTGTCAGTTTAGCATCGCCAGGGCTTGAAATCCGTTTTTCTTCTTTGGGGAGGGAAGGTAGGATTTAAATTCTGTTTCTTGTCTGTCATTCCTGATTACCTGCTGATTCTGTTTATCCACTTACAATTGATAATTAATTTGTGGGTTGAGGGAACTCCAATGCTATCTTACCTAAAATCAAAAAGTGCTCCCATTTCCTGGTGTTTTGTAGTTGGGTCAATAGAAGGTTAAACCAAGTGCATTGCTTACATTCATATTGTTCTTATCACCCCGTTGGTGATTGCTGCCCCATATTAAAAATTGGATGATTGATTTTGAATTTTAAAATAAATAAATAAATATTATATTTTATCAACCAGCCTGGTTCTTTGCGACCCAGCGTATTTGAAAAGGGGGTGTGATATGAGTGGTATATCATCTCAATATGAATTCTAATCTATACAATAAGCACTTCAATTGCGCACTGCATTCTGGGCCGAGACTAAAGTGTGCGTCACCTGATTGAAATCCTTAACACCTATGACTTGTTAAGCTCTCTGTTATTTCCCAATGCTAGGTCCTAGTTCAATAATTAACATAATAATACAGATGATTACAATAAAACAAATCACAAGACACTGCAAACATATTTTGGGTCATTCAGCATGATCTCGGGTAGTTTAGTGTACATACAGTCTGCATATTCTTTCTTGTCTCCTGCTCAGTTTTAAAATATATCACAGTTTATGAATGCAATATTCACCCACTCCTACGGGAAAAGGGTATAAGGACAAATGACCCAGTAATTTCTGGATACTTTTCATAAAATCAGAGATCTCTTTGCGAACCAAAAAATGGACATATATTTTTATATTTACTACCTATATCTGTGATAATGATGTAAGCACACAGATATTTTGAGCACACAATGAACACTAGGCTTGGTTTCCATTAGTCACAATACTCACCATAACAGTAAAATGTCTGCAAAGTATGAGTCATATATACCAGGTTGGACAGGCTTCCCCTTTTTTTCTCATTTTGCTCTAGCTGCATTAATTGGGGACCGAATTTCAGTGATGTTTATTAGTTGAGCAAAGCAGCTTGGTACTGTGGTCTTTTTAGAGGGCCTTCTGATCCCCTTCCACTAATGGTCTCCAAAGCCTCTGTTTACGCAATATACATGTGTGGTTTAATTAACACCCTGGGTGGGTGTGATAGACAATCAGGTTGCTCGGAGCATGTGCCGGTGCCAGTTCATTCATATTGGGTGATAAGGTGCTGACCTGCGAATACTCTCGCCCATTATGGAGGAGCAGAGCCAACCCATTGTAAACACTGAGGGTTATCCCAGCTGCTTTCTACAGGTGAGGGAGAAAACCTGGGCTGGCGTAAACCGTCAATGGGAAATGTGGTTTCCTTTTGACAGTTTCTGTTCCCCAGCACCAGTGGCCTCTAATCCATAGTGGCTAAGCGGGAGCAGACACACTAGTACCCTTTCTCATTTTGGAGTAGCCAGGCCATCCAAGTGCAAACAAAGACAGTTGCTGTTCTGCAGCACACATGTCCAATGGACCATGCGTAAGGTGTTCTTCCTTATGTTTCTGAAAGAAAGCATAAGCAGCAACCTGTAGGAGTCCTGAGTCAGGGATACAGACACCTTACGGCACACATGTGTGAATGAAAACACAGGAGGAGGATTTCTGTATCCTCATAAGAGGGCCTGTGGCAGACCCCTGTATGCAGGAGCCCCAGTGGGGTGGGTCGGCCCTCTCCTAATGGCTGGTCAGTCCTGGTGACTAGCAGTAATCAGTAAAGCACCAGGTAAAAAAAATAATTACCCCTCCTCACTTGGTCTACTTGGGGGCAAGGTAACTCACATTTGGTAAACAAATATTTAACCAGCATCAATTGGTTCACTTGGGATCAGAGTAACTCACACTTGGCAATTAGCTCATTAAATAGATTCCATTGTGCCGCCTGAGAGAAATGGAACATAACCTTTGGTAAAAGAATATATAAATAATGTCAACTCTCTACATTCCTGGAATTCCCCTCACTCCCGCCACAGGCACGCACATGCGGTTAGCCTAGGCCGGAACATATCTGCTCAATTATCCCCTTTTACACGTGGGGTTTGTAACACGGTCCCTAGGGGAGCCTTCTAACATCACTCACACCCTGCATTGTAATCAAACAGGAACCAAGCCCGCCCTACCACCATAACCAACAGGGTTGTGAGCGGTCACTCCACCAGGCAAACCCCAGAAGCATAGCCTTCCTTATCTAAACACTCTCTTCACCACTTTGCTATCCCATAGGAGGGGTGAGGACTTGTATCATGTAGTGTGTGCGCCCTGTAAGGGAGAGTAGAAAACACCCAAAACACCCCTGTTAACACCGGGACCTCGGGGAAGGCACCCAACATCTGACTGGCTGGGGAATCACCTCCGTAACACCCCTCCCCCGCAAGTGAACCCCGTCAAACACAGCCTCAAACACAGCCTCAGAGTGTCTCTTAGGCCAAACACCACCCCCACCGCAGTCAAGACTGTCCGTGGCGGCGAGAGAGGAAAAACCAACACAACAACATGTGTGCGCATACGCTGTGCGCGTTTCCAGCCTTGCACCTTTCCCCACTTTTCCCACTCCTACCTCAGACGTACCCCGACCTGGGGAGATAGAGGCCTGGGACAGACCCTCACAGCCGCACCGGCTTATTGGGAAAGACACCTGCTACACTGTCTCCCTACTTCGGTTCCCAGCACCAGCACTGCTTGAGCCCTCGACCCTGTGGAAGGGAGAGCGAGCTGCCGGCCCTTGTGCGGGACCACCGATGGGAACGGTAATTTTTATTTTCTCTTCAGTGTTAGCGTCCCCCTATCCCAGTGTCCTTGTCCCTCCCTCCCGTTTTCTTTATGTGCCCCAGGGCCTTTTCACTCCAGATTGCAGGGGAGCTACGGCCACTCCTGAGGTGATTTGCTCTCACAGGCCGGCCCACTCCCCTGCTGGTGGATCATAGTATGCCTGACAGAAACAATGCCTCGCGCCAGAAGAGCAAAATGACGCGAAAGGCGTGAAATAGACAGGTAAATGAACGAAGGCCCAATAAACAGGGATCAGTAGGTCTGATGGCTTGTAATTATTGCAAATGGGACAACTAGAAAAAATAATGCCCGAACAAACCCCAGCAGAATAATTTCCCTAATGCACAGAAAAAAGGTTCTCAAACTGTAATATGGGTGCACAGAGTACTTACCCCAAATCTAATGCAAATGTTCCATGTCGCGTCCTGAATGCTAATGCACCAAATTACTCTCCTAACAAACTGCTATGGCCCTGAATTTATAAAGATCCATTGTGATTCAGTCTGAGAAATAACTTCACCGTCAACCCCCTGATACCGGTTGACCGATAACGTCCATATGTTAATTTATGCTATATGGCATTTGTGTAGCGCCTACTGCCATTGGTATGGCCTCAAAGCTCTGTGGGGTGAGTACTCTTGGAGAACCGAGGTCCTAGATGTGAGATTTGAAGGAGGATTCAAGAATGCGTGTGTATTTTTTTAGCAAGCAGGAATGTAGGTACGGTGTGGCTACGTCCCTGATAGTGACGCATGAAGGTTTAGATGGAGGATGAGTGCTGTACTGTCAAGAGAGTAGGTGAGTGAAGGGAGACTGATTATGTGCAAATCTGGAGCAAATTCTTTTATGGGACTAAGCAGCATTCTATTGGCAGTGGTGATATGTGTTGTGGAGTTGAGTAGTGATTATTGCAGATGTTTGCGGGTGGGTGCCTCTACCCCGGGAGGGATATAGCTGTGTTCCAGTGTGATGGAGTGCTATACGTACCCGTGAATCAAGGATGATATCTAGTTGCCAAGAGTTATGCAAATCGTTCCGTATGGTTTGAATGGAATCCTTTTCGTGCAGCCTAGGCGTGTCAGCACAGCATTTTTACAAATCATGTCTCATCCCAGGAAAGCTCCTAGCTTTGAAGGGACATGCGCACACAGAAGCATTCTCTGTACCTGCACATCAATGTGGAAGCTACACACAACAACAAAGAAAAAATGACAAATATCAACCTCACACACTTTGGTGAGGAACGATGTTCATAGTGATTATTTGGAAATGTTTAGAAACACGGAATTCATGCAAATACTAACAATGGCAATTAATGGGCTCTTCACCAGTCTCAGTGTTTGATACTTTTGTTTTACCACCCTCTACCACCTCCCAAACCAAACAATGTACCACAGAATTCTTCATATTATTCAAAAAGTATTTTGTTCATTAATTGCATGCCTGATTAGGTTTTGCTTATACTTATAAATTGGACGGTATTGTTAGCAATATTTGTGATACTGGCCCTCAAGCAATAGACCCTTTGTCAAGACACAAGACCTTTGTTTCAATGAGCAGTCTGTGAAATATAATTCTCATTTGAGATATGGTAAGAGAGGGTAAACAATTCCAGGACTCTGTTCCAAGTTAGGATTTGTGCTGTTTAATATTTAACAAGGTGCCCTTTGAGTGATAACACGTGTTTCGGCTCTCCTGATCCTCTGTCAAATCTGGGCTAGTATTTGAAAGTAACTAAGCATTAAAGGAGCAAGTGTCAATTATTAGAGTTAAACGACAAAATAAAATAAGATGAAATGCACCCAATGTCAACAAAACCCAAACGATAGCAAGTGGTCACAATCAAAAAACAGAACATGAATTATTGTTAGATGTTATTAGCCAGCATAACATTCAACTAAAAAAGACAAAGAATAGGGGTTGGCAATGGGGAGGCGTATATCGGGTATGAGAAAACATAGGGAGGGAAGAATGGAGGGAGAGACAATTGAAAAACAGGGCAAGAAACAAAAATAAAAAATAAAATAGTTAATTATTAATTGTTTCTATATCACATGACGTAAACTTATAATGTAATTAGAGATTATACCATAGAAAGAACCTTTTAGCTTACCCTATTTGCAGTTCAATCTTATTCATGTCTTTATTTCGTGAACTTGATTCCTGGGATTGATCCCATCATTTTATCCTATTAGTAAATAGTAGTACGGATTTTTCATTATTTACTATGCTAATATTACATCTCAAATTAACTGCACTCTGAGTTTACCGCATTCCCAATTACAATGAGCTATTGTTGGTATCCGTGAATGTGTGTTAGTTAGTGAGAATCCCCTATTTTCTTATGTATGAAAATTAAAAGCGATTGGAATGATCTGTTGTTTATATAAGCTTCCCGAAAAAATAGTCAACACTAAAAGTGTTGTCAGTAACGTTTAAATGGATTTGTGTCCAGTTATATGTTCATCCCTACTGATTTCTAACGAGCCCACTCTTGTCCGGAGTAATGAGATAATGCTCGATGTACACGCTTTCCTTGATGCGTGCTACTCCCTCTTGTTGGCTGTGTTCAGAATGGAAAACAGCCAACACCATTTTGGAACTACTTGTGTCATCACCATGGCAACGGGGCGTAGGCAACGCGCCGTCGTACGATATGCCGAACCCTCTGCAAAATGGCGTCGGCTGTTTAAATCACTTACTGTTAACTTTATGGAAGGCTCCATGCTTCAAATAGCTAAATCAATACATAACATAAAGACAAACTGCGACAATTCACCAGGTCTGTTCAGTTCTCCCCACAGGGGAGTCCTTTCATATGAGGCTAGGGAGGTACGGACACTACCCAATAGTCCCCATAGGGGTGGTAATATGTGGGAGGACCTCATAGGGAGAGACTGCCTTCCTAGGGATAAAGACATCCACCTGGGGAAAAGCATCCCTAAAACAATGTCTCATAACCCCATACCGTCATGGTCACCCTTTTCTCCCACCATTGATAGTGGAATCATGTGTTATTATAAAGTCATAACAGACAAATGTAAAACATACTGGGTGAAGAAGAACATGAGAATCAAATGGAATAACCATATGCAAAGTCAGCCAAGTACCGTAATGAGGTGGCTCACTGGAGGCATGGAGAGTGCCAACAAGACTTTCCAAAATGGTGTTGATGTTATGCCAGAGTGGAGTCAACAGTAGAAAGCAAGAATGGACTAAGGAGATCTCTCTGTGGAAGCCAAGAGTACCCGAATGAGACCCAGGAAGTTCAATCTTGGAATGTGCACCCAGAGCAGACCTGTCTCTCCAGGAGGGGGACAAGAAGAACAGGATGTTGCTGGAGTGTCCTGGGAGCCGGCAGGGAAGTGAATCACGTAGTGGTTGAGTGACCGCAGAAAGGTGGACAGTTGGGTCCAGAAATGCTTCTGTGACCACCAGCCTGCTGTGAAGCCATGCAGGAAGCAAGAATGAAGAGGAGAGACCCTTGCGACCCCGTGAAGAACCAAAGCTGTGTCCCAGAGATACTGCAATTAATGGGAGCGGTGGGAAGACCAGCTGGGGTCTGGGAAGAGGCCCAACTCAATCAGAGTACATTGGGAGTCATAGCCCTTGTCGCAGTGGCCAGCCCAATACCACTGCCCACGCAGAGTATATTGGACGACATCTCCCTCCTTGCAGTGCAGCCCAGTACCACTGCCTGAGCAGATTATATTGTGGCCAGCCCAATACCACTGCTGAAATAGAGTACATCAGGAGCCATCTCCCTTGTCGAGGTGGCCAATCCAATACCACTGCTCAAGCAGAGTGCATCAGGAGTCATCGCCCTTGTTGCATTTGTCATCCCATTACCAATTCCCAAACAGAGTGATTTGGGAGTCCTCTCCATTGTCACAATGGTTTATCCAAAACCACTGATCAACCAGACTGTGTCGGGAGTCATCACCCTTGTTGCAGTGACCCACCCAATACTGCTGCCCAAGCAGAGTGGAATGCAAGCAATTTCCCTCATCAGATTGATTCACCAAATACCTCTGTTGAAACAGAGGGCATCGGGAGTTGTCTCCCTCATCACTGTGGCCCAACAAATGTCATTGGAAAGCCAGATAACTTTGGGAAACAATCCCCTCATTACAATTATAAAAACCAGTAGAGAGACATACAAGAAAGCCTGCAAAATATATCCATCATCAGAGTGTTAAATGGAATCCAAGTTCAGCTTTCAACTGTTCTACTTCCTGGAATGAGTTGAAGAGACTAATCCAGGATTTTGTGCAAGAGGGCTAGTATTGGTTAAATAGCCACGTTTCAATGTTTTTTTTTAAAGCTCAGGAAGGATTCCTCATTTTTAATATTTATTGGGAGGGAGTTCCAATGTTTTTCAGAGCCAGGATTTGGAATCTGCTACCTCCTGCTCTAGAGCTTTTGTACAGAGGGATCACAATGAACAAATGTTGTTAGATCTGATTGTCCTGATGGAGTTTTTTTTTCATGATGGTATTATTCAAGTACATAGGAGCTTTATTGGCTAAGCATTTATGTGTGACACATAGGCCCTCATTACAGCTCAGGCGTTAAGGGTTTAACGGCGCCGTCTGCGCCGTTAACACTTAACGCCTGATTCCAAGTGTCCCTTTGCGGGTTGGTGTTTAACCCCTGCTTTTAGCAGGCGTTAAAAATCCAACCCGCAAAGGGACTTTGGAGCTAATTACGGCACCGTAATTTACAGTG
Organism: Ambystoma mexicanum; assembly: GCF_040938575.1. Taxonomy (NCBI): domain Eukaryota; kingdom Metazoa; phylum Chordata; class Amphibia; order Caudata; family Ambystomatidae; genus Ambystoma; species Ambystoma mexicanum. Next base: position 922,237,470 of record NC_090941.1, read on the forward strand.
CCGTAATTAGCGCCTTCCCCATTCCCATTATGTCCTATGGGGGCAAAAATAGGAATGCCCTTCCTTCTTCCTTCTAATATTGGAAATGTGGTCGGATTTTTTTTATTCCTAGGGTTGCTCGTAATGCTTTGTTCTGCATTACTTGTAGTTTGCTAAGGTGCATATTGGACATCCCTAGTAATAGGGCATTGCAATAATCTAACTTTGATAGAATTAAGGCTCTGGCCAGTGTAATGCAATTTGTAGGAGTGAGGAACTGACGGCTTAATGCAATTAGATTAGAAGTATATGATGTAGAGGTTGAAAGTGCCGAGATCTTTTTGACCATAGTAAGGTTGGCATCTAGGTACACTCTTAATGTTTTGACTTATTTAAGTACTGGAATCCATGCTCCATCCCTGTTAATTGAGGAATAGCCAAAGTGTAGGGTACCTATTTTAGTTTGGGAGCCCACGATGAGAATCTCCTCATCTCATCATTGAGGCAAAGGCTTTTCAAGACCATCCAATTTTGGATAGTGGCATAGACTTTGTTGATGGTCAGCATGTCCTGATTGTAGTTCTCTGAGATTGGTATGAGGATTTGGGTGTCATCTGCGAAGTTGGTGTAGATGACACCCATATCATCTAATGCCGAGAAGAGAAACTTTGTGTATGCATTATATAGAGTCGGTGAGAGGCATGAGGTTTGGGAAACTCCAATGGGGACTGTTACATGATCAGCTGCGTCTTTGCTGATGGAGACTCTAGACGTGCATTCGGCCAGGAAAGATTTGACCCAAAGAGTGGAGTTGTTGGAGAAGCTAAAGTCATTAGCCAGGGTGGTACAAAAGCTGCAGATAGGTCTAACAGCAGTAGTATGCAGCGTTTACCTGAATCTCTAATGGTATCCATCTGTATTTTCAGATCAACAAGGGCTGTTTACGTGCTATGGTTTGGCCTGAAACCAGATTGTCTCGCTCACAGGAGTTGGTTTTGTTCGAAGTGGGTTTGAATTTGTGTAGGCTATTTTATCTATGATTTTGAGTAAAAATGGGACTGTGGTTATTGGTCAGTAATTAGTGGGCACATAAGGGTCAAGGGTCAGTTTCTTTAGAAGAGGGGCAACCAAGCTTCTTTGCTGCTATCCGGGATGTTGTTAGTGTGGAATGATTCCTTGACAAAGTTTGTCATTATAGCAGCGAGGGTAGCCGCTCATAGTTTGACTAAGTGAGCTGGAAAGTTGTCCCCTTTGCAATTCGAAGCTTTCAGCTTGGCGATGGTATTGTTCACTAATTCTTGGGTCACTGAGGTGAAGTGGAATAATGGGGTGTCATGGTCTTTGGTGTTAGTGGGAGTGCTTATAGAGGTATTTTTATCGGCTAATATTTTCTTTTTAGTGACTCTTTTCTTTTGCAGCAGAAACATTTTGCAGGCTAGTGCATCTTGAATGGTAGTACACCATTCTTTACTGGGTTAGCTAGGGTAGTGGCTGGGATAGGGTTTTCCAGCTCTCTGAGGATGAAGAACAGTTCTTTTGAGTCAGAAGAGGCATTATTAATACAAGTGTTATAGGTGTTTGCTTTATGAGTAATAATTGCCGTTTTGTAGGTTTTCTTTGCAGCATTGAAGGCATTAGTGGAGTCTATGGTACCTGATTCTTTTGTGGATATGTTCAAGAGAACGTTTGGTTCGCCTTACTGAAACTAGTTCATCATTAAACCAGAAGGAGGCTCTTTTGTCAGCAAGTCGAGTTTTGTTTTTAAGTGGGTATAGGGAATCAATAGCGATGGTAGGGCATTTATGTTAGGTCTCTGCCAATAAGCAAGGGGTATCACTAGAGACCAAATTGATTTATAAGGTTTTACTTAAGATAGGGTTTAAGTTCTCAGCTGTAAGCTCACAAATGTTTCTCGTTTCGTCCAAATTCACAGTCTTAGGAGGGCATATTTCATATATGATGGCCTGTCCAATCAAGGGGTATGATTTACTCGATATCTAAGGTCGCATTGAGTGAAAGTATCCAATCTAATCTTCTACCCTTGATGTAGGTAGGGGCATTCACATGTTGTGTGAAATGCATATCTTTAAGGGCAGAGTGAAGGGTTTCGGCTATATGGTCTAGACTATCATTGAAGCATAAATTGAGATTGCCAAGTATGAAACATTTGGTATTTGGTTTGATAAAAGGAACTTATAGTAGGGATATATGTACTTCTGGCTGGGAGTTATATTTGGGAGTTATTAAAAGAGTTAATGTTTGCCAACTTCCTGAGTCGGTCTGACTGATGATGTATGAGTAAGATCTGCATCCCCATACATCTTAGATACTGTTACCTCGTCTTAAAGGACCCTTGTGGGTTCACTGCGTCAACAGCCTATTCCATCTCCCTCTCCATCGGGTACACCCTCCTCACAGGCCTATTATTCCACCTCTTCTGCTTCCATCCTCAACTGAACACCTTGTAATCCTTTCTGTGATGGGTCAGCATTTATAGCAACACTCTTCCATGCTCTCATTGGTGCCCTTTGTTACCTGCTCCCCTTATCCAATATCTAGATATGTTTTACCCAGGGACTTGGTTCTACAGGCGTAAATTATTAAATAAATCCCTTAGCACTGCCTCCTTTTCAATCTCTTTTTGCTGGATAGCAGAGAAGTGCTTCGGATGCTCGTTTTCCCTGTAGTTTTCTTCATGTGATGGTGCATTTTGTAGCTATTTTGCTTAAGGGAGGATTCCTGTGTCTTTCCTGCTCCCCTGCAGTCCCTTCTAGCTCACAGTTCCTTTTCTGTTGCCCCATCAATTGTCTTGGGTCTGTTTGGGTTTGGTAAGTCGTCTTTAGTGTGGCACATGGCACATCTCTTTTTGGCAAGAAAGTTGTAAGCCCATTCCATTTCTGTTTCTGATTACATTTCAGTGGTTCCAGCGGAACTTTCTTTGTTGCCACAAGGTGCATTCTGTGAGTTCTTGTCCTGAAATAGACAACAGAGAACTCTTCCCAGAACAATTACTGGGAGGCATCCTGTAACAGAGTGTGGTACCTTTATTAAAAGTCAAGGCATGTGAGGTGGATTCAGGCAGTGCTTTCCTCAATCTCTCTCTCTCTACCTCTGGGACAGGGCTGCTCTAGCTCTCATCTGGATAGGTTCCCTACCCAGGTTTGAAGGGGTCCCTGTTCCCCCATAACAGGATCCAGTCCCAGACCTCGTCTCAGCCCATTCAGTAACAAACTATATAATATCAAACACCTCCAATGTCAGGGAAAATGACTAGCCTCCTTGTAATGGGGAGGGTTGTAATGTGAAGAACACAACATATATTACTATACCCTCTCAATGAACTCCAAATCAAATACTTTACAAAAGACACGAAAGAGACACAGTATCCAGTTTAAAATGTTATCCTGGCTGGAGGCACTGAAACATACTTAGTTTTTGTGGCACAGTTTTCATCATCTTTGGAGGTCCCTTCCATATTATGGCGGACTACCCACATCTGAAAATTAGTATTGTTTAGGATTCAAATCGGGAGTCACACACCAGCCCAGGACTCTTGCCAATGGCCTAGGATGCAGCGCACAATTTAAACACTCTTACTTTATTTCCTAAAAATTCAGATTGAGATGGCACCCAACCCCCTTTTACAAATACGCTAGGTCACAATGAACCATGAACCAGGCCGGTGGGTGGTAATACAATATTTATTTATTTTAAATTCAGATAAAATCACACAAATGTAATATTGGGCAGCAATCACCAATGGGGTGATAATTACAATGTAAATTGATGAAATATACTTAGTTTGAACTTCTAATATAAAATACACAAAGCACAAATGAATGAGAGCGCAATATTACCTTTTGGGTAGATAGCACCCCAGTTAAGTTTTCGCCCTGCAATACTCCCTCAAACCCCTATTAACCGAATTCTGTGTGGGTAGAAAGGAGTAACAAGGAGTCAGGTATGCTAGGGAAAAAACATAATTAAAATCCGACCTTCCCCCACGGAATGAGAGGCAGATTTAAAACCCTTTGCAATTGCACAAAATAGCACTCAGAAGTAAAGATTTGGTTTACATGTGCGGTTGAATGAATGAGGTAAACATGAATTATAGCAGTATCAGGGATGTAAGAACACTAGCAAACTACAAGAAATGTCCTAACAACTGGCATACAATTCAGAAAATCAACTTGAAAGTGAAAAACACAGTGCAGCCAGAACACACACATAGAAATTGCCTTTGCTAATTTACACAAGTTTAAAATGACAAAACAGCTTGAAAAACGGGTGAAATAGACAGAATCGGAATGCAGTTTTTATGCCGATTGACATATGCACATCACAGTTATAATATGAATGTGAAAGATTGACTCTAAATTAATGAAAGGATGAGATTCTCAATGGGAAATGAAATTCAGTTTTTAAAAATGAAAGCAGTGGACAAGGAAAATCGGTTTGAAAGGAAAGGACAAGTTTCACTTAAACTAGATTTTAGTGGCTAGAAAAGAGAAACGCCACCCGTGAATAGAAGGGTTAAGCAGCAGTTGTAACCCCTTCACGCTGTGTGCCTCTTTTAGGGAGAATTTATTTATTTAATCAAAATAGTACTAAGGACTTACACCAGAACAGAAATGAGTGGAGGAATGACACTTGGAAATCAATGAACGGGATACACAGAAGGTTCTGATAGTGCTAAGGCAGTTATGGGATTTCTATGGGATTGGACTTAATACAATGTAAGAGAGCAAGGGATGCAGTTTGTGGTTGTTGTGTAAGGGAAATACTCACAACAAGCACTTGAATGGGGTATTTTGGACAGTGAACTGAGTTTCTGGACAGCAAGGCAATATCTGGTCCCTGGTCACAGCGGCGTGCTCTCCTAGAAGAAAAAAGCCGGGCAAATTTTGGTCACGGCACAGCAGCACCTCCGCTGGATAAAGCGGGTTGCAGGGCAAGCAGGTAGTACTGGATAATCCCAATGAGGATTCAGCCACCTTTTCCCTTTCTCCCTGAGTTATTGGGATTTTATAGTGGGGTCTTTCTAGATCAATGGTCCTGACTGGATAGGGTCAGATATGCTTTAGCCTGGCAGTGGAACCTTGAATCTTGTAGAGTGAATATGGAATATCTGGATGTGCAGGAGCTGGAAAATTCAGACGATGAGTGTGTCCTTTGTCTCTGTGAGCTTCCACCTTTTATAAGGTGGATGACATCACAGGATTTACTATGGGGGCAGACCTTTGGCTTGACATGCCTCTAACAGCTGGATTGGTCAGGGATTACTGTCACCGCCTTCCTGTCAGCTGGTTGAACTTCAGGGACATAACAGAAGGTAACACTTGCACACCAATTTTCAAACAGGATTCCACGAAAACATGGGTAATTGTTATTCTAAAAGATCGGTTAGTAATATTTAAGGTGCAGGGGAGAATGGCTCAGCCTTGCTATCTAGGCAAAATTACTCTCAAACAGGCGGATAAAGGGGGTGCCCTGGTACTCATGGACACCACACTTTACGACAAAGGATGCATGAAACTTCTAGAAGATGAACGTACCTACAAACTACTTGATAATGATCTAGGACTAGGAACAATTGCCATCATTCAAACAACAGTCGAAAAAGCCGAAACCATGAATTTGATTTCTGAAAAAACAGCAGACTACTTAATCCAGAAACACCCGGTTACTCCGGTTTTTTACGGACTTCCAAAAATACACAAGAACACGAGTGATCCACCATTCCGTCCTATTGTTGCAGGAACGGACAGCATTTTACAACCTTTGGCTGTTTACCTTGATACTGCTCTTCAACCACTTGTACAATCAATAAGCACATACCTTAAGGATACTACACATTTTTTGAGAATTCTACAGTCATTACAGTTACCAGAAGAAAACCTACTACTCTTCACAATGGATGTTAATAGCCTATATACTTCCATTCCACACCTGGAAGGTATTGAGGCTATGGAATGGTTCCTGCTGTCCCACAGAGAGGTTAACATCCATAAGATTTTTGCTTTGGAATTACTTCACATTATCCTTTACAACAATTATTTTAGGTACAATGGACGATACTATCTTCAGACCTCGGGTACCTCAATGGGGTCCTCAGTGGCCCCATCTTACGCTAACATCTTCATGTACCACTATGAGAAAATACATGTACTGGACAACCCCAATTGGAAAAACAAAATACTAATCTGGTTGAGATACATCGACGATATTTTTGGAATTTGGAAAGGAACTGAAACGGAACTTCTTGAATTTTGGAACTATTTGAACACCTGTAACCCCAGAATAGGGTTCACGATTGAAATTGGTAAACCTGCGGTCAACTTCCTCGATGTCACATTGGAATACACGGGCACAAAAGTCAAAACCAAGATTTTTCGAAAGCCTACGGATGTGAATAGTTGCCTACATCACATGAGCCACCATCCGAAACATTTGAAAGACAATTTACCTTACAGCCAGTTATTGCGAGTAAAAAGGATCACATCAGAGACCAACACACTACAGGACGAATACAACACTATGAGAGGAAGATTCATGGACAGAGGATTCCCTCCTGATACTATCAATAAAGCTATTGAACGGACTGAAACTCATGCCAGAAATGCTCTCATACAAGGGACACAGAAGAAGAAAGAAGAGAAAAATTCTCAAGTCAGAGTTTTTCAGGTTAAAAGAATCATCCATAAACATTGGGAACTTATTAAATCAGATGAAACTCTATCACGACTCTTCCCTGATCCACCCATGATGGCCTACAAACGAGGAAGGAACTTTAGAGACCAATTGATACGAGCGGAAAGGGCGAAACCAACAGCACAGAGGACGTTAAGCAAACCAAAATTTGGCACTTTTGCCTGTCTACACTGTCAGCACTGTAATAATCTGATCAAAGGAGATCACATGCGTCACCCACAAACAGGCAAAACGATTGTTTTAAAAAAGTTTGCGACATGTGACACAAAAAACGTCATTTACGCGATATGATGTCCCTGTGGGAAATACTATGTTGGGAAAACGAACAGAAGGGCCAAGGACAGGTGGATGGAGCACAAATCATGCATAAGGACTAAAAATATAAGTTCACCCGTCTACAGACATTTTCGAGATATGAGACACAATGTCTCTCAAATGACACTGGTAATATTGGAAGTTATACGTCCATTCAACAGAGGGGGTAATTTACCCAAATTACTGGCACAAAGGGAACTGTTTTGAATCAATAAACTTGATGCTATGAATCCCCTGGGACTGAATGAAGAATACTATTTAGGTCCATTCCTGTAGGCATACAAGTATATAACATGTACAAAGTCAATTTTTATTTCCACGAATTCGACCACTTGGTGTCGATGACCTTCTCGAGAGTATCCTATGATTTAGAAAAATGAAACATTGTTTTGTTTAAATTAAGCTCTACCTGGACAAGTGAGGTAGCTTGAGGCAATATGAGTTCTTTTACTGTTAAGGTATGAAATCTTTTGAATAAGACTGAACTATTTTTCAATATATGTTTTTTGTAGATGCTTGTGATGTTGAAACTTAAGCCCCTGATGAAGAGAGAATGTTATCTCGAAACGCGTTGGGCAACTAGAAAAAATGAATAAATCAGAGAAGACCATCTTTCTCTAAAGAAAACGACTCCTGGAATTGTTCCCTTTTTTAAAAAAATGTCTACATATTTGAAATCTGAATCGTATTAGTGGCAATTAATTGTATCTTTGACCGACTCTTGAAAAAAGTCTTTTCATTTAATCCATTTAGGCCATTGGCCTGATTGAAAGTGTGCAGGGGACGCAGTTATCCATAATTTAGATTTCTTTCGTTCTGAACTTCAGGGACATGTCATCCATTTTATGGGCTGTGCTTACAAGGCCCATGGGCCTCCGACAGTTCTTTTAGCCAAAATCAATTATTACATAAATAGCACATTTTTACAGGTATAGCACTTTTGAAAATCACATAGGCAGATACCAGATTTTGCACTGAACATGTGACTCAAATTCCCACATTTGTACAATATTGTTTTGCCGTTCCAATAATCTTTCGCCATTTCTAGTGGGAACAGCTTCACCTAAAATTCTACAATTTTAGATATGTGTACCTATTATCACAAAGCAGGTTTGCATTACATTTCAAAGTTATACCATGTATACTTTTCCCATGATTTACATTTGTCTGCCATTTGCGTCACCCCACATGTTAAGGAAAGCTACAATGGGCCTCATTACGAGTTTGGAGGTAGCCATGCCCTTACTAAGGGGACTTACCGGGCCATTCCAACCTTGGCGGGCCCGGCAATTCCAATTCACGGGACCCATACACGGTACGTCCCCATTCACATTTGAGCCCCCATAGGGCTCAATAGGAATGGGGAGGATGGTAGCAGTGGTACCATTAATAATGGTACCGCTACTGCCATCCTATTCTGCTCGCGGGTGCCACTCTGCACGCCTGGTCTGACCAGGCGTCCAGAGCGGCACCCGCGAGCAAACTCGGAATGTTGCAGCGAGGTAACAACGGCACCGGTAGCACTACTGTCTTGTTTTAATGCCACCAAAATTACATTTAAACTGTTAAACTGTTGTATTACTGCATTTTCCGGTTGCAGAAATAAAAGTCTTAAAGTTTATTAGTTCAGAACATTCTTTTGCCATAAATGGGCCAGCAGTGTCTTCCAAATAAGGGCATACTTCCCAACCCCCAGTTAAATGTCAGGCTTTAGCCAGCCTGAATCTAATGTAGCTCTGGAGTTGCCTTTGAAGTTCCCCAGTTTGAGTTGAGGGGAGGTTCTGCTAAAAAGTCACACCTTTGTGTCCCAGAAATCCATTGTACCAGGCTGGAGCACTCCCACAGAGTCTGATGAGGGTGCAAGATCCACCACCCTTGCCTATTCAAATGCGCTGTGGGCTGGTCCACTTGAAGGGAGGCAGATCCTGTTCCCAACAAGCAAAGTCCTTTGAAGCCAGGCCAGGAAAAACCTGTTCCTGGCCTGGCCAGCAATTATTTTCTTTTTCCTAAACCAGAAAGCAAGACTGTTGGAATTAAATATCCTACATATGTTTTAAAACAACACCCCCCTCACCTTTCTATGCAAGGACAGGGCCTTAATTCAACAGTTTACTTTTAAACAGACAATTCCTTATTTGTAAATAGCACCATTTTACACGTGTTTAATTTTCCACTGCTGTCACTTCACAATGCGGTTTTCTCTTACATCTAGATTCTGAACATTATTTGTAGCCCTAGTCAATTTCTCATACAGAGAAATCTGTTCAATGCAAGGGTCCATTGAAATTGACATAAGCACAGAGATATAGGGCTTCTTGTTAAGAGTTTACCTTTGATATTTTGTTGCAAAAAGTCAAGCGTTTTCCCATACAGCTTGGAGTGAAGTTCTTTGTTATTTCACAGATCTTGCCTGACACAGCCTGTCATTCAATGAGAAATGTCCCTTTTTGTTGGAGCACAACCTGAATATGGATGGACATAGCTGGGTCTCACTGGAACAGAACTTTGTACTCTTGAAATGGTGGAAAAGAACATCAGGGCGCAGTTATTTTAAATGCAAAATATTTCCTTTTTCAATGGGAAATTTTGAGCTAGCAGCATAGCAGCACTGCTTTTCAATTCTTTTCTTTGGTGCACATAAGGAAAACACTGACAGCTTTTCTCGGGGTGTTCCATGTTCCATCTCACCCCATATGTGCTTGGCAAAGACAGCACAGCCATTATTTCGGTGACTGCAAAACACAGTTTTGGTGCAAATCAATGGTGCTCAACAGAGCCAGGGCAGCCATTCTGCTGGTACTGCTGAAAAATGAAGTTTGGTGATCTAGGGGAGTTCTGCTGGGTGGATAAATATACCCCACAGATCCCCCGACTTTACTGAGACTTCTTGTTGAGGGAGAGTAGGGAAAAGTAGGGTTCATCGGGTGGAGTCCTTCTTCCATCAGGGAGTGGTGAGTCACGATCCTCCCGTTGTGTTTCCTTGGAGTGTGGAGCGACACCCCCTTTCCTTCCTTCCTTTTTCCGGGTCCTCGGGGAGGTTCTCATCGGTGTTTGAAGGAACAGAATCAGTACTCACTAGTGAATAAATAAAGACATGTTACTAAATGTTCCCACTGATTGTCTTCCCGGAAGGTAGACATCAGTGGGACACACATGCATTACATTTATTACTTTACTTGAACCATTTCAGCAAATAATTCCTCAACAAGGCAAAGATAATGATATTTACGCCATGGTTATGTGAGGCACTTTTGCAATGATAATGAAGAACATTTCTCCCTGTTAGATAGATATACCTATGGACCTACCTGTTCCCTTCTGGTTCTTCTTTTTCTTGTTCTCATTCTCCAGGTGTCTCCTCTATTTGATTTTCCCTTGGCTCCTCAATCAGCTGCAAAGTGTTCCTGGGATGACAACTCTTTAGCTGATTAATGTGGACCCATTTCACTTCTGTCAGCTCTCCTTTGGGGATGCAGATTCTGTAGGCGACAGGTGAAATTTTATCTACAATTTCAAAAGGACCGCACCAGGAGGGGAGAAATGTTTGCTCCTTAGTCTGTTTCATTTTGAAAATTCTACAAGTAGACCCTGTCTCCTACTTGGTATTCCTGTTTGGTTGTTTTTAAGTAATATTGAGTCTTCATCCCCTCTGCTGATTTTTCCAGATTCCGCTGAGCATATGCAAAAGCATGCTGAAGGTGTTTTCTTAGATTCTCAACATATTCATGAGTTGTGGAGGCGGTTATCAGCGTCTGCTCTTGTGGTCTATAGAGCAGATGCTGAGGTAGCACCATCCTTCATCCAGTCATTAGCTCAAATGGAGACATTTTGGTCGCAGAGGATGGTGTAGATCTGATGGCCATCAGGACAAGCGATAATCAGCTGTCCCAAAGTCTCAGAATCTGCCACAAACTTTTTTGAATGCTCACAATCGTTTTATTGTACCTCTCAACTCCCCCACTAGAGGACCGGCGGTATGCAATATGAAGTTTCCTTTTTACCCCAAGTATCTCCCACATTTTTGTCATCACTTCGCTGGTGAAGTGACTTCCTCGGTCTGACTCAATCCTTTGGAGTAGGCGAAAAACACGAGAAGATGTGGTTGATCATCAGGGCAGCTGCTGTTGCTGCCTTGCAATTAGGGGCAGTAGGCATTCCACCCATTTAGTAAACAAGCATGTGTTAGGGAGAATTCTCAAGAATGTTCTAATTTCCCTTCCCTTTTTAGACCCCTAGCAACTTTGCTGGATTTCTAGGATTTGATTTTTACCTGGGAGAGTGTGAGCCTTTTTTTCCCACTCTTCAATGTATTTTCTGTGTGTTTTACTTTTGTGTCTTTGGTTATGGAGTTTTAAAACACCTCCATAGGCATCATCTTTTTCTGGGTGTCACACAGCACCTTCAGTGCCGTGGCACAGCGGTGTCGTTCAGACTTCCCAAGGTTTAAATCCCTTCTCTGGGACTGACTATCATCTCCCAGAGCATGTAAAGTTAAATTGGCTTTACTAGTCTTTTTAAATGTACTGACCCAGCACACACTGTCTTCCTCTGGAGTGCTGGAGGGGTTGCCTAGCTTCCCCTAAGTGAAAACACTCATTTAACAGTAAAATGTTACCTTTTCCTACTTTAAATGGCTGGTGGCAGTGGTTTAGATCAACTACCGTGATTTTTCCCGATCGAACGGTAGCTAAAAATCGGGTCAGCCATGTTTTTCAATATGGCACCCCAGACCTATCTGTAAAAACAGACTCTGGCCATCTTTTTCCGCAATTTCTTTTAGGAAAAGACCTTCTTGTGTTTGTCTCTGCGCGCCAAACCAGGTTTGGTACCTTTGTTTGTTAGCCTTTGGCAGGCTTCAGTGCTGAAGCCCTCCTCTGGCGCCTAAGTGTCTGGGATGGACAGGATGTGAGGGAGGTGCCCGAACCTCCCTGTGCTTAGTCTCCTAGGAGACCTGAATGTATTCTGGCATGATTGGCTGGCTGACTATCCGGCAAGGTCAGCCACCCTGCTGTGTGAGTGACAGCCAGGCTGGAATGAATGGGGGAAAACTGTTTAAAAGCTGGTCTCTGGGCCTTGGAATGCAGAGTTGACCACTGGAACGAAAGAACCGAAGACGAGCTGAAGGAAGCGGGCTGCTGCAACTCCTGCAAAACCGGTGAAGCTCTGCTGCAGGTCCAAATTGCCTGAAACTCCAATCGACAGAGAAGCTCTTCAAGGATAACTTCTTCCCTTGAGTTTGGTGGGAACAACCAACTCGTAAGCCACCTGGACACTGTCCCAATCTGTTCGAATTCTCATCAGAGTGCTGTTGAAAACCAGATAGCCAGAGGGAAGGAAACCAGCTTGTGAACTTAAAGGCACTCACACCTTAAACCAACGTCTTGCTAACGCTTTTGGCCTCATGCCTAGGCAGTGCAGAAACCTCCCGGCATCCTCCTTCTTGTCCCCACACTGAAGCTCAGGAACAGCTAGATCTGCTCAAACTGCCAGGAACAACTGCCTCAGCTACAGCTCTTCTTCATTAACAAGGTACTGTGCAAATGCAGTCCAGAAATCTTTTCGGCCATCGAGAAAGTGTGTGAAACTTTCCTCAACTTCAAAGGTTTGTCCTTCCCTAAACAGTCGTCAAACTTTTCGACTAGCCAAATTCTTCTAAAATGCTTGGCAAAGACTTTCACATTACTAACCAAACTGTGCTATCCAATACAAAGACTCTGAACCATTGACTTTGCCCCAGGACTATCAGATGAATTTCTGGTTGTAGTTACTGAAACCCTTTGCCCTGCCTATGAGTGCATTTGTGCTGTTGATTTGCTTGACCTTGTCTTTTTACCCCTTTTAAAGATATATGAAGTGCCATTTTGCTCCCACTTCAGGAGAGCTAGACCTGTTAATTTACTTTCTGGTTGTGTATTTGTGGTTTATTAGTGTGTGATATTGATCTGCTCTTGCTAGTGTAATGTTTTCTAACTGACTGAGTAAATAAATGTATATTCTTTTACCAAGAATCCTTGAGTTAGTGTTGCTTGAATCACTGTATTAGTTGGTCCTTTGTGTAACTTGTTCTACTTCTCACTTAAACTCTTGAGATAAGTCTGGGTGCTCAGCCATCGCTACCACTTTACTCTGTAGTACAGGCTTGTACCAAAGGTGTAATTGTGCTTACACTTGTATTCCTAATTGCATGTAGTGTTCCCAAAGGGTACTGCAGGTAATTCTGCCTAACACTGGTGTACAGCGGTGAGGATAAAGAATACTTGTTACATTTAGAGTGGTACTTTTACCTTTGTTCAAATAACCTTCACAAGGCTAAACAACACTAGAAAAGCAATTGTTTTATCATGGCTGATATGGAAAGCTACAGACAGGAGACCCTAGTCACTTTCACTGTTGATCAATTGAGAGATATGTGTAAAACTAGGAATCTGGCTGTAGAAGGCAAAAAGGTTGAATTGATAGAAAAGTTGTTATAATACCAAAGTCTGAGAAGTGGGTCTGAAACCCCCACCCCTGCAGCAAATGTGGAAAATGTTGATGAGGATGATAATATGTCTGAGAATAAACCAAATACTATTGATGAGTTAGATGAGGAAGAAGAGTCTCAGAATATAGGCCCTGTTCTAACTCTACCTGCACATAGGCCTTAACCTTTGACCACAGGGACCCCACCAGGTCCAACACTAAGTCCTGAATGTATCTGTTTAGAAAAACTGAGACTTGAGTAAAAGTTTAAAAGAATCCAAGCTCAAACTGATAGCACGCATCAAGAACTTAGACTCAGAGCAATGGAATTGAATCATGCACTTGAAATGAAAAAGTTGTCTCTTGAAACGGAATCAGGTAATATTATCCCCATATATATGGTTGCCGTAAATAATATCGCCGGGAAAAGGTCGCAGCGATATTATATGGGTGACCATATATATGGGGACAGGGGCAAAAAAAAAAAATGTTAAAAAGAAAAAAATAATGTGGGGGTTGAGGGGGTGTCCCCCACATGTTCCATGCAGTAATGTCGCCACATTATTACATGGAACCCTTGAAACTGGTTCTTTCCCAGGGTCCTCTAGGTCTTCCAGTCCTAAGAGACCTTGCATGCCCAAAGATGCAGTAAGCATGTATGAGGTTAAGCTTGATATTTTGGATTGGTTGGCTGCTTTTGAATATAACCATGGGATTCAAGACATTACTGGGAATCAGTTGATTCCTTGGCTTTTTTCTAGGCTACCGCCTGTTGCAACTGATGTGGTAATGGAGTTGGGGGATATAGACAGAAAGGAGTATGAAACTGTGAAGCTAGCTTTAATAGCTAGATTTGGGAAGACCCCTTCTCAGTATCTTAAGAGGTTTAGAACCCTCAAAAAGCATGATGGTACCCCTTGGGCTACCTGGGTGACTGAATGTTTGAAAAACTTAGATGGATGGGTTAAGGGTTACAGAGTGAACACTTATGAAGGTATGAGAAATCTGTTTGTGTTGGAGCCTATTTATGATGCCTGCTCTCCTGTGCTGGGACACCACTTGGCTGACTCAAAGGAAATGTATCCAAAGAAGTTAGCAAGGACTGCTGACTTGTGGGTTCCGAAACGGGCTACTCACAAGGATTCTGGGGTAACTCAGAAGAAGGAGGAGGAAAAGCAGCACAAGAAAGACAATAAAGAGAACTCTAATACTTCCACTCCAAAAGAGGGCGACAAACATAACAAGGGTAAGCCTTCTGGGAAACTGAATCAGGCTAGTGTACCTCCTGGTGCCAAACCAGAAGGAGGTCAGAACAAACCCCCATTCCTTAAGACATTTGGAAAATGTTATGCTTGTGGGTCAACTGACCATGTGAAAGGGGATCCCAGATGTAAGGGTAAACCTTCAGGGATCCACATTGTCTCCTTAGCCTTCTCCCCAGAGGATGAAGTACCAATGACAAATGGAAACATTCACTTACTGGCTGAGGAACCCATGAAAGTCTCAGCCAGTGTTTCTTTATTATCCCTGAGTCTGTGGGAACAACATAATTTAGATGTGTATAACTCTATTCCAGACAATACTAAAGAGTATCACAAAGACAGTGTTCTTGTGAATGGTCAGGAGACCCCTGCCAGCAGAGACGCTGGGGCCAGCATAACTGTAGTTGATGAATCTTTTTGCAAGGTGGAGGATGTTGCTAAGGCAACCAAAATCCTAACTAAGCTTGCTGGAGGCCCTGTCCACATTCTTCCACAGTTACCAGCTCTCATCCAGTGCAATGACATGACTGTCAAGAAACCTGTATGTGTGCAGAGTGAAGTACTTGGGAGAGTTCTGCTGGGGAATCACTTAAAAACTCTTGGAGTAGTATCAAGCACCCCCAGGCCTCCAAGCAAAAGGAAACAGGAGCAAACTAGGAAGGACAGGGAGAGTACCTTAAGGGGCTTTCAAGAGAAGATTATAGAGGAAACTATAACTCCCAGTCCACAGGACTGACTGACTGCGATTTCAAAAAAAGAAAGAGGAAAAGGGGAAACCTAAAACCTTTAGGAAGAAACCAGCAGCACTCCTGTGCTACAAACAAGGTAATCCCCAAGAGGACTGGTCAAAGTCACACCTGTGACTCCTAAACCAGCTGAGGCTGAGTGTGTGGAACAACCTTGTGTGGTTGAATCAGCTGCTGAGGAATCAGAGCTGGCAGAGGACCTTCCTCCTGTTGGAGATCCGGATCCTTCAGACCATCCTGAGCTGCAGTCTTTACTGGCAGAAGGTGGACCCTGTAGGGCAGACTTCAGCAGAGGTCAAAGAGAGTGTCCTAGTCTTGAAGGTCTTCGCCAACGGGCAGCTTCCCAGCTGGATGGGCAAAAGCCAGGGAAGCATAGGTTGTACTGAGAAGATGGCCTGTTCTACAGTGAAGTGACTGAGTCTATCCCAGGGGACTACAGAAGACTTGTAGTGCCTCTAGAAAGCAGCAGACTCCAGTTCCTACAGTTAGCCCCTGATGATACATTTGACTGGTCACTTAAGTTTTAAGAAGACCAAAGAAAGGCTCTCTTTATATTTCTACTGGCCTAAGTTGGGGTCTGATTTAGATAAGTTCGGTAGGAGCTGTCATACTTGCCAAACCTGTGGCAAGAGTGGAGCCAAGAATATGGCACCCTTGGTCCCTCTCCCTTTGGTGGGAGTCCCTTTTGAGAGGGTAGCAATCGACATTGTTGGTCCTGTATACCCTCCAACATCTTCACGAAACAGGTTTATCCTGGTTGTAGTAGACCATGCTACTAGGTATCCTGAAGCTATACCTCTGAGGACTGTTACAGCTCAGGCTGTTGCTAAGGCCCTACTTGTTATTTTTACCAGGGTAGGTTTTCATAAGGAAGTTATCTCTGACAGCGGATCCAATTTTATGTCCCACTGCATGCAGGCCATGTGGCAAAACTGTGTAGTAACTTACAAGTTCTCAACTGCCTACCATCCCGAGACAAATGGATTGGTTCAGAGGTTCAACCGTACAATGAAGAGCATGATAGGTGCTTTAGAGGAACCCCTTAGAAGAAAGTGGGACCTTCTACTGCCATGCCTTCTATTTGCTTATAGAAAGGTCCGTCAGGAGGGAGTTGGATTTAGTCCCTTTGTACTTCTTTATGGCCATCCAGTTAGAAGCCCTTTGGCCCTAATTAAGGAGAGGTTATAGAATGCTCCTTCTCCCAAGCCAGTGAGAGTCACTGACTATGTGATAGGTCTCCAGAGGAGAATGTCACACATGATGGCAGAAGCATCAGATAACTTAAAAGTAGGTCAGGCTCTCGTCAAACAATGGCATGACCAGAAGGCCAACATGGTAGAGTTTACTCAAGACCAGCAAGTTTTAGTTATGGTTCCTACGAGGCAGAGGGCCTTACAGGACAAGTGGATAGGATCCTTCAAGGTTGTGGGTAAACCTGGAGAGGTCAACTATCTGCTGGACTTAGGCAATCCTAAGGAGGCTCCCAGAGTCTTTCACACCAACCGCCTAAAGGCTTATGTCTCGAGACCAGAGGTGGGAGTTTTGCTTCCAGCTTCAGCTCAAGAGGAGGAGGAGAGTGAACCTCTACCTGACCTACTCAGAGGCCAGCCTTTAGATGACAAAATAGAAGGAGTTAATCTCTCTTCTAATTTGACACCTGAACAACAGGAGGAGTGCAAGTTTCTATTGAATCAGTTTGCCTCCCTGTTTTTACTATCACCAGGCTTGGCCCCTTGGGGCAAGCATGATAATAAAACTGGTGAATGTATACCTGTTAAAAGCAGAGGTTACAGGATGTCAGATCATGTAAGATCCCACATCAAGGATGAGGTCAACAAGAGGCTTGATCTCGGGGTAATAGAGCCCTCTACCAGTCCATGGTCTATTCCAGTTGTTCTAGTACCAAAGGCAGGATCCAAGGAGTTGAGATTCTTTGTGGACTATAGAGCTCTTAATGCAGTCAACAAGATTGATGCCCACCCTTTACCATGGACAGATGAACTGGTGGATAAACTTGGTTCAGCCAAGTACCTCTATACATTTGATCTCACTTCAGGCTATTGGCAAATAGCCCTGACAGACCATGCCAAGGGGAAAACTGCATTCCCAACCCCCGCAGTCCTCTACCAGTTTAAGGTAATGCCTTTTGGACTAAATATTGCACCTGCTACATTCCAAAGGATGGTTAATCAAGTTCTGAATGGGATGGAGGACTTCTGCATGGCATACTTGGATGACATTACAGTGTTCAGCCCTACTTGGAAAGAACTTGTTGACCACTTAGGATATGTTTTGCAGGCTCTTGAGCAGGCCCATCTGACCATAAAGGCTAGCAAATGTCAAATTGGTCAGAGTAAAGTGGTCTACCTTGGACATGAGATTGGAGGAGGTGAAATCATGCAATTGCTAGCAATGTACAGGCTGTACAAAACTGGGCCACCCCTACTACTCAAACCCAAGTGAGAGCCTTCCTAGGCCTCACTGGTTACTATAGTAACTTCATAGAGAACTATGGGATTATAGCTTCTCCCTTGAATGTGGTCTCCTCTCCCAAATCCCTAAAAAGTTCAGGTGGAATGATGAGTGCACTCAAGCATTTGAAGGCCTAAAGAAATCCCTTTATCAAGCTCCAGTCCTAAGAACTCCTGACTATAACCAAACCGTCATTGTGCAGACATAGGTGCAGTCCTTAGTCAACTGGATGAAAAAGGTCAGGAGCACCCACTTTGCTTCATCAGCAGGAAGCTGAAGGAACCAGAAACAAGGTGGGCAACCATTGAACGTGAGTGCTTTGCTATTGTGTGGTCACTTAAGAAGTTTAGACCATACTTGTATGGATCTACATTTGTGATTTAGACTGATCACCAACCCTTGAGATGGTTGATGCAAATGAAAGGGGAAACCCCAAAACTACTGAGATGGTCAATCAGCCTGCAAGGGTTGAATTTTACCATTGAACACAGGTCAGGGTGTTATCACCAAAATGTTGAGGTCTCTCCAGGTTGATTGACCGACTGGAGTAAGGAGATTCATCCAGGAGTGGATTAAATCCTCCTGTCCCTTAGTCTGAAGGGGACGAGTGTTAAAGAGAATTCTTAAGAATGTGCTCATTTCCCTTACCTTTTGAGACCCCCAGCAACTTTGCTGGATTTCTAGGATTTAATTTTTACCTGGGAAGAGTGTCAGCCTTTTTCCCCCACTTTTCCATGTATTTTGTGTATGTGTTACTTTTGTGTTCTTTGATTATGGAGTTTTAAAACAACTCCATAGCCATCATCATTTTCTGGGTGTCACACAGCACCTTTAGTGCAGTGGCACAGGGGTGTCTTTCAGACTCCGCAAGTTTGAAATACCTTCTTTGGGACTGACTACAGTCTCCCAGAGTATGTAAAGTTAAATTGGCTTTAGTAGTCTTTTTAAAGTTACTGACCCAGCACACACTAACTTCCTATAGAGTGCTGGAGGGGTTGCCTGGCTTCCCCTGAGTTAAAACACTCATGTAACAGTCAAATGTTACCTTTAACTACTTTAAATGGCTGGTGGCAGTGGTTTAGATCAACTACTGTGATTTTTCACGACCGCTAACAACGGTAGCTAAAAATCGGGTCAGCCATGTTTTTCTATATGGCGCCCCAGACTCCGGTCATCTTTTTTCGCCATTTCTTTTAGGAAAAGTCCTTCTTGTCTTTGTCTCTGCGTGCTAAACCAGGTTTGGTCCCTTGTTCGATGGCCTTTGGCAGGCTTCAGTGCCCTACCGCCTGATTGTCTGGGATGGATAGGATGTGAGGGAGGTGTGATATTGAGCTACTCTTGCTAGTGTAATGTTCTCTAACTGACTGAGTCAATACATGTATATTCTTTTACCAAGAAACCTTTTGTTAGTGTTGCTTGAATCACTGTATTAGTTGGTCCTTTGTGTAACTTGTTCTACTGCTCACTTAAACTCATGAGATAAGTCTGGCTGCTCAGCCATTGCTATCACTTTACTGTGTAGTACAGGCTTGTACCAAAGGTGAAATTGTGATTACACTTGCAGTCCTAATTGCATGTAGTGTTTCCAATTGGTACTGCATGTGATTCTGCCTAACAGCATGTCACAGTTAACATGTACTTGCTCCCCCTATAGGAGCAAATCACGGGCCCGATGAAATCTACTTGTAAATCTGACCAAGGCAGTGTCATCCCCCTCTTCTGAAGGGGAGCTTGGTGTGTGACTGAACTTGGCTGAAATTGTGCACACACAAGACAGCCCTTCAAATATTGGTCGAGGTCCTGCCCCATGTGTGGCCAGTATGCAACCTCCCGCAAGATTTCTAGATTAGTGTGAAACCCCTGATGACCGGCTGTTGCCGCGTCATGGGCGTGAGTTAGCATCAGGCTTCGGAATGAGGTAGGTACCACCCACTGGTGGCATCCAGATATGATCTCCTTACCAACAAACCGTCTTGGATTTGGAAAATTTTGGGACACTTCATCTACAGCCTGAGGTCCTCTTTCCCAATGTAATCAGTATCCGTCAGAGGAAAGTTCTCAGAGTCCTCAATGTCTTGATAACATTCCCAATGATCGGATCCCCTTTTTGTGCTGTGAATAAACCAGCATCTGGTTTATTCACAGCACACTGGGAAGTTGAGAATTCATTGTGAGCATTTGTCTGGGACTTAGTGACAGCAGTGACCTGGATTTCCCCCAACAGGGACTCAATCTCAAGGAGATCCCCTTGGATGGCTCAGGTTTTAGCGAGCTGATCAGCTAGGTCATTCACAGTTTTGTCTCACCCCTCTATCCTGGAATGACCCTTAATCTTCTTACAATAGATGGTCATCCCATTAGAGGTGACCAGATCACCAATATGTTGTATTAGCTACCATGTTTAAGTGGTTTGTTATTAGCAAACAGCATGTCTCTGGTTTTCCAATTAACCAGGTGCTCCACGAACCCGTTCCGGACACAATCTGAGTCAGTGATTATGACCAGTTTGTGGCGTCGGTGTTGGATGGCAGTGAGGATGGCCTGATGAACTGCCATCAACTCTGCCACCTGACTACTGCGGGTACCAATTGTGTTTCCGTGGCATCATTCAAATGTACTTGCTCCCCCTAGAGGAACGAATCACAGGCTCGATGAAATCTACTTGTAAATCTGACCAAGGCAGTGTCATCCCCCTCTTCTGAAGGGGATCTCGGTGTGTGAGTCAACTTGGCTGAAATTGTGCACACACAAGACAGCCCTTCAAATATTGGTCAAGGTCCTGCCCCATGTGTAGCCAGTATGCAACCTCCCACAAGATTTCTAGAGTAGTGTGAAACCCCTGATGACCGGCTGTGGCCGTGTCATGGGCGTGAGTTAGCATCAGGCTTTGGAATGAGGTAGGTACCAACCACTGGTCGCATCCAGAGATGATCTCCTTACCAACAAACCGCCTTGAATTTGGAACATTTTGGGACACTTCATCTACACCCTGAGGTCCTCTTTCCCAATGTAATTGGTATCCGTCAGAGGAAAGTTCTCAGGGTCCTCAATGTGTTGATAACATTTCCCAATAATCGGATCCCCTTTTTGTGGTGTGAATAAATCAGCATCTGGGTTCTCCTTATTCCAATGGGCAGTTGAGAATTCATTTTGAGCATTTGTCTGGGACTTAGTGACAGCAGTGACCTGGATTTCCTCCAACAGGGACTCAATCTCAAGGAGATCCCCTTGGATGGCTCAGTTTTTGGCCAGCTGATCAGCTAGGTCATTTCCACTTTTGTCTGGCCCCTCTATCCTGGAATGACCCTTAATCTTCTTCCAATAGATGGTCATCCCATTAGAGGTGACCAGATCATCAATATGTTGTATTAGCTTGCCATGTTTAAGTGGTTTGTTATTAGAACACAGCTGAGTCAGTGATTATGACCAGTTTGTGGAGTTGGTGTTAGACGCAGTGAGGATG
Source organism: Ambystoma mexicanum (assembly GCF_040938575.1). Lineage (NCBI taxonomy): Eukaryota > Metazoa > Chordata > Amphibia > Caudata > Ambystomatidae > Ambystoma > Ambystoma mexicanum. The sequence continues at coordinate 922,258,880 of NC_090941.1, forward strand.
GCCTGATGAACTGAATCCAAAAAAGTGATGGGTGGAAGGTTTTGAAAAAATCAAAGACACTGGCATTGCTCTGGGCAACCTTCCACACCACCGTTTTTTAGCCCGTCTGCACCATTGCAAAAGGGGTCCAACCATATACAAATCAGTCAGGTACTGCCACGAATGGGAGCAGCCCTGCCCAAACTGCTAGGCCAGATCCCCTCTGCACAGAAACACAAGCAACCCCAGACATGTTTCGGCCTTGTTGGGCCTCCTCAGTGAGGTGCAGCTTAGTTTCCTATGGCGCAGCGAGCAAGGGGCCCACGTCTGGGCATACCCTCTCTCACATAGGGAAACAAACTGAAACCAAAAAAAGTGATGGGTGGAAGGTTTTGAATAAATCAAAGCCACTGGTATTGCTCTGGGAAACCTTCCACACCACCCTTTTCTAGCCCATCTGCACCATTGCAAAAGTGGTCCAACCATATGCAAATCAGTCAGGTACTGCCACCAATGGGAGCAGCCCTGCCCGAACTGCTAGGCCAGATCCCCTCTGCACAGAAACACAAGCAACTACAGACATGTTTTGGCCTTGTTGTGCCTCCTCAGTGAGGTGCAGCGTGGTTTCCTATGGCGCAGCAAGCAAGGGACCCACGTCTGGGCATACCCTCTCTCACATAGGGAGACAAACTGAAACCCAAAAAGTGATGAGTGGAAGGTTTTGAATAAATCAAAGCCACTGGCATTGCTCTGGGCAACCTTCCACACCACCGTTTTTTAGCCTGTCTCTGCCATTGTAAAAGGGGTCCAACCATATGCAAATCAGTCAGGTACTGCCACCAATGGGAGCAGCCCTGCCCGAACTGCTAGGCCAGATCCCCTCTGCACAGAAAGGTTGAAACATGTATGGGGATGCTTGTGGTCTCGTCCAGAAGGGATTTGACCTAGCAGTTCGGGCTGGACTACCCCTTTGGGGGTGGGACCAAGCCTGATTTGCATATGGTCTTTCCCCTTTTGTAATGGCACGGCAGGCGAAGAACGATGGTCTGGAGGGTTGCCCAGAGCAATGCCAGAGGTTAAGATTTATTCTAAACCTTCCAACCATCACCTCTTTTGTTTTGCTTTTGTCACCCTGAGCGGGACGGGTATGCCCAGACGTGGATCCCGTGCCGGCTGGGAATAGAGACTCAAGCTACTCCTCACTGATGACGCTCAACAAGGTTGAAACATGTCTGGGTATGCTTGTGGGCTCGTGCAGAAGGGATGTGACCTAGCAGTTTGGGCTGGACTACCCCTTTGGGGGTGGGACCAAGCCTGATTTGCATATGGTCTTTCCCTTTTTGTAATGGCTTGGCAGGCAAAGAACGATGGTCTGGAGGGTTGCCCAGAGCAATGACAGAGGTTAAGATTTATTTTAAACCTTCCAACCATCACCTCTTTTGTTTTGCTTTTGTCACCCCGAGTGGGACGGGTATGCCCAGACGTGGGTTCCGTGCCTGCTGGGCCTAGAGACCCAAGCTACTCCTCACTGATGACGCCCAACAAGGTTGAAACATGTCTGGGGATGCTTGTGGTCTCGTGCAGAAGGGATGTGACCTAGCAGTTCGGGCTGGACTACCCCTTTGGGGGTGGGACCAAGCCTGATTTGCATATGGTCTTTCCCCTTTTGTAATGGCTTGGCAGGCGTAGAACTATGATCTGGAGGGTTGCCCAGAGCAATGCCAGAGGTTAAGATTTATTCTAAACCGTCCAACCATCACCTCTTTTGTTTTGCTTTTGTCACCCCGAATGGGACAGGTATGCCCAGACGTGGTTCCCGTGCCTGCTGGGCCTAGAGACCCAAGCTACTCCTCACTGATGACGCCCAACAAGGTTGAAACATGTCTGGGGATGCTTGTGGTCTCGTGCAGAAGGGATGTGACCTAGCAGTTCGGGCTGGACTACCCCTTTGGGGGTGGGACCAAGCCTGATTTGCATATGGTCTTTCCCCTTTTGTAATGGCTTGGCAGGCGAAGAACGATGGTCTGGAGGGTTGCCCAGAGCAATGCCAGAGGTTAAGATTTATTCTAAACCTTCCAACCATCACCTCTTTTGTTTCACTTTTGGCCTGAAGAACTGCCATCAACTCCACCACCTGACTATTGCGGGGACCAATTGTGTACCCAGCAGAGGGTTCCAGGGCGACATTCACCCCGGCATTCCCAACACCGCCCACCAGTTACTTTTCCCCGTTGTTATCAACATGGTAGGAGCACCCGTCCATATAAACTGTGGGCATTCCCTTGCACTTGTCTTCTTCATAGACTTTGTTCAGGGAATTCAGGTACGCCTCCATGTTCTCCTGGGTTTTGAGACTTCCATCCTCGAGAGAGTTTTCTCTGGCACAATCATGCAAGTCAGCTAGACCTTGCGCAAGGGCACTCTTCTTGTTTTGGCCATATCTGACCCCCACAGGAAAGTCTTGCATTGACAGAATCCAGGAAGTAATTCTGGAATTACTCACAATTCCGGCCCAGATTCTGTCACTTCGGAGGTATTGCAAAGGCTGGAGTGGTCCAACCATATGCAAATCAGTCAGGTACTGCCACCAATGGGAGCAGCCCTGCCCGAACTGCTAGGCCAGATCCCCTCTGCACAGAAACACAAGCAACTGCAGACATGTTTCGGCCTTGTTGTGCCTCCTTGGTGAGGTGCAGCGTGGTTTCCTATGGCGCAGCAAGCAAGGGACCCACGTCTGGGCATACCCTTTCTCACATAGGGAGACAAACTGAAACCCAAAAAGTGATGAGTGGAAGGTTTTGAATAAATCAAAGCCACTGGCATTGCTCTGGGCAGCCTTCCACACCACCGTTTTTAGCCTGTCTGTGCCATTGCAAAAGGGGTCCAACCATATGCAAATCAGTCAGGTACTGCCACCAATGGGAGTAGCCCTGCCCGAACTGCTAGGCCACATCCCCTCTGCACAGAAAGGTTGAAACATGTATGGTGATGCTTGTGGTCTCGTGCAGAAGGGATTTGACCTAGCAGTTCGGGCTGGACTACCCCTTTGGGGGTGGGACCAAGCCTGATTTGCATATGGTCTTTCCTCTTTTGTAATGGCTCGGCAGGCGAAGAACGATGGTCTGGAGGGATGCCCAGAGCAATGCCAGAGGTTAAGATTTATTCTAAACCTTCCAACCATCACCTCTTTTGTTTTGCTTTTGTCACCCTGAGCGGGACGGGTATGCCCAGACGTGGGTCCCGTGCCTGCTGCGAATGGAGACCCAAGCTACTCCTCACTGATGACGCTCAACAAGGTTGAAACATGTCTGGGTATGCTTGTGGGCTCGTGCAGAAGGGATGTGACCTAGCAGTTTGGGCTGGACTACCCCTTTGGGGGTGGGACCAAGCCTGATTTGCATATGGTCTTTCCCCTTTTGTAATGGCTTGGCAGGCAAAGAACGATGGTCTGGAGGGTTGCCCAGAGCAATGACAGAGGTTAAGATTTATTCTAAACCTTCCAACCATCACCTCTTTTGTTTTGCTTTTGTCACCCCGAGTGGGACAGACGTGGGTTCTGTGCCTGCTGGGCCTAGAGACCCAAGCTACTCCTCACTGATGACGCCTAACAAGGTTGAAACATGTCTGGGGATGCTTGTGGTCTCGTGCAGAAGGGATATGACCTAGCAGTTCGGGCTGGACTACCCCTTTGGGGGTGGGACCAAGCCTGATTTGCATATGGTCTTTCCCCTTTTGTAATGGCTTGGCAGGCGTAGAACGATGGTCTGGAGGGTTGCCCAGAGCAATGCCAGAGGTTAAGATTTATTCTAAACCTTCCAACCATCACCTCTTTTGTTTTGCTTTTGTCACCCCGAGTGGGACAGGTATGCCCAGACGTGGGTCCCGTGCCTGCTGGGCCTAGAGACCCAAGCTACTCCTCACTGATGATGCCCAACAAGGTTGAAACATGTCTGGGGATGCTTGTGGTCTCGTGCAGAAGGGATGTGACCTAGCAGTTCGGGCTGGACTACCCCTTTGGGGGTGGGACCAAGCCTGATTTGCATATGGTCTTTCCCCTTTTGTAATGGCTTGGCAGGCGTAGAACGATGGTCTGGAGGGTTGCCCAGAGCAATGCCAGAGGTTAAGATTTATTCTAAACCGTCCAACCATCACCTCTTTTGTTTTGCTTTTGTCACCCCGAATGGGACAGGTATGCCCAGACGTGGGTCCCGTGCCTGCTGGGCCTAGAGACCCAAGCTACTCCTCACTGATGACGCCCAACAAGGTTGAAACATGTCTGGGGATGCTTGTGGTCTCGTGCAGAAGGGATGTGACCTAGCAGTTCGGGCTGGACTACCCCTTTGGGGGTGGGACCAAGCCTGATTTGCATATGGTCTTTCCCCTTTTGTAATGGCTTGGCAGGCGAAGAACGATGGTCTGGAGGGTTGCCCAGAGCAATGCCAGAGGTTAAGATTTATTCTAAACCTTCCAACCATCACCTCTTTTGTTTCACTTTTGGCCTGAAGAACTGCTATCAACTCCACCACCTGACTACTGCGGGGACCAATTGTGTACCAAGCAGAGGGTTCCGGGGCAACATTCACCCCGGCATTCCCAACACCGCCCACCAGTTACTTTTCCCAGTTGTTATCAACATGGTAGGAGCACCCGTCCATATAAACTGTGGGCATTCCCTTGCACTTGTCTTCTTCATAGTCTTTGTTCAGGGAATTCAGGTACGCTTCCATGTTCTCCTGGGTTTTGAGACTTCCATCCTCGAGAGAGTTTTCTCTGGCACAATCATGCAAGTCAGCTAGACCTTGCGCGAGGGTACTCTTCTTGTTTTGGCCATATCTGACCTTCACAGGAAAGTCTTGCATTGACAGAATCCAGGAAGTAATTCTGGAATTACCCACATTTCCGGCCCGGATTCTGTAACTTCGGAGGTATTGCAAAGGCTGGTGTGGAGTCTCCACTATGATGTTTCCCCCTGGATGAACGGGCGGTAATTTTTCAATGCCCACACAGTTGCCAGGAGTGCCTTCTCACAATTGTTGAATTTTTCATCCACAGAGGATAAAGTCTTGCTTGCATAGGAGATGAATTTATTGACCTTGTCATACTTTTGATATAATACTGTTGTCAAGAATGTATTCGAGAACCTTGTCTCCAAGAAGAACTCCATGTTTCTGACAGGGTAAAGTAGACAAGGCGCTTGTGAGAGACTTCTTTTATGTTGTTTTACTGCCTTGGCTTGTTCTGGATCCCACTGCCACTTGACCCCACCTTCAACAGATGGATCAGGGGTCTTGTGACCTCTGCGGTATCCTCAATGAACATCCTACTGTAATTAGTAGTGCTTCCACTTTCTTCTCCTGGGGACAGAGGCCCTCAGGAGTTATTTCATGTCCCAAGAAGTTGACACAGGTCCTGCACCACTGTGCCTTCTGGAAGGACAGTTTTGTTCCAGCAACCCACAACTGGGTCAGAACATAACAGATTTCCGCTATGTGTTCCTCCAGAGTTGAGCGTTTTATCAGGACATCATCCACATAGGCCAGTTTACCCCTTTCACCCAAGTCAGGCATGTCCTTATGTAGGAAGATTTGTTGCCAGCGTTTATGTATCTGAACAGAGTCCGGGTCCACGTGCACTGTTGCCCCCCGAAGGTAAAGGCCAGCTTGTATTGGTCCTCCCTACTGATGGGCACGGTCCAGTATCCATTTTTCAGGTTAATAGCAGTGTATAACTTGGAGCCCTGGATGTGGGCCAGCCCTTGGTCAATGTAGGGGACAGGGCATCGGGCCATGTAGACCCGTTTGTTCATGCTCACTACGGTCTGTGCACTGACTCCATTGGCCATTTCGTTTTAAAATCCCCAGCACTGGATTATTAAAGGTGCTGTGAACTGGACGAATTATCCCACGGGACTCAAGGTTTTTGATAATTTCTGTCAGGGACTTCATAGATGCGAGAGGCAAGCAATATTGCTTCACAAATACAGGAGTCATTCCAGAATCCATGGGAATTGTGGTAGTGCAACCACAGTCATACGAGTCCACAGGAAAATATCTTGGAAATCTAAGAAAACCTGTTTCAACTTTTGCTTTTGCTCCTCAGTCTCACATACATACAGGCATCAGCGAGGTTGACCCGCTCTTCAACCATTTGCCTGAAACCTGGAAAGATTTCCGGTTTCACTATCTCAGCGGCCTCCTCCATCTGGTTGGAGAGGTCTCTGGTTAGAGTATTGACCTGGACAGGGGGTAATATCACCTCATCCTGCCTGATGTCGCAGGTCACCTCTTCCTCCCTGTAAGGGCAGGATGAGTACACCAGGAAATTCCCATCTTGCCGGGTGAAGATCCAGTCCTGTGGTATGTCATTGTCACTGTCATTGTCAGAGCAGTCCTGGGAAATTGGTCCTATCAGTTTGTTTCCTAGATCCATGGAAAAATGTCGGTCGTCAACCGCCATTCCAATAATGTTGCCTGCACCCCGAGTAATACTCCTAGGGTCACAGTTATCCATCAATATTGGAATGGTGTTGTGTTCTACATTGACTAATGGTGTTGGGTTTAACCCCAACCCCTGCTGTTGGAGATGGGCATTGAGATGTACACAGGCGTCAGAATCTTGCAGTTTCTGTCCTCTTTTAATTTTTAATTCAAGTGGGAATTATCGGGTCCATCCTGGAAAGGTGACCTCCTCTCCAATTTGAACTTCAACTGCATACGGCAGCAATTGGGCTGACCAAAATGCTTTTTCAGAATCATTAAAGCCCATGGGATTGCACCCTATTCGGGACCAGGCCTTGTGATTAATAAGATCCAAATGAATTGCAAATCGATTGAGAAGATCACTGCCTAAATAGAATGCAGAAGGGACATATCACACGACCCAACAATGATGCTCTATGCTTTTATCACCTATAGAAATCTTTAGCATACACCTGCTAGGCAGGAGATGTTTGGAATTGGGAGTTTCCAGACCCATTTCCCACTTATCAATCAATTTAAATGAGGGAATGGCTAGATCTTTTGGGATTTTCTGAACGTGGCTTTGCTGATGAAGCCATTTCCGTTGTTCAGGCCCACTCTGGCAAGAACAGACTCCTTCCCCTCATTTAACTGAATAGGTAGGAACAACTGTTCTCAAATTTTCTGAATGTCAGCTAAACTTCAAGCTGGTTTTTCATCACTTTTGACAATAGAATTGGTATAAAATTTCAAAGTATTTCCTTCCAGTGTGGAATGCCACTTGAAATTGGAAGGAAGGTTGATTTTCAGGAATGGAGAGGAGTTCCCATCACCAGTTTGTTGTCCTGCAGCATTTACTGTAATGTCAGGTATCTGATTATTTTGGAAATCAAACTCAATATGATCTGATTTTTGTTCAACCATGTGGCTGGTGCCATTTAAACTAACATGGTTGACACTCCGTTTTAATTTTATTGGCGGGTTAGTCTGAGTCCAGAGGACCTTCTTCACACAGTCTATTAGGGGAGACAACCTGCGAAGGATGTAATTCCCTAATGGACACAGGGTTCCCTTTGGAGTCACAACTACGACCGGGTGTTTCACTTTATGACGCCCAATTTTTATTTCTAGATCTGCAGTCCCCTCGACAGGAATTTCATTCCCGTCGAAGTTCTGGAGTTGTCCAGGAAGAGGGTTGAGAGGGATCTGGTGTCTCTCCCCCCTTCCTGAATTTAGTTGCTCAACGGCCCTTTTGGACAGAACAGTGGCTTGGGATCGAGTGTCCACCAGTGCTGAAAATGCACATTGCCCTTGCACTCAAATGGGGGCACAGTATCTCCCCTCCTTCTCCTCAAGCGGGCAAAGGCAATGGTCATTTTGGGCAAGTTGAGTGGTCAATTTCTTTATTTTGGACTCCGACACGGTGGGGTTTTGGACATGTTTCTGTGCCAGAGTCTGGGAATCTGTAACAAAAATTTGACATCCTGAAATATGTGGGATTTTGAAATCCCTGTTTTCCCTTAGCTCTGTACTGCCCCTTTTTACCTGGTGGCAATCATTAGAACCAGTTTGTGGGGAGGATCACTCCATTAATATTTTTTTCTCAGGGTGACCATTCTGGGGTCTAGGGATGGGTGACTCTGAATCAGTTCCCAGACCCACCCAGTCTTCATTCAGATCTCTTGGGACCCATTTTTCTTTGGGAGCAATTTTCCAGTCCCTGAAGGAGAAGATTCTCTTTCCAGAATCCTTTAAGGATTCTTCCCCTTCAAAATGGAGGACACTAACTTCCTTCACAAAATGGGCCTTTTTAATTTCTTTATTTCTCCTACCTACCCTCTGGTCCCTAGGTTGCAAATTTCTGGGGGTAGGAAACTTTAGTTCCAGTTCCAGGGTGTCCAGGGACTTTTCACGGGTGAGGAAGGAAGCTTCTGCTAGGGCTTAACACCCCCCTTCCTGCTGTGCCTCCTCCTTTGGAACCAGTGATTTGTCGGGGTTCTCTCCCCGTCTTTGTTCTGGGGTGCCAAACCCTTGGTTTGAGGGGTTCTGGCCGCCATGTTCATCTGAGGGTTCTGCTGAGCCCTCAACATGCGACTCAGATCCTGCATGAGGTTCTGGACCTGGCGCTCCAGTTGGGACAACTATTCCGGCTGATACGGGGGTCTTTGTTCATACCTAGGTGGTTTGCGGGAAGGGTAACTATCCCTTCTCCCAGAGTACGCTGGGTATTGGGGATTTTGGTAACCCTCCACCCTTGGCCTGCCCTGTCCCCGGATTGGGTGGTCTGGACTCCTGAATCTGGGGAAAGAAAGGAGGGTTGTCCTGCAGGTCGGGGTTTGGTCGATACCGGGGAAAGAAACTTAACCCATGATTTGGGGTATTAATGCCCTCTTGAGGGAAGTTAGGAGGGAAGTTTCCTGGGGCAGTACTTACCTGGTTGTATCCCCGCCTTGTGCTGAGGGAGTCCATACATACCCCAAGATAGGTTGGTTGCCCTTTTATCTGGGACTGATGTAATCAGGAGAGTTAGGAGTCCCCTGGGTGGAGTTACCTACCTGACTGCCACCTGTTGCTTATTGATCAGATCGCTTTCTTTGCCTCTAATTTGGCTGATTTTGGAGCAGTTTGTTTTCAGGCCCCCCCATTTCTAGTTGTAAAATGGGGGCAACCTTCACCTCCGCCACCTTAGCAGCAGCGGGGTTGTTGGTTGGTTTTGGGGTTTTTATCTGGTTTTTATTTTCTGCAGGTTTTTTGATCTCATAGATCCGGGTAGCCTGCTCTATTACCCAGTCCAGAGATTGTTTGTCATGAATATCCCTCACCATTGGGTCATTATGCATTTTGGGAGCGCATGAAAATAAGTGGTTTTGGATTCTCTGGAATTAGTGCACACCCACCTGGCAGTTTGTGCAAAGGGGCGTTTTAGCTCCTGCACAAATTCTTGTGGGGCCTGATCTTCTCTGCATTGCAGATTGTAGGCTGCTTTGCGTGCCTCCTGGGGGTTTCTGTGGGCGGAAAAGTGTTTCAAGATGGGACCATCTTGAATGGTTTTGATCTTCGGTCCAGAAAAGAAGCTGGAGTACTCCGGAGAGAACATCCACTTGGCATAATCTATGCAGTTCTGGCTATCTTTGATGTGAAAAGTGTCCATCATTTGTTCACTGAGTTCCAGATGCTCCCAGACAGAATATTTTGCATTTTTGTGGTACAGTGTTATGAAATTCCTAATAGCCTTGATCTTCCTGATGGGGTCTTTCACCAGAGCTCGCCTCTGTTTATTTGCCTTCTTTTGCTGCGTCACCTGAGTCCACTCGCCTCAGACTCAAAGCTGCTAATGTTTGAGGTCCCCTCATGATCTTCTAGGCGCTCCCTGATTGTGTGAGCTTGTGAGGGGCTCACAGAATGGTGGGGCATAGTTTCTTTTCCCCTGTGGTGCACAGGAGAGTAGTCTTCCGACTCTTCCCTGCTTCCAGGGTTAGCTGAGGATCCCCCCCACTGCCCTGATTGGGTGTAGGTCTTCAGAATGCTCTTTTGGGGCCTCATCTCATGCTGTTTTTCTGCAACTCAAACCAAATGGTCCTTTTTGAGCTAGTGCTTCTGCAGATCTAATTCCCTGACTTTCTCCTCATAGAAGGCTGCCTGGTCAGAGACATCAGCCATAATATTTTTGTATTTATACAGGGACGCCCGTCCATCAATTTCTGAGGGGTGCTGACCTGTCAGCTCCATCATGCTAGGCCTATTTAATTCTGACGGCCTCATGGTTTCTGGCTCATGTGAACCAGTAGACATGATGTCAGCAGTGCACAAAGTATTTAATGGGTTTGAGTCCCTTAGTACAGAGGGCATCACACTGTGATCAGGGGTAGCCCTGTCCCTCTCTACTTGATTGGGGTCCTTCAAGTTTAGATCTAGCCTAGCATACTTTCTCCAACTTCCCTAGTTTCTCCTTCTCAGCCCCTATCTCTTGATAGTAGGCAAAGATCTGAGCTTTTTGCTCCACTATCAGGGCTTGACTGGCCTCTATGACCCGCTCTTAAGCTGCCACCTGCTTGCAGAGTCCATCGTTCTCCTCACAGAGGGCTTCATTGTCTCTTTCGCTATCTGCATGGTCTGGGAAAACTGAGACAATTTCTGTTGCAGGAGGTGAACCTCCATTTTCTGCACATTTAGAGACTCTATGACCTGCTCTAACTTGAGTTCCATTTGTCTCCTATGTCCCATTCATTTTTCATGTTCTTCTTTTATGGCTGTCAGTCCCTGAAGGTATGACTCCCTTCTTTCCAGATTGCTTTTTAAATTGCACATTTCCTGGTATTGGGCCTCTTTCTCCTGATACAAAGCGCCCCTTTGTTCAGCCAGGTCATCCCTTTGTTGCGTTATGGTGCCTACTTTCTGGCACTCTTCATCAAATTCTGATTGAAAGTGGAGTTCTTTCATAATTTTATAACTTTCATCTTCCAATTTTTTTATTTGATTCTGTAAAGTGGCCATTTTCTCTACGTTGGCGTTATTGTATCTCACTTGTTGTTTTAATTTCAGTTGACTCTCTTCTAAAGAGCGAACCTTTTCTTGACACTCCACTCTTAATGCATTTAATTGGGCCTCTTGGACTGAATTAATTTGCTGTTGTAGAGCCAAGTCCTCTTTTAGCTGTTTGATGTAGTTCTCAACTTGGACCTCAGAATCTTGGCTCTTTTGTAATTTCCCTTCCATTAGTATCAGCTCAGTCTGGATTTGAGTTAAGAGTTCAGTTTGGTTTTGCACCAGATTTCTGTTTTCTTCAGATTTTTTCTGCATAAACCCCATATGGAGATATATGTAGGCTGTAATTCGGACCATTTTAATCTGCTCTTCTTTAAGATTTGGAGTCATGTAGCAGGTGCTCAAAGCTTGATGTAACAGGCTACCTTCTTGCCACACATCCATGTCCATGGCAGTGACCCGTTTCATCATTTCTCCTAGCCAGACCTCCTCATCTTGCTGTGCCCATTCTCCTCTAATAAATAGTTTATTCAGAAGGTGCTGCCTGGCCATGTTTGTCACTACTGTGGTCATTATGGAGAGTGTTATTTCTTTATTAATTTATTTATATAATGGTAACCTGTATTTTGTTGCTTTTTGTTTAGTCCAGGGTTGATTTTAATTTATCCTTACACACAGGCCTGATACTTAGGGTCTATGTTTTGGGAAGGCACTTCTACAGTGTTACACAGTGTTCTAACCCCACAAAGTATCACTACCTTGAAGGTAAGCTTGCTGTGTTAAGCTGTCACGGGTGGCAACACTTTCTCAATCCCCCGCACGAGCACCCAATCTATTAAGGATTCTAATCGGGCGTCACACACCAGCCCAGGATGCAGCGCACAATTAAAACAAGCTTAATTTTTTTCCCAAGAATTCAGATTGAGATGGTACCCAACCCATATCACACACCCTTTTACAAACACCCCGGGTCACAATGGACCATGAACCAGGCCGGTGGGTGGTAATACAGTATTTATTTTAAATTCAAATAAAATCACACAAATGAAATAATGGGCAGCAATCACCAATGGGCTGATAATTACAAGGTAAGTTGATGAAATACACTTAGCTTGACCTTCTAATATAGCATACCCCAAGCACAAATGAATGAGAGCAATATTACTTTTTGAGTAGATAGCACCCCAGTTAAGATTTCCCCCTGCAATGCTCCCTCAAACCTCTATTGACTGAATTGTGTGTGTAGCAAGGAGTAGCAAGGAATCAGGTATTTTAGGCAACAAACAGAATTAAAATCCGACCTTCCCCCACGGACTGAGAGGCAGATTTAAGACCCTTTGCAATTGAACAAAATAGCACTCAGAATTAGTAAAGATTTGATTTACATGTGCGGTTGAATGAATGAGGTAAATATGAATTATAGCATTATCAGGGATGTAAGAACACTAGCAAACTACAAGCAATGTCCTAACAACGGGCATACAATTCAGAAAATCAACTTGAAAGGGAAAAACACGGTGCAGCCAAATCACATGCGTAGAAATTGCTTTTGCTAATTTACACAGGTTCAAAATGACAAAACAGCTTGAAATGGGTGAAATAGATAGAATCGGAATGCAGTTTTTATACTGAGTGACAGATGCACATCAAAGGGATAATATGAAAGTGAAAGAGTGACTAAATTAATGAAAGGATGAGATTCTCAATGAGAAAGGAAATTCAGTTTTAAAAATGAAAGCAGTGGACAAGGAAAATCGGTTTGAAAGGAAAGGACAAGTTTCACTTAAACTAGATTTTAGTGGCTAGTAAAGAGAAACACCACCCGTGAATAGAAAGGTTAAGCTGCAGTTTTAACCCAATCACACTGTGTGCCTCGTTTAGGGGGAAATAATTTATTTAATCAAAATAGTGCTAAGGATTTACACCAGGACAGAAATGAGTGGAAGAATGGCACTAACGCCTGGAAATCAATGAACAGGATACACAGGATACAAAGAGGGTTCTGATAGTTTTAAGGATTCCAGCTAAGGCAGTTATGGGATTTCTATGGGATTGGACCTAATACAATTTAACCCTTTAACTGCCATGGGTTTTTCCCCCCAGTGCCAAGGCCTTTTCTGGTGATTTCGGTATGTGCCCATCCAAATCCTTGTAACTTTTTTGTTACATGATATATCTCGGCCAAATTTGGCTCATTTATTTCCCACATGTAGGTGGTCGTAACGCCATCCGGGAATCCTAGGTTGCTGTAGGGGGGTGAGAGAGAATAAGAAAAACGGGGAACAAATGTGGGTTTTTTTAAAAAATGCCAATAAAATGATGTACAAAGAAGCCTGAGAGGTTTGGCCATTTTTGCCAATTGGACATGCATGGACGGAATGGAAGAAAAGGGTAGGAAAGCCGAATTGGAGGACAGAAAGGCATACATTTCTGAAAGATAGACACAATTCCAGGTTTAGGAAGGGGTGATTTGCATAGGTCAGGCAACAACTAGGTAGGGGAAAATGCCATAGATTGGAAGAAAAGCGGGAAAATTACAGACAAAAAAAGGTATGTGTTGGACATGGTTGGCTTGGTACGGCAATGGCTTCTATGAATTTTGAGAAAAGCAATGCACCACTACATTCCCCCGACTCTTGCAGTTAGGAAAGCACACACTTTTTGTAGTGTTTTACAAAACAAGCAGTACCACAAGCCAAAAACTGAGCCATGGTACACAGGAGTTTTATACTAAAGGCCTGAACAGACGCACTTAGCATGTGTAAATCAGGAAACCCGATGTGGTGAGGAATGGCAAGCATACATTTTTTGAAAGAGCACAGGCAGACCTTGTCAAGGGTAGGTGACTTGTGCAGGTTATACAAGTGCAAGGTGCCTAAAGCAGCGATCAAATGTAGGTCACATTTGAGAAATGAAAGGATTGTGTGACAAAGGGCACCAGCAAATGGGTCAAAACGTTATGAAAACCACATAAACACAACATATGTTATGCCTCCTTGCGTTCCCACAGGGGTCCTGATGAAAACGGTACCTCACATGTGTGGGTGCACCTACATGGGCGCCAACGGGAAAGCCTAAAACACAAGTAACCCCAAGTCTGTTTTCACACCTGAATTTCACACTCTCACATCATACAGATATGGGCCTCGGATGTCCAAGCCACCAAGGAAAACAGGGAACCCCATGCATTTCCGAAAAGAAGACACCCATGGGAATCCACATAGGTATGATTTGCGCAAATCGGCTCAGAATTTATTACCCAGACACCCCCGCAAAGTCCGAAATGTGGGAAAAAAACGAATTTTCCACACATTTCACTCGGCTCACCCATCGAAACATGCAGCCAACAACACATGGCTTACCGTCCCGTGTTCCCACAGGTGTCTCGATGAAAATGGTACCTCACATGTGTGGGTGCACCTACCTGGGCGCCAAGGGGAAAGCCTAAAACACAGGTAATCCCAAGTCTGTTTTGATACCTGAATTTCATACTTTCTCCAGACAAGCACAACATACAGAAATGGGCCTCAGGTGTCCAAGCCACCAAGGAAAACAGGGAACCCCATGCATTTACGAAAAGAGGACAAAGTTGGGAATCCGAAGAGGTATGATTTGCGCAAACCGGCCCAGAATTTATTACCCAGACACCCCCGCGAAGTCTGAAATGTGGGAAAAAAATGCATTTTCCGCACATTTCACTCGGCTCACCCATCGAAACATGCAGCCAACAACACATGGCTTACCGTCCCGTGTTCCCACAGGTGTTCCAATGAAAACGGTACCTCACATATGCGGGTGCACCTACCTGGGCGCCAAGGGGAAAGCCTAAAACACAAGTAACCCCCAAGTCTGTTTTCACACCTGAATTTCACACTCTCACATTATACAGATATGGGTCTCGGGTGTCTAAGCCACCAAGGAAAACAGGGAACTCCATGCATTTCTGAAAAGAGGGCACCCGTGGGAATCGGCAGAGGTATGATGTGTGCAAATCGGCCCAGAATTTATTACCCAGACACCCCCGCAAAGTCCGAAATGTGGGAAAAAAACACATTTTCCTCACATTTCACTCGGCTCACCCATCGAAACACGCCGCCAACAACACAAGGCCTACTGTCCCGTGTTCCCACAGGTGTTCCAATGAAAACGGTACCTCACATGTGTGGGTGCACCAACCTGGGCGCCAAGGGAAAAGCCTAAAACACAAGTAACCCCAAGTCTGTTTTGACACCTGAATTTCACACTTTCTCCAGACAAGCACAACATACAGATATGGGCATTGGGTGTACAAGCCACCAAGGAAAACAGGGAACCCCATGCATTTCCGAAAAGAGGACACTCGCGGGAATCCATAGAGATATGATTTGCGCAAATCCTCCCAGAATGTATTACCCAGACACCTCTGCAAAGTCTGAAATGTGGGGAAAAAAACACATTTTCCGCACATTTCACTCGGCTCACCCATCGAAACACGCTGCCAACAACACATGGCCTACCATCCCGCATTCCCACAGGTGTCCTGATGAAAACGCTACCTCACATGTGTGGGGACATCTACCTGGGCGCCAAGGGGAAAGCTTAAAACACAAGTAACCCCCAAGTCTATTATCACACCTGAATTTCACACTCTCACATTATATGGATATGTGCCTCGGATGTCCAAGCCACCAAGGAAAACAGGCAACCCCATGCAGTTTCGAAAAGAGGACACCTGTGGGAATCCGCAGAGGTATTATAGGCGCAAATCGGCCCCGAATTTATTACCCAGACACCCCCGCAAAGTCCGAAATGTGGGGAAAAAAACACATTTTCCGCTCATTTCACTCGGCTCACCCATCGAAACATGCCGCCAACAACACTTGGCCTACCGTCCCGCATTCCCACACGTGTTTTCCGATGGAAACGGTACCTCACATGTGTGGGTGCACCTACCTGGGTGCCAAGGGGAAAGACTAAAACACAGGTAACCCCAAGTCTGTTTTCACACCTAAATTTGACACTCTCTGCAGTCAGGCACATCATACAGATATGGGCCTCAGGTGTCTAGGCCACCAAGGAAAACAGAGAACCCCATGCATTTCCAAAAAGAGGACACCCGTGGGAATCCGCAGAGGTATGATTTGCGCAAATCGGCCCAGAATGTATTACCCAGACACACCCGCAAAGTCCAAAATGTGAGGGGAAAAAATGCATTTTCCGCACATTTCACTCGGCTCACCCATCGGAACACGCTGCCAACAACACATGGCCTACCGTCCCGCATTCCCACAGGTGTCCCGATGAAAACGGTAACTCACATGTGTGGGTGCACGTACCGGGGGCGCAAAAGGAAAAGGGTAACCCACTGGTAACCCCAAGCCTTTCGCAACTGACCATTTTGTTCAAATGGGCAACCTACAGATTTGGGCTTAGGGTGTCGAAGCCAGCAAAGTAAACAGGGAACCCCATGCATTTCCCAAAAGAGGACACCCGTGGGAATCCACAGAGGTCTGCCTTGCGCAAATTGCCCCAGTTTTTATTAGCCACAATGCCCGACAAAGTGTGATATTTGGTTGGGAAAAAACACAATGTTCACTTTGTCTGGGGTTCTGGGTAATAAATTCTGGGCCGCTTCGCGCAAGTCAGACCTTTGTGCATTCCCACGGGTGTCCTCTTTTGGGAAATGCATGGGGTTCCCTGTTTTCCTTGCTGGCTCTGACACCCTATGCCCAAATCTGTAGGTTGCCCACATGAACAAATTGTGCTGTGGCAAAAGGCTTGGGGTTACCAATGGGTTACCCTTTTCCTTTTGCACCCCCAGTAGGTGCACCAACACATGTGAGGTACCTTTTTCTTCAGGACATCTGTGGGAATGCGAGAAGGTATGACATCTGTTGTTGGCGACGTGTTTCGGTGAGTGGACACAGGGCAATGTCTCCGAAATTGGCTGGAAATGAAGACAATTCTCAGACATTTCGCTCTGGCCACTCACCGAAACACACCGCCAACAACACATGGCCTACCGTCCTGCATTCCGACAGGTGTCCCGATGAAAATGGTACCTCACATGTGTGGGTGCACCTACCGGGGGTGCAAAAGGAAAAGGGTAACCAACTGGTAACCCCAAGCCTTTCGCCACTGTCCATTTTGTTCATGTGTGCAACCTACAGATTTGGGTCTAGGGTGTTGAAGCCAGCAAGGGAAACAGGGAATCCCATGCGTTTCCCAAAAGAGGACACCCGTGGGAATCCACAGAGGTCTGCCTTGCGCAAATTGCCCCAGTTTTTATTAGCCACAATCCCCGACAAAGTGTGATATTTGGTTGGGAAAAAACACAATGTTCACTTTGTGTGGGGTTCTGGGTAATAAATTCTGGGCCGCTTCGCGCAAGTCAGACCTTTGTGCATTCCCACGGGTTTTCTCTTTTGGGAAATGCATGGGGTTCCCTGTTTTCCTTGCTGGCTCTGACACCCTAAGCCCAAATCTGTAGGTTGCCCACATGAACAAATTGTGCTGTGGCAAAAGGCTTGGGGTTACCAGTGGGTTACCCTTTTCCTTTTGCACCCCCAGTAGGTGCACCCACACATGTGAGGTACCTTTTTCTTCAGGACATCTGTGGGAATGCGAGAAGGTATGACATTTGTTGTTGGCGACTTGTTTCGGTGAGTGGACACAGGGGAATGTCTCTGAAATTGGCTGGAAATGAAGACAATTCTCAGACATTTCGCTCTGGCCACCCACCGAAACACACCGCCAACAACACATGGCCTACCGTCCTGCATTCCGACAGGTGTCCCGATGAAAATGGTACCTCACATGTGTGGGTGCACCTACCGGGGGTGCAAAAGGAAAAGGGTAACCCACTGGTAACCCCAAGCCTTTCGCCACTGTCCATTTTGTTCATGTGTGCAACCTACAGATTTGGGTCTAGGGTGTCGAAGCCAGCAAGGGAAACAGGGAATCCCATGCGTTTCCCAAAAGAGGACACCCGTGGGAATCCACACATGGCCAAATTGGAGGGGCCTCCCATTTCATGTAGCCCTCCCCAGGGGTAGATAAGGAGGGGGCTGTCCTGCACTCCTTCCTGGGCTCAGGCGTCCCATCCTAGGAGCAGATATCTCGTCCCAGGGAGGGCTGCATGACATGGCACCCACTCCATTGCGGGTGGGGGAGACAGGGTCACCACCCCGTCCCATTAGAAAATTCCCCGTCCCTTTGGGGTGCCCCACAGCCCCCCCTAAAATGGTTCCACCATTTTCCATTCTTTTCTTTGTTTACACAACTTGCCTTGGCGCAGAGGGGCACATTGGTGTGCCAATCTGGCCCCAGGGTGCCCAAACCTTACTGCCCCACCCACTGGGGGGCCTGTCCCACCATTTGTGGGGGCCCTCTCCCCCCTCGCCCCAAATGGGTGGTGGGGGCATCTCATGCAGGCCTCCCTGGGCCTCCTACAAAAGGCTGCGTGAGGTACACCCCCCCTCCATTTGGGGTGGGAGGGAGAGGGCCCCCAAAAATGGTGGGACAGGCCCCCCAGTGGGTGGGGCAGTAAGGTTTGGGAACCCCAGCGCCAGATTGGCTCACCAATGTGCCCCTCTGCACCAAGGCAAGTTTTGTAAACAAGAAAAAAAATCAAAAATGTACACTACACTTTAGGGCGGGCTGAGGGGCACCCTAAACCGCCAGGTAATTTTCTAATGTAATGGGGGGTGACCCTCTACCCCCAACAGCAAATGCAGGGGGGGCATCTCATCCAGCCCTCCCTAGGGGCAGATAAGAGGGGGGCATCTCATGCAGCCCTCCCTGTGGTCAGATGCCCCTTCCAATGAGCAGATATCTGCCCCCAGGGAGGGCTACAAAGGGTGCCCCCATTTCCCCTTGGGGTGAGAGGGAGAGTGCCACCCCCCTTTTCTGTAAAATATATCCCTGGTGGCTAGTGGCCCCCCCCAATCCCACACAAAATTTCCTTTTGTTATTTTACATTTTTTTGCCCCCTTATCTGGGGGCAAATGATCACCCATCTGCCCCCAGGGGGGCCTTACCTGCAGGCCCCATCCTTTGAGGGGCCTGCACACTTATTCCTGGTAGCCCTCCCCCCAGCCCCCAATTGGATGGGGAGCCACCTCATGTACTCCTGTCTGGGAGGGCTACAAGGGGTGCCCCCCCCTTTCCACTTGGTGTGGGAGGGGGAGGGCCACCACCATTTCATGGGGCAAAATAATCCCAGGCCCCCCACCCTCCATCCCAGTTCTTTTTTTTTTCCCCTTCCCTGGGGGCAGATGATCAGCCATCTGCCCCCAGGGTTGTGCACATATATGCCCCATGCTTTGGGGGCCAGGGGGGGAGAGGGCTGCTTACTGTAAGCAGCCCCCCTCACCGCCCCACATCACAAACATATCCCTGGTGGTCCAGTGGGTTGCTGGTCACGGATCGAGTGCTCTGCGATGATCCGTGCCCAGCAATGCCTCATATTTGTGGTGTTGTTGGAAAGGGGAGTATCTTCCAGGGCCCCAAACCCCCTCCCACCTCCCCCTTCCCTTGACTTTTTTTTTTTCTTTTTCACCCCTTGGGGCAGTGATCATCTGCCCCCAGGGGTCTCCAGCGCTGAGGCTCCATGCTTTGGGGCCACGGGGGGAAGGGGCCGCTTACCTAGTAAGCAGCCCAACCTCCCCCCACGTCACAAACGGATCTGTATTGATCCTGTGACATTGCTGCTCACGGATCGCGCGCCACACGCCCGATCTGTGAGCAGAAATGCCACACAATGGGTATCGTTGGAAAGGGGAGAATCTCCCCTTTCCAACGATACCCGCCTCGATCTCCAGCTTGAAATACAGCCAGAGATCAAGGCAGAGAAAGAAGGGCTCTTACCTTCTTTCTTCACTACAGCAGCCGAAAATGGCTGCTGCAGTGATTTTACTTTCAGTTTCACGCTGACGTGCTTTACGCACGCCAACTTGAAACCGAAGGTAATCCAGCCCCCTGGCAGTGAGGGGGGACCCCCCTCACATAGCCCAGGGGTTGGATTACAGTTTTGTGCGATCCCTGCTTTGCAGGGATCGCACAAAACAGAGTGCCTGAAAGGACGAGCTAACTCGTCCTTGGCAACAGGGAGGGAATCTTAAGGACGACATAGCTCGTCCTTGGCACTAATGAGGTTAACAGAGCAAGGGATGCTGTTTTGGTTGTTGGGGAAGGGAAATACTCACAACAAGCACTTGAATGGGGTATTTTGGACAGCAGACCGTGTTTCTGGACAGCGAGGCAATATCAGGTCCCTGGTCACAGGGGCATGCTCTCTTAGAAGAAAACAGCTGGGCAAAGTCTGGTAACAGCACAGCTGCACCTCAGCTGGATAAAGCGGGTAGCAGGGCAAGCAGGTAGTACTGGATAATCTCACTGAGGATTCAGCCACCTTTCTCCTTTCTCCCTGAGTTATTGGGATTTTATAGTGGGGTCTTTCTAGATCAATGGTCCTGCCTGGATAGGGTCAGATATGCTTTAGCCTGGCAGTGGAACCTGGAATCTTGTAGAGTGAAAATGGAATATCTGGATGGCAGGAGCTGGAAAATTCAAAAAGAGAGTGTCCTTTGTCTCTGTGAGCTTCCACCTTTTATAAGGCTGATGACATCCCAGGATTTACTATGGGGGCAGACCTTTGGCTTGACATGCCTCTAACAACTGGATTGGTCAGCGGTTACTGTTACCGCCTTCCTGTCAGCCAGTTTGACATCAGGGACATGAGATCTGTTTTATGAGGTGTGCTTACAAGGCCCATGGCCCTCCCACAGTTCTTTTATCCAAAATCAGTTATGACATAAATTGCACATTTGTACAGTTATAGCACTTTTGAAAATCACATAGGCAGATTCCACTGAACATGTCATTCCAATTCCCACATTTGTACGATATCGTTTCGCCGTTCTAATAATCTTTTGCCATTTCTAGTGGGAACCGCTTCACCTAAAATTCTACAATTTTAGATATGTGCACCTATTATCACAAAGCAGGTTTGCATTACATTTTAAAGTTATACCATGTATACTTTTCCCATGATTTACATTTTTCTGCCGTTTGTGTCCCCCACATGTTAGGGAAAGCTTCAATGTCTTGTTTTAAGGCCACCAAAATTACAATTAAATTGTTAAATTGTTGTATTACTGTGTTTTCCGGATGCAGAAATAAAAGTCTTAATCTTTATTCATTCAGAACAGTCTTTTGCCCCAAATGGGCCAGCATTGTCTTCCAAATAAGGGCATACTTTCCAACCCCCAGCAAAAGGTCAGGCTTTAGCCAGCCTGAATCTAATGTTGCTCTGGAGTTGCCTTTGAAGCCCCCCAGTTTGTGTTGAGGGGAGATGCTGCTAAAAAGTCACACCTATGTGTCCCAGAAATCCATTGTACCAGGTTGCAGTACTGGCACAGAGTCTGATGAGGGTGCAAGAATCACCACCCTTGCCTATTCATAGGCCCCGGGGGCTGGTCCACTTGATGCCAGGAGAAACCTGTTCTGTGGCTTCAGCACATTTCTTTTTTTTTATTTTCCTGAACCAGAAAGCAAGACTGTTATGACTGTTGACACTTGCACTAGAGTGAACCTCAGTCAACATCCCCTAAAGAGCTGGTGTGTTTATTTGGGGGTTTGGATTGAGTGTGGGAGGGGGAATGGTGTTGGGATTTATGGGTAGCGGGGGCAGGCCAGCAGGGAACATAGTTCCACTACTTCTTTACCCACACTCCGACCACTAGGTCACATCCTCTACCAAAGCCAATGCACAATTCAGCCTATTTCTATATGGTGCAGATACATTGTGCCTCATTAGGAGTGTGGCAGCCATGGAATGAACGGTGCCGGTAAGGGACCCGCACCGGTCATTCCGGGCCGCCACATTACGAGTTCTGCAGCGGGTCCTGCTCTGGACGCCTGGCCAGACCAGATGTGCAGAGTGGGACCTGCTAGCAGTCCAGGATGCTAACAACAGGACCGTTATTAACGGGCCCGTTGTTAGCATCCTCCCCATTCCCATTGAGCCCTATGGGGGCTCGGAGGAGCCTGAGAAACCTAGAAAGAAAAACCACAGCGTTTTCAAACACAATAACGTTGTATTTATGTTTGCGGTCGCTTCAAAAGCGACCGCAAACATAAATACAACGTTTTTAAAGCTGCGGTTTTATTTCTAAGTTTTCCGGGCTCCTCCAGCCCGGAAAACTTAGAAAAAACCCCACAGCTAGTGCTTATTTAAAAAATAGCACTTACCGAGATGCAGCTGCAGATTTTCGGCCTGTAGTCTCCGGTCCGCGTCCTCCGAGTCCCAGCACCAATAAAGGAAAAGCCACCCAGTGGTAGCTTTTGTTTACTACAGCTGGCTGGCTTTTCCTTCATTAGTGCCGCAGAAGCAAAAGCCAGCACAGGCGGGCATCCATTTCACAAAATGTCCGCCGATGTGCTTGCTTTTTCAATTTTTGAGCTTGAATTGCTCAAAATTTTACATAATTTTACATAGGGACTTCAAAAAAAAATGCCAATCGTCTTTTTTTTGTATTGCCTATCTATTTTTTAAATAAACTTTTTGGGGCAAACCATTCCTTTAAGACAGACGCTTCACGTTATTCTGCACTTGCAAGCAGTGTAATGCTCACCGTCGCCTGAGGTCAGACCTACCTTTGAAGATCCTGCTTCCTGGACATCCTGCTTCCTGCCAGCATATTTACCAACTGGGGGAAGCTGTTCTTACCTGTACATCTCTTCAGCGAACCAAGTATTCATCTTTACACTTTCCAGAATGCCGATATCTTCATCTTAGCACTGCAGCACGACATGTTCCATCGTCAACAGCAGCCCTTGCAAGGAAAAACAGAAGACAAGGTTAGACATCAAAAAAACAGTCAGTTTAAGGTTGCGCTTCGCCATACTTCGTGCTTTTCCTTAAACCATCACTTACCACCATCACTTACCTGCTGTCGAACATTGCGATAGCATCCATCTTCCATCCGGCCGCGTCTCGCGTCTCACAGCTGCACTGAGGCTGCATTTCCATCTAAGGGAAGAAAACAGATGAGAAACATTATTGCGGGCATGAATAGGAGCAACATATAAAGACATTAAACAGAAGGAACAGCATCACAAGAGCTCAAGAAAGATGGACCAATCATAAGGAGAAGCATAGTCGCAGCTGGACTAGACTAATGCTTATCAGGGATCAGTGAAGGAACTAGATCCCATTCGATGCGCCCATGCCAGAAGTAGCAGGATGGAGAGCTTATCTTCCATAATTCACAGGTGAGCTTTAGGGGCCGGCGTATGCTCACAGAAACCGTACTTTGGGGTGAAGGAGTCGAGAGGTACAACAATCACAGATTGGCGCACTCACACACTCTTATCTCCACGCAGGAGCAGTATCACCACGTATCACCGCTCTCAGCTTTTCTTCTGAGGGAGAGGCCTGACGGGGGGTGATTCAAGTTCAGGAAGGACTGCAAACGAGCCCCAACGCCTTCGCAGAGACCAGGTGAGCATAACAGGAAGTTAGTTGGAATCTGGACCTCCGGGTGATGCAGTCTTGCTGAAAGGGAGGACGCTTCGCTTCAGACCCCATTGGACGTAGTGATCTGTTTGCCTACCTGCTGAGAGACTAAGCCGTGTTGTTGGTGGCCAAGATGAAGTTTTCTTCTGCCTCATGTTTGACAGTGATGCAACCTATATTCAAATTCATATATTTCTAAGTGTATGTTTGTTTATTGGTATCTATACATATATTGTATAAATAAAGGGCCTATAATGAGCCAGTTGTTTTATAATCTTATATGATGTATGTGTGTTTTTTTCCTTGCTAGTCTGAGTCCAATTACTGGTTTTTGCTGAGGGGGCCGTAGAGACACAAATGTCTCCCCGTGGGCAGCCCTAAAGCCCCAAATGGGAAAGCAGATTTAGGCAGAAACACAACACGGTTGTGTTTGAAAACGCTGCGGTTTTTCTTTCTGAGTTTCTCAGGCTCGGAGGAGCCTGAGAAACCTGGAAAGAAAAAACGCAGCGTTTTCAAACACAATAACGATGTATTTATGTTTGCGGTCACTTCAAAAGCGACCGCAAACATAAATACAATGTTTTTAAAGCTCCTCCAGCCCGGAAAACGTAGGAAAAAAAACACAGCTAGTGTTTATTTTTATTAAAAAAATAGCACTTACCGAGATGCAGCTGCAGCTTTTCTGCCTGTAGGTTCCGGTCCGCGTCCTCCGAGTCCCGGCACCAATGAAGAAAAAGCCACCCAGTGGTAGCTTTTGTTTACTAGAGCTGGCTGGCTTTTCCTTCATTAGTGCCGGAAAAGCCAAAGCGAGCACAGCGGCGGGCATCCATTTCACAAAATGGATGCGCCCATGTGCTATCTTTGAGCTTGAATTGCTCAAAATTTTACATAGGGACTTCAAAAAAAAAAAATGCCAATCGTTTTTTTTTTATATTGCCTATCTATTTTTGAAATAAAATTTTTTGGGAAAACCATTCCTTTAAGGATCGGGGCAGCTTATATAGCTGAGATTGTGGGAACGCCCATTAGTGCCGGCTTACCAGCCACACCCTGCCACTCCTAGAGAGTGAGCACGTGCGAAGGCAATCCAGTAGCAGCCACACCCTAGAATACTCTTGGGGCTGCTTAATGGATGGAATGTTCAAGGTTAATGCATCCTGCTTAATGGATGGAATGTTCAAGGTTAATGCATCTGAAGTGCTATCTCCAATATAAAAGCTTTTTGGTGTTAAATGGATGCTCTTGTTTACTTTTGTTCATGAGCCTGGCGCCAAAGGTGCCAGGACAGTGTCCATTCAGGTCTCCTGTCCATCCGACACTTTCTCCATACAATGCTCTCTCCTTTATGGGGGCATTTCCCCGCTCTTCTCAATTGTGTTCTGCTTTCGGCCGAAGAGCAGATCGCAAATCAAAGGAACAGAGGGTGAACAAATCCAGTTAGAAGTGGAAAAACCCATCGCCCCTCTCTCAAATTCATTCCCAGACCCTTTATCATGCACCTGCAGGGTGCTCTGACTCCGTTTCTGTACTTGTCCTTCAATAGACAATACAATAACGGTTCTCTGCAGTAAATCCACTCGAATTATATTTATGTGACCTTGGTCTGTTTTTGCTGCTACTTGCTCATTCTGTGAGGCCTACAGAAATGCAGCCTTTATTACTGTGATGGAACATGAGTGTTCAAAAATGGCTGTGCATCAACGCCATGTCATTCTGGCTCGCATTTTTCACACAAGAATTACACTCAACCCCTTGAACACTCGACTACCATAGCTCGACGGTCGTTCAGAAGAAACCCAAAATCTACGAATCATTCTCCCTAAATTAGGAATACACCAAGCACAACAACAAAAACAAATCACTACTATAGCAATGCCAAAAAGCCAAAGCAATGCAGAATGTAGTGCTTCAGGAATCCATGATAATAAGTAATCCCACCAATCTCCATCTTGATCTTGCATAACCTGTGCTACAAGATCTTTGATATTTTTAATATGCTTCTCAATACAGCGGGAATGGTCACCCGGGTCAAAACAACACATTCCCTCCATCGTTTTACAACCTAGATTATGCTTTAAATATAAGTAATCAATAGCTGCTTTATTCTGCAGTATAGCCTTTCTAAAACTTCTATTGTCTAATAATAGTTCTGTGAAGGCTTGCAAGGTTTCAATTAGCCCTTTAACTACCAAACAGGCAAGTTTAATCATAGTTTTCTAACGCCAACACTTCAGCCTCACAAAGTAAATGTACTTCAGAATTACAATCCAGAGTCAAAGCAGTATATGAAGCGGCACGAATAGAACGCGTAATAGCAGGTTTCAATGGAAAATCATTAAACCAAGCCGTGTCAAAGCACACGGGTCGTCTGAAATATTAGCAGGCATATAAGAATAAGTAATATTACCACAAGAAAATAACCAACCACGTGTACATTTTACATTGTTCAGGTGGCTAGCTGTAACAATTGTAAAGGTACACATCCTATTGTTTGAAACATCAGTACATACTTTTATAGATCTAGTACATAATCATTTCTCAAAATCAGTCTTCTTGACGCCTTTATCAAGTTTCAATTGTTGACATTTTTTTAATATAAATAGGATCACACGTCATGTGATAGCAGACGTCAGCAGGAGCAATATCATGTGTCATGATACGGGTCATATTCCTCCATTTGTGAATAGTGTCATCACAAAACCTACAGTATTCGCAAATAGAGAACGAAATTTGGAGATCCAAATGCTCCACCAAAGAATCATTTTGCAAAATACTGAATACATTTTTCAAAATCAGAATAGACGTTGGAATCTCCACCAGACAAGTAAAAATTAAATCAGCAGAGCTGTGCATGTCCGTTAAACATAAATGCGAAATGTTCAAAACTCACTGGGCCAAAAAGACCCAAACATTTTCGGGTTGCCTGTCCAATGACGAATATCCGTGATGGAAAAAAGAAGCTATAATTCCTGGAGGCGGTAAAGGCAGGACTCTATTCGCGCCGTTTCCTGAATAAAATACGATAGGCTGTGACAGATGCATCATCAGGCGCATAGCTAATGGTGGAGCATCAGTCTTCTTCCAGATGCCCCGCTCCACTTGGAGAATAAAGCATTCTGCCACATCCTCGGACATGAACCCGGACCCTCCCGAATGGACTCCAACGTGCCACACACAAGCACTCAACACACTCATGATCTAAAAATAAATTTGAGAAAAAGGAAACATCAGTGGGGTACATCATTCACATAAATAACATTTTAGCTGGAATATGCATCCATTTCTTTTTCCCAGGTTCCATCACCAACACTAGTTGATCATCCCCAGCTGCGATTACATCAGCCGGCACGGGTGAACCAGTAGGTTTCTCAACCCATACCTTTGCACTGGGCACCATTGCATCTGATGAGCCAAATCCTTCATCTCCACGAATCATTAACAGCGTGGGAGGCTCTCCTTTATTCATCGTGGACCTTTTAACAGGCACTTATATTAATTGTGCAATTCTGTCCCCTTTATGAATAGGCAGAACATTTTCACCACTGTTTACAAGAGTAACGTTAATGACGCCTTGATAATCAGCATCAACAATTCCACCCAATACCTGAATACCCTTTAGGGCTAGGCCAGATCTTCGTGCAATCAAACCCATATGTGCAGAAGGGCTTTGTAGACCAATTCCAGTGTAAATTACACCAATACCTTTTGGTTGTAGCCAAATTTTCCTCCCTTGCATGTAAATCCACCCCCTGCAGACTCAGGAGTGGTGCGATAAGGAGCTAAAGCACCCGGAGAAATTTCCCAATACAACAGGGTCTCACAGGCACGATTTGGTTTCATTTGCAAGGCTAATGTTAACATACGCATCAATGGAGTTTCACCGTTCGCAATGGTACAGTAGTTTAAAATTTGAACAGCTTCAAATATAAGTTCCTGCCAGCCTCGCAAAGTGACATCTCAAATCTTACACAATTGTTGCTTCAATAAACTATTCATTCACCCAATAAGACTAGATGCTTCCGGGTGATAAGGGACGTGAAAAATCCATTCTATGCCCTTATCTTGGCAGTAATCAATGACCATTTTGCCACTAAAATGGGATTGATTATCACTCTGAATTTTTAATGGGACACCGTAATACACGGCCACCTGGTCCAGTAATTTAATCGTGTTCAATTGGGTAGCCCTCTTGCATGGCAAAACCATTAGGTAGCCGGAATATTTGTCTACAATAGTGCATGCATATTGACAACCCTTGCTCGTGGCCATAGGACCAATATAATCAATTTGCCAAATTTGACCGGGCAACTTTCCTCATTTCAATGTACCATGAATTATGTGTGGAGTAGATCGATCTTTCTGATGATGGCATATAGGGCATTGCAAAATCACAGTTTTCACAATCACCAATGGGTTACTAATTCCCCTATCTTGCGCCCACCTGATAGTAGCCTTCTCTCTGAGGTGTCTACGCTTCTGGTGGGCCCATTTGGCAATTCCCTCCAAATCATCCTCCTCAGCCCTCGAGTCCATAATTTCAATCTTTGCATGTTCATCTACAACATAATTGAATCAACGTTCTAATAAATCTGTCGCGCAATGTGCATCCACGTGCTACACTGTTACAGCAGAATGCATCTGCATGTCAGCAATATCTTGCCATATTTCCTTTACCCGCTCTTCTTTCGCATGAATTTTCCATCCATTCTTTTTCCAGGTTGGTAGCCAAACCACCAACCCATTAGCAATAGACCATGAATCAGTGTAAATATCACAGTTACCAGGCGATTCCTGTTTCAGTGCCTGATATACAGCATACAGCTCCGCAAATTGGCTACTCCTCCCTTTCCCTGAAGTGGTAAGCACCTTTTTCATTTTGGGATTGTAAGCAACAGCCTTCCAATACCTTTCAATACTTATATATTTAGCTGTGCCATCAGTAAACCAAGCATGTTCTGCTTGTTCAATAGTATCTGGAGATTTTTCCACAGTTCTCTCACCCTCCGGCTCAAGATCTCTTAGTGGGATGCCAGCCACATGTTCATGAAGTTTTGCTACACAACTTTTACCAGGTTTGGCATGTTCTTATATGTACCATTTCCATTTAATACCACTAGCTTCTTGAGCATGCCCAATTCTGTGTGTTTTTGGGTAACTAAGTACCCACTGCACGATAGGTATTTCTGGTCGAATTAATATATCATGACCGACAGTCATCTGTTCAGTGTCTACTAGAGCCCAATAACAGGCTAACAATTGTTTTTGAAAAGGGGTATATCTATTACCTGCATCATATCATTTCCTACTCCAAAACCACAATGGCACTCGCCTTCTATCCTGTTTCTGCCATGGGCTCCAGTTTGCATAGGAATCTTGAATGGACACATTCAACTCCACTTCACCATCCCTCAATGGCCATAAATCAAGCACTCTTTGAATGGTTTGCTTATTGAAATAACATTTCCTGTTCTTCACCCCATAGAAATTCAAATATTGAACGTGTAATCTTGTAAAGGGGTGCCAGGATTTGCCCTAAATGTGGGATGTGCTGCCTCCAGAATCCAAAAAAACCAATACATTGTTGTGCTTACTTTTTGGTTTTTGGAGTCGGAAATTGAAGAATCTTTTGTTTAGCTCTCAGCAGCATCTCTCGATGCCCATTGTGCCACTGTATTCCTAGGAAAATGACAGTCTCTGCTGGACCTTGTGTTTTAGCATCATTGATTTCCCATACTTCTATGCTGAGGTCCAAATGTAATCGTACACTTTGCTCATCCCTACCTTGAATCAATATGTCATCAATTCTAATGTACAATTTGCACATCAGGTTTACACAAAATGTTACCTAAATGCTCAGCCACCAGCCGGTGACAAATAGATGGACTATGCATATAGCCCATAGGCAGACGATTAAAAGTATACTGCCTTCCATTCCAAGAAAATGCAAATTGTTCCTGACATTCAACCATGATTGGCACAGTGAAAAAGGCGCAAGCCAGCTCTAACACTGTGTACCAGGTGCCTTCACATTTTTGTATATTTCGAACCAACGTTATGGCATCACAGGCACCAATGGAGGAGTATATTTGTTCAATTTGCAATAATTAATCATCATTCTGAAACTACCGTCTTGTTTTTTGACAGGCCAGATGGGATTGTTCCAAGCCGTAGTAATACAACGTAATACACCTGCCTCAATGTATCCTTTGATCGTTTCCAAAATTTCTTTTTGCCCGCCGGGTATCTGATATCTGATATTGTTTCATGGACCCTCTTTTAGTCGCTATCGGAGCCTGCACATGGGGCATTTTTAACTGACCAACCACTACCGGTGTACAAGTGTAGGCACTCACACCAAATTGATAAGTTTTACCTCCCAATCCCAGGGTCAGTCCCTGTAGAATATCAAATCCGATAATGTATTCAGTTAAGGGAACAATTAGCAGCTGGTAAGTGTCTCTTTTTAATTGGCCAATTTCTATATCAATTTCCATTTGTACAGCTGAAGTTTCCTTGCCACCCAATCCTGTAATCATAAAATCTTTATCTTTAAATCTGGAACGGTTTCAATGTATCAAAGAGGCCTCCGCCCCGGTATAAATTAAGGCTTGAACCTCTTGTGTATTACCT
This sequence comes from Ambystoma mexicanum, assembly GCF_040938575.1. Classification (NCBI taxonomy): domain Eukaryota; kingdom Metazoa; phylum Chordata; class Amphibia; order Caudata; family Ambystomatidae; genus Ambystoma; species Ambystoma mexicanum. The sequence continues at coordinate 922,288,931 of NC_090941.1, forward strand.
GAATGCCAAAAAATGTTACTTTTACATGAGGTTGCCTGTCTACCTTAACATGGGCTGTTGCTACCTCAGTTTGACCACTATCCTATTCGTCTTTAGAATGTGATCCTTTTGATCCTCTCTCCACCATGGCACTAACCATTTCCCTTAAATCAGAATAAGTTGGTTGGGAGGGTACCGATATAGTGGAGGATTCCTCATCACCCCCTTCTGGGGATGATCCAAAAGGATCTACCTCCTTTTTTGGTTTATGTAAATCATGTCGCTTTAGTTGTTTATAGAGCTCTTTCCCTTCTAAATCTAATTTTTTATACAAAAAAATACATATCATGTGTTGCAATTCCATCAATTTCTTCCCGTGGCACACCATCTTTCAACAAACCAGAAATATATCCTTGCTAGATACACAGGAATCTCGACTGTCAAATCTTTTGCCAGGAGTGCGTTTTTCATTTTTCCCCTCCCTCTCCCGAGATTGTTCCTGTGACTTTTCCCATTAACCTAAGTCTGCAAGCTGCCTAGTCGCATTAACTACCTCATCAGTAACCTTCCCTGTCATACCCACCTACAAGGTTATTATGATGTTTTTATGTGCATGGGGTGCCATCTGAACCAACGTGTCTCTGGCTGAAACAGACACATTTACCAACCCCATATGTTCCAGAGTCTCTAGGTGAATTGCCTCTTTCATAACATGTTCTCTAATTCTATGAATAGCTTCCCTCAATGTGCACCACTTTTTGTCATCAGTCGGCCAATCTGACGTAATTGGATATTTGGAATTACAACCTTGCGCAGCCAATTGCAAAAGGGACAATTATCCATCATCACCATTACCATCACGAGGAGGACCTGCACACAGGGTCTCCTGTATTTGAACATCATTAGACAAGGGCAAAAACCTAGAAGAATCTGTTGTATTGACTAGAAGACCAGCAGCCCCTCCATCAAACATTCTGACCATCCAAGCCAGCAAGGATTCACCCACCCTCTGTTTTAACCGATTGACTATTTCCCCAACTTCTTGTTGTAAATAATCTTCAAGGGCAGTCATATCTACTACACTGTCTCTCGGATTCAATAGACCCAATTTTCTGCGTATGACTGGATTAACCATCACCTTTTTACATGCAGATTTAAGCTTTGATACAGGATTTGGTTCACAATTGCTGCTAGTAGTAGTGCTGTCAAAAAACATCACCATTTCATTGATCGCGTTCCCAATCCACACCTGCGGAGGCAATTACAGTTGCTACTTTACGTGAATTAACCCTACCTCTTCTCTTCCGATATGTATATCAAGCAACTCTTATTGCAGCTCGTTCAGTCACTGCTTAATATTTATCTGCTTTATCATGATATAACTTAATTTGAAGTTGTTGCATTAACACATTTTGTTTCTCAGCAGCCAATTCCTTTTCTAACTTCTGAACAGAATTTTGCAAGTCTACATTCAACTGATGCATTTTTCTAAGTGCTTGCAACAAAATCCAGCCTCTACTCCCGAGAGCTGAACACTCCTTCCCCTTTTCCATTGGGACTAATTGTAAACATTTAATCAATTCATCTGGAATTTCTTCTCATATACTAGTATCCCAGGTCTCACTCAATCCTGCACCACATGGCCAAGTTTGCGCAATTTTATCATAAGGGCTTTTAGACCACCCCGGGATAGTTACTGTTGGGCAATCTCTGCCAGCAGAACCACCAATTTTCCCAAATAAGGAAGTCATTGTAACAGAATTGATGTTTCACTTCCATAATGTCAATATCAACACATGCAAACTTACACAACAACATTTTCAATGATTTTCTTTCAAAGGGGAGGGGGAAAAAGGAAAAAAAATCTGTTTTTTTTCCTACCGTTCCGAGTCCAAAAACTTTAACTTTAATTTATCAACAAGATCCTTTGGCATCCGTATCAGCACAAACACCTGCTCACAGCGCCAACATTTTTGCGTCTATTTGGCCCTGTGTAGAAAGTCCTCAGCAAAACAAGTAATTGGACTCAGACTAGCAGAGAAAAAAAAAACACACATACATCATATAAGATTATAAAACAACTGGCTCGTTATAGGCCCTTTATTTTTACAATATATGTATATATACCAATAAACAAACATACACTTAGATATATAATAATTCGAATATAGGTTACATCACCGTCAAACATGAGGCAGAAGAAAACTTCATTTTAGCCACCAACAAAACTGCTTAGTCCCTCAGCAGGTAGGCAAAGAGATAACTTTGTCCAACGGAGTCTGAAGTGGAGCGTCCTCCCTTTCAGCGAGACTGCATCACCAGTTTGTCCAGATTCCAACTGTCTCCATACAATGCTCTCTCCTTTATGGGGGCATTTCCCCGCCCTTTTCAATTGTGTTCTGCTCTCGGCCAAAGAATAGATCACAAGTCGAAGGGACAGTGGGTGGAAAAATCCAGTTAGAAGTGGAAAAACCCAGAGCTCCTCTCTCTCAAATTCATTCCCAGATCCATTATCATGCACCTGCAGTGTGCTCCGACTCCCTTTCTGTACTCATCCTTCAATGGACAATACAATAACTATTCTCCGCAGTAAGTCGACTCGAATATTCTTTATGTGACCTTGCTCTGTTTTGCTGCTACTTGCTCATTCTGTGAGGCCCACGGAAACGCAGACTTTATTACTGTGATGGGAGATGAGTGTTATAAAATGGCTGCGCATTGACGCCATGTTTTTCTGGCTCGCATTTTTCACACAAGCATTACACCATCTTAGCAATGATTTTTCATTCACTGAATGGGACGCGCGCAGTGTCCCGTTCAATGAATGAAAACCCTTTTGTTTAACACCCCAGGTTACCGCTTTATTAACCCTGATTTGTGATGAAAGGTGGATGGTAGATGATCATAGCTGAATAAAACATACTTTTGTTTCAGGTATTCCCACATGAGCAGCAACCTCTTTATCATAAACATCCCACATTTACCTAAACATCCATTCTAAACCATGTTTTTTTTTTCCCATGGCCTTTTTTCTCCCGTAGAATAGCCTACACTTTGGAAGGTGGGGCTAAGGGACTGAGTCCAAATACATTTCCTTAAATTATCATTCAGTGTTAACTTCAAGGCAGTGTCATCTATCAATGTATAGAACAACCATGAAAAGGAGAAATTAAGATTGTATAGAGACAGTTAGGTTTTTAGATATAAATGTTCTTAGAAGACGGTAACAAGGTAGTAGTTAAACACTTTTTCATTACATGTGCTTAAACGTGCATCCAGCAACGAGAAATGGAATACAATACAGCAACCTATATACAGACATTTACTGCAGTGTTGGGAGATGTATTTCTGTATTTTTGAAACACTTCAATTTTTTGCGGTATGAAGCTGTGAATTATTTAATTGTTAATACCATTAACTGACTGCCAATGAGGTGTTCATTGATTATAATAGGTACAAATACTGAACCCCTGAAATTGTTCTCAAATGGAGCACAGACACATTTTTCAATTAGAAAAAGGCAGTAATACAATTAATTCCCTATAGTTTAGGTTCAGGCAAATTACACTTCAATCTAAAAGTTATCTAATCACAGTTAAATATGCCATTGCTTCTAATCCCTTTCTAAAAAATGTAAGGTGACAGGGCCATGCTTAAAAGGAATTTCTGATACATGCTGCATGAAGCTGTTTAATCTAGTTGACAATATGAGTGTGGTAATTTAAAAATCTGAATGTCTTCTATAATTAAATTATGTTCAAATAAATTAATAATACTAGGTTTTGAAAAACTATCAAGATACTTGTTACTGTAGCATACGTTTCCTTCCTTTCATCTAAAAAATTTAGTATATGTTGTATCCCATTTTGTTTGTGGGAGGATGTGACATTGTTGAAATAGGAAATATCCAACATTCCAACATAATAAGTAGATAACACAGTTTATTAGGTGGACAAAATCCCAAATTTAAACCACAGGAATTTTAGGTAAAATTGTCAATCAATTCCCACTTAGGTCCCAGAATGAGGACACAGGCCATTTAACTCTTCAAATAATAGAATGCTTTATGTCATGTGCGTGCTTATAAAAATTGAGAATTTTCCCTTATAGAAGTCTGTGTGGGAAAGTAAAGGGGTTTGCACCAGTGTTCCAGCAGTGATCGAAGTGTGATCAGGAATGGCCGGGAGTGGGGCTCCAATACTTATATTTTTTTCTGTTTACCATTCCTCTACTTTTTACAACCTTATTCACAATTCTTTTAAGAGGATTTGTCCATGCAGGTCCCTGTGCAAGTTAAAAGGTTTAATAGGAGCCTTGTTTACTAGTCACTTAGACTATTGCAACGCCCCAGCTGCAACACCTTGTCACGTGCTTCTGCCTACCTTTTCACATGCTGAGACCACAGTTCGACTACTTTTTTTGGTTCACTTCTACCACTGTGTTCCACGCTTATGAAATGTCATACTTGCTGGAATACTCTTTGTGGGAGACTTGAAAATGCAGAGTGTATCACTCTCCCACAGACATGGACAAAGTGGTACCAGGACAGGAACAATGGTGCACTATCCTGACACATCAACCATACATTTCTTATGATTGGGAAATGGTCCATATGCTAATATTGATGCACAGAACCACACATGTTTATTACATGAAGTGCGAATACAAGCAAATATTATAGACATCACCCCTGCCCTGAATTCCCCACATTGGCTAATCACCCATCAGTTATCCTTTCTTGGAGGAATTGCAGCACACATTCTCTCAATTCATCCTCAGCTAAATCCCACTCCTGTAGCATAAGGATATTCTATCTTGTTGCCCTGCATTCATAAACCTCATATCCACCAATCAGTTACTAATCACACAATTAACTTGGTAAACTTAGAGGATTGGTGGACAGGAAAAACATATTTTCGCTCATTGGTGCTCACAAATAGAATGATGTGACCTCGACTGCTATCTTTAAAAAAACTTTATAAACAGAATAATGAGTAACATCTATTTGACCAAATGGCAATCATGGGTGGGAGGTAGTATTGGTGTCAGCCATGTTTCTAAAGTGGAGCTGTTGGGTGGAACATTCTATTGTTGCAAAGGCTAGAGAGATCTAAATGACAAAAAAAGAGGAAGTCATAATTTATATGGGCACATTGGAATTCTTAAATATTGTCACTAGAGAACCAAGAGAAACCCACCTACATTCCTTTTGACAAACCTATCAGTTTATTATTCTTCATATGAATACTACGTGTTAAACAATGGATACTACAAAAAGTCACATGACCATATAGTACATAGCCCAAATTGTATACACAGATCTGTGTGAAATAAATCAACATGAAGACAATAGGCCTCGTTACAGGTGTGGCGGCCACTGAATGAACGGTGCTCGTAAGGGACTGGCACCGTTCATTCTGACCCGCCACATTACGAGGTCTGCAGTGGTCCCCGCTCTGCACGCCTGGTCAGACCAGGCGTGCAGAGCGGGACCCACTAGCAGACCAGGATGCTAACAATGGGCCTGTCATTAACAGGCCCATTGTTAGCATCCTCCCCATTCCAATTGAGCCCTATGGCGGCTCAAATGGGAATGGGGATGTACCGGGTCCTGTGAAAGGGAATTACCGGGCCCTCCAAGGTCGGAATGGCCCAGTAAGTCCCCTATTGCAGGACCCGGACCCGAGTTTGGAGGCAGCCATGCCGCTAAAAACTCGGAATGAGGCCCATTGTGTATTGTATCATCTTGGTTCATGATAATTCACTTCTGTGAAAGATCCTTGTGTTTGGTTGCAACGATCATAACACAAAGTAAACTATCATATCTATCCATATAATATGTGTTGAGGCATATGTAGAGAATCCAAATTGTGGAAAGCTTTGATATCACATGCCACGGTTGCAGTGCTGGCTTTTGAGGAGAAAATGCCAACCATCGAGGAGGAGAGGCCAGCTCTTGTCACTGATCCAAGGCCAGGCAGAAGTATAGTCGGTAGCGCTGGTCCAGCCCATATTTCAGGTTCTCCTTCTCCTCCACTGGAAGCTGGTGGCATCGGCTCACCACTGGCCTACTTTGTCACATGTGCATTGCTCGACGCATCGTTGTTGCCATGCCAACACCTCCTGCAGCCTCATTCTGTCTCGCACCTACATTAGGCCATTGGAATGTTGTAAAAGTCAAGGTTCAACGCTGCCAAGTGGGGAAAATGTGTCAGTTGCACAAGAAACGTGGTGACGTTGAAAGTGACGTGGTGAGTCACATCAGGGGTGGGGACCTCGTTGAATGGGGCGCTACTTGCATAAAGGGGTACAGAAGCAGGCACAGTGTGAAAATTCCCACGGAGGAGCACAATGATGAGTGGGTAATGTGGATGTAGTAATGGGTAGTTGTATAACGTGGGCACCAGGTGAAGGTACAAGAGGCCTTAGGGGTTAATGTGGTAGGGGCGCTTTGAGCAATATGTGAACAGGAGAGAAGCCATTTTCTTAGAGGCCCATGTTAAGGAAAGCATTTCTCGCAAACAGCTACAACAAAAGAAGAGCTGCAGGCCTTTGTGCGACAAGCAGTATGTTTATGTTTTACATTCAGCAGAAACAGTGTGCAGAAATGTTGCAGGGCCCAAGTTTCCCAGGAGAATGCAACCCCATTGAAGACACTCCAAGAGATAATTTTTGAGGTCAATGAGCTAGGCACCCTTGGTGCACAAGGAGAATTGGCAGAGACATAGAAATCAAATACAATGAACTAGAATCAGACTCAGTGTGAATGTCTCGCTCCTTGCCATCTCAAAGTGTTATATCCAATTAGTATGCAGCAGTTTATCCATTTATATGTTGGGCATTGCCAACCAATGGCAAACAAGTGTTTTTGACTGATCAGCACAATCACGTAGTGAGGGGCAGTGTGGGAAGATTTGCAACGTCACAAGGGGTGTCAATGTGTTTTTTTCCATGAAATGGTCCACCCAATCAGGGTCACTTAACATTTATATTCTTATAGGGGACTGACGTAGTTCCACCAATCAGCTTCTGTGACCGGCCCTGAAAATATATCTAAAGTTTTGTATGATAATTATGTAATTTGGGTATAAAATGTTTAGCTGCAGTGAGCGGTGTTGACCGATCATTTCATTCAGTTCATTTCCACAGGGATGTCTGAACCATGCTTCCCAGCTGTTTAGGTCCAATACAATTGTGTTACTTCTTGCTTGATGTACGCTCCATTTTTATTAATTACTTTGTATTCCCATGAGTTACTTTTGGTGGAGGTCCCCTGGCACAGGGCTCAGCACTAAGTGTATCTACTAAAAGATATTGTGCACTTTCCTGCTTTCTGCTGTTCTCCATCTCATATGCTCAGGAGATCTCTCCTCCTTTATGCTGCTTTGCTTCAGTTCTTTTTCTGTATTCCCTAACTTGCTTTACTTCTGGATTCTCTATTCCTCAAGCATCTTTCCCCCCTCCTCATTCTTTGTTAAATTCCTGTTGCTACTCTCAGAGTTTTCTGGACCTTTTTGTGTGTTACCTCAACCACACAGTTTCTTGTAGCCATACCATTGGTGGTACCCCGGTCTGTGCACTGTCCCTGCCCTCTATAAATCCAGGGATACCATTCTGTGGTGCAGGAAGGCAGAACCATGTCCCTTCCATGTGCCATCTTTGTGATAGATATGCTGTACCTAATCCCTGCACTTTCAATTCACCTTTGGTACTCCATCGAACTACAACGTGAACACTCTAAGTTAGGTAAGCGGCATAAGCACTGTGCACACCTTGACATATTGAGATGACTCCCATCTGAAGTGGATCCTGGCATTGAGGCAGTACAGGAACTACATGATGAGTGTAATGCATAGCCAGTACAAGTAGCTGTGCTTCAGTAAGAAGGTACACCGTCCTTTCATCGTCAGATGAAAGGACAATGGGTTTTTCACTGTTGTCATTTCAACGTGAAAACTCATTGAATTTTGTAGGGGGGTTAAACAAATATATAGGTGTGGTGTGGGTGTTCGGGGAAAGTTAAATAATTAAAGGGGATGGGGGTTCGGGGCCCCCAAAAATAAAAAAAATAAAAAAACTATGCGTTATCGTGTTGAAATATCAACAGAGAAAATCCCATCGTTGTTTCATCCCGTGATGAAATGACATGGAACCAGTAAGAAAACCAAATTCTGAAACTCACAATTGCCAGAAATGCTGCACCCACTGTGTTATAAAGAGTGATTACGGAGTCCAGTACCATCAAGTATTAGGGTGATGCACAGACATCAACCGCATTTTGCAATCAATTCAGTATTCAGTTCTTGTTGCACCCGATACAATTTGCAATCTACATGCCAAAGTAGGCTACATCTTAAACAACCTGACAGGCAATGCACTGACCTGTGCTGCCCCATTTGTACTGACTAGTCCGATATAGGAAAACTTTGTAGATTTTGAGACAACCTTCTGTGAGATCATCCAGTCCCACAACCAAGCCGCCTGAGAACTAAAGCATTGGTTGGCTCTCAATCAGGGCACTCAGGACCAGACACCGTATAGCAAACATTTCTGTCAGGTAGCAGGGGAATCCCCCTGCCCTGAAACAAGCCCAAAGACCCTGTTCACGTGCTGTTAACAAGAGGAACATAAGGACAAAGTGATCCATACCACAGAACTTCACACTGTATGTGCTATGATTGACCTACCGATCAGGACAGACCACTAACTGACAGAATGTCGAGCTGAAAGAAGGTGTCAAGACCTGAACCATAAAGCCCAAAAAGACAGTTCCATTAACAACTGTAACCACAAACAGCCACAAAAGAACCCTAACTTGAGGGGTGTCCTATCACAGAAGACAAAAAAAGGAGGCACCAACAGAACAGGCAATTTATGAACTGTGGGGTTGAGGTGCATTATCTTGGTAACTGCCCAGTGTGACCCCCTAATTCAGGAGGAAACTAATGGGCTTGTTGTCGGAACAAAAGAAGGCAACAATCGCAGAAACACTCTACAGCCCCTCCGAGTGGGGTTTCATTGCATAATAAACCTGAGCCCAAAGTTTTTTCTTCATGTTGAGATCATTTGGGGTGCGAGGTGACTTGATGGAGCAAGCCAAGATACCCAGCCAATCCAACCCTAGCTTCTGGTCCACACAAAAACTTAACGTTTCATTGATGCTGAGAATCAATCAACACCAAGAAGTGATCTATTTCAATGTGATACAGACACCCTCTTTTCCCCTGGAGTTTGGTTTGCCTTGGTTGATTAACCACAACACCCTTATTAATTGGGGGATTCAGCACCCTGTTTTTTGGATCTGATATGTGTACAAGCCAGTGTTGTTTTAGTATACTTCCAGTGACTTATATGTTCCTGAAACTGCTCATTGCGGCCCACCAGAAGGTCCACAGTTGCCAGGAATTCTCACAGGAATACAGAGTGCAGAAACGTGTTCTCTGATCCTGATGTTATCCCCTTACACAACTACAGAAATACTTGTAAAACTTCTGTGGCGGGTCAGAAGAAGGACACAGACTCTCATAGGGCTGTATATACTCTTTCTTATTAACGTAAAAGTAAAATGACTTACTTTCCTTATGTCTATGGGTGGTATTTGCCTATATTAATAACTAAGGTGCTCATTTGTCAGTTGTGAATGTTCATAGAAACAAGTGTTCTGTCCAAAACTACCCTAACTGACCCTACCACTCATACAAAACTCAGTCAGTTAAGGGGAATGACTCCCTTCTCCTGAGGGACTGCTAGTACCAGTATTTACTATACAATCACCATTAGTCTTGTGTTACTTCTTGTATTAGTCTCTTTAATTCCGCAAGTGTACTTTCTTTCTTCATCTGGAATCCCTTTTGTCTCTCTTTGTTGTGTTATACCTTTGCTCATAGACCTGCTTGTACCCTTCAAAGGGAATATAGTTTTCCTGGGTCACTCTGTAGGCCCCGAGCTCTGCCTTTCTCTCTCTTTAATACTTTTTTGTTCTTGTACAGGATAGTGCTTTGTTTTCCTCCTTTCCCAGGGTATTTTGTCCCACTGGATCTCTCTCTTATCATCCAGTTTCTCATAAATGTTCACTCTTATTTAACAATACATGTATCTATTCATTGGCGAAGTTAACTTGGTTTCAAATCTTCCACTGTGGCAAATTAACTGTGTTTTATAATGAGTTTCTCTCGGTTTACAATCTTTGTCTCCATTTGCTTTCAAAGTTAAATCAGTTTCATATCTTCTGCTATGACCAGTTGACTGTGTATTATAATGATTTTCTCTGGATGCACAACCTTTATATCCATTTAGTTTTAAAGCTAACTCTATTTCATGTATTCTCCTATGAGTTGTCTGTACAACATATTGATTATCTGCAGTCTCCCCACACCCCCTGTTTGCCCGGTTACCTTCTTTCATGGTGGGGAACGTTGTCAGAGGGATTCAGTCCCGGGGTCTCTCCTTCTTGCTGGACATCGTGGATGCCAGACACTGGAATTCGCCTAGTTGGTTTCTCTCTCCTTCTCATCGTGCCGCTGTGCTTGATTGCACTCATGGACACACAGTTCTTCTAGGTTGTTGGCAGTCTCTGCAACATTCTACTACTGCAGATCCATGTCTGTGGTCTTGCCACCCCCTCTGCTCGGGCTTGGGCTTGGGTTCGCACCCTGTTGGTCTCATCTGTCGCAGGATTGCCATGACTTTGACTCCTGCAAAGCAACTGCAAGCAAGTTTGAAATTTGCAGGTTTCTTGCTCTCCTCACTCGTCCATTTTAGTGCAGCTTGGGACTTCCCTCAACCTGCTAATACGATCCTCTCCCTCAACTTCTGATTCTCTCTTCTCCCTCGTTGGAATCACATCCTTTAACATACTCATCCCACTAAAGTGGACCTCCTGATTTAGAGGGCTATGAACTTCTATTCCAAGATAATGATATCCCTTTAGGGTTTCTGCATCCCAGTTTTGATAGTTCATATTTTCTTGTGATTTAACACATCCCATGGTACGACCAAACTGAGGGAGTTCCTCATTGGAATGGGGGTCTCTCCCATTGAGGTCTCATTTGCCCTTACCCCTAGGCAGGGTGTTGTAGAATGGACTCACCTCCCTAGCCTCACAGGAGGAGGATTCCCCCTGGGGAGAAGGGATGAATTTCCTCGATGCGTCACACTTCCTTGAAAAGCAGCATTTCCAGTCTTCCAATTCCTCAGCAGAAGCACCCCTCTTTTATGTAAATAAAACAAAAGAGGGCACACTTCAGCCATGTTTCAACTTTAGTTTATTCATGTATTTATTTACATAATATACTTACAGCCAAACATTGACTTTGTATATATCCTCATTACACAATAAAATCACAATTTAAACCATCATTAATAAATACCATCAGTTAGTCCATCTAAAATCTGCATAATTACATTATTAAATTTCACCATAAAAACAATTTAAATCAATACCCTCCATAAACAGATCCCAAAAAACTTCTGACCTATATGTAATTGCTCTATTCCCATACATATTCCAATGTTGTGTACCTATATAGTCCAAACTTGAACATTTTAACAGCAGATGATCAATTGCTTCAATACAGATTTCTCAGCTTAATCGGTACCCAATCAATTTATCTAAATAACTTCAGAGTGGTATGTTTCACTGAAGATCATAATACTGAAAAACACTGAAAATATTAAATAAATATATAAAGGGTAGCGGGGTAAGGGGTTAAAGGAGTCGGGGTGGAGTTGGGGTGGTGTTATAAGGCTAGAAAATACAGGGGTTTGAGGGGGACCCCCCCAAATAAAAATAAGAAAAATCAGTGTTTTTTGGTATTTTGGTCATAATGACATCTACCACTCTGAATTTTCGGTCAGTAAAATCACATATAACTGCTTAATCTACAATTACATTTTTTGGAATCAATAATTTACGATTTCCAAAGAACGAGTGATATTACATGTAATTCTTAAGTATTGAGTCACAATGCAACTTGTGGGATAAGAATCAATATACCTAGTGGTTTTAACTCTTTCCATGATATAATGTACAAAGCTCCCACTGTTCAAATGAGAAGCCAATTTTACCAATTTCTTTTGCGGTCAGGGTTGCTAAGTGTTTTTTTTAGATTGGGCCTTAACACTTTTCTGTGTACAAGTCCGGAGCTAGAACATATCTCATACAGCCAATTCTTGTAAGTAGAAAGCAGCGTTCCTAGGTAAGCCAAATGTTCCCTTTCAAATTTTGTTAAAAAGGACTTTATCAATTGCCCAGTGACCAAATGCTCTTCTAGCTCCAAAAAGGTTGCACAACACATTATCCTTTTATTTGCCACAACTGTAAACAATCCCATCAGATCAAATTCCAGGCGTGGAAACATAAATACAGGGACTGAGGAAGTCTAAATAGACATTTCAAAATGTTTACTTCACACATTTGAATGTCATCAACATCAAGGTTCGTTATCCATTTCCCTTAATTAGGTGTATCCTGGAGAGGCTACAATGGGTGCAGATATTCAACAAGTTCAACTTCCGCGGAGGGTACTACTTAGTAAGATTAAGGCAGTTAATGATTGAAAGTGCGCCTTTAAAACCCTATACTTTGAATAACGGGTTATGCCCTTTGGGCTTGGTATCGCCCCAGTGGTCTTCCAACATTTCTGGATGCAGTCTTTGCAGATATATTGGGCATATCATTGTGGATTTACCTAGATTAAATACTGTGTTTCTCTTTGAAGCCCATATGAACCATGTGACCACTGTTTTGGGCTGCCTTCAGACATACCATCTATACACCAAGATACAGAAATGTGAATTCCATAGATCCACCATCACTTTACTTGAATACATGATCAACAAAGATGGGGTGCAGATGGATCACAAGAAAATCAGACCATTAACAGAGTGGCTGAGTCCAAAAAGATGCCAAGATGGTACAACAAGTAGTGGGGTTTGTAACCATCTACCTACCAGCCCTTTATTGCTGGCCTTGCCAGGTGCTCAACTGCTATCATTTAGTTTATGTACAAGACATGTGATGGTCTCTGTGATGTTCTCTGCGGTAACACTGTTGAAAGAGTCTTTTCAAGCCCAAACAAGGAATTTCTCAAAGCTCCTATACCCCAACATTTGGACAATGGCTATAAAAGAATATTTTGAGGAATGGCGTCATTGTCTGCTGGGTGGGTATCATAATGTTGAAATCTACAATACTTGCGTTTGTTGACTTGTACCAATGCTGATAACCATGTTGTGCTCTGTTCTTCTCCCTTCTTTGTTTTTATATACAAACCTGGATCAAAGTACCTGAAAGTGGATGCGCTGTCTCAGTTGACGGAATGCCATACACAGTAAGAAACAGACACCTATATTGTTGGCTCCTATTCTGCCCATTGCCAGAACTTGCCAATCTGGGCAGAGTATGCCAAAAGACTCAAAATGATCCTTTGGTACCAGCTTTTCTACAACAAACAGAAATTTTATTTGTTATGGTTTATTGTTCATTGACAATAAACAGGATCTCTGCACTTCCAATTCATCTCTCGTACTATATCCAACGAATCTATGTGATTACTGCACCGCCCATAATGTCGACAATTAAATTGCTGACTCGCATTATGCCATGGCGCGGTGATCGCATAGATCGCTCTGCCCTGCATTCTCATAAGCGCCTCCCCATTACCCACTTATCTGATTGGCGGCACACCGTTAATTGTGCCACTGTTTCTCCTCCGACCCTGCAGCATCAGTTCTCGCCCGCTAATGTGGGTCTGAACTGTCGTTGCAGGGTCCTTTTTTTTATTGTACCCTGCCACCATCTAATGGAAGCAGGGGACAGCCCCACAACCCTGAACCCCCACTACACTGACAAAGGGTAGCGGGGGACACCCTGCAACCCCTGCTCCATTAGTCGGTGTAGTGGGGTGTGAGCATTTCATTACCACGCAAAGGTCTGAAATGAACAAGTCGGTATTATGGGGGCAACATTTTGGTATAATTCCATATTCGACTACAAATTGGACCCAGAGAGTTAATCTAACAACATTAGGATATCCGGAACATGAGTTCTGCTCACCTAGACAATTAAAGCCATATTTGAAAACAAACCAATAAACATTCCTTAACTTTTACTGTACTCACATGATGATAAGGGAGAATTTGAAAGTTCATAGCAGTCTCACTGAGAAAAAGGGAGACTTTTCTTGTTTCTTCAGAAAGGACCAATAGATTAATGATTCCCATGGTGTCTTTTTATGGTACCATGCATATATGATTAGTGATCAATATGGCCAGCAACACATTTCATAAACTCGTCAATGTTTTTTTTTTGTTTTTATCGATGAATTTCTAATTTCAAGATTATTTGAAAGATTTTGTCAGACTTACAATTGTGGTCCTAACAACATTTACTCAGAAGTTGATGATGACCATATTATTTTTCCAATAACGTTCTCCTTGAAATTAACTTCTGAAGTGACATTTCATTGCATACTAGGACTGAAATGTTGAAATAACCAACCTTGAAATGTGATTTAATTTTATAGCACTCTTTCGTAGGTGACTAATTGTAATCAGCATCATCTTTTCTGAAATGGACTTCACTGTCAGAGTCTGCTAAATCAAGTAGAATGTGAGAGTCATTATCGCATAGCTCATCATTTCCTCACAACTCCCACATGATAGTATAATGGAGTTTGAGAATGGAGTCTGGACTCATGGCATGTCACAAAGAATGGGAGTTATGTCTCCATTCTCCATGTTCCAGACATGTCCCATGAGAGATGCGATTGTTGGCCATGATTGGTCAGTCTGGCTCCATATAATAACCTGGCAGTTTACTCTCTTTATGCAGGAAGCACTTCTTGTATTTGGCAGCTTTTCCCAGCTTGGCTATTTCTTAGAAAACATAGTCCAGGACACTTTGCAAATTCAGATATCCTGGTAAAGGGCTGACACAAAAAATAAATACTTCCATTAAATAGATAAAGTGAACAGCAAGGTTTCCTTGTATTTCTAGTGCATTAAGTGCCAAACGAGTGTCTTAATTTGCATTGGTTTGGTAGTTACGGAACTAAATGCATATATTGATTAATCATGACCCTTCCTGACTTTTCTTTTGACATTTAATGTTTTCATTGTTGTGGATTATTTATTAAATTTCATGTGCCTTTTAATCTTTCATTTAATGCAATGCACATCATTCCGAACTGAACATAAATAAAGCAAAGCATCCCAGTATAAAACCTGTCCCTTCCCCGATAGGTGCTGGCACAATCAGATCCTGCCGTGTACACTATAGCTAATGCATATGTCTTCAAAGAAAACAGTGAAAGGAATGTCTCTGCAATTGAAATACTGTGTTTTGAAGTACGCAAGTTTACGGTGGGATATCAGATACCTTGCTGTAGCAAGAATGAAAGAATGTCTACCATTCGCAAGTATATAGAGATGGAACTCCTTACTGTGGGATTGGTGGCATGAAGAATTATCTTAGTGTCTGATAGTAACGCACTTTTTGAGCTAAGGAAGCATTTCATTCGTGTTTGGTTTGAATGTGTGAAAGTAGCTTTTCATAGCTTTATTCCTTAATGCTTCTTCATTAACTACGTTTGTGTTGTCCTTGATTTTGCAGTGGGCTGGCAAAATTCCCCAGAGCCTATGTTGCCTTGTCATTCACTAGGCTGAGTTTTCTTTGTATGTGTCAAACACGAAGTGTACGATTATTACACTGGACACCAGTCCAAGCAAGTATACACTTCAAAACTGCCTGAACAGCCTATAAAACAACCATCGCCTAAACACTAGTCCACCTAGTAACAAAACCTGCAGGTCAGGTGGGATGCACACCTTTAGAAGCCAGACCATTGCGAGGATGAAGTCTAAACGGGCACGCAATGAGAACATCTAGAAATACACTGCTACACCCCAGCCTACTGGAACATCATCCAGGTGGCAATCAGGACTGCTTCAATGCTCCTGCAATACAGGAAGTAATTCAATACCCTGCTCATCAGTGAATAGATAACGGTCACTTAAGATCTGCTCCAAATATGTACATTTCACCTTTTAATATGGGATATTCAAGCTACTATAGCCTGTAACCTCCTATGTGCCCTTCAACCGACCTGTGGTAACCTCAATATGTACCCCACTATGTTGTTTCCAATCTAGATTTGTGCAATAACAACCTGAATCCAAACACAAACACTGACATATATTCCATTGTTCTCTCATTACTTCTTTTTCAACTTTCATTGAATGTTTTTAATGTGTGCAAGTGTTTTTGAAAATAGGGCAAACTTTGTGTGTTGGATTGGAAGATCTTGACCATATATCGAAAAGCTGTTATA
Source organism: Ambystoma mexicanum (assembly GCF_040938575.1). Lineage (NCBI taxonomy): Eukaryota > Metazoa > Chordata > Amphibia > Caudata > Ambystomatidae > Ambystoma > Ambystoma mexicanum. Next base: position 922,305,241 of record NC_090941.1, read on the forward strand.
CCCTCCTGTTGGGTCACTATATGTGGACCTTTCTAACGCAATGTTGAGGTTGTCAAGTGGACCCCTGAACATCTTTCAGCTAAGTGATAAGGCGATTTTGGGTAACTGTGATCAGGTTGATGGGGATATTGACTATGGGCCAGGTAACAATGCTGAAACTTTATAACACTCTGTCACCTTTAGATAAGCCCATAGGAGTGGTCCATACTTATCTCAAGAAATGTCCAAATGGCTTTTGGTGTACTCAATTTCTGATATGCAAGTTGAACCTACTCATCAATGGTGAGGTCTCTCGAGCAAGGCTTGCCACTGGGGGTGATGTGCAAGCCCAATGCGAAAGGTGTAATATGATGGGGATGGTAAAGACCTCAGAGCACATCTTGATGGAATGCAAAGAACTCTGAATTCAGAGAACACTCTTTTTGGATCCATAAGTACATTACCAAGAGTATCTAAAGTCAGAAGAATGTTTTGGTTGTTTATCTAGAGGTGAGTAGGCACTATAGCATGAGGCGAATCCCATGAGGTGACCCTTGATGGGCCAAGGGAGAGGGGGGCATATCAAGAGACCCTGCATGGCCATACGAATTGTAGATGTTTAGACTTTGTGGGTGCATATAAACAGACGCCATTTTGTAGCTATGGCAGAAACATAGGGCCTGCATGGCAGCGCGATGTACAAAGGCCGCAAACCTGATGAATAAACCTGAATAGGCCCAAGCACTGATGAGAAAGAGGCTGTGATGCTAATTTCCACAGAACCCTCCTTTGTTCTAAAACTGTTGCTAATATACTTATCCCAAAAAAGAATGTATCCTGCAAGGCCATTAGACAATGCTAGACGCCTCGCTGTATGTGTTTGCACAACCAGGGCAGAGAAAGCCTCTGACCCCCACGTAGCCAACTACAACTTAAAGCCCCCACAACTGTCTAAATTCCAAGACCCCTGAATTCCGAGATACCAGCTGACCCTAGGCCACTGACCATAAACCAGTAAACCATAAAAGATCTAAGAGAATGGTCACAACATCTGTACTTTACAATGGCCTGATTTGTAATACAAGATGCAGAGATAAATTATAGTTCAAAAGCGAGGGTGAAAGCCTTGGAAGCCGGATGACGCAACTAGGATGAGTGAAATGGGAAAGGAGTCACAGTGACCTCGAGCCTCCCCCTGTACCAGTCCATGATCATGCCAGGTGCCCTGTGTAATGATAGAGTAGCACTCTTAGGAAGAAGTAACTAATTGTCTTTTCAACCTTGGTTTCCAGGAGATGATGAGCCCAGCTGACCGCACGTGATGGAAGACGAATGGAGGGGACTGGGGTCAATGGCCTGGCATCCATATGGTGTAGGCCGACCATGTATAGGGTCGCACCAACCAGCCACGCAAGTTTTTACTGTATATGAATTACTCTGTGCCCCATTTTAAGTTTCTGCCTGCACCCTTTTATGGGCAGAACATTCTTGGGCAGCACAGTTCTTTGCTGGCATACCTGTTTTTTGTATAATTAAAACTTGTTATCCTTTCAAAAATTACTTGGCATTTTTTCTCTAGCGGGTTGTATTTTTTTTGGTTTGGGCATTTAGGGGCGTGGCTTCAGATATTAGGTTTTAATGACTGCTTATTTTACCTTGTGCTGTTTTATTAACTTGTGCATATGATTATGGAATTAAGAGACTTTATTGAATCCAAATACTTTTGCTATTTGAAGTCCGATGAGAAGAAACCCCTCACATATGTTTTCTTTGTTGGTTCACCGATTTAACAGTCCCTAATAAACATATAATTTGCAGAACCATGCACTTCTGTGTCACCCGTTTATTGATCCTCCTAGTCATTACAATTCAAGGAGTACAATACAGGAGATGTTTCCATAATCATGTAAATGTATAGGTATATGAAATAGCAGGGCACAATAATGTGGCTCTTCTCTCAATTAGAATCAGATGCAAGGCTGGGACGATGTGGAGCAAAATGTGTCAGCATCTTGACTTTTGCTTCATGGACCAGGGAGGAGTGGTACTCTGACATCAATTGTTTGGGATAACTTGCAGAGTGTTGTGATGATTCACTTGTTGTCGTAACTTGTCCCCATGGGGAGCCCCTTCCTATGAGGCTAGGGAGATGATGCTGCTACCCAATAGTCCCCCTAGGAATGATTTAATGTGGGAGGACCTCATGGGGAGAAACTCCCCACTTGGGGACAAGTACGACCACCTACGGGATAGGCCCTCAGTTGACGTCACACCACAACATTCTCTGGCCCCCTTCCTTCAAAAAACCCCTTCTTGAGGATAAGCATATATACTAATGTAATATCTTCAGTACAGCCTATGTAAAAAAGACTACTTTAATAAGTATGTGGGAAGGATGATAAATCGGTGTGTCATAATGGATCAAATACTGGTACGAGTGGTCCCAAGGAGGCATAAAGATGCAAATGTCAAAAGGAACAAAGGACTTTCCTCCAGGTAGGAGCTGGGAACAAAGTATAAGAAGAGACAAAGGACTACACAAACTGTCAAGCTCAGCTGGGTCCAGCCAGCCCCGGAATAGCGAGAGGCGAGGAAGCTGCCAAATGCAGGAGTCCACAGCGGCGAAGACCATTGACTGGAAGACGTGAGCGGGAAGCAGAAAGCGTCTTGAATGGGACTGATGGCAGTGGATCCAAGGATCAGTGGAAGAAGATGAGGCAGTAGCATGACCTCCAGCAGGGAGTGGACCATTTGGTCCTAAAATGACACAGAGACTGCAGGGAGCTTATAGACAAAGAAATGCTCAATGCCACTGCAGTCACCGAAACAGGAAGTCAGTCCCTGGAAAAACTGGCACTGTGCAAGCAGCTCCCAACAGGTAGCAGGAAGCACAGGTAGACAGTGGGGACAAGGGAAGAGCTGAGGGGTCTCAGCTTCCAGCCATCAACATGGCCTGGCCTGAAAGAGGGCCAAAAAGTGTTGGGGACGCTTTAAGTAATAGAAAGTGCATCTGAGGAGTACTTCCTCATCTCAGTGGGGAGAGAGAAAACACTGACCACCAGAGAAGGGTCAGGGACCCTATAATGAATAGAGCGCATACAAGGAATACTTCCTCATCTCAGTGGAGACAGCGAAACCACTGACCACCAGAGAAGGATCGGTACCCTATAATGAAAAAAGAGTGTATCCGAGGAATACTTTTGTCTCAGTGCACATAGCTTAACCACTGACCATCAGAGAAGGGTCGAGACCCATACATCTAATAGCGAGTGCATCCGAGGAATACTTCCTCATCTCAGTGGAGACAGCGAAACCGCTGACTAACAGAGAAGGGTTGGGGACCCCACATTGTATAGAGAATGCATCCGAGGAACACTTCCTTGTCTCAGAGGAGACAGCAAAAACACTGGCCACCTGAGAAGGGTTCGGTACCTCACAACAAATAGAGACTGCATCCCAGGAGTATATCGGGATATTTAGCCCATTCATTAAGCATACATCATTTGCTGTTTGTACCACCTCTACTGGTACTGTCAGGAGTGCTTTGCATCTCATCATTCCTTCAACCCAACCTTCTAAGGTGAAGACATGTCCATACATCAATAGTTTGGGGTCTTTCCCAGCACCCAGGTGTCCCAGGTCTCTCTCTTGCTGCAGCATTTGCACACTGCAATAACCTATGGTCTTTTCTCTTATTTCTCCTTTAGTCTGGCCTTCTAACATGTATTGAATCACTTTATTTTTCATCCAATTATCATCCATCGTTGCATTTGTTATTATATAGCTATCTTCATAAGAGAACCTCCTTTTTTACATCCATCACAGGGTAGCCCATTTCCCTTGGGATTGCCTTCTAGTTGTACAACATGCTAGATGTTTTAGGCAGTGTGCCCTATTTGCTGGTAGCTATGAATGTCCTGGAAGTGCTCATGGCATAGGGGATGAGGGAACCCACATAGCAGTTCTCTCTAGATGTATCTCTCCCTACTCTGCTCACGTGCTGATACCACAAATGAATAGTTACATGAGCAGAATTAGTAATATATTCATCCATCTGTCCAAAGTCATCTGACATACTCCTTTTCAATCTCTTCATTTGTGTCACTACTCAAGGAATGTGTAGTGTTGCCATTTTATCTGTTATGGTTACATTCCTGTATACTGGTCATTACACGTTATAGTGAACCAATTCCCCCAGCGCCATTCTCGAAATGCGATTGCTGAATTTCAGGGATTTTGTTGTGTTAAATCTGATAACCTTATCTGACTGAATTTCAAAGGTTTTGTAGGTTTTGTTGCTATGTATTTTCACGTGAATTCAGATCACCTTACTCTCTCCTAGCTAAAGTTTCTTTCACTGAATTTCAAGGGTTTTGTTATACTAATGTTTCTTAGGGCCCACTAGCCATGGCCTTTGGTTCTGGCCACTGTACATGTTGCATTGAAAGGTTTCTTTGGGGCCCACTAGCCTTGGCCTTTGGCCATGGACAACCACATCAGTCATGCTAGTCAAATGTTATTAGCAATGATATGTTCTTGTTTCTTATGGAACTTGATACTCACCTTAATTATGGTGCTGTGACCGCCGCACTGTAATATATATGTAATTTGTAAAAAAGACACAAACCTTTTACAAAGTAATTAAAGTTAAACCAACAAAAACGTAAAGTCTACAAACATTAGAAATTATAATGTTAATGTAACAACATAATGCACTTGATCAATTAATAACAAATGTACTATATTAAAATCAAATATCTTGGTAACCTTAACTCACCCTGTTCTTGGTTTGCAATATTGCATAGGCATTTTGCTTCTGGTGTAATGATGGGGTTAAGGGGTGAAAGGAAGCAGTAATAGGATGATTATGTTTCAATGGCAGCATTAAGAGTTGGGGAGCAGACTTACCACCTCTGTGTGCTTTGTCTGCTCTACCTGCACTATCACCAATGTATGCTGGTATCAAATTAGTTGATTACATTGGAATCTGACTGCTTTAGCACTTGGTAAAAGCTGATCAATAGGAATATATTGCAAATGCCTCCTGCCATCATATATTGTGCGAGGCATTTACACTTTTTCAAACAATTGAGTAAGCGCTGCCTGCTGTGTACTCTTTGCAAGAAGCGTATAGAATGGATTCCTATAAATCCACCTGCTTGTTTCTGAGGCAAAGGCGGAAGACTCATAGGAATCCCCAGCATTTGGGCCGGAGTTAAAATCCATGCCTGCACAAATGCTGGAGTATTTGTATGGTGAAGAGGAGGGGAGTGGCAGAAACATAAATCACGTTTCGCCCCCTTCTGCCCGCATACAAATCCATGAAAATGGGCAGTGATGGTAATCTACAGTGTAAAAGCCTTACTTGCTGGAGGAAGTCTGGCAGTGCCTAAGTCAACACTGATTAACACATCTCTCCAACACTTCCCAGTGTTTTTCCATGACATTATCCATTGTGACAGTACAACAGATCTTCTGAGCTATGACTCACATGCCGAAGTGCCACCAAGTAACAATCCCCTCCAGTCCAGAGACTCTGAGCAATGAACTCTGGGTATACAAATTAGCTCGAAAGCATCATCCATTGCATTAAAAAAGGTTTAGCGATGCTAAGAACTGCACTCAAGCAGGGTTATGATGAATGCATTTTCTTCTGCAGTTGGTGTTTATTAAAAATATAAACACACATATCAAAAACATTTAAATGACTTAGTTATAATTAGTGGTGTACAGTAAGGCGGGCTGGATCACAGGAAAGACAATGGGCCTCATTACAAGTACATCGGTCTGGAGTTAACGCTGCCGGTAAAACCATACCGGCACCGTTACCGCGTCCGCCCAATCATGACCTGCGCCCCTGGAAATAGCACCACCCCCAACCGCCACCGCAGAGTTAAGGGTCCCGTAAAGTCCGCCTGCGCGGAAACCCCTTTGTTTCCGGCTATACGAAACACTGCGAGCATCACAACTAGCGCGGACATGGAAACATCGTCTGAAAAACGGAGTTAAAACCATGATCATGGTGGCGGTACCGCTGCCACCACGAACATGATGTTAAACAGTGCCTGCTGAACTGAATCAGGGCACAGGTGCACCAAATCAGAACAGCTGGACCCAGCAGCCCACTGGGAGCCTACAAAAGGGACACACCCAGCCCAACACAACACAGAACCATGCAGGCAGCAGCTCTAGTAGCACTGGGACTGGGCCTACTCAACCAACAGGCAGAACTGCACATGATGGCAGTAATGGTGCAGAGGAGGCGGAGGTGGAGGAGGCGCAGGCGGCAACAAGCCAACCCTGCACCTATGGCAAACCCCATTGTCCAGCCGGCACAACCCAGCAGGCAGCCTGCAATACCACGCATCAGGGCCTCACCCTGGAACCTTACCCCAGGACAGATCCACACACTATACCGGCTGGACCGTCCAACAATCCTGAACATCACCACCATGATTGAGGACAACATCAGCAGCCACATAGACACCCCCACCGCCACCCCCCCCTCCTGAAGGTTGTGTCTGTACTGCATTTCCTTGGCACTGGCACCTATCAACACACGGTTGGTGAGCTGCACGCATATCACAACCCTGTTTCTCAAAAATCCTGGTACAGGTACTGGATGCCCTGTTGTGCCATGTGTCGGAACAGATAGTCCTATCCCCCGTACCCTCACCGAGGTCATTGCCACCAAGTTGGCCTTCCATGGCATAGCAGGCATGCCAAATTGCATAGGTGCAGTTGACTGCACCCACATTGAGCTGACAGTACCACGTGCAATTGAGATGGTGTTCCGCAATCGGAAACAGTATCACTCGCTGAATGTACAGATGGTATGTGATGCCACGCAACTGATAACACACTGCTGCGCACGTTTCCCATCTCAACCCATGACTCAATGGTACTGCGGAATTCCACGTTTCCATGGTACATGGAACGCTATGCCGGACAAAGCACATGGCTATTGGGTGAGTACAGCTGCCAATGCACCAACCCTGTTGAAGTGGTGTGTGTGTGTCCAGGCCAATGAACAATGTAAGTGTGCTGCTGTAACTGCACATGCATCATCCCCCCCTGCTATCAACTGAATAGACAGCGTATCCTAAACATCACAAAGCAACACATGACAGGTCACCACAGTGTGCCCGTACACACCCTGCCACATGACACACACAGCCGATACTATCACTATCCCATACACCTTGTGCCACTGCAATCACCCACCCACAAATGGAACGCTGCCCTCCCAATGCACATGATGCCTGTACATGAGACATCCTGCATCGACTACTTCATCACAGTGGAGTGACTCTGCCATGTGTGCAAATCATTGCACAATGCCATACTCACAATCAAATTTCACCCGCAGGGCTGAGTACACATGACGTCAATGCGTAGTTCAATGTCCAGTTGGCAACGTCCTCTGTGATGGCCAAAAAGCACTACCAACCACTGCATGGCACATATGCATGAATGAACAAAGACACAAGATAGCACAGCATCAGATGAAGACATGATACCACTAACACTGACATGTCCCCCCATCTACATCCCATTTAGGTGATGCTGGATATGCACTCACGCCATGGATGATGACACCTGTACGGAGGCCAAGGAACAGGCATGAAGAGGCGTACAACAGGGAACATGTCCGCACACGTGGCATGATTGAGAGGACATTTGGACTGCTGAAGGCCCGGTTCCTCTGTTTGAGCAGATCTGGCGGATCACTGCTGTACAGCCCAGTGAAGACAGGGAAAATCACGCTCGTAAGTGCCATGCTGCACAATCTCTGCTTGCGCAGGAACATCCCAATGCCCCCCAGACGCAGATGAAGAAGATGGGGATGGAGATGGGGATGCAGATGGGGATGGGGATGGGAATGGGAGATGGCCAAAGAGCACAGGATGAACTTATTCGCATTTACTTTTGAGACACAGCACATTCACAGCAATGCATGGATATGATGATGCCAATAAATGAATTGTTGTACGGCAAATGAAATGATCGATGTCCATTCATGTATGTTTTGTTTTTAAATGATGATATATTGATGAATTAACAACAGGGAAGGAGGTGCAATGGTTAGGCAATCTGTACACCCGTGCCCACCCACCACCCAAACATACCCACCCCCAACCAGGCCCCAATGTTCTAACCCCCAAACAACCTCCCCCACTACCCAAACGTACCCACCCCTCACACCCTTCAAGTCCACATGTGTTCTGCAGTGCCCCACACACATGCCATCACTTCCGTGTGCGCTTCTGTTCCTGTGCATCCTTGCCCGAGAGCCCTGTTAGCCGACTCGAGCGCCTCCTTGGACTGGCAGTAGTGGATCTGGATGGGGTGGTGGTATTGGATGGCACAGAATCAGGAATAGATGGCATATGTGCAATATTTGTCTGTTGGCCAATGAACATGGGCTCTATGAGCCTGGAGGTGTTGTCATTTCCCTCCTGCACATGGCATGCCAGGGTGACTATAGTGCTGGCAAAGCGTCCAATGGACCTTGAGAGGTGACATGCTGACGTGCTGTAGCACTCCCTCGGCAGCCTAGATTCCTTGAGCTGCCTCTCCACCAGCTGGCTGAGGGTAGCCCGCTGCTCCTCCATCCGCTGCATGCGTGAATTTAGCTCTGCCATTGATGAGGTGGGTGACCTCATGGGACTTCGGAGTGATGTGGGGCTGAACTCCAGCTGATGGAAGGATTCCAGGTCATCCAATGTGGGCATCTCCCCCTGTGGGCCAGTATCAGACTGCTCTGCCAGGGCACTGTTGTCACTACAGGCCGCCTCCTCTGCAGTGCAACTGCCTTCTGTGGTGGTTTAGGTGGGCATGATGGGTGCCCGTGGCACCTGTGTTGCGTCAGGCAGTGTGGAGACGGTGGTGATGTCGGTGATGGTGGCCGGCACATGTGTTGCAGTTGCTACTGGGGGCAGGGATGCCGAACTGCTGGCAGCATCCTCCTGTGCAGGGGCGGTGGCTTGGACACGTGCCGGTGCTGATTGCCTGGGCTGTTGTGCAGTATCACTGTCACTTGATACAGCTGTGGGGACACAGAGGACATGTAATTAGTTATGTGGTGGTGCCTGATGGGTGCATCACATGCATCATACAGGTTGATCATTTAATAGTGGCAGTTACATGCATCTGCTTGTTGAGGGTATGCTTTGTAGTGATATTGGTTGCCATATGGATCATGATGGGTCCTTTGGCCCAGTCATGCACTGCCTGGGGGGGGTTGTTAATAGGTATTTGGCCCAGTCATGCACAGCCTGAGGTCGTCCCACCGCTTGTGGCAGTCCTTTACACTCCTCACAGTCACGCCCACAGTGGTGCACTTGCGTGCTGCTTCCGCCCACACTTCCTTCCTCCGCTGCTGTGTGGTGCGCCGTTGATCGGCACTGAACAGCATCTCTGCATGCTTCACTATGTGCTCCACCAGAACAGTTAGCTCCGCCTCACTAAAGCGCTGTTTGCGCTGCCTCTGGACTGGAATCCTGGCAGACATGCTGGTGGTACCTTTTGCCTTCTCACAGTGTGGATTCAGCTTGTGCTGACTCTGGATGGCAATGGATTGTGCTTTATATGATGGCCGCCTCTCTGTTTCCTGTTTTGGCGATCACGGTATTTCCGGTTCCGTGTCCGTGGCGACGGTGGCGGACACGGGTTTTGCGCTACTTGTGGCAGAGCTATGTCCATTTCCGTGGCTTTTTCCGTGATGGCGGTAACATTTCCGCGTCCGTGTGGTGTGCGCGACAGACAGCACGTAATCAAACGGTCTTTCCGCAACCTTGCGGATGCAGAAATGTTGTTACCGCCGTCACAGAATCACCGCGGTCCAGACCTGAAAGTTTGTAATGAGGGCCAATGTAGTAGTGATTTCTTTTTTTGTTACCAGGATTTTCCTGCATACCAGTGATTGTGCCTGGTTTCCTTGGCAATGTTTTTAGGAGTGGATGGGATGTGTTAGTATGTCTAGCTTTGCCTTATTCGCTCACATTAAATTGCATTGCATGGAAATAAACAAACCTAAGAACTTCAAAAGCTTTGCCCCCGGCATGCTACTCATCGAATACATTTGGTCTTGTTAACGTTCAGAGAAATAGGACAGCTAAGGATGTGTAATTTGTAACTCCTACCTGAGGGATTAGAAGCAGGCGCGTCTTTCATGTGCTCCCTGCAGGCATCCTCAGAAACCTGCTTTATCTGCGGCATGTTCACACATTGTCAAAAGATTGTTTTAAGTAATCTGCAAGAAGAGACATGAGTGATTTCTGTACAGATAAGATTGTGTTGTGTGCTGTAAATATTCCTCAGGGATATTCTTTGATATCATTAGCACACATTTATTAAAAGCGATCTTTAGAGCTCCTTTATTTCTGTTGAATCCCTGCTAATTCTGCCTCTCTGGTGTCTTCGTGTAGCTATACATTTACATTTCTTTAATGACTTTTTAATAATCAGATATGAATCCAAGGAGATGTAGCTCTAATAAAGAATTCCCTGGTGGGGAAAGCTCCTCGTCTACCTTCATTTGACAATTACCAGGTTGGTTAAATAGTGAAATGATCACACCAGCACGAAAGGACAATTTACTGCACATACACTGGTTCTTGCTGTTAATAAGATCACCCCGATCTTATGTACTTATGAAAATATGAAATGTGTGAATGTTTTATACCTCACTTGATATAATCCATAGCTGATTATTGAATACAAAATAGGCTTTTCTGCTTCACTGTTGATTCGGTCAAATTCATACATAGGGATAGATGTCTTGCATACATTGGATCACATATTTGTTAATACAATTGTTACGTGAAATAATTTGTCTGGAGGGTACTTAGTGTGTCCTGTGGGTTCAAGTGGGGCTCCTCCCTAATGGAGCATAACCACGTATACGTGTTGAACTGCAGATAGGGGTGTGTGAAAGCAGATCAAACCATCCTCCAATCAGCAAACATGGATGCCTGTGAAATTGTTGCCAAATGTTCACAACTGTTATGTTTTTTTACCTGAATGACATGCCAACTTTTGTGTGCAGTCATTTATTCTATTTGTATAAACAGCACACATGTTGTTTAAATATATGTCTCTTCACGTGATAAAATATTTGCGTTTTTTTCATGTGTTTGTGCTTTAACTTTGTGTCACCTTTATATGTAAGTGGTTTAAGCTTCGATTTTTTCAAAATAGGTTGAATGTTTCAAAAAATGTGTACAAATGAAACATGTTTTTAATTCTTCTCCATATTACGATGACTTTGTTGTCATATTTAAGAGTTTACACGTGTATTTCATATCAACTATTTATTCAATGCTTACATATCTCTGTTCTAAAATAAATTGCTTAGAAGTGTCTAAAGCCTTGAAAAATGTAGCATAATAGGTTCAATTATCCTTCATTTCAACATCAATCTGTGCTGGGCAGACAGTGTGGAAGTGGATGTAGGTAAAGGTTCAAAATAAGCTGGTCTGCCGCAAACAAAAAAACACTAATAGCAGAAGAGGTTTGGCTATTTAAACGGTGCTGTGTTTGATTGCCTGGCATTTAAACCATTCAAATGGGCACGTTTCATGATAGTGTCACTTTCCCGGCCAGTTAGGCAATTAAAACGTGTAAGTTTCATGTCAATGCCGGCCCAAATGTCCCTGTTTGTGCATTACATGAGAATAAAGTCTGTACAAATCACATATTTAAGGATTGAATCACCCACCTTATTCACACATCTGGAAGTATTTATGTCCCAATTTGCATTTGATACCTCCCTAGGATCGCCTTTCAAGAGACTGTTTATCATTGCAGCACTTGATGGTTTCTTCCCATTCGATAGGAGTTAAATCACCAGCAGCTTCATGCACTGGCCCTTGCAACAGCCTCATTACGAGGGGATATGTGAGTGAACAAATGTATCATTTCCATTGCTTCACCCCTGTCACCAAAACATTGAGGTTAGTTGCCCATCACCCGCCTAATGGATGATTGGCAGATGATAGTAATTAACGTACACAGGTGTCTGTGGCCAGGACAATGGCCTGTGTAGCACTTAAAAGCTCAGACAATGGGCCTCATTACAAGTTTGCAGGTCTGGAAACAACGGTACCAGTAAGCTTGCCGGTGCTGTTGTTTACGGACCGGCAAACTACGAGTTCTGAGAGCAGGAGCCTTTCAGCCAGCCAGGTCTGACCTGCCGGGCGGAATGACACCCGTTCGCAGAACTCGACGGATGCACGGGCACCATTCATGAATGGTGCCCGTGCATCCGTCCTCCCCATTCCCATAGAGTCCAATGGGACTCAATGGGAATGGGGAGTAATATTTTCTGGTGCCCAGAAATGAGCAATTACTGGGTCTGCCTGGGCCGCAATGTCCCAGTATTGCCCATTCCCAGGCGCCGGAAGATTCATGACTCCCAATGCTCTGCTGTTGCATATGTAAAGAAATAGCAGCCTAAAAACCAAATGATAAAAATAAACCAAAGGGCCAAATAATCAGGTCACCTTCTGTAAGGGAAAACAAGGTTTCTTACATGCAAAAGGTGTCAGACGGTCCTATTGAATCGAAAGACACAGAACTTGTCACATCCGACAAGGTTTCATCTATTATAGTGGGAAAACACAGAATTTGTGTATATGTTACAATGATACCCCACCACCCTCATTGGCTACCGCCTATAGAACATGCTAAAACCCCCTATAGTAACTGGACTGAATTGCCACACACTAAATCTAAACACATTCCCCTAACAGGTGGTCCCCTGCATCGTCACTAGTAAATCCAGGTACGTAATTGGATTTTTCAATTTATTGACACATTATTACATTGAGACTGTCATGTGATGTGCACCCCACCATTTCAGAGTTAGCTGGATCAAACTGGCGAGGCCAACACTGCTTTGATAAGACTATATGCCTTCTCATTATACCAGACACCACGGTGCACACAAATTGCCCCCACCCCTTGACCCTGTACTTAACTTACTAGCACCACCTCAGATCCTCCTATCCCAAATCACAGGATGTTCCAGAGAAATGGCTCCCCCTTTATCTCCTTAAAACCCCAGGAGCCCAATAATGAAGTGACTGGGGCCTGCTCTTGAATCAGAATGTCAGGGATTTATTTGTTCTAGTTGTGTGCCTGCTTGTAATTCATATGGGATGACTGCTCATTGGGGAGGGAAGTAGTGCTCTAAATCATTGCTTAACCTCTTGGCATCACACAACCTTATACTCTATTCTCATGAGGTTTGTCTCTCAAAAGGCGCATCCCTACCAGCTTGCATTCCATTCTCACAATGTTCAGGCCCTCTAGCCTTGGCTTCTCTGCTGAGGAACAGGAAAGGGGATTTGTTTTCAGGGCTGAGCTACACAGAGCTGCCGCTCCACATCAGGGCCTGCGTTCTATTCTGTTCATAGTTCTAGGCCTCAGCGTCCAATATCGCAACACTTCTGCCATGTTAACTTACTAACTTCGCTTCTACCCATGTACGTATCTAACTCTACCTTCCACCCATTTCAGCTTTTCCCACAAACCATACTTTAGACCATTGCTTTGAATACAACAACTAAACACAGTGCCTGTAATACTGGCCTATCTATAGACTCAACAACTGCAACAGTAATACATTTGTTGGTCTTTCTGTGTTGCTATATGTGCGTGTCAAACCTAGCTAAAAACAATACATGAAGACTTCTGCTGTGAAAACCTCAATCTATCCCCATGATAGTTTGTTCCAATAGGTTTTTCTCAACCTGTACCTTTTTGCCGGGCTGGGAAGCTGTACGTGCATCCTAACACACATGTTCTGGGCATTCACTAATCAAATACCACTGAACCATGGTGTTTCTCCAAGATACACTTGCAGAAACATTGGATCAGAAATGGAAACTGATGACAAAGCACTCAAAATACCTTTTTGGTGGTATGGAAAAGCAATGTACTCCATAATGAACGTGGTAAGTACTATACTGTGCAGCTGCTAAACACTCTCTCGCTCACTCTTTCATCTTCAAATTACTCCAATGTGTTCTGCATTAATTAGTAACATTATTTCTGGTCGTTTTTATGTGCAGATGCCCCACAGTTGAACCTCCCCATTAATAGAATTATGACCTGCAAACTCTGTTTTCTTGAGAACACCACTCAAATTGGCACTGTACATGGTATGTACTTTACTTTCTAGAAGATAGTCTCTTCAACTCTTTATACCCTACCAACTAGCCTTTCATCGTTTATGTTGCTACTTTCACTAGTTAATTCTACCATTCATTCTCCACCATTCCTATTTAAGGCCGCCATGTGTCTTCACTAAGCCATGTTTATTCAATTCAGTCAATCATTGTTTCTGAATATGTAAAGCATGCTCGAACCCTCCTTCATTTTCCCATCTTGCATTTCAGATTAGGCCATTCTTCATTTGTTATGCAGTCAGTCTTCCCAACCCACCCAGCCAGTAATCATATTCCACTTAGCTATCCATCATTCATCCCATCAATCCCAGCCATTCATATGTTCACACACGCTGATTCTTCCTATCCTACTCTGCCATCCATCCATTGCCACGCAACCTTTCATCAGTGCCACTCACAACAACTACTGCCTTTCAAATAATGTATTCAATGTTGAGCCCCCAGTTCCCCGGCCATGCCTATCCATGTGCTTTCTTTGTCTTCTAGGCATGGCAATGTGGCTCAAATTAATCTTGTTTATACTATGATATTTTTTTCTTTACAGAAGCACCACAGTTGGATGGCCGCACACTAGAGGAGGCTCTACACCATGTGTGGTCTAGTGCTGCCCTGTATTATCTTGTCATGCCTCTAAGCTCCTTATCACCTCTTTAATTGTATTTCGTATGGACTACTGTTCTGTCTCCCCCTTGGTCTTCCCACCTCCTATCTTACTACTCTTTTTTCTGTCTACAACTCAGCTGTTCGTCGCTTATTCTCACTTTACTCAGTCACTTCTATTACTTTCCCTCTACAATCCATTTCGCTTTTTCCTTTCGATGCCCATATCCTTTTTCACTTTCTTTCCTTTGTCAATAAATGCATCCATGGTCTCGCATCACTATATCTTTCCTCCCTTAGTTTGTATTATCCGTCTCACTATTTTCATTCCCAAAACCAATTCCAAACTAACTGTTCCCAGACCCCTATGTTCCTCATACCATCTTTTACTTCTTCCCACCTCGCTCCAAAATGATAGAATACTCATCCTCTCTTCATTCATTCATCATCATCTCTTCAAATTTTTCAAACTCGATTCAAAGCCATCTTCTCTTGTCTGTTTCTATTAACTGACATCTTTCCTTTCTTCTTTTGCTGCTTCCTTAACTAGCCTAATTACTATATCAGTACCTCCAATATTGTATGATTCAGCGCTTTGGGAAAAATGCTTATTAAGTCCAACATTTACCTAGACAAAAGTAGTAGTTTATTGATTTATTGAATTTATTTATTTATTTGAACATTTATATAGTACCCAAAAACCCATAGATATCAAGACCCTTATTCTTACGGGATTGGTTACAGTCATAAAAATTCAGCTTAATCCATGAAAGGTTACAGAGGTAGGGTGCAATGCGGAGATGAGAGTTACCATCTTAACTTACATTCTTATCATACAGCATCATACAATATCATGTATTATAAACTGGCCTGCCGCCTGCTCCAAAGGAAATGCCGTCTCTCTGTCAGCACCAAAGAGAGCCATCATCTAAGTCTGTGTCTCTGCGGCATCCAACAACTCGTGCAAACTCTTTAAAATCTGCAAGGAGCTGGCCAATCCTGCTGCAGTCTCTACCTCTTCTGTCCCCTCCCATGCTATCTGCACGTCCATGGCTTCTCATTTCATCTCTAAAACCCAGGACATCCTGTCCTCTCTCTCTCTCTCTTCCTCTCCTCTTCCTACCTCTACTCCCCTCTCTTTCTCTGGCCCTTCTATGACCACCTCTCCTACCTCTTCTCTGTCTTTCGCCTGTTCTCCCCAGATGAACATTCTAGACAAGTCTGATCTATGAAAGTCTCAAAACAGGTTCTCCCCTGTTCCTCTAAAATCATTGACACCCTTGCTCCTGCTTTGGCTGACTTGTGCAACCACTACTTCGCCACTGTAGTCTTCCCTCCCCCCCTGAGGAAATCCCTTGTGCACCCTCTTCTTAAGAAACCCTCAGCAGACCCTTCATGCCCAGCAAACT
This sequence comes from Ambystoma mexicanum, assembly GCF_040938575.1. Classification (NCBI taxonomy): domain Eukaryota; kingdom Metazoa; phylum Chordata; class Amphibia; order Caudata; family Ambystomatidae; genus Ambystoma; species Ambystoma mexicanum. The sequence continues at coordinate 922,321,424 of NC_090941.1, forward strand.
ACCACCCAATATCCATCACTCCTTTCCTGGGCAAACTGCTAGAAAAGCTGGCCATCTCCCAGCTTAATCTTGACACTGAATTGGTTGGTTGTCTCCATGACCATCAGTCTGGCTTCAGAGCTGCCAGAAGCTTGGAAACTGCTCTCCTGAACATCCGTGAAGACCTGCTCTCCAACCTTGATTCCAATACCCCCCTGTGTCCTCATCTTACTTGATCTGTCTTCTGCCTTTGACATGGTCAACCATGCCATCCTGCTCAATTGTCTCCATGATAAACTGGGTATCACAGATCAGGCCCTGGCTTGGCTGACCTCTTCCCTCTCCGATCGACCCTCCCGGGTCCAACTTGGGTCCTTCCTCTCCTCTACCTCTATCTCTACCTGTGGTGTTCCCCCGGGGTCTAACCTCTCTCCCTGGCTGTTCAAGCAATACCTGGCACCTCTTGTCCACTGCATTGCTGCTCTCTGCCCCAACATTCAGTGCTATACAGATGACACTCAGCTCATTTTCAGGCTCCCTTCTGCCACTTCTTCTCCTTCTCTCATCTTTGACTGCCTGTCCGCTATCCAGGAGGGGTGTGCCTCCAATGATCTCTGCCTTAATGCCAGTAATACTGCTGAGATTCTCCTCATCGGTACACCTGCTCCCTCCTTGTCTGTCACTCTCTGGCCGGCCTCTCCTGGCCCTCTTCCTTCTCCCTCCTGTGATGCTAAAAACCTAGTGGTCATCTATGACTCCACTCTCTCCTTCTCTCCTCACATGTCTGACGTCTCTAAGAAGTCACATTACCAGTTGCACCTCCTCAGAGGTATTCTTCCTTTCCTCTCCTTCCCCCAGAAGCTCACTGTCTCCAGACCTCTGGTTCTATCTAGGCTGGACTACTGCAACAGCCACTTTCTAAATCTGCCTGCTTCAACTCTCCACCCTCTGCAACTAATCCAGAACAGGACTGCAAGACTTGTCCTTGGCATTAAGCCCAGGGATCGTATCTCTCCAGGACTGACATTTCTGCACTGGCTCCTAGTGGCTGTGAGGATTAAGTTCAAAACCTTCTGCATTGTACAAAAGGCCTTCTGGGGCCTCAATACCTCCAATTCTCTCTTCCTAAATATCATACTTCACTAGCTCTTTGCTCATCCACCTCCAACTCCCTCAGGGTCAGTCACTTCTCCAAGCAACGGGTTGGTGATAGAACTCTTTCTTCGGCTGGGGCCTCCCTCTGGAACAGCTGCCCTGCCTCCCTGAAACTTGAGGAGAACCATCTTCGGTTCCGGAAGCACCCCAAGACCGTCCTCTTTGCTTCTGCTTTCTCTCCTTCTCTCCCCTGCTGAACTCCTAACTGAAACTGCACTGGTCACCTATCTACCCTCTGATCTCGGGCCCAGGTTACCACCCCCACTAGCTGCACACCTGCACTGCCTCCTGGGCAACTCCTGCACTTAGGGGTTGTTTCTGTATCCCTACAGACCTCCCAGCTCTTGACACTTGATGTCTGCACTTACCCCTGCACTTGCCTGTAATAGGTTTTTGTCTTATTGGGGTACATTTGGGATTTGGCTGTATTTTCTTACCGTAAAAATATTGGCAGCAATTTGGTGGTACATTAGTCTTGCACTTAGATTGGGTTTGGCATCACATTATTTTAGTGACCATACCTTGTTAGCTTATATTGGTGGTAATTTTAGTGGTATTTTGTTTTGCGGTAATTATTTCTGTGGTATAGTGGTGAGCATGGTTTTCTTCTTTATACTATAACCCCATCATAAAACAAAACTTTCCTTTCTATTAGCATACCTCCTTAGTTGTCTGTAGAGAGCCCCAGTCTTATGCACTGTTAGAACCCAATGATTTTATTCAGAGCACCACCTACAGTTTGTGGCTGGTATCCCTGGCTTATGTACATCCAGTAATCTATGTACCCTTAGGCATTACTGGCTCATGGACATCCAGTAATCTATTTATCATATCAGATTCCTTCCCATCAGCAGGCACACACACACACAAACCTGCCTTATTACTGAATATTATTAGCTTCTTCTGGGTTGTTATTTTACCTGCAGTAGTAAATTAACAAATACACTACTGAACATAAATTAACCTCCCCTGTATACTTTATATATATATAAATGAATTCACAGATGTAAAAATGACACTAAATCCCATTTGTTTTCATGGATACTTATTATATTGAATCTTAGTTACATATCATCACATCTTACCATGGACACATTGCATCGTCACTTGAAATACAAAATAGAAAACAAAACAGAACAAACAGGCCTCTTGAAACATGGGTTAATGTTCCCACATTCTGAACATAACAAAAAATAAACATGCAGTGATTTCCTAACCTTTCTACACTGTAATAAATATTAGCCAAACATACAGCATTCAAATGATCCTCACTTGGCACATATCTTACCAAGATTAGTATTTCTTTGAAGTTCCCAGCACGACCTTGCTCCGCTCGCAAAGGCAGGCCCAGTGTCAGCGCCAAATGACTATGTAATCTTTTGTGGGGAGCACCGGCGAGATATATCTCACAGACAGCGCTCTGACCCCTTGGAACACTGTCAGTCTTCTCAGCCCAGCACGAACTAACGCTTTCCCCACATTTCTTGTCCCAAGAAACCTTCTGTCCTTCCCCTTTTGACGTTTCTTGTCTGCCTATAATTTCCCCCAATCAGGTTGACAAGAATGTGTTTTGTATCAACCCTCATGTTTAGAACAATGGGGGCTTTAGGCCCCCCTGAATAAATGTTTCATTCTGTTTATTGCTGCCTCTTTCCCTCTGCTCTCCACAAGCTAATACAGAAAAAAATGCCAGTGTGCAGTCAAAAACGAATTACAGCAGTGCCACTAAAACATGGATTTTCACCTCATTTTGCATATGAAACTGAATTATGATGTTAGGGAAGTCAGAATTTAGTATTTTAGCAATGTTAATTATGTTAGTCAGTTATATAACTTAATGTAGTCTCCATGTATGAGGTATCCAAAAAAATATGGTGCACTTCATTATTTGGCCTGGCAGCACTAAGCTTTTCTATGTGTGCATTGTATTCTCTGCAGTTTCAAGTTGGGCTTGTCTGTGTTGTAAAACCTGTAATTTGCATGCCACCAACAACACCTTTACATGGCAAAAAAAAAAAAAAAAAAAAAAAAAAAAAAAATATATATATATATATATATATATATATATATATATATATATATATATATATATATATATATATATATATATATATATATATATATATATATATATATATATATATATATGCCATATTACTGCTGGCAACAGAAATGCCACTACATTTTGCAATAAAAAAGTGCCATTACATTTTCGTAAAATATATATGTCCTTACATACCACAAGCTGGCTGCACTTTTACCCACTGTTTTTATTCATTGTATTTATTCTTACTGTTGATCCTCTGTATTGCATTGTGCCTCCCCTTAGCCCCCGCACTTCCCCTTTCCCACCTCCCTTGCAATTGGCCGATCTTAATGTCACCTGGCATAGTAAGATTGTTGTCTTTGTCTACCCTCTGTTCCCCCTCCCTTGCCTCATCGCGCCTTGAAACACTTGTGTATAGGCGTGTTACAAATGCCATATCATATCATATCATATCATATCTTATCATATCATTTATAAAGTTTACACCATTTACACAATGTTCATAGATTGCACAGATAGCCAGGCCCTAATTTGTTGCAAGACGAAAAGAGGTTCCTTGTTTCTACATGTATAATCCTGTGATAAGTGAGGGGTCCTAGGCTAAGTGACAGTTAGTTGGCCTCTTGTTTGAACAGCAGTGTTTTAACGCTTTCGTGGAAGGACCACACGGATGTATCAGTTCTCAGAGATGATGGCAAGGTGTTCCAGAGTTTGGCAGCCTATCACTGGGAAGCTAGAGCCGCCAGCTTTCTGTCTCCGAACTCTTGGTGTAGAGTTTAGGTTAGTGTAGGAGGACCGGGTGGGTCTGTTGGATTGGGGTTTGACAATTTGATTGCTGAGTTCGGTGGGGCGTTGTTCGAGAGGCATTTGTGAGTGAGCGACAAGACATTGAATTTGATTCTGTCTTGTACTGGCAGCCAGTGAATGTTACATCTAGTTGCTGAGATGTGTTCATGTTTGGGTATGTCAAGTGCTGCTCTGATTGCATTGTTTTGCACGACTTGAAGCTTGCTAATATTTCTAGCATTGGATCATGCAAAGAGCGAGTTGCAATAATTGATCCTAGGAGGATCAATGCTCTTGCCAGGGTAATGCAGTTGTCAGTTGAGAGGAATGGTCTGCTGGCTCTAATTAGCGTGGAAGTGTATGCTGCAGAAGAGACAATGGCATTGAGCTGTTTTGTTAAGGTAAGTGTTGAGTCAATATAGACACCTAGTGTTTTTATCTCTTTAGCAATGTTGAAAGTATTGCCGTCAATGTTGAAAGATGTATAGAGTTGTGATAGGTTATTTAGTTTGGATTTACTTCCTATGATGAGTAATTCAGTTTTCTCATCATTGAGACATAACTCGTTTTGTGCTATCCAGGCTTGGATTGTGAGGTAGATGTTATTGAAAGTGTTTTAATCAGTGTTGTAAAAGCCTGTGATGGGTAGGCGTATTTTGGTGTCGTCGCATAATTAGTATATGTGATACACAATTTGTCTAATTTGTCAGATAGATGTTTGGTGAAAACATTATATAATGTGGGTGTCACACAAGAAACTTGTGGTATGCCACAGGAGACTAGGGCTGGGGTAGGTGCTGCGGAGGCAGAGAAAACCCTCATACTGTGGTTAGAAAGAAACAATTCAATCCACTTTATGGCTTCAGGGGAGAATTGAGCTGCTGTTGCTAGAGGGTGTCATAGTATTTTGTGGTTGACCAAATCAAATGCTGCGGACAAGTCAAGCAGGAGGATGATGCAAATGTCTCCTTTGTCCCTAATCTGATCCATTTGTATTTTTAGATCTGGGAGTGCTTTTTCCATTCCGTGGCCTGGACGGAAGCCGGACTGTCTGAGGCCCAAGAGATTGTTAGATTCCAGAAACTTTTGAATCTGTAAATAGGCTACACAGTCTAAGATTTTTAATAGAAATGGCACTGTGGTGATGGGTCGTAAATTAGTTGGGATGTCGGGATCCAATGTTGTTTTTTTTATAGCAGCAGTAGTATCCAGGCTACTTTTGGGTCATCAGGTACTTTGCAAGAAGCAACAAAGCTATTGATATGTGAGGTGATAAAGGGAGCCAGCCCATTAGCACAGTCTTTAATGATGGTGGCAGGGCAAGTGTCAACTTTGCATTTTGATGGTTTAAGTCCTTTGATAATTTTGATCGTTTCTGTGTGGTCAGAGTAGTGAAGGCACATGTATGTGTGGGTTGCTGCCCTATGGTAGGGGCATCAGCTGGAGTCGAGTCGTGGTTAAGTATAGTTTTCAAGACTTCTATTTTATTTTGAAGGAGCGTAATTTTGTCGGCAATGCGTTTTGGACATTGGAGCACCATTGCTCGTCCTTGATACAATGGTCAAGGGTGGGGGCAGGCGATTTCAACTCAAGTATGTTCTCTCGAGTTAGATTGGGCATTCTAATCTCTCTTGTTGTAGGAGTCCCCTTTAGCTTTAATAGTTTCTGCCTTGTATTCATTGCCTAGGGCATGGAAGTAGATCTTATTTGCAGTTGACAGTGTTTTTTTCCATTTGCATTCAGCTGATCTTTTGGCTGCCCTGTAAGGTTTGTAGGTCTGTTGTGAACCAGGAGTTGGCCTGTGCTATTGGTTTCACTTTCCTGACACTTAATGGAGCTAGCTTTGTCGATAGCTGCCAGGATAGTTTTGCTGTAGAGAGTGGTTATAGGTTAAAGTATCTAAAAGAAAAGGATCGAATGCCTTATTTTCGACACCAAAAGTGCCGGAAAAAAAAGTTTTGAATGCCTTTTTTTAATTTATTTTTTTAATGGGGGGTTCCTCCCAAACCCCTCGTTTTCCTTTTACAAAATATATATATATATATATATAAATAAATATAAAAGCTTTTTTTTTTTTTTTTTCCGGTCCTTTTGGTTTAGAAAAAAAGGGCATTCAATCCTTTTTTTTTCGATCCTTTGACCGGACACCGTAGAGGTCAACTAATGCACGGGATTCGATTTGACGGCAGTGATGATGTAAGGGGGTTGGGTTTTGCCGGTTTGGTAGTTATAGCAGTAGAGAATAGTATGGTTTGTGGTCCGACCACAGACAGGGGGTGTTGGTAAGAATGCCAGTGTCACAACTGATGTCAGAAAGTTCATCTAAACTGCGTACTTTTTCATGCGTCGGGAGGGAGATGCAATGTGTGAAGCCTTGGGCTGCTATTGAGATGGCAAGGAGATGTGCTTGTGGGTCAAGGGGGTCATTCGGGCCAAGGTTAAAGTCATCCAGAATGATTCTTTTTGAGAGAGGTTTTGTTTTGGAGGCTAAGAGTGCAGTGATGTCATTTTCAAAGGAGGATTTTGGGAGTGAGGGTCTGTAAACGATGCAGAGACTCATGGTACAAGTGTGGGTGATGGCCATATTCAGAGTAATTACTTTGCCTGATGGGAAGAAGTGTTCTGCAGATATCCTTAGGTTAAAGGTTTTTTTTTTTTTTTGCGAGGAGAACTACTCTTCGTTTAGCAGTAGTTGTGTCTTTCCTGTAGATAGTGTAGCCTTCCGGGATGGCTAGAGAGATGGCCTGTCCTGAGGCTGCATGGAGCCATGTTTCTGTGATAGCGAGGATGTCTAAATTGTTGGCTTTAATGAGGTCTGTAATGTCTAAGGCATGGGCTTGGAGTGATATAGAGTTGATAAGAGCTCCTTTCAGGTGTATAAGACTATCAAAGTGGTTGGTATCCTTGATGTCCGTTTTTTGAGTTTTCAATTCTTTTTGGTTGTCTGTGGATAGGTGTGAGGGATGGGCTAATGGAGTTTCAGCGACCTTAAAGGTAAAGCCCAAAGTCTATGGACTTATTGCCTAAATTTCCCCCCACTCCCTGAACCGCAGCAGGCCCTATTGCTGGATTAAGATGCATCTGTGGCTGGCCAACCAAGAGTTGCAGCATCCAAATGTCTGCCACAAGTTTGGAAGAGAAGTCCGTAGGTGAATTTGGGCATTGTGTATGGGATTCAGCATACATCATCACAGTGACATGAGATTCATGCTTTCTTAGATAGATTTGGGCATGCTCTTAGTCAAAAAAAGAATTTTGGGGCCTAAATAGCGAACCAGCTACTTTCAGTTTTCTTTGTGGGTTTTGTTTGGCTGCTGGAAGTTGAAACAGGGCTGATCCTTATGAGGAGTTGTAGACAAAGATTTTTAAGAGTTTAACAGGATTTATTTTTCTTTGGAGACACCGTGTTTTATTTGAAGCTGGGCAATATTAATTTTTGTTTTTTTACTCTGTACGCCAGGTACTCAGCCAGACTCAGGCAGTTTATTTGGGAAGCTATTTTTATGATTGTTGGGCAGTCCTTTTCTTTTGTGCTGTGATTTTAATTTGAAAGCTGTGTTACTTGAGTTTGGTAACCTTATTTTGTTGTTACATGTAAAGCCAGTTTATTTTGGAAGCCAGTTTTTTGTTTGTTAAGGAAACCTTTGATATTTTAATTGAGAAACCTTCATTTTTGTCTTCAATTATAGCTTTACTTAGAGAACCAAATGTGCTTTTAAATTTTTTAGTTGAATCTCTTTTTTAGTTGAGAGAAAATGGCTACGGGCCAGGGGGGCAGAGGGATCCATCTGATGTGGTGCCTTCTGTGCAGGAGGACCCATTGGAAATCGATCCCTGACCAAGTTTAATTGGAGTCAGAAGGGGGGAGGAAACACACTTTATGAACATTTTCAGGATTACACAGAAAGCCAATCTGCCTCCATCAGCAAGTGTTGCTGTGGAATTGGTGGTGGAGGGTCTGGTGCACGGGGTGATGGGGGTGAGGGTTGGAAACACTGGCACAGAGGCAGGGGAGTAGCCTGAGCCAGTGTCACAGTCAATACCACTCTGGGTCAGGATGGGATCCAGTACAGCAGAGGTCACGATGAGATACAGTACTGCAGGGGTCAAGAAGATGCACAAAAACCAGTGAGGGCTCAAGTGAGGGCAAGGTGTCCCTCTGGTAGTACAGGGAGTGCAGGTAGATAGCTTCCCATTTGTCACAAGCCTCATGGCCTGGGATTACTTCAATGTTTCTGGTGGGGTTTCAGCATCAGTGGTTGAATCCGTGGAGTGCACATTGTGCTTGAGGACAAAGACCATTAGGTGGGGGATGATCTCTGTAACCCATTAACTGACTCCATTCACTGTCATGAATCCATTACTACGTATTCACCTGAACCACCTGTGGCACTTGAACCTGGATGTGTATGGCAAGTTACACTCACCCCAATACCATACCAGAAATATCGATGGGATTATAGCAGGTACATCCTAATATGTGAGTGTGGAATGGCGATGCTATCGTCAGATTCAAACACTTGTCTCAGCAGAGAGCTAGTCCTGCTCATGCAGTGATGGCTGGGAACCTACCAACAAAAGGGCCAGCCATTTCCAGGTGCAATTCCAGGGAATGTGGAAACAGAGTGAATATCCAAGTGGGCAGAGTCATGGAAATCATTCCCCAGCAAATCGGAACATTGTGCCTAGTGTGCAGCTTCATCTTCAGTCTGGCAGAATTGGTGCATGAGGCTGTAATTGCCAGTGTGCAGCATCATTTTAGACCACTCCAAAAAGATTAAAAAGCTGAGAGTTTAGCTGTTACGGCATGGCACAGGAATACCTTGTAAATATGATTTGCTTTTTTTCTGGAGGGGAGGGTGTTTTATGGAGTTATTCATTCTCTCCTTATCTCCCTTAAAAACATTAACGAAAGAGTTACAAAAGATAAACATCTGTACAAATAAAATCTAAAAACCAGAAAACAACCCCTCAACCCCAAAACACATGTTAAAATGTGTTCAATGTTGTTTGGTGTCATGTTTTTATGTGTTGAACTGTAAACATTCAAGTGCAGAAGCAAATTTGGAAGCGTTACATTTCGCTATAAAGATTCTCCTCAAATTGTGTGGTACTATCCATGAGGAACTAAAAATACCAGGAGAATCTTTCTTTCAACTTCAATGGTCCCAGTGTTGAATAGGGGAGAAACACCCAAAGAAGTGACGGGGCCTGAGGCAATTTAAGATGCCTCCATTATTTACCAGTCTTGAAAGGAGAGACGTCAAGGAAAAAGAAGAAAACAACGTGGGAACATAGTTCAATGAGCGAATAGACCTGTGTGTAAAATCTAACAGTGATCCATTAAACCCTACAAATGAACCACCCCCTTGTCAAAAGTCGAAGAAGAACAGACAGAGGGAGGGAGTCTTGTGGTAGGAAAAGAATACAAAAGGGACTGGGGATCCTCACTAGCTGGCTGGTAAAAGAGCAAGATGAGGATTTTACAGAAATTAATGGTTCTGATGTGAACATTCCATGTCCTCTTACCTCCACGACAGTATGAGTGGAATGCCTTTAGATCTAACCCTGTCTGAAGGACTATCAAATCAGAAGTGACAATTCCAGGTGTCCTCTCCTAAACTCAGTGGAGCTGTAAAATCTGCAGATGCAAAGGTGTACCTTTTTACTATTGAACCAACATTCAACAACACATCAAAACGATGTTCAAACCGTTCGGAAATAATACTTTTGTCAAACAAAATTCCATTTTTAAGAATACTTAATTCTGAGGATTTTGACTGTTTAGAGCCCCTGGTGCACAATAAAGTACGCACAACCTGCAGTGATAAATGTTGCTGTGGGCCAAAAATCAGACCGAAGGTTCCTGGGACTAAAAATACGATGCCTCCATTGACAGCAAATGAAAACGCCAGGGGATGGGAATGGTTGAAAAGTATGCTACAGGTCCAACGAATATAACATAAATTAATCCTATCCTTAGCTCACTAAACACCCTCCTGATGTGTGATGAAATCATGCTACAAAAAACCTTGGTGGTCTCCCCCATCCATATTGATGGGTTTCATCTTTATCAAGTACCTACAAAAAAAGGCCCTCGTGGACATCCCTACGGGGCCTTATTATTGGTGTGAAGCATCATTTAACATCAACTGCCGTAGCCCGAAAGGAGGACATTGTATATGTTCTGGCAGTTAAGTTGACTGGTAATAAAAGGGATAATGGTGGGGGGGCATTTTGCAGGTACATATTTATGCTGCACCCGGAGGTACAAATGTTCAAGAAATATTTGCTTACATTGAGCTGATGTGCTTTAAGGATGTCAAACCCTGTGCAATTTACAGTGATGCACTTAGCAAATGGTGCTTACATGTGATAATGCAAATAAGCTGGGAAAGCAGTGGGTCTCATTTTTGAACGAGTGGTATTTGGCTCAGCTGAATGGGCGAGTAAAAGGCGATTGTCCGGGAGCAGCAACTTGGTCAACTGGACATAGCCATGCTACGTTAGATTACTTGTTTGAAATTAACAATCTCTTAGAAACAGTACTGGAGATGACTATTGTTCCTAATTAACACAGTGACCATGCAATCTTCTCTCTGACCTTAAGTAGGGGACATAAGGATCCCTGATATTCCTGCAATGTACGGTTGGCAATTAACCATGCGCTAAACCATATAAGCTGGTAATTTAAAAATATAATTAAGGCTATGACTGCTTTGGGACACACTTTTAATTATGATATGCACGCATTTAGCCAGTTTATGGCTAATCAGTACTTCGTACTCTAGGCGGGTGCATTGTGAAGGTTTCTGTTTATCATCATCTTGTTCACTGCCATCTATCACCACCACAATAGAATGTAATATTCAGAGGCTGAGTTAGAATTATCAATAGAAACCACAGTCAATGCCCCCTCCTCTAATCCCCAGGCATCCTCTGATTTAACTTTGATCTGCTGTTGACTCTGAGACAATATCACCAGCAGCACTAAAATGCACCATGTACTTTAGCAAGGTGGAATCCTAGCATTTGCAGCATTTGTGGAGCACGTACAACCAATCCAGGTATCCAAGCATTCAGGCCGGCAGTCCTAGATGTCAATGGCTAGACAAGTACTGCTGGACACACAAACTGCTTGGAGCACCAATACTGCAGTGGTACATCCACGATCTGCTTTGCTTTAGGCCTACCACTACCTATTTCTGATAATGCTTGATGATGTTAATATCTGGATTGACGAAGGAACCACAATCATACAAAAATCACTAGCCAAACAACTGAAGAAAATGAAACTACATCAACTAGTCAAAGAAGCAACTCACGCAGCGTGACATACACTAGACACAATATTTGCCAACAAGAACCTCATCACCAAGGTCCCACCAATTCAGAAACCTCTGGAGTGAACACCTCTCCATCCCCTTCGTGATCACACTGGCTACACCAACAACCAATCAACTGAACAATCTGCCATCGATCTTGAAAAGAAACTGGAGGGCCATCAAAAATAGCAGCTTAGATGAACTACTGGAAATTAACAAACCATCAGCAACAACTATGGACGAAGCCAACCTTGACAGAAAACCAGAACTACACCACAACAATAGACGAGATCTCCAAGGAAAAACCTTTAACCCCATCATGCATAAGAGAAACAGCAAAATGGTTCACCCCAATACTCAGCACCATGAAAAGAAAAAAAAAGGAAACTGGAACTAGAATGGGGGAATAAAAACCACCAGGCCAAGAAATGTAATATCCAACAACAAATCCACTCATCCAAAAAAGAAGTCCAAAAAGAAATACTTCAACAACAGAATCACCAAAGCCCCAAAATCCCCAAAAAACTGTTTAAAATTATAAAGAAAATGAGAAACCTCCCCAACTGCAACAACACACTGATACCATCGCTGAAACTATGCAACAATCTTGCGGACCATTTCAAAAACAAAATCAGCACCATCCAACAGATCATACAAAGCAGACCAAACAACCGCAACATGCAACTAACCCACCCATCCAAGGACCACCAAAACAAACTCTAAAGCTTCCCTCAAATATCAGCAGAGACATTTGTCAAGCTGGCAAACAATAGCAACAAAGCAGGCTCCCCCATGAACCTCTACCCCCCAGACATACCCAAATCAATCCTCACACATCGAACTCCTATGGAATATTACAGAGCGCTTTTCAACCATCAATTTCAACAGGGGTAATACCACAATATTTAAAATCACCATACATAAAGCCGCTCTTCAAGGACACATCAGGCAATGTTGAGGATCACTCCAACTACAGACCCATGTCCAACATCCCATACCCAGCAAAACAACTCAAAACATACATCTATAGAATAACACAAGAATTCATAGAAGAACACCTACAGTTGGCTCATGTTCAAGTTGGCTTCAGACCAATGAGAGGAATGGAAACAGCACTGCTTTCAATCTGGGACGATCTAAAGGCAAATTGGGACTCAGACAAAAGCACAAATCTTATACTGTTGGATATCTCTGCAGCATTTGACACAGTCAACCACGACATCCTCATCGGGAGTTTGGAAAAACTAGGAATCGCAGATCTAGCTCTATCATGCATTAAATCCTTCCCAACAAACAGAACAGAAATCATAAGATCAGACCTTTCAAATCCATCTCAAGAGATTCCACATGTGTTAGTACCACAAGGATCATCCTTCTCCCCATTGTTCTTCAACGTTTAACTCACTCCTCTACTCAAGCTCATTAAAAGACAATGCCTCACATGCTACAACTACGCTGATGACACACAAATAGTCTACAAAATACAAGACACACAGGAAGAAAACACAACATTGGAGGGATGCCTCAAAGAACTCTATGACTGGATGAACTCAAACAACCTCAACCCAGGCAAAACAGAAATAATGATCATATCCAAAAATGGAGAAAACAATCACTGCATCCCATGCCTGATGGAACATGGTACAGCACCAGCTCTATCGACGATAATAAGGAACCTGGGAGTTTTGATGGGCAATGAACCACAGGTAAACACCATAATCAAGAAATGCTTCTTCCTCCTACACACAGTAAAATTGATCCCACCATTCCTCTCTTTCACCCACAAAACGCTCACCATCATCACTCGCATCATGTCTGGAGTAGACTACGTGAACAGCCTATACTTATTAATGCCAATACGAAACTACAATGCATGCAAAATGCTGCGGCCAGACTCATGCTTATACTATCATGAAGAGAAGACATTACACTGGCTCTGAAAATGCTACACTGAACACATAGAGCAGTCCATTGCCAAGGAGCGGAGATCCTAAGAGGGAAAATAAACATCTACCACCCAACAAGACCACTTAGATCAAGCAACAACATCCGCTTAGAATCAAAACAATACAACAAAAGAAGATTTGGAGGATTGTCTTTCGTTCACCTGTCTCCAATAGCCTGGAATGAGCTACCAAAAAACATATGTAACACAAGAGATCATCTTCTATTCAGAAAACTACTTAAAACCTGGCTCTTTAACCCGGAACAAGAACAAAACAATAGAAAGCACATACGCACCGGAAGACTAGAACCCCAGAGAGGGAACACATAGTCGATAACTACCTAACCTATCTTCCCTGACCGGAAGGTGAGGGGAGGATGCTCTTAACACATACCTCACTTGGGAACGGGAATGGAAGAACTTTGAGCGCAAAGAGTGCACAGCAGACCATCATACTGCAAGTCTACAGAGGAAGCATAGGCAGGTAAGGACCACGAACACAGAAATGGGCAGGAAGGGAGCTGAATCCTGTAAAATAGACACCCAAACACCAGAGTGGGGAAACACGCCTGCTTCAACCAGATACACAAACCAATAAAGCAATACAAGGAAAACTATCATACCTTGGATGTGTTACAAAGAACAGAAAAGCAAAAATGAATGAGCTAATAAAAAGAAGAAAAAAAACACAACCAGAAACTAGAAAAACCTCTACTTTCCCCATACACTTCTCAAACAGAAACCCACACAACTACTTCTCCCAAACAACACATAACCCATCTCAACAGCACATTGGAACTCTCACTGATCCGATAACTGCACTCCAGCTCAGCGTACAGTGAAAATCAAACTGAAGCTGGCAACTGGACACCACAGCTTTCACTATCCTACACCCGCTACACCCTACGAACTCCACCCCCCCTCTTTCAGATCCGCCAGAGCACCTGGGGACTACTTCCAGAGATGACAGAGCACGGTACAAATACCTTTAACATAACATAACGTCCCAATTTTACTGTTGGCAGCTCCTTCCCACCACCTGCCTGCTTAATATATCAACTACAATATCAGGACGTTGTAAAGTTTGTAAATCACCCAACAAGTTGACTTTTTGTTAAAGCACTTTTCATTTCCAAATTATAAATGAAAAACCAAGGCATGGAATTCACTCTCTCAAGTGCCGTATGCCAGACGTGAAGCCTGAACAATGCAATAATATTATCCAGATTTTCCAAAAAACAAAACAGCAGGATGCAGCCTTCACTCTACGCTCTTAGATGCTGCAACATTTTATCAGCACACACTGACATACAGCCCATCACACCTGCACTTCAGGAAATACTTGAAACACTGTCAATACACATGTCTCACTACCACTAGCATATATAAATCAAAACAGTTGAACCGTGATGGTGAGGCTGGATTACCACATTACTAATATGATTTTATCAAAAATATGTATTCAATAGAGTAGCTATTCAAAATCATATAAAAGACACCATATCATACAGGCAATTTTAACTTATCTTACCAAAAAACTCTTCCATCTGTCATCCACAGTCATACCAACGAATGTCCACTTACACACCCACACTGAGCAGCGAGAGGGAGGATCAAACCTCATAAAGTCCCCCCTATCACTCAACACACACAATTTAAACAATTAATGGTATAACACAAATAAATTCTCAGTTTATACACAAGTCCAAAGGTAATTCATATAGACTCTTCTTGTCTACATATGTTTCGGTCACCATAGGGCCATCAATGGTGGCCAAAAAGTTCAATGGACCTTCTTCAGGACAGATATCTGGGGTGATACTCTCTGCACTCCTGTCTTTCTTGTGTCGATGGAAGGTACATTCACCCTTCTTATGGTTTCTTGCTACCTACAATGTATAAAACATTCACTCCTACCATTTCCTCCTCTCCCATCCTTCTCTTCTTATCAGTGATCTATCCGTAACAGTAATCTATTGATCACATCAACACCTTTCACTTCTACTTATCTTGCTTCTTTGGAAAAAAATCGGCTGGTTTTAATTCTTTTCAGGGCACATTCTGGCTTGAACGGATTATCAGTAAGTGGGCTTTAGAAACATTTTAATAAGATTTGAAAATGCATTCTGTGTTTAATATTTTCCAGCTTTCACAATCAAGAATCAGACTGCACATTAGATATCCAAGTGCTTAGAGTAATTTCTGCAGTTTCTAGGCACTACAGAGCTATAATAATTGGTTACTTTATGGCACTCAATGTATCTACTTAGGCAGAATGAGTTTGCCGCGAAAGGTGTTAATTTAGGTTCAGCGCAAAATACTATCAATCTCATACCACCACATAGTGTGCTGTTTGCGTAGTGTTATGAATCTTGAATGTAGGTCAATACATTAAGATGCACATATAGTTAAAATGTGGTCTACTTCACAACACCTATGTTGTCTTTCTGCACCACAGATGCCCTGAATTCCTTTGAAACAGGTTCATGCATGTCTATGAAAGTATGACTGAGCAACTGTGGACCTCTGTGTTCTATTATTTTCTTGGCCTTTTGGACAAACAGCTGCAACACATTTGGTGGTAATTCATGGAATGATTGTGCGCCGAAATGTGTGGTGCAAGCGTGAAAAAGCCAGCACACGTGTGTGATTCGCACGCAAGCGATTCATGGAAGGCTCTGCGCGTGGCTTTCCTGGGAGCTGCGCCAAATCCACGCTAACCTTACACATCACTGCAACTTCTCAAACGCTGTGCGTGACCCGCACAGCGAAAGCGCACAACTCCTAGCACACACACCTAAAAAGGGGGCGGAACACGTGGAATGGGGAATAACTTGTGAAAATGTGGGCGTAATGGAGGATGCACCCCTGGGAAATACACGCAGCACCCACACGCTCCCGAACAACACGTATTCATGGAATCGTATAGGGAAAACCTGCGCACGCCAAAAGACACGCATACGCACAAATACATCCACCACACGAAAGCAGGCGGAAGTGCCGCCGCGCAGTATAAAAGTGCGCACAAACAACAAATAAGCATAAACAGCTAAGATGAATGTCCAATTTCTCTCAGCAGTGATCATGGGACACTGCGGGAGAAGGAGACTAGCCAGGCCCTGCATTTATTTGCCCTGGACCAGCCTTTTTGGGATGCCTGATGACCAGGTCTATGGCAGGTATAGGTTTCCACCTCATATCATCCTAGACCTGGTCACTGAGTGAGAGGATGACCTCTCATCACCCACCTTGTGCTCCCAAGCACTGAGCCCCCTGGAAAAGGTGCTCAATGTCCTGCATTTTTTGGCCACTGGGTCATTTCAGCGAACAACTGCCATAGTCGGGGGCATCTTACAGCCCACGCAATCACGCTACCTAGACCAGCTGTTGGCAATCATGACTGCGCGCCCCTCAGTCCGCAGGCATATATACATGCCCAGAACACCTGCAGAAAGGCAGGCTGTGGTCCAGGACTTCTACAGGGTGGCACACTTCCCAAAAGTACTCGGTACCATAGATTGCACCCATGTGGCCCTATGTCCACCTAGGGCCACTGAGAACATCTACTGCAACCACAAGCACTGGCATTCCATCACTGTGCAGGTTGTGTGCGATGCCAAGTGAATCATCACCTCTGTCTATGCAAACTATCCAGGTCCACCCATGACAGTTTCATATACAGAATGTCCGCCCTGATCCGGGACCTGGAAGCTGGGAAGCATGCCATGGCAACAAATGCCTGTGCACATGCATGCATGTCACAAACAGACAAATTCACCAGCCCAACTAATGACAACCATTATCACCTCCCCAGGACCCAGTTAGCCACCCACACCTGCCTCAGGGGTTGCCATGTCGGGCCAAACTCCATCTGGGACCAGTGGCAACCCCCCGGCAGAGAGGCAGAGGGCTTCCAGCTTCACTGCAAAAGAAAATGTCATCCTGGTGGATCAAGTCCTGGGGCATTATGAAGCCCTGTTTGGACGAGCACTCTCTGACAAGGATGGACGGGAGTGGATCTGGTTGGACATCGTGGGTGCCATCAACGCAGAGGGGGTGGAACCCCGCAACTTCAAACACGTCCATAGGCGCTGGGAGGACTTCAAGTCCATGACCCTCAAGAAGGCCCGGTGCCTCTTGGACGCAGCGGATGCAGTCGGGTGCCGGGTACTGCTTACCACCGACCAGATGAGGGTCCTGGAGCGCATTCGCCCAGTGCTTCACCTCCAGGTCCTTGAGTGGCACACCCATCTGGAGTCGAGTGGTAAGTGTACATGCACTCTCATTGAACACAGCGCATGTTCAGGTGTGTCAGGAGTGTGCAGCTTGCACATATGTATGACATGGCCCATGTATGGATGTGTATGTGCAGGGACATGACCGTGCTGCATGTGAGTCCAGTCATGTGTGCTGCACATCAATGGTGTATGTGTTCCGATGCATGATGTACAACTGCATGTGAAGATGTACACATGTTTGCAAGCCTGTGTATGTACTCAGCCATGTTTGGGGTATGACACATCGATGCTCGTCCCACCTTCATGTATGTGCACGGTGTACATGTGTGTGTGTCTGTTTGGTATGTGTGTGACTGTGATATGCCATGGATGCATGTGACACGGACACCTAGGTACCCGATTGGCAGATGTAACATAGTTGACGATGATTGCACTGTGACAGGAGGTAGAGATGGCCAGATGCATGTCTGTCTGGTGGCGTGTGTGCATGTGAATGGCATGCTCCATGCTGCTTGTGACGTCATGCCACCCTTAGGATGTTCTTGCAGTTCCATGTGAATGGATGCAGATGCCTGTTGCACGTTCCCTGCTTGTTTGTGCATGTGTGTGGGCTCAATTGACCTGAGTGATGAGGAGTGTGATGCCGTCTGTGATGTTTGACACTCCCACTCATGTGCAATAGTTATGTGTCTAGCAGACCATCGTACGGTGTCCTGATGCCTGTGTTCTGTCTCTCTCTGTCTGCAGTGTTGACTGATGAAGAGGGTGGAGACGGCGCTGTGGAGCCCAGTGGCAGGGTTGCCACCGCCAACCGGAGACGCAAGGCCCTGCCCCCCTCCCAGGTAATAATATCGTCCAGTAGTGAGGGGACTGTTGCCGCGTCCATGGCCGCAGCTGCCGACGGGAGGTCCAAGAGGCCAAGGTTGGATGTGGACTCCTCAGCAGAAGAAGGGGCAGGTGAGCACCCACAGGGACATAATACGGAAGAAGGCACAGAGTCATCCAGGTTGGTGGGGGGTGTGGTTGAGGAGGAGGCCGTATCAGACCCACGCATGGGGCCTGGAGGGGGTGGTTCCACTGGTGCAAGTGGTGCATTCCAGGGGCAGGGGCAGGAGGCAGCACAGGTCGCCATGGAGGTGCCTGTGTGTAATCCTGTCCCTGATCCTGTGACTGCATCATCCTGCACCAGCAGGGATGCCTATGTCCAGACCTGTTCACAGGTAGGGAATGTGTCTACGTCAACTGACCTTCGTGTACTTGCAGACATGGCAATCCGTGACAGGGTTGAGCCTGTCCTAGTCGATGTTGTGTTGCGCACACGGGGGATTCGGGATGATAGGCATTGTTCCAGGCAGGACAACGCACATCATTTCGAACAACTGTGTGGCTGCGTCATCTTGCTAGGACAGGTCATTGGGAGAGGGTTCCTTTGTGTGCTGGGTGCTCTTGCAACCCCCTCCTCATCTGCACACCCTATGAGCCAGTCTTCCTCTGTTCCATCTTCTCACCCATGTGTCACCTGGGCACCCTGTGGACCTTCCCCATCCACCGCGGCCAGGCTGGTGGAGATCACATCCCTGCCACAGTCGGTAGTCGGAGGACCAGCAGAGGTGGTCACCCCAACAACTGGAACCCTGCTAATGGAGGATGGGCAGGCACCACCGTGCAGGGCACGTGCAAAGCGGCACCAGGGGATTCCATCGTCATGGAGGCCGTTGTGGTGGCAGAGGCAGTTGTCATTGGCTCAGTCATTTGTCACTGCTGTGTGCCTATAATGCACATGTCTAGGGGTACATGCACGTGTGCTTCTGTGATTGACGTGGGATGGGTCATGTGGTGGGGAGTGGTGACAATGGATGGTCGTGGATTTGCATTGTGGGGGTTGATATGGGGTTACATTTGGGTGTGCATATGGGGTTACATTTGGGTGTGCATACAATCTGTGTTGCCATCACCAGGGTGGGAGGACATGAGTCAGGGCCTGCTGGCAGGTTGACATCACTGGTGGGGGTGACATGAGTCGGTGCCTGCTGGCAGGTTGCTGTCGTTGGGGGGCTTTGTTGTGGTTTTGGCTGCCTGCTGGCATGCTCACGGGTGTTGGGGAGCCCTGTTGAGGCATGGACTGCTTGCGAGATGCATTTGCAGGTGATCCGAGCACACGCAGCCTTTTGCATGCGATTTGGCTGGCACGCACAGGGTAAGCATATTCCGAGGGGTGCGCAAGGAGTTTTGCACACAATTCTTCTGGCACGCGCGGGGTACACGTATTCCGAGGGGTGCGTGAGGAGTTTTGCACGCGATTTGGCTGGCGCGCATGGGGTACGTGTATACGGAGGGGTGCGCGAGGAGTTTTGCATGCGATTTGGTTGGCGCACGCAGGGTACGTGTATTCTGAGGGGTGCGCAAGGAGTTTTGCATGTGATTTGTCTGGTGCGCGCGTTATGCGTATTCCGAGGGCTGCGCAAGGTTTTTTTGCACGCGATTTGCCTGGCGCGCAGGGTAAGCGTATTCTGAGGGGTGCGCAAGGAGTTTTGTACACAATTTTTCTGGTGCACGCGGGGTACGCGTATTCCGAGGGGTGCACTAGGAGTTTTGCACACGATTTGGCTGGCGGGAGTGGGCTACGCGAGCGTTTTTAGCGCAATTTCATAGTTGGGGGGCTGTATGCTGGTCCACTGGCCTTTGCGCCATATTGTGGATTTGTGCAGCTGTTTTTGCCGGAAGGGGCGGTGTTAGGGGCGTAACTGGTGCTGCTGGATGGTCGCTGCGCCACGGCTGGATATGGATGGGGAAATCCATGAATACGCGGTGCGGCTAGAATACGGAACGCTGTACACATAGACATGCAAGAGTAGAGACAGAAATAATGAAAAAACAAAAAACACACTTTTAGTAAGTTTTAATAAAACACAAATCTCTCCTCACGACTCCTTGACAGCGAAAGGGTTGAGCCTTAAGGAGTTTCCAGTGACAGAAAAGACATTCCAAGATGGTGCCCGTGGAATCTACGGACTCCCCGTCGGCACTTTCCATTTTTGGAGCATGCATGTCAAACGTAAGACGCAAACTAAAACAAGCAATCGGAGCGGCTTGCAGCCCTCACAGCAGACTGCTCCAGATGAGAAAGTAGAAATCTCTACTGTCCGAAAACGAAAGGTAAGAAAAAACTGATAAGGATGCCGTGGTATAATCGACCAGCGGGTTCCCTCTTTAAAAAGACACGCCCAAATTTCGACTGATTGCGTGACTATGTATATATTTAAGGAGTCGTGTCTTTACAATATGAACCTTCAAATTAAGCACTGAAAATGTTAAAAGAATAATAAATGAGACAACAACCTGCCGGCATCACCCTAGAGACTCACAGTTGTTTTGAACACTCTAGGTTTTTTGGAACGCTTAAGGTAAGGCGTCCTAGAAGAAGAAAATAACAGATACCCCGTCCACATGGACTGAATAATTGGGATCAGCAAGATTAGGGTAAGAATTATTGTACCTCACACTAGCCTTGAGTGTCAGCAAAAGCAGAAATACACAGAAGTCTATACTAAACAAAACCATGTGTCTCTTCCCAAGCCCTGTACCCCGTTCCGATTACTTACAGGTGGGGTATTCCAACCACCATAAAGTCTATGCTGCAAGTTGTTTGGAACATCACACAACATAGTGCTGTAAATGTGGCCCTGAAGACAGTGGAAGACGCAAAATAGACCATTGAAACCGGTAGTCCTGATCCAACCTTGTATTGAAAATAGATTAACCACTGGAATGGTAAAAGGCCACTAAATTATCCTTTCCACAGTTTCAGAAAGGATGGAAACGTACTCCATAAACACCATAGAAAGAGTCTGAAAGAATGAAGATTCTGCTGTAGTTTGTGGGGTAGAATACCGAGTAATCTCGACCTTTGTTTTTGTTCTTGTTTCTGTGTTTTTGTAAAAGACCATACACAGATTGATGGCTATTTTAGTGTATTTGTTATACCTGCCAAACAAGGAAAATTAATACATTTGAAGTGTTTTCCTTTGTGAAGCAGATGACACATGATCTTGTGGTCCTGACAAGTACCTTTTAGTAAATCCAAATAATTGCAATACATGATTGAAAAAGAATAGTGATAGGACAAGTTCTCTTAATCTATCCCCTCACCCTAGATAAGCAGACCATCAGCTCAACCTAGGGGTAGAAACTACATGATGGTTTAGTTTAGTTTAGTTGGAGGGCAAGATAGGTAGGAGGTCCACACCTGGTAATGATAAAACATGTAAGTTGTGATTATTAAATTACCTGAGATTTGATTGTGTGATATATTGATATAGATCATACAGATTATTATTATGGTGCAAATATCAAAACATAGATTGATGTTTTAAGAGGGCCATGGTTTTCAAATGTTTTTGCCATGTTTGAGCCTCAAACCAAATGGCGTTTTGTTGTGCAAAATGAATGGTTTCTAATTTTATATGGTGCACAATTATAGCCAATTAAGCCATCCAGTCCAGTCTGCAATTTCCCAATTCCTAATTCCCAATTCTGTATGCACAGTCATTTACAATTATTTATGAATGTTTGACTTTCGAGAATTGAAAATAGACCCTGCTTCGTAGGTTTGACTTGCAAAGTACTCAGTTCAAATTGTAAACTAACATGGCACTATTTAAAAAAAATAAAAACCTAATGGAAAAGTGTTATGCACAAGGAGCATTATATATGGAATACTACAAATACCAATTGATTTCATCCTCGAAAATTCATCTAGATTGTACAACTGATTAAACTTCACCCAACAGAATGTACTTTATGATAAGATCACAAGCATAGTCACGACTTGTAGATTGAAATTCTTAATATGAAGAGACACATTTCACATATTAGAAAAAAAGCTAACTTTTTTTGTAACAATTAAGAAGACGTGAATGTAAGATTGCCAGAGGCCTGCTTCGTTTGGTCAGCTCTCTCCTTTTTAGGGACCCTGCCACTCAAATGGGCAAAAGAATGCCATCAGAATGTCGTCAGAAAGAAAAACATGTACATTGTATGTCTGGGATCACTGCAGCATCCGTTGAAAAGTTGGGATATGAGCACAGATATTTTGGTTCCATTGTCTTGAACTTGGCTACCTAATCACCTTAACACCTAATGCAGTATGCTCTTCACTGGGGATGGCTGTCTAGTTTTTACAAACGCCCATTTGGAGGGGGAGAGCTGTACACCTGCATCATACAGACTTTATGTGTATTTCGATAACTTACCTATTCTGGTACAAGTATTTTGTTTTATGGCACAGTATCCCTTGCTTTCACCAATGCTTCAATACACCCTAGTTTTTCAATTTCAAAGAGAGGAAATGGTGGGTCTACCTTGCTGGGATTTGCCATGGACACACAGAGCTGTACAACACGTGCTCAATACGATGCTCTCTCTTCTCACCCATCTTGCCACTCACACATATCAATATCTATTTCAAGCTTGGCTAGCAGAGGCAATCAATACACTTCGGAAAGAGTTGTGAAAAAGCTAAACTGAAGACCTGAACTGAATTGTTAACAGTGAATATAGAAATAATATTAAGGATAATTGATCAGATAGGATATTTGCCAGACAACAGCCTCAGAGCAGCGACGACAAATTATGCAATAGAATTGCATGTGATGTTTATGTTTTGTTTAAAAAATGTGCATTGTGTTTTTTACATCAGGCAGCCAGTCCCTTCCCACCCATTAATACATCTCTGCAAAACACGCATTGGTGTGATGATAACGTCGATCGCACAGTGTTGCGATATAGCACCATTCTGCTCTTAATCTATTCAGGAGAAAGGCATTTCAGCAGCCACCAAACTTTAGGCTGTTCTTCATGTAAAATTAATGTTCAGATAAATACATATCTTGTGGGAAAAAAATGTGTCGATATAATTATTAAAGTAAGTAGCAACCAATAAAAATGAACATTAGTTTTTCTTTGGCACAAAAAGTGACGTGTAATAATATTTGATACATGAATTTATCTCTGACTTGTGCTGAGGGGAGTCATTGGATACACTGTAACAAACACTGCAAATGGCGCCAAACTGTTAAATACAGGTTATTCTATTAATGATGAACGTGTTATATTCATAGGAATTATATTAGAACTACTATTTACTATTTACGAGCTGGGGGTAGATCCCTGTCTTCGGCTGGTGCCTCCCTTTGGAACAGCCTTCCGGCCACCTTGAAAATTGAGGAAAAACATCTTCGGTTCCGGAAACTTCTCAAGACCTTCCTCTTTGCCTCTGCCTTTGCCCCCCTTCTCCCCTGTTGATCTGTTTCTTCTCATGGCATTGTGCACCTGGCCACCCTCTGTTCTTTCTGGCCCAGGTATCTGCTCACCCTGCCACCCTCCTGCACTGCCTCCTGGCCACCATCTGCACTAGGGTTCTGTATCTGTACCCATACAGTCCCCCTCCCACGTTTCATCTGCACTTATCAGATATACCTTTCTGACTAACTTTCACCTGCCACTTGCTGGCTGCACTACAATGGTTTAAAGCCCTTATTTATTATTTATTCTATTTAATATTTGTTTTTCTCTCCTCTGCTTCACACTTTTCCCCCATTTTCATTTCCCATGCACTTGCGCTTTCTTAAATGTCACTGGGCCTAGTAAGATCGCTGTTTTTTCTCTCCCTTGTTCAACTCCCTTTTTGCCTGGTCGCTCTCTGAAACACTTGTGTATGAGCGCGATATAAATAAAATATCATTTCATTTAATTTCATTTCATTTCATGTATTTGTTTTAGTATTTGTTAACTGAAGCATATCTGTGAATAAACACATTACAAAAAGCGCACCTTAAAAAAGTGCCTCAAGGGCACACAACACATGAAGTCAATAGAAATTATTGAGAAACAAGCCCAAACACTAAACCTCATAATAATTGTTAGTTAGCAGAAGATAGCAATGCATTTTGGTATTGTATAAACGTGGTATACAGAAACTGATGAAGTGAATACGTGTTTGTATACAAGTTAAATGTTGACAACAACAAAACAAATTATACACATTTCAGTCAACCTAGTAGATTAGGAAGTGTCAGGCATTACATATTTCTTGTATGTTCATAGGTGACTGATTATTTTTGCTGAAGATAAATATGTGCTTGCTGGGAGGGTTGGGGGTGGGGGTGCGCTACCATGGATCAATCCTGATCCTGTCCGTTCCCGATGATAATGGTGGTAGTTGAACGGTTCCAGTTCCTACCTCCGCCCCTTGTACCAACATGGTTCGATGTGTTAAAACCGCTGGAAAAATGGCTGTGGACACAAAATATCGTGGCCAAAAGGCTGTGGATTTGCCACTGCAATCCATGTAAAGGATGCAGGAGACACTCCCGCAACCCCTGGACCCATTATACCATTTAAGGTGAGCGGGGGACCCCCCCACAACACCTGCTCCCCTTAAATGGTGTAATGGGGTACACCTTTAATGAGTCAAACTACAGCGTTTTTGCTGTGATTTTTTGTACAGGCGACATTTTTGCCACGATTTTATGACTGCATACCACCAACATTTCGTTTTGTAGTACTTAGTTAACTCATGCCATGCCTCTATAGCCAAATGCTTGCCCGTCTCTTTCCATTTGTATTAGAGACCATGAACCAGAGAAACAATGTTGGAGAAACGGCAGTCTTCCAGCATCCCACGTCAGCCACAGCAAGACAGCATAGATTTGGTGCACACCAATGTGCACAATCCTCTCGTGCCAGCGTGTGGTAAACAAGGATAGAAAGCAGGATGTTGATGGTTGTTCAGGTGATATTAGAGCAGATGGTGGTGGTGGATCAAGAGGCAGCAGGAAGAAGAAGCAGCAGAGTGTGGAGGTGATTTCTAGAAAAGGTAAGGTATTAGCGAGTGCAACTGGTTCTGCAGCTTGATTAGGTGAGATAGAGTAATGAGTGTATAGGAAGTGTATGTAACTGAGTGAAATAAATATGAGTGAGTAGGAGGTGAGTGGAGATGGAGTAGTTGTAGTGTGAAGGGGAGAGCTGTAATGAGAGAGATGTAGTGTGGTGGAGGGAGTTGTAATGCGGAGAAGGGAGTTGCAGTTGTATCCAAGATTAGGATTGTGCGGAAGGGAGTAGCAGTGAGGAGCAGGGTGGAGTTAACATTGAAGGGTGGAGACATAACCTAGAGGTAGCAAGAGACATCGGAGTAGCAAGGGATGAGACTAAAAGTGGTAGGGAGTTGGAGTAGGGAGAGAAGTGCAAGACTACAGGCAGGCCAAGGAGAGTGTGACTGTGGTAGGAGGAGGAGGACTCAAGCAGGGTGAATGAAAGGCACATATCCGTATACCTGTTGAATGCTAACAACTGAATAGAGTAGGATCAGTTTGTATGCTGGAGACTAGGTATAAAAGGCACCCTTGATTTAGGTAGTTAACATCCAGAAGCCAGCTGCCAGCTGTAAACCAGCAGCGCCAATTAAGTGTAGGAGTGGCACTGGTTAGTTATAGATTTTTCACTCTACTCTGAAAACCTGTCCATATAGCAGACTCTCAAACTTAGGTGTGTTTTCTCCTGTTCTAAAATTGCACTGTGAAAGTATTTAAAATTGCACTGTGAAACCTAGGCCTTTTTCCCCGCTATCCAGAACTCTCAAACTAAGGTGTTTTTCTTCTGTTTCTAAAATTGCACTGTGAATGTATTTAAAATCTAAGCGCTGGTCATCTTGTCCAATTGTCAACTTATCTCGTCTGTCTCTGTCTTGTCTGCTTACACCCTGCCATTTGTCCTACCTAGTGTTGTTCCCTTCAACTCCCTTTATCTTCTCTCCTCTCCCTACTTACTCTATTGTGCTTTCTGTCTTTCCTATCTTTTCTAACTGCTTCTCTATCGACTATCCTGCTCTCCTCACTAAATCTGAAAGGAAGAAGTTAAAAAAGGACATCCTGGTCCCGAAACAAGACATTCCTATCACTCACACCTATACCAGCGCCTCCTCCAGGCAAACTTTCACTGACATCCTCTCTGTTGTTCCCTCGCCAGACCTATGGACTCTACATATGGTATCTGTGTTCTCTCCCTTCTCCTCCTCTCCCATTAATGGTGGCACCCGGTGGGAGGTCCTTTTGGCCTCCTTCCTCTCCTCTAAGCTTGCCATTAATGTTTATTTTAATGGTACCGTCTTGGTCCAAGGCCCTCAAGCCAACCTTCTCCTCTTCGATGTGTGCTTTCCCTGCCATATCAATTTCCATTCTTCTCCTGCTGTCCCTTCTCTCCCCTCCACGGCTTCCTTGCCTACCCCTGCTCTCTCCCACTTGGCTACCTTGCCATCTCCTTCTTCCTCTTCTGCCCCCTCCCCAAGCTTCTTCTATACATCTGCAGGGAGTACCTCTGATGTGTACCCCTCTCTGGAAGTCTTTCAAGGATGGCAACCTTCTCCATATTGCCACTCTAAACTCTTGCTCAACTGTAAAACACTCCTCTGACATCTGCCGCCTCCTGGAGGAACTTGACCTCAATGTCCTTTGTCTCACTGAGACATGGTTCACGGCCAGCTCTGTCACAAGCTTTGACACTCTCCTCCCTGATGGCTACAACATCCTCTCTGTGTCTAGATCCAACCGCTCCGGAGGGGGTGTAGCCCTGATCTTCCCTGAGTGGATTCCTGTCTCTGTCATTCCTACGCAGTGCCTACTTCTCTTTCGAATCCCTTGTCTGCAGGCTCTCTCTCTCTCTCCTAGCCATTCCCTTACTGTGGCTACCATCTATCAGCCACCTGGTCAGATCTCCGCCTTCCTCTCCTCTTCCCTCCTGGTCTCAACCACTCAACTCCTCCTTCTTGGAGACTTTAACATCCACCTGGATGCTTTCTGTCCTTCGTCTGGACTCTTTCTTGACCTCTGCGACTCTCTCTCACTCTCTATTCTCCCCTCTGACCCGACTCACTCTGCAGGGCACACTCTGGATGCTCTGATCTCTTCAGAACTCACCCTTTCTATCCCTCTCACCACTCCTTTCTCCTGGAGTGATCACTTTCTCCTTTCCTCCTATCTCACCCTCTCTACCCCTCAGGCTAAGCCAACTCCAGCACTGCCATCTACCTTCTCGGTTATCCGACCCATGAAGTGTGTGTCAGTTGAGGCTTTTGCTGCCAGTTTCTCACCCCCTTCCCCTTTGGCTGACTCACACCCTGACACAGCCCTTGCAATCATCCACTCTGCTATATCTGACACTCTTGATGTACAAGCCCTTGTCATGAGGATCCGCTTGAAGCCTAAAGTCAAGTGCAACTCTTGGTACAACTCAGGCTATGTCACCCTTAAACGCAAGTGCAGGGTGGCTGAGAGGAAATGGTGTGCTTCTTGCACATCCTCTGACAAACGGGCCTGCTGCCTGCTCCAAAGGCAATACCGTCTCTCTGTCCACACCAAGAAGAGAGCCCACATCCAAGCCCCTGTCTCTGCGGCATCTAACAACTCGGCGGAACTCTTTTAAATCTGAAAGGATCTGGCCAATCCTGCTGCAGTCTCTACCACTCCTGTCCCCTCCCAGGCCCTCTGCACGGCCCTGGCTTCTCACTTCATCTCTAAAACTCAAGACATCCAGTCCTCTTTCTCTTCCTCTCCCCCTCCTCCCTGCTACTCCTTCAGCCTTCTGCGGCTGCCTCTCCTCCCGTCTTCTCTGCCTTCCACCTTTTCTCCCCTGACAAGGTTTCTAGACAACTATCTCTGAAAGTCTCGTCAAAACAGGTCCATTCCTTTTGCTACAAAACCACCAAGGACCCATTGACACCCTGGCTTCTGCTCTGGCTGATTTCTTCAACCACTCCTCTGCCACTGGAGTCTTCCCCACCCCCCTGAAGCACTCCCTTGTGCATCCTCTTCTTAAGAAACCCTCTGCAGACCCTCCTTGCCTGGCTAACTATCGTCCAATCTCCATCACTCCCTTCCAGGGCAAACTCCTGGAAAAGCTTACCATCTCTCAGCTTAATCTTCACACTGAATCTATTGGTTGTCTCCATGATGATCAGTCTGGCTTCAGAGCTGCCAGAAGCACGGAAACTGCTCTCCTGAACATCTGTGAAGACCTGCTCTTCAGCCCTGACTCCAACACACCTGTGTCCTCATCTTACTTGATCTCTCTTCTGCCTTTGACATGGTCAACCATGCCATCCTGCTCAACCGTTTTGGTGATAACCTGGGTATCACCGATCAGGCCCTGGCTTGGCTGACCTCCTTCCTCTCCGATCGAACCTCCCAGGTCCAACTTGGGTCCTTCCTCTCCTCTATCTCTATCTGTGGTGTTCACCAGGGGTCCAACCTCTCTCCCTGGCTGTTCAACCAATACCTGGCACTTCTTGCCCACCGCATTGCCACTCTCTTTCCCAACTTTCAGTGCTATGCCGATGACACACAACTCATTTTCAGGCTCCCTTCCGCCACCTCCTCTCCTTCTCTCATCTCTTACTGTCTTTCTGCTATCAAGGAGTGGTGTGCCGCCAATGATTTCTGCATTAATGCCAGTAAGACCGAGATTCTCCTAATCATCACACCTGCTCAACTCCTTTCCTGTCCCTCTCTGGCCAGCCTCCCTTGGCCCTCTTCCCGCTCCCACCTGTGAGGCTAAAAACCTCATGGTCATCTTCGACTCAACACTTTCCTTCTCTCCTCACATCTCTGACGTCTCTAAGAAGTCACATTACCAGCTGCACCTCCTCAAAGGTATTCTTCCTTTCCTCTGCTTCCCCCAGAATCTCCATGTCTCCATAGCTCTGGTTCTCAATAGGCTGGACTACAGTAACACCTTCTTTCTCAATCTGCCTGCCTCTACTCTCCATCCTCTGAAACTCATCCAAAACAGGTCTGCAAGACTTGTCCTTGGCCTCAAGACCAGGGATTGTATCTCTCCAGGACTGAAATCACTGTACTGGCTCCCAGTGGCGGCGAGGATTAAGTTCAAAACCCTCTGCATTGTCCATAAGCCCTTCTGGGGTCTGTGACCTCAATACCTTCAACTCGCTCTTCCTAAATATCTTTGCTCATCCACCTCCAACTCCCTCAGGGTCAGTCGCTTCTCCAAGCAGTTGGTGGTAGATCTCTTTCTTCTGCTGGGCTCTCCCTCTGGAACAGCCTTCCGGCCCCTCTGAAACTTGAGGAGAACCACCTCCAGTTCCGGACACACCTCAAGACCTTCCTTTTGCTTCTGCTTTCTCACCTCCTCTCCCCTGCTGATCTCCTGATTGAATCTGAAACGGCACTGGTTACCTGGCTACTCCCTGATCTCTGTCTGAGGTCCCCCCCCACTGGTTGCTCACCTGCACTGCCCCCCTGGAAACCATTGCACTCAGAGACTGTTCTGTACCCCTACAGCCCCGATTAGCACCGGCCACCTGCTGGCCGCACTTTTATTTATTTATTTATTGTCTTTATTATCTTACTGTTATCCTATGTACTGCACTATCCCCTCCCCTTTCCCTCCGCACTTTTCACCTTCCCCCATACCCTGCACTTGCGTGATCTCAATGTCACCTGGCCTAGTAGGGTCATTGTCTTTGTCTCCCTCTGTTTCCCCTCCCATGTATCGTCGTGCCTTGAAACACTTGTGTATAGGCGTGTTATAAATGCCATATTATATCAATGTAAATCAGAGATTAGGCAGCAGGGATGAACATCCAGTATTTACTAATCTCGGGTCAGGGATGCCAGGTTTAGGAGGATGTGCTAAACAAGACGAGAGAGTGGTACGGGGATAGGGTGCATCAAAACATCAATACAATCCCTTGAAACATCTTTGAGGCTTGGAGTAATTGTTGTGTCATCTTTGACAAATATAAAAAACTATGTTTACCAATCCTTTAGAATTTGCTTTTGTTTAAATGTGTACTCGAAGATAATTTTAGTCAGATATGTGAGTAGTGTGACTTTTGTTTCACATTTTTTACTAGAACTTGAGGCAGGAGATTTGTATGACTTTATTACAGTTATATTGTTTACCCTGCCATTCAGATTTAGACTGTAGAGCATGATCATCAACTTGATATGAGGTTATAGATGTAGAAGTAATGTATGCTCAAGTGACTACCTCATATTAGTGCCTGGGTTTGATCAACAGAATTTATCGAGTTGATCCCATTGGTCGGTTCACAGGTTTTACCAACCAGTAAATGCCTATTTTCCCCACGGAACTTGCGAGCCGCTCGTCAGCACTTTCAGCATTCAATCCTTTTCCATGTGTGTATTTTGTCACTGGCACCAGCATATTGCTGTCATTTCCCCATATTCATCACGGTCTGGAGCTATTAACTGAAATGTGATGCGATCAATACACCCCTTCACGTTCTTCGACATCTGATTTCCTGATGTCCAACTGTTCCAAATTGCTAATGTGTTAACAACGTTTTCAAAGGTTAATTCAATAAATAACTGCTCATCATATTTGTTTTTGCAGCAATTTTCTAGTTAGTGTTATGTGCAAAAGTTAATTCAATAAATGTGGCCCTTATTCCAAATAGGCGCCATATCGAACTTCCAAAATGGCTGCCATATATCTAAGGAGAACACAAACTCTGTGGTCGAGTGTCTCATCTAATGATGAGCATGGCCATTTTCAGACCATGCTTGGCATCAACCTTACCGTTCATGTCCGGCAGCAAGGCTGTGACACCGTTCAATTTAGTATCCCTGAAATAAACCCAGGATATTAATAGCATTAAACCCCTCATGGGGATTGAGGGGCATTAACGAGTCCGGTAATGCCCCAGGCCTTCGTTAAGGCCCTCACTTTGCTTGGCCTTGTAATGTCCATCCCCCAGCTTGGGGTTTATTGCTTAAATATATTTGATTAATAAATGAATTCCTATAAATATCCTTGCACTTCCCATGACCTTAGCATTGCTTTCTTTTTCATCCCACTTATCATATACTACACTCAGTCATAAATGTTGTACGTGTCCTAAAAGAAATCTGTAAATATTGATAATTAGGAGTACCCCTGGCTATAGTTTGTAACAATTGTTTAATGTAACATGTGCCCACACTTGCTAAACAGTATGTATGATAACTTCATACATTGCACATCGTTGTAAATATAAGAGAGCAATGTTTATCTGAACCATCTGTCCACCACAGCATGAATAGGAATTCCTTTCATCATGTTATCTGGGATAAATTGATTAGCGCAATTTCATTCACATTCTGAAGAGCTTGCATACAGTACACAGTGCAATTAGGTACACATTAGATCATGTATGGGTTATTTGAATATAACTGATAATTTGTTCATGAATCAATAATGGTTATACAAGAAATAATAATGTCTGTAAACCAGTATTGAAGAAAAAGCATATACATTTTGTGATAACAAAGGTGCTGTAATGTACTGTTATTTATTTAAGGGAAGAAAGTAGCAGCTATATCCCTTTGTGAATGTTGCATGCTTGGACTGTTAATCCATATCGGAGAGTTATGGAATTCATAATCAAATTCTGAGACATCAACACTTTCATGTTATGGGTGGTGCATTTGCATTGTATTGTTATTCAAGTTTATTTACTTTACCCTAGTAATCAGTTTACCTTTTTGGTATTGCTCAGAGCCAGTGATGCCATTGATGATGCAATATGTGATATCATGTAAGAACGAGAAAATATCGATGCTGAGTAACACAAAGAAAATACACCAATCACGGGCTGAAAAGATTCACAGATCTTTTACTACTGTACAGTTTACAAAGTAACACAGATAGCTATCTGGCTCCCAACACCCCGCAATGTGTGCCAGCCCGACAGAGAGAGGTGAGAGAGTGCTGGACGTCTAAACGTTTATGCTTTTATACAATTTCGAGTAATATTGTCCAGCCCCTCTTCACGTTAATAATTTGTGTTCTACAGTTTGTGCCTAGTTCACATACGGTTCATACAATATTTTACAAGGGATTACATGAGTTTGTATTTCTGCGGAGGCACAATGGCAGTGTATGTTCTCAAATCCTACAACAAGTCCTATTTATGATTCTCTTACAATTGAGTTTGGCCTGTGTCCACGCTCGAGGTTTGCTTTACATTGTCCCCAGTGTGTATTCAAGGATGAGTCTTGTGAGCGTAGACAACACTTAAACAACAGCTCATATGCAGTGCAGGACCTTGTTACCTAGTCTAAAACAGTCGGCTCTTGGACATTCTAAACATTAACAGAACTCAAAGGTCAGGAGGCGTGATTGCAAGTTGAAAACACAGTCCACCATTTTAGAACAGAGAAAGCACAAGTAGAAATCAAAATGGCAGATGAAACTTAAAAATGGAATCAAAGTCAATTCAAATCAGAACTTTGCAATGCGGTTTTCCTCGTGGAGCGACTAGGCTTAGGCCAATATAAATATAAAGGAGCCACTATACAACTACCGTTTAACAATAATAATAAGTTATATCATCTCTGATGTCATCAGTGTTCCCGACTGTCTTGTCATCAGTGTGCTCATGGGCTGCACAACGGGATCCTCAGTGTTAAGTTGGTATAGCTTACAGCACTGAATTTCAACGGTTTTGTAGTGTTAAACCATCACCTTAACACTTCAACTAAGGATTGTTCACTGAATTTCAAGGTTTTGGTTGAATTCAAATATTTCAACTTAACTCTCGGTATTTGTATTGTATTATACTGGGTTCGATGAGGTGCAACCACCCCGAGGGATATCACAGTGTGTGATCTGCATAATGGGACCGTGATGCATAGAATGGACAGAAAAAACTGTCAACGTTAAAACCAATGTTCCTTCTCGTCATGAAGCATTATAAGGTACCAATGCATTGAATATCCAATGTTAGCTTGTTCCAGAGTTTAGCTGCTAGTACAGTACATGATCTTCCAAAAGCACTAGATAATTTAATATAAATGGCACTAATGATATTTCTAATGGCAGCTGTTTGCAACCAGTATGATGCATGCCATGTTATTGGTTGTTTCAATCATCCAGCTGCTGACCCATAAAGAATTATGTGTTCCATGGTAAGTAGTTGAAAAATGAATCTCGATTCTTCTGCAAGCCAGTGGAATTTGGAAGGTACGGTGTAATATGAGCGTTCTTTTGAGTATTAGTCACTACAGGGACGGCTACATTTTGCGATGTATCACGTAGGTAGTTGCCACACAGTACAAAGCATTTCAGTAATGTGATTTGGAGCAAATTATATCTTGTACAACACTAGCACAATGTTCTTAATATTTCTTCACGGAATTGTAGACAATGTCATAATAAGTAAAGTATTTTAATTTATTTGGTTTTGATTGCATTCCTAGAGCGTTGCCTGTCGTGGTATGTGTTGTGGGATTTTTGCAAAAGGTGTGGGTAGCTTCTAATACAATTTTGGTTTTGTCTTTGTTTTCAGAAAAACAAATTATAGTTTAGATTTCAGATGATGGACTTCAGATGAAAGGATAGCACAGGATGTACACATTTGCTGACCCGTATTACAAAATGGCGTGCTGGAGGATGGGGGAGCCTTGTCTTCTGTAGGTATTACAGGTAGGCTGTTTGGTAAGGGTAGAGTAGGACATTTGCTTATATCAATTACATTCTGATTTACTAACAACTTCAATGGGTCAAAGTTGTTGGAACAGGACATCGACGAATCAATAGCAAAGTTAGCACAATCAGGGACACAACTAACTACTTCCTTTCATACGTTTGTACAGTGGTATTACAGTCAGGTGGGAGAGAGTGGTTCAAGAGGTGCACAGCAACTGTTGTAGAGCTTGTCTCCCTCCTGGTCAGCGGGACGCTGGACCTCTGTGAGGTAATCATCTCCCAAAAACTGGGGGGTTTCTTACCTCCCTTTAATGTCTTGAACGGTAAGGTTAACTGGACCAGGTAAATTGTTGAATCCAAGCAGCCTTGAGTAATGGATTGGTCATCAGAAGGACTAGCAAGAGGTACAATTTTATAGCCGGATAATTTACCTGATGATTTCATACTAGAAACATGATACAACATATTTTAAGTTGGTGTCTTTGACGTTTTGGTGCTACTACTGTCTCCCAGGTCATTAAGAAATACTTCAATCTCGTTAATTAGGATGTTGGCAATGTTCACTGGAGCCATCAACTTTGGGCGGATTTCTGAGATTTTGAGAGAGCAGACATGTATTTAGTGGCCTTTCAATTTAGACATTGTTTATAGCTAATCAAAACTAGCAAGACCCCTGGTAAAAGAGAAGTAGTAAGGGAGATTTTAAAAACAGCTGGACCTAGATATTAAAATAAATAGCATAAAAACCCTTAAAAGATTAAGTGCACATTTCGGGGATCCTTGATATAACAACAACTGGTATAAGCTGTTAAAGTGCTAGAAGTGCATAGTATCTAAACTGCATAGATTCAGATAGAGAGGGTAGAGTAAAACACAATATTCCTAAGGTTTGATGGTAATTAATTAACATGTATACCACTGTTGTCCAAGATGGAATCCAATGTCTCAAGACAAATTGACTTGGTGCAAGGAATGCAACTATAAGTAAGACAATATACACAGGCAAATCTGCAAAAACAAAAGGGGAACACCAGATGTGGCTCGGGAGACTTAACACTAGTCCATCTTCTCCCCCTCAATGCTTGTCCATGATTTTTCAGAAGCAGGTTTAGGAGAGGGGAAAACCTGACAGACCTGTCGTGAGTTTGTCTCTGCTACCCTTTTCTCTCAATGTCATCTAAAGTAGCTTTCAGGTGGTCAGTACAAAATAAGTGAGGGAATAAGGCAAAAATCACTGCAGGTAAGCAACGGCAATGATGGGGGTTTCAGCGAAACACAGGCCACAAAGGTGAGCATACACATGATATCCTTTAGCCATAAGGGTCTCTCAGCATAAAGACAAGAACATCACAAAATAGGGGCACCTAGTACCAAAGGCTTAGGGAAGTCACCAAAACAGTACTTCAAAGATCATCCTAATGGCGGTCCTCGATCAAAGGCAAATGGTAGGTGTAATGGCAGCAATACATCTGGCCTCAAGCACATCCCCTGTTCAAAAAGTTCTTCTCACTGTGGGGAGCACTGTGAATGACTTGTGGTGATCCGTAAGATAAATAGAATGTGCCCAGCTGGAGATGTCCAACTATCCCATGTGTCTAGCCCCTGCACAACTCAAAAGGAGGATGCTTGAGCACAGAGTTGGGTAAGGTGCCAAGGGCAGATACACAGGGTGTACAACAAGTCGTCTTGAAGAGCTATAGCTTGTGGTCCCAGGCCCAGAGTGTGCTTGATAACAAGCACTGCACCAGCCCACCCGGCGAACAACATGGAGAGGAGTGTAGAGGCCACCATGCATCACCTTTCTTCAACTGCCCCTACTACGGTGCCCATGGCCAGTGCGTCCCTTGTCGCTGGGGGCGACCCAGTGCACTTGGAGGTGGTGGGGAGCGGGGCTTAAGCAATGGCATGCCACTGTAACAAACACGTCCTCGGGCTCTCTGCTGCCCGACTGTGGTGCCATTGGCCTCATTTGGTTTCATAAAGTACAGAACCCCCCCATATCATATTGTTCTATGCACTGTGTCCCATGTTAAGAACACACTTGCTACAAAAAAATGTGTTCTGTAAAACAGGGGCCTGTAACCGTTGGCTATTCAGATGTTTTGGAACTACAACTATTATCCTCCTAGCTAGCATAGTACTCGGGAGAGCTGCAGATTGCAGACTCAGGCTATAAAGCATTCTACCGATCCTGGAGCTGACCTTTCCTCTGTATCATGCGTTTTAGACCAGAACTGTTTTCAAGAATCAGTAAAACAGAGAAATAGTGTTGTGTGAATTGGTATGTGACTTGAACATCTACACCCATCATCCAAATCATTTAAAGATATTGCATACTAGGATATACACAAGATACAAATTGGAAGTATAGGGATATAAGACAGTGAATACAGCAGAGGACATAATGATACATACATCAGTGGTGGATACAGAAAGGCAACAGGATGGACATGAGCAATGTAAGAGCTATATTACATAATACAGTATTCAGTACAGGAATGCAAAGGAAGTCACTTGTCATTAGTTCTCAGCCAGTTTAAGGTATTGTGCCTAAAACTGTGGAAGGTTTGGTCCACTCTTAAGGAGAGTGGGAGTGTGTTGCAGGTCTGTTCTGCTATGACAGGGAAGCTACTTCCTCCAGATTTTTTAAATTTTAATCTGGGTATGACAAAGGCAAAAGGAGTTAGCAGTTCTAGTGGGGCGAGAAGTAGTTTTCATGACTATTCTCTCAGCTAGATAGGGAGGTGCGGCATAGATGATGCATTTGAATGTAAGGGAGACTATTTTAAGTAGGATTCTGCCATTGATGGACAGCCAGTTGTTTTGTCTCCACACCTCTGAGATATGCTCTCTGTTTGGAATACTTTGTGCGGTTCTAAGTGTGTTATTCTGTAAGATTTGAATTTTATTCAGAATGTACTTACTCGCACCTATATGTAGGGCATTGCAGTCATCCAATTTCGAGAGTATAAGGGTGTAGGCTAGGATGATGCAGCTCGCTTTAGATAGGAGCAGCCTACAGGCTCTGATTAACTTGCAGGTGTACGCTGTTGGCGATGCCATAGTATTGACTTGTTTACTCAAGCTTAAAGCAGAATCAAGGTACAATTTACAACCTTAATTAAGTTCCCATCAATATAAACGGTGGTGTAGTTGGTACTACATTTTTAATGATTGCGACAGTTCCAAGTATCATGAGCTCGATTTACAAATGACACTCCTATATTGTACCGCATCATCTTGATAATACAGTCAATGCTCAGTTATTTGGCAACTTTCAAATCGGACAGATTCTAGCATCCGGCATCTCCCCTGTACAACAATAAGTAGTTCTTGTTAAATGTACTGTGCTGGATAACTGAATGTCTCGATGGTAGAGCAGTGGTAAACAGAGCAAAACAGGAAGCTTAGTTAACTGATTCTCTTCCCCTCAGACAACACAAATTCAATATTGTGGCATATTGTCGAAATTAAAACGCTTTTACTGTATATCGGGAAATACATTTCCTTACATTCTGAAGCCTTTCAATGCATGAAATATAAAACATTATTATTACCAGCATGATCATGTAGTCAAAAGCTGAAGCCAAGAATATTGGCGATAGTTGTATGCTCAGGATTGTGTTGATATGAAATGTACTTAACATTTTGAAGAGGAAGGATGAGAGCCTTGTGTCTTTTTAACTCAGCGGAGGGGAAAAGGTAACAATTAAAATTAAGCGGTTCGGTAAGCATCTAATTAGACATAATTAGGTCATTATTACAAGAATGAAATATCTGTTGGCAGTTACAGCAACAGTCATTTACTCACACATAATATGAGACCTGGTAGCCAGGTAATTAATTCAAAATTTGCATAAGAAGTGAAAATAATTACATCTTTAACGCAGTCTACTTAAGAGAAATGCTTAGGCTACATCAATGTATGTGTCTCTTTACTGCTGACAAATTCTAAACAATGCAGATTATTAGTTGGTGTAAACTTCGTTTTACTAAATACATCAAATGCACTGCTATTGTTTTTGAATCCTTAAAGAAAATCAGTTGTATTGAGCATTGTGTGAACTTTGCATTGTGACAAGTAAACCTAAATGTATGGTTGTTCTCTCTTGATCTTCCAAGTATTGTTGCACTTATGCTTTATTTAAGAAATCCTCTTGCATCCCATCACTTTTCACGCAAACTGCTGTCATCTGTAGCCTACATTAATCCTGCCCAATCTTTCTAAAGGTGACTGTGTTTTTGCAGCTGCTGTTTTCGCCAGGCTATTCAAACCAGGTGTTTTTGCTGCGGCTGTTTTTGAAGATTGATTTTTTTACACACACGTGTGTGTTTGGGAAAGAGGATTTGGGATGGTGGGTGGCAGGGTGAGGTGGTAGGGGTGGATAACATGGGGTTTGGGAGAGACTGCCCATGTAAAATAAAAAATCACTAAAAGCAGCTGTGGCAAAAATACCACAGTTAAAACAGCTGAGGTGAAAAAAGCCACGCCAAAAACACGTGAAACCCTTTCTAACATCAATCTTGCACCAGTCCCAGACTGGCTTATCTGGCAATGTGTAAATACCCAAAGGGCCAGTCCAAAATGGTTGTGTGCAATCAAAAACATAAGGTAATACACCAAATGACTGAATGGTTTAAAGAACACAAACACAAACATCCTCCTACTCTTCCTGCTCCCACCTGCAAGGCTAGAAACCTCGGGGTCATCTTCGATTCACTCTCTCCTTCTCTCCTAATAATAATAATTTGGCACTTATATAGTGCTACGAACCCGCAGGTATCTGAGCGCTGCTTATTATTACCCTCGGAAGGATGCAAGGCTGAGTTTGGCCCCACCGGGATTCGAACCTGCGTTAGCAGGCTCTGCACGTCAAAGCGAGTGCTCTACTCGCTGTGCCACTTGACCAGCTTCTCACATCTCCTCACATCTCTGACGTCTCTAAGAAGTCACACTACAAGTTGCACCTCCTCAGAGGTATTCTTCCTTTCCTCTCCTTCCCCCAGAAGCTCACTGTCTCCAGAGCCCTGGTTCTCTCTAAGCTGGACAGCCTCTATCTTAATCTGCCTGCCTCTACCCTCTACCCTCCGCCCTCTTCAACTTATTCAGAACAGGACTGCAAGACTTATCCTTGGCCTCGCGGGACCCGGTAAGGATGCCTGTTTTTTGCAGGCGCCCATTGCGGGTCCCGCAAGGAGACCTCGTAATAGGGCGGAACGGGTTTACCGGCACGGGCACCTTTACCGGTGCCGGTAAACCCGTTCCGCCAACCTTATAGTGAGGCCCATTGTCTTCATGGGCAGTAGTTTTGAGAAAATCTAAAACAGAGATTTGCACCATACAACATATTAGATTCTCTGTTTAACATGTAGGCATTATTTGGAATTGGTACAGTTCAATAGAACTTCCACTAACCTTTAACAGTCTAAACTATTTGGATGTTGACATGTTGCACCATGACTGGGGCAGATTTACTTAGAGCCCATCAGGTGCGAGGGTACACAACCCTGTTCCAAAACAGAGACACAAAATCAGTCCCAGGTATGAGCCCCCAGCCAGGGAGCCATAGCCTAAGTTGAGAGATTGGCGAGAAAAAACAAGCTCACCTTAGATGCTCATAAAATAATGCATTCCTTCAATACTCTCACCTGAGACAAATCTCTCATCATTGCAACATTGTTGGGGAGTCAGGATTTTTGGGGGCAAAGTGAGTCAATATATTGATTTACTGTCTTCCTCAGATGCCAGTTTAAGCAATACTACTGATCAATAGAGTTTTAAAATTCACTATTTGCAACACATCTGAGCAATCAATCAATTTCTCCTGAAAGCTAATGAATTGCCATGTCCAACTGTGGGCTACTTTCGTATTAGTGCCAAAGAATAATGTATGTCCCAGTCTGACCCTATCTCCTTGTAAGGCAGAATCACATGCAGTACCCTTGGGGAACACTACATGCAATTAAGACTACAAGTGTCAGTACAATTGCACCTTTGTTAAAAGCCTGTACTGCACAGGTATGTGGTAGCAGTGGCTGAGCAGCCAGACTTATCTCAAGAGTTGAGTGAGCAGTAAGTAGATCAAGTTACACATAGGACCAACAAATACAGTGATTCAAACAAACACTTACTCAAGGTTTCTTGGTAAAAGAATATACATTTTTTTACACAGTCAGTTTGAAAACATCACACTAGCAAAAGCAGCTTCATATCATATACTAATACACTACAAATACACAACCAATAAGTTATTGAACAAGTTCAGATCCCCTGAAGTGGGAGCAAAATGGCACTTCAGATACTTTAAAAAGGGGTAAAAAGACAAGGTTATAAGAATCAACAGCACACAAACTTCCTTAGGCAGGGCAAAGGGTTTCAGTAAACTACAACCAGCAATTCAGTACAAGTCTTTGCCACAGATCTTAGAAGAATTTGGTCAGACGAAAAGTTAAACAAATGGTTAGGGAAGGACAAGACTTCGAAGTTGGGAAAGTTTCACAAACTTTCACCATGGCCGAAAAGATTTCCGGACTGCGTTTGCACAGTACCTTTAAAGTGAAGAAGAGCTGTAGCTGAGGCAGTTGCTCCTGGCAGATCAAGCAGATCTTGCTGTTCCTGAGATTCAGTCGTGGGGACAAGAAGGAGGACTTTGGTTCCTGCACTGCCCAGAGATGAGTCCACAACCTTGGCAAACGTTGGATTAAGGTGTGAGTGCCTTAAAGTCCAAAAGCTGGTTTCCTTCCCCCTGGCTGTCCAGTTTTCAACAGCACTCTGAAGAAAGTTCGACCAGGATGGGGACGGTGTCCAGGTGGCTTGGGAGTTGGTGGTTCACACCAAACTCAAGGGAAGAAGTTAACCTTGAAGGGCTTCTCTGTCGATGGAGTTTCAGGCAATTCAGACCTGCAGCAGGGCTTCACCGGTCGTCCAGGAGTTGCAGCAGTCCTCTTCCTTCAGCTTGTCTTCAGTTCTTTCGTTCCAGTGGGCGACTCTGCTTTCCAAGTCCCAGACACCTGCTTTTGAACCGTTTTCCCCCATTCATTCCAGCCTGGCTGTCACTCACACAGCAGGGTGGTTGTCCTTGCCGGACAGCCAGCTGGCCAATCACGCCAGAGTGCATTCTGGTCTCCTAGGAGACTAAGCATCCTGTCCACCCAAGACACTCAGGCACCAGCACTGAAGCCTGCCAAAGGCCAACAAACAAAGGGACCAAACCTGGTTTGGCATGCAGAGACAAACACAAGAAGGACCTTTCCTAAATGAAATGGTGAAAAAGGTTGACCAGAGTCTGTTTTTACAGATAGGTCTTGGGTGCCATATTGAAAAACATGGCAACGCGATTTTTAGCTACCGTTGTAACAGTCGGGAAAAATCATGGTAGTTTTATCTAAACCACTGCGACCAGCCATTTAAAGTAGGAAAGGGTAACATTTGACTATTACATGAGTGTTTCGTCTCAGGCGATGCAAGGCAAACGCTCCAGCACTCTTTAGGAAAATAGTGTTTGCTGGGTCTGTAAATTTAAAGAGACTAGTAAAGTCAATTTAACTTTACATGCTCTGGGAGACAATAGGAGAAGGTATTTAAACCTTGGGAAATCTGAAAGACATCCCCGTGCCACTGCACTGAAGATGCAGTGTGACACACATAAAAAGATGATGCCTATGGAGTTGTCTTAAAAACTCCATAACCAAAGAACACAAAAGTAAAACACACATCAAAATACATGGAAGAGTGGGAAAAAGGGCTCACACTCTTCCCAGGTAAAAAAATCAAATCCTAGAAATCCAGCAAAGTTACTGGTGGTCTCAGAAGGTAAGGGAAATTAGCACATTCTTGAGAATTCTCCCTAACACTCGTTCCCCGCCCCAGACTAAGGGACAGGGGGATTTAATCCACTCCAGGATGAATCTCCTTACTCCAGTCGGTCAAACATCCTGGAGAGACCATCTGCATTTTGGTGGTGACACCCAGACCTGTGTTCAATGGTAAAATCAAACCCTTGCAGGATGATTGACGATCTCAGTAGTTTAGAGTTCTCCCCTTTCATTTGCATCAACCACCTCAAGGGTTGATGGTAAGTCTGAATCACAAAACTAGATCCATACAAGTATGGTTTAAACTTCTTCAGTGACCACACAATAGCAAAACATTCTCTTTCAATGGTTGCCCACCTTGTTTTAGGTTCCTTCAGCTTCCTGCTGATGAAGCAAATGGGGTGCTCCCTACCTTTCACATCCAGCTGACTGAGAACTGCACCGATACCTGTCTTTGAAGCATCTGTCTGCACAATGAAGGTTTGGTTGTAGTCAGGAGCTCTTAGGACTGGAGCTTGACAAAGGGTGTTCTTTGGGCCTTCAAATGCTTGAGTTCACTCCTCATTCCACCTGACTTTTTTAGGGAATTTGGGAGAGGAGACCACATTCAAGGGAGAAGCTATGGTCCCATAGTTCTCTATGAAGTTCCTATAATACCCAGTGAGGCCTAGGAAGTCTCTCACTTGGGTTTGAGTAGTGGGGGTGGCCCAGTTTTGTACAGCTTGTACTTTGCTAAGCAATGGCCTGATTTCACCTCCTCCTACCTCATGTCCAAGGTAGACCACTTTGCTCAGACCAATCTGGCATTTACTTGCTTTTATGGTCAGATGGGCCTGCTCAAGAGCCTGCAAAACATATCATAAGTGGTCAACATGTAGGGCTGAACACTGCAATGTCATCCAAGTATGCCATGCAGAAGTCCTCCTGTCAGTCCAGAAATTCTCAATCGGAAGGCAATATACTTTGTTGAGCGTAGACCAACCGCCTCATGTGTTTAGTAACAAGAAGGTGTCGAAAAAGCTCAACCATAGTGTGGGCATTTTAAAGGTGACTGAAATCGCCATTTTGTTTTCTTTCTGTCTTCTCTAACGTTGCCTTTTTGCCTCATGTAAAACTGCTTTGCTGAAATATTATTCTGCTTCACTGGTGCACAATGCAAGGCCGCGAGCGGCATGTTGAAACATAACGCAGTAAACCAGACAGAAATGCCCGGTCCCTCCCGCATATATCCTTGAAGGATGAGCAGTGAGGCATTTTAATAAGAACAGCAGGTGCCAGCTAGTCTGGGAAAACACAGTAGAAACTCTAGAGCAAACATTAAATTACTTGAATTATGCTCTTCTTTGTGGCCCCCCTTCCCTGAGCCCAGTAGAGCCCTGGAGAGCAAGTTGACCCCCCGGTTCATGAATAGAAACAAGGAGATAACAAGGCCTGGAATGTGTCTCTCCCTACGCACACCTTGCTTGTAGAAACAGAAGCATTGTGTTCTTTAAAACACAGACTTAATGTCTGTGGGCTTACAAAATTGCAAACTGTTACACAATGAATGTTTGAAAGTGTCAAACTCGACACATGTCGTGTGGCGTGTGACCAGTTGGCCAACTGAGACTATTTGCTTTGCAATAAACCCTAGATTGTGGGAATACAACCTCGAGTCTGGCGTATCAGTTTGTGTGTGGTGATTGTGCCTTGTTTCCACAAACAAGGGTCCCCCAGGGGC
Organism: Ambystoma mexicanum; assembly: GCF_040938575.1. Classification (NCBI taxonomy): domain Eukaryota; kingdom Metazoa; phylum Chordata; class Amphibia; order Caudata; family Ambystomatidae; genus Ambystoma; species Ambystoma mexicanum. Next base: position 922,364,937 of record NC_090941.1, read on the forward strand.
CCCTTCAAGATGGCGCCCGAATAGGGCCCCCCCACTTGTTCCATGGTGTACGTTGTAAAATAAGGAAGGCAGAAAGAACAACGAGGACAGGACGATCGAGCCGGGATCAAGAGGTGTTCGCGGTGCCCCTGCGTAAGCGATGAGACTCCTATGCAGATCTGCACACATCTGATCCCTGATCGATGTGCCCGGCCAGAGAACAAGGAGGCGAGGGTCTCCAAACGTGGCAGAGTGAGCCAAGATACGCAGACACGACGTTATTGGTTGCGTCAGTATACAGACAAATTGTGTCTTGAAAATACAAAGTGATTGACCAGTTGAGTCGTGCCCCGTTTCGTAAGTAATCCTGATATTGGTTGAGAGTTGATTTTGCAAAATCAAACACCCAGTGTAGGTTTGATTAGCCAAGGGTAAGGTTAAAACATGCCTGGGGTATTGTCCAACCTGGCAGGGTTTTTCCGCTGCGGCGGACAATCTTTGGAAACTGGCCAGGTTGCACCAACGGTGGGAACGCTGGCGTATGAGATGTATGTGAAATATCGTGTGGGAGCGATAATGTTTTGTGAGATTTGGCATAAGCAAACCAGAAAGCAGGAAGATCTTCAGTGGCCAAATCGTGGGAGTTTTGAGATGACGAGGATAGATAATGTGGAGAAGGTTTTAATAAAAAAGAAAACACGCCCTGCAGAATTTGATATCCTTAGGGACTGGAGGAGGGAAGCTATGCTTCGTTTCAGAAGTAGAGAGAAACATGCGTGCAGGCATAAATCGAAGTCAGAAAGGGCGGAAGAAAAAGAGGAGGAGGAGTGGAGTAATAGTTTGAGAAGATCAAATAGACGCGACCAGTTGAGTATAGAAATAATATATCCACAACGAGAATTGCATTCATCAGATGAATTGATAGAAAAAATATTGACTGATACGAAACAAGGCCCAAGGCGAGAGACTCAAAAGACTGCATCAGTGGCTATTGCTCAACCCCCTCCTGTTGCTCAGCCCCTCCCATCTGTTCAGATCCTAGCACAGCCACAGACTGCACATACAGCGCCTCTTGTTAGCCAATTAGCATCGCAACAGATACAGCCTGTTCCCATGTTCCCATCCGCACCTCCCTCTCTAGAGATCGTTTCTGTCCCATCTGCCCCTCCTGTAATTGAACTTGAATTTGTTGAAAAAGAAGAAGGGGCCAGACAGAGTGGATGTGAGAGAGTGACTCGTAGTGTGATTAGCAAGGAGAGGAAGCGAGAGTTGCAAGAACAGGCCGAAATGCATATAGATGGGAATGATGAAAGGGCAGCGATGACTTCAATATTTGACTTCAGGAGGAGCAACGAAAGACAAGAAGTGTTGGAATGCATGGGTGAATATTTAATGGCTAGATGGAAACAGTTAATTGGGAGGTTACCGCCACAACGATTGTTAGATTTGAATGCATTGGCACGTTGTAGAGGGAGAGATGAAGAGATGAGGGAACATGTAGATCGGCTTTTTGAACTGAAGAATGAACTTGATAATGAATATGCTGAAATGTTTGCCACACCTGGGTATAGGAGTAGAGATATTAGGAGAGATACAACTGAAGCGGTAGAGCCATATATACAGCGGCAATATTTATTGTCATCAAGCCAGACAGGCGACCGACTAAGAGTGTGTATACGCGAGGCATTGAAATGGATTTCAGATCCTAGCATTCCCACAATGGAGATACACGAGATATTTGATGAATATACCTTGCCCATGAAAAGAAAAGCACTGCAGATAATGGCTGAACATCTGATAAACAAAGATATAAATGAGAATAAAGCCAGTCCCCCCGAAATAATAACAGTATATAAGAGGGCATTTGAACGAGGAACAGGAGAATCAGCCTTATCACTTGACTTGGGAATATTATTATAGATGAGAGAGGGGGGAGGAACAGTGAGCGCGGTATTCCCCATGAGAGAAGTCCCACCTACCTTTGTGCCAAAAGTAGAGATTCCTACATCAGGCACAGCAGCAGCACACGTAACGCCAGCCCATTATACCGCCCAATATGTACATGTCCACTTTTCCAGACAGGAAGTGAACAACATAAAACAGACGATTCCCAATATAAGAAAGAATCCCAGGGGATTTTATAAAGAAGTAGAGTCCTGCTTGCAATCATCCGTACTCACTATGGGTGACAAAGATTTAATATTCCCGGTAATATTACCAGCAGATATATGGAAGCAAATAAGGAAAGTGGATGATGCAACGGCCTATGGCACCACATGGGCGGATTTAGTACTAGAGGATAGGAATAAAGAGGTGGGAGGGAAACCGGGGGCACATATGGTGGCATTACCAGCATGAATAATACAGAAATTGAAAGGTATTGTACCAGAGAAGAGAATTCAGTGGGACAAATTGACTGCATGTGTTCAGGGCAAGGATGAACTAACCACGGATTATTTTGATAGATTCGAGGAAGTATTTCCAGATTTTAGTGGACAGGATGTAAGATTGTTGATAAATATGTGAGTTAATACTTCCCATTCAAAACTTAATAATGACATCGGAAAGTGCATGGCAAGCAAAAACATTGAGTGAAGTGCTACATATGGCTCAATATTATGAGAATAGAGTGAACGCCGAGAAAGAGAAAGAGGCAAAGGATAGAACACATTTAAAGACAAGGGTGCTACTCCAATAATTAGAGGGACACAATAGAGGTAGAGGAAACGCCCAAGGCAGAGGCAATTCGAACATACATGGAGGGCCCCTGGGATTGAATCAGTGTGCGTATTGGAGAGAGGAAGGTCACTGGCGAGCACAATGCCCACATTTGCAAAATAGGAATGGGTATGTCCAGAGAAGACAGCATAGAGGGCATCCAGGAGCAAATGGGCATAACAGGAATAACATGCAGCAACACCAAAATAGTCAAGGGAGTGGTGCCCAAAACCAGAATCAAACCTCTACTCAGAAACAGAGCCAGCATAATATGCAAAATGGGAATAGAGGAAGGGGCGGAAATATTTTCGATACACATGCAAATGCATATTATAATAATAGCAGCAATTACACATCGGAGGATGTGTTGTTTCCCCAATAGGACCGCCCAGGACAGGGGTTGGAACCGGTGTCTATTCCCGTGAATCAGAAAGGACCCTACGTAGAAATGATTCCTCGTGGATACGGGGGCACAAAAGTGTTTGATAGACCATCACTTGGTTCCAGAGATACCGCTGTCAGAGCAAAGAAATATTTCAGTAGGGTTCGCAGGTACCCCAGTGATTAATCCAGTGTCCCAACCAGTAGCAGTAACATTAGGCCCATTCACTGAATACTGTCCGTTCCTTTTAACAGAGAACTGTGGGGGGAATCTGTTGGGATGGAATTTATTGAAAAAACGAAGTGCAGTTATCCACTGTACCCCAGATGGAGTATTTTTGACCATTTCTCCACAGGATGTGCCATTATCTGAATTTTCATCTAAACCTTTGCCAGGGGAATTAAGTGAAGTGCCAACTTGTATTTGTGCTATAAATGACAATGATGTTGGATGTTTGAAGATAGAACCAGTGAAAATTACACTGAAAGAAGGAGTAACGTTACCACGTATTCCGCAGCACAAAATCTCATCGGAAGGAGAAAAAGGATTGACAACTATTGTGTCTGATGTGGTAAAATTGGGGGTGATTGAAGAAATTACAGGCAGTACATGTAATAGTCCCATTCTTCCGGTGTATAAGAAAGGAGGTAATGAGGTACCATACCGTTTTATAATTGATCTGCGTGCATTAAACAAGGTAGTAGATCCTCAATTTCCATTGGTCCCAGATGTTACCACAATTTTGACAATGATTCCTGCTTCAGCAGAATACTTTAGCGTTATTGATTTGAAGAATGCTTTCTTCAGTATTCCAGTGCACCAAGAAAGTAGATATTTGTTCGCCTTCACATTAGGAGGATGATCATTCACATACATGTGCATTCCACAAGGCTACACAGAGAGTCTGAGTATTTACAGCAGAGCATTGAAAGAACAACTAGACATGTTAGAGTTACCAACAGGTTGCGTATTGTTACAATATATAGACGACTTGTTGATCGCTGCAGATACAAAAGAGATTTGTAAAGAGAGCACTGTTTGTTGTTAACACATTTGGCAGCGCATGGCCATAAAGAAAGCTTAAAGAAGTTTCAGTATTGTCGAAAGGAGGTGGCTTATTTGGGTTACCTACTTTCGAGAGAAGGGAGAAGACTAACGTCAGAGCGAATAGAGAGTATTTCTGGTATGCCTATTCCAAAAACAAAAAAAGGAGTCAGAGCTATAATAGGCATGGCTTCTTATTGTCGGCAGTGGAGAGCGAATTTCGCTCTAATTGTGAAGCCAATGGTGGAGTTGACAAAGAAGGATGCTGTGATGCCTTTGCAGTGGAGTGAAGAATGTCAGAGAGCATTTGGGTTGCTCAAAACTGTGTTGTGTTCCGCTCCAGTTTTGGGCACACCAAATTATGAAAAAATGTTTAGATTGTTTGTGCATGAGAATGACGGCTGTGCGCTGGCTGTTCTAACACAGGAACAAGGTGGAAGAAATAGGCTGTGCGGCTATTTTTCTTCTGCGCTGGACCCTGTAGTGTGCGCAGTGCCACAATGTTTGCGAGCTGTTGCAGCGGCTGCTGCGTCAGTGAAACAAATGAAAGGGATGGTACTAGGGCACACTTTAATTTTGATGGTGCCACATGCCATAGACGTTCTACTCAATAGAACGTAGACGCAACACCTCACCTCTGCTAGATTGACTAGATATGAAATTGTGCTGTTCGAGCCACACATCCAAATTATGAGGTGTAGCGCTTTGAATCCTGCTGAATTAATGCCACTGCCCATGGAAAAACTTGATGGAAATTTATCACCTCCCCATGATTGTTTAATGGTTACTGAAGAAGAAATGAAGGGGAGAATTGATTTGACAGACACCCCACAAAAAGAGCCAGATGGAGAGTTGTTTTGTGATGGCTCCTGTTTTAAATTGCCGGATGGCACATCAACTGCCGCTTATGCTATCACCACATTAAAAAGTATTGTGGAAAGTAAAAGAATCCCCTACAACTCCGCACAAGCAGCAGAGATAATATCCTTGACCAGAGCTTGTGAGATTTCAGAGAATTTGAGTGTAAACATATATACTGACAGCCAATACGCCTTTGGCGTGGTTCATAACTTTGGCCGACTTTGGGCTGAGAGAGGGTTCTTAACATCACATGGGGCTAGAATACAACATGGTCCTTTGATTGTACGATTATTGTCTACACTTACGTGTCCAAAGCACCTGGAAATAGTGAAATGCGAGGCGCATAAAAAAGTAACATGCAAAGTGGGAGAGGGAAACTCATTTGCAGACAGAATTGCGAAACAAACTGCCACTGACTTGAATACTAAAATGTTAACAGTACAGTCAGAGGAAGTGCCCTGCATGATAGAGAATGGAATTGCCACTGTCAAAGAAATGCAGGCGGAAGCCACTGCAGATGAAATACAAGGGTGGGCTGAGGGCTCTGCAGAATTAGATCTAGAGGGTTGCTGGGTAGACAAGAAGAATAGAAATTGGATGCTGCCCAACTCCTATGTAACTGCAATGGTCAGAATGTGCACATAAAGAAAAATGCTGAGAGGTTGGTGCAAAATTGTATCACGTGTCTATAACACAATGGGCCTCATTACGACCCAGGCGGTAAGTTACCGCCTGGGCCGTGACTTTACCACCATGGCGTAAACTACGTTTACGCCATGGTGGTTGGCGGACTTACCGCTCCATTCCGACCTTGGCGGGGCGGTAAGTCCCCAATCCCCATTTACCCTTCCCCATTCCCATTTTTGCCCCATAGGGCATAATGGGAGTGGGGAAGGCGTTAATTACGCCACCGTAAATTACGGTGGCGTAATTACCTCCATGGTCCCTTAGCGCCATGGATTTTACCACCTGCTAAAAGCAGGTGTTAAGTCCGCCATGGCGCTAAGGGACCTCGTACTCAGGCGGTAAGGGTCGGCGCTGTTTACGCCGCCGTAAAACCCTTACCGCCTGGGTCGTAATGAGGCCCAATGAGGGGAAGGGAACGGTGACTCCGACAGGCAGTTTTGGTCGTCCCTCTATGCCGTTTGAGGTAATCCATTTCGATTTCATAGAAATGGAGGGATGCCAAAACTTGAAGTATATCCTAGTGGTCATATGTGCATTTAGCAAATGGGTGGAAGCATATCCATTGAAAGACTGCACTGCTATGAGCACGGCGAAAGTAATGTTGAAAGAATACTTCTCCCATTTTGGCTTGCCTCGTGTCATATGGCCAGATAACGGTCCACATTTTGTGGGTGCACTAATACTACAGATTTGTGCAGGTCTGCAGATTGAAAAGCGATTCCATTGTTCTAGGTACCCCATGTCTGCCGGTCTTATTGAACGCCACAACGGCATCTTAAAATCTAAGATAAGTAAGATATGTGGAGACAACAAGTTAAGTTGGGTAGATGCATTATCGCTAGCGCTACTGTGCATGCACACGTCTGTGCATGCAAGAACTGGGCTCTCCCCTTACGAAATTGTTATGAGGAGGCCGGCAAATGTTTGGTGTGCACCTCAGCCAAAAAGGCTGAGGGAACTCGAATACCCTGTGCTCAGCATTTACTGTAATCTTTTAATCCAAAAATTGTGTTTGATTCGTGAGAAAGTGCAGGAGGCGTTGCCAATAAGATGCACTGGCCCGGGACACGCCCTAGAGCTAGGAAACTGGGTGCTAATCAAACATTTTGAGCGAAGGAAATCATTAGCACCTAGATGGCATGGGCCCTAGCTGATCCTCCTAACTATGCAGATGGCAATTCGGGTGGATGGGAGGAAGGCGTGGATACACGCGACACACGCCAAGAAGGTCCCACCACCGCTTGAAAAACTGACTGATCGGGATGACCAGAAAGAGACAGCGGTCCCAGAAACCAAAGAAACTATTGCCAGTTCTTTGCCACAAAAACTGCCTGATCCTGAAACAAAGCCTGAAGAGATTGTTGTGAAAGAGGAAGGACAAAGAGCGCCCCAACATTGTCCAGCAGATCCTGCATCACTGCTGGCCGACACCAAGCGTGTACCGCTTTGGCGCCCACCATCTATTGTCGCACCACAGCCTGAAACGGAATTTGCATCATCACGTGGGCGCCCGCCATCATCTGTCAGAGTGCCACAGGCAGACTCCGAGTTTGAGTCTGGAAGTGCATCTGCACTGTTCATTGATCACACGATACCAGGAGCAAGGCAATACAATTTGCGGCCCAGGAAAGAGGAGCGATCAAACCTGCATTCCTGTCGATTTTCTTTTCTGTTGCCTCTGATTCCTATTCTAGGATGAAGTAGGAACCGGAGGCCTAGAGGAGAGCGTTGTGAGGGTTGTGCAAATCAGAGAGCCCAATAATCGAGAATCCTCGGTGCTAACACAAAATCCATGTGTCCTGAACCCGTACAGACAAACAGGGCGCACATGGTACGAAGGCAATTGATAACTGCTCTGGAGTTCTTTTGAGCAAATGTGCAGACGCACAGAGATCTTGTCCAACGTGTAGCAATCCAGGCTGCTAAGAACTGGCAGGAAAGACTGCTGACATTATCGAACTTATTGGCATTCCAACTAATGTAACAAGGAAAGACATTCACGACGAACACTGCAGAGGAAGAAGGACCGCGAGAGAAAATGCCGGAACCAGCTTTTGCCTCCTCCTGCACCACTGCTGATAATTAATTAAACATAGAAAATGAAAGATTACAAAAAAAGAGTTATCGAAAAAATGGTATGCTAATTCTAACAATAATAATGTGCGTAATGAGCATAATAGCCCCAGTAACGACAGCACTGGTATTATGGTACCTGGAAGAAATGCACCCCTTAGAAATGTTCTTGCCCATAAGAAACAACTCCACCACTGAAAGCCCTGTTCATGAGATTACTTACACTCTGTCCCCAATGGAAGAAAGACATAGAGAAGGTTATGGGAATAACACATTACTGCAAATAATGAATATGACACATTCAATTTTGAAAAGGAATAACTGTTGGGTGTGTGCTCATTTACCACAGCATGGTGGCAAAGGAATAGGTTGGTACATGCAACCACTAACATTAACTTCTGCATGCAGTGCATCTCTGAGTACATTATATTATGGAAAATGGAATAAAAGTGAAACGGGTCAATTAGATAGCACAAACATGAATGAATTTGAGGAGATAATTATGAGACTCATAGGTTGCTCCATATTTCATAGAGCACGAATGATAATGCCAAAAGCTACGCCTAAACCAATGCCACAAGACAGATTCTTTGTGCCAGAAAAATCATCAGTAATCATATTTCATATGAGATCAGAGGGAAATAAAGATGCAGTGCCTCCCTCATATACAGTTAACTACAGCCCACGTTCTGTTCCTGTTTGTTTAAAGAAGAAGGGCTCTTATTCAGTAGGGACATTCACTAGATGCATGAATACAGCGATGCTTATGAGGGAAGTAGAACCAGTATATGTAGGTGACCTTGTACATTTTATATGTGGAGAAAAAGCGTATCCTTGGTTGCCTAGAAACTGGGGAGGTACTTGTTATTTAGGACTTTTGTTCCCAGGAGTGTTTCTTTTAAAAACAACGGATATAGCCAAACTATCTAGATCTAGGCCACGAAGGAGTAATGAGGATGGATTAATAGTAGAAGACATAGCAAAATCATTTGTACCATTTCTGGCCAAAGCAATAAACTCCTATAATATACGACAACTATCCAGAATCTTAGAAAAAACAATAAACGGAACAACAGATATATTATACAACATGACATTAGAGGAGAAAGGGATTAGATTAATGACACTTCAGAACAGAATGGCTCTTGATGTAATCCTGATTGATCGTGGCGGTGTGTGCAAAATCGTGGGATCAGCGAGCTGTGTATTTGTAAACGACTCCTCTCCCACGATTTTTGAAGCGATAAGAAAGCTACATGTCTTAAGCTCTGAACTCCATACCGAAGAAGGAGGTTGGGATATGGGCTCCTGGTTCTGGGGGTTATTATATTCATGAGGATGGAAACTATTTGCGATCCTAGTAGCAGTACAAGGAATATTCATGACCTGTTGTTGTTGCATACTCTGCTTACCTGTAATATGCACTGAAATTAGTAAAGGGTGTGTGCAGATGATAGAAAAAAAGAGCACTATTAAATTGAGTACCCATGGAAATGAGGAAACAAAGGCAGTGAAAGAATTCATGTCAATCAATGTAGATGACAATGAGGTGGAAACTAAAAATGCACAAGACTCAGAATCAGAATCTGAATCAGATTCTTGGTCAGAAGAGGATGCAATGTACGGATGAGACGTTTGGCATACGGCCAAAAAGAGGGTTTTGTCAGTCTAGAAATTCTCAATTGGAAAGCAATATACTTTGTTGGCCGTAGACCAACCGCCTCATGTGTTTAGTAACAAGAAGGTGTAGAAAAAGCTCAACCATAGTGCGGCCATTTTAAAGGTGACTGAAATCGCCATTTTGTTTTCTTTCTGTCTTCTCTAACGTTGCCTTTTTGCCTCATGTAAAACTGCTTTGCTGAAATATTATTCTGCTTCACTGGTGCACAATGCAAGGCCGCTAGCGGCATGTTGAAACATAACGCAGTAAACCAGACAGAAATGCCCAGTCCCTCCCGCGTATATCCTTGAAGGATGAGCAGTGAGGCATTTTAATCAGAACAGCAGGTGCCAGCTAGTCTGGGAAAGCATAGTAGAAACACTAGAGCGAACATTAAATGACTTGAATTATGCTCTTCTTTGCGGCCCCCCTTCCCTGAGCCCGGTGGAGCCCCGGAGAGCAAGTTGACCCCCCGGTACACGAATAGAAACGTGGAGATAGCAAGGCCTGGAATGTGTCTCTCCCTACACAGAGCTTGCTTGTAGAAACAGAAGCATTGTGTTCTTTAAAACACAGACTTAATGTCTGTGGGCTTACAAAATTGCAAACTGTTACACAATGAATGTATGAAAGTGTCATACTCGTCACCATTGTCAATCATCGTGCCTAGTTCAAAGGAAATGCAATAGGGGCGGTATAAGTTGTGACACTACTGATTACTAGATGCTTGTTTTGTATATTAGTAACTGTTGTATGAATTTCGCTCTCTTGCGTCCCCCGAGGTCTGGTAGACACATGTCATGAGGCGTGGGACCAGTTGGCCAACTAAGACTATTTGCTTTGCAATAAACCCTAGATTTTAGGAATACAACCTTGTGTCTGGCGTATCGGTTTTTGTGTGGTGATTGTGCCTTGTTTCCACAAACGAGGGTCCCTCAGGGGCCCCTTCACTCCATCCCATTCAGAACCTGGTTAAAAATCCTTTGGAATGTAGCAGGTGCCTTCTGTAGTCCAAAAGGCATTACCTTAAATTAGTAGAGGCCTGCTGGGGTGGAGAATGCAGTTTTCTCCTTGGCATGGTCTGTCAGTGCTATTTGCCAATACCCTGAAGTGAGATCAAATGTACTGAGGTACCTGGCTGAACCAAGTTTATCCACCAGTTCATCTGTCCTTGGTAAAGGGTAGGCATCATTCTTATTGACTGCATAAAGAGCTCTATAGTCCACACAGAATCTCAACTCCTTGGATCCTGCCTTTGGTACTAGAAGAACTGGACTAGACCATGGACTGGTAGAGGGCTCTATTACCCCGAGATCAAGCATCTTTTTGACCTCCTCCTTGATGTGGGATCTTACATGATCTGACATCCTGTAACCTCTGCTTTTAACAGGTAAACAGACACCAGTGTGAATATCATGCTGGCCCCAAGGGGACAAGCGTGGTGATAGTGAAAACAGGGAGGCAAACTGATTTAACAGAAACCTGCACTCCTCCTGTTTTCAGGTGTCAAATGAGAAGAGAGATTAACTCCTGTTTTCTCATCTAAAGGCTGGCCTCTGAGTAGGTCAGGTAGAGGTTCACTCTCCTCATCCTCTTGAGCTGAAGCTAGAAGCAAAGGTCCTACTTCTGGTCTTGAGACATAAGCTTTTAGACGGTTGGTGTGAAAGACTCTCGGAGCCTCCTTAGGATTGACTAAGTCCACCAGATAGTTGACCTCCCCAAGTTTGCCCACAACCTTGAAGGGTCCTATCCATTTTTCCTGTAAGGCCCTCTGCCTTGTAGGTACCATAACTAAGTAGCTGGTCTTGAGTAAACTCAACCATGGTGGCCTTCTGGTCATGCCAATCCTTTACCAGAGCCTGTCATGGCCACGGGCCCCTGAACACAAAAACCACACCATCTAGTGACGGGGGCAATGGGTCACATGACTCACTTATGTCCCACGGAACTCATAAACACAGGGGCCCTGGCTGGACTCAGTCCTGTCGCCTTTGGCACCAGGCTCATATAGAGATGTGAGCAGGAAGACTTTATTTCAGTGCAGGAGTGCTTTTATTTTACTTCAGTGCTGGAGTGCTTTAATTTTAAAAGAACTTTCCAGGTGCTGCAAGCCTATATTCCAGAGAACATTCCCATGTGCTGACTCATCGGGCGTGGCTCCCTAGGCCTGGTCTTCAGGTGCTGACTTATCGGGTGTGGTAGGGCGTGGCAGCAGTCAGGCCAGAGCTACTGGGTGTGGCCGGGAACAAGACTGTATAAACCCAGCGATCCCTCAAGCAAACGCTTTGTGTTACTTTGCACCTCTGTGCAATGTGATACTCACCGTCACCTGGACCAGCTACTTACCTCCTGATTCTGCAACAACAGCATCCTTACCTGGACCCTGTCTTGCATCTCACGGCAACGGTCCATCTCCTTGGCAGATCCCGAATTGATGCTGCAGCACCTGCGCTCTCTGTCCCATGAAGCCGAAGTCCTGAAATAAGAAAAGAAGACAAGACAAGGTTAGAACTCCTGAAAACACCCAACCCAGGGTTGCGCTGCATTTAAAACCCAACGCGCACCCTAATCCACCATCAAAGGCTACTTACCAGCTGTCGGACCATCTCAGACCCGCTCCTCCGTACTGCCGGCTCCACTTCTTGTACCGCAGCTACCGCCGGCACCGCTACACCACCTGCAATGCGAGAGAGCAGAGAAAAGAGACATTACATACTAAGGACAGAGAACAAACTTTAGAAATACAATTACAACAGTTGGAAGACAAGCGGGCAAGTGGAAACAAGGGAAAAACTTACCTACAAGAGAAGTGGACTAGTCACAGCTGGCCTGGACTTCCACAACAAGGGACCAGTGATAGGAATTTGGTTCCCTTCAAGAAGCGCCCCTGCGAGAAGCAGCAGGACGGAGAGCTCATCATCATCATTCAGAAGGTGAGCCTCAAGAGAAATGCAAACACAGGGAGGCCACAACCAGGGAGAAGAGGTCTGGAAAAGGGGTCAGGGACCATAGGCTGCATACTCATAGGACCCCCCTAATATTCATGCAGGAACCGCACTGCTCATCACCGCATTTCCCCACACAGATGCAGAGGGAGGAACAGACAAGAGGAGTTTTATCCCTGGGAGGGCTGCGACTGTGCCCCAACACCTCCACAGAGACCAGGTGAGCGTAACAGGGCCTGACCTACTTTCAAGTTATCTGATGCTTCTGCTGGATCCCCTGTCAGAGATAACTTCCTTAGAAAAACCTACCCTGGTACAAATACCAAGTAGGGCCTTAGCCACAGCCTGTGCTGTAACAGTTCACATAGGTATGGGTTCAGGATACCTAGTAGCATGGTCTACTACAACCAGGATAAACCTGTTTCCTGAAGATGTTGGAGGGTCTAAGGGACCAACAATGTCAATTCCTACCCACTCAAAGGGGACTCCCACCACTGGGAGAGGCAGCAAGGGTGCCACATTCTTGGCTCCACTCTTGCCAGAGATTTGGCAAGTGTGACAGCTCCTACAGAACCTATCTACATCAGACCCCAACTGAGGCCAGTAGAAATATAAAGGGATCCTTTCCTTGGGCTTCTTAAAACTTAAGTGACCAGCCAAAGGTATCTCATGGGCTAATTGTAGGAACCGGAGTCTGCTTTCAAGAGGTACTACAAGTCTTCTGTAGTCCCCTGGGATAGACTCAGTCGGTTCACTGAAGAAGAGGCCATCTTCCCAGTACAAACCTATGCTTCCCTGGCTCTTGCCCATCCAGCTGGGAAACTGTCTGTTTTGGCGAAGACCTTCAAGGGTAGGACACTCTCTTTGACCTCTGCTGAAGTCTGCCCTAAAGGGGCCACCTTCTGCCAGTAAAGACGGCAGCTCAGGATGGTCTGCAGGATCCAGATCTCCAATAAGAGCAATGTCCTCTTCCAGCTCTGATTTCTCAGCAGCTGCTTCACAAGGTTGTTCCACACACTCCGCCTCAGCTGGTGGAGGAATCACAGGTGTGACTTTGGACATTCCTCTCGGGGATGTCCTTGTTGGTAGTACAGGAGTTCTGGCTGGTTTCTTCCTAGAGGTTTTATGTTTCCCCTTTTCCTCCTTATTTTTTGAAATTGCAGTGAGTAAGTCCTATGGACTGGGAGTTATAGGTTCCTCTATAATCTCCTCTCTGGCCTTCCTAGTCTGCTCCTGTTTGCTGGGAGGCCTGGGGGTGCTTGATACAACTCCAAGAGTTTTTAAGTCATTCCCCAGCATGACTCTCCCAGTTACTTCACTCTGCACACTTTAAGATATTTTGACAGTCATGTCATTGCACTGGATGAGAGCTGATAACTGTGGAAGCATTTGGACAGGGCCTCCAGCAAGCTTAGTTAGGTATTTAGGTGTTTTAGCATCATCCTCTACCTTGAAAAATTATTCATCAACTACAGTAATGCTTGCCCCAGTGTGTCTGATGGCAGGGGTCTCCTGACCATTCCCAAGAACACTGTCTTTGTCATACTCTTTAGTATTGTCTGGAATGGAATTGTAAACATATAAGTTCTGCTGTTCCCACAGACCCAGGGATAGTAAAGAAACACTGGCTGAGACTTTCATGGGTTCCCCTGCCATCAAGTGAAGGTTTCCACTTGCCATTGGTACTTCATCCTCTGGGGAGAAGGCTAAGGAGACAATGTGGATCCCTGAAGGTTTTACCTTACACCTGGGATCCCCTTTTACATGGTCAGTTGACCCGCAAGCATAACATTTTCCAAATGTCTTTATGAATGGGGTTTTGTTCTGACCTCTCTCTGGTTTGGCACCAGGAGGTACACTAGCCTGATTCAGTTTCCCTTGTGGCTTACCCTTGTTATGTTTGGGGCCCTCTTTTGGAGTGGAGGTATTGGAATTCTCTTTGGTATCTTTCTTGTGCTGCTTTTCCTCATCCTTCTTCTGAGTTACCCCAGAATCCTTGTGAGTGGCCCTGTTGGCAAACCACAAGTCAGCAACCCTGGCTAACTTCTTTGGATCATTTTCCTTAGAGTCAGCCAAGTGCTGTCTCAGCTCAGGAGAGCAGGCATCATAAATAGATTCCAAAATAACCAGATTTCTCATACCTTGTTAACTCTGTAACCCTTAACCCATCCATCTAATTTTTTGAAACATTCAGTCACCCAGATAGGTTAGGGGTACCATCATGCTTTTTGAGGGTTCTAAACCTCTTAAAATACTGGGAAGGTGTCTTCCCAAACCTAGCTATCAAAGCTAGTTTCACACGTTCATACTCCTTTATGTCTATATCGCCCAACTCCATTACCACATCAGTTGCAACAGGGGGTAGCCTTGAAAAAAGCCAAGGAATCAGCTGATTCCATGTAATGTCTTGAATCCCAAGGATATATTCAAAAGTAGCCAACCAATCCAAAATATCAAGCTTAACCTCATACATACTTACTGCATTTTTGGGCATGCAAGGCCTCTTATGACTGGAAGACCTAGAAGACTCTGGTAGAGTACCAGTTTCAAGAGACAACTTCTTCATTTCAAGTGCATGATTCAACTCCATTTCTCTGAGTTTAAGTTCTTGATGTTTGCTTTCAGTTTGGGCTTGGATTCTTTTTAATTCTAACTCAAGTCTCATTCTTTCCAAAGAGACCAATTCAGGACTTAGTGTTGGACCTGATGGGGTCCCTGTGGTCAAAGGTTGAGGCCTATGAGCAGGTAGATGAGCTACATTGTGAGATTCTTCTGCCTCAATTAACTCATCCATAACATTTGAGTTACCCTCAGAAACATTATCATCCTCATCAACATTTTCCAAATTTGCTGCAGGGGTGGGGG
Source organism: Ambystoma mexicanum (assembly GCF_040938575.1). Taxonomy (NCBI): domain Eukaryota; kingdom Metazoa; phylum Chordata; class Amphibia; order Caudata; family Ambystomatidae; genus Ambystoma; species Ambystoma mexicanum. The sequence goes on from NC_090941.1 coordinate 922,380,151, forward strand.
TTTCACACCCACTCCTCAGACTTTGGTATTCCAACAACTTTTCTATCAATTCAACCTTTTTGCCTTTTACAGTGCGATTCCTAGCTTTACACATATCTCTCAATTGATCAACTGTTTAAGTGACTAGGGTCTCCTGTCTGTAGCTCTCCATAACAGTCATGAAAAAACAGTTGCTTTTCTAGTGTTGCTTAACCTTGAGAGGGTTATTTGAACAAAGGTAAGAGCAGTACTCTAAATATAACAAGTATACTTTTTCCTCACCACTGTACACCAGTGTTAGGCAGAATCACATGCAGTACCCTTGGGGAACACTACATGCAATTAAAACTACAAGTGTCAGTACAATTTCACCTTTGGTACAAGCCTGTACTACACATTTATGTGGTAACAGTGGCTGACCAGCCAGCATTATCTCAAGAGTTGAGTGAGCAGTAGAAAAAGTTACACATAGGACCAACAAATACAGTGATTCAAACAAACACTTACTCAAGGTTTCTTGGTAAATGAATATACATTTATTTACACAGTCAGTTTGAAAACATTACACTTGCAAGAGCAGCTCAATATCATATACTACAAATACATAACCAATAAGTTACTGAACAAGTTCAGCTCCCATTAAGTGGGAGCAAAATGGCACTTCAGATACTTTAAAAGGGGGTAAAAAGACAAGGTCATAAGAATCAGCACAAGTACTTTCATAGGCAGGCCGAAGGATTTCAGTAAACTACAACCAGCAATTCACTTCATAGGCCTGGGCCAAAGTCAATGGTTCAGAGTCTTTATATAGGATAGCACAGTTCTGGTAGTAAACAGTTAAGTCTTTGCCACGGATCTTAGAAGAATTTGGTCAGACGAAAAGTTAGACGAATGTTTAGGGAAGTACATGCCTTGGAAGTCAGGAAAGTTTCACAAACTTTCACAGTGGCCGAAAAGATTTCCGGGACGCGTTTTCACAGTACCTTTAAAGAGAAGATGAGCTGTAGCTGAGGCAGTTGTTCCTGGCAGCTCGAGCAATTCTCGCTGTTCCTGAGCTTCAGTCGTGGGGGCAAGAAGGAGGACGTCGGGAGGTTCCTGCACTGCCCAAGGATGGGGCCACAAGCTTGGCAAAATGTTGGTTTAAGGTGTAGGTGTCTTAAAGTCCACAAGCTGGTTTCCTTCCCCCTGGCTATCTGGTTTTCAACAGCACTCTGAAGAAAATTCGACCTGGATGGGGTCGCTGTCCAGGTGGCTTGCGAGTTGGTTCTTCCCACCAAACTTAAGGGAAGAAGTTAACCTTGAAGGGCTTCTCTGTCAATGGAGTTTCAGGCAATTGGAAAACTGCAGCAGGGCTTCACCTGTCGTCCAGGAGTTGCAGCAGTCCTCTTCCCTCAGCTCGTCTTCAGTTCTTTCGTTCCAGTGGTCGATTCTGCTTTCCAAGTCCCAGAGACCTGCTTTTAAACAGTTTTACCCCATTTATTCCAGCCTGGCTGTCACTCACACAGCAGAGTGGCTGTCCTTGCCGGACAGCCAGTCGGCTAATCACACCAGGGTACATTCAGGTCTCCCAGGAGACTAAGCACAGGTATTTTCATGCACCTCCCTCACATCCTGTCCACCCCAGACACTCAGGCGTCAGAGGAGGGTTCAGCACTGAAGCCCGCCAAAGGCCAACAAACAAAGGGACCAAACCTGGTTTGGCACGCAGAGACAAACACAAGAAGGACCTTTCCTAAAAGAAATGGCGAAAAATGTTGACCCGGAGTCTGTTTTTGAAAAACATGGCTGACCCGATTTTTAGCTATCGTTGTTCGCGGGTGGGAAAAATCATGGTAGTTTGATCTAAACCACTGCCACCAGCCATTTAAAGTAGTAAAGTGTAACATTTGACTGTTACATGAGTGTTTTGACTAGGGGATGCTCGACAACCCCTCGAACACTCTATAGGAAGATAGTGTGTGCTGGGTCTGTAAATTTAAAGAGTCTAGTAAAGTCAATTTAACTTTACATGCTCTGGGAGACAGTAGTCAGTCCCAGAGAAGGTATTTAATCCTCGGAAGTCTGAAAGACATCCCTGTGCCACTGTAGGTGCAGTGTGACACACAGAAAAAGATGATGCCTATGAAGTTGCCTTAAAAACTCCATAACCAAAGAACACAAAAGTAAAACACACATCAAAATACATGGAAGAGTGGGAAAAAAAGGCTCACACTCTTTCCAGGTAAAACAATCAAATCCTAGAAATCCAGCAAAGTTGCTGGTGGTCTCAAAAGGTAGGGGAAATTAGCACATTCTTGAGAATCCTCAGTAACACTCCTCTCTTAAACACACCCCCAGGGCATGGTGGAGGGTCTCTTCCCGGAAATAGTTTCTCCTCAGTCACCTGTAAATCATGTTTCTCCTTCATCTCTGTGTATCACATTTTCTTCTTTTTTTTCCAATCAGATCTTTGGTCTTTGGAAAGCATTAAAGCCCAAAATAAAAAGGAAATTATGATGCTTGTCTTCATAGTTACAATTCAGGCCAAAAAGGAATCTCCAGCTATATTTGCTTTAATCATCAATCAGCTTTTCTCTAGCATGATTCTTGCTCTGTCTTCTTTGTAGATACACAGCCAACTGATTCTGGATGTTCTTGAGCCCCTCTTTGGAATAACCTTCCCATCTTTCTTCAGTTACTGGACATCGTCAGTTTCCAAAATGTAAGATGGCTCCATATTAAACATGAATGGAGAGGTACAGATGGAAGGGAGTGACATTGGGGCTTCCTGACCCAATTCAGTCACTGTACCATAGAATGAAAAAGTGTTTCCTTATGCTAGATATAGGATAGACATAGGCAGTGTAATGTCTTCATCTATTGAATATAGCTACATTTCTACTGTGTAATTATTTTTACTGCGAAATATCACCAATCAAATATCCCCACCCACGATGATTTCACCCCAAATCTGGAATAAGAATTAGACTGTTATTCATCTGAAAAGGATTTTGTATTTATAATAATACATTAATGCATTTAAGGAGGTTCCCTAAACTTAAATACTGGGAGAAGTCATCCAAACTATTTTACCAAAATACAAGCAGTTTATCTACAGAAAAAGAAATGCAACCAGCCAACTATTATCTCACTAGTGTGTATGTTAACAACACACACAGGCATCCATATATGAACATACACCTTGACATCAGCTGTCATATTCATTAAGGCAAAACCATTGTTAGAATATATTTTACAACAATAAATAGATGCAGAAAGGTTTGGCGGGGCTCCCTTGGTTACGATTACTCTAATGGCTTGGGCTCAGGGGAGCAGTTTTTATTTTGGAGAGCAATATATATGTTGTATTAAAGAGTCAACCAAGCATAAGATAATACAATGGAAACTTTAATTCACATTAGGAATCTACTAAAGACAGAATTCTTCTCTTTCTGTGTAATGTTATTTAGATAAATTACATTGGTTATTTAACTCAATATTATTTTCTTGGAAATGAAGGGGACAAACACATCTCCTTCTTAATACACTACAAGGAGTATAAAACAGTATTAGGATTTTTCTTTTATGTAAACTATTGTAGATTATCAGACCCTGAAAATCATGGTCACAAGCCCACTTATAATTTGGACATGTGAAAAGTCAGGGAATACATGAATAATTGGTCACTGTCAGAGACAAATATGCCCTGCACAAGTTTGGATTCTATGTGAATCTATTTACATATACATTCACAAAATGTCATTTACAGTTTTGGTTCCCTTTTAGTGAAATAGCTTGTAATGCTTTTAGTTACCCTCTGAGATATAATACATTTTTTTGACATTTCTCAAAATGATCTGTGTTTAAGGTACTTACTTTTGGTTTGGCTTTCAAAGTTCCATGACAGGTAAGTACATCAACCACTCAAGGCAACTCCACCATGCAAGATCCTCCTTTCAGTCAGTTCACTTGCTGACTACTGCCTCTTAGGCAATCTGGTTATGTTTTGAAAACGTCATATGCATTCAACTCCTTGTGCAAAATATTTTCACAAGGAAGATTTTCATCAGTTACATTTCTGCTGTGTGGCAGTCTCTCTTCCTTTGCTTCTTCCCCAAAAACTATTCCCTCTTCTTATGTGCTTGACTGAAAATAACCAGAAAACTCCATTGATGCAGCATCTTTTCACAAGGCAACATTACATTGGACAGAGCGTATGATGGGTCTAATTCACTTAATCATACCCACAAGAATCGTCCTCTTTGCTCCGATTGGCACAATTTATTTTAACATGTCATAAAGGGATGTATTTAGCTGTGACTTAATCCTCCTTTCAGAGCTTATTTTTTATTTTTTTTATTATTGAAACTCACAGTCAAGCAATCACAACTAAACAGTCGATCAAGCACAACGTTTGTTACAAAAGAAGCTTCACATCTAAACATCTTAAACAAAATAAGAAAGTCGAGTACCGCATATCGCATGACATCCGCATTATACACGATGACTATAAAAGGTAGGGGATACAGTGAAGCCAATGCCACACAAAAGAGTTACTTAGACAACTAAACAAGAGCTTGGACAAGTGTCATTCGAGTTGGCTTTGCTATCAGAAGTTGCTTGTCACCTGTTTCGTCAAAAATGAGTCAAGATCATTTAATACAGCACATGTTAGATTTATATCGTGCCCTGCAATCACCAGTCCCCACCAGGTTGCCATGTCATCGTCCTGGTGTGCATATGCCCCAAGGTGGCATGATTACTGAATAATCATCCCTGGGCATACTATGACCAAGTGATGTAACAATTCTATATCATTCAAACAGTATTGACAAATATTGTCTGATATGTCTTGGTTCTTTCGTTGCCACAACATTTCTTAAATTTGCATGGCTTTTAGTCGGTACCTCAGAAATTGTTCTTGGTAGTAACGTGCGGGACACTTTAATAAGTATCTACATTGTTTGATCAGTCTATGAAAACAGGTGTCGACTTTCAACGTTGATTTCAGTTTGGCTCGTTGTTCTGAATTGGAAATCCAAGACCAAGCTTCGAATTTCTTTTTAGCCAACTGCGGAAGATTAAATAAGTCGTCAAATTTTATATCAGCGTTTGTTAGATGATTAGCCAGGGTTGATTTCCAATTGACTAGCAGATTATTGTTGGATTCATCTGGATTTGAGGCAAAGATTTTGTAGGCAGGTATTGCTGGTAATACACACAATGTCCACCAGGCACTTAGTGAATCCCAAATTACCACTGAATGTAGAGAGTTCAGTGATAGTTCGTAACGGATCGCAGTGATAGATACATAGCATGGTAGTCTTAGCACATGCCTCCAGAATATCGCTTATAGTTTATGCCATATCTGTGGATCCAAATTACAACCAGCCTCAGCGCCGAACGTGATTGCTGGGATTACTTTTTGTGAGTAGAATATAATGACGGGTGATAAACTGAATTTCCCGTAGTCTCTGTTGATCTTGGCGCCCTGAATGCCAAGCTGAGTCATCCGAGCAACTAAATCCTGCCTCCAATGATGCTCGTTTAAAGAATTATTGAACATAACTCAAAGGTAACAAATAGAGTTAACTGGCGTCAAGATGTCATTATCAATTTTACATTTGAAGGCTTAGTCTTTCCGGGATCTTGAGGAGCCGATAGACATTATTTTAGTTTTTTCAACGTTCAGTTCCAAATCCTTGAATGTTAGATATTCATTGAGATTTCCCAACAACCGTTGTAGCCCAATTGGAGTACGGTCAATAAGCACAAGATCGTCCGCATTTGCTATACACTTTATTGGAGTACTGTTGAGTTTAGGGGAAAAACAATGAACCTGGTCCAAATGATCTGGTGCATCTGCGATGAAGAGCTTAAATAGCTCCGCTGCCACGGGGCATCCTTGTTTCATGTCCCTCTGTGTTAGAATTTTATTTGACAGGTCGCCTTGATTGTTTATCCGAACCTGAATTGATGTACCTGTATGGAGTGCTTGTATCGGCTCCAATATGGATTGCAGACAATTCCAGTTCTGCAGTTTCTTCCAAAGCAAGCCACGATAAATTTTATCAAAAGCTTGACACATATCAATAAAGGCTAGAAACAGTTTTTTCTTTGCCTTTAGAGTTTCCAACTTCAAGATATTTAAGATGAGCAGGTTTATTTCATCACCTACTCCTGGGGTGAAGCCAATTTGCCGAATATCCAGAATCTTTGCCTTAGATGCACATTCAGCCAATTTTTGGTGGAGACACGAGCCCAAGATTTTTCCGATTGTATCAAGTAGGGCAAGCGGGCGGTAGTTGGTTGGAACAGCCCGATTGCCCTTCTTAAATATTGGGACTACTATTGCCTCCAGCCACAAGTCTGGAATTTGCTTAGTAATGGATATTGTCTTGAACAGGGCTTCCATCAATGCAGCCCATTGTTGGGCGTGTTTTTTCAACATCACATTGGTAATCATGTCTGGACCGGCGGCATGAGAGTTCTTTAGTTTCTTGATCATTTTCTCTATGTCAGTAGCAGAACTATTCACCTCCCAGTTGACTTCAGCGGACCTTGTAAATATATACGGTTCATCTTGTGGTTTCTGATAAACTTCAGAGAAGTGATCCTCCCATGTCGCACTATTTATTTAATTTGAAATGATAGCAGGGCATCGAGAATTTCCCGTATTTAGGATGGCCCATATTTGTCTCACATTTTTGGTCACCAAAATGTACATCATTTCTTCTGCACTAGTTTGTTGAATGATCATTTTATGGGATTTTAACCAATTTCGGTACGTCTGTCGCCTTTGTTTGATTTCCTTTCTTAACTCGTCGGGCTTTTTGAGAAGACTAAAATTCTTTTTCAGCCATCTTATATCGGACCGCATGGTTTTCTTTTGTTCAAAAATAATTGTGCATGACACATGCTTGTGAGACATGCCCATTGACCGAGCCGCGACCATTGAGGTCTTGAGTTGGCTGACTGGCGGTGCATAATTAACTTGTTGGTCTTCATGAAGTTTAAGTAGCTGCTCACTCTATATTTGAAGTTGGGGCCCATTCATTCGCAGACGATTTCCCCCTGCGTTTACTGTAATCGGTATTTCATATTGCCCATCCGAGTTTATCCACTCCATCATACATGAGAGTCGCAAAAGGTTGTGATCGCTGTTGATCATTTTGTCGACATTCAACTAGATTATCTTTTCCACCATGTTTTGTGATACCCAGAAGTAGTCCAAAATGTTGTGTGAGTCCGCACGGTGCCAGGTTGAGACCAGTGGATCATCCCCTTTAGCAATTCCATTTACCATATGGCAATTATGTTTTATTAGAGCCGTCATCCAAGCCTGACTACGACTAGAGATCTCATTTTCTTTCAAAGGTACATTTATCTGTTGATCAACATCAAACCCAAACCAGCAAATTATAGACAGATTTCTGTAGGATATTACAGCATTATCTATAAGATGAGTGGTAGCCTTTAAAAAGGACAATGTACTGATTTTTATGAGGATTCCAGTATCCATTAATGATCAGCAGATGCTGACGCTCTTCTATTTTGGTATGTGATGATTGCATGACAATTCCCTGAATAAAGGGATTAGGATTGAAAGTTTCCAATGTTTTCCACCAAACATTGATTTTTATCATTATTAGGAGACCCGAGTAGGGCCGACCTTGGGGGTTCTTCACTGCCGGATTCAAGTGGATTTAAAAGCCGTCTCTTGTAGGAGCATCGCCAAGCCGCCTTTCTTGTAGGCAGATTACAATGACCCTTTGTAGATTAATGTCGAAGTCTTTGAAAAGGTGTGTGAACCCTCTCGTGTTCCAGGATAGGAACTCGCACCAGGATTCACGCCCTACAGATCATTTCTAGTGTCTCATATTGTGGAAACTAGGTTTGTGAGTTTCCCATGCCGGCTATCGACCATTTTGCATGTTTTGATTTTCTCTTATTGAGACCTCGGCAAGCGATTTCCTCAGGTCATTACGACTCAGAGTGGCATTGTTCTTGGCTAAAGGCGGTGGAGTGCAACTATTGGCACTCTTTGTCTGCACTGATGGTTCTGTCGTGATATCAAAACCAAAAGCCAATAATTCTTCAGCAGCTTGATAATTGTATTGCGAACTGAAGCAGATGTAACGTGCAATAGGACTTGATCGGCTGTAAGTTCCGTTGGATACTCCACAATCTTGATATCCTCTGACTCAATAGTACGTAAAGAGGGGATACATTTGAATAACCTCATCATGTTGGTACGATTTAGGTTAACATCATTATCATCATTTTGAATGTTTTGAAGCCTTAATTTCCCAATTTGGGATGCTGGAAGAGAGGTGTGATTTTGTTGAACCCTTGAAGAATAATGTACCTTTTTGCTCTGTTGGATTAAAGTGCATTTTGGGTTCCATCTTGATGAATGCTCACTTAGATGCTCGAGATCTTTTTATTACCTTTCCATCATGGAGATTCGAAGCGAGGGGATTGGGCCATTGATTGGTTGTTGCTTTAGTTAGTCTAGGAAATGATTTCAGGTTAGAATTTAAATGTTGGTTTCCCATCATTTCATGGCCCTCAAATGAATCTCCTTGGTGCGAATATGTGGATAAATCACAAAGATCTATTTCAGAGCCGTTTACGGAACTATCAACAGTACCGATCTCGGAGTCCACTCTTCTCATTTTGTTTGTCATGGGGGCTGAAGCACCATTAGATGTATCACGTTCAACTATGGGAACAATGATTTTTCCCTCCACTCCTTTTGATAATTCCACTCGTTTGAACAGACCCAACTGCTTCGGAGAAGACAGGTTTCTAATAAACCTTTTTACTTTGGATTTGCCTTTTGTTAGTCATGGTGGTTTGGCCTCATGCAAGTTTTTGGTGGGAGGGCACTTCAGTAGATGTAGATTAACAGGTAATGCATCTGGCTGGGCAGTAGTTATTGATTTAGCAGTTCCTTCAAAGATGCCAAACGAGTTAGTCGGGCACCGGGATGCCTGTATCACAATTAGCTGGATCTTCTCATTCGATGAATTCTCCACAGATCGTTGAACATCTGTGGTCACTTCAGTTTGACTCAAGGCCATGTTAGAATTTTTTGTTGAAGCAATTTGGATGACATTGCTGGAGATGACTTGCATCTGTACTGGATGTAGTGGTAGCGTCGACGGAGCAAGATTCTGTTTTGTTAAATCAATTTGTTCAAATTGAGGCACACTCAAAGATGCCGGACCGCTTGGTTTTCCACTTGCTTTGTTCCCAGACAAAGAGTAAGACATACCACTAAAAGGTATTTCAATTGTTGGCATAGTTGTTGATTTTCCTGTCATTTAATCGACATTGGTGTGCAACAGCACAGGATTGCATGTGGCCACTTCGACATTATGGCACATCCATTTTAGGGCGTCCAATAGGCCTTCCGACAAGGTGTCGTTTTGACAATGATGTTGTGTGGCTAGATCAGTCAGGCGCTCCTGCCAACGTACAGTGAGGCCTGCCTCTCTAGAAATCTGATTTGTGAGGAAGTTGTTCAAGTTTTCCACTTTCACCATTTTTTCAAATAAAACCGCTATTAGAGCTGTCTGATCTTTGAGAACATCATGGACTGATTCATAGAGTTTTGTGAAAGGGATCATCGCCATTGAAGATGCAGCAAGCACGTTGTTGTAAAGCTGGGTTGCTGCTACGGCCGAAAGACTTGATTTTTGCGTTGAGGAAGAGGAGCCATCGGAGCGAGAATGTGAACTCGTTGATGTGTCCTCAAGCGTTGGAGGTTGGGCACTCAATTGAGAATTTGACGGTTTGTCAGGCAATTGTTTCTTCGTCCAAATTGGGCGGTCTCTAGGAGTACTCATTGATGCATAGTTGTTAGGTTGTGGGCGTTCCGGCAAGTTATTTGGTAAATACGCCCGCTGATTTAGATTATGGGGACATACCGAGTTGTCAGGTCGCTGACTAGCCAGGTCGGTCCCTGCCTCAGTCAGTACAGTTTGGTCATACCGAAAATGGTTTACATGTGAGACCAAATCATGTTAATCAAGTAATTTGGGCTGTGGCAAGGGACGTTGTCTATTTGATTGTCGTAGATCGTGGTATGCTAATAGTTTTTTCTTGGCCGTAGCATAGTCAGCGTCCAGTTGTGCCATCAAACGCATTTCACGTCCTGAATTAAGGAGACCCATGTTATCCTTTTTGGCTGTATAATCAACTGCGTTTTGCACATTGGGCGTGTTGGACGTCTCACCATGCGGTAAATTAGATAAAACTTTGTTGCCCTCCCGATGTATTTCCGTGTCTAACATTTGTTGGTTTTATAAACTAAAATGTTAATTTGCAAGGCACATGGTGGTTCCAGGCAGCCTTAACAAGTTATGAGTTTGTGGCACGTTATTCATTGACCCTCGTTGAGATATGTCATGGGTCTTCTTTCTTAGCTCTGACGTTGTCAAAGACATTGTTTGGAATGTGGTTCGCTCCGTCATTAAGCAGGGGCCACGTAAGCCACAACATTCGCTCATAATTTTAGCCGTATTGGAATTGCCATCACTAGTAGAACTGTCGATTGACGCGCCCAGAGCAGCTAACGTATCTGTAAGCGTGGTCTGGATCGCGTCTTGGATGACAAGTGGGCCGGAAGGATCGTGTGATTGGTCTGATGTGTGGACAAGCACGTTTGTAGTATTTGCCTTTATGTTTTCTGCTTCAATCAGCTTGACGACGGTCAAGTCGAAAGGAGAATAGAATACCTGGGGACTTGTTGCCAGGACGATCGTTTGTGTGATGCTTTTTTCTTGAGCATTAGTGCTCTGCTCGGGCTCGAGCTCGGGCTCAAGAGATGGTGGCTGATTCAATTTGCAAAGGGATGAGTCATTTGGTAGTAAAAGCCCACTGATACACGGGGCTGAGAGCGGGGAAACGGGAAGAGGGGGAGTATTTACTTCGTGCACGCTATCTCCTCCCTCACAAGTCTCGTTTTGTTGACCCGAGTTAGTATCTAGTTCAACAGACATTGAAGATTGTTTGTTATTTATATCAATAGACATTGGCAGTGATGAGTCCGAGGGAGGAGGAACGCTGATTGACTACACAGATACACGTTTCGGGGTAGGCTCACCCTCTCCCTGCTCGCTTACCTTAGCCAGCTTGTTACTGTATGCCACTTTCATGGAAGTCCAAGGGTTAAGCATCCAACGATGCTGTAACGTCTTCCTTCTTGTCTGGGGCCCCGAGTTTGCGGTCATCGAGGACTGGCAAACAGAGCAAGAATGGTTGTGCAGAGGGCACAGGGCCCATAGCGGACTGTAGCAGACTGACTCTGCTTCTCGACTCCGCGCCGTGCTACACGCTGCTTCCGGGGTTATAAAGGCACACCTCCTTGTTAAAGAAACAGTGTCTGTACCACGTCGCTGCAGCTCCTCAGGAAGAAAAAAAGATATGCACCCAACCGTAGCACACAACTGTAGCAGACTGACTCTGCTTCTCGACTTTCAGAGCTTATTGGCAAATTGAACTGAAACTTGTATTTCTCTCACATTTTCTTATGGACATATATCATTAATACAACCAATATCTTCAGAATAGCACTCAGAGACATCCTTCATGTTTCTGTAACTACAGGCATAACAGTGTTATTAAAATATGCACATCTATTAATAATGCATACATTTTAAACATATTAATCTTCCTCTTCCCCACTAGCTGGATCCCCGCACCTCTGAAACAGAGATTGAGGCATATTTTGTCTCCTCATGTTCTACTCCCAAATGTACCCAAATAAAATAACATGTTTTTGAGTGGCGGAATATTAGCCACTAAAGTGTAACCTCCCAACATGGTAGTACACAAGATAGTGAGTGTGACACAGTTCGTATATCTCTGACACCTTCAAAAGGGCAGTCGGACATTTTTTTTGCTACAATTAAAGCGATAGGTACACGTTAATAAGAACCTAGTAAATAAACTTAGTTGAATGTCTACACAGAATTGAAAACAAAGCCAAAGTCGCTCCAAACCCCACGCTACCCGCCTCACTCGCATCAACTGCAGTAACTGCTCTTTTCTAACTGCTCTTCCCCGAAATCCGCGCGCACGAATGCGTGTACAATGTTAGTAAATGGGATCCTGGGTAAAGAGGGCGGGATTTCAGCACTTGGGAAATTTACAAAGTGAATGCCAAAAAAACACCACAAGAATCCACAAGAATCCAAAGCGATCCAAAGCAACCCAAAGCAGTCCAAATGAAATACCGGTGAGTGGAAACACAGCCTCCTGCTGCAGTAACTGCAGTAACTGCTCTTTGCCGAAATGCAGCAATATATAAAGCTGTCCATGCTGTTGCCAATCACCAGCTCCAGGAAGTAGTAATGGTAATTGATTCAGACTATGTCCAAAATGGATTGTTGAGTATTTAGTGAACTGGAAAGCTAGAGGTGTTCTGTGCGCCAAGAACAAAGCTCTGAAACATTGGAAGTTAAACCAAATGATAGACAATTTAATGACATCAAACAACATAGCTCTATTTTAGAAGAAAATAAAGTGTTACTCAAAAGTTGAAGGTCCTGATAAAAGAGAAAATGATTTGGCCGATCATCTCACAAATAATTTGAGCAAAATAGAGCAATCGCAGGTGAGTACATTGATATAGAACATCTCCTTGGGCAGATACAAGTAATTGCAGTGAGTCAATCACAAACTTATTTTGTATTATTATTATTATGGTATTTATTCAGCACAGACCTAGTTTTGAGAATTTAGTAATGGAGTATAGATGCTTCACACCAATATTTAATTACTGCACAGAAAGATGGTCCAATTGAAGGACGATTCTATCAATATCTAGCGTTAACCTTTTTTAAGAATGTCATGAAACGCAGGAAAAATTGAAACCCTCATATGCAGTGAACATTTCTCTGAGCAAATTGCTATCTCCATTAAAAATGTTTATGTATTATCTATGTGAAGAATTGTCTTTGTTATTTCTATTGGTTTTCTGTATGCTTTTATTTGAATGAACTCACTAATGACTGATTGACTGATAATATATGGAGGACCCAGAAAATATTCCCTTATCTGAATCAGATTGGCAGGGAAAGGAAGATCTTCGGTATTGATGAAGTTCCAGAAGATGTTCCAAATTCAAGATGGACTTTTGGTTTGAAAATTCCAATCTGATTATAAGTGGGCTGTATATTCCTCATTTTGAAGTATAATGTTAAACCAAGCCCAAGACACAGTAACAGCTGGTGAATGGGATTTTCAAAAGACAATGGAGATCCTACATGAGGTTGCTTATTGGCCACACATGGTTCAAGACCTAACATTTATTTACAGAGATGTCTAGTGTATACTCATTTACAACCAAGTTTCCCCACACACCGGGCTCCTCTACAAAAGAGAGGAATGACCTTGCCACGGTCTGATCTTCAAATCGACTTTATTAGTCAAGAGACTTGTTCTAGATTCAGTAAATAATATATGTTGTCCATTACGTGTCTCTTTACCATATGGATCAAATGTATTCCCGCTCTAAATTTCAAGGTGGACACAGCAGCTATGTTATGGATGAACCACATATTTTCTCATTGTGGCCTTCCTAAAAAGATTGAGCTCTACCCAGGTAGTCAGGTAGTCATTTCACTGGTGCGTTAATGACTAAAATGTGGGAAATTCTCACAGCAAAGAGAAAAGTGCATGCTGCTCACCACCAGGCATCCTTCAAGAGTATGCAGGAAATGCAGCACAACTGTAGGAAAATATCAGGAACTTCCCACTAGAAGATTGATTCATGTTAACATGAGGGAACATCTTAGATCAAATTTATAATCACTAAATGTATCACTGCTCCGATAGACACAGAATTGTGACAGTCTGTAGATCAGTGGTCTTCAAACTTTTTTGGCCTGGGCCCCCCCTGAGCAAAGTTTTGGCAGGCCGGACCCCCCCCAAAAGTGCCAGGTGGACAGTTTGTAGAAATCGCTATGAACTTTTGCGTGCCATCACTGCACCCTACTCCCAGTACAGACCCTGGGCTCTCCCCACCCTACTCCCACCACTATCCCAGTGCTGCCGCCCATCCTGCTCCCACCACAGTCCCATAACACATACATACACACATCCATACACATTTAAATAAAGAATAAATCGCCATAAACGTACCTTCTGCAGGGGTCTGCGCGTGGTTGCTAAAATGCCCCGCTCCAGGATGCTCTGCCTGTATGTGCGAGGAGGCACAGGAGCACCCCCTCGCACATACATACATGCAGTGCCCCAGCTAGCATTTCCAATGAGCTATGTAAGGCTGGCGAAGCAAAACACCCCTTGCATTGCATGGCTCAGTGATCATGTGCGGCTGGGAAAATGAACTGTCAAAGGCAAACAGTGTTTCCCTTTGACAGTTCAGCCAGCCCAGGAGCACTCCCTCAGCTGGAAAAAGCAGCTGAGGGAGTGCACAGTGTTTCACAGGGGTGGCTCCTCGGCTCCTCCATAATGGGTGAGGTGGCCAGTGCGTGGACGCCCCCTCACCCATTATGGATGAGTCGGCATGCTTGTACTGGCCTATATGGCAATAGGGCGATGACCATACCAGAAATGCAAAATGTTAGTGTAGGCCAGTCAAAATGGGCCACTTTTTTGGCCAATGTGGGCCAGTTTGATGAGTTACTTCACTATGCAGCTAGTAGTTTTGACCATTGTTGCTGAATAAATATTCTTTAAATATCACAATTTGTTTACATTTGAACAAAAAATAACCCCTTGGGTACTATTCAAACAGTCTGTGACTAAAGGACTGAATATCCATTTGCAACTGCTGGCCATTGCTTCATTGGTGCCTAAGACCGTTTTATGGTCCAGTCTGACCATGTGAGCTGCCCCTTCCCATTTTCCCATATATATATATTACATGGCCATGTAGTTATGGTTAAGTTGGTGTTTCCATAGGAAGAGCACTTTTTGGGTGGCTTATAACTTCGCTCCCCCTGGACGAATCCTCACCAAACTTTGAAAAAAAAGTATATGGCCCACTCTGAATTCTTTTGCAAAGTTTGGTGAGGATTCGTCCAGGGGGGGAAAAGTCATAGGGGGGGTCCCAAAACTTTTTTTTTTCCCATAGACTGAATGGGAAAAAACTTTGCGCACGGCTACAGCCCGAACCGCTGGACGGATTTACACCAAATTTGCGGCAGGAGCGGCGGCCTTGTCCCGAAAGCGTGCTTTTGTAAATTTGGTGTAAATCCGTCCAGTAGTTTTTTTTAAAATGACCAAAATGTAAGGCAGAAAAATTAGTGATATTTGTTTTTGCTTTGCGGACGGACTTCCCTGTTTGCTCCGCGGACAGCACCCCGATTGGCCCATGGCCTTGCGTCATGTCCGCGGACATGTGACGTGTTCGCTGATTGGACGGCGAGGGGCGTGGAGCGCGTCAGATTTTCTGTGGCGCCCGCCATCTTGTGTTCGCCGTCGACCGCGTGCAGCGTGGTGAAATGTGGATAAAACATTGTATTTAGTGCCCTGTGTTGGTGTGTAAGAGTGTTTGGGGAGGGTGGGGGAGTATGAGATAGGTTCAATGTTTTTTTTTTTTATGTGCTAGACGTTTTTGTTGCGTTCGATTTGTCTGCAGAGAACACGGCTGTTCTGACATTTAGTAAATTAACTAAATGGTGGAGTGTTTAGAGGACGGAGTATGTGTCATTTTTGTTCGCAAGGAAGGTAAAAATGAGCTATGAACACTCGCAGTGTACTTAATTGTTCGTAAATACACAAATGGGGGTGTCCTCAGGATGCTGTCCGTATTGTAATCTGTCTAGTTGAATGTGTTCTAAGAACACTCGCGGTGTCCCGAAATGGTTGCAATTACACAACATGGGGGTGTTCTGAGAACGTTGTTTGTATTGTTCGTTGTCAGGGTGAAAGTGTTTTAAGACCACTCCTTTTGTCCGCTAATAGTACAATTTCCTATGGGCGTCAACCGACTTTTTGTCCACTAAAGAAACGATAAATCTGGCTGTTGTGCGCCGACATTATGTGATAATCCTATGACTGGCGCAATTGACCTGGCTGACTTGCTTTTGCGACACTAAATCATATCTCCCGCCCCTGAGCCTGATATTATCAAAGCATTCATATTCCCCGCCTCTCTTCGTGACGTTACAGGGTGCGTCATCAAACGCGCCCAGTCCTCTCCAGTCCTAAGTGACTTTACACAGAACCCGTAAGACAACACATATTATGTCACAACACAGCGCGCCACAATTCGGAATATGAAACAGTGATTTAAAAGCAAACAGCAAGATTGTAAATTTTGTAAAGTACATTTATTTGACATCAAATGTTTAGAGAATATTCAGCAATTTGCATTTGTCTTTGTTGTCGATCCGCAAAAGTTCATGTTGAGGCACGCGATGTTCCTTTGCGGTACAGAGGGTGTTAGATCAGCTTACAACTCAGTGCGCCACAATTCGGAATATGAAACTGTGGTTTAAAAGTAAACAGCAGGATTGTACATTTGGTAAAGTACATTTATTTCACATGAAATGTTTAGTGAATATTCAGCGATTTGCTATTGTCTCTGCTGTCGATCAGCAAAAGTTTATTTGGAGCCACGCGTTGTTCCTTTGCGGTAGATAGGCTGTTGGTTTATGATAAAAGCAGTAAATGGTCGCTCTGATAATCGGAAGGTTGCTCCAAAAACGAGCCATTAGACCACCCTATTGGTTGGTATGTTGTTTGTAGCAGCTAGTACTGCGTAAGGGCATGTTGATCCTTGGCGATTGTCCCATAAAATGGTGAGGGTCATGAAGTTGCATATTTGGACCTGCACCTGGCAGTTGAAGACCCCATCCGCTGGAGTCTGTAAATCGTTACATAGGCAAAATGGGGCCACATACCTGTTTTAAAAAATATAAATTAGTCTCACCAGCCGATCTTCATTAAAAATCATCATTTTATTTATTAGGGCGTGAAACTATTTGCTATCGAAGATAGTGCAACGGAGTATGTTAATAATAAAATAATAATATTTTCCCATTCATATAGCGCTAAGAACCGTGAGGTATCTAAGCGGTGCTTATTATTAACCACGGTGTGTGGTGCTCATTTATCGACCACGGAAGGATGAAAGGCTGAGTTTGGCCTTGCCGGGATTCGAACTTGCGTTAGCAAGCTGTGCACGGATGTCAAAGCGAGCGTTGTACTCGCTGTGCCACTTGACAGGCTACAGTGAAGTGGCACAGCGAGTAGAGCGCTTGACCGCCTGTAGACTGTTTAAATTATTTATATTAACCCACCCTGTGTCATCTGCCTTTTTCAGAGCCCTCTAAACAACAGGGGATCAATTCGGCGGTGATAGTGCGCGGTAGAAAACATGATGCCACTTTCAACGAACAAGTTCAACTTGAGCGGTCTTTAATGCTACGCTATTGTAATTATATTTGGTATAAAATAATCGAAAGGGTTACCTACAGTACAATTGCAATTTCCATTGTCTACGAGAGGTGCAGTCCCAAAATACGACTCTGCGTGTGCCAACGATCTTTCGCATAGTGATATAATATATAAAAGTGGTTTTGTTTCATACATTTCATCCTTATCTTCTCTTACGTTTTAGCAACACTCCTTCAAGAGAAGTCTTTCATCACAATCTCTGTCTGTCAAGGTCAAAACACAATACAACCTTATAGTCTGCATCGTGAGCCTCTCCGGGCCCGAGAAAAAAATGGAAGCAGCTGACCTTCACTGTGAACGAGCATAAATTCTTACTTTGCAACATTCTGTGTAAAGCCATCTGTGAGAAGTTGGTTTTTGCACGCCATGTTTGTATATTGTTTGCGTGATATTAAAAAAAGTTTGTTTAAGGGACGTTATGGTTCTAAGTACAGCCGAAAGACCCCTGAAAATCGCAAGTTATGGTAAGCTATGAAAAATAACTCGCGCCACCACAGTGCACTGCTAAGACTAACACCCAGGACATCAAAGATGACATCGCAAATGTCATTGATGAAATCACTGATGACATCACATGTGTATGTACTTTTCATGGAATTTGTGTATAATGTTGCGAAAAAGTGTCAAGGATATTGCAATAAATATCATACCGTTATTAGTGCTTTGAATGATGCATTGATATAAATAGCATTGTATTATGGGATTCTATCTAGTATACTGAGCTACTAATGGAGAAACATAACATTGTGTGCAGAGTACAAGATGAAAGTATAATATTTGTAATGTTAATATGTTGAATAATGAAATGATAATTGTCCAGAAATGTTCGAAAATTCACAAAATGGGGGTGTTCTGAGGACGTTATTCGTATTGTGTAATTGCTTAGCTGTATGCAATGAGGGAATGGCACAGAGAGTAAAGTGGACGCCGTCCGCGGACACCGCGGCTGTTTGATGTCCTGGGTGTTAGTGTTAGCAGTGCACGGTGGCGGCGCGAGTTTTGGTTGCTTATCTTACCATAACTGCCAAATTTCAGGGTTTTTTTTGGTTTTACTTTGAACCATAACGTCCCTTTAACAAAGTTTTTTCACTGAATTTCATAGGTTTTTAGTAGTGCAACGTAACCATAATGTAACTTTAACAAAGTTTTTTTTACTGAATTTCATAGGTTTTTAGTAGCGCAACTTAACCATAACGTCCCTTTAACAAAGTTTTTTCGCTGAATATATATATATATATATATATATATATATATATATATATATATATATATATATATATATATATATATTACATGGCCACGGTAGTGGCCATGTAGTTATGGTTAAGTTGCTGTTTCCATAGGAAGAGCACTTTTTGGGTGGCTTATAACTTGGCTCTCCCTGGACGGATCCTCACCAAACTTTGCAAAAAAAGTATTTGGGTCAAAGTTTGGTGAGGATTCGTCCAGGGGGGGCAAAGTTTTAGGGGGGGTCCCAAAACTTTTTTTGCTCGTGCCTATAGCCCAAACCGCTGGACGGATTTCCACCAAATTTGGACCAGGAGCAGCGGCTTGGTCCCGAAAGCGTGCTTTTGCAAATTTGGTGAAAATCCGTCCAGTAGTTTTTTTTTTAAAAATGACCAAAAAGTAGGTCAAAAAAATGAGTGATATCTGTGTTTGGTTCGCGGACACACTTCCCTGTTCGCTCCGCGGACAGTGTCCTGATTGGCCAATCGTCTTGTGTGATGTTCGTGGACATGCAACGTGTTCGCTGATTGGATGGCGTGGAGCGTGAAGCGCGTCAAATTTTTCGGTAGCGCCCGCCATCTTGGATTCGCGGACGTCCGCGGACAGCGCGGTGAAACTTTGTTCAAAATGTGTATTTTGTAGAGTGTGTTGGTGTGTAGGAGTGTTTGGGGAGGGTGGGAGTGTATGAGATAGGATGAAAGTTGTGTTTTTTATGTGTTAGACGTTCTTTTTGTGTTCGATTTGTTTGCGGACATCATGGGTGTTCTGAAATGTTCTAAATAAACTGACTAGGAGGTGTTCTAAGGACTCAATATGTGTCCGTTTTGTTCGCAAGCAAAGTGAAACTGTTCTAAGAACACTCGCGGTGTCCGGGGAGTGTTCGTAGGGGGTGTCCTGAGGACGCTGTCCGTATTGTTCTCTGTCAAGTTGAATGTGTTCTAAGAACACCCGCGGTGTCCTGAAATGTTCGCAAATAAACAAAATGGGGGTGTTCTGAAGACGTTTTTGAGAACACTCCCGGTGTCCTGAAATGTTCGTAGGGGGTGTCCTGAGGACGCTGTCCGTATTTTTCTCTGTCAAGTTGAATGTGTTCTAAGAACACCCGCGGTGTCCTGAAATGTTCGCAAATAAACAAAATGGGGGTGTTCTGAAGACGTTTTTGAGAACACTCCCGGTGTCCTGGAATGTACGTAGGGGGTGTCCTTAGGACGCTGTCCGTATTGTTTGTTGTTAAGTTGAAAGTGTTCTAAGAACTATCGCGTTGTTCTGAAATGTTCGTAGGGGGTGTCCTGAAAACGGTGTCCGTATTGTTCGCTGGCAAGTTCAAAGTGTTCTAAGAACACTCACATTGTTCGCGGACATTTAAAGTTTCCCATAGATCATAGTTGAAATGTTTGACTCTATGGATGTGATATGCTGCAGTGGTTGTTGCCAGGGCATAGAGTCTTGTACCCAAGATGGCCATGTACCCAAGACTCTATGCCCTGGCAACAACCACCGCAGCATATCACATTCATATTTGTTTATAAGTTTGGGTGAAAAACAAATGTATAAGGAACAAAGGTATTAGATACTATGGATGTGATATGCTGCTATGGTTGTCCTTATTATTGTATACTTGCTGTTTGGTCTAGTAATGGGAGTCCATGTTTTTCTTCTTCATTTCTGTGATAAAAGAAAATAGCATGTTAGTATTAGTATTTTGTAATGACTTATTACATTGTATAAGCAATATACTTTTATTTTTTTTCGACCCTCATATTTAGTAGAGTACAAATCAGAGTACTGTGCAATTTGCTCAGTTTCTGTATTTGTTTCTAAAATCATTGGGTCTGTGGGAGAAAAAAAAATCCATGTTGGATTAAAAAAAAAACCCTTTTTCTGTTATGCTACAGTTTATTTGTTTGTTTGTTTTCAGTGTTCACTTGTTGTTTCTGGCTAATGCTTTATACTTTGCTTTGTTGTATTTTTTTTGGAGCAGTAACAGATTCTTCATTTGTTTTGATATTATAAAATTTTGGAGCAGTTAGATACCAATTGGCGTATTCTAACTGTCTATTTTTTTAATATATTTTAGTGCTTTTGATTTATCTATTTGGATATTGTTAAATTATGGGACAGTTAGATACCAATTGGCGTAGTCTAACTGTGTATTTTTTGGCCTAATTTAGTGGTATTCATTTATCTGATTAGTTGTTGTAGAATCTATGAGCTGTTAGATAGCTTTTGGAGTATTCTAACAGTTTATATTATTTTAACACAAATTTATAATTTTGGGACAGTTAGATACCAATTGGCGTATTCTAACTGTGTATTTTTTGGTCTAATTTAGTGGTATTCATTTATCTGATTAGTTGTTGTAGAATCTTTGAGCAGTTAGATAGCTTTTGGAGTATTCTAACAGTTTATATTTTTTTAACACAAATTTACTTAAAGGTTTAAATACAGTTTATTTATCAAATTTTGGTTTTAAGAACATCAAATAAGCGTTTGTAAGATTTGCTGGTAATCTCTGCTTTAGAGTAATGGTACTATCATTACATTCAAACCATCCACATTTCTTTTTTATATATGCAGTGTAGTGCCCTGAATTGGTTGTGGCTCCTGCGTGGTAGATTATACCTATTGTTGTGAAGGTTTTCTTACCAAGTGATATTTGACCATGTGTGAATCCAGTCAGCTTGCAGTTGTTTTTGGTACCATCTGCATTGTAACGTAGAAGCATTAGTATTACGTATTTACCATGTGTTTGTATTACTAACGTGGAACGATTATCTGAATTGCAGGTAGAGCATAATCTACCATGGTTTGCATTTTGTACAAGTTGCTGAAATGGAATGGATTCACAATTTGGTATTGATATATATATGAAGCGTTCATTGGGGATTTCTTCTTGTTGTCACATTGTTGCAGAGAGCGCATGTATGTTTCCACATGTATGAAATCTGAAAGATTTCATTTATAGGTATGTTTTTGTTTTCCAGTACTTGTAGTAAGTACATTAGAAATTCTTGTGGATCTTCCTGTGAGTTTATAGTGAATTTCACCATTCCAGCACAGTAGTCCAATTGTCGTCTTATTCCAAAAACACTTTATGTGTTGTCAGGATTGTTTGCTGCATTTCTGTGAAGTACTAACATTTGCAAACACAATGGGTCTGTACTGTGTAAGTAAATGTTGTCAACAATTGGTGGTAATTGAAATAGAATATTCATTGCTACATTTGCATAGCAACTTACACCAACTATATTTGAGAATTTAAATGGTCCAGGTAGTTCTGTATCTAACTGCTTTTTTTGGAGTTTGTCTTCCTTCTTTAAAGAAGTACCTGGTTTACTTTCTCTAATTGATTCTTTTTTGTTTGTGGTACTTGATGAAGTATTAGTTTCTTTTACTCTCTTTGGAGGATTTGCAGTGACGTCCTGTTGCATTTCTGTTTGATTTAGTTTTCTTTTACAACGTTTTAGTTTTTCTGGTACAGAATATGTGTTTAGATGGGGAGTGTATAGTGAGCGAAGTCTATTATATTCTAAAATGCAAGGAATATCAGCGTTTACTTTACTTGCATCAAAGTTGATTAGAAATAGACCGTCAAGTGTACGTAAGCGTGATAGTGCTACGTAGCTCATGCCTTCTTTAAAGACTGTGTTACCAATATCTATCATTGCTTTGTCTCGGGTAAGACCTTGTGATTTATGAATCGTGACTGCGTATGCAAGAGTTAGAGAAAATTGTTCTCTGGGTACATACATATCTTTGAAGAGAAGGAATCTAGCTGTTGAGCGTCCTATCCGTTTTACTTCTGAAAGTTTGTCAAAGAGTATATTGACAAACTGAATTTTGTTGTCACGTGGGTATGTTTGAAAGCCAACAACTGTACCCAGTGCTCCATTAACTAGTCCTTGGTCCACGTCAAGGTTACGTTTAAGCATTACTCTGCAATTTAAGGATAATTTTAACATCTTTTCTAAGCCTGCTGTGTTTGAGATTGATTTTTCTAAATTATTTAGTCTTGTTGTGGCTTGGTCACACATGGGTAGTGTCATACCATGTACATCTAGTTTGTCTGTGGCGCTAATTTCCATTATTGGTTGCATTTCTTTACTTAACATTATTTCATTGAATTTGAGACAGCTTGCAAGAGTTGGCATTAAGGCCATACAATTGACATTTTTGTGGGCTAATTGTTCCATAACATCTGTAGCACATGCATTATCACCATAAAGTGCATTAATGTGCCGGGTTTTCAATGTTGCTTCTGCTTCTTTAGAAAGTATATCAACTCTCAAACTTTTTAAAATGTTGGCATAAGTTAGATCTGCAGATTGGCACATGTTTTCTGTTAATTCTCTGTATTGGAAATGTTGCCAAAGGTTGACATTTCCAATGCTGCCAACAGTTTTACGGCAGAGTTTGTGCCCTAATGTTTTAAAAATAGGTTCACCTTTTACTGGTGTTAATTGAAGCAGATCTCCAAAAGCAATAATGTGTTTTCCTGCAAAGAGCTCTTCATAGTCTGTTTTGAGTACTTCTTGTAATCTGAGGTGAATCAAAGCTAACATCAGGTTGGAGACCATGCTCACTTCATCTATTAGTAGCATTTTCATTTGTTTCAATACTCTGCGTAATTCCATTGCAGCTTCTGCAGAAAGTTTGTAATAGTCTAATTTGTTCTGGTGTTCTACTGGTAATAGTAGTAATCGGTGTAATGTAACACCACCTATGTTGTAGGTAGCTAAACCTGTGGGGGCAGTGACAACAGCTGACAGTTTGTTGTTTGTCAATTGTTGAATAAACTTACTAATGATTTTGATTAGGAATGTTTTGCCAGAACCAGCTTCACCACTGACGTACAGTAATATAGATTTATAATTATGGCAGGAACATTCTTTATTTTCATGTTTTACACCATGTGCAATTTGTTTTGTTACTTCTTGAAAAATGCTACTTTGCTCATTGTTTAGTTTTGATTGTAGTATAGTTAAGTCTTCATTATCTTCATACTGAAACATGGTGTTTTCTACTTCTATCATAGCTAATTCTGCCTCATTTGTTATTAGTGGTTCTCCCAGTGGTTCTTGGCTTCCTGTTACAGAAGGTTGACTACTGTCAGGAGTATCCTTATCTAGTTGGGCTTGGAGTTCTTCTTCATGTTGCTGTTCATTGTGCAACATTGTTTTGTACTGTGTAAAGTTTACATCAGTTATAGTGATTTCATTTGCTTTGAAAGCATCCTCATATGAGTCATAGTTATCTAGAAATTGTTCTTCTTTTCTCCATGGTTTGAACAGTTGTAGCAGGGACATGTAATATACTTCTTTATGTTGAGGAGTCTTCAATGACAATTTGATATGATTAATTAAATTTGGTTTAGTGAGTTTAACTAAGCTGCCTTCACAGTCTGTTACTCTATATTTACCTTTTTTTTCATCAGGTTTCATATTATTTTTGTATGTGTAGTTTTGGGCTATTTGGTATAGACACATGTTTTCCAAAGTATTATTTCTGTTTGGGTAGTATGTGTCTAATAAATTGTTTTTTAAAATGTCTTGGCTGTTGGGATCATGTTTGGCTATTGTTTCTATAACTTTGTATGATTTTAGAACTCTTTTTCTAGATTTAGCTGGACCAAGACTTACCCATACTATATTTTCAAATTTACCATACATTGAAGTACCAGTTAAACGATCAGCTGCTTCATAAGATCCACATTCTCTATGGGTGAGCATTTTTATGCCCAAGCTGTATAATTTCTGAGATACTGTTTTATCTGATGACAGGTCATTCCAGAGGTCTTGGAGCTCTGTCTTTTCTGCTTTAGTTAAGTATGCTGTGACATATCGTGCAACTGCAGTAGAATTGTCTGCAATGTACTGCACATCTATGTTTGCATTCCATAAGTGGGCAATGATTGCATTATAATCATTGATATATTTTTCTTCTTCTTTTCTTTTTATGTAATATGTATTTTTAGGTGACTTACCTTTAACACTATATCTAACTGAAGACATGAGGTTGTTTACTTGACCTGTATTTGTAACTGGTCTAGGGAAACCAAATCGGCATTTGGTGTAGTATTTGCCTTTGTTTTTGTATTTGCGACGACAATATTTTCCACATTTGTGTCTTTGAAATTGTAAAATATGTGCACGAAGATCACTATTTGTGGCTTCTGATGGAATTTCACAAGTGACATATTTTTCAATAAACTGTAAAACAGTGGCATCACTGTCTTGACCAAATTTAGGAGCATCTTTAATCCATGAAAGCATGTGGATATGTGGTGCTCCTCTGGCTTGGTATTCTTTCCTCCAAAAGAAGTGTTGCACTTCTCCAAGGGGAGGAACAGTTTTATTACAAATAAAATGTAGCATAGC
This sequence comes from Ambystoma mexicanum, assembly GCF_040938575.1. NCBI lineage: Eukaryota > Metazoa > Chordata > Amphibia > Caudata > Ambystomatidae > Ambystoma > Ambystoma mexicanum. Next base: position 922,405,152 of record NC_090941.1, read on the forward strand.
AATGAAGCGATGGTGAAAATATCTTGAAACATTAACAGGATCCAAAGAACAAAGTTCTCCAGGTGTTAGAATACCTATGTTTGTTTTGTTTTTATTTGATATGCGTAGGAAATCATGTAAATCTTCCCATGCATATTCTGCACAACTTAATGTAACAAACCAAGTGGGTGGGCCAAGGTTTCTGATCATACAACGCACATCTCCATGACGTCGAAACCAGTACTCTTTAAGACCATGCATATTTGCTAACAGATTTGTAATATTTGATTGTAAAACCTCATCCTTTTGTTGCACTTTCTCTAATAATTGTGTAGCTGTCATATTTTGAAAGTGTGATCCTGATTTTAATATGTGTGCAACTCCGTAACATACAATTGCTAGTTCACTTTCAAAGAGTAGGTGGAATATGTATTCCACATTTTGTCTAAATCTGGGATCTTCAGAATACATCCGTAATGAGCGGTATTCTGAAGCTGATATTTGAATAGGTCTTTCATCATACCTTCCTCCTTTGCCAGTAGGAAAGAGTAGAGGAAAAGCACGTGCTTCTATACTTTTTTCCCAAATACTGATTGGCGATCCTTTTGTTTGATGCATTTGGTAAGTTTCCAGTACATCTTGTACGGTGTCATTACAGTGCAAAGGATGAATTGTATAATGGTCTAAAGTATTTGATATTGTAGCAGGATCTAGTAGCTCAAATTGACCAGCTTCTTGTGTTTCCTGAATTATTTCAGTTGTATCTTTCAAGTTTTCTTCAATATTAATTTCTTTGTAATATTCATTATTCTCTTTAAGATATTGGAAGGCTTGTCTAACTTTATATAAATCTACCAACTGTTGCCATATTTTTTTGTCTTTTGTAGGTACTCCATTTACTAATGTAATTAAAGATTGCTGCATTGGACGTTGCACTCCTAGAGTATGCACATTTTCTTTTAGATTTAATGGTAAATAAACTACTTTTCCACGAATGCCTTTTACCAATTCAGAGGGAGGTAATTTTGCTGTTTTTGGTTGAAGGCGTATTATTGCTTGAAATGGGTGTACTGTTTGAATTATGATGCTCTCATATAAATTAAGTTGTTGTAGAGGTTTTGATACTGGGTATAATTCCAAATTATCTGTGATAGAACGTGAAGGAGTTTGGTTGTTGTCAAGTTTTGTAGTGCAATAACTGCAAAGTATTAAGGGCTCAGTTATTTCATATTTGTTTTCTGCTACAAGGTAGAGAGCTAATTCAAACCATTTAGAATCTTCATTGTCTTCTATTTTGTATGATAGGTCCACAGTTTTTGTGTTACTTTTATAAAAAATTCTACGGCAACATACACATACATGGTTTGGTACTTCAGCTGATGTACTTTTAAATTTTAGTATTTCTTTTTTGTATGTGTTTAGCAAAAGGTTGCCATGTGTAGAATTGTTGCTTAATTGGTTTAAAGCTATTTCATTCTGTAAATGGCTTTCACTTCCAAAATATTTTTTCTGGATATAGTGAATTTCTTCAAGTAGGTCTTTTGCTGTACCATGTAGAAGGATGTTATTTAACTTTGCTAGTGCTAAAGCAGGACTTTTAGCATAGTACAGTTTATAGAAGAGATTTTTTATAGTTGAATGATGTGTTGATATCCTTTTGATATCATGGAAAGTGGTTTTACAAGTAGGTCCTGTAATGCAGGCCAATGAATGTCCTTGTAGTCCTGTGTACTTGCGCATTGGACAAGGTATCTATATTTTGCAGTAATTTAATTTTGATTTTGTCTTTGCTTTTTACATATTTATTGAGGAATTGGCGTAAAGATTTGAAATATTGTTTGGGAATGTTACACATTGACGTGCATAGCCATTTGTACACTAGACGTTCTGATTCAGTTGAATGGAGGGGTAATTCTAAGTTTTCAGGGCATATTTTTGTAAGAAGTGCTTCTTGTTCCATTATGGTATTATTCACTTTTTCATAACCTCGACCACTGCTATGTATGGCAATTGTATTAGTTTGCTTTTGTTTTTACGCTTCTTCATTAAAATATGGTTCTGTGCTTGTAGTGTGATTCCATTCACCTCCGCTGATACTTAAGAAGTTCTTTCTGTTGATATTTCGCTTCTTGAGAAGTCTTTTTTGTAATTTAGTTATTAGTTTTGTTAGTGGTTTCATTTTGTTTAACAGTAAAATAAATACATTTCTTTTGAGAAAAATTGCACTGTACATCAATGCTTCTAAGATTAATTTCCTACTATAGGTTTTAAGCTTTGAACCTGATTTCTCTCCTGTTTTTATAAGATTTTGAAGGACTTTGTGATGGTATATTTTGGCTAAAATACTTTTCTTGGTATGCTCACTTTGCACTATATTAAAATTTGAAGAAGTAGTTTTATCTGTACTGATAGCTGATTTTCTGTTAATTGTTTTTTGGTTTGTTTTACATTTTGATAGAGGAAGCGAAGTTGTTGTACTTGAAACTTATTGTGTTTCACTAAATGATTGTATTAGCTGTTTTGTTTCAACTTTTTTTTACAAATTCTGCTAGAGATGGATGCGTATGTTGGACACCTTTATTTTCATTTGCTCTACTTTTGCGTTGCTTTCTACGGACTTGACTTTTGGTAGGCATTCTTTAGGGTCTGGTGAAAAAAATAAAGAAGATATGGGTTGGGGTGTTCTGGAATGTATGTGTGCTGTGTGCATGAGTGTTTGAGTAAGATGATAAAGATGTATGTAATGATGTGTGATTGTGCATTGGGAACTAAAACTAGTAGGGATAGGTATTCTTGAATTTATATGTTACTAAACTGGGGTTCAGATGACAAAAAAAAAGTAAGCTAGTGGTGTGGAAAAGTACAAATAGTAAATCTAATGTATACAATTAAAACAGTTGTTTGTTCTATAATATGAAAATTGTAGTGGTTCAGTTGGGTAATTTGTGTGTCCAAAAATAGAAATTTGTGGGCCATTCTGGCTGTAAATCGCTGTTTAAGACATGGACATTTTTGGACAAAATGGTACAAAATCTCTATTTTTAGAAACCAAAATAGCTCGTATTAATGTTATAGTATATTTGATTAATAATACAAATATTATGGTGATATTTTACTTACTTTTTTTTAAAATTAACAGGTAACTTCTTAGTTTTTCTTTCTTCTTCGAATTCGGCTGCTTCTTTTCAGGAAACTGGTCTTCACTGCAATTGTAAAAGCTTCAAATTAGTAACTTTGTTTGTATATAGCACTGTTTTTAATTTAGATATTGATTTTTTTAATTGAAATCCTCAGTGCCTTCTGTAAAACCATTAAACTAATTTATTTACATAAGATACATTGCATCAGTTCAGTACATATGATATGTTCTTAATGAACATATTGTATTGAATGACTAACTGTAACAAAAAAAAAATATCTTTACTATGTCTTGTGAAATTTATAATATATTAGTGAATACCACTATTTCTGTAAGTAAACTGTTCTAGGTAATAGTGCCTCAATGTCATGTCTAATTTAAAGTAATTAAGTAAATAAATAAATAAAAACAAAAAATATGAAATTGTATAAGTATTTTTATAAAGGTCTAAACATAGATTGTGTTTGCATGCAATTTTGTTTGAATATATGTAGTCTATATATTTCATTTAAAAAATGTTAGTTTAACATTATTTGAGTGTGTGTGTATAAAGAAAGTAAAAAGTATAAAGGTTTATAAGTGATAGTTGATTTTAGGAAATCGAAAAAAGTACAGTAAATTCATTTTACAGATTTTACAAGGTAAAAGTCAGTTTGAAAATGTGTCCATCTACTATACAGAAAATATGCATACCTGAAGTTTGTGTTCATGCATATGGATATGCATGGAGCTGCAAGTAGAAATCTTGAAGACTTGTACAGTATTTCTGGTAGATGCTGCTTGCCCATGATATGACACTTGTACTCAGAGAGATTCAGAGTACATTTGCAGTGCTGATCTATGATGATGCAGTTAGATGTAGAGGTCTTGAATGTGATTGGTGCATGGTCATGTGATTTTTGAGGTACATCCAATGAGGGAATGGCAGAGAGAGTGTAGTGGAAATGGTAGAAGGGCTGTTCATGTTACGATATGTCCGCGGACATGGCAGTAGTATACGGACATCGGGAGTTACATCCGGGGATTTTTGGGTTCAGAAGTCATGCAAATGAGAATAAGCACTGAAAGGGATTGGTCAGGAAAGTTTGGTGGGTGTGTTGTGCCAGGAGAGATTTTCTCAGATACTCTTTTTGCTGAGAGTACAAAAGATAGCTATGGCTGTGTGTTTCAGAAAACAGATTGTTTGGATTTTAGGAGATTCGTGGATACATTGGTTGAAGGTGCATGCAGAAAGCTGTGGAGTAGCTGTAGATCTTGGATTCCCACATGTGGAAGTACACTGGCATGGAGTACGTGGAATGAAGTGGTTGGACTTGCTACCTCTCTGTGCTACTTTGGAGACAGAGCAACATCCAGACATAATTGTAATTCATTGTGGAGGGAACAGTTTAGGACATGTGACTGGAATTTTTTTGCAATTTGCTATGAAAGAATGACTTAGGAAGGTTATGGACATGTTTGCTAATTCTGAAGTGATATTTTCACGGATTGCGCAGAGACAAATGTGGCTTTGTTCTTCTTCATTTGGTCCACAAATGGAAAAAGCAAGGCGCAATGTTAATAAGGCTGTTTGTGGCTTTCTAAGAGATTTTGGCATGTCTTCTTTTCACAATGAAAATATTATGTTTTGTAGTACATACATTTTTCGCAGAGATGGAGTCCATCTTACTTATGCTGGCAATCAGATTTTTCTGAGAAATGTACAAAATGCATTGCGACCTTTTTTGGAATTACAACAACGATTTAGAAGTAGATGTTAAGCATTTACAATTTTTGACTTACAAACACCACCCAAAGGCTCTTTTCAGAGCCACCACTTCTTTCCAGAGAAAATTACAATGTTTGTGATGGAGTAGCAACCCAATTTTTTTAATGTTCGCGAACTGTCCGCGGACTTCTAAAAAATACAAAGAGCCCTGCTTCATTTATTTTCACTTCTATTTTTTAACTGGGAAAGGCGGCTCTGAAAAGAGCCTTCTTTTTTTGGGATTTTTGTAATTTTGTATTTTTTTTGGTTTTTCAGACACGACACACTAGGAGAGGAGAGTAAAGGAGGGTAAAGGGGGGACACCAACCACAGGGATAAGAAAGGGCGAGCTGAGAGAGGAAGATGTAGAGTGGGTTTTATTTGGGTAGTGAGCAGGTCTTCTCGTGCTCTGAGACGATAGTCTCAAAAGCACTCCGAAGTCGCTCCCCCCTGCAGAGTACTGTGTCACAGTACATACATACAACTGTGACCCTCGAAAGGTAAGGGTCAGCAGCATTCTGTATGGCCTGTGAGGCAGCTTGAGAAAGACGCTGTCCCACAGAGGTGGTCCTTGTGGTGACAGGATCAGAAACAGAGGATGAAGTAGAGGAAATCAACCTGCTACGTTCTTCCCAAGGTACAACCCTGCGAATAGCCCCAGAGTGAAATAACCTCAGGTGTCGCTTCATAGTAGTGGTCCCAAAGCTGTACTCACCGTGCTTCCCACGACTGAGTATCATTTTGCACTCATTGCAGGTAACACAGTTTGCACAAGCCTTAGGACCATTCCCATGAATGGTAAATAACCGCCACACCCAAGACTCACGCCTAGTGCGGGTAGTAGGGATTTCCTCTACCTCATTCTCATCATCCTCTTCTTCCTCCTCCGCATCCTCACTCCTGTTCCCCTCTTCAGGCCCTTGGGGAGGTGGTGGTGGTGGAGGGGATGGGGGTGGTGCTGAAGCAGGTGCAGCACCAAGTGGCAGTTCAGCAGCCAAGGATGCCATCTCGATGATGGTGTAGTCTGCAGGTGGCAGCAAAAATCACTGTGTTCTGAAGAATAGCCAGAAACACAATGGGAATAAGCTCTTGGGCGTGGTCTTTTATAGGGGTGCTTGTGCGCGGTCCGCGGACATGCGCACTCTCCGCGGACAGATCGAACACAAAAAAAGGATCGAAAAGTTTCAAAAGGTATATAGAAACTCAAGATTGCTATGTGGGACTTGTGCCATGGTGAGATTTTATTGAAAAATATTATGGATTAACTGAAAATGTACTTTTAAATTGTTCGGGGACACGAACAGTGTCCGCATTTCAGGACACACGATGAGCGTGGGCGCGGTCATATGATCCGTTTGCGAACTAGTCTGCGAAGGAAGCGCCTGTCCGCAGGACACCAAGTGCACGGAGATTGGTTAGCGCATGCGCATTGATGTCCTACGGACACTGTTCGGGTTCTGAAGTAATTAAAAGTGCGTCACACGTGAAACGAACATTTCAGGACACCGTGTGTGTTCTTAGAACAGTTTAAACTTGGTATCAAACAGTAAGGACAGATATAGTGTTCTTCAGGACACGTGTAATTTAGTTTATGTACGAACATTTCAGAACACCAATTGTGTTCTTAGAACAGTTTCAATTGGGTAGCGAACACTACGAACAGGTATAGTGTTCTTCAGGACACCTCCATTTTCGTTTAAGTACGAACATTTCAGGACACCAATAGCGTTCTTAGAACAGTTTGAACTTGCTAGCGAACAGTACCGGACAGGTATAGTGTTCTTTAGGACACTTTAATTTTTGTTTGTTTACGAACAATTCAGGACACCGCATGTGTTCTTAGTACAGTTTCATGTTGCTAGCGAACACTACGAACAGTTGTACTGTTGTTCAGGACACATCATTTTCGTTTATTTACGAACATTTCAGGACACCAATTGTGTTCTTAGGACAGTTTTAAGTTGATAGCGAACATTACTGACAGATATAGTGTTCTTTAGAACACTTTAATTTTTGTTTCTTTACGAACATTTCAGGACACCACTTGTGTTCTTAGAACAGTTTCAACTTGCTAGCGAACAGTACGAACAGGTGTGGTGTTCTTCAGGACACCTCCATTTTTGTTTATGTACGAACATTTCAGAACACTCGCACTGTCCGCGGAAACTTTTATTGTTTTTTTTTTAAAAAACGGAAACTATTCACAATACAGTATAAAAATTAAACTTTATTTAACATATATTAATAATTTATGACAGAGAAGGTGAGGCAGAAACAGAAACAAAAACAGGAGAATTTGGGGTTTCAACATGATTGGTATTAGGTGAAGAAGGGATGGAAATCTCATCAAAACGTTTTGGATTATGGAGAGGGTTTGGGGATAATTGACTGGGATATGGTGAGGAGGGACAAGTACATGTGGGGCAATGGTACGAGGTTTTTGGTTTGAAATGATTTTCTACAAAAGTTTTTCAATTATTAAAATTAGCCAACAATACATCCATTTTTTCTTCTATATTGTGAAGACTGTTATCCATAACAGGGTTTTCTGAAGTTTTTTCTATTCTGGTATGCTCTGTACAAAACAATAATATATATGTTAAATGTATATAAAAAAATAATAAATAAATGGTTTATATTATAAAGTGTTTACCATTAGTTTCACTATCTTGTGACATTTCTTCATGTGGGAAATTGTCCTCTAGCCATTCTAGAGTACTAGACATTTCTGTGAGAAAAAAAAAAAAGATAATATACTTTTTAATCTAATATAGAAAGTTTATAAATATATGAGTAAAATGAAGTACACTTACTATTTCTGGTAAGATAAGTCCTATGTATTCAGTGGGTCTGGTCTTGTTATCAGTTCTGTTGTGTCTGTGAGGTAATTATGTTGGAAGCCAATTTATCTTCTTGTAGTATATTCCATTTCAGAACATATTGTATTTAAATGAATGGTTAGTGTGTTACATATATGGGTTACATTTCTTATGTATTACTATATATAATGTGTTTGTGTGCTGCTTTTTGAATTTGTTAAATGTTCCTATATTATGATATAACAATCAAACCTACCCCACCACCCCCTCCCCACAGTTTTTAGGTAGTGGTACTGTTCTCCGAACATGTCCGCGAACATTAAATACGTTTGCGGACATCAAGTTCATAAGAAGAGATCTAGTCAGTTCCATATGACATGTATATAAAGTCAAAGTCATTATTGTTAAGTTGTGCTACTAAAATACTATGAAATTCAGTGAAAAAACTTTGTTAAAGGGACGTTATGGTTAAGTTGTGCTACTAAAAACCTATGAAATTCAGTGAAAAAAACTTTGTTAAAGGGACATTATGGTTAAGTTGCGCTATTAAAAACCTATGAAATTCAGTGAAAAAACTTTGTTAAAGGGACGTTATGGTTCCAAGTAAAACCGAAAAACCCTTGAAATTCGCCAGTTATGGTAAGCTAAGCAACCATAACTCGCGCCACCACTGTGCACTGCTAAGACTAACACCCAGGACATCAAAGATGACATCACAAATGTCATTGATGACATCACTGATGACATCACATGTGTATGTACTTCTCATGAAATATGTGTAGAAGGGATTCTTATTATGTTGCGAAAAAAGTGTCAAGAATCATTGCAAGAAATATACCCTAATAAGTGCATTGAACGATGCATTGATATAAATAGCATCCTATTATGGGGTTCTATCTAGTATACTAAGCTACTCTTAGAGAAACATAACATTGTGTGCAGCGTACAAGATGAAGGTATGATATTCGTAATGTTAATATGTTGAATAATGAAATGATAATTGTTTTCTTAACAGATTTTTGTGTACTGTGAAATATGTAATAAGTAGCTAATAAAACCCATGTATTACATAATTGCATTACTATAGACAAAACACAAAGACACAAGAACACATACCAATATGGGTATATACAGGGAAAGTGAAGTTAGCAAAAAAGCACAAGTAGTAGCAGAAACAATTCATAACTTAACTGATTAGTTTCATGCAAATAAATGATTGCTCTGTTTCAAAGCTGCTATTTACCCTATGTATATGTATCACTTGATGTGATTGGACCCTAAGGAAAGTAGTGTGTGTACAATGTATACAAATATGACCATATACAGGGAAAGTACAGCCATAAAAAAAAAACAACAGAACTATCAGAAAGTGCTCATAAGTCTAGTGGTTATCTTTATGCACAAAAAGGATTGCTGTCTTTCAAGCTTGTGTTTTCCCATATGTATATGTTTCATATGATGTGACTGTACTCTAAGGGAATTACTGTAAGAACCTACTAGAAGGATATTTCTACAAATAAAATAAAATTCTTAGTTTCTGACTGTTACTGAGGAAAACCATGTGGCCTAGATATGTCAGCAAAAGAAAAAATAGTGAGCCAGACATGTGATGTCATCAGTGATGTCATCAATGACATTTGTGATGTCATCTTTGATGTCCTGGGTGTTAGTCTTAGCAGTGCACGGTGGTGGCGCGAGTTATGGTTGCTTAGCTTACCATAACTGGCGAATTTCAAGGGTTTTTCGGTTTTACTTGGAACCATAACGTCCCTTTAACAAAGTTTTTTCACTGAATTTCATAGGTTTTTAGTAGCGCAACTTAACCATAACGTCCCTTTAACAAAGTATTTTTCACTGAATATATATATATATATATATATATATATATATATATATATATATATTTTTTTTTTTACATTTGATGCTGGGCTCTGGCGCACCCCCTGGGATGCGGCAGCGCCCCCCTGGGGGGGCACGCCCCACAGTTTAAAGACCTCTGCTGTAGATAGAAGTTATATCTATCAGAAAATTTCATCACTATATTCCTTGTTATGTTTTGAATAGGCAAATAAGGGCAACAATGCAGAAATGCACCACATTTTGTAGTAGAGTGATAATTAAAAGTCTCCCAATGTGTGCATCAATGCACAGAATCTGAAAATATTTGTTTTATTAATTTTGCATACGTTAATCAGAGAGTCCAGAACAAAACAAATATGTTTTTCTCAATAGGAGTGGTTTTCCCTCCCATCTGTGGTATTAAGGAAACCACACCTCTGTCACAAGCAGCAGTGAAGTAAAACATATATATATTCATGCACATAGGAGAAGATTGACAGAATATGAGGAGATGGACATGGAGGATTGACACTAGGCATATTAGAGACCAGTGCATTGGGAGAAGGATGACCAGTATACGTTGGAATTTGGGTTCCAGACAAGCCAGCTGAATAGAGGGTTTGCAGAAGTAATTATTCAAGGCTCACTGTATCCATGGTTGACTCTCCAAAATCAGAAACCACATTAAAGGATAAATCAAACAGTGATCATCCCCAAGCTATACAGTTGGATTGACCAGGGTACACTGATGGTGGAGAAAGATAAGGGAACTGTGGGGAATGCAAACAGAATACATGTGCTGATATCTCAATGCCCTGTGTCCCCCCATCTGCTTTGTATTGAGAAACAGCATTTCAAATGGAAGGCTTTTTTTGCTACTTCAATGTGGAAGTGGCTTTGTGAAATTAAGTATTATTTAAAATATAATGAAGTACTATTTAAAATATAATTAGTGGCTTACAGTCATCTTGAGCTATAGTGTAATTGTAAACTACTATTTCCTAGGGTGATATTGTGCATTCATGAAGCCTGATGAAGCCATAAAGTGTGTGTGCAACAAAATGCTTGCTGAAGGAATACTTTGTTTTATTAAGTAAAGTTTGAAATGCAAACCCCTACATTCCCTTACCTTGAATTCACAGGCAGATCCATGTGCAATATGAAGGTAGGGGGGTTTAAATATTGCATATGCTACAGAAAAATAGCATACTGTATGCCCGAAAATACATGCAGGCTCAAAACCACACACATACACACAAACACACATACACACACGCACACACAGGTACAGACTGCAAGTAACATGCTCATGTTTAGTAAAAGTTACCCATGGATGATTAGTGAAGCTTCCACCCATATATTTTCAAAACAAAGTATGTATGTTGGCTCAGAGTAGAGTAGACAGATCCTTATGATTCACATTTCGAATTCAAAGGAGACAAATGTAAGCTGGACATTGTCTAGGGTCCAGCGGGATGACATAGCTTATACATATTCACTCTGCTCCCCCTATAAAGGGAAATAGATCTATTGTAAACATATTCAAAATAGCCTTATATAACAACATGATAACCTTTTCTGTCTCCACCTTCATGCACAGAGCATGGTGCTTAAGGAAAAACCATAGACTAACAACCCTTGTTGCTGAGGGCCGTAAGTGACATGGAGATGATGACTATATCTCAATAATAGCACATTTTCTGCTCAGAGAGTGTGACTACATGTTTAACCGGGGCATGCATAATCAGACTATTTTTATGATCATCAATGTATTTCAGTCACAAGAATAATTTGTTTTTTAAGCATTTACATGTTTTAATGTATTTTTGGAGATGAAGTCTTGCATTTTTCTATTTGGATTTGTATATGAAATAAACATTGTTATTGGTTTGGTTAGTATTCAAAACATCAGTTGTTCAAATATCTTTGATACCATACTTGTCTTGATATTGCAGAAAATCAAACATTTTAAACACACTTGCTTCATCTTGAGTTACTATCTAGTCTAGAGAAGCCAATGTAGAGGAGAACACTTTAGAATGTCTAGGATCTTTTAAATACATTATATCTGTATGTGGTGTGGATTTTTTAATTAAGAGTGGATGCTTTTATTGCTGATAATAGTGATATTCATATAAGCAGTTTGTTTTTTTAAAAGATTTCTGGATTTGGTATATAGCCAAGTTTGTTGAAGTTACATTATTCTTTTAAATGCATTCCAGTTGCTGACTACCTCACTGTCTGTACCTTGCCCAGAATTGTGCAGTGGGATAGCATAATTGGGATTTGAGATTGGCACGCCACACCTGCATGGGCCAACAATTAAAAATATAACAATAATGTGTTATTGTTGTTTGGTTAAAACAATTACCTTTAACACATTGTTACAATTCATTCTCAGTTAAATTTGTTTAAATAAAACAATCAACATTTCTCATGCAAATTTAAACTAAAACAAAAACAAAACCAAAAATGATCAGCATTAGACAATTCATAAGACTAAATCGTCAATTTACTGTCCATATTCAGTTCTATAAAAAATTGATGTGGTTGATCCAGATACTTTCAGGACTATAAATTGCAAATTTCAAGGTATGCTTTCTAAAAACATTCCATTCTAATCCATTTAAGCATGGACAGTCTAGCAGCAGATCTTCTAGTGATTCTTGCTGTTCTCTGTCTTGACAAAATCGACAAAATAACAACTGATAATCTATAAGGCCATATCGCAATCAGATCTCGAATTATATTCCAACGGAATCGCAAAAAGAGCAGATGTGTATTTTTGTCAGGGTAATTTGACAGAAAGGAGGCCAAGGTTCCTCGCCTTTTTTGGTCTCCCCCATCAAATGACTCATTGAGGCATATTGATGAAATTCCTCCATTGTGTTAGCCCAGTCCAGATCATATGAAGCTCTTTTTACTCTGCTGGGATTGCCGATCAATTGTTTCACCCCCATTCTCCCACATTTAGCCATTAAGTAATTACAAAATGCCACTAAGTCTCCAAGTGAAAACAAACCGTTTTCAAAGCTAATAGTCTTGAGGTCTACAAAGCAGTGTTAGTGTGATATGGATTTTGTATGTGGGGAGAATGTAAAAGCAGGAAGAACTTCATGTTCTCACAGTAGGCTGTGAGAACTCTCTGCATGTTATGTAGGCAGAGGAGAACACCAGGACAATGTAAGGCATATGCGAATCTTGTAAGCATAGTAGAACACTCACAGTGTGAACCACGTGTGCATTTTGTAGGCATTTGGAGAACACAAATGGCATGTTATGAACAAATTAATTTCAGAGCTGACAGCTGTTTTAGGCACATATGTATTTTCAAAGAAGGAGAAAATACCAAATCAATGAGAAATAATAATAATAATACATGTGGAATAAGAGAATACAGTGCCTGTGTTAGGCACACATACATTTTGAAGTGGGGTGAGAATGTCAAAGCGGTGAGACCACATGTGTATTTTGTTGAATTAGTGAAATGCCACAGCAGTGAGGACCCAACATGCATTTTGGATGTTTTGTGAAGAAGGCCAAAACATTTTTAAGCAAACTTGAACTCTGCATGTGGCTAGAAAGACAAACCAATGAGACCATGTGTGCACTGCTGTCACACTTGTGTCAGGCTAGGGAGGATGAAGCACAAGCACAACAGGAGGCACATGTTAGCTTCTACTACCTGAAGCACAAGAGGGAGAAGTGATGCCATCATATCAACAGCAACAAGATCAATCTACACATGCTGATACACAGTGATTCTTACAAATTGTCCAACTCTAATTTCCTGGGAAGCAGATGGCAATGAAGAATATGACAATTGTGCTTCATACACTGTTTTAAGAATTACACTGAGAGACATTTTCTTTGGGTATACTGCAGATAGCAAGGACGACAATGAGACAGAGCAAGAGGGTGCTGTCAATGATGAAGGCATGCAATTGTCAGGTGCAATAACTGCACAAAGGATGTACACTTCAGATATTCCACGTGCACCAGTGTACAGTATTTTCCAAAACAGTTTAACAAAACACATGCTAGTGGTAGTAAAACCTTGACGTCAGTCATATCATTGCAACCAGCTCCTCTGTCAACAAAACTCATACAACAATGACTGCAAAGTACAGTGGGCAGAAGCAAGGAAGCAAGAGAGCTTGGGGTCCAACTCAGTCCGTAAAATGAAATTGGGTGTGCAGAGTTGTTTGATGCCAGAAACGCAACCATCATATTGTTATCTCACAATTATTTAAAACGTGTCTGTAATGGAAAATAGGAACCAATTTGGGCATCTGTTCTTGTGGGCATTTCTGAAACCAGCATCATTCACATGTTGGGCAAATGGAAAATACAACACATCAGCCTCTCACCTTTCAACTGCGGGCAATAAACACATCTAAAACACCAACTGCACCATTACACCAGAGTCTTTCAGATCTGCAGAATTCTATCATGACTGGTGGGAGCATCATATTTTCCTGCAGATCCCACAGCACACAGACAACTTATTTCCCCCTCAATGCGCTAGACCATAGTTGTTGAGGCTGTTGAGTATATAACATAATATAACAAACATGAACATTTTCATGTATTCAATGACAACATTGACATAATGATGGCAGTAGACATAGTTTTCTATGCTTTTTGAAAACTGTTAGGCAAGGTTGTATGTAGTAACCTTGTGGGAGACAATAGATAACCCGACCTTTGCTATAGGCCTGTACTACACACGTTGGGAGTGTGACTGAGCAACCATATTTATCTCAAGAGGGGTCAATGTGAGCTGTAGGGTTGCAACATAGAGTTTCACAGTGACAAGTAAATAACACTTATACTCAAGGTTTCATTGTTAAATAATTATTTATAAATTTAACAGTCCGTTTTAAAGAAAGCCTTCTTTAGAAGGGAACAATTGGCAATAATAAAAATATACTTCAAAATATACTCATTCAGTTCAATAAAGTAAGTAGATACCCTTTTGGGATGGCGCACAGATATTCCTACACCCTGAGGTGACTTCAATTGCTAGGACACTGTGGACATTGTGGACATTAATATATCACTTTTCACACTTAAATGGTAATACTGAAGTTGTGGCAAAAAGGAAAAGGTTAGGGAAGTTTCTCAAACAGGTAAGCACTTTTGAACCCCCAATGCAAAGTAGAGGAACCTTTTCCCAGCTATAAAAGTAAGGTATGTATGCCTTTTTTTAGGCACAGTTAAACACAAAGTAAGAGGGTAAGCAGAGTCTTCAGGGAGCCAGGACAGCCAATTTCAATTGAGCAAAGTCTAGAGCAGCTGAGGCACTTCTTGAAGATAGGGAAAATACTTGCACAATGTTATAGAGAGTTTTGTTGTAAAAGGAAATCACTGTTGGGCCACAGGCTGGGCTGCTTGTGAAGGGCAAAGCTGCAAGCAACTCTACAAAGGGCAGCCAATGCAAGTCTCCAGTGAGAACAAGCAAGCTACACACAACAAGAGGTAAGTACCCCTTAGTTCACAGTACCATAGGTCTGAAGAAATGGCTCCAGCTGGCTTCTGTTCCTGTTGTAGTTCCTGCAGATCCTGTTGTTCCTGGGCCTCAGTTGTGGGAACAAGAGGGAGGACACCTTGCTTTCCTTTCTTCTGGGGTCCAGCACTCTGTTGAGGTGGCTCAGGATTGGTCAGGCCTTCTTTGATGAAGTCCGGAGGATCTTCCTGGAGCGCGGGTCCAGCTTGAAAATGATGCACTCGATTCTGGTGTTCCTGTCCCCTGGCACTCGGTTCCTGCAGCAGCAATGGAAGTACAGCCAGCAGAAAGAGGGGTTACGGTCGAGTTCGTCTTGGGGTCGATTGGTCCCACCAACCGAAAGGGAGAGGTCGTCCTTTGAAAGCTTCTCTAGTCGATGTCGAAATTGGAGCTTCAGCACTGTAGCAGAGCTTCACCGGGCAAACCAATGGTCCAGGAGGTGCAGCAAGCTTCTCTTCCAATTTCGGTCCAATTTCTGTCTTCGGTTCCATCCAGTGGTGGACTCTGCCTTCCTTGCAAAAGACATGCTAGTCTCTCCTATTCATCCGCTGCCTAGCTGTCACTCACACAGCTGGGTGGCTTTCCTCCAAGGACAGCCAGTTGGCCAATCACCTTTGGGTGCATTCCTGTAACCAAGGAGACTAAGCACAGGGAGTTTTGGGCACCTCCCTTGCTTCCTGCACTGGCCGACACGCTGGAACCAGAGGCAGGATTCATCAGTGAATCCTGCCAAAGACAAAATGAACAAAGGGACCAAACCTGGTTTGGCGCGTTGAGTAAATCTCGAGAAGGACCCTCCCAACAAAAAATGGCGAAAAAAGAAGACCAGAGCCATTTTGAAAAAATGGGCACTTATGGGTGCTATACTGCAGCTGCGAACACAGGCGCGGTAGCGACACACAATGGTAGGAAAATGTAAACCACTGCCACCAGTCATCAATTGTAGAAAGGGTAACACAAAAATGTTACATGAGTAGACAAAGGTTATACCAAGTAACCCCTCCAGCACTCTATTGTAGGATAGTGTGTGCTGGGTCTACAAAGATAACACATGTAAGTAAAGTCAATTTCACTTCACTACTCTTGGAAACAGTAGTTTATCCAAGAGAAGGTATTTAAACCTTAGCAGAGATCCAAAGGATTTCTCTGTGACACTGCACTGAGGGCACTGTGTGTCACCATGTAAAAAGATGATGCCGGTCAGGTGCTTGTGGTCCAGATGGCTTGTCTAATAACATGCTTAAAGCCCATCCGGAGGTCTGGGGGCGCATTTTGTTTTCCATCTTCACCCTCATCAGGAAATCACAAAATCTGCCCCCAACCTGGACCCATTCCATCGTCGTCCCCATCTATAAAAAGGGGAACAGGAAAGATCCGTGCAGCTATTGGCTGATAGCGCTACTAGACGCTCCAGGGAAGATTTTCTCTCGATTAATTTTGAGAGACTTTCAGAAGTCCACCTCAATGATCCATTTCAATCAGGCTTTGTGGCAGGTTTAGGTACCACTCCCAATATAATCACTCTTAACATGCTTCTCTCAGATCATGCGGCCCATAAGCAGACCCTATACTTGGCTTTCGTTTACTTTAAGGTTGCATTCGATTCAATTGATCGAATCCTCCTCTATCATAAATTGGTCAATTTGAAATGCCCACCTTCTTTGGTATCTTTAATAGTACTCCTTCACTCCAACACCTCTATGCAAGTTCGCCTCAATTTAGGTGGTGAAATGACTGCAAAATTCCAGACGTTTAGAGGGCTGAAGCAAGGGTGTATTTTAGCTTCCTCAATTTTCAATTTTTTCATACACGACCTGGGCCTTAATCTTAGCAAAATTTTAAGTGACCCTCCCAGTTTGGGCTTGCATAGAATACCCTATCTTTTCTATGCTGATGATTTGATCCTCATTTCAAAAACTCATACTGGTCTCCAAAAACTATTGGATGGCCTAGAGTTGTATGTGGATCTAAATCATCTACAAATCAATACTTCCAAAACCCAAATAATGATCTGCAAAAGTCATCCAGGCACCAAAATCAAACCCTTCAGTTGGCGACTACATAATGTCTCTCTAGCACAGGAGCCCAGTTACAAATATTTGGGCACGTTAGTGGTTGATACGTCCTCAACTCTTGAGCTTGATTCAGCAACCACTCGCAAATTACAGTCATTAGTCGCCCAAGCAAAGATTCTTATGGGCAAATTTGGCAAGTTTACTGTTAGACATGTATTAACATTCTATCTCCAGAAGGTGCTCCCAATTTTGACCTATGGATCTGAAGCACTCTCCCCCAGACCCATTGAGTGGTGGGATAAATTGGAATCATCCTTCTGGAAACAGGTTTTGCGTTTGCCCGTGTGCACACCTTTGCCTCTAATTCGTTTTGAATTAGGGTCTCTTTCCATGGCTTCCTTTGTCATCTGGAAGTACTGTGCTTTTTTTCGAAAGTGTCTTTTGTCTTTGAACCATTTAGATATCTTGGGTAAGGTGGCAAGTCATCTACTTAAGCAAAATGAGACATTCTCGAGAAAATGGTGTGTGTTCGTTATGAATGCATTGTCCGATGCATCTGTGGATTTAGATTTGCTCTTATCCAATGAAACTCGAGCTAAAAAGAAAATATATCATCATGATTCGATTACAACCTAAAATAAATGTCTAATTTATAAGGACTTTGATCGCACTTTATTTGGCCACAAGCGACTCACAGTAATGGCTGATTATTTGGCCAAATTTCCTTGTTCAAAGACTTGCCAGAAATTTCTTTGTTTTCGTTTAAACCTCTGGCTGTCTCTTGACGTGTTGGCCCGAAGAAAGCAAATTGGAGAGGCTGAGAATTAGTGTCGATTTTGTAAGAATGTTACCCAAAAAGAAACATTAGAACATTGTTTGGTGCACTGCTCAAATTTAGTTACCATTCGGGAAAAATGTTTTGGAAACTTCTTCGAAGAGCAAAATGTTTACATACAAAAGAACATGTGGCAATGCATTTTCTCATCCGTCTCACTAGGTGTTAAGATAGCAACTGTACAGTTTTTGGATGAAATTTCCTTAACTTTTTATGATTTTTTACTTTTTCTTTTGCCATATTGTTGCAGAATTCTAATGTTATGAGTTTTGCTTGCTACGTGTCATATTTGTATTTCTCTTTCTTTTTAACTGTGAAAAGGATTTTAATGATTGTATTGCACTGTTTTTGACAATTTGTAATATTTGAAAGGTTGATTTTATCAACCATAAAAAATTAAATAAAAAAAAAAGATGATGCCTATGGAGTTTGTCAGACTAAAAAAAACAAAAGAAGCACAGTGTTCAAATCAGATAATATTGCATGAGAGTGGGAAACAAATCTCACTCTCTTCTCCTAAAGTCCAGCAAAAGAGCTGGGGGTCTCTAAGGTAGAAGGGGGATAACCATTTCTGAGAATTATCCCTAGCAAAAACCATGGCTTATGACAGCTCCTTAGCCTCATTGATCCATGCTGGGTACTACTTTATTCAACCTCAGTACCACACAAATACAACCACTTTGTATATGTGACACATCATTGTGTGACGCTTTACAATGTTTGCACATTGCTGTGCTGGCCAAGGCACATTTGTTGGGTTGCCCCGCATCGCAATCTTTTGTCAGAGGTTTCATATTACTACACATGCCTTCCCACTGATAGTCTTACCCTCCAGAAATAGTGGGTGTCATGGCTGGGGCTGACTTCTGATTTGCCTTAAAATTCACCAGGAAATCTTTAGCCTAACTTCCACTCTCCACAAACGCAGGCAATCTTGCTGTGGTCCTAATAACCTCCTCCTCAGCAATCTGTGGGGAGATAGTCTATGGCTTTTTTGAAGGATGTTCTTCAGTCTCCCAAAGCACCACTGCCTCCATGCTCTGTCTTGCCCACTCCACGGTCTGTGTAACGATCCTCATGCTCTGTCTACCCCTACTCAAACTCATTCCTTCCATCCTCCAGCTCATCCCCACCCCACATCTAAAACTCTGCCTGACCCACTTCAAGCTCCATGATCCCCTCCTGGTTGACTACCTTGCACCATGCATTTCCTCATGTACCCTCCAGATAAAATAACATGCTGCCAAAAAATGGAAAACACATACAAATACAAGTGACAAACACAAAGAAATTGATTCATAGAAGCTGTCTCAGTAGTGGTGATAGAGCAAGGAGGTTCAGCTTCGTAGATCCTCTTAGATGCAGTGAATGTGCCAAGGATCTGATCAAGCATTTGTTTGGAGGCAAACGTGGGTGTGTACCTTGATATGGATGGTTTGGCTTTGGCAGGACTAGTCTTCAACAACACTATCAAAGATTCCCAGGGGGCTGGTTTAATGTAGTGTAAGTACCTCTGCTTGCCGAAACTTTAAAGATCGAACACACAACAATGAAATACTATTAAAAAGATACCAAAATGTTCAGATATGTTTTAATTTAGATTACACAAGCAAAATAAACATATTTGCAACCAAATTAATTAAAATAGGAATGCATCGGTCATCGTTTGGACAATTGTGTATAGCAGAGAAAGATGTGCATCAAAGTAATTCAAAGTAACCTAAACTTAGAACAACGTACACAAATGCACATTTTTATTTTAAAATATATATACATCAAGTAATGAAACTACATACACTTCACCAGAGAGAAACAGAACGCAATTCGATGAATACACAAATAAATGTAAAAATTAACACAACTGTAAAAAGGAAGGATAATACTGTTTGTAAAAATCCAATTAATTTTAGGTTAGCTCAAATTTTGCCTAAATGGGAACTGCAAATTCGGTAGAGTCAAGCCTTCTTCATGACCAGTGGAGATAGTCTGCGCCTTGTCGTCATCGTGGTCAATAATAGTTTACAATATAGGGCGGGTGCTATGAGCTTGATAGGAGCTATGAAAGAATTATAAGAAAATCTACCAATAAACATAACACTTTTTTGGGCTATTTTAGCTATAGACAATTTATTGTAAATCCATTCAAGGCAATATTAATGAAAGTGTGGCAACCACATGTAAAGGATTGCTTTGTGTTGGGAAAGAAAGGCTTCAAGCACTGCAGACAGGATGCATTATACTTATGTCCTCAAATGCAAGTAGCGGGAGAAACATGCTTCCTTTTTGTTATGCCACGCAGCTCAGGAAGTATGATTGATGCTCAGTTGTGGTGGTACATGGGTTGTAGAAGTGCCTAGACCTGTGAACATAGGTTAATTAAAGAACGGTAAAGTATGCCATACTCAACATAAATTGAAGTGTGAATCACTTCCAATGCGCATATTTGAACTTATCTTAGGCTTGTAGATGTTTGATGTAGTGTTTGGGGCATGTGGCCCTTGCCTTAATAGCACAACAATGGATGGATATACCCTTTTCATCAACACCATTCCTACTTCTAAACTTAGCCGGTCCCCCAGGAAAAACTCTACTTCCCCTGCGTAACAGCTGTCCGTAGGTCACGCTCATGTTCTACCTGTCGAATTGGGATAGCCAGAGAGAAAATCCCTATAAATAAACTGCACTAAAAAACGTATTTAAAAATGCTTGGTGTTCAAATAAACAGCATATCAGATCTAAAGCTATTAAAAGGATACAGTCAGGAAGGGATGCTTATTCTACTTTGTTCTGTCTTTTCCTGAGTGTGTACCACATCTTCTACTGAACGATAAGACTGGGCAGTGCCACCAATTTGCAACATCACTTGTGTCTTGCCAGTTCTAACAATGCATCCCACCTATTACAAAGGATATCTGCAGAATGGTTGTTCTGCCAGGTTCGGTGATCAAACAAACAGTTTAGTGTCACTTTCTTCAGGACCCAAAATGGAGATCCACTCTCTCTTAGGGTTCCACAGCAGATTAGTGACTGCCACCCGCTAGTGTCAATAGACCTAAAAGGGACCAAAACACATGAAAAACAAATGGATATAATTGCAACCCTTAAAGGGATAGTGCCCTCAAAAATATTATTGTCACGATCGTTCGGGCATTCGTTTTTCAGCATGCAGTGATTGATTGTAAAAAACGTTCCTGTGCATCTTACCTTGGTTTTCCTCACTTTTGCACATGCAAAAACAAGGAGTCGGGCATGGCCATCTTGTGCTAATCTTATCCATGGATCGATCACCCTAAGTTCAAGTGCCTCTGCAACACTAAATCATACCCCCTGCCCCTGAAGCTGACATCACTATTCCAAATGATATGCTCCACCTATTTTCATGACGTTAGTGGGCAGCATAGCCAAACGCGCCCAGTCATCACCCACGTAATAATGTCAGTTGACACAGAACATGGAAGATCAACACACTCTTACAGTGCATCCCAAAATGAATTTTCTACCAATAACTTTACAGAAAACATCATTAATCTGCAATTTCCCAAGTGCTTTTATTTATCAAACGCTCTAGAAACCACATTGAGATCCACTGATTGCGATGAACCACAAATACTTGTGTGTCCTTAGGCTCGAGTGGCAAAAGTTTAAAATGACGCACATGGCATGGTGGTCCTTTCGCGAGAAGATGTGGATTTGACACATCAGATTCTTGCTACTCCGTAAATGATGACAGGTTGCCCCTTGTTGCTGGTACCACCAAAGGGCATATCGGTCCCGGTCTATCGTCCCACATTATGGTGATGCTGAACGATGCCATTAGGCGTATCTGCCATTGCTGGTTGAAAAAGCCATCCCACGGCAGCTGGGAACTATCGCTTTCCCAGAACAGTACAATATATCTGTGTAGATAACAGAATAAAAATATATTTTATTATCCGTCCTTTATACTAATTTATGCTGTAATTCTGCACCGGCTGAAACAGAATAACGAACACAAACCACACAGAATGAACACACACACAGAACGTGGGGGACTATTTTAGACTACGATGTGCATTAAAGGTTAGCGCTGAGAAGTCAGTATAGCTCCCAAAGGAATGGATAAAGTGACTCACAAATGGGACAACAGACAGATTGCATTGTAACGGAACTGGGAATATTATCTATAGAAAAGCGAACCAATTACCCTTGGAAAATGTTCTGACCCTGGCCCATTCAATAATGCAACCTTGATTGCACACCCTGATATTTCATAGGACAAAGTGGTTTAGATATCAGTAGCTTGCATACAGGTTGTGTTTTTGTGTCGTCTATGAGTAAACGTCACAATATGCTCCAACGTACAACCCATAACAATGTCAATAATCAATACAGGCCAAACATCCCAACCTTTACTCATCCCGACTTAACCAAATCACCAATAACAATTATTAGTAGACTTTTAAATAAACCACTAGTTACGCACTCAGTGGGGGTCATTACGAGATTTGCGCCATGACTGCCTCCAATAACGGGACCGAGTCCGGTGTGGTGCAATGGGGACTTACCGGTCTAGTCCGACCCTGGTGGGACCGGTAAGTCCCCATTGCACCAACCATTCCCCATTCCCATTTGAGCCCCCATAGGGCTCAATCGGAATGGGGAAGGCAATATTTATGGGCCTGCTAATGGCAGGACCGTAATTAGCGGCCTGGTCCCCTAACGGGACCTGTAAGGGATGTGTGGTCTGACCAGTTCCCATTAGGGGACCTCGGAATCGGGCCGTGGGGGATTACTGGCACCGGTCTCCTTACCGGTGCCCGGTGTCCCCTACCGCCTGACTCGTAATGACCCCCAGTATTTTAAATATGGTGTGGTGTACGGAACAACATATTCGGTTATCTCTTTACCTCAAAATGCCATTTTTGCACATCGGTAAATTCTCCAATGAGCAAAAAGAACAATTTCCCCTTTTTCATTGCAAAAATGTGTATAGTTCAACTTACATTATGTTTGGTTGTTCCATTCTCTTGGCGTAATGGCCAGTGTCCGCTCTGAGCAACGGTTTGCATACATTGAAACAAAATGTTCCAATGTCCACTTTCATAAAAGTAAATGTTATCATTTTTGCAGGTATTGCACAGCTTCTGTCCTTCTAGGCGGGCGATTGCTCCCTTCGGTCCAAGGTCACATAACAATTGAAGCTTGTGCTTATGTTTGGTAGGTTTCGTTTTTGAGAATGAATGCCACAATATTAAAACATACTGGAGAAGATGCCGCAGTGTGAACTGATACATTTCTTTCCACCACAAGCATCATCCCACAAAGTGACCTTCACTCCATGGAGCAGTGAGCACAGCAGGTGCACATGGTATTTGAAAAACACAAGAAAAATAATCGATTTCTTGGCATCCACCAATGCTGCGCAATCTTGAATACTGTCTCAACTATCACTAATGCGGGTTATGAACCTATATGTGATGTCGTTCACGACGTTGTGGCCTTTCCATAGACAAAAGCATTAGATCTGGAGTCTCAATGTTCACGAACAGCATCCACCGTTGTTGATTATTATTTAATTTTGGAATAAAGTTAACCTTGTGAAATCCTGCAACCTATCTCTTTGCTTCTATCACGAGAGGTTTGTATTCATTAGGTTCTGAGCGTAGCATGGGACAGCCGTTCACACTATCTATTCCACCTGAGGCAGCCCTGTCTAGGTTCAAGTGAGACAGGTCACATTGCTTGCCCATACCCAGTTAGTTGTATTTATGATCCGACTAGGACTTGTCTCAATCGGCAGTCCGTGTGCATAGGTTAAGCGTGAATGATCGTTAGCCATTTTTTAAAATTCTTTCACCGGAATTTCAAACGCGGAACTGAGAAGTCTGTAGCCTTGTGCTGAACATTGCAGTAGTTCCTGAAGTCACGCAATTGTGACATTCAAGCAAAAACCTTATCTTCTTGGGTAGGCCGTAGCAAGCCAGGAAGGGGCCTAAGGCGATGAAGAATTGGTACCCACTATTGCAGCATCACGGCAGATCAGTTCTCTAAAAACAGCTGGTGAGCACAGGCCAAACCAGCCAACATAGAATTCCTTTGCAAGACTCTATCCTGTGTACCGTGAATCTCAGCCAGAAATCACATAGTCTATAATAGGCACGGTATAGAACTATGAATTGGTATAGAACTATGAATTGTATTCTGTATTACTGTCATTCGAGGAGAGTTGGACCTTGGGGCATAATATTCATTGACAGTTGCTATTCTTTTCAAAGAGCAGGGGAAGCCATGACTTCAAATTAGTTTTTGACCACAGTTACACTGAAGGTAAGTAAAACGGATAATACAATGTCCTGAAAGCCTTGTGTAACCTAGGATTCCTTTTGTGTCCGTACAAAACAGACTACAATATCATATGATATATGATATGGCATTTATAATGCACATATGCACAAGTGCTTCAGGGCTCAACGAGGCAAGGGAGGGGAGACAGAGGGAAGACAGAGACAAAGATCTTAGTAGTCCAGGTAACATTGATACTGCAAAAGTGCAAAAGGAAGGGGGGCAAGGGTAAAAGTGCAGTGGGAAAGGTTGACAGAGCCAGTGGAGTGCATAGGATAAACATTCCCAAAAAATAAAACATTTCAATAAATAATAAAAAGCGTGCACAACAGGTGGAAAGTGCAACAGTAAGTGCAGGCAACAGGTGTCAAGTGTTGTCAGGGGGGCAGTGCAGGTGGGCAACTGGCGTGGAGGGGCACTGTCCCCAAGATGAAAGGGTATCCAGGTCAGACGGTATCCTAGCAACCAGCACAGTTTCATTGAGCAGATCAGCAGGGGATAAGGGGAGAAAAAACAGATAGAGATAGAGGAAGGACCCAAGTTGGAAGATGGAGGGTCGATCTGAAAGGAAAGGAGTCAGCCAAGCCAGGGCATGATCAGTGTTAACCCCGGTTATCATGGAGTCGGTTGAAAAGGCTGGTAGGGTTCACCATGTCAAAGGCAGAGTAGAGATCGAATAAGATGAGGACACAGGGGGTGTAGGAATGAAGTTTGGAAAGAGTGGAAGGAGGCCAAGAGGGCCTCCCACCAGGTCTCACCATTAATGTGAGAAGAAGAGAAAGGTGAGATGACAGAGACCATATGTAGAGTCCCCCTGTGTGGTGAGGGAATGACAAAGAGTATGTTGCTGAGGATTTGCCTGGACATAGCACAGGTATAGGTATCAGCGATAGGGAGGCCGGGGTTGGAGACCATGAAGTCCTTCTTAAACTTCTTCCTACCAGATTTAGTGAGGCAAGCAGGGTAGTAGATAGAGAAATGGTTACAAAAGATAGGAGAGACAGAGAGAACCAGGGAGTTGGTAGGCAGAGGGAAGTAGATGAATGGTGTTGGAGGGGGCTGTGAAAAACACAAGGTAAGGACACAAGGAGGGGTGCATGCAAATCAAAACACAGAGCTAACAGCAGCGACTAATTGCCAAAATGTTGAAAAAGATGATAATTTTGTTGAAAATGAAATTTTGGACGCAATGGTGTGCTATGCAGAGCTATGGAGAAACACAAAAAACTCACATATCAAAATACTGAAATTGCAACAGAGAGAAAAATGAGCCTAATCGCAAAGGTGTTTAAAAACATTAAAAAACTGAAAAGGCAGAATGTTCTGGAAGTTAGGAGGGTGACACAGGTCAGTCTATTGTTCATTGCTATGAAAATACTACCCACCAAAGGCTTTCAGTGGCAGTGCAAAGCATTGCATATGTGTATGTTGTTTGGGTCGGTCACGAATTAAGGGTTTGACAGACACCAAGTCTCAGTGTCCCGTTGACTGATGGTTAATATCCAATTTGCCCATCATTATTTCAGCAACCGAAATGGGCAGTGCAGCACCGATGTGCTAGGGCAATTCCATTTTCAAATATATCACTAATAGCAATCGCAGACATTTGTCTTATCGTTAGAGGAACATAAATATCGATGAAGGGAAGGTGAATGAAATACATTAATCAATCATATACCAAATTTAATGTGCATAATTCAATACATTGTAATACTTTATATAGCATTGGAATTGAGTGTAATACCATTCAATTGTTGATGTACAATGTACAAACATTTGGCAACATATCGATTTTTTTTTACTGTGAGCAGTTTGTGAAGACAGCTACTAATTATTTTGTATTGGGAAGTCAACTTTTCTAAAAGTTCCTCTTTAGGTGGACAGGGCTCATTTGCAATGTTTTGTGGCACTGTATGTGTCCTAGGAACAAAATCTGGATCGATTCCATGAGTATGCCTGGCCAACACATTCAATGTCAAATCTTTCACAAATTCAAATTCTACATCCTGGTATATTGGCTTAACCACCCATTCTTTGCTTCGTTTTGTGAAGGCCTTGAGGTAACAATGCATCCCGCAATGTTCCCTCCCAACTTGCTCATTGTGCACAAGTACTGTTAGTCTTGATCTGTCCTCCATACTGTCAATGCTGAAATGCAACCCTTTGGGCCTGTACTTTAGGCACATATTGTGGGACACCTCCAAATCTCCAGTATAACAGAATTCTGTGAGTCCCTCATGTCTCTGGAAAGCGTTTTATCATAAACTATCTTCTCAAGATCTTTGTGTGGAGGTGAACATGGCACCAACCACTTCTTTTTTCGTTTCTGCTCCTCAGATAAAGGTCCATGTGCACATTTGTGAAAATGTTGGTTTTCTGTCCATGAGTGTATGTTGGAACAATGTTGCATCAATGAATGCCATTTCTCAAGTAGAATTTCTACATACCCATCACAAGTTTTGGAGCTCCACCAAAGATGGTTGTCACACTGTCCGTCGCCAGCTAGCCAAAAACGTTTGCCAGAGAATTTGCTTTCTATTAACATATGTTCAACTTTCCAGGCTTCACTAATCGCAGGGAATAAGAATTCCCTTTGACATTTGAAGTACTGGGTTTTAGCAAGGAACTCAACTCCCACAAATTGACAGAAACTGAAAATCTTACCGAAAGCAGACCTGCTGAAAAGTAAAGCTTCTGAAAATAGTAGATTTCCAGCTGGCACTTTGCCCAGCATCGGTTGAGCGGACCATGAAAATGCACTATGGAGGTGGACACAACTGGCTTGGAATTTCAGGTTAATGCCTTATAATACATGAGATACATTCACCAATGGATTCCTGCATATGTTCCCCCTTAATGTATGCACACATTTCAGCATATGTACCATCTCTAGCAGGAAGCTGACATTTATTTTAGCCCCTTTATCAGCCAATCATCCGGCATGAATGTGGTTTGTGATTCGGCTGTGATGGACATATCGAAATAACTCGGCAAACTGAAGTAGAGATCTTTAGCAAGTTCCTTGGTCAGTTCCATTGAAGCTTCAGTCTCTGTTATTTCAGGTTGTGATAATTGCACGTGAATTGGAGAAACAGATATGATCAAATGTTTCTTTGGTGGAACATTTTTGTCGGGTGTAGATTGTGTCAAGGGGTGTGTGAGGAATTGCAATGCATCTTCATTGTATTGAGTCTCATCTTGTCGAGTTGTCACATGGTAGCAATGGTCCATGGACACTTTGCACGGATCGCCGGTCACATTACATTCAGTTTCCGGCAATTGGACATAAACATCACAAGTCTGCTTAGTGACTGGACCACACTGCGCCCCGAAAAGTAGTTGCTCCATTGTGAAATCCGCTTGGCAAGCAACATCTTTTGTTTCATTGGATGTCTGTGTCTTTATACTTCACTTCCTTCTGGGCCTCTAAAAGATGTGTTGAGAAACATGCTCAATGTATAGCACACATACAGCAGATACCACTTTATATACAAAAACATTATATGAATAAATCAACAGCTCAAAAAGTTCTACAAAGCAAACTAGTTTGTTTGTTACCCTTGTTTTCTTTGTTTTCTTGGAAACCGTGGCATTGTCCTTTTCCACCGCACCAGCAAGCTGAAAAAAATTGCTTTTTTATATGGTGTACATCCAGCACATTTCATCACAAACCAACATCTGGTCATATCTACAAACAGACCCAACTTGTTTGAATAGGAAACATTACAACATTACAACATTACAATGTATTCCAAATGCAATGTGATGTCCAATAGTATTCAATATTAGGTTCTGTTTGCCTCTGGTCCATGTGCCTCCTCTTCTATTTCAACAACTTGTGTACATTCCTTGAACAGAATATTCATTAAAAAAAAGGACAAAAATTGTACTTAAAATTAGAATCTTTCATCGCACTGTGCACTTATACAAAAAGTATTATTAAATGAGTAAGAACGGTATTCTACAAGGTTTGTTCTCGCAACACTAAGTGAACATTCATATGAACATACCCTCATAAACAGATAATATACCTTTCACATTGCACCTAATAACATTCAGAGATGACACGTGTGCTTCATCAGAGATCACTGTACAAAAAATACTGATTGTAATTTTGCCCTCAAACCTTTTGGAATGTATTCTGCATTAGGGAGGAAGTATGCATACCTCATACTCTGGACCAGTTGCAAAGGATGAAGTGATTGTGGCTGAAATGCCAGCATCCACCTGTAACACAGTATTTGTTTTTATTATGGGTGAAAACAGCAAAATGGAACTGTGAGAATGAGATTCAAACAATTGTACATAGAGAGGGACACCCATACATGCCACTTAGTGTTACTTTTCATTTCATTTTAAATTAAAAGAATAACACATTTTCATAAAGGACAAGTATACAAAAATGTATTGATAAGCAAGCAAACTTAATGTTGACTCTGGAAATTAAATTGATGCTGAATCTTGTTCCTTCATTTTCTGAGAATTGTCATAAATTGGGACAAAGGAAAAACATAGTTGTATTAGATGTGTGGGCAGATCCAACACTCGAGAATATCACTTTGTGCATGCCAGTAGGACTCACCATTGGGATACTGGACGTGTCAGTGGTTTCTTTACTTGTGAGGGTCTGTGCATCTATCACTGTGCTCTACGCCAAAAAAGGAACATGTGAAGCAACCGATTACGAAAAAAAACACAATGGGGGTAATTCATAGAATTTAGTGCACAAGTGGAGCACGCGGCTGGCGCACAGTGTGCGCGTGCAATATTCTGTGCCAGCCGCATGCGCTAAAATCCATTTCGGCGCACAGCGTATTCATGGATTTTAGCCACCAAAAGCAGCCGCGGCGCAGAGTGGCGCAGCGACCCTGCAGCAGCACCGGTAACGCCCCCAAGAACGCCCCTCGCGCAAGGAAAAGCCATCAAAATCCCCAATCCAGCGCAAAGGGCTGCGCTAACCCTGGACCAGTATACAGGGGCGCCACACAGCACATGGCAAGCGGGGAACGTGTATTACTGGGGTTCGCAGGAGGTTTCACCCGCGATTTCAGGAGGGTACGTGTATTTCTGGGGTGCGGGGAAGTTTAACAAGCGATTTCAGCAGGGTACGTGTATTTCTGGGGTGCGGGGAAGTTTAACACGCAATTTCAGCAGGGTACGTGTATTTCTGGGGTGCGCAGCAAGTTCCACACGCGATTTCAGCAGGGTACGTGTATTTCTGGGGTGCAGGGAAGTTTAACACGCGATTTCAGCAGGGTACGTGTATTTCTGGGGTGCGTGGCAAGTTCCACACGCGATTTCAGCAGGGTACGTGTATTTCTGGGGTGCAGGGAAGTTTAACACGCAATTTCAGCAGGGTACATGTATTTCTGGGGTGCGGGGAAGTTCCACACGCGATTTCAGCAGGGTACGTGTATTTCTGGGGTGTGAGGAAGTTTAACACGCGATTTCAGCAGGGTACGTGTATTTCTGGGGTGCACGTGAAGTTCCACACGCGATTTCAGCAGGGTACGTGTATTACTGGGGTGCGCGGGAAGCTCCACACGCGATTTTAGCAGGGTACGTGTATTTCTGGGGTGCGGGGAAGTTGAACACGCAATTTCAGCAGGGTACGTGTGTATTACTGGGGTGCGCAGGAAGTTCCACATGCGATTTCAGCAGGGTACGTGTATTTCTGGGGTGTGGGGAAGTTTAACACGCAATTTCAGCAGGGTACGTGTATTACTGTGGTGCGCGGGAAGTTCCACACGCAATTTCAGCAGGGTACGTGTATTGCTGGGGTGCAGGGAAGTTTTACACGCAATTTCAGCAGGGTACGTGTATTACTGCGGTGCGCGGGAAGTTCCACACGCGATAGGCCCTGTGCGAGTGGGGTGTACGTGTATTTCGGGGGTGCAGGGGATTCCTACACGTGAATTGGCAGTGTGGGTCCTCCCAGGTGTTCCCTCTACACCCTCCACGGCAGGCAGACCACTCCACAGGGGACTACCCTGCACCCCTGGTCATGTTCTGCAGGCAGCCCATCCACCATGGGCATGCCCCCCCAGCCAAGCCACATGTCACCTTGCACTAGTGATCACCAATGCATTACCTCCTTGCACCCCCACACCCCAGCTGTGCAGGGCACCTGCCTGCAGGCCCCCACTCATGTCCCCCAGCACCCCCACCGCCCAGCAGTCAGTGGCACCGGCCTGCAGGCCCCACTCATGTCCCCCAGCACTCCCACCCCCCAGCAGTCAGGGGCACCAGCCAGCAGGCCCCCACTCATGTCCCCTTGCACCCCCACCCCCCAGCAGTCAGGGGCACCTGCCAGCAGGCCCCGCTCATGTCCCACTCATGTCCCCTTGAACCCCCACCCCCCAGCAGTGTGGGGCACCTGCCAGCAAGCCCCCACTCATGTCCCCTTGCACCCCTACCCCCCAGCAGTGCAGGGCACCTGCGAGCAGGCCCCCACTCATGTCCCACTCATGTCCCCTTGCACCCTCACACCCCCCAGCAGTGCGGGGCAACTGCCAGCAGGCTCCCACTCATGTCCCCTTGCACCCCCACCCCCCAGCAGTGCAGGGCACCTGCCAGCAGGCCTCCACTCATGTCCCACTCATGTCCTCTTGCACCCCCACCCCCCAGCAGTGCAGGGCACCTGCCAGCAGGCCCCCACTCATGTCCCACTCATGTCCCCTTGCACCCCCACCCCCCAGCAGTCAGGGGCACCTGTCAGCAGGCCCCCACTCATGTCCCACTCATGTCCCCTTGCACCCCCACCCCCCCAGGAGTGCGGGGCACCTGTCAGCAGGCACCCACACATGTCACCTGCACCCCCACCTCCCAGCAGTGCGGGGCACCTGCCAGCAGGCCTCCACACATGTCGCCTGCACCCCCACAACCCAGCAGTACGGGGCACCTGCCAGCAGGCTCCGACACATGTACCCCAGCCAACACGTCATCACAATCTAGATCCCTGGCCCTTATGGGCAGCCTCCACATGCCAAAGACCCACCCAAGTATTGCATCCACCCACATAGAAATGCCAATTACATGATACAACCCCAATGACAAGTATGTAAATGAACACGTGTCCATCAAACACACACAATGGGTGCAAGTGAATGTCAAAACCCATATCATGACATGCATGAAACCAATGATATAATACCACAATTGGAAGTATAAAAAAATATTTATTAAAGATAACATGAACGTAAATCAAATTAAACACACAACAATGGGAATAACAAAAGAAATGGTCCATGTCCGATAAATTATGAAAATCAAGAAAACATAAGCAAAAGAAATCCCAAAAGAAATGTTGTCCGAAGTCACAGTTCAATAAATCAAATCCAAGGGAAAATAAAAAGTAAAAACCATTGCTCCATGGTGAACACAAAAAAAATATTAAAAAAGATGAATCCAATGTAGAACTATGTACAATAGAAGAATCCAGGGTCCATTAGCCCAATTTAAGAAACGAAACCTACCAAAAACTACCTAATAAAAAAAACTATATACAAAAATGTGGTCCATTGTCCAAGCAGTCCAAAATAAAGAAAAAACGAAAGGAAACCTAATAACGAACTAACTATTTACAAGGGCAGCGGGCAAGTCCAACAGCTCACATGTTGATGTCCCGGGCCATGGCATCATCGAACTCCTGCTCGATGTCCCGGAGGCGGTCCTCTTCCATGGCCCCGAGGGTTCGCAGGGACGATGACATCTGGAACTCCAGGTCCCTGCGAATGGCCTCGAGGCACTCGGCCCGCCTCAGGGCCCTACGCATGGAGTTCTCCGCCCTGACCATTGTGAGTCGTGCCTCTTCCGCCCGCTGCCGCTCCGCATCTATCGCATGGCCCAACCGCTGCCACACTGGACTTCCCATCCAGGGTCCTCCTGCCCTCCGGCCGATGCCTGCCCCTCCGATGTTGATGGCCCGAGCCATCATTGCTCCCACCTACAGCCTGCTGCTGCTGCTGCTGTCCATGTGCCCTGTCCGATGGTGCCTACACATCCTCCATCTGCTGGTCTCCAGTTGTGGTGTCCACCCCTGCTGGACTGCCAACTCCTGACTGTGGTAGGGATGGGATCTCCACCAAGCTGGCTGTGTTGGTCAGGCCAGGTCCACAGGGGGCCCTGGTGGAATCTGGGCCAGAAGACGATGTGGAGAACGACCGGCGCATAGCCTCCACAGAGGAGGAGAGGTCCGCCAGAGTGCGCGTCACATGTAGGAACCCCCCAACCATGGCCCCTCCCAGCAGTGCCACGTCACGACACTGCTCTTCGTGATGGCGTGCCTTCTCCACCCAGAAAGAATGCACATCATCACGAATGACACGCGTGCGCAACGTGACACCCACCAGGACGGATCCCATACGGTCACGAGACCCCTCTTCCGCAGGTAGTGGAGAGGCAGGTGATATGGCACTCTCCCCTACCTGCGGACGGGCCTGGGACAGGGCCTCCCTGCTGGTGCATGATGGTGCAGTCACAGGGTCAAGGACAGCGACATGCACAGGCCCCTCCGCGGTGACCTGTGCTGCCTCCTGGCCCTGGACTGCACCACTTGCACCAGTGGTACTACCCCCACCAGGTCCCATGTGCGGCTCAGTAGAGGGCTCCTCCTCCTCTGTGGAAACCACCAACCTGGATGTCTCCACACTGTCTTCTGCCATTGGAAGCCCGTGTGGGGGCTCACCCGGCCCTTCCGCCACAGCCGTTGTGGCAAACGTGGCACCAGCTCCCTCGCTCCCGGATGATGGTAATTCCTGGGATGGTGGCTGGGCCATGCGTCACCGCCCGGTGGGGGCATCCCCGCCGCTTGGCTCCACAGCGCCGTCTCCGCCCTCTTCTTCACTTGACGCTGCGTAGAGGGAGACATAGAACACAAGCATATGGGTACAGCACAAAATACCCTAGACAGGAAGCAAAAACACATGAGTGGCACTGCCAAATGTCACTTCCATCCTGTCCTTCCACAACACATGGGTCAATGCATGCAACACACATGCAGAAACACTCCCGGCGCCTGCAATCAACATCAACACCCATGTACAAGTGCCCCTGTAAACCAAGATGTTGCCTTCAAAGTCACATGCATCCATGACGTTTCAAAGTGAAACACACACTTCTCTGGTGCGCACACACACACACACACACACACATGTGCACCATACATGTATATGACATCAGCACCCATTCCTCATCCCCCCTCCATGCCCAGGAACAGAGACTGGCATGTTTTCAGGTGTGCATTCTGCATAGAGGTCCCCATGTTGCATGAAAACACATGCACCTACCATGTGCTTCACACATAACTGGTCCCACATGCATGACCATGATGTCCCTGCACACACACATATCCATACATGGCCTATGTCAACCATACAGGCAAGTATCAGACTACCAGCACACTGCAACATGCCCGTTCTCACACTGAAATGCTTGGCCACTTACCGCTCAACTCCAGACGGGTCTGCCGCCGAAGGATCTGGGCGTGGAGCGCTGGGCGTACGCGTTCCAGGTCCCTCATCTGGATGTTGCTCAGGCTGACCCGGCCCCACAGTGCGCTTCTTGACATGATGGAATTTGCCGACTGCCACCCCCTCCGCGTTGATGGCAGTCACGATGTCCGTCCAGATCCGAGTCTGTCCTTCCTTGTTGGCGCATCTTGTTCCGAAGAGGGCATCATACTGCCCCAGGACTTGCTCAACCAGGACACCAACTTCGGTGGCAGTGAAGCTGGTGCCCCTCTGCCTCTCTGGCTGGGGGTTGCCAGTGGTGCCAGATGGTGTAGTGCCCGACATGGCATCCCCAGAGGCAGGTGTGGGTGGGCAACTGGGTCCTGGGGCTGGGCTGTGGAGCCCAGTCGGGAGTCTTCAGTTCCAGCAGGGGTGGTCACAGCAACTGCTCCCCTGGCTGATGTGCAGGCAGCAAATAGCAGGCACGTGGGCAGCAGGCAGTCAGGCAGCAGCAGATGGCAGGTGGGAGTGTGCTCGGGGCTCTGGGGGGCAGTGATTCGGCCTTTTGGGCAGGAGCGTGGTCTTCCGTGTGTTTTCCCGTGGCAAGCTTGATGCGGAGTGATTTGGCACGTGAAAAATGTGCACGTCAGCGTGTAATTCGAGGAAAGGCCCCTAGCGCCTAAGTGCGTCAGCACTCGTACGCGCTTTCATTGGACCAAAGGCCCTTCAAGCGTAAGCGCCTCTGTGACGTGACATGCGCGGGCATGCGCAGGCGTTTCCCTCGTGATGTTAGCATAGTGGTTCAGAGCGCATGAAAAAACTGCACGTCCGCGTGTGAATGCGTGTAATCTGAGGAAAGGGCCTATGCGCATAAGTGACGTGACGCGCACGGGCATTTCCCTCAGCACGGGTTAAAGGTGAGCAGGGGCAGCATTTCACTGAACGTGCCTTTCGTGGAGACTGATGTGTGTTGCTGCTTCCTGTTGTTTCGTGCGCCATCACAACTTCACAACTATCAAGGACTTATCTCTTCTTTTGGCGGCGGTAATGGCTACGTGTGTTTTTCTGCATCGCGCTAGTCAGACGGTGAGTCGCACATGCTATTTTTCCCACTGCGGGTGCCCCTGTGTATCGCACCCTTTTTCGAGGTCATAGTAGCCTGCGTGTTCCACGCATACGCGTTATTCCTGTTACTGGGTGCCACCGCGTACTGCGGGAGGTTGATTCCATGCACGTAGGCTGCAGGGTTGCGTGCACGGTTTTACTGCAGTTTTGGGGTGCCTGAGTGTTGTGTGACCTGTCACTACATCACCGGGGTCATATACAGCCTTGCAGGTGCAGGGGGCTGTTAACATCTTGCTTCCCACCCCCTTCACCCCAATTGCCCAGATCAATTGTGGTGTACACCTCCCATTGGCACTACTCCATCTGTGCCGGCACTACTACATCAGTGCCATGGTTGGGAGGCCACCAAAGGTGAGGGGCGTCTCAGCTGGGCATACTCCTCGTGGCGGGCATGGTCGGGGACGTGCCCGTGGTGACCAGGGAGTAGGGGGACTCCAGGGTGTCCAGGGCGGCCACAGAGGGGAAAGAGGCAGGGGTGCGCCAATTGAGCACAATGTTGTGCCATGTGTCGGTGCAGTCATCCAACCACCCCCTGTGGTTCCGGGAGATGCAGCTTCTGAATCTGGCACTGGCGCCTGTGTGACCCGGCAGTCTGTTCCATCGACTGCCACAGGCCCAAGGGTAGTGGTAGCTGCAGGTGCAGCTGTGGACACCGCCACCCAGGCTCAGGGTCTGCCAGCGCAGGCTGCATTGGCACTTGAGGAGCCCTTGGAAGATTTCCAACAGGCCAGGAGGGAAACCATAGGGGCACGCCCGGCTGCTCTGACCAAGACACGTGTCCCTGGGGTAGTTATGTCATCTGCTGCCCCGAACAGCCGGGTGTTGGCAAGTGCAGGGGCAGATGCACCCAACAACACCCCGGTTGTGAATCTGCCAACCAGGACCGTTGCGGTCAATGACCCTGCCACAGCGGATGTTGCTGCGGAGGGTCCATTTGAGGGTCGTCCCTCCACCTGCCACTCCCTTGGCTCAATCCCCCGAACCCACTGGCCATACTGGTCAGGGTGGCATTATCCAGCCAGGGTCTGCGCCACAGTTCAAGAGGAGGGAGGTTGCACCTGCAGCACAGGCTGGGACCCCACACACAGCCACGACCTCCTGCACGTCAAGGAAGAAGCCTTTCTGCAAGCAGGAACTGGACTTCCTCGTAGACTACGTGCGGGGCCACAGCCGTGACATGGTAGTGGGTGCCAATAGTCAGACTACGGCTGCCCACCGTGACACCCACTGGAAGCAAGTTGCGGAACATGTAAGTTCATTCGGCCATGAGGTGCTCACGGCGCAAGAGTGCAAAAAGCATTGGAATGACCTCAAACGCAGCGCTAAGGCTAAGCGTGCCTCAAATTACAACTTGACTCTGGTGACTGGCGGTGGGCCTGCACCAGAGGAGGAAGAGCTCACTCCGCATGAGTCACTCGTTGCGGAGTTCATACCATCTGAATTGGTCGAAGGAGTGGGAGAGATGCTGGACTTTGATGCCCAGTCCAGTGAGTGTTGATGCGTGTTTGTTGAGGACGTGTGTGTTTTACTTGTGGGATGTGTTGTGCATGATTGCCACTACATGTGACGTGTACGTGGTTCTGATGTGCAAGTAATGCAATGCTTCCATGATGCATGTCTGCTATGCTGGATGGTAGACATGTGGAGCAGACGGGGAGTGTCCGCATCACCACTATTGCACCCTACTCACATGCTGGTTACCAGTATACCCCTCCGGTCCATGTTCCAGCTCACTGGCCCTTCTGCATGTAGCGTGGGGTGACCTTCCTCTCAGCCCAGGCACAATGTCATAGCATGACTGATGTGCATGTGTCCTCTGCCTGCATGCGGGTACTCCATGTAGGCATGCTCCCTAGCCCCTCCTCCGCCACTATGCACCCCAGTTCCACCTTTGCACTGGTCTGCTTCAATCTTGCCATTGGGTACTTTCCTGTTCATGCGTCCTGTGTAGATGCTAACTTCCAGCGGACAATAGGCCAGACATATGCTGTGTGGTACAGCCTTAGTACTTGATGCAGGGTGTCTCACTTGTACTGTGCAGAGGTCAGATGCCCCGCAGGGACATGAGTGCCCATTCATGCTCCGTGTGCATTGCACGCATGCCGCTATGTGTCCTTGACTGGATGATCACTGTAATACAAGTCCTGGGGGACATACATTGGATGGCATCTCATCAGCCTTCCCATGTCAACTGTGGCTCAGTACTGCGTTGCACAAATGTTTAGGGTCTGACAATCTGTGTGGATCACAGGCCTCAGCCTGTTTAATGGCCATTGACTCTGTCCGAC
The DNA here is from genome assembly GCF_040938575.1 of Ambystoma mexicanum. Classification (NCBI taxonomy): domain Eukaryota; kingdom Metazoa; phylum Chordata; class Amphibia; order Caudata; family Ambystomatidae; genus Ambystoma; species Ambystoma mexicanum. The sequence goes on from NC_090941.1 coordinate 922,442,217, forward strand.
TGTTGTAGTGTCTTCTTCACACGTGGGCGGCCTCCAGAGGTTTCATCATGTGTCCTGCTTACTGTCCCATCATCATTTGCAGTGTTCTCACTTGAATCACATTAAACTGTGGATGCCAGTCAACACTGCCTGTCAATACACAGGTCTATTGTCAGCCTTTTGATACCATGCTAGGCATCCCTGTTTTTGCACTTGGGTGGAGGGGTGCTTTGCTTGTAGATATGCTACCCATTGAATGCACATTGCACGTGATGCCCGAAGTTGACCTTGCACTGCCTTCACATTTCCTGACACACACCATGAAGTCCTTGTACATGTAGGTAGTGAGTGACATACACATTTGCTGCACTGCATAGACCCACTTCTATGCAAACTGCCACCTTTCAACAGGTCTGATCACAGAAGCAATTCAAAGTTGACACAGCATGCATGCCAGGTTCTATTTTGTGTGTCACATGTCTGCCTGATGTGTTTGTTGTTGGTGTGTGTGTGTGTTGTGTGCTTCTGACATGTGTAGTGCCCTTTTTTCTCTATATTTTTCAGATGATGACGCAATGGAGCTGGAGGATGGTGTTGTCATGCCAGACACAGGGTTGTTACCACTACATCAACCCGGCACAAGTGGGGGTCGTGGGGTGGTAGGCCACGAAAACCCCCAAGTGCGACAGTCCATCTTGTCTCTGGCTTCCTATGAGTCCAGCCCTGATAACGACTCTGACGTCCATGTCGAGTTGGATGAGCATCAAGTCCATGTGTCAGGGGTGAGTGATTCTGATGTGGACCCTCTTCTGTCCGCGGCACCTGCACTGAGGGGTCAGACAGTCTTGGTACCTCTGCCCGTGGTGGATCGGGACACAGGGTCACCCTCCACACCAGTCACTGATGTGCCTGGGACATCACGTCGATGGGGGCATATAGTCGTGCAGCCGTGAGCGGTGCCAACACAGCGAGGACACCCGGTCCTTGGGTCCCGCAGGGGTCAAGCCCAGCAACGCGGTCACCGCGCACAACCGCAGTATACTGAGTGGGAGCAAGACATGACTGCCAATTCTGAACGGCAGAAGGCAGCAATGGAGAACATCGCTGAGAGCATGGAGCGTGTGGCCCGATCTGTGCTCCTCCCTGCTAGGCAGGTGCTTCTCCAGCAGCAGGCGGCACGGTCCACGGACCGCTCGCTCAGGCTGGGCATGGCGGCCTCAGACAGGGCACGCCAGGCTGAAATGTCGTCTCTGCATAAAGCGATTGCTGCTCACGCAGAGGCGCACATGGAGGCCCTGAGGGAGGAGTATGCTTCCCTCAAATCCACTCTGGGTGTCCTTCTGATGTCCCAGAGGTAGCGGGCAGAGGAGAGGTTTGCACAGCTTGAGCATACCATCTCGGCTGAGCTACAGGCTTGCCGGGAGGTGCAGCGGTTGTCCAGCCAGGCCTTGCAGGAGGAACTCTGTGTTACATGTGCTACCTTGCAAGAGGAAGCACGTGTATCACGTGAGGTTCTGCATGCAGACCTATGTCACATCGCCACACAGAACCAGGCTCACCCATCCGGCAGACTTTGTGCCATCGAGGGGCAAGCTGCGGCTAGGCGTGGCCAGGCTACTGTGCCACGTCCTCCTTTGCAGGATGAGCCAGACTCGGACGACCCTCTGTCTCCCACATAGGTCGGGCTGTGCAGGCGTTGGAGTTTTTTTTTTTGGCTCAGCATCATCGCATGTGGGTGTTGAGCAGCACCCTGTACCCTCTCCCTCCTGGGTGCCCCCCCTCTCCCCTGGGTCGTATGTGGCCATTTTTGATTTTTCTTTTAGTTTAGTTAGTTAACTTTCTGTTTGATAGTTAGTTTAATTAGGTAATGTAGGTTTTTCATAGTTAGTGTAATTAGTTAATATAGTTTAAAATTGCTTGTCAATTGTGCTTTCTTGTGACGGTGCAGTGCTTTGTGGCTTTTGAAAGAATCCACTGTCTGTTCCAGCTGGGACCTTCAGGCTTGTCTTGTGTATGTGTTTGCTGCTTGGGGTCCTTGACTCACATATGCCACTCCTGCTTCCCTTATCCATGGGCTCGCAAGGATGGTTCGGTGTAACAGCCTATTACACAAGGGCTTTGGACTGTCATATCTGTGGCATGTCTGGTGCTGTGTAACTTGTGTTAACACCCCTAGTGGGGATGATTGCGGTGCTATTGCGGTGTTATTGACCACTGTTCTGCTTTTGCTAGATGGGGTGTTTCATGATTAATGTGTACATTCATTGCTATGCATTGTGTAGTATGTTTCTTATCTTTACTGTACACGTGCTTGTTGCAATTCATGCCGTAGATAGTGTGTTCCACACTTTGGATGTGAAAGACGGACTGATGGTGTGATTTCTGATGCACGTCTCTGACATGGTCCAGTAATGAGATGCCTGAAGAGACACACACAGATGACTTTGAAGCATTAATCATGTGTTTCATGCCCTTTCTGCAGGGGGATGAGCCTCCAGACCACCTTTGTCAGCAGACATGGCCCATTGGACGTCTGGATTCTGGACACGTTTGGTGGTGCCCACATGCACATGTGTGCGCAAGCAGAGGCACAGGGATTGCAGACATACATCCTAGAACTGCTGACGTGTTTCAAGGGACTCCAGGCAAGGTGCGCAGCACAGGGGGGCCACAGCACAGCAAAGCTTCCACCAGGCCAGTTGCACATGCATGCTTAGTAGCAGCACTGACGGTGAGCTTGGACGAATATTGGTGTTGAAGCGCACAATACAGCTCAGATGTGTTGGTGAATTGATGGCTAGTTGATTGTAAGGTTGTCTGTGGCACCTCCAGGGGCAGTGGCACATTCCCTCCGGTCCACCATGGGCCATTGAGGCACTTGTATCACCCATGTAGCCTTCCGAGACATGGAAAGGAGCAGCTCACAGGGACATACAACAAGGGACAGACTCGGGTGCAGTGCATTTCATTTCCATGTACATTTTGAAACATGCACTGCCTACTTTGTTTCGGTCATGGTGGAACACGACTTTTTCTGAAGTCATACCTTGCTATATGCGTCTGTCTGCTTACCCAGGGAACCACTGGCGCCTGACTTACTGCATTGACTGTGTATGAACCATCACAGGGGTAATGTTACGTATGGGTACGAAGCATCCACTCCAGATTGTCTGTTAGTAGAGTAGTTTGTTGCTATGGGGCATATTTGGTGGTGTGCTTGTGTGTTATGGGCACGCACAGATTATTAACTGTGGCTCTCTTTACAGCATTGAAGTGCTCCTGTAACCGGACCTGAGAGTGTGCAGGCAGGAGGCCAGCACTCAAAACCAGAGCTAAGTGTCTTGTTTTTTTTCTTTCAAACTGCTCTGCATAGGCTTGTGGGGGTGCACTAAATCATGGATGAATGTGTAATTAAATTTGGTATGTTTTTTTTTCCCTATTCACCCCGAGTCCTATCCAATTCTAAACGCTGTACCCTCTACCCAGTGTTCCTGCTTCCCGTACCTATCCAAGCAATGTTCCCTAACCCTCTTTCCCCGCTGGGGTTGCGGATGCCTTTGTAAGCCCCAAGCTTGCAGGCGCCAAAACCCTAGAGGGGGTGGTTAGTTCGTGCCACTCCTGCGCCTGGACTCCGGAAGGCCCTGACAATGATGTACAAATTTGTTATGATTGTGTATGTGTTAATGCAAGTACTACATTTTAGTCCATTCCCTACTTTCACGTGTCATTCCTACTCACCTCTCCTGCCCCTCATTCCAGTTATCCAGTATGCCAACGCCTGTCCCGACTCCATATCCGTGACCCTCCTTCCCCACCAGGGTCTCAGAGGCCTGTGTGCGTTTGACCTTGCAGGTACCCAGGCCACGGTGGGGGTGGTTGGTTCGTGCCACTCCTGCGCCTGTATACGGGAGCTGTGACAGTACACATCCGTTCGTGGTGCATCATTCTATGTTATGTACCACACATGGTTCACATCCTGTTGTGACATTGTTTTACTGTGCTACCTTGGTTGTTACAGCATTATGGTAGTACTTGGCCTTTGTGAGGTACTGCTACTTCAAGTCATCTACTGGAGGCTGTTCTGGTTCGTTTTTCTGCCTTGGACTTTGTGTTTTTGCAAATGAAGGTGGACTCTGAGGGTGGAGGCAACTTTTTACACACAAGGTGGGAGATGGTGACGAAGGGGAAGGGTGACCCTGTGGCCAGGTGAAATTGAGGGTTGAAGGCTCCATGACCCAGGTGCAATTGTTCAGTGGGTCATGGTCATTTGTGAGGGAGGGGGGGGTGTTTTGTTGTTGATAGTTGCCTTGCCCTGCAGTGTGATGGGAACCCTGACATTGTAATTGTGGTATCCTATGTACATGATGTGTTCTTCTGATCAATGCCTGTTCATGTGTTGTGTTTACCTTTCCGGTGTGAGGGGATAGTTGTGGTTTGACATGCTGGGGTGTACACATGGTGAATGTTCACATTTGATGTGTAGAGGACACTGATGGTCACTTGATTGCACATGCATATGTTGAGTGCATGTCCTTACTGACCCACACACTATGATGCACTACATGTACAACCACCCTTCGATATACACGTGTACACTCTGTTTGCCTTCTGCTGCCCACTGTGTCCCTGCAGCACATGTTCTGTGACCAATTATGGATCCTGTACATGCCTAATTTGCTTTTTGATGTGGTTTGTCACTTAGATGTGATGCTCAGGGTGTGCATCACACACAATGGCTGTTCACTGTGCTGTGCGCTGAGCAGTGTGTTGCAGGAGTTGGACACAGCACACAGAAGCTGCAGTGTTGATTTTGCAATGCACAATATGCTTGTAGACAGGCATTCATTGTTATGTTACGGCTACAACTTTTGTAATGCATTTGGGAATGATTTATTTTGGGTGGGAGGTTGTTGGTCAGTCATTTCATCTGATTCCATGTCAGGCATCATTGTCTGATGCCAATTTACATTTTTCACATGGCAATGTGTACCTTATTGGTACTGTGTTGGTGTATGGCTATTGCTTGCCATGTCATGTTGTGGTTTGGGAGGGTTTGAGTGACATAACAGTGATGGTCATGCCCTGTTTTGCAGGTGTGTGTGATTCACACCTTGCATGTCAGGGTCAGCCGCTTCTCAAAGCAACGAGCTGGGGGTAGATCTCTTTCCGCGGCAGGGGCTTCCCTTTGGAACAGCCTTCCTGCCTCCCTGAAGCTTGAGGAGAACCATCTCCAGTTCCGGAAGCACCTCAAAACCTTCCTCTTTGCTTCTGCTTTCTCTCTCCCTCTCCCTTGCTAATTTCTTCACTGAAACTGCACTGAATCTGCAACTGGGCCACTCTCACCGACCTCGGTCCCTGGACCAGCCACTCTCCACTTGCACTGCCTCCCTGGCAACCCCTGCACTGCGGGACTGTCTCTGTATCCCTACAGCCCCCCCTTCCCAGCACTTGTCTGCACTTACCTTTGCACTTGCCACCAGCTGGCCTATTTATTTATTTTTTATTCTACTTACCCTGTACTGCACTCCCCCCTCACCTTCCCCTTGCACTTTTCCCTTCTCCCTACCGCTGCACTTGCGCGAACTAAATGACACCTGGCCTAGTAGGATCGTTGTCTGTCTTCCCTTGTTCCCCCTCCCTGCCTCGTCGCGCCTTGAAACACTTGTGTATAGGCGCGTTACAAATGCCATATCATATCATATCATATCATATATCATATGTGTGCCTTTTGGTCACACAGGATAGCTTGTGTTTAAATAGCTAGGGATGCACACAATGTGGCACTTCCATGGCAACAATCTCGGGGTGGTAAGGTTGTGACAGTTGACTGTCTATTTGTCATCATCGATTGTCACCTGGTATGTTCCAGGCCTGTGTGCACTCCGCAGGGGTGGGAGTTTAGGTGAAAAATGTGGCCTCAAGCTGGGTCCGGCCTTCCTCGCCACGTGCCCTATCCCCTCCCATGGGCAGCGCCTGTGCCTGTGGTTGGGGATGTGGGGGCACCACCATGTCCACCGGTACGCCCTGCCGTGTTGCAACATTGTGCAGGACACATGCTGCCACAATGATCCTGCACACTACTGGGGGTGCATAGAGTAGCTGCCCGCCAGAGCGGTCAAGGGAGCGGAAGCATGACTTGAGCACTCTGAATGTGCGCTCCACTATGGCCCTGGTTGCAATATGGGCCGCGTTGTATCTTACCTGGGGTGGTGTGGTGGGGTTCCGGATTGGGGTCATCATGTGGTTGCTCAGAGGGTAGGCACTGTCCTCTGGGGAGGTGAAAATAGTTGTGATTATTGGGGTTTGTGTATTTGTGTGTGTGTGTGTGTGTGTGTGACATGCATGCATGTGCAAGGGCATTTGTACTCACCTAGGAGCCATGTGTCGCCATGCTGCCCAGCTTCCAGGGCCCGGCTCAGGGCAGACATTCTGTATATGAAACTGTCATGGGTGGAGCCAGGGTAGTTTGCATAGACAGAGGTGATGATTCCCTCTGCATCGCATACCACCTGTACATTGATGGAATGCCAGTGCTTGCGGTTTCGGTAGGTGGACATAGGGCCACATGGGTGCAATCTATGGCACTGAGCACTTTGGGGAAGTGTGCCACCCTGTAAAAATCCAGGACAACGGCCTGCCTTTCTGCGGGTGTTCTGGGCATGTATATGTGTCTGCGGACTGAGGGGCGCGCTGTCATGATTGCCAAGACCTGGTGTAGGCAGCGTGACTGCGTGGCCTGTGAGACCCCCCCCCACTATGGCAGTAGTCCGCTGAAATGACCCAGTGGCCAAAAAATGCAGGACATTGAGCACCTTCTCCAAGGGGCTCAATGCTTGGGAGCAAAGGGTGGGGGATGTAAGGTCATCTTCCCACTCCCTGACCAGGTCTAGGATGATATGGGGTGGAAACCCATACCTGCCGTAGACCTAGTCGTCAGGCATCCCAAAAAGGCTTGTCCGTGGTGAGAAAATGCGTGCCCTGGCTATTCTCCTCCTCCTGCGGTGTCCCACGATCAGTGCTGCGACAATTGGGCATTCATCGTAGCTGTATGTACGTGTTTGTTGTATATACGTGTTTGTTGTTTGTTGTTTGCGTGCACTTTTCTACTGTGCGCGGGGACGCTTCCGCCTGCCTTCGTGTGGCGGACGCGTTGACGCCTGTGTGCGTCTTTTGCCGTGCGCGGGTTTCCCGTGTTCGAATCCATAAATATGGGTTGTTCGCGTGCGTGTGGGCGTTCCGTGTAGTTCCCTGCAGTACTTCCCCAGTTACGTCTTCTTTTTCACGCGTTGTTCCCCATTCCGCGTGTTACACCCACTGTTCCGCCCACTTTTGTTGTGTGCGCCGCGCTATGTGTGCTTTTGCTGTGCGCGTAGCGCACGCCATTTGATGACGTGTGTGCCCGTGTGCGACATGCATGGATTTGGCGCACAACCAGCGGGAAACAAGCGCAGCGCCTTCCTTGAATCGCACGCTTGATTTCTCACGCTTGCGCCACCTTGCGCCTGCTTGCGCTGGGATTTTTGGCGCACGTTTGTTCCATGAATCAACCCCAATGCATCTTTTAAAGGGCACAATGGCATTGTTTTATGATGATCATAATTGTTAGATTTTTTAGAGGCTGAACAAAGCGGGGACCAATGTAGTGTAGTTAAATCTAGTATAGTAAAAATTCAATACTATTGTGTAGCAATGGTAAGCTTAGTTAGACTTTTGAAGTAAATATACACCGAAAGCTACCATTTCAGTACCCTACCAGATTTTGATAGTGAGATCATTGATAGTACTTATTTATGCAGCCCATCGTCCAACATAACAACAAACAAAGCTAATTAATCACACAGGACTCACCGGAGGCAGAGTGTGCATACATCTGGGATGAATTGCATGTGGAAGCAATTTACGATGAATTGCGGGTTGACGCTTCTTAGTGTTCTCGGATCGGTCATACATATTGTCGGTAAAGTGCCGGCTATAGATGCAGAATCGATTGGACCTCAAGTCCGTCAAGACAGCCTGGGTTCTACTTTCAATCTCGTCCACCCAATGACCACAGTATTTAACTCATTCTCTTATTAAATCTGTATCCTTTGAGAATGTATGCAGGACCATGCCCAGACCTTTTGAATGGCTCTTAGAATTGCAACCGAGTACCATACAGGCCGGCATTCTTCAATTATCTCTTAGACCGCTATAGAAATATTTAAATAATTCAAAATAATTACTGTATGCCAGTGATTGATGTGATTGTATTACAGCTTTCTATGCAATATTAGTTTTTTCAAAGAGGGAAAGCATGTTTAGCATTGTCGAATGAACACGGCGGAAACTGTTTTACATATATGATTGGTATACCACTATTCATAATGTGTTACTCGACCGTTGCACGTACTTTCTTGCATCAAAAGGGAACATTCTTAAAAACATATCCCATGAAATATTTTATTCTATTGTAATGGACAAAGATCCAATGTGGTATTTTTCGAGATGAAAATACTTGAAACATTAGAAAATGTTGAAGTCATTGGGCTAAATTAACATTACAATGGCTGGTACAATTGGCGGGAATAGTGAAACAAATTGAGATCGGCAGTAGATGAATATAGAGAAGGACATTTGGTAACCTACCACCCTTACCTGGACGAACAAACAAGCTGATTCAGCAAGCAGGGGAGCAACTATTCGGGGAACAAGTTGCACGACGAACAGATACCTTACTGAGCACAGAGATGTTCTCCTGTTAAATGTCAAGGTGTTTATAGAGGATTAGAAAAGAGGGTGTGTATGTGAATGTGTGACGTGTGTGTTGCAGGGTCTTGCAAAGGGGATTCTGGAGACACTCGGTCTGGGGAGGACATGAGAATAATGGTCACTGTGCAGGAGGTCTCTTTTTAAGTGTACATGGTGTTTGGCACCTTGGCCGTTCAAACCCACCCAGCCCCCTTGCTTGCACATTGCCACAGGTGCGAAATGCCATTGATACTGGAGGGGGGGAAGGATGGCATGGGGTGAGAGGAAAAGGCCCTGAATACTGCTGAAGGGAGACACACTTGTGTGGATTGAAAGGGCATGGTCTTGCAGAGGGGAGTCTGGAGACACTGGGTATGGGGAGGCCATGAGAACAATTGTCACCATGCAGGAGGTCCCTTTTTAAGTCTACATGGTGTTTGGCACCATGGCCATTCACACCCACCCAGGCCCCATGCTTGCGCATGGCCACAGGTGCGAAATGCCATTGATACTTGAGGGTGGAAGGATGGGCATGGGGTGAGCGGTAAAGGTCCGGAACACTGTTGAAGGGCGACACACTTGTGTGGAGTGCAAGGGCGGGGTCTTGCAGAGGGGTGTCTGGAGACAATGGGTCTGGGGAGGCCATGAGAACAATGTTCACTGTGCAAAAGACCCCTTTTTATTTGTACATGGTGTTTTGCACCTTGGCCGTTCACACCCACCCATCCCCCATGCTTGCGCATGGCCACAGATGGAAAATGCCATTAATAATGGAGGAGGGAAGGATGGGCATGGGGCGAGCGGAAAAGGCCCGGAACACTGCTGAAGGGAGACACACTTGTGTGGATTGCAACGGCGGGGTTTTGCAGAGGGGAGTCTGGAAACACTGGGTCTGGGGAGGCCATGAGAACAATGGTCACCATGCACAAGATCGCTTTTGAAGTGTACATGGTGTTTGGCACCTCGGCCATTCCCACCCACCCAGTACTGGAGTGGGGTATAATGGAGGGGGGATGGCTTGTTGCGGGTGATGTGAGCACAAAGAGGCACCAACCATTATCTCATGTCCCTCAGAAACGAGTGAGAGTGTTCTTGATTCACTAAAAAATGTAAACAACTATTTGTAAATGCTAATTTGTATTTTATTTAGTTTGGTGATGTTTGCACAAGCGAACAACAAATTGTATACTTGAGGTTGCAGCACAGTGTGCTAAAATCCCCTGTACTGTCCGCTGACACTGGGGAATTTTGCCTGAATAGGTCCAACGTGTAAGTGTTTTCAATCCAACACTCCAACTAAGTCAATGCCTAGTATGGGACGCCCAATGGAAACCCTCATTTTTATATATTTTTATGTCAAAAGTTCTTTTAATTCTGGATGATGTGCCCTTATATAACGCCCCTCTCTTTGACTTCCCCCGGTCTCACTGAACCAAGAAATAGGTTTGTTTTGCAAATTAAAAGATTTATTTGAAGAATTGAACAATAGATAGATTACACTTTTATGAATATGAATAATATCTGAATATCACACTTATGAATATGAACAATGATCAGCAATGGGTAGTATTAAAATAATCAACGATCTCTTTAATCAATTAGGAGTAGGAATAGGACGAATAATGTAGCAGATAATAACTTTGTATGGGTTCAAGAAATGCAATGATAGGAAAGAATGCAACACAGAAAGAAACTTGATATGAATTCAACCAAAGACAATATAATCACTCTTTCCCCCTGTTGTTACCCACTCCCCCCAATATGCAATATGAAGAGATGAATGAGTGCACACAGGTATCAGGAACAACAATCAAAAATTGCAGTTTCAATCCCGATTCCCCCCAGCAAGCTTAGAGAGAACAGTAATGATTTTAAAACAGGTCAATTGCTTTTAGATGTGATTTGAATTGGATGAGAAAAATGCAAAAAATGATTTTAATTTGCTAAATGGGATTCAGAACTAGTGAGAGTGGCTTTGGATTGGTTCAGGTAGACACTATCAATGATTGTTGAATGGTTAGCAGATGGAAAACGAAATTCAGAAGTTCAAAACAAGAAATAGCTGTTTTTCCAGGTGGTGAAATTGAGCCAAATGCAAATTCGCGGCAACTTTTCTGCGTGCGGGAAACGTGATAACGGAAAAACTATAAGGAATTGGAATGTCCTTTGGATTCGTTTGAAAGCTGAGGATGTTAGCTTCAAAATGACATTGTTCCTAGCACGTACGGTTCAAAAGTTACAGAGGTTTTAGTAAAGGTCGATTTTTCTCAAAAGGAGTCAAGATTTCTAATGAAATTGCGCTTTGAATTACAGACAGGTTGGCTTACACTAACAATTATCACAGGATTAGATGGATGAGAAAGGATTCAGGATGACACAAAAAAGATTCTACAATGCAGTCTGGATATGTTGGAATGGGTTGGATGGATTACTTTAAACTAAGAGATGACTATGAACAGTTCTATGCTAAATACTCACAACTCTGGTTTAAAATGGACCCATCAAAGATCTGGTCAAAGGTTTGGACTGGACTTCGCTCGCCACCGGACAGGTCTCAGGCAGTTGGTTCTGCTCTCAGTAGACTGGTCTCTGCGCAGCCTCTTGGACTGGATCTGACGGGTTCTGGGTTACAGCTCTGCTGGACTGATCTGGATCTTGGTTTCTAGCAAAGGTTGTTGGCCAGAAACAGCAAACAACTCAGCCAGGCTGTTGAATGGATTAGGTTAGGCCTCGTGAAAGTTAGGGGTTAAATCAGGTTTGCAAGATTTTTAAAGGCCTGCTGAAAAGGGTTCAGCTTTTTGGATTGGGCCTCTCTGCTTTCTGTCCAAATCTTATCTTCCTACGAGTTTTGGTTCATAAATGAGAATTTTCTGCGCTTTTGGTTGGTTACACATTTTTGGATCCGTACAATTTTTTATACATACATGCATATACATACATGCACATACCATCTGGGCATATTCCTGTAATTTTTCATGTTCCTAACATAATCACAATAGCTACAATATTACAAATTCTGGTCAGATTAGTTTTAAACTGTGAGCAAATTTTTCATTTTAATAATCTCTAAGTTTCATATTTTTGTCAGTTCGGTACAATGTTTTATAAGTCTTTTCCTTAAACATATATTTAGTCCAATTTCAAATCCACATTTTCAGTCTGGCCCGCCTTCAATGCTTGGCTGAGTCAGAGAATCACATGGCTTGTCTTCCTGCCAGGGCAGTTAATGTCAGTCACACCCGAATTAGCATTTCCATTCAGTTCAAGGACTCTATTGTCTCTTTCCCAGAGCCACATGTCAGAGTGCCCCTCCAATTTCCTTTCACATTTGCCTGTCAGATACTCAGCAGAGCACAGGAGAAAAGATTCCTTTGTTTAGGGATAAGGTGTGGTATGTGTTTGAAGCTCAGTGTGGGAAACCTCTTGGAGGTTTAGCTGAACCAGGTTACCTTATAGTCCATTTTAACATTGTTCCTTGTGCAAAATTACAGTTACAAATTTAAAATAAGCAAACCTATCTTCAATTCCAGTCTTTTTCAACATGAAAATCAATGTGTGGCACCCTATATCGCATTTGATGGAAATCCCTTCTTCCATTCAGTTTTTGAGACACAAGTTTCTCCTGTCAGATTTATAAATCGCCAGCGTCTGAAAGAGGCGAGTAATGGTATTGCACCCATTTTTGACAGATTTCTTTCCAGCAACCAACTTCAAAAGTGGACTTTGTTCAGATAACATATACTTCTGCTGACATTATATGTATGTGGATTCTTGAAGTAGAATGATGTTCAACACCCAACAGGAGGTGGGAACTTTTGGTTGGTTTGTGAGCCATGATTTTTGCAAATTTGACAACCAAGAAAAAACTGATTTTTACACAGCTCTGTGTTTCTTTTGCAATCAGCCTTGCTTTGTGGGCAGCCAAGTGATGGGTTTTGGCAGTGGTCTCCTGTGTTAGCACTGACATAGGCAAAAGTGGATGGCGGCCTATTTTTCAGATTTTTACTGCACATTTCTGGGTGATTTTTAGCGAGCAGCATGCTTTCCAGTGGCGTTTCTGATGTTTCTGCTGCCAGCAATGCACGGTAATGCTGCAGGGCCTGGACTAGTGGGTTGAAACATCCCACAAGCGGCACAGGTAGGTATTACTCAGCAAACGCGGAATCCAAGCCTCCCATAAAGCCACCATGTAAATGAATGGGAGGCCACTTGCCTGTTCCACCTGTGCAAGAGAAACATACATACTGTAAGTGTTCCAGCCTTACTTGAAAATGCATCGTGAATTCTATGACATGGTTGCCCTTAAAAACGTCACTTTATTGATAAATAAACTTGGGCTTTGGAGTCCAGATACATTGGAAGAGTGAACACCCATTCAATCTATAACGGTTTGGGCCACAGAGAAATATTGTTTCTTGGTTGAAAGTGAAACACACGTAAGCAATGAACACTGTGCTTTGCAAAAAGGGAGAGAAATATATCCAATTTGAATACTGAATTCATTCTTCGGTGATCGATCAAAGTGACGACAATGTAGGGTACAAACATGAAATAATATTTGTCTCAGTGGTCAAAATGACATCACACCTAGAGTACACTTATTGGTTACTTGGATTGTGAGGGCGAAATGTTGCACGAAGTTCGTGCATAAGCACCATCATAATCCTCGACACGGACCTTATGAGGCAGGATGCCTTGAACTCATGCAGCTCGATAACACATAGCGCTGTTGTGTCATCTACTGATATGTAGGCCAAGCATCCAGAGTTTTCTTTTCAGCAGCAGTTCTCCACCTTGGTTGGCATGACCTTGCAGCGATTGCAGGTACACCAGGTGGAAACGTCTTCCATGCGAATTGGCTCAGGCTCATGCTTCGGTGATTCATCTTCCCATCTATCATTCGATTCCCCATTGTTTATGCATCTTTCTCTTTCAATTACTTCCTTCTCAGAATACTCAAGCTCGTACTGGTATGGCTTTATTGCTTCCATTACATGACAAATGTTTAAATAAAATGCAAGTAACGATAGAAGTCAATAGTAATGCTAGTCAAAGTATCTGTTTGCATGGGCTTTGTGCTAAGAAAGTAGCTGAACAGAACAGAAACGAGTCACAGGCAATAAAAAAAGACAGTGAAACGTTTGAAAAAGCAACTCTGATGTTGTCTGATGAGAAGGGGTCTGTTTATACTTATTGAGGAAAGAGGCGTCCGGCCATTTCCATGGAGACACGTCAATAGCTTGCGCACAGAGAACCTTGACACGAGACGTGCACTGGCTTTGTGAAAAAGGGTGTAAACGTCGAGTGATGTCAGCTTCAGGGGCGGGGGATACGATTTAGTGCCGCAGGTGCACTTGAACTTAGGGCGATCGATCCACAGATAAGATAAGCACAAGATGGCGGGGCCTTACTCCTTGTTTTCACATGTGTAAAAGTGAGGAAAACTAAGGTAAGATGCCTAGGAAAGTGTTTTACGATCGATTACTGCATGCTGAAAAACACATGGCCGAACGATCAGGACAATAATATTTTTGAGTGCACCATCCCTTTAATTGGTTAAGTTACTAGTAATACCAGATTTAACTGCTAATTACATGTCTCAAGAATGCTTATAACCAGACCACACCAGTCCAGAGCAATTTGGTAGGCTTACGCTGCCTACCTGTAATTATGTCAAATGGAGTGACTTGTAGATCTCCAGCATGACATGCAGGTCACTGGGCTTGTCACTGTGCTGATTGTCATCAGATACCCGTAATTCTCATGGCGACTGCATAAGGTCCACCCGTTATCTACAATATGAGTGCACATCATTATAATCTTATGTGAACAGTGGAAATGTACAGGTTATAGGGCAGAGTTATATAGTGCCAGTCTGTCAGTACTTACCAATTACACACTTATCCTCCACCTTTAAGCACCTCTGGTCACGGACAATGGATACAATACCCTATTGTCACTTTTCAGCATCTCTACATTGAAGTCCGTTCAGCTTTTCATTATCAATGTATTTATAGCGTAATCTAGCATTAAAGACTGAGGTCCTTATTGTGAGGTAATGACCCGCCAACAAGTTATGAGTTTTGGTGGTGAAGTAAAAACGTTACTTTAATGGTAAAGTAAACAGGCAAACTCAATTAGTTCATTAAATGTGATTTTATTTTTAAGGGTTTAAACAATCAGTTTGTCTTCATAAGTTAAGTTCTTCATTTGCAAGCTTAGTTAAACTCAAGTGGGTTTAACATGAGCATACATTAGGCATCATATACAAATACATGGTTTAGCTAAAGGAAAGTGAAAACATATTCCCATGTTCTAGCTTTCTCTGTGGTGTGTTAAATAAGATGTTGCAGTGTAAACTAAAAGGTCCTCCCAGAAAGAAAGTGTCTTTGTGGAAGAAAAATGCCTGGAAATTGCGTTGTGGTTTCTCAGAATGTTCACAATGCAGTCATTGCTGGTAGTTATTAACTGGACTCTTGACATTCTGATTGGTTGAGAGGAGGTCAATAACAATTTCCATGTGCTAATAGACTATACACGCTTGCTTTCATTTTTCTTATGTATGTTTTATATAGATCATGCCCCTTTGCTTTTATTGGTGAATTGTTTTATACAACATATGAATCAAAGAAGTGCTAATCATGACAATTGCAACTGCCCCAACACGCTTAGTAGTACAAGCCGTTTACATCTTTGGTTGTTTTGTGGTGTACCATTTAGCAGTGCTACCCTTTGTGACCAACACAATGTTACAGTTATACATAATACTTTGTGCCTTTGTGACCAACACAATGTTACAGTTATACATAATACCAGTGTAACTGCCTGAAGATATTGTGCACATCTTGCAAAAGTGCACAGTCTCTCACAAACATGCACCTATTTAAAATAAATGCAATGAGAATGTAGCATTGGCAGCGTGGGGTAGGAGAAGTGTTGTAGATATGATGCAACACCTAACACGTGAGTGGATAGTGCTAGACTATTGTCATGATTTCTAGCACACCAGAAATGTCACCATTGAAATGGCTGGTAAACATTCCGATCACAAACCCGTAAAGTCAGACGAAAAAAACAGAGCCAATACAAAAGCCTAGACTCGCCAGAACGACGAGGAATCTAAAATTAGCAGCACCTGCTTGCTGCAGTGTGGGTCAGGTTGATTATTATTTACTATTTGCAGATTCACAGTTCAAGGGAGGTCATGGAGGAGGTGAGCTTGATTACACAGCGAGGCAATTAAGCAGATGTTATACTTGTCTCTGAACGCCGCATGAGCCACAGAAGTGACTTATTGTGGTTAGTAAATATACAGGGGTGGAGGAACCAGGATCATTGTAGTGGCAGACGCTTGCTGCTGAACTAATGCTATGGTTGAGGTAAGGCAGCATCCCTCATTAATTAGAGTAATGATAGTGCTTTGGGAACCCAGCAGTGGTTAATTATTGCGATGAGTGACCAGCGCGCCAGGGTCTCACTGGCAGAGATCAGAGAGTGACAGATGGTGCAACTAAATGTGGATCCTGCTTCCTTTGCGGAATACAAATGTGAGTTTCAGGCACTTTCCAGTGTTATCTGTGTACTGCGGGGAACATAAATGATCTAGAGCCTATGCTGGAGCATCTCGTTTTCTTGTTTTTTTAGATGGCATATAGAATTTAAATATATAAAAACAGTTCAACACATTCTTATTATGACTAAAATATGCATTTCAATTCTACTTATTTAATGCATACGTCATGGCAGATTTCCAATGTTATTTTGCCCAGTTGTGGAATCTGCACATTGAGTTTTGTGGGTCTTAAATACCAGAAGCCCCATACTGCCGAGCCTGTTCAGAGACGTTTGATGGTCTTTGCTCCATCTGAAGAGTGTGCGTTATAAATGTGGCCTCACAATACATATCACACTACAGTTTACAAATGGTTTCGAAGCCAGATGTTTTACAGGCGGCTTAAGGCTACATTCCGAGAACATACACAGCCATAGAGCCTGTTATAAACATTTATGCAAAAGGTCTGTGAGCTGCTCTACCATGAATAGTGGTGGGACCATAGTGATATGCAAATAGTTATTTCTCCTCTGTGAAAGGTATGGTGAGCTACAACATTGTTGTAGACCGCCCAGAGTGGGCCCCTTCCCAGAGAAAAGGTTATTTGACTGTGCTCGAACTCAGTAGAGGGGCTCCCAGACATTTTTTGAATTACAAATGGGGTCTGAACCATACTCCAGAAACCTGAACTGCACTCTACATCCCTGGATACAGCCTATATCGCTTTGTCATCTCCACTTTGAGGCAGACTTTAAAGGGCTTTCTCTGGGTCCAGGAACCCCATGATTCAGTACCCTTGACAACAGGAACTCTGGTAATGAGTACCACATCCTGGGAATATTCCCTTTTCTTAAAAGCTTGACTGAAAACCCACTGGAAGAAGACAACTGCCAGGTAGCTAAACACAGATTTTAAATGTAGGTCCGCCAAAAGTGAAAGAATTCTAATCTGAGGTAACTCTTTAAACAATGTCTATCTCTAGGGCATCCGTACATGATGGAAGGTTCAAAATAAATCAGGGCTGTCAAAGACAAACATCTTCAAGGTACATGGTTCCAGTAGCATTACCGTGTACATCGTTATTGACACCTATTCTAACCACCATCATCATCAGCACCATCTTGCGATGAATGAATCGACCATTACTTTCACAAAATGTGGTTTTTAGAGCTAGCCTAATACTGAAGTTGGAAAGAGAAACCTTCCATTATCATTTGGGAAAACACTGTGCTCAGGTCGGATTCTAAGGGTATTCCAGTTACACTAAAAACCTCTAAGGCCTAGCAGTTAACCCTAATCCTAACAGTGACACCTGGATATCATGCCCAACTTTTCTTAGTTATAATGAACCGAAGTTCACCAAACAAATATATAACTTATTCCTGTCGGACTTTCTATTAATTCAGTGTATACATGTGATACCATGTACCATGAACCAACTCATTTAGCTGAAGAGAAAATGTATTGAAATCTTTGTATGCTTGTGGACTTTCCCTAGGTGTCTGAAGCTTCTCCAAAAATTAAACCGCTAAAAAAGTGCTTCCTCTACATTATTTGTAGATGTCTGATATTCTGAGAATCGAGTCCCAGATCACTGGGCCTGACTGCCTAATCACTACCTACAGGTAAGCAATAAGAGTTGGAAGAGCATGTTTGGCTAAATTTGGAAGTATTCCCAGTATCTACCTTAGAAGAACCTGATAAAAAATCCAGACAGACATGTTCATAATGAGATATTCCAATACTTACAGCCTGATATGGTATCCATTAGCATTATTACAAGAGAAAAACAAGAGGTGAGAGAGAGGGGTGCAGAAAGGTAGGGGAGGTACAAAACAAGCAACTATCATACTAGGCCTGACAACATTTCAGATAGTGCTGGGGGGAGGGAGGAAAAACCAGTAAGGGGAGGGACGAGGAGACAAACGACGTTGCTATCCTACTAGGTCCAGGGACAATTCTGGTAGAGTAAGTGCACGGAAGAAAGTAAGGGGAGGAGATAGGAAAAAGGAGAAGGGAAAAAAGGAGAGAACAGAAAGTTAGCAGTCAAAAGAGTGGAGAAGCAAGAGGGGAGAGTGAATAGAATTGCAGAAGTCAGTAGTAACACATAATGTTGCAAGTCAGGATACAAGATGAAGATGGGAACAGCATGATTCAGGGCCACCATGAGTACAAGATGCAAAGTAAGTCCAGCATGAGAATTGAGAAAGGGTGATGCACCGTGAATCAAAGAAGTCCATAATAGTCAAATCCAGCATTGGCCACAAGACGGTGATGGTGAAACAAGAATGTAGCAGGATAGACTCCTGCAGAAGTAGGCTTGAGGGGGGCAAAGTGGGAGCAGGGCAGAAGAATCAAGAATAGGGTGGGATCTACCAGTCTATCAGAAAACAAATAGCCATATATATATATATATATATATATATATATATATATATATATATATATATATATATATATATATTCAGTGAAAAAAACATTGTTAAAGGGACCTTATGGTTCAGTTGCTGTAGGAAAAACCTATCAAACTCTGTGCAAAATATTTTTTAAAGGGACATTGCAGTTACTCTGTAGTAATACCAACCTATCCATATTATGGTGACTCGAAAAACCAAAAAACCCCACAAATGTGCTACTTATGGTAAGCTAAGCAACCATAACTAGCGCCACCACTGTGCACTGCGAAGACTAGCACTCTTGACATGAAAGATGACATCACAAATGTCATTGATGACATCACTGATGACAGATTTAGCAGTTAGCAGTGGCGCCATCATGCGCTGGTATAATGAGCCTATGGGGGATTACCTGCAGATGGTAATTACGAATGAACACTGCACATCCTCAAGATGGTAGTGGGGAGGTATCAGTGCAGCCGATCCGGTCGCCGCATCGGAAGAAGGTTGATATGTAAATTGTTGCTCAGTGTGTATGTGGCTTTTCCTTTGGTTTAAAATCCCCTTATGACTCAGCAGCGCACAGTATTGGTGGGAATGACTGCAATTAAGCAAAAGGGAGGTGTCCTACAGACACAGCACCTGCCCGGCCTATCCGCAATCACAATGGAGGCATCTGTACTAAGCCAGTATGAACCGCATGTCTGCATCTTGTGAACCACCTACAACTAGTTGTGGGAGCGGACGTTTGTCCATTGCACAAGTACGCGCATGTGTATCTCTTCCTCTATCTCCTGGTAACATCGCCACTGTCCAGCATATGCAAAGAAACTTTTGATAAACTTTAAGTAGTTTGAGGCGCCCACCCACAAAAGGTCACACTGCAGTACTACTGCTCCGCATTCTGTTTCAAGCTTTTCAGAACAAAGTAGCGGCCCACATAGCTTTGAGCTGTAACAGAGTTTGGAACAATTTCTGCTATGCTACATTAACTTTGCAAGTAATGGCAACCATGTCAGCCCGGCTCACAACGCATAGTAATGGAGAGAAGTATTAACGCCCCTTCCTGTGAACCACACCCTCAGTACCAATAATCCCCACTATCCCATTCTCATGGGCAGCATACTCACAATGGTAGTATGTGGCACATGCGCTTCCCCAAGTACCGTGAGGGCCGCGCCCCTGTAAAACAGTAACAGCCCTTCCCTTTCCACTTTCTTTTTCCTACACCCCCTCATTCGGTACTGATAGTCACACATGCATCCACCAATCACAGTAAAGAGCTCTATATGTAATACTATCAGGTCTGAACAACATTCCTCTGCGTAGACACCACACCCAGAAATGTTATTGTCCAATCCCTTAGCCTCCACAGTCCCATGTCCATGCCCACCATCCTCAAAAGCCCCGGAAAGAGCATTTGTGCTGTGTGGGGGAATAAATTGCAACCAGGTTAGGGGATTTCGTCTTCAGTGGTGGCTCTGAAAAGAGCCTTTTTTTTAGATGCTTCTATAGAAACATCTTTATTTGATAGGGTGTTCTGTTTTCTTCACCTACTCACTTTTTTTACAGTAAACTTTGCAACGCCTCCTGTATATGGGCGAAGAAAAGAGAATAACCAATGCTGGACAAAGAAATGCCATTTGCATGGAAACACACCGCATTTCGAGAATGGATGCTCTCATTGTTGCAGAAGAACATCCCACGAGCGTACAAAAAAAAACAAAAAAAATCACACATGCTTCTGTTGATGAGGCCCCTTCCAGCCTTTGGCTGGGAACAACACACATTAGGATAGTCCCATACTCTCCTTGGTGTTATGGCAGAGAAATCAAACTGTGGCAGGTGTGCTTCCCTGATTACCGCGAGGGCCGCACCCCAATAAAACTGGAGGAGTCCTTCTTCTCTTTTCACAATTTTTTGTCCAGCACTACCTCATTGGGTACTGTTAAATAGTCACACACACATCCAGCAATTATGGGCAAGACGTCAGCATCCAACACTGTCAGTTCTGTACAACACGTCATATGTACCGTTACACATTCAGGCTGCAAGGGTCGTGTGAATAGAAAGCAACTCCAGTACAAAGTTAAGTAAAACTATCCAAGACTTCTGCATCCAGATTTATCCACATCGCCAGGAGTGGGAGAATACATTTCAAACAGGGTAGGGGATTTTATCTATAGTGACAGCTCTGAAAAGAGCCTTTTTAAAAAAAAGAAAATGTCTTAAGTGCTTGCTCAGAACTTTGTTTTTGCTCATTTTCTCAGTTTCTGTTTCCCTTTCCTCCTTACATTTTTACAGGATTCTCTTCAATGCTTCATGCAGAGTATGAAAAAACACAGCATTGCCAAAAAGAAATGCCTTTTGCATGGAACCAGTGCAAATTTCACTCATTACTGATGTCATAGTCAGAGGAGAACGTCCCAGCACTGCACATGAACTGAAACATGCTTCTGTTTATAAAACACCTTCCAACCTCTGGCTGGGGACAAATTACACCGGCATGGTCCCATGCTCCTCTTGGTGGTATGCTTGAGAAAACCACCTTTGCAGTGGGAAAAATCTGCATCACTGCTTTCATCACCTTCTTAAGGTGACGGAGCAAACGTCCACACGACATGTACCCCAAATGTTGACCTCCAAAATGCACCAATACAACATCAGAACCACACATCTGCAAAGGTCAACTATACTGCCGAAACTGCTCTCATAGGCAGTGCCCCAGAAAGCCTCCTCTCCCTTCAACTCACAATTAACAACAATGCCTCTTTGCAGGGCATACCTGGGCAGATCTTGCACAAAGGTATCATCCACGATCAGTACTCTGCGTCTCTCCATCTCAGCCAACCTCACAGAGTATTGGGAAAAATAGTACCGCTCCTTCCATGTTCATGTCATGTGCAATGCACTCCCCTTCTTCCATTGATCTGCCATCAGTCACCATGGAAAGAGGTTGCTGCACCAGCTATCATGCCGTGACGCAGGCTGCCTGAATTTACCACACAAGGTATTTGCCTGTGGAGGTACCCGCAAATTGGCACAATATGCATGAATACTGCGGTCACACCACTGTCTTCTTCCACCTAATGTGATATATCGGATGAACCACTTGTCACTCCCCCACCCTTTCCATCCCTTCTTCCAACCACATGGTATAAAGTATGTTGTGCTGGGTGTGGGCAAGGCCTAGACTATTGGGTGCATGGCGAAAGGCCATAGGCCCTAGGCCATCCACCCAAGAGCCTAGGTCTTCAGCACAGCCACCACAACATAATACAGCCATGCAGTTTTACCTCTGCATCTCTCCGAGGGTGGTGAGTGTTAGGGAGAATTCTCAAAATGTGCTAATGTCCCTTACCTTTTAAGACCCCCAGCAACTTTTCTGGATTTCTAGGATTTGATTTTTTTGTACCTGGGAAGAGTGTGAGCCTTTTTTCCCCACTCTTCCATGTATTGTGTGCGTGTTTTACTTTTGTGTTCTCTGGTTATGGAGTTTTAAAGCAACTCCATAAACATCATCAATTTCTGTGTGTCAAACAGCACCTTCAGTGCAGTGGTACAGGGATGTCTTTCAGACTTCCCAAGGTTTCAATACCTTCTCTGCAACTGACTACCGTCCCCCAGAGCATGTAAAGTTAAATTGACTTTACTAGTTTCTTTAAATTTACTGACCCAGCACACGCTTTCCTCCTATAGAGTGCTGGAGGGGTTGCCTAGCTTCCCCCGAGTCAAAACACTCATGTAACAGTAACAAGTTCCCTTTCCTAGATTTAAATGGCTGGTGGCAGTGATTTAGATCAAACTACCCTGATTTTCCCCGACCGCTAACAACGGTAGCTAAAAATTGGGTCAGCCATGTTTTTCAATATGGCGCCCAAGTCCTATCTGTAAAAACAGGCTCCGGTCATCTTTTTTCACCATTTCTTTTAGAGTAGGTCCTTCTTGTGTTGGTCCCTTTGTTCGTGCCCTTTGGTGCTGAAGCCCTCCTCTGGCGCCTGAGTGTTTTGGGATGGACAGGATGTGAGGGAGGTTCCCGAAACTCCCTGTGCTTAGTCTCCTGTGGTGAAAGGACTGCCACCCTGCTGGTTGAGTGACAGCCAGGCTGAATGAATGGGGGAAAACTGTTTAAAAGCAGGTCTCTGGGACTTGGAAAGCAGAGTCGACCACTGGAACGAAAGAACCGAAGACGAGCTGAAGGAAGAGGACTGCTGCAACTTCTGGATGACCGGTGAAGCCCTGCTGCCGGTCCGAATTGCCTGAAACTCCATCGACAGAGAAGCCCTTCAAGGTTAACTTCTTCCCTTGAGTTTGGTGGGAACAACCAACTCGCTAGACACCTGGACACAGTCCCCATTTGGTTGAATTTTCATCAGAGTGCTGTTGAAAACCGGATAGCCAAAGGGAAGGAAACCAGTTTGTGGTCTTTAAGGCACTCACACCTTAAAGCGACGTCTTGCTAAGCTTTTGGCCTTCACCATCGGCAGTGCAGGAACCTCCCGACGTCCTCCTTCTTGTCCCCATGACTTAAGCTCACGAACTGTGAGATCTTCTTGAACTCCCAGGAACAACTGCCTCAGCTACAGCTCTTCTTCAATTACAAGGTACTGTGCAAACGCGGTACGGAAATATTTTCGGCCATTGAGAAAGTGCGTGAATCTTTCCTCAACTTCGAAGGCTTGTCCTTCCCTAAACATACGTCAAACTTTTCGCCTAGTCAAATTCTTCTTAACTTCTTGGCAAAGACTTTACCGTTTCTCCCAGAACTGTGCTATCCAATACAAAGACTCTGAAACATTGACTTTGGCCCAGCCCTATGATATGAATTGCTGGTTGTAGTTACTGAAACCCTTTGCCCTGCTTATGAATGCATTTGTGCTGGTGATTTGAATAACCTTGTCTTTATACCCCTTTTAAAAGTATATGAAGTGCCATTTTGCTCCCACTTCATTTTGGAGCTAAACTTGTTCATTTACTTGCCGGTTGCGTATTTGTGGTTTATTAGTGTGTGATATTGAGCTGCTCTTGCTAGTGTAATGTTTTCTAACTGACTCTGTAAATAAATGTATATTCTTTTACCAAGAAAACTTGAGTAGGTGTATAGTTGAATCACTGTATTGGTTGGTCCTTTGTGTAACTTGTTCTACTGCTCACTTAAACTCTTGAGATAAGTCTGGCTGCTCAGACATCTCTACCACTTTACTGTGTAGTACAGGCTTGTACCAAAGGTGAAATTGTGCTTACACTTGTAGTCCTAATTGCATGTAGTGTTTCCAAAGGGTGGTGCATATGATTCTGCCTAACAGCTACTTCTAGCTACTTTAGGAAAGCCAATTGATACTTTCCTTACTGAGGAGTTGGCAACACTGAGAGACTATGGCAGAAGTTATGTTTGTAGAGAGAAATGCAGAAGCGTATGGTTAAGTGTGTGTGCTTCAAGAGGCTGAGTGTATGAGTTTTGGGGGACTCTTAGATATATTTGTTGGAAGTGTATGCAAATCAGTGTGAAGTGGCAGCACATTGTGGATTCTATTATGTGCATGTTCACTGGTATGGAGTACGTGCAATGAAGTGGCTGATTTCGGTTGCTCTTTCTGCCACTTTGGTGATGCTCAATCATCCAGCCATTCTGATTCTTCATTGTGGAGGAAATAGTTTAGTACATGTTACTGGAATTTTTGTGCAAGTTGCAATGATGGAGGCACTTGGCTAGCTCATGGGTATGTTTCCAAACTCCTGAGTTTTCTCGCATTGCGCAGTAAGATGTGGCTACCTTCTTCTTGCTTTGGTGCGTAAATGGAGAAAGCAAAGTGCCTTGTCATGAAGGCTGTTTGTGCCTTTTTGCGATATGTTGCCATGTCGTACTTCCACAATGCCTTGTACTTCCATAAGGCCAACATTGAGTTTGGTAGCACAACCTGGTTTCCCACACATGGAGTTCATCTGACTGATGCTGGTAATCAGCTTTGTCTGCGAAATATGACAAATTGATTGCTGCCCTTTTTGCTAGTACAGAAAAATATTTTTCTAGTAGATGTTGCTCATTTCAACCCTTCGAAACACACTCAAACACCAGAAAAAGCCTTGTTTTAGAGCCAGGATTTTCTCTGGGAAATTACTACAATGTTTTTGACTGAGCTACCACTCCCATTATTCATCATGCAACTTATCGGCTGTGTGTCAGCCAGCATCGTTACATTGCCAATTCTATTTTTTAACTTTGAAAGATGGCTCTGAAAAGAGCCTTTTATTTTCCTTTTTTTTGTTTTTGGTTGTTTTGTATATTTCTTGGTATTGTAACACACGACACAGAAGGAAAGGAAGGGAAGGGAGGGTAGGGTAGGGAAGGGGCACCAACCACAGGCATAAGATAAGGCACATGCACAGAGAGAAAGCTGCTGGATGGCCCTCAGTTAGGTAGGGGACACTCATTCGCATGCTCCTGGACCGACCCCTCAAACACACTTGGAAGTTGCTCCCCCCTGCAGAGTAGCACATCACAGTACATGTACAATCCAATGACCTTTAAAAGGTAAGGGTCTGCTGTGGTGCATATAGCCTGCAAGGCTGATTTAGGGATGTGTTGCCCCACAGGAGTGTCCCTGGTGGTGGCAGGAGCAGATGCAGAGGATGCTGTAGAAGACAGTGGGCCTCATTCCGACCCTGGCGTTAACCAAGGCGCTATTAGCGCCTTGGTTGAAGCCGTTATCTTTCCGACTCTGCCATGGTGAATAGCGGAATTACCGCCCCATTCCAAGGTTGGCGGGGTCGGTAATTCCACATTCACCAAGGGCCCTTCCCCATTCCCATTTTTGCCCCATAGGGCTCAATGGGAATGGGAAGGCGCTAATTACGGCACCGTAAATTACGGTGCCGTAATTAGCTCCTAGGTCCCTTTGCGGGTTGTTTTTTTAACGCCTGCAAAAAGCAGGCGTAAAGTACCAACCCGCAAAGGGAACTCGGAGTAGGGCGGTAAGGGTTTAAAGGCACCGGTCTCGTTAACGGTGACCGTTAACCCTTACCGCCCGGCTCGGAATGACCCCCAGTAACCTACTACCTTGTTTGAAGGGCACTATCGTCTGAACTGCTGCCTTCTGGTTTGCTTTGAGATATTGTTGCATTAGGCTGGTGCCATAACTTGTACACGCCAGGTTTTCTGCAACTGGGTGCATCTTACCTGGTTAGCATGATATTTCGGCACGTCTCCTACGCTGCTGAACAATTTGCACACCCAGCACTCACGCTGCCTGCAGTTATTGGGGATTTGCTCTAATTCATTCTCGTTCTCCTCTTGATCTTTATGTGCTTCACCACGTCTGTTCCCTTGCCCAGGCCCTTCGGAAGGAGGTGGTGGTGGTGAGGTTCAGGGTAGGGGTGCTGGTGACATAGAGGCAGTAGCAGCAGTAATAGTTGCCTTTAGTTTCAAAGGTAATATAGCACAGTAGAAATGATGAGAAAGCAATTCCAGTACAAAGCAACGTGGTCCCCTACTCTGCTCTACAAGGACACACACTGAATGCAGCGCACCTCAGGGGGGTGGCTTTTTGTAGGGCTGCTGTGCAGCAGGAAAGCAGGCCTAAATCGTTGAAAAAAAATAGTTACATGCACATTGGCACAGTGTGGGATGTTTGTAAGGGTGTATTTTCACAATAACACTCCTTATATTGCAGAAAACACTACTTTTACAACGTCCAGGGGCTACGAGAGTGTCCGGCAAATATTTGTCTACGTGCAGCATGGATGCATCACATACTGATGTTGTGAATGTTCTCCACTGGGTCGGCTGTTCACAGGACCTGTGTTGGGCGGAATACTTTGTGCGCATGTGCGCATGTGCATAGCTGTCCTACAAACAGGCTTGCTTGGCCTCCCCAGACTTATTAAAGGTGTGACACATGGGACGATTTTTGCACAAGCTGGTTGTAGGCTACAGCCAGTGCAATGTTTGTGTGCACAGCTGTCTGTAGGACGTGGGTGGATGATTCAACGTACTGAAAGCACGTCCCAACTTTTTCCTATCATGCTGCACAGGGCCGATGTTACCAGGAAACAGAGGATGACATACGCATGCGCATAGCTGTGGGACGGACAGACGTGCTTTCCAACAACTAATTAAAGGTGCATCACAAGATGCAGACATGAGGCCATTACTGGCATGCTACGGATATCTGCTTTGTGAATGCCCATACTAGGCAGGTGCGATGTCCATAGGAAACCTCCATTTTGCTTACCTGCAGCCATGCACGACAGTACTGTGTGCTACAGACATTTTAAAATAAAAGGAAAATCCATTCACACACCCAGCAACACTTTACATCTACACCTTTAATTTCTGACATACATAGACAGATGAGTTGCTTCATGTACTGGAAATAACTCTGTAATGCAATGGTGTTTATAGCAGTGCATTGCTTAATTAACTATTAATCTCACAGTAGTTTTTCCAATGATCTTGAATACTTTTCTGCCAACATTTTAGTGACAATCCCTTCTGGAGGCTTTTCTTGAAAACTAAATGCACATGTGATGTCATCAGTGATGTCATTAATGACATTTGTGATCATCTTTCATGTCATGGGTGTTAGTCCTTGCAGTCCACAGTGGTAGTGCGAGCTATGGTTGCTTAGCCTACCATAACTGGCGAATTTCTGGAATTATTTGTAACCATAGTGTGCATAGGTTATTATTAGTGCAAAGTAAGTATAATATCCCTTTAAAAAACTGTTTGCACTGAATTTGATAGGTTTTTCTTAGAGCAACTGAACCATAAAGTCCCTTTAGCAATGTTTTTTCACTAAAGTTGATAGGTTTTTAGTAGCGCAACTTAACCATAAAGTCCCTTTAACAACCTTTTTTCACTGCCATATATATATATATATATGTATATATTACACAGCCACTGTAGTGGCTGTATAGTTATGGTTAAGTTGCTAATCCCATAGGAAGAGCTCTTTTTTGGGTGGTTTATAACTTCGCTGATCCTGTACGAATCTGCACCAAACTGGAAAAAAAGTATATGGCTCACTCTGAATTTTGGTGAGGTTTGGTCCGGGGGGGGGAGAGTTGTAGGGGGGGTCCCAACATTTCTTTTTTCCCATAGACTGAATGGGGGAAAAACTTTGCGCACGCCTACAGCCCAAACCGCTGGATGGATTTTCATCAAATTTGCAGCAGGAGCAGCGGCTTGGTCCCGAAAGCGTGCTTTTGTAAATTTGGTGAAAATCTGTCCAGTAGTTTTTTAAAAAAATGATCAAAAAGTATGTCTCAAAAAATGTGTGATATCTATGTCCGCTCCGCGGAGACACTTCCCTGTTCGCTCCGCGGGCAGGACACTGATTGGGTAATTGGCACGCGTCATGTCCACACACACGCAACATGTCCACTGATTGGCTGGAGTGAGGCGTGATGTGCGTCAGATTGTTCCGATGCACCCGACATCTTGGATCTGTCGACAGCGCAGCAGCGAACAGAGGCAAAATGCAGTTTTGGGGAGTGTTTTCGTGTGCAAGAGTGCTTAGGGAGGTTTTTGGAGTAAGAGATGGGTGAAATACTGTATTTGTTTAGGTGGCAGGTGCTACTGATGTATTCGCCAAGCCCTCGCTGACCGGGATGTTCGTAATTAGTGAAAATGAGGGCTGTCCTAAGGATAGTATTTCCATCCATGCTGTGCGTAGGAAAGTTGAAACTGTTCTAAGGACACGCACGGTGTCAGCGGACATAAAAATTGACCATTTGCCGCAGTTAAAATGTTTGATTCTATGGGTGTGATATGCTGCGGTGGTTGTGGCCAGGGTCTAGAGTCTTGGGTGCATGGCCGCAGGCCGTAGGTTGTAGGCCATACAAAGAAGACTCTAGGCCCTGGCCACAACCACCGCAGCATATCGCACCCATAGATCACACCCATAGAATAGAATATCTATCAGGTGGTTGTGGGCAGGGCCTAGAGTCTTGGGTGCATGGGCAAAGTGCATGGCCCTGGCCACAACCACCGCAGCATATCGCACCCATAGATCACACCCATAGAATTGAATATCTATCAGGTGGTTGTGGGCAGGGTCTAGAGTCTTGGGTGCATTTTTTCTTAGTTATAAGTACTGAAGTTAAAAGGCACCATGGGTGTGATATGCTGCGGTGGTTATGGGCATGCACCCAAGACTGAAGTTATAAGCACTGAAGTTATAAGTCAGCATGGGTGTGATATGCTGCAGTGGTTGTGGGTGTGGTATGCTGTGGTGGGTGTGGCCAGGGATTAGAGTCTTGGGTGCATGGCCAAAGGCCATGCACCCAAGACTGAAGTTATATGCACTGAAGTTATAAGCCACCATGGGAGGCTTATAACTTCGCTCTCCCTGGATGAATTCTCACCAAACTTTGCAGCAAGTGTAATATGGGTGGGCACATATAGACAGTTAAAATGTTTGATCTATGGGTGTGATCTATGGGTGTGATATGCTGCGGTGGTTGTGGCCAGGGCCTAGAGTCTTGGGTGCATGGCTGAAGGCCATGCATCCAAGACCTAAGTTATAAGTACTGAAGTTATAAGGCACCATGGGTGTGATATGCTGCTTTGGTTGTGGGCAGGGCCTAGAGTCTTGGGTGCATGGTCAAAGGCCATGCACCCAAGACCGAAGTTCTAAGCACTGAAGTTAGAAGTTGCAGAAAAAACTACTTTTACAACATCCAGGGGCTACGAGTGTGTCCGGCAAATATTTGTC
Organism: Ambystoma mexicanum; assembly: GCF_040938575.1. NCBI lineage: Eukaryota > Metazoa > Chordata > Amphibia > Caudata > Ambystomatidae > Ambystoma > Ambystoma mexicanum. The sequence continues at coordinate 922,471,586 of NC_090941.1, forward strand.
TACGTGTAGCATGGATGCGGTTCTAAGCACTGAAGTTATAAGTCAGCATGGGTGTGTGCACCCAAGACTCCAGCCCCGGGCCAAAATAACCGCAGCATATCACACCCATAGATCACACGCATAGAATCGAATATCTATCAAATGTTTGAAATCTAGAGTTCCTGTACTGATTGATTTGTATAGTTTGTATGTGACGTTTTGGCTACATCATGTCATTAAGATTGCAGAGTTTGGTAATAAGCACTGTAGTATAACATATCCATGGAAGTGAACATTTTCTATTGGGGTGTATGGTTAGATGTTTGCTTCAATGGTTCTGTTATGCAGCAGTATTTATGCGTTCTATCAGACCGTACTTACTGTTTGATTTTTTGAGATTGGATATATTTTTTTCATGAGTTTGGTAACTGGAGCACATATTCTTTTTCAATTTCTGTGATAAAAGAAAAGAGCATGTTAGTGTATGTATTTTATAAAGACTTATTAGATTGCATAATAGACATTTCAGCTTTTTTTTTCGACGCTCATATTTAGTAGTTTACAAACCAGTCTACTATGCAGTTTGCTCAGTTCCTGTGTTTGTTTTTCAAATCATTGGGTCTGTGGGAAAAAAAAATCCATGTCGGATTTAAAAAAAAACTTTTTCTGTTATGTTACATTCTATTTGTTTGTTTGTTTTCAGTGTTCACTTGTTATTTCTGGCTAATGTTCTATTTGTTGGCTTGTTGCATATTTTTGGAGCAGTTAGATACCTGTTGGCGTATTCTAACTGTCTATTTTTTGATATAATTTAGTGGTATTCATTTATCTGTTTGTTTGTTATTGAATCTTGGGGCAGTTAGATACCTATTGGCATATTCTAACAGTTTATAGCTTTTTAATTGATGTTTTGTTAATGTTTAAGTACAGATTAGTTATTAAATTGTGGTTTTAAGAAGATTAAATAAGCGTTTGTAAGATTTGCTGGTAATCTCTGCTTTAGAGTAATACTACTATCATTACATTCGAACCATCCACATTTCTTTTTTATATATGCAGTGTAGTGACCTGCATTTGTTATGGCTCCTGCGTTGTAGATTATACCTATTGTTGTGAAGGTTATCTTACCAAGTGATACTTGACCATGTGTGAATCCAGTCAGCTTGCAGTTGATTTTGGTACCATCTGCATTGTAACGTAGAAGCATTAGAATTACGCATTTACTATATGTTTGTATTAGTAAGGTGGAACGATTATCTGAATCGCAGGTAGTACATAATCTACCATGGTTTGCATTTTGTACAAGTTGCTGAAATGGAACGGGTTCAAATTAGGTATGGATACATACACAAAGCGCTCATTAGAGATTTGTTCCTGTGTCACATAGTTGCAGAGAGTGATTGTATGTTTCCACATGTATGAAATCTGGAAGATTTCATTTAGGGCATGGTTTTATTTTCAAGTACTTGTACTAAGTACATTAGAAATTTTTGTGGATCTTCTTGTGAGTTTATAATGAATTTCACCATTCCAGCACAGTAGTCCAATTCTTGTTTTATTCCATGAACACTATACATGTTGTCAGGATTGTTTGTTGCGTTTCTATGAAGGACTAATATTTGCAAACACAATTGGTCTGTACTGCGTAAGTAAATGTTGTCAACAATTGGTGGCAATTGAAAATAGAATATTAATTTCTACATTTGTGTAGCAAATTACACCAGTTATATTTGAAAATTTGAATGGACCAGATAGTTCTGTGTCCAAGTCATTTTTTCGGAGTGTGTGTTGCTTCTTTGAAGAAGTACCCAAGTTACTTTGAGTAATAGGTTCTTCTTTGGTTGTGGTAATTGATGAAGTATTAGCTTCTTTTACTCTCTGTGGATGATTTGCATTCAGATCCTTTTGCATTTCTATTTGAATTAGTTTTCTTTTACAACGTTTTCCTTTTTGTGGAACAGGATATGTTTTTAGATGGGGGGTGTATAGTGAGCAAAGTCTATTGTATTCTAAAATGCAAGGAATATCAGCGTTTACTTTACTTGCATCAAAGTTGATTAGATATAGACCGTCAAGTGTACGTAAGCGTGATAGTGCTACGTAGCTCATGCCTTCTTTAAAGACTGTGTTAACAATATCTATCAATGCTTTGTCCAGGGTAAGAACTTGTGATTTATGAAATTTGACTGCATATGCTAGAGTTAGAGAAAATTGTTCTCTGCATACATACATGTCTTTGAAGAGAAGGAATCAAGCTGTTGAGGGCCCTGTCCTTCTTACTTCAGAAAGTTTGTCAAAGAGAATATTGACAAACTGAATGTTGTTGTCACGTGGGTATGTTTGAAAGCCAACCACTGTACCCAGTGCTCCATTAACTAGTCCTTGCTCCACATCAAGGTTACGTTTAAGCATTACTCTACAGTTTAAGGACAATTTTAATATTTTCTCCAAACCAGCTGTGTTGAAGATATAATTTTCTAAGGTATTTAGTCTAGTTGTGACTTGTTGGCACATAGGTAGAGTCATACCATGTAATTCCAGTTTGTCTGTGGAGCAAATTTCAAATATTGGTTGCATTTCATTTTTCAACATTGTTTCATTGAATTTGGAACAGCTTGCAAGAGTTGGCATTAAGGACATACAATTGATGTTTTCTGTTAATTCTCTGTATTGGAAATGTTGCCAAAGGTTGACATTTCCTATGCTGCCAACAGTTTTACGGCGGAGTTTGTGTCCTAAGGTTTTAAAAAGAGGTTCACCTTTCACTGGTGGCAATTGAAGAAGATCTCCGAAAACAATAATGTGTTTTCCTCCAAAGAGCTCTTCGTAATTTGTTTTAAGTACTTCTTGCAATCTGAGGTGAATCAAAGCCAACATTAGGTTGGAGACCATGCTCACTTCATCTATTAGTAGCATTTTCATTTGTTTTAACACTCTGCGTAGTTCCATTGCAGCTTCTGTAGAAAGTTTGCAATAGTCTAATTTGTTTTGGTGTTCTACTGGAAGGATTACTAATCGGTGCAAAGTGACACCGCCTATGTTGTAGGCAGCTAAACCTGTGGGGTCAGTTACAACAGCTGACAGTTTGTTGTTTGTCAATTGTTGAAGGAACTTGCGGATGATTTGGATTAAGAATGTTTTGCCTGAACTATCTTCACCACTGACGTATAGCAGTATAGGTTTGTAATTTTGGCAGGTAAATTAGTTATTTTCATGTTGTACACCATGTGCAATTTCTTTTGTTACTTCTTCAAAAATGGTACACTGCTCTTTGTTCAGTTTTGATTGTAGTACAGTTAAGTCTTCTGTATGTTCTTCATAGTGACACATGGTGATTTCTACTTCTGTCATAGCTAATTGTGCCTCATTTGCTATTAGTGGCTGTCCCAGTGGTTCTTGGCCTCCTGTTACAGAAGGTTACAGAAGGTTGACTACTGTCCGGAGTGTCCTTATCTAGTTGGGCCTAGAGTTCTTCTTCTTGTTGCTATTCCTTGTGCAACATTGTTTTGTACTGCGTAAAGTTTACATCGGTGATAGTGCTTTCATTTGCTTTGAAAGCATCTTCATAGGAGTCATAGTTTTATAGTATGTCGTCTTCTTTTCTCCATGGTTTAAAAAGTTGTAGCAGGGACATGTAATATAGTTCTTTCTGTTGAGGAGTTTTTAATGAAAATTTGATGTGATTAATTAAGCTTCGTTTGGTAAGTTTCACTAAGCTGCCTTCACAATCTGTGACTCTATATCTACCTTTTTTTTCATCGGGTTTTGTATTATTTTTGTATGCAAAGTTTTGGGCTATGTGGTATAGACACATTGTTTCCCAATTGGTATTCCTGTTCGGGTAGTATGTGTCTTGTAAATGGTTTTGTTCAAAATGTCTTGGCTGCTGGGATCATTTTTGGCTATTGTTTCTATGTACTCATATGATTTGAGAACTGTTTTTCTATATTTAGCAGGACCAAGACTTAGCCATACAATATTTTCAGATTTTCCATACAAAGCAGTACCGGTTAAACAATCTACAGCTTCATAGGAGCCACATTCTCTATGAGAGAGAATTTTTATGCCTAAACTGTACAATTTCTGAGATAGTGTTTTGTCTGATGATAGGTCATACGAGAGGTCTTGAAGCTCTGTTTTTTTCTGTTTTTGTTAAGTAGGCTGTAAAATATCATGCAACTGTAGTGGAATTGTCTGCAATGTACTGCACATCTATGTTTGCATTCCATAAGAGGGCAATGATTGGATTGTAATTATTGATATATTTTGATTGTTCTGTTCTTTTTATGTAATGAGTGTTCTTAGGTGATTTACCTTCAACACTATGTATAACTGAAGACATGTTCACTTCACCTGTTTCTGTAACTGGTCTAGGGAAACCAAAGCGGCATTTGGTGTAGTATTTCCCTTTGTTTTTGTATTTGCGACGAAAATATTTGCCACATTTGTGTCTTTCAAATTGTACAATTTATGCATGAAGATCACTATTTGTTACTTTTGATGGAATTCCACAAGTGACATATTTTTCGATAAACTGTAAAACAGTGGCATCACTGTCTTGACCAAATTTAGGAGCATCTTTAATCCATAAAAGCATGTGGATATGTGGTGCTCCTCTGGCTTTGTATTCTCTTCTCCAAAAGAAGTGTTGCACTTCTCTGAGGGGAGGAACAGTTCTATTACAAATGAAGTGTAGAATAGCAATGAAACAATGGTGGAAATATCTTGAAACATTAACAGGATCCAGAGAGCAAAGTTCTCCAGGTGTTAGTATATCTATGTTTGTTTTGTTTTTGTTTGATATGCGTAGGAAATCATGGAAATCTTCCCATGCATATTCTGCACAACTTAATGTAACAAACCAAGTCGGTGGTCCAAGGTTTCTGATCATACAACGTACATCTCCATGACGTCGGAACCAGTACTCTTTTGTACCACGCATGTTTGCAAACAGATTTGTAATGCTTGATTGTAAAACCTCATCTTTTTCTTGCGCATTTTGTATTAATTGCGTAGCTGACATAGTTTGAAAGTGGGTTCCTGATTTCAATATGTGTGCAACTCGGTAACATAGAGTTGCTATTTCACTTTCAAAGAGTAGGTGGAATATGTGTTCCACATTTTGTCTAAATCTGGGATCTTCAGAATACATTCGTAATGAGCGGTATTCTGATGCTGTTATCTGAGTGGGTCTATCATCGTACCTTCCTCCTTTGCCAGTAGTAAAGAGTAGAGGAAAAGCACGTGCTTCTATGCTTTTTACCCATATGTTCATTGGTAATCCTTTGGTTTGTCGCATTTGGTACGTTTCTAGTGCATCATCTATGGTGTCATTAGAGTGTAATGGATGAATTGTATAATGGTCTAAAATATTGGATACTGTAGCAGGATCTAGAAGTTCAAATTGACCAATTTCTGGTGACTCTTGAATTATTTCAGTTGTTTCCCTTAAGTTTTCTTCAATATTTATTTCTTTGTAGTATTCATTATTGTCTTTTAGATATTGCAACGCTTGTCTAACTTTATGTAAATCCACGATTTGTTGGCAAATTGTTTTGTCTTTTGTTGGTACACCATTTACTAAGACAATTAAAGATTATTCTATTGGACGTTGCACTTCTAGAGTGTGCACATTTTCTGTCAGATCTAATGGTAAATAAACTACTTTGCCACAAATGTCTTTCACCAATTCAGAGGGTGGTAATTTTGCTGTTTTTGGTTGAAGATGTATTATTGCTTGAAATGTGTGCACTGTTTGAATTATGATGCAATCATATAAATTGAGTTGTTGCAGGGGTTTTGGTAGTGGGAATAATTCCAAGTTATTTGTGATAGCACATGAAGGAATTTGGTTGTTGTCAAGGTTTGTAGTGCAGTAACTGCAAAGTATTAAGGGACCAGTTATTTCGTATTTGTTTTCTGCTACAAGGTAGAGAGCTAATTCAAACCATTTGGAATCTTCATTGTCTTCTATTTTGTATGTTACATCTATAGTTTTTGTGTTTCTTTTATAAAAAGTTCTGCAGCAACAGACACACACACACATGGTTTGGTACTTCAGCGGATGTACTTTTAAATTTTAATATTTCTTTTTTGTATCTGTGTAGTGGAAGGTTGCCGTGTGCAGAATTGTTGCTAGTATGTTGTAAAGCTATGGCATTTGTAAGTGGCTTTCACTTCCAAAATATTTTCTCTGGATACAGTCGATTTCTTCTTGTAGTTCTTTGAGTGTACCATGTAGAAGAGTGTTATTTAAATTGGCTAGTTCTAAAGCAGGACTTTTAGCATAGTACAGTTTATAGACTAGATTTCTTATAGTTGAATGATGTGTTGATATCATTTTGATATGACGGAACGTGCTTTTGCAAATAGGTCCTGAAATGCAGGCTAATGAAAGTCTTTGTAGTCCTGTGTATTTGCGCACTGGACAGGTATCCATATTTTGCAGCCCCTTCATTTTGATTTTGTCTTTACCTTTCACATACTGATTGAGGAACTGGCATAAAGATTTGAAAGATTTTTTGGGAATGTTACACATTGACGTTCATGACCATTTGTATACTGGACGTTTTGGTTCAGGCGAATGGAGAGGTAATTCTGAGTTTTCTGGGGATATTTTTGTAAGCATTATTTCTTATTCCATTATGGCATTGTTAATTTTCTCATAACCTCTTCCACTGCTATGGATGGCAATTGTATTTGTTTGGTTTGGTTTGTATGCTTCTTCATTAAAATATGGTTCTGTGCTTGTGGTGTGACTCCATTCACCTCCACAGATATTTAAAAAGTTATCTGTGTTGATATTCCGTTTATTGCAAAGTTTATTTTGTAATTTAGTAGATAGCTTTGTTAGTACTTTCATTCTGTTTAATGCTAAAATTAATACATTTCTTTTAAGAAGGATTACACTGTCTATTAAATCTTCTAAGATTAATTTTCTATGGTAGGTTTGAAGGGTTGTGCCTGATTTGTCTCCTGTTTTTATAATATTTTGAAGGACTCTGTGGTGGAACATTTTTGCTAAAATACTTTTTTTGGTATGGTTACTTGCTAGTATATCAAGATTTATAGGAGCAGTTTTAGCAGTAGTTGTAGCCGAATTCTTGTTAAGCATTTTTTGTTTCGTTTTACATTTTGATAGAGGAGGCAAAGTTTCTGTACTTGTGTTGTTTCGATAAATGAATGTATTAGCTGTTTTGTTTGAATATTTTGTACAAACTGTGGTAGAAATGGATGCTTATTTTGTTATTTTGCTTATTGTCTGCGTTGCTTTCTATGGAATTGCTTTTTAGTAGATAGAAAAAGAAGGTATGGGTTGGGCAGTTTTGCAATGCTGTGTGCATGAGTGTCTGAGTATGATGGGAAAGTGTATGTGGTGGTGTGTGAGTGTGTATTGGGCAATTACAATGAGTTGTGAAGGATATTCTTCTATTTGTGTGTTACTAAACTGTGGTTCAGAGAGTAGAAAGTGAGCTAGTGGTGAGTAGAAGCATTAATAGTAAACGTTATGGTATAAAATGAAAACAGTTCTTTGTTTTGTAGTGCTAACATTCTAAGGGTTGAGTATATTATTTGTGTGCCATTCTGCCTGCTAATCTCTGTCTAATAAATGGGGATTTGTGGGCAGAATGGTTCAGAATTTTTTATTTTTTTTGGTGCGCAAATTACATGAATGAACCACACAGTGTCTTTGAGGAACATTAAGAATATTAAGGTAGTATTGTACTTACTCTTTTTTGTGGAATGAGCAGTTTCCTCGGATTTGTTGTTTGTAGTTCAGCTGCTGCTGATTTTCAGGAGAGTGGTATTCAATGCAATTGTAAAAGAAAGAAGTTAGTAATTTTGTATGTTTATAGCAGTGATGTTAATGTAGACGTTGATTTGTATGTTTTTGTGGTAGTATTCTTGTTTGATATCTGAACTTAGTGTATGCATGCATTTCATTTGACTATGTGCAGCCTTTATATTAATATGTTAGTTCAACATGCTTTGCAAATGAGTAGAATTTTAAGTGTATGAAATTAAATTGTTTTTTTAAAGGTGTGTTTTAGATAGTAGACATGTTTGGAAGTGACAGTTGATTATAGTAGATGGGAAAAATGTAAATAAATTCATTTTATAGGTAGACATGCCAACAATCGGGAGCCCCTGAGAGGGAAAGTTCACCACAGCAATCGGGAACATTTATTTTACCATAGGATTGCATTGGGATTAGCATTCATTTAGGTGGGAGACAGTAAAAAATAGTGCAATTTTTCAATGAAAAATCGGGAGTCTCACGCCTAAATCAGGAGGGTTTGCATGTATGTATAGGTTATGTGGGAGACAGTAAAAAATAGTGCGATTTTTCAATGAAAAATCTGGAGTCTCGCGCTCAAATCGCGAGGGTTGGAATGTATGTATAGGCTATACAGGTTTAGTGGCATTACTCTGTTTATATGCATTCATAAGAGCTGCACATGTACTCTGAATAAAATATGCATACCTGTAGTTTGTAATCATGCATGTGGATATGCATTGAGCTGTAAGTAGAAATCTTGGAGACTTGTATGGTAGTTTTTGTAGTAGGTGCTTTCCAATGATATGAGACTTGTACTCAGAGTGATCAACAGTACATTTGAAGTGCGGAACTCTGATGATGGAGTTAGATGTAGAGGTCTTGGATGTGATTGGTGGATGGTTGTGTGACTGCTTAGCTGTATCCAATGAGGGAATGGCAATGAGAGTGATGTGGATAGGTTAGAAGGGCTGGCTAAGAGTTATGTGCTGCGCGGACACCACGGCTGTCCACGGATAGGCGTGCCACATCTGGGGTTTTCCAGCAAATCCAGTATGGAAAGGGGACTGTAGGAATCAGCCAATCAGATGTTGACATTGTGGATTTGTGTAGAAAGAGTGTGTGTAGTGAAGATGGCAGAGGTGGAAAAAGTCAGGGTGTTGGTGATCTGAGATATGTTTGTCCATGGTTTACAGCAGTATTCTCAATGCAGGCATATGGCAAACAATTTCGATGTAAAGGAGTGGAGGTGGTGTGGAGCACTGTGCCTGATTGCAATGTAGAGGGAATTCTACAAGTTTGTGAAGATATGCGTAGGATGAACAGTCCCCATCTGGTAGTTTTGCACTATGGTGCTTTCCATTTGGGCTACATGAGTGCCCCTACTTTGTTGGCAAATTTGGAACAGTTGGTTCAAGCAGTAATGAACATCCTTCCAAATGCAAAAGTATTTTTTTCTGGATTACTACCTAGGGCAATATGGGACAATAGTTCTGTTTTTTGTCCTCAGCAAAACATCGCTAGGTATGCAATCAATCAAGGCATGTGCGCTTTCATACTTAGAGCTGGTATGGTTTTCTGTAGTAATGAGAATATTGATTAGAGTAATGCTGTTTATTTTGAAGAAGATGGTGTTTCTTTACCTTTTTTGGGAAATGCCATGCTGTTTTGGAATGTAAGGGTTGCTTTGGAGAAGGTTATGTGAATATTTTAGTTGTAAAGTAAGAAGAAAAAAGCCCCCCAAAAATACAAAACAACAGGTGTCTGTCAGGCATCTGCAAAAAAAACATAAAAAAGGCTATTTTCAGAGCCCACCTCAACAGTGAAAAGGGGCACAGTATTTAAATGTACATTCACCACGCTCAGATATTCGATATGTCCACGGACATGGCGGTAGTCTGCGGACAGCACGTATTACGTACAGGGATTCTGGGGTGGAGAGGCATGCAAATGAGAATGAGCTGAGCTAGGGATTGGTCAGTAAAGTTTAGTGGGTGTGTTGTGTAAGGAGAGATTTTGTGAGAACGTCTTTTTCCTGAGAGAAGAACAGATAGCTATGGCTGTGTGTTTTCGAAAACAGATTATATGGATTTTGGGAGACTCATGGATACATTAATTGGAGGTGCATGCAGAACGTTGTGGAGTAGCTGCAGATCTTGGATTCCCTCATGTGGAAGTGTACTGGCATGGAGTGCGTGGAATGAAGTGGCTGGACTTGGTATCTCTCTGTGCTACTTTAGAGACAGAGCATCATCCAGACGTAACTATAATTCATTGTGGAGGGAATAGTTTAGGACATGTGTCTGGAATTTCTTTGCAATTTGAAATGAAAGAAGGACTTGAGAAGGTCATGGACAGGTTTCCAAATTCCCACGTAATTATTTCTCATATTGCGCAAAGAGAAATGTGGCTGCGTTCTTCTTTATTTGGTCCTCAAATGGAGAAAGCGAGGCACAATGTCAATAAGGCTGTTTGTGCCTTTCTAAGAGATGTTGGCATGTCCTCTTTTCACAATGAAAATATTATGTTTTGTAGCACATACATTTTTCGCAGAGATGGAGTCCATCTTACTCATGCTGGCAATCAGATTTTTCTGAGAAATGTACAAAGTGCATTGCAACCTTTTTTGGAATTAGAGTGACTTATTTTGCAGACGATTTCAGGTTTTTTCAAACACACAAAAACACCACCAAAAGGTTCTTTTCAGAGCCACCACTTCTTCCCAGAGAAAAGTGCATTGGTTTTGCTAGGGCAGCACCCCAAAAATCCCATGTCCTAGGGCTGTCCGCAGACTTTCAAAAAATGCGCAGGACCCTGCACTATTTATTTGACACTTCTATTTTTAAACTGTGAAAGGCGGCTCTGAAAAGAGCTTTTTTTGGATTTTTGTTGTTTTATATATTTTTTGCTTTTTTACACACGACACACTAGGAGAGGAGGGGAAAGGAGGGTAAGGAAGGGACACCAACCACAGGGCTAAGAAAGGGCAGGTGGAGAGAGGAAGATGTAGGGGGAGCCTTACTTAGGTAGGTAGCAGGTCTTCTGGTGGTCTGTGACCGTAGTCTCGAAAGCACTTCGAAGATCCTCCCCCCTGCAGAGTACTGCGTCACAGTACATACGCAATATTGTGACCCTGCAAAAGGTAAGGGTCAACAGCATCGCAAATGGCCTGTGAAGCAGCTGGAGGGATGCGCTCTCCGACAGGAGTGTCTCTTGTGGCGAGAGGAGCGGAAACGGAGGATGCTGTAGAGGAACTCAACCTACTATGTTTATCACAAGGTACAACCTTGCGAATGTCCCCACTGTGGAACGACGTTAGGTGTTGCTTCATGGATGTCATACCAAAGCTGTACGAACAGCGTCTCCCATGACTCAGCACCATTTTGCACTGTTTGCAGGTAACCTTGTTCGCACATGCTTTTGGTACGTTACCATAAACGGTAAACAACCGCCACACCCAAGACTCCTGGCTGGTAGTAGTGAGTTCCTCAACCTAATTCTCTTCATCCTCTTCATCCTCATTCTCTACATCCTCACAAGTGTTCCCCTCTGCAGGCCCTTGGGGAGGTGGTGGTGGTGGAGGGTTTGGGGGTGGTGCCGAGGCAGATGTAGCAACAGCAGCCATGGAAGCCTTTTAGGGTTGATGAGATTATCTCAGCAAGAGCAGCAAAGGCAGCAAAAGTCAATCTGCAATAGCCAGAAGTACAATGAAGATCAGCACTGGGGTGTGGCCTTTTATAGGGGTGGAGGGGTGTGCCTCGCGAACATATCGAACACCCGAAAAGGTTCAAATAGTTACAAAAAGTATGTGAAAAGCCAGGGCCATTGTCTGGGACATGTGAAATGGTGAATTTTTACTGTAAAATAAATTGGATTGTCTGAATAAGTTCTTTTAAAATGTTGGGGAACCGGACAGAGTCCGCAAATTAGGCCTCACGCTCAGCGTGTGTGCGGTCACATGATGACATCGGGAACACGTCCACGAAGGGAACAGGTGACTGCAGGACACCAAATGCACAGTAACGGTTGTGTGCATCCGCTTGGGTGTTCTACGGACAGTGTCCAGGTCCTGAAGCTAATTAAAAGTGCGACACAAGTGAGACGGACAGTTACAGACAGGTGCAATGTTCGCAGGACTTACAGGTGTGGTGCGCATGTGCGTAGATGTTCTGTAGACTGTAGAGCCAGGTATAGTGTCCTAAGGACACCTCCATTTTGTTTGACTACGGACATCCTGGACACCACGGGTGTTCTTAGGACAGTTTCAACTTGGCTGCAGACGGTGCGGACAGGTATAGTGTCCTTAGGATTCATCCATTTTGTTCACTTACGGATATCTCGGACAGCAGGTGTGTTCTACGAACAGTTCCATCTTGGTTGCGAATGGTACAGACAGGTATATTGTCCTTAGGACACCCCCATTTTGTTCATTTACGGACATCCCGGACACCTGGTGTGTTCTAAGAACAGTTCCATCTAGGTTGCGAACGGTACGGACAGGTATAGTGTCCTTAGGACACCCCCATTTTGTTGATTAATGGACATCCCTGACACCTGGTGTTTCTAAGAACAGTTCCATCTTGGTTGTGAATGGTACGGACAGGTGTAGTGTCTTTAAGACATCCACATTTTGTTAATTATGTACAGGCCAGACAGGCGCGCTGTCTGCAGACATTTTAACTGCTTTAAAAAAAAAATAAGACACAAAGAATTTCATTAAAGGAAACATAACATTTTTTTGGAACGAGAGGGGGAGCAGAAACTGATACAAATACAGGGGAGTTAGGGGTTTGCTGAGGACGGATGGGAGTGGATAAAGGGATGGAAGTCTCATCAAAACGTTTATCTTGGTTTTGAGGGTTTGGGGATAGTTCACTGGGACATGGAGAGGGGGCACAGGTACAGGTGGGACAATGGTATTTAATTTTTTCTTTATTGTGGTCCTCCACTAATTGTTTCAAACCATTGAAATTTTCCTTGAGCATGTCTATTTTCTGTTCCATGTGTTCAATGAGTCTTTTCCAATGTGCCTTTTGGTGTAATATTTTCAATGTTTGTATGGTTTGTTAAAAATAAATATATATATGTTAAGTACACATAAAGTAATGATTATTAATTTACTTATAGAGAAGTGTCTTTATTATCACTGTCTTCAGACATTTCCTCACATGCAAAATGTTCTTCAAGCCACTCCAAAGTACTGCACATTTCTGTGTGAAAAACTGAAATATATTAATTGTACTGTACCTCATACAAAAAGTTTAGAAATATATAAGAAAAAATAAGATTACTTACTAGTTTCTGGTAAATTGTATTTGAAGTGTTGTGTAGATCTACTGTTGCTTCTAGCTCTGCAGTTTCTGTTAGGTAATTATGTTGGAGGCATATCATTTTTGTTTTGGTACATTCCATTTTACTACATATGGTATTTAAATGGATGGTTGATATGTTAGATATATAGGTTCCACTGCTTATTTATTATTACATATAATGTGTTTATGTGTTGCATTTTGAACTTGTGCAGTGTTTATATGATATGATAGAACAATTTAAGATATCCCCTGAGTGTTTGGGTAGTGTTGATGTTGTCTGCGACCGTTCGCGGACATAGGCACAGTCCACGGACATCAAAATCATTAGCAGGGGGTTCAGTATGTTCTATGTTACATGCATATAAAGTAAGGGAATCCTAGTAAACATCTATCAAATTCACACTATGAAAATGTATATTCAGTAAAAAAAACTTTGTTAATAGGACGTTATGGTTAAGTTGGGCTACATCTAGGCCAGTAACAGTCAGGGACTAAAAATTCACTGTACTATAGTACAAAGTACTATATTTGTAGACTTATACTTCAAATATGTTCTTACAGTAATTCACTTAGGGTCCACTCAAAGCATATGAAACATATACAAAGGGGAAAAAGACTTAGAAGACAGCAATGCTTTCTATGTATGAAGATGATTAGTAAGGTTATCAACACTGTCTTATATTTCTGTTTTTTTTTATTACTGTACTTTCCCTGGATATGCTCATATTTGTACACATTGCACTTACTCTACTTTCCTTAGGGTCTAGTCTCCATATGTGATAGTTATACATAGGGAAGTAGTAGCATTGAAGCAGAGGAATCATTACTGTGCATGAAGATAATCAGTTAGGTTATGAAGATTGTCGGGTAATACTGCTGTTTTTTTTGTTTACTTCACTTTCCCTGTATATGCTCTATTTGTATGTTGTTGTCTGTTTGTGTATTGTGTGCAGTAATGCAATAATGGAGTACATGGGTTTGGTTAGGTACTTATTAAATGTTTCACAGTATCCAAGACTCTAATAAGAAAGCATTTATAATTTTAGTATTTAACATGGCAAGATTATTAATATTGCATCTTCATCATGTCTGCTGCACACTATGCCTATGTTACTACAAGTGTACCTTGGTATATTGGAAGAAACTTCAGAATACAATGCTATTTGGATTAATGCATTACTTAATGCACTACTTACCCCATGATATATAGTCCAATGACCCTTGACACTTTTTTATTAACATTACAATAAGAATCCATTGGGCAGACTTTTCATGAAAGGTAAATGCACATGTGATGTCACCAGTGATGTCATCAATGACATTTTTGATGCCATCTTTGATGTCCTGGGTGTTAGTCCTAGCAGTGTACGTGGTGGCTTGAGTTATGGTTGCTTAGCTTACGATAACTGGTGAATTTCAGGGTTTTTTCGGTTTTACTTGGAACCATAACGTCCCTTTAACAAAGTTTTTTTACTGAATTTCTCTCCACCCCAGAATCCCCGTATGTAATACGTGCTGTCCGCAGACTACTGCCATATCCACGGACATATCGAAAATCTGAGCATGGTGAATGTAAATTTAAATAGTGTGCCCCATTTCCCCTTTGAGGTGGGCAACGAAAAGAGAAGTTTTTTTGTTTTTTTTGCAGATGCCTGACACAAACCTGATTTTGTATTTTTTTCTTTTTTTTCCTTCTTACATTACAACTAAAATCTTCACATAACCTTCTCCAAAGCAACCCTTAAATTCCATAACAGCATGGCATTTCCCAAAAAAGGTAAAGAAATGCCATCTTCTTCAAAATAAACAGCATTACTCGAATCAATATTCTCAATATTACAGAAAAACATACCAGCTCTAAGCATTTAAGCACACGATTGATTGCACACCTAGCAATGTTTTACTGAGGACAAAAAACAGAACTATTGTCCCATATTGCCCTAGGTAGTAATCCAGAAAAAATTACTTTCACATTTGGAAGGATGTTCATTACTACTTGAACCAACTGTTCCAAATCTGCCAACAAAGGAGGGGCACTGACATAGCCCAAATGGAAAGCACCACAGTGCAAAACTACCAGATGGGGACTGTCCATCATGCGCATATCTTCACAAACTTGTAGAATTCCCTCTACATTGCAATCAGGAACAGTGCTCCACACCACTCCTTTAACATCAAAATTGTTTGCCACATGCCTGCATTGAGAATACTGCTGTAAACCATGGACAAACATATATCCGATCACCAACACCCTGACTTTCTCCACCTCTGCCATCTTCACTACTATTTCTACACAAATCTACAACATCAACATCTGATTGGCTGATCCCTACAGTTCCCTTTCCATACTGGATTTGCTGGAAAACCCTGGATGTGGCACGCCCTATCCGCGGACAGCCGCAGTGTCCGCGGTGCACGTAACTCTTAGCCGTCCCTTCTAACCTTTCCACATCACTTTCAGGGCCATTCCCTCATTGGATACAGCTAAGCAGTCACACAACCATCCACCAATCACATCCAAGATCTCTACATCTAACTCCATCATCAGAGCTCCGCACTTCAAATGTACTGTTGATCACTCTGAGTACAAGTCTCATATCATTGGAAAGCACCTACTACAAAAACTACTCTACAAGTCTCCAAGATTTCTACTGCATTCATATCCACATGCATGAATACAAACTACAGGTATGCATATTTTATTCACAGTACATGTACAACTGTTATGAGTCCATATAAACAGAGTAATGCCACTAAACCTGCATAGCCTATACATACATGTCAACCCTCCCGATTTAAGCGCAAGACTCCCGATTTTTCATTAAAAAAATCACACTATTTTTTACTGTCTCCCGCCTAAATTAATGCTAATCCCAATGCAATCCTATGGGAAAATAAATGTTCACGATTGCTGTGGTGAAATTTCCCTCTCAGGGGCTCCCGATTGTTGGCATGTCTACCTATAAAATGAACTTATTGAAATTGTTCCCATCTACTATAATCAACTGTCACTTCCAAACCTGTCTGCTATCTACAACACACCTTTAAAAAACCAAGTGAATTTCATGCACTTAAAATTCTACTCATTTGCAAAGCATGTTGAACTAACATATTGTAAATAAAATATAAAGGCTGCACATAGTCAAATGAAATGCATGCATACACTATGTTCATATATCAAACACGAATACTACCACAAAAACATAAAAATCAACGTCTACATTAACATCAGTGCTATAAACATATAAACTTTAACATATAAAATTGCAGACCACTCTCCTGAAAATCAGCAGCATCTGAACTACAAACAACATATTTGAAGAAACAAAAAAAAGAGTAAGTACAATACTACCTTAATATTCTTACTGTTCCTCAAACACACTGTAATTTGTGCACCAATAAAACAGCGATTTCTGAACCATTCTGCCCAAAAATCCCCATTTATTAAACCGAGGTTAGCAGGCAGAATGGCACACAAATCCCTGTTTTTTTGGAACACAAATAACATGCTCAACCGTTAGAATGTTAGTACTACAAATCAAAGAACTGTTTTAATTTTATACCATTAGATTTACTATTAATGCTTCTCCTCACCACTAGCTCACTTTCTACCCTCATCTGAACTGCAGTTTAATAACACACAAATAGAAGAATAGCCTTTCTAACTAATTGTAATTGCCCAATGCTTGATCACACACCACCACATACATCTTTCCCATGCAGAACGGCTCAACCCATACCTTCTTTTTTTTTCAACAGACCCCAAAGAATGCCTACCAAAAAGTAAGTCCGTAGAAAGCAACGCAGAAATAGAGCAAATGAAAATAAAAGTTTCCAAAATAAGCATCCATCTCTACCAGAGTTTGTACAAAACGTTCAAACAAAACAGCTAATACAGTAATTTAGCGGAACAAAACAAGCTTCCAGTACAGAAACTTTGCCTCTTCTATCAAAATGTTAAACAAAACAAAAAATGCTTAACAAGAATTTGGCTACCACTACTGCTAAAACTCCTCCTATAAATCCTGATATACTAGCAAGTAACCATACCAAAAACAAGTATTTTAGCAAAAATGTTCCGCCACAGAGTCATTCAGAATCTTATAAAAACAGGAGACAAATCATGCACAACCCTTCAAACCTACCGTAGAAAATTAATCTTAGAAGCTTTAATAGACAGTTCAATCCTTCTAAAAAGAAAGTTATTCATTTTAGTGTTTAACAGAAGGAAAGCACTAACAAAACTAAGTACTAAACTACTAAATTACAAAATAAAACTGAATGTCGACAAAAATAACTTCTTAAATATCCGTGGAGGTGAATGGAGTCACACTATGAGCACAGAACCATATCTTAATGAAGAAGTATACAAACAAAATCAAACAAACACAATTGCCATCCATAGCAGTGGACGAGGTTATAAAAGAATTAATAATACCATAATGGAACAAGAAATTCTGCTTACAAAAATATCCCCAGAAAACTCAGAATTACCTCTCCATTCAACTGAACCAGAATGTCCAGTATGCAAATGGCCATGCACGTCAATGTGTAACATTTCCAAAAAATCTTTCAAATCTTTACGCCAGTTCCTCAATCAGTATGTGAAAGGCAAAGACAAAATCAAAACGAAAGTGCTGCAAAATATGTATACCTGTCCAGGGCGCAAATACACAGAACTACAAGGACATTCATTAGCCTGCATTTCAGGACCTATTTGCAAAAGCACCTTCCATCATATCAAAATTATATCAACACATCATTCAACTATAAGAAATCTAGTCTATAAACTGTACTATGCTAAAAGTCCTGCTTTAGCACTAGCCAATTTAAATAACACTCTTCTGCATGGTACACCCAAAGACCTACTCGAAGAAGCAGTAATACGCCTTCAACCAAAAACAGCAACATTTCCTCCCTCTGAATTGGTGAAAGGCATTTGTTGCAAAGTATTTTTTTTTACCATTAGATCTGAAAGAAAATGTGCACACTCTGGGAGTGCAACGTCTAATACAACAATCTTTAATTGTCTTAGTAAATGGTCTACCAACAAAAGACAAAAAAATGTGGCAACAACTCGTAGACTTACATAAAGTTAGACAAGCCTTGCAATATCTAAAAGACAATAATGAATACTACAAAGACATAAATATTGAAGAAAACTTAAGGGAAACAACTGAAATAATTCAAGAGTCACCAGAAACTGGTCAATTTGAACTTGTAGATCCTGCTACAGCGCCCAATATTTTAGACCATTATACAATTCATCCATTACACTCTAATGACACCATATATGATGCACTAGAAACGTACCAAATGCGACAAACCAAAGGATCATCAATCAGCATATGGGAAAAAAAACTATAGAAGCATGTGCTTTTCCTCTACTCTTTTCTACTGGCAAAGGAGGAAGGTACAATGATAGACCCACTCAGATAACAGCATCAGAATACCGCTCGTAACAAATGTATTCTGAAGATCCCAGATTTAGACAAAATGTGGAATACATATTCCACCTACTCATTGAAAGTGAAATAGCAACTCTATTTCACGGAGTTGCACACATATTGAAATCAGGGAACCCACTTTCAACATATGTCAGCTACGCAATTAATAAAAAAAGTGCAAGAAAAAGATGAGGTTTTACAATCAAGCATTACAAATCTGTTAGCAAACATGCGTGGTATGAAAGAGTACTGGTTCTGACGTCACGGAGATGTACGTTGTATGATAAGAAACCTTGGCCCATCCACTTGGTTTGTTACATTAAGTTGTGCAGAATATGCATGGGAAGATTAACATGATTTCCTACGCATATCAAACAAAAACAAAACAAACACAGATATACTAACATCTGGAGAACTTCGCTCTCTAGATCCTGTTAATGTTTCAGATATTTCCATCATTGTTTCATTGCTATGCTACACTATATTTGTAATAAAACTGTTCCTCCCCTCAGAGAAGTGCAACACTTCTTTTGAAGAAAAGAATACCAAGCCAGAGGAGCACCACATAGCCACATGCTTTTATGGATTAAAGATGCTCGTAAAATGTGGGTGGTCATTACAGTGATTCCACTGTTTTACAGTTTATTGAAAAATATCTCACTAGTGGAATTCCATTGAAAGCAACAAATAGTGATCTTCATGCACAAATTGAGCAATTTCAAAGACACAAATGTGGCAAATATTGTCGTTGCAAATACAAAAACAAAGGGAAATATTACACCAAATGCCGCTTTGGTTTCCCTAGACCAGTTACAGAAACAGGTGAAGTGAACAGTGAACAACTTCATGTCTTCAGTTAGACATAGGGCCTCATTCTGAGTATGGCGGTAAGGGATAGCCTAAGGGGTATTCCCTTACCGCCATATTCCCTTACCGCCATACTCCGAGTTCCCTCTGCGCCCTCGCCCTTAACGCCTGCTTTGAGCAGGTGTTAAAGTCGAGGGCGCAAAAGGGCCTCCAAGCCAATAACGGTGACCGTAATGAACGGTCACCGTTATTTGCATCTTCCCCATTCCCATTGAGCCCTATGGGGGCTCATTTGGGAATGGGGAAGAGCCTTGGTGAATGGGGAATTACCGCCCCGCCAACCTTGGAATGGGGCGGTGATTCCGCCATCCACCAAGGCGCTGCCGTTCCAGGTACGGCATCAACCAAGGCGTTAATAGCGCCATTGGTTAGCGCCGTACTCGGAATGAGGCCCATAGTGTTAAATTTAAATCACCTAAGAACACATATTACATAAAAAGAACAGAAAGCTCAAAATATATCAATGATTACAATGCAATCCCTGCCCTCTTATGGAATGCAGACATAGATGTGCAGTACATTGCAGACAATTCCACTGCAGTTGCACGATATGTTACAGCCTACTTAACAAAAGCAGAAAAATCAGAGTTTCAAGACATCTGGAATGACCTATCATCAGACAAAACACTATCTCAGAAATTGTACAGCTTAGGCATAAATATGCTTTCTCATAGAGAAAAATCTGGAAATATAGTATGGCTAAGTCTTGGTCCTTCTAAATCTAGAAAAAGAGTTCTCAAATCATATGAGGACATAGAAACAATAGCCAACAATGATCCCAATAGCCAAAACTTTTTGAAAAACAATTTACTAGACACATACTACCCGAACAGGAGT
The DNA here is from genome assembly GCF_040938575.1 of Ambystoma mexicanum. NCBI lineage: Eukaryota > Metazoa > Chordata > Amphibia > Caudata > Ambystomatidae > Ambystoma > Ambystoma mexicanum. The sequence continues at coordinate 922,491,805 of NC_090941.1, forward strand.
ACCACTTTGGAAACCATGTGTCCATACCATATAGCCCACAACTTCATATACAAAAATAATATAAAAACTGATGAAAAAAGGTAGATATAGAGTGACATATTGTGAAGGCATCTTAGTGAAACTTACCAACCAATTCTTAATTAATCATATCAAATTGTCATCAAAAACTCCTCAACAGAAAGAACTATATTACATGTCCCTGCTACAACTTTGTAAACCAACGAGAAAAGAAAAAGAGATACTAGAAAACTATGATTCCTATGAAGACGCTTTCAAAGCAAATGAAAGCACTATCACAGATATAAACTTTACGCAGTACAAAACAATGTTGCACAATGAACAGCAACACGAAGAAGAACTCCAGGCCATAATAGATAAGGACACTCCCGACAGTAGTCAACCTTCTGTAACAGGAAGTCAAGAACCACTGGGACAGCCACTAATAGCAAATGAGGCAGAATTAGGTAGGACAGAAGTAGAGAACACCATGTGTCACTACGAAGAAGAAGATACAGAAGACTTAACTGTACTACAATCAAAACTGAATAAAGACCAGCGCACCATTTTTCAAGAAGTAACAAAATAAATTGCACATGGTGTACAACATGAAAATAAAGAATGTACCTGCCCAAATTACAAACCTATACTACTATACGTCAGTGGTGAAGCTGGTTCAGGCAAAGAATTCTTAATCAAAATCATCAGCAAGTTCCTTCAACAATTGACAAACAACAAACTGTCAGCTGTTGTAACTGCCCCCACAGGTTTAGCTGCCTACAACGTAGGTGGTGTCACTTTACACCAATTGCTTCTCCTTCCAGTAGAACACCAAAACAAATTAGAATATTACAAACTTTCTACAGAAGCTGCAATGGAACTACGCAGAGTGTTAAAACAAATGAAAATGCTACTAATAGATGAAGTGAGCATGGTCTCCAACCTAATGTTGGCTTTGATTCACCTCAGATTGCAAGAAGTACTTAAAACAAACTACGAAGAGCTCTTTGAAGGAAAACACATTATTGTTTTCGGAGATCTTCAATTGACACCAGTGAAAGGAGAACCTATTTTTAAAACCTTAGGACACAAACACTGCCGTAAAACTGTTGGCAGCATAGGAAATGTCAACTTTTGGCAACATTTCCAATACAGAGACTTTAAAGAAAACATGTGCCAATCTGCAGATCTCACTTACACCAACATTTTAAAAAGTATTAGAGTTGGTGTACTATCTCACGAAGCACAAGCAATATTAAAAACCCGGCACATCCATGCACTTCATGGCGATAACTCATGTGCTACTGATATTATGGAACAATTAGTGCACGAAAATGTCAATCGTATGTCCTAATGCCACCTCTTGCAAGCTGTTACAAATTCAATGAAACAATGTTGAAAAAAGAAATGCAACCAATAATTGAAATCTGCTCCACAGACAAACTGGACGTACATGGTATGACACTACCCATGTTTCAACAAGCCACAACAAGACTAAATACCTTAGAAATTATTTTCTCCAACACAGCTGGGTTGGAGAAAATATTGAAATTATCCTTAAACTGTAGAGTAATGCTAAAACGTAACCTTGTCATGGAGCAAGGACTAGTTAATGGAGCACTGGGTACAGTTGTTGGCTTTCAAACATACCCACGTGACACCAATATTCAGTTTGCCAATATTCTCTTTGACAAACTTTCAGAAGTAAAAAGGATAGGGCGCTCAACAGCTCGATTCCTTCTCTTCAAAGACATGTATGTACACAGAGAACAACTTTCTCTAACTCTAGCATACGCAGTCACCATTCATAAATCACAAGTTATTACCCGAGACAAAGCATTGATAGATATTGGTAACACAGTCTTTAAAGAAGGCATGAGCTACGTAGCACTATCACACTTACGTGAACTTGATGGTCTATTTCTGATCAACTTTGATGCAAGTAACGTAAACGCTGATATTCCTTGCATTTTAGAATACAATAGACTACGTTCACTATACACCCCCCATCTAAATATGACTGCAAATCCTCCAAAGTATGCACCCAAGACCAAAGTTATAAGTACTGAAGTTATAAGCCACAATGTGTGTGATATGCTGCAGTGGTTCTGGCTAGGATCTAGTGTCTTGGGTGCATAGCCGAAGACCATGAACCCAAGACTGAAGTTATAAGTACTGAAGTTATAAGGTAGCATGGGTGTGATATGGTGCAGTGGTTGTGGTTTTGATATGCTGCGCTGGTTGTGGCCAGGGTTTAGAGTCTTGGGTGCATGGCCACAGGCCGCAGGCTGTAGGCTATACACCCAAGACTCTAGGTCCTGGCCACAACCACAGCACCATTTCACAGCCATAGATTACACCTATAGATTAAAATATCTATAGGGCCCATATGAGGCCCATGGTTTCCAAAGTGGTACTCCTGTTCGGGTAGTATGTGTCTAGTAAATTGTTTTTCAAAATGTATTGGCTGTTAAGACCATTTTTGGCTATTGTTTCTATGTCCTCATATGGTTTGAGAACTCTTTTTCTAGATTTAGCAGGACCAAAACCTAGCAATACTATATTTTCAGATTTCCATACAAAGCAGTACCGTTTAAACGATCTGCAGCTTCATAGGCACCACATTCTCTATGAGAGAGAATTTGTATGCCTAAGCTGTACAATTTTTGAGATAGTGTTTTGTCTGATGATAGGTCATTCCAGAGGTCTTGAAGCTCTGTTTTTTCTGCTTTGGTTAAGTAGGCTGTAACATATTGTGCAACTGTAGTGGAATTGCCTGAAATGTACTGCACATCTATGTTTGTATTCCATAAGAGGGCAATAATTGCATTTTAATCATTGATACATTTTGATTCTTCTGTTCTTTTTATGTAATACGTGTTCTTAGGTGATTTACCTTTAACACTATGGGCCTCATCACGACTATGGCGGTAACCCTTAAATCCGGCCGTAGCGCTATTACCACCAGATTTAAGGGTCTTAGCAGGGGGGAAATCCGCCAAAAATGTGCACTCATACCGCCGGCGGGAAATCCACCGGCGGTATTAGAGCGAAATTTCCCCATTGAGCACAATGGGGAATATGGCATTCCCAAATGGGCTCAATGGGGAATGGGGATTAACATTATCGCCAAACTCGTGACCCGGCGCTATTAGCGCCGGGGAGTTTGGCGGTAGGGCTAATACCGCCGGCGGTAATATCGCCGGCTTTACCACCCAAGTCGTGATGAGGCCCAATGTCTAACTGAAGACATGAAGTTGTTCACTTCACCTGTTTCTGTAAGTGGTCTAGGGAAACCAAAGCAGCATTTGCTGTAGTATTTCCCTTTGTTTTTGTATTTGCGACGACAATATTTTCCACATTTGTGTCTTTGAAATTGTACAATTTGTGCATGAAGTTCACTATGTCTCGTTTGTGAAGGGATTTCACAAGAGACATATTTTTGGATGAACTACAAAACAGTGGCATCACTGTCCTGACCAAATTTAGGAGCATCTTTAATCCATAAAAGCATGTGGATATGTGGTGCTCCTCTGGCTTGGTATTCTTTTCACCAAAAGAAGTGTTGCACTTCTCCAAGGGGAGGAACAGTTTGATTTCAGATAAAGTGCAGCATAGCAATGAGATAATGGTGGAAATATCTTGAAACATTAACAGGATCTAGAGAGCAAAGTTCTCCAGGTGTTAGTATAGCTATGTTTTTTTTTTTTTTTTGATATGCGTAGGAAATCATGTAAATCTTCCTATGCATATTCTGCACAACTTAATGTAACAAACCATGTAGGTGGTCCAAGGTTTCTGATCCTACAACATACATCTCCGTGACATCGGAACCAGTATTCTTTCATACCATGCATGTTTGCAAACAGATTTGTAATGCTTGATTGTAAAACCTAATCTTTTTCTTGCACTTTTTGTATTAATTGCGTAGCTGACATATTTTGAAAGTGGGTTCCCGATTTCAATATGTGTGCAACTCCGTAACATAGAGTTGCTAGTTCACTTTCAAAGAATAGGTGGAATATGTATTCCACATTTTGTCTAAATCTGGGATCTTCAGAATACATTCATAATGAGATGTATTCTGATGCTGTTATCTGAGTGGGTCTATCATTGTACATTCCTCCTTTGCCAGTAGGAAAAAGTAGAGGAAAAGCACATGCTTCTAAACTTTTTTCCCATATGCTCATTGGTGATCCTTTGGTTTGTCGCATTTGGTACTTTTCTAGTGCATCATCTATGCTGTCATTAGAGTGTAATGGATGAATTGTATAATGGTCTAAAATATTGGATACTGCAGCAGGATCCAGAAGTTCAAATTGACCAGTTTCTGGTGAGTCTTGAATTATATCAGTTGTTTACCTTAGGTTTTCTTCAATATTTATGTCTTTGTAGTATTCATTATTGTCTTTTAGATATTGCAAGCTTGTCTAACTTTATGTAAATCCACGATTTGTTGGCAAATTGTTTTGTCTTTTGTTGGTACACCATTTACTAAGGCAATTAAAGATTGCTCTATTGGACGTTGCACTCCTAGAGTGTGCACATTTTCTGTTAGATCTAATGGTAAATAAACTACTTTGCCACAAATGTCTTTCACCAATTCAGAGGGTGGTAATTTTGCTGTTTTTGGTTGAAGGTGTATTATTGCTTGAAATTGGTGTATTGTTTGAATTATGATGCTCTCATATAAATTGAGTGGTTGCAGGGGTTTTGGGAGTGGGAATAATTCCAAGTTATGTGTGATAGCACGTGAAGGAGTTTGGTTGTTGTCAAGTTTTTTAGTGCAGTAACTGCAAAGTATTAAGGGGTCACTTATTTCGTATTTGTTTTCTGCTAAAAGGTAGCGAGGTAATTCAAAATATTTGCAATCTTTATTGTCTTCTATTTTGTATGTTACATCTATAGTTTTTGTGTTACTTGTGTAAAAGGTTCTGTAACAACACACACGTGTTTTGGTACTTCAGCGGAAGTACTTTTAAATTTTAGTATTTTTTTTTTGTATGTGTGTAGTAGAAGGTTGCCATGTGCAGAATTGTTGCTAGTCTGTTCTAAAGGTATTGCATTTTTTAAGTGGTTTTCACTTCCAAAATATTTTCTCTGGATACAGTCGATTTCTTCTTTTAGGTCTTTGGGTGTACCTTGTAGAAGAGTGCTATTTAAATTGGCTTGTTCTAAAGCAGGACTTTTAGCATATTACAGTTTATAGACTAGATTTCTTACAGTTGAATGATGTGTTGATATCATTTTGATATCATGGAAGGTGCTTTTGCAAATAGGTCCTGAAATGCAGGCTAATGAATGTCCTTGTAGTCCTGTGTATTTGCGCACTGGACAGGTATCCACATTTTGCAGCACCTTCATTTTGATTTTGTCTTTACCTTTCACATACTGATTGAGGAACTGGTGTAAAGATTTGAAAGATTTGTTGGGAATGTTACACATTGAGGTGCATGGCCGTTTGTATACTGGACGTTCTAGTTCAGTCGAATGGAGAGGTAATTCTGAGTTTTCTGGGGATATTTTTGTAAGCAGTGTTTCTTGTTCCGTGTTGGTATTAGTTTTTTTAGTGGTTTAATTCTGTTTAAAACTAAAATAAATAACTTCCATTTGAGAAGGATTGCACAGTCTACGAGAGCCTCTAGGATTAATTTTCTACAATAGGTTTTAAGGGTTGTGCATGATTTCTCTCCTGTTTTTATAAGATTCTGAAGGAGTCTGTGGTGGAACATTTTTGCTAAAATACTTTTCTTGGTATGGTTACTTGCCAGTATATGAAGATTTATAAGAGCAGTTTTAGCAGTAGTGGTAGCCGAATTCTTGTTAAGCATTTTCTGTTTTATTTTACATTTTGATAGAGGAGGCAACAATTCTGTGCTAGAAGCTTCTTTTGTTTCGCTAAATGACTGCATTAGCTGTTTTGTTTGAACGTTTTGTACAAAGTCTGGTTTAGATGGATGCTTATTTTGGACACTTTTATTTTCATTTGCTCTTTTTCTGCGTTGCTTTCTACGGACTTGCTTTTTGGTAGGCATTCTTTGGGGCCTGTTGAAAAAAAAAGAAGGTATGGGTTGGTCTGTTTTGCAATGTATGTGTGCTGTGTGCATGCGTGTGTGAGTTTGATGGGAAAGATGTATGTGGTGGTGTGTGAATGTGCATTGGGCAGTTACAATGAGTTGGGAAGGCTATTCTTCTGTTTGTATGTTACTATACTGCAGTTCAGAGGAGAGTAGAAAGTGAGCAAGTGGTCAGGAGAAGCATTAATAGTAAACGTAATGGTATAAAATTAAAACAGTTCTTTGTTTTGTAGAACTAACATTCTATGGGTTGAGTATGTTATTTGTGTTCCCAAAAAGACGGGGATTTGTTTGCCATTCTGCCTGCTAATCTCTGTTTAATAAATGGGGATCTGTGGGCAGAATGGTTCAGAAATCGATGTTTTTTTGGTGCGCAAATTACATGAATGAACCACACTGTGCCTTTCAGGAACAGTAAGAATATGAAGGTAGTATTGTACTTACTTTTTTTGTGGAATGAGCAGGTTTCTTCGGATATGTAGTTTGTAGTTTAGATGCTGCTGATTTTCAGGAGCAGTTAGTAATTTTGTGTGTTTATAGCACTGATGTTAATTTACACGTTGATTTTTATGTTTTTGTGGTAGTATTCTTGTTTGATGGTGTTTCTTTATCTTTTTTGGGAAATGCCATGTTCTTTTGGAATGTAAGGATTGCTTTGAAACAGGTTATGTGAAGATTTTAGTTGTAAAATAAGAAGAAAGAAACCCAAAAAAAATACAAAATAACAGGTGTCTGTCAGGCATCTGCAAAGAAAACAAAAAAAATGGCTCTTTTCAGAGCCCACCTTAAAGGAGAAATGGGGAACACTATTACATACGTGGATTCTGGGGTGGAGAGGCATCAAATGAGAATGAATGGAGCTAGGGATTGGTCAGTAAAGTTTAGTGGGTGTATTGTGTAAGGAGAGATTTAGTGAGGACGTCTTTTTCCTGAGAGAAGAACTGATAGTTATGGCTGTGTGTTTTTGAAAACAGATTATCTGGATTTTGGGAGACTCATGTATACATTGGTTGGAGGTGCATGCAGAACTTTGTGGTGTATCTGCAGATCTTGGATTCCCTCATGTGGAAGTGTACTGGCATTGAGTGCGTGGAATGAAGTGGCTGGACTTGGTACCTCTCTGTGCTACTTTACAGACAGAGCGTCATCCTGACATAATTATAATTCATTGTGGAGGGAACAATTTAGGACATGTGCCTGGAATTTCTTTGCAATTTCCAATGAAAGAAGGACTTGAGAAGGTCATGGACATGTTTCCAAATTCCCAAGTAATTTTTTCTCGTATTGCAAATGTAGCTGCGTTCTTCTTCATTTGGTCCACAAATGGAGAAAGCGAGGCGCAATGTCAATAAGGCTGTTTGTGCCTTTCTGAGAGATGTTGGCATGTCCTCTTTTCACAATGACAATATTACGTTTCATAGCACATTCATTTTTACGCAGAGATGGAGTGCATCTTACATATGCTGGCAATCAGATTTTTCTTAGAAATGTACAAAATGTATTGCAACCTTTTTTAGAATTATAGTAATCTATTTTGCATTAGATTAGTTGACAAATCCAAGTTTTTCAAACACACAAAACACCACCAAAAGGCTCTTTTCAGAGCCACCACTTATTCACAGAGAAAAGTGCATTGGTTTTGCTAGGGCAGCACCCCATAATTTTATCTGTCCTAGGACTGTCCGTTTTTTTTTTACACACGACACACTAGGAGAGGAGGGGAAAGGAGGGTAAGGAAGGGACACCAACCACGGGCATAAGAAAGGGCAGGTGGAGAGAGGAAGATGTAGGGTGGGCCTTATTTAGGTACGTAGCAGGTCTTCTGGTGGTCTGTGAGCATAGTCTCGAAAGCACTTCGAAGACTCTCCCCCCTACAGAGTACAGCGTCGCAGTACATACACAATATTGTGATTCTCGAATGGTAAGGGTCAACAGCATCCCGAATGGCCTGTGAAGCAGCTGGAGGGATGCGCTCTCCCACAGAAGTGTCTCTCGTGGTGAGAGGAGCAGAAACGGAGGATGCTGTGGAGGAACTCAACCTACTACGTTCATCACAAGGTACAACCTTGTGAATGTCCGCACCGTGGAACGAACTTACGTGGCGCTTCATGGATGTCGCACCAAACCTGTACGAACCACGTCTCCCACGACTCAGCACCAATTTGCACTTGTTACAGGTGACCCTGTTTGCACGTGCTTTTGGTACATTACCATATACTGTAAACAGCCGCCACACCCAAGACTCCCGGCAAGTGCTGTTAGTAGGGTGTTTCACTACCTCATTCTCTTCATCCTCTTCATCCCCATTCTCTACATCCTCACACGTGTTCCCCTTTGCAGGCCCTTGGGGAGGTGGTGGTGGTGGAGGGTTTGGGGGTGGTGCTGAGGCTGATGTAGCAACAGCAGCCATGGATGCCATTAGGGTTGATGAGGTAACCTCAGCTAGAGTACTAAAGGCAGCAAAAGTCAATCTGCAATAGCCAGAAGTACAATGAAGATCAGCTCTGGGGAGTGGCCTTTTATAGGGGTGGAGGGGTGCACCTCGAGAACATATTGAACACTCAGAAGCATTCCAAAAGTTACAAAAAATATGTGAAAAGCAAGGGCCATTGTCTGGGACATGTGAAATGGGGATTTTTTTACTGTAAAATAATTTGGATTGTCTAAATAAGTTGTTTTAAAATGTTGGCCACCCGGACAGAATCCGCAAATTAGGACACATGCTCAGCGTGGGTGCAGTCACATGATGACATCAGGAACACATCCGCGAAGGGAACGGGTGTCTGGAGGACAGCAAATGCACAGGAGCAGTCGTGTGCATGTGCGTGGGTGTTCTACGGACAGTTTTCGGGTCCTGAAACTAATTAAAAGTGCGAAACAAGTGAGATGGACAGTTAAGGACAGGCGCGATGTTCGCAGGATTTACGGGTATGGTGCGATTGTGCGTAGATGTTCTGCAGACTGTACGGCCAGGTATAGTGTCCTTAGGTAACCTCCATTTTGTTTGACTATGGACATCCCGGACACCCCGTCTGTTCTACGGACAGTTTCATCTTGGTTGCGAACGGTACGGACAAGTATAGTGTCCATCCCCATTTTGTTCATTTATAGACATCCCAGACACCTGGTGTGTTCTAAGATCAGTTCCATCTTGGTTGCGAATGGTACAGACAGGTGTAGTGTCCTTAGAACATCCACATTTTGTTAATTACGGACAGGCCGGACAGGCGCTCTGCCCGCGGACATTTTAACTGCTTTAAAAAAAAAAAACTATTTCATTACAAGAAACATAACATTTTTTCAAACACACAAATTATGAAAGGGAGGGGGAAGCAGAAACTGATACAGATACAGGGGAATTAGGTATTTGGAGAGGATGGATGGGGGGATGAAGGGATGGAAGTCTCATCAAAATGTTTATCTTGTTGTTCACGGTTTGGGGATAGTTCACTGGGACATGGAAAGGGGGCACAGGTACAGGTGGGACAATGGTACTTAATTTTTTCTTTGATGTGGTCCTCTACTAGTTGTTTCAAACTATTGAAATTTTCCTTCAGCATGTCTACTTTCTGTTCAATGCATTCGAGAGTCTTTTCCATTGTGTGTTTTGGAGTAACATTTTCAATGTTTGCATGGTCTGCAAAAAATAAATAAATATATATATATATATATATATATATATATATATATATATATATATATATATATATATATATATATTACATGTAGTTATGGTTAAGTTGCTGTTTCCATAGGAAGAGCACTTTTTGGGCGGCTTATAATTTCGCTCTCCCTGGACGGATCCTCACCAAACTTTGCAAAGTTTGGTGAGGATTGGTCCAGGGGGAGCAAAGTTATAGGGGGGGTCCCAAAACTTTTTTTTTTCCCATAGACTGAATGGGAAAAATTTTTGCTCGCATCTACAGCCCGAACCGCTGGACGGATTTTCACCAAATTTGGACCAGGAGCAGCGGCATGGTCCCTAAAGCGTGCTTTTGCAAATTTGGTAAAAATCCGTCCAGTAGTTTTTTTTAAAATGACCAAAAAGTAGGTAAAAAAAAATTAGTGATATCTGTGTTCGGTCCGCGGACACACTTCCCTGTTCGCTCCGCGGATAGTGTTCTGATTGGCCAATCGGCTTGCGTGATGTTCGCGGACATGCAACCTGTTCGCTGATTGGACGGCGTGGAGCGTGAAGCGCGTCAGATTTTCGGTTGCGCCCCCCATCTTGGATTCGCGGTCGTCCGCGGACAGCACGGTGAAACTTTGTTCAAAATTTGTATTTAGTAGAGTGTGTTGGTGTGTAGGAGTGTTTGGGGAGGGTGGGAGTGTATGAGATAGGATGAAAGTTGTGTTTTTTATGTGTTAGATGTTCTTTTTGTGTTCGATTTGTCTGCGGACATCACGGGTGTTCTGAAATGTTCTAAATAAACTGAATGGGGGGTGTTCTGAGGACTCAATATGTGTCCGTTTTGTTCGCAAGTAAAATGAAACTGTTCTAAGAACAATTGCAGTGTCCTGAAATGTTTGCAAATAAACAAAATGGGGGTGTCCTGAGGACGCTGTCCGTATTGTTCGTTGTCAAGTTGAATATGTACTAAGAACACTCGCAGTGTCCTGAAATGTTCGCAAATACACAAAATGGGGGTGTTCTGAAGACGTTTCTAAGAACACTCGCAGTGTCCTGGAATGTTCTTAGGGGGTGTCCTGAAGGCGTAGTCCGTATGGTTCGCTGGCAAGTTGAATGTGTTCTAAGAACACTCGCAGTGTCCTGAAATGTTCGCAAATAAACAAAATGGGGGTGTCCTGAGGACACTGTCCGTATTGTTCGTTGTCAAGTTGAAAGTGTTCTAAGAACTATCGCATTGTTCTGAAATGTTCGTAGGGGGTGTCCTGAAAACGCTGTCCGTATTGTTCGCTGGCAAGTTGAAAGTGTTCTAATAACACTCATAATGTCCGCAGACATTAAAAGTTTCCATAGACCATAGTTGAAATGTTTGACTCTATGGATGTGATATGCTGCAGTGGTTGCTGCCAGGGCATAGAGTCTTGGGTGAATGGCCATTTGGCCATGCACCCAAGACTCTATGCCCTGGCAACAACCACCACAGCATATCACATTCATATTTGCTTATAACTTTGGGTGAAAAACAAATGTATAAGGAACAAAGGTATTAGATACTATGGATGTGATATGCTGCTATGGTTCTCCTTATTATTGTATACTTACTGTTTGGTCTAGTAACCTGAGTACATGTATTTCTTGTTAATTTCTGTGATAAAAGAACATAGCATGCTAGTATTAGTATTTTGTAATGACTTATTACATTGTATAATCAATATACTTTTTTTTTTTGGACCCTCATATTTAGTAGATTATAAATCAGAGTACTGTGCAATTTGCTCAGTTTCTGTATTTGTTGCTAAAATCATTGTGTCTGTGGGAGAAAAAAAAATCCATGTTGGATTAAAAAAAAGCCTTTTTCTGTTATGCTACAGTTTATTTGTTTGTTTGTTTTCAGTGTTCACTTGTTGTTTCTGGCTAATGCTTTATACTTTGGCTTGTTGTATTTTTTTGGAGCAGTAACATATTATTTATTTGTTTTGCCATTATAAAATTTTGGAGCAGTTAGATACCAATTGGCATATTCTAACTGTCTATTTTTTTGATATATTTTAGCGGTATTGATTTATCTATTTGGATATTGTTAAATTTTGGGACAGTTAGATACCAATTGGCGTATTCTAACTGTGTATTTTTTGGTCTAATTTAGTGGTATTCATTTATCTGATTAGTTGTTGTAGAATCTTTGAGCAGTTAGATAGCTTTTGGAGTATTCTAACAGTTTATATTTTTTTAACACAAGTTTACTTAGGGTTTAAATACAGTTTAGTTATCAAATTTTGGTTTTAAGAACATCAAATAAGCGTTTGTAAGATTTCCTGGTAATCTCTGCTTTAGAGTAATGGTACTATCATTACATTCAAACCATCCACATTTCTTTTTTATATATGCAGTGTAGTGCCCTGAATTGGTTGTGGCTCCTGCGTGGTAGAGTATACCTATTGTTGTGAAGGTTTTCTTACCAAGTGATATTTGACCATGTGTGAATCCAGTCAGCTTGCAGTTGTTTTTGGTACCATCTGCATTGTAACGTAGAAGCATCAGTATTGTGTATTTACTATGTGTTCGTATTACTAACGTGGAGAGATTATCTGAATTGCAGGTAGAGCATAATCTACCATGGTTTGCATTTTGTACAAGTCGCTGAAATGGAATGGATTCACAATTTGGTATTGATATATATATGAAGCATTCATTGGGGATTTCTTCTTGTGTCACATTGTTGCAGAGAGTGCATGTATGTTTCCACATGTATGAAATCTGAAAGATTTCATTTATAGGTATGTTTTTGTTTTCCAGTACTTGTAGTAAGTACATTAGAAATTCTTGTGGATCTTCCTGTGAATTTATAGTGAATTTCACCATTCCAGCACAGTAGTCCAATTGTTGTCTTATTCCATAAACACTATATGTGTTTTCAGGATTGTTTGCTGCATTTCTGTGAAGTACAAACATTTGCAAACACAATGGGCCTCATTACGACTCAGGCGGTAATCGTCCGTCATTACCGCCATGGCGTAATGAGCGTTTACGCCGTGGGCCGATGGCGTAAAGAGCGCCACATTACGACCCATCGCGCACGAGCATTACGCCATGGTGGTAATGCAATTAACGCCATGGCGGAAAACGCCCCTACCGGCATTGTAAAGCGAGCAAGGTGCACTTCCGCCACCGTAAGTAGCAGCCACCATAAGTAGCGGCCACCGTAAGTAGCGGCCACCGTAATCTGCGGCGGCCGTAAAAAGCAGAACCGGAAATAGCGTCATCGCGCCGGAACGGGAAACAGCACGTCGGCCATCTTTAAAAACACAATCCATTGCCATCCTACCGAACAACACCAGACCCAACCCTGACACCTGTCACAACCAATCACCCACCCATCCAAGTACCCGAAAATGCCTAAAGCTGTGAAAAAGGCATGTGACCGCCAGCGCCAGGAGAGATTCAGCCGGGAGGAACTCTGCATGCTTGCGGAGACCCTGCAAGACAACGCAGGTGTCGTTTTCTCCCCGGAAATGACCAGGACAGCGATAGGGAAAAAGAAGGCCATCTGGGCCCTGGTGGCTGAGCGCGTCAGCGCGGTGGGGACCGTACCCCGCACCCCACAGCAGTGCAGGAAGCGCTGGGATGACCTACGCATACGGGTCAGAGCCGTCATCTCTGCAAACCGCAACCTTGCCCTGGGTACCGGTGGAGGGTCGGAATCCCCCCTAAAACTCCAACCGTGGGAGGAGATCTGTGCAACCACGATTGGCATGGAATCCATTGAAGGCGTCGGAGGGATGGAAAGGGGAGCTCCGACATCAGGCGATGAAGGTAGGTGCCTCAAACAAGACATGCCATAGTCACTGCAGTCCAATCATGTGTAGCACATGGTTGCCCTAGAGTGTAAATGCAACACATATCAACACTGCCCATAGCCACATGCGAGCACCACCCTGTATACACTGCTGGCACCCGCATACCTGCATCCACATTCCACACTAAAAGGAGACAACCTGCATGGCACTGCCTGAAATCTGCCTCATCTACTGACCAGAATAATGTCAATCATTGTCATTCCAAAGTCCGCAGACCCATCAATAACGCCCTCCCTCCTTTGCTCCACCACAGGCACAGATTCACACCCAGAGGACCAGGACACCCCTGCGCCGAAGAGAGCCAAGAAGGCCATCAATAACGTCCCTGCACCCTCAACCTCAGCTGCAGTGAGGCAGACCCCACAACAAGCAGGTCCCACTGCAAGCATACCGGACGTCCCACCGGCAAGCACCCCTGTAGGCAGCAGGCCAGCCGCAGCTGCTCCACCTCCACCGACATTGCCTGCCACAGAGGGCACGGCAGCAGCAACATCGGTGAGACAGCTGCAACAGCTGCATGTTCAGACTCAGACATGGAGCACTAGGTCAGAAGCCCCACTGACCTACTACATTCCCCCTGTTTCTCAGGCGCCAGCCCCCATGAGGATCACACACAGGGGCACACAGAGGTAGAGGAGTGGCCTTCCACCCCATGCCCTGTCCACACTCCACAGGAGGGGAGCAGCCCCTCCATCACTCCACCAGCACTGGCCATGGGCAAGCAGGGCCAGCAGTCCCTCGAGGACATCACAGAACGGCAGCATCAACTGTCCACGATGCTGAATGAGCATGAGGCGGAATGTGTGGGGGCTAGGTCTACCATTGAACAGGCCACGGAGACCCTAAGGGCCGAAGTAGCACAGAGCACTGCCACCCTGAGGGATGCCATGCAGGCCATGTCCAGGGACATCTGTGCTGAACTTGCCAGCTTGCGTCGTGCGCTCACTGAGCACACCCACACCCTACAGGACGTGCATGCACGGGGGCAGCCAGGGACATCCTCCACTGCCAGTTCTGCATAGAGCAGCCCCGTGCGACGTTCCGGACGTAACCTGCGCTCCACAGCCAGGGGTGCCCCGGGGGCCGGGAGAGGGGGCTTGTAACAGCCTGTGGCCACTGTCACAGGCACCTACATGGGGTGTGTTGGGGTGTGCAGGGGGGAGGTGGGAGGGGGTGTGTTGGGGTGTGCAGGGGGGAGGTGGGAGGGGGTGTGTTGGGGTGTGCAGGGGGGAGGTGGGAGGGGGTGTGACACGACATTTCATAGTTTCAATACACTTTTTTCTTTCAAAAAAAGTAATGTGTGGACATTTTCATTGCGTATGTGTGCTTTATTGGTGTACAGTCCACAGTGTGCATGTCCCAGAGACACACAGTGCCCCAAGTGCAGTCTCCATGTGATAAACACCAGCCGTGTGTGCTAGAAGCAGTGGTCGATGATACTTTGGCGCATTGCACGCCCCTCCTGTGCATCGCCTCCTCCATGGGGTGCCGCCCCATCTGCACCCTCCTCATCCTCATCGTCAGGTGGTTGCAGTTCTGCATCAGGGGGCAGGGGCACATTCCGTCTGACGCACATATTGTGTAGCATGACACATGCCATGACGATCTTTGCCACCTTCTCATGGCCATACAGGAGTGCCCCACCAGACCTGCTGAGGCTTCGGAACCGTGCCTTCAATAGGCCGAATGTCTGCTCTATGACCACACGAGTACGTGTATGTGCACGGTTGAAGTCCTCCTCGTGCTGGTTCTGCGGGTTCCGGACTGGTGTAAGGAGTCCACCTCTTCAGGGGATAGCCTGCATCACCTGTATGTAGGCGAGAATGTATGTGTCAGTCATGTTGTCTGATCAGGAACATGATGTTCCACCATGGCTCGCATCCAACTGTTACTTTGGCTCTCTTCTACATGCACTAATTGATTCACACAATGCATCACCCCCCCCTTTCAGCCAGGTGGAGTATGCATCACCCCCCCCCTTTCTGCCAGGTGGAGTATGCATCGGTACGTCATTCACCTGCCCACTTCCATGACATTGGACTCACCGAGTAGCCAGGATCTTGGGCCTGCATGTCGCTCCATGTAGCGTGGTATTGTGGATTTCCTCAGGACCATAGAATCATGGGTTGATCCGGGGAATCGGGCACAACAATGTGTGATGATCTTGTTGGAGTCACAGACCATTTGCACGTTGATTGAGTGGAACTGTTTCCGGTTGCGGTACGGTACCTCCATGGCACGTGGAACTACCAATTCCACATGGGTGCAGTCGATGGCACCAATGCAACCGGGTATGCCGGCTAGTGCATGGAAACCCACTTTGGTGTTTGCAATCTCCTGGGCAGTCCGTGGTAATGAGATGTGGTCGTCTGTGTGCTTGAGGAGGGCATTGAGCACTTGGATGAGTGTTCGTGAGAATAATGGTTGTGAAATGCCATGCAGGTGCCCCACTGTGTGCTGGTAGGTGCCTGTGGCCAGGAAGTGGAGTACAGACACTACCTTCAGTAGGGGGGGGATGGCGGTTGGACTTTCTATCATGCTGACGATGTCGTTGTGTGTCATGTCTACGATGGCGGTGATGGTGTCCCGGTCCAAACGGTACAGGGTGTGGATCTGCTCAGCAGTGAGGTTGAATGGATTGGCTCTGATGCGTGGGATTGGGGGCTGCCTGCGTGGTGGCACTGGCTGTGCTGGTGGGGCTTGCTGGGCCTGCCTTGCCCTCCTTCTCCTCCTGCGTCTCCTCTGTGCTGCCTGTTGTTGTTGTTGCTGTTGTAGCACATGCATTGCTATCAGGTCCTCCAGCCCCAACATTGCTAGTCGTATTGGTATCATTGTGGAGTGTGACTGGGTGTGGGAAGGGGTGGGGTGTGCTCTTTTTGTGCTTCCCTGAGTCTGTATTGCCTTCACCTGTGCTGTTTCTGTGCACCTGTGGCAGCTGCATTCACTTAACATGGCCCTTTACGGTTGGTTCGCGATGGCGTTATTTGCACCATGGCGGTAAGGTACTTAACGGGCTGGGTGATGGCGTTAGGTGCATGTCCGCTTGGGTCGGCATTTGCGTACCTTTCCGCCATGGCGCTAAGTACGGTGTGGGCGGTCGCGTGCGCGCACCCTTTGCGCAGTTAGCGGCAGCGTTAACTACGATGCCGCTAATGGCATCGTAGTTAACGGTCACGGGTCATGATCGGACCTGGCGGAAAACGATGGCGGTAACCATTTACCGCCATCGTTTTTCACTTAGCGCCAGGGTCGTAATGAGGCCCAATGGGTCTGTACTGTGTAAGTAAATGTTGTCAACAATTGGTGGTAATTGAAATAGAATATTCATTGGTACATTTGCGTAGCAACTTACACCAACTATATTTGAGAATTTAAATGGTCCAGGTAGTTCTGTATCTAACTGCTTTTTTTGGAGTTTGTCTTCCTTCTTTAAAGAAGTACCTGGTTTACTTTCCCTAATTGATTCTTTTTTGCTTGTGGTACTTGATGAAGTATTAGTTTCTTTTACACTCTTTGGAGGATTTGCAGTGACATCCTGTTGCATTTCTGTTTGATTTATTTTTCTTTTATAACGTTTTACTTTTTGTGGAACAGAATATGTGTTTAGATGGGGGGTGTATAGTGAGCAAAGTTTATTGTATTCTAAAATGCAAGGAATATCAGCGCTCATTTTACTTGCATCAAAGTTGATTAGAAATAGACCGTCAAGTGTACGTAAGCGTGATAGTGCTACATAGTTCATGCCTTCTTTAAAGACTGTGTTGCCAATATCTATCATTGCTTTGTCTAGGTTAAGACCTTGTGATTTATGAATCTTGACTGCATATGCAAGAGTTAGAGAAAATTGTTCTCTGCGTACATACATATCTTTGAAGAGAAGGAATCAAGCTGTTGAGCGTCCTATCCATTTTACTTCTGAAAGTTTGTCAAAGAGTATATTGACAAACTGAATGTTGTTGTCGCGTGGGTATGTTTGAAAGCCAACACCTGTACCCAGTGCTCCATTAACTAGTCCTTGGTCCACGTCAAGGTTACATTTAAGCATTACTCTGCAATTTAAGGATAATTTTAATATCTTTTCTAAGCCTGCTGTGTTTGAGATTGATTTTTCTAAACTATTTAGTCTTGTTGTGGCTTGGTCACACATGGGTAGTGTCATACCATGTACATCTAGTTTGTCTGTGGTGCTAATTTCCATGATTGGTTGCATTTCTTTACTTAAGGCCATACAATTGACATTTTTGTGGGCTAATTGTTCCATAACATCTGTAGCACATGCATTATCGCCATAAAGTGCATTAATGTGCAGGGTTTTCAATATTGCTTCTGCTTCTTTAGAAAGTATACCAACTCTGATACTTTTTAAAATGTTGGCATAAGTGAGATCTGCAGATTGCCGCATGTTTTCTGTTAATTCTCTGTATTGGAAATGTTGCCAAAGGTTGACATTTCCAATGCTGCCAACAGTTTTACGGCAGAGTTTGTGTCCTAATGTTTTAAAAATAGGCTCACCTTTTACTGGTGTTAATTGAAGCAGATCTCCAAAAACAATAATGTGTTTTCCTGCAAAGAGCCCTTCATAGTCTGTTTTGAGTACTTCTTGTAATCTGAGGTGAATCAAAGCTAACATCAGGTTGGAGACCATGCTCACTTCATCTATTAGCAGCATTTTCATTTGTTTCAATACTCTGCGTAAATCCATTGCAGCTTCTGCAGAAAGTTTGTAATAGTCTAATTTGTTCTGGTGTTCTACTGGTAATAGTAGTAATCGGTGTAATGTAACACCACCTATGTTGTAGGCAGCTAAACCTGTGGGGGCAGTGACAACAGCTGACAGTTTGTTGTTTGTCAATTGTTGAAGGAACTTACTAATGATTTTGATTAGGAATGTTTTGCCAGAACCAGCTTCACCACTGACGTACAGTAGTATAGGTTTATAATTATGGCAGGAACATTCTTTATTTTCATGTTTTACACCATGTGCAATTTGTTTTGTTACTTCTTTAAAAATGCTACTTTGCTCATTGTTTGGTTTTGATTGTAGTATAGTTAAGTCTTCCTTATCTTCATACTGACACATGGTGTTTTCTACTTCTATCATAGCTAATTCTGCCTCATTTATCATTAGTGGTTCTCCCAGTGGTTCTTGGCTTCCTGTTACAGAAGGTTGACTACTGTCAGGAGTGTCCTTATCTAGTTGGGCTTGGAGTTCTTCTTCGTGTTGCTGTTCATTGTGCAACATTGTTTTGTACTGTGTAAAGTTTACATCAGTTATAGTGCTTTCATTTGCTTTGAAAGCATCCTCATATGAATCATAGTTATCTAGTAATTGTTCTTCTTTTCTCCATGGTTTGAAGAGTTGTAGCAGGGACATGTAACATACTTCTTTATGTTGAGGAGTCTTTAATGACAATTTGATACGATTAATTAAATTTGGTTTAGTGAGTTTAACTAAGCTGCCTTCACAGTTTGTCACTCTAGATTTACCTTTTTTTTCATCAGGTTTCATATTATTTTTGTTTGTGTAGTTTTGTGGTATAGACACATGTTTTCCAAAGTATTACTTATGTTTGGGTAGTATGTGTCCAATAAATTGTTTTTTAAAATGTCTTGGCTGTTGGGATCATGTTTGGCTATTGTTTCTATATGTTCATATGATTTTAGAACTCTTTTTCTAGATTTAGCTGGACCAAGACTTAGCCATACTATATTTTCAGATTTACCATACAATGCAGTACCAGTTAAACAATCAGCTGCTTCATATGATCCACACTCTCTATGGGTGAGCATTTTTATGCCCAAGCTGTATAATTTCTGAGATACTGTTTTATCTGATGACAGGTCATTCCAGAGGTCTTGGAGCTCTGCCTTTTCTGCTTTAGTTAAGTATGCTGTGAAATATCGTGCAACTGCAGTAGAATTGTCTGCAATGTACTGCACATCTATGTTTGCATTCCATAAGTGGGCAATGATTGCATTATAATCATTGATATATTTTTCTTCTTCTTTTCTTTTTATGTAATATGTATTTTTAGGTGACTTACCTTTAACACTATGTCTAACTGAAGACATGAGGTTGTTCACTTGACCTGTATTTGTAACTGGTCTAGGGAAACCATATCGGCATTTGGTGTAGTATTTCCCTTTGTTTTTGTATTTGGACGACAATATTTTCCACATTTGTGTCTTTGAAATTGTAAAATTTGTGCATGAAGATCACTATTTGTGGCTTCTGATGGAATTTCACAAGTGACATATTTTTCAATAAACTGTAAAACAGTGGCATCACTGTCTTGACCAAATTTAGGAGCATCTTTAATCCATAAAAGCATGTGGATATGTGGTGCTCCTCTGGCTTGGTATTCTTTTCTCCAAAAGAAGTTTTGCACTTCTCCAAGGGGAGGAACAGTTTTGTTACAAATAAAATGTAGCATAGCAATGAAGCGATGGTGAAAATATCGTGAAACATTAACAGGATCCTGTGAACAAAGTTCTCCAGGTGTTAGTATATCTATGTTTGTTTTGTTTTCATTTGATATGTGTTAGAAAGCATGTAAATCTTCCCATGCATATTCTGCGCAACTTAATGTAAGAAACCAAGTGGGTGGGCCAAGGTTTCTGATCATACAACGTACATCTCCATGACGTCGAAACCAGTACTCTTTAGTACCACGCATATTTGCTAATAGATTTGTAAGATTTGCTAGTAAAACCTAATCTTTTTGTTGAACTTTTTGTAATAATTGTGTAGCTGTCATATTTTGAAAGTGTGATCCTGATTTTAATATGTGTGCAACTCCGTAACATAAAGTTGCTAGTTCACTTTCAAAGAGTAGGTGGAATATGTATTCCACATTTTGTCTAAATCTGGGATCTTCAGAATACATCCGTAATGAGCGGTATTCTGATGCTGATATTTGAATAAGTATATCATCGTACCTTTCTCCTTTGCCAGTAGGAAAGAGTAGAGGAAAAGCACGTGCTTCTATACTTTTTTCCCGTATGCTGATTGGTGATCCTTTTGTTTGACTCATTTTGTACGTTTCCAGTGCATCTTCTATGGTGTCATTAGAGTGCAATGGATGAATTGTATAATGGTCTAAAGTGTTTGATATTGTAGCAGGATCTAGTAGCTCAAATTGACCAGCTTGTTGTGTTTCTTGAATTATTTCAGTTGTATCTTTCAAGTTTTCTTCAATATTAATTTCTTTGTAATATTCATTATTCTCTTTAAGATATTGGAAGGCTTGTCTAACTTTATATAAATCTACCAGCTGTTGCCATATTTTTTCGTCTTTTGTAGGTACTCCATTTACTAAGATAATTAAAGATTGCTGCAT
This sequence comes from Ambystoma mexicanum, assembly GCF_040938575.1. Classification (NCBI taxonomy): domain Eukaryota; kingdom Metazoa; phylum Chordata; class Amphibia; order Caudata; family Ambystomatidae; genus Ambystoma; species Ambystoma mexicanum. The sequence goes on from NC_090941.1 coordinate 922,512,704, forward strand.
TGGACGTTGTACTCCTAGAGTATGCACATTTTCTTTTAGATCTAATATAAACTACTTTTCCACGAATGCCTTTTACCAATTCAGAGGGAGGTAATTTTGCTGTTTTTGGTTGAAGGTGTATTATTGCTTGAAATGGGTGTACTGTTTGAATTATGATGCTTTCATATAAATTAAATTGTTGTAGGGGTTTTGGTACTGGGTATAATTCCAAATTATTTGTGATAGCACGTGAAGGAGTTTGGTTGTTGTCAAGTTTTGTAGTGCAGTAACTGCAAAGTATTAAGGGCTCAGTTAATTCGTATTAGTTTTCTGCTACTAAGTAGAGAGCTCATTCAAACCATTTAGAATCTTCATTGTCTTCTATTTTGTATGATAGGTCTACAGTTTTTGTGTTGCTTTTATAAAAAGTTCTACGGCAACATACACATGCATGGTTTGGTACTTCAGCTGATGTACTTTTAAATTTTAGTATTTCTTTTTTGTATGTGTTTAGCAAAAGGTTGCCATGTGTAGAATTGTTGCTTAATTGGTTTAAAGCTATTTCATTCTGTAAATGGCTTTCACTTCCAAAATATATTTTCTGGATATACTGAATTTCTTCAAGTAGGTCTTTTGCTGTACCATGTAGAAGGATGTCATTTAAGTTTGCTAGTGCTAAAGCAGGACTTTTAGCATAGTACAGTTTATACATTAGATTTCATATAGTTGAACGATCTGTTGATATCCTTTTGATATCATGGAAAGTGGTTTTACAAGTAGGCCCTGTAATGCAGGCCAATGAATGTCCTTGTAGTCCTGTGTACTTGCGCACTGGACAGGTATCCATATTTTGCAGTAATTTAATTTTGATTTTGTCTTTGCTTTTTACATATTTATTGAGGAATTGGCGTAAAGATTTGAAACATTGTTTGGGAATGTTACACATTGACGTGCATGGCCATTTGTACACTAGACGTTCTGATTCAGTTGAATGGAGGGGTAATTCTAAGTTTTCAGGTCATATTTTTGTGAGGAATACTTCTTGTTCGATTATGGTATTATTCACTTTTTCATAACCTCGACCACTGCTATGTATGGCAATTGTATTTGTTTGCTTTTGTTTGTACGCTTCTTCATTAAAATATGGTTCTGTGCTCGTAGTGTGATTCCAGATACTTAAGAAGTTCTTTCTGTTGACATTTTGCTTATTGAGAAGTCTTTTTTGTAATTTAGTTATTAGTTTTGTTAGTGGTTTCATTTTGTTTAACAGTAAAATAAATAACTTTCTTTTGAGAAGAATTGCACTGTCCATCAACGCTTCTAAGATTAATTTCCTACGATAGGTTTTAAGCACTGAACCTGATTTCTCTCCTATTTTTATAAGATTTTGAAGGACTTTGTGACGGTACATTTTGGCTAAAATACTTTTCTTGGTATGCTTACTTTGCACTATATTAAAATTTGAAGAAGTATTTTTATCTGTAGTGATAGCTGATTTTCTGTTAATTGTTTTTTGGTTTGTTTTACATTTTGATAGAGGAGGCAACGTTTTTGTACTTGAAACTTCTTGTGTTTCACTAAATGACTGTATGAGCTGTTTTGTTTCAACTTTTTTTACAAATTCTGCTAGAGATGGATGCTTATGTTGGACACTTTTATTTTCATTTGCTCTACTTTTGCGTTGTTTTCTACGGACTTGACTTTTGGTAGGCATTCTTTAGGGTCTGTTGAAAAAATAAAGAAGACATGGGTTGGGGTGTTCTGGAATGTATGTGTGCTGTGTGCATGAGTGTTTGAGTAAGATGATAAAGATGTATGTAATGGTGTGTGATTGTGCATTGGGAACTAAAACTAGTACGGATAGGTATTCTTGAATTTATGTGTTACTAAACTGGGGTTCAGATGACAAAATAAAAGTGAGCTAGTGGTGTGGAAAAGTACAAATAGTAAATCTAATGTATACAATTAAAACAGTTGTTTGTTCTATAATATGAAAATTGTAGCGGTTCAGTTGGGTAATTTGTGTGTCCAAAAATAGGAATTTGTTAGCCATTCTGGCTGTAAATCGCTGTTTAAGACATGGAGATTTTTGGACAAAATGGTACACAATCTCTATTTTTAGGCACCGAAAAAGCTTGTATTAACGTTATAGTATGTTTGATTAATAATACAAATATTATGGTGATATTCTACTTACTTTTTTTCTTAAATTAACAGGTAACTTCTTAGTTCTTCTTTGATCTTCGAATTCTGCTGCTTCTTTTCAGGAGACTGGTTTTCACTGCAATTGTAAAAGCTTCAAACTAGTAACTTTGTTTGTATATAGCGCTGTTTTTAATTTAGATATTGATTTTTTTATTTGAAATCCTCAGTGAAAACCATTAAACTAATTTATTTACATAAGATACATTGCATCAGTTCAGTACATATGATATGTTCTTAATGAACAAATTGTATTGAATGACTAACTGTGGCAAAAAAAAATCTTTACTATGGGCCTCATTACGACCCTGGCGGAGTGGGTTTACGCCAGCGTTATTCGCGGCGGACCCGTCCGCCCTACTACGAGTTCCCGTAGCGCCATGGAGCCGTTTTCCGCCTGGTTTTTCCGGGCGGAGAAATCCATGGCGCTACGGGACCTTGATGTTAATTACGCCACCGTATTTTACGGTGGCGTAATTAACGCCTTCCCCACTCCCATTATACCCTATGGGGCAAAAATGGGAATGGGGAAGGGTAAAATGGGGGATGGGGATTTACCGCCCCGCCAAGGTCGGAATGGGGCGGAAAATCCGCCAACCCCCATGGCGCTATCGGCAGCTTTCCGCCGTGCTCCATGGTGCATTTTGCACCGCGATTTCCGCCAGGGTCGTAATGAGGCCCTATGTCTTGTGAAATTTATAATATACCAGTGAATACCACTATTTCTGTAAGTAAGCTGTTCTAGGTAATAGCGCCTCAATGTCATGTCTAAATTAAAGTAATTAAGTAAATAAATAAATAAATCATCTTTGATGTCGTGGGTGTTAGTCTTAGCAGTGCACGGTGGTGGCGCGAGTTATGGTTGCTTAGCTTGCCATAACTGGCGAATTTCAAGGGTTTATCGGTTTTACTTGGAACCGTAATGTCCCTTTGACAAAGTTTTTTCACTGAATTTCATAGGTTTTTAGTAGCGCAACTTAACCATAACGTCCCTTTAACAAAGTTTTTTCATTGAATATATATATATATATATATATATATACATATATATATATATATATATATATATATATATATATATATATATATATATATATATATATAATTATATATGTACACATTAGGTAATGATTATTAATGTCCTTGTTTAGACAAGTGTCTACCATTATTATCACTGTGTTCAGACATTTCCTCATGTGGAACATTTTCTTCCAGCCACTCCAAAGTACTGCACATTTCTGTGTGAAAAACAAAAATATATTAATTATACTGTACCTCATCAAAAGGTAGAGCAATATATACAAAAAATTAAGTTTACTTACAAGTTTCTGTTAAATTGTATTTGTTGTGTTGTGTAGGTCTACTGTTGCTTCTGGCTCTGCAGTTTCTGTGAGGTAATTATGTTGGAGGTGTATCTTTTTTGTTATGGTATAATCCATGTTATTACATATCGTACTTCAATGGCTGATTGATGTGTTAAATAGGGAGGTTCCACTGCTTATTTATTACTATATATAATGTGTATATGTGCTGCTTTTTGAACTTGCATAGTTTTTATATGGTATGATAGAACAATTTCAGATACCCTCTGCTTGTTTGGGTAGTGTTGATGTCGTCCGTGACTGTCCGCAGGGTGTTCGGTATGTTCTAAGTTAATTGTATATAAAGTAAGGGAACCCTAGTACACATCTATAAAATGTACACAATGAAAATGTATATTCAGTAAAAAATCTTTGTTAAAGGGACATTATGGTTAAGTTGCGCTACTAAAAACCTATGAAATTTAGTAACAAAACGTTGTTCAAGGGACGTTATGGTTAAGTTGCGCTACTAAAAACCTATGAAATTCAGTAAAAAAACGTTGTTAAAGGGACGTTATGGTTCCAAGTAAAACCAAAAAAAAACTGAAATTCGCCAGTTATGGTAAGCTAAGCAACCAAAACTCGTGCCACCACTGTGCACTGCTGAGACTACCACCCAGGACATCAAAGATGACACCACAATTGTCATTGATGTCTGGCTACCCCTTTTTTCCTTTACTGACATATCTAGGGCACATGCTTTTCTTCAGTAACAGTCAGGCACTAAAAATTTAAAAGGTACTATATTTGTAGACTTATCCTTCAAGTATGTTCTTACAGTAACTCCAGTCACATCATATGAAATATATATATATTCAATGAAAAAACTTTGTTAAAGGGACGTCTGGCTTTTCTCTTTTCTCTCTTCTCACTGGCAACGACGTGCAGATTAAATTAAGACGTAACTCACAAACATATTATCTTGACCATTTGTTATCAAAACTGAACAGAGGCGATTATACACTCACAGATCCAGCACACACCTGGTTCCTACTTTCTGGCTTACCCCAAAAACATGGGAACGCGTGAGCTGGTTCCATTGAAACCCTGTATACGGCAGCAGGAAGATAACGGGATTCTCCAAGGATCTTGTGAGTGCAGAGGTCCATCTTTCCTACAAGCTCACACCACCATATTACGACTTTTGATAATGGTAGATGTCAATAGTTGAGCAGTCAGATATTTGATGACAATACCTTGCAACAGTACGAGCACCTGGCGCTTGATAGAATTAACTGGCAACAACATGAGTTCCAGGAATATTGATTCCAATACCTGCCAATATTTAATGTGTAACTGGGCAGTTATATAAAAATACCTAAGAATGGTGTCAGTACATTGATGCTTGAGAACACAACGTGCAAATAGTATGTCAACATGGCCTCATGGGATACACAGTAAAGATGTGAGCACCGGAGCATGCGATGGCAACCCCTCACAAATTATGGTAGCGATTCAGCATGTGTAGGCAGTATTGTCATTCACATGTGCGTCTTAGCCAAGACACAGTGTGCCCTGGACCTCATTAGGTGTGACTACTTATCACTAGCAGCAAAATCACTGTCACTCATTCTGCTCTGACAAAAAGAGAAGGACAAATAAATCGTGGAGCAGTGGTGGCCAACTGGGAATGGTGGTTTCAACCATTGTTTTGAACGACCTGTGCACTTTATATTTATTTATATCCATTCCCTGATTTATACACATGTACATTTATGTTTATATTGCGTTTCTGCGGTGTTGGGTACTTATCCTTTGTATTAAAATTAGAAGCTCCTGATTTTTAAGTATCTGCATTGTGCAAAAATAAATAAATATATACACACATTAGAACATCCAACGGTGACATATTTTTATTTTAAATTAGGCTAGCTGCATGGAGCAAAGTTTATTTACATTTGAGAGTAAACACAGGAATGAAAAGAGACTCTGCTTTGTTTTTCGATTGATCCAGGTGCAGCTTTTGAATGGCTGGCATTTTGATGAGTGGCACTGGATATCTGTAGTACAAGGTCATGATCTTAATTAGGGATTTCTTTCACAGAGGCACGATCTACCAGCAACAATAAAAAGAGATGTTCACAACTGTTTCTCTAAAGCATTCTAGGTGCTAAATGATCAGAGCACCTGTCCATACAATGAGAAATGTCTGCACACAACGTGTCAATACGTCAATGCATGCATGATACTTGATAATTCAGTCCTTTTCCTAAACGATTTCTGGAATGCATTCTTGTTTTCCATTAAACACAGCTGTTTACATAATTGAAATTACTTATCGCTTTATAGTTTATTGGGGTAGTTAAAGGTTGCAGATATTTTCTGGTATAAAGTTCTAACATGGAAAATGACTATTATTGTTGACTTTGCTTTGGAAACATATCAACCAAAGATTAATGCAATGTACTGTAATTTTCAATTTCATAGCGGCTTTCCCCATTTTTATGGTCTCAAAGCGCTGTAGGTGAACACCCTTGGGGGGGCCGAAGTCTGGATATGCGTGTGCACATTTTACCCAATACGAAGGTAGGTAGGGTTGGCCAAGTCCCTTCTAACAACCCATGTCAAGCTGGCATGTGGATGGGTGCTGTGAGGCGGTAGTCTGGAGAATTTGTGAGAGCAGGAAGTCTAGTTATGTGTGCAACTAGACCAAAATCATGTCATGGGGGGGAGCTGCATTTTTATGGCAGAGGTCTTGTGCAATGTGACTTAGAGCAACATGTGATAGCAGATGCATGGAGGCCGTGCCCTCGGCTATCTTCCATAAGCATGGAGTGTGATACGTACCAATGTGTCTTGACTGGTTTCTTGGCTCCGTAGATGCAGATGAGTTTAGAAGGGAGTGAATTCAGAGTGTGGCTAAATTCTAAACACTGGCTATATTCTTAATGCGGCTAAATTAAACTTGTTGGCTATACTAAAAAATGCAGCTTAGTTTCACAGTGGCTATACTCAGGAATGCTACTCAATGTAACAGTGGCTATACTCAAAATGCAGATAAATGTAACACAGTGGCCAAACTCAAAAAGGCAGCTAAATATAACAGAGGCTATACTCGGGATTGCAGCTAAATATGGCACAGTGGATTTTTGTAAATAGAAAGAAAGTATTTATCCACACATTGACAAAATAATTTTTAAATAAGTAAACATGATTGGTCATGCTATTATTATTTAAGGTAGTGAAAACTCTCTGTGACCAAGAATGTATGCATATGATATTTGGTTTAGAGTTTTGCTTTGGCTACTGTTGTGGTAATATGAACAATATCCCCAAGAGACATGCCGTGAATGTTACCTGTCAATGTTATGGCAGCTCTTAGAAAGCGTCATTCGACTTAAAATGCATACAATTGAGATTTCCCTCGAGTTTTAATTAATCTTGAGGATGAGCTTTATTTTGCATGTGTGTTTGTCTATATTGCTATTCCAAATCAACCATATTTCTATTCATGACTGCCCAAGTTCAATATTGTGCTAGGAGCAGAGCCTGGGAGTGATGCTTTTAAGGTAATTGCATTTCCTACATAGAGATTGGTACATGAAATATATAGTTCATTTTAACTATGGCAATTAGTGTTTAATCAATAGCATGGTTTTAGGTTATACTAGTTCACATCAAAATGTCACACACTAAACTTAAAAAAAAAAACTACAATTACAAGTCGTATGGTTTTGTTGTTTTGTAAGCCATGCAAATAACATTCACCAAACCCAACAACACTCTACTCATCAGATAAAAAGGGCAATGTTTGATCATCTGCACAAACACCTTCTACAGTTCACAACTCAATATTTCATGACTTTAAATCCTACTTTAGTCAAATGTAAATCGTGATTAAAAGAACATGTACCGTTTTGCTGGAAAGGATGTTGCTTTGTACAGAAACAATATTTGGTGATGGGAATCTATGCACAGGAACTGTGTAAAATGTAGTGATGTATGTAGCTGTCCCACACTGGGCTTCATTTTGAGCTTGTGATTGCTCCATGAGAAGGACCTGCACAAATTCCAAAACATGTCAATTCTCCCACCTAGCAGTAGCTGTACCCATTGGCCTGAAACCAACCATGCCCATCATAAACAATGTTTGCAGGAAGATCAATCTTCATGTTGCATGAGTGTCATGCTAACCCACTTACTTGTTTATATGACTGACTTCATATCATTATCTACCCACCAGGTACACAGTCGACTGAGGCTGAACAGGCAGGGCCCTCCACAGCGCAGGGGACCTCCACTGCTGGCGGTGTCAGATGTGGGAGTAGTGGGAGGAAGAGCAGGAGGGAGGCACCAATGCCACAGGAGACTAGCACATTGTCAGCCGTATTAAGTGTGGATACACCCACTGTCCCCAATATCTGTGTCCAGTGGCCCATCCACCAGCCATGCAGATTGCACAGGAGGCAAACACGTGCTGTTGCAGGTTCTGTGACAGCCACACCACAGCCAGCCCCTGTGGAGATCCCCAAAGGCCAAACATGGTGCCATCCACAACATCTGCACCCACCCACCTTCCCCATGACACACCCTTGTCATCTTTGTCAGGCAGTCGCTACAAGCAATCAGGTACAGTGTTAGGGATATTCTAGGAGAATTTCCTGGCCCCTGGAACATCAGTGCTAGCAGCTCTCCCAGTCTACTGCTGCTATAAGCACTGTTGGGCAGAGGATGAGGGAGCACATTGAGGGCATGTCAGCCTTTGTTTGTTTGTTTGTTTGTTTGTTTGTTTATTTTATTTGTATAGTGCTCCAGACCCTGGAGTAAAAGGGTGCTTGGGACAAGTTACAGGCATAGAATATATATAGAGTTTGCAGTGATACATTAGTAAGGTTATGTACAATATATACAGACAAATGGAATTTAACAACATACAGTTCAGGCATAGGTGAGGCATGTACAATATATACAATAAGTGGTTAATCAGTAGCCAACCAATGACAAGTTTTCTGAATACCTGGGAGGATTTAGTCGATTTAATGTTCAAAGGCAGAGTGTTCCAGAGTTGGGAGGCGAGGACCGTGAAACTAGAGCCTCCGGCTTTTTTGGAAGTGAATCTGGGCACAGTGAGGTCTAGAGTGTTGGAGGATCTAGTGATTCTGATGGCCGGTTTCATGGTGAATTTGTTATAAAGGTAGGGAGGGGCAAGGTGGTTGAGGGCTTTGTAAGTGAGGCAGAGAGTTTTTAGGTCAATTTTTTGTTGAATGTAGAGCCATTTGTATGATATTCTGGTGGCGGATATATGCTCACACCTAGGAATGTTTAGTGCTGCCCGTAACGCATTATTTTGGAGAACATGAAGTTTATTGATAATAGATTGGTTGGCACCTAGGTAGAGGATGTTACAATAGTCTAGCTTAGATTGTATGAGCGCCCTAGCCTCCGTGAGGCAACTGTTGGTGGATAGGAATGGTCTGCAGGCTCTAATTAGTTTCCCTGTGTAGGCGGTAGCTGAGGCGGTCGAGTTAACTTGTTTGGTGAGGTTAGTATTGGCGTCGAGATAAAAGCCAAGGGTTTTCACGTTTTTTGCAACAGAGATAGTGTTGCTGTTGATGATGATGTTGGAGTAGTCGGGGCTCAGTTTTTGGAAGTTATTAGGTGATCCGACAAGGAGAAGTTCAGTCTTCTCATCATTCAGGCAGAGGCGATGTGTGGCCATCCATGCCTGAATAATGGAGAAGATTTCATAAATCCTGGTGACATCAGTATTGTAGTTGCCAGTGATGGTGAGGATTATCTGGGTGTCATCTGCGTAGTTAGTGTAGTTGACACCCAGACGGTCAAGTTTGTCGAAAAGGGGTTTTGTAAAGATGTTGTATAAAGTAGGGGAGACACAGGAACCTTGTGGGACACCGCAGGTGATGGGGATGGGGTCTGCTGCTACGGAGGAAAAAACCCTCATGGTTCTGTTGGCCAAGAAGGATTGTATCCACGTGACAGCAGAAGAGGAGAAATGGGCAGCAGATGAGAGGTGGTTACAGTATTTTATGGTCGACCAGGTCGAAAGCTGCTGAGAGGTCTAGGAGGAGTAGGATGGCAACCTTGCCTTTGTCTTTAATGTCATCAATCTGACTTTTGAGGTCAACAAGGGCGGTTTCTGTTCTGTGTTGAGGTCGAAAGCCAGACTGACGCAATCCTAGCAGTTGATTAGTCTCTAAGTAATCCTGAATTTGCAAATAGGCAACTCTGTCAAGGATTTTTAGCAGAAAAGGGACTGTGGTGATAGGCCTGTAATTTGAGGGAATAGCTGGCTTTAGAGATTGTTTTTTTTAGGAGGGGGAGAACCCAAGATTGTTTCAGGTTGTTGGGCACTGAGCTAGTGGAGAATGATAGATGTATTAGCTTGGAGATGAAGGGGGATAGGTCTCTTGCTGCATCTTTGATGATCTGTGCAGGGCAACTGTCCCCTTTGCAATTTGACGGTTTGAGGGATGTTATGATTTTTTGGACTTCTGGTATAGTTACTTTTTGAATGTGAAACCAGAGGTAGTATTAGTGGTGGTAGGTATGCTAGGGGTGGAGGCGTTACTGTTGGAGAGTTGAAATCTTTTGTCCTCGATTTTCATTTGCAGGCCAGTGATTTTATTAGCAAGGGCATCTTGGATGCTTGTGCACCATGGTTTGTCTTTCACGGACGTGTCCGTCGGTAGGTTAGCGTTTTCTAACTCCTTTAAGATGGTGAAAAGTTCTTTAATATTGGATCCTGCATTGTTTGTTCTAATGTTGTAGGCTTCCTTTTTAGTGCAGATTATCTCTTTTTTATAGAGGGAGGAGATATTCATGCGATTGGTTTTATTTTCCACTGAGGGAGTCATTTTGAGTTCATGTGTGTACCAGGAGTTCAGGTGGGCTCTAGGTTTGCCTTTGCGTAGCTTAAGTGCGGCAACAGCGTCAATGGCTTTAGTCATGGCATCATTGTAAGTATTTACTAGTAATTTGAGGTCATCGGTGTCAGGCAGCATATTTAGGATAGGGAGAGCTAGTGGTGGGAGGGTTTCTGCGGTAATGTTGCGCTTGTTTCTGGTCAGGCAAGCTGGTGCAGGGGGGCACTGCTTGTGATTCTGGTTTTTAATGCTAATATCAAAGGATATGAGGAGATGGTCAGTCCATACGAGGGGTTGGGACACTTTGCAGATGATATTTCAGTTGTGGGCAGCGAGCCAATCAATGTTTCTGCCTTTCTGATATGTAGGTAGAGTGTTGAGTTGAGTGTAGTTGTCTTCAGAGAGGGCGTTGACAAGGGAGGATGCAGGAATGCCGTGGGGGTCTTTGTACCCCAGATTAAAGTCACCTAGTATGATATTTTGTGAGAGAGGCTTAGAGTTCTCAGCTATCAGAGAGGTGATGTCTTCCTCGAAGGTGCCTGTGGGACCTGGGGGTCTATATATTAGTTCCAGAGTGATAGTATTCTTAGGGGTGGTTTGTATTTTAATGGTAAGGTGTTCGCATGATTTCAGTGGAAGGGAGGTAATGGATCTGATGTCGAGCAAGGATTTAAATATATTAGCTACACCTCCTCCTCGAGTATTAGGTCTGTCAGCCCTGAGGATGGAGTAGTTGTCAGGAACCGCAAGGGTTAGATAGGGACCTGCAGCATCATGTAACCATGTTTCTGTAGTGGTAAGGAAGTCAAGATCTGCTGAGCGGATGACGTCAGCAATTTCAGTGGGGTGGGTGACAAGGGATCTGACAGTAAGTGGGGCACCTTTTAGTGAGGTGGTATTAGCGTTAGCAGTGTTCTTATTGGTAGCTTTGGTCATGGATGTTGTAGGTATTTTGCTAGATAGAGTGTGGAATCTGCAGCCTAGCCTGTTGTTTCGGGTAATAAGGTAGGGCTGGCTGTAGGGCGGCATTCTGGTGGCTTGGGGGAGTTTCGGTTACTGTCGGCGGAGTTATCTCTAATGATGTTTGGGATGTTGGGTAGGGGGTTGTCTGGGGTGGCACTTCTTTTATCGGTGTGGTATGGGAAGGCACTGTGGGCGAATGGTGGCAGGGAGGGCAGGAAGGGTGTGGGACAGGGGATGGGGTGGTGTCTTGGGCAGCTGAGTTTGGCTAATCCATAGCTAAACGATATGTAGCAGTTTCTGCTGAACCACTCCATTCATGCATGCTCTTGGCATTGTAGCACATCTGGGGCCAGGAGTCTGAGCCCTCCACCTCAATTACCCCCATGGAGGCATCATTGCCCAGTTCCTTGTGCCATCTGACCCCAACAGTGCCCGAGCAGGCTAGGAAGGGCAAGCAACCACAGCAGTGACTTGGCATGGCACTCTCTACAGGGGCACAAGGAAGGTGAGTGAGGAGGGGGTTTGGGGATGGGGAGCTGGGTGGGGATGGGGGATGTGTGACGAGGGGTTTTGGGGATAGTGTGTTGGGGATGGGGAGGTTTTTGGTGAGGGGTTTTGAGCATGGTGTGTTGGGGATGGGGAGGTAGGTGGGGGGTTGGTGATTTCTGTTTTAACACTGAACTATTAAATACTACTTCACTTGAAGCAATGCCAGGGCATTCCTTATTGTGTGAATGTCATTAATTCAAAAGACAGCTATATGCAAAGGTGAGCAGCAGGTGATTATCGAGATGTTCAGAAATAATTGTCAATTCGTTTTTGCCACACTAGACGACCATCCCTTTCCTCCTCCTGCTCTATGTGTGGCAGCACTGCACCTGCTGGTAGTCAGTTATTGACTTCTGGGGTGGCATTTGGCCCGAGGCGGATGTTTTGCAGCATGAAACAGGTAAAACATATTTGTCCAACCTTCTCTGGCTTGTACATCAATGTCGCTCTGGTCCTACACCAAAAATGGCCCTACAGCAGGCCAAAGGTCCGCTCTAAGCAGAGCCTGGTCCTGATGTGTGCATCATTGCAGGCCACCTCCCGTGGAGTACATGGATTGCTCACAGGTGTCATTAACCATGGTATCTGGGGGTATCCAGAGTCACCTGTAAGGGCAAAGGTCACAGATGTCAGTCACAGTGCATTGTCAATGCTTTGCCGTATAAGCCAGGGAGAGGGACACCAGATTGTATGTGTTGCTTGTAAGCTGGCCAAAAGCGCTTGGAAGATCCTGCAGACGCCCACGACATCAGAAAGACTGAGCCTGACCCTCCACAGCTGAGTGCAGGACCTCTTAAACAAGGACAGTCAACCTTCACAGCCAGGACCAGCATTGTTACCAGTGCGGTAGCTGAAACACGAAACAGACACTGAAATTGAAGTTTACCAGTTGCAAGCTTTGACCAGTCCCAGTGCAGTGCAGGAGTCCCCCGACATCCTCCCTCTTGTCCCCAAGACTGGAACCCAGGAACAGTGATATCTGCAGGAACTGCCAGGAACAGAAGTCATCAGCTGCATCTTTTTCTTCATTGTAAGGTACTGTTAAACAAGACTGAGAGAACTTACCTCTCACTGTGAAAGTGCTTATCAGCTTGTGACCCAACATATGATTCTTCTTTTTACAAACTACTTCTAAGAACTTATGCAGAGACTTTTCCATTTATCTACCAGAACTGCTTTATCCTATCCAATACTTAAGCCCATTGGGCCTCATTACGAGGTGGGCGCAAAGGGATACCACCGGGCACCATTAAGGACATCGGTGCCGGTAATCCCTATGCGCCCTATTCCGAGGTCCCTTAGTGGGTCCCTTCCTTAATGCCTGGTTTTACCAGGCGTTATGGAAGGGGCCCGTTAAGGGACTTCAGAGCTAATAATGGTACCGCAATTTGGGAATGGGGAATGGCTTTTTCAATGGAGACTTACCAGTCCCGCCAAGGTCAGACTGGACTGGTAAGTCCCCATTGAACGGGACCGGACACAGTCCCGTTATTGGTGGTAGTCATGGCGCTAATAGCGCCATGACTACCACCAACCTTGGAATGAGGGCCATTGACTTTGGCCTAGCCTATTGAATTGAATTGACTCTTCTGGTGAACTCAAAAAAATTGCACTATGTAAGAATAATTGTATTCTTTTATGTTCTGATAACCTTTACCTTTTACTTACTTTTTAAAGAGTGTACAGTATTGAAAAATATGTGTGTGTTACTATATGATGGCCTCCTTCTAATGAGTGTTTTATAATTGACTGACAAATACATTATTCATTGTTATAGAAGAAACCTTGAGTGTAAGATTCTATTTGAATACCTGTAACTGTGAATCTTTGTGTAACTCCACTACTGCTCACATTTCCCCTCTTGAGATAAGCCTGGCTGCTGAACACGCTACCAAAACTGTGTATACAGACTTATACCAAAGGTTGGTTTGCTTACACCTGTAGTCATAGTTTGTTAAACCGTAATCATATAGTGCCTCCTTATTATGAATATTGGCATAAGCCCATTCACGTTACACAGAAAACCGCGTTCGCAAAGTTCCGATTTTGGGTTTAAATATGCTGCCATTTTAAGATTCATCCGCCATTTTGATTTCAACTCATGTTCCATGTTCTAAAATGGTGGACTGTGTTTTCGGCTTGCAGTCGAGGAAAACAACCTTTTAGTTTCAGGTTGACCGAGAGCCAACTATTTAACCAATGTAAAGAAACCTTGCGCTTCATACGAACTGCCATTCAAGTGTTGTCTGCGCTCACAAGCCTCATTCCCGTATAAACATCGAAACAATGAAGAGTAAACTTTGATCGTATGCTTTAGCTGAACTGCATTGTAGTGACTATTGGAATAAGGCTTACCCTGGATTTGAGATCCAACAGTACCATTGAATGTTCATGGACATTTAAACGTGTTTAATCCTTTGTATAATATTGTAACATCTGTCACGCGAACTAGGTACAAACTCTAGCCCACAAATGATTAACTTAGAGAGAAGCTGGACAATATTGCAAAAATAGTATAAATATGTCTGTGTTTAGATGTACAGCACTCTCACTCATCACTGTGTCTGCTGGTACACACTCAAGGTGTTGGGAGCCAGATAGCTATCTGTTTTGCTTTGTAAACTGTACAGTAATAAAAGATACCTGTATCTTTTCAGCCTGTGATTGGTGTATTTCATTTGTGGTACTAAGCCTCAATATTTCTTTGTTCTTTCAGATGGCGCCCGAATAGGGCCCCTCAAGATTGATGCCACCTCGTTGAAGAGAAGATGTGGCCATCGGACCGGGATCGGACGGTGAGAAAAAAGGGGGCCACTTTGTATGAGACGCGACACCTCAACAGTACTGCACGATCGGATCCCTAGACGGTGAGAATGCGGTCCGAGAAGGCATCTTGACGAGGGTCCATATATCGAGGTGGGCAGTTTTGCCGAAATCACCAACCACAAGGGTCCTTTGTCCTTTGTAACCCGATCTCACCTCCTCAATTCTTTGTAATCAGGTGAGTCGTGCCCTGATTCCTAAGTATCCTGATATTTGGTTGCAGTTTTGTCCTCATGAGCACAAACAATGCCAGGTAACACCAGTGATCTGACATGCGAGGTAAATTGTCTGCCTGTTTCAGGTTTTTATTCCGCAGAGACAGACAATCTTTGGAATTTGGCCGACCGGCGCCACAGGAGGGGTCTCTGGCATGGACTTTGTACTGTAAGTACAGCATAAGTAGTATAGCATTCAACGATATTTGGCACAGACAAACTAGACATGGTTCAGAATTTCATTGGCCAGTCAATGGTAGTTTTGAGATTGCCCAAACAGAGTATTTAGAGTCCACATTGTTAAGGAAAAAAGTTAGACCTGCAGCATTTGATGTAATTCAGAATTGGAAAAAAGAAGCTATGCAACTTGGTGTACAGAAAATATATCCGTCTAAAGATTTTCAAGTCTCAGATGAACTAATTGATAAGCTTTTAAATAAACGTAGGCCTGGTGACACTGCACCACCTCCTTATGTACCTCTTCCTGTTGTCTTACCTCTTCCTGCTGTTGCACCTCCTACCGTAGCTATCCCTGTTCTTCCCGTTGTTCCTCCGCCGCCAGCTGTTACTCCTCTTCCTATTGTCGTTTCTCCTACTGTATATTCACCTTTACCGACTATTACTGTTCCTGTGATTCAGTCCTTGTTGCCAGTGGTAGTGTCTCCACTACCTGTTGTACAGGATTTGTCTACTCTCTCTTTCCCAAACGGTTCTGCTCTGCTTGTAGCCGATGAAGGGGCGAGTGCTGAATCAAAAGTAGTGACTCGTAGTACAGTTTCTAAAGATAAGAAGAGAGATTTGTAAGCATGGGCTAAGAAATGTATAGAGAAAGGTGAAAAATCTGCTGTCTTATCTACACTTCTTGATCTAGAAAGTATTCCCGGACAGAATGTTTTAATTGAGGGGATGGGAATAAACTTGGCTGTAATGTGGAATAATTTGACGCACATGGATGTCCCACAAGGGTTGAGGGATTTGAATGTCTTATCTTATTCAAGGGATACTGCAGAGAAAGTAAATGAGCATGTCGAGAGGGTTTTTGAGTTAAGAAGGGAGTTCGAACGGTTACAGAATGATGAAACAGATGGTGTTAGATTGGACGCTCTGTATGTGCAGAAATGGTTCCTTCCTCCTTGTAAATCAACGAGTGAAGAGACGCAAATTTACACAAAGGATGCGCTTAGATGGATTTCGGATGTGTCGATATCTTCCATAGAAGTATATGATACGTTTAGTCACGATACTCCAGAAATGCAGAAGAAAGTCACACGATTGTGCCACTCTTGAAACGTGCAGCCATAATTTAGATTCACAAATCTGTTATTTTTTATATTTTTCACAATTCTGACTGGTTATAAGTCTTTTAAAAAAGTGTTCTCTGTTAATGTTCAGCCACAGATGGTTGTTTGGGTCCACCTCTTTTTATCTCCCTGCAGTCCAGGAGTAGTCTCCTCCCTGTTTGCTCTTGGCAGAGGCCATTCACAACTGTCTTCACACTTCGCATTTCCTTAGCAACAGCTAGTCATTGTTCCCTTTTGCCTCTGTAGACCAGGTTCTTTCCAAACCCTGTAATTACCGCTTCTGTGTGATTTCCTGCTGGGGGGAAAGGTCTTCCTTCTGTGAGGAAACCTGTTATTCCAGTTTGGAAGCTTCAGCCAGGCTTATTTTAATTGTTACTTCTGTTGAATTTTCCCTTAGCACAAAACAAACTTGTTGTATCAGATCACAGCTAGAATACTTATTCAAGATTTTAAACTATGGGATCAAAACAATTACAATATGGGTTACTATCAGTAACAGGCCTCTTAGATTGCAAACATTTGATTTCAGTTTATACATGTTATAGTTTAATCAGGCAGGCTCCTGACAGCTGTCATCACAGAGATTTTTGACATCCACATACAGGCCACTTTTGCTGTGGAAATCCCTTTATGCTTTCAGCTTTTCAGGACCCTGCAAGTTCACAATTATTTCTTAAACTAAGTGAATTATAGCATCCAGCAAGAATTAAGGGATGTTTGAGGGTGTTTTGTACCGGCATTCTGAAGTTTCATCAACAACAAAAAATGGGATTTAAAGCAAGATTTTGGGGTTTCATTTAGCAAAGCACTGCTTTTTCCTTCTGTACTCCATGTTCAATTGTTGTGGAGCCCAGTGACATTCCAGGAGTGAGAGGTCTGTTCCACCACTGAAAACATGCATGGCAGATTGGGCAGCCATCTTTTTGAGCTTTGCAAAGCACGATTTTCAGGGGTTTTGGCACACACAAGGGTTTTGCGGCCATTTTGCTATTTCTGGCACCATCATAACACAGTGATGCAGCATATCAGAGCAAACGTGGGTTAAAACATCCCACAGAGCCCCCCTCCTGCCTTCAGTTTGACCACTTGTCAAGGGGAAGTCGGGAGATAGAGTTGTTCTTTCTTTCTTCGGTCCAGGTGGAGAAAGTCGTCTGCTTCTCCCATCAGTGCTGGAGGTGACACGCTCTCCTCGCTGGTTCTGGATGGGAGTATGGAACGGCACTCCGGGCTCCTTGGGTCTTTCCTCCCACTCCCCGAGTGGTCCTCCTTGGTGATTAGAAGATATTGGTTCCAATGCTATGAGACAGAACAGAGCATGGTTATGGAAATTTCCCCACTACTACTCCTGTAGTGGGGCAGATGCATACATTGAATACAATTTACAATATTCCCCACCTGCATTTACTAATGGTTCAACAGGTGGATTCATCTAGGTTGCCGGAATGTCCCCCCTCTGGGTTTCCGGTTGGCTCCTCTATTTGCCACAAAGTATGCCTGGGATGGCAACACTTCAGCTGGTTTATGTGGACCCACTTATCTTCCCCTTCTGCCAAACTGACCTTGGAGATGCAGATTTTGTAGATGACTGGTGAGATTCTGTCCACAATTTCAAAAGGACCCTACCAAGTTGGGAGAAATTTGCGCTGTTTGGCTTGGTTAATTTGGAAATTGTACAAGTATACCTGGTCTCCTACTTGGCATTCTATGTTGGTTGTCTGAAGGTCATAGTGGGTATTCATACTGTCTGCAGATCTTTCTAGATTCCGCTGAGCTTAGGCAAAAGCATGTTGAAGGTGTTTTCTCAGATTCTCAACATACTCATGAGTTGTGGAGGCATTTATCAAGGTCTGCTCTTGGGTTCTGTAGAGCAGATGCTGGGGTAGCACCATCCTTCGTCCAGTCATCAGCTCAAATGGAGACATTTTTGTTGCAGAAGAAGGGGTAGATTTGATTCCCATCAGGACAAGGGGTAGTCAAATGTCCAACTTGGCCCAGAATCTGCTACAAACTTTTTTAATATGCTCACAATAGTTTTGTTGTATCTCTCAACTCCACCACTAGAGGATTTCCTATAGGCAATGAGTAGTTTCCTTTTTACTCCAAGTATCTCCCACATCTCCTCACAGCAGCTGCTGTTTCTGCCTTGCAATTTGGGGCTGGGAGATATTCCGCCCATTTAGTGAATGAGCATGTTATGGTCTGCATGTACTTGTTCCCACTAGAGGAGCGAATCACAGGCCGGATAAAATTGACTTGTAAATCTAACCAAGACAGTGTCATCCCCCTCTTTTGGAGGGGAGCACGGTGTGTGAGTGATGTTGGCTGAAATTGTGCACACACAAGACACCCCTTCAAGTATTGGTCGAGGTCCTGCCCCATGTGTGGCTAGTTTGCAACCTCTCTCTGTAGCCGCATCATGGGCGTGATTTAGCACCAGGCTTCGGAATGAGGTAAGGACCACCCACTGGTCATGGCCAGCTATGGATCTCCTCACCAACAAACAGTCTTGGATTCAGAACATTTTTGGACATTTCATCAACTCTCTGAGGTCCTCCTTCCCAATGTAATCGGTATCCATCAGGGGAAAGTTCTCAGGGTCCTCAATGTGTTGATAAAACTTACCAATTATTGGATCCCCTTTTGAGTCGTAATCAAATCAGCATCTGGGGTCTCCTTACACCATTGTGCAGTTGAGAGTACATTGTGAGCATTTGTCTGGGACCTAGTGATAGCAGCGACCTGGATTTTCCCCAACATGGACTCGATCTCAAGTAGATCCCCTTGGATGGCTCCGGTTTTGGCCAGCTGATCAGCTAGGTCATTTTCAGTTTTGTCTGGTCCCTCTACTTTAGAACGTCCCTTGATCTTTTTCCAGTAGATGGTCATCCCGTTCGAGGTGACCAGATCATCAATATTTTGTATTCATTTCCCATGTTTCAAAGGTTTATTATTAGCACATAGCATGCCTCTGGTTTTCCAGTTAACCAGGTGCTCCACAAACCCGTTCCGTACATAATCTGAGTCTGTTATTATGACCAGTTCGTGGAGTAGGTGTTGGACAGCAGTGAGGATGGCTTGATGCACAGCCATCAGCTTTACTACTTGACTAGTTCAGGGACCGATTTTGTACCCAGCTGAGGGTTCTGGGGCATCATTCACCCATGCATTATCTAATCTGGCCACAAGTTCCTTTTCCCTGTTGTTGTCAACATGGTAGGAGCACCCATCCACATAGACAGTGGGCATTCCCTCACCCTGGTCTTCTTTATAGACTTTGTGTGGGGAATTAAGGTATGCCGCCATGTTGTGCTTGATTTTTAGACTCTCGTCCTCGAGACAGTTTTCTCTGGCACAATCATGCAAGTCAGCCAGACCTTGCGTGAGGGGACTCTTCTTGTTTTGACCATATCTGACCTCCACAGGAAAGCCTTGCATTGACAGAATCCAGGAAGTAATTCAGGAATTACTCACATTTCCAGCCCGGATTCTGTCACTTTGACAATATTGCAAAGGTTGGTGTGGAGTCTCCACTATGATGTGTTCCCCCTGGATAAACGGGCAGTAATTCTTTGATGCCCACACCATTTCCAGGAGTGCCTTCTCACAATCGTTGAATTTTTCCTCTACAGAGGATAAAGTCTTACTCGCATAGGAGATTACTTTATTGACCTTGTCATGCTTTTGATATAATACTTCAGTCAAGCATGTATTT
Source organism: Ambystoma mexicanum (assembly GCF_040938575.1). Classification (NCBI taxonomy): domain Eukaryota; kingdom Metazoa; phylum Chordata; class Amphibia; order Caudata; family Ambystomatidae; genus Ambystoma; species Ambystoma mexicanum. The sequence goes on from NC_090941.1 coordinate 922,532,633, forward strand.
GAGTACCCTGTCTCCAAGAAGAACTCCATGTTTTTGACAGGGTAGGCAAGGCGCTTGTGAGAGGCTTCTTTTGAGTGGTCTTACTGCCTCTGCTTGTTCTGGACCCCGCTCCCACTTTACCCCCCCCTTCAAAAGATGGATCAGGGGTCTTGTGATCTCTGCGTAATCCTCAATGAACTTTCTGCTGTAATTAGTTAGTCCAAGGAGGCTCCTTAGTTCCCGCTGAGTTGTGGGGTCTTTTATTTTCTGGAGGGCTTCTACTTTCTTTTCCTGGGGGCCAGAGACCCTGAGGGGTTGTCTCATGCCCCAATAAATTGACACGGGTTCTGCACCACTGTGCCTTTTGGAAAGAGAGTTTGGCTCCGACAGCCCTCAACTGTGTCAGGACATAACGGATCTCTGCTATGTGTTCCACCAGAGTTGAGCTTTTGACTAGAACATTATCTACATATGCCAGGTTACCCCTCTCACCCAGGCCGGGCCTGGCCTTATGTAGAAAGATGTTAAATTCATTGCCGGAGTTGATGTATCTGAAGGGAGTCTGGGTCCAGGTGTACTGCTGCTCCCCGAAGGTAAAGGCCAGCTTGTATTGGTCCTCCCTACTGACAGGTACAGTCCAGTACCCCTTGGTCAGGTCAATGGCATTGAATACCTTCGACCCTTGGATCTGGGCCAGCCTTTGGTCAATGTAGGGAAGAGGCCATAGGGAAGTATGGACCCGTTTATGAGTCTCCACTGGCTGTTTGGTTTCAAAATCCCCAGCATCAGATTATTGGCGGTGCTGTGGACTGGACGAATTATCCCACGGGGCTCAATGTTCTTAATTATTTCAGTAAGGGACTCCATTGATGCGAGAGGCAAGCGATATTGCTTCACAAACCCTGGAGTCATGCCAGGGTCTGTAGGAATTGTTGTTGTGTGGATGTCGGTGCGACCACAGTCATATGAGTCCACTGCAAAGAAATCTTGAAAATCTAAGAAAACTTGTTTCAATTTTTGCTTTTGCTCGAGAGTCTTGCAGGCATCAGCTAGGTTGACTCTCTCTTCAACCATCTGCCTGAAGCCTTTAAAGACTTCCGGTTTGGCTATCTCAGCGGCCTCCTCCAGCTGGGTGGAGAAGTCCCTGGTCAGGGTATTGACTTGGACTAATGGCTACAGGTAGGGAAGGCAGTCCTTGTGGACTTGAAAGATCACCTCATCCCTCCTGAAGTCACAAGTTACATCTTCCTTACCATAAGGGCAGGAAGAGTACACCAGGAAATTCCCCTCATGCCAGGGGAAGATCCTGTCTGGTGTTGTGTCATCGTCGCTATCACTGTCAAAATAGTCCTTGGGGATTGGTCCTAACAGTTCGTTACCTAAATCTATGGACAAATGTCGGTCATCAACCACCATTCCAATAATGGTGCCTGCACCCAGAGTGATACTCTTTAGGTCCCTGTTGTCCACATCTATTGGAATGCTGTTGTGTTCTATGTTGACTAGTGGTGTTGGGTTTACCCCCAACCCTTGCTGTTGGAAATGAGCATTGAGATGGACAGAGACGTCAGGATTTTTCAGTTTCTGTCCTCTTTTAATTTTTACTTCCAGTGAGAATTGTCTGGTTCTTTCTGGGATGGTGACTTCCTCTCCAATCTCAATTTCAAATGCATATGGCAGCAGTTGAGCTGAACAAAATGCTTTCTCTGGGTCATCAAAGTCCATTGGATTACCCGCTAATCGGGACCAGGCTTTGACGTATATTAGGTCCAGACTAATGGCAAAGTGATTGAGAATGTCACTGTCTAAATAAAATGCAGCAGGGACATCTCGCACAACCCAACAATTATGGACTATGTTCTTGTTGCCTACAGAAGTTTTGGGCATACACCTGCTAGGCAAGAGATTTTTTGAATTGGGTGTTTCCAGGTCCATTTCCCATTTGTCTAATGGTTTAAATATGGGAATGGGTGGAGCTTTTGGGAGTTTGCGGAACATGGCCTCGCTGATGAAGCTCTTACCGTTGTTCTCACACACTTGGCGAGAACAGAGTCCTTCCCCTCATTTAACTGAAAAGGGATGAATAACTGCTCTCCAATTTTCTGAATATCAGCCAAGTTTTGAGCTGATTTCTGGACTTTTTGGGCTATAGGTATGGGATGTTCTGATTGTGAATTTGTATAGAATTTCAGAGTTTTTCCTTCCAGTGTGGAATGACACCTTAGACTGGAGGGAAGGTTGATTTTCAGAAATAGAGAGGACTGCCCATCACCAGTTTGTTGTCCTACTGCAATTACTGTCACGTCTGAGATTTGGTTATTCTGGAAATGAAATTCAATTTGGTCAGATTTTTGTTCAACCAGGTGGCATGTGCCATTTAAACTAACATGGTTGACGCTCTGTTTTAACTTTATTGGTCGTTTGTCTGGGTCCAGAGGACTTTGTTTACACAATCTATGAGGGGAGACAATCTTCACAGGATGTCATTCCCTAGTAAACAAGGTGTACCCTCTGGAGTCACAACTATGACCGGGTGCTTCACCTTGTGTCGGCCAATTTTAATGTCTAAATTTGCAGTCTCCTCGACCGGAATTTCCTTCCCATTGAAGTTCTGAAGTTTTCCAGGAAGAGGGGTGAGAGGAATTTGTTATTTCTCCCCCCTTCCCGAATTCAGATGATCAAGGGCCTTTTTTGACAGAAGGGTGGTTTGGGATCCAGTGTCCACCAGTGCCAAAATTGTACATTGTTCCTGTATTTGGACCGGGGCATAAAATATTCCCTCCTTTTCGTCAAGGGGGCAAAGATAATGCACATTTTTAGCCAATTGGTGGGTTCATTTATTTGCTTTGGCTACCGACAGAGAGGTGATTTGGGCAGGATTCTGTTTGGGATTTTGCAAACCTGTAAGTAAAAGGTAACAGCTAGATATGGGGGAAGTTTTGGACTCCCCTGGTTCTGATTCTGGGCTATGGGTTTGAGAAAGGGGATTTTCGTGCTGGTCATTCTGGGGTTCGATGATGGGCGGTTTTAACTCAGTCCCCACATCTAGTCCCCACATCTGCCCATTCTGGATTTGGATCCTTTGGGACCCATTTTCTTTGGGAGGAGTTCCCCCCATCCCTGAAGGAGAAGATCTTTTCCCCAGAATACTCCGAGGACCCCTCTCCTTCAAACTGAAGATTTGCACTTCCTCCACAAAATGGGTCTTTTTAGGCTCTTTATTTCTCCTACCCATCCTCTGTTCCTTGGGTTGCAGACTATCGGGGGCATGAGATTTTGGTTTCGGTTCCTTGGTTTCCAGGGGCTTTTCACAGGTGGGGTAGGAAGCTTCCTCTAAGGCTTTTACACCCCCCTTCACCTGTGCCTCCTCCCTGGGAACTGGTGGGTTGTCGGGGTTCTTCCCCCGTCATTGTTCTGGAGCACCAGACCCTGGATTTGAGGAGTTCTGAGCCGCCGTGCTCATCTGAGGGTTCTGTTGAGGCCTTGGCATGCGACCCATATCCTGTGCCATGTTCTGCACCTGGCGCTCTAGTTGGGTCCTCTGTTCTACCCTGGGTTGATCCCGGGAATGGTAACTATCCCTTCTCGCATAATACCCCTGGTTAGGATAATTTGGGTACCCTTCTGCCCTTGGCCTCCCCTCTCCCGGATTAGGCTGTCTGGGCTCAGGAAAGTAGGGAAAGAAAGAAAGGTTGTTTTGGGGCGTGAAGTTTGGCGGGTACTGGGGAAAGAAATTTGGTCCAGCATTTGGGGAACTACTGCCCTACTGGGGAAAGTGAGGAGTCCACACACAGCCCAGGATGGGTCTATTTCCCATGTAGCCTGGGCTGATGTAATCAGGGGAGTTAGGGGCCCCATTTGTGTGGTTACCTCCCTGGCTGCCCGTTTGGGATTGGCCAGAGGGCCTTCTGGGTTTGGGGTTGGTCGGATTCTGTGCAGGCAGGTTTTTAGGCCCCCCCACCTCCAGATCTAAAATGGGGGTAACCTTCACCTCTGCCACCTTAGCAGCAGCAGGGGTGTTGGTTGGTTTGGGGCTCTTGCTAATATTTTTACTTTCCAACGGCTTCTGTACTTCTTCGATGCGCGTTGCTTGTTCAATGACCCTGTCTAGTGATCTTTTCTCATGAAAGTCCCTCACTAGCTGGGTCATAATGTATTTAGGGAGAGCATGAAAGAAGGTGTTCACAAATTCCTTACTGTCAGTGCGCACCCTTCTATTGGTCTGCACAAATGCGCGTTTCAATTCCTGGACAAATTATTGTGAGGCCTGGTCTTCCCCACATTGTAGGTTGTAGGCTGCCTTGAGGGCCTCTTGAGAGTTCCTATGAGTAGAAAAATGTTTCAGGATGGCCGCCCTATAGGTGGACCATCTGGAATGGTTCTGATCCTCCAGCCCCGCAAAGAAGCTGGAGTACTCAGGGAAAAATGTCCACTTTACGTACTGAATACTGCTTTGGCTGTCAGGTGGAACGTCTCCATCATCTGCTCAAATAATTCAAGGTGCTCCCAAACCAAATATTTGGCATTGTTGTGGTAGGGCGTGATGACACTCCTAATAGCATTTATTTGCTTCAGGGGATCCTTGAGTAAAGCCCTCTTAACCTAGTTGGCCTTTTTAATTCTGGTCACCCTGGCCCACTCATCCTCTGACTCAGCGGCACTGTTACCAGAGGTGGCGGTCTGATCTTCAAGGCTCTCCCAGATTCTGCGAGCTTAGGCATGGCTGGCAGAATGTGGGGGCCTAGGCTCTTGGGACCTGTGGTGCTCAGAAGATTCTTCTGACTCTTCCTTGCTCCCAGGATTGGTTGAGCACCCCCCTTCCTTCTCCTAGCTGGGAAGAGGTTTTCAGTATGCGCTTAGTGGGCCTAGTCTTGTGGAATTCCCCACCAAATGTTACTGCCTGATCTCTAGGTATATGATATTTCTGAGGATCCAGTTCCCGGATTCTCACCTCACTGGAGTCTCCCTGATCAGAGAAGATGGCCCTTGCACTTGGGAACCTGTACATAGATGCCCACCCATCCATTTCTGGGAGGCGCTGACCTATTAGCCCCATATTCCCCATTGGGTTGAAGTCTACCATCCGTGGCCCTTGGTTCATGTGAGCAAGTGGACATGGGGTGGCAGAGTCTATGGAATTGAAGCGATTAAAGTCTCTGGCGAGAACAGGGTTCCTGATGTTATGCTCAGGGGTTGCCCTCTCCCATCTGACCTCATCTCTTTCAGCCCATACTCCCTGATGACATGCAAGAATCTGACCCTTTTGCTCTTCTATTAAGGCCTTACTGGTCTCTATTAGTTGTTCCTGAATGGCTATATGTCTATGGAGCCTGTCATTTTTTTTCACAGAGAGCCTCATTGTCTCTCTGTGCTTCCTGTTTGCATTGTGAGTATTGGGCCAACTTTTGCTGCAGGACACTCACCTCCTGATTTTGGTCCTTACTTGCCTGATTATCCTTTGTCAGAGCATCTTCCAACCTCCTGGTATGCTCTAACAGCTTTCCATAGTCCATTTTGAGTTCACCCAGTCCCTGAAGGGCCAGGTGATATTCTTCTAGCTCGGTTTTTAAATGGCTGACCTTCTGGCCTAAGGCGTCCCTTTCCTGGGTTAGAGTGTCCCTCTGTGCAGCCAGGTCATCCCTTTGTTTTGTAATGGCACATCATTTCTGGTGCTCCTCATCAAAATCTGTTTGAGTGTGGAGATCCTTCACTATTAATTTATTGTTTTCCTCCTTTAGTTCATCAATCTGCCTTTCGAGGGCGATTATCTGCCCCGTTCAGGCTCTATTATAATTTAATTGCTGCTCTAGCTTTTGTTGGCTCTGTTGTAGAGAATCGAACCTTTATTGGCACTCTTTTTGTAGTGTCAGTAATTTGACACTTTTTGTTCTCTACCTTCTCTTGCTGCAGGAGATCCAGATCTTCCTTTACTTTGTCCGGTTTCTCTCTCTGATTCTTGGCTCCTTTGTATCCTTTGCCCTGCAGAGTCCAAATCAGTTTGGGTTTTCTCTAGGGCTTGTACTTGCCTCTTTGCCAGATCTAGGTTTTCGGCATATTTACTCCAATGTGGAGGTATATGTAAGCCGCTATTTTGGCAATTTTACATTGCTCTTCTTTTACTTTTGGGGCCATATACAATTCACTAAGTGCCTGGGGTAATGGACCCTGGTCCTGCCATGTATCTAATTCTATGGCAGTGACTTGTTGTTTGATTGCCTGCAGCCAAACATTCTCCTCCTGCTCTACCCATTCACCCTTGACAAACAATTTGTGCAGTAGTTGTTCCCTTGCCATATTGATTTCCACTGGGGTCCCCATTCCGGGAATATTATTTCCTTCTGACTCATCTCAGGGTTACTTTTACTTTTGCAAAACAGGCCCAACTCCTTAGAGTATTTCTATTGAAGGGTGTTTTTACAGTGTAGCGCAGTATGGTAGCACAACAGGGTGTATATGCCCCGTCAGTTAGCACACTGTGTTAGACTGTCACAAGTGGTATGTCTAATTCAGGATCTTGTGACGAACCCCCAAGCTGTAAGTGATTTCAATCCGGCACACACCCAAGTCAACGCCTAGCATGTAGTGCACAACTGAAATCCTGATTTGTTTTTGTCTAAAAGTTCTTTATTCTGAACGATATACCACTGCTTTCACGCCCTTCTCCTGGAACCCCCTCTGGTCACACTGAACCAGGAATCAGGCTGGTTTGCAAAGGTAAAGATGTATTTCTGTATTTAAAATGTTATCACAATATGTCTTAATAGGTACACAATAATCACCAATGGGGTGATGTAACACTGAATAATCTCTTTAATACACAAGGAGTAAGTAGTGAGCAAAACAATTCAGCACAGAAAATAATACTTGTGTGTGGTTTCAGATCGGATAGCACTGTGGTTAAAGATTCCCCCTGCACACCTCTCAACCCCCCAATAGGTAATGGAAAGAGATAGGAGGAGAGGGCAGGTATTCAGGAATGGCAGAATTCAAACAGAATATCAATCCCACTTTCCCCCAGCAAAACTAAGAGAAAAACGGAATTGACTGTCAAGCTGTCAGAATGGGCCTCATTCCGAGTACGGCGCTAACCAATGGCGCTATTAACGCCTTGGTTGACGCCGTACCCGGACCGGCAGCGCCTTGGTGGATGGCGGAATTACCGCCCCATTCCAAGGTCGGCGGGGCGGTAATTCCCCATTCACCAAGGCACTTCCCCATTCCCAAATGAGCCCCCATAGGGCTCAATGGGAATGGGGAAGATGCAAATAACGGTGACCGTTCATTATGGTCACCGTTATTGGCTCGGAGGCCCCTTTGCGCCCTCGACTTTAACACCTGCTCAAAGCAGGCGTTAAGGACGAGGGCGCAAAGGTAACTCGGAGTATGGCGGTAAGGGATTACCGCCACCGGTCTCGTTACCGGTGGCCGCTATCCCTTAACGCATACTCGGAATGAGGCCCAATGGCTTTTAAAGTTATCTTAGGAATGACTAGGCAAAAACACCATATATGATCAAATTTGCTGAAATTGTTATACATTCTTATGGGAGACGCTTTGGATAGTTGCACACAAACACCAGCAATGATTTAATCCAAAGAAAACATTTGCAATCTTAAAATTGAAGCCGGAAGCAATGAAAAGCTGTATTGCACGTGTAAGAATTTCCTAAAATGAAAATTTGCAGAAAAATGTTCACTGCGCGATAATCGTAATAACAGGAGAAACATATTGATTTGGAATGTGGTTTTAGATGAGATTTAAAGCTGTGGATGTTAGCTACAAGCAGAAGTTGTTTCTAGCACAAGAACTGATGAAGTTATAGGTGTTTTAGTAGAGGTTGTTTTTTCGAGATAGGCGCAAGAATGGAAAACAGGAATGCACTTTTAAAATGACAAAGGGTTTCTTACAATAGAGGATGACTATGAACAAAATGAATACCACACAGGAACACAGTCACTTGATCAGAATGACTGCCTGTGGAGGAAACGCGCCTTCTTCAGATGAGAAAAGATCAGCGCAAAGATAGTTTTAGCAATACTAGTTGTGGAGGAAGATAGGATGGTTTGGATAGAGAGTCCAGACAATCCAAAAAAACTCCTAAAAATGCAGATTCTGAATACAAGGTAGGATCGGTTTAAGATAGGGATTGACTATGCAAGGTACATATGCTAGTATCATAGTTCTTCTTTAGATACTCACTAGATATGTTTTTAAACGGAACTGTCTGGAGTCTGGACGTCAAGATTCTGGTCAGGGAATTGGATCCAGTTTTAGGAAAGACTGCTGGGCACATCAGATTGGACAGCGATCAGCAAGGCACTCTGGTCACAGCAGGGCACAGGACTGGACTGAAGTATTTCAGCTATGCAATGTATTTCTGTTTGCCAAGTTTCTGGTGTCTGGAGCAAGGAAAATGTAGAGTTCAGCAGCAGGGTGCTCTGCCAGTATCAGGATAATGAGTGAATCTGCCTGTCTTTTTGTGTGGTGAGCTGTGTCTATTTATGCTATGATAAAGGGGGTGTATGGGCCGGTTTGTGTGTTTGGCAGGTGACTGGATCAGACCCTACTCTCTGCCTTGATAGGATGAGAGAAACTGTGTGTCACCTTTATGGTGTGATTTAATGAGGCTGAGAATGCACCCCTAGCCCCTGGAACACAAAATCTACTTTTGGCACAATCCATATTTACACATGTGCAACCTCTATAACAATCACATATACAGATTACATATTTTCCATAGCAGCTAGTCCTCAAAATCCCATAGCTGTGGGATCTTCTCTCTGATTTTCACAGAATTTTGCCCTTTTCATCAGAAACACAATGTCCAATTTTTAAGCCAATTTCTACAAGTGTGCGCGTTTAACATGGGCATAAGTGTATAAAGTGTCATACATCTAGCAGAAATACATTTTGCGTAAAATCACATTTCCTGCCATTTCTTTCCAGAAAATGTCACACAATTGTGCTGCCTCTTCAAACGTGCAGCTGAAATTTAGTTTCACAAATCTGTTACTTTTATATTTTTCACAATTTTGACTGACAAGTTATGTCTTTTAAAAAAGTGTTCTTTGTTAATGTTCAGCCACTGAAGGTTGTTTGGGTCCGCCTCTTTTTGGCCCCCTGAAGTCCAAGAGTAGTCTGCTCCCTGTTTGCTCTTGGCAGAGGCCATTTACGACTGTCTTCACACTTCGCATTTCCTTAGCAGCAGCTGGTCATTGTTGCCTTATGCATCTGTAGACCAGGTTCTTTCCAAACCCTCTAATTACCGCTTCTGTGCGATTTGCTGCCGGGGGGAAATGTCTTCCTTCTGTGAGGAAACCTTTTATTTCAGTTTGGTAGCTTCAGCCAGGCTTATTTTGATTGTTACCTCTGTTGAATTTCCCCTTAGCACAAAACAAACTTGTTGTATCACATCACAGCTAGAATACTTATTCAAGATTTTAAACCATGGGATCAAAACAATTACAATATGGGTTACTATCAGTAACAGGCCTCTTAGATTGCAAACATTTGATTTCAGTTTATACATGTTAATGTTTAATCAGGCAAGCTCCTGACAGCTGCCATCACAGCAGTCCTCTGCTGCACATAGATTTTGGACATCCATATACAGGCCACTTTTGCTGTGGAAATCCCTTTATGCTTTCAGCTTTTCGGGACCTTGCAAGTTCACAATGATTTCTCAAACTAAGTGAATTGTAGCGCCCAGCAACAATTTTGGGATGTTTGAGGGTGTTTTGTACTGGCATTCTGAAGTTTCAGCAACAAAGAAAAAGGGATTTAAAGCAAGATTTTGGGGATTCATTTAGCAAAGCACTGCTTTTTCCTTCTGTACTCCATTTTTGTGACGCCCAGTGACATATTCCAGGAGTGAGAGCTCTGTTCCACCACTGACAACATGCGTGGCAGATTGGGCAGCCATCTTTTTGTGCTTTGCAAAGCGTGATTTTCAGATGTTTTGGCGCGCACAAGGGTTTTGCAGCCATTTCTCTATTTCTGGCACCATCATAACACAGTGACGCAGCATAGCAGAGCAAACGTGGGTTAAAACATCCCACAAAAGGATGGTTCTCAGTCAATGGGTACTTTTGAGGGTTTTACCAATATTGCAAATCTAACTAGTGAGGCCAGACCTTTGTATGTAGGCGATCCCGTTTATTTTGTCTGTGGCAATGAAGCTTTTCCTTGGCTACCTAGAGATTGGCAGGGTACTTGTTATTTGGGTATCTTGATACCGGGGTTTTTGTATCCAGCACCTCTAAGGTCTCTAGAGCTCACCCAAGGCAGGACGAGAACGGTGATACTCGTTCACAGGTCATGGGTGATGTAGCGAAATCCTTTGTGCCATTTTAGGGACAGATCATGAACTCTGAGGACATTAGGATACTGGCAAGATTATTGGAGAGAACCATCAACAGAGCCACCGATATACTATGCAATATGACATTGGAACAGTAAGCAATTAGATTAGTGGCTCTACAGAACTGGATGGTATTAGACGTCATCTTAGCTGAGCGTGGTGGAGTATGTAAATTGGTGGGATCTGCTTGTTGTGTTTTTGTGCCCGACTCCTCCTCTACCATATTCAAGGCAATACAAAATCTGCACATCCTATGTATGTACAGAAGTACATGTTCCAGAGGGAAATTAGGATCTTAGTGCTTGGTTCTGGGACTTTCTACGTTCTTGGGGATGGAAGCTCTTTTCAGTCTTAGGGGTAATCCTTGGTAATCTATTGTTCTGTTGTTGTTGTATACAATGTCTTCCTGCCATATGCTCGATGTTATGTGGGTGTTGTGCGCAAACTGTAGGTACATTGGGACAAAAAATACATGCACCTGAGAAAATTACTAATGTTTTTGTATTGAAGGATATCACTCTCAATGATCTAATGGCGATTGATTTTTCTGAAGAATGTGATTGAGGATGTATGGACATTGAGACATGGGGTTTTGAGTAAAGCGAATGGTTGAGTAAAGCGAATGGTTGAGTAAAACTCTCGGCTTAGGCCAAAATGAGGGTTTGTTAATCCGTAATCATATTGTGCCTCCTTATTATGAATATTGTCCTAAGCCCATTCACGTTACGCAGAACACCGCGTTTGCAAAGTTCTGTTTTCGGGTTTAACTTTGTCACCATTTTAAGATTCATCCGCCATTTTGATTTCAACTCATGTTCCATGTTCTAAAATGGTGGAGTGTGTTTTCGACTTGCAGTTGAGCTGAACAAACTTTTTGTTTCGTTAATGTTTAGGTTGACCGAGAGCCGACTATTTAACCTATGTAAAGAAACCTTGCGCTTCATACGAACTAACATTCAAGTGTTGTTTGTGCTCACAAGCCTCATCCTCGTATAAACACCGAAACAATGAAGAGTAAACTTCGATCCTATGCTTTAGCTGAACTGCATTGTAGTGACTCTTGGAATAAGGCTTACCATGGATTCGAGAACCAACAGTACCATTGAATGTTCATGGACATGTAAACTTGTTTAATCCTTTGTATTATATTGTAACATCTGTCATGTGAACTAGGCACGATCTCTAGCCCACGAATTATAAACTTGGAGAGAGGTTGGACAATATTGCAAAAATAGTATAAATATGTCTGTGTTTAGATGTCCAGCATTCTCACTCCTCACTTGTATCTTCTTTAAATTTGTTTTGGTTACACGGTAACCTTTACAGAAAACACATATTACACATGAAGAAAATTACATGTACCTATACTTACACATAAAATCCAAACAAACAACAGGAGACAGAAGGAAATAATGCACATCCTCAATATCTAAAAAAACATACAACACTTCATAAAATTTTTGTTCATAATTCAAATACTTTTGATCCAGACATCAAAACAATTCATGCATAACCCAATAAGGTTCTTACAAAATGTCATCATCATAGTCCACAGTTTGTCTTTAAAAATCGAAGAACTGGAAGTTGAAGCCTAACTCGATTCCCATGTAACATTTACAGCCATAAAGCTTTAAGATCAACACATTCAGTATTTGGCACAAATTCTGAAAAACATTTAATAGGATCTGGCCTTAAGCAGGCACATTCAGTCGAAATATGTTCCAATGTTTCAAACTGGGCCTCATTTTTACAGAATCTGCATTTATGCACTGTGACAGAATCACCAGTCCTAATATTCAATATCATTCCTGTCGCCAATACATTAAAGCGGAATCTCAAAAAATCCTGCCCCCACACTTTATCAGGAAATTTAATTAGATAAGGTTCGATGGTGCCCAGTTTTTATTTTTAGATACCAGTTGGCAGTAGAGTTTCTTTTGCAGAACTTCAGTGACCGTGGTGTTCCAATAGTAATGCTGCAATAAACTCTTACAGGCCGATTCATGGAATAATTAGCGTGGCGCAAGTGGGCAAAAACGTGCGAATCGCAGTGGAATAGCGAAAATCGCAGTGCAAGTGCGAAAATCGCACGAAAAGCAGCGCACGTCGATTCATGGAAGTCCGTGCGCGAGAAAACCAGCGGATGTGCGATAAAAAGTGCGCCGCGCACGTTGGCGCACAGGCCATCTAACAGCGTGCGCCAGGTCACAGCGAAAATCGCACAGGCCACAGCGAAATTCGCACATAGCGCGGCGCACGCAACAAAAGTAGGCGGAACACGGGCGTAACACTCGGAATGGGGAACAACTTGCAAAAACGTGGGCGTCACGGGGGAAGTACAGGGCACAAGTGCGCGGAACGCCCACACGCTCGCCTACAACACGTATTCATGGAATAGAATAGGGCAAAAAAGCGCACGCTCAAACCAGCGCACAGGCACAAACACGACCGCCACAAGAAAGCAGGCGGTAGCGTCTCTGCGGCTGTAAGAAATGTGCGCCAAAAGGTGCGCCAACAAATAGCACCCATATACTGCCATGATGAATGTCCTATACTGTGGCCCTCCAGGACAAATGACGTGCAAAGATGTACCCACAAACACGGACACGCTGACAAAAAATACGTGTGCGTGTATACCGGGGTGCGCGGGAAGTCTCACACGCGATTTGGCCGGGTACGTGGATTTCAGGGGTGCGCGGGAAGTGCCACACGCGATTCCTTCGGGGTATGTGTATTTCAGGGGTGCGCGGGAAGTTCCACACGCCATTCCATCAGGGTAGGTGTATTTCAGGGGTGCGCGGGAAGTTCCACACGCGAATAGCCTGGGCGCGTGTATTTCAGGGGTGCGCGGGAAGTTCCACACGCGAATAGCCTGGGCGCGTGTATTTCATTCAGGGGTGCGCGGGAAGTTCCACACGCAAATAGCCTGGGCGCGTGTATTTCAGGGGTGCGCGGGAAGTTCCACACGCGAATAGCCTGGGCGCGTGTATTTCAGGGGTGCGCAGGAAGTTCCACACGCAATTACAGCAGGGTACGTGTATTTCAGGGGTGCGCGGGAATTTCCACACGCGAATAGCCTGTGCGCGTGTATTTCAGGGGTGCGCGGGAAGTCCCACACGCGATTACAGCAGGGTACGTGTATTTCAGGGGTGCGCGGGAATTTCCACACGCGAATAGCCTGGGCGCGTGTATTTCAGGGGTGCGCGGGAATTATCACACGCGATTTGGCTTTGTACGTGTATTACAGGGGTGCGTGGGAAGTTACACACGCGATTAGGCTGGGTGGGTCCTCACAGGTGTTCCCTGTACACCCTCGACAGCCCCTGCAGGCAGCCCACAAAACAGGGGACTACCCTGCACACCTGCTCATGTCTCCCACCACCCCCACCCCCCCAGTCACCAGGGGCAGCCTCCACCAGGCCCCCACTCATGTCTCCCACCACCCCCACCCCCCTGCCACCATGGGCACCCTCCACCAGGCCCCCACTCATGTTTCCCACCACCCCCACCCCCCAGCAGTGCAGGGGCACCCTCCACCAGGCCCCCACTCATGTCCCCTATCACCCCCACCCCCCCGCCACCAGGGGCACCCTCCACCAGGCCCCCACTCATGTCTCCCACCACCCCCACCCCCCACCATCCAGTGGCACCCTCCACCAGGCCCCCACCCATGTCTCCCACCACCCCCACCCCCCAGCAGTGCAGGGGCAGCCTCCACCAGGCCCCCACTCATGTCTCCCACCACCCCCACCCCCCAGCAGTGCAGGGGCAGCCTCCACCAGGCCCCCACTCATGTCCCCTATCACCCCCACCCCCCCGCCACCAGGGGCACCCTCCACCAGGCCCCCACTCATGTCTCCCACCACCCCCACCCCCCTAGTCACTAGGGGCAGCCTCCACCAGGCCCCCACTCATGTCTCCCACCACCCCCACCCCCCACCATCCAGGGGCACCCTCCACCAGGCCCCCACCAATGTCTCCCACCACCCCCACCCCCCAGCAGTGCAGGGGCAGCCTCCACCAGGCCCCCACTCATGTCTCCCACCACCCCCACCCCCCAGCAGTGCAGGGGCAGCCTCCACCAGGCCCCCACTCATGTCTCCCACCACCCCCACCCCCCACCATCCAGGGGCAGCCTCCACCAGGCCCCCACTCATGTCTCCCACCACCCCCACCCCCCTGCCACCATGGGCACCCTCCACCAGGCCCCCACTCATGTCTCCCACCACCCCCACCCCCCTGCCACCATGGGCACCCTCCACCAGGCCCCCACTCATGTCTCCCACCACCCCCACCCCCCTGCCACCATGGGCACCCTCCACCAGGCCCCCACTCATGTCTCCCCCCACCCCCACCCCCCAGCAGTGCAGGGGCAGCCTCCACCAGGCCCCCACCCATGTCTCCCACCACCCCCACCCCCCAGCAGTGCAGGGGCAGCCTCCACCAGGCCCCCACTCATGTCTCCCACCACCCCCACCCCCCACCATCCAGGGGCACCCTCCACCAGGCCCCCACTCATGTTTCCCACCCCCCCACCCCCCAGCAGTGCAGGGGCAGCCTCCACCAGGCCCCCACTCATGTCCCCTATCACCCCCACCCCCCACCATCCAGGGGCACCCTCCACCAGGCCCCCACTCATGTCTCCCACCACCCCCACCCCCCACCATCCAGGGGCACCCTCCACCAGGCCCCCACTCATGTCTCCCACCACCCCCACCCCCCGGCAGTGCAGGGGCAGCCTCCACCAGGCCCCCACTCATGTCTCCCACCACCCCCACCCCCCCAGTCACCAGGGGCACCCTCCACCAGGCCCCCACTCATGTCTCCCACCACACCCACCCCCCACCATCCAGGGGCAGCCTCCACCAGGCCCCCACTCATGTCTCCCACCACCCCCACCCCCCTGCCACCAGGGGCACCCTCCACCAGGCCCCCACTCATGTCTCCCACCACCCCCACCCCCCCAGTCACCAGGGGCAGCCTCCACCAGGCCCCCACTCATGTCTCCCACCACCCCCACCCCCCAGTCACCAGGGGCACCCTCCACCAGGCCCCCACTCATGTCTCCCACCACCCCCACCCCCCACCATCCAGGGGCAGCCTCCACCAGGCCCCCACTCATGTCACCGACCACCCCCACCCCCCTGCCACCAGGGGCACCCTCCACCAGGCCCCCACTCATGTCTCCCACCACCCCCACCCCCCCAGTCACCAGGGGCACCCTCCACCAGGCCCCCACTCATGTCTCCCACCACCCCCACCCCCCAGCAGTGCAGGGGCAGCCTCCACCAGGCCCCCACTCATGTCCCCTATCACCCCCACCCCCCAGCAGTGCAGGGGCAGCCTCCACCAGGCCCCCACTCATGTCTCCCACCACCCCCACCCCCCACCATCCAGGGGCACCCTCCACCAGGCCCCCACCCATGTCTCCCACCACCCCCACCCCCCAGCAGTGCAGGGGCAGCCTCCACCAGGCCCCCACTCATGTCTCCCACCACCCCCACCCCCCAGCAGTGCAGGGGCAGCCTCCACCAGGCCCCCACTCATGTCCCCTATCACCCCCACCCCCCGCCACCAGGGGCACCCTCCACCAGGCCCCCACTCATGTCTCCCACCACCCCCACCCCCCTAGTCACCAGGGGCAGCCTCCACCAGGCCCCCACTCATGTCTCCCACCACCCCCACCCCCCACCATCCAGGGGCAACCTCCACCAGGCCCCCACCAATGTCTCCCACCACCCCCACCCCCCAGCAGTGCAGGGGCAGCCTCCACCAGGCCCCCACTCATGTCTCCCACCACCCCCACCCCCCAGCAGTGCAGGGGCAGCCTCCACCAGGCCCCCACTCATGTCTCCCACCACCCCCACCCCCCACCATCCAGGGGCAGCCTCCACCAGGCCCCCACTCATGTCTCCCACCACCCCCACCCCCCTGCCACCATGGGCACCCTCCACCAGGCCCCCACTCATGTCTCCCACCACCCCCACCCCCCTGCCACCATGGGCACCCTCCACCAGGCCCCCACTCATGTCTCCCACCACCCCCACCCCCCTGCCACCATGGGCACCCTCCACCAGGCCCCCACTCATGTCTCCCCCCACCCCCACCCCCCAGCAGTGCAGGGGCAGCCTCCACCAGGCCCCCACCCATGTCTCCCACCACCCCCACCCCCCAGCAGTGCAGGGGCAGCCTCCACCAGGCCCCCACTCATGTCTCCCACCACCCCCACCCCCCACCATCCAGGGGCACCCTCCACCAGGCCCCCACTCATGTTTCCCACCACCCCCACCCCCCAGCAGTGCAGGGGCAGCCTCCACCAGGCCCCCACTCATGTCCCCTATCACCCCCACCCCCCACCATCCAGGGGCACCCTCCACCAGGCCCCCACTCATGTCTCCCACCACCCCCACCCCCCACCATCCATGGGCACCCTCCACCAGGCCCCCACTCATGTCTCCCACCACCCCCACCACCCGGCAGTGCAGGGGCAGCCTCCACCAGGCCCCCACTCATGTCTCCCACCACCCCCACCCCCCCAGTCACCAGGGGCACCCTCCACCAGGCCCCCACTCATGTCTCCCACCACACCCACCCCCCACCATCCAGGGGCAGCCTCCACCAGGCCCCCACTCATGTCTCCCACCACCCCCACCCCCCTGCCACCAGGGGCACCCTCCACCAGGCCCCCACTCATGTCTCCCACCACCCCCACCCCCCCCAGTCACCAGGGGCAGCCTCCACCAGGCCCCCACTCATGTCTCCCACCACCCCCACCCCCCAGTCACCAGGGGCACCCTCCACCAGGCCCCCACTCATGTCTCCCACCACCCCCACCCCCCACCATCCAGGGGCAGCCTCCACCAGGCCCCCACTCATGTCTCCGACCACCCCCACCCCCTTGCCACCAGGGGCACCCTCCACCAGGCCCCCACTCATGTCTCCCACCACCCCCACCCCCCCAGTCACCAGGGGCACCCTCCACCAGGCCCCCACTCATGTCTCCCACCACCCCCACCCCCCAGCAGTGCAGGGGCAGCCTCCACCAGGCCCCCACCCATGTCTCCCACCACCCCCACCCCCCAGCAGTGCAGGGGCAGCCTCCACCAGGCCCCCACTCATGTCTCCCACCACCCCCACCCCCCAGCAGTGCAGGGGCAGCCTCCACCAGGCCCCCACTCATGTCCCCTATCACCCCCACCCCCCCGCCACCAGGGGCACCCTCCACCAGGCCCCCACTCATGTCTCCCACCACCCCCCCAGTCACCAGGGGCACCCTCCACCAGGCCCCCACTTATGTCTCCCACCACCCCCACCCCCCACCATCCAGGGGCACCCTCCACCAGGCCCCCACTCATGTCTCCCACCACCTCCACCCCCCCAGTCACCAGGGGCACCCTCCACCAGGCCCCCACTCATGTCTCCCACCACCCCCACCCCCCACCATCCAGGGGCAGCCTCCACCAGGCCCCCACTCATGTCTCCCACCACCCCCACCCCCCCAGTCACCAGGGGCAGCCTCCACCAGGCCCCCACTCATGTCTCCCACCAACCCCCACCCCCCCAGTCACCAGGGGGACCCTCCACCAGGCCCCCACTCATGTCGTCCCACCACCCCCACCCCCCACCATCCAGGGGCAGCCTCCACCAGGCCCCCACTCATGTCTCCCACCACCCCCACCCCCCTGCCACCAGGGGCACCCTCCACCAGGCCCCCACTCATGTCTCCCACCCCCCCCCCACCCCCCCCAGTCACCAGGGGCACCCTCCACCAGGCCCCCACCCATGTCTCCCACCACCCCCACCCCACAGCCACCAGGGGCACCCTCCACCAGGCCCCCACTCATGTCTCCCCCACCCCCACCCCCCAGCAGTGCAGGGGCACCCTCCACCAGGCCCCCACTCATGTCTCCCACCACCCCCACCCCCCAGCATCCAGGGGCACCCTCCACCAGGCCCCCACCCATGTCTCCCACCACCCCCACCCCCCAGCCACCAGGGGCACCCTCCACCAGGCCCCCACTCATGTCTCCCACCACCCCCACCCCCCAGCAGTGCAGGGGCAGCCTCCACCAGGCCCCCACTCATGTCTCCCACCACCCCCACCCCCCCAGTCACCAGGGGCACCCTCCACCAGGCCCCCACTCATGTCTCCCACCACCCCCACACCCCACCATCCAGGGGCAGCCTCCACCAGGCCCCCACTCATGTCTCCCACCACCCCCACCCCCCTGCCACCAGGGGCACCCTCCACCAGGCCCCCACTCATGTCTCCCACCACCCCCACCCCCCCAGTCACCAGGGGCAGCCTCCACTAGGCGCCCACTCATGTCTCCCACCACCCCCACCCCCCCAGTCACCAGGGGCACCCTCCACCAGGCCCCCACTCATGTCTCCCACCACCCCCACCCCCCACCATCCAGGGGCAGCCTCCACCAGGCCCCCACTCATGTCTCCCACCACCCCCACCCCCCTGCCACCAGGGGCACCCTCCACCAGGCCCCCACTCATGTCTCCCACCACCCCCACCCCCCCAGTCACCAGGGGCACCCTCCACCAGGCCCCCACTCATGTCTCCCACCACCCCCACCCCCCACCATCCAGGGGCAGCCTCCACCAGGCCCCCACCCATGTCCCCTATCACCCCCACCCCCCAGCAGTGCAGGGGCACCCTCCACCAGGCCCCCACTCATGTCTCCCACCACCCCCACCCCCCAGTCACCAGGGGCAACCTCCACCAGGCCCCCACTCATGTCTCCCACCACCCCCACCCCCCACCATCCAGGGGCAGCCTCCACCAGGCCCCCACTCATGTCTCCCACCACCCCCACCCCCCTGCCACCATGGGCACCCTCCACCAGGCCCCCACTCATGTCTCCCACCACCCCCACCCCCCAGCAGTGCAGGGGCAGCCTCCACCAGGCCCCCACCCATGTCTCCCACCACCCCCACCCCCCAGCAGTGCAGGGGCAGCCTCCACCAGGCCCCCACTCATGTCTCCCACCACCCCCACCCCCCACCATCCAGGGGTACCCTCCACCAGGCCCCCACTCATGTCTCCCACCACCCCCACCCCCCAGCAGTGCAGGGGCAGCCTCCACCAGGCCCCCACTCATGTCCCCTATCACCCCCACCCCCCACCATCCAGGGGCACCCTCCACCAGGCCCCCACTCATGTCTCCCACCACCCCCACCCCCCACCATCCAGGGGCTCCCTCCACCAGGCCCCCACTCATGTCTCCCACCACCCCTACCCCCCAGCAGTGCAGGGGCAGCCTCCACCAGGCCCCCACTCATGTCTCCCACCACCCCCACCCCCCAAGTCACCAGGGGCACCCTCCACAAGGATCCCACTCATGTCCCCTATTACCCCCACCCCCCCGCCACCAGGGGCACCCTCCACCAGGCCCCCATCCATGTCTCCCACCACCCCCACCCCCCAGCAGTGCAGGGGCACCCTCCACCTGGCCCCCACTCATGCCCCCTATCACCCCCACCCCCCAGCAGTGCAGGGGCAGCCTCCACCAGGCCCCCACTCATGTCCCCTATCACCCCCACCCCCCCCGCCACCAGGGGCACCCTCCACCAGGCCCCCATCCATGTCTCCCACCACCCCCACCCCCCAGCAGTGCAGGGGCACCCTCCACCAGGCCCCCACTCATGTCCCCTATCACCCCCACCCCCCAGCCACCAGGGGCACCCTCCACCAGGCCCCCACTCATGTCTCCCACCACCCCCACCATCCAGGGGCACCCTCCACCAGGCCCCCACCCATGTCTCCCACCACCCCCACCCCCCAGCCACCAGGGGCACCCTCCACCAGGCCCCCACTCATGTCTCCCACCACCCCCACCCCCCAGCAGTGCAGGGGCAGCCTCCACCAGGCCCCCACCCATGTCTCCCACCACCCCCACCCCCCCAGCAGTGCAGGGGCAGCCTCCACCAGGCCCCCACTCATGTCTCCCACCACCCCAACCCCCCAGCAGTGCAGGGGCAGCCTCCACCAGGCCCCCACCCATGTCTCACACCACCCCCACCCCCCAGCAGTGCAGGGGCAGCCTCCACCAGGCCCCCACCCATGTCTCCCACCACCCCCACCCCCCAGCAGTGCAGGGGCATCCTCCACCAGGCACCCACACATGTCCCCCTGCCCCCAGGTCCTGACGATACTCAATCATGGCAGTAATGGGCAGCATACCCAGCACAAACACCCAGGCAAGGATTGCATCCACCCACATAGTGAATGCAATTACATGATACAACCCCAATGGCAAGTATGTAAATGAACACATGTCCGTCACACACACATACACAACGGGTGCAAGTGAATGTCAAAACCCATATCATGACATGTATGAAACCAATGAGAAAATACCACAAGTGAAAGTTAAAAAAACATGTATTAAAGATGAAAAATAAGTAAACAAATCAAACATACAACAATGGGGATAACAAAAAAAATGGTCCATGTCCGAGAACAAATGTAAAAATAAAATAAACAAAGTAATCCAAAAACAAATGTTGTCCAAAGCAATGTCATGTGGAAGGAAAATAATGAAAAACCATTTCCTCATGGTGAACACAATAATCAATAAAAAAAATGTTTCTACAAAAAGCAAACTATATACACGAATATTCCAGGGTCCATGAGCCCAAACCCATAAATGAAACCTACTACTACCTAATGAAAAAAATATCTACAAAAAAGGGCCATTGTCCGAGCGGTCCAAAAAAATAAAAATGAATAAAGGAAACATAACACTAACTAACTAAATAACTATATACAAAGGCAGCGGGCAAGTCCTGCGGCTCACTCGGTGATGTTGCTGGCCAGGGCATCATCGAACTCCATGTCGATGTCCTGGAGGCGGGACTCTGTCCTGGCCCCGAGGTCTCACAGGGATAACCCCATGTTCAGCTCAAACTCCCTGCGAGCTTCCTCGAGGCACTCAGCCCGCCTCAACGCCCGACGCATGGAGAACTCCGCCCTGACCATGGTGAGCCGCTCCTCTTCCGCCCGCTGCCGCTCCGCACCTATCCGCTGGACCAACTGCTCCCACACGGAAGACACCACCATCCCAGGGTTGCCCTGCCCTCCGGCCGATGCCTGCCCCTCTGATCTTGATGGCCCCGAGCCATGATGCCTCCCACGTCGAGCCTGCTGCTGCCTCCGACGCCACTGCCTCTGCCAGCACGACGGCATCCAGGCTGATGGAAACCACCGATGCCGTCGTGCACGTGCCCTACCCGATGATGCTGTCACATCTTCCATCTGCTGGGATCCAGTTGCTGTGTTGTCCACCCCTGCTGGACCTCCGACTCCCAACTGTGGCAGGGATGGGATCCCCACCGAGCTGGCTGCATTGGTCGGGGCAGGTCCACAGGGGGCCCTGGTGGCATCTGGGCCGGAAGACGGCAAGGAGAACGACTGGTGTATAGCCTGCACAGAGGAGGAGAGGGCCGCCAGATTGGCCAACACATGCAGCAAACCCCCGAACATGGCCGATCCCAATTGGGCCACGTCGGCACGGTGCACTTCGTGATGACGTGCGTGCTCCTCCCGGGAAGCATGCACGGCATCACGAATCACAGCCGTGCGCATCGCGACCCCAATCAGGACCTTCTCCACACGGCCAGGGGTTCCCACGTCCGCAGGTGGAGGGGAGTCAGGTGACATGGACATCCCCTCTACCTGCGGACGGGCCTGGGACGGGGCATCCCTGCTGGTGCATGGTGGTGCACTCACAGGGTCAGGGACAGCGACATGCACAGGCCCCTCCACGGTGACCTGTGCTGCCTCCTGCCCCTGGCCCTGGACTGCACCACTTGCACCAGCAGGGATGCCCCCACCAGGCCCCATGTGTGCCCCAGTGGCGGCCTCCTCCTCCTCTGTGCAAACCACCAACCTGGATGGCTCCTCACCGTCTCCCACCGTAGCAGGCCCCTGTGTGGGCTCACCCACCCCTTCCGCTGCAGCCGTGGGGGCATCCCCGCCGCCTTGCTCCACAGCGCCGTCTCCGCCCTCTTCTTCACTATCCGCTGCGTAGAGGGAGACAATGAACACAAGCATCAGGGTACTGTACAATGGTCCCCTAGACAGGAAGCAATAGCAGATGAGCACCACTGTCAAAGTACACTTCCATCATGTCCCTCCACAACACATGGGTCAGTCCAGGCAAAACACACACAGTAACAGGCATGGTGCATGCCATGGACATTTCCATGCATGTCCAATGGACTCTTGAAACATTCAATGATATGTAACTCACATGCATCATGGCTCATGCCTATCACATGCACACAATTCACCTCAGTCACATCCATCTGGCCCCAAACACACCAAACACAGCGGATACAAGGGTAATTTGGCTGCTTCACTGAATCTGTGCATTGTCACACACATGTGCCATGCATCCATGGCATGCACAAGTCACAGACACGCAGGTCAGGCACACAGACATGGCTACCATATATGTACCTGGCATCAGCACCCATCCCTCACCCCCACCCATGTCCAGGTACAGAGACTGGCATGCTCTCATGTTCAAAATCTGCATAGGGCTCCCCATGCGGCATTTGAACACATGCAACAACCATGTGGGTCACACATCACTGGTCGCACATGCATTACTATGATGTCCCTGCACACATACATGCATACATGGCCTATGGCACACATACAGGCAAGTATCATAGAACCAGCACACCGCAACATGCCCTGTCTCACACAGTAATGCTTGGACACTTACCGCTCAACTCCAGACGGGCCTCCCTCTCAAGGATCTGGGCGTGGAGCGCTGGGCGTACGCGTTCCAGGACCCTCATCTGGATGGAACTCATGCGGCCCCAGCCCCCCTCCACGAGGCGCCGGGCCTTCACAAGGGTCCTGGACCTCAAGTCCTCCCAGCGCTTCTTGATCTTCAGGACGTTGCGGGTTGCCACCCCCTCCGCGTTGATGGCAACCACACAGTCGGCCCAGATCCTCTCCCGTCCTTCCTTGCTGGCGCGGGACGATCCAAAGAGGGCATCATACTGCCCCAGGACATGCTCCACCAGGACACCAACTTCGGTGGCAGTGAAGCTGGTGCCCCTCTGCCCCTCTGGCCTGGGGTTGCCACTGGTGCCAGATGTGGAAGTGCCCGACATGGCAACCCCAGAGGCAGGTGTGGGTGGGCAACTGGGTCCTGGGGCTGGGCTGTGGAGCGATGTAATCCCAGTCGGGAGTCTTCAGTTCCAGCAGGGGTGGACACAGCAACTGGACCCCTGCAGATGGCTGATGTGCAGGCACCAAATGGCAGGGCACGGTGGCAGCAGGCAGGCAGGCAGGCAGCAGCAGATGGCATGTGGGAGGCTGCTCGGGGCACTGGGGGGCAGTAACTCGGCCTTCTGGGCAGGAGCGTGGTCTTCCGTGTGTTTTCGTGTGGCCAGCTTGATACGGAGTGATTTGGCACGTGAAAATCCTGCACGTCAGCGTGAAATCCGAGGAAAGGCCCTTAGCGCGTAAGCGCGTCAGCACGCATACGCGATTCTATTGGACCAGAGTCCCTCAGCGCGTAAGCGCGTCTGTGACGTGACCCGCACGGGTGTTCCCCACTCAGCACGTGATGACGGAGCACACGTGGAAATACTGCACGTCAGCGTGTAATTGGACAAAAGTGCGCGTACACGCGATTGGCCTATGTATGTGTATTTCATGGGTGCGCGGGCACTTACACACGCAAGTACGTCAGCGCACCTGTATCCCGTGGTGCGTGGGAATTTCCACACGCTATTGGACTGGGAACTGGATTCCAGGGGTGCGCGGGTCACACGCTCGCCTAGAACACGCGCAAAGCATAAATTTGGCCAGGATGAACATACCGTTCCTAGCAGCAGTGGCAGTGGGCTACCAAAGGAGGAGGAGGAGGATAGTCAGGGCCAGAATATTCACACCCAGAACCAGCCTTTTCGGGATGCCTGATGACCAGGTGTATGGGAGGTACAGGTTTCCACCACACATAATACTGGACCTGGTGAGTGAGTGGGAGGATGACCTCACATCACCCACCCTGTGCTCCCAAGCACTCAGCCCCCTGGAGAAGGTCCTCAATGTACTGCACTTCTTAGCCACTGGATCATTTCAGCGGACAAGTGCCATAGTGGGTGGGGTGTCACAGGCCACCCAGTCACGCTGCCTACACCAGGTCTTGAACATCATCACTGCACGCCCATCAGTCCGCAGGCACATATACCTGCCCAGAACACCTGCAGAAAGGCATGCTGCCGCCCTGGATTTTTACGGTGTGGCACGATTCCCCAAAGTGCTAGGTGCCATCGACTGCACCCATGTGGCTCTACGTCCCCCCAGGGCATCTGAGCACATTTATAGGAACCGCAAGCACTGGCATTCCATCAACGTGCAGGTAGCATGTAATGCCAAGGGAATCATCACCTCAGTATATGCCAACTATCCCGGGTCCACCCACGACAGCTTCATTTACCGAATGTCCACCCTAAGCCGGGACCTAGAAGCTGGGCGGCATGGCGATACATGGCTGCTTGGTGAGTATGTATGCCACTGCACATGCATGCATGTTGGATACTGAGCAAGGTCACAACCCCACCAATGATACCAATCACCACCTCCACAGGGGACAGTGCCTACCCTCTCAGCCCCCACATGATGACGCCAATTCGGAACCCCACCACGCCACCCGAGGTAAGATATAACACAGCCCACATTACGACCCGGGGCATAGTGGAGCGCACATTCGGAGTGCTAAAGTCACGCTTTCGCTCCCTTGACCGTTCTGGCGGCCAGCTGTTATACGCTCCCCCAGTAGTGTGCAGGATCATAGTGGAAGCATGTGTCCTGCACAACGTTGCAACACGCCGGGGCCTGGCTGTGGACATGGTGGTGGCCCCACATCCCCAACCACATGCACAGCCGCTGCGCATGGGAGGGGAAAGGGCACGGGGGGAGGCAGCCCGTACACAGCTAGTGGCTAATTACTTCACATAGAAATCACACCCCTGTGGAGTGCACACTGCCCTGGCACATTTCATCTGACAATCAATGATGACTCAACCTGACACTGATCCTGAATGTCTGGAGAATGAACTGTGAATACCATATCAGCCTGAGATTGTTCACCTGGAAGTGTCACAATGTGTGCATCCCTACCCACACAGACACCACCAATGCAGTTTTGTGGAGTTACACATTCAAGCAGCTAAAAAGAATACCCACTTGCAAAATGCAACAAGAGGACAGTGCCATGTCAGCCAACCCAACCCCAGCACCGCCACACGACACACCGTGCCATGTCATGCTATTTGCAGGTAAACAAAGTAATCCCCACAACATGACACTAGTGTCACTATGTACAGTGTCCCTATTAGAAACCTGCAACACCTGAAATGCTCACAGCAATGC
Organism: Ambystoma mexicanum; assembly: GCF_040938575.1. Classification (NCBI taxonomy): domain Eukaryota; kingdom Metazoa; phylum Chordata; class Amphibia; order Caudata; family Ambystomatidae; genus Ambystoma; species Ambystoma mexicanum. The sequence continues at coordinate 922,558,384 of NC_090941.1, forward strand.
CGGACCAACAACATACTTGAGCACGTACTACCATTAACATGACATCACAAATGTTACATATTAGTAGTCTCACCACATGGAAATGCCTGCACTCCCACCACTACCAACTGTGCAGTGTTGGCGCCATGTAGAGTTGTAGGTGCATTGCTGCCAACATGGACCCCATCTCCAGACTAGAGGTCCTTGTGTAGACATGAGGAAGGGACCTGCAAATTGGGAGGTAGACACAGAAGATGAGTTACACATCAATGCAACATGCAGTGTACAACACAACAGCAATATGCACTAGGAATGTATACACAGTATTGACTACAGACTGCCCACACAGCTCATGGGAGTCCAACGTCACTGTGTAATTCACTGTCACTTGGGCACACCCTTTGCAAGCCCATGGAAACGGGAAGCAGGAGGGGTGTGTGTGACTCAAACCCAAGCATCTGACCAAATACATTACAAGCCTGCATGTGCCCAGCCACAATGCAGCGTATGCCCACAGGAACCACGGAAGCCAACAAATCGTCCCAAAAAAATAGGGAATAAAATAAATAAAAATAAAAATAAGAAACAATCAAAAATGGCCATTGATGGGCCCGGGGGGGTTGGGGAGGCCACCCAGGAGGTCCGAGGACAGGATGCACACCAGAACCCACCTGCGTGGATCCTGGGAAAATAAAACACCTCCATGGGCTCATGGCCCACACGGCTACCCTATTGTGGGAGTATCACTGCTGTCGCTATTATCACCCTGTGCAGCTGCATCCGGAGGTGGTTGCACTATGGGAGGCAGCCCACGCAAGGCCCTAGTCTGCTCCTCCATGGCTGCAAGCATGCGGGTGTGGTAGGTCTGGTTCTGGAGGATGAGTGTGCGGAGGTCCCCATGCAACAACTCACGGGATGCCCGGACCTCCGCCCTCGTTGCCTGCATCTCAGCTGAGAGCGTACGGGTGAGACGCTCCAGCTGGTGTTCTGTCCTTTGGTGTGTTGAAGCCTCAAGCTCAACAAGAGTCGTCCTGAGGTGAAGGAGCTCCTGCCTCAGGGCTTCCCTGTGGCCCTGGGACTCAATGGAGATGGCCTCCTGCAGAGTCGCCAGTGCCGCCCGCCTGTCCCTGTTGGACCCCAACATGTCCTCCCTGTGTGACTGGCAGATGGAGTCGGTTGCCTGCTCTAGTCGCTCCATCAGCCTTTCTGGGGGGACAATGGAAGTGGCCACCCTATCCATGGCCTGAGCCATCATCTCGGATGATGCAGCCTGTTGGGTTGCCATACCGTAAATGGATTGCTCCCATGCGGTATTGCCAGGTGGCGTACGGCCACCACGTCGGCGGGCACCACACCTGTCTGGGGCAAGGCTAACTGCGCCTTGCTGTGCCGGCACTGCCTGAGGCTGCAGGACTGCATTCCCCCTCTGATCTGCTGGCCCAGGAACAGGATCAGATGTCGCGGAGTGTGACCCTGCATCCGTAACCACCAAAGGCGTAGCTGCCAACACTGACATCCCCATGGAGGGTTCTGACCCTGGTGCAGGTGGGTGAGACAGAACAGAATCCCTCCCTGGAACACTCACCTGCGACGGCACGTAGGTCTCATCCGAATCAACACCTGAGTACAGCTCGGGGGAGGTGCAGCCAGAGACACCCCTTGAGAGCACGACCTGCAGCACTTGTGGGTTCTCCCCCACCACCACACCACGTCCCTCACTGGTGGTTGGTCGGCCCTCGGACCCCTCCTGGGTCTGCACCATCTCCACAACCCCAGCAGTATCAGGTGCGTCTTCCCCTGCAAAGACATGAAAACAAAGAAATGGAAACAGGCATTAGCACCATGGCACACAATGAGGGCTGAGAAGCAAGAGAACCAGTACTTGATTGACACATGTCCCACATGACTAAAACCCTCCCATGCATGCACCCTCACTGCGTATGAAGTGCAGGCAAATGGCACACACTGATGACACCAAGATGGAAGATGAACACATTTTCTGCATGCTGCCTGGCGGTGGCATCACACATTGGCCTGTGATTGCCAGGTGAAACACACATGCCATCACACAGATGGCATGTACCATTGCTATTGAGTGAAGATGGAGAGGAGGGCAGCACCTATTCATTCAGTCCAGTTCCCGCATGTAATTGCTTTTCTAATTCTAACAGGTCAGATTTTTCACCTGGAGCTGCCATTCTGAAATGGTCCAATTGCACAGGGACATGTGTGTACAAATGATATCCAGGTAACAAAGTCACTCCACTTTACCATAGCCATGTCAGACATGTGACTAGTGGACAGCGACATGGCTAGTAAAAGTGGGGGAATGCAAACAATCTGACTGAATGAACAGTGAAAATAAGCAACTATGTGGTGGCAAGGTGACACTTCAAGGGCAACTGGCGTGCAGTTGGGCTAGATGTCTACTGTTGGCAGAAGGGATACTGCTATGGCCAAATGCAGCTGCGCAGGAAGTATTGCATGATGCACATGGCTGACCCATACGACTCAGGCGCACACACTCTCACCTGGCACACAAACAGAAGCCCTCACACACACACCATGCACATGGATGACACACACATGCATGTGCACTCACCGGACAATGCCTCGTAATCAGCCAGATCTCCCACGCCTTGGATCTGTTCCTCCGTGACGTAGGTCCCAGCGACTGACTCATGTGGAGTGAGTTCCATGTCTACTACTGGAGACCCACCTCCAGTCACTAGAGTTGCGGCATGACTTGAGGCCAGCTTACTCTTTGCCCTGCGCTTTAGGTCATTCCAGCGCTTATAGCAATCATTGGCTGTGCGCCTCACGATTCCAAGGGCACTTACGATGTCCGCAACGGTCTGCCAGTGTGCCTGGCGTTGTGCAGGTGTGGTCTTGGATCCTGCAACAATGACCATCTCGTTGTCATGTCCGGACACATACTCGACAAGTGCATTCAGTTCGTCATCCGTGAAGCTGGGCTTCCTGGACAGGCCGGACTGTGTAGCCGTGTCTGGGGCATCAGCCTGTGCCGGACTAGCAATCTTCCTCTTCCGCTTGGAAGGTGGTGGTGATCCTGAGTGTCCTGCACCGCTCTGGACACTAGGGGCAGGAGCCCTGGTGGACTCTGTATCAGGAGTGTGGGATTGCACACTCAGCATGGGAGTTGGTGCAGGCATTGGCTCTAGTGTGATGGTGTCAGGGGGAATGTCAGCAGCATGGACTAGGACCGACACTGTCCTGGCTGGGTGTGTGAGGGCTGGGGTGGATGGAGCCGCAGCTGCCCCTGCAGCCTCTCCGCCCTGCCTCCTTGGTGCAGCAGATGACCTTGCTGCCCCAGATCCACGTGGCATGATGGCATCAACGTGCACCAGCGCACGTGTTGTAGCCCTGCTGACCTGGAAGTCAGCCATGGAGTCAGCCAGGTCTGGTGCCACAATGGGCTGGTCCAACAAGGGCTGAGCATGGATGGTGTCAGCCACATCAGCCTCAACGGGAGGGGGGGAGGGGGTGGGATTATGGGTGCCCGTGACTGGTCCTCCACACATGGGGGGACAGGCTCACCCTGCAAGTTACGACCACGTCCCCTACCGGATCCACCACGGCCACCACTTGTGGCTCTTCCACCTTTGCCACCCTTACGGAATCCTCGCCTCCCAGCCATGGCACTGATGTTAATGTGCGTATGGGAGTGGATGTAGACTATTGTCCTGGGCAATTGGGGGTCAAAGGGGTTGGGTACCAGATGGTAATTGTACCCTAGTGCTCTAGCAAGGCTGAATGTAACCCCTGGGGAAAGATGACGGGTCACGCAACGCACAGGAGGCCCAAAAAAGGGAGATGACGTGCACGCAACCCCTCCTAGACCACGTGTGCAGAAAGAAAAACCTGCACTACGCTGTGGCACCCAGTAACACAAGAATGAACGTATGCGTGTCACACGCAGCCTAGAATGACCTCTGAAGGGGTAGGCTACACACGGGGCAAGCACAGATGTTAGATACGTGCGTGACTCACCGTCTGCCAGGTAAAAGAGCGTGAAAAATGAGCGCGTTTGGTTGGCAACACCCCCGCCAAAAGAAGATATGTACGCTGTCTGAGGAGACAGGACAACAGTAGAAGGGAACACTGTTTGAGGGAACAGGCCCAGGTAAACCAGTACAAGAGAAAAAATAGAAAAAGCTGTCAGAGGTAACAGGGAGTACGAACTAGAAACGCCGTGAAGTAAATCGCGTGTGAAACGACAAGAAGTACAGAATTCACCCACTCGCTGTCCACGAAAAGCAGTACAAGGAATTGGTGTTCTACACGTACCTTATATGCAGGCCCACACGTACAGCGTCACTTACGCGGCGTGTACGTGCTAGGCCCATTCCCACCAATCACACGCTTTGTCACTTCTGCGTGTAGGTCCATTTGCACCAATTACACGCTGTGTCACTTCTGCGTGTATGTCCATTTGCACCAATTACACGCTTTGACACTTCTGCGTGTAGGTCCATTTGCACCAATTACACGCTTTGACACTTCTGCGTGTAGGGCTATTTCCACCAATAACACGCTTTGACACTCGGACGTGTCACGCAACTTATTCCTACGCGTGCACGTGACTTCATAGACGCGCATACGGGTTTACGCGCTAAGGGCCTTTCATCGATTTACACGCAGACGTGTGGGATTTTCACGTGCAAAATCACTCACTACGTATCAAGCTGTCCACGCGTTCACACACGAAAGACCACGCTCCTGCCCAGGAGGCCAAATTACTGCCCCCCAGAGCCCTGAGCACGCTCCCACCTGCCATCTGCTGCTGCCTGACTGCCTGCTGCCCACGTGCCCTGCCATTTGCTGCCTGCACATCAGCCAGGGGTGCTGTTGCTGTGACCACACCTGCTGGAACCAAAGGCTCCCGACTGCTTTTCCGTCGCCCCACAGCCCAGCCCCAGGACCCAGTTGCCCACCCACTCCTGCCTCTGGGGTTGCCATGTCGGGCACTACAACATCTGGCACCAGTGGCAACCCCCGGCCAAGGAGGCAGAGGGGCACCAGCTCCAGTGCCAGGGAAGTTGGTGTCCTGGTGGAGGATGCCCCTGGTGGCTGGGGGGTGGGGGTGGTGGGAGACATGGATGGGGGCCTGGTGGAGGGTGCCCCTGCACTGCTGGGGGGTGGGGGTGATAGGGGACATGGGTGGGGGCCTGGTGGAGGGTGCCCCTGCACTGCTGGGGGGTGGGGGTGATAGGGGACATGGGTGGGGGCCTGGTGGAGGGTGCCCCTGCACTGCTTGCGGGTGGGGGTGGTGGGAGACATGGATGGGGGCCTGGTGGAGGGTGCCCCTGGTGGCGGGGGGGTGGGGGTGATAGGAGACATGAGTGGGGGCGTGGTGGAGGCTGCCCCTGCACTGCTGGGGGGTGGGGGTGGTGGGAGACATGGATGGGGGCCTGGTGGAGGGTGCCCCTGGTGGCGGGGGGGTGGGGGTGATAGGGGACATGAGTGGGGGCGTGGTGGAGGCTGCCCCTGCACTGCTGGGGGGTGGTGGTGGTGGGAGACATGAGTGGGGGCCTGGTGGAGGGTGCCCCTGGTGGTGGGGGGGTGGGGGTGATAGGGGACATGAGTGGGGGCCTGGTGGAGGCTGCCCCTGCACTGCTGGGGGGTGGGGGTGATAGGGGACATGGGTGGGGGCCTGGTGGAGGCTGCCCCTGCACTGCTGGGGGGTGGGGGTGATAGGGGACATGGGTGGGGGCCTGGTGGAGGGTGCCCCTGCACTGCTGGGGGGTGGGGGTGGTGGGAGACATGGGTGGGGGCCTGGTGGAGGGTGCCCCTGGTGGCTGGGGGGTGGGGGTGATAGGGGTCATGAGTGGGGGCCTGGTGGAGGGTGCCCCTGCACTGCTGGGGGGTGGGGGTGATAGGGGACATGGGTGGGGGCCTGGTGGAGGGTGCCCCTGCACTGCTGGGGGGTGGGGGTGGTGGGAGACATGGATGGGTGCCTGGTGGAGGCTGCCCCTGCACTGCTGGGGGGTGGTGGTGGTGGGAGACATGGATGGGGGCCTTGTGAAGGGTGCCCCTGGTGGCGGGGGGGGGTGGGGGTGATAGGGGACATGAGTGGGGGCCTGGTGGAGGCTGCCCCTGCACTGCTGGGGGGTGGGGGTGGTGGGAGACATGGATGGGGGCCTGGTGGAGGGTGCCCCTGGTGGCTGGGGGGTGGGGGTGATAGGGGACATGAGTGGGGGCCTGGTGGAGGGTGCCCCTGCACTGCTGGGGGGTGGGGGTGATAGGGGACATGGGTGGGGGCCTGGTGGAGGGTGCCCCTGCACTGCTGGGGGGTGGGGTGGTGGGAGACATGGGTGGGGGCCTGGTGGAGGGTGCCCCTGGTGGCTGCGGGGTGGGGGTGATAGGGGACATGAGTGGGGGCCTGGTGGAGGGTGCCCCTGGTGGCTGCGGGGTGGGGGTGGTGGGAGACATGGGTGGGGGCCTGGTGGAGGGTGCCCCTGGATGCTGGGGGGTGGTGGTGGTGGGAGACATGAGTGGGGGCCTGGTGGAGGGTGCCCCTGGTGGCTGGGGGGTGGGGGTGATAGGGGACATGAGTGGGGGCCTGGTGGAGGGTGCCCCTGCACTGCTGGGGGGTGGGGGTGATAGGGGACATGGGTGGGGGCCTGGTGGAGGGTGCCCCTGCACTGCTGGGGGGTGGGGGTGGTGGGAGACATGGATGGGGGCCTGGTGGAGGGTGCCCCTGGTGGCTGGGGGGTGGGGGTGGTGGGAGACATGGGTGGGAGCCTGGTGGAGGGTGCCCCTGGTGGCGGGGGGGTGGGGGTGATAGGGGACATGAGTGGGGGCGTGGTGGAGGCTGCCCCTGCACTGCTGGGGGGTGGGGGTGGTGGGAGACATGAGTGGGGGCCTGGTGGAGGGTGCCCCTGGTGGCTGGGGGGTGGGGGTGATAGGGGACATGAGTGGGGGCCTGGTGGAGGGTGCCCCTGCACTGCTGGGGGGTGGGGGTGATAGGGGACATGGGCGGGGGCCTGGTGGAGGGTGCCCCTGCACTGCTGGGGGGTGGGGGTGGTGGGAGACATGGATGGGGGCCTGGTGGAGGGTGCCCCTGGTGGCTGGGGGGTGGGGGTGGTGGGAGACATGGGTGGGAGCCTGGTGGAGGGTGCCCCTGGTGGCGGGGGGGTGGGGGTGATAGGGGACATGAGTGGGGGCGTGGTGGAGGCTGCCCCTGGATGCTGGGGGGTGGGGGTGCAGGGGACATGAGTGGGGGCCTGGTGGAAGCTGCCCCTGGATGCTGGGGGGTGGGGGTGCAGGGGGACATGAGTGGGGGACTGGTGGAGGCTGCCCCTGCACTGCTGGGGGGTGGGGGTGGTGGGAGACATGAGTGGGGGCCTGGTGGAGGCTGCCCCTGGTGGCTGGGGGGTGGGGGTGGTGGGAGACATGAGTGGGGGCCTGGTGGAGGGTGACCCTGGATGCTGGGGGGTGGGGGTGCAGGGGGACATGAGTGGGGGCCTGGTGGAGGCTGCCCCTGCACTGCTGGGGGGTGGGGGTGGTGGGAGGCATGAGTGGGGGCCTGGTGGAGGCTGCCCCTGGTGGCTGGGGGGTGGGGGTGCAGGGGGACTTGAGTGGGGGCCTGGTGGAGGCTGCCCCTGGTGGCTGGGGGGTGGGGGTGGTGGGAGACATGAGTGGGGGCCTGGTGGAGGCTGCCCCTGGTGGCTGGGGGGTGGGGGGGTGGGAGACATGAGTGGGGGCCTGGTGGAGGGTGACCCTGGATGCTGGGGGGTGGGGGTGCAGGGGGACATGAGTGGGGGCCTGGTGGAGGGTGCCCCTGGATGCTGGGGGGTGGGGGTGCAGGGGGACATGAGTGGGGGCCTGGTGGAGGCTGCCCCTGCACTGCTGGGGGGTGGGGGTGGTGGGAGACATGAGTGGGAGCCTGGTGGAGGGTGCCCCTGGTGGCTGGGGGGTGGGGGTGGTGGGAGACATGGGTGGGGGCCTGGTGGAGGGTGCCCCTGCACTGCTGGGGGGTGGGGATGCTGGGAGACATGGATGGGGGCCTGGTGGAGGGTGCCCCTGGTGGCGGGGGGTGGGGGTGATAGGGGACATGAGTGGGGCGTGGTGGAGGCTGCCCCTGCACTGCTGGGGGGTGGGGGTGGTGGGAGACATGGATGGGGGCCTGGTGGAGGGTGCCCCTGGTGGCGGGGGGGTGGGGGTGATAGGGGACATGAGTGGGGACGTGGTGGAGGCTGCCCCTGCACTGCTGGGGGGGGTGGTGGTGGGAGACATGAGTGGGGGCCTGGTGGAGGGTGCCCCTGGTGGCGGGGTGGTGGGGGTGATAGGGGACATGAGTGGGGGCCTGGTGGAGGCTGCCCCTGCACTGCTGGGGGGTGGGGGTGATAGGGGACATGGGTGGGGGCCTGGTGGAGGGTGCCCCTGCACTGCTGGGGGGTGGGGGTGGTGGGAGACATGGGTGGGGGCCTGGTGGAGGGTGCCCCTGGTGGCTGGGGGGTGGGGGTGATAGGGGACATGAGTGGGGGCCTGGTGGAGGGTGCCCCTGGTGGCTGGGGGGTGGGGGTGGTGGGAGACATGGGTGGGGGCCTGGTGGAGGGTGCCCCTGGATGCTGGGGGGTGGTGGTGGTGGGAGACATGAGTGGGGGCCTGGTGGAGGGTGCCCCTGGTGGCTGGGGGGTGGGGGTGATAGGGGACATGAGTGGGGGCCTGGTGGAGGGTGCCCCTGCACTGCTGGGGGGTGGGGGTGATGGGGGACAAGGGTGGGGGCCTGGTGGAGGGTGCCCCTGCACTGCTGGGGGGTGGGGGTGGTGGGAGACATGGATGGGGGCCTGGTGGAGGGTGCCCCTGGTGGCTGGGGGGTGGGGGTGGTGGGAGACATGGGTGGGAGCCTGGTGGAGGGTGCCCCTGGTGGCGGGGGGGTGGGGGTGATAGGGGACATGAGTGGGGGCGTGGTGGAGGCTGCCCCTGGTGGCTGGGGGGTGGGGGTGGTGGGAGACATGGGTGGGGGCCTGGTGGAGGGTGCCCCTGGATGCTGGGGGGTGGTGGGAGACATGAGTGGGGGCCTGGTGGAGGGTGCCCCTGGTGGCTGGGGGGTGGGGGTGATAGGGGACATGAGTGGGGGCCTGGTGGAGGGTGCCCCTGGTGGCGGGGGGGTGGGGGTGATAGGGGACATGAGTGGGGTCCTGGTGGAGGCTGCCCCTGCACTGCTGGGGGGTGGGGGTGGTGGGAGACATGAGTGGGGGCCTGGTGGAGGGTGCCCCTGGTGGCTGGGGGGTGGGGGTGGTGGGAGACATGGGTGGGGGCCTGGTGGAGGGTGCCCCTGGATGCTGGGGGGTGGGGGTGGTGGGAGACATGAGTGGGGGCCTGGTGGAGGGTGCCCCTGGTGGCTGGGTGGTGGGGGTGGTGGGAGACATGGGTGGGAGCCTGGTGGAGGGTGCCCCTGGATGCTGGGGGGTGGGGGTGGTGGGAGACATGGGTGGGGGCCTGGTGGAGGGTGCCCCTGGATGCTGGGGGTGGGGGTGGTGGGAGACATGAGTGGGGGCCTGGTGGAGGGTGCCCCTGGTGGCTGGGGGTTGGGGGTGGTGGGAGACATGAGTGGGGGCCTGGTGGAGGCTGCCCCTGCACTGCTGGGGGGTGGGGGTGTTGGGAGACATGGGTGGGGGCCTGGTGGAGGCTGCCCCTGCACTGCTGGGGGGTGGGGGTGCAGGGGGACATGAGCAGGTGTGCAGGGTAGTCCCCTGTTTTGTGGGCTGCCTGCAGGGGCCGTGGAGGGTGTACAGGGAACACCTGTGAGGACCCACCCAGCCTAATTGCGTGTGATAATTCCCGCACACCCCTGTAATACACGTACCTGGCCAAATCGCATGTGAGAATTCCCGCGCACCCCTGTAATACACGTACCCAGCCGAATCGCGTGTAGAACTTCCCGTGTACCCCTGTAATACACGTACGCAGCCGAATCGCGTGTGATAATTCCCACGTACCCCTGTAATACACGTTCCCTGGCCAATCGCGTGTAGATTTTCCAAGCACCCCTGTAATACACATACCAAGCCAAATCGCGTGTGATAATTCCCGCGCACCCCTGTAATACACGTACCTGGCCAAATCGCATGTGAGAATTCCCGCGCACCCCTGTAATACACGTACCCAGCCGAATCGCATGTAGAACTTCCCGTGTACCCCTGTAATACACGTACCCAGCCAAATCGCGTGTGATAATTCCTGCGTACCCCTGTGATACACGTGCCCTGGCTAATCGCGTGTAAAACTTCACGCGTACCCCTGTAATACATGTACCCTGGCTAATCGCGTGTATAACTTCACGCGTACCCTTGATATGCACGTTACCCGCTTTGCGTTCCTTGTTTGGCAGCCCTGTAGACTGGTCCAGGGTTAGCGCAGCCCTTTGCGATGATTTAGCGATTTTGATGGCTTTTCCTTGCGCGAGGGCGTTCTTGGGGGCGTTACTGGCGCTGCTGCAGGGTCGCTGCGATACTCTGCGCCACGGCTGGTTTGGGAGCCTAAAATCCATGAATGCGCTGTGCGCGGAAATCGGTTTTAGCGCACGTGCCTGGCGCAGACAATCGCACGCGGACACTCTGCGCCAGCCGCTTGCGACACTTTTCTGCGAAATTCTATGAATTACCCTGTTAACCTTCATAGGGTTCGAAATCAATAGATCTCGGGACACTCTGATTTTTCCAAGTGATTTGAATACCTCCCTTTCCAGGTCCAGCAGGACATTTGATTTGGCATTACCTTTGGCAAGCCCCCTGCCCATAATTCCATACAAATTGTTATCGTTACCCACCAGCAATGTCCTATATATTATGGCTCGTCGGCATTTGATTGTACATGATATGGAAAATAACCCCAATTCATAACTAATAGTGGTGGCTGGTACACATTTTGGAAGACACCAAACAATGGATCTTAAAAGTCAGGCCTCATATTTAACAATTGCTTTCCTGCACCACAGCGGAGCAAAATCCAGCCCATAGCTAAACTGTGCCACCGTTTTGTGTCTATACATATGAAGACACGGTAGTAGGGAGAATTTCCCTTACTTGTTATCTATTTTACGCAACTGAGAAATCAAAGGACTGATTTTCTTAACCAAATAATCTCAGAATTGTGCCCTTTTTGTGTCCTCAAAGATGGGATAGCCCAGATATCTAAAGGAGTGACACACTGTCAGTTTCACATGATCAAGAAACCATGAAAACCTAATAGGGCTTTTCCGGTAACTTAGACGTAATATGACAGTTTTAGTGTGATTAATTGCTAGTGAGTTGGCCTGAGTATAGTTCTTAAAAGAGGACAACAGACGTTGCAGACCAATGGGAGTGTGATCATACAGAATAACATTGTCTGCGTAAGCTGTCCAGATGACCTTGACTTCCTCTACTTTTGGTGCTGCGAAGGAAAATCCTTCCAAGTGGGGCGCACGTCTGAAAGATACAAGTTAAATACAGTAGGCGTGAAGATGGAGCCCTGTCTGAGGCCGTTACCGGCCTTGATTTCTTCTGACAAGGATCCATCAATGCTCCGACGCACCTTTGTTGTTGTTTCTATATAAAGGTGGTAAAGTATAGATAACAACGGCGCAGGCATACCCATTGCATACAATTTGCCCCATAGTATGGTTCGATTCACTAAGTCACACACGGACGTTAAATCAATCGACACCAAACAAATGGGAGTACTTCCCATAGTCCAAGCCTGTTGCTGCATGATATTTATCAGAAGCCCACCTGCATCCGTGCCCAAATGCTTTCTAAATCCAAATTGAAAGGGGTAAAGGATCCTGTTAGCCCCCATCCAGTCCTGTATGTGGTCCAAAATGAGGCAAGCGAAATTTTTGGAATCAGTATCCAGCAAAGCAATTGGTCTATAGCTGGAAGGGGAGGACCTGTCAACCTTTTTATAAATAGGCACTACATAAGTCATATGCCAACTCTTCGGGAATAACTTAGTAAATACAATATCTTTGATTAGGAATAACAGGATACTTGCCCACAAATTTGGATTTTCCATAAACACTGCATTAGCAAGCAAGTTAGGACCCGGTGCCCGAGATAGCAAGCAGAGAGCAATCATTCTCTGAATATCATTCAATGCAAAGGGAATAAATAGTCCATTGACATGACCAAATATCCTGCGGCACCTTCCATTTAGTATCTGGGGAGCTATAAAGAGTGCCAAAATGCCCTTCCCAAACCTCAGAAGAGATACAGACTGTTTGTGCTCTAGGTTGAACGTTCTCTTCTCTTATTTATTAGAGTCTTGAAATTCTGAGTATTTTCCTGGGAAAGGGCCTTCAACATATGTTCAGCATCCTTCTGATACAGTGAGGCTCTAAGAATTCGTGCTCTGGTTTTCCATTTATTTTTTGCCCTCTTTAAGCTACAACTAAGTAGATGAATGCCAGGCATCTTTAATAGTGAACAAATCTCACGATTCCTCTCTTTATTAAGTTTGTGCACAGATGGATTAAAAACATGCACGTGTGATGAACTGCTGTAGATCTCTTAATACCCAACGGTCCCAATAGAACACCTTTTACATACCTATCAAAATCATCATATGTATAGATTCAGTTTTTTCAAAGCCATTAATTTCAAAATCTTTAAAAAACACCTTATTAATTTTCGAGCTATTATTGCAATGCCAGTTGATTCTAATACAGGCTTTATTAAGCTCCAGCGATTGCATGAAAGTCCCCCTACAGGAGCTTGAGGAGCTTGGATGGAAACTGAGCAGTCAATGATCACTATCAATTGTGGGTATTATACAGAAATCTGAAATGATATTAAATAAAGGCCTATTTGCAAAAACAGTCAATAATGGAGCACTCAGTCCCATTTGTCCATGTATTGCAATCCATGTCAGCCCCCAAGAGCTCATTTGCGCAATAAAGACCCCAATCAGAGAAAAAATGATACCACAGGGCTCCCTGCACTTTTTTCCGAGATGAGCTGTACTCTACGGGATTTTTGCTTTGTCAGTCATGTGCACCAAATTTCCCTGGACCCACTTCAGCATTAAAGTCCCCTGTATGTAATAATAATATTAAGTGTTTTACATAACACTTGACATTCCTGTATGATACAATCATCTCTATAAATTTGTTCAACTCAAGATCGGGGCACCAATACACATTAATAATCAGTAGATTACCCAGGGATCCGGATGGAAAACATTTAAAAACATAGCAATAGACCCCCTGTGTGTCGTGAAGAGTTTAATACATTTAAATAATAAGGTATTTCTTACAGCAATAAGCAGGCCTCCTGAAGGTCTGCCTTTAGATTTTTTTTACAGCAAGCACTTGATGCACAAAAAAATCCATCTAACGCCAATGGGGCAAGAGCCCAGGCTTCCGGCAAGCAAAAAATGCTTGCATCATGTAAGAGCGCAGCGCTAGAGGAAGTCTGCTGAAGTGCTCGATTACCCCTAGAGTTCCATGATATAATGATATGTGAGGAGATGCTCTATGGCTTTTCTTTTTATGCTTGAATTTTTTCAAGAGAGTCCGACTGTCTGAGCGAGCCAGATCAGATCTGTCTCTGTTGTTTGAATCTGTGGGTTATCACGCTCATTGGGGGTCATTCCGAGCTTGGAGGTAAGGGAAAAACTATGCTGGTAAAGGATTACTGGCATCGTTTTTCCGCTACAGTCTATTCTGACCCACCAGACTGTTATTTACGGCATCGTAAAATACGATGCCGTAAATAGCGGTCCATGCGCGCGCAACACAACATACCGGCATGCCGTAAACCTGAGCTGATCACAAGCCCTGCGGACATGCAAACAACGGCCTACTGAAGGCCGAAAAGTAGCTTACCGGCATGGAGTAAATAACGGCATCTTCGAGAAGGTGTTAAGAACCCTGCGCAGTGTTACCAAGAGCCACAGGTGCACACAATCAGCACAGGTGGAGGCAATGGAGTCTGGCACAGCACAAAAGGAGCACACACCAAACCCCCTTCCACACCAAGATGATACCAATAGTAGTGGCATTACTGGAGGTGGAGGCCCTGCTTGCAAGGCAGCAAGAACAACAACAACAACCACAGCCCCTACACCAGAGGAGACACAGGAGGAGAAGGAGGGTGAGACAGGCCCAGCATGCCCCACCAGTGCAGCCCCTGTTACCATGCCGGCAGACCCCTATCCCTAGCATCAGTGTCACCCCCTTCAACCTAACACCAGAGCAGATGCACACCCTGTACCGGCTTGACCGTGACATCATCACCACCATAGTGGACCTGATCCATGACGACATAGTGAGCCTCATAGAAATACGCACTGCCACCCCCCCTCTACTGAAGGTAGTGTCTGTGCTCCACTTCCTTGCCACAGGCACCTACCAGCACACAGTGGGGCACATGCATGGCATATATTTTCCCAGATACTGAACCAAGTGCTGGATGCCCTACACAAGCACACAATGGACTACACATCCCTACCACGGACTCCCCAGGAGATATTTGATACAAAAGTTGCCTTCCATGCACTGGCAGGCATGCCAAATTGTATAGGTGCCCTCGACTGCACCCACGTGGAGTTGGTGGTCCCGCATGCCATGGAGGTGGCATTTTGCAACAGCAAGCAATACCACTCCATCAACGTGCAGATGGTATGCAACGCCAGCAAGATCATCACACATTGCAGTGCCCGATATCCAGGATCAACTCATGACTCTTTGGTCATGCAGAACTCCACGCTACCACACCATATGGAGCGACATGCAGGACGACATGCCTGGCTGCCTGATGAGTTGCCCGACTGAGCTATGGCAGTGCATCGGGGTTGTGAGGTGGGTGGCTGCATACCCCACCTGGGTGGGAAGGGGGGGCTACATACTCCACCTGGATGGAAATGTTGAAGCCAGTGCACGATGTGAACACTGTGCCCCAAAGCAAGTGAAACGGCACATGACTACCAAATCCCACAGTGAGGAAGTAAGGCTGACACCTAACACTACATGACTAACAGGTAACCTGGCCACATTCAACAACACATGCACCAGTCATCGGTGGCCCTCACACATCGTAAGGGCTTCCAGCACTATGCACTGCATATGCACTATGTTGCTGCCTACAGCATATCACCACACAGGACAGTCATCCCTGGGAGTGCATTGATGTTAGCCCAACAGGGATACCACAGCGTGTCACTGGTACTACACACCCATAGGAGTGCTGTAAGTCACCATAGTACGGATCAGTGCAGAATGACAAATATGCTACTGACTACAGGCAACACTCCCTACTACCAAATCTCACAGAACACAGCACTTCAATGATCTTACCCCAAGACTGCTGCATGCATATACAATGCATGTTCTACAAGATGTGAGTGCACACCATAAACCACCTTGAAGATGCTACCCCCTCCATCATTCCATCGCACCGGACACATAGCGGGGCCACGAATGGGGTCAATGCTTCCAGGGACATGTGCGTATGGGCAGAAATCACCTGCTGCCATGTAAGGCTAGCTCAGTTGCCCACCATGAATGTACTAACACTTATCTTCATTCCCCTCTCACAACAGTGATTGTGGCTATCCCTTAGATGCCATGGCTCATGACCCCTGTCTGAAACCCACAGAACAGGCACGAGGAGGACTACAATCGTTCCCATACCCGTACACGTGTGGTGATTAAGCAGGTCTTTGGCCTGTTGAAGGCACAATTTTGTTGCCTCAGCCGGTCGGGTGGGGCACCCATCTACAGCCATGAGAAGGTGTCCAAGATCCCCATGGCATGTGTAATGCTGCAAATTATGTGCATCCGTTGGAACGATGCCCCTGTCCCCTGACATGGGACTGCTACCATCAGATGATGATGAAGGGTAGGAGGAGGAAGAAGGGGCAGGACAGCATCATGGTGCCGATGCACAGGAGGGACATGCCGTGTGGCAAGCATTGATTGGACAATATTACTGACACACAAGTCAGCAGAGGGTGTCATGACATGAGGACATAGGGCACTGGGTGTGGGGATACACGTACACTATGCACTGTCAGATATCAAAAGAAACATGCACAGTGATGAATGTCCACACTGGTTTACCTTTGCAACACAAACGGTGTATTGAAATTGAAAATGCCTAAGTGAATAACAAACCCTCCACCACCGCACACCCATCCCCCTCCCCCCAACTCCCCCACACACCTTCACCCCCCTGCCGCCCCAACTTCCCCACACACCCTCACCCCCTCCCCCTACCTCCCGAACACTAGTCCCATGGTGTCCATGTAGGCCACATGAGGCTGGTAGGCAAGTTACTCCGTGCTCCCGGGGTCAGGGGAGCCATGTCCTGGCGGCGCTGGGAACAGAGTGACCGTCGCAGTGGGCTCCTCCATGTCAAGTTACTGATCTACGGGGTGTCCTCATGCTCGGCCTGTTGTGAAGGAGGTGCAGCCTCCAGGGCATCGGCAATGTGGCCGAGGACCTCAAATAGACGGTTGGTGCTGGCCTTCACCACCTGCCGCATTGCCCTTAATTCCTCCAGACACTCCTCCCTGCCCTGCCGATTGTCCTGCATCAGCTCGGTGATGAGGGCGGTGAGCTGCGCTGCACACTGCGCGTCAGTCGATGGTGCGTTGTCCCTGCAGGGGATTGTGCTGCCCAGACCTGCCAGGGCTTCGCCTGGGGGACTGGGCACAGGATTGGCTTGGATGGTCCACGGGCACATTGGCCAGGTGTGTCTGGCTCGCCCGAATCGTTGCACGAGACTTGTGGGTAGGAGCCCGAATCGTTGCATGAGACTTGTGGGTAGGAGATGGCCTCTGGGGTATGGACAACTGAAAATGTGTCCTCCTTTGCCGCTCCACAGGTTGAAAAGGGGCTGTCTACAGATTCCAGGGGGGCCGTGGCTGCCACCTCCCCAGCCACGCTCAACTCCTCAGACCTTGGCATTGCTGATGTTCCTGGCGCCAATGCAGGGAGGGGTTGGGTGGTGCACCCTCCATGGGCCTTGCAGGAGCCGTTGTTGCACTTCCAGGTGTGCTCTTCCTGGCTGGGATGCGGCAGACCCTGCCTTTGCCCCTGGAGGTGGTGGGACAGCTGGTCTCGTGGTCCTCGCTGTCATGTTCACTGCCTGTGGGGGTAGAAGAGAGGGACGGCATGAGTGATGATTTGAGAGCCAACTTTCATACATGGCTACATTCACATATTCAGTCATTTGGGGATTATGGGCATTTGGGTATGCAACGGCACTACATTCAATTTAGGGGTGGGATATGCATTCAGGTGTCGGTGTCACTCATGTTGGCCGGGTACTGTGCTGTCTGACTAGCACACTGTCCACAACAGCTGCCCAGTGTGCCTCATGGGATGGGCTACTTCGTGCAGTATGTGTAATGTGCATTAAGCCCTTGAACTTGGAACTTGCTTGGGTCATCTCCTCCCATGGCATCAGTTTAAAGGGGGAACTTGGGCCCCCTCCAGTCTCCTGGGCCTGGCTACGGTTTGCCGAGAGGATGCTACGCACCCTCAGCCGCAGGTCGTCCCACCGCTTGCGGCAGTCCTTGGAGGTGCAGGGGGTGTTGCCGACTGCAATCACCCTCTGGCCCACTAGTGCCCAGATGTTTTTCTTCCTGAGCACTGGCCCTCTCCGCATGTCTCCGCTGAAGACGATGTCGGCATACTCCTCGAGGGTGTCCACCATCATCTGCAATTCGTCGGGGCTGAAGTGCTCCTTGGGGAGCCGGTCTACTCCCTTCTTGGGTGCTTTTGGCATTCCTGGTGCTTCTGTTAGGCTTTTCCAAGGTTCACAATGGTCCCAGGGGTCCTGCCTGGTGAGGATAGCAATGGATTGTGTTTTTAAAGATGGCTGCCGCGCTCCTTCCCGTTCCTGTGCAATGACGATATTTCCGGTTCCGCTATCTAGTAATGTTTTGTACGGTGCGCTTCATGCCGGTAAGGGCTTTTTGGGGCCCTTTTGCGGCATGGCGCTAGGTACATTACCGGCATGGCGCAAAGCTTGTGCCCGCGAAGTCGTAAAAGGCCGCTTTTAGCGGTCTGTTACCAGCTCGGACACGGTATTTGCTCCATGCCGGTAATGACCGGTACTTACCTCCAACCTCGGAATGACCCCCATTCTTTTTTTGATGTGGTGCCAAGTAGATATCTTTTGATCTCCTCTCCCTTGCCCTCCACCCCCAGCCTATAAAAACGGTCATTGAAGAGTTCAAGATCAAAGCCAAAGCGATACAGTGCATCAATTTCCAAAAACACACGTTCCATAATAGTTTGCCAAGCAAAGACCAGCCTAACATAATTAATCCTAAAGGGATGGAAATAATCAACCAATTTGACATCTCCAGAAGAGATCAAAGATAATCTTGGCACCTCACTGAATAAAGACAGAATTCTCTCATGATTTAGTGACTCCAGACCACCTTAAGGGAACATAAAATTGAGCAAAACGCTAGGAAAGTCCAGAAAGTGAGGTGGCCTCCAATCCATTCTTATATGGGAATCACTTAATCGCAACCATTCTCCATGAGTATGTGGGATGTTACTGCCATCATCAGCTGCTCGTTCTTCGTGGGGGCCCTCCTCCCACTCGTTGTATTGGGAGTAATTTTTGCCCCTTTTAGGTGACCATCTCTCATTTTGTTGATCAGCTCTATTGGATCGTAATTCTCCATAAGATTTATAAAATAATGAGCTAGATTGATGTAGCATTGACTCAGATTCTTTGGGTTTACGCAAAGTTTGCAAATTATTGGCAGACCGGGCGTCAATCAATCCCCCGTGCCTTAATGGGATACTTGTTTTATAATCCAGAGTAGTCAATTTAGTTTCCGGCCCTGTCATGGGTATAGAGTTAATAAGATGTCTTTCTATCTCATCAGTATTACCTGACGGCATAATCTTATTATGAACCCAATTTATATGTGCTGGGAGTTGTGGACCGTGCTTTCTTTAATCTTCTAGTATATTCATCAAGGCCTGTTGGACTAATATTTTAATATCCTCGCTCGGGACGAGTGTTGAATTGGGCAATTTTTTGTGCTCCCCCCTCCTATCCGTCCTATAGGTATATCATGGGTTTGTTCCACCATGGGTATGTTACTAGGGCAATTTGTATGTGCATACGTAGAGGGGATCATTTCATTTTTTGGCGGGGCCTGCCTTTGCTCTTCTAATGGATTAACAGTGGAGGTGTCTTAGGTTTAGGTGTAACAAATTGCTTGATGCCAGTGCTATGAAGTAAGCCCTCATTTTTTTAATTTTCCAAAATCACGGTCCAGCCTTTTTTTTTATTGAGAGTTTTTTTTGTGACTTTTGTATATCTGTAGAAGGCTTTATGCCCTGCTGGGGCATTTTCTCCATAGTGATATTTTCTTTTTTTAGATCCTTTTTTTGTTTTGTTTTTTGTTTTTCCTGACGGGTGCCCTTGTGACTCATTGCCTCTATCAAGGTATTAAAGGGTTCTCCATACTCTCTTTCATAATCAATGGCCCGATCAACAGGAAGCTGGTCACATATGTCATTTGTTCCTTCTTTATTTTTTGTTTGAGGCACAGACTCCTTTAAGTCTAGCGCCTTTTGGCTTTCTTCGTCCAACTGCGAGAAATCAATACCGCCACCTTCCGCAGATAGTCCGCAAATATCTTTTATGTTTGCATTGGTGTTAAGAACCTTAAGGGAGGGTGAGTTCTTACTTTTTTTGAATGGGTTTTTATTTATTACACCAGAGCTGACAGCCCTGTGTTTGAGAGCCCTTGCCCTCATCTTCCTCTCTCTACAAGAAATATGCAGTTTGAAGGCAGCAGCAGATTCCATAGAGGAGTCAATGTCCATCTGATCATCTTTCTCTGGAGTTGATCCGGCACCCTTCCTCAATTTCCCTCAATAAAACTGTTGGGCTATCTATGGTGGATGTGTTCAACGAAGTATCAATATATGACTTGCTTACTGCCTGATTTAAGGCTCCCAAATTTCGGAGAAGGGGCGCCAAAGCCATTCGGGACTCCATACGATTAATCTGTTTGATGTTCTTAGAAACCATAATCTTTAATTCGTCTATACTACTAAAGAGAGCGTATAGTACATCCGTGTGACCATTTGTCAAGACATCAGCGTAGGATTTAAGCCCAGCCTGGTTCTCATGTTCAGTTTGCGAAGTCTGATCATGAGTGGTCAATCTGGCTGGCACCATGCTATGCCCCATCGGTATGCTACATCTCTCAACAGCAAAAACAAAACCTTCCAGTTTGCTTATCTTTTCTGAGCTGTCCAAAATCAAGAACCTGAGTTCTTGAATATCCATATGGGTTCTCTCATGACACCTGTCCAGAAGTTTTAGTATTCTTGTTAACACAGGAAATGATGCATATGCAGAGGCAATGTCCTCTGTATTAATGCCCTCAAATAAGGGACCTATGAGAGGGACTTTGTATTCATGGGAAGAAGGGTGGTTTGGGGAGGCAAGACTGGAACATTTTTGGGGGGTTATGGAAGGGCTGCCCTGCCCTACCCCATCCTTACTGTCCCACCCTGCATCTGTTAACCCGTTAGTGTCAACTATATGAGACCCTAAATGGTTTTCTTCTGTTGGGGGCATAGTGGGGACAGGGGAGGATGCTTCATGTAGATGAACTTTATCAATGCCGCCCCCTCTTGCCCTAGCTGGGGTGGGTGGCCCCCTTGACAAACACACCCTTCTTTCCAACTCCGCTAAAACTACCGGAGCCAGAAGGGAGGTATCCACCACAGATTTTGATTTTTCATCCTCTTATGCATTTCCAAATTTCCAAAGCGGCACCTCACACAAACTGGCAAGTTTGGATGTACTGTGGGTGCCCATGGCAGGCAGGTGGTACAAGGGTATTTAAATGCACCCTCCATGTGGGGGAAGCTGAAAAATATTTGATGTTCAGTGTGTGTCCAGGGAAATACTGTCAGAATCTCTTTACTACGCTAACAGTAATTCTGCAAGTACACACCGCCACAGTAAGAACGTTTTTCATTGGTTCCCCCTACATGGTGTTATGTGGCCGCAGACCATTTCTTTGACCATCTAATATTTCCTCAAACGAAGCAGCTTGAGGGTCCATAGTGATTGTCCCACCCACCTTGGGACTCTATGCCTGTGCGCATGGTCTTGCAAAGCCACATATACATATGCACGAGGGGAAGCCCCAATCAAGTGAGGAAAAGACCCATTTGAATGGACGCATACAAAAACAGCAGACATATTTCCTTGTCATGAAGAGCAGCCCCTGCTACAATACCAAACGTGGGGAGTGTTGCTAGGGGGGAGGGGCTACGGCAGCTATAGCCCCGGGGTCTTTTGCTTGAAGCCCCAGATAGAATCTCAGAGGCTACAACCAAAAGGCTAGCTATCAAGTAGTCCTCACAATCCAGGCATTAGTGTTTCCCCCGATCTTTTCAGACCTAGCAACGCCCCTGCGTGAGCCCCTGCAGGGAAACTGTCATTTGTGCAGGTAACACATTTTCATTAACCCTCGACGTGTGAACGTACTGTGGTGAGGATTGGCTCCTCTGTCCCTTCACTGTTTCCTTTTCAAAATTCAAAACTTCTCATCCCAAATATAGCTGATATTAGTGTTTTCTCCGACTATAATGAGTTCCCCTGGACCCAGACACCCCTTGTGGCAATGCTAGCTTAGAATTATTAAGAGGTGTGTTGTCATCCACTATGTGTCAACCAAATCTTGGAACTGCAGTAAATCAGCCCTGCTTGCCGGTGCGTTACTGTCAAGGCACTGCAATAATTATCCATATGCTCAGAAAGCTTCACAAGTGACTGTCAGTCCCATGTTAATTGCAGATGGTTGCAAAGCTCATTTTTCATTACTGGGTGTATGCCATGTTTGTCAGGCTTGATGAGTTGTTTGTTCTGTATTGATGCATTGCATTTTCTCAAAAAGTTATGCATTTGAATTGCAAATTTGGCTCGGGTTCTCATTTGTGTTCTATGCAGCAGAGATAACAACTAAACAGAGTGCAAAATAATTTTGGCTGACATGAACGAGGAGGGGAATATGCAGGCACCTGGAAATCGTGGTCTGTCTCATAGATGCACGCATATTACCTACGTTATAAATCAGACAAGTACATGCTGAATGCACTGTTTGCGAAGTGTAGATGTGAGCAACAAGCTATGATCAGAAATATAATTAACATTGCACGATATGAGTGGGTGATGGCATTTTTATGTAATTTACATTTTTTTCAGACTGCCTGCAAATCTGCTTCACCAACTTTAAATAAAGTGTGTTGTTTAGCAGCACGTTCGCACACGCTGGGTGGCGCGGCTGCATTCGGGAAGCATTGAAATCATTGCCCTTAGCTGTATACTGCCATACTGGACTTGACAGCCAATCTTGGAGTGTGATATTTTTCTAACATGTCTTACGTTTATAGAATAGACCGGTCAACACGAAAACCATTTAACGACACTCATAAATGAGAGCACAGCTGAACCTATCACATTAACCGTATCACACGGCCACTGAAATTACGAAAACCCTCCAACTCTCTCATCCTGCTCACTTTTGCCATCACAAAAAGTCTGGAATAGAACCTCACACGTACACTGCTGCTGTCTGGTCCAATTATGTTTTGAAAGTCAAATGGCATGGTGGACTAGGCTCTCAAGTGCCCTTTGTGCTGCAATCAATTATATATTTCTTCGGAATCTGCATTCTGTGGATGTTTTCATCATCTTTGTTAAACTACCTCTCACATTATATCAATTAATAGTCATTCGTGTATATCTTAAGTATGAGACAAATGCAATTTAAATGATGATGTTGGGGGACAGAGTGCACCTAGTGTACACTTCCTGAAATGATAGACAAAAGGCTGCGTAGCTGCAGATGATGTTTATTTATTAAGCTGGAACATCAACTTGAAATCTACATCATAAATCATATAACAACAAAAGGGCAACAGGCCCTTGAGCTCAAAGGCCAGTCCAGTGGAGGAGCACACAAGAGCTGATTTTGCTCCGTGTCTCTACTTCCCACGTCTGCCGCGCGCCGAGCGTGGGAGCCGCACTTCCACTTTGCGGTCGAGAGCTCACGAGACCTCCCGGTCACACCACCCTCTGATAATGCAAAACAGGTTATTGCAGGACATAGTCATTGTATCTCACCGGTCTTTCGTGTTCCCTTTGCGGCCGGTCACCTCTCTCGCTATGGGCATCCTGCTTCTGGTCATCTTCTTGCTCTACTGTGCGTGCATCCGCTTCAATCTCATTTCCTTCGACTTCTCTTCTGTCTGTCTCCGGCTCTCGTTCTCTCACTCTCTCATTGTCCATTACCTCTTCGGTTACAGGATTTTAAATGTGTCTTTTCTCTCTCTTGCCTCTTTTCAAACATGGCTACTCTCTCCATGTTCCATGTGCACCCGTCTTTGGTGCAGACGTGGTTGGTTCCTCTGTGAATCACCTTTACGGGTCTGCTGAACCTTGAGCCCGTCATTTGATCCTTGGTCGGCAAACTTATTTTGATCCAATCTCCTTCTTTTACATCTGACCCTTGTTTTGTCCTTCTGTCGCTCCACCTTTTCACGTGTGCTTTGCTGTTCTCTATTCTCCACACCACTTCCGACATGTCTACTTCCTCATCTTCTCTTACTCTGGCCAACCATGGTGGCACTAGTGTGGAGGCTGCTCTGCTCCCTCTCAACATGCGAAATGGAGATTTGGGTGATCCGTTGGGAGTCAGTCTGGGAGCTGCGATGGCCATCTCCACAAGCCCATTGGCTTCGGGATGATACAGCACTGCTTTTTTCTGGTGTATGTTGTGCTTCTTCAGGAACAGTTCCTTGTCTCTGGATATTAGTTGTACCCCATTGTCTGTCACTAACTCATTGGGGAGTCCTTCCCTCTGGAAGATGACAGTGAGGACTTCTATTACGGTGGCAGTCGTGATGTTGGGGACAAACTCTGCCTTGACCCACTTTGATAAGTAATCCACTAGCAATATGCCATAAAGATGTTCGGGTGCCATTGCTTCCAAAAAAAGTCCTAAAGTCCAGGCCCACTTTTGACCACACTGCTTCAGGGGTTTCTGTGGGAATCATGGGTGCCTGTCTGATCTTTAGTCGTTTATCACTGTTGAGACCATCATGGCATCTCTCAATCATGGTACAGATCTCCTGATCCATGGACGGCCACCAGTAGGCTTCCCTCGCTCTGCGACGTGTCATGGTGTTCCCCAAATGGGCTGCATGAGCTCTGCACAGGATGGTTTTCCGCATACCTGTGGGCGGAATCACCTGGTCAGTTTTCATAATTATGCCGTCAGCTTCCGAGATTTCTTCTGCCACTTTTCAATATGGTCTCATTCCTTCTGGCACTGCCCTTTCATCTGGCCATCCGTTCTTGACCCATTCTCTAATTCTCACCATGGTGGGGTCTTGGGGTCTTTTCCGTCTTCTTCCATCCAGTGTCTCTCACTTAGCTCTAGGTAGTCTGGGGTCTTGAGATTTGTGATGGATGCTGCAATGCATTCTTCTTGCAAGAAGGTGGTGGCATTGTCCTTGCCTTCTGGCAATCTTGACATGCAGTCCACCTGAAAATTCTTCCACCCCGAGATGTTTTGTACCTCAAAGGTGTATTCTTGCAGTTTGGCTGCTATACGTTCCAATCTGGGTGTTAACACTTTGGTGCCGCCTAGACTGAGCATATGGATGAGGGGTTTGTGGTCGGTGACTAACTTGAACCTTGTGCCCCGTACATATGTCCTGAAATGTTTTACAGCCCATGCACATGCCAGCATCTCCTTCTTGATGGTGGAGTAGTTTTGTTCAGCCGACGATAGGGCTTTAGAGGCAAATGCTACCACATGTTCTGTGTCGCCCTTTTTCTGGGTGAGAACAGCTCCTAATCCGTATGTGCTGACGTCTGTGGTGATGACTGTTCTTCAATCTGGGTTGAACGGTTGCAAGCACAGCGCTTCCATTATTTGACGTTTGATGCGTTCCACTGCTTTCTTCTGGGCTTCTTGCCACGTGTACTCTGACCCTTTTTTGAGAAGTTTGCAGAGCGGCACTGAGGTTTCAGAAAATTTGGGGATGAATTTGGCATAATATTCCACCAGCCCGAGGAATGACCTCACTTCTTCTTTGTTAGTGGGTTCGGGAGCTTTAATTATAGCCTGTAGTAGGTTATGCTTGGGACTTATACCTTGCTCCGATATCTTGTACCCCAAATACTCAACTTCTTTTGCCTTGAATACGCATTTTTCATACCTTAATCTTACTCCCGCTTCTTGAAGCTTGGTGAGGACTGTTTTCAATGTGGCATCATGCGCCAGCTCGTCCCCTGTGTATACCAAGATGTCATCCTGGAAGTAGGACACATTCCTGACATTCCGTAGTAGAGCATCCATCATGCGTTGAAACACTGAGGCACTGGATGATGGGCCAAACGGCATCTTTGTGAATTGATAAGTGCCAAACAGAGTGATGAAAGCGGTCAGTAGCTTGGACTCCTTGTGCAGTTGTATTTGATGGTAAGCATTCCTCATGTCCAACTTCGAGAACACTCTGGCCACGTTCATCATGAGGATTAACTCATTGATGCTTGGCAGGTGGTAGCTGTCCGCGATTACTTCCAGGTTTAGACTGTGGAGATCAGTGCATACCCTTAGCTCTTGTGAATTGTGTTTTTTTATGAGTACCACTGGACTCAGCCACTCTGATGTTTCAATTTCCTCGATGTTACCATCTTCCCTCATTCTGTCCAATTGGCTTCTGAGTGTGTCTCTTGCGGTTCCCGGTACTGGTCTTACTTTGTGTTTGTGTCTTAAGTAGTATTTTGTGGATGAAGCCCTTGATGTGTCCTGGCTCTTCCGAAAATAGTTTTGGATAATCACCTTTTGCTACTGGCTCTCCTCTCAAGCTGACTGACATTACCTGGTCCTCCGTGCTGGGGTCCAGCTTAATTTTCAGTTTTGCCTGGTCGTCCCACCCTAGTACTGCTGGGTCTTCTTGACTAAAGTATACTTTTGTGGTAGTCTCTCTTCCTTTGAACTCCACTTTTCCTTTAATGTAGCCCAGAAGGTCTAGTGATGCACCGCCGAAAACTGTAGACCTTTGCCGCCTGCTGAGCACTTGGATCGTCTCTGTTCCCATCATCTCTTTGCATGTGCGCAGGGGTATTATGATGATGTCAGAGCTGAGTCAGCCATGACTCTTGTTTCCAGTCCATTGATTTTGATTGCGCAATGGGGCTTTTCTATTCTGGCCCGTGGGCTGTTCACCATTATGACGGTAGGTCTCCCTTCATCTTCAGAGGACGATTGCCTCTCCATATGGTCTTCAGCATTGACGCTCGTGACTTTTTTGTTTCGTCATCGGCACACAATTGAGAAATGTCCAATCTTTTTGCACACTGAGCACTCCTTGTCCCTTGCCGGGCACTCTTTATCAAAAGCTAAGTGCTTCATGCTGGTGAACCTGTGGCATTTTAACGGTCCTTTCCTCACCCATTTCCCTTCTCTCGCATCGAGGACTGGGCTCTCCTTCTTTGGGCGGAAAGCTTTTACCTGCCATCTCCTCCACTGCTCTCGCAATTTCAATAGCTTTTTCCAGTTGTAGTTCTTTCTCTAGAATGGACTTGTCCTGCACCTTCCTGCTGTTGGTATGGACCACCAGCATGTCACAGATCAGACTGTCTGCGTTGTTTCTAAAGTTGCATAACGCCGCCAATTTGCGCAGTTTGGTAACCTAGTCATCTACAGGTTCAGACGCCTCCTGCTTGCAGCTATAAAACCGTATCCTGTGTAGGACGGTATTCTCCTTGCTGGTGAACCTTTTGACAATTCTTCTTACGGCTTCCTTAAATACATCATCGTTGTCTCCGGTCACTGACTCCGGGGCAAGACTCTCGAAAACCCTTTGTCCTTTGACGCCCAGGGCATTTAGTAGCATCGCCCTGCATCTAGCTGCAGAGTAGCCTGCACCGCCCAAGGCCTCCACGCACGTAGTGAATAAGAGTTGCCATTGTGGCCACGGTATGGCAGGCCTACCTAGATTTTTCAGGAAAGGCGGTGGTGGTGTTGCTCCTTGCATGGCACTGCGTGGGTTTCGATGGTGATCCTCATTGCCAACTTTGTTGTATAATTCCTGAAATGATAGACAAAAAGCTGCGTAGCTGCAGATGATGTTTCTTTATTAAGCTGGAACATCAACTTGAAATCTGCATCATAAATCATATAACAACAAAAGGACAACAGGCCCTTGAACTCTGGTGCAGCTAATGTGAGTATATTGTCTCTATTGAGGCTCAAAGGCCAGTCCAGTGGAGCAGCACACAGGAGCTGATGTTGCTCCGTGCCTCTACTCCCTGCGTCTGCCACGCGTTGACTTGGGAGCCGCACTTCCACTTTGCGGCAGAGATCTCCCGAGACCGGGAGGTCTCGCAATATCTCTACAACTAGGACTGGAAGAACTTATTTAGTAAACCTCAAATCCCCTGCATTTTGGGTGGTCTGACCAGGTCAAACATCAGAAAGCATGTTTAAGAAGTTAATTTGGGTTCAATCTCATTGTCTATAGAGACACATGCGCGGTTGGCGTTTGTTCTGATGGTTTGAGTGACTTTCAGAGAAGCTGAATAATGTTGCTGGAGGCAGGCTCTGTGAATTGAGGTACGTGTTAATAAACCACAGTGGAGATAGATTATACGAATGGGAAGAATGGTGAGGAGAAGTAGTGAGTGACATGGGACCCAGAGAGGTCAAAAAAGGGTAGTTTGTGTTCATGCTGTGTGGCACATTTAGTGATTTGAAGTGGGTGACCAAGACATGCTTCAGAGCAGATTGGATGATTCTGAGTCAAACACACACATACACACGCACAACCTTTGCTTTTATATGTGACACCTGTAGAAGCCTGGAGAACATACTAGTGGATGTTGGAGGCAAGAGCATGTTACAGGAATTCCATGACATTATGTGACTGTAGGCATTACACAAAAACTTGTTTCCATCTTGTGTTTCACATTTGGGAGGTTTGAAGGAGTAGGTAATCCATTTAGACAGCTAGTGCAAGAGTCGTGCTTGTTGTTTTCTGATTGAGAAAGAAGCAGATATATAGAGAGGCGGTAGATACATCACTCACTGTTCACCTCTCAAAGGGAGCACATGACATACATGCCTACTTGGGAGGAGGAGTAGAAAATCACTCAGGGCAGCGTGTGGGAGATTCATGCTTGCATGATTGTTGTGAAAGCAGCAGGAATTCAGGGTGGTGGGAGATATGCCCATCGGTTTCTGCCTCTTGCCATGAGTAATTGAGCCTTCGGCTATCTGGAGACACTTGTGAAAAGAAGCAAAAGCAGAGAATCCTTGAGGAAAGCTGGTGCGAGACTCACACATCATGATTTTTGAGATGGGAGGTAGCAGAGATTCAGGAAGGTCGGATTTACCATTCAATGAGTGAAGAACACATTTACAAAACAAAAAGTAGCAGAGGCAGGTGAGATGGGCTGCTTGTGTAAAACTACTTGATCCTCATTTTCAATTGTTTTCACTTACCTGATGACTGCCCAAACTCTTTGATTTGTTTCTTGGGAGGATTCTGTGTCATTATTTTTTGGCAACAAAACTGGCTTGCCAATAGCTTTCCTTCTAGTGCCCTAAAAATGTAATTTGCAAACCAGATATTACCCTGGGGTCTTAGTGTTAATGATCCCTTCATTAGCCAGCTGTACTGTGTGGTAATAGCCTGCAGCTCACGTTCAATTCTCTTGGTCAACCAAAGCTGCTTGCCTGATTCAAGAACTATCATTGTTGAACATTGTAAATCACTATCCTCCTAACCAAATCAAACTGAATTTGAGAACAATAATTTTAAATCTTAATTGTCTTTGCTCCTCCCCGTAGCCTAACAGGTGTGGCAGCTGTAATCCCTCCTCCCCAGCCAAACATGACTATTTGGTGACCTTTCCCTCCAGTTGCAGTGAATAGGCTATATTTAGCTTGTACTGATCACTTTTTTTCAGGAATTGAGTTCTTGGTCTGATTATAACGCTTTAGATATCAATTATATAGTGTACATCTTTATTGTACTGGGTCACTCGATCAGCATGCTATAGAAATCAAGGTGGAAAATGTGGACGTTGTTAGTAATGTCTGCCACTTTGATTTGGGCAGAACAGTACTCTGCTCCATCATCTCAGGTTTTGGCACCGCCTATTACTGTGCCTATTGTTGAGTGGGTGGGTTGGAAGTCATCAGAGCCCTCTTTAGGTCAGGAAATGGTACAGTATGTGATCCCTTTGTGTAGTCTGGAAACTAAGTCAGTTATCACCTCACTTGACCCTGACACCAAGGCCAGTAAGTGCCAGGCATCCTCTTGAATAGAACTCACTCCTGCACCCTTCCTGAAAGTAACAATTGCCAGCAAACTACTGTACTACCGTCTGTATCATGATGTTATTCTGTGTAATGTACTATATATTGTAATATTTTATAAGTAAGATGTCTGTAACTATGCTGTGACACCTCCGGGTTTGGGCATATAATAAATGCAATAAATAAATGGAAATAAATAAATAGTACGACACACTGTGGAAATAGTTGATTACTTGCTGAAACGGCTGGCAGATCTGCTTGTTATTATGGAAACCTGCCTCCAGGATTCCTCAACTCATGCCTCTCTTCTTGCTACCCCCAAAGGGATATAACTTATTAAGAGCTGACTGCATTGGTTCAGGAGGATGGTAGTGTCACTTCGTTTTAAAGAAGATCTTAAAATCCAAGATGATGTCTATAGAAGGAAGGACGCAGCAGGGTCAGTTCATGGAGTGTTAACCAAAGGGGCAAAAGCTGTGATGCTCTTACAGTGTCCCAGCCAGGCAAAAAGGTTCAGGCTGAGAAAAACCAATTAGCACGTACTACGGTAGGAGCAGGGTGAGATTTGCATGGAGGAAGGCGTATGTACCAGTTGTAGTTAGTTTTGACACAAATTAGATACCCACATAAATTAACACAGATTGAGCAACAAATATATATTGATCTTGTGTTTGCAAAGTTTATCGACCGGGGCAGTGTGATAGAGGCCCAGTGTTTAGGAGCAGTGAGATGCTAGAAGAGAGCTGAAGTAGGTGGAAGATGGAGTCAGAAAGGTACTATGGTAAGAGCAAGGTCTGCCTGTTAACATGGCAGAAGTGCCACCATATTGGATTTTAAGGCATAGTACTTAATGAACTGAATACAATGCAGGCCTTGGTGTGGAGCTGTGGCTCTAGTTAGCTTAGTCCTGAGACAAATCCCTTTTCTGACCCCCAGGAGAGAAGCCGAGGTCAGAGTCACCTGTGCTGCACAGATAAATGCTAATTGTATTCAGTTGCAGGGCCTGAATGCAGTGGGAATGGAATATTAACTGTGGGGAGAGCAGGTAGGGACATGCCCTTTGAAGAACAAAGTCAAGAGAATAGGGCATGAGGTTTTGTGATGTCAAAAGGCCAGGCAAAGATTTAGAGCACTACTGCCCCACCCAAGGAGCAGTCATCCCATTAGAATTACAGGTAGATTCATGACCAAAACAAATAAATCCCTGAAATTCAGAGTGCTGCCCTGGGAATGTCATTCATCATTACTAGTGCACCTGGGGTTTGAAGGCGATAATGAGGAGGCGTGTCTGGAACATTCCATGATTTGGGATAGGGGAGCAGAGGGGATACCAATAAATGTAGTATAAGTCCAGGGTGCAGTTTGTGTGTGCTGTGGTATCTGGTATATTAAAAGGCCTATTTCCTTATCAAAGCAGAGTTGGCCTCACACGTTACTTTGAAAGTGTCCGAATCAGTGGGGGGCTCATCATGTGACAGTCAAAATGTAATATTGAATTAATATACTCATTATTCTTTGTTGAGTGGAGCGGATCGAGCGGTCGCCGGTAGCCCTGTGTGACTAGATGTGAGGCACAGCCCATCCAGGACCTTGTGGGGACTCCTGTGAGGTTTTATTATTTAAAAATAAGAACATACTGTTTTGTGCTTTTCTCACCCTCCTGAGCACGTTGTACTGCCCCCTCCCCCTGCAGCCACTTCCTGGTCCTCCTCTCTCCCTTCCTGCCCCCTGCCCACCCACCCCCCTCTGAGTGGGCCTTTCCTGGTCCCTCCTGGACTACACGCCGGCCGCTCCCCATGCTCGCTTCTTTGTTGAGTGGAGTGGGATCGAGCGGTCGCCGGTAGCCCTTTGTGACCAGATGTGAGGCGCAGCCCATCCAGGACCCGTGGGGCCTCCTGTGAGGTTGTATTACTTAAAAATAAGAACGTACCGTTTTGTGCTTTTCATGCACTCCTGAGCGCGTTGTACTGCCCCCTGCCCCCTCCCCCTGCAGCCACTTCCTGGTCCTCCTCTCTCCCTTCCCGCCCCTTGCCTGCCCACACCCCCTCCCCTTCCTCTCCTCCTCTAGCTTTAAATCTTACCTCCCCTGGGCAGCCCCCCTGCCCGGCGGCCCCCTCGGCTAAGGGCCCCTTAGGCAAAAGGCGGCTCCTATGGCTGCGGCTCCTGTTGTGTCTGCAGGTGTCCGCAGGAGACACCTGGCGCCGTTGCATCTTGTTAGCGCCACCTGCTCCCCCGGCCCACCCCACCTTCACCCGTGTCACTTCAATATGCATGGTGCCTACACTTCACTGTTGTTCTGCAATTGAGGTAAACTAGGGCTTTTTCTCCCTTCTCAGGATTCTCAAAACTTAGGTGGCCTCTCCTCTGGTTACCTAAAACGCATCTACTGTATTTACAGTGTTCTCCAACTGTGGTGAACTTGGGCTTTTATCCCCTCTCAGGATTCTCAAACTTAGGTGGCCTCTCCTCTGGTTACCTAATATGCATTTACTGTGTCCACTGTGTTCTGCAATGTGGTAAACTAGGGCCTGCTGCTCACTGCCTTGTCCGCTTGCTCTCATCTGTCTTCCCCCCTCCCTTCTATTCCATGGTGCTCTCTATCTCGCCTATCTTCTCTAACTGCTTCTCCATTGACTATCCTGCTCTCATCACTACATCTGGTAGGAAAAAGTTTAAAAAGGACATCCTGGTCTCAAACCCAGGCCTCCCTATCGCTAACACCTACACTAGGGCCTCCTCCAAGGAAACTCTCACTGACATCCTCTTTTTCGTGCCTTCACCTGACCTATGGACCCTTCATATGGTCTCTGTGCTCTCTCCTTTCTCCTCTTCTCCCATTAATGGTGGCACCCGTTGGGATGTCCTCTTGGCCTCCTTCCACTCCTCTAAGGCCATCATTAATGTCTACTCTAATGGGACCGTCTTGTTCCAAGGCTCTCAGGCCAAGCTTCACCTCTTTGATAGACGCTTCCCATGCCTCATCAACTTCCTTTCCTCTCCTGCTGTCCCCCCTCCTCTGTCCTCGGCTACCTTGCCTCCACCCTCCCTCCCTGCCCCCTCTTGTGCTCCTTCTTCACCTCCGCAGGGCGTACCTCTGATCTGTGCCCCTCCCCGGAAGTCCTTCAAGGATGGCAACCTTCTCCACATTGCCACTCTTAACTCTTGCTCTGCCGTCAAACATTCCTCTGATATCTGTTGCCTTCTTGAGGAACTGGACCTCGATGTCCTTGGTCTCACTGAGACTTAGTTAACGGCCAGCTCTGTCACCAGCTTTGACACACTCCTACCTGACGGTTACAAGATCCTCTCCAAGCCCAGGCCTAACCGTTCAGGGGGGGTGTTGCCCTTATCTTCCCTGAGTGGATTCCTGCCACTGTCAATCCTACGCAGACCTACTCCTCTTTTGAATGCCTTGTCTGCCGACTCTCTCTCTCCTAGCCATTCCCTGACCGTGGCTACTATCTATCGGCCACCTGGTCAAATTTCCTCCTTCCTCTCCGAGTGGGCAGACCTCTCCTCCTCTCTCTTGGCCTCAACCACTCAACTCCTCTTTCTTGCAGACTTCAACATCCACCTGGATGCCTCTGGTCCTCCCTCTGGACTCTTTCGTGACCTCTGCGACTCTCACTCTCTATTCTCCCGTCTGGTCTGACTCATTCTGCAGGGCACACTTTTGATGCTCTGATCTCTTCTGACCTTCCCCTCTCTGTCGCTCTCTCCACTCCCCTCTCCTGGAGTGATCACTTTCTCCTATCCTCCCACCTCACCTTCCCTACCCCTCATGCAAAGCCACCTTCATCACTGCCACCCTCCTTCTCGGTCATCCGACCCATGAAGCGCGTGTCAGTTGAGGCTTTCGCCACCACCTTCTCCCCCTCTCTCCCCCTTCGGCTGACTCCCACCCTGACACATCCCTCTCCACTCTCCACTCTGCTGTATCTGACACTCTTGATATCCTTGCCCCTGTCATGAGAATCTGCCTGAAGCCCAAAGCCAAATGTAACTCCTGGTATGACTCGGATCTCGTCACCCTAAAACGCAAGTGCAGGGTGGCAGAGAGGAAATGGTGTGCTTCATGCTCATCGTCCGACAAACTGCCCTGCCGCCTGCTCCAAAGGCAATACCGGCTCTCTGTTCTCACCAAGAAGAGAGCCCTTATCCAAGCCCACATCTCTGCGGCATCTAACAATTTGGCTGAACTCTTTAAAATCTGCAAGGAGCTGGCCAACCCTGCTGCAGTCTCTACCTCTCCTGTCCCCTCCCAGGCCCTCTGCACGGCACTGGCCTCTCACTTCATTTCAAAAACTCAGGACATCCTGTCCTCACTCTCCTCCTATCACCTCCCCCCTCTATTCCCTGCTCTTCCTCTGGCCCTTCTGTAGCCACCCCTCCTCCCTCCTTCTCTGCCTTTCCCCTTTTCTCTGCTGACGAGGTTTCCAGACAAGTCCGATCTATAAAAGTCTCGTCAAAACAGGTCCACCCCTGTTCCTCCAAAACTATCAAGGACCACATCGACTTCCTGGCTCCTGCCCTGGCTGACTTCTGCAATCACTCCTTTGCCTCTGGAGTCTTCCCTTCCCCCCTTAAGCACTCCCTTGTGCACCCTCTTCTTAAGAAACCCTCTTCCGACCCCTCCTGACTGGCTAACTATCGCCCAATCTCCATCACTCCCTTCCTGGGCAAGCTCCTGGAGAAACTGGCCATCTCCCAGCTTAATCTCCATGCTGAATCTGTTGGTAGTCTTCATGACCATCAATCTGGCAATCTGGCTTCAGAGCTGCCAGAAGCACGGAAACTGCACTCCTCAACATCCGTGAGGACCTGCTCTCGAACCTTAACTCTAACACTCTGTGTGTTCTTATTTTACGCCATCTCTCTTCTGCCTTTGATACTGTCAACCATGCCATCCTGCTCAACCGTCTCTGTGATAAACTGGGTATCACTGGTCAGCCCTGCTGTGGCTGACCTCTTTCCTCTCCAATCGACCCTCCCAGGTCCAACTGGGGTCCTTGATCTCTGACATCTTTTTCTCTACTTGTGGTGTCCCCCAGGGATCTAACCTCTCTACCTAGCTGTTCAACCAGTATCTGGCACTCCTTGCCCACCGCATCGCCGCTCTCTGCCCCAACTATCAGTGCTATGCGGATGATACCCAGTTCATTTTCAGGCTACACTCAGCCTCCTCCTCTCCTTCCCTCATCTCTGACTGTCTTTCTGCTATCCAGGAATGGTGTGCCGCCAATGACCTCTGCTTTAATGCCAGTACGACTGAGATTCTACCCATTGGCACACCAACTCCCTCCTTCCCTGCAGCTCTCAGGCGGGCCTCTCTTGGCCCTCTTCCTGCTCCTACCTGAAAGGCAAAAAACCTCGGGGTCATCTTTGACTCCACACTCTCCTTCTCTCCTCACATATCTGACGTTTCTAAGAAGTCACACTACCAGCTGACCTCCTTAAAGGTATCCTTCCTTTCCTCTCCTTCCCCCAGAAGCTCACTGTCTCCCGAGCCCTGGTTCTCACGAAGATGGACTACTGTAACAGCCTCTATTTAAATCTGCCTGCCTCTACTCTCCACCCTCTGCAACTCATCCAGAACAGGACTGTGAGACGTGTCCTTGGTCTCAAGCCCAGGGACTGTATCTCTCCAGGACTGAAATCGCTACACCAGCTCCCAGTGGCTGCGAGGATTAAGTTCAAAACCCTCTGCATTGTCCACAAGGCCTTCTGGAGTCTGGGGTCAAAATACCTTCAACTCTCTCTTCCTAAATATCTTCCTTCTCGAGCTCTTCACTCATCTGCCTCCAACTCCCTCAGGGTCAGCCGCTTCTCCAAGCAACGAGTTGGGGGTAGATCTCTCTCTCCGCAGCAGGGGCCTCCCTCTGGAACAGCCTTCCTGCCTCCCTTAAACTTGAGGAACACCATCGCTGGTTCCGGAAGCACCTCAAAACCTTCCTCTTTGCTTCTGCTTTTTGCCCCCCTCTCCCCTGCCAATTACTGAAAGTGCACTGAATCTGCAACTGGGCCACTCACCAATCTCGGTCCTTGGCCCAGCAACTCTCCCCTGCACTACCTCCCTGGCAACCCCTGCACTGCGGGACTGTCTCTGTATCCCTACATCCCCCCTTCCCAGCACTTGTCTGCACTTACCTTGCACTTGCCACCAGCTGGCCCTTATTATTTATCTTGTTTTTTTTGCACTTCCTCTCTCCCTTTCCCCCTTGCACTTTTCCCTTCCCCTCTACCCATGCACTTGCGCAATCTGAATGACACCTGGCCTAGTAGGATCGTTGGCTGTCTCCCCTTGTTCCCCCCTCCCTGCCTCGTCGCGCCTTGAAACACTTGTGTATAGGTGTGTTACAAATGCCATATCATATCATTGGAAAATCCTATACCTGGATGCAATAGTGCCGATGTACTGAGCCACATGAAAAGGGGAATGGATTTATATAAGTTGTGGCTAATCGGTCCTGGCAATACAGGTGTGCATTAGCATGTCCTATAGGTGGTAGCCAATGATGGTGGTGGGATAGCGTTCCTACCTATGTATGCATATTTGTATTTTTCCGCTAAATAACCTGTAACTTCTTGTGGCGTGAGGAGCTCTGTGTCAGTTCGGCTCCACAGAACCGTCAGATACCTTTTTGCATGTGATAAACTTTGTTTTCCCTTGCAAAATGGTGCAGTGATAATTTGATCTCTTGGATTATTTATACTGAACAGGTTTTGGGTTACTACTCTCTTTACATGGTATACAGTACCTGTGAGGATCCCAAAAAATAATTTTGATCTTCATATCTACAAAAGGGTGAGTTTCCTTTTTTAACTACCCAACAAGATTACACATTTGCTTACTTATGTATCCCATAGTGAAATAATAAGAGAACCAGGACTTCTCCGTTTGTCTTCCCCACAGATCACACACAATAATAAATACTCGTGGATCATGGCTTGTTGACTGCTTGTAAAGGGAGCAAACTGAATAATGTTTACAGTAGGAAATGTATCGACACTGCTGTGAATAGTGGACTAATCTACTACACCACTTGTCGGGCGGATTTGTTTTAAATTGGTACATAGATGGTCAAGAATAAACTTTAAAATGACACTTCTAGGATACACTTTTACACTACTACAGATATGGTTGCAAATAAGGTTCAATAATAATGCTTGACCAGTCCTTCACAAATCAGGAACAGGGCATGTCTTTCTGGTATCCTCTTTTACTAAGGTCCATCACCACACTCTAGGGATGAACAGCTGCTCTGAGGGACAGCAAAACTTTTCGTCAGGGCAAGGTAGTGGCTTTGTTAAGCACTTGTTGATAATTGTTAAGGTTACCTCTTTTTTTGTGTTGATAGGCCTACTATGGAGCCATAATTGCTCGATATGCACTTTTCGACGTGGATAATTCACGTGGGCAGATGAATATTCTGATTAATATTTCTGCTGTTCTAAAACGTTATTTAGCAATGACCAACATGGCACAGTCACACCTTCAATGTTTTGCTTTAAAATGCTGTAACCATGGGAATTCACAAATACGTTGGTCATGCTCTTGCAAAAATAGACCATTCGCCCTTTGGGGAGTCACATTGTATAGTTCTGCCATTTTTGGTCCAGTTCTATGATTCAGTATTATTATTATTATAGTATTATTATTATTATTAGATTGCCTCAAATTGCCATGAATTAAATACATTGCCATCTCATGTGAATGTTCCTTTTAGATATTTTAACTGTGTGTAAATGGCAACATATTTTGTTTCAATTTCTCCTCTTTAGCAAATTAGTCAGAAATGTTTACAGTTTACATGTTTTAATTCAGTGATTTATGCTTTTTACTAAAAATAAATACATTGGCGCTTCTTGCCTGACTCCAGCCTTTAAGTGCGATACAGGGCATTCAACCCATGCTGCTCTGCGTAGTCATTTTTCCAAGGCAAGCATGTTGCCCCTGAGCTATCCTCCAAGCCCAAAACAAATTTTGTGTGATAAACACGTACAACATAATTTTGCTTTGAGAATAAACCATACCTGCATTTAATGTTGTGGAATCTATATCTATTAGCAGATGACAATCTATTTGTTAGCCCTGTGGACATGGCTTTTCTTTCATTTACTCATTGAGCCTCATTACGAGTCCGGCGGTAACCTGCAAGTTTTTCCAGCTCGGTTACCGCCGGACTCGTATTACCATTCCGCCTCCATGATTCCCAGAATTACCGTGGCATTACAACCCTGGTGACCTGGGAATTCCGGAGGCATAATTCGGTAAATCCCCATTCCCATTGAGTCCTATAGGACTCAATGGGAATGGGGATCGCCATCTTGTGATGGTGCCGGTGTTTCCATGTCCGCCTGCAGGCTGTCGGTGTTAAAACCGCCAGGTCTGACCTGGCGTGAATGACACCTCCGCCTGCAGGACTCGAGATCACCCGGTATGGAAACAACGGTGGCCGTGGGTTTACGCCACCGTTATTTCCATACCGGGTGACTTGTAATGAAGCCCAAGGAGTTTTTGCAAATTCATTATGATTCATATGCAAACACAGTTGTTAACCGGAGCCATACTCACATTTTTTCATATACAATTATGCCAACTTCTGTTCAACTCACCATCTGATCTCTGCAAACAAAGTAATGGCAAGTGATTACAATTGAAATAATGGGCAAACAGTGTCTTGGTGTTATAACGCAACATTTGAACAATTTATATGTTTATCAGAATATCTGTGGCCAATAAAACTGAACATCAGGACATTTTAGACTGACCCATTCCATTGTTAGGTTAAAAATGTAGATTTAACATGGTACAGTAAGACCTCAAAATAGTTGTACGTGTGAAACTAACAACACAGAACATTGACACAGCACATTTCCTTCCTAAACTAATCACGTCTTTGATAAAGCACTTTCCCCCAGGGATTAACAATTAAATA
The DNA here is from genome assembly GCF_040938575.1 of Ambystoma mexicanum. Taxonomy (NCBI): domain Eukaryota; kingdom Metazoa; phylum Chordata; class Amphibia; order Caudata; family Ambystomatidae; genus Ambystoma; species Ambystoma mexicanum. Next base: position 922,596,648 of record NC_090941.1, read on the forward strand.
TTCATTGTTCTTCTACCATACTTTTAAACACAGACATTAGTGTGTTAATGTTCTGCACAAAATTCCTTAATAACTATTTTGTATCAACATGGCTTCTGATCTTAATGTGATGCAATCTCGACAATGTTTTTATGAGATATTGCTGTGCAATACACATGTGACTATGGGAATATCATCACTAAATGTTTGAATTACACCTAAATGTATCTGAACATAAATGTAGAAATCACTGGTTCTAAAAACATCTGAGCCACTGACAGGCAATTTATTAAGCTGTATATGTAAATCATGAACACATGTTTATAAAGCACATTTGTATGATCTATTTTCTTTGTAGACTACACTGTTGTGTGTACGACGACTGTGTTAGGTGTAAGCCTGATTAAAGAAAATGTGCTTTAATTTAACAAAACATGTTGCAACATATCAGATGTACATCTCAAAATAAAAAAGCATGCTGTTTACTTTTAAATGCTTACCTAAAATGCACTTACAGATTACATGTTGTTAGTTTGTTTAGGATACTGCTGCTTCTAACCGTTATATAGAATTCTGGTTGATTTCCTGATTTTACTCTTGTCATTCTTTTGTGCATGTGCTAAATAGGGAACATTTGTTTGAGTGCTTCTGCACCTTAGTTCGTTCAGACTATGTTCTAGTTAAAGAGAAACATTTTTAAAAAAACGAAGCCTTTGCTAGGATCTAGCAGCAATGAAGGAATTTCATTAGCATGTCTTCAGCTGCTAGTTTATACCAATCTGCCAGTGACAAAAGGCAGAAACATAACATTATTTTTTTTTTCATCCGGGGAATACTTTCGTACTTCTATGCATGACCACTTTGTGGACCTATCTTTCATTCTCCAGGAACATCTTAGTGGCATGCAGAACTGGGGTTTATCTTTCAATGGTTGGCTGCAGGTTTGTGTGTCAGGGATGGAACGTTGTGGTGAGGCATATGAGACATCAAATTGCACAACATGTATTATCTTGCACAACAGTTGTGGAATCTTTCAAGGTGATTGGGATTCGGTCTTCCATTTGAAAATATGTTTCTTTATTAATCTAAGATATCTATCACCACAGTAAAGCATTCTTAAAGGATGATGGTTTGGGGATTGATTGACACTTGCATCTGCAAAAGTGACTCAGAGTGATATCTAAAGAGCCACCAGAAAGAAAGAAGAGGAATCAAAATATCTGATGTTATTTGCTTGTTGTTTTGCTGGGGTTCAATTGGTCTTCAGCGTAGGATTTCTTGAAGTCTGGATGCATAATTGATGGATGTCTTATTTGTGTCTGGTACATTTCCCTTCAACACGTTTTCAAACCCCATAACTGCTTTGTAAATCCATGAGTTCATTGTAGTGGCAATAGGAAAAGGCCTCAAATATTGCTTTGCTGCACCAAAGAAAGAGGAGTCGAACAATCAACCTAACACACTCAAGAACACACACCAGCTCTGAACAGCACTGACTAACAAATGGAATTATCTATCTCTGTTATTAAGGCATACTATTTAACACTATTCACATTCCCCTTGACAAATACCAAATCCAAAGGAAACAGAACATAGCAGGAAAAAGAAGGTCTAAATCACATGAAACAAGGCAAACTGCCACCATATTGAATGGTCTCCACTGGCTTCCAGTTAAGCAAAGATACACGTTAAAACACTATGGCCCTCATTACGACCCAGGCGGTAAGGGGTTTACGCCGGCGTAAACATCGCCGACCCTTACCGCCTGAGTACGAGTTCCCTTAGCGCCATGGCGGATTTAACACCTGCTTTTAGCAGGTGTTAAAATCCATGGCGCTAAGGGACCTTGTTGTTAATTACGCCACCGTAATTTACGGTGACGTAATTAACGCCTTCCCCACTCCCATTATGCCCTATGGGGCAAAAATGGGAATGGGGAAGGGTAAATGGGGATTGGGGACTTACCGCCCCGCCAAGGTCGGAATGGGGCGGTAAGTCCGCCAACCACCATGGCGGAGTTGGCAACTTAGCGCCATGGACCATGGTGCTAATAGCACCATGGTTCTCCGCCAAGGTCGTAATGAGGGCCTATGTACAATTCACAAGACTTTGGTTGTACTGAAACACTTAAAAAACTAGCAACTCAGATGCCCAACAACCAAGTACATGTTATACAGACATGGAAAGCTGGTAAAGTTGAACAGGTTTAAAATAAAGAACATTGTGAATGAACACTAAGTTGGATGTTGGCCAAGCAAGTAATTCATATTAATTCACAAGAGAGCAACTAACACTCCTGGAACATTAACTTGTATAATAGAGACATGCAGTGAACAGTGGATAATCATTCGTTGAAGGGAGGAGAATAGGATATACAGGAGAGGCAGAACCAATAACATACTTGGGGCAGCATACTATGGTCTATTGGTAGTGCCATGATATGGATGTGAGTGCCAGTTTAGAGAGCGATACGAATCAGCATGGAAAAGAGGGGTGCATTTTCTTTTCACTTTTAAAATCTTTAATTCAGTAACTGAACCATAAAAGGACATCCTCACATTTCATTAATACATACCAGTTCATTTGGTACACGTTCATACATCAAGATGGAGTAACATTCAATATATTTAAATTTTAAAAGCAATCAACTGTAAAAGGTGTAAAATTAATAAAATCTGGTGGCACTATGTTTTAAGGTGGAGATATTCTGGTGACATATCATAAGCTTTAAATCTTGCAGCCTCCCAAACAAGTGCATATTGGTCATTGTAAAGTTCTGGGTTCCCAATGATGACTCTGACATCTCTTGATGTTCTAGTTGTTCCTTTAATGAGTTTCCAGTACATTTATGTTTCTTATGTCAAGTTCATCATAGCTCAAGGCAAACATGCACCGGCATCCTCCCAGGTAGGCTACATCTCACCAACTCTCTCACTCAGAACTCTCAACCATACAACAACATTCTCACCAGCAAGATTCCATGTCACTCACTCAGCATTCTACTCATTCTGCAAAGACAACATGAAAACCTAAATCACGACATATCTCCCTTCCTTGCACAACAACAACAACACCTATCAAAACCGGTCATGCTCACAACACATAGTACACACACACACTCCAACACATGCATGTGCATCTCAACCACATGAACTATCACCACAGCCGTACAACCTGAACATGTCACCGGTTCAAATGGTACCATAACACAATACTAACGATGCTCCTCCCCTTTTCTACACGGTAAAGGAAGGACACCTACCAATGAAAATTGTACCACTAGCAATCCATCTTCAACAGCTCAGGTATCTCTCTAACCTCTCTCCTCCTCTATCACATAAAAACTATAACCAATACTAATCTCATAGCCACACCACACACACAACTCCGAACTGTGCACCACACACACCAAAGAACAAGGCTGGGCATTCCCAACACCCGAGTGAAATGACACAATAACACATTGCACACTAAGGTACCTCTGCCGCCACCCCCACTTTGTCGCCTGTGTCCTAAAGATCCACCTAAAGACCAAACACAACTATGACAAATCATCGTCAAACAACATAAAAATATATAAATAAATGCATCACTTTCACCAGAACAACAGTACTCTTGTTACACTCAGCCACCCATAACTTCACAGCCAAATAAATACACACCACTATGATGTGCACCTCACACTCAAAGAACCAGGTTGGGCGTTCCAAACGTCCGAGTGAAACAACATCCAAACAACACAAACAGTGTGATATTGCCACCCCTTATCCGTCACCTCTGCTCCTTAAAACAAACAAAACCAACAACAATGCTGCGAAGAACCACTTACAACACACCATGCACTAGCCCACCAAGCGCACAACTACAAAAATCACAAAAATGCTAAAACTCTAGCACACCACAAAGACTCCCACATGCAGATCACCACACTGCAACAAGCTAACACTGCTTAAAATTAATAACATTTCTTCAAAAACTCTAACAAATCTTACTGCTCAAAATTAACTTTTCTGCAAAACTCTAACACATCTTAAAGCTCTAACTAAGCTTCTTAGCTCTCATCAAACTTATAGTTCCACCTGCAAAGGAGAAAATTAGTAAGCATGTTCCATTTATCACATTTTCCGTGCCATGTACTATAACTATATCAATCCACTTTGCCTATAGCATTGAAAAGTCCATCTGTGCAAAGAACATGCGTTAAACACAACTGCTTCAAAAAACTAACATTGCTCACATCAAATATGTCTCTAAACAAAGGCCATGACACCACACTCTCCCATCCAGTGTACATTCTCTCATAAATGCTCATGTTGCAATTATAGTGTCAAAATATCACCACTATCGCAGGCCTCACATGACAATTAAAACACAACATGTTAACTTAAACTCTGCTGCATACTATCTAATGCACCCATATAACCAAAAGTAATTCTGTAGCCATGTTCCTTCTCCTGCAAAATAATTCTGTAGCCATGTTCCTTCTCCTGCCATCTCCATCCATAGGAAAAAGTACCTTAGGGGACACGGCTCTGATTTGCAATGGGCTCTAAACTCCACCAAAGTCACGTTTGACTTTCATAGAAACACAGTTCTCATTGTGGGCACCTAGCCCCTCTGCCAGAGGGCAGTGGCCCCCTAGTCACTCCTAGGCGCAGCTCAGGCTCAAAGCCTCTCCTAATGGTGCTATCTTTGGCTCCAAACCCCTCGGTTGCACAGCATGACCTCCGGATTCTTAAATCCCCAGGTGCAGATTAGGCTCCAAGCATCTCCTATTGCTGCTGCCCAGGGCTCGAAGCCCCTCAGCTGCACAACATGACCTCCGGATCCTTCAATCCCCAGGCACCGCTTAGGCTCCAAGCCTCTCCTATTGCTGCTGCCTTGGGCTCCAAGCCCCTCAACTACGCAACATGGCTTTCAAGTTTTCCAGGCATAGCTCACACTCCAAACCTCTTCACTTGCTACTGCCATGGGCTTCCAGCCCTCCGTGTCACAGCTTTGGGTTCCTAAACCCCTTCAAGACAGTCAATGGGCCCTCAGCCCTGCCACTGTTGCTCTGCCAGTCTCTTGGCCCTCTGAGTTTAACTTGTCCAACTTCCGGTTAGAGAGGCCAACCCAGATGGCCCTTGCATAGCACAGATCACTACATCCTGCGCCAGCGGCCCCAGCGCTCGGTCCTACTGCGCCTAAAGCCAATAAGCGCTCGCCCTACCTGGGAGGGTCTTCTTGGGTTGGGGGGCGGTGCATGCGCCATCCTCAGTGCTGTCCCCCCAGCAAAGCCAGCATCCTCGTCGCCAATGTAAAGTTCTGGGTTCCCAATGATGACTCTGACATCTCTTGATGTTCTAGTTGTTCCTTTAATGAGTTTCCAGTACATTTATGTTTCTTATGTCAAGTTCATCAGAGCTCAAGGCAAACATGCACCGGCATCCTCCCAGGTAGGCTACATCTCACCAACTCTCTGACTCAGAACTCTCAACCATACAACAACATTCTCACCAGCAAGATTCCATGTCACTCACTCAGCATTCTACTCATTCTGCAAAGACAACATGAAAACCTAAATCACTACAGTCATCTATAACTATGATAACTCGTTATTTAAACTATGATATCCGTGGCATCATTCCTTGTTTCATTGGACCCCAAGATATCCTTTATATGGTCTGGCATGACGTGAAAAAGAAATGACATTCATTTCATCCAAATATTAAAAACAATAAATCAAATCTTATGACTATGTTTTTTGGTCGGAGAGATTGTGATAACAGATCATGAGATTTTAAAACTTGCAGCCTCCCAAGCAAACAAATTGTAGTCATCTATAACTAAAACAACAACTCATATTTTTATAACTAATACTGCCCATGTTGCCATGCTATATTTCATCAGACCCCAACATTTCATTTATGGGACCTAGCTTTACATGTACTCCCTGGGGGTCGATGTAGCCGAGAATAAAGAGCATGTTGAATGCTTGCGGCTTCCCAGATCAAATACATTTTCACCGTTGATCATCAAGATGATATCTCAACTTTTTCCTCAGCACCAAGCCCTGTGTATACATTTTGATACTTTGTAGACCCTTTGTGGGTCGTCAGTTGATTTGCAAAGGACCAGAGCTTCGGTGACAGTAGGGACATCAGCTCGTTTCATCAGAGACGGGGCAAAGAAACATACAATGTATTACTGTTTCCTGAGTTGTGTTACACAGGGGGCATTCACTCATCTTTCTTGGCAGCCATGAGGTGGTAAATTCAGCCACGTCCAAAGAACCCAGTCTAAAAGTGATTAAAAGTGCTCAGGCATACAGTGGTTTGATTCAATCCATATATTTTTTTAACCCAAAATCTGCCTTCACTGATATATATTCAACTTTCCGTTCCTACATACTGTGACCATATGCCCTTTGTATAATTCTTCACATATTTTGCCCTTTATGCATTTGTACTTTCATTTGCCTATCAACTGCGGTTGTGTCCTTTCTTCCTGCTCATTAAGGTCAAAAATACTTTTTCGAACACGCGCCAGACATGGCAATTTCATTGCTCCCTCCTGATTCATCAAATGGGTCATATCGTCCCTAAATGAGTGGAGTTCTGGCATCCCCCAGAGCCGAGGCCAGTAGAGAATTGGTTTGGCAGCGGCAATTGCATCAATTGCATAGATCCAATTTGAGGTGCAAAAACGCATTGGCATTGATGAAGGAAGGCACAGTAATCTCTACTAATCTCAGCAATTTTAGGGCTGCATATCTCCATAATTCTACCCCATAAAAGGCAGCTGCCGTGGCCTGCTTTTCTATAAATACAGGGCAGGAGAGACCGCACCCCTGCCGTGATTGCTAAAGAAAGCGCAGGTGCCAACACAGTACTTTTCTAGCATGACCGTGGCTCTCGCAATTTCACTTGTCTAATTGCCACTATCGCTGAAACCTATGCCCAAGTTTTCATAATGGCTTACTTTTTCTAGTGGCTTTTTCTAGTGGCTGACCCTATGCATTGATGCTCAGATTCGTTGTTTTACCCAATTTTGGCCTGCAAATCGTTGTTTTGTTTTCTCAGTATTCAAAGACAGTTTTAACTCATCACATTTGTTCCGAAAAGCTAACAATGACTGTTTTAATCCTTGGGCAGGGGCGGGCAGGTCAACAGGATGACAGCGTAATCTGCAAATACAAGCAGAAAAGGGGCGAAAATGCATTCTTGCCTTACTCCTTTGTTGACATCAAATTTGTCAGTGACCTGGCCTCCCAGTCCCACTCAGCCGACTGCCTTGTTCTCTTTATACAGGGATTTGATGGCCCTTAACAATCCATCTGACAGACCTCTTTCTTGTAAGACTTCCCATAGCAATTTGTGTGGAAGGCACACAAAAGCCGTCCTAGGGTCCACAAAGGTGGCATATAGTCTCATCTTCCTAAGGACGGTCTATTTCTGGATGATGTTATACAGACAGCAACTCTGGTCGACTGTGCCCTTCGCCCTCTAGAATCCTGACTGAAGTGTGCCCATTATGTTGTTTTCTGTGGCCCATGCCTGTACTTGCCCAAGTACTAACAAGGAGATTGGACTATCATTAGCAGGACTCTCTTCCCTCCCTTTTGCCTTAAGAGTTCATGTATTTTGAATGCAGATTTGATGGTGGTGGTATTTGATTATCAGGGGTTATGGAGTTACAATTGTTCAGAGCAAATAGAGAGTAGGAACAGAAATGAGATACACTACAGTGTACACAGGAAACAGAAAGGGTGATAGTGTTGCCGCAGTGAAATGCGCTAAAAAGGGAGTATCAAGAGGTGGGAGGTAAGGAAAGGTAGTCAGTGAGTTAACTGAAAAACTAAGAATTAGAATTTTAAAAAGGAGAAGTTGCATGTGGATATCCACCCAAGAAGAAGATTGGCTATAGGTGGGATGGAATATGAGAAGAGTACAGAGACTCTGCATTGTGAAATTGAAGATTTTGCGAGTTTGAAATTGAATATACAATGAGTCCCAGTAGGCAGCTAGCAGAGTAATCTAAGCACTGATGGCTAGATTGGATTTGAGAGATTAGGTTGAGTAATAAGTGAGTAAGGGTCTGATTTTTCTAAAGATAATTAGAATTAGTTTAGCCACAGTTGTTGTTGATGTTATATATTGATTGAGGTTAACGTTGCTGTAAAACTCAACCCCACTTTGTGAGACTTTTGGGATGGGAGTAGAAATGTAGGCGCAAATATACGGTTGAGTGGTGAGAGCGAGAAGCACTGTGTGCAGAAAGGTAGATATCATGTTTTAGATTAAGTTGAAGCAGTAAGGGGACATGCAGTTGGAAGTGGCTGGAGGTTTTTGAGAGAACTCTGGTTTGAAAACCGGGAGGATAAGACAATTGTATTATCATTGGCAAAGCGGTGATAGGAGAATCAGAAAGATAAAATGAGCATGCCTAGGGAAGAGATAAAGACACTTAAACGGAGAGGTGGCATTAGAGGCGAGTGTGTTACAGAAGATGGAGACGATTCAGTGTACAAGGTAGCAGCCAATACAGGTGAGAACAGTATCCTGATGACTAGTTTAGAGAGAGTAGAGAAGACACATTTGGCTAAAGATTCTGCTTTTAGATCGAGGAAAAGGAGAATGGAGGTGTACTTTTAAGTTGTGAGCAGCAGTGAGGAGCTTAAATACAGAGGTGGAATCAGTTTCAGTTCAGTGGCTGATTTGAAACTATGAATGATGTGGATAAGAGAGACCATTAGACCCTTGATAATGGGATCCTATTGAATGCCACATATTTCAGGATTTCTTACTAGTGTGAGAATGTGAGGCTATTTGGTAGTAAGCAGGATTTTCTGAGTTAGCTGAGGGTTTCTGGAGGATGTATAAACAGTAACAAGTTTAAACTAAGTAGCCCATTTCCACGAGGAGTACAAGTGTTTCAAGAGAGGAAAGAGATGTAAGCATGTAAACACTGCTATATTTTTGATGATTTAAAGGAACAAAATGAGCAACTAATGCACAGGATTAGTAAGCACTGCACAGAAAGCTAATACACATGATATGTACAAAGTAAACAAAAGCTGGCTAGATGTTAAATGGGCAGAAGAAAGGAGGGGCAGGAGGGTAAGACGAGGAGTGATGGCTTTACTAATCATGGACATTTTAGAGAAAAGTAGAGTACATAGTCATTAACAGAGTTGTGATGGGATGGATGCAGCAGAAATAAGGGGACCATAGTTTAAAGAGAGTAGCAAGCAAGTAAGAAGATGGAGCAAAGAGAAAAGTTTTGGTCAAACAGATTGAGAGAAGGTAGTATCAACAGGGCATTTGTGTTTTTAGAGAGCAATCTTTTAGTTGGTAAGTGGAGACAGAGAGGTAGGCATAATTTAAATTTGGAACAAGGCGTGTCATTAATAGTGCTTGTCATTGTAATACCATCCGGCACCCAATGCACTATTTCCAGCAATATAAGTCCCCAACACATTTATTTTTTCTTCAACAACAATAGTCTTAAAGCAAAGCAACTTCATCTCTGCACTCTCACTACAGTTACGCACTAGACACATATTGCACTGTACATGCACAATGTTTTAAGTATTCCTAACATGTTACGTTATACAGTGTCCGGCAGAGTAGACACTGAATCTGAAAAAATATTTCTCCACTCCTACACTTAAAGTATTCTGTATAGTGCTGATTCAGAAGGGAACCAAACATCCAAATGAGGCAAAACATTTAGTCCTATGAGTCAGAATTTTTTTTTTTTTTTTAATCCACCAGAGACAGTCTTCATCTCGGTTATCTCAAATGATACGTCTCTTGTGAGGAGTTGGAATGACATATGGCTTTGCATTCAAACAAAAATACTATCATGGAATATTACAGGTCTCACCCAAAAGTAAGGGAATCTGAATAGAATAGAGATCTTACATTCCGTAAACTTACTTTTACCGAAATATATACAAAGGATAGTGAAATATATGATTTTCCAGGTTATGAAAACATCAAAAACTGACCTGAAGTCAAAGTAAAAGGCAGGACATTTTGGTGGCTAGAAATGTGTTGTAGGGTTGAAGAATGCAACAAGGTATACTAATGTCCTATGACTGTGGATCAAAACTTTCTGTTGAGATGTACCTTCTAAATAAGGAAACCTTGAGTAACTATCAAAACGACTCTTCTTATGTCGGGAAATTCAATGCCAAAGTGGGTGAATGGGATGGGTTGGAAGAGGAAAAACAAAATATTATGGTGGAATACCGGATACTTGTGTTGATGAACACATTTCCATGCATCAGACACTTGTCATTTAGCAACCTGTAACGAAAGGGAGGCTAGTTCAATTAGGATTTATAATTTCCTTCCATATTTGGTCTGGTGCAAATATGAACACTCTAAAATGATGTCCAGGCTGGAGAGAAACCATTACACTTAATGTATTGGAATAAAGTATACCCTTGAAAGTGATTCTTGTGAACAAACTCCTCTGGATTGACTATCCTAGTGTTCATGCAAAATAATGGTACGGGGGCTCTGTTTTAGCAGAAAATTGACTAGGATAGCTTTACGATCCTTGGATAATGGATATGACTGCTTGGGTAGTAAGAGAGCAGTCAATGACATCCATGAAATAAATTGAATTGATTGAGGACCTCATAAACAGAATTATCAAGGAAATGTGAACGTTTAATCAGAGAAGGCAAAAACCTATGAATGCAGTGCATTTTTTTTTCTCCAGGATAAATCAATTGAAAAAGCAGCCCATGGAAATTAATCTAAATCATTCTGGCACTGCATACCCCTAGGAATGGAAAACTGCTTAGCTCAAGCAAATATTGGAAAACAAAATTGGGTACATCATTACCTTGAGATCTTCAATGATGTGATATGAGGGTATTTTGTAGGTCTTCTTTTGGACTCTTTTGCCAGAAAAAAATCTCGTTATGGGATCTTTTGGCTGTGCTTTTACCACATCACTATATCTACAATCATTATTCCATCAATAAAATACACATTATTTAGCAAAATCTGAGGGATAACAGCAGGTATATTACAACACTTATTGATCTGGTGGATTCCTCTTTTAAGGATAATTTTCTTATATTTTACTAGGGCAGCCAAAGTTTGTCTTCCTTACAAAATAGTATCATTTTTTCCTTGTATGTATAAGAAGAGCTCTCCCGATTTGATTACATACTATAGACTGATTTGTTTTATTGACGTTGACAGTAAAATCTTCTTTAACGTCATTCTTCAAGTTGTCATCAAATTGCTGAAAGAAAAACACTGTTTTATATGCGGTCTATCAACAATCAATCATATTTTTATTTTGTATCATGTCTTTTCTAAGTATTTAAAAGTCACGAGATCCCCTTATACATAGCATTCTTAGATGTGTCCATCACATTCAACCTTGTTGACAGAGATAGTCTGTGGGTAAAATTAAATAATCTGGGGTTACACCCAGAGTTTTGCCTTAACCCCAGACCGTGGTGTTAGGGCAAAGATTGCCCGAGTGAAAAAAAAGTTACATTTGCAATGCATTTTTATAAAAAAGCAAGGTTTGCCTTAGTGCTAATATCATTCAGTGCAAACATTCAGTGAAAATGTGTCTGTTTGGCATTAGGGCACTTTTTATCATGGTGCTTATGTAATGGCAAACTGCACTTGTCATGGTGCAATGGTTTTCTAATATGTCCCAGTGTTTTTAAAGAAATAGGTCACACTTTTCCCTAGTGCTAAGACCATGCAAACATGCACTTGCACCAGTGAAAAGTTTCTGTAATATGGCCCCTGGTGGCCAAATAATAGAAAATGACTCACAAAGCTGTATCTGCAGTCTATCTGAGATAATGTGGGACAAAATAGAGTTAATGTATGTCGATAAAATGGCAACAAAATTTAGGGATCTATGCAATTGCTGCTCAAAGTTACAATAGCCAGAATTTTGGAGTAACCGGGGATGGCGAAAAGAGTAAGGGTGAAGGTGTGGGAAGGTTAGCAATATTCAAAGGAGAAAATGAGGGCTAGGTTGAAGTGATTATATGTATGGCTGGGTGGATTGTATCAGAATGGGAGAGAGAAATGGGAAAGATTAAAAGAAGGGATCGCAGACTAGTATTGGACTTGCAGTGAAGGTGTAACCTGAGTTTCATTGTGGAATGAGAGGGGATGATGCATAGTAATATTGAACGTAATTAGATTGTGGTCATTAGCGAAGGGTCGATGGAGCAGTGTTTTTATGGTGAGAGTGGGTCACGTGTCTGTCCCCAGTATGAAAACATTATTTTTCAGGCATTCTGTAAATATGGCTTTCACCCCCGCTTTGGGGGGTGGACATGGCCTATAACAGCATGCTAGCATGAGCTCAGGTAGGCCCGAGAAATTGGCTGTGGGCTGCTAAAGGCCATGTCCACGCCCAGAGTGCTGGTGAAAGCCATTTGCACCCCAAGGTTTATCCGGTGTGCACATGTTTTATTCCCCTCTGGAGATTGGCTGCGCATTCAATCTCCCAAAAAAATTAAAAAAAAGGAAAAAATTACTAATTCCCGTTTCCATTTCTAATGCGGCACAGAGACAGGAGGAGCACTGATACCAGAATACAAGCTCTGGTCCAGAAAGTAAGTGGGGAGGAGGGAAAGAGGGGAAGGGATAATAATTGTTTTGGGGAGGGGGCAACAGGGATAGGCTTCCTGATTCCTCCCTAACGACAACTGCAGGAGGTGTGAGGGAAAGTAAAGCCACAGGCAATCCCTCTCATAGATTTAGAAACCTGGACTCAAACTACAAAATGCCTTTGGGGGAAACTGTTTCAGGGGGAGATTCCACAAGTCAATTTCATTTGTAATGGTTGGCAGTACAAAGCAGACTGTTTTTTTACAGCAAAAATGCGGGTGTTAACCTTGCACTATTCCACGTAAAGTGCAGTGCAAACAACATCAATTCCATAAGATTTGCTTCCAAGCACACCAGTCATTCTCAAACTCATACAATCACAAACATTTTTAAAAGATCGTACTTCCAACAGGTTTCTTTTATGTTCTATTCAAAGTAATACCAGGAAATTCATCAGGGGCTGCCTGTCGTAGCAGTGTACAATATTCCAACGGTTCCATGTGTTAAAACCGCGACAAAAATGGCAGTGGACACAAAATATCATGGCATAAATGTAATGGTTTTTCCGCCACAATCCCACTCCTCTTAAATGGTATAATGGGGTACATCTTTACTGGATCAAACCACAGCATTTTTGCCGCGATTGTTTGTACAGCCGACATTTTTGCCACAATGTTATCACTGCATACCTATTCCAACACTCTACAGTGAAAAAATACCAATTCACATGCGCGCGCATCCGGAAGTGCATGGGAAGTGCCAAAGCTGTTTGACTGGGACCGCTGCTCTACGACATCTGATTGTTTTTCCTCGCTTTTCGTTCCTCGTTTGATGCCGCGAGTGAAGCCGTCGGCAAGAGGAAGCGCGAGCTCCGCCCTCCGACCCGCCCACTTGCAGATCGCGTCTTCCCTAAATCATCCCCGGTGCCCGCGCATCTCGCGCGCGCACCCGGAAGTGCATGGGAAGTGCCAAAGCTGTTTGGCTGGGACCGCTGCTCTACGACATCTGATTGTTTTTCCTCGCTTTTCGTTCCTCGTTTGATGCCGCGAGTGAAGCCGTCGGCAAGAGGAAGCGCGAGGTGTGTGGAAACACCTTAACCAACATTGTTTAGATCTTTAGTAAGATCTACTGGACTTGTGCTGGACTTGTGTGCAACTTCTGCATTTATTTCTCCGTAGATACGCGCCAACTTTTTTTTTTTTTTTCTCTTCCTCTCTCCCCCTAGCTCTGCCCTCCGACCCGCCCACTTGCAGATCGCGTCTTCCCTACATCATCCCCGGTGCCCGCGCATCTCGCGCGCGCATCCGGAAGTGCATGGGAAGTGCCAAAGCTGTTTGGCTGTTCGGGTGAGCGGGAGGGCGTCCGTGGATTGATCTTGGACTAAATATAGGTTCTTTTTTTATGTTAGTACACCTGCAGAGTCCTTTATTGTATTCTAGGTAGGATCTTGCTATTTAAAATCCATAGCTATTCTGTGATCATTATAAAAAAAAAATAAATAAAAAAAAAAAAGTGTGAGTCATTCTATCGGGCACTTATTTTGTCATCATATATGATGGCCAGTGGTCTGAGGAGCAGAAAATGCTCAGAAATGGCGATCCCTTCTAATCTTACCGACCAAACTAATAATGGGGTATCTTCCATGAGTGCTGCCGATATGGATATTACAAGACATCCGGCTGGTCTGAATATAGAATCGGAAAAGCCTGATGTCTTGTCTCCAGGCAGTACTAATGAATTGCAGCCTTGTAATAGTAATCTAGATCTCGAAACTCTGGCTGATTTGGACTCCCGTATTAGGCTATCTATCGGTTTATTGACTCCACTAATAACAAAAAATCGTGACTCGCATACGAATGCAGATAATTCTGATGTATATTTACCATCAAACTTACATCTGTCATTGTTACCTGCAAATGATATAGCTTTAGATAATGCCTCTCACTCGGAACTTCCTATAAGCCCTGATCTCCATGTTCCATACTCACAAAATATTGGGAGTGAACTTAATTCATCCCCTATTTCCAAAGACCAAGAACCATTCACTTTCCCAGTGATAATTCGGATATTGGATCTGTTGGACAAAGGACATGATGTCACCCACCTATAATTAAGGGATATAAAATATTCCATGAATGAGATTATGTCCAAAGTGATAAGGATGGAAGGATTTATTCTTGCTTTGGAAGGGCTTAATGTAGGGGTAAAAAATCCCAATGAGGCCAAAGCTATCATTTGTCATGAACAAAGCACACAAACTGAAATCAATGATTCTTTTCCTCAAGGTTAGGGGAACTAGGATCTATCAGCTCTACAATAATTGAACTTAAAAATAAAATTGAACCTCCAACCCCTAATATATTACCAGAGATAAGTGGGAATACTGCTGATAGCCCTTCAGTCCTAATTAAACTCATAGAAGAAGGACAAGACAATGATGGTATTGACGATAGTGACATTGACTATAAAGGCTACTCTTCTAGAAGATTTCGCAAAAATCAAAAACGGTGTGTTAAACGTGCTTAAAAAAAACGGAGATCTGCCAATGAAAAAATGAAAAAATCAAAAAAAGAAATCTCTGCGATATTAGAAAGTGGGGGGGAAGATGTGATTGATGTGGAACAGCTTTCTGTTGAATGCCAATCACACCTTGGGGCAAAGAATATGGAGGCGATAAAGACAATAGATACAATACAGCCTTCTACTTCAAACAATCATGTTAAAATGGTTAATGTTGAAGTACATTCAACTTGTGTAAATTCATTAATTATACCTGATAATCCAACTGATCCCGTTAAAACAACAGTAGATGAAATAGAAGTACAGACAACTCAAAAAATACTGCCGACCTACTTTAAAAGTATATGTAGAAAACAGACATCAAAGAGAAATGGACAATCTCATAATTCTCCTATTGTATCGAACAAAGGTATTAAATCTTCTTTTGTTGTATTGCCTAAAATGGCCCCGTCTTTGTACTCTGAAACCTTGAAAAAACCTGTCTTTGAGACAACTATGACAATGGGTAACGTACCAGTTATCCAAAACGGCGGAGGAAAGCTTTCCACTATTCATAAACAGTTGCATATTGAGAGTTTACCTCATCAGTATTTGGGAGAAGGTAATAGTGACATTTATGATACGCATGAAAAAAATATTCAACCAATACCATGCATAAATAATGATGTAACCAATGTTGATGAGTCTACGATGAATATACAAAAAACTGGAACCCCATCATGTGCGATGACTGGTGTTATTAATGAAAAAACTAAGCAAATTTTGCCTTGTATAAATAAGGATGTAAAGAATGCGCATGACTTTGTGCTTAATGCCTTAAAAGCTAGTATTCCATCATTTGAACTAACTAACCAGTCTTTGAAGCCCCAAGAATGCGTTGATGAAAATATTGCCCAGCCCAATTCGTTTTGTCAATCATTTGTAAGTATCCCTTTATGCAGAGAACTTAACTCATCTGAACTTGCAGATAGGCATTATAATGAAACCCACATCAAATTGAAAAGTGTGTTGAATCTAGATGATCATACGGTAAAGTTAAATGGTTCAGAAAATGCTAATGAGGGTAAGATTACTGGACATTTGCCCTGCCACACTATGGTAAATAGCAAAAAATGCATTAATATGTTGGGCCTGGAAGGTAAGCAAGAAATTCTAGGCGATGCACGTATTAATAGAAGATATTTCTTGGATCTTCTATATACAATTCCATCATTAAGGATAATTGCGTCTAGTGATATTGACTGTATTTCTTTGGCTCCAACTAATAATTACCGTATGACATGTCATTTATTTTCCGAACATGTGCTGAAACTTATTTGGTCTTTTAGAAGGGAACTACATGAAATGGGTTTCTTGCTATTCACATTTAATGATGAAAAATTGGCAGGAGAATTCTTGTTTGATAATCAAAAATCTGTACTTTCTGAGCAAAATACAGAATTATCATCTAGCACAGGAAATCAAAAAATGTGTATTTCCCAGTTATTAACGACTGCTCGAACAAATAGGGAAATGGCGTGGATGGAACCACTATTGAAAATGATATTTGCGGCAAGTCCTAACTTATTTACTTCATAAGTAAAGGATAAGACAGTACTTACAGTACTGTCATGGAACTCATGTGGATTTAAAAACATTGAGACTTGGCTGCCCACTCTTGTTAAATTGCCATCAATTTTCTTGTTTCAAGAAACAATGAAAATTGAACCACTTGCTATCCCTGATTATTGTTCATATTGTTCTCCAGCTAGTAAAGGGGTTGAAGGAAGACCTTTTGGTGGGTTAACAATTGCTGTCAGTAACTCCATCGCCTGCACTATAACTCTGGTATACTCATCCATACATGTTATAGCGGTCTTCTTGAATCTAAACAAACATGACAAAAGGATTATTTTAGTTGTGAATGTATATTGTAATCATTTGAAGTATAAATTGTTGGACATACTTGATGATATAGATTGTTGTTTTGACCAAGCGTCAACACTTTACCCCGAATACGACATTATTATGGGTGGTGATTTTAATTCACATTGTATTGGAACACCAGTGTTTTATAAAGACCACAAACAGGCAAATTCAAATAGCTCTAAGAGAGGAAATACATATCGGAATTATTTTGATGACTGGGGTATGTCGTTTGTGAAGTTCGCTATGGATTCTAGCAATTATACTTGGAAAAGGGGCGATACTACATCAATGATTGATTTCTTCTGCGTCTCTGATTTGTTGTTACCATGCATTGAATCTGTTATAATTGGGGACATTATTTATAGTGATCATGCCCCCATTACCCTTAACACTTCTATGGTTACGAATCAATGGCGTGCTAATCAGGGCTTGCAAGCCCTAGAGACGAAAAGAGAAAATATTTCACTTAGATGGAATCCTACCTTATGTAAGAGATTGGTGGAGAATGTTTCAAACCATCTAAAACATAAGGTCAATCCTTTAATGCCGGAATTATACTCTATAGAATATTTAAATCAGATGATAAATGAGTGTATCAGAGAAACTCTTATAAAACTTGGAATAAAACAAGCTTCTACTGTGACTAATCACAAACACAGATTTAATTATAAGATTAAAATTCTGAAAAGAAATAAAAATCGTGATATACGAAAGCTAGAATTAGCGAAACTACCTGCCAAACTCTACATACTAAAAAAGAAGAATATAATCCAAGAATACAAATTTAATGTAAAGGGAGTACATATAGAGCAATATAACAAAGAAAATTGTGAGATGATTAAAGCTATTTGTAGTAGAAATTCCCGAGATATCTGGGCTGCTCTAAAAAAAGGGGATAAGGCGGATTTATGTAATGAATCTTTAATCAACGCTGAAACTTGGATAGCTTATGTTAAACAAAAATATGAATTACCAGAACGCTTTGCAATAAACCAAGATGAAGTAGAGTTATTATTTACTGATATACAATTTGTATGGACTACTTTTGATATTATGTGGGCCATCAAAAAACTATCTAATTCTCGTGCCCCTGGTCCCGATGGGATTCCATCTTGCGTATATAGGTCTGATCCAACTTTTTGGAGTATGATCCTAAAAATTAAGTTTGATAGTATCCTAGTGAGTGGCACTATCCCGTCTTCATGGGTTACTTCCATTCTTATTCCAGTGTATAAAAAGGGCGACCCTCGATTGCCCGAGAATTATAGACCGATATCGCTAACAGATGCGGCGGCAAAAGTGTTCGCTATACTAGTTATCTATGAGCTTGATAAACATCTAGCAACTTATAAGATATATTCGAAATGCCAAGTGGGATTTAGACGACAAATGGGAACAACACTAAATGCAACTATAATGAAACATCTGATTGCCGGAGTGAATAAGAATGAACTGAGCACAATTTACATTGCATCCATTGATATGTCTTCTGCGTTCGACACCGTTGTGCGCAATGTTTTATGGACCAAAATGCGTAAGTTTGGAATTCCGGAATATCTGACCTATTGGATCAAGAAATTCCACACCAATACATCTTGTAGAATTCGTCTAACTCAGGGCGGTTCTTTAACTGAACCTGTGCAACTTCATCTTGGTTTGAAACAGGGCTGCAATTTTGCAGCCCTGCTGTTCAATCTTTATCTTTCTGATATAGATAAACTTTGGGAATCTACACTCACGATACCAGCAAGACTTTGCTCATTAAGAATACACTGGCTAGCCTTTGCAGATGACCTCATCTTTTTCGATTTAACTCCTGCTGGTCTTCAGGCTAAGTTAAATATATTCATAGATTTTGCGTATGAACATAATCTTCGACCTAACCCATCCAAGACATGTATAATGATTTTTAAATCAAATAAGAAACTCAAAAAGTTCAACTGGAATATCGGGGGGACTCGTCTGTGTGAACTACAAGAATCTACTTATTTAGGATATCGCCTGAGCAGTGCGAATAGCATAAACTTATGGGTGGAATATATAAAGATGAAAGCTAGACCACTACTAAGCCAGATGAAATTTATCTTTCATAAGCTGTGTAAGTTTTCAATGACTCCGCTATTAGAGTTTCTTACATTGAAGGTTGAGCCTATTCTTCTATATCATGGATATTTGTGTCAGTAATTTGCATAGGCAACTTGATTCCATACAGGGTACTTTAGTGAAGAGAGCCTTATGTTTATCTATATCAATCCCGAACTGTGTTATTAGACATGAGTTGGGACTGATTTCCTTGTCCACTAGGCTTACCTGGCGGGCTCTCTCAAACTATTCCAAAATTCTTAACAATCCTGATAATTCTTTATATCAGGATCTTTTTGAATTTACAAAGGGTTGCTCATCCAGTTCATTCACGAGCTACCTTGAAACCATGGCCAAAATTTTAAATAACTTGGGCACCGATAATGATGATTTGCTTATACGTCCTAATTATGTTAAACATAAATTGTTTGCGAACGACTGGTGTAAAACTCTAGATGAAATATCAACTTTGAGTACCTATAAGGAATATGCAAAATTCCTTCACAAAAGAGATGATTGTTGTGATTATATAGCGATGTTTCCGTGTAATAAAATCAGAATGTATTACATGAGATTTAGATTAAATCAATTTCATACCCTTGAACGAACAAAATTCTGGCGAACTGTAGGAACTAATTTAGGCGTCACTAAGTGTCACTTTTCGAGGTGTACCGAACAGAAGGAAACTCTAAAACATTTAATTTTAGAATGCCCACATTTTAGAGATATACGTACAAAGCATTTTCTACGTTTCATAAATATAAATTACGAAGACTGTATGATATCTCTTTGGACTCGATTGATGCAAGGAAATGAGAGAGCATTAATCTTTGCCTTGGTCGAGTTTTTGAAAGTAATTGAGAAAGAGATTTCGTTATTTCAGTGTTAAAATCATGTTTTTATTGGGTTGTTCTCATATAGAAATTGTGCTAATGCTTTGTGCTATTTTTATAATTTTAATGAGATGTTCTGTATTCTGTTTGGTCTTGTGAACTTTTTTGTATTAATGTGCTATTTTGTAAAGGTTCTTTGAACTATAAACAAATAAAATAAAAAAATAAAAAATTCACAATTCACTTTTTTGCTCCAGTGAAAAATATTACATTCTTAAAAATGTTCCATCAATCTCATCTTATCTTCTCCCGACCCAGATGTGCAACCTTCCCCAAAACAGAAAGAACATGGGCATCAGTGGCCATATGGTTCAGGAGTTTCAATCTCATAGTACAATCCAACTGAATGTAAAGTGCTCATGTATATCAATTACATTAACTCAGATAAAAACAAGGACAAGCCTCATGAACTCACCAAGATTCTAATGCGGGCTACACAGGGTTGGTAATTGCATGCAGCTTCTGTCGAACAAAGTCCACATTTACTGGTATACTGTTATATCATTGAACAGAGGCATTACTCAAAATCGACTAGCGTGAAAGCTAGAAAACTTGAGCCGTACCGGTCGGGGCGCTGGTGTTTTTTCAAAAATCAATCAGAGGTCGCTACACACCCATTAGTGTGGGAGAGATGACTCGCACTGCATCGGAAATCACACAAAAGCTGCTTCGTGCATGCAGGTTGTGATAGCCTGAAGGGGTTAAAGAGAACACGTTCAAACTATACCACATCCTCATTAACTACACGATTGACAGAGAGGGTGCTAGAGAGCCATCCAAGATGGCCGACCTGGTCTAAGGCCCCTGCTTTGCCCCGTATTAATCCTGCGGAATCCTCTAGTTTCCGGTGAATCTGTGTGCCAGCCCCCAGCTCCTTGTCTTTCTGGGGCCCCCAGCGACACATCTGTGAAATTTGGAGCCGAATCGGTGCCCTTGAACCAAGTCCCGGTCCACGCGGCTCTGCCTCTGTGCCCCGCGTAGCTGGCTTGCGGGACGACAGCCACCCTGAGCCCAGCCCCCTCCCCGGAGGTATTCTGATCCTCCCCCCGAGGAAGAGCTGCGACGGGGGTTCCGCGGGGGCCGACGACAAATCAGCACTGGCAGCGACCGCTGGAAGACAGCGTCTCGGCGAGGGTTTGGGCCCCCTCCCTCCCTCCCCCATCGGTCGCCAGCGCTCGAGCGGAAATCGTGACCACGAGGTACCCAGGCAGCTGTTGCCGAACCCGAGGAGACGGCGCTCCGAGGAAGGATCAGCTGCTCCCTCACTTCGCCTCCGCCCGCTTCCATCGCGCCGGCTCAGGCATCCAGCCCCAGGGCTGCGGGCCGTTGAGCGGGAAGCACAGTGGCGGTGGAGGGCAATCCACATCTCCCTCCCCCGCTCAGTACCAACTTTCAAGTGGAGAGCCTATACGGTCCGGCGGACAGACGGCCGACTCCATCAACGGCACCAAGGCCACCTTCCCCCGGTTTCACCCACACTCTTCCGAGCCCGCAGTAGTCACCGTCGGCCCAGCTGGAAGCCCCCGCCAAATCTCATAAGCACCCTGGACGACTCAGGCCTTGAAGAAGGAAAGGCTGAGCGCGGAGGTAAGGAGTTGGGGGGAAGTCTACAAACATGGACGGTCTGGCGTCTAAAGTCGACCTCCTGCAACATCGTATGGACTCTCATGCGGAACGAATGAACGATATGGAGCAGAGAGTGTCCAATCTTGATGACAGTTCAACAATTCTAACCAACAAAGTCTCTCAACTGGAGTCTCAAATTAAAACAACCATTGCCAAATGTGAGGATTTAGAAGGCCGCTCAAGAAGGAATAACCTATGGATAGTGGGAGTGAGAGAACATCAATCGCAGGAGAAAATGGAAAACTTTGTCGAGTCCCTTTGCATCAACCTATTCGGAACGCAATGCCCTGTCCCACCTTTTCATAATTGAGAGGGCTCACAGAGTTCCTGCGTCGAGACCAGCACCGGGCTCCCCGCCCAGGCCTATAATAGCAAGGCTATTGAATTACAGAGATCGGGACTCCATACTTCGGCTTGCCAGAGAAAAAGGCGATCTCAGTCACTAAGGGGACAAAATACACTTTTTTCCCGACTTTTCCCCCTCGGTGCAGACACAACGGAAAACATTTGCCAGCATCAAGCAGAGACTCTGTAACAGTCAACTGACGTACTCAATGCTTTACCCAGCGCGCCTTAGAGTTCAGCACGAGGGAAAGGTCCAGTTCTTTCAAACCCCGGATGAAGCACATCTATTCCTAGACCGATTGGGATGCCCAGATCAGAACCAGGCTCGCCCCAGACCTCAGAGGGATAGAAACCCCAGGGCTCCTCCATAAATGGTAATTCAGGGCAGAGGCTCTGAATCTATCTTGCTGCACAGAGTATGCCGGAACGTACACACCTAGCGAAAGACGGGGCTGGGACACTTCGGAGGCCTCGTGCGCCCCTAGCACAGCTTCTGTTAAGTTGTTTCTTTCCCATTTTTTTCTCTTCCTAAATTGAGTTTTTCCTGCTGAGGTGGAGGTTCATTCCTCGGGATGGTAACTCCATGGATCATTTGGGTTGTCCGTTGGTTATTGAGGGACCTCTCGGTGGGCCAGTTGGGGGTTGCACACCCTATGGAGAGTAACGTCTTGGGCCTGTTGGGGTTAGCCCGTAGACCGAGCCCTCAGTGTTCATTGGGAATGTTCAGCGCTGATAGTCCCCGTCCTTCCAGTTCCCCGCCTGCGTCCTGCCCACTGTCGGTGCCGTCGCCCCAGCCAAGCTCCCCTCCTCTGTGCACTGACCCTGGAACTAGTCCAAATACAACCAGCCCATCGCTGTCCACTGGAATAGTAAAGTGGTCCCATATAAAAGCTAACGCACTCCATTCAATGTCTTAACGTGGAATATAAGAGGCGGCAATATCCCAGCGAAAACCAGAACAATTTTGCATTACCTCAGACGCCACGAAGTGGACGTGGCCTTGATTCAAGAGATTCAGCTCACCCCAGGGAATAACCACCAGTGGGCCAAGAGCTGGGGATGCCATAGATGCTTCTCTTCCTACTCTACATACTCGAGAGGAGTCGCCATTCTCATACACAGGAGGCTCAGCTTCCGTCTACTACATACGGCAAAAGACACCGAAGGGAGGGCGATCTTGGTGTGCGGCATCATCGCAGGTCAGAAAATGACTTTCATTAATTCATATGCGCCGAATGTAGATGGCCCCGACAATTTCGGTTGGGTGTTGTCTCAGCTCTCCACCCACGACCCTGCAACAATTATTTGGGGCGGGGACATGACACGATTCTGAACCCTATAAGAGACAAATCAAAGGCCACACGGCAGCCACCCTCTAAGGCTAGTCTTCATATAAAGGAAATTTGCAAAGCGTTTGATCTTCAAGACGTTTGGAGAGTATCTAATGGGGAGCTGCAAGATTTCACCTTTCATTCTGCAGTCCACAACACAAGTTCCCGGATCGACTATTTCTTCATCTCAACAAATGGCCCCCTGTCGTGTGGCCGGTGCTGTATTCATCCAAGAACGCTCTCAGACCACTCAGCTCTTTTTCTTAATCTTAAGCCATCCAACCCCACACCGCCATTACAGCGCTGGCGCTTCAAAATGGGTGCGCTACATGATGAAGTCTTCGCCGCTGAACTAAGGGAGGAGATAGAGGTGTTCCTTGAGGCCAACTTGGGCTCGGTCCCCTCAGCGGGCACAATCTGGGAGTCTTTGAAATGTTTCATTAGAGGAGTTTGCCACGCTAAAGAAAATGGTATCCTCAAGCTCATTAGGAGCAAGCTTAAAACCAGCGAAGACAAATTAAAGTTTCTTGAGACCCAGATCATGAACACAGCCGACCCAGAGTCAGCTGCAGCTCCGAAAATGGAACTGCAAAAATTCAACGCCGCGGCTGAGCGGGAGGTCAAATTTTTAAGCCGCACCAGCCAAGTCCGTCAATATGGCGAGGGCCAAAAACCAGGGGCCCTTTTGGCGCACCTAATCAGAGCCGACAACAAACAGTCCCAAATCGAGAGGATTCGAACCAAGCAAGGCGAGGTGGTCCACACCGATGAAAAGATTGCAGAGGAATTCGGCCTATTCTACCAAGATCTTTACAGTGCTAAACTCCCAAAAGATTCAAACGTCCCACTGGAATATCTAGAAGACACAGAGCTCTACTGGGTTGAACAACATCTGCGTGAACCTCTGAATGAGATGATCTCACAGGATGAGATTAGAGCTGCCATAAAGACCCTACCCTCTTCCAAGGCGCCAGGCCCTGACGGCCTAACGGGAGAATTCTATAAAGCCTTTGCTGACACCCTGGCTCCTCTCATGGCGGCTGTGTACGAAGAAGTGCTAGAAGTGGGGTCTCTCCCTCATTGCTCCTGTGAAGCCAATGTCATCCTTTTGCACAAACCAGGCAAACCACCAGAAGAATGTGCTTCGTACCGCCCTATCTCCCTGCTCAACCTAGACAACAAAATACTCGGCAAGGTTCTAGCCAAAAGGTAGATGCCCTTGATGCCTGCTCTTGTACTAGCGGACCAAGCTGGTTTTATACCAGGTCGCAATACGACCTTCGGCATACGGAGAATGTTCGGAATCATCGAGGCACTAGACCCCACAAATCAGGCAATCGCGGTCCTCCTAGACGCTGAAAAAGCTTTTGACTCGGTGGAGTGGCCATTCATGTTCATGGTTCTCACCAGGATGGAACTGGGTGCTCGGTTCATCAAGCTGGTCTCCCTCCTGTACACCAAGCCACAAGCTAGTATTATTGTAGGCACCGCAAAATCAGCTTCAATAAACCTGCAGCGAGTTACGAGACAAGGCTGCCCGCTTTCAGCTTTAATCTTCGCCCTGGTGATGGAGCCATTAGCCTCCAACCTTCGGGAACTCAGACAACAGAGGGGACTTGTCATCGGCCCACACAGGCTCATCGTCTTGCTATACGCCGACGACGTGGCTCTGTTCATACGCAACCCTGAAGTTAACCTGAACCTGGTCATGAGGGAAGTCCTCAAATTCGGAGCAGCTTCTGGATTGAAAATCAATCATTCTAAATCCGTTGTCTTTCCACTGACTTGAGCCACAAAGCAGTTTGCAGACGAATTCAAACTCACATGGAAAACCGCCAGGGTTCGGTACCTGGGGATACAGCTATCGCTGGACCAGCACGAGGTGTTTCGAGATAATTACGAGGAAGTGGTCAAGTCCCTACAAGACAAGGTTTCATGCTGGAAGACGCTTCCACTAACGCTCTGGGGTAGGGCCTCCCTAGTCAAGATGGTGGTCCTGCCTAAATTACTGTACCTCTTCAACAATATTCCTCTTCTACTACCGCAATCCTTTCTGAAAAGGCTGAAAAGCTTGGTTCTTGAGTTGCTTTGGGCGGGCAAACCAGCCAGAGTGGCACATTCTATATTGACGCTTCCTGTGTCCAAAGGGGTGCTAGCCCTCCCTGACTTGTAGAAATACTTCTGGGCAGCCCAGGCTCAATATCTCAGCCATTGGTATGCGACGCAAACAATCCGCCCCCATATACAAGTGGAATGAGCCCTGGCAACGCCCAACTTTCTGACTGCAGTGGTCTTTGGCCAGATCCCCGTGCCCTGTCCCACGATGAATGTGATGCTCACAACGTACAAGGTCTGGAAGACTTTAGCCCATAAGGCCGGGGTGCAAACAAGGTACTCTCCTCTCTTGCCAATCAAGTTTATTCCTGGAATCCCCCTAACTTCAGAGAAAGTCTTCCACCAATGGGCCGACAAGCTTCATATACAAACTCTAGGGGACATTTTTACAGAGGAAGGCATCCTAACCCCAGATCAAGCAAAAATGAAAGGGGGCAACTCTGCTCTGGACGTGTTCCTCTACTTCTGGACTCGTTACACCCTACAGTCCCTTCTGCCAGACTTCCCGGGTCAACCACCTACCTGGCAACTGCTGCACGACGTTATTCAGGCACGGGGTGACGGCAGGTTGGTGTCGCAAATATACAAAGCATTAATCTCTAACACGACCCCCGTCAACACAGGCGCAAAGACCAGATGGGAAAGAGCACTAAAGACAGCAATTTCAGATGAGGATTGGGGCTACATCCTGAATCAGACTCAGAAAATTGCACTTATTTCACGTCTTAAACTTAGCCACTTCAACTTCCTCCACCAAACCTACTACACACCTGAAAAAGTCAACAAACATCACCCAGACACACAGGCGGAGTGCCGAGGGTGCAGAATCTTATCTGCGAACTTTGTCCATCTGTCCTGGGGGTGTCCTGAAATGGCCCCTTTCTGGAACCGTGTGCTGGACACAACGACGGCGATTGTAGGGGAAGCAATACACCCAAGGCACACAGCAGCGCTGCTTGGTATGACAAGGCTGATTTCCACTCCATCAAGGAGGTTGACTGGCATTCTGCTGACACTGGCTCGTAGGAGGGTTGCCATGGCATAGGGCCAGGGCCCCCCCTCCTTCTTATGCAGCTTGGCGTAAAGACTTACTCTACTACCAGGATATAGAATCAGACTTTATAAAACTTGTACCTCTACACGCCCGCCCGCCAGACATATGGGGCCCGTTGATAATATTCTTGATGAGTGAGGCCGAAGCCTCTGCAGCTAGTACTTCGGAGACGGGCAGCACATCTTAATGAAATCTCAGTCCAGTCTGACTTTTCCTCGAGTCAAGGATCGGGAGGAGTGAGTTGTTTTCCAGTGGTGGCGCCACTTGGGTGGGGCGGGGGAGGGTTAGAGGGGGGTGGTTGTTGGGAGAGTTCAAGTCAACGGCGCAAAGTTAATGGCCACCCTAATGTGGGTGTGTATTTGTATGGTGTGTTAAATACCAAAAATAAAGGTTTTAAAAAAAAAAAAACTACACGATTGACAATAGGAGTTTCCTACACATTATGTTAATTGCAGACTGCGAGCTGGCTTACGGAATGAGTTCCAATTCTTTCATGCACTTTTGAGTTAAGTAACTTGTCTGGTGTCTCACTCGGAAATTACCAACATGACTGCAACACATGCACAGCTGAATTCCATTAACACAGGGGGTTCCCTTCTTAGCGTGATAGTGGTCGTACAGTTTGTTAAATAACAGAACAGCTATTAGCACTGAATACCTGTCCGCTTTCGTTTTTTACTTTTAAACTCGAATGAATTCTGTGAGTGCTAAAGCCAGGTATGCTCAAAAGTAAAGCATCTGATTTCACAATGGGTTACCTGCATGTTCTGTTCAGCAAAGTACTTTAAAGCGATGGCCATGAGCTGGTTTCACTTGGACCAAACGTCAACGCTATTCAAGCATACAAAATGACAGTGCAGAGTCATGAATTCCTCTCTAGCATATTGCATTTCACTACACCCTGTGTGCTTTCTCTGCACCTTAACAAGGGGATATTATGCGAAAGACCTCATGAGTCAACCAATCTAACGGAGATACATTGCTAGCATCCCCCACCGGAGATTACCGGTGCTGCATTCTATATCCCGCGTACTGTCTCGTAATCTTCGTCCTCTGATCTCACGTTCATCAAAGCCATGTGAGCAAGCCAGTTTGTCCTTTTTCTGACAACTTGCTGGATGACGTACGTCCGGTTGTGGTTTTACAACCTTTCAGTCCCATTTGGGTCGTTGTCCATTACTCTTATCTCACTCTCAGTTGTTGGTTACATTGGTTCCAGCTGTCCTTCTTAGAAAGATTACACTGGGAGGGACGCCTATTGTGCAAATAAAATCAATGTCGAATTCAAACCTCACGTATTGAAACAAAAAACGGGAATTCGCTATGTCTCAATATTTGCACCATATTGATTACGATTCACACGTTGTTAAATGGCGGCATAGTAAAGTTCTGGCTTTACAAAGTAACCATTCATGATTCTTTATGGTTATTGTTTCACGCTGGGATTATATATTAGCACAGCACGTGTCCGTATCATACCATCCAGTCGATTTTTCCAAACCCTTTTGGGCACTTTTTTCGTAAGAACAATAAAGTGCTGTTCTTTTTTGAGAAGCAGAATCTTATCCCGGTTGCTATCCATACTTGGCGTGAGTTTATACAGGATTGACCATTTTAGTTCCTCTGGTCGAAGTATTGCTTCAATCCAATGGTCCACCGATGGTGCATTGGGTGTGCGATTTTTTAGGCAGCTTCTATGTTCGCCTATCCTTAGTTTTATTTTAGTGTCAATTTTGCCAATGTAGATTTTACTACAAGGGTACCAGATAATATATATGACCATGGATGAGTTGCAATTTGTAAATAGCATTTGTTTTCATGGTGATGGTAATCCAACATTAATGTCAGTGTTTTTAGTGGTAAAACGACAGCAGGTACAGTTCCCACAGGGATGGTGGCCAATTATCTATGGCATCCCCTATTGTTCAGGGACTGTTTTTGATTTCAATGGTTTTAGACTTACATCATTCTGTGTCAGATGATCTTTCATGTTTTTACTCCTGTTGGAGGCTATTATAGGTCTCTGAATGGGCTGTGTGTTTTTCTCAAGGATATTTCAATTTTTTTAACTTATTTTTTTGATAGCATTTGAAATATGTCTATACGTGTGGACAAAGACTAGTTTGATGTTTTTATCCCTGTCCACTGGCCGATCTTTGTATTCCAAAAGAGCATCTCTGTTGTTGTTGCTTGCTCTTTTGAGTGCTTTTGCTGTGATCTCATATGGGTATCCATGTTGTTGCAGCTGTCCCTCTTTTTAAATCATCCTTGTTCGTACTGTTGCGTTTGAGACAGAGAAATTGTCGTAGAGGGAGATCATCCCTCACATGTCTAAGATAAAAGCTATTATAGTGTAGAACTGAGTTTCTATCCGAAACTTTGTGAAAAGGTTTAACAAACAGATTTTTTTTAGTTGGTTCCACTGTAACGGTGTTGTCCAGAAAATTTGGTTCTTCTGTGCTGAAATTCAATGTAATTTTGAGGAATCGATCCTGGATGTTAATCCATTGACACAAATTCTGTAGCTCTCCTGTGCTGCCATTCCCGATGACTAACATATCACTGATATAGCGCCTCCAGGCTTGTATGTTTTTAGCATATGGATTGTAAATACTCAAGATTTTATTGAGTTGGAAAGCCTCCATATAGAGGTTGGCTATGCTCTGTGCCAGGATTGCCCCCATTGCTGTATCATATATCTGTCTATAGAATTCCCCATTGAAATGAAAATTACTTTACGTCAAGGTCATTTCAGTGCACCACAGTATGCAAGAGACAGGTGTATTTGTCACTGTGTGGTTTTCTTCAAGCATCTCAATGGATGTTTTCTGTGGTATACTTGTGTAAAGAGCAACTACATCAAGTCCAAGTAAAATGTCCACCAATGCATCAAGAACTACCCCTTCATTTTCTTTAATGATTTGAGTAGTATCTTGCATGTAAGAGGATACCCTTCATACCATAGGTTGTAACAATGCATCTGCAAAACGTTATAACGGTTCAAGCACTAAATTCACCCCTGAAACAATTGGTCGCCCTCGGGGATCCTGTATCGAATTGTGTATTTTTGGTAAAGTGTAGAATTGGGGTACTTGAGGTTTGTCCTTGATAAGGAAATCTGCTTCTTTTAAGGAGACCCAACCCCTTTGTTTGGCTTTTGCAACTTTAATGGAAATCGCTTCTTGTAGTTTCGTAGTCGGATCTTCGACAAGGGGTTCATAGCAATTGCGATCTAGAAGAGGTCTATTACATTCTCTTATGTACCTTTCTCTGTCTTGTAGAGCAATCGCCCCTCCGTTGTCAGCCTCAAGAGTGAAGATTTGATGATTAGAGAGCAGATTCCTCATCGCTGCACTTTCCCTCTTACTTGTGTTGTTACACATGCTTTTCCCTTTAGATTGTTTATCCAATATCTCCAAGTCATGCAGGAACCTTCTTTGGAACACCTGGGCTTCTGCACTTTGTGCTTGCACTGGTACACACAAATCGGATTCGTTGTGGAGGCCTGTGTCTGAGCTATCGGCTTTGAGTTCATTGTCTTGAAAATACTGATGTAGATGTATTTTTCTCATAAACGTAACCTCCTGATGAAAGAGGAAAGGGTCATGTGAATTTGTTGGTGCGAACCCCATGCCCCTTTCTAAAACCTTGTTTCATTCCCACATTAAAAGAAATGGTGCAACCCAGGGAAGGCCTTTGGGTGGCTGGAAGCAGTGGGCAGAGAATATGAATTCCTGTCCACTGTTCGAGCCCCTGATTGGCTAAGCAACCTTCCCCAGGTGTGAATGTGATTTGACTAATCTCGCCCAAGAAGGAAAAAAGTTCTGTAATTATACATACTACTTTTCTGATATTGATGAGACTCCATCACCAGACAAGTCCTAAGTCTTATCCAAAATGAATGGAAAAAAATAGTATGACACCTAGAAAGCACTTCTAAAATGAAGACAAGATGACTGGAATGCCAATAGCATGAAACTAAGGATGCAGAAGTTAAAATTGCCTGCGTCTGATAATTTAGAGGTGAATACAGGGCAATACAGCAAAACAAAACATTCTTCCTAAATAATTGCATTGTACAGGCCACCAATGGCTCTGTTAAATTTGGGTAGATCTACATAAATCTGGCATCTCCTTAATTTGCACATCTGTTCATATTGCATCACATGATCTTGCTGACAACTTGCTCTTCTCCTTTGAAGGGAATATACAAACTGGCCAATCATACATTGGCAGGGTACATCTTGGCCAACTTGTACAAACCAGTGAGGTTTCAAACTGGCAAAGACACTGTATATGAGCTCTTATTTTGATGGATGAAGTTTTGAAATAACTAGATAATAACCTCCCTGTCATTGTCAACAGCCTATCCTTTTCAGCAGCCTTTGACACAGTGAAGCATTCCACTCTGCTCAATTGTTTGAAAATGTCCATTGGGAATTAAGGCTTTGTCCTAAAATTGATTACATCTTTTTTTGTCCAGGAATGGTTTTCAAGTAAGATCTGGCTTCTTTATTCCCAAATATACAATTTGTTACTGTATATATAATAATAGGGTTCTCTAAGCATCAGTCTATTCTCCTTGGTTGGTTAATACTTACCTAATAACCTTAGCAGACTTGAGTGTGCAATCGGTTGCTGCCTTCCAATCCTATACAGATGAAACACAGAGTGCCCTCAGATTAGGATTCTCATTTGTGTCTCGCTCACACGCAAGACTGGAGTTGAATACCCCATTGCATTGATCAACTGCTTTGGCATGTGTGTCCGGCTGTCTCTCCCTTTCTCATGGCCATCCACACTGGAGTCCTCTCCCACTCTCTCCCCTTCTGCCAAAGCCCTTTGAGTGGTTTTTAATGGGCTCCTCTTGGCTCCACATGCACAAAAGCTCACATGAAAATCACAATTACAACTGCTTAAATGCGTCTCTCCCTTCTTAACACATTACAAAGTGTGGAAGTGATGTCTTCCCTGTAGAAATGCCTCTGGATTCCTGTAACAGTCTCTTCCTCGGTTGGCCAAAAGGCCTTTGTTAACAACTTACTAAAATCCAGAATAAAAAGTGACCAGGCAGACTCTCGGCTTCAATCCATGGGACAACAATACTCCTCCATTGATCTCATTTCACTGAAAGCCCAAACCAGCTTTGTTTTATCCACCAACTTTATTTGGATTATCTTCTAGGCTATCTTATGCAAAAGACCAGAACATTTTGCCACTTGAGACTCCGGAAGTCTACTAGTTCAAAGCCACTTAGTTTGAATCATGCAGGAAATGGAAGAACAGATGCAGAATGCGAGATTCCAAAAGGAAAACACTCTGAAATTAACTCCAGATGCTTCTTAGATCTGATGGAAACCACCTCCAGGTAAGGAAGAATATAAAAATCTTCACATTTAAACATACCTTTGCCTTTGATCTTTGAGATATTTGACCTGCCAATGTGCTGTTCTATTATGATAACTTCATGAGCAGCCTAATGACATTTTCTTTTCTTCATGTTTTCCTTTTTGCACTTTCAGTAATTAAACTTCTAACTATTGTACTTAACTTCATTAGTGTGCATCTCCACATTCCCTAAGCCTGCACTCAACTGATCTTAAATGTTACAGGACTATAACTATCAGATGTTGTAACCTTTTACTTGTGGGGGTAATGTGGAAAGACCTGGGCATTAAGATCATTGCTTCTCTGTCTATGGAGGCCCAAGTTAGCTCAGCCTGTTAGTTTGGCCATTCAAACTAAAGTACTACGCAAAGGTTCTCGCTTTTCTGGTCCCCCATCTTCAGACACCTGTGGTTGCATCTGCGTTATTTGGTCATCTTGACTATTGCATTTCTCTGTAACTCGCTCAACCCGCGTATTTGTTCCATGGCTCCAATTAATTCAGAATACATCTACCAGATCCGCCTCTGGTACCCTGTATCATGCACACATTTATCCCATTCTACCTGGCCTACATTGGTTCCCTGTGGATGTCAGAAACAAATGTAAGACCCTGTGCATTGTTCACCATACCTTTTGTGGTCATGGAGCGGAATTTCTGCATGACAAGTTTCACACATATGCTCCCTCCAGATCTCTCCATTCCATGAACTCCTTGTGCATTCAGGTTCCGTGGTTTCACCGCAATAGACTCAGTGGATAAGCTTTTCCAATTGCAGCATTCGCTCCCTGGAATTCACTTCAATTTTCTATCAGTTCCATTATAGACCACCTTGTGCTACATCGCCAAGTTAAAACTTATATATTCTAATTTTCTTTCACTAGCCACAACTGCTGTCTGTGTTATGTATTCTCCGTCAGCACCATGGGCGATCGCCTCGCTTAACATATTCAATAAAAAAATAAAAAAGAATATTTAAAGCAGTCCCTACCTACTATATGCAGATTGAGCTTTATAAAATAAATGAAGATATTAACAAAAGAAAGCTGCAGTATCTGCTTCATGCACAGTGAACCTATCTGCTTCAGCAATGGGAGTAGCAATTTGCCTTTTTGCTGCAACTTCAGCAGCAAAGCATTCCTGCCATATTGAAACCAGACAACTTCCATTGTTGCTTGATTTCACGCTTAGTGGTAACGTTTCAAATGTATTTATTAGCCCAGCATAATCATATTTCAGGTCAAAATGTGACGTGAAGGAAAGGCAAGTTATGAAACATTTTAGTGTATGTTGAAAGATATCGTTATTATATAATTGATATCACCTACAAACAGGTTCATATGTGTCACCTCGGTTTCTAAATGTCCTGTAATTATAATGAAGGTTTTCATCATTGGTGCACAGTGTTGTTTTTGTCATCAAGAATATTCTTTTAACAACTTTTATGCCACGCTCTATGCCGCCCCAACATCCTCGATAGACCCATCTCTCCTGGATGAGATCACGCTCCCGCAGTTATCGGATCATCAGAGAACTCACCTAGAAAGGGAACTAGATCAAGCCGAAATCGCAGAGGCCATGACCCAGCTACAATCCGGGAAAACACCAGGTCCCAATGGTTTCCCAGCCGAGACTTGGAGGAAGTTGGGCAGCAATAAGATGGCGACCCCACTCCGTGACCTATTCCTGGCAACCAAAGAACAGGGCACCCTTCCATTGGACCTGTGAACGGCCAACATTGTGGTTATTCCCAAACAAGCCAAACCCCCTGACCGGTGCACATTGTACAGACCGATATCGCTTATCAACAGCAAAGCTAAAATCTTGGCCAAAGTACTGGCCAACAGGCTTCAACTGGTCATATCCTCATTGGTCCATCAAGACCAATGCGGCATTATGCCACAAAGATCAACCAAAATGAACCTACGCCAGCTGCACCTGATACTGGAAAGGGCCCCAAAGTCTCGATACACCACTCGCTCTTCTCGCAATTGATTTCGAGAAGGCGTTCGATTCGGTGGTGTGGGAAAGCCTCTGGGCAACAATGAGACGCATGGGCATTGGTGAGGCCTTTCTTAGCTGGGTCCAACTTCTATACAAGGCCCCTTTGGCCGTGGTCAGGGTAAATGGCTGGACTTCCGCGACCTTCCCGCTGGGCAGAGGCACCCGGCAGGGCTGTCCTCTGCCCCCCCTCCTTTTCACCCTAGCAATCGAGCCACTTGCCCGATGGCTCAGACAGGTTACTACATGGTCCGGATTCCGCTGGCCTGATAGAGGAGAGGACAAGGTCTCCCTTTACACAGATGACCTGTTACTCTATCTGAGCAACCCAGACCACGCATGCCCAATCATAATCCGAATACTGACGACTTTTGGGGACTTCAGTGGACTTAGAGTTAACTGGGGTAAGTCAGTCCTCTTTCCAGTTAAAGGCAGTGACCTGGCAATACCCCGAGATGTTCCATATCGAGTGGAGAGAGAAGGCATCCGCTACCTGGGCATATGGGTCTCTGGGGTTTTCTCGGATTATGTGTCTCACAACCTGCATCCACTAATCGACCACTTCATTGGGGATGTACAGCACTGGATGCTCCTTTCCCTTACACTCATGGGTAGAGCGGCCCTCTTTAAGATGATGGCACTTCCACGCTTTCTTTATATACTGCAAAATGCCCCACTGGCCATACCGAATTCGGAATTTACTCGAGTGGAGCATCTCCTTAGGAAACTGTTATGGAAGGGTGGGCAGCCTCGTATTGCACTGACTACGCTGCAGCGATCCATCTGGAGGGGTATCAGAGTCCCACACCTTAGGTCCTACTACTGGGCCAGCCAATTAAATGTAGTAAATTACCTCCTCCATTGGGATCGCAAACTTCCACACATCAGAGTGGAAGAGCCCATCATCCAAGACACCTTACCACTGGAGACAATGTACCACAATCTACCCAGGCCCCCTGTACAAATGATGTCATCCCACATCGCGGTCATCTAGAGACAGGCACACACTCACATAGACTGGGGGAACAGGATCACTATGGCTCAACCACTATGGCATAACTATATGTTGAAGGAGGTACGGAAGTTGGCTGCATGGACCCGGTGGGTGGGGGCGGGGATAACCCGTCGTTGCTGATGGCTCCATCCTTCCATTTGAAACACTGCAGCAGAAATTCAGAAATTCAGAATCTCAGCTGCAGAACACTACCACTATACACAATTAACACACGCCATCAATGTACACAGGCAAGCACTTAACGACGCACCAGATTACACATCCCTGGAACGCAACTTACTCACACAACACATTACCGCCAAGGTCACAACTATTCTGTACAAAGCTATTAACGGTAAGCCTCAGAAATAGGTGGGAACGAGATGTGGGGACCATTGAACCAGAAGACTGGATCCAGGTACTCATGCACCCATGCGAAATTGCAATAGACTCCAAAATTAGACTGGTACAGCTTAAGATACTTCACAGGGTGTACTACCCCCGAGGGGCCCTATTCGGCTGGGGAAGGGCAGCGTATCCCAATTGTCTGAAATGCCAGCGGGAGGAGGGCACTTTTCATCTCCTCTGGGATTGCCCTAGATTCAAGACCCTCTGGACGCAATGCTGTCAAATACTAACAAGAACTCTGGGATGCACAATAC
The DNA here is from genome assembly GCF_040938575.1 of Ambystoma mexicanum. Classification (NCBI taxonomy): domain Eukaryota; kingdom Metazoa; phylum Chordata; class Amphibia; order Caudata; family Ambystomatidae; genus Ambystoma; species Ambystoma mexicanum. The sequence goes on from NC_090941.1 coordinate 922,632,137, forward strand.
TGCTACAACCTGCAATAACGTTACTGGGTCCTCAGATGAACATATCTCAAACAAATGGGCGGGTGTCTTTCTCTCCACGGCAATGGGCCTGATAAAGCTCGACATAGCACAGAAATGGGGAGCTCCAGAATGCCCGACAGTGGCCCAGTGGTCTAATGAAATGGACATCTACGCGGCGAAAGAACACAGAATTTACACAGCACGGGGTTGCCCGGCCAAAGCAACCAAGATTTGGGGAAAATGGGAAGAACGTGTGACCTGAGAACTGCCGGCAAGGGGGAGGGGGACACGCATGACCATTATACGGAACGCTGCAGTAATGTATAACTGGAAAGCAAAGCACAGAGCGGCAAGACATGAACGGATTGATGAACCTACCCGGGTGATGGGGGGATGGAGGGTGATGGGAAATTGTTGGTATATTTTATGAATGTCCAAAGGAGTGTACGCTCTGCAATAAGTAATGCAATTTCATTCAGGGCCCCAGATGCAGCTGGGACAACAAATTCAAATAGAACTCAGAACAGAACTGCACAATAACTCACTGTCAAAGAACCGCCCTCAGGATGAAAACATTTATAGGAAGCAAAATAATTAGCATTTACGACTGTGTGACATAAAAAATCTCCCCACACAGAACTGATTTGTCATCACACTTTGGACCCATATAGAACTCCATATGTTATGATTGATCATTGGGTCCATGAACCTTCCCACATCTCCTTCTATTACAATAATGCAAATTCACAATCCACCCCCAATTCCCACAACACATAATTATATGATTGAAACATTTGAGACAACCAGCAGAACTTTATTATTCTGCCCTTGTCGCCTCTTCCTGATTCTCATGGGGGAACGGTTATCCACCATGACACCATCACAGCCTTGTCCCACAAACATACTATTGAATAATTGTTGCATATTAGGGACATTGTAACCCTCTTCCCAGGGAAAATAGTTTGTGGGTTATTTGAAACCGACGTGGGTCTTGCCTGCTTCACTAGAAAGTCACTTTTCAGAAACCAGTTTGAATTATAAAATGGTCATATATTCCTCTTTCACTGGCAGATCCTGTATGCTCTAAATAGTTAACCTTGAAAAATAACAACTTCTGTGCGCTTCTCTGAATGTTTGGCCTGAAATCGCATGCTGTGTACTAATGAACCGGCTGCAGTGGCCTTTGCCGCAAACAAAATCCTCACGCACGCTGTATTCTACCGCTCAGTTTTATTGTACTTACCTGTGCGTCAGTATTCATGGATTCATTTTATTAGGCGTTCAGTTTAGCATAAGACAGAAAGAGCCCCGCACCCTTTTATAGTGCTACTCTCTCATCTAAAAAGTGCATTCCTTCAGACTGTGCTGAACTTGCATTTTTATTACATTATTCCCCCCTAAATATTTTTGGGTCTCCCTCTCTTTTTTAGCAAACTCATCTGTTTGGATCCATATGTTCTCTAATCGTGTCATGTCTCCTCCAGTCTTCTCCCAGCCATTCAGGTCCTCACCAACCCAGACACACCCTGTCCCATCTTTTAGGAATTGGATCCAATATTGGTTCTAATTTTCAATATCAGCAGGCTGTATAAACAGCCATACATCAGGATCCTCTTCATCATTTCTCCCTCCCTTACTTTCGCCCTGTTTTTTATTTCAATGCTTGTTTTTATCAATACTCAGGGGTAACATCAAATGTCATTTTTGCTTATTAAAAATATTTTCTCAACACAGACGGTGATGAGAAGCACCAATGCAAATACTCTGTCCAACCAGTCTTTTGCTTGCACTCCATTAACCACATCTGTCATCTTTTCCTGATGTGTCCTTATCTCTTGTAGAGCTGCACTTAAAATTCCCTTAGAAGCCTCACCATCAGGGATTGCTTTGCAGCAGTTTAACCCATATCGGGGGCACACTCCTCCTTCAACAGCTGTTAGGAGGTTTAGGACAAAGCGATTTTGAAGGGCCACCAAGCTCAGGGCCCTCATCTCTTCTTTGATTGCATTCAGTCCCTTTGTGGTTGAGTTAGCTAGTTACAATTGCTCCTAGCAGATAAGCTGCAGTCATTTTGAATTGACTGCAGCCAGGACTCCTGGAAGTAGCAATGAGGTGAAAGCAGCTGCCACAGAAGAGAACTGGTGGTACTCTCCCTTTTTCTTCTCCTCACTATTTTTCTTTGCTCACTGTGATGTGCCATATTCCCTTGAAGTACGATGTTCATGGCAGTGCTATTTTGAGGCACCACAAGTGCAGGGCTGTGCAAAGTGATGAGAACACACACTCTACTCCAGTCAGTCAGAAGCTGGGCATATGCTTTGGTCCTACAGGCCCACCAAAAATCCATCAGTGCTGCTGTTCCCTGCACCAGCAACACATTCAGCAAAACGTTTGCGCAATCCTGAATTTGCTCTGAGGAAAATCGACCCAGTTGACCTGAAACACAAAGGGAATCATGTAAAGCTCTTTATTTCAAGTGGTTGATGTTCTGCATGTAACCAAGTTAAGGCATGAACATACTTTCCCCAAATATCTCCACAGTTTCCATTTACCTTGGCTACCGCATTTTGCTCAAAACCCATCAGTCCTTCAGCATGACATTGCATTATTCCCCCCTCACATTTGTACCCATACCACACTGCTCCCTCTATCCACATAAGCAGTTGCGTATCACACCAGGGGACACTCTGTCCTTCTTTAGTTGTCCATTGTATTCTTTTATGATCTTCTATATGTACTTCTCCCTTATTATATTTTTTCACTTTGTGCTTTGTATCCTGATTTTGGAGCATTAGCGTTCATTTCACATAGTTACCCTCACACATTTTCCCCTTCATCTCCCCAGTGAACAGCTACTTTGTTTCCCTGGAATAAACTTTGAGTTCTACAAAGAGACAGGTGCATCAGGCATCCAGCCTCTTCATAGGGCATAGCCTGCATCAAAAGAACGTTGGACATTCCCACCACACGCGGAATGAGAGAGCATGCGTAGCATGTGCCATTTACTCTCTCCCTTCCCACACACATCATTTCATTGTACCAGACATTACCTGTTAAAGAACTATGCTCGTCCTCAGTGTGATAGTGGATGCCCTCCCCATTCATCACACTCCTCCTTCTCATTCTTCTTTGTGCATTCAACTGTGTTTCACTTTTTACTTTTAAGAACATAAAATAAAAGCAACAATGCTATACTAAAACATATTAACACCATGACACTCCAAAAACCCAAAAATGTTTTTTTCTTGGTCATCTTTTTTACAGTAACCCCCTCTTCTGCTTCCTCTTTTGTGAATGTCAGAAAAAATCTCAATGCGGTTAGAAAAAGAAAAGAGAATTCAGTTATGCTCCCCATCATGTTGTGTTTTGGGAGACAGTACTTTTGTATCTGCGAACGTTGGTTATATGGACCCATCCACAACGTCCTTGTATTTTTACTGCAGTCGTGTCGAGTAGACAATGGTATGCGGGCCAGTGACGCACTTCTCTTTCCACTTCCTTATGTGGTTCCTTAAAGGCACTCTGTCTCCTTGAAAATGTAGTTCTGCTTTTGGAAATTGTCTGATTGCATTGCTTGATTGTCCACATTGATTTTTTAGGCCTTTTCTGCAATGATATGCATTTAAGGGACTTGGTAAGTTCTTTGAGGTACAGATCAAATTCCCCTCCCAAAATAGCAGAAGTAGAGCGGGCATCAGAGATTGTACACAAAAGCAGAATTACCACATGCATTCCCCACCCTGTAAAAATCTCATGGGGACTCCAGTGATGATCTCCGCCAAGCGTATTTCTTAAAGCGAATAAAGCAAGCGGCAAGCAGTGCACCTATGATTTATCAAGCGTTTACATAGGCTTTGCCAGTTGCATTTTGAGCAGTCCATTCATCTTTTCTGCAAAACCATTGGCTTGAGTATTATAAACCATGGATAGTTTTTGTTTTATCCTCAGGAGAGTTGTTATTTCCTTTATTAATTTATTAGCAAAGTGTTGCCCATTATCAGAGCTAATTTCATTTGGTATCCCCCACCTCGGGAACACCTCCATGAACAAGAATTTTGCCACAGAGTGGGCATCACTGTGGGCAGAGGGTCCTGCCTCAAATCAACGTGAGCATGGACACACCACTACAAGCAGGTACTTGTATGAAGTACACCTCTCTTGCATATCCAGGTAATCAATATGCAAGTTTCAGAAGGTTCCCTCCAGTCGCAACAATGTTTCCTGTACAACTCTTAACTTGTGACATGTTAAATACTTCTGACACGCCATACAATTACTTACGTATTCAGAAACATATTCATACAAATTTAGCATAAACACGTCTTCACTTATTCCTGCAGCCACATACTATTTCGATAAGTTAGTAAGATAGTGAAGCTGTTCCAATGCCAATTGTAAAGATTTCCTCGGTATGTCAACCTTTTCTGTGCTATCATGTCACCACACCAGATCAGTCGGTGGCAGAGAGCCTCCTCTCCTCTTCCACAGATATGTTTCACCATCTGCTGCTTCTCCCTGCAAGTCAATTATCTGCATGATTGATATTGCATTGAAGCTTTCTGGCAATGCATCATTCTCTTTGCTCACTTTCAGTACTGCTATTAAGGGTATGTTTTCTTCCTCACCAGGGTACAGCACATGTGATCCCTCTGTCAGATATGCTGCTTCTTTTGCTGCTCTGTCTGCTCTGTCATTTCCTGGTGAGATAAACTCTTGCCTTCCCGTATGGGCTTTGCTTTTTATTAATGCTAATTCTACTTTGTGAGGTAACAATTCCAATAGTTATTTCAGTAATGCTGCATGTTGAACATGAGCACTGTCACTTTGTTTAAACCCTTTCCTTTTCCGTCGTGTTAGTCCTGAGTGTACTGTAGAGGTGACATAGGCAGAGTCTGAGATGAGGTTTACTGCTTGACCATCAGCCATGTTTAATGCATCAATTAGAGACATTAATTTAGCTGTATGTGCAGAGTAATGATTTGGCAATCCGATTTGTGAGTATACTATTAACTCCACCCCTTTCTGCACTCCACTTGCATACCCCACTACTGCACATCCTCAGTGCCTTTGTCCCATGGTTGGATCAATACTGGAACCCCCATCAATGAAGATCATATTACCCCTTTGATCATTTCTTCCTTAACTAGGGGTGACCTTCACTCCTGTCAATGCACGCTACAGAGTTATGTACATATTCTCCTATGTTTTCTGCAATTAACTCTTCTTGGTTTATTGTTCTGCACCTCACCACTTCTATTGCTTGGTTGTTTAGTATTACCTCATACCCTGAGGACCTCTGGGTAGTCAGTGTTGACTTCAATATTGTGATTAATGCATGTTCCATGCAGAGAAATACTGGGCACCCCATGGTTATTGTGGAAGCCTTTTCAATAGTGAATGCAGCAGCTGCAAGTGCCTTCTCACATGGAAAGTGCCCCTGCATGACTGCATCCAATGACTCGCTGTAATGGGCAAGAGGCTTCTGTCCCTGACCCTTTTTATGTGTTAGCACTGCTGTCCTTACCTTCCCATCTTAATGTAAAAACAAGTGAAATGTGTCCTCGTAATTGGGTGTGCTACTTCACCTTTCAGCTCATCAAAATGCTCACCCATTTTGGCCATCCATTTTATGCCACTTTTGTTTTTCAGTGCTTATTTTAGTGCTTGCAGCAATGGCCTGGTGCATGTGGAGCAGTGCATAATTGCACAATTCCAAAAACTGCTGCATTTCTTTCAGCATTTTTGGTTGTGGAATCTTGTGTATGGCCTCTACTCTTCGGTGTTCTTTTTCTACTGTCTGCTGACTTAATCTGACGCAAGTACACCACTTTTTTTTTGAGAGGATTGCAATCTCTCTTTGTCCACCTTGTATCCTTTGTCAGCAGGCAGTGTTAGTAGCGTCACTGAGTCCTGTCTACACTGTTCTTCTGTCGTGCTGCACACTAACAAGTCATGAACGGATTGTATCACTGAGCTCACAACATGCTGCTGAAGTCCATTTGTATCACTCTGTTGAAGATGGTAGGCCCTTCAAAGTACCCCAGAGGCATTCTAGTATTTTCGAACTGCGTTCCACGATACGTATAGGCGGTGAGCCTAGAGTCTGGGTGTAGTGCAATGGAAAAAAAATAATTCTTTAAATCAACCACTGTGAAAAAGTGTACCTCTGCAGGAACACTGCAAACATTTGGAATCAATGGATATTCTGCATCATTAATGTCATCCAGAGGATGTAAATCAAGTATAAAATGCCACACCCCTCGTCTGGCTTTCTTAATCGGATATATAGCAGTGTTGCAAGGTGAGGAACTCACCTGTATTATACCGTGTTGCAATAGGGCATGCAATGTCTCATTTATGCCCTCATCTGCCTCTCGTGATAGGGGGTAATATTTTACATGTGGCAATAGTGCCCCTTCTATTAACTTGATGTGTACCACCCCTGCCCCTTTATGTATTCCTACACCATGGGGTACTGTTGTCGACAAGCTCTTGGGAAGGTTTTCCAAATCTTCCTTTAAATAGGGTGCTTTCTGTTTGGTTATCTGGATAATTTGGGGCACCGCTTTTTCTGTTATACGATCTGGGCATGGTGGGCTCAGCTTGAACATTACCTCATCCTTCCTCTGTGTCACTTTCTCCCGTCTATGTCAGGTAAGGATCAAAACTTGATATTGATCACCATTTCATGTTGTTCTCATCAGTAGCAACCATTATAATCATGTCTTTCCTTACTACTACTTCCTCCAAGTAGAACAGAGTGTATGTGCCTGTGCTAACTGTGGACAGACACTGAGGCCTGAACAAAAACTCATTGGACAGCCACAACACCTTCCTCTCAATCCCTAGCAACCATCTCAGCAACACGTGCAACCCATATATAAACAATTCTATGTGTGTGGGTATCCCTCTCATTGTTCTGTGTGCATGATATTCCTGAATCAGCACTGCCACCCGGGCTGGGTACCTTCCCAGTGTGGAGCACACCATTTTTTTTCTGAAAATGAAACCGTGGCATTAAATCTGCTAAGTAAGTCCCTCACCAGAATATTGGTTGGAGTGTCTTTTGAATACAGCACAGGTGCTACAATATGCTGCGTCCCTATCATTAAGGGTAAATCTTTTGTCAGAGGAACTTTCAAAACCATCCCCGAAAAGCATTGTGTGTCCAAATATTTGTTAGTTAATGAAAATCATTCTTCCCTGGTGCATGATCCGGTTGCCCCAGTATCTATAAGAAAGGAAAATCCCCTCTCTCCTATCTGAACTGCTACCTCCGGTTCCCCCTCAGGGTGTTCAGTTACTGCTAGAACAGGACACACTCGGACTCCCCATGGGCACCCCTATTGGGAAGAAGTATTTGCGAATGATGAAAATTAGTTACTACCAACCATTGTCACTCCAGTTTATTGGGGTATAGTGTTCTGCCCCAATAGTGTCACCCCTTCTGGTATCTGTGTCTGCGCTGGTGCCTGAAGTACTCTTTTCCTTTGAGTTCCTGCACATTTCCTCATTTTGTAACTGCACTTGCCCTTGGGTAGTAATGCCCTGAGTTTATGCAAACTGTATCTGTGCTTGCTGATGCTGTGGTATTACCTGCACTTGCTGTGTAATCTGCAGCATTTATACCTGCTGTTGTTGTGGTATGACCTGCACTTGTTGAGGTGTCTGTTGTATGCACGTTTGCTGTTGATGCTCTCCCTGTGCCATTAGTGGGCATGTTTGTACGACATGTCCAAAATTCCAACATGTGTAACAATGTACCACAAATCATGGGGTCATTCCCCTGTATCCCATTCCTCTTCCACATGTGTAGTACCCTCTCCCCGTCTGATACTGTCCCATGTATGCACCTGCTCCTCCTGCCTACATAACCATGGGCTGCTGCATGTTTATGAATGCTGGTTGCTGTTGCATTGGTATCTCCTCCCCAATGCTGGTTGAGTGGCACTTGTGTTTATCATCCTGGTGGCATCACATCAGCGAGTGAGAAGCCCCCATTGCTGTGCCTGAGGGCCACTACTGGCCCTATGAGTACTGCTACCTTCATGTGTATTTTCATCAGTTGTTTCTGAACTTATTTGTTTTCTGCCCTGGTAGCATTGTCCACTGCCTCCTTATCCTTCTCCTGGTTTCTCTTGCAAATGTGCACATGTGTTGCCTGCATCTCAGGCCACCCCTTTAGCTCAATACCCTTCCCAAAGAGACCTGTATATCTGTGAGGAGCCCCCTCGCTAGGATATGGTAGACCATAGGTATTTTTTATCCTATGACTGATTATTTTCATGCTTCCACATTTCCTGTATGGATTGTATTTATTCTGCGGGGTCCTCATAAGGCTTCATTTTCCAAGCCAGTATAGAACCCATGTCCGACGTGCCCGGATAGAGCTACTTCAGAGCCTTCCAAACATGTGCTTGATAATTGTTAAAGGGCACTCCATCATGTATATTAGAGCTCAACTTCAACCGGACCATAATGTGTCACTACTCTCCCGACAAATACTGAAAATAGAGTTTTTATAGCCCCTATGGCATTTCCGATGTCTCGTTCTCAAATACATAAATCCAATTGCTTGCCACACCATCAATGAAGGTAAACTGTAAACTAGATTATCCCCCTCCATTGTCTGTCACAGTATATAATGACCCTTCTGTAAAACTGGTATTTGTGTGCGCGCTCTGCATTTATTACTGTGTCTTTGTCGTATTGCCACCACTATTCTGGTTTTCCTGCTGCACAGTCTGAGTCCACAGGGGCCCAATGATTCTTCCCTGTCCTCCTCTTCTCTTTCATTCATTCTCCTTTTCCCGTCTCTTATCTGACAAAGGGTGAGTGTCCGTTTCGTCCTCTCCCTGATCGCTGTTGGCGCTGTCTTCCCAGCCCGACATGGTGTGCCCTTCAGCTGTCGTGTCAGTTTCACTATGGTCTGAATCCCGTTTCCACTTGTCTATCTTAAATGTGATGCGTCCTGCTGTCCACCCATGTTCATTTGCTCCCTTCTCGTGTTCCTTTCCTTTTTCCTCCATGTCCCTTTCCATAACTTTTTCTGCCTCCTTGAACACACTGTCAAATTGTTGTGCACTCTTTTTTTATTCCATTTAAATATTTCCTCTTTCCTGTTTCATCCATTCGGACAACGCTTACACTGCCCCCATCTTGCTAAATATGCAACTGGTTTTGATAAATATTTGTTAGTTAATGAAAATCATTCTTCCTTGATATATATATATTGTATATGGTGGTGCCAGTGAACTTCCATGCTCAGTCTCCTCTTTCCCTTTCTCCATTTCTTTCTCTCTCTCTTCATATTATTGCCAAAGCCCAAGAATGTCCTGCCTCTTTTTAAGTTTTGCTCCTTTGTATGTGTGCGGCTAAGTATCGAACGTTCCCTGTCCGGGCAACTTCTAACACATCTGGTTGAACAGAGCATATAACCAACAGGATGACATTGTCTTGGCCCAACTCCTTTTTATTTAAGATACTCTCCTCTTCTCTTCCCTTCTTTCCCTTTATTATTTGAATCTGTTAAGCTCTCACTCTCTTCTCAAACAGTTCCACTCACTCAATTGTTGTGCTTACCACTCCACTTGATTACCCTAATTTCACTCACTCCGGCCTTCTCCACATGCCCCACCCTTTCACACCTCTCACTCAATACATGCACACAATGGCCTTCTCCACAAGCCCACCTTATTAGATCGTATTATCTAGAGAAATGCCTTTCTCCTCAGGCCCACCACCTTAACAATGAAGCCCTTTATTAGTGCATTATAAAAAGTTGTTACTCTTCTCCTTGCTCAACTATCTCAGCAACTCGCGCTACAGAGTTTTGCACTATTAACACGTTAATTTGGCTTAAGCTCTTCCATCCCTTTGACAGCCACATAAAACAAACACTATGATCACTTTTCACAACACTGCTGCTACAAACACGTGTATGCATACACCCAAATAAACTCTTCCTGAAGGAAAAAGAAATTACATAACTATACCAATTTGCTTCACTGCATGCAGCTCTTGTCTAACAAGGTCTGCCATTTACTACGGAAACCTCTGCTCTAGTGCAATTTTGCCATCGTCTACCGACTCCCTATCGGAACGGCAGACCTAATATCTAATACTAGCACCGTCAGTCAACCTCATCACCACTGACAAGGGTGCGCCCTATACAGTATAAACCACCCCTAGTGCTTTCATGCACAGGTACGCTCACATATCCATTTATGAGATTCTCTACTTCTTTCATCCTCGCAGTCTCTCTTTAAAGTCCTGCCCTTTCGGTCGGAATGAAGGCAGAGCTGGACCAGGCAGACTTTTGGGAAGTGGTTTAGTCCCAGCATGTACTTGCAGACCTGGTCCACAATTTGGTAAAAATCCCAAAGTATGTGTTTGAACCGCATAATCCTCTCCCATGACGTCCAAGTAGTGGAATACAGCATTCAAAGAGGACATATGTGGTAATGGCTTCATGCGTATACCAGACATAGCAAACGTTTTTGGGGATTTCTTTTCCTGAACCTGGGATTTTAACCATGCCAGCATACATAAAAAGACTGCTTATCAACGTTCTTTCAGAAGTCTCTTTGAATGAATACAATTCAGGGTGAAGGACAGATCTAAAAGAAGCAGCTACTTTACTCTGTGTGAAATGCATTACTTCTTTGTACACGAAGATCGGGAACAGGGTCTGTTCATTCTCGGAAATAACCTTTCATGCACGTAACAGCTCATGCAGTTTCCCTTGGTAATGAAGGACGGGCGATTTCTTTTGCCAAACATAAGCAATTCATAGATTTTATCACATAAAAGGGACTCAAACTACTTTACCTTTCATGTCACAAAAATTGTGAAGTTATTTGAAAAGAAATTGAAGCCCGCTTTGCTCATATCTTGGCACATAGCCCATAAACTATACAATGTTATGTTTTTCGTTTGATTGCGAATTGCAGTGTATTTGAGTATGTAATATTACAAAAAGTAGCATGCGTGCATGATATTAAGCATATGAACATGCAAAATGTGTGGTCATTTGTATTTAATGTCACGACTTATCTATAGATTTCCTGGATAACAAAAGTCTGATAATCTCTGTGGAGGAGTTGGCAGCAGAGTTGAGTAGCTGCAGTCTGTGGCAGTCTACTCTGTCCTCCCCTACAGAGACAAAGTCTCTCTTCAGGTGCAGTATCCAGTCTAAGTGGGTGGACCATAAAACCCCACTACAACCGCGGAGCGGCCGCGGAGTTGGCAGCAGAGTTGAGTAGCTGCAGTCTGTGGCAGTCCGTGTGCAGGACGAGCAGCCAGGCTACTATGATTCGAAAACCTCCGCGGGACCAGGACCGAGAGGAAGACTGGCGCTGGACGCGGAGCGCTAGTGTATCTAACAACAGACCTGACTCAACCAGGCCCTCCTCACCCCGATTGACTGCGGGGTCTCGGGGTTGCCTCCCCCTGATTCTATCGCTCACCAAGGAGCCCAAAGCACCAAAAGATGTACGCATCCCAGGGAAAATAAACTGTGGGCTCTTATCTGCGGACACATCTATGGCCCGGGGGACCCCCTCCCCTCCCCCTCAGACCTCCCCTGATCCAGCAACCTCGAGTAGGGCAGATTTTATCACCCCGAGGAGCTCGACAAACCCTGAGCAGGAAGCTACATCGAGAGACATTATGAACCCAGCAAAGGTCATGCCTTCAAAACAAGCACAACCCTCGGCGGCACAAACTCCCGGCTCGTCCCCAGTGCAGCCCGCCGAAGGGCAGACTGCAAGGGTTATGCCTGCCGGCTCGAGCTGTTCGGCCGGGTTGACGAACAAACTGTCTCAAGACTATGGGCTAGAGCCCTCAAATCATCTGCCACTTACCGTGTCCTCCTTGCCATCTATGGGTGCTCGAGCCCCAACACCGGATGTAGCAGAGCTCCCGGTCGACCTCCTGATCTTGACCCTCGCCATCACACAAGTGGCGCAGGAAGGAGTGGTGAGACTGGGAACGTCATCGGAACAGAGGCGGATGGCGGTTATGTTCCACGCCTCCGAGGACGCGGCTCTGCCCCCAGGCGAACACGGAGCCAAGAGGGGCTCAGAAAAAAACAATCCGGAAACGTCAGAAAGGACAAAGCCACGAGCCTCATTTTTGGAATCAAACGTCCAAACAGATGGCGACATCAAAGAACTGGAGACCTCGCCTCCAAAGAAAAAAAAAAATTGCAAATCTAGACCTGGGTTTAAGGCGACACACTCAGCAGTGTTAAAAAAATCAAAATCCACCCAGCAAAACACCCAGAACAATAAAAATTAAAAAATTAAAATAAAAAAAAACATCCGCCTTGAAGTCCTTGTCTAAAACAGTGCTATGTAAATCCCTGAAGGAATACTTTGTCAGCCAAGGGAAAAGAAAATATGATGTCCTACAAGAACTCATGGACGCTGAGATACTTGAAGTTACCTTTGAGCATTCTACAGCTCAAACCCAAAATACGTCAGTCCTCATAGGCTTCAACCAGCCTAATAAAACAAATAGTTCGCCTACTTTGCTATGCGAAGGAGAGGTTAATAAGACAATTTCGTCACAAACAACCCCACCAGTCCCGGAAATGACAACAACTCTGAAGAAGTCCACGGACCATATAAAGTGTAAAACTGTGGGGACCGACACTCAGAATTTACCTAGACTGTCTCCTTTGTCATTACCTTTCCCAACTCCACTGTTGCTGCTGCAACCCCTTTTGCCTAACAAGGGCCAAGCAGAGAGAGCAAGCGCCCCTCTAGCTGAAAATGATCCTTTCTCTGCGTCCCCTAATCAGGGCAAAGCAACGGGAAACCAGTCAAGCTCTCCCATAAGCTTCCCTCTACAATCAGCGAACTTATCTCCAATTGACAAGGATTTAAGTTTGGAGAGAAAGGGAGAAGAGACGGGAGCAAAATCCGACCCCCACCCTGACACCGCCCCGAGCTACACCAAGAAGAAACAGCAATTTAGGAGACCTTAATCAAGATGAAACTCAGAAAGAATCACCTCCCAAGCGATTAGACATAACAACTCTCATGTCCGCGATCACCATCGCTTTAGCCCCGTTTGGCAAGCTATACGAGGCAATAAGTGACTCTCTAAAAGACCAAACAACCTTGCTCGCAATGACCCACACGAAACTGATTTATCTGGAAGGGTATATCGCAGCAAAAGAAAAGTTAGACTCTGAACTTTTCAACAAGATTCTGCTCATGTCTTCTAGACTGACCTCTACACCGAAGCTGTCAAAGCAGAGACCCATCGAGATCAGAGACTCAACCGATTAAGGATCCCAAACGGAAACTGCCTTCCTATTTGGGCAACAGCTGACATCTAATCAACAAGTGCTGGAAAACAAGTCGTCTTCAACCAACTCATCTGCTCCTCAAAACAAACAAAAAAAAAAAAACAGCTCTTGCCTGTGCTCCTGGCCACATCCACTGTACCTTTGACGGAAAAAGGAGCGTGGGGTCCCAGTACCCAGCACCAACAACCAAAAGGAAAACCAGCAAAATTGGAGGAATCCAGGAACCATTCGAAAACCAGGGAAGATGTATCAACGCCCTCAAACAGGGTCGATCCAGCAAAGGCGCCGCTGCAGTCCGACAAAGATATAGAATCCCGTACACAAAGAGACTCACAGCCCATGTTGATCCAAACAGGCCCTTCAGTCAGGCCAAAAACAAAAGCCCACAAGGTAAACGCGTGTTAGGCGGAAACCTGTGCAGTTCCCTCTGGGACCACTGCAAAAGATTTAGGACTACAGGTGTTGCGATGAACCCACTTGGTAGCAGTCTGTACCACACAGATTCAATTGGTAGCTGTGGCTGAGCAGTCAGACTTCTCTCAAGAAAAGTTGGTCAGTATAGGGAGCATACAATATAGGGTAATTCTTCGCAGCAAAACGAGAAAACACGCAACCAGGCTTTAGTATAAAGATAGTAAGTTATTTATTGATAACAGAACGTCTACGAAAAATACTAAAGCGAATCACGGCAAATAATTCAAAATACAATTACTCTGCAGAATGGAATAAAGCTCAATCCCCCCAAACACACTATCGACAACTCTAGGTTCTACGGCACCACTTATTTTCAGACAGAGGTGTATACCTCAACCCAGATGACACTCGAATATTTAGTGAGGAAGGGAGAGAAGAGAAAGGCAGGTAATGAAGTCAACACGGTTCGTACTGAAGCGGGTAAAAATGCAAGGCAAGAAAGCATTAATCACACTAGATCATACAGTTCGGCGGCCAGGCCCACTCGGTGAGAGGCAATTCACGATGTCCTGGAAAGTCTCTACGGATGATGCATTCAAGTCTTGTTTAGCACATTGGTTAGCGTCAGGTTGAACCAGTTCAGAACAAAGAGTGAATAAAGCTTGGAGGCAACCCAACGGAACGGGGAGGAATCAGATACCTCACACGAACCGATCGAAAAGGGAAGCCAGGCGGTTACGGTACCTTGTTGTGGAAGACAGCTCCGACGGGGGCAGTTGTTCCTGGTGGTGGATGCACGACGGGTCTTGGCCAAGAGAAGAGATGCTCTCGTCGTCGAAGAGAAGATGTCCGGTGCACCACCAGGGAAGAAACCAGCCGCGGAGTGCTCCGTCACAAGGCACCACCTTTCGATCACGGTGCAGGAGTAGTGGCTATCCGGTTGCCGGGTGCTCTGCACGGGCAATTCGACCACTGCGTCCTGGGCGACCAAAAAGCACAAAGAAGAAGAAGACTGGTTGTTCCCACCAGCCAGGGAAAGAGCCTCTCCGGCAGGGAGATCTCTTCTGTCGTCGGGAGATTGTGAGACGATTCCGCAGGGCTCCACCGGAGGTGTCGTCGTGCAGGTCGATTCAGCGTTACCCTCGTCGGATTCTTTAGATCCAGTGGCGACTTCCTGAAGATCCAGTCCCAAAGGCCCTGCTTTTATGCAGACGTCCCCCATTCATTCGCCTAGCTTGTCAATCAACACATGCTAAGTGGTGAGCGGAAAGGCTCACCACCTGGGCCAATCACTTCAGAGTGCGACCTGAGTTGGCAAGGCAACTCGGTCCAGGGTGTCTAAACCCCCTCCCACACCCCTGAGGTAACCCAGACAGAATGGCACCACCTTCGCGGGTCTCTGTCCAGAGGCCCGCCAAAAAGTGGAACAAAGGGCTCAACCTTTGGTTTAGGAGTCACAGAGAAAGACACAGACGCCATTTTACAACCCGAGTTCTGGCAGAAAATACCACTCGATAAGCCTATTTAAGATAAGTAGATCGGTGGTATGTTGGAGATTAACGAAAAACAGTATCAATCTTCAACAATGGGACGGATCCCATAGGGTTATGCTCGGGGTCGAACATAACAAGTAGTTTCCACTGCCACCAGCCAAAACTCGACGAGGAGGGACGGGACAGTGCCCCCTCGAGTAACAGATCCAGGAGTAATCGTATTACCCCTACTAGCACGTCCACAATAAGATGGTTGGTACTAGTTCTGTTAGCAAATTTAGGTCTAGTAAAGCCAATGGTGACTTTACATGCCCGGGGAGACAGTAGTCAGTCCCCGGGTATGGAGTCTATGGTGGGGGGACCTGCTAGGGCGCCCCCGTGTCACGACACATAGGGTGCAGAGTGACACACATAGAAAAACTTATGAGACCCTATAGAGTAAAAGACCCCATAGCCCATCGAACACATTGACATCCCAAAGGAATTACACACATACATGTCCAAGAGTGAGAGGAAAAGGGTCACACTCTTGGCAGGATGGGAAAAACAAACTCCAGAAATCCAGCAAAGCTGCTGGGGGACTCACTAGGTTAGGAAATTCAGCCTAAACAGAGAATTCTCCCTAACACTCGCCCCCCCCAGACTAAGGGACAGGAAGATTTAATCCACTCCTGGATGAATCTCATACCTCTAGTCGATGATATACATCCTAGAGAGACCATCAGCATTTTGGTGGTGACACCCTGACCTGTGTTCAATGGTGAAATCGAACCCTTGCAGGCAGATCGACCATCTCAGTAGTTTTGGGTTTTCCCCTTTCATTTGCATTAACCATCTCAAGGGTTGGTGGTCAGTCTGAATAATAAAAGTAGAACCATACAAGTACGGTCTAAACTTCTTCAGAGCCCACACGATAGCAAAGCATTCTCTTTCGATTGTTGCCCACCTTGTTTCAGGATCCTTCAGCTTGCGGCTGATGTAGCAAACGGGGTGCTCCCTACCTTTCCCATCCAGTTGACTGAGTACGGCACCTATCCCTACATTGGAAGCGTCTGTCTGCACAATGAAGTGTTGGCGGTAATCAGGAGCTCTGAGTACTGGGGCTTGGCAAAGAGCCTTTTTCAGGTTTTCAAAAGCCTGATTGCACTCCTCGTTCCATTTAACCTTTTTAGGGAATTTGGGCGAGGAGATGACATTCAGTGGAGAAGCTATGGTCCCATAGTTCTCTATGAAATTCCTGTAATACCCGGTGAGGCCTAGGAAGGCTCTCACCTGAGTCTGAGTAGTCGGTGTTGTCCAATTTTGCACAGCTTTAATCTTACTGAGCAAAGGCCTTATTTCGCCACCGCCTACCTCATGCCCAAGGTAGACTACCTTACTCTGTCCAATTTGGCATTTACTCGCCTTTATGGTCAGATTGGCTCGTCTAAGAGCCTGCAAGACATCTCTCAGGTGGGTTACATGTTCGTCCCAGGAATTGCTGAACACTGCTATGTCATCCAAGTATGCCATGCAGAAGTCCTCCATCCCGGTTAGAACCTGGTTTACCATCCGTTGAAACGTAGCAGGTGCATTTTTTAGTCCGAAAGGCATTACCGTAAACTGGTATAAACCAACGGGGGTAGAAAAAGCAGTTTTCTCCTTGGCATGGTTGGTCAGGGCTATTTGCCAATAGCCTGACGTCAAGTCAAATGTGCTGAGGAACTTGGCGGCGCCAAGTTTATCCACCAACTCATCTGTTCTTGGCAAAGGGTGGGCATCAGTCGTGGTGACTGCGTTAAGAGCTCTATAATCCACGCAGAATCTAAGTTCTTTAGATCCGGCCTTTGGTACTAACACAACTGGGCTAGACCATGGACTAGTAGAGGGCTCTATTACCCCGAGATCAAGCATCTTGCTGACCTCACCTTTGATGTGGGTTCTTACGTTTTCTGACATGCGATATCCTCTGCTTTTGACAGGCAGACAGTCACCAGTGAGTATCTCGTGCTGGCCCCAGGGGGTCAAGCCTGGTGAGAGCGAGAACAGAGAGGCAAACTGATTCAACATAGACTTGCACTCTTCTTGTTGCTCGGGTGTCAGATTGGAGGAGAGATTTACTCCTTCAATGTTTTCATCTAAAGGTAAGCCTCTGAGGAGATCCGGAAGAGCTTCACTCTCTTCTTCTTCCTCGGCCGATGCTAGAAGCAACGCTCCTACATCAGGTCGTGAGACATACGCTTTAAGTCGGTTGGTGTGAAAGACTGTCGGAGCCTCCTTGGGGTTGCCCAAGTCCACCAGATAGTTAACCTCACCGAGCTTACCCACTACTCGGTAGGGTCCCATCCAATTATCTTGCAAGGCCCTCTGCCTTGTGGGGATCATAACAAGAACAAGCTGGTTTTGAGCGAACTCAACCATGTTAGCCTTTTGATCGTGCCAGTGCTTGACCAATGCTTGTCCAGCTTTCAAGTTATTGCTTGCTTCTGTCATCAGGTGCGACATTCTCCTCCGGAGACCTATCACGTAGTCAGTCACTCTGACTGGCTTGGGGGAAGGAGCACTCTCCAACCCCTCCTTAATCAGGGCCAACGGACCTCTGACGGGATGACCATAGAGTAGTTCGAAGGGAGAGTAGCCTACTCCCTCCTGAGGGACTTCTCTATAAGCAAAAAGAAGGCATGGCAATAGAAGGTCCCACTTACGCTTAAGGGGTTCTTCTAGAGCACCTATCATGCTCTTCATGGTTCGGTTGAACCGTTCTACCAACCCATTGGTTTGTGGGTGGTAAGCCGTTGAGAACTTGTAAATTACCCCGCAGGTTTTCCACATGGCTTTCATGTAGTGGGACATAAAATTTGACCCCCTGTCAGCGATAACTTCCTTAGGAAATCCGACCCTAGTAAAAATACCAAGGAGGGCCTTAGCCACAGCCGGAGCTGTAACAGTCCTCATAGGAATTGCCTCAGGATACCTAGTAGCATGGTCTACTACAACAAGTATAAACCTGTTGCCTGAGGAGGTTGGAGGATCAAGGGGACCAACGATATCAATCCCTACTCTCTCAAATGGGCCACCCACAACGGGAAGAGGCACTAATGGTGCCACATTCTTGGACCCAACCTTACCAGAGATTTGGCAGGTATGGCAGCTTCTGCAGTGTTTTTCTACTTCGGCCCCCATTTTTGGCCAATAGAAGTAGAGTGAGAGCCTTTCCTTAGTCTTCTTGAAACTCAAGTGACCGGCCAAAGGAATCTCGTGGGCTAACTGCAAGAACTGTGGTCTGTTCTCTTGGGGTACTACAAGGCGTTTGTAGTCTCCAGGTGCAGACTCGGTTGGTTCACTATAGAAGAAGCCATCTTCCCAGTGCAACCTATGTTTCCCAGGCTCTTGCCCTTCAGCCTGAGTTTCTGCCTGACGGCGAAGACCTTCCATAGTTGGACATTCTCTCTGTCCCTTACTGAAGTCTGCCCTGCTGGGTCCACCTTCTGCCAGTAACGACTGCAGCTCAGGATGGTCAACAGGATCCAGATCTCCAATGAGTTCCTGGCCTTCCATTAGCTCTTCTTCGGAGTTTAATTCTACCATACAGAGTTGTACTTCCCCCTCAGCCTCAGCTGGAGGTGGAGTTACGCGTGTGACGTTGGACAACCGCGGGGAAGTCCGTGTCGGCTTCATCGGAATGTGGGCTGTTGGTTTCGGTTTAGAAGTTTTAGGTTTCCCTTTTACTTCTGTGTTCCTAGAGACAGCGGCCGCCATTTCCAATGGAGCAGGAGTGATTTCTTTCTTCATCATCTCCCCGAGAGTACCGCGCAGGGTCCTCTCTCTTGCAGGTCTGGTTAGCTCCTGTAACCGTTTACTAGGAGGTCTGGGAGTATGCGATACAACTCCGAGAGTTTTCAAATCGTTACCCAACAGTACGCGTCCTGGTACCTCACTCTGTATGCTGACAGGTATCTTTACAGTCATGTCGTTACACTGGATGAGAACTGGTAATTGGGGAAGCATCTGCACAGGCCCTCCAGCTAACTTGGTGAGGCGTTTGGGTGCCTTAGCAACATCCTCAGCCTGAAAAAACGATTTATCCACCACAGTTATGCTGGCCCGAGTGTCCCTAATGGCAGGCGTCTCCTGACCATTCACCTGGACACTGTCCTTGTAATACTCTTTAGTATTATCGGGGATAGAATTATAGACATCTAAATTCTGTTGTTCCCACAACCCCAGAGATACTAAAGAAACGCTGGCTGAGACTCCAATGGGTTCGTCAGCTAGCAGTAGAAAGTTTCCACTTGCCATTTGGACTTCCTCCTCTGGAGCGAAGGCTAAGGAGACAAGCTGGACCCCTGAAGGTTTACCCTTACATCTGGGATCTCCTTTCAGGTGATCAGTCGAGCCACAAACAAAGCATTTCCCGAATGCTTTCTGGAATGGTGGCTTGTTCTGACCTCCTTCCGGTTTGGCACCAGAAGACACACTATTCTGCTGTGGTTTTCCCGGTGGCTTACCCTTCTGGTTTTGTTTGGGGCCCTCTTTGGAATGTGAGTTATTCGAATTCTCTTTTGAGTCTTTTTTAGGCTGTTTTCCCTCGTCCTTTTTCTGAGTTGCCCCAGAATCCTTGTGAGTAGCCCTGTTGGCAACCCACAAGTCAGCAGCCTTAGCTAGAGCCCTGGAATCTAATTCCTTCGAATCAGCCAAGTGCTGTCTGAGCTCAGGAGAACAGGCATCATAAATTGACTCCAACATAAAAAGATTTCGCATACCCTCGTAAGTGTCAACTTTGTAACCCTTAATCCATCCCTCTAAGTTTTTCAACCCTTCACTCACCCAGGTAGCCCAAGGGGTACCATCATGCTTTTTGAGGGTTCTAAACCTCTTAAGATACTGGGAAGGGGTCTTCCCGAATCTAGCTATCAAAGCTAGCTTCACACTTTCGTAATCCGTCTTATCCACCTCCCCCAATTCCATTACCACATCAGTCGCAACAGGAGGAAGCCTAGAGAACAACCAGGGAAGCAACGCATTCCCGGTGATGTCCTGGAGCCCATGATTGTATTCAAACAGTTTCAACCAATCCAACACATCCAATCTCGGTTCGTACATACCCACTAATTCCTTCGGCATCCAGGGTCTTTTGGGACTGGAGCTCCTAGAGGAACCAGAGGAGAGAGAAGCATTTTCCATAGACAACTTTTTCATTTGTAACTCATGATTAAGCTCTATTTCCCTGAGTCTTAACTCAGCTTGTTTCTGCTCAGCCTGGGCATTCATTCGTCTGAACTCGAGCTCTTGGTTTCGTTCAGCTTGAGCCAAGAACCGTTTATATTCTAATTCGAGCTTCATTTTTTCAAGTTCAAAATAAGCAGGGTTACTTGTGGGACCTGGTATGGGCCCTGTAGGCACAGTTGGTAAGGCAGGTAGAGGAGCGGGGGAGACAGTTTCTCTAGCCTCGCCGTCCTCGTCAGCCTCTTCATCGCTATCATCAGAATTATGATTCAGTTCAACACCATTACTGTTATCTACAGTTGCTGGAGAGTTTGGTTCCTCTGAACCAGTACCCAGACTTTGGTTCGCCAGCAATCTCTCTATCAGTTCTAACTTCTTGCCTTTTACAGGAAGATTCTCTTGTCTACAGAGAGCTCGCAGACTCTCAGTATTTTTATCCGACAAAGACTCTTGGCTGTAAATTTCCATTGTAGACATGTTTTTTGAAAGTTGCTTTTGTAACGTTTTGTGGTTAGTCGTCCTACAGCGTCGAAAAACACTCTAAACTGTATCCTCAATACTAATCCCACCGCTGTACACCAGTGTTAGGCGGAAACCTGTGCACTTCCCTCTGGGACCACTGCAAAAGATTTAGGACTACAGGTGTTGCGATGAACCCACTTGGTAGCAGTCTGTACCACACAGATTCAATTGGTAGCTGTGGCTGAGCAGTCAGACTTCTCTCAAGAAAAGTTGGTCAGTATAGGGAGCATACAATATAGGGTAATTCTTCGCAGCAAAACGAGAAAACACGCAACCAGGCTTTAGTATAAAGATAGTAAGTTATTTATTGATAACAGAACGTCTACGAAAAATACTAAAGCGAATCACGGCAAATAATTCAAAATACAATTACTCTGCAGAATGGAATAAAGCTCAATCCCCCGAAACACACTATCGACAACTCTAGGTTCTACGGCACCACTTATTTTCAGACAGAGGTGTATACCTCAACCCAGATGACACTCGAATATTTAGTGAGGAAGGGAGAGAAGAGAAAGGCAGGTAATGAAGTCAACACGGTTCGTACTGAAGCGGGTAAAAATGCAAGGCAAGAAAGCATTAATCACACTAGATCATACAGTTCGGCGGCCAGGCCCACTCGGTGAGAGGCAAGGCACGATGTCCTGGAAAGTCTCTACGGATGATGCATTCAAGTCTTGTTTAGCACATTGGTTAGCGTCAGGTTGAACCAGTTCAGAACAAAGAGTGAATAAAGCTTGGAGGCAACCCAACGGAACGGGGAGGAATCAGATACCTCACACGAACCGATCGAAAAGGGAAGCCAGGCGGTTACGGTACCTTGTTGTGGAAGACAGCTCCGACGGGGGCAGTTGTTCCTGGTGGTGGATGCACGACGGGTCTTGGCCAAGAGAAGAGATGCTCTCGTCGTCGAAGAGAAGATGTCCGGTGCACCACCAGGGAAGAAACCAGCCGCGGAGTGCTCCGTCACAAGGCACCACCTTTCGATCACGGTGCAGGAGTAGTGGCTATCCGGTTGCCGGGTGCTCTGCACGGGCAATTCGACCACTGCGTCCTGGGCGACCAAAAAGCACAAAGAAGAAGAAGACTGGTTGTTCCCACCAGCCAGGGAAAGAGCCTCTCCGGCAGGGAGATCTCTTCTGTCGTCGGGAGATTGTGAGACGATTCCGCAGGGCTCCACCGGAGGTGTTGTCGTGCAGGTCGATTCAGCGTTACCCTCGTCGGATTCTTTAGATCCAGTGGCGACTTCCTGAAGATCCAGTCCCAAAGGCCCTGCTTTTATGCAGACGTCCCCCATTCATTCAGCCTAGCTTGTCAATCAACACATGCTAAGTGGTGAGCGGGAAGGCTCACCACCTGGGCCAATCACTTCAGAGTGCGACCTGAGTTGGCAAGGCAACTCGGTCCAGGGTGTCTAAACCCCCTCCCACACCCCTGAGGTAACCCAGACAGAATGGCACCACCTTCGCGGGTCTCTGTCCAGAGGCCGGCCAAAAAGTGGAACAAAGGGCTCAACCTTTGGTTTAGGAGTCACAGAGAAAGACACAGACGCCATTTTACAACCCGAGTTCTGGCAGAAAATACCACTCGATAAGCCTATTTAAGATAAGTAGATCGGTGGTATGTTGGAGATTAACGAAAAACAGTATCAATCTTCAACAATGGGACGGATCCCATAGGGTTATGCTCGGGGTCGAACATAACAAGTAGTTTCCACTGCCACCAGCCAAAACTCGACGAGGAGGGATGGGACAGTGCCCCCTCGAGTAACAGATCCAGGAGTAATCGTATTACCCCTACTAGCACGTCCACAATAAGATGGTTGGTACTAGTTCTGTTAGCAAATTTAGGTCTAGTAAAGCCAATGGTGACTTTACATGCCCGGGGAGACAGTAGTCAGTCCCCGGGTATGGAGTCTATGGTGGGGGGACCTGCTAGGGCGCCCCCGTGTCACGACACGTAGGGTGCAGAGTGACACACATAGAAAAACTTATGAGACCCTATGGAGTAAAAGACCCCATAGCCCATCGAACACATTGACATCCCAAAGGAATTACACACATACATGTCCAAGAGTGAGAGGAAAAGGGTCACACTCTTGGCAGGATGGGAAAAACAAACTCCAGAAATCCAGAAAAGCTGCTGGGGGACTCACTAGGTTAGGAAATTCAGCCTAAACAGAGAATTCTCCCTAACAACGCATCGCAGAGACCTATACCATCGGATGCTCAACAGACGGTAACTTCTATCCCGGTAAATCCATGTAAGTCCCCAACTACAATGGAAGACTTCTTGAGAGATGATAACTTTATGAATTTAACTACCCACTCATCACCGTCGAACGCAGCAGATCCACAGAACTGGCACTTTGAAAAACAAAAAAAGCCTACCAAAGGCATTACGCCTAAATCCCCACTCTCAAAAAAACGCAGGCGACAGAGTGGACTTCGGGAGGAAGAGTCACAAGTTAACTCCATTAGAATTCCGAGAGGCCCACAAGAAATGAGAAACCGTCCACCTTCAACAAAAGACCATCACAAAGAGGCGGAAGTAAGGCACATTGACTACCGGAATGCAAGAAGCAGAAGAAGTCCGGATAGCTCAAGAAGACGGAATAAGCCAAACAGTCCTAACAGACAAAAATTCTCTTCACGAGTCCACAGACCACAGCCAAACTTTCCTCCGTCTATTATATTCAAGATCGAACAGATCCCACAAAATTCAGAAGCAATAACATTAAACAGAGAAACTGTTTTAAAAATTCTGAAACACTCCAAAAACCTAAAACACTTGACTACGTCAAATCTAACGCTAGTGGAACCTTACCACAAAGACCGCAGAGCCAAGGCATTCCTCCATGTCAAAGTGCACGCGGTAAAGAGAGGTTCAAGCGACGACTTTAGCGACCTCCGAAAATGCGGGTATACCATCATAGAATGGTTCAGCTCAGCGGAAAAGGATCATAACTACGCGACGAAGACGGAGTACGCCAAAAAATCAGTCTTAAAAAAAAAAACTGGAATTCTCGCGACCCTGTCAAATCTACAAGCCAACAGACTGCTCCTTCACATGACTCAGCCAAAGAGGGTTTAGGCACAAAAAGAAAAGAAAGCCATACCTCATCTGCGATAGAAAGAGAAGAATGCACCACAAGCCATACTTCAAAAGGCCTACCTAAACCCCCAAGAAACTTCAAGAGCGCCACTACAAACGAAGAGACGAGCTCACAGTCACCCTCACAATCATCAAATATTTCGTCCTCATTTGCTCCCATAAAACAATTATTAGCGTGGCTGCCCAAAGCACCGAAATCCTAAGCGAAAAAATAGCAACCAACCCAGGTGAGCCTGCCAACCAGAGACGCAATGCAACTCTCAATTTTAGCAGCTTCACACCACACAAAGTCTAAAGTTTTCTCTGATATCACAATGATGTCCTGGAATAAAAGAGGATTCAATCACCTTACCAGACCGGGTGAAGTGAACCTCGCCGAATACGACATCATTACACTTCAAGAAACATGGCTTCTCGACAAACCTGGAATCAATGGTTTTTCTGTCATGGTCGCGGCAGCTAGTAAGGGTCGGCTGGGTCGGCCGTCCTCTGGACTTTTGGTGGCAGTTCGGAACGGAACTGGTCTCACAATTAAGAAGCATCTGGCCGCAAGTCAAAACCACCTAGCGGTGCTTGTGGAATGGGCTTCCCCTTCTGAAGTCAGGTCAGAGAAACACAAAATTGGAAAAGAAAACCAAAAGGAGACCAAACTGCTGGCCATAATCACCACGTACTGGAACCCACAGTCCATCACCGATGAGAAATTCCTCAATATCATCGAAACAGAGATTGACGGAATCTTATCATACGAAGAAGCACAAATCATAATAAGTGGGGACCTGAATGCGACCTGTCCAAAAAAGGGACAAAAAACCATCAACCTGAGAGAAAAAACCAAGGCCGTGTCCCTTGGGGAAAAATGGCAGACACTTATGAAAACCAGAAACCTCCACAACTTTGAGGAAGCTCTCCTACCAGAAAATCCCATCCCGTCCTGGGAAAGAGGTGCACAAAAGGGGACTATAGATTATATCTACACATCTGAGGCCATGCTAGCACGGTTGGGTTCATTTGAAACATTGCGAACAACTGAGAGCAATCACAACATACTGAAAATCAGCTGGCCATCGGAGAATAACACAAGAATACTCCTGACTGAAGTCTCAGAACCCACTGCCCAAAGAAACCGACTCAGACTTACGAGTGAAAGGATTAGAGAACTGCCGAAAAATTACGAACGGCAGGAATACAGATAATCTGGAGGTACAATTTATGTAGCAGACTACCAACCGCTGCAGATTCCATATTACTCAAAAGCACAGAAAAAAAGGAAGGCTGCAACAAACCCGCTGCACGAGTACAACTTAGATCTAGTACTCAAAAGGCGAGAACTCAGGAAACTGAAGAGACAAGCGGCAAATTTTAAAACGAGCGACGCAGATAAAATCTACTTGCTAGAGCAAAAAAACTACAAATCCTGGCTAAGATTCCATCGATCAGCTCTATACCAGAAAGACGCCAAAGAAATGCTAAGGAAACTAGCAGACAAAAATTCCGGAGCTTTTTGGCAACTGATAAAAAAGAACGACAACAAGACGTCGTCCTCGACATCAAACTGTGTCGCAGAGGCTGCCTGGACAGCTCACTTCTCGTCCACTTTCAAACTTCCCGAGGGAATTGCTCCCAAAACAGTTGCACCATTAGACCTTACTCCTTGGGAAGACTTCTCTGTTATTGAAGACATTACGGCAGCAATAAAAAGGCTAAAACCATCAAGAGCTCCGGGTCCCGATGGAATGACAAACATCGACTTGAAAAACCACCCGTCTGAATGTGCGACCTTTATTAGTCAAGTCTTCCAAAACTGTACCTTGTCCAGATCAATCTCAGTCTCTTGGTCTACCTCAGTTGTTGCCCCCATTTACAAGAAAGGTGACAGGTCGGCTCGGCAAACTACCGGCCAATTGCTTTGTTGGATACCATTGGAAAGATCTATGGCTCGCTCATACAAAGGAACTTTCAAACCTGGGCCAAATCGGCCGAATGCAACGACCCTTTTCAAGCGGGCTTCATGAAACACTGCGGAACCCAAGTCAACATTCTGATCCTCAGCATCTTGAAGAGCAAACTTATGGAAGGCCCTGGAAGAGTCTTCTTAGCCTTCATAGACCTGACCCAGGCCTTTGGACCATAGTAACTCTCTGTCGACTTGGTCAAACTGTCTGCCTGGAACTGCCCGGGGTCCCTACTGGAGCCCATCAAAGCTCTCCATACAAAAACCTCCATAAGAGTTAAACTGAACCATCAAGGTCTACTCTCTGAAGTCATTCCAACATTCAGAGGGGTTAAGCAGGGATGCCCCCTGGCGCCTGCTTTGCTCATCTCTTTTTTGGGGGACCATAAAGAAAGCGCAAACCAAATAAGATTGTTTCCTCCAAAAATCGGCCAAACGCCTCTAGCTCGACTTCTTTATGCCGATGACATAATCCTTCTCGACCAGACAGAAATCGGTCTACAAAGACAACTAGACAATCTGGCTTCCTACATATCCACAAACAACCTGGAGATTAATAAGGAAAAGATGAAAATTCTGATACTGGAAAAACCATCTGGGAAGAGGCAAAAAAAGAAGCCGATCTGGCACATCGAAATAGCCGCATTAGAGGTCATAAAACATTTTAAATATCTTGGATTGATGATGGATAGCTCCAAATCAGAAGTCGCAGCGCAAAAGCATCTGTGGGAAAAAACTCGTAAACTGACAACACAGGCACGGATCATCGACAGAAAGTATGGACGGTTTTCTCTGTTCCCGGTCCTGAAATTTTACAAAGGAAAGGTGGTCCCCTGACTGGTTTACGGAGGAGAAGCACAACCCACTCTCTCCACTGCGATATGGGCCAAACTGGAGGGATACTTCTGGCGGAAGGTCCACCAATTACCGGATTCAACACCAATCGCAGGCATTAGACGTGAACTAGGCCTCCTATCTTTGAAAGCAGCAAAAGAGGCAGGAGAAATGTCACTCTTCAGGAAAATACTCATGCAGGAATCCCCCCCACTTTACAACTTGATAAATACTGAAATGCTCAACGGTACGTGCAAGATGCTGACCACATGGGCATTTAAACAAAGAGCCACCCTGGACAACATCGCCTGCTCAGAAGAGACACTGATCGGCAACCCTACCAAAGTGAAAAAGAAAATGGACCAAGAAGACTGGATTGAAACCCACACTACGGCTGAAAAAAACAAACTTCTAAACCACCTGTCTCCTCAACCTAAAAAAACTGGATGCCACGCTCGAAATATTCAAAAGATTTCTGGACAAAGCTCTACGTTCAACCCTACTTAGGGCAAGGTTGAACTTACTCCCGTCCAACGAAATCCGGGCGATAAGGGCCTTTCTGCCACAAATCAATGTCGCTTGTGCAAAAGCGAATCTGAAAAGGAGTCAGTGAAACACCTTCTCTTAAAATGCCCAAAGACCTTCAAATGGAGAAAAGCTTTTCTTGGCCCCCTACTTGAACCTTTCTCCCAATAGGACGAAGAAGTGTGGTGGGCCCGCTTAATGGGTGGGTCAAGAACTTAGTGGTCCATAGCAACGACAAAAATTTTAAAAGCTGCACTGGATGAATGCACACAAATGGCATAAAACGTCTACACTGAAACTGAAACTAAAGTACATAGAAGTGAAGAGAATGAAGTAAACCACTTTGCAAAATCATAAAAATGATAAATGCAAAAGAAATAAAAAAAATAACAAACTCTGTTTTAGAACAGAAAATTATACCTAGACACTCAGAATGGCTAAAAAAAGACATCAAGATTTGGGCTAAAATAACAGACTGTCTATTCCAATTGGCAGTTCTTAAATCAAAACACACAATTATGTAAATTCTGTAGTGCATTGTTTATGGGAAGTACCCCCTACCATACCATACGTTATAACGATATTGGAAGAATTGGAAGTCACTGAGGAGTTCCGTGACCAAATAGAGCAATGAGACCGAAAGCTGAGTCCTTTATGAGGTTATGGAACTCACACACATATCCTTTTTATATACTGGAGGGGTATTTTATTTCTTATAATACATTTCCACACACTGCCACCTCATTTACTACGTTGGCCTCTCGCTTAATCTTAAGTAAGAGATATTAATTTGATATTAATTTGATGTTTCATGTAATTAATGTCAAATGTGTTTGGATTAATAAAAGCTAACATGCAGCTTGTAATGTGTTGCAGAAAAATTGTATGAGCAGTTTAATAAACCAAAGAAACCCTTTCAATTTGTGATTTAAAATATGTAAAAGCATTTTTATTCTTGTTCACATGTTAAACTCCAGAAGGACACACATTAAACAGCTGACCATAAATGGTTCATTGTTGATTACTGTCGGTAAAGTGGCACAAACAACTATTTTACAAGCAGAGAATTTGAACAGCTTGTCACGGCTTTAAGTGCAGTAGTAACAGCTGGAGTTCTGCTCTTTGCAGGCTCAAACTGCAGGTGTTGTGAAGTCACATTGGAAGCATAACAAAGCAGTTGTGATATCATTTTCTTATTATGAGTCAGTTGAGATGGCGCAACTAGTGTGTAATAAGAACATTATTTGCAGGCTTATATAGGGATATTAAAGGCTGGCAAGTATTATAATGGGTTTTACATCTTTGAAATGGATCTGTGTGCTCTAGTCAGAGTTTTCTCAAATTCCCTCATTCATTAGGGGTAATCCTCTTTATAATGAAACCTATAGTTCTTCATCACTAGCACAAATTAACGTATTCGGCTAAATTTTGAATCAGGCAAGTGACCGATGATTCCATGCCCCCAGAATATCTGAATTATTTAGTTTTGGAAAATGAAGTGAGCCAAGAATCAAGCCAGGGTATAGAAAGAATATATATATATATATATATATATATATATATATATATATATATATATATATATATATATATATATATATATATATATATTCAGTGAACATTTGTTTGTTAAAGGGACGTTATGGTTAAGTTGTGTGTAAAACTCCTTGTTCCCCACAGATGACCATGACCTCAGGTGAAGTTCCAGTAACTTCTTTATTTATTATGATAGTCATGTAATGTCAGGTACATCTGGGTTCAGGGCAACATATACCTGCATCCTCCCAGGTAGGCTTACATCTCCCAACTGACTCACATAGAACCCCAGTCACACATAAACATTCTAACCCTTAACACTCCATTGTCAATAAATACACTGACCAAAGGTTCCATTAGGATGCAGGATAATACCAAATCCCTACATATCTCCCTTCCTTAGGGACATAAAAACACAAGTAGATAACTTAACCATAATGGCTAATAACAACACGCACACAAACAACCCCACGTTCAATGCACTTGCCTCATCACTCCTAACTGAGAACATTCTGCTAGTCTCATTACATATTCCAAAATAGTCCACACAGCCGTGGGACACAATTACAATCAATGCCCCTTCCTCTTTCTACCAAGTGAAAAAAAAATTCCAACGGGCGGAAATGCAGCCGCCCGCAACAGAAATGGATTTACCAATCCATCTGCCACACTTCCTTTTGTAAATATCACCTCCCGAAGCGTTCCTTTCCTGGTATGTTCATAATGCTGCTTTTCATTGCTGCCAGCCGCCTGCTATAAAAATTGTACTCCCTTTGCCTCCTACCGCACTTCTCAGTTCTTAAGTAGGCTCCAAGCCCCTCAGGAACTACTGACAACATGCCCTCAAAGATCCTCATCACCTCATATAAGTGATAGCTCCTACATGCACCTCCTTAGCGCTGCTGCAATTGGACCTCAGGATTTAGTTCCACTACATTATGATAGTCATGTAATGTCAGGTACATCTGGGTTCAGGGCAAAATACACCTGCATCCTCCCAGGTAGGCTTACATCTCCCAACTGACTCACATAGAACCCCAGTCACACATGAACATTCTAACCCTTAACACTCCATTGTCAATCAATACACTGACCAAAGGTTCCATTAGGATGCAGGATAATACCAAATCCCTACATTGTGCTACTATAAACCTATGAAATTCAGTGAAAAACTTTGTTAAAGGGACGTTATGGTTCCAAGTAAAACCGAAAAACCCTTGAAATTCGCAAGTTATGGTAAGCTAAGCAACCATAACTCGCGCCACCACCGTGCACTGCTAAGCCTAACACCCAGGACATCAAAGATGACATCACAAATGTCATTGATGACATCACTGATGACATCACATGTCTGACTCCCCCTTTTTTCCTTTCCTGACATATCTAGGCCACATGATTTTCTTCAGTGACAGTCACGAACTAAAAATTGTAAATGTACTATATTCGTAGACTTATCCTTCAAGTATGTTCTTACAATAATTCCCTTAGGGTCCAGTCATATCATATGAAACATATACATAGGGGAAGACAGAACCTTGAAAGACAGCAATCCTTTTTGTGCATTAAAATTATCAGTAGATTTATCAGCACTTTCTGATACTTTTGATGTTTTTTTATTACTGTACTTTCCCTGTATATGCTCATATTTTTATATGTTGTACTCACCCTATTTTCCTTAGGGTCCAGACACATCATGTGTTATATGTATAGATAGGGTACGTAACAGCTTTGAAACAGAGCAATCATTTCTATGCATAAAGGTAATCAGTTAGGTTATGAACACTTTCTGCTACTATTGCTGTTTTCTTTCTTACTTCAATTCCTTTGTATATATTCATATTTGTATGTGGTGTTGTCTCTTTGTGATTTGTCTATAATAATGCAAATATGTAGTAAGCGGGTTTTATTACCTACTTATCACAAGTTTCACTGTACGCAAAACTCTAAAATGAAAACAGTTATCATTTCACTATTCAACATGGCAAGATTATGAATATTGCACCTCCATCATGTATGCTGCACACAATGCCTATGTTTCTACATGAGTACCTTAGTATACTGGATTGAAGTTAATAATAGAATGCTATTTATATCAATGCATAGCTTAATGCACTGATTAGCACTTGATAGTCATTCCAATAATCTTTGACACTTTTTTTATTAACATTACACTAAGAATCCCTTGTACAGACTTTTCATGAAAGGTAAATGCACATGTGATGTCATCAGTGATGTCATCAATGACATTTGTGATGTCATCTTTGATGTCCTGGGTGTTAGGCTTAGCAGTGCACGGTAGTGGCGCAAGTTATGGTTGCTTAGCTTACCATAACTGGCGAATTTCAAGGGTTTTACTTGGAACCATAACGTCCCTTTAACAAAGTTTTTTCACTGAATTTCATAGGTTTTTAGTAGCACAACTTAACCATAACGTCCCTTTAACAAAGTTTTTTTTACTGAATTTCATAGGTTTTTAGTAGCAAAACTTATCAATAGTAACTTTGACTTTAAGTACATGTAATATGGAACATACTGAACCACTTCTACTGAATGTAATGTCCGCGAACATTTTTGATGTCCGCGGACATATTCGGACAACAGTACCACTACCTAAAAAGTCTTGGGGGGGGGAGTATGGTTCATTGTTATATTACAACATGATAACATTTAAAAAATTGACAAAGTAGTACACATACATACTATATGTAGTAATACATAAGAAATGTAACCCATATATGTACCATACTAACCATTCATTTAAATACAATATATTCTAAAATGGAATATACCAAGAGAAGATAAATAGGCTTCCAACATAATTACCTGAAAGACACTCCACAACTAGGACCAATACCAGACCTAACCTACAGACTACTCAGAACATATCTTACCTGAAATAGTAAGTGTACATAATTTTACTCATATCTTTATAAACTTTCTGTATTAGATTAAAAAAATATATTATATATTTTTTTTTCTCACAGAAATGTTTAGTACTCTGGATTGGCTAGAGGAGCACTTCCCACATGACAAAATGTCAGAAAATAGTGAAGCTAATGGTACATACTTTACAATATAAACCATTTAAGTGTTATTATTTTATATTTATTTAACATATATATTTCTTTTTGTACAGAGCATACCAAAATAAAAAATATGTCTGAAGAAACTGTTATGGAAAACACGCTTGACAGCTTAAAAGAAAAAATTGATTCATTATTGAGCAATTTTAATAATTTGAAAACTTTTGTTGAGGATCATTTTAAAACAAAAACGTCATACCATTGTCCCACATGTACTTGTCCCCCCTCACCATATCCCAGTCAATTATCCCCAATCCCTCTCCATAATCCAAAACGTTTTGATGAGACTTCCATCCCTTCTTCACCTGATATGAAATCATGCTGGAACCACTAATTCTCCTGTTTTTATTTCTCTTTCTGCCTCACCTTCTCTGTTATAAATTATTAATATATGTGAAATAAAGTAACATTTTTATATTGTGTTGTAATTACTTCCCATTTTTTATTTTTTTAAAAACAATGTAGATGTCCGCGGACAGCGCGGGTGTTCTGAAATGTTCGTAAATAAACGAAAATGGAGGTGTCCTGAAGAACACTATACCTGTCCATATTGTTCGCTAGCAGGTTGAAACTGTTTTAAGAACCCGATTGGTGTCCTGAAATGTTCATAAATAAACGAAAATGGAGGTGTCCTGAAGAACACTATACCTGTCCGCATTGTTCACTAGCAAGTTGAAACTGTTCTAAGAACCCAATTGGTGTCCTGAAATGTTCGTAATTAAATGAAAATGGAGGTGTCCCAATAAAGAACACTATACCTGTCCGTACTGTTCGCTACCAAGTTGAAACTGTTCTAAGAACACGAGTAGTGTCCTGAAATGTTCGTAATTAAACAAAAATGGAGGTGTCCTAAAGAACACTATACCTGTCCATACTGTTCGCTAGCAAGTTCAAACTGTTCTAAGAACCCAATTGGTGTCCTGAAATGTTCGTAATTAGACAAAAATGGAGGTGTCCTAAAGAACACTATACCTGTCCGTAATGTTTGCTAGCAAGTTAAATGCTCTAAGAACACAATTGATGTCCTGAAAAGATCGTAGTCAAACGAAAATGGAAGTGTCCTAAAGACCACTATATCTGTCCGTAGTGTTCGCTAGCGAGTTTAAACTGTTCTAGAACATACGCGATGTCCAGAAATGTTTGTTTGATGTGTGACGCACTTTTAATTAATTCAGGACCTGAACACTGTCAGTAGAACATCAACGCGCATGCGCAAACCAATGTTTGTGCATTTGTGTCCTGCGGACAGAAGCTTCCTTCGTGGACCTGTTCGCAAAGGGATCATGTGACCACGCCCATGCTGATCGCGTGTTCTGAATGCGGACACTGTTCGTGTCCACGAACAATTTAAAAGTACATTTTCGAGTAATCCACAATATTTTTCCATAAAAACTCATCATGGCACAAGTCCCACATAGTAATCCTGAGTTTCTACATATCTTTTGAAACTTTTTGAACCCTTTTTTGTGTTCGATCTGTCCGCGAACAGCGGGCATGTCCGCGAACCGCGTACAAGCACCCCTATAAAAGACCACATCCTAGAGCTTATTCTCATTGTGTTTCTGGCTATTCTTCAGAGCACAGCTATTTCTCCAGCAACTTGCTAATTCCACCATCGAGATGGCATCCCTGGCAGCAGAACTGCCACCTGGTGCTGCACCTGCTTCAGCACCACCCCCACCCCTTCCACCACCACCACCTTCCCAAGGGCCTGAAGAGGGGACCAGGAGTGAGGATGCAGAGGAGGAAGAAGAGGATGATGAGAATGAGGTAGAGGAAATCCCTACACCCGCACTAGACGTGAGTCTTGGGTGTGGCGGTTATTTTCCATTTATGGGAATGGTCCTAAGGCTCGTGCGAACCGTGTTATCTGCAATGAGTGCAAAATGATACTCAGTCACGGGAAGCACGGTTCGTACAGCTTTGGGACCACGACCATGAAGCGACACCTGAGGTCACTTCACTCTGGGGCTATTCGCAAGGTTGTATCTTGCGAAGAACGTAGTAGGTTGATTTCCTCTACTTCATCCTCAGTTTCTGATCCTGTCACCACAAGGACCACCTCTGTGGGACAGCGTCTTCCTCAAGCTGCCTCACAGGTCATACAGAATTCTGATGACCCTTACCTTTCGAGGGTCACAGTTGTATGTATGTACAGTGACACAGTACTCTGCAGGGGGGAGCGACTTCGGAGTGCTTTTGAGACTATCGTCTCAGAGCACGAGAAGACCTGCTCACTACCCAAATAAAATCCACTCTACATCTTCCTCTCTCAGCTCGCCCTTTCTTATCCCTGTGGTTGGTGTCCCCCCTTTACGCTCCTTTCCCCTCCTCTCCTAGTGTGTTGTGTCTAAAAAACCAAAAAAACATGTAAAATTCCAAAAATCAAAAAAAATAAGGCTCTTTTCAGAGCCGCCTTTCAAAGTTAAAAAAAAGAAGTGAAGATAAAAAAAGCAGGGCCCTTTGTATTTCTTAAAAGTCAGCGGACAGTTCGCGAACATTAAAAAAATTGGGGTGCTACCCTATTGTTACCATTGCATTTTTCTCTGGGAGGAAGTGGTGGCTCTGAAAAGAGCCTTTGAGAGGTGTTTGTATGTCAAAAATTATAAATACTTAACACCTACTTCAAGATGGATGCTGTATTTCTAAAAAAGGTCGCAGTGCATTTTGTACATTTCTCAGAAAAATCTGATTGCCAGCATAGTAAGATGGACTCCATCTCTGCGAAAAATGTATGTACTACGAAACATAATATTTTCATTGTGAAAAAGAGGACATGCCAAAATCTCTTAGAAATGCACAAACAGCCTTATTAACATTGCGCCTTGCTTTTTCCATTTGGGGACCATATGAAGAAGAACAAAGCCACATTTGTCTCTGCGCAATCCGTGAAAATATTATTTGAGAATTTGGAAACATGTCCATGACTTTCCCAAGTCCTTCTTTCATAGCAAATTGCAAAGAAATTCCAGACACATGTCCTAAACTGTTCCCTCCACAATGAATTACAATTATGTCTGGATGTTGCTTTTTATCCAAAGTAGCACAGAGAGGTAGCAAGTCCAACCACTTCATTCCACGTACTCCATGCTAGTGTACTTCCACATGTGGAAATCCAAGATCTACAGCTACTCCACAGCTTTGTGCATGCACCTTCAACAAATGTATCCACGAATCTCCCAAAATCCAAACAATCTGTTTTCTGAAACACACAGCCATAGCTATCTGTTGTTCTCTAAACAAAAAGAATATCTGAGAAACTCTCTCCTGGCACAACACACCCACTAAACTTTCCTGACCAATCCCTTTCACTGCTCATTCTCATTTGCATGACTTCTGAACCCAAAAATCCCCGGATGTAACTCCCGATGTCCGCAAACTACTGCCATGTCCGCGAACATATCGTAACATGAACAGCCCTTCTACCATTTCCAGTTCTCACTCTGTGCCATTCCCTCATTGGATGTAGCTAAGAAATCACATGACCATGCACCAATCACATTCAAGACCTCTACATCCAACTGCATCATCATAGATTTTTTTTAAATTTTTTTTGGTTTATGAGAAAACCTTTACAAAAGAAGAGTATTAAAAATTTCGTACAAAAAGCAGTTTTTCTGCATATTTATGAATACAGAAAGTGAAAGAATAAAGCAAAAGGGGGAAATAAGAAGGTAAAATAAAGGCATCATCATAGATCAGCACTGCAAATGTACTGTGAATCTCTCTGAGTACAAGTGTCATATCATTGGCAAGCACCATCTACAAGAAATACTGTACAAGTCTCCAAGATTTCTACTTGCAGCTCCATGCATATCCATATGCATGAACACAAACTACAGGTATGCATATTTTCTGTACAGTACATGAACACATTTTTAAACTGACTTTTAGCTTGTGTAATCTGTAAAATGAATGTACTGTCTTTTTTCCAATTTCCTAAAATCAACTATCATTTATAAACCTTTATACTATTTACTTTCTTAATACACACACTATCAAATCATGTTAAACTAACTTTTTTAAATGAAATTAATAGACCACATATATTGAACAAAATTGCATGCATGCACACTCTATGTTCCAATCTCAAAAAATAATACTTATACAATTACATGTGTTTATTTATTTATTTATTTATTTGATTACTTTAATTTAAGCATGACATTAAGGCACTATTACCTAGAACAGCTTAGTTACAGAAATGGTGGTATTCAGTGGTACATTATGAATTTCACAAGACATACTAAAGATATGTTGTTTGTTACAGTTACTCATTGCAATACATTGGTTCATTAAGAACATATCATATGTATTGAACTGGTGCAACGTATTTTATGTGATTAAGATAGTTTTAATGGTTTTAAGGAAGGCGCTGAGGATTTCAATTAAAAAAATCAATATCTAAATTAAAAACAATGTTCTATACAAACAAAATTACTAATCTGTTTCTTTTACAATTGCAGTGAAGACCATTCTCCTGAAAAGAAGCAGCCGAATGTCAAGAACAAAGAAAAACTAACAATTAAACTGCTCATTTTAGAAAGAAAGTAAGTAGAATATCACCATAATATTTGTATTATTACTCAAACATACTGTAAAGTTAATTCATACTATTTCTGTGCCTAAAAATAGAGATTGTGCACCATTCTGTCCACAAATCCCCATGTCTTAAACAGCGATTTACAGCCAGAATGGCGCACAAATTCCTACTTCTGGACGCACAAATTACCAAACTCAACCGCTAGAATTTTCATATTATAGAACAAACAACTGTTTTTATTGTATACATGAGATTTACTATTTGTACTTCTCCACACCACTAGCTTATTTTTTTCTGTCATCTTTAGTAACATATTAATTGAAGAATACACATCCCTACTAGTTGTAATTCCTAATACACAATCAGACACCATTGCATACATCATCTTACTCAAACACTCATGCACACAGCACACATACATTGCAGAACACCCCAACCCATACCTTCTTTATTTTTTTCAACAGACCCTAAAGAATGCCTACCAAAAGTCAAGTTCGTAGAAAGCAACGCAGAAGTAGAGCAAATGAAAATAAAAGTGTCCAAAATAAGCATCCATCTCTAGCAGAATTTGTAGAAAAAGTTCAAACAAAACAGCTAATACATTCATTTAGTGAAACACAAGAAGTTTCATGTACAAAAACTATGCCTTCTCTATCAAAATGTAAAACAAACCAAAAATCAAATTAACAAAAAAACAGCTATCACTACAGATAAAACTACTTCTTTAAATTTTAATGTAGTGCAAAGTAAGCATACCAAGAAAAGTATTTTAACCAAAATGTTCTGTCACAAAGTCCTTCAAAATCTTATAAAAAACAGGAGAGAAACCAGGTTCAATGCTTAAAACCTATCTTAGGAAATTAATTTTAGAAGCGTTGATACAAAAAAGAAAGTTATTTATTTTAGTGTTAAACAAAATGAAACCACTAACAAAACTAATAACTAACTTACAAAAAAGACTTCTCAATAAACGAAATGTCAACAGAAAGAACTTCTTAAGTATCTGCGGAGGGGAATGGAGTCACACTACGAGAACAGAACCATACTTCAATGAAGAAGCATACAAACAAAAAAAACAAATACAATTGCCATACATAGCAGTGGTTGAGGTTATGAAAAAGTTAATAATACCATAATGGAACAAGAAGTACTCCTTACAGAAATATGCCCTGAAAACTTAGAATTACCCCTCCATTCAACTGAATCAGAACAAACCAAAAAACCAAAGACAAAATCAAAATTAAACTACTGGGAAATATGGGTACCTGTCCAGTGCGCAAATACACAGGACTACAAGGACATTCATTGGCCTGCATTACAGGACCTACTTGTAAAACCACCTTCCATGATATCAAAAGAATATCAACACATCATTCAACTATAAGAAATCTAGTCTATAAAGTGTACTATGCTAAAAGTCCTGCTTTAGCACTAGCAAATTTAAATAACATTCTTCTACATGGTACTGCAAAAAACCTACTTCAAGAAATTGACTATATCCAGAAAAAATATTTTGGAAGTAAAAGCCATTTACAGAATGAAATAGCTTTAAACCAAATTAGCAACAATTCTACACATGGCAACCTTTTGCTAAACACATACAAAAAATAAATACTAAAATTTAAAAGTGCATCAGCTGAAGTACCAAACCATGTATGTGTATGTTGCTGCAGAACTTTTTATAAATATAACACAAAAACTGTAGACCTATCATATAAAATAGAAGACAATGAAGATTCTAAATGGTTTGAATTATCTCTCTACCTTGTAGCAGAAAAAAAATATGAAATAAGTGACCCCTTAAT
The DNA here is from genome assembly GCF_040938575.1 of Ambystoma mexicanum. Classification (NCBI taxonomy): domain Eukaryota; kingdom Metazoa; phylum Chordata; class Amphibia; order Caudata; family Ambystomatidae; genus Ambystoma; species Ambystoma mexicanum. The sequence continues at coordinate 922,670,483 of NC_090941.1, forward strand.
ACTTTGCAGTTACTGCACTACAAAACTTGACAACAACCAAACTCCTTCACATGCTATCACAAAGAATTTGGAATTATACCCACTACCAAAACCCCTACAACAACTTAATTTATATGAGAGCATCATAATTCAAACAGTACACCCATTTCAAGCAATAATACGCCTTCAACCAAAAAACAGTAAAATTACCTCCCTCTGAATTGGTAAAAGGCATTCGTGGAAAAGTGGTTTATTTACCATTAGATCTAAAAGAAAATGTGCATATTCTAGGAGTGCAACGTCCAATGCAGAAATCTATCTTTAATTATCTTAGTAAATGGAGTACCTACAAAAGACAAAAAATATGGCAACAGCTGGTAGATTTACATAAAGTTAGACAAGCCTTACAATATCTTAAAGAGAATAATGAATATTACAAAGAAATTAATATTGAAGAAAACTTGAACAACTGAAATAATTCAAGAAATATTGAAGAAGCTGGTCAATTTGAGCTACTAGATCCTGCTACAATATCAAATACTTTAGACCATTATACAATGTATCCTTTGCACTCTAATGACACCATAGAAGATGCACTGGAAACATACCAAATGCGTCAAACAAAAGGATCACCAATCAGCATAAGGGAAAAAAGTATAGAAGCACGTGCTTTTCCTCTGCTCTTTCCTACTGGCAAAGGAGGAAGGTATGATGATAAACCTATTCAAATATCAGCTTCAAAATACCGCTCATTACGGATGTATTCTGAAGATCCCAGATTTAGACAAAATGTGGAATACATATTCCACCAACTTTTTGAAAGTGAACTAGCAACTTTATTTTACGGAGTTGCACACATATTAAAATAAGGATCCCACTTTCAAAATATGACAGCTACACAATTATTACAAAAAGTGCAACAAAAGGATGAGGTTTTACATTCAAATATTACAAATCTATTAGCAAATATGCATGGTACTAAAGAGTACTGGTTTCGACGTCACAGAGATGTACGTTGTATGATCAGAAACCTTGGCCCACCCACTTGGTTTGTTACATTAAGTTGTGCAGAATATGCATGGGAAGATTTACATGATTTCCTACGCATATCAAATAAAAACAAAACAAACATAGATATACTAACACCTGGAGAACTTTGTTATTTGGATCCTGTTAATGTTTCAAGATATTTTCACCATCGCTTCATTGCTATGCTACATTTTATTTGTAATAAAACTGTTCCTCCCCTTGGAGAAGTGCAACACTTATTTTGGAGAAAAGAATACCAAGCCAGAGGAGCACCACATATCCACATGCTTTTATGGATTAAAGATGCTCCTAAATTTGGTCAAGACCGTGATGTCACCTTTTTACAGTTTATTGAAAAATATATCACTTGTGAAATTCAATCAGAATCCACAAATAGTGATCTTCATGCACAAATTTTACAATTTCAAAGACATAAATGTTTCAAATATTGTCGTCGCAAATACAAAAACAAAGGGAAATACTACACCAAATGCTGATTAGGTTTTCCCTAGACCAGTTACGAATACAGGTCAAGTGAACAACCTCATGTCTTCAGTTAGACATAGTGTTAAAGGTAAGTCACCTAAAAATACATATTACAGAAAAGAAGAAGAAAAATATATCAATGATTATAATGCAATCATTGCCCACTTATGGGATGCAAACATAGATGTTCAGAACATTGCAGACAATTCTACTGCAGTTGCACGATATGTCACAGTATACTTAACCAAAGCAGAAAAGACAGAGCTCCAAGACCTCTGGAATGACCGGTCATCAGATAAAACAGTGTCTCAGAAATTATACAGCTTGGGCATAAAAATGCTCTCCCATAGAGAATGTGGATCATATTAAACAGCTGATCGTTTAACTGGTACTGCATTGTATGATAAATCTGAAAATATAGTATGGCTAAGTCTTGGTCCAGCTAAATCTAGAAAGAGAGTTCTAAAAACATACAAAGATATAGAAGCAATAGCCAAACATGATCCCAACAGCCAAGACATTTTAAAAAACAATTTATTGGACACATACTACCCAGACAGAAGTAATACTTTGGAAACCATATGTCTATACCAGATAGCCCAAAACTACACATACAACAATAATATAAAACCTGATGAAAAAAGGTAAATACAGAGTGACAAACTGTGAAGGCAGCTTAGTTAAACTCACTAAACCAAATTTAATTAATCATATCAAATTGTCATTGAAGACTCCTCAACATAAAGAAATATATTACATGTCCCTGCTACAACTCTTTAAACAATGGAGAAAAGAAGAAGAAATACTAGAAAACTATGACTCATATGAAGATGCTTTCAAAGCAAATGAAAGCACTATAACTGATGTAAACTTTACACAATACAAAACAATGTTGCATGAACGGCAACATGAAGAATAACTCCAGGCCCAACTAGATAAAGACACTCCTGACAGTAGTCAACCTTCTGAAACAGGAAGCCAAGAACCACTGGGAGAACCACTAATAATAAATGAGGTAGAATGAGCTATGATAGAAGTAGAAAACACCATGTGTCAGTATGAAGATAAAGAAGACTTAACTATACTACAATCAAAACTAAACAACAACGTAGCCTTTTTGAAGAAGTAACAAAACAAATTGCACATGGTGTAGAACATTAAAATAAAGAATGTTCCTGCCATAATTATAAACCTATACTATTGTACTTCAGTGGTGAAGCTGGTTCTGGCAAAACATTCCTAATCAAAATCATCAGTAAATTCCTTCAACAATTGACAAACAACAAACTGTCAGCTGTTGTCACTGCCCCCACAGGTTTAGCTTTCTACAACATAGGTGGTGTCACTTTACACCGAATACTACTATTGTCAGTAGAACACCAGAACAAATTAGACTATTACAAACTTTCTGCAGAAGCTGTAATGGAACTACGCAGAGTATTGAAACAAATGAAAATGCTACTAAGAGATGAAGTGAGCATGGCCTCCAAACTAATGTTGGCTTTGATTCACCTCAGATTACAAGAAGTAGTGAAAACAAACTATGAAGAGCTCTTTGCAGGAAAACACATTATTGTTTTCGGAGATCTTCTTCAATTGACACCAGTAAAAGGTGAGCCTATTTTTAAAACATTAGGACACAAACTCTGCCGTAAAACTGTTGGCAGCATTGGAAATGTCAACCTTTGGCAACATTTCCAATACAGAGAATTAACAGAAAACATGCGGCAATCTGCAGATCTCACTTATGCCAACATCTTAAAAAGTATCAGAGTTGGTATGCTTTCTAAAGAAGCAGAAACAATATTGAAAACCGGGCAAATTAATGCACTTTATGGCATGTGCTACAGATGTAATGGAACAATTAGCCCACAAAAATGTCAATTGTATGGCCTTAATGCCAACTCTTGCAAGCTGTTTCATATTCAATGAAATAATGTTAAGTAAAGAAATGCAACCAATAATGGAAATTAGCGCCACAGACAAACTAGATGTACATGGAATGACACTACCTATGTGTGACTGTTAGGCAGAAACCTGTGCAGTTTCCTCTGGGACCACAGCAAAAGATTTAGGACTACAGGTGTTTGGCAGTAAACCCACTTGTTAGCAGTCTGTACCACACAGATTCACTTGGTAGCTGTGGCTGAGCAGTCAGACTTCTCTCAAGAAGAGTTAGACAGTATGTGGAGTATACAAAATAGGGCAATTCTACACAGTAAGATAAGCAAACACGCGACAAGGCTTCGGTGTAAAGATATAAAAGGTATTTATTTATAACAACACATCTATAGAAAACACTCTGGCACTATTACGGCAAACAACTTCAATCACAATTACTATACGAAGAAATAGATCAATCCCCCTAACAATAGTTTGACAAGTCTAGGTTCAACGGCATCACTTATTTGCAGACAGAGGTGTATGCTTTAACCTAGATGGCACTCTAGTATTCGTTAGGACGGGAGAAAAAAGGCGGGTTAAGAAATCAACTCGATACCAATACTTGTAAGAACAAAGATGCTAGGCAAGAAGATAAGAACCACTGTAGATTCCAAAGTTTAGAGGCCAGGCCCATTCGGAGAGAGGCAAGGTGATGCGTCCCAAAAGTGTCTCAGTGGAAATGCGCTTCGAGTCTTTATTGAAAATTGTTATGGAAAGATTGGACCAGTTCAGAACAGAAAGTTAAAGAACGCTTGGAGGCGACCCAATGGAAAGGAGAGGATTAAGACACCTCACTCTATCCGGCAGAAAGGGAAGCCAGGCGGACACGGTACCTTTTTTGTGGAGAGACAGATCCGGCGGGGGCAGTTGTTCCTGGTGGTGGATGCATGTCCGGTCTTTGCCAAGAGAAGAGATGTCCTCGTCGTCGAAGGAAAGTTGAAGATCGTTGCACCACCAGGGAAGAGACCAGCCGCGGAGTGCTCCGTCACAAGGCACCACCTTTTGGTCGCGATACAGGGGTAGTGGCTATCCGGTTGCTGAGGTGCTCTGCACGGGCAATTCGACCACTGCGTCCTGGAGCGAAGAAAAAGCAAAGGGGACTGGTTGTTCCCACCAGTCAGGGGAAGAGACTCTCCGGCAGGGAGATCTCCTCTGTCGTCGGGAAGTGGTGAGTCGGTTCAGCAGGGCTCCACCGGAGGTGTAGTCGTTGCAGGTCGGCTCAGCTTTACCCTCGTCGGATTCTTAGGTCCTGTGGCGACTTCTGAAGATCCAGTCCCAAAAGCCCTGCTTTTATGCAGAAAACCCCCATTCATTCAGCCTAGCTGTCACTCAAAACACGCTAAGTGGTGAGCAGGGAGGCTCACCACTTGGGCCAATCACACCAGAGTGCGACCGGAGTTGCAAGGCAACTCAGTCCAGGGTGCCTAAACCCCCTCCACACCCCCTGTGGTAACCCAGACAGAATGGCACCACTTTGCAGGGTCTCTGTACAGAAGCCCGCCAAAAGTGGAACAAAGGGCTCAAACTTTGGTTTAGGAGTCACAGAGACGAACACAGACGCCATTTTACAAACCGAGTTTTGGCAGACAATACCCTCCGATAGACTTATTTAAGATAAGTAAACCGGTGGTATGTTAGAGATTAACGGGAAAAAGGTATTAATCTCCAACAATGGGAAGAATCCCATAGGGTTATTCGGGGTTGAATATAACAAGTAGATTCCACTGCCAACAGCCAACATTCGACGAGGGGGGACGGGACGGTGCCCCCTCGAATAACAGACCCAGGAGTAATCGAATTACCCTTACTAGTACGTCCACAATAAGATGGTTTGTACTGGTTCTGTTAGTAAATTTAGGTCTAGTAAAGCCAATGGTGACTTTACATTCCCGGGGAGACAGTAGTCAGTCCCCGGGTATGGAGTCTATGATGGAGGTCCGCTAGGATGCCCCAGTGTTACGGCAAGGAGGGTGCCATGTAACACACATAGAAAAACATATGAGACCCTATGGAGTAAAAGACCCCATAGCCCATAGAACACTTTGACATTCAAAGGAATTACACACATTCATGTCCAAGAGTGGGAGAAAAAGAGTGTCACTCTTGGCAGGATGGAAAAAACAAACTCCAGAAATCCAGCAAAGCTGCTGGTGGACTCACTAGGTTAGAAAATTCAGCCTAAACAGAGAATTCTCCCTAACCGTGACCAAGCCACAACAAGACTAAATAGTTTGGAAAAATCAATCTCAAACACAGCATGCTTAGAAAAGATATTAAAATTATCCTTAAATTGCAGAGTAATGCTTAAACGTAACCTTGACGTGGACCAAGGACTAGTTAATGGAGCACTGGGTACAGTTGTTGACTTTCAAACATACCCACGTGACAACAAAATTCAGTTTGTCAATATACTCTTTGACAAACTTTCAGAAGTTAAAAGGATAGGACGCTCAACAGCTCGATTCCTTCTCTTCAAAGACATGTATGTACACAGAGAACAATTTTCTCTAACTCTTGCATACGCAGTCACGATTCATAAATCACAAGGGCCCTCATTACGACCCTTGCGGAGGTCCATGGTGCAATTTGCACCATGGACCATGGCGCAGAGCTGCCAATACCGCCATGGGGGTTGGCGGACTTACCGCCCCATTCCGAGGTTGGCGGGGCGGTAAGTCCCCAATCCCCATTTACCCTTCCCCATTCCCATTTTTGCCCCATAGGGTATAATGGGAGTGGGGAAGGCGTCAATTACGCCACCGTAAATTACGGTGGTGTAATTAACAACGAGTCCCGTAGCGCCATGGATTTTTCCGCCTGCAAAAAGCAGGCGTAAAAATCTCCATGGCGCTACGGAATGTCGTAGTCTGGCGGAGAGGTATGCCATGCATTACGCTGGCGTAAACCCCTCTCCGCCAGGGTCCTAATGAGGGCCAAGGTCTTACCCTACACAAAGCAATTATAGATATTGGTAACACAGTCTTTAAAGAAGGCATGAGCTACGTAGCACTATCACGCTTATGTACACTTGACAGTCTATTTCTAATCAACTTTGATGCAAGTAAAATAAAAGCTGATATTCCTTGCATTTTAGAATACAATAGACTTTGTTCACTATACACTCCCCATCTAAACACATATTCTGTTTCACAAAAAGTAAAACATTATAAAAGAAAAAGAAATCAAACAGAAAAGCAACAGGATGTCACTGCAAAATCTCCTCCAAACAGAGTAAAAGAAAGTAATACTTCATCAAGTGCCACAATCAAAAAAGAATCAATTAGGGAAAGTAAACCAGGTACTTCTTCAAAGAAGGAAGACAAACTCCAAAAAAAGCAGTCAGATACAGTACTACCTGGTCCATTTAAACTCTCAAATATAGTTGGTGTGAGTTGCTACGCAAATGTAGCAATGAATATTCCATTTCAATTAGCACCAATTGTTGAGAACTTTTACACAGTACAGACCCATTGTGTTTGCAAATGTGAGTACTTCATAGAAATGCAGCAAACAATCCTGACAACACGTATAGTGTTTATGGAATAAGACAACAATTGGACTACTGTGCTGGAATGTTGAAATTCACTATAAAATCACAGGAAGATCCACAAGAATTTCTAATGTACTTACTACAAGTACTGGAAAACAAAAACATACCTATAAATGAAATCTTCCAGATTTCATACATGTGGAAACATACATGCACTCTCTGCAACAATGTGTCACAAGAAGAAATCCCCAATGAACGCTTCATATATATATATATCATTACCTAATTGTGAATCCATTCCATTTCAGCAACTTGTACAAAATGCAAACCATGGTAGATTATGTTCTACCTGCAATTCAGATAATCGCTCCACGTCAGTAATACAAACACATAGTGAATACGTAATACTAATGCTTCTACGTTACAATGCAGATGGTACCAAAATCAACTGGAAGCTGACTGGATTCACACATGGTCAAATATCACTTGGTAAGAAAACCTTCACAACAATAGGTATAATCTACCACGCAGGAGTCACAACCAATTCAGGGCACTACACTGCATATATAAAAAAGAAATGTGGATGGTTTCAATGTAATGATAGTACCATTACTCTAAAGCAGAGATTACCAGCAAATCTTACAAACGCTTATTTAATGTTCTTAAATCCATAAATGTTATAACTAAACTGTACTTAAACCTCAAGTAAACTTGTAGTAAAAAATATATACTGTTAGAATATTCCAAAAGCTATCTAACTGCCCAAAGATTCTACAACCATTAATCACATAAATGAATACCACTAAATTAGAGCAAAAAATAGACAATTAGAATATGCCTACTGGTATCTAACTGCTCCAAAATTTAACAATATCCAAACAAATAAATAATATGTTACTGCTCAAAAAAAATGCAACACCCCAAAGTATAAAGCATTAGCCAGAAACAACAAATGAACACTGAAAACAAACAAACAAATAAACTGTAGCATAACAGCAAAAAGTTTTTTTTTTTTAATCCAACATGGATTTTTTTTTCTCCCACAGACCCAATGATTTTAGCAACGAACACAGAAACTAAGCAAATTGCACAGTACTCTGATTTGTAATCTACTAAATATGAGGGTCCAAAAAAAAAAGTTGATTATACAATGTAAAAAGTCATTACAAAATACTAATACTAACATGCTATTTTCTTTTATCACAGAAATTAACAAGAAATACATGTACTCCAGTTACTAAACTAAACAGTAAGTATATTATACACTCTATGCCCTGGCCGCAACCATCACAGCATATCACACCCATAATATTTTATAACTTTGTTCCTTATAAATTTGTTTTTGACCCAAAGTTATAAGCAACTATAAATGTGATATGCTGCGGTGGTTGTGGCCAGGGCATAGAGTGTTGGGCCAAATGGCCATGCACCCAACACTCTATGCCTTGGCCACAACCACTGCAGCATATCACACCCATAGAGTAAAACATGTCAACTATGACCTATGGAAACCTTTAATGTCCGCGGACAATGTGAGTGTTCTTAGAACACTTTGAACTTGCCAGCGAACAATACGGACAGCCTCCTCAGAACACCCCCTACGAACATTTCAGGACAACGCGTGTGTTTTTAGAACACACCCCCATTTTGTTTATTTGCGAACATTTCAGGACACCGAAACAGTTCTTAGAACACTTTCAACTTGCAATCGAACAATACAGACAGCGTCTTCAGCACCAGTGATGTCCGCAGACAAATCGAACACAAAAAGAACGTCTACCACATAAAAAAGCACAACATTTCACCTATCTCATACCCTTCCATCCTCCCCAAACACTCCTACACACCAACACACTGCTAAATACACATTTAGAACAAACTTTCACCGCGCTGTCCGTCGACGTTCGCGAATCCAAGATGGCGGGCGCTACCGAAAATCTGACGCGCTTCACGCTTAACACCGTCCAATCAGCGAACACGCGGACATCACGCAAGCCGATTGGCCAATCAGGACACTGTCCGTGGAGCAAACAGGGAAGTGTGTCCGCGGACCGAACACAGATATCACTAATTTTTTTGACCTACTTTTTGGTCATTTTAAAAAAAACTACTGGACGTATTTTCACCAAATTTGGGGAAAATCCATCCAGCGGTTTGGGCTGTAGGCACGAGCAAATATGTTTTCCCATTGAGTCTATGGGGAGAAAAAAAAGTTTTGGGACCCCCCCTATAACTTGCCCACCCCCCGTTCATGCCCCGTGTCTCCCTTCTTCCCCCCACCCCGCTCATGCCCCGTGTCTCCCTTCTTTCCACCCCCACCCCCCGCTCATGCTCTGTGTCTGCCCTGTTCCCCCCACCCCCCGCTCATGCCCTGTGTCTCCCTCCTGTACCCCCACCCCCCGCTTTTGCCCTGTGTCTCCCTCCTGTACCCCCCACCCCCCGCTCTTGCCCTGTGTCTCCCTCCTGTACCCCCAACCCCCCGCTCATGCCCCATTTCTTCCTTCTTCCCCCCCACCCCCACTCATGCCCCATGTCTCCCTTCTCCCACCCTACCCCCCGCTCATGCCCATGTCTCCCTTCTTTCCACCCCCACCCCCCGCCCCGCTCATGCCCCGTGTCTCCCTTCTTCACACCCACCCCCCGCACATGCACCGTGTCTTCCTTCTTCCCCCCACCCCCCGCTCATGCCCCGTGTCTTCCTTCTTCCCCCCACCCTCAGCTCATGCCCCATGTCTCCCTTCTTCCCCCCACACACCCCACTCATGCCCCATGTCTCCCTTCTCCCCCCCACCCCACGCTCATGCCCCGTGTCTCCCTTCTTTCCACCCCCACCCCCCGCTCATGCCCCGTGTCTCCCTTCTTCCCCCCACCCCCGCTCATGCCCCGTGTCTCCCTTCTTCCTCCCCCACCCCCGCTCATGCCCCGTGTCTCCTTCTCCCCCCCCACCCCCGCTCATGCCCCATGTCTCCCTCCTGTACCCCCCACACCCCCGCTCATGCCTGTGTCTCCCTTCTTCCCCGCCACCCCCCGTTCATGCCCCATGTCTCCCTTCTTCCCCCCCACCCCCTGTTCATGCCCCGTGTCTTCCTTCTCCCCCCCACTCCCCGCTCATGCCGCGTGTATCCCATCTTTCTCCACACCCCCCGCTCATGCCTCGTGTCACCCTTCTCCCCCCCGCCCCCACTCATGCCCCATGTCTCCCTTCTTCCGACCCCCCACCGCCTGCTCATGCCCCGTGTCTTCCTTCTTCCACCCCACCCTCAGCTCATGCCCATGTCTCCCTTCGACCCCCACCCCCCATTCATGCCCTGTGTGTCTCTCCCCTGTTTTCCCCACCCCCCGCTCATGCCCCGTGTCTCCCTTCTTCCCCCCACCCCCCGCTCATGCCCCATGTTTTTCCACTCCCCCCCACTCCCCGCTCATGCCCTGTGTCTCCCATCTTTCCCCCCACCCCCCTGCTCATGCACCGTGTCTCCCTTCTTCCGACCCCCCACCCCTGCTCATGCCCCGTGTCTTCCTTCTTCCCCCCCCACCCTCAGCTCATGCCCCATGTCTCCCTTCTTCCCCCCCACCCCCACTCATGCCCTGTGTGTCTCTCCCCAAACCCCCCACACCCCACTCATGACCTGTCTCCCATTTCCTCCCACCCCCCGCTCATACCCCGTGTCTCTCTCCCCTTCCCCCTCACCCCCGCTCATGCCCCGTGTCTCTCTCTCCCCCCACCCCCGCTCATGCCCCGTGTGTCTCTCCCCCTCCCCCCACCCCCGCTCATGCCCCGTGTGTCTCTCCCCTTCCCCCCCACCCCCGCTCATGCCCTGTGTGTCTCCTCTGTTCCCCCCACACCCCCGCTCATGCCCTGTGTCTTCCTCTTTTCCACCCCACCCTGCCACACCCCGCTCATGTCCCGTGTCTCCCTCCTTTCCCCCCACCCTCCCACCCCCCACTCATGTCCCGTGTCTCCCTCCTTTCCCCCCACCCCCTCACCCCCCGCTCATTTCCCATGTCTCCCTCCTTTCCCAACCCCACCCCCCGCTCATGGCCCGTGTGTGCCCTGTTCCCCACCACCCTCCTCATGCCCCGTGTGTGCCCTGTTTCCCCCCACCCCCCCGCTCATGCCCTGTGTTTGCCCTGTTCCCCCCCACCCTCAGCTCATGCCCCATGTGTGCCCTGTTTCCCCCCACCCCTCGCTCATGCCCTGTGTCTCCCTTGTGATCCCCCACCCCCCGCTCATGCCCCGTGTCTCCCTCCTTTCCCCCCACCCCTCACTCATGCCCCGTGTCGCTCATGCCCTGTGTCTCCCTTGTGTTCCCCCCACCCCAAGCTCATGCCCCGTGTCTCCCTCCTTTCCCCCGCACCCCTCGCTCATGCCCTGTGTCACTCATGCCCCATGTCTCCCTTCTTCCCCCCCACCCCCCGCTCATGCCCCAGGTCTTCCTTCTTCCACCCCACCCCCGCTCATGCCCCAGGTCTCCCTTCCCCCCGATCCCCTGCTCATGCCCCGTGTCTCCCTTCTTCCCCCCACCCCCTGCTCATGCCCTGTGTCTCCCTTCTTTCCACCCCACCCCCCGCTCATGCCCCGTGTCTCCCTCCTGTACCCCCACCCCCTGCTCTTACCCTGTGTCTCCTTCCTGTACCCCCACCCCCGCTCTTGCCCTGTGTCTCCCTCATGTACCCCCCCACCCCCCCACTCATGCCCCGTTTCTTCCTTCTTTCCCCCCCACCCCTCGCTCATGCCCGTGTCTCCCTTATTTCCACCCCTACCCCCGCTCATGCCCGTGTCTCCCTACTTCCCCCCCGCTCCCCACTCATGCCCAGTGTCTTCCTTCTCCCCCCGCTCCCCGCTCATGCCCAGTGTCGTCTCCCATCTTTCCCCCCACCCCCCGCTCATGCCCCGTGTCTCCCTTCTCCCCCAACCCCCCGCTCATGCCCCGTGTCTCCCTTCTTTTGACCCCCCAACCCCCGCTCATGCCCCGTGTCTTCCTTCTCCCCCAACCCCCCGCTCATGCCCCGTGTCTCCCTACTTTTGACCCCCCAACCCCCGCTCATGCCCCGTGTCTTCCTTCTCCCCCCACCCTCAGCTCATTTCCCATGTCTCCCTTCTCCCCCTCACTCATGCCCGTGTCTCCCTTCTCCCCCCACCCCCTGCGTCTCCCTTCTTTCCAACCCCACCCCCAGCTCATGCCCGTGTCTTCCTTCTCCCCCCACCCCCGGCTCATTCCCTGTGTCTCCCTTCTTCCCCCCACCCTGCTCATGCCCCGTGTCTCCCTTCTTCCCCCCCACCCCACCGCTCATGCCCGTGTCTCCCTTCTTCTCCCCCACCCCCGATCATCCCCGGTGTCTCCCTTCTTCCCCCCCAACCCCCCGCTATTGCCCCGTGTCTTCCTTCTCCCCCCCACTCCCTGCTCATGCCCCGTGTCTCCCATCTTTCCCCCCCACCCCCCGCTCATGTCCCGTGTCTCCTTTCTTCCCCCCCACCCCCGCTCATGCCCCGTGTCTCCCTTCTTCCTCCCCCATTCCCCGCTCATGCCCCATGTCTCCCTCCTGTACCCCCCACCCCCCGCTCATGCCCATGTCTCCCTTCTTTCCCCCACCCCCTGCGCATCCCCCATGTCTCCCTTCTTCCCTCCACCCCCTGCTTTCTTTTATCACAGAAATTAACAAGAAATACATGTACTCCAGTTACTAAACTAAACAGTAAGTATATTATACACTCTATGCCCTGGCCGCAACCATCACAGCATATCACACCCATAATATTTTATAACTTTGTTCCTTATAAATTTGTTTTTGACCCAAAGTTATAAGCAACTATAAATGTGATATGCTGCGGTGGTTGTGGCCAGGGCATAGAGTGTTGGGCCAAATGGCCATGCACCCAACACTCTATGCCTTGGCCACAACCACTGCAGCATATCACACCCATAGAGTAAAACATGTCAACTATGACCTATGGAAACCTTTAATGTCCGCGGACAATGTGAGTGTTCTTAGAACACTTTGAACTTGCCAGCGAACAATACGGACAGCCTCCTCAGAACACCCCCTACGAACATTTCAGGACAACGCGTGTGTTTTTAGAACACACCCCCATTTTGTTTATTTGCGAACATTTCAGGACACCGAAACAGTTCTTAGAACACTTTCAACTTGCAATCGAACAATACAGACAGCGTCTTCAGCAACAGTGATGTCCGCAGACAAATCGAACACAAAAAGAACGTCTACCACATAAAAAAGCACAACATTTCACCTATCTCATACCCTTCCATCCTCCCCAAACACTCCTACACACCAACACACTACTAAATACACATTTAGAACAAACTTTCACCGCGCTGTCCGTCGACGTTCGCGAATCCAAGATGGCGGGCGCTACCGAAAATCTGACGCGCTTCACGCTTAACACCGTCCAATCAGCGAACACGCGGACATCACGCAAGCCGATTGGCCAATCAGGACACTGTCCGTGGAGCAAACAGGGAAGTGTGTCCGCGGACCGAACACAGATATCACTAATTTTTTTGACCTACTTTTTGGTCATTTTAAAAAAAACTACTGGATGTATTTTCACCAAATTTGGGGAAAATCCGTCCAGCGGTTTGGGCTGTAGGCACGAGCAAATATGTTTTCCCATTGAGTCTATGGGGAAAAAAAAAAGTTTTGGGACCCCCCTATAACTTGCCCACTCCCCGTTCATGCCCCGTGTCTCCCTTCTTCCTCCCACCCCCGCTCATGCCCCGTGTCTCCCTTCTGTCCACCCCCACCCCCCGCTCATGCCCTGTGTCTGCCCTGTTCCCCCCACCCCCCGCTCATGCCCTGTGTCTCCCTCCTGTACCCCCACCCCCCGCTTTTGCCCTGTGTCTCCCTCCTGTACCCCCCACCCCCCGCTCTTGCCCTGTGTCTCCCTCCTGTACCCCCACCTCCCCGCTCATGCCCCATTTCTTCCTTCTTTCCCCCCCACCCCCACTCATGCCCCATGTCTCCCTTCTCCCACCCTACCCCCCGCTCATGCCCATGTCTCCCTTCTTTCCACCCCCACCCCCCGCCCCGCTCATGCCCCGTGTCTCCCTTCTTCACAGCCACCCCCCGCACATGCACCGTGTCTTCCTTCTCCCCCCACTCTACGCTCATGCCCTGTGTCTCCCATTTTTTCCCCCCACCCCCGTGTCTCCCTTCTCCCCCCCACCCCCCGCTCATGCCCCTTGTCTCCCTTCTTCCGACCCCCTACCCCCGCTCATGCCCCGTGTCTTCCTTCTTCCCCCCACCCTCAGCTCATGCCCCATGTCTCCCTTCTTCCCCCCACACAACCCACTCATGCCCCATGTCTCCCTTCTCCCCCCCACCCCACGCTCATGCCCCGTGTCTCCCTTCTTTCCACCCCCACCCCCCGCTCATGCCCCGTGTCTCCCTTCTTCCCCCCCACCCCCGCTCATGCCCCGTGTCTCCCTTCTTCCTCCCCCACCCCCGCTCATGCCCCGTGTCTCCTTCTTCCCCCCCACCCCCGCTCATGCCCCATGTCTCCCTCCTGTACCCCCCACACCCCCGCTCATGCCTGTGTCTCCCTTCTTCCCCGCCACCCCCCGTTCATGCCCCATGTCTCCCTTCTTCCCCCCCACCCCCTGTTCATGCCCCATGTCTTCCTTCTCCCCCCCACTCCCCGCTCATGCCGCGTGTATCCCATCTTTCTCCACACCCCCCGCTCATGCCTCGTGTCACCCTTCTCCCCCCCGCCCCCACTCATGCCCCATGTCTCCCTTCTTCCGACCCCCCACCGCCTGCTCATGCCCCGTGTCTTCCTTCTTCCACCCCACCCTCAGCTCATGCCCATGTCTCCCTTCGACCCCCACCCCCCATTCATGCCCTGTGTGTCTCTCCCCTGTTTTCCCCACCCCCCGCTCATGCCCCGTGTTTCCCTTCTTCCCCCCACCCCCCGCTCATGCCCCATGTTTTTCCACTCCCCCCACTCCCCGCTCATACCCTGTGTCTCCCATCTTTCCCCCCACCCCCCTGCTCATGCCCCGTGTCTCCCTTCTTCCGACCCCCCACCCCTGCTCATGCCCCGTGTCTTCCTTCTTCCCCCCCACCCTCAGCTCATGCCCCATGTCTCCCTTCTTCCCCCCCACCCCCACTCATGCCCTGTGTGTCTCTCCCCAAACCCCCCACACCTCACTCATGACCTGTCTCCCGTTTCCTCCCACCCCCCGCTCATACCCCGTGTCTCTCTCCCCTTCCCCCTCACCCCCGCTCATACCCCGTGTCTCTCTCTCCCCCCACCCCCGCTCATGCCCCGTGTGTCTCTCCCCCTCCCCCCACCCCCGCTCATGCCCCGTGTGTCTCTCCCCTTCCCCCTCACCCCCGCTCATGCCCCGTGTCTCTCTCTCCCCCCCACCCCCGCTCATGCCCCGTGTGTCTCTCCCCCTCCCCCCACCCCCGCTCATGCCCCGTGTGTCTCTCCCCTTCCCCCCCACCCCCGCTCATGCCCTGTGTGTCTCCTCTGTTCCCCCCACACCCCCGCTCATGCCCTGTGTCTTCCTCCTTTCCACCCCACCCTGCCACACCCCGCTCATGTCCCGTGTCTCCCTCCTTTCCCCCCACCCCCTCACCCCCCGCTCATTTCCCATGTCTCCCTCCTTTCCCAACCCCACCCCCCGCTCATGGCCCGTGTGTGCCCTGTTCCCCACCACCCTCCTCATGCCCCATGTGTGCCCTGTTTCCCCCCACGCCCCCGCTCATGCCCTGTGTTTGCCCTGTTCCCCCCACCCCCCGCTGATGCTCCGTGTGTTCCTCCCGTTCCCCTACCCCCCGCTCATGCCCCGTCTGTGCCCTGTTCCCCCCCACCCTCAGCTCATGCCCCATGTGTGCCCTGTTTCCCCCACCCCTCGCTCATGCCCTGTGTCTCCCTTGTGATCCCCCACCCCCCGCTCATGCCCCGTGTCTCTCTCCTTTCCCCCCACCCCTCACTCATGCCCCGTGTCGCTCATGCCCTGTGTCTCCCTTGTGTTCCCCCCACCCCCTGCTCATGCCCCGTGTCTCCCTCCTTTCCCCCGCACCCCTCGCTCATGCCCTGTGTCACTCATGCCCCATGTCTCCCTTCTTCCCCCCCCACCCCCCGCTCATGCCCCAGGTCTTCCTTCTTCCCCCCCACCCCCGCTCATGCCCCAGGTCTCCCTTCCTCCCCCCCGATCCCCCGCTCATGCCCCGTGTCTCCCTTCTTCCCCCCACCCCCTGCTCATGCCCTGTGTCTCCCTTCTTTCCACCCCACCCCCCGCTCATGCCCCGTGTCTCCCTCCTGTACCCCCACCCCCTGCTCTTACCCTGTGTCTCCCTCCTGTACCCCCCACCCCCCGCTCTTGCCCTGTGTCTCCCTCCTGTAGCCCCCCACCCCCCGCTCATGCCCCGTTTCTTCCTTCTTTCCCCCCCACCCCTCGCTCATGCCCGTGTCTCCCTTATTTCCACCCCTACCCCCGCTCATGCCCGTGTCTCCCTACTTCCCCCCCGCTCCCCACTCATGCCCAGTGTCTTCCTTCTCCCCCCCGCTCCCCGCTCATGCCCAGTGTCGTCTCCCATCTTTCCCCCCCACCCCCCGCTCATGCCCCGTGTCTCCCTTCTCCCCCCACCCCCCGCTCATGCCCCGTGTCTCCCTTCTTTTGACCCCCCAACCCCCGCTCATGCCCCGTGTCTTCCTTCTCCCCCCACCCTCAGCTCATTTCCCATGTCGCCCTTCTCCCCCCCACTCATGCCCCGTGTCTCCCTTCTCCCGGCACCCCCTGCGTCTTCCTTCTTTCCAACCCCACCCCCAGCTCATGCCCGTGTCTTCCTTCTCCCCCCACCCCCGGCTCATTCCCTGTGTCTCCCTTCTTCCCCCCACCCTGCTCATGCCCCGTGTCTCCCTTCTTCCCCCCCACCCCACCGCTCATGCCCGTGTCTCCCTTCTTCCCCCCCACCCCCGATCATCCCCGGTGTCTCCCTTCTTCCCCCAACCCCCCACTATTGCCCTGTGTCTTCCTTCTCCCCCCCACTCCCTGCTCATGCCCCGTGTCTCCCATCTTTCCACCCCACCCCCCGCTCATGCCCCGTGTCTCCTTTCTTCCCCCCCACCCCCGCTCATGCCCCGTGTCTCCCTTCTTCCTCCCCCATTCCCCGCTCATGCCCCATGTCTCCCTCCTGTACCCCCCACCCCCCCGCTCATGCCCATGTCTCCCTTCTTTCCCCCAACCCCTGCGCATCCCCCATGTCTCCCTTCTTCCCTCCACCCCCTGCTCATGCCCCGTGTCTCCCTTCTTCCCCCCACCCCCGCTCATGCCCCGTGTCTCCCTTCTTCCTCCCCCACCCCTCGTTCATGCCCCATGTCTCCCTCCTGTACCCCCCACCCCCCCGCTCATGCCCGTGACTCCCTTCTTCCCCCCCACCCCCCGCTCATGCCCGTGTCTCCCTTCTTCCCCCCCACCCCCGCTCATGCCCCGTGTCTCCCTTCTTCCCCCCAACCCCCGCTCATGCCCCGTGTCTCCCTTCTTCCCCCCAACCCGCTCATGCCCCGTGTCTCCCTTCTTCCTCCCCAACCCCCTGCTCATGACCTGTGTCTGCCCTGTTCCCCCCACCCCTCGCTCATGCCCCGTGTCTCCCTCCTGTACCCCCCACCCCCCTGCTCATGCCCTTGTCTCCCTTCTTCCCCCCCACCCACCGTTCTTGCCCCATGTCTCCCTTCTTCCCCCCAACCCCCGCTCATGCCCTGTATCTCCCTTCTTTCCACCCCCACCCCCGCTCATGCCCTGTGTCTGCCCTGTTCCCCCACCCCCTGCTCATGCCCCGTGTCTCCCTCTTGTACCCCCACCCCCCGCTTTTGCCCTGTGTCTCCCTCCTGTACCCCCACCCCCTGCTCATGCCCCATGTCTCCCTTCTCCCCCCCTACCCCCCCGCTCATGCCTGTGTCTCCCTTCTTTCCACCCCCACCCCCCGCTCATGCCCCGTGTCTCCCTTCTTCCCCCCACCCCCCGCTCATGCCCCGTGTCTTCCTTCTCCCCCCACTCTATGCTCATGCCCCGTGTCTCCCATCTTTCACCCCACCCCCTGCTCATGCCCCAGGTCTTCCTTCTTCGCCCCCACCCCCTGCTCATACCCCAGGTCTTCCTTCTTCCCCCCCACCCCCCGCTCATGCCCCAGGTCTTCCTTCTTCCCCCCCACCCCCCGCTCATGCCCCAAGTCTTCCTTCTTCCCCCCACCCCCGCTCATGCCCCAGGTCTTCCTTCTCCCCCGCCCACCCCCTGCTCATGCCCTGTGTCTCCCTTCTTCCCCCAACCCCCATTCATGCCCCGTGTCTCCCTTCTTCCCCCCCACCCCTGTTCATGCCCCGTGCCTCCCTTCTTCCCCCCACCCCCGCTCATGCCCCATGTCTCCCTTCTTCCCCCCCACCCCCCGCTCATGCCCCGTGTCTTCCTTCTCCCCCCACTCTATGCTCATGCCCCGTGTCTCCCATCTTTCACCCCACCCCCCGCTCATGCCCCAGGTCTTCCTTCTTCGCCCCCACCCCCTGCTCATACCCCAGGTCTTCCTTCTTCCCCCCCACACCCCGCTCATGCCCCAGGTCTTCCTTCTTCCCCCCCACCCCCCGCTCATGCCCCAGGTCTTCCTTCTTCCCCCCACCCCCGCTCATGCCCCAGGTCTTCCTTCTCCCCCGCCCACCCCCTGCTCATGCCCTGTGTCTCCCTTCTTCCCCCAACCCCCATTCATGCCCCGTGTCTCCCTTCTTCCCCCCCACCCCCGTTCATGCCCCGTGCCTCCCTTCTTCCCCCCACCCCCGCTCATGCCCCATGTCTCCCTTTTTCCCCCGATCCCCTGCTCATGCCCCGTGTCTCCCTTCTTCCCCCCACCCCCGCTCATGCCCCATGTCTCCCTTCTTTCCCCCCCACCCCCCGCTCATGCCCTGTGTCTCCCTTCTTTCCACCCCCACCCCCCGCTCATGCCCTGTTCCCCCCAATCCCCGCTCATGCCCCGTGTCTCCCTTCTCCCCCCCTACCCCCGTTCATGCCCGTGTCTCCCTTCTTTCCACCCCCACCCCCCGCTCATGCCCTGTGTCTCCCTTCTTCCCCCCCACCCCCCGCTCATGCCCCGTGTCTTCCTTCTCCCCCCACTCCCCGCTCATGCCCCGTGTCTCCCATCTTTCCCCCCACTCCCCGCTCATGCCCCGTGTCTCCCTTCTTCCAACCCCCTACCCCCCGCTCATGCCCCGTGTCTTCCTTCTTCCCCCCCACCCTCAGCTCATGCCCCATGTCTCCCTTCTCCCCCCACCCCCGCGCATACCCCGTGTCTCCCTTCTTTCCACCCCCACCCCCGCTCATGCCCCGTGTCTTCCTTCTCCCCCCCACCCACGGCTCATGCCACGTGTCTCCCTTCTTCCCCCCACCCCGCTCATGCCCTGTGTCTCCCTTCTTCCCTCCCACCCCCCGCTCATCCCCCGTGTCTCCCTTCTTCCCCCCACCCCCGCCCATGCCCCATGTCTTCCTCCCCCCCACTCCCCGCTCATGCCCCGTGTCTCCCATCTTTCCCCCATCCCGCGCTCATGCCCCGTGTCTCCTTTCTTCCCCCCCACCGCTGCTCATGTCCCGTGTCTCCCTTCTTCCTCCCCCACCCCCCGCTCATGACCAGTGTCTGCCATGTTCACCAACCCCTCGCTCATGCCCCGTGTCTCCCTCCTGTACCCCCCACCCCCCCGCTCATGCCCGTGTCTCCCTTCTTCACCCCAACCCCCGCTCATCCCCCATGTCTCCCTTCTTCCCCCCACCCCCGCTCATGCCCCGTGTCTCCCTTCTTCCTCCCCCCACCCCCCGCTCATGACCCGTGTCTGCCCTGTTCCCCCACCCCTCGCTCATGCCCCATGTCTCCCTCCTGTACCCCCACCCCCCCGCTCATGCCCGTGTCTCCCTTCTTCTCCCCCACCCCCGCTCATACCCCGTGTCTCCCTTCTTCCCCCCACCCCCGCTCATGCCCCGTGTCTCCCTTCTCCCCTCCACCCCCGCTCATGCCCCGTGTCTCCCTTCTTCCCCCCACCCCCGCTCATGCCCCGTGTCTCCCTTCTTCCTCCCCCACCCCCTGCTCATGACCCGTGTCTGCTCTGTTCCCCCCACCCCTTGCTCATGCCCCGTGTCTCCCTCCTGTACCCCCCACCCCCACTGCTCATGCCCGTGTCTCCCTTCTTCCCTGCCACCCCCCATTCATGCCCCGTGTCTCCCTTCATCAACCCCACCCCCAGTTCATGCCCCGTGTCTCCCTTCTTCCCCCCACCCCCGCTCATGCCCCGTGTCTCCCTTCTTCCCCCGACCCCCCGCTCATGCCCCGTGTCTCCCTTCTTCCCCCCACCCCCCGCTCATGCCCTGTGTCTCCCTTCTACCCCCCACCCCCGCCCATGCCCCATGTCTTCCTTCCCCCCCACTCCCCGCTCATGCCCCGTGTCTCCCATCTTATCTCCCCACCCCGCACTCATGCCCTGTGTCTCCTTTCTTCCCCCCCCACCGCCGCTCTTGTCCCGTGTCTCCCTTCTTCCTCCCCCACCCCCCGCTCATGACCAGTGTCTGCCCTGTTCCCCCACCCCTCGCTCATGCCCCGTGTCTCCCTCCTGTACCCCCCAACCCCCCCGCTCATGCCCGTGTCTCCCTTCTTCACCCCAACCCCCGCTCATCCCCCATGTCTCCCTTCTTCCCCCCACCACCGCTCATGCCCGTGTCTCCCTTCTTTCCACCCCCACACCCTGCTCATGCCCCGTGTCTCCCTTCTTCCCCCCCACCCCCTGCTTATGCCCTGTGTCTTCCTTCTCCCCCCACTCCCCGCTCATGCCGCGTGTCTCCCATCTTTCTCCACACCCCCCGCTCATGCTCTCGTGTCACACTTCTCCCCCCGCCCCCACTCATGCCCCATGTCTCCCTTCTTCCGACCCCCCACCGCATGCTCATGCCCCGTGTCTTCCTTCTTCCACCCCACCCTCAGCTCATGCCCATGTCTCCCTTCTTCCCCCCCACCCCCCATTCATGCCCTGTGTGTCTCTCCCCTGTTTCCCCTACCCCCCGCTCATGCCCCGTGTCTCCCTTCTTCCCCCCACCCCCCGCTCATGCCCCGTGTTTTTCCACTCCCCCCCACTCCCCGCTCATGCCCTGTGTCTCCCATCTTTCCCCCCACCCCCGCTCATGCCCCGTGTCTCCCTTCTTCAGACCCCCGCTGCTCATGCCCCGTGTCTTCCTTCTTCCCCCCCACCCTCAGCTCATGCCCCATGTCTCCCTTCTTCCACCCCACCCCCACTCATGCCCTGTGTGTCTCTCCCCAAACCCCCCACCCCCCATTCATGACCTGTCTCCCGTTTCCTCCCACCCCCCACTCATGCCCCGTGTCTCTCTCCCCTTCCCCCTCACCCCCGCTCATGCCCCGTGTCTCTCTCTCCCCCCACCCCCGCTCATGCCCCGTGTGTCTCTCCCCCTCCCCCCACCCCCCGCTCATGCCCCGTGTGTCTCTCCCCTCACCCCACCCCCGCTCATGCCCTGTGTGTCTCCTCTATTCCCCCCACCCCCCGCTGATGCTCCGTGTGTTCCTCCTGTTCCCCTACCCCCCGCTCATGCCCCGTGTGTGCCCTGTTCCCCCCGACCCCAGCTCATGCCCCATGTGTGCCCTGTTTCCCCCCACCCCTCGCTCATGCCCTGTGTCTCCCTTGTGATCCCCCACCCCCGCTCATGCCCCGTGTCTCCCTCCTTTCACCCCACCCCTCACTCATGCCCTGTGTCGCTCATGCCCTGTGTCTCCCTTGTGTTCCCCCCACCCCCTGCTCATGCCCCGTGTCTCCCTCCTTTCCCCTGCACCCCTCGCTCATGCCCTGTGTCACTCATGCCCCGTGTCTCCCTTCTTCCCCCCCACCCCCCGCTCATGCCCCAGGTCTTCCTTCTTCCCCCCCACCCCCGTTCATGCCCCAGGTCTCCCTTCCTCCCCCCCAATCCCCCGCTCATGCCCCGTGTCTCCCTTCTTCCCCCCACCCCCTGCTCATGCCCTGTGTCTCCCTCATGTACCCCCACCCCCTGCTCTTACCCTGTGTCTCCCTCCTGTACCCCCCACCCCCCGCTCTTGCCCTGTGTCTCCCTCCTGTACCCCCCACCCCCCCGCTCATGCCCCATTTCTTCCTTCTTCCCCCCCACCCCTCGCTCATGCCCGTGTCTCCCTTATTTCAACCCCTACCCCCGCTCATGCCCGTGTCTCCCTACGTCCCCCCTGCTCCCCGCTCATGCCCAGTGTCTTCCTTCTCCCCCCGCTCCCTGCTCATGCCCAGTGTCTCCAATCTTTCCCCCCCACCCCCCGCTCATGCCCCGTGTCTCCCTTCTCCCCCCACCCCTCGCTCATGCCCCGTGTCTTCCTTCTCCCCCACCCTCAGCTCATTTCCCATGTCTCCCTTCTCCCCCCCTCTCATGCCCCGTGTCTCCCTTCTCCCCCCACCCCCTGCGTCTCCCTTCTTTCCAACCCCCCCCCGCTCATGCCCTGTGTCTTCCTTCTCCCCCCACCCCCGGCTCATGCCCCGTGTCTCCCTTCTTCCCCCCACCCTGCTCATGCCCCGTGACTCCCTTCTTCCCCCCCACCCCCCCGCTCATGCCCCGTGTCTCCTTTCTTCCTCCCCACCCCCCGATCATCACCCGTGTCTCCCTTCTTCCCCCCAATCTCCCGCTATTGCCTCGTGTCTTCCTTCTCCCCCCCACTCCCCGCTCATGCCCCGTGTCTCCCATCTTTCCCCCCCACCCCCCGCTCATGCCCCGTGTCTCCTTTCTTCCCCCCATCCCCGCTCATGCCCCATGTCTCGCTTCTTCCTCCCCCATACCCCGCTCATGCCCCATGTCTCCCTCCTGTACCCCCCACCCCCCGCTCATGCCCATGTCTCCCTTCTTTCCCCCACCCCCTGCCTCCCTTCTTCCCCCCCACCCCCTGCTCATGCCCCGTGTCTCCCTTCTTCCCCCCACCCCCGCTCATGCCCCGTGTCTCCCTTCTTCCTCCCCCACCCCTCGTTCATGCCCCATGTCTCCCTCCTGTACCCCCCACCCCCTCGCTCATGCCCGTGTCTCCCTTGTTCCTCCCCGCCCCCGCTCATGCCCCGTGTCTCCCTTCTTCCCCCCACCCCCGCTCATGCCCCGTGTCCCCCTTCTCCCCCCCCACCCCCGCTCATGCCCCGTGTCTCTCGTCTTCCCCCCAACCCGCTCATGCCCTGTGTCTCCCTTCTTCCTGCCCAACCCCCTGCTCATGACCTGTGTCTGCCCTGTTCCCCCCACACCTCGCTCATGCCCCGTGTCTCCCTCCTGTACCCCCCACCCCCCTGCTCATGCCCGTGTCTCCCTTCTTCCCCCCCACCCCCCGTTCTTGCCCCATGTCTCCCTTCTTCCCCCCACCCCCGTTCATGCCCCGTGTCTCCCTTCTTCCCCCACCCCCGCTCATGCCCCTTGTCTCCCTTCTACCCCCCACCCCCGCTCATGCCCCATGTCTCCCTTCTTCCACCCCGACCCCCCGCTCATGCCCCGTGTCTCCCTTCTTCCCCCCACCCCCCGCTCATGCCCTGTGTCTCCCTTCTTTCCACCCCCACCCCCGCTCATGCCCTGTGTCTGCCCTGTTCCCCCACCCCCTGCTCATGCCCCGTGTCTCCCTCCTGTACCCCCACCCCCCGCTTTTGCCCTGTGTCTCCCTCCTGTACCCCCCACCCCCTGCTCATGCGCCGTGTCTCCCTTCTCCCCCGATACCCCCCGCTCATGCCTGTGTCTCCCTTCTTTCCACCCTCACCCCCCGCTCATGCCCCGTGTCTCCCTTCTTCCCCCCCACCCCCCGCTCATGCCCCGTGTCTTCCTTCTCCCCCCACTCTAGGCTTATGCCCCGTGTCTCCCATCTTTCACCCCACCCCCCGCTCATGCCCCAGGTCTTCCTTCTTCGCCCCCACCCCCCGCTCATACCCCAGGTCTTCCTTCTTCCCCCCCACCCCCTGCTCATGCCCCAGCTCTTCCTTCTTCCCCCCCAGGTCTTCCTTCTTCCCCCACCCCCCGCTCATGCCCCAGGTCTTCCTTCTCCCGCGCCCACCCCCTGCTCATGCCCTGTGTCTCCCTTCTTCCCCCAACCCCCATTCATGCCCCGTGTCTCCCTTCTTCCCCCCCACCCCCGTTCATGCCCCGTGTCTCCCTTCTTCCCCCCACCCCCGCTCATGCCCCATGTCTCCCTTCTTCCCCCCACCCCCGCTCATGCCCCATGTCTCCCTTCTTTCCCCCCCACCCCCCGCTCATGCCCTGTGTCTCCCTTATTTCCACCCCCACCCCCGCTCATGCCCTGTTCCCCCCACCCCCCGCTCATGCCCCATGTCTCCCTCCTGTACCCCCCCACCGCCCCGCTCATGCCCCGTTTCTTCCTTCTTTCCCCCCTCCCCCGCTCATGCCCCGTGTCTCCCTTCTCCCCCCCTACCCCCGTTCATGCCCGTTTCTCCCTTCTTTCCACCCCCACCCCCCGCTCATGCCCTGTGTCTCCCTTCTTCCCCCCCACCCCCGCTCATGCCCCGTGTCTTCCTTCTACCCCCACTCCCCGCTCATGCCCCGTGTCTCTCATCTTTCCCCCCACTCCCCGCTCATGCCCCGTGTCCCCCTTCTCCCCCCACCCCCGCGCATGCCCCGTGTCTCCCTTCTTTCCACCCCCACCCCCGCTCATGCCCCGTGTCTTCCTTTTCCCGTACACCCACGGCTCATGCCCCGTGTCTCCCTTCTTCCCCCCACCCCGCTCATGCCCTGTGTCTCCCTTCTTCCCCCCACCCCCCGCTCATCCCCCGTGTCTCCCTTCTTCCCCCCCACCCCCGCTCATGCCCCGTGTCTTCCTTCTCCCCCCCACTCCCTGCTCATGCCCCATGTCTCCCATCTTTCCCCCCACTCCCCGCTCATGCCCCGTGTCCCCCTTCTCCCCCCACCCCCGCGCATGCTCCGTGTCTCCCTTCTTTCCACCCCCACCCCCGCTCATGCCCCGTGTCTTCCTTTTCCCCTACACCCACGGCTCATGCCCCGTGTCTCCCTTCTTCCCCCCACCCCGCTCATGCCCTGTGTCTCCCTTCTTCCACCCACCCCCCGCTCATCTCCCGTCTCTCCCTTCTTCCCCCCACCCCCGCCCATGCCCCATGTCTTCCTCCCCCGCCACTCCCCGCTCATGCCCCGTGTCTCCCATCTTTCCCCTCCACCCCGCGCTCATGCCCCGTGTCTCCTTTATTCCCCCCCACCCCCGCTCATGCCCCAGGTCTCCCTTCCTCCCCCCCAATCCCCCGCTCATGCCCCGTGTCTCCCTTCTTCCCCCCACCCCCTGCTCATACCCTGTGTCTCCCTTCTTTCCACCCCACCCCCCGCTCATGCCCCGTGTCTCCCTCATGTACCCCCACCCCCTGCTCTTACCCTGTGTCTCCCTCCTGTACCCCCACCCCCCGCTCTTGCCCTTTGTCTCCCTCCTGTACCCCCCACCCCCCTGCTCATGCCCCGTTTCTTCCTTCTTTCCCCCCCACCCCTCGCTCATGCCCGTGTCTCCCTTATTTCCACCCCTACCCCCGCTCATGCCCGTGTCTCACTACTTCCCCCCTGCTCCCCGCTCATGCCCAGTGTCTTCCTTCTCCCCCCGCTCCCTGCTCATGCCCAGTGTCTCCCATCTTTCCCCCCCACCCCCCGCTCATGCCCCGTGTTTCCCTTCTCCCCCCACCCCCCGCTCATGCCCCGTGTCTTCCTTCTCCCCCCACCCTCAGCTCATTTCCCATGTCTCCCTTCTCCCCCCCACTCATGCCCCGTGTCTCCCTTCTCCCCCCACCCCCTGCGTCTCCCTTCTTTCCAACCCCACCCCCCCGCTCATGCCCTGTGTCTTCCTTCTCCCCCCACCCCCGGCTCATGCCCCGTGTCTCCCTTCTTCCCCCCACCCTGCTCATGCCCCGTGTCTCCCTTCTTCCCCCCCACCCCCCGCTCATGCCCGTGTCTCCCTTCTTCCTCCCCACCCCCGATCATCACCCGTGTCTCCCTTCTTCCCCCCAATCCCCCGCTATTGCCCCATGTCTTCCTTCTCCCCCCCACTCCCCGCTCATGCCCTGTGTCTCCCTTATTTCCACCCCCACCCCCGCTCATGCCCTGTTCCCCCCACCCCCCGCTCATGCCCCATGTCTCCCTCCTGTACCCCCCCACCGCCCCGCTCATGCCCCGTTTCTTCCTTCTTTCCCCCCTCCCCCGCTCATGCCCCGTGTCTCCCTTCTCCCCCCCTACCCCCGTTCATGCCCGTTTCTCCCTTCTTTCCACCCCCACCCCCCGCTCATGCCCTGTGTCTCCCTTCTTCCCCCCCACCCCCGCTCATGCCCCGTGTCTTCCTTCTACCCCCACTCCCCGCTCATGCCCTGTGTCTCTCATCTTTCCCCCCACTCCCCGCTCATGCCCCGTGTCCCCCTTCTCCCCCCACCCCCGCGCATGCCCCGTGTCTCCCTTCTTTCCACCCCCACCCCCGCTCATGCCCCGTGTCTTCCTTTTCCCGTACACCCACGGCTCATGCCCCGTGTCTCCCTTCTTCCCCCCACCCCGCTCATGCCCTGTGTCTCCCTTCTTCCGCCCACCCCCCGCTCATCCCCCGTGTCTCCCTCCTGTACCCCCACCCCCCGCTTTTGCCCTGTGTCTCCCTCCTGTACCCCCCACCCCCTGCTCATGCGCCGTGTCTCCCTTCTCCCCCGATACCCCCCGCTCATGCCTGTGTCTCCCTTCTTTCCACCCTCACCCCCCGCTCATGCCCCGTGTCTCCCTTCTTCCCCCCCACCCCCCGCTCATGCCCCGTGTCTTCCTTCTCCCCCCACTCTAGGCTTATGCCCCGTGTCTCCCATCTTTCACCCCACCCCCCGCTCATGCCCCAGGTCTTCCTTCTTCGCCCCCACCCCCCGCTCATACCCCAGGTCTTCCTTCTTCCCCCCCACCCCCTGCTCATGCCCCAGCTCTTCCTTCTTCCCCCCCAGGTCTTCCTTCTTCCCCCACCCCCCGCTCATGCCCCAGGTCTTCCTTCTCCCGCGCCCACCCCCTGCTCATGCCCTGTGTCTCCCTTCTTCCCCCAACCCCCATTCATGCCCCGTGTCTCCCTTCTTCCCCCCCACCCCCGTTCATGCCCCGTGTCTCCCTTCTTCCCCCCACCCCCGCTCATGCCCCATGTCTCCCTTCTTCCCCCCACCCCCGCTCATGCCCCATGTCTCCCTTCTTTCCCCCCCACCCCCCGCTCATGCCCTGTGTCTCCCTTATTTCCACCCCCACCCCCGCTCATGCCCTGTTCCCCCCACCCCCCGCTCATGCCCCATGTCTCCCTCCTGTACCCCCCCACCGCCCCGCTCATGCCCCGTTTCTTCCTTCTTTCCCCCCTCCCCCGCTCATGCCCCGTGTCTCCCTTCTCCCCCCCTACCCCCGTTCATGCCCGTTTCTCCCTTCTTTCCACCCCCACCCCCCGCTCATGCCCTGTGTCTCCCTTCTTCCCCCCACCCCCGCTCATGCCCCGTGTCTTCCTTCTACCCCCACTCCCCGCTCATGCCCCGTGTCTCTCATCTTTCCCCCCACTCCCCGCTCATGCCCCGTGTCCCCCTTCTCCCCCCACCCCCGCGCATGCCCCGTGTCTCCCTTCTTTCCACCCCCACCCCCGCTCATGCCCCGTGTCTTCCTTTTCCCGTACACCCACGGCTCATGCCCCGTGTCTCCCTTCTTCCCCCCACCCCGCTCATGCCCTGTGTCTCCCTTCTTCCCCCCACCCCCCGCTCATCCCCCGTGTCTCCCTTCTTCCCCCCCACCCCCGCTCATGCCCCGTGTCTTCCTTCTCCCCCCCACTCCCTGCTCATGCCCCATGTCTCCCATCTTTCCCCCCACTCCCCGCTCATGCCCCGTGTCCCCCTTCTCCCCCCACCCCCGCGCATGCTCCGTGTCTCCCTTCTTTCCACCCCCACCCCCGCTCATGCCCCGTGTCTTCCTTTTCCCCTACACCCACGGCTCATGCCCCGTGTCTCCCTTCTTCCCCCCACCCCGCTCATGCCCTGTGTCTCCCTTCTTCCACCCACCCCCCGCTCATCTCCCGTCTCTCCCTTCTTCCCCCCACCCCCGCCCATGCCCCATGTCTTCCTCCCCCGCCACTCCCCGCTCATGCCCCGTGTCTCCCATCTTTCCCCTCCACCCCGCGCTCATGCCCCGTGTCTCCTTTATTCCCCCCCACCCCCGCTCATGCCCCAGGTCTCCCTTCCTCCCCCCCAATCCCCCGCTCATGCCCCGTGTCTCCCTTCTTCCCCCCACCCCCTGCTCATACCCTGTGTCTCCCTTCTTTCCACCCCACCCCCCGCTCATGCCCCGTGTCTCCCTCATGTACCCCCACCCCCTGCTCTTACCCTGTGTCTCCCTCCTGTACCCCCACCCCCCGCTCTTGCCCTTTGTCTCCCTCCTGTACCCCCCACCCACCTGCTCATGCCCCGTTTCTTCCTTCTTTCCCCCCCACCCCTCGCTCATGCCCGTGTCTCCCTTATTTCCACCCCTACCCCCGCTCATGCCCGTGTCTCACTACTTCCCCCCTGCTCCCCGCTCATGCCCAGTGTCTTCCTTCTCCCCCCGCTCCCTGCTCATGCCCAGTGTCTCCCATCTTTCCCCCCCACCCCCCGCTCATGCCCCGTGTTTCCCTTCTCCCCCCACCCCCCGCTCATGCCCCGTGTCTTCCTTCTCCCCCCACCCTCAGCTCATTTCCCATGTCTCCCTTCTCCCCCCCACTCATGCCCCGTGTCTCCCTTCTCCCCCCACCCCCTGCGTCTCCCTTCTTTCCAACCCCACCCCCCCGCTCATGCCCTGTGTCTTCCTTCTCCCCCCACCCCCGGCTCATGCCCCGTGTCTCCCTTCTTCCCCCCACCCTGCTCATGCCCCGTGTCTCCCTTCTTCCCCCCCACCCCCCGCTCATGCCCGTGTCTCCCTTCTTCCTCCCCACCCCCGATCATCACCCGTGTCTCCCTTCTTCCCCCCAATCCCCCGCTATTGCCCCATGTCTTCCTTCTCCCCCCCACTCCCCGCTCATGCCCTGTGTCTCCCTTATTTCCACCCCCACCCCCGCTCATGCCCTGTTCCCCCCACCCCCCGCTCATGCCCCATGTCTCCCTCCTGTACCCCCCCACCGCCCCGCTCATGCCCCGTTTCTTCCTTCTTTCCCCCCTCCCCCGCTCATGCCCCGTGTCTCCCTTCTCCCCCCCTACCCCCGTTCATGCCCGTTTCTCCCTTCTTTCCACCCCCACCCCCCGCTCATGCCCTGTGTCTCCCTTCTTCCCCCCCACCCCCGCTCATGCCCCGTGTCTTCCTTCTACCCCCACTCCCCGCTCATGCCCTGTGTCTCTCATCTTTCCCCCCACTCCCCGCTCATGCCCCGTGTCCCCCTTCTCCCCCCACCCCCGCGCATGCCCCGTGTCTCCCTTCTTTCCACCCCCACCCCCGCTCATGCCCCGTGTCTTCCTTTTCCCGTACACCCACGGCTCATGCCCCGTGTCTCCCTTCTTCCCCCCACCCCGCTCATGCCCTGTGTCTCCCTTCTTCCCCCCACCCCCCGCTCATCCCCCGTGTCTCCCTTCTTCCCCCCCACCCCCGCTCATGCCCCGTGTCTTCCTTCTCCCCCCCACTCCCTGCTCATGCCCCATGTCTCCCATCTTTCCCCCCACTCCCCGCTCATGCCCCGTGTCCCCCTTCTCCCCCCACCCCCGCGCATGCTCCGTGTCTCCCTTCTTTCCACCCCCACCCCCGCTCATGCCCCGTGTCTTCCTTTTCCCCTACACCCACGGCTCATGCCCCGTGTCTCCCTTCTTCCCCCCACCCCGCTCATGCCCTGTGTCTCCCTTCTTCCACCCACCCCCCGCTCATCTCCCGTCTCTCCCTTCTTCCCCCCACCCCCGCCCATGCCCCATGTCTTCCTCCCCCGCCACTCCCCGCTCATGCCCCGTGTCTCCCATCTTTCCCCTCCACCCCGCGCTCATGCCCCATGTCTCCTTTATTCCCCCCCACCCCCGCTCATGCCCCAGGTCTCCCTTCTTCCCCCCCAATCCCCCGCTCATGCCCCGTGTCTCCCTTCTTCCCCCCACCCCCTGCTCATACCCTGTGTCTCCCTTCTTTCCACCCCACCCCCCGCTCATGCCCCGTGTCTCCCTCATGTACCCCCACCCCCTGCTCTTACCCTGTGTCTCCCTCCTGTACCCCCACCCCCCGCTCTTGCCCTGTGTCTCCCTCCTGTACCCCCCACCCCCCTGCTCATGCCCCGTTTCTTCCTTCTTTCCCCCCCACCCCTCGCTCTTGCCCGTGTCTCCCTTATTTCCACCCCTACCCCCGCTCATGCCCGTGTCTCACTACTTCCCCCCTGCTCCCCGCTCATGCCCAGTGTCTTCCTTCTCCCCCCGCTCCCTGCTCATGCCCAGTGTCTCCCATCTTTCCCCCCCACCCCCCGCTCATGCCCTGTGTTTCCCTTCTCCCCCCACCCCCCGCTCATGCCCCGTGTCTTCCTTCTCCCCCCACCCTCAGCTCATTTCCCATGTCTCCCTTCTCCCCCCCACTCATGCCCCGTGTCTCCCTTCTCCCCCCACCCCCTGCGTCTCCCTTCTTTCCAACCCCACCCCCCCGCTCATGCCCTGTTTCTTCCTTCTCCCCCCACCCCCGGCTCATGCCCCGTGTCTCCCTTCTTCCCCCCACCCTGCTCATGCCCCGTGTCTCCCTTCTTCCCCCCCACCCCCCGCTCATGCCCGTGTCTCCCTTCTTCCTCCCCACCCCCGATCATCACCCGTGTCTCCCTTCTTCCCCCCAATCCCCCGCTATTGCCCCATGTCTTCCTTCTCCCCCCCACTCCCCGCTCATGCCCCGTGTCTCCCATCTTTCCCCCCCACCCCCCGCTCATGCCCCGTGTCTCCTTTCTTGCCCCCCACCCCCGCTAATGCCCCGTGTCTCGCTTCTTCCTCCCCCATACCCCGCTCATGCCACATGTCTCCCTCCTGTACCCCCCACCCCCCGCTCATGCCCATGTCTCCCTTTTTTCCCCCACCCCCTGCGCATCCCCCATGTCTCCCTTCTTCCCCCCCACCCCATGCTCATGCCCCGTGTCTCCCTTCTTCCCCCACCCCCGCTCATGTCCCGTGTCTCCCTTCTTCCTCCCCCACCCCCTGCTCATGACCCGTGTCTGCCCTGTTCCCCCACCCCTCGCTCATGCCCCGTGTCTCCCTCCTGTACCCCCCACTCCCCCACTCATGCCTGTGTCTCCCTTCTTCCCCGCCACCCCCGTTCATGCCCCGTGTCTCCTTTCATCACCCCCACCCCCCGTTCATGCCCCGTGTCTCCCTTCTTCCCCCCACAACCCGCTCATGCCCCATGTCTCCCTTCTTCCCCCCGACCCCCTGCTTATGCCCCGTGTCTCCCTTCTTCCCCCCACCCCCCGCCCCGTGTCTCCCTTCTTCCCCCCACCCCCCGCTCATGCCCTGTGTCTCCCTTCTTTCCACCCGCACCCCCCGCTCATGCCCTGTGTCTGCCCTGTTCCCTCCACCCCCCGCTCTTGCCCCGTGTCTCCCTCCTGTACCCCCACCACCCGCTTTTGCCCTGTGTCTCCCTCCTGTACCCCCCACCCACCGCTCTTGTTCTGTGTCTCCCTCCTGTACCCCCCCACCCCTCCGCTCATGCCAGTTTCTTCTTTCTTTTCCTCCCACCCCCGCTCATGCCCCATGTCTCCCTTCTCCTCCCTACCCCCCGCTCATGCCCCGTGTCTCCCTTCTTCCCCCCACCCGCCGCTCATGCCCTGTGTCTCCCTTCTTTCCACCCCCGCTCATGCCCTGTGTCTGCCCTGTTACCCCCACCCCACGCTCATGCCCCGTGTCTCCCTCCTGTACCCCCAGCCCCCGCTTTTGCCCTGTGTCTCCCTCCTGTACCCCCCACCCCCCGCTCTTGCCCTGTGTCTCCCTCCTGTACCCCACTCCCCTCCACTCATGCCCCATTTCTTCCTTCTTTCCCCCCACCCCCCGCTCATGCCCCATGTCTCCCTTCTTCCCCCCACCCCCCGCTCATGCCCCGTTTCTTCCTTCTCCCCCCACTCTACGCTCATGCCCCATTTCTCCCATCTTTCCCCCCCGCTCATGCCCCGTGTCTCCCTTCTTTCGACCCCCCGGTCATGCCCCGTGTCTTCCTTCTTACCCCCACCCCCACTCATGCCCCGTGTCTCCCTTCTTCCTCCCCCACCCCCCGCTCATGACCTGTGTCTGCCCTGTTCCCCCCACCCCTCGCTCATGCCCCGTGTCTCCCTCCTGTACCCCCACCCACCCACTCATGCCTGTGTCTCTCTTCTTCCCCCCCACCCCCTGTTCATCCCCCGTGTCTCCCTTCTTCCCCCCACCCCTGCTCATGCCCAGTGTCTCCCTTCTTCCCCCCACCCCTGCTCATGCCACGTGTCTTTCTTCTTTCCCCCGCCCACCCCCGCTCATGCCCTGTGTCTCCCTTCTTTTCCCCCACCCCCTGCTCATGCCCCGTGTCTTCCTCCTTTCCCCCCACCCCTCGCTCATGCCACGTGTCGCTCATGCCCTGTGTCTCCCTTGTTTTCCTCCCACCCCCCGCTCATGCCCCGTGTCTCCCTCCTTCCCCCCCACCCCTCGCTCATGCCCCGTGTCGCTCATGCCCAGTGTCTTCCTTCTTCCTCCCACCCCCTGCTCATGCCCCAGGTCTCCCTTCTTTCCCCCCCACCCCACTCTCATGCCCCATGTCTCCCTTCTATCCACCCCACACCCCCGCTCATGCCCTGTGTCTGCCCTGTTCCCTTCACCCCCCTGCTCATGCCCTGTGTCTGCCCTGTTCCCCCCACCCCCGCTCATGCCAGTGTCTCCCTCCTGTACCCCCACCCCTCGCTCTTGCCCTGTGTCTCCCTCCTGTACCCCTCACCCCCCGCTCTTGCCCTGGGTCTCCCTCCTGTACCCCTCACCCCCCCGCTCATGCCCCGTGTCTTCCTTCTTTCCCCCACCCCCGCACATGCCCCGTGTCTCCATTCTCCCCCCCAAACCCCCCACTCATGCCCGTGTCTCCCTTCTTTCCACCCCCACCCCCGCTCATGCCCCGTGTCTTCCTTCTTCCCCCCACCCTCAGCTCATGCCCCATGTCTCCCTTCTCCCCCCACCCCCCACTCATGCCCCGTGTCTCCCTTCTCCCCCCCACCCCCCGCTCATGCCCCATGTCTCACTTCTTTCAACCCTCACCCCCGCTCATGCCCCGTGTCTTCCTTCTCCCCCCACCCCCGGCTCATGCCCCGTGTCTCTCTTCTTCCCCACAACCCCGCTCATGCCGCGTGTCTCCCTTCTTACCCCCCCACAACCCGCTCATGCCCCGTGCCCCCCTTCTTCCCACCCACCCCCGCTCATGTCCCGTGTCTCCCTTCTTCCTCCCCCACCCGCTGCTCATGCCCCGTGTCTGTCCTGTTTCCCCCCACCCCCCGCTCATGCCCCGTGTATCCCTTCTTCCTCCCACCCCACGCTCATGCCCCGTGTCTCCCTTCTTCCCCCCCACCCCTGCTCATGCCCCATGTCTTCCTTCCTTCCCCGCCCACCCCCGCTCATGCCCCGTGTCTCCCTTCTTCCCCCCCACCCCCTGCTCATGCCCCGTGTCTCCCTTCTTCCCCCCAACCCCCGCTCCTGCCCCATGTCTCCCTTCTTTCCCCCCCGCTCATGCACCGTGTCTCCCTTCTTCCTCCCTCACCCCCCGCTCATGCCCTGTGTCTGCCCTGTTCCCCCATTCCCTGCTCATGCCTCGTGTCTCCCTCCTGTACTCCCCGACCCCCCGTTCATGCCCCATGTCTCCCTCCTGTACCCCCCACCCCCCGGCCATGCCCTGTGTCTCCCTTCTCCCCCCCACCCCCCGCTCATGTCCCATGTCTCCCTTCTCCCCCCGCTCATGCCCCATGTCTCCCTTTCCCCCGCTCATGCCCTGTGTCTTCCTTCTCCTCCACCACCCCCGCTCATGCCCCGTGTCTTCCTTCCATCCCCCCCGCTCATGCCCCGTGTCTCCCTCGTGTTACACCCCACCCCCGCTCATGCCCCGTGTCTCCCTCGTGTTACCCCCCACTCATGCCCCGTGTCTCCCTCCTGGTCTTCCCGACTTCCCGCCGATGCCCTGGTGTGTTCTCTTTATACACCCCACCTTCCCTTTCCCTGGTGTCCATCTTGGTACAAGATTTTCCTTCCTACACCGGGACGCCTGCCTGTGGCGTCCCGGTTTGGGAAGAAAAATCTTTTTTTTTACCAACCTGGGTTCCCATTTTGAGAACCTAGGATGCTAGTGGTCTTCCTCCATTGAAAAGGATGTTATGGTTATGTTGCACTAATAAAAACCTATGAAATTCAGCAAAAAAACTTTGTTAAAAGGTACGTTATGGTTAAGTTGCCTTATTAAAAACCTATGAAATTCAGTGAAAAAACGTTGTTAAAAGGGACATTATGGTTAAGTTGCGCTATTAAAAACCTATGAAATTCAGTGAAAAAACATTGTTAAAGGGACATTATGATTCCAAGTAAAACTGAAAAACCCTTGAAATTCGCCAGTTATGGTATGCTAAGCATCCATAACTCGTGCCACCACCGTGCACTGCTAAGCCTAACACCCAGGACATCAAAGATGACATCACAAAAGTTATTTCCTCTACTTCATCCTCTGTTTCTGATCCTGTCACCACAAGGACCCCCTCTGTGGGACAGCGTCTTCCTCAAACTGCCTCACTGGCCATACAGAATTCTGATGACCCTTACTTTTCGAGGGTCACAGTTTTATGTATGTACTGCGACACAGTACTCTGCAGGGGGGAGCGACTTTGCAGTGCTTTTGAGACTATCGTCTCAGAGCATGAGAAGACCTGCTCACTACCCAAATAAAACTCACTCTACATCTTCCTCTCTCAGCTCACCCTTTCTTATCCCTGTGGTTGGTGTCCCCCCTTTCCCCTCCTCTTCTATTGTGTTGTGTTTAAAAAAAACAAAAAAAATACAAAATAAAAAAAATAAAAAAAATAAGGCTCTTTTCAGAGCCGCCTTTCACAGTTAAAAAATAGGAAGTGAAAATAAATGAAGCAGGGCCCTTTGTATTTTTTAGAAGTCCGCGGATATCTAAAAATTTGGGGTGCTACCCTATCATAACCATTGCAATTTTCTCTGGGAGGAAGTGGTGGCTCTGAAAAGAGCCTTTGGGAGGTGTTTGTATGTCAAAAATGATAAACACCTACTTCAAAATGTATGCTGTCATTCTAAGACAGGTCGCAATGCATTTTCAACATTTCTCAGAAAAATCTGATTGCCAGCATAAGTAAGATGGACTCCATCTATGCGAAAAATGTATGTACTATGAAACATAATATTTTCATTGTGAAAAGAGGACATGCCAAAATCTCTTAGAAAGGCACAAACAGCCTTATTAACATTGCACCTTGCTTTTTCCATTTGTGGACCAAATGAAGAAGAACAAAAGCCGCATTTGTCTCTGAGCAATACGTGAAAATATTACTTGAGAATTAGGAAACATGTCCATGACATTCCCAAGTCCTTCTTTCATAGCAAATTGCAAAGAAATTCCAGACACATGTCCTAAACTGTTCCCTCCACAATGAATTACAATTATGTCTGGATGTTGCTCTGTCTCCAAAGTAGCACAGAGAGGTAGCAAGTCCAACCACTTCATTCCACGTACTCCATGCCAGTGTACTTCCACATGTGGAAATCCAAGATCTACAGCTACTCCACAGCTTTCTACATGCACCTTCAACCAATGTATCCACGAATCTCCCAAAATCCAAACAATCTGTTTTCTGAAACACACAGCCATAGCTATCTGTTGTTCTCTCAGCAAAAACAGTATCTGAGAAAATCTCTCCTGGCACAATACACCCACTAAACTTTCCTGACCAATCCCTTTCAGTGCTCATTCTCATTTGCATTACTTCGGAAGCCAAAAATCCCTGGTTGTAACAACCGATGTCCGCGAACTACCGCCATGTCCGCGGACGTATCGTAACATGAACAGCCCTTCTACCATTTCCACTTCACTCTCTGTGCCATTCCCTCATTGGATGTAGCTAAGTCACATGACCATCCACCAATCACATTCAAGATCTCTACATCTAACTGTATCATCATAGATCAGCACTTCAAATGTACTGTGAATCTCTCTGAGTACAAGTGTCATATCATTGGCAAGCACCATCTACAAGAAATACTGTACAAGTCTCCAAGATTTCTACTTGCAGCTCCATGCATATCCATATGCATGAACACAAACTACAGGTATGCATATTTTCTCAACAGTACATGAACACATTTTCAAACTGACTTTTAGCTTGTGTAATCTGTAAAATGAATGAACTGTCTTTTTTCAATCTCCTAAAATCAACTGTCACTTATAAACCTTTATACTATTTACGTTCTTTATACACACACACACACACTCAAATCATGTTAAACTAACATTTTTGAAATGAAATATATAGACTACATATAGTCAAACAAAATTGCATGCATGCACACTATGTTCAAATCTCAAAAAATAATTCTTATAAAATTACATAATTTTTTAAATGTCTTTATTTATTTAATTACTTTAATTTAAGCATGACATTGAGGCACTATTACCTGGAAGAGCTTAGTTACAGAAATAGTGGTATTCAGTGGTACATTATGAATTTCACAAGACATAGTAAAGATATTTAAAGACATTAAAGACATAAAGATATGTAAATTAGATAGTTTTAATGGTTTTGGGGAAGACGCTGAGGATTTCAATTAAAAAATCAATGTCAAAATTAAAAACATTGCTATATACAAACAAAATTACTAATTTGTTTCTTTTACAATTGCAGTGAAGACCATTCTCCTGAAAAGAAGCAGCCGAATTTGAAGATCAAAGAAGAACTAAGAAGTAACCTGTTCATTTTAGAAAAAAAGTAAGTAGAATATCACCATAATATTTGTATTATTACTCAAACACACTGTAAAGTTAATTCATGATATTTCTCTGCCTAAAAATAGAGATTGTGGACCATTCTGTCCAAAAATCCCCATGTCTTAAACAATGATTTAAAGCCAGAATGGCCCAGAAATTCCTATTTTTGGACACACAACTTACCCAACTCAACTGCTAGAATTTTGATATTATAGAACAAACAACTGTTTTAATTGTACTCCACACCACTAGCTTACTTTTTTCTGTCATCTGAACCCAGTTTAGTAGCACATAAATTCAAGAATACCCATCCCTACTAGTTGTAGCTCCCAATGCACAATCACACATCATTACATACATCTTTATCATCTTACTCAAACACTCATGCACACAGCACACATACATTGCAGAACACCCCAACCCATACCTTCTTTATTTTTTTCAACAGACCCTAAAGAATGCCTACCAAAAATCAAATCCATAGAAAGCAACGCAGAAGTAGAGCAAATGAAAATAAAAATGTCCAACATAAGCATCCCTCTCTAGCAGAATTTGTAAAACAAAGTAGAAACAAAACAGCTAATACAGTCATTTAGTGAACCACAAGAAGTTTCAAGTACAAAAACTTTGCCTCCTCTATCAAAATGTAAACCAAACCAAAAAACAATTAGTAGAAAATCAGCTATCACTACAGATAAAACTGCTTCTTAAAATCTTGATATAGTTCAAAGTAAGCCTACCAAGAAAAGTATTTTAGCCAAAATGTTCCATCACAAAGTCCTTCAAAATCTTATAAATTCAGGAGAGAAACCAGGTTCAACGCTTAAAACCTATCATAGGAAATTAATCTTAGAAGCGTTGATAGACAGTGCAATTCTTCTCAAAAGAAAGTGATTTATTTTAGTGTTAAACAAAATGAAACCACTAACAAAGCTAATAACTAAATTACAAAAAAGACTTCTAAATAAACGAAATGTCAACAGAAAGAACTTCTTAAGTATCTGCGGAAGTGAATGGAATCACACTACGGGCATAGAACCATACTTC
This sequence comes from Ambystoma mexicanum, assembly GCF_040938575.1. NCBI lineage: Eukaryota > Metazoa > Chordata > Amphibia > Caudata > Ambystomatidae > Ambystoma > Ambystoma mexicanum. The sequence goes on from NC_090941.1 coordinate 922,708,421, forward strand.
AATGAAGAAACATACAAACAAAATCAAACAAATACAATGGCCATACATAGCAGTGGTCGAGGTTATGAAAAACTGAATAATACCATAATGTGTCATGATCTCTGCTTCCAAAAGGTCAGGGTTTTCCCAACTCCCTTGGAAGCAGATCCATAACCCAGGTTACGAGTGCCAACCAGTCCCAATTGGGACCTTTTGGACCCAGTCCTGGCGCCAGTGGCACCAGGCTCATAAATATGCCCAGTCCCAGCGCTGGAAGCGCCGGGCTCATAATGCTTGGGTGGACTTACTTTCAGCAGACCATGCTGCTTACTTGCCTGCCAGTTGAGCCTCTGATCCTCTTCTGTTTGGAACTACTTTTCCTGTTGGGTGGGGCTGGAGCCACTCCCTAGATTCAGAACACTGGAACTCTTCTGGAAGGCAGGAACTCTTTTCTTACCAGGAACTCTTTTCTTACTTAGGCGTGGCTGTGGAAGGAGACACCTAAGCACTACAGGAGGCTATTTAAACCACACCCGGTGGATGAATCTTGCTTTGCGGTATTCTGCAACCTCTGCAGCAGAACGCTCATCGTGTCTTCTGCATCCGGTCCTGGGCCTAAGGAAAAAGGCTTACCATCCTGAATCCAGTCTTCAGCAACACCTATAAAGACAAGAAAGAACAGGTTAGCATTCCGGCATCTGAAAGGCAAAGGCTTACCATCCTGAATCCAGTCTTCAGCAACACCTATAAAGACAAGAAAGAACAGGTTAGCATTCCGGCATCTGAAAGGCAAAGGCTTACCTACTCTTCGTGCGCTCCGGAGGTCTTCACACTGCATTCCGGCATCTGAAAGACAAAACTTTACCAACTCTTCGCACGCTCCGGAGGCCTTCGGCGCTGCATCCCGCATCTGAAAGACAAAACAAGGTGCGTTTAAAGACATTGGGGAACTTTAATACTCACGTGCCATTACTCCTTTCCACATCTAATCCAGTGGGTATTCCGGCACCCTGCAGCCGCTCCGAACTCGTACCTGCAAAATAAAAAGACAGTTAGAGCGCATAGTGAAGCAGGCAACAAGCGCTTACTTACGTGCTTCTAGGCGCTTCTATTCATCACACGGGCTCCATCTTCAACTCACTTCAGCCCGTCATCCGCCATCGCCGGAACCCTGCAAAACAAGAGACATCATTACTAAAGACTTTAAAGACATTTGAATGACTCGAAACTTACCGTTCGTGCAGTAAACGACGGACAGCAGTCCTCTGAAGTCAAGAGGCCTGCGCTACCTATCCAGTGAAGAAACTGGTTACAGCACCCTGCCCCGAGGCAGATGGAGAGCTCGGCATTCACTTACCTAAGACATCTTACTCTACACGTCAGGCATACAGTGCACAGAGGTCCAGCCCAAAGAGCCAACTGGGTGCTACACATCACCTTTGAAGATACGGTAGTCGCCCAGTCAAGACCGGCGCCTCTGCGAGAATCAGGTGAGCGTTACAGAACGCAAAGCCTACCGCAAAACTCTCGCCCAGGCGCTATGGAAACCTCGGATACTGACCCCCTAGCCCGGTTACTTGGGGAACTAAGGGCAGAAGTGCATGCCCCATGTGTGCCCTGTTTCCCCCCACCCCTCGCTCATGCCCTGTGTCTCCCTTGTGATCCCCCACCCCCGCTCATGCCCCGTGTCTCCCTCCTTTCACCCCACCCCTCACTCATGCCCTGTGTCGCTCATGCCCTGTGTCTCCCTTGTGTTCCCCCCACCCCCTGCTCATGCCCCGTGTCTCCCTCCTTTCCCCTGCACCCCTCGCTCATGCCCTGTGTCACTCATGCCCCGTGTCTCCCTTCTTCCCCCCCACCCCCCGCTCATGCCCCAGGTCTTCCTTCTTCCCCCCCACCCCCGTTCATGCCCCGTGTCTCCCTTCTCCCCCCACCCCTCGCTCATGCCCCGTGTCTTCCTTCTCCCCCACCCTCAGCTCATTTCCCATGTCTCCCTTCTCCCCCCCTCTCATGCCCCGTGTCTCCCTTCTCCCCCCACCCCCTGCGTCTCCCTTCTTTCCAACCCCCCCCCGCTCATGCCCTGTGTCTTCCTTCTCCCCCCACCCCCGGCTCATGCCCCGTGTCTCCCTTCTTCCCCCCACCCTGCTCATGCCCCGTGACTCCCTTCTTCCCCCCCACCCCTCCGCTCATGCCCCGTGTCTCCTTTCTTCCTCCCCACCCCCCGATCATCACCCGTGTCTCCCTTCTTCCCCCCCAATCTCCCGCTATTGCCTCGTGTCTTCCTTCTCCCCCCCACTCCCCGCTCATGCCCCGTGTCTCCCATCTTTCCCCCCCACCCCCCGCTCATGCCCCGTGTCTCCTTTCTTCCCCCCCATCCCCGCTCATGCCCCATGTCTCGCTTCTTCCTCCCCCATACCCCGCTCATGCCCCATGTCTCCCTCCTGTACCCCCCACCCCCCGCTCATGCCCATGTCTCCCTTTTTTCCCCCACCCCCTGCGCATCCCCCATGTCTCCCTTCTTCCCCCCACCCCATGCTCATGCCCCGTGTCTCCCTTCTTCCCCCCACCCCCGCTCATGTCCCGTGTCTCCCTTCTTCCTCCCCCACCCCCTGCTCATGACCCGTGTCTGCCCTGTTCCCCCACCCCTCGCTCATGCCCCGTGTCTCCCTCCTGTACCCCCCACTCCCCCACTCATGCCTGTGTCTCCCTTCTTCCCCGCCACCCCCGTTCATGCCCCGTGTCTCCCTTCATCACCCCCACCCCCCGTTCATGCCCCGTGTCTCCCTTCTTCCTCCCCCACCCCCTGCTCATGACCCGTGTCTCCCTTCTTCCCCCCACCCCCCGCCCCGTGTCTCCCTTCTTCCCCCCACCCCCCGCTCATGCCCTGTGTCTCCCTTCTTTCCACCCGCACCCACCGCTCATGCCCTGTGTCTGCCCTGTTCCCTCCACCCCCCGCTCTTGCCCCGTGTCTCCCTCCTGTACCCCCACCACCCGCTTTTGCCCTGTGTCTCCCTCCTGTACCCCCCACCCACCGCTCTTGTCCTGTGTCTCCCTCCTGTACCCCCCCACCCCTCCGCTCATGCCAGTTTCTTCTTTCTTTTCCTCCCACCCCCGCTCATGCCCCATGTCTCCCTTCTCCTCCCTACCCCCCGCTCATGCCCCGTGTCTCCCTTCTTCCCCCCACCCGCCGCTCATGCCCTGTGTCTCCCTTCTTTCCACCCCCGCTCATGCCCTGTGTCTGCCCTGTTACCCCCACCCCACGCTCATGCCCCGTGTCTCCCTCCTGTACCCCCAGCCCCAGCTTTTGCCCTGTGTCTCCCTCCTGTACCCCCCACCCCCCGCTCTTGCCCTTTGTCTCCCTCCTGTACCCCACACCCCTCCACTCATGCCCCATTTCTTCCTTCTTTCCCCCCACCCCCCGCTCATGCCCCATGTCTCCCTTCTTCCCCCCACCCCCCGCTCATGCCCCGTTTCTTCCTTCTCCCCCCACTCTACGCTCATGCCCCATTTCTCCCATCTTTCCCCCCCGCTCATGCCCCGTGTCTCCCTTCTTTCGACCCCCCGGTCATGCCCCGTGTCTTCCTTCTTACCCCCACCCCCACTCATGCCCCGTGTCTCCCTTCTTCCTCCCCCACGCCCCGCTCATGACCTGTGTCTGCCCTGTTCCCCCCACCCCTCGCTCATGCCCCGTGTCTCCCTCCTGTACCCCCACCCACCCACTCATGCCTGTGTCTCTCTTCTTCCCCCCCACCCCCTGTTCATCCCCCGTGTCTCCCTTCTTCCCCCCACCCCTGCTCATGCCCAGTGTCTCCCTTCTTCCCCCCACCCCTGCTCATGCCACGTGTCTTTCTTCTTTCCCCCGCCCACCCCCGCTCATGCCCTGTGTCTCCCTTCTTTTCCCCCACCCCCTGCTCATGCCCCGTGTCTTCCTCCTTTCCCCCCACCCCTCGCTCATGCCACGTGTCGCTCATGCCCTGTGTCTCCCTTGTTTTCCTCCCACCCCCCGCTCATGCCCCGTGTCTCCCTCCTTCCCCCCCACCCCTCGCTCATGCCCCGTGTCGCTCATGCCCAGTGTCTTCCTTCTTCCTCCCACCCCCTGCTCATGCCCCAGGTCTCCCTTCTTTCCCCCCCACCCCACTCTCATGCCCCATGTCTCCCTTCTATCCACCCCACACCCCCGCTCATGCCCTGTGTCTGCCCTGTTCCCTTCACCCCCCTGCTCATGCCCTGTGTCTGCCCTGTTCCCCCCACCCCCGCTCATGCCAGTGTCTCCCTCCTGTACCCCCACCCCTCGCTCTTGCCCTGTGTCTCCCTCCTGTACCCCTCACCCCCGCTCTTGCCCTGGGTCTCCCTCCTGTACCCCTCACCCCCCCGCTCATGCCCCGTGTCTTCCTTCTTTCCCCCACCCCCGCACATGCCCCGTGTCTCCATTCTCCCCCCCAACCCCCCCACTCATGCCCGTGTCTCCCTTCTTTCCACCCCCACCCCCGCTCATGCCCCGTGTCTTCCTTCTTCCCCCCACCCTCAGCTCATGCCCCATGTCTCCCTTCTCCCCCCACCCCCCACTCATGCCCCGTGTCTCCCTTCTCCCCCCCACCCCCCGCTCATGCCCCGTGTCTCACTTCTTTCAACCCTCACCCCCGCTCATGCCCCGTGTCTTCCTTCTCCCCCCACCCCCGGCTCATGCCCCGTGTCTCTCTTCTTCCCCACAACCCCGCTCATGCCGCGTGTCTCCCTTCTTACCCCCCCACACCCCGCTCATGCCCCGTGCCCCCCTTCTTCCCACCCACCCCCGCTCATGTCCCGTGTCTCCCTTCTTCCTCCCCCACCCGCTGCTCATGCCCCGTGTCTGTCCTGTTTCCCCCCACCCCCGCTCATGCCCCGTGTATCCCTTCTTCCTCCCACCCCACGCTCATGCCCCGTGTCTCCCTTCTTCCCCCCCACCCCTGCTCATGCCCCATGTCTTCCTTCCTTCCCCGCCCACCCCCGCTCATGCCCCGTGTCTCCCTTCTTCCCCCCCACCCCCTGCTCATGCCCCGTGTCTCCCTTCTTCCCCCCAACCCCCGCTCCTGCCCCATGTCTCCCTTCTTTCCCCCCCGCTCATGCACCGTGTCTCCCTTCTTCCTCCCCCACCCCCCGCTCATGTCCTGTGTCTGCCCTGTTCCCCCATTCCCTGCTCATGCCTCGTGTCTCCCTCCTGTACTCCCCGACCCCCCGTTCATGCCCCATGTCTCCCTCCTGTACCCCCCACCCCCCGGCCATGCCCTGTGTCTCCCTTCTCCCCCCCACCCCCCGCTCATGTCCCATGTCTCCCTTCTCCCCCCGCTCATGCCCCATGTCTCCCTTTCCCCCGCTCATGCCCTGTGTCTTCCTTCTCCTCCCCCACCCCCGCTCATGCCCCGTGTCTTCCTTCCATCCCCCCCGCTCATGCCCCGTGTCTCCCTCGTGTTACACCCCACCCCCGCTCATGCCCCGTGTCTCCCTCGTGTTACCCCCCACTCATGCCCCGTGTCTCCCTCCTGGTCTTCCCGACTTCCCGCCGATGCCCTGGTGTGTTCTCTTTATACACCCCACCTTCCCTTTCCCTGGTGTCCATCTTGGTACAAGATTTTCCTTCCTACACCGGGACGCCTGCCTGTGGCGTCCCGGTTTGGGAAGAAAAATCTTTTTTTTACCAACCTGGGTTCCCATTTTGAGAACCTAGGATGCTAGTGGTCTTCCTCCATTGAAAAGGATGTTATGGTTATGTTGCACTAATAAAAACCTATGAAATTCAGCAAAAAAACTTTGTTAAAAGGTACGTTATGGTTAAGTTGCCTTATTAAAAACCTATGTAATTCAGTGAAAAAACGTTGTTAAAAGGGACATTATGGTTAAGTTGCGCTATTAAAAACCTATGAAATTCAGTGAAAAAACATTGTTAAAGGGACATTATGATTCCAAGTAAAACTGAAAAACCCTTGAAATTCGCCAGTTATGGTATGCTAAGCATCCATAACTCGTGCCACCACCGTGCACTGCTAAGCCTAACACCCAGGACATCAAAGATGACATCACAAAAGTTATTTCCTCTACTTCATCCTCTGTTTCTGATCCTGTCACCACAAGGACCCCCTCTGTGGGACAGCGTCTTCCTCAAACTGCCTCACTGGCCATACAGAATTCTGATGACCCTTACTTTTCGAGGGTCACAGTTTTATGTATGTACTGCGACACAGTACTCTGCAGGGGGGAGCGACTTTGCAGTGCTTTTGAGACTATCGTCTCAGAGCATGAGAAGACCTGCTCACTACCCAAATAAAACTCACTCTACATCTTCCTCTCTCAGCTCACCCTTTCTTATCCCTGTGGTTGGTGTCCCCCCTTTCCCCTCCTCTTCTATTGTGTTGTGTTTAAAAAAAACAAAAAAAATACAAAATAAAAAAAATAAAAAAAATAAGGCTCTTTTCAGAGCCGCCTTTCACAGTTAAAAAATAGGAAGTGAAAATAAATGAAGCAGGGCCCTTTGTATTTTTTAGAAGTCCGCGGATATCTAAAAATTTGGGGTGCTACCCTATCATAACCATTGCAATTTTCTCTGGGAGGAAGTGGTGGCTCTGAAAAGAGCCTTTGGGAGGTGTTTGTATGTCAAAAATGATAAACACCTACTTCAAAATGTATGCTGTCATTCTAAGACAGGTCGCAATGCATTTTCAACATTTCTCAGAAAAATCTGATTGCCAGCATAAGTAAGATGGACTCCATCTATGCGAAAAATGTATGTACTATGAAACATAATATTTTCATTGTGAAAAGAGGACATGCCAAAATCTCTTAGAAAGGCACAAACAGCCTTATTAACATTGCACCTTGCTTTTTCCATTTGTGGACCAAATGAAGAAGAACAAAAGCCGCATTTGTCTCTGAGCAATACGTGAAAATATTACTTGAGAATTAGGAAACATGTCCATGACATTCCCAAGTCCTTCTTTCATAGCAAATTGCAAAGAAATTCCAGACACATGTCCTAAACTGTTCCCTCCACAATGAATTACAATTATGTCTGGATGTTGCTCTGTCTCCAAAGTAGCACAGAGAGGTAGCAAGTCCAACCACTTCATTCCACGTACTCCATGCCAGTGTACTTCCACATGTGGAAATCCAAGATCTACAGCTACTCCACAGCTTTCTACATGCACCTTCAACCAATGTATCCACGAATCTCCCAAAATCCAAACAATCTGTTTTCTGAAACACACAGCCATAGCTATCTGTTGTTCTCTCAGCAAAAACAGTATCTGAGAAAATCTCTCCTGGCACAATACACCCACTAAACTTTCCTGACCAATCCCTTTCAGTGCTCATTCTCATTTGCATTACTTCGGAAGCCAAAAATCCCTGGTTGTAACAACCGATGTCCGCGAACTACCGCCATGTCCGCGGACGTATCGTAACATGAACAGCCCTTCTACCATTTCCACTTCACTCTCTGTGCCATTCCCTCATTGGATGTAGCTAAGTCACATGACCATCCACCAATCACATTCAAGATCTCTACATCTAACTGTATCATCATAGATCAGCACTTCAAATGTACTGTGAATCTCTCTGAGTACAAGTGTCATATCATTGGCAAGCACCATCTACAAGAAATACTGTACAAGTCTCCAAGATTTCTACTTGCAGCTCCATGCATATCCATATGCATGAACACAAACTACAGGTATGCATATTTTCTCAACAGTACATGAACACATTTTCAAACTGACTTTTAGCTTGTGTAATCTGTAAAATGAATGAACTGTCTTTTTTCAATCTCCTAAAATCAACTGTCACTTATAAACCTTTATACTATTTACGTTCTTTATACACACACACACACACTCAAATCATGTTAAACTAACATTTTTGAAATGAAATATATAGACTACATATAGTCAAACAAAATTGCATGCATGCACACTATGTTCAAATCTCAAAAAATAATTCTTATAAAATTACATAATTTTTTAAATGTCTTTATTTATTTAATTACTTTAATTTAAGCATGACATTGAGGCACTATTACCTGGATGAGCTTAGTTACAGAAATAGTGGTATTCAGTGGTACATTATGAATTTCACAAGACATAGTAAAGATATTTAAAGACATTAAAGACATAAAGATATGTAAATTAGATAGTTTTAATGGTTTTGGGGAAGACGCTGAGGATTTCAATTAAAAAATCAATGTCAAAATTAAAAACATTGCTATATACAAACAAAATTACTAATTTGTTTCTTTTACAATTGCAGTGAAGACCATTCTCCTGAAAAGAAGCAGCCGAATTTGAAGATCAAAGAAGAACTAAGAAGTAACCTGTTCATTTTAGAAAAAAAGTAAGTAGAATATCACCATAATATTTGTATTATTACTCAAACACACTGTAAAGTTAATTCATGATATTTCTCTGCCTAAAAATAGAGATTGTGGACCATTCTGTCCAAAAATCCCCATGTCTTAAACAATGATTTAAAGCCAGAATGGCCCAGAAATTCCTATTTTTGGACACACAACTTACCCAACTCAACTGCTAGAATTTTGATATTATAGAACAAACAACTGTTTTAATTGTACTACACACCTCTAGCTTACTTTTTTCTGTCATCTGAACCCAGTTTAGTAGCACATAAATTCAAGAATACCCATCCCTACTAGTTGTAGCTCCCAATGCACAATCACACATCATTACATACATCTTTATCATCTTACTCAAACACTCATGCACACAGCACACATACATTGCAGAACACCCCAACCCATACCTTCTTTATTTTTTTCAACAGACCCTAAAGAATGCCTACCAAAAATCAAATCCATAGAAAGCAACGCAGAAGTAGAGCAAATGAAAATAAAAATGTCCAACATAAGCATCCATCTCTAGCAGAATTTGTAAAACAAAGTAGAAACAAAACAGCTAATACAGTCATTTAGTGAACCACAAGAAGTTTCAAGTACAAAAACTTTGCCTCCTCTATCAAAATGTAAACCAAACCAAAAAACAATTAGTAGAAAATCAGCTATCACTACAGATAAAACTGCTTCTTAAAATCTTGATATAGTTCAAAGTAAGCCTACCAAGAAAAGTATTTTAGCCAAAATGTTCCATCACAAAGTCCTTCAAAATCTTATAAATTCAGGAGAGAAACCAGGTTCAACGCTTAAAACCTATCATAGGAAATTAATCTTAGAAGCGTTGATAGACAGTGCAATTCTTCTCAAAAGAAAGTGATTTATTTTAGTGTTAAACAAAATGAAACCACTAACAAAGCTAATAACTAAATTACAAAAAAGACTTCTAAATAAACGAAATGTCAACAGAAAGAACTTCTTAAGTATCTGCGGAAGTGAATGGAATCACACTACGGGCATAGAACCATACTTCAATGAAGAAACATACAAACAAAATCAAACAAATACAATGGCCATACATAGCAGTGGTCGAGGTTATGAAAAACTGAATAATACCATAATGTGTCATGATCTCTGCTTCCAAAAGGTCAGGGTTTTCCCAACTCCCTTGGAAGCAGATCCATAACCCAGGTTCCGAGTGCCAACCAGTCCCAATTGGGACCTTTTGGACCCAGTCCTGGCGCCAGTGGCACCAGGCTCATAAATATGCCCAGTCCCAGCGCTGGAAGCGCCGGGCTCATAATGCTTGGGTGGACTTACTTTCAGCAGACCATGCTGCTTACTTGCCTGCCAGTTGAGCCTCTGATCCTCTTCTGTTTGGAACTACTTTTCCTGTTGGGTGGGGCTGGAGCCACTCCCTAGATTCAGAACACTGGAACTCTTCTGGAAGGCAGGAACTCTTTTCTTACCAGGAACTCTTTTCTTACTTAGGCGTGGCTGTGGAAGGAGACACCTAAGCACTACAGGAGGCTATTTAAACCACACCCGGTGGATGAATCTTGCTTTGCGGTATTCTGCAACCTCTGCAGCAGAACGCTCATCGTGTCTTCTGCATCCGGTCCTGGGCCTAAGGAAAAAGGCTTACCATCCTGAATCCAGTCTTCAGCAACACCTATAAAGACAAGAAAGAACAGGTTAGCATTCCGGCATCTGAAAGGCAAAGGCTTACCATCCTGAATCCAGTCTTCAGCAACACCTATAAAGACAAGAAAGAACAGGTTAGCATTCCGGCATCTGAAAGGCAAAGGCTTACCTACTCTTTGTGCGCTCCGGAGGTCTTCACACTGCATTCCGGCATCTGAAAGACAAAACTTTACCAACTCTTCGCACGCTCCGGAGGCCTTCGGCGCTGCATCCCGCATCTGAAAGACAAAACAAGGTGCGTTTAAAGACATTGGGGAACTTTAATACTCACGTGCCATTACTCCTTTCCACATCTAATCCAGTGGGTATTCCGGCACCCTGCAGCCGCTCCGAACTCGTACCTGCAAAATAAAAAGACAGTTAGAGCGCATAGTGAAGCAGGCAACAAGCGCTTACTTACGTGCTTCCAGGCGCTTCTATTCATCACACGGGCTCCATCTTCAACTCACTTCAGCCCGTCATCCGCCATCGCCGGAACCCTGCAAAACAAGAGACATCATTACTAAAGACTTTAAAGACATTTGAATGACTCGAAACTTACCGTTCGTGCAGTAAACGACGGACAGCAGTCCTCTGAAGTCAAGAGGCCTGCGCTACCTATCCAGTGAAGAAACTGGTTACAGCACCCTGCCCCGAGGCAGATGGAGAGCTCGGCATTCACTTACCTAAGACATCTTACTCTACACGTCAGGCATACAGTGCACAGAGGTCCAGCCCAAAGAGCCAACTGGGTGCTACACATCACCTTTGAAGATACGGTAGTCGCCCAGTCAAGACCGGCGCCTCTGCGAGAATCAGGTGAGCGTTACAGAACGCAAAGCCTACCGCAAAACTCTCGCCCAGGCGCTATGGAAACCTCGGATACTGACCCCCTAGCCCGGTTACTTGGGGAACTAAGGGCAGAAGTGCATGCAGCTCGTCAGGAAACTAATGCTCTAAGAAGGGAACTAATTATTTCCAAGGAGAGAACAGACAATCTTGCTAGACAAGTGCTACAGTCACAAGCCGGACAGACCCCGTTACCCGCATCAGGGGCAAATCTTCCTTCAACATCCTCTATGAATCCAGTGCAGATCAACCTATCTGGGAATGTACCTCTGGCTCCGCCCGAACGATTTTCTGGTGACCCAAAGAGGTTTGCAGTATTTATCAATCAGTGCCGGTTGCACTTCTTATGCCGGCCAGCAGCCTTTCCAACTGATCAAGCAAAAGTAGCTTTTGTACTTTCGTACCTTAGTGGCAATGCGGCAGACTGGTTGATCCCTCTAGTTAATCAAGATGATCCGGTTCTCCATGATTTTCAAGCCTTTCAGCTTAGTATGGAAAAACTGTTCGCAAGACATTCACAGGGGCAGGCCTTGGACAATGAGCTTCTTTCGTTGCGACAGGGTAATCAAGACCTTTTGGCTTATATTGCATTTTTCAATAGACTAATAGTGGAAACTCAATGGCCTGAGGAAAAAAGGATTATGCTGTTTTATAGAGGTCTACGTGGAGAGCTCAAAGACGTTTTAGCCCAAGTAGTGAATCCCCCACAAGACTGTTCGGATTATATAGACTTGGTCGTTCAAATAGATCACAGGCTGCAGAACAGGAAGGCCGATCGTTCCAAGTTTGATGCTCGAGTATTTTCCAAACCGCCAACTCCTTCCAAAGGAGTAGACTCCGGGGAACCCATGCAAATAGGGGGTCTGAAAGGTCCTCTAACACAAAGGGAGCGGGAAAGGAGGAAACAGTTGCAATTATGCCTATATTGCGGAAACTCAGGGCACTTTCTTCGAGACTGTCCGGTGAAACCTGCCAAGAAGGCAGTAGGAGCTGCAGTTACCAAAGTTACAAACTCTGAGCAGGGAAACGACCTCGCCCGACAAGAATAGAGGTCCTCTTGCCGAGCGTGAAAACCAGTTCCGTGACCTCGCATTTCGTGATACCTATGGTCCTCATTAGCCCTGATAATCCGGATCGATTACATGCAATTGAAGCTTACGTCGACAGCGGTGCCATCGGCAATTATGTGGATCATGAAATGGTTTTGAGGATGAATCTAACTCTTTGTCCCAAGGCTGTAAAGGACGTCATTACTACGGTGGATGGTACGGAGATAGCCTCCGGGCCAGTAACGCATACCACTCAAGAGGTGACGCTAGTAAGTCAAGATGGACACCATGAGAAGATCGTGTTCGATGTGATCAAGGCCCCTCAGTTTCAGATTATTCTAGGAATACCTTGGTTAGAGAAACACAATCCTCTGATCGATTGGCGAGCAAGAACGGTCCAGTTTCCAGAATGTGTCTCTACTTGTCACCCTCCACCTGGTGTTGCACTGGCCGCAATTTCTTCAGAGACTCCCCAGTTACCTCCCGAATACCTAGAATACCAAGATGTTTTCCGGAAGGATCAGGCTAACTCTCTACCTCCTCATAGGTCTTATGACTGCCAGATAGATCTGATACCTGGATCTACTCCTCCTTGTAGTAGAATTTATGCCCTCACCGAGCCTGAGAACCTTCACCTTCGACAATACCTGGCAAATGGGTTTATTCGTCCTTCCAAGTCCGCTGCCTCTTCAGCTTTGTTCTTCGTTCCAAAAAAGGAAGGAGACCTTAGAACTTGTATCGATTATCGCTCCCTGAACCAGATCACCGTTAAGAATAGATATCCGTTACCTTTGATCCCTGAACTCCTGGACCAAGTCAGAAAAGCATGCATATATACAAAGCTGGATCTTAGAGGAGCTTACCACTTGGTACGAGTAAAAGAGGGTGATGAATGGAAGACGGCCTTCCGCACCAAGTATGGGCTATTTGAATATCAGGTCATGCCCTTCGGACTTTGCAATGCCCCGGCCGCCTTTCAATATTTTATGAACGATGTCCTCAGAGAGCTCATAGATGTATGTGTTGTTGTTTACATTGACGACATCCTCGTTTATTCTTCATCGGAATCTGAACATCGGAAACACGTGAAAATGGTCCTCGAAAGATTGCGTCAACACAAACTTTTCGCTAAGTTGGAAAAATGTGTTTTCAACGTGACTGAAGTTGAATTCTTGGGATTCATATTATCACCTGGCGGAGTGCGTATGGATTCAAAGAAGGTCGATGCAGTTCTCAAATGGCCATCACCATCCTCCGTAAAAGGTGTGCAAAGCATGTTAGGCTTCGCTAACTTTTACCGCAGGTTTATCCCCGAATTCTCTCGAATAGTCCAGCCCATCACTGCCTTGTTAAAGAAAAACAAACGTTTTGAATGGTCTACCGAGGCGGAACAAGCTTTCCAGGATTTGAAGACTAAATTTATCTCTGCACCAATCTTAAAACACCCTCGCCCCGAACTCCCCTACATCGTGGAAACTGATGCTTCAAGCCTTGCCATGGGGGCAGTTCTATCACAAAAGGACCCGGTAACCAATCAGTTGCATCCCGTGGCATTTTGGTCCCGCAAATTCTCGCCTCCTGAAATCAATTACACGATTACTGACAAGGAACTTCTGGCTATCAAGTCTGCCTTTAAGGCTTGGCGGCATTATCTGCTGGGGGCCCGACACACCGTTACTGTGATTACGGATCACCGAAACCTGCAATATTTGAAGACCGCAAAAGCCCAATCCTCTAGACAACTCCGTTGGGCATTATTCTTTGCCGAGTTTGACTTCATAATTACCTATCGACCTGGTACAAAGAACGGTAAAGCCGATGCCCTTTCTCGGATGGGAGTGGAAGAACACTTGGTCAACCCTAAACCTGTACCAATCATTCCCGAACAAAGAATTCTGGGTGTAATCGCCACAGAATCCATAGAGGAAGTTAAGGATAAAGCCAGGCAACTTGTAACTCCAGCAGACATACAGAATTGGCATCTGCAGGGAAAGGACTTTGCAGTAAAGGACAACTTATTGTATTTCCAAGAACGATTATACCTACCCAGCACAGATTTACAGAAAAAAGTAATCTCTTGTTATCACAACTCTTTAATGGAAGGTCATCCCGGTATAGCCAAGACCTCAGAAAAGATCAAGCGCTACTTCTGGTGGCCGTCTTGGAAAAAAGATATCAGAGACTTTATAATGTCCTGTGGAGTATGCGCCCAAAACAAGAGTCAAAAGGAAAGACCAGCAGGCCTCTTACGCCCTATTGACATCCCACCTCGCCCTTGGCATACGCTTTCTATGGACTTCATCACCGATCTACCTCCATGCTCCGGATACAATACGATTCTAGTAATCGTGGACTTATTCTCCAAGATGGCGCATTTCATTCCGCTCAAAGGCTTGCCAACAGCAGCAACTCTGGCCCGAGAATTTCTCGAAAACATCGTCCGACTGCACGGTTTTCCTTCGGTTCTAATTTCGGATCGAGGTAGTCAATTTATTTCTCATTTTTGGCGAAGTTGCTGTCGGTCGGCTCAAATTGATGTGAGACTATCGACCAGTCACCACCCTCAGACCGACGGACAAACCGAGAGGACCAATCAAACTCTGGAACAGTATTTACGCTGCATGCTGCAACAAACTGAAAAAACTTGGAAAGATATCCTTTGGATAGCCGAGTATGCCTACAATAACTCTGTCCATTCGGGAACTGGGAAAACCCCGTTTTTTCTTTTGTACGGCAGTCACCCTCGAACCTCGGAGTTGGATCCCCTCCAAGATCTTGAAACACCAGCAGTAGACTACCTGCATTCTACAATCACCCAAGCCTTTAAGGAAGCTGTTTCTCACCTTCAAAGGGCTAAAGAACAATACAAGAAAGGAGCAGATCAACATCGGAAGGAAGCCCCTCACTATCAAGTAGGGGATCAAGTCTGGTTATCCACCAAATATCTACCTCTAAAAGGGCCACGCACATTCAACCCAAGATACCTTGGTCCCTATTCCATCACTACCATAGTAAACCCAGTAGCGGTCAAGTTGGACTTGCCCCCGCACATGAAGATACATCCGGTCTTCCACGTCTCTCTATTAAAACCCGTGCAACCTCAAACCCGACTAACCAAATCTCCAAAACCTATCCTAGTGGATGGAGAACTCGAGTTTGAAGTCAAAAGCATTCTGGACTCCAAGATCTCCAAATCTAAACTATTCTACCTAATTGACTGGAAAGGCTACGGCCCCCAAGAGAGATCCTGGGAACCTGCTGAATATGTCCACGCTCCTCGCCTAATCAAAAGATTTCACCGAACATTTCCTGACAAGCCAAAACCCCCGGAGAAGCCCGGTTTGGGAGGGGCCTTGAGGGGGGGTACTGTCATGATCTCTGCTTCCAAAAGGTCAGGGTTTTCCCAACTCCCTTGGAAGCAGATCCATAACCCAGGTTCCGAGTGCCAACCAGTCCCAATTGGGACCTTTTGGACCCAGTCCTGGCGCCAGTGGCACCAGGCTCATAAATATGCCCAGTCCCAGCGCTGGAAGCGCCGGGCTCATAATGCTTGGGTGGACTTACCTTCAGCAGACCATGCTGCTTACTTGCCTGCCAGTTGAGCCTCTGATCCTCTTCTGTTTGGAACTACTTTTCCTGTTGGGTGGGGCTGGAGCCACTCCCTAGATTCAGAACACTGGAACTCTTCTGGAAGTCAGGAACTCTTTTCTTACCAGGAACTCTTTTCTTACTTAGGCGTGGCTGTGGAAGGAGACACCTAAGCACTACAGGAGGCTATTTAAACCACACCCGGTGGATGAATCTTGCTTTGCGTTATTCTGCAACCTCTGCAGCAGAACGCTCATCGTGTCTTCTGCATCCGGTCCTGGGCCTAAGGAAAAAGGCTTACCATCCTGAATCCAGTCTTCAGCAACACCTATAAAGACAAGAAAGAACAGGTTAGCATTCTGGCATCTGAAAGGCAAAGGCTTACCATCCTGAATCCAGTCTTCAGCAACACCTATAAGGACAAGAAAGAACAGGTTAGCATTCCGGCATCTGAAAGGCAAAGGCTTACCTACTCTTCGTGCGCTCCGGAGGTCTTCACACTGCATTCCGGCATCTGAAAGACAAAAGTTTACCAACTCTTCGCACACTCCGGAGGCCTTCGGCGCTGCATCCCGCATCTGAAAGACAAAACAAGGTGCGTTTAAAGACATTGGGGAACTTTAATACTCACGTGCCATTACTCCTTTCCACATCTAATCCAGTGGGTATTCCGGCACCCTGCAGCCGCTCCGAACTCGTACCTGCAAAATAAAAAGACAGTTAGAGCGCATAGTGAAGCAGGCAACAAGCGCTTACTTACGTGCTTCCAGGCGCTTCTATTCATCACACGGGCTCCATCTTCAACTCACTTCAGCCCGTCATCCGCCATCGCCGGAACCCTGCAAAACAAGAGACATCATTACTAAAGACTTTAAAGACATTTGAATGACTCGAAACTTACCGTTCGTGCAGTAAACGACGGACAGCAGTCCTCTGAAGTCAAGAGGCCTGCGCTACCTATCCAGTGAAGAAACTGGTTACAGCACCCTGCCCCGAGGCAGATGGAGAGCTCGGCATTCACTTACCTAAGACATCTTACTCTACACGTCAGGCATACAGTGCACAGAGGTCCAGCCCAAAGAGCCAACTGGGTGCTACACATCACCTTTGAAGATACGGTAGTCGCCCAGTCAAGACCGGCGCCTCTGCGAGAATCAGGTGAGCGTTACATAATGGAACAAGAAGTACTCCTTACAAAAATATGCCCTGAAAACTTAGAATTACCCCTCCATTCAACTGAATCAGAACATCTAGTGTACAAATGGCCATGGATGTCAAAGTGTAACATTCCCAAACAATTTTTAAAGTCTTTACGCCAATTCCTCAATCAATATGTAAAAAGCAAAGACAAAATCAAAACTAAACTACTGCAAAATATGGATACCTGTCCAGTGCGCAAGTACACAGGACTACAAGGACATTCATTTATCTGCATTATAGGACCTACTTGTAAAACCACCTTCCATGATATCAAAAGGATATCAACACGTCATTCAACTATAAGAAATCTAATCTATAAACTGTACTATGCTAAAGTCCTGCTTTAGCACTAGCAAATTTAAATAACATTCTTCTACATGGTACAGCAAAAGACCTACTTGAAGAAATTGACTATATCCAGAAAAAATATTTTGGAAGTGAAAGCCACTTACAAAATGAAATAGCTTTAAACCAAATTAGCAACAATTCTACACATAGCAACCTTTTACTAAACACATACAAAAAAGAAATAATACCATTTAAAAGTTCATCAGCTGAAGTACCAAACCATGTATGTGTATGTTGCCGCAGAACTTTTTATAAAAGTAACAAAAACTATAGACCTATCATACAAAATAGAAGACAATGGTTTGAATTAGTTCTCTACCTTGTAGCAAAAAACAAATACAAAATAACTGACCCCTTAATACTTTGCAGTTACTGCACTACAAAACTTGACAACAACCAAACTCCTTCACGTGCTATCACACATAATTTGGAATTATACCCACTACCAAAACCCCTACAATAACTTAATTCATATGAGAGCATTATAATTTAAACAGTGCACCCATTTCAAGCAATAATATGCCTTCAACCAAAAACAGGGAAATTACCTCCCTCTGAATTGGTAAAAGGCATTCGTGGAAAAGTAGTTTATTTACCATTAGATCCAAAAGAAAATGTGCATATTCTAGGAGTGCAACGTCGAATGCAGCAATCTTTAATTATCTTAGTAAATGGAGTACCTACAAAAGACAAACAAATATGGCAACAGCTGGTAGATTTACATAAAGCTAGACAAGCCTTGCAATATCTTAAAGAGAATAATGAATATTACAAAGAAATTAATATTGAAGAAAACTTGAAGGATACAACTGAAATAATTCAAGAAACACAAGACACTGGTTAATTTGAGCTCCTAATCCTGCTACAATATCAAATATTTTAGACCATTATACAATTCATCCTTTGCACTCTAATGACACCATAGAAGATGCACTGGAAACATACCAAATGCGTCAAACAAAAGGATCACCAATCAGCATATGAGAAAAAAGTATAGAAGCACGTGCTTTTCCTCTACTCTTTCCTACTGGCAAAGGAGAAAGGTACGATGATAGACCTATACAAATATCAGCATCAGAATACCACTCATTACGGATGTATTCTGAAGATACCAGATTTAGACAAAATGTGGAATACATGTTCCACCTACTCTTTGAAAGTGAACTAGCAACTTTATGTTACGGAGTTGCACACATATTAAAATCAGGATCACACTTTCAAAATATGACAGCTACACAATTATTACAAAAAGTGCAACAAAAGGATGTGGTTTTACAATGAAATATTACAAATCTATTAGCAAATATGCGTGGTACTAAAGAGTACTGGTTTCAACGTCATGGAGATGTACGTTGTATGATCAGAAACCTTGGCCCACCCACTTGGTTTGTTACATTAATTTGTGCAGAATATGCATGGGAAGATTTACATGCTTTCCTATGCATATCAAACGTAAACAAAACAAACATAGATATACTAACACCTGGAGAACTTTGTTCTTTGGATCCTGTTAATGTTTCAAGACATTTTCACCATCGCTTCATTGCTATGCTACATTTTATTTGTAATAAAACTGTTCCTAACCTTGGAGAAGTGCAACATTTATTTTGGAGAAAGGAATACCAAGCCAGAGGAGCACCACATATCCACATGCTTTTATGGATTAAAGATGCTCCTAAATTTGCTCAAGACAGTGATGCCACTGTTTTACAGTTTATTGAAAAATATGGCAGTTGTGAAATTCCATTGGAAGCAACAAATAGTGATCTTCATGCACACATTTTACAATTTCAAAGACACAAATGTGGAAAATATTGTCATCGCAAATACAAAAACAAAGGGAAATTCTACACCAAATGCCGATTTGGTTTCCCTAGACCAGTTACAAATACAGGTGAAGTGAACAATCTCATGTCTTCAGTTAAACATAGTGTTAAAGGTAAGTCACCTAAAAAAACATATTACATAAAAAGAAGAAGAAAAATATATCAATGATTATAATGCAATCATTGCCCACTTATGGAATGCAAACATAGATGTCCAGTACATTGCAGACAATTCTACTGCAGTTGCACAATATGCCACAGCATACTTAACTAAAGCAGAAAAGACAGAGCTCCAAGACCTCTGGAATGACCTGTCATCAGATAAAACAGTGTCTCAGAAATAACACAGCTTGGGCATAAAAATGCTCTCCCACAGAGAATGTGGATCATATGAAGCAGCTGATTGTTTAACTGGTACTGCATTGTATGGTAAATCTGAAAATATAGTATGGCTAAGTCTTGGTCCAGCTAAATCTAGAAAAAGAGTTTGAAAATCATACGTAGATACAATAGCCAAACATGATCCCAACAGCCAAGACATTTTAAAAAACAATGTATTGGACACATACTACCCAAACAGAAGTAAATGTTGTCAACAATTGGTGGCAATTGAAATAGAATATTCATTGCTACATTTGCGGAGCAATTTATACCAATTACATTTAAAAGTTTAAATGAACCAGGTAGTTCCGTATCTGATGACGTTTTTTGGAGTGTGTCTTCCTTCTTTGAAGAAGTACCTGGTTTACTTTCCCTAATTGATTCTTTTTTGCTTATGGCACTTGATGAAGTATTACTTTCTTTTACTCTCTTTGGAGGATTTGCAGTGACATCCTGTTGCTTTTCTGTTTGATTTCTTTTTCTTTTATAATGTTTTACTTTTTGTGAAACAGAATATGTGTTTAGATGGGGAGTGTATAGTGAACAAAGTCTATTGTATTCTAAAATGCAAGGAATATCAGCGTTTATTTTACTTGCATCAAAGTTGATTAGAAATAGACCCTCAAGTGTACGTAAGCGTGATAGTGCTACGTAGCTCATGCTTTCTTTAACGACTGTGTTACCAATGTCTATCATTGCTTGTCTAGGGTAAGGCCTTGTGATTTATGAATGGTGACTGCGTATGCAAGAGTTAGAGAAAATTCTTCTCTGCGTACATACATGTCTTTGAAGAGAAGGAATCGAGCTGTTGAGCGTCCTATTCTTTTTACTTCTGAAAGTTTGTCAAAGAGAATATTGACAAACTGAATTTTGTTGTCACGTGGGTATGTTTGAAAGCCAACAACTGTACCCAGTGCTCCATTAACTTGCCCTCGGTCCACGTCAAGGTTACGTTTCAGCATTACTCTGCAATTTAAGGATAATTTTAATATCTTTTCCAAGCCTGCTGTGTTTGAAACTATTTAGTCTTGTTGTGGCTTGGTCACACATGGGTAGTGTCATTCCATGTACATCTAATTTGTCTGTGGCACTAATTTCCATTATTGGTCGCATTTCTTTACTTAACATTATTTCATTGAATTTGAAACAGCTTGCAAGAGTTGGCATTAAGGCCATACATTTGACATTCTTATGGGCTAATTGTTCCATAACATCTGTAGCACATGCATTATCACCATAAAGTGCATGAATGTGCCGGGTATTCAATATTGCTTCTGCTTCTTTAGAAAGTATACCAACTCTGATACTTTTTAAGATGTTGGCATAAGTGAGATCTGCAGATTGGCGCATGTTTTCTGTTAATTCTCTGTATTGGAAATGTTGCCAAAAGGTTGACATTGCCAATGCTGCCAACAGTTTTACGGCAGAGTTTGTGTCCTAATGTTTTAAAAATAGGCTCACCTTTTACTGGTGTCAATTGAAGAAGATCTCCAAAAACAATATTGTGTTTTCCTGCAAAGAGCTCTTCATAGTTTGTTTTGAGTACTTCTTTTAATCTGAGGTGAATCAAAGCCAACATTAGATTGGACACCATGCTCACTTAATCTATTAGTAGCATTTTCATATTTTTCAATACTCTGCATAGTTCCATTGAAGCTTCTGCAGAAAGTTTGTAATAATCTAATTTGTTTTGGTGTTCTACTGGCAGGAGTAGTAATCGGTGTAAAGTGACACCACCTATGTTGTAGGCAGCTAAACCTGTGGGGGCAGTGACAACAGCTGACAGTTTGTTGTTTGTCAATTGTTGAAGGAACTTACTGATGATTTTGACTGGGAATGTTTTGCCAGAACCAGCTTCACCACTGACATACAATAGTATAGGTTTGTAATTTTGGCAGGTGCATTCTTTGTTTTCATGTTGTACACCATATGCAATTTTGTTTGTTACTTCTTGAAAAATGCTATGTTGCTCATTGTTTAGCTTTGATTGTAGTATAGTTAAGTCTTCTTTTTCTTCATACTGACACATGGCATTTTCTACTTCTATCATAGCTATTTCTGCCTCATTTGTTATTAGTGGGTCTCCCAGTGGTTCTTTGCTTCCTGTGATAGAAGGTTGACTACTGTCGGCAGTGTCCTTATCTAGTTGGGTATGGAGTTCTTCTTTGTGTTGCTGTTCATTGTGCAACATTGTTTTGTACTGTTCAAAGTTTAAATCAGTTATACTGCTTTCATTTGCTTTGAAAGAGTCTTCATATGAGTCACAGTTATCTAGTATTTCTTCTTCTTTTCTCCATGGTTTAAAGAGTTGTAGCAGGGACATGTAATATACTTCTTTATGTTGAGGAGTCTTTAATGACAATTTGATATGATTAATTAAATTTGGTTTGGTGAGTTTTACTAAGCTGCCTTCACAGTTTGTCACTTTGTATTTACGGTTTGTTCATCAGGTTTTATATTATTTTTGTATGTGTAGTTTTGGGCTATGTGGTATAGGCTCATGGTTTCCAAAGTGGTACTCCTGTTTGGGTAGTATGTGTCTAATAAATTGTTTTTTAAAATGTCTTGGCTGTTGGGATCTTGTCTGGCTATTGTTTCTATATCTTCGTATGATTTTAGAACTCTTTTTCTAGATTTAGCTGACCCAAGACTTAGCCATACTATATTTGCAGATTTATCATACAATGCAGTACCAGTTAATCGATCAGCTGCTTCATAGGATCCACATTCTCTATGGGACAGCATTTTTATGCCCAAGCTGTATAATTTCTGAGACACTGTTTTATCTGATGACAGGTCATTCCAGACGTCTTGGAGCTCTGTCTTTTCTGATTTGGTTAAGTATGCTGTGACATATCGTGCAACTGCAGTAGAATTGTCTGCAATGTACTGCACGTCTATGTTTGTATTCCATAAGTGGGCAATGATTGCATTGTAATCATTGATATATTTTTCTTCTTCTTTTCTTTTTATGCAATAGTTATTTTTAGGTGTCTTACCTTTAACACTAGACATGAGGTTGTTCACTTGACCTGTATTTGTAACTGGTCTGGGGAAACCAAATCAGCATTTGGTGTAGTGTTTCCCTATGTTTTTGTATTTGCAATGACAATATTTGGCACATTTTTGTCTTTGGAATTGTAAAATTTTTGCATGAAGATCACTATTTGCAGATTCTGATGGAATTTCACAAGTGATATAATTTTCAATAAAATGAAAAACAGTGGCATCACTGTCTTGACCAAATTTAGGAGCATCTTTAATCCATAAAAGCATGTGGATATGTGGTGCTCCTCTGGCTTGGTATTCTTTTCTCCAAAAGAAGTGTTGCACTTCTCCAAGGGGAGGAACAGTTTTGTTACAAATAAAATGTAGCATAGCAATGAAGCGATGGTGAAAATATCTTGAAACTTTAACAGGATCCTGTGAACAAAGTTCTCCAGGTGTAAGTATATCTATGTTTGTTTTGTTTACGTTTGATATGCATAGGAAAGCATGTAAATCTTCCCATGCATATTCTGCATAACTTAATGTAACAAACCAAGTGGGTGGGCCAAGGTTTCTGATCATACAACGTACATCTCCATGACGTCGAAACCAGTACTCTTTAGTGCCACGCATATTTGCTAATAGATTTGTAAGATTTGCTTGTAAAACCTCATCTTTTTGGTGAACTTTTTGTAATAATTGTGTAGCTGTCATATTTTGAAAGTATGATCCTGATTTTAATATGTGTGCAACTCCGTAACAAAGTTGCTAGTTCACTTTCAAAGAGTAGGTGGAATATGTATTCCACATGTTGTCGAAATCTGGGATCTTCAGAATACATTTGTAATGAGCGATATTCTGATGCTGATATTTGAATAGGTCTATCATCGTATCTTCCTCCTTTGCCAGTAGGAAAGAGTAGAGGAAAAGCACATGCTTCTATACTTTTTTCCCATATGCTGATTGGTGATCCTTTTGTTTGACGCATTTGGTACGTTTCCAGTGCATCTTCTATGGTGTCATTAGAGTTCAATGGATGAATTGTATAATGGTCTAAAGTGTTTGATATTGTTTCAGGATCTAGGAGCTCAAATTGACCAGCTTCTTGTGTCTCTTGAATTATTTCAGTTGTATCTTTCAAGTTTTCTTCAATATTAATTTCTTTGTAATATTCATTATTCTCTTTAAGATATTGCAGGGCTTCTCTAACTTTATGTAAATCTACCAGTTGTTGCAAATTGTTTTTGTCTTTTGTAGGTACTCCATTTACCAAGATAATTAAAGATTGCTGCATTGGATGTTGCACTCCTAGAGTGTGCACATTTTCTTTTAGATCTAATGGTAAATACACTACTTTTCCACAAATACCTTTTACTAATTCAGAGGGAGATAATTTTGCAGTTTTTGGTTGAAGGCCTATTATTGCTTGAAATGGGTGCACTGTTTGAATTATGATGCTCTCATATAAATTAAGTTGTTGAAGGGGTTTTGGTAGTGGATATAATTCCAAGGTATTTGTGATAGCACGTGAAGGAGTTTGGTTGTTGTCATGTTTTGTAGTGCAGTAACTGCAACGTATTATGGGGTCAGTTATTTCGTATTTGTTTTCTGCTATAAGGTAAAGAGCTAATTCAAACCATTTAGAATCTTCATTGTCTTCTATTTTGTATGATATGTCTACAGTTTTTGTGTTACTTTTATAAAAAGTTATGCAGCAACATACACACATGTGGTTTGGTACTTCAGCTGAAGTACTTTCAAATTTTAGTATTTCTTTTTGTATGTGTGTAGTGAAAGGTTGCCATGTGCAGATTTGTTTCGAAGTTGGTTTACAGCGAATTCATCTTGTAAGTGGGTTTCACTTCCATAATATTTTGTCTGGATATAGTCGATTTCTTCTAATAGGTCTTTTGCTGTACCATGTAGAAGAATGTTATTTAAATTGGCTAGTGCTAAAGCAGGACTTTCAGCATAGTACAGTTTATAAACTAGATTTCTTATACTTGCATGATGTGTTGATATCCGTTTGATATCATGGAAGGGTGTTTTGCAAGTAGATCCTGTAATGCAGGCCAATGAATGTCCGTGTAGTCCTGTGTACTTACATACTGGACAAGCATCCATATTTTGCAGTAGTTTAATTTTGATTTTGTCTTTGCTTTTCACATATTGTTTGAGGAATTGGCGTAAAGACAAACATTTTTTTGGGAATGTTACACATTGACGTGCATGGCCATTTGTACACTAGATGTTCTGATTCAGTTGAATGGAGGGGTAAATCTACGTTTTCAGGGCATATTTTTGTAAGGAGTACTTCTTGTTCCATTATGGTATTATTAACTTTTTGATAACCTCGGCCACTGCTATGTATGGCAATTGTATTTGTTTGCTTTTGTTTGTAGGCTTCTTCATTAAAGTATGGTTCTCTGCTTGTAGTGTGACTCCATTCACCTCCACAGATATTTAAGAAGTTATTTCTGTTGACATTTCATTTATTGAGAAGTCTTTTTTGTAATTTAGTTATTAGTTTTGTTAGTGGTTTCATTCTGTTTAACACTAAAATAAATAACTTTGTTTTGAGAAGAAGTGCACTGTCTATCAACGCTTCTAAGATTACTTTCCTACGATAGGTTTGAAGTGTTGAACCTGGTTTCTCTCCTGTTTTCATAAGATTTTGAAGGACTTAGTGACGGAACATTTTGGCTAAAATACTTTTCTTGGTATGCTTATATATCAAGATTTATAGAAGAAGTTTTATTTGTAGTGATAGTTGATTTTCTGTTGATTGCGTTTTGGGTTGTTTTACTTTTTGATAGAGGAGGCAAGGTTTGTGTACTAGAAACTTCTTCTGTTTCACTACATGACTGTATTAGCTGTTGTGTTTCAACTTATTTTACAAATTCTGCTGTAGATGGATGTTTATGTTGGAGACTTTTCTTTTCATTTGCTCTACTTCTGCGCTCCGTTCTATGGAGTTGCTTTTTGGTAGGCATGCTTTAGGGTCTTTTGAAAAAAATACAGAAGGTATGGGTTGGGGTGTTCTGAAATGCATGTGTGTTGTGTGCATGAGTGTTTGAGTGAGATGATAAAGATGTATGTAATGGTGTGTGATTGTGCATTGGGAAGTACAACTACTAGGGATGGGTATTCTTGAATTAATGTGTTAATAAACTGGGGTTCAGATTTCAGAAAAAAGTAAGCCAGTGGTGTGGAGAAGTATAAATAGTATATCTAAAGCTATACAATTAAAACAGTTCTTTTTTCTACAACATCTAAATTCTAGTGGCTGAGTTGGGTAATTTGTGTGGTGAAAAATAGGAATGTGTGGGCCATTCTGCCAGTAAATCACTGTTTAAGACGGGGGGATTTTTGGTCAGAATGGTGCAGAATCTCTATTTTTAGGCACAGAAGTAGCATGAATTAACATTAGAGTGTGTTTGAGTAATAATTCAAATATTATGGTAACAATCTACTTACTTTTTTTCTAAAATGAGCATTTTGCTTCTTAGTTGTTCTTTGTAATTCAAATTCAGCTGCTTATTTTCAGGAGAATGGTCTTCACTGCAATTGTAAAAGAAAGAAATTAGTAATTCGGTTTGTATATAGCACTGTTTTTAATTTAGACATAGATTTTTTAAATTGAAATGCTCAGCGCCTTCCTCAAAACCATTAAAACTATCTTATGACTAACTGTAGGAAAGAAAATATCTTTACTATGGCTTGTCAAAATCATAATGTACCACTGTAAACCGCTATTCCTGTAACTAAGCTTTTCCACGTAATAGTGAGTCCATGTGATAGCCTGCTTTTCCACGTAAGAGGGAGTCAATGTCATAGCCTGCTTGTCCTATATAAATGTAAGTAATTAAATAAACTAAAAAAATTAAAACCAAGTATGTGTTTGTACAAATATTATTCTTTGAGATTTGATGATAGAGTGTGCATGTCATTTTGTTTGATCATATGAAGTCTATATATTTTATTTCAAAAATGTTAGTTTAACATTATTTGCGTGTGTGTATGTGTACAAAGAAATTAAACGGTATAAAGGTTTTAAGTCACAGTTCATTTTAGAAGAATGAAAAATGATCGTAGATTCATTTTACAGATTATACAAGGTAAAAGTCAGTTAGAAAATGTGTTCATGTACTGTATAGAAAATATGCATACCTGTAGTTTGTGTTCATGCATATGGATATGGACGAAGCTGCAAGTAGAAATCTTGGAGACTTGTCTAGTATTTCTCGTAGATCGTGCTTGCCAATGTTATGAGACTTGTAGTCCGAGTGATTCACCGTACATTTGCAGTGCTGATCTATGATGATGCAGTTACATGTAGAGGTCTTGGATTTGATTGGTGGATGGTCATGTGATTTCTTAGCTACATCCAATGAGGGAATGCAACAGAGAGTGAAGTGGAAATGGTACAAGGGCTGTCCATGTTACGATATGTTTGCGGACATGGCGGTAGTTCGCGGACACCACGTATTACATCCGGGGAATTTGGGGTGGGGAGGCATGCAAATGAGATTGAATGTAGCAAGGGATTGGTCAGTAAAGTTTAGTGAGTGTGTTGTGCTAGTAGAGGTTTTCTCAGATATTCTTTTTGCTGAGAGAAGAACAGATAGCTATGGCTGAGTGTTTTAAAAAACAGATTGTGTGGATTTTGGGAGACTTGTGGATACATTGGTTGAAGGTGCATGCAAAAAGCTGTAGAGTATCTATATAACTTGGTTTCCAACATGTGGAAGTGCACTGGCATGGAGTCCGTGGAATGAAGTGGCTGGACTTGCTACCTCTCTGTGCAACTTTGAAGATAGAGGAACATCCAGACATAATTATAATTCATTGTGGAGGGAACAGTTTAGGACATGTGTCTGGAATTTCTCTGCAATTTGCAATGAAAGAAGGACTTCAGAAGATCATGGACATGTTTCCAAACTCCAAAGTAAATATTTCACGTATTGTACAGAGACAAATGTGGCTTTGTTCTTTCTCATGTGGTCCACAAATGGAGAAAGCAAGGCGTAATGTCAATAAGGTTGTTTGTGCCTTCCTAAGAGATTTTGGCATGTCCTCTTTTCACAATGAAAATATTATGTTTCGTAGTACATACATTTTTCGCAGAGATGGTGTCCATGTTACCTATGCTGGCAATCAGATTTTTCTGAGAAATGTACAAAATGCATTGCAACCTTTTTAAGAAATGCAGCATGCATTTCGAAGTAGGTGTTAAGTATTTATAATTTTTGACATACAAACACCTCCAAAAGGCTCTTTTCAGAGCCACCACTTCCTCCCAGAGAAAAATGCAATGGTTACAATAGGGTAGCATCCCAATTTTATGTTCACGAACTGTCCGCAGACTTTCAAGAAATAGAAAGGGCCCTGCGTTATTCATCTTTACTTCTGTTTTTTAACTGTGAAAGGCGGCTCTGAAAAGAGCCTTATTTTTTTTTTGATTTTTGTTATTTTGTATTTTTTTGTTTTTTTACACACGACACACTAGGAGAGGAGGGGAAAGGAGGCTAAAGGGGGGACACCAACCACAGGGATAAGAAAGGATGAGCTGAGAGAGGAAGATGTAGAGTGGGTTTTATTTGGGAAAGTGAGCAGGTCTTCTCGTGCTCTGAGACGATAGTCTCAAAAGCACTGCGAAGACACACCCCCCTGCAGAGTACCTTGTCAAAGTACATACATATAATTGTGACCCTCGAAAGGTAAGGGTCATCAGAATTCTGTATGGCCTGTGAGGCAGCTTGAGGAAGACGCTGTCCTAGAGAGGTGTTCCTTGTGGTGACAGGATCAGAAACAGAGGATGAAGTAGAGGCAATCAACCTACTACACTCTTCGCATGGTACAACCTTGCGAATGACCCCATTGTGGAATGAGTTCAGGTGTCGTTTCATGGTTGTAGTCCCAAAGCTATACGAACCATGCCTCCTATGACTGAATACCATTTTGCACTCATGGCAGGTGACACGGTTCGCACGAGCCTTAGGACCATTCCCATGAACGGTAAACAACCGCCACACCCAAGAATCACGCCGAGGGCGGGTAATAGGGTTTTCCTCTACCTCATTCTCGTCATCTTCTTCTTCCTCCTCTGTATCCTCACTCCTGTTCCCCTCTTCAGGCCCTTGGGAAGGTGGTGGTGGTGGAGGGGGCGGGGGTGGTGCTGAGGCAGATACAGCACCAGGTGGTAGCAGTGGAGCCACAGAAGCCATCAGGTTGAAGATGGAAATCTGCAGGTTGCAGCAAAAATCTCTGTGCTCTGTAGAATAGCCAGAAACACAATGAGAATGAGCTCTAGGGCGTGGTCTTTTATAGGGCTGCTATTGCGCGGTTCGCGGACATGCGCGCCGTCCGCAAGACAGATCGCACACCAAAAAAGGTTCAAAAAGTCACAAAAACTATGTGGAAACTTAGGATTAGAATGTGGGATTTGGGGTATGTTGAGTTTTTAATGAGAAATATTGTGGATTACTTGGAAATGTACTTTTAAAGTGTTTGGGGACACGAACAGTGTCCGCATTCAGAACACGCGATCGGCGTGGGCGCGGTCACATGATTGTTTCATGAGCATGTTCGCTAAGGTAGCAGCCGTCCGCAGGACACCCAATGTACGGACATTGTTTTGCGCATGCGTGTTGATGTTCCATGGACAGTGTTCGAGTCCTGAACTAATTAAAAGTGTGTCACACGTAAAACGAACAGTTACGGACAGCCGTTTATTCTTAGCACAGTTTAATTTACTTGTGCACAATACGGAAGGACATAGCGTCTCAAGCACACCTCCATTTTTGTTTATTTACGAACAATTCAGGACACCACGAGTTTTCTTAGAACAGTTTCAACTTGCATGAGAACATTACGAACAGATATAGTGTCCTCAGGACACTTACATTTTCGTTTATTTACAAACATTTCCGAACAACCGCGCTGTTCGTGGATACCTAAATTGGTTTTACCACAAAGAACTGAAAGTAATTACAACACAATATAAAAAAGTAACTTTATTTAACATATATAAACAATTTATGACTGAGAAAATGGGGCAAAAACGGAAACAAAAACAGGAGAAATAGGGTTTTCAATATAAGTGGGATCAGGTGAAGAAGGGATGGAAATCTCATCAAAACATTGTGGTCCATGGAGAGAGTTTGGGGTTAAATGAATGGGATATGGTGAAGAGGGACAATGGTATGTTGTTGGTGGTTTTAGGTGATCTTCCACAAATTTCTTAAAATCCGTAAAATTTGCCATAAATTGATCCATTTTGTGGGTAATGTGTTCAAGAGTGTTATCCACCACTTCTTTTTGTTTGGAAGTTGCAATTTTTGTAGGGTCTGTAAAAAAAAAAATGTATATGTTGAATGTATACAAAATAATATGTATTAATTGGTTTATATAGTAAAGTGTGTACTATTAGGTGGACTATCTTCTAACATTTCGTCTAGTGGGAAATGGTCCTCTAGCCAGTCCAGAGTACTACACATTTCTGTGAGAAAACAAAGAACTAATATTTTTTTTGTTTCTAATATAGAAAGTTTATAAATATATGAGTAAAATAAAGTGCACTTACTATTTCTGGTAAGATATGTAGTCCATAGTCTATACGTCTGGTCTTGCTGTTAGTTGTGGAGTGTCTCTGAAGTAATTATGTTGGAAGCTACTTTATCTTCTTTTGTGGCTTTGTTCTTTCTCATGTGGTACACAAATGGAGAAAGCAAGGCGTAATGTCAATAAGGTTGTTTGTGCCTTCCTAAGAGATTTTGGCATGTCCTCTTTTCACAATGAAAATATTATGTTTCGTAGTACATACATTTTTCGCAGAGATGGTGTCCATGTTACCTATGCTGGCAATCAGATTTTTCTGAGAAATGTACAAAATGCATTGCAACCTTTTTAAGAAATGCAGCATGCATTTCGAAGTAGGTGTTAAGTATTTATAATTTTTGACATACAAACACCTCCAAAAGGCTCTTTTCAGAGCCACCACTTCCTCCCAGAGAAAAATGCAATGGTTACAATAGGGTAGCATCCCAATTTTATGTTCACGAACTGTCCGCAGACTTTCAAGAAATAGAAAGGGCCCTGCGTTATTCATCTTTACTTCTGTTTTTTAACTGTGAAAGGCGGCTCTGAAAAGAGCCTTATTTTTTTTTTGATTTTTGTTATTTTGTATTTTTTTGTTTTTTTACACACGACACACTAGGAGAGGAGGGGAAAGGAGGCTAAAGGGGGGACACCAACCACAGGGATAAGAAAGGATGAGCTGAGAGAGGAAGATGTAGAGTGGGTTTTATTTGGGAAAGTGAGCAGGTCTTCTCGTGCTCTGAGACGATAGTCTCAAAAGCACTGCGAAGACGCACCCCCCTGCAGAGTACCTTGTCACAGTACATACATATAATTGTGACCCTCGAAAGGTAAGGGTCATCAGAATTCTGTATGGCCTGTGAGGCAGCTTGAGGAAGACGCTGTCCCAGAGAGGTGTTCCTTGTGGTGACAGGATCAGAAACAGAGGATGAAGTAGAGGCAATCAACCTACTACACTCTTCGCATGGTACAACCTTGCGAATGACCCCATTGTGGAATGAGTTCAGGTGTCGTTTCATGGTTGTAGTCCCAAAGCTATACGAACCATGCCTCCTATGACTGAATACCATTTTGCACTCATGGCAGGTGACACGGTTCGCACGAGCCTTAGGACCATTCCCATGAACGGTAAATAACCGCCACACCCAAGAATCACGCCGAGGGCGGGTAATAGGGTTTTCCTCTACCTCATTCTCGTCATCTTCTTCTTCCTCCTCTGTATCCTCACTCCTGTTCCCCTCTTCAGGCCCTTGGGAAGGTGGTGGTTGTGGAGGGGGCGGGGGTGGTGCTGAGGCAGATACAGCACCAGGTGGTAGCAGTGGAGCCACAGAAGCCATCAGGTTGAAGATGGAAATCTGCAGGTTGCAGCAAAAATCTCTGTGCTCTGTAGAATAGCCAGAAACACAATGAGAATGAGCTCTATGGCGTGGTCTTTTATAGGGCTGCTTGTGCGCGGTTCGCGGACATTCGCGCCGTCCACAAGACAGATCGCACACCAAAAAAGGTTCAAAAAGTCACAAAAACTATGTGGAAACTTAGGATTAGAATGTGGGATTTGGGGTATGTTGAGTTTTTAATGAGAAATATTGTGGATTACTTGGAAATGTACTTTTAAAGTGTTTGGGGACACGAACAGTGTCCGCATTCAGAACACGCGATCGGCGTGGGCGCGGTCACATGATTGTTTCATGAGCATGTTCGCTAAGGTAGCAGCCGTCCGCAGGACACCCAATGTACGGACATTGTTTTGCGCATGCGTGTTGATGTTCCATGGACAGTGTTCGAGTCCTGAACTAATTAAAAGTGTGTCACACGTAAAACGAACAGTTACGGACAGCCGTTTATTCTTAGCACAGTTTAATTTACTTGTGCACAATACGGAAGGACATAGCGTCTCAAGCACACCTCCATTTTTGTTTATTTACGAACAATTCAGGACACCATGAGTTTTCTTAGAACAGTTTCAACTTGCATGAGAACATTACGAACAGATATAGTGTCCTCAGGACACTTACATTTTTGTTTATTTACAAACATTTCCGAACAACCGCGCTGTTCGTGGACACCTAAATTGGTTTTACCACAAAGAACTGAAAGTAATTACAACACAATATAAAAAAGTAACTTTATTTAACATATATAAACAATTTATGACTGAGAAGGTGGGGCAAAAACAGAAACAAAAACAGGAGAAATAGGGTTTTCAATATAAGTGGGATCAGGTGAAGAAGGGATGGAAATCTCATCAAAACATTGTGGTCCATGGAGAGAGTTTGGGGTTAAATGAATGGGATATGGTGAAGAGGGACAATGGTATGTTGTTGGTGGTTTTAGGTGATCTTCCACAAATTTCTTAAAATCCGTAAAATTTGCCATAAGTTGATCCATTTTGTGGGTAATGTGTTCAAGAGTGTTATCCACCACTTCTTTTTGTTTGGAAGTTGCAATTTTTGTAGGGTCTGTAAAAAAAAAATGTATATGTTGAATGTATACAAAATAATATGTATTAATTGGTTTATATAGTAAAGTGTGTACTATTAGGTGGACTATCTTCTAACATTTCGTCTAGTGGGAAATGGTCCTCTAGCCAGTCCAGAGTACTACACATTTCTGTGAGAAAACAAAGAACTAATATTTTTTTTGTTTCTAATATAGAAAGTTTATAAATATATGAGTAAAATGAAGTGCACTTACTATTTCTGGTAAGATATGTAGTCCATAGTCTATACGTCTGGTCTCGCTGTTAGTTGTGGAGTGTCTCTGAAGTAATTATGTTGGAAGCTACTTTATCTTCTTTTGGTATATTCCATTTTAGAACATATTGTATTTAAATGAATGGTTAGTGTGTTACATATATGGGTTACATTTCTTAAGTATTACTACATATACTTTGTATGTGTGCTGCTTTGTGAATTTGTGAAATGTTCCTGTGTTATGATATAACAATTACACATACCCCCCCAGAGTTTTTAGGTGCTGGTACTGTTGTCCGAACATGTCCGCGGACCGTCAAATTCAGTAGAAAGGGTTTAGTATGTTCCATAGTACATGTACATAGAGTCAAAGTTATTATTGTTAAGTTGTGCTACTAAAAAACTATGAAATTCAGTAAAAAAACTTTGTTAAAGGGACGTTATGGTTAAGTTGCGCTACTAAAAACCTATCAAATTAAATAAAAAAACTTTGTCAAAGGGACGTTATGGTTCAAAGTAAAACCGAAAAACCCCTGAAATTCGGCAGTTATGGTAAGATAAGCAACCATAACTCGTGCCACCGTGCACTGCTAACACTAACACCCAGGACATCAAAGATGACATCACAAATGTCATTTACTGAAGTTGATAGGTTTTTAGGAGCGCAACTTAACCATAACGTCCCTTTTAACAAAGTTTTTTCACTGAATATATATATGTAAATATATATATATATATATCTCCCTACAAAAAAAGCTTTGTTGAGGGGACATTATGGTTAAGTTGCCCTAACAAAAACCTGCACACTTCACTAAAAACAACTTTCCACCTCCCCTGTATGCTTTAAATTAAAACCGAAAACCCCCTGAAATTCAACATTTATGGTAAACTAAGCCCCCAACCCTGCCACCACCCCTGTGCACTGCTTACTGCTCATCAATGATATTTGTGATGTCATCTTTGATGTCCTGGGTGTTAGTCTTAGCAATGCACATAGATGGTGTGAGTTATGGTTGCTTAGCTTACTATAATGGGGGAATGTGCAGTGGTGTTTGGTTGCACTGTGAAGTATAACATTTCTTTAGTGACATTTTTTTACTGATTGTACATATATATGTATGGCAGGGAAGGAAAAGAAAGGGGCTAAACGAGTGATGTCATCATTGACATTTGAGATGACATCTTTCATGGTCTGGGTGTTAGTGTTAGCAGTGCACAGGGGTGGTGGCAGGGTTGGGGGCTTAGTTTACCATAACTGTCAAATTTCAGGGGGTTTTCGGTTTTAATTTAAAGCATAAAGGGGAGGTGGAAAGTTTTTTTTAGTGAAGTGTACAGGTTTTGTTTTTGTTAGGGCAACTTAACCATAACGTCCCCTTAACAAAGTTTTTTTTGTAGTGAATTTCACTGGTTTTTGGGAGGGCAACTTAACCATAACGCCCCCTTAACAACATTTTTTTTTTTTTTTAGGGAATTGTGTAGGTTTTTGGAAGGTGGAAGGTTAGCATGAAATTGTGGCAATGAAGTTGGTGAGCAGAATATACACTGTAATCATGTGATTTTGAGAGATATGTAGTATAATCTACGTACTTGGCATACATTTAACATGGAACATACAGAACCCCCTCCCTATTGATATTGAAAAGGTACGGACTGAGCACCTGTTTGGGGACAGGGTTGGACAGGATCAACATTACCCAAAGAGGCGGGGGGCAGCTGAAAATGTACTATTGTCTTACATAAAAAGTGTGCAACGTAGAAGAAGGACATACAGATATTATAAGTAGTAATAAGTAAATAAGGAAACCTGAAGCTGGGAAAAGAAAACAACACATTTAATAAGCATATAGAATGAAGTAGATGGTATCATAAAAAAAGGATGCCTCCAGTGTAATCACTGCACAGAAACTCAGTAGGCTGGAACGACAGTGGACGAACGCAGTAGGACGAAGTGAGATTACAGCAAAAGAGTGAATGCAGATCATTTTTTCATATGCGGGAGTTTTTTTTTGGTATGTGGTGCATAAATAATAATTTCTTTGTGTTATTGTGACTCAGAAATGGTTAGTACTTTGGAGTGGCTGGAGGAGTATTTCCTGCATGGGGAAATGTCTGAAGAAAGTGACAATAATGGTACACATTGCTCTGCATATGCAAAATAGTGACCAGTATTTTAGAGGCCTTCAACTTATGTATTTTTTTTTTTTAACAGACGAGGAAAAAAGTGAGCCATTACATGGAATACGGCCTCTCTACAGAGGACCTGCGCTGGTGCGTGATTGATGTTGTCAAAAACTCTTCCAACCCCTCTCAAACTCTGTCCACAAAGGAGGCTCGTTGGATTTTCCAATTGGACACCATTTCCAATGGTCTTAATGAGCTATCTCTGCTTTGGCACTAAGGTAATATTTATTTAATTATTTTTTTAACTTGTCCTCTTCAAAAAAACGTTTTTTACAATTTTTTCATAATTTTTGCATTTATGCATTTCTACATGTTTCTTTTTACCAATGTTTACTATTAGTTGGTTTTCAATTTTCTTTCATGCAGTTTCGAATTTGGTAGAATTAACACTCCATATGCTTTGGGGTGTGCTGCCCCTTTTCGCTTTTTAATGTTTTTTTTTCCCTAGGATTAGTACCCTTTGCATATAGTACATAATGCCTGGCTTCACTAAAGTTTCAGCAAGCCTGCAATGTTAGTGTTAGTCCCTTGTCTATGTCCGGTCATTCATTCATAGGATTAGTACCCTTTGCATATAGTAAATAATGCCTGGCCTCACTAACGTCTCAGCAAGCCTGCAATGTTAGTGTTAGTCCCTTGTTTGTGTCCGGTCATTCATGGAAGGGCTCCATTTTGCTTTCCATTCACTTTGTTAGTCTAAGTCCCCTTTCTTTGTCTGCCTTTTTCATTCAGTGTTACCAATTCACTTTGTTAGTCCCAGTCCTCTTTCTTTGTCTACCTTTTCCATTCAGTGTTACATGCCTTCCAGTTGAGTGCTACTACACCCCACTGGCTGCCTTTTTCTTCACTATGAAGAATAGCAGATACACGCAGCATTTTCCAGAAGCAAGCCGCAGCTTTCTTTAGAAGCAAGCCATCTGCTACTTCTACGTGGTAGAAGTCAACAGTAAATTCCATTTTACTTAATTTTCTCACTAAGCCACTACTGACCCACGCGCTGGGCGTTTTATTTACACTGCCTAACTCACATGTTGGGCTTGTCATTTTTTACTATTATGCAGCACTGCCATACTCATCACTCCATAGCCTGATACCACCAGCCCCAGGCTAGGAGTTTTTGTGTCCTGCGAAAAAATACTAAGCGCTTCATGGGCATCCACATATTTATATGGTGAGTGCTTGTTACCTTTACCATACCTGCACACCAGCCGTATTAAATTACCGCTGCACATAAACTATCGCCACCTTTATGTCTTTGTTCTCCTCCTCTTTCACTTTAGGTGAAAATTCCAGATTCAGTTCGTTTTCCAATTGCTAAACCCAAATAATGTGCTGAATGCACGACACATTGCATGGTGAGCACATGATGTGCCCTTTGAGGTACGTTCCGCCATGTTTTGATTTATGTGCCTTTCTTTTGCACAGCATTTTTTGTATTCTATTACACACATTTTTCACTACATGATCACATCTTTCACTTATTTTTCTCACGAGGTGACTTCGTTTTTGGGTACGCTCTTTACACTTTAAGGGCGCCTTTCTGGTAACCTTCAAGTTTTCTGTCTGGGGGTACTGCCAACTTGGTTCTGGGGCACTGAGGCCTGATGCCTTCACCATATATTGGTATATTCTCTAGTTCTCTTCCCATTTAAAGTTAAACCTTTTGAGTTCACAAAATGTCCCCTGTTACTACCTTTTCAGGAGGACCCCCTACATTAAGGCTGTCTGTATTAAGGCTGAATGTGACGATCCCAGTACCTGAGGAAGGTGGTTGCTACCCATCAATATACCACCGAAACGCCAACTAGTCCTATGTAATGGTCGCAGGAACTACATTCTCCTACGGTTTGGCATCATGGACATACACGCTTTATAGCGGTAGGCGTAGTACACCCCCTTTCAGCCTGTGACAACACAGCAGATAAATGACTGTTTGGGTGACATTGTATATGTCGAAATTTTTTTCAGCCAAAATCTGGCTTAACACACAGCACTGTGCGACATTGTTTACATGGTTAGCCAAAATTAGGCTTAGCAAACAATATTCTGTGTGATATATAATTTTTTTTGTTGTAGCCACAATCAGGCTCTGGTTGGCGCATGTACTGTGCCATTTTCACGAAATTGTTTAATCTGAGCCTTTAGACAAGTAAGGGTCAGCTAGGGATAGTTTAAGTTTTATGAGCTGTCTCGGAAAACTCTTAGGATTTAAAATGTATTCACTGTTCTGCTAACACCAAATCATTTTTTGTCAGTTCCCATATATTGGGTTCCCATGTTTATTTTCTAGGGGGGTTGTACCCCTACTTCTGTGAACCTTTGCATAAATTCTGCTCGCATTGATTGTATGGACTAAATAGTCCTGTTTTTCTCTTTGTAAATTGCATTGTTTTTGTATGTTTTTCATGTTGTATGCACTTATCAAATTGACACATTGTCTTGTTACAAACTAACAATTAAACCAAGTTTATAATTTTTTTATGCCAATGTACCTTTTCCCCTTTTTTTTCTCATAAAGGTTACTTTGACTGGTGAGAGACCAGTAAATTAAAATATTGAATTTGATTTAATCTATTGTTTAGGCTACCAGGAGAATAATACTGTTAGCTCCACAAATGATATTTTTTGACTTTGTATGTTCAGGCACACCCTTGTGTTTATAGCTGGGTGTTAGTGTTAGCAGTGCACAGGGGTGGTGGCAGGGTTGGGGGCTTAGTTTACCATAACTGTCAAATTTCAGGGGGTTTTCGGTTTTAATTTAAAGCATAAAGGTGAGGTGGAAAGTTTTTTTTAGTGAAGTGTACAGGTTTTGTTTTTGTTAGGGCAACTTAACCATAACGTCCCCTTAACACAGTTTTTTTTGTAGTGAATTTCACTGGTTTTTGGGAGGGCAACTTAACCATAACGTCCCCTTAACAACATTTTTTTTTTTTTTTAGGGAATTGTGTAGGTTTTTGGAAGGTGGAAGGTTAGCATGAAATTGTGGCAATGAAGTTGGTGAGCAGAATATGCACTGTAATCATGTGATTTTGAGAGATATGTAGTATAATCTATGTACTTGGCATACATTTAACATGGAACATACAGAACCCCCTCCCTAATGATATTAAAAAGGTACGGACTGAGCGCCTGTTTGGGGACAGGGTTGGACAGGATCAACATTACCCAAAGAGGCGGGGGGCAGCTGAAAATGTACTATTGTCTTACATAAAAAGTGTGCAACGTAGAAGAAGGACATACAGATATTATAAGTAGTAATAAGTAAATAAGGAAACCTGAAGCTGGGAAAAGAAAACAACACATTTAATAAGCATATAGAATGAAGTAGATGGGACCATTAAAAAAAGGATGCCTCCAGTTTAATCACTGCGCAGAAACTCGGCAGACTGGAACGACAGTGGACGAACGCAGTAGGACGAAGTTAGATTACAGCAAAAGAGTGAGTGCAGATCATTTTTTCATATGCGGGAGTTTTTTTTTGGTATGCGGTGCATAAATAATAATTTCTTTGTGTTATTTTGACTCAGAAATGGGTAGTACTTTGGAGTGGCTGGAGGAGTATTTCCTGCATGGGGAAATGTCTGAAGAAAGTGACAATAATGGTAGACATTGCTCTGCATATGCAAAATAGTGACCAGTATTTTAGAGGCATTCAACTTATATATTTTTTTTTTTTAACAAACGAGGAAAAAAAAGACAAAAGGGCAACAAACGAGACAGAAGAAGACAGGATAAAGAGGATAGAGGAGAAAATGGACATATTGAACGCCAATTTTCAAAGTTTACGGGAGTTTGTGGAGGACTGTATGAGAGGAAAATGTCGTTATCATTGCCCCACCTGCACCTGCCCTGCTTCTCCATTCACTAGTGAACCATCCCCAAACCTTGAACAGGAAAATAGAT
Organism: Ambystoma mexicanum; assembly: GCF_040938575.1. NCBI lineage: Eukaryota > Metazoa > Chordata > Amphibia > Caudata > Ambystomatidae > Ambystoma > Ambystoma mexicanum. Next base: position 922,747,059 of record NC_090941.1, read on the forward strand.
GTTTTGATGAAATATCCATCCCTTCTTTCCCTCACAAATCTTCTCCTTATAACCAGCCTGTGTTGAATCCTAATTCCCCCATATTTGTTTCAGTGTCCGCTTTCCCCACTATTTCTTCAGATTGATATGTGTGTGTGTGTGTGTGTGTGTGTGTGTGTTTGTGTTACTATCCTTGTGGGGACTTGGGTATGAAAACACGCACACGCTGTGGGGACTTGATTTCACTGTGGGGACCTAAACCCGAGTCCCCACATGGTAATGCCTTCCAAATGATTTAAAACAACTTAAAAGTCGTCTGTGCCAATTTTTATAACTTTTTAAAAAATGGCCTTGAGGGGACCTGTGTTTATTTTGGTGTGTTGATTTTTCACTCAGCTCTGCCCCCGCAGGTTGGGGGTGGTATTGCAGTCATCAACACACGGACCGGAATTTAAACACACTTGATAAATCGGATGCCCTACATGCTTAGGCAGCAGACAGCAGATTCATGGGAACCATTTATACACAAATACAATTGTGTTTTAAATGGCCGGAACTCTGCATTTATATGTAAAATAATTAAATTAAGCTTTTTTTGGTGTATGTTGTATGTTACAGAATTGGATATAATTGATATGCAATGTAAGTCTTCCCTCATTGCACAACACACTTCCAGATTAATGTCATGCATTGGCTACGTTTGTAACAAACCAATCACAATGTGATTTACTTTACTTACTTATTTTTCTGTGATTTTGTTGAAGTCCCCATAGGGGTGGTGTGTGATGATATTGAATTCTACACTGTGAAGACAACACATTATGTGCATTGATGTCTGATACGTGAATTAATTGAATGTTGGCATCACATTTTGTCTGATTATGCAAAAAATATTCACAGGGTTGATGTTTAATTGATACTAATTTGGTTTCATTACAAGTTGATCTTTAAGGGGGAAGAGTGGCAGTAATGGAATTGCCGCCACTTTGATCAATCTGCTGATATAAGGGTTATTGAAAATGGACGCTGCTTCCTCTGGTGGAATTAACCCTGAAAAAATTAGCCCTGGAGGAATAAGTAATGAAAACTAGTGATAATTACCCTGGGGCTAAATCGACCAGTGGAATTAGCGCTGGAAATAGAAATGCTAATTCCATCCTATCTTCAGGTTAAAATACCAAACGAAACACTGCCAAAAATAGTGACCAATTTAACCAAAAATACCCAAAAGGTGAAGGAAAAAAATGCATTCAGGTGATGTAGATGAAGCCACAGATACACCCAATTGGTCATACAAGGGTATGTGAATATGAATAGTATGTAATGATGCTGAAGTCCCCATAGAGCTGATATGATGATACTGAGTCCACCAAAAGGATGGTGTGTGGTCATGTTGAGGTCCCCACTGGGATGTTGTTTGATGACATAGAGGTCCTCACAGGGATGGTGTGTCATGGCATAGAAGGCCCCATAAGAATAGCATGTAATTATGCTCAAGGTCCCTTAGAGATGGAATGCAATGATATTGAATCCTCCAACTGGATGGTGTCTGCTGATGTTGAGGTCCCCACAGGGTTGATATGTGATCATATTTTAGTCCTCACATGGATGGTGTGTGCTGATGGTGTGGTCCCCACAGGGTTGATATGTGATGATATTTACGTCCTCACATGGATGGTGTGTGCTGATGGTGAGGACCTCACAGGGTTGGTATGTGATGATATTTAAGTCCTTACATGGATGGTGTGTGCTGATGGTGAGGACCCCACAGGGATGATATGTGATGATATTTAAGTCCTCCCATGGATGGTGTGTGCTGATGGTGAGGTCCCCACAGGGATGATATGTGATGATATTTAAGTCCTCACATGGATGGTGTGTGCTGATGGTGAGGACCCCACAGGGATGATATGTGATGATAGTGAAGTCCTCACATGGATGGTGTGTGCTGATGTTGAGGTCCCCACATGGATGATGTGTAATGATAGTGAAGTCCTCACATGGATAGTGTGTGATGATGTTGAAGTCTCCTTAATGAAGATGTATTATGATATTAAACTTTTCGTATGTGGGCTCTTTGACATTAAATGCCTTACAGATATATAATGCTTCAATGAAGAGAGGATTTGTGAAGATGTTGAAATAATTTTAGAAAGTATTTATAGGCCTGAGTGTGTTTTATGTTAACTTGCACTCATGTAATGGTAATGTTACATCAACCTCTGCTTAGTACATGGCCAAATCAGAAATTGAACAAAATCTCACCTGAAAATGGGGGTCGTTACAAGTTGGGTGGTATTCTGTCTGTAAATCCACTGGTCTTACCGTTATCACCACTTGGTCTGGCAGATTTACCGCTGGATTACATGTGGTGGCGATGGAGTATGTTCCCATTTTTTCAGAGTCCATTGGACTCTATGTGTCATTTTTGGCAGAATTACTGCAGCAGTAATTTCACCACAGTAATTTCACTGAAAATGGGTAGAAAGTCAGCAGATTTACCTCCAGTTCATAGCTGGAGGTGAATCATTTACATTTCTGCCAAACTCATAGTTTAGTGGTGTGGTAATGTGGCGTGAACGGTATTACTGCTGCATATTTACTGCACCACCCAAATCGTAATGAGGCCAAATATCTTTAGTTTCTCTTCTGTGCAACTGTGAGGTCTTCTGCCACATTTCACCTACTTCTTGTGCCCATTAATTTAGCATGAAATTCATGACTGACTATATTGAAGCTGTCGCTCAACTCTCCATTTAGGAGATTTGTTGTTGCTTCAGAGACCACAGCCATAAATTCAAAAGATAACTTGGCTAAGGTGCAGGATGCATTTCATGCTTTCAGGGCAAGGATGCCCGTAGTTAATATATTGTGCCCCTAAGCATCCAGTCCCTTGCCCCCCCGTCAGGAGACAAAAGGTTGAAAATGTGGTTTGGAAGCTAGCCATCATGATCTTCACCACCAAACCTTATGGGGATGCATGGGTGGAGAGCGGCAAGACCACCCCCCTTACAGTTCTTGGAGGCACTGCTGAGCTCACCTCTGGAGTGCCTATACCTATCCCATCCTAACCTACCTTGACCTAGGCATACCTACCCTTTCTCTTCTCAGGGTTAGTGTACATTTTTCTAGTGTAGGTTTCCATTTTTCTTTTGTGTAAATAGGTTTTTTGTGCACATTTGTGGATTGGGATTTGTTTATATTCTTGTAATAATTGTGATTTGTCACCACAGCAGATAGCCAGGCACCAGCTTCATGAATTGAGTTCTGGTAGCCAGCTGGACTGAGCATGAGGGGATTAAGACTGACCATTAATTCATTATAGGTGATATCCCATGGAGCACACCCCTACAACAGTCCCTCGAGTCCCTCACAGGCTAGGTTAAGTGCTTGGGTAAAGACCTTGGCCTAGCAGGGACCAGCATCCTGTTCTGCCATGGCCCTAAGAAAGTTGACCCTGAGACAGTGCCCCTTACCATCACATGTGTGACTCAATAGTGTCCTATCCTCTTTGGGCATTTAACATCTGGCCAGTGTTATAGGCTAGCCTACCATCCACACCACCTATGCCTAGCTCAAGCCCTGCCCTTCCTTCACCAACACTGCACACATTTACCCTGAAGTGACCACTGTAGGTGCCATCATAGCTGCAACCACAAGCAACCCTGGTTCACCTGGGTGTAGCACGCACCAGTTCTACACCAGAGGATAGAGGCACCATACTGAACGCTTCCTCCATGGCGAATGGTGTCAAGCATATGTTGAATGGAGGGTATCATAACACCAGCAGAACATGGACCCTATATCTGCCCTTCTCAGGTGAGAAACCGACCCAAGATGTGAAGAGGAATATTGGTTAAGGGTGAACCAGACCAACCAGATAATCCATGACTGGAGAGCTCCTGACAGGGAGACAAGGCGTTGTGCTCTTGAGAGTCTCTGATGTCTTGCCACATACTCAAACCCCACATCGAAGGACATTGTTCATGCTGGATGGAGTCTTTGGAGCCACCGAGTCAGATCTAGAGCTGACATTTAAGTATTATGCCAACCACCTCCAACACAGTAAAAGTCTCTCAGAATATCAGCTCCTGCAGCTACGACTCTGAGAATGGATCACAAAACCACCTTCCTTTGATGAACTGGCCCGAAAGGAGAGATGAAGGACACAGTGTATAGTCTACCTTGTCAACTGGTGTCTCCTTACATAGCCCCAGGATATGACCGGAGACATCAAGTGGTGAAATTGAATCAGACCAGCTTGGTGATGCAGCTGCAGAGGGCGCCAGCCAGGACACTGCCTTTAGGGTCACCCATGCTACCAGAGCTTGGAAGAGACTCTACACTATCCTCCAAGGAGAGGAAATGCCAGCTCATCGAGCTCAAGAGCCACGGCTGCCCAAAGAGTACCAACGGTGAACAGCACTGCTGCAGTACGGGCAGTTCTGCCAAAGGTGTGGACAGTAGAACAGCACTTTCTGTATGTGTGCAAACCCACCAAATTACATCTGAGTTGCAGAGAAGTTCCAGGCCTTGAACATTCCAACATGCGCAATGGTGGGAAACGCCAGTGAGGACCCGAAGGAGGAGCAACTGAATCCTCAGAATTATTATGCACCAACAGTGTAAAGACAGAGGACTGAAAGTCTGTGCCACCAGACAGGTCCAAAGCTGCAGTGGCACCACTTGTGGGCAAGTCATCTGAGAACCAGCATCCCCCCAAACTGGCTAGCCAACCTACAAATATCGGGTGTACATCTGATGCAGACTGCACTTTCCATGCAATGTAGCTGGAGTCAGCACCTCAATCGTCTCCATGGCTTTGTTGTGCAGCAACCGGAGTGAGGAACCCACTCACTGGTGGGGATTAGAACCAATTCTCCAGCATGCGGTCTGTCATGGATTCACATGCTCATGAATATTCCCCATCGTCAGGCTGGTAATCCTCGTTGAAAGAAAAATCAGTTTCAGTTTTGTTTCTGAACTGTCTTTCTACTAATAACCAATCACTGGTCTCTGGGTAATACTGCCCCCAGCCAATGACTGCCCTCTACCTAAGCCCCTCCTCTGGCAGCCATCTTCAGATTTTTACCGCACGTTCACATGTTGGGAGTCCTCGTGCTTAGCTCTCGAGCTTTTACTGCGTGTTGCGTTTTTCCAAAGAGTTTACTCTTTATTTTTCGGTCAAATTGACCCTCAAGTTCCACCGTTTCATCTTCCGATCAACGGGGACCCGTTTCCAAATTTTCTACACACCTCAAGGGTGATTTTTCATCTTCTCCACTTCTTGGAGGATTCCGGAAGATCTTTGAGGCCTACCCCGCGTGGACATGGCCCAGGAAAAAGGAGACTCTACGCCAACTGGATCCAAGCTGTTTAGGATCTGCCCAGGATGAGGACTACAAAATGTCTTCAAGGAAGATGAGCACTCCCGGCGTGTCTACTGCCTTCACACCAACAAGTCTCACGTGGAGGAGGACTGTGCGTTCTGCAAGAACATGTCCGTCTGGACAATGAAGGACCGTCGTACTCGACTCGCTAACTGGCAGGAGGCAAAGAGCCCGGCAGCAGGTGAGAAGAAGAAGTCTGAGCGGTCTTCTAAGACCTTTGAGGGGGCCCAACAGCACTGCGAGTGCACGGGCACCGGGAGTGCCGTTGTTTCGGGCTCCTTGGCTACTAGGTAGGGCACGATGTCACCGACACCGTCAACCACGAGCCAACGCTCCGGCTCGGTAAAAAAGTTGGAGAACCCGGGTAAGCTTCGGGAGAAGCCCCGGCAGGTCCCGACGGAGAAGGCCAAGTAGGAGGGAGGCAGTGACCTTCCCCCCACGGTGATGGCCTCAGACGCACCCAAGGTCATGAAGGCCAGATTCACCCGGCTAAGGCCCCGATTGAGGGAGTCGTGGCGGCCCTGGCGAAGCCTGCGGAGGTGACCCCAGTGGAGACGACCTCCAGGCCTAGAGTTTCCCTGCCATCCTGCAGGGAATCATCTTTCCAGCCTACAGAAAAGACCCCCATGAAACACCGGGATGAGAAAGGGGGGGGTGAAGTAGTCCTAATGGACTCAGATACCTCTTCCGAGGACGAGCTATCTATCGTCAAGGCAACCCTGGACAAGAGGTTCGAGGAGAGGGCGTGCGGGAAGGATCACAACGAGGCGGACGTGGAGAGCGAGGGTGGACCCGACGAAGAGTGGCAGATTGACGAGGAACCAGACACCCCAGCGCTCCCGTCGCAACCGATCCACCTCCTATGGACAGGCAGGATGACATTTTGCTGTCACTGCAAACCCTGTGCACCCAGATAAGGACAAGGCTACCCTTGCCTCCGGTTGATGATCCAGCAGTGCCTGGACCGTCGGGGTGTCCTCTACCCAAGCGGAAGAGAGTCCATCCTCCCCCACCCTTCCATCCTTCACCTCCATTCCCTCCACCGAGGGATGAGACGGAGAGGGCAACGACAGGGATGGAGGACGGTGGTGACGACGGAATGGATCTCCCATCACCCCCCAACCGGGCTTCCCCTCCCGATGAAATTGGCTCCTTTCACGCCATGAATGCCAGGGCATCGGAGCTGTTCCAGCTATGCCTCAAAGAGCAGAAGAAGGAGGGGTTCCTCTACCAACGACGGGAGGCCAAGAGGAAGACCGTCCTCTCAGTCCCGTTACTGGACGACATCTGGGACGAAGGACTGTCCCTTCTGAAGAACCTGTCCACAGCCCCTGCGAAGAGGGACCAGTACGAGAAGAAGTACCGGGTCCCAGATTCCACGCCTATGTGCCTCATTGCACAGCCGTCCCCGGATTCGGTGGTAATCGCGGCGGCCATGAAGAAATCGACAGGGGCGACAGCATCAACTTCCACTTCCCCACCGGACAGCGAGGGGAAGAAGCTGGATGCCATGGGACGACGGGTCATCTCGTCAGCAGCGACGGCCATCAAGGCGGCCAACACCCTCGCAATCGTAGCCCGCTATGACAGGGAGCTGTGGTTTAAGATCGCTCCCCTCCCAGACAAGAGGACTGAAGCCCTGGAAATCCTGCAGGAAGGCGAGGTGGTGTTGGACCATGGCATCACGGTGGCTACGGACATCACCAACACTGGTTTTCACCAGATGGGCAACAGCGTTTACCTTCGGTGCGGTTGGCTCAGGGCCACAGACTTCCATCAGGACGTGCAGACCAGGGTACTGGACATGCCCTTCGACGGGAACAACCTGTTCAGCAAGGCATTGGAAGAGTCACTGCAGGCCATCAAGACAGACACTGAGACGGCCCGGGCCTTGGGCTTTCTCCATCAGTAATGGCCATCCTTTCGGACCTCCGTAGACAAGTCTCAAGGTGCCTCCAAAGGATTCGGCGGCAGCTCCTCGTCGTACCGCCAGGCGGCCTGCTCCTCATCGCAAGAGGCCTACAGAGGCCGCAACAAGGCTGGAGGACACTGTCGTCGTCGCCAAGGGGCCCAAGGTGGCAAGGCCTCAGTGAAGCAAAACTGAACCGGCCGTAATGTCGGGCCCCCACCCGAGCACCCCGGTGGGAAGCTGGCTGGCGAACTTCATCAGCGCGTGGAAGATCATATCCACCGACCGTTGGGTGCTGGATGCCCTGGCCCACGGGCACACTCTGGAGTTCCAAAAGAAGTGTCCCCATTTTCCACCTGTGGTCAGGAAGGAAAACCACATTCCACAGCTGCTTCTGGAAGTACGAGCAATGCTGAGGAAGGGCGCGATAGAACTTGTCCCAAAGAGGCTCCGGGGCTCCGAAGTGTACTTCCTCGTCAGAAAGAAGACTGGCGGCTGGCGGCCCATTCTAGACTTCCGCCGCCTCAACAAAGTCATAAAATCCCAGAAATTCGAGATGGTCACCCTCCAGCACGTGCTGGTACAACTGGAGGAAGGCGACTTCCTGTTGTCGCTGGACTTGGAGGATGCCTACTTCCATATCCCCATACACAAAGGACATTGAAGGTTTCTGTGCTTCGTGGTCCAAGGACAGCACTATCAGTTGAAGGCACTGCACTTCGGTTTGAAGTCGGCGCCAAGGGTCTTCACCAAGTGCCTGGCACTGGTGGAGGTGCGGCTGTGCCTACAGCGGATCCACGTCTACCCCTACCTGGACGATTGGCTCATCTGAGCGAAGTCAAGAGAACTCACCGTCGACCATACAGCGAGGACCGTCAGCCTGCTCAAGCAACTGGGGTTCTCGATAAACTTTGTGAAGTCCTGCTTAGCGCAATCGTAGGACGCCCTATTCCTGGGAGCCAGACTCAACACAGTGGCACGGCTGGCGTCACCGTCGGAGGAGAGGATAAAGGCCATCCTGGGCAAGGTATAACGGCTGTTGACCATGAAGGTTGCCAGGGCGAGGCCCATAAAGTCCCTGCTCGGAATGATGTTGTCATGCATCTACCTCGTGCGACTGTGCAGGTTACAGATGCGGCTGCTGCAGGAGTTCCTCGACGCCCGTTGGGTACAAGTGACGGGAAGCTTCAAAGACAAGATCGCCATCAACAAGACTTTCCGGCAGGCAATCCGGTGGTGGGGCAGCCATGCGCACCTCGCGGCGGGCATGGGCTTCCAGACCTCAGCGCATCAGGAAACAGTGACGACGAATGCCTCCCTGGAGGGATGGGGCACGCACACCAGAGATCTCCACGCAAGAGGCCTTTGGCTCCCAGAGGAGAGGTCCCTACACATCAACGTCCTGGAGCTCCGTGCCATGTTCTGGGCCCTCAGGTCCTTCCTCCCATCTCTCAAGGGCAAAATGGTACGGGTCTTCACTGACACCACCACCACAATGTTTTAAATCCGGGAGCAGGGGGGAACAAGATCCCCAGCTCTATCCAACGAAGCGCAGGACCTGTGGCACTGGGCCATCGCCCAGGGGATGTTCCTGGTACCCTTCCATCTGGCAGGAGTAAAGAGCACCATCGCCTACTCACTCAGCAGGAAGTTGCGCTCGTGCCATGAGTGGGAGCTCTGGCAAGATCAAGTGGATCTACTATTCCGACGATGGGGCAATCCTCAGATAGATCTGTTTGCGACGGCGACGAACACCAAGTGCTGGAGGTTCACCAACAGGTTTCCCCAACCGGGAAGCATGAGCGATGCATTCTCCTTCCTCTGGGACGGCCTGTTCCTCTATGTGTTCCCACCATTGCTGTTGCTTCTGCGACTCATCAGTCAACTCAGACAGTCCCGGTGCAGGATGAACCCCGTTGCACCAGCGTAGCCAAGGCAGATATGGTACCCAGACCTTCTGGACATGTCAGCACCCCCTCCAGTCAAGCTTCCGACGGATGCAGATCTTCTCGCCAGGGAAGGAGGCTCGATCCTACACCACGACCCAGGGTTGCTGAACCTGCAGGCCTGGCTCCTGCAGCACTAGAGTTCGGAGGCTATGATATCCTGGCAGACTGCAAGGAGGTACTTGCCAAGGCCAGGGCTTCCTCGACTCTTACGTGCTGTGGACATAAATGGAAGAGGTTCTCTGTCTGGTGCCGTGCACAGAAGATCAACCCTCTACAGATTACGGCCCCTCAAGTGCTGCTGTACTTGCTGTTGCTGGCCAAGGCGGGGCTGGCGCATGCATCCATCAAAATTCATCTGGTGACTATCTCCCGCTACACCAGAACCTCCGGGCGGTCATCGCTGTGGTCGCACCGCCTGGTGAAGGAGTTCATGAAAGGACCATTCCGCTCATTCCCACCGGCGAAGGCTCCGGCCCGGCGTGGAGCTCAATATGGAGCTGACCATTCGAGCCTTTGCATTCGGCGCCGCTGAGGTTCCTATCATGGAAGACATCATTTCTTGTGTTAATCACCTGCACAAAGAGTGGGAGAGATCCAGGCCCTCTCCTGTAAACCTCCATACCTGACATTCCACGAGACTAGGGTACTGCTGAGGACGCACCCCTCCTTCATGCCCAAGGTGCTTTCGGACTTCCATCTCAACGAGCCCTTGGTGTTACCTGTTTTCTTTGCGTCACCTTCGTTGCTGGCTGAGAGGACTTTGCACTCGCTGGATGTAGCTAGAGCACTGAAGTTCTACATGGACTGCATGAAGAGTTTTCGGAAGACATCACAGCTGTTTGTGAACTTTGGCGCTGTGAACCAAGGGAAGGGCCTCTTCAAGGCTTCCATTTCCAGATGGCTCTCTGGCTGCATCATGCACTGTCACCGGTTGGCAAACCGACCGTTGCTTGGCCATCCGAGAACCCATTCAAACAGAGCGATTGCTGCTAATACGGCGTTCCTGTCCGGTGTGCCGCTGCTGAACATCTGCAGGGCTGCTATGTGGAGGTTGGCGCACACCTTCACGAGATTCTACTGCGTCGACCGGGATTTTAGGGAGGAGTCCAGAGTCGGCTAGGCAGTGCTGCGCAACCTGTTTGCTTGAAGGTGAGCCTGGTGAGGAGGTAAGAGATGCTTAATGTTGAGTTGTTGAAATGCTTAATGTTGAGCCTTGCCACCTCCCATGGTTGTGCATGTGTGTACTGCTATGTATTCTTGTATTCATGAGCATGTGAATCCATGCCAGACCCCATGCTGGAGAAGGAACAATTTACTTACCTGTAACTGTTGTTCTCCCGCATCGGTCTGGCATGGATTCACATGCTCATGAATACAAGAATACAGATGTTAGCTAGATAGATTTATAAATCAGGCCAAGGCTATCCTCAAGGTGTGCGATATTTTAATGGGGGGAGCATGTACCAAGTAGAGTGAAAGACACACGTGTATGATGCAGCACAGAGATTCATTAAAAAAAGGAAAACGTTTGTGGCGTGAGCAGAGCGCCTTGGGGAGAGTTGGCCTCTGCGGACCCAAGCTGAAAGAGTGATGCTCCCCTGACAGGTAGGAGAGTGCTAGAACCCACCACCACCTCCCTGCAGTCCTGTCACTGCCGTGGCCTGGCTCCATAGTGCTCCCTGAGCGGTGAGCGCCCCCAGTATTGCACCCTCTCTCGCTCTCCTCTGTCAGGCGATGATTTAAGGCCTGGCCGGTGCCAAGACAGGCCTCTGAGACTCCCAGGGCTGCATCTGGCAGGTGCAGCATGGGTGGAGCATTGGTTTGGACCCTGCTCCCAGGCTGCCATCAATGCTGGGCTGCACCTGGCATAAGATGCCCATCCCCAAAAACTTTGGGGACCCACCACAAATGCTGCTGCCATACCTGCCATAGAACCATCACAAAACAGACTTTTATATTTTGGAAGAACTGTTTATATTTTAAAATAACTCTTTTCTCTGCTGTTTTTAGTCATTCAGCTGCTTAGGAAGGTTAATAATGTAAATGGTATTGTGCAATTACCCCTTTTTATATAAAAATATAAAAATCTGCTGGTGTACTGGGAGAAGGGAAAAAATCATAAGATCAACTAAACAAACCATACACCAGCATTTTGCTGCCTGCCTTTACGTCGTGCGTGCTAAAAGGCATACCCAGTGTTTCTTGCCAAGAGGTTTTTGGGGTAACCCATTCTAACCTTTGCATTTTGATCCCACGTCCACTTCCCAATGAGGTGCACCAAGGCAGGGTCAGACTGGGGCATAAAATGAGTACAGGCACCAATGAAAAAGTGGCTCACAATCACACATTACTATTGAATACTATCCAGAACAGACTGTTTGAGTACTATCCAAGGCGTAGTAAAATTGGTTAAAACTAGTGTGGAAACAAATGAATCTGGCCTACTCTGCCCAAAAGTGGTCCATGCTGTAAAAAAATACCTGGCCCATTATAGAATCATTGGCTGGCGCTTTTGGGCAAAGCCCTATAGGCCAGTCCGAGCCTGCAGGCTCTAACCTCTGAGTCACTGGATCTTGCTCCAGAGAGCACATTGTTGTGCATTATGACATGACAATCAAAGGTGTAATGGATGAAGATGCACCTGGGAACTAGCAATGCCGGTTGGGATAAACAAAGTTGCTGGTCTGAGCCATTTGTAATGGAAATAAAGATAACAATAATATTTGGATAACAGTAAAAACGCATTACAAATAGAAATATTACCTATGTCCACCCAATGCACAGCTGAACCTACCAATTTTACTATTTTCAGGCCAATGAGGGGACTTGAACCTACAGTTTGTAAACACACAGTCTAACCTCTGAGTAACTGGGGATCCCTTCAGAAACCATAGCTTTCTACAATATGACATGGCGATCAAAATTGGAAGGGATGAAGTTGCATCTGGGAACTAGCAATGCTGTTCGGGATAAACAAATTTGCTATCAGATAGGCAAAGGAGGAGTATTATAAAACATTCAGTAGTGGCAGGGAGAAGTAAAGTTGGGTAGATAGTTGGATGAAGGTGAGAGATAGATATGATGCACAGGAAGTCATGAGTAGGAAAAGGTTGAGGAGCTATGTGTACAATTGGATTGCATACACTGTGGGACTCAACTGTATAATATGGGGCTCAGCACTAAGAGAAGAGACAGCTGGAGAGCAGGTGTCCAAAGCACAAGGTGGTGTATCTCTGGAATGTACTCACCGCATGGTGAGCATGAGCATTTTTAAGCCATGTCCTTGAAAACACAGATAGCAAAGCCCATGTTCTTACTTCTTTAGGTCCCCAACAACATTTGGGAGGGGTTGTATGCTAGAAATTCGAATTTACAAGTAAAACGGAAATGAATTGGCAAATATACTGAAAAAGGTTTTTGCCATAATCAAAACAGTACCAGCTGAGAGTAATAAAGTACCATTTCGAGACAGCCTTCAACACAGTATTTATTTAAAAATGAAATTTTATATCACTTACCCCATGACAAAGGAAGGACCCTAGATTGGGTAACCAACCTTAACTGTGATACTATAATTACATCTATTACACCCCAATCTTGGACAGATCATTAGCTATTGTCATTTACCCTCTCAGCTAATACTCTGAAAACTAAACCTAACCTGATAGTGCCTCCATGTCCTACAAGGAACAAACGGAACATTACAACGGATGCTTTCCTGCCACATGTGATCCCTACTCTGAATTCTCTGAAGGACACCACTGATCCCATCGAGTTAGTAGAGATCTATTGTTCCATTATGACCTGACATTATTGCCCGTCTCAAAATGTACAAAGGCAAACCAAGAGCTCACCTGAACCCCTGGTTCACTCCGCAGTTAAAAACTTTACGGGCTGAAAAAAGAAAATTGGAAACTCTATGGAAACGCCTCCCTTCCACAGAGAATATGACGAATGTATCTGCTAAATACGAGGAAGAGATACTTCGTACTAAATGTGAGTCGTACAACAATAGAATTAACCAAGCTAGCTCCAGCACCAAAGAGCTCTTTGTTATCCTTAGAGAGATGGAGATGCCCATTACCCCTACGGATCTGTGACTAAAGGACAAACTCTGGTGCACAAACATTCAGAATGCTCTCCCCAATAAAATAGGCACACTGCAAAGTAAAATTGCTGACAAACGCCTAAACTTACAAAACTCAGATACTCCACACCACACCCAAAAGCCATCTATTAAACCATCCCAATGCTTTAAATTCTCAAAATTCTCCGTCCCCGAGGTACAACAAATGATTGCATCCCTTAAACCGTCAAGATGCCAAGGAGATAGTTGCCCGGCTCAATTAATTAAAGATGCCGCTAGAGACCTGGCGCCATTCATATCCAAACTAATTAATGATTCATTTACTTCTGGTATTGTACCCACCAATTTAAAGGAGTTGTGGGTTCTAACCCTCCTTAAAAAACAATCACTGGACCCTACAATTCCGACAAATTATAGGCCAATCACTACTGTCCTGAATAGGGTAGCATAACTGTAGATCCACGAAGACTTAGAGACTAACCATCTCCTAGGGACTTGGTAATCTGGGTTTAGACCTCAACACGTTACTGAAACAGCGTTGATTGATTTAAAAACCCAGATTGACAAACCTAAAGACAATGGGAAAAATCACATTTTTACTTCTGTTGGATTTATCGGCTGTGTTGAATCTGATCGACCATAGAGTACTATGCAATCACCTCGCTTCAGCAGCTCACGTATCTCAGAACGCTATTACATGGATACAATCCTTTCTAAATAACAGGACAATTAGAGTCTTTTCATGATCAGCAGCAGCTGACCCCATTCCCATTACATGTGGAGTCCCCCAAGGCTTCTGCGTATCACCGACTATGTACAACATTTTCACGAGGCCCCTATTCGATGACCTGGACCATCTGCGTGTCAGCTACACTAACTATGCAGAGGACACTCAGATCCTCCTCCCATTAACGGGTACTTATGACACTGATGTACTGCTAGTGAACACAATGTATCTAATCCTTCAGGCATGGATGGCCACCCATGGCCTCTGCATGAATGACAATAAAACCGAGCTTCTGATCATAGGATCCCCAGCTAACCTGAATAAACTCAACACAGATTATGCCTCCTTCAATATCAATGGGAACAATATCCTAGTGGCTAAAGAGCTAAAAACATTAGGTTTTTATCTAGATTCCACACTCAATTTACATAAACAAGTTAATGCCACAGCTTCGGCCACAGCCTATAATGATAAATTGATAGGGGCTTGCAAACCTCTGCTCTCTAAGTAGTGTTACCTTACCCTTGCCAGAGCCCTCTTCCTGTCCAAGTTGGATTATTGTAATGAACTCTACTTAGGTGCAAGTAAGTACGTTATCAATAAATGACAAATCCTGCAAAATAATGCATTTAGAACTGCTTTGAGTATATCAAGGAGAGAACATATCTCAGAAACAAGAAGACAGCTTAAATGGCTGTCGATCAAGGATAAGATCCAACTCAAAACTATGTCTCTCATGTACAAATCCCTGAACCATGTAGCCCTCCATAATTAACTGCAAAATTCAACATCAGATCTTCAGTATGGGTCACCAGGTCATCAAATACCTCCTGTCTGGTAGTCCCAGGTACAACCTAAAAAAGCAGGAGGGAATAGTTTCCCAGTTATGGCAGCCCAGCTATGGAACTCACTCCCACCCTCCCTGAAGATGACCCAGTCTTTCTCTGACTTCAGAACAAAATCTATTTTATGGCTAACTAAGAAGTACCTACGCCAAGAATAGGTTTTCAGCACCAGCAAGGGCACATACTATACATTATTTATCTCTGCACTGCTATTGTTCCCATGACTGGACATCACCTGTTACCAATTGTCCTACTCACTGTTTTATTGTATTTTTCTGTATTCTGTGATCATGCCTATCTGTAACGGTTCCAATGCACCCTGATACCTCCGGGTTCGGTGCGCTATAGAAATAAAACAAACAAACAAACTTCTTCAGAGTTCCTGCTAAGCCTAACAATTAAAGCATTCAGGTGAATCCTTCATTTATAAGTGATATGTCTGTAGGGTGACGAGATGTCCCAGTTTTGCCAGGACTGTCCCAAAGTTCAGCAATCCATCCCCTTGACCTCAGAGTTTTTTATTTGAAAACCCCATCCTGGAAGAAATGACAGACCTCTTCATTTATTTGCTATACATTAAATAAACATAATTGGTGATTTAATTGTAATGCCTGAAGCCATCCACCCTTGGGTGGACTTGAACCACCATCCTATCAGTTAGCACCCCATAGTACTAACCAATTGAGCCACAGACACTGCTCGGATAAACTGCTTTCCAGACAGGACTATAATATCAATCTGAGCAAATGCACCTTTGTATTTAGTGTCCTTAAAGTCACAGGTATATCACAGTATAAGCCCAGAGTAAATGCCTAGAATCACAACACCACTCTCACCCCACCACTCTGTTTTCCCCACTACTAAAGTGTAATCACAGCTGTCAGTCACTGTGTGGGTTAGTCCTGCTTTTATGTTGTTGGCCTATCCAGTTTCTACTTAAGAAACACTGTGCTACACGCATAAGACTGATCACCACTGCCAAGGCCAATTATGACCAAAAGACCATTGCCAAGGCCAACAATGATAGCAGGTCCCTCTTCAAAGCTATCAAGAACTCCATCAACATTCTGCCCGACCTACCTGTGCAATAATCCATCAAAAAATCCAGTGCAATCAAGTCTTTCTCCTTCATCAAGGTCAGTATGACCTGCCAACACATGCTAACACCACAACTGACAGCACACTACACATCCCATCGCCGAAAACCAAAACTACCTGGACACCTTTCAAAACACTCACTATTGAAGATCTCACTGGCACCTTAGCATCCCTCAACGCTACATCGTACATGGACGTAATTCTCCCTTTCTCTGTACGCAAGATCCTTCTGGCTGAAGCAGTCCTCTGGACCTAACTTACATAAACAGCTCCCTTACTCAAGGCATCCTCCCCTAGGTCCTCAAGACCAGACAAATCCTACCACTTCTCAAGAGACCAACATTGTATCCTGATGACATCAGAAACTACCGCCCCATCACCCATCTTTCCTTCATAGGTAAAATCCTTGAGAAAGCAGTAGCCACTCAAATCCTCCAACACGTCGAGGTTAACAATCTCCTTCAGACCTACAAATCTGGCTTCAGAACAAGATGCAGCACAGAAACAGCTGAACTATCATCAAGGTGATCAATGATTCCTGTAAAACCTTTTAATGATGGCCATCATTACTTGTCTTGTCGTGCCTAGAAACACTTGTGTACAGGTGCGTTATAAATTACTTATCATATCAAACCATATCATATATCATATCATATGATAGTAAAGAGCTCCATCACATCCGGAAGAAAGGTCAGTGCAGTTGATAGAGCATAATGCATTTTCTGAACATTTTGAGGGACTTTATTTTTATGGAGAAAGGCTTCATTATTATTCCTTTGGAAATATTTCCATGTCAATCACCAATGCTACATGGTAAGCATGCAGTAACGGGAGGGATATGCATGATTCCATAGGTATTCCCACATTTTAGAGTGCCACTAAATTCCACTGTGGGAATGTGGTATTAACACATGGTAACAGTATATGCCATAATGCACAGTGCAGAAAAACTAGGAATTTGGTGGATGTTATATGTGTAAATGTTTGTCTTCACATAAGTGTTTTCATATCCAGATGCAGCCCTCCTTATTACTGTACCCTTCACTCACAATTCTCCACAATCACACACTGGGACTCATTACGAGTTTGGTGGTAATTTGATTCAGCCAAATTACCACCAAACTCGTTTACCATTACCACCATTTGGTCTCATCACACACTAACACTATGAGGGCTTACCATCTTCCTCCTCACTAAACACCTCTTTTAGGTATCAAACATTTCTAATAACACGCATAAGGGCCTCATTACAAGTGTGGCAGCATTCTAGTAGTAAAACTGCTGGAGTACTGCCAAACAGAATTACTGTTACAGCCACTTGTTCCAGCGGATTTACAGCTAGCTTACAAGTGATAATAAGCAGTGTTAGTCCAGATTTACTGGAATTCATGGGGATTTCATCAGAATTATGGCTGGCGGTAAATGTGCTGTTTTTTTGTGATTTTTGGCAGGAAAGTGGTAGATTTACCTCCAGATTTTTGCATCACCTTACTTGTAGAACATGGATGCGGTGATGCAGTGGTAATTGAGTTACCACACTGTTACCACTGATTTGTACCACACCGCCATACTCATAATGATCCCTATATTATCTACAGTCATTTAAACATCTCTTTTGGATATTAATTTTACTCTTCACTCTCATCACACACCATCCATGTGTGGGCTTCAGCATCACTATTTATGGATACCATCTCTGTGGGAACTTCAATGCTATTATCACACATTACGTCTGTGGGGACTTCAACTGCACAATCATCCCATACCTCCTCGGTAAGGACTATACCATACCCTTCATCGCCCTCACTCTGTTCTGACTCAAACATCTCCAACAACCACCATCTCTGTCGGGACTCCAATACCATAGTCATCACACACCATCTCTGTGAGGACTCCAATATAACAATTCTCACACATCATCTGAGGACTTTGCAATTTCCCACCTCACTGACCCCCTCTGCAGAGACTTAAACAATTCTATTATCCCACAAAATATTCGTGGTCACTTAAACATCTTTGTTTGATTTTAACATCAGTCTTCACTGTCATCATACACCATCCATGTGGGGACTTTAGCACCACCATATCCGCACTCCATCTCTGTGGGGACTTTAATGTCATTATCACGCACCATCCCTACGGGGACTTTAATCCCACTATCATCATGCAACATAGCATCCCCGTGGAGACATGCATGTCACCGTCACAATATATCATCCCAAAGTAGAAAGCAACATCTTTATAATCATACTATTTTTGTGCAGAGGATCTGTTCTAGTGGTTATGATGGTGTCTATGGAGCCATGAAACCTAAATCTAAACTAAAGTTTCCACTCTCTGCCACATAGCATACTCTTAGACCAATCCCAATTAATATGTCTCACTGTTTTTTAAATTTGTGAAACCCGAAGCACATTGAATGTGGCTACATCCCAAAATTAAGAGGCTGATTCATGGAATAATTAGCGCGGCGCAAGTGGGAAAAAACGTGAGAATCGCAGTGGAATAGCGAAAATCGCAGTGCAAGTGCGAAAATCGCACGAAAAGCAGCGCACATCGATTCATGGAAGGCCGTGCGCGAGAAAACCAGCGGATGTGCGATAAAAAAGTGCGTGGCGCACGTTGGCGCACAGGCCATGTAACTGCGTGCGCCAGGTCACAGCGAAAATCGCACAGGCCACAGCGAAAATCGCACATAGCGCGGCGCACGCAACAAAAGTAGGCGGAACACGGGCGTAACACTCGGAATGGGGAACAACTTGCCAAAACGTGGGCGTCACGGGGGAAGTACAGGGCACAAGTGCGCAAGTGCGCGGAACGCCCAAACGCTCGCCTAAAACACGTATTCATGGAATAGAATAGGGCAAAAAAGCGCACGCTCAAACCAGCGCACAGGCACAAACACGACCGCCACAAGAAAGCAGGCGGTAGCGTCTCTGCGGCTGTAAGAAATGTGCGCCAAAAGGTGCGCCAACAAATAGCACCTATATACTGCCATGATGAATGTCCTATACTGTGGCCCTCTAGGACAAATGACGTGCAAAGGGGTACCCACAAACACGGACACCCGCTGACAAAAAATATGTGTGCGTGTATACTGGGGTGCGCGGGAAGTCTCACACGCGATTTGGCCGGGTACGTGGATTACAGGGGTGCGCGGGAAGTTCCACACGCGATTGGCCCAGTGCGAGCAGGGTACGTGTATTTCAGGGGTGCGCGGGAAGTTCCACACGCGATTGGCCCAGTGCGAGCAGGGTACGTGTATTTCAGGGGTGCGCGGGAATTTCCACACGCGATTTCAGCAGGGTATGTGTATTTCAGGGGAGCGCGGGAAGTTCCACACGCGATTTCATCAGGGTACGTGTATTTCAGGGGTACGCGGGAAGTTCCACACGCGATTGGCCCAGTGCGAGCAGGGTACGTGTATTTCAGGGGTGCGTGGGAATTTCCACACGCGATTTCAGCAGGGTATGTGTATTTCAGGGGTGCGCGGGAAGTTCCACACGCGATTTCATCAGGGTACGTGGATTGCAGGGGTGCGCGGGAAGTTCCACACGCGATTGGCCCAGTGCGAGCAGGGTACGTGTATTTCAAGGGTGCGCGGGAAGTTCCACACGCGATTTCAGCAGGGTATGTGTATTTCAGGGGTTCTGGGGAGTACCACACGTGAATTGGCCGTGTGGGTCCTCCCAGGTGTACGCACCACAACCTCCACGGCCCCTGCAGGCAGCCCACACCACGGGGGACTACCCTGCACCCCTGCTCATGTCACGCAGGCAGCCCATCCACCATGGGCATGCCCCCCAGCCAACTCACATGTCACCTTGCACTACTGATCAAAAATGCATGTCTCCCACCACCCCCACCCCCCAGCCACCAGGGGCACCCAACACCAGGCCCCCACTCATCTCTCCCACCACCCCCACCCCCCTGCCACCATGGGCAGGCCCCACCAGGCCCCCACTCATGTCTCCCACCACCCCCACCCCCCAGCAGTGCAGGGGCACCCTCCACCAGGCCCCCACTCATGTCTCCCACCACCCCCACCCCCCTGCCACCATGGGCAGCCCCCACCAGGCCCCCACTCATGTCTCCCACCACCCCCACCCCCCAGCAGTGCAGGGGCAGCCTCCACCAGGCCCCCACTCATGTCTCCCACCAGCCCCACCCCCCTGCCGCCATGGGCAGCCCCCACCAGGCCCCCACTCATGTCTCCCACCACCCCCACCGCCCAGCAGTGCAGGGGCAGCCTCCACCAGGCCCCCACTCATGTCTCCCACCACCCCCACCCCCCAGCAGTGCAGGGGCACCCTCCACCAGGCCTCCACTCATGTCTCCCACCACCCCCACCCCCCAGCAGTGCAGGGGCAGCATCCACCAGGCCCCCACTCATGTCTCCCACCACCCCCACCCCCCAGCAGTGCAGGGGCACCCTCCACCAGGCCCCCACTCATGTCTCCCACCACCCCCACCCCCCTGCCACCATGGGCAGCCCCCACCAGGCCCCCACTCATGTCTCCCACCACCCCCACCGCCCAGCAGTGCAGGGGCAGCCTCCACCAGGCCCCCACTCATGTCTCCCACCACCCCCACCCCCCTGCCACCATGGGCAGCCCCCACCAGGCCCCCACTCATGTCTCCCACCACCCCACCCCCCAGCAGTGCAGGGGCAGCCTCCACCAGGCCCCCACTCATGTCTCCCACCACCCCCACCCCCCAGCAGTGCAGGGGCACCCGCCCCCACTCATGTCTACCACCACCCCCACCCCCCAGCAGTGCAGGGGCAGCCTCCACCAGGCCCCCACTCATGTCTCCCACCACCCCCACCCCCCACCAGTGCAGGGGCAGCCTCCACCAGGCCCCCACTCATGTCTCCCACCACCCCCACCCCCCAGCAGTGCAGGGGCACCCTCCACCAGGCCCCCACTCATGTCTCCCACCACCCCCACCCCCCTGCCACCATGGGCAGCCCCCACCAGGCCCCCACTCATGTCTCCCACCCCCCTACCCCCCAGCAGTGCAGGGGCACCCTCCACCAGGCCCCCACTCATGTCTCCCACCACCCCCACCCCCCTGCCACCATGGGCAGCACCCACCAGGCCCCCACTCATGTCTACCACCACCCCCACCCCCCAGCAGTGCAGGGGCAGCCTCCACCAGGCCCCCACTCATGTCTCCCACCACCCCCACCCCCCAGCAGTGCAGGGGCAGCCTCCACCAGGCCCCCACTCATGTCTCCCACCAACCCCACTCCCCAGCAGTGCAGGGGCACCCTCCACCAGGCCCCCACTCATGTCTACCATCCCCCCACCCCCCAGCAGTGCAGGGGCAGCCTCCACCAGGCCCCCACTCATGTCTCCCACCACCCCCACCCCCCTGCCACCATGGGCAGCCCCCAACAGGCCCCCACTCATGTCTCCCACTCCCCCCACCCCCCAGCAGTGCAGGGGCAGCCTCCACCAGGCCCCCACTCATGTCTCCCACCACCCCCACCCCCCTCCCACCATGGGCAGCCCCCACCAGGCCCCCACTCATGTCTCCCACCACCCCCACCCCCTGCCACCATGGGCAGCCCCCACCAGGCCCCCACTCATGTCTCCCACCACCCCCACCCCCCAGCAGTGCAGGGGCAGCCTCCACCAGGCCCCCACTCATGTCTCCCACCACCCCCACCCCCCAGCAGTGCAGGGGCAGCCTCCACCAGGCCCCCACTCATGTTTCCCACCACCCCCACCCCCCTGCCACCATGGGCAGCCCCCACCAGGCCCCCACTCATGTTTCCCACCACCCCCACCCCCCTGCCACCATGGGCAGCCCCCACCAGGCCCCCACTCATGTCTCCCACCACCCCCACCCCCCAGCCACCAGGGGCACCCTCCACCAGGCCCCCACTCATTTCTCCCACCACCCCCACCCCCCAGCAGTGCAGGGGCACCCTCCACCAGGCCCCCACTCATGTCTCCCACCACCCCCACCCCCCAGCAGTGCAGGGGCACCCTCCACCAGGCCCCCACTCATGTCTACCACCACCCCCACCCCCAGCAGTGCAGGGGCACCCTCCACCAGGCCCCCACTCATGTCTCCCACCACCCCCACCCCCCTGCCACCATGGGCAGCACCCACCAGGCCCCCACTCATGTCTCCCACCACCCCCACCCCCCAGCAGTGCAGGGGCACCCTCCACCAGGCCCCCACTCATGTCTCCCACCACCCCCACCCCCCAGCAGTGCAGGGGCAGCCTCCACCAGGCCCCCACTCATGTGTCCCACCACCCCCACCACCCTGCCACCATGGGCAGCCCCCACCAGGCCCCCACTCATGTCTCCCACCACCCCCATCCCCCAGCAGTGCAGGGGCACCCTCCACCAGGCCCCCACTCATGTCTCCCACCACCCCCACCCTCCAGCAGTGCAGGGGCAGCCTCCACCAGGCCCCCACTCATGTATCCCACCACCCCCACCCCACAGCAGTGCAGGGGCAGCCTCCACCAGGCCCCCACTTATGTCTACCACCACCCCCACCCCCCAGCAGTGCAGGGGCACCCTCCACCAGGCCCCCACTCATGTCTCCCACCACCCCCACCCCCCTGCCACCATGGGCAGCACCCACCAGGCCCCCACTCATGTCTCCCACCACCCCCACCCCCCAGCAGTGCAGGGGCACCCTCCACCAGGCCCCCACTCATGTCTCCCACCACCCCCACCGCCCAGCAGTGCAGGGGCAGCCTCCACCAGGCCCCCACTCATGTCTCCCACCACCCCCACCCCCCTGCCACCATGGGCAGCCCCCACCAGGCCCCCACTCATGTCTCCCACCACCCCCACCCCCCAGCAGTGCAGGGGCAGCCTCCACCAGGCCCCCACTCATGTCTCCCACCACCCCCACCCCCCAGCAGTGCAGGGGCACCCTCCACCAGGCCCCCACTCATGTCTCCCACCACCCCCACCCCCCAGCAGTGCAGGGGCAGCCTCCACCAGGCCCCCACTCATGTCTCCCACCACCCCCACCCCCCAGCAGTGCAGGGGCACCCTCCACCAGGCCCCCACTCATGTCTCCCACCACCCCCACCCCCCTGCCACCATGGGCAGCCCCCACCAGGCCCCCATTCATGTCTCCCACCCCCCCACCCCCCAGCAGTGCAAGGGCACCATCCACCAGGCCCCCACTCATGACTCCCACGACCCCCACCTCCCTGCCACCATGGGCAGCACCCACCAGGCCCCCACTCATGTCTACCACCACCCCCACCCCCCAGCAGTGCAGGGGCAGCCTCCACCAGGCCCCCACTCACGTCTCCCACCCCCCCTACCCCCCAGCCACCAGGGGCACCCTCCACCAGGCCCCCACTCATGTCTCCCACCACCCCCACCCCCCTGCCACCATGGGCAGCCCCCACCAGGCCCCCACTCATGTCTCCCACCACCCCCACCCCCCAGCAGTGCAGGGGCAGCCTCCACCAGGCCCCCACTCATGTCTCCCACCGCCCCCACCCCCCAGCAGTGCAGGGGCACCCTCCACCAGGCCCCCACTCATGTCTACCACCACCACCACCCCCAGCTGTGCAGGGGCAGCCTCCACCAGGCCCCCACTCATGTCTCCCACCACCCCCACCCCCCAGCAGTGCAGGGGCAGCCTCCACCAGGCCCCCACTCATGTCTCTCACCACCCCCACCCCCCAGCAGTGCAGGGGCACCCTCCACCAGGCCCCCACTCATGTCTCCCACCATCCCCACCCCCCTGCCACCATGGGCAGCCCCCACCAGGCCCCCACTCATGTCTCCCACCCCCCCACCCCCCAGCAGTGCAGGGGCAGCCTCCACCAGGCCCCCACTCATGTCTCCCACCACCCCCACCCCCCTGCCACCATGGGCAGCCCCCACCAGGCCCCCACTCATGTCTCCCACCCCCCCACCCCCCAGCCATGCAGGGGCAGCCTCCACCAGGCCCCCACTCATGTCTCCCACCCCCCCACCCCCCACCCACCAGGGGCACCCTCCACCAGGCCCCCACGCATGTCTCCCACCACCCCCACCCCCCTGCCACCATGGGCAGCACCCACCAGGCCCCCACTCATGTCTCCCACCACCCCCACCCCCCTGCCACCATGGGCAGCCCCCACCAGGCCCCCACTCATGTCTCCCACCCCCCCACCCCCCAGCAGTGCAGGGGCAGCCTCCACCAGGCCCCCACTCATGTCTCCCACCACCCCCACCCCCCTGCCACCATTGGCAGCCCCCACCAGGCCCCCACTCATGTCTCCCACCACCCCCACACCCCTGCCACCATGGGCCGCACCCACCAGGCCCCCACTCATGTCTTCCACCACCCCCACCCCCCAGCAGTGCAGGGGCACCCTCCACCAGGCCCCCACTCATGTCTACCACCACCCCCACCCCCCAGCAGTGCAGGGGCAGCCTCCACCAGGCCCCCACCCATGTCTCCCACCACCCCCACCGCCCAGCAGTGCAGGGGCAGCCTCCACCATGCCCCCACTCATGTCTCCCACCACCCCCACCCCCCAGCAGTGCAGGGGCACCCTCCACCAGGCCCCCACTCATGTCTACCACCCCCCACCCCCCAGCAGTGCAGGGGCAGCCTCCACCAGGCCCCCACTGATGTCTCCCACCACCCCCCTGCCACCATGGGCAGCACCCACCAGGCCCCCACTCATGTCTACCACCACCCCCACCCCCAGCAGTGCAGGGGCAGCCTCCACCAGGCCCCCACTCACGTCTCCCACCCCCCCCCACCCCCCAGCCACCAGGGGCACCCTCCACCAGGCCCCCACTCATGTCTCCCACCACCCCCACCCCCCTGCCACCATGGGCAGCCCCCACCAGGCCCCCACTCATGTCTCCCACCACCCCCACCCCCCAGCAGTGCAGGGGCACCCTCCACCAGGCCCCCACTCATGTCTACCACCACCCCCACCCCCCAGCAGTGCAGGGGCAGCCTCCACCAGGCCCCCACTCATGTCTCCCACCACCCCCACCCCCCAGCAGTGCAGGGGCACCCTCCACCAGGCCCCCACTCATGTCTCCCACCACCCCCCCACCCCCCAGCCACCGGGGGCACCCTCCACCAGGCCCCCACTCATGTCTCCCACCACCCCCACCCCCCAGCAATGCAGGGGCACACTCCACCAGGCCCCCACTCATGTCTCCCACCACCCCCACCCCCCAGCAGTGCAGGGGCAGCCTCCACCAGGCCCCCACTCATGTCTCCCACGACCCCCACCCCCCAGCAGTGCAGGGGCACCCTCCACCAGGCCCCCACTCATGTCTACCACCCCCCCCACCCCCCAGCAGTGCAGGGGCAGCCTCCACCAGGCCCCCACTCATGTCTCCCACCACCCCCACCCCCCTGCCACCATGGGCAGCCTCCACCAGGCCCCCACTCATGTCTCCCACCACCCCCACCCCCCAGCAGTGCAGGGGCAGCCTCCACCAGGCCCCCACTCATGTCTCCCACCACCCCCACCCCCCAGCAGTGCAGGGGCAGCCTCCACCAGGCCCCCACTCATGTCTCCCACCACCCCCACCCCCCAGCAGTGCAGGGGCACCCTCCGCCAGGCCCCCACTCATGTCTACCACCACCCCCACCCCCCAGCAGTGCAGGGGCACCCTCCACCAGGCCCCCCCTCATGTCTCCCACCACCCCCACCCCCCAGCAGTGCAGGGGCAGCCTCCACCAGGCCCCCACTCATGTCTCCCACCACCCCCCAGCAGTGCAGGGGCAGCCTCCACCAGGCCCCCACTCATGTCTACCACCACCCCCACCCCCCAGCAGTGCAGGGGCACCCTCCACCAGGCCCCCACTCATGTCTCCCACCACCCCCACCCCCCTGCCACCATGGGCAGCACCCACCAGGCCCCCACTCATGTCTCCCACCACCCCCACCCCCCAGCAGTGCAGGGGCAGCCTCCACCAGGCCCCCACTCATGTCTACCACCACCCCCACCCCCCAGCAGTGCAAGGGCAGCCTCCACCAGGCCCCCACTCATGTCTCCCACCACCCCCACCCCCCTGCCACCATGGGCAGCCCCCACCAGGCCCCCACTCATGTCTCCCACCACCCCCACCCCCCAGCAGTGCAGGGGCAGCCTCCACCAGGCCCCCACTCATGTCTCCCACCACCCCCACCCCCCTGCCACCATGGGCAGCACCCACCAGGCCCCCACTCATGTCTACCACCACCCCCACCCCCCAGCAGTGCAGGGGCAGCCTCCACCAGGCCCCCACTCACGTCTCCCACCCCCCCCACCCCCCAGCCACCAGGGGCACCCTCCACCAGGCCCCCACTCATGTCTCCCACCACCCCCACCCCCCAGCAGTGCAGGGGCACCCTCCACCAGGCCCCCACTCATGTCTCCCACCACCCCCACCCGCCAGCAGTGCAGGGGCACCCTCCACCAGGCCCCCACTCATGTCTCCCACCACCCACACCCCCCAGCAGTGCAGGGGCACCCTCCACCAGGCCCCCACTCATGTCTACCACCCCCCCACCCCCCAGCAGTGCAGGGGCAGCCTCCACCAGGCCCCCACTCATGTCTCCCACCACCCCCACCCCCCTGCCACCATGGGCAGCCTCCACCAGGCCCCCACTCATGTCTCCCACCACCCCCACCCCCCAGCAGTGCAGGGGCAGCCTCCACCAGGCCCCCACTCATGTCTCCCACCACCCCCACCCCCCAGCAGTGCAGGGGCAGCCTCCACCAGGCCCCCACTCATGTCTCCCACCACCCCCGACCCCCAGCAGTGCAGGGGCAGCCTCCACCAGGCCCCCACTCATGTCTCCCACCACCCCCACCCCCCAGAAGTGCAGGGGCAGCCTCCACCAGGCCCCCACTCATGTCTCCCACCACCCCCACCCCCCAGCCACCAGGGGCACCCTCCACCAGGTCCTCACAATCCCCCAATCATGTGCGTAATGGTCAGCCTCCACAGCCAAAAAGCCCTACCAAGTAAACCATTCACCAACATGGAAATGGAAATTACATGTTACACCCCCAATGTTCATGAAGCTAATGAACCCATGTCCGTCACACACAATGGTTGCAATTGAATGGGAAAACACCCAACATGACATGCATGAAACCAATGAGATGATACCACACAGTGAAGTATGAAAACAAAATTGTATTGAAAAAATAAAGAATGCTAAAGAAAGGAAACAAACTACAATGGGAATGAGAACAAATAAGCTGCATGTCCGTATTAAAAAAAAAACTGCAAATCAGAATCCAAAAAAATGTCGTCCAAAGTCAAATGTCAAAAAATCTCTATGCAATAAAGAACTATGTAAAAAACTCACAAGGGTCCATGAGCCCAACTGAACAAAGGAAACCTACTAAAAAACCTAACTAAAAATAAACTATATACAAAAAGTGGAGCAGTGTCCGTCGACTCCAAATCATAATAAGAAACAAAGGAAACCTAAAACTAAAGAACTATATACAAAGGCGGCGGGCAAGTCCAGCGGCTCACTCCGTGGTGTCCCGGGCCAGGGCATCATCGAACTCCTGTTTGATGTCCCGGAGGCGGTCCAGTTCCATGGCCCCGAGGGTCTGCAGGGACGACGCCGTGTCCTCCTCCAAACCCCTGCGGATTGCCTCGAGGCACTCGGCCCGCCTCAGGGCCCTCCGCATGGAGTTCTCCGCCCTGACCATTGTGAGCCGCGCCTCTTCCGCCCGCCGCTGCTCCCCACCTATGGCGTGGACCAACCGCTGCCACACGGAAGACACTCTCTGTCCTGGGTCCCCCTGCCCTCCGGCCGATGCCTGCCCCTCCGATGTCGAAAGCCCCGAGCCTTCATGTCTCCCACCATGTTGCTGCTGCTGCACTGCCTCTGCCCGTGCACTGCCTCCTGCTGCCTGCACATCCTCCGCCGGTTGGGGTGCAGTTGTTGATGTGGCCACCCCTGCTGGACCTCCGACTCCCGACTGTGGCAGGGATGCCTCCTCCACCAGCCTGGCCGCACCGTCAGAGGCAGCTCCACAGGGCACCCAGGTGACTGATGGGTGGGAAGATGGCACAGAGGACGACTGGCGCGTAGGGGGTCCAGTTGAGGAGGGGGTCGGAGCAAGCCCCATCAGACGGAGGAATCCGGCCTGGGTGACCTGTCCCAGCAGGCTGACGTGGTCAACGAGCCATTCGAGATGACGTGCAGTCTCTCCATGAAAAGACTGCAGGTCACCTCGCATGGCTCGTTGACGCAACGCCACACCCGCCAGGACAGGCTCAACCCGGACCTGGATGGCCACGTCCGCTGGCAGAGGAAGGCCAGTTGACGTCAGCTCATCCCCTGCCTGAAAACGGGTCTGGACGTAGGCATCCCTGCTGGTGCAAGATGATGCAGGGACAGGATCGGGGACAGGATTGCACACAGGCACCTCCGCGGCGGCCTGTGCTGACTCCTGTCCCTGGTCCTGCACTGCACCACTAGCACCAGTGGGATCCCCACCTCCAGACCCCGTCTCTGGTGCTTGCACGGCCTCCTCCTCCACCAAACCCCCCACCAACCTGGATGACTCCGTGCCATCTTCCCCTGTTGGGCCCTGTGGGGTCCCAGCTGCCCCTTCTGCTGCTGAGGAGTCCAACTGCAACCTCTGCCTCTTGGACCTCCCCCCGGCAGCTGCGGCCTGGGACGCGGCACCGGACTCCTCACTCCCGGACGAGATGACAACACGGGAGGGGAGCCGGGCCTTGCGTCTCCGGCTGGCGGTCGGATCCCAGCCGCTGTGCTCCACAGCACCTTCTCCGCCCTCTTCATCAGTTGACGCTGCAGACAGGGAGAAACAAAACACAGGCATCAGGGCACTGTACAATGGACACATACACACATGACAGTTGCACATGCGTGGCATTGGCAAACCTCAGACATGTCATCACAATCCCCAACACACATGTCATTGCAACTCGCACACATGAGCCATACCACAGCCATATCGCAACTGCCAGCACCATCCATACACATACAACAGCATCAGCAGCCAAAGGGGAGCCAGACATCACATGCAACACAGGAAGTGCACCACACATGTACACACACCACCACACTTGCATGCATGTGTACACCTCTGCCAAGTGTCGCACTGTTCAGACAGCCATCCATGTCACATCTGCCAATCAGGCTTCCACATACCGCTGTCACATGCATCCATGTTGCATCACTGTTGCACCCTTGTCAAATACACACACATGCACATGTACACAGTGCTAGTACATGCAGCCGAAAACAACATACATGCGTGACATCACGGACATGTCTACTTTCATACACATTCATACAAACATGTGTGCACGCACAACTGCATTTGCCATGCAAGCCTACACACACAAGCACCATCCATGTCTCACACATTACAGCCCTCGCATGTGTCAGCCCCACGGCCCTGTAATCCCCCACCCATACTCGACCCCATACAAACAGATGTGCAACCTGCACAATACCGAATAATCACCACACGCACTGCTCACAATCAGGATGCATGTACACTCACCGCTCAACTCCAGACGGGTCTGCTTCTCTAGGACCTGGACGTGGAGCGCTGGGGATATGCGTTCCAGGACCCCCATCTGTTCTTCCGACAAGTGGCCCCGGCGCCCCTTGGCATCCGCTGCCTTCAAGAGGCACCGGGCCTTGTTCAGGTGTAACACTCACCTGATTCCCGTAGAGGCGCTGGTCTTGACTGGGCGTATACCGTATCTGCAAAGGTGATGTGTAACACACGGCTGGCTCTTTGGGCTGGACCTCTGTGCACTGTATGTCTGACTTGAAGGGTAAGATGTCTGCAGATAGAAAATATGGGATTAAGGAACTGGGTTATTGAATGTCTCTCTCTTCTTCCCTTTCTCTTCTCCTGTAGAACCCCAAAGGTTAACGCTCTCACCTTAGGTAAGTGAACGCCGTGCTCTCCATCTGCCTCGGGGCAGGGTGCTGTAACCAGTTTCTTCACTGGATAAGGGGAGCAGGCCTCTTGACTTCAGAGGACTGCTGTCCGTCGTTTACTGCACGAACGGTAAGTTTCGAGTAATTCTAATGTCTTTAAAGTCTTTAGTAATGATGTTTCTTGTTTTGCAGGGTTCCGGCGATGGCGGATGACGGGCTGAAGTGAGTTGAAGATGGAGCCCGTGTGATGAATAGAAGCGCCTGGAAGCACGTAAGTAAGCGCTTGTTGCCTGCTTCACGATGCGCTCTAACTGTCTTTTTATTTTGCAGGTACAAGTTCGGAGCGGCTGCAGGGTGCCGGAATACCCACTGGGTTAGATGTGGAAAGGAGTAATGGCACGTGAGTATTAAAGTTCCCCAATGTCTTTAAACGCACCTTGTTTTGTCTTTCAGATGCCGGATGCAGCGCCGAAGGCCTCCGGAGCGTGCAAAGAGTTGGTAAGCTTTTGTCTTTCAGATGCCGGAATGCAGTGTGCAGACCTCCGGAGCGCACGAAGAGTAGGTAAGCCTTTGTCTTTCAGATGCCGGAATGCAGCGCGAGGCGTTGGTGACAGCCGATGGACCAGGTAAGTGAAGAGCTGTCCCTGAAGACCGTAATGCTAACCTGTTCTTTCTTGTCTTTGTAGGTGTTGCTGAAGACTGGATTCAGGATGGTAAGCCTTTTTCCTTAGGCCCAGGATCAGATGCAGAAGACACGATGAGCGTTCTGCTGCAGAGGATGCAGAATAACGCAAAGCAAGATTCATCCATCGGGTGTGGTTTAAATAGCCTTCTGTAGTGCTTAGGTGTCTCCTTCCACAGCCACGCCTAGGTAAGAAAAGAGTTCCTGCCTTCCAGAAGAGTTCCAGTGTTCTGAATCTAGGGAGTGGCTCCTGCCCCACCCAACAGGAAAAGTAGTTCCAAACAGAAGAGGATCAGAGGCTCAACTGGCAGGCAAGTAAGCAGCATGGTCTGCTGCAGGTAAATCCACCCAAGCATTATGAGCCCGGCGCTTCCAGCGCTGGGACTGGGCATATTTATGAGCCTGGTGCCACTGGCGCCAGGACTGGGTCCAAAAGGTCCTAATTGGGACTGGTTGGCACTCGGAACCTGGGTTATGGATCTGCTTCCAAGGGAGTTGGGAAAACCCTGACCTTTTGGAAGCAGAGATCATGACAGTACCCCCCCTCAAGGCCCCTCCCAAACCGGGCTTCTCCGGGGGTTTTGGCTTGTCAGGAAATGTTCGGTGAAATCTTTTGATTAGGCGAGGAGCGTGGACATATTCAACAGGTTCCCAGGATCTCTCTTGGGGGCTGTAGCCTTTCCAGTCAATTAGGTAAAATAGTTTAGATTTGGAGATCTTGGAGTCCAGAATGCTTTTGACTTCAAACTCGAGTTCTCCATCAACTAGGATAGGTTTTAGAGATTTAGTTAGTCGGGTTTGAGGTTGCACGGGTTTTAATAGAGAGACGTGGAAGACCGGATGTATCTTCATGTGCGGGGGTAAGTCCAACTTGACCGCTACTGGGTTTACTATGGTAGTGATTGAATAGGGACCAAGGTATCTTGGGTTGAATGTGCGTGGCCCTTTTAGAGGTAGATATTTGGTGGATAACCAGACTTGATCCCCTACTTGATATTGAGGGGCTTCCTTCCGATGTTGATCTGCTCCTTTCTTGTATTGTTCTTTAGCCCTTTGAAGGTGAGAAACAGCTTCCTTAAAGGCTTGGGTGATTGTAGAATGCAGGTAGTCTACTGCTGGTGTTTCAAGATCTTGGAGGGGATCCAACTCCGAGGTTCGAGGGTGACTGCCGTACAAAAGAAAAAACGGGGTTTTCCCAGTTCCCGAATGGATAGAGTTATTGTAGGCATATTCGGCTATCCAAAGGATGTCTTTCCAAGTTTTTTCAGTTTGTTGCAGCATGCAGCGTAAATACTGTTCCAAAGTTTGATTGGTCCTCTCGGTTTGTCCGTCGGTCTGAGGGTGGTGACTGGTCGATAGTCTCACATCAATTTGAGCCGACCGACAGCAACTTCGCCAAAAATGAGAAATAAATTGACTACCTCGATCCGAAATTAGAACCGAAGGAAAACCGTGCAGTCGGACGATGTTTTCGAGAAATTCTCGGGACAGAGTTGCTGCTGTTGGCAAGCCTTTGAGCGGAATGAAATGCGCCATCTTGGAGAATAAGTCATGATTACTAGAATCGTATTGTATCCGGAGCATGGAGGTAGATCGGTGATGAAGTCCATAGAAAGCGTATGCCAAGGGCGAGGTGGGATGTCAATAGGGCGTAAGAGGCCTGCTGGTCTTTTCTTTTGACTCTTGTTTTGGGCGCATACTCCACAGGACATTATAAAGTCTCTGATATCTTTTTTCCAAGACGGCCACCAGAAGTAGCGCTTGATCTTTTCTGAGGTCTTGGCCATACCGGGATGTCCTTCCATTAAAGAATCGTGATAACAAGAGATTACTTTTTTCTGTAAATCTGTGCTGGGTAGGTATAATCGTTCTTGGAAATACAATAAGTTGTCCTTTACTGCAAAGTCCTTTCCCTGCAGATGCCAATTCTGTATGTCTGCTGGAGTTACAAGTTTCCTGGCCTTATCCTTAACTTCCTCTATGGATTCTGTGGCGATTACACCCAGAATTCTTTGTTCGGGAATGATTGGTACAGGTTTAGGGTTGATCAAGTGTTCTTCCACTCCCATCCGAGAAAGGGCATCAGCTTTACCGTTCTTTGTACCAGGTCGATAGGTAATTATGAAGTCAAACTCAGCAAAGAATAATGCCCAACGGAGTTGTCTAGAGGATTGGGCTTTTGCGGTTTTCAAATATTGCAGGTTTCGGTGATCCGTAATCACAGTAACGGTGTGTCGGGCCCCCAGCAGATAATGCCGCCAAGCCTTAAAGGCAGACTTGATAGCCAGAAGTTCCTTGTCAGTAATCGTGTAATTGATTTCAGGAGGCGAGAATTTGCGGGACCAAAATGCCACGGGATGCAACTGATTGGTTACCGGGTCCTTTTGTGATAGAACTGCCCCCATGGCAAGGCTTGAAGCATCAGTTTCCACGATGTAGGGGAGTTCGGGGCGAGGGTGTTTTAAGATTGGTGCAGAGATAAATTTAGTCTTCAAATCCTGGAAAGCTTGTTCCGCCTCGGTAGACCATTCAAAACGTTTGTTTTTCTTTAACAAGGCAGTGATGGGCTGGACTATTCGAGAGAATTCGGGGATAAACCTGCGGTAAAAGTTAGCGAAGCCTAACATGCTTTGCACACCTTTTACGGAGGATGGTGATGGCCATTTGAGAACTGCATCAACCTTCTTTGAATCCATACGCACTCCGCCAGGTGATAATATGAATCCCAAGAATTCAACTTCAGTCACGTTGAAAACACATTTTTCCAACTTAGCGAAAAGTTTGTGTTGACGCAATCTTTCGAGGACCATTTTCACGTGTTTCCGATGTTCAGATTCCGATGAAGAATAAACGAGGATGTCGTCAATGTAAACAACAACACACACATCTATGAGCTCTCTGAGGACATCGTTCATAAAATATTGAAAGGCGGCCGGGGCATTGCAAAGTCCGAAGGGCATGACCTGATATTCAAATAGTCCATACTTGGTGCGGAAGGCCGTCTTCCATTCATCGCCCTCTTTTACTCGTACCAAGTGGTAAGCTCCTCTAAGATCCAGCTTTGTATATATGCATGCTTTTCTGACTTGGTCCAGGAGTTCAGGGATCAAAGGTAACGGATATCTATTCTTAACGGTGATCTGGTTCAGGGAGCGATAATCTATACAAGTTCTAAGGTCTCCTTCCTTTTTTGGAACGAAGAACAAAGCTGAAGAAGCAGGGGACTTGGAAGAACGAATAAACCCATTAGCCAGGTATTGATCCAGGTATTGTCGAAGGTGAAGGTTCTCAGGCTCGGTGAGGGCATAAATTCTACTACAAGGAGGAGTATATCCAGGTATCAGGTCTATCTGGCAGTCATAAGACCTATGAGGAGGTAGAGAGTTAGCCTGATCCTTCCGGAAAACATCTTGGTATTCTAGGTATTCGGGAGGTAACTGGGGAGTCTCTGAAGAAATTGCTGCCAGTGCAACACCAGGTGGAGGGTGACAAGTAGAGACACATTCTGGAAACTGGACCGTTCTTGCTCGCCAATCGATCAGAGGATTGTGTTTCTCTAACCAAGGTATTCCTAGAATAATCTGAAACTGAGGGGCCTTGATCACATCGAACACGATCTTCTCATGGTGTCCATCTTGACTTACTAGCGTCACCTCTTGAGTGGTATGCGTTACTGGCCCGGAGGCTATCTCCGTACCATCCACCGTAGTAATGACGTCCTTTACAGCCTTGGGACAAAGAGTTAGATTCATCCTCAAAACCATTTCATTATCCACATAATTGCCGATGGCACCGCTGTCGACGTAAGCTTCAATTGCATGTAATCGATCCGGATTATCAGGGCTAATGAGGACCATAGGTATCACGAAATGCGAGGTCACGGAACTGGTTTTCACGCTCGGCAAGAGGACCTCTATTCTTGTCGGGCGAGGTCGTTTCCCTGCTCAGAGTTTGTAACTTTGGTAACTGCAGCTCCTACTGCCTTCTTGGCAGGTTTCACCGGACAGTCTCGAAGAAAGTGCCCTGAGTTTCCGCAATAGAGGCATAATTGCAACTGTTTTCTCCTTTCCCGCTCCTTTTGTGTTAGAGGACCTTTCAGACCCCCTATTTGCATGGGTTCCCCGGAGTCTACTCCTTTGGAAGGAGTTGGCGGTTTGGAAAATACTCGAGCATCAAACTTGGAATGATCGGCCTTCCTGTTCTGCAGTCTGTGATCTATTTGAATGACTAAGTCTATATAGTCCGAACAATCTTGTGGGGGATTCACTACTTGGGCTAACACATCTTTGAGCTCTCCACGTAGACCTCTATAAAACAGCGTAATCCTTTTGTCCTCAGGCCATTGAGTTTCCACTATCAGTCTGTTGAAAGACGCAATATAAGCCAAAAGGTCTTGATTACCTTGTCGCAACGAAAGAAGCTCATTGTCCAAGGCCTGCCCCTGTGAATGTCTTGCGAACAGTTTTTCCATACTGAGCTGAAAAGCTTGAAAATCATGGAGGACCGGATCATCTTGATTTACTAGAGGGATCGACCAGTCTGCCGCATTGCCACTAAGGTACGAAAGCACGAAAGCTACTTTAGCTTGATCAGTTGGAAAGGCTGCTGGCCGGCATAAGAAGTGCAACTGGCACTGATTGATAAATACTGCAAACCTCTTTGGGTCACCAGAAAATCGTTCGGGCGGAGCCAGAGGTACATTCCCAGGTAGGTTGATCTGCACTGGATTCATAGAGTATGTAGAAGGAAGATTTCCCCCAGATGCAGGTAACGGGGTCTGTCCGGCTTGTGACTGTAGCAATTGTCTAGCGAGATCATCTGTTCGCTCCTTGGAAATAATCAGTTCCCTTCTTAGAGCATTCGTTTCCTGACGGGCTGCATGCACTTCTGCCCTTAGTTCCCCAAGTAACTGGGCTAGCTGGTCGGTATCCGAGGTTTCCATAGCGCCTGGACGGGAGTTTTGTGGTAGGCTTTGCGTTCTGTAACGCTCACCTGATTCCCGTAGAGGCGCCGGTCTTGACTGGGCGTATACCGTATCTGCAAAGGTGATGTGTAACACACGGCTGGCTCTTTGGGCTGGACCTTTGTGCACTGTATGTCTGACTTGAAGGGTAAGATGTCTGCAGATAGAAAATATGGGATTAAGGAACTGGGTTATTGAATGTCTCTCTCTTCTTCCCTTTCTCTTCTCCTGTAGAACCCCAAAGGTTAACGCTCTCACCTTAGGTAAGTGAACGCCGTGCTCTCCATCTGCCTCGGGGCAGGGTGCTGTAACCAGTTTCTTCACTGGATAAGGGGAGCAGGCCTCTTGACTTCAGAGGACTGCTGTCCGTCGTTTACTGCACGAACGGTAAGTTTCGAGTAATTCTAATGTCTTTAAAGTCTTTAGTAATGATGTTTCTTGTTTTGCAGGGTTCCGGCGATGGCGGATGACGGGCTGAAGTGAGTTGAAGATGGAGCCCGTGTGATGAATAGAAGCGCCTGGAAGCACGTAAGTAAGCGCTTGTTGCCTGCTTCACGATGCGCTCTAACTGTCTTTTTATTTTGCAGGTACAAGTTCGGAGCGGCTGCAGGGTGCCGGAATACCCACTGGGTTAGATGTGGAAAGGAGTAATGGCACGTGAGTATTAAAGTTCCCCAATGTCTTTAAACGCACCTTGTTTTGTCTTTCAGATGCCGGATGCAGCGCCGAAGGCCTCCGGAGCGTGCAAAGAGTTGGTAAGCTTTTGTCTTTCAGATGCCGGAATGCAGTCTGAAGACCTCCGGAGCGCACGAAGAGTAGGTAAGCCTTTGTCTTTCAGATGCCGGAATGCAGCGCGAGGCGTTGGTGACAGCCGATGGACCAGGTAAGTGAAGAGCTGTCCCTGAAGACCGTAATGCTAACCTGTTCTTTCTTGTCTTTGTAGGTGTTGCTGAAGACTGGATTCAGGATGGTAAGCCTTTTTCCTTAGGCCCAGGATCAGATGCAGAAGACACGATGAGCGTTCTGCTGCAGAGGATGCAGAATAACGCAAAGCAAGATTCATCCATCGGGTGTGGTTTAAATAGCCTTCTGTAGTGCTTAGGTGTCTCCTTCCACAGCCACGCCTAGGTAAGAAAAGAGTTCCTGCCTTCCAGAAGAGTTCCAGTGTTCTGAATCTAGGGAGTGGCTCCTGCCCCACCCAACAGGAAAAGTAGTTCCAAACAGAAGAGGATCAGAGGCTCAACTGGCAGGCAAGTAAGCAGCATGGTCTGCTGCAGGTAAGTCCACCCAAACATTATGAGCCCGGCGCTTCCAGCACTGGGACTGGGCATATTTATGAGCCTGGTGCCACTGGCGCCAGGACTGGGTCCAAAAGGTCCCAATTGGGACTGGTTGGCACTCGGAACCTGGGTTATGGATTTGCTTCCAAGGGAGTTGGGAAAACCCTGACCTTTTGGAAGCAGAGATCATGACATCAGGGTCCTGGAACTGTAGTCCTCCCAGCGCTTCCTGACATGTTGTAAGTCCCGGACTGCCACCCCCTCCGCGTTGATGGCAGTCACAATGTCAGTCCAGATCCGAGTCCGTCCTTCCTTGTCGGCGCGGGAACTTCTGAAGAGGGCATCATACTGCCCCAGGACTTGCTCCACCAGGACACCAACTTCGGTGGCACTGAAGCTGGTGCCCCTCTGCCTCTCTGGCCGGGGGTTGTCAGTGGTCACAGATGGTGTCTGCCCCGACATGACAACCCCAGAGGCAGGAGTGGGTGGGCAACTGGGTCCTGGGGCTGGGCTGTGGAGCGATGGAATTCCAGTCGGGAGTCTTCGGTTCCAGCAGGGGTGGTCACAGCAACAGCACCCCTGGCTGATGTGCAGGCAGCAAATGGCAGTGCACGTGGGCAGCAGGCAGTCAGGCAGCAGCAGATGGCAGGTGGGAGCGTGCTCGGGGCTCTGGGGGGCAGTAGTTCGGCCTTCTGGGCAGGAGCGTGGTCTTCCGTGTGCTTACGCGTGGCCAGCTTGGTACGGAGTGATTTGGCACGTGAAAATCCTGCACGTCAGCGTGAAAATCGAGGAAAGGCCCTTAGCGCGTAAGCGCGTCAGCACGCATACGCGATTCTATTGGACCAAAGGCCCTCAGCGCGTAAACGCGTCTGTGACGTGACCCGCACGGGTGTTTCCCACACAGCACGTGATGACAGAGCACACGTGGAAAGACTGCACGTCAGAGTGTCATCGCGTGTAATTGGACAGCACGTCAGAGTCTCATCGCGTGTAATTGGACAAAAGTGCGCGTACACGCGATTGGCCTATGTACGTGTATATCAGGGGTGCGCGGACACTTACACACGCAAGTACGTCAGCGCACCTGTATCCCGGGGTGGGCGGGAATTTCCACACGCTATTGGACTGGGTACTGGATTACAGGGGTGCGCGGGTCACACGCTCGCCTGCAACACGCGCAACGCATTAATTTGTGCGCTAACAAAATAACAAGCTCAGACCCAGGATGAACATACCGTACCTAGCAGCAGTGGGCGTGGCCTACCAAAGGAGGAGGAGGAGGATAGTCAGGGCCAGAATATTCACACCCAGAACCAGCCTTTTCGGGATGCCTGATGACCAGGTGCATGGGAGGTACAGGTTTCCACCACACATCATACTGGACCTGGTGAGTGAGTGGGAGGATGACCTCACATCACCCACCCTGTGCTCCCAAGCACTCAGCCCCCTGGAGAAGGTCCTCAATGTACTGCACTTCTTAGCCACTGGATCATTTCAGCGGACAAGTGCCATTGTGGGTGGTGTATCACAGGCCACCCAGTCACTCTGCCTACACCAGGTCTTGAACATCAGCACTGCACGCCCATCAGTCCGCAGGCACATATACCTGCCCAGAACACCTGCAGAAAGGCATGCTGCCGCCCTGGATGTTTACGCTGTGGCACGATTCCCCAAAGTGCTAGGTGCCATCGACTGCACCCAGGTGGCTCTACGTCCCCCCAGGGCATCTGAGCACATCTATAGGAACCGCAAGCACTGGCATTCCATCAACGTGCAGGTAGTATGTAATGCCAAGGGAATCATCACCTCAGTATATGCAAACTATCCCGGGTCAACCCACGACAGCTTCATTTACCGAATGTCCACCCTAAACCGGGACCTAGAAGCTGGGCGGCATGGCGATACATGGCTGCTTGGTGAGTATGAATGCCACTGCACATGCATGCATGTCAGATACTGAGCAAGGTCACAACCCCACCAATGATACCAATCACCACCTCCACAGGGGACAGTGCCTACCCTCTCAGCCCCCACATGATGACGCCAATTCGGAACCCCACCACGCCACCCCAGGTAAGATATAACACAGCCCACATTACAACCCGGGGCATAGTGGAGCGCACATTCGGAGTGCTAAAG
Source organism: Ambystoma mexicanum (assembly GCF_040938575.1). Classification (NCBI taxonomy): domain Eukaryota; kingdom Metazoa; phylum Chordata; class Amphibia; order Caudata; family Ambystomatidae; genus Ambystoma; species Ambystoma mexicanum. The sequence continues at coordinate 922,785,998 of NC_090941.1, forward strand.
TCACGCTTTCGCTCCCTTGACCGTTCTGGCGGGCAGCTGTTGTGAGGGGAAAGGGCACGGGGGGAGGCAGCCCATACACAGCTAGTGGCTAATTACTTCACATAGAAATCACACCCCTGTGGAGTGCACACTGCCCTGGCACATTCCATCTGACAATCAATGATGACTCAACCTGACACTGATCCTGAATGTCTGGAGAATGAACCGTGAAAACCATATCAGCCTGAGATTGTTCACCTGGAAGTGTCACAATGTGTGCATCCCTACCCACACAGACACCACCAATGCAGTTTTGTGAAGTAACACATTCAAGCAGCTAAAATGAATACCCACTTGCAAAATGCAACAAGAGGACAGTGCCATGTCAGCCAACCCATCCCCAGCACCGCCACACCACACACCGTGCCATGTCATGCTATTTGCAGGTAAACAAAGTAATCCCCACAACATGACACTAGTGTCACAATGTAGAGTGTCCCTAATTGAAACTTGCAACACCTGAAATGCTCACAGTAATGCAGGACCAACAACAAACTTGAGCAGGTACTACCATTAACATGACATCACAAATGTTATATATTAGTAGTCTCACCACCTGGAAATGCCTGCACTCCCACCACTACCAACTGTGCAGTGTTGGCGCCATGTAGAGTTGTAGGTGCACTGCTGCCAACATGGACCCCATCTCCAGACTAGAGGGCCTTGTGTAGACATGAGGAAGGGACCTGCAAATTGGGAGGTAGACACAGATGATGAGTTACACATCAATGCAACATGCAGTGTACAACACAACAGCAATATGCACTAGGAATGTATACACAGTATTGACTACAGACTGCCCACACAGCTCATGGGAGTCCAACGTCACTGTGTAATTCACTGTCACTTGGGCACACCCTTTGCAAGCCCATGGAAACGGGAAGCAGGAGGGGTGTGTGTGACTCAAACCCAAGCATCTGAACCAAATACATGACAAGCCTGCATGTGCCCAGCCACAATGCTGCGTATGCCCACAGGAACCACGGAAGCCAACAAATTGTCCCAACAAAAATTGGGAAAAATTATTTAGAAATTAAAAATAAAAATAAAAATAAAAATAAAAATTTTAAAAAAATAAAAATAAAAATCAAAAATAAAAATAAAAAATAAAAATCAAAAATAAAAATCAAAAATAAAAATCAAAAATGGCCATTGATGGGCCCGGGGGGGTTTGGGAGGCCACCCAGTAGGTCCGAGGACAGGGTGCACACCAAAACCCACCTGTGTGGGTCCTGGGAAAAAAAAACACCTCCATGGGCTCATGGCCCACACGGCTACCCTATTGTGGGAGTATCACTGCTGTCGCTATTATCACCCTGTGCAGCTGCATCCGGAGGTGGTTGCACTATGGGAGGCAGCCCACGCAAGGCCCTAGTCTGCTCCTCCATGGCTGCAAGCATGCTGGTGTGGTAGGTCTGGTTCTGGAGGATGAGTGTGCGTAGGTCCCCATGCAACAACTCACGGGATGCCCGGACCTCCGCCCTCGTTGCCTGCATCTCAGCTGAGAGCGTATGGGTGAGACGCTCCAGCTGCTGTTCTGTCCTTTGGTGTGTTGAAGCCTCAAGCTCAACAAGAGTCGTCCTGAGGTGAAGGAGCTCCTGCCTCAGGGCTTCCCTGTGGGCCTGGGACTCAATGGAGATGGCCTCCTGCAGAGTCGCCAGTGCCGCCCGCCTGTCCCTGTTGGACCCCAACATGTCCTCCCTGTGTGACTGGCAGATGGAGTCGGTTGCCTGCTCTAGTCGCTCCATCAGCCTTTCAGGGGTGACAATGGAAGTGGCCACCCTATCCATGGCCTGAGCCATCATCTCGGATGATGCTGCCTGTTGTGTTGCCATACCGTAAATGGATTGCTCCCATGCGGTATTGCCAGGTGGCGTACGGCCACCACGTCGGCGGGCACCACACCTGTCTGGGGCAAGGCGAACTGCGTCTTGCTGTGCCGGCACTGCCTGAGGCTGCAGGACTGCATTCCCCCTCTGATCTGCTGGCCCAGGAACAGGATCAGATGTCGCGGAGTGTGACCCTGCATCCGTAACCACCAAAGGCGTAGCTGCCAACACTGACATCCCCATTGAGGGTTCTGACCCTGGTGCAGGTGGGTGGGACAGAACAGAATCCCTCCCTGGAACACTCACCTGCGACGGCACGTAGGTCTCATCCGAATCAACACCTGAGTACAGCTCGGGGGAGGTGCAGCCAGAGACACCCCTTGAGAGCACGACCTGCAGCACTTGTGGGTTCTCACCCACCACCACACCACGTCCCTCACTGGTGGTTGGTCGGCCCTCGGACCCCTTCTGGGTCTGCACCATCTCCACAACCCCAGCAGTATCAGGTGCATCTTCCCCTGCAAAGACATAAAAACAGAGAAATGGAAACAGGCATTAGCACCATGGCACACAATGAGGGCTGAGAAGCAAGAGAACCAGTACTTGATTGACACATGTCCCACATGACTAAAACCCTCCCATGCATGCACCCTCACTGCATATGAAGGGCAGGCAAATGGCACACACTGATGACACCAAGATGGAAGATGAACACATTTTCTGCATGCTGCCTGGCAGTGGCATCACACATTGGCCTATGATTGCCAGGTGAAACACACATGCCATCACACAGATGGCATGTACCATTGCTATTGAGTGAAGATGGAGAGGAGGGCAGCACCTATTCATTCAGTCCAGTTCCCGCATGTAATAGCTTTTCTAATTCTAACAGGTCAGATTTTTCACCTGGAGCTGCCAGTCTGAAATGGTCCAATTGCACAGGGACATGTGTGAACAAATGATATCCAGGTAACAAAGTCACTCCACTTTACCATAGCCATGTCAGACATGTGACTAGTGGACTGCGACATGCCTAGTAAAGGTGGTGGAATGCAAACAATCTGACTGAATGAACAGTGAAAAATAAGCAACAATGTTGTGGCAAGGTGACACTTCAAGGGCAACTGGCGTGCAGTTGGGCTAGATGTCTACTGTTGGCAGAAGGGATACTGCTATGGCCAAATGCAGCTGCGCAGGATGTATTGCATGAAGCACATGGCTGACCCATACGACTCAGGCGCACACACTCTCACCTGGCACACAAACAGAAGCCCTCACACACACACCATGCACATGGATGACACACACATGCATGTGCACTCACCGGACAATGCCTCGTAATCAGCCAGATCTCCCACGCCTTGGATCTGTTCCTCCGTGATGTAGGTCCCAGCGACTGACTCATGTGGAGTGAGTTCCATGTCTACTACTGGACACCCACCTCCAGTCACTAGAGTTGTGGCATGACTTGAGGCCAGCTTACTCTTTGCCCTGCGCTTTAGGTCATTCCAGCGCTTATAGCAATCATTGGCTGTGCGCCTCACGATTCCAAGGGCACTTACGATGTCCGCAACGGTCTGCCAGTGTGCCTGGCGTTGTGCAGGTGTGATCTTGGATCGTGCAACAATGACCATCTCGTTGTCATGTGCGGACACATACTCGACAAGTGCATTCAGTTCGTCATCCGTGAAGCTGGGCTTCCTGGATGGGCCGGACTGTGTAGCCGTGTCTGGGGCATCAGCCTGTGCCGGACGAGCACTCTTCCTCTTCCGCTTGGAAGGTGGTGGTGATCCTGAGTGTCCTGCGCCGCTCTGGACACTAGGGGCAGGAGCCCTGGTGGACTCTGTATCAGGAGTGTGGGATTGCACACTCAGCATGGGAGTTGGTGCAGGCATTGGCTCTAGTGTGATGGTGTCAGGGGGAATGTCAGCAGCATGGACTAGGACCGACACTGTCCTGGCTGGGTGTGTGAGGGCTGGGGTGGATGGAGCCGCAGCTGCCCCTGCAGCCTCTCCGCCCTGCCTACTTGGTGCAGCAGATGACCTTGCTGCCCCAGATGCACGTGGCATGGTGACATCAACGTGCACCAGCGCACGTGTCATAGGCCTGCTGACCTGGAAGTAAGCCATGGAGTCAGCCAGGTCTGGTGCCACAATGGGCTGGTCCAACAAGGGCTGAGCATGGATGGTGTCAGCCACATCAGCCTCAACGGGTGGGGGGGGGGATTATGGGTGCCCTTGACTGGTCCTCCACACATGGGGGGACAGGCTCACCCTGCAAGTAATGACCACGTTTCCTACCGGATCCACCGCGGCCACCACTTGTGGCTCTTCCACCTTTGCCACCCTTACGGAATCCTCGCCTCCCAGCCATGGCACTGATGTAGATGTGCATATGGGAGTGGCTGTAAACTATTGTCCTGGGCAATTGGGGGTCAAAGGGGTTGGGTACCAGATGGTAATTGTACCCTAGTGCTCTTGCAAGGCTGATTGTAACCCCTGGGGAAAGATGACGGGTCACGCTACGCACAGGAGCCCCAAAAAAGGGAGATGACGTGCATGCAACCCCTCCTAGACCACGTGTGCAGAAAGAAAAACCTGCACTACGCTGTGGCACCCAGTAACACAAGAATGAACGTATGCGTGTCACACGCAGCCTAGAATGACCTCTGAAGGGGTAGGCTACACACGGGGCAAGCACAGATGTTAGATACGTGCGTGACTCACCGTCTGCCAGGTAAAAGAGCGTGAAAAAGGAGCGCGTTTGGTTGGCAACACCCCCGCCAAAAGAAGATTGGTACGCTGTCTGAGGAGACAGGACAACAGTAGAAGGGAACACTGTTTGAGGGAACAGGCCCAGGTAAACCAGTAAAAGAGAAAAAAGAGAAAAAGCTGTCAGAGGTAACAGGGAATACGAACTTGAAACGCCGTGAAGTAAATCGCGTGTGAAACGACAAGAAGTACAGAATTCACCCACTCGCTCTCCACGAAAAGCACGTACAAGGAAATGGTGTTCTACACGTACCTTTTATACAGGCCCACACGTCCAGCGTCACTTACGCGGCCATTTCCACCAATTACACGCATTGTCACTTCTGCGTGTAGGGCCATTTCCACCAATCACACGCGATGAGACTCTGATGTGCTGTCCAATTACACGCGATGACACTCTGACGTGCAGTCTTTCCACGTGTGCTCTGTCATCACGTGCTGTGTGGGAAACACCCGTGCGGGTCACGTCACAGAGGCGCTTACGCGCTGAGGGCCTTTGGTCCAATAGAATCGCGTATGCGTGCTGATGCGTTTACGCGCTGAGGGCCTTTGGTCCAATAGAATCACGTATGCCTGCTGACGCGTTTACGCGCTAAGGGCCTTTGGCCCAATAGAATCGCGTATGCGTGCTGACGCGCTTACGCGCTGTATTGAAAAAGCGGCAAATGCATGCACTTTATGGTGATAATGCATGTTCAACTGATGTTATGGAACAAATAGCGCACAAAAATGTCAATTGTATGGCCTTAATGCCAACTCTTGCAAGCTGTTTCAAATTCAATGAAACAATGTTAAAGAAAGAAATACAAGCAATAGTAGAAATTAGCGCCACAGACAAACTAGGCGTACATGGTATGACAGTACCCATGTGTGAGCAAGCCACAACAAGACTAAATAGTTTAGAACATTCAATCTCCAACACAGCTGGGTTGGAAAAAATATTGAAATTACCATTAAATTGTAGAGTAATGCTTAAATGTAACCTTGACGTAGAGCAAGGGCTAGTTAATGGAGCACTGGGCACAGTTGTTGGTTTTCAATCATACCCATGTGATAGCAACATTCAGTTTGTAAATATTCGCTTTGATAAAGTTTCAGAAGTGAAAAGGATAGGGCGCTCAATTGCTCGATTCCTTCTCTTCAAAGACATATATGTATGTAGAGAGCAATTTTCTATAACTCTTGCATATGCAGTTACCATTCATAAATCCCAAGGTCTTACACTAGCGAAAGCATGTATAGATATAGGAAAGACAGTGTTTAAGGAAGGCATGAGCTACGTAGCATTATCACGCTTACGTACACTTGACGGTCTATTGCTAATAAACTTTGATTCAAGTAAAGTCAAAGCCGATATTCCTTGCATTCTAGAATAAAATAGATTGCGTTCACTTTACACCCCTCATCTGAAACAATACCCTGTTCCAGATAAAGTGAAACGTGGTAAAAGAAAAGTAAATGAAACAGAAATGCAACAGAATGCAACAGCACATTCCACAAAGAAAAGAAAAGAAGCTAAAGTTTCATAAATTGCCCAAAACATAGAATAACCTATTAGGGAATGTAAACCAGGCACGTCGGCAAAGAAGCAACAGAAAAACCAAAAAATGCACTCAGATACAGAACTTGCTGGACCATTCAAATTTGCAAATGAAAGTGAGGTAAGGTGCTATGCAAATGTAGCAATGAATATTCTATTTCAATTGCCACCAATTGTTAACAATATTTATCTGCACAGCACAGACCAATTGTGTTTGTAAATGTTAGTGCTGCATAGAAATGCAACAAGCAATCCTGACAACACATATAGTGTTCATGGAGTAAGGCAACAATTGGACGATTGTGCTGGAATGGTGAGATTCACTATGAACTCACAAGAAGATCCACAAGAATTTCTAATGTACATACTATAAGTATTGGAAAACAAAAGCATACCTGTAAATGAAATCTTCCAAATTTCTTACATGTGGAACGATACATGCACTCTATGTAACAAAGTGATACAGAAAGAAATCCCAAATGAGCGATTTGTGTATGTTTCCATACCAAATAGTGAGAGCATTCCATTTCAGCAACTTGTACATAATGCAAACCATGGCAGATTATGTAGTATTTGCAATTCAGACAATAGCTCTACCTTACTGATACAATCACATAGTGCCTATGTAATACTTATGCTTCTACGTTATAATGCAGATGGCACCAAAAACAACTGCAAACTGACTGGATTCACACACGGTCAAGTGTCACTTGGAAAGAAAACCTTTACAACAGTCGGAATAATCTACCATGCAGGAGCTACAACCAATGCAGGTCACTACACTGCATACATTAAAAAGAATTCTGGATGGCTTGAATGTAATGATAGCACCATTACTCTAAAGCAGAGGTTGCCAGCTAACCTAACAAATGCGTATTTAATGTTCTTCAAGCCAAAATTTATGAATTAATGTGTACTTCAAAATTGTCAACAAAGTATGTGAAAGACTACAAACAGAATACGCCCACAGGTATCTAACTACCCAAAAAGAATGGAAGAGTGACACAAATAAATGATTATCACAGATCGTTGGAAACAAATGCACAGGTAGAATAAGCCTATAGGTATCTAACTGTTGTTAAAAATTGTCAGGAAGGCAACAAACATAACATTGATCAGAAAGATGAAGATAACACTGAAAGGAAAAAATGAAGTAGTTAGTACCATATGAAATGAAGTTTTTTTTAATCCAACAAGGATTTTTTTCCCCAGACCAAAGGATTAGAAAAGCAAACACAGAAACTGAGCGCAATGTACAGTACACTGATTTGTAAATTAATTATGAGGGTCAACAAAAAAAAGTTAACTGTCTATTATTATGCAATGTAGTAAATTTAAAAAAAAATGCAAACACTAACACACGTTTTTCTTTCATCAAAGAAATGGAAAAAGTGATACTTCCGCCAAGTACGATAGCCAATTAAAAAAAAGTATGTGGAATCTGAACAAAGTAAGGAGTAAATATTGGTAGGCATTTTCTACACATGGGAATCTACACGTCTAATCTATGGTACTAATATGCTGCAGTGCCTATAGGCTGCCCTTCCATCTTTGGTGAGTAATCTACCACCTACGCCTTACAACGAAGGTACAAGGAGTAGAGTTCCTACTCACAACCATCGCTGCATATGGAAACCATGGTTCTTGTAAATTAACTGCTTATAAATTTACTTTTCAGACCATCGTCTACAGCCATGAAGTTAAGACACTAGGGCATCAACACAACTAGCACATTCCACCACACCCATATTGCCTTGTAACTCCACTGCTTATGACTTCATTCTTGCGTTCATGGGCTTTAGCCATGCACCCAAGAGTGCAGGGTCTCCCCACAACTGCATCGGTGATGTGTGGTAGTGGGGGTTATTCTATAGGTCTGTTATCCTTCAGCACCTCTGCCCAGAGGCTTCCCTCCTAGCTGTATGTCTGTAGATCTTATATGGGATGGGTGTGCAGTGTCTTCCAAGTCTAGTGAATGCGAACGCATACGCATCCGCTTGTCCACTGTCTGGAAATGGAAGCAGACCGAAGGTGAAGGGCCGTGGAAAGGCCTGCCCGCGTCGGGCCGCAGTGAACTGCACCCTTCGTAAGTACCTTGTGACTCCCTAATTCGAAAAGCACGCTGTCTTCCATGACTACCTGTAATATACCAATCTAGGTCGTCAGAGAACACTGTGACACTGTGTTGTGCCCTTACGTCGCTTACAGACCATATCAATTGTGTTGTGCCTTATGGTCGCCTACAGACCACTGTGTTATGCCGTATGGTTGCCCAACGACCACTGTGCCCTAAGGTCGCTTACAGACCATATCAATTGTGTTGTGCCTTATGGTCGCCTACAGACCACTGTGTTATGCCTTATGGTCACCCAAAGACCACTGTGACACTGTGTTGTGCCCTAAGGTCGCTTACAGACCATATCAATTGTGTTGTGCCGTAAAGTTGAAACTAGCTGTGCCTTGATTCGCATTCCGCATCTCCCTATCTTCAGCTTAACTGCTAATGCCAACTCTAATTGTGCTGCTATCGGCGCACTAGATTTAGTCAGCTAGCATGTACTCTACAAAACCATACAAACTAAGCATCATTGCACTAGATAGGACAACTAATCTACCTCTCTATGTCGCCTCCCTCATCACATTAGTGGTATTATCACTCTCCTACCGTACCATACCTACTTCTACACAAACCATGGGACTTACAGCAAACCAGTATCAAGATGATACTACCACATATAGGCCCTGTAGTACCTGAGACAGAAACCTCAAACTTCGCGCTCGCCTACCAAAACTGTACGAACTACCAGCAAAGCAAATTGAACAAATCAACTTCCTAAAAAAGAACATACAGCCGAAAACCACTGCTGAACTCACTAGGAAAGTTCATACCCCTAAAAGGCCCACACAAAAATGCTCCAAACCTACCATTATAGCAAGCACCATGCTCACTAAACATCACCTTAATGGTGCACTCATAAATGCTAGGTCCCTAGTCGCCCATGCTACAGAAATCTCAGATATTATTCTCGGACACCACCTAGACTTCCTAGCCATATCAGAATCATGGCTTCACGATGCAGCGGGTTCCGCCCTCTCTTTAGCAGTTCCCGACAATTATACTATCATACGAGCTGACAGACATACCTCCCGAGGCGGGGGTCTAGCCATTATAGCCAAGATCTGTCTTGACATAAGAGTCTCAACAACCCCCCATCACGAAATCTTGTGAATGCCTCTCGGTCAAAATAGCCACCGCCAACTCCCAAACATTAAACATTGCCCTGCTCTACAGACCTCCTGGTCCTATTGGAACCTTTGTCGAGGATCTCTCCACCACCCTGTCCAACAATTTGAAAAACACCTCCCAAACTATAGTGCTAGGTGACTTCAACCTAGGCTACAATGATATTAAAGACACCCAGTCTACAGCTACTGTTCAGATCCTAAAAGAGCTGGGCTTTGCCCAAAGAGTCACCTGTCCCACTCACAATAAAGGTTGCATCCTTGACTGGATAGCTGAACACAACTGTGGAGTAACCATTACAGACACTGTTCCCCAGATCTGGACGGACCACTTTCTACTACTATTTACAGTAGCTACCAACTTAGCCACAGCTAAGTCTACACTTGCCCCTCCTATACCCACGAGGAACAAAAAACGAATAACCACGGAAAAACTGTTGCCAATCATATTACCCCAACTAAACTCGCTCCCAGCCAACATGGAGCCTGAAATGCTAGTTGATCAATTCAATGAAACGATGAACTTAGACCTTGATCACATAGCACCGCTCAAATTACGGACTAGCAAACCGAAAAAACATCTCAACTCATGGTTCACTCCCCATCTAAAAAATCTCAGGTTAACTAAAAGAAAATTAGAATCCAAATGGAGACTGACTCCTTCAGTAGAAAACAAACTAAACCTTGCAAAGATATCAGCCCAATACAAAAAAGATATCCTACTAGCCAAACAGGATACATACAATACCAGAATATCCCAATCTAAATCAAGTGTCAGAGAACTGTTCAGCATCTTGAAAGAGCTGGAAACACCCATCATTCCCCAAGAAAACTGCACCAAGGACAAAAAATGGTGCTCAGATATTCAGTTTGCCCTCACTATTAAAATAGCCAACCTACAAACAAAAATCGCCCTCAAAAAAGCATCTCTCACACCTCAGGACGCTCCAACCCCAGCACCTATACTTAAATCTAAACAAACAACACGCTTCTGCTTCTCCAAGGTATCTACCATTGAAGTCGAAAAAGTGATCCTGGGACTTAAACCGTCCAACTGTAAAGGCGACCAATGCCCCGCCCAATTAATTAAGGATGCTGCGAGAGAACTATCGCCATTCATAACAAAACTCATTAACTCATCCTGCACCACCGGCATTGTACCAAAAAATCTTAAAGAGTCGTGGGTCCTGCCACTCCTAAAGAAGCAAACCCTCGACCCCGCCATTCCCACCAATTTTAGGCCTATCACGACCGTGCCCTTTCTTCTAAAAATCTTAGACAAAGTGGCATACACGCAAATACAAAACTTCCTTGAATCCAACCACCTGCTCGGAACCCGCCATTCTGGATTCCGGCCCCAGCACTGCCCTTATCGATCTAAAGGCCCACATAGATCAATGTAGGGACAATGGCCAAGCAGCCTTACTCCTTTTGCTAGACCTCTCAGCAGCGTTCCATTTAGTCGACCATACAGTCTTATGCAGCCACCTAGACTCCGCTGCTCACTTCTCAAAAGAGGCCATACTATGGACCAAATCCTTCTTGAATAACCGCACTATGAGAGTCTTCTCTCCATCAGCCTCAGCTGACCCGATCCCTATAACGTGCGGTGTACCCCAGGGATCTTGTGTATCACCAACCCTCTATAATATATTCACAAAGCCGCTCTTTGACGAAATGGATCATCTGGGTATCGCCTACACCAACTATGCAGACGATACCCAGATCCTCCTTCCGCTTTCAGGAGATTACGTCAAGGACCTAGCTTTAGTGAATAAAATCTACAGCATCGTTCAGGCATGGATGGCCACACATGGCTTATGCCTGAACGACGACAAAACTGAGCTCATAATCCTAGGCTCTCCGACATACATAACTAAACTTAACCCCGACTATGCCAGCTTCATTATTGATGGGAACAATATCAAAGTAGCAAAGGAAGTCAAGACCCTAGGCTTTTACCTTGACGCCACCTTAAACTTTGGCAAACAGGTCAACTCCCTAGCCTCTTCCACAGCATATACTTGCAAACTCATTAGAGCCAGCAAGCAATTCCTCTCTATAGACAGCTGCATCACGCTTGCCAGAGCCCTTATACTGTCCAAACTGGACTACTGTAATGGTCTCTACATTGGTGCTAACAAACAGACTATCCAAAAAATCCAAGTCCTACAGAATAATGCACTGAGAGCCGCGCTCAAGATCAATAGGAAAGAGCATATCTCCTCTATAAGAAGAGAACACAAATGGCTATCTACTCAGGACAAAATCCATCTCAAAATTGCCTCCCTTACTCACAAGTGCCTTAACAACATGGCACCATCCTACCTCATGGACAGGCTACCCTTAAGAACCGCACCTAGACCAACAAGAACGGTCAATGCGCATTGCCTCTATGTCCCTCGCTTTAAACGCGCTACTATTGGAGGACACAGCTTCGAAGTCAAAGCAGCACAGCTCTGGAATTCCCTACCACATGACATAAGAGAACCCCAGCCTTTTGTGAAATTCAGGCAGAACTTGACCAATTGGCTGAGAGCCAATGACATCTAACTAATCTGACCTGCCTGACCTGACTGTCCCGACCGGCGATCCACTTGCATGCCTAGCCCTGCTACCTCGGTCTCCATTTACACCATTGTATATTACCGCACCTATTCCACTATATTTTATTCCCACATTGTTAATTATTCCTATACCTTTTCACCTTCTGTTGGGACCTAGCTCCCTTAGCCATGTTCATTCTTGATTATTGTATACTGTATTTGACCATGCACATATACCTGTTCATATTTTACTTATTGTATAATGTACTATGATTATGTAAATGTACCTGTAACGAAGTTGAGCATATTCTTGTCTTGTGCGCCCTGATGCTCCAGGGCATGGCGCGCCTTATAAATAATAAACTAAACTAAACTAAACTAAACTAAACTAAACTAAACTAAACTAGTACATACCACTTTGTTCTTGGCTGCATGGCCTTTAGCCATGCACCCAAGACTGCACGCACTCCCCACAACTTGCCAATCAAAACGCAACACTACGGGTGTATGCATGGGTGGCACATGCGGCGGTGGTTGTGGCCAGGGCCTACAGTCTTGGAAGTAAGGCCTTCGGCCGTCGGCCATGCATCCAAGACTCTAGGCCCTGGCCACAACCACCGTAGCATGTGCCACCCATTGCGGCGTACTAATGAATATAATAATAGCCATTTGAAAAAGTAATGCATTCACGCCATATTGTCAATTTCAATGTTGCCTACCAATACACGTGTGCTTTCAACAGTTACTGACGGGCTATCGTGATTACACCCCACATTTATTGTGCGTACAAGGTGTCCATAGAAATTAAATTATGACGACCGAAAAACAAATGCATTGATCACCCATGTCTTACGGTCTGAACCTTTCCCAATGCTCTGTGACACAGCAAAATAGTTTAGTGAAAAAAGCATGTGTACGCTGGTTGTTGTTCTGCTTTCGCGGATCCAAGATGTCAGGCGCATCCAAACCATCTGGCGCAGAACACGTCTCGCAGCAGCCAATGGGCAGAGACGTTGCGTGTCCGTGGTCATGATGCCAGCCCCTTAGCCGATCAGTATCTTGTTCGTCGACCGAACAGGGAAGTGTAACTGCGGAGCGAACATAGATATCACTAATTATTTCAGACCTACTTTTTGATAATTATAAAGAAACATACTGCACGGATGGTGACCGAATTTACAAAAGCACGCTTTCTGGACCAAGCCCCTGTACTGACGCATTTTGTCAAAATCGGTCCAGTGGTTTCACCTGTAGCCATGCGCAAAGTTTCCCCCCATTCAGTCTATGGGAAAAAAAGAAGTTTTGGGACCCCTCCTATAACTTTGCCCCCCCTGGCCCAAACATGTCCAAACTTTGCATAACAATTCAGAGTGGCCCATACACTTTTTTTGAAAAGTTTGGTGAGGATTCGTCCAGGTGAAGCAAAGTTGTAAGCCGCCCAAAAAGTGCTTTTCCTATGGAAACATCAACTTAACCATATCTACATGGTCACTACTGTGGCCATGTAATATATATACATATTTTTATTTTTTTAATTATGCGCTCAATGAAAAATAATTTGTTCAATCACAGCCGCCACCTTCTTTGTGGCAGAACTATTGGTTTCCTGACTCAATGTTTAGTGTGGTCTACTCGCTCTGAACTGCTTTCTGGAGTGAACTCTGCTTACTTTGTACTGTGGTATAAAGGTTTTTTTTCATATTTGCATGCCGAGGGAAAAACAGCGTTGGAAGGTGCACCCGCTCCTGAAATGCAGCATAGCGCGGCATCTGCTTTTTTCCATAAAAGGAGCCACGGAAATTTGCTCCGGACAGCCCAGGGTCATCACGGCATTGTGAAGCTACAGTTCCTGCATTCACCAAAGGACTTGCCATGCATGTGGTTGGAGGAGCCATTACCATCGGAGGGTGGAGGTTCGTTCATCCATTATGGCGAGTCCACAGTTGTTTGCATGGGAAACTGTGTTTTTTACAAAAATTAAGCTTTACTTTAACTGGACATCCGTATAAGGATAGTTTCTTAAGCACTCTGCTATTAGAAACCATGCATAGAGAGCGAGAAAAGTGAGTCAGGCACCCATATCCAGGCATCTCTAACCACAACATGTCAACACAAATGGACAAAAAGTGCACGTAAGGAACAAGCAGTGTTTTTATTTTGTGAAAAGCAAACCTGTGTCATCGCCAATAAGCCCAGCAATAAACCGCCAGACGTCCAGTCTAATAATGAAGTGAGACTTTTAAGAGAACTAGAGAAGTTACAAAGATGGGAAATCAGCAAATGGTAGGAAGAGAATTTGTTGCAAAATTATGTTGATGTGGAACGGATCCCTAGAGGCCTACGTATACTCACAACACCCACCTTTGAAGAACAGGACCCTGCAATGTTAGAAGAATGGGGAGAATCAAGTAATACCTGCTCAGTGACATTCCTTAACATTTTAATAAAACATGCAAAAAGTGATCAACAGAAAATATTGTCTAAAATACAAGAGATTGAAGAACAGTTACAGGCCATCAGCCAAAGTGAAGAAGGGAAAGCCATTCGCACAAACATGGAAAAGGGGTACAAAACATTTGAGGAAGAAATTATGCGGAGGAAACAGCGGAAATTTCTGCGGGACAAGGACGACTATGAGAAGGGGAGAGTGCTTACATTCGCCAAATGGTTTGATACCATGAGACAGAAACTCCCGACACAATACTGAATGCAGAAAATGACACACCCAGTGAATCATCATCCTGAGACAGAAACCACAGAAAGTGAAAATGAACAGCCCCAGAGAAAATTGAATTTTTTAGAAGAGATGAGACTATTAGGAATGGATGGCAAAAGCAACAACAACTGCAAAAAATCAAGAGGAAGGGGAAAATCAACCAGGTCACGAGGAACAAGAAAACAAGGAGGGGCAACTGCCACAGACATCACAGTAATGGAAAAGACAGACAGGCAAAAGCACTCTGGGACAAAAAATTAATGACAACACAAAGCAAGTTACCAGATATGTCCATTATTATCTTAACAACACAAGATTTTTCCCTTGAAGAACAACAAGTACTCAAACTGGGATTACATTTTTGCCCCCCCTCTCCCTACAACTATGCAGAAACAAGAATAGACTTCGACAGATATATGTGTAAAATACGCCTGAAGAAATTCTTTGCCATCAATCCTCCAAAGCCAAAGATGGATGAACCCTTCAGCGGCTACACCCCACTGGTGATAGAGGACACACATATATTACGTGATCTCATCCATTTAGAATTGGAATGGCAAGAAAACGAAGATATAAGTGACCCAAAATGGGACCTCATGAATATACAAACTGACTGATCTGGTCATTAGTGATCTAAAGAAATTCAGAAAAACGAAAATTGACATTAAAGACAACCTTACTCACCGGGAGCAGGGGATCCTGTCCAATATATGTACATTGGAAGACTATGTAATTAAACCATCGGACAAGGGCACTAACCTAGCCATAATGAATCGGCAAGATTACATCAATGAAGCCAATAGACAACTCAGAGATCCAGAATGTTACAAGTTATTGGACATTGATCCAACAGTGGAAATGAATGACAAACTATTTGAGTTATTGATCAAATGGAAAGAGAGAGGCCTGCTTGATGAAGATATGTGCAAATGCTTGCATCCAAAATTCTCTGTGATGCCCACCATCTATTTTTTGCCCAAGGTACATAAAAATAAAACCAGACCACCAGGGAGGCCCATAATCACACTTTTGTGGAACACTCTTTGAAAATGTCTCCAAACTAGTGGATGAAACGCTAGTAAATTTTGTTACCATTTTACCGTCATATCTGAGAGATACTAAGGACTTCCTTAACAAAATTGATGTAATACCTTGGGAAAAAACCTACCTGCTAGCAACACTGTATGTGGTCTCCCTTTACGCATCAATCAAACATACGGATGGCTTGAAATCATGCGAGTATTTCTTACAAACCAGATCACTCAACTACTTAGAACATGGGAAGATGATTTTAGAGTTGATCAATCTTTGTTTGACAAACAATAGTTTTCTGTTCAACAAGAATGTTTACAAACAGTTGCAAGGAACAGCCATGTGACGATCTTCGCTCCCTATATATGCCAATCTAACTATGGGCTGGTGGGAGAAGTTTGCAGTTTGGACCCCAACCAACAGTCACTATACAGATAAAGTTGAACTTTGGCTACGCTATATAGATGACCTATTTGTAATTTGGGATGGACCGATTGTTGAATGGTTGGAGTGACAACTGCATATATGGGTTTATATGTCATTGTTACAGGAAAGTCTTTTCACCTTCATTTAGGTTTGAGGAACTATCAATTCAATATTTTACTCACAAAAGAGGAATTGAATGAATTTTAGATTCCCTCTCCTTTTTGTTATCTTATTTTATACTTCTTTCTTTTCAGAGGGTGGGCAATGTTTTTGCCTTAACCATTCAGGAACATATAAAAACTGGCAGCTAAAAAACTCTATGTACACTATCCATCTCGACTTTTTAAAAACTGTACATATGGTCAATTATTTAGTTAGGTTTTATAATGGTGCTTTAATGCTTTTAATCTAAGTAGTGTAACAACATTTAGTGAACAAGGCAGTGTTATTTTCAGTTATTCAATGTCCAGATATTACATGCACTAAGCAACATATGCATCCCCTTATAGGGTATACAGTTATTAAGCTGCTATACGCACTTTGAACTTTATTAATATTAGGCTGCATATTGTATATTTGCACAATTGGTATAAAAAGGTGTTGCACTTTAATGTAATTCTCGACATGGGAACAGTAACATTTCATTACCGCAAGCACCATGCACTTTAGCTCAAGCACCAAACTATTTAGCATTAATCACATCTTACGCAAGATACACCATTTATTGTAAGATCTGACCAGCCAGACAGTACAGACAACACAGCACGCTAAGGTATACACATACACACAGACCTCTCAATGCAATGGCAGTTTCCCAGATTTACTTTGGAAAACTTGAGGGTTGCACAGATCGTGCACTAGTCTGATCTATGTACATATTAGAAATAACTGTGTATAGTGAACCAAGTCTTACTGCCATGTGCTTTCCCATATTATGGAATGTAATAGCAGTAATACAGCATACAGGGAGACACGATATCTGGAATATATTATATGCGAGCTACCATCCCGACGTTACACATCTATAATGCTCCAATACACAATTAGGGAATCAGGGAATGATATAGATGCTGTGTTGTTTTAAACATTGTCGGGAAATATTCAATACTGCCTGCCTACTCAAATGCTTTTTTGAATATACAAATGTGAATCCACAATGACTTACGAGGTTATACTAAACACTCAAAAATGGCAGATTTCGTTTTCAGGCAGTCTGGAAGTGAACACTGCTCTGTACTCTGTAACCATAGAGTGCATGCCAGTTTAAAAGTCCTTTTTCAGTGTTTAGCGTGGACTACTCACTCTGAACTGCTTTCTGGAGTGCACTCCGCTTACTTTGTACTGTGGTATAAAGGATTTTTTTTTCATTATATATATATATATATATATATATATATATATATATAAAATTGTAATTAAGGCCTCCCCTTCATTACAAACATGGCAACTAGGATACCAGGAATGCACTGAGCCCCGCAGCCACATTACCGCATGAGATGTTGATGATAAGGACCTGCATCAAACAGTGAGCATGAATGGTAATCCGCCCTGCTTCTTTTTGATCTCCCCTAATTGTTTTGTGACTGAGCAGTGCGCACTCTGAGATAATTTCCCCTTGTACAGCGTCTGCCTGAATATGCACAAAGTTACAATGTTCAAGGGATATTACTGTATTAGCCTTATTATACGGGCAGTGACTTTACTCCAATCTCTGAACAGTGCCTACCGGTACACGCACAGCTTTGCAACTAGAACTTTACCACATTAACCTTAACACAAGGGTACAACAAACATGGAAACTACAGCATTATTACACCCTCAGATACCAGCCAGCATTTATGTACTGTACAGTACATAAGGGAAAAAAAATTTAATTCTGACAGCAACCCATAGCACTGCATGCTAGAACAATTATGTTATCATATGGCATTTATAACAGGCCTATACACAAGTGTTTCAAGTCGTGATGAGGCAAAGGAGGGGAAACAGAGGGAGGACACAGACAGCGGTCCTACTAGGACAGGGAACATTGAGATTGCACAAGTGCAGGGGAGGAGGGAAAGGGAAAAGTGCATGGGGAACGGGGGGACAGTGCAGTTAATAGGATAAAAGTAAGATAAATAATGACAATAAGCACAATAAATAAAAGTGCTGTGACATTGAGATCGCGCAAGTACAGGGGAGGAGGGAGAGGAAAAGTGCGGGGGGAAAGGGAGGAGACAGTGCAGTACATAGGATAACAGTAAGATAAGAGGAGAGAAGGAATGTGTGGAGTCAAAGAAGACACCGAGGTATTTAGCCTCACAGGTGGGAGCAGGAAGAGGGCCAAGGGAGGCTGGTCAGAGAGTAACAGGAAAGGAGGGAGCAGGTGTGCCGATGAGGAGAAACTCAGTCTTACTGGCATTAATGCAGAGATCATTAGCGGCGCACCACTCCTGGATGGCGGACAGACAGTCAGAGAGGAGAGAAGGAGAAGAGCTGGCGGAAGGGAATCTGAAGATGAGTTGAGTGTCATCTGCATAGCACTCAAAGGTGGGGCATAGAGCGGCAATGCTGTGGGCATGAAGTGCCAAGTATTGGTTGAACAGCAAGGGAGAGAGGTTATATCCCTGAGGAACAACACAGGTAGAGATAGAGGTAGAGGAGATGAAGGACCTAAGTTGGACCTGGGCTGGTTGATCGGAGAAGAAGGAGATCAGCCAAGCCAAGGCCTGATCAGTGATACCCAGGTTATCACGGAGACGGTTGAGCAGGATGGTATGGTTGACCATGTCAAAGGCAGACGAGAGATCAAGTAAGTGAAGGATACAGGGGGTGTTGGAATCGAGTTTGGAGAGCAGGTCTTCAGGGATGTTCAGGAGAGCATTTCCATGCTTCTGGCAGCTCTGAAGCCAGACTGATGGTCATGGAGACAATCAACAGAGTTAGTGTGAAGATTAAGGTAGGAGATGGCCAGCCTTTCAAGGAGTTTGCCCAGGAAAGGAGTGATGGAGATTGGACAATAGTTGGCCAGGCAGGAAGGCTTGGCAGAGTGTTTTTCTCTCACCTTGGCCTCTCATCCAATCCTTTTTATCACTACTGAGGGGCTATTCCAATACAAACAAATGCTGTTCAGTCTGGTGTCGGTGGCCTCCGTCTTCCAGAAAGTTACGCACAGAGCGTTCAGTGAGGATGAAGGAATTTTGTGCTTTCAGGAGGACATCTTAATTCATGCAGACAATCTCAAACTTCACGATGAAAGATTGAATACGTTATTCAAGAAGCTATATACTGCAGGAATGACATTAAGTCATGAGAAATGCAAGATTAATAGATGGTAAATTGAGTATCTAGGACATGTTATTACTGATGAAGGGATAATATGCCAAGACCCATATGTCATGAAGAAGTTTGAACTTTTCTAGGTGTAGAGGAGGGTCAAAAACACCAAGTTTATTTCTTCCAGCAGGCACATCATACAGCTTACAGGACATCTCTTGGACTCTGCTCAAATCTCTAAGCTCACCCTCCCTTTATACACTTCCTGGTTGGCTCAGTTCCCTATTTATGATGCAGAACACTCTCATTGGTTCAGGCACTCTAAGACAAGCCCTTTCCTCCTCTAGGGTTGGCTGACTGGGCTGCCGATTCACAAAAGCTCCAATATCATACTACATCTGTAACTGATTAAAATTGTGTGTGCTGTACCTGACCTTTAAAATGGGAACATTACTGACATCAGTCCTAAGCTACTTTTAGCAACTGCATTATGGTTTCCTGTCCCAGAGGCCCGCATATGGGAATCAGCTGGATCCTCTCTGCTAATTGAACAAGCTGAATGCAACACCCACCATCTTCCCTTGACTGCTACCTCGCTCCCATGGCTGTCACTGTCAAGATTAGAGATAGGAAGCCCAGACACCATGTCCTTGACTACTGAACTCTCGCTGAACTACCATGAGGTCATTATTTTATCCTTTCAGCATAACTTTACAGAAATTCACTTATTTGTATGCCCAGCATCCATCTTAGAGTGTCTGACTTTGTCCCGAACCCCAAAATGGCTGATAAATTAATAAATACCTGACCAACCTATTTTTACCCATACCTTCAGGTCTGCTTAGTTTTAAACCTAGATTCTTTGACAGTGTATCATAACATGTACTACCTGACACATTCTCTACTGCACATGACATTCTGACTCCATAAAATAGATTGTCCTCTTAAGCTCTTTTCTGTAAGGCACTACCTTTCTGATTTCTACAACATTTAGAGTCATTGATCACCCCAACAAGTTATCTATGTTCGGTTTGAGGGGGAGTATTACTCCAAATTCATTCATGATTTTGCAAACCACACTGTGTCCATGCGTGAACAAGTCAAAATAAAGAGCACATTCATGTAGAGTAAAGAATGTGAAGAGGAATTTAAATTTGGTACTGCAAAGCTTTAAAATTGGCAGGTAGACCATCATAACGACAGACCCCAGCTATGTTGGCCTAGGCACCGTAGTGACACAAGAGGAAGGTGGGAAAGAGTTCCTCATACCCTTGGCATCAAGATTATTGAAGGGAGCTGAGAAGGCGTGTGCTACAATTGAAAAGGAATCACTCGCTATCAAGTGGGCTGCAGGGAAATTTAGGAACTTCATTTAGGGCAGAAAACATTATGTTGAACGGTTTAGACAAGGTCTCTGCTCGCATCAGTAGATGGGTGTATCAATGCATATAATTGTGTGGTCAAATATTTACCAGGAGTTAAGAACTTTGCGGCAGAATGCTTGTCGAGGTTGACATCCACAGTAGAAGTGAGTGATGAAGAAACAGACCAAAAAGAAGTTTTGGAGATAACTTCCGTACCTGTCCTGCGAGAAAAGTGGGAAGAGACGATGAAAGAAGACACAAGTTTAAGTATTCTCAATCGAAAATGGAAGAAGACAATCCTCACTGGAATAATCTTTGAGAGGTTAGGGCTGTCGGCCTTCTGGAATGTGATAGATGATTTGTATATCCAATAAGGGATGATGATGCATGGTGACAAAATCATTTCAACTGAGAAGGCCCGGGAGTGACGGTAAGTCTAGCTCATGACTATCAATAGGTAATCATTAAAACTAAGCAGAGAATAAGGAGTGACTACTGGTGGCCAGCATGTGTTACGGATATTCCATAAAGACTCTGGGAAAAGGTGGGAATAGATGTGATAGTTCCTGTGTGGAATAATGGTATACAATCCTTCTGCCTGGTTGTCATTGATCTGCTCACCAGGTGGGTGGAAGTTGTGATCAAACCAAATGTGACAGCGATGACTGTTTTTGAAGGAAATGTGTGAGCGTGAGGGTTATCCCAAGGTTATATTTACTAACAATGGAACCCAATTTAGGTCCAAAGAGGAGGGAAAATACTTTTGTAAGAATTCAACTGAACAATGAAAAAGGGCTGGTTACCATCACCAAACCAACGGAAGAGTAGAGCACTTTAATAAAGTTCTCAAAGAAGCCATCAGATGGGCTTGGGCCAATGGCAATAATTAGAAGGAGGCAGTGAGAGATGTAATTGTTGCACACATATTCACCCTGCATTGTACAACGGATGTTTCTCCTTTTGAACTTAGCAGAGGGGGGAAGGACAACACAAAATTATTGCCAGTTTGAATGGGCAAGGCAACCAATTTAGGGAAAAGATTGGAGGGTGTGGTTACAAACATCAGAACCTGCCAAATGAGAAACAAAAGAGCGAGTGATGGTGTTGGTGTGAGAAAGAGTAATGTTCTGCTTGGGGTAGGAGACATGGTGGGAATCAAATTACCTCCCACTCTCAGAGATGGGTGTTGGAGGTGGTCGAAGCCTGACAATGTGAGAGAAGGTTTTAAACATGCAGTCAGATTGTAGGATCAGTGGGTATCGAACATGGAGAGAGTACCCCTTGTGAGGAGAATGGGAAGGAAAGAGAGAAGGGAGAATGTTGCTAGCAAAAATGAGAAAGTTGGTAAGAATGTGAAGATGGGCATGATGGTACCCCAAGATGGTGAATTTTCAGATGTGAGCTCCTTCCGTTCAAGGTCAGGGAGATGCAGTGAGAAGCCCAAGCATCTGGAGGAGTATGTTTAGAAGTAAGACCCCGAAGGACTCTGGTGTGCCCCAGTTTTTGTATGAACTGGGAAACTTTGAGAAGAGAATGGGCATAGTATAATGCTTCCCTGCCCCTACCAAATGGGCACCCTATGCGGGCATCCCTCAGCTGATGGCGGAGGATTTCAGGAGAGAATGGAGGGGTCAAGTGGAGACAGTTGGAGACGATGGGGAGAAGGAGAAAGGCTGGCGGGGCTCTGTACCATATTCACATAATTAAGTCCTCTGTGTTCCCCTTCATTACATAAGTCAAATTTCAATAATAATACTATGCCACAATGCTAGAACATAATCTTCAACACTACTGGCTGAGAGGTTCATGGCTTGATTCAGAGGTGTGTGTGTAAATTCAAATGTTCTGTGACACTCTTTCATGAAGACATGCATTTCGATGTACTACGGGAGTGGTGGCAATAAATGAAGCCCACCAGTCCTGCAAAGCTGTGATTTACGGCATGGTAATGGCCTTTCCAACAATCTCACAAGCAAGGGGTTGGCAAGGACTGTATTCAGAAGCCAGAAAACCCTTCCTGCCCCAGCCAAAAGAGGTGCACAATACCGGTACCCTGGGAGGTGCCATTAAACTGCACAGCACACTTCCTCCCATTATGTGCATAGCATTTCTCAGACTGCAGCACCACTTTTCTAGTTCAATGAGAGTTTAAGAAAACTTTCTTGAATTTGAAAAGTGGCAGTCTTTTGAGAAGTGCTTGCTAAGCCACTGGAGCACATGCTGGCCTGGGATTTGAGGTAGTGGTCCTTGACTCTGAACACTACCTCCTCCCACCTGATGTCAAATTTCACCTCTTCTACCCCATAGGATTTGTACACCATGAAATTCCCCCCATGCTTAGTAAAAAATGTTTTCTGGAGGAATAACATTGCTTATGTTGAAACAGTCGTTTGGGATGGGTCTCATGATTTCAGTGCCTAAATCAATAGAATAATATTGGGCACCAACTGCTATTACAAAAAAGGTGTCTGCGCCCAAAGTGATACTTTGAGGGTCACTGATTTCCATCAAGATTTGAATGGTGTCTGGCACTTTGTCCTGGTATTTGAAGTTGACCACAATTTTGATCTCAAACCCTTCTTTTTTGGTATGTTTCCTCACCCAGGGCTCATAGTCACTTTATTGCAGTTGCACATAACTGGAGTGCATGAGCTTCAAGGGATCACCTTTCCAGACTTGAAGGCCCACAGGCCTACAGTGAGTCATTTGTGAATTCTGACCGACAACTAGCAAAACGGGCGGTCTTGGCCT
Organism: Ambystoma mexicanum; assembly: GCF_040938575.1. NCBI lineage: Eukaryota > Metazoa > Chordata > Amphibia > Caudata > Ambystomatidae > Ambystoma > Ambystoma mexicanum. The sequence continues at coordinate 922,809,513 of NC_090941.1, forward strand.
AACTGAATCTTAAGTGTGACCCCTGGAAACAAAGTGACCTTTTCTTTTCAATTGTTGTTTGTATTTTGCAGGTGAAGCATAATATATATTGAATACATTGCATCTTGTCAACACACACCAAGTCTTTACCCTGATATCTTTGTTTTAGCAGGGAACATTGTTCTCATGTCTTGCTTTAAAAACTGCAAAATGCACATGCATAGCCATTATAGTTCCAGTGTTTGAAAACCCTGTTGTTCATGTAGAAGGGGTCTCTGAATTTCTTCTGCTCATGCAACTTAATGGCTGTTTTTCAGTTCACACATTCCTTTTGCAATGCAAGATCGGCCTATTGATTTCCAATGCTTGACCATTCACATAGCCCTTCCTTATACTTCTTTCAGAAGCACACACAGTCTACACTAATAGGCCCATTTTTAGTGTGGACATTTTTGAAAGCTGGCAGGCCATTTTTCTAGTGGGCATTTCAATTATGTGTGTTTGTCCCTTTGATAAAACCCCACAAAGAAACATACCACCATATCAGAATCATGTCTTCTTTTTCATGGGTAGTTCTGTGTCATGTTCAAGTAACCCTCAATTTAATTCCTTTGGGTTTTTAGCGCTATATAAGATATGATAACATAACATAACGTACCAGTGTTTGGTACATATGCATAGGGCAGATGTATTAGACTGGTAAACACCTTATTGCTACAACGAGGAAGAATGCTTGCAGGGAAATTGAGGGCATATCAGAAAAACAGAAACAAAACAGCTGACATTTATCAAAGCGTTTCTCAAAAGGGCTGTTCGAGCCCTACATGAAAAGTAACTCTGGTCGAATCTACTCTGTCTACTGGAGATCCTTTCTGTGATAAACAGGTGCAGTAAAAGAGCAACAGGGTGACTTGTTTACCCTCACAGATAAAAGAGCGGTCGAATCGGGGTGCATCGGGCCCAGAAATGTCTTCCTCATATTAAGTGAACAATAGAATGGTTATTAACACACAGAGTGGGAAAATTGACTCTTCTTTGGGCAAAATGATTGGCTATACCAGCGCTAACATAGTTTGTGGAAAAAGATAGAGTCTGTCTATTGGTCCATCTGTTTGTGGTAATAATAATGGAATCTCATTCACTGGCCCCACAATGGGCGATGGTTTTTGGTCCAATACACACACAAAAATACATTGCTAGAGAGTATTTGGATGACGCTAAGTGACAACATGGAGGCTTTGAAAACAAGGTGGATTCTTCATTCCTTTCTTAGTGCACTAATGCCCACTACCAACCTGTGTAACTGCATTGCCATCACCAGTGGCACTGTACTACCTGCTTAAATGTATTATGGACATCTGTGTCCATATACTAATCACATGGTGGTCACCCGCAAACCTCATCACTGTCACTTATAGCCAACTGCCCTACCACACACTCCAAAAGCCCTTTCCGTTCATGCTCTCATTCCACTTCAACTTTTTACAAAGCATCACTCACACCACCTACTCTTTATAAAACATTGTCTCCCTACTCTTCTCTCACCACCTCAGGACATTCTCACATTTGCTGTTCCCTATCATCACTTCAATTTCACTTTCCTCCACTCCCAATTTCATCCCTGTTTTTTGATATATCCACAAACGGCCTGTAGGCCAACGTACATACTCTAATCTCATCTATCGCCCTTGCCTCTCCTACGTTCTTCCTCCTTTCCTTGACATCTCCCTCTACTCTTACATTTGGGCAGCGGAATGCCCAATCCATCTGCAAAACAGAATCTCCTTTCTCACGGACCTTTTTGCCACTCTCATCTGCACACTCACGATCATGGATAAAAGAAAAAAAACAGAATCAAGCCTCATGACTCTTCCATCTCCTGCCTTTCTGCCACTTTTCTTTGGGTTCACTGAAAACAAACTAATATCACTATGATCATGATCACTATGCTACCATCCCCCATAATCTTCTTATCCGATGTTCACTTTCTCCATGTCTCCATTCCCAACAAAGTCCACATAGTGCTCCTGGATAACTTCAACCTTCTCATAATTCCTCCACACCCCACCCCCTCCCCATACTGGATTCTCACATCACAGACACATGTATAACCTCCATTCACAAAGTACCCAGACAATCTCAAGAAAACTCAATCAACCTTCTTCTCTCCTCCTCGCTTTCCTAATCTAATCTTACTATTGACTCCATCCTGGGAGACCACTCAGTCCTCCATTTCAATCATTCATCGTTCTCCCATTCAAGTCCTCCACCTGAAAACATAAATGTAAACTTGACTTCCTGCCCCTCCAGCTAGCCAAGGTTCGGTCCACCCTCCTTTCTCTTGATCTTCCTACCAAGGCCTGCTCTATTGAGCAGGCTTACTCTGACTTTAACATGGCTCTTAGCTCCTGCTTCAAGAACCAGTAGCAAGAACTACTATCCTTCCCAAAGCTTTGCTCCCTCTACCCCTCATCTTCAACTCTGGATAACCCTTGAAATCCTCTAACTCAAGGCAAACATTCAAAGCATTTTAGCCAGTGGTGCAATAGCTATTTGTCCCTCTTCCCATCATCTATTGGTAAGACCACCGCTCCCTATGGCCTCTGACATCCTCTTATATCACTGCAATGATTACTATTCAACACAGAATGGGGGAGTGGGGATAGGCTGTTTGGAAGCAGAAACTGCAGGGCTTAGAACCCTGAAGTCAAGGTCCCACCTGCTTATGCCTGCCCATTACTGCATTTAAACTACAGGATCCGGAGCCAACAGCAAAGTCCTCGGGTAAAGGTACAGTTTGTTTGGATGCTGGAACTGCTGTTCTTTAGAATCTGGAACTGATGTTTATGCCAAATGCTTATTTAATTTAAATTTAGAGATCATGTGCACACAGTGAACCATGCAAGAAAGGGTGTTAGGTATTTGGAGGCTTTGTTTTGGCTATTTGGAGGTTGTGAAAAGAACACACCAGAATATTTGGTGAACTGTGGGAACTGATTGGACTGAGCTGATATGGTAGATGACTAAGATTTAAATTTACCATGTTATAGTGTACTCTAGCACCACTCAATATGAACTGTTACAGAGTAATGTGCTAAGTGGTGTGGTTGAATGTGGTGCAGAGAGGATTATGCAACATGTTCATCTTCAATGTCAGCGGATGATCTCTCTTTTCGAAGCAGGAACAGAGAGTGGAGAGGAGCTGTTGGGAAATATAAGAGGCAACCCAGTCAATGGTGTTGTCCTAGATTCCATGGTCAGCAAAGTTCCAAAGGAGGGGGGATCCATGAAAATAAAGGCAGAATTGAGTTCTAAAAGGATCAGGCAAGAGAAGAGTTTAGAATGGTAATCAGAGGTCAGGAATTGGAGACGTAGGTGTTGGCTGTTTCAGTAGAGTGGCAGATTTGGACGTAGGACTGGAGGGGGGCAAAGAGGTTGTTTGTGTCAAGGTAGGTGGCAATGCTGTGAAAGACAAGCCTTTCAAGGATTTTAGAATAATGAAAAAGGAAATATCCAGGTAGAAAGCTAAATAGTTTTTTGGGATCGCTCAAAGGCTTCTTTAGGAGTAGTTAGGCAGTAGGTACATTGAACAGAAATTTCAGTATCAGTATTAGTCTGCACTATCTTAGATATGTTCTCCCCCAACAATGTATCATGGATTCCCAAGAGCGTTAAACCCTACAGTAACTAAGATTGGTGTCCTGGGCCCTTATGTGCCTCGCCCTCTGCTAGCACTTGCCTTTGGGCACCTACTGGTCTTTGTTGTCTCAAAGGCCTGCACTTATTGTATTGGCAGCTGATCACCCCTTACCTAGTAAACTCTGCCAGGCACTTAATAGTTGCTCGCAACAGACTCCTGGCTCTTCCCTTTGTGGAACTCCTAGCACTTCACCCCCTTACCTTGTCCCGTCTCTCTATCTCTATCTCTCTGCACTTGCACGTTCTGAATGTTCATAAGGCCTAGTAGGACTACCTATTTCTTGTTCATTGGATTTATTCTACTCGCCTTTGATTTCTTGTTCCTTTCCCTGTTTTCCCTGTGGGCACTTTTAAACACAATTTTGGGATGTAAAAGCACCTTACAAATGCAAAATAAATAAAATATATATTCAATGTTACCCAAAGTTTCCAAGTTCCTGTTCCCCCAATATGAATCATTTAACATTGCCATCTTACCCTAATTCTCCTTACATTGCTGCATGCAGTACATTATTTCTCTCCTAACAAGACTTTCTTTCCTTTCACATGTTTCTGGTATTTGACAATTATGCGGGTGCTGTGTGGGAGCTTAAATGCAGAGAAATCCAGGCATAATGGAGAGTGTAGAACCTGAAGCGATGCTGGAGCCAGAATCAGATGCTCCAAGAACATCTTGCACATGTGGGAGCGAGGTGGGGATTTAAGTATAATTTGAAGTAAGGTGATATATTAAGTATTTCTTGATTGTTGAGACTTCTGGGTACTGCAGTTCCTTTATAATTGATTTGTGTATGTGTCTCCAGTGATGAATCCTTCTGGTCCAATCATTCTTCATGGGTTTGGTAAGTTTTAGGGGCTTAATAGGACCTACTCTGCTGGGCCTTGCTGACCTGATGATGAGAAGAAATCAAGTGTAGACGAAGGCTAAGCTCATGGCAACCACTTTATTTGCCTACATTTGCTGATACCAGGATTAGCATGTTTAATATTAGGATATTATTCCCTCTCATCACCTACTAGCCACCAAAGCCCTCATACTTACTCCGGTTCTCAGTCACCGTAACAAATGCACGTTTCTCCTCCCTGGCCTCACCCTCTTTTGCTGTTCCCCACTTGTCAGAATATTCAACGTTGCAACATGTACCCTTTGTAATCCACCCCTCTCTTCACCCAATTCCCAATTAGGTCTCCATTACAGTGGCCCCTCTGTAAGGACAGTGCCTTCTCAGAATTCTACTGCTTCTCATTAAACCCATCCATGGGCTTTTCCCCTACTTAACTATTGCATTTCTCCCTCCATGAAACCTCAACTAGAACACCTTCCTTAATCTCTCTGTTCCATGACCAGCCTGTGCATTCCCACCCGTTCTTTGACCACCTTGCCTCTAGCTCCACTGTAATAGGAATCTGAACATATCCAATCTCCTCTGACTAATTACTTTCATGTGTAGTGTCCCTTTTCTGATCGATGTACTCATTTTCATTCCCTTTATACTACGGCACCTGACTCAAGACACACACAAATAGTTGTTTCTGTTGTAAGTTTTATAGTAAAAAAATGTGTTCCCTCAATAAATAATAATACAATAACTACAACAAAATATAACTGTACAGATTAATCTCAAAACTCCAGCATTGATTAAACTGCCTGATCCCTCAAGTTTAAGGGTACAGCAGCAAGAGTCAGGAATGAGAAATAAAACCTACTTCCATTCCAGCAACGAAGCCTGTTAGTGAGAATACACTGGGGCAGGTGTATCCTTTAGGCAGCAGTCAGAACAGATTTCTTTGACAAATAATGCTAACAATAAAAGTCATGTAGGTACCAAAGTAAACCCAAGCATCCTATGGTTTTGACCCTTCCACCCACAGGCCCATCTGTTAGTTCTGGTTCCAACCGGTGTACCCAAATAAGGGAAGTGAAGGGTTCAAGAGACGTGTTCACCTATCTGAAAATCTGCATATCTTCCCTCTAAAAGGCATACAACAGTGCCATACAATAGTGATCATTAGAAGTTCACTACCAATTAAGAGTTACTGAGCAATGCATCATGGATAGGCAAATCCACTCAGGGTGCCTTTTTCTCCAGAAAATCGTTTTAGCCTCGTAGGACAAAACAGTGTATCATTTGAAGACAGATAACTCTCAAGGAATAATCAACCACATTACAGATCATCTGTGTGGTATATTCTGACATTCTTGTGATTGAAGCATTGGGGTTTGGTTATCAAAAACCATAAATGTAGAGATGGGATTTAAAATGCAGGAACAAATGCCTACCTGAACTGTAAGAGGATTCAATTCAACACTACAGCTAAGTCAATGCCTAGTCTGGGATACTGAATGGAAACCCTTATTAATATATCTTTATGTCCAGTTCATGCGTTCTGGATGACTACCCCTATATAACACCCCTCTCTTTGAATAACCCTGACCCCACTGAGCCAAGAAGTAGTTCTGTTTTGCAAGTTAAAAGGTTTATTTGATAATTTAAACAATAGATATATATATCGCACTTTATAATAATTTAATAATTGAATATCACACCTAATCTGAGCAGTAATCAATAAGGGATAGTGTGAATAGGAACAGAAGAATAAGGTGGTAGAGAATGCTTTATATAAGTTCAGATGGATGTAATGTTGAATGAAATGCAATACAGAAAATACTCAATATGATTTCAACAAAACAATGTAATCACTTTTCTCTGGCAATCCCCTCCCCCCTTTATGCAATGCAAGGAAATGGAAGGAAAGCACACAGTTCTCAGAAATGCAATCAAATGTAATTCAGTTCCCCCCAGCAAGCTTAGACTACAGAAGTTGGAAACACAGGCCCAAAATGCTTTTATATGTGCTGGCAATGAAGTGAAAAATATGCTAAAATGCTTTTAATTCCCTCTAGAGGTTCAGGGTGAGTGGTATCAAGTTAATATTAGTCCAGGCTCACTTTAGCAAGGATCTAGGAGTAACTAGCAGGTTAAACAAATTTTTGGCAAATGAAAGCAAGAAAACTGCTGTTTTCACACGTTGAGAAATTTGCAAATCGCGGCAAATTCGCGAGTGCGTTTTTCGCGATTGCGGCAGCTTTCAAAGGAAAGTTACTGCAAGTCTCTAGGACAAACGGTTACAGAGTTATGAACAATTAAATAAAGGTAGTTTTTCGGATTTGGAATGTTAAAATTCAAAGTGACAAATGACAGCTAGCAACTAGAAATGACAGGTGACAGCTTTACAAATGACAGGTGACAGTTAGGAGACAGTTCTACTTAGATTAAAATAGATTGAATTATATTATTTTAACTAAGAGATTGGTTCTGCACAGTCTTGCTAGGTACTCACACTATATTCTTGAATTAAATGGGCCTCGCCACGGATCTGGTCAGGTTTTAGACTGGACTCTGGTCTGGTCTCTGCACTTCACAGTGATCTGGGTCAGCTCTCTCTCTCTCTGGATTCTGGAGATTGATGGATTTGAAGTCTGGATCTTTCTGCACAGCTTTCTCTAGAGATTGATGGAGGTAAAGTATGGATTTTCCCGGCAGAGCGTCCCGCAGCAAATGGATTTGAAGGTCCCTATCTGTCCTGTCTGTCTGCTTTTATGTGTTTTGAAAGTGGGTGTGTGTGCAGCATCACTAAGCTCTACCCCTCTCCACTTGTCATTGGCCACTTCATCCGCTTCCCCTTGATTGGGGGAATGAAATGAAGTGTCATCATGATGAGGTCTGTTTATGGTACAGAGAACCCACCCCTGTCAAATTACACACAATCTATACCAAAAGACATATTTGCAAAGGTACACATTTGTTTAAAATTACATGCACCCATCACATATCACAGGAGGTATACCCTGTCCAAATCTGCTCTTCCTGGGAGCTTGCATTCAGAAATGGCGACATTTGCACTTTTTAACTGATTTCGTAATATCGGACATTACCCCAAATTTACACACATGTGCGCAAGGAGTATGGACATTAATTGATGAAGTGTCAGATTTTTAACATGCATACATTTTAAGTAATACCCTCTTAACTGCTAGCTTGCCCCCAGATCATGCCACCGGTTCTAAAAACCTCTTAAAATGTGGGCAGAAAAATCACAAGAATTATGGTATCATTTAAATAATTTTCACAAGTCCGCTCTATGAGTTATTCATCTTTTTCTAAAACCATATTCTGGCTACAGGGGTGTGGTTTCCCCCCAGCACAAGGTTGAATTTCTGGTTTTTCCAGTTCTGCCAAGCCAGCTTGCTCTCACAGGCAGTGCTCCTCCCCTTTACTTCCAGGAGGAAGCCACTTTTTACGGCCCCCATAATAAAACATTTGCCTGAGTCAGGACAGGGCTTTGTTCAATTTCCTGCAGAGCCCAGGTAATTCAATCAGGGAAGTGTCATATCCCTTTTGGTGGGAGCAGCAAAAGGCAGATAGGCCTGGGAACACAGCTGTTGTTTAAGTCTCAACTCCTGTAGGGGGTAGCTGGTGGGCAGAATTCAGTTCCTTAAGCCAGGCCCCAGCTAATGTCACTTTTGTTCCCCAGTTTAAGTAAAGACAATTTTTTACATATGCAGCTAGGATGCTGATTCTAAGTTTAAAACTATGACATTTAAACAATTGCAACCTATGTGACACTCAAAAGTAGGTTACTCATTTCTTTTAAACATTTAGGTTTTTAGTATCTTTCAGTCCAAATTTACTTAAACTGCTGAAATCCACAGCTCAGCCAGTCTTGTTATACACCTTCAAGTCACTTCAGAATATAACTTTAGATTGTATCCACCTCTCAGTAAGTCTTTCTTTGGCCTGCCTTTATTTATTTCATTCATTTATTCAGTTTTACACATATAAAAAAAATCTGGTGCTGTTTTAAAACGCCGGCTTTCTGATAGTGGTGAGTACTGGTACTGCACCCATTTTTGGGATTTAAGAATTCCCCACAATTCTAGGTTGCTTTTGGCAATCAGCATTGCCATTCCCAATGGTTTCAGACTACTGTGTGGGTAGTCCAATGGTGGTTTTAGGCAGTGCCCTTCTGTGCCCATAACATCGGCAAAAATGAGTGGCAGCCTATTCTTCATGCATTTCCCTGTGCATTTTCTGGGAAGCTCTGGCCACCATGATGTTTTCCATGTCAGTACTGCACAGTTTTGAGGTAGGGCTTGGATGCCTGGGTAAAAACATCCCACAAGCCCCCCTCTTGCGATGGCCATTCTGTTTCACTGATGGGACTCGCAAGATCTGGGATGTTTCCTCATCTTCTTCCAATAGATGGCACAGTTCAGCATCTTTTCCTCCATCCGGTCGGATCGATCGGTTCTCCTCGCCGGTCCTGATGGGAGTATTGGGCGGTACACTGGACCCCCCCGCGTCTCTGCTCCCGGTCTCCGAATCGTCCTCCTTGGCCCATCTCCAGGTTTTCTTTCTCCTAGGACGACAAAGGAAGAGCGGCAATACCTATTCATAGACATTTTTCCCCCACCATTGATATAGTGGGGTGGCATATAAATTTATAGTCAAAACATATGGACATGCACATTTCTTTTTGCATTCAAAAACGAAGACACCCCCATTGAGAAACTCAGAATTTGATAGGCGATATGTAGGATCTTTTAAGTTAGAATTGAATTAATCTGAGACAGTACCCTCTAGGATTCCAGAGGATTCCTCCAGTTGTTGCAGAGTGTGCCTGGGATGGCAACACTTCAACTGGTTTATGTGGACCCACTTGTCTTCCCCCTCTGCCAAACCGCCTTTGGGGATGCGGATCTTGTAGGCCACAGGGGAGATTTTGTCTATAATCTCAAAGGGTCCCTTCCATGTAGGCAAACATTTTCGCTGTTTTGCCTGGTTCCTTTGGAAATTGTATAGATAGACCCGGTCCCCCACCTGATATTCCTTCCTGGAAGTTTTCAGGTCATAGTGGGTCTTCATACTCTCAGCTGATCTTTCTAGATTCCGCTGAGCATAAGCAAAAGCATGTTGAAGGTGTTTCCTTAAATTCTCCACATACTCATGAGTTGTGGAGGCATTTATCAGTGTCTGCTCTTGGGTCCTGTAGAGCAAATGCTGAGGAAGCACCATCTTGCGCCCAGTCATCAACTCAAATGGTGACATTTTGGTTGCAGATGAAGGGGTAGATCTCATGGCCATTAGGACCAGAGGTAATCGGATATCCCAACTTGGCCCAGAATCTGCCACAAACTTCTTTAATATGCTCACAATGGTTAGGTTATATCTCTCTACTGCCCCAGAAGAAGCTGGCCTGTAAGCAATATGCAACTTCCTTTTGACCCCCAGTATCTCCCACATCTTTGTCATTACTTCACTGGTGAAGTGGCTACCCCTGTCTGACTCAATCCTTTGAGGTAGACCGAAATGGGAAAAGATGTGGTTAATCATCAGGGCAGCTGCAGTTTCTGCCTTGCAATTTGGGGCTGGGAGACATTCCACCCACTTGGTAAACAAGCATGTCACAGTCAACATGTACTTATTCCCCCTAGCAGAGTGAATCACGGGGCCTACAAAATCAATTTGTAAATCTGACCATGGCAGTGTCATCCCCCTCTTTTGGAGAGGCGCACGGTGCGTGAGGGATGATGGCTGAAATTGCGCACACACAAGACACCCCTTCAAGTATTGGTCGAGGTCCTGCCCCATGTGTGGCCAGTATGCAACCTCTCTTAAGATTTCCAATGTTGTGTGAAACCCCCTATGACCGGCGGTGGCCGCATCATGGGCGTGACTTAACATCAGGCTTCAGAATGAGGTAGGAACCACCCACTGATCGTGGCCAGCTTTGGATTTCCTTACCAGCAAACCATCTTGGATCCGGAACATTTTTGGACATTTCATCAACACTCTTAGGTCCTCTTTCCCAATGTAATCGGTATCCGTCAGGGGAAAGTTCTCAGGGTCCTCAAGGTGTTGGTAAAACTTACCAATAATTGGATCCCCCTTCTGAGCTGTAATCAAATCAGCATCAGGGGTCTCCTTACTCCATTGTGCAATTGAAAGGTTGTTGTGAGCATTTGTCTGGGACCTAGTGATAGCAGTGACCTGGATTTCCCCCAACAGGGACTCAATCTCAATTAGATCCCCTTGGATGGCCCCGGTTTTGGCCAGCTGATCAGCTAAGTCATTTCCAGTTTTGTCTGGTCCGTCTACTTTGGAATGACCCTTGATCTTTTTCCAATAGATGGTCATCTCATTCGAGGTGACCAGATCATCAATGTTTTGGATCAACTTCCCATGTTTCAAGGGTTTGTTGTTAGCACATAACATGCCTCTGGTTTTCCAATTAACCAGGTGCTCCACGAACCCGTTCCGTACATAATCCGAATCTGTGATTATGACCAGTTTGTGGAGTTGATGCTGGACAGCAGTGAGGATGGCCTGATGCACAGCCATCAATTCTGCCACCTGACTACTTCGGGGACCAATTTTGTATCCAGCGGAGGGTTCTGGGGACTCATTCACCCATGCATTCCCTACGCCGGCCACCAGTTCTTTCTCCCCGTCGTTTTCAAAATGGTAAGAGCATCCATCCACATAGACAGTGGGCATTCCCTCACACTTGTCCTCTTCAAAGACTTTGTGGGGGGAATTAAGGTATGCCTCCGTGTTGTCCTTGATTTTTAGACTTTCGTCCTCGAGACAGTTTTCTCTGGCACAATCATGCAAGTCAGCCAGACCTTGCGCGAGGGGACTCTTCTTGTTTTGGCCATATCTGACCTCCACAGGAAAGCCTTGCATTGACAGAATCCAGGAAGTAATTCGGGAATTACTCACATTTCCGGCCCGGATTCTATCACTTTGGAGATATTGCAGAGGCTGGTGTGGAGTCTCCACTATGATGTGTTCCCCCTGGATAAACGGGCATTAATTCTTCAATGCCCACACCGTTGCCAGGAGTGCCTTCTCACAATCGTTGAATTTTTCCTCCACAGAGGATAAAGTTTTGCTCGCATAGGAGATTACTTTATTGACCTTGTCATGCTTTTGGTATAATACTGCTGTCAAGCACGTATTAGAGAACCCCGTCTCCAGGAAGAACTCCTTGTTTCTGACAGGGTAAGATAGGCAAGGCGCTTGTGAGAGGCTTCTTTTGAGTTGTTTTACTGCCTCGGCTTGTTCTGGACCCCATTCCCACTTGACCCCTCCTTCAGGAGATGAATCAGGGGTCTGGTGATCTCTGCGTAGCCCTCAATGAACTTTCTGCTGTAATTAGTCAGTCCAAGGAGGCTCCTTAGTTCCCGCAGAGTTGTGGGGTCTTTCAGTTTTTGAAGTGCTTCCACTTTCTTTTCCTGGGGACAGAGACCCTGCGGAGTAATCTCATGCCCCAAGAAATTAACACGGGTTCTACACCACTGTGCTTTCTGAAAGGAAAGTTTTGCTCCGGCGGCCCTCAACTGCGTCAGAACATAACGAATCTCCGCTATGTGTTCCTCCACAGATGAACTTTTGATGAGGACATCATCTACATAAGCCAGGTTACCCCTCGCACCCAGGTCGGGCATGGCCTTATGTAGGAAAATATTGAACTCATTACCGGAGTTAATGTATCCGAAGGGAGTCCGGGTCCATGTGTATTGCTGGCCCCCAAAGGTAAAAGCCAGCTTGTATTGGTCCTCCCTACTGACAGGCACAGTCCAGTATCCATTGGTCAGGTCTATTGCAGTGAATACCTGTGACCCCTGGATCTGGGCCAGCCCTTGGTCAATGTAGGGCAGAGGCCATCGGGAAGTATGGACCCGTTTGTTGAGCTCCCTGAGGTCGGCGCAGAGTCTCCACTGGCCGTTTGGCTTTAATATTCCCAGCACCGGATTATAGAAGGTGCTGTTGATGGGACGGATTATTCCCCTGGACTCAAGGTTCTTAATTATTTCAGTAAGGGACTCCATTGATGCGAGAGGCAAGCGATATTGCTTCACAATCACAGGAGTCATGCCAGGGTCCGTGGGGATTGTTGTTGTGTGGATGTCAGTGCGACCACAGTCATATGAGTCTACCGCAAAGAGATCTTGGAAATCCAAGAAAACTTGTTTCAACTTTTGCTTTTGTTCCAGAGTCACACAGGCATCAGCTAGGTTGACTCTCTCTTCCACCATCTGCCTGAAGCCTGGAAAGACTTCTGGTTTGGCTATCTCTGCGGCCTCCTCCAGCTGGGTGGAGAAGTCCCTGGTCAGAGTGCTGATTTGGACCGGAGGCTTCAGGTGGGAAAGGCAGCCCTCATGGACCTGGAAAATCACCTCATCCCTCCTGAAGTCACAAGTCACATCTTCCTTACCATAAGGGCAAGACGTGTACACCAGGAAGTTCCCCCCATGCCGGGTAAAAATCCTGTCTGGTGTTGTATTGTCATCACTGTCACTGTCAAAGCAGTCCTTTGGGATTGGCCCTAACAGTTCATTACCTAAGTCTATGGAAAAATGTTGGTCATCAACCGCCATTCCAATAATGGTGCCTGCGGCTAGAGTAATACTCTTTAAGTCGCTGTTATCCACCTCTATTAGAATGGTGTCATGTTCTATGTTGACTAATGGTGTTGGGTTTACCCCTAACCCTTGCTGTTGGAGAGAAGAATTTAGATGGATGTAAGCATCAGGGTTTTGCAAATATTGTCCTCTCTTAACTTTCACTTCCAGGGAGAATTGTCGGGTCCTTTCTGGGATGGTGACTTCCTCTTTGATCTGAATTTCAACTGCATAAGGTAGCAATTGAGCTGACCTAAATGCTTTTTCTGGATCATAAAAGCCCATGGGATTATCCGCTAATCGGGACCAAGCTTTGAAGTTTATTAGGTCCAAACTAATGGCAAAGTGATTGAGAATGTCACTGCCTAAGTAAAAGGCGGCAGGGACGTCTCGCACGACCCAACAATTGTGGACTATGCTCTTGTTGCCAATGGAGATTTTGAGCATACACCTGCTTGGCAGGAGATGTTTGGAATTAGGTGCTTCCAGGTCCATTTCCCATTTGTCTATCAGTTTGAAGGTGGGAATGGCTGGATCTTTTGGGAGTTGGCGGAACATGGCTTCACTGATGAAGCTCTTACCGTTGTTCACACACACTCGAGCGAGAACAGAGTCCTTCCCATCATTTAACTGAACAGGGATGAACAACTGCTCTCCAATTTGCTGAATATCAGCCAGGCTCTGAGCTGATTTCACATCTTTCTGGACTATAGGAGTGGGAGTTTCTGATTGTGGATTAGCATAGAATCTCAGAGTGTTTCCTTCCAGCGTGGAGTACCACTTTAGACTGGAAGGAAGGTTGATTTTCAGAAATAGAGAGGACCCCCCATCACCAGTCTGTTGTCCTACTGCTATTACTGTCACATATGGAATTTGGCTATTCTGGAAGTGAAATTCTACTTGGTTAGATTTTTGTTCAACCATGTGGCAGGTGCCGTTTAAACTAACATGGTTGACACTCTGTTTTAATTTTATTGGTCGGCTAGTCTGGGTCCAGAGGACCTTGTTTACGCAATCTATTAGGGGTGACAACCTTCTCAGGAGGTCATTCCCTAGTAAACAAGGGGTGCCCTCTGGAGTCACAACTATGACTGGGTGTTTCAACTTGTGTCACCCAATTTAAATGTCCAAATCTGCCGTCCCCTCGACGGGAATTTCCTTCCCGTCAAAGTTCTGGAGTTGTGCAGGAAGTGAGGTGAGAGGAATTTGGTAATTCCCTCCCCTTCCTGCATTCAGTTCATCAAAGGCCCTTCTGGACAGAAGGGTAGCTTGAGATCCAGTGTCCACCAGTGCCAAAATTGTACCCTGCCCATGTACTTGTACCGGGGCATAGTATCTTCCCAACTGGTGGGCTAATTTTCTGGTTTTGGACATCGCTAGCGAAGAGATTTGGGCAGAATTCTGTGGAGAGCCTTGGGAATCTGAAAGATAAAATTGGCAACTGGAGATCAGAGTCATTGTGGGTTCTGCTGGCTCCGGTTCCAGGCCGCCCCGCCCTTTTTGGAGGCAGTCACCAGGATGGGTTTGAACCAGGGGATTTTCTTGCTGTTGGTTCTGGGATGAGATGGTGGGCGGCGGTAGCTCAGTTTCCACGTCTCCCCAGTCTGGATTTGCATCCCTAGGGACCCATTTTTCTTTGGGAGGAGTTCCCCCCTCTCTGAAGGAGAAGATCCTTTTCCCAGGATCCTCTGAGGATCCCTCTCCCTCAAATTGGAAGATCTGTACCTCCTCCTCAAACTGAGTCTGTTTGGGTCTTTTGTTTCTCCTACCACCCCTCTGCTCCTTAGGAGGCAGACTTTCAGGGGCAAGAGATTTTGTTTCCGGTTCCTGGGTTTCCAGGGGCTGTTTACAAGTGAGGAAGGAAGCTTCCTCCAAGGCTTTACACCCCCCTTCCCTTTGTGCCTCCTCCCTGGGAACCGGAGAGTTATCGGGGTGCTGCCCCCGTCATTGTTCTGGAGCACCAGGTCCAGAGTTGGGTGCGTTCTGCGCCGGCATGCCGATCTGAGGGTTCTGCTGAGCCCTCAGTATGTGACCCAGATCCCGCACCATGTTTTGAACCTGGCGCTCTAACTGGGAAACCCGCTCAGGCTGATACGGGGCCCTGTTTTCTCCCCTGGGCTGATCCCGGGAAGGGTAGCTATCCCTTCTTTGGTAGTACCCCTGGTTGGGAAGATTTGGATACCCCTCCACCCTTGGCCTCCCCTCTCCCGGATTCGGTTGTCTGGGCTCAGGGAATTGGGGAATTGGGGAAAGAAGGGTGGAGGGTTTTGGGGCTGGAAATTGGGTGGATACCTGGGGAAAAAGTTCTGCCCAGGATTCGGAGAATTTCTGCCCTCCGGTGGGAAGTTTGGAGGAAAGTTCCCTGGGTTAGGTTCTTGGCTGGATCTCCCCCCTTGGGCTGGAGGAGTCCACACATAACCCAGGATGGGTCGATTTCCCTTGTAACGGGGACTTACATAATCAGGAGAGCGAGGGACCCCATTTGTGGGGCTGCCTCCTTGGCTCCCTGTCTGTGACTGGCACGAGGACCTTCTGGGCCTAGCATTATTAGGTGCAGGTAGGTTTTTAGGCCCCCCCATCTCCAACTCTAAAACGGGGGTGACCTTTACCTCTGCCACCTTGGCAGCAGCAGGGGTGTTGTTGGCTTTGGGGTTTTTGGGCGCATTATTTTTATTTTCTATTGGCTTCTGCACCTCATAGATCCGGGTAGCCTGTTCAATGACCCAGTCTAAAGATCTTTTCTCGTGAAAATCCCTCACAAGCTGGGTCATTATGTATTTGGGCAAGGCATGGAAAAACGTATTAATACATTCTCTGCTATCCGTGCGCACCCTTCTTGTGGTCTGTGCAAAAGCACGCTTTAACTCCTGCACAAATTCTTGTGGGGCCTGATCCTCCCCACATTGTAAATTGTAGGCTGCCTTGCGAGCCTCTTGGGGATTTCTATGAGTAGAAAAATGTTTCAAGATGGCCGCCTTATAGGCGGACCATCTTAAATGATTTTGGTCCTCCAGCCCCGCAAAGAAACTGGAGTATTCCGGGGAAAAGGTCCACTTTACATATTGAATACAGCTTTGGCTGTCCTTCAAATGGAAAGTCTCCATCATTTGCTCATAGAGCTCCAAGTGTTCCCAAACAGATACTTGGCGTTCTTATGATAAGGCGTGATGACACTCCTGATTGCCTTAATCTGCTTCAATGGGTCCTTAAGCAAGGCCCTTTTTGCCTTATTGGCCTTTTTGGTCCGGGTAACCCTGGTCCATTCATCCTCTGACTCAGAGGCACTGCTCCCAGAGGTTCCTGTCTGTTCTTCCAGGTTTTCCCGGATTCTGCGAGCCTGGGAATGGCTGGCAGAATGTGGGGACCTGGTCTCCTGTGTCCTGTACTGTTCAGAGGAGTCTTCAGATTCCTCTTTGCTGCCAGGATTTGATGGGTACCCCCCCCATCGACCTAACTGGGCAGAGGTTTTCAGGATGCCCTTAATGGGCCTACTCTCCTGGGGTTCCCCACTAAATTGCACTGTGCTTGGGTGCCCATACCCGGATGCCCGCCCCTCCATTCCTGGGAGGTACTGGCCTATGAGCCCCATGCTTCTGGCTGGATAGTAATCCGCCATCCCTGTGGCCCTGTGCTCATGTGCGCCAGGGGACATGGGGGTGGCAGAGTCCAGGGACTGAGAGAAATAAAGGCCTCTGGTACTAGGGCTCCTGGGGTTATGCTCAGGAGTTTCTCTTTCCCAGCGAACCTCATCTCTATCCGCCCCTGCTCCCTGTTGCAATGCAAGAGCCTGCGCCTTCAGTTCCTCAGTTAAGGCCTTACTAGACTCTATCAGTCTCTCCTTCATCGCTACCTGTTGTTGGAGCCTATCATTGTGCTGGCAGAGAGCCTCATTCTCTCTCTGCGTTTCCTGATTGGTCCTGGAGCACTGGGCCGGTCTTTGCTGCAGGAGGGTTACCTCCTGAGCTGTGTCCCTATTGGCCTGCTCCTTTCTTGCCAGAGCATCCTCCACCTTCCTGATGTGCTCTAACAAGTTATGGTGTTCTTTTTGGAGGTCACCCAGTCCCTGGAGGGCCAGGTGATTTTCTTCCATTTTCCTTTTTAAGTGGCAGACTTCCTGGCCTAAGGTATCCCTTTCCTGACTAAGAGCCTGCATCTGTGCCGCCAGGTCGTCCCTTTGCCTTTGGAAGGCACCAGCTTTCTGGCGCTCCTGGTCAAACTCTGCCTGGGTATCCAGGTCTTTCAAAATCAGTTTATTGCTCTCTGCCTTCTCCCTATCTAGGTGGCTTTGCAGGGTGACTACCTGCTCAGCACATGCCCTATTGAAGTCTAACTGTTGCTCCAGCTTTTTCTGGCTCTGCAGTAGGGAGTCCAAACCTTCTTGGTACTCCTTCTGCAAGGCCAGAAATCTGGTATCCTGGTCAGCCTTTTCCTGTTGCAGTATATCCATGTCCCTCTTTATTTTAATGATGTGCTGTCTACTCTCATTTTCTGACTCCTGGCTCCCCTGCAGCCTCTGCTCAGAAGAGACCAGGTCAGATTGGACCTTCTCTAACGCCATCTGTCGCTTATTCGCCAGATCTTGGCTTTCAGTACATTTATCCTGCATGTCTCCCATATATAGGTACAGGTATGCCGCTATCCTAACCATCTTGTCTTGTTCATCCTTAGCTTTAGGAGCCATGTATAGTTCACTCAGGGCCACATGTAGGGGACCCTGATCTCACCATATATCTGACCCTGTTTCTGTGATCTGGGGTGCGATTGCTTGCAACCAGACCGTCTGGTCCTGATGAGTCCACTCACCTCTCACAAATAGCTTATGTAAGAAGTGCTCTCTGGCTATTTTCATATCTACCAAGGTCGTCATTCTGGAATTTGAGTTCCTTCCTGACTTACAGAAATTAGTATTTTATTTTTGCAAAACAGACCTTTTTCTTAGAGCGTTCTTTTGAGGAGTGCTTTACAGCGTAACACAGCGTGTGATCCGACCGGATATGTGTATCTGATCAGCTGGCACGCTGTATTAATCTGCACAAGTGATAGATCTAATCCAAACGTCTGGCACGAGCCCCCAATTTTAAGAGGATTCAATTCAACACTACAGCTAAGTCAATGCCTAGTCTGGGATACTGAATGGAAACCCTTATTAATATATCTTTATGTCCAGTTCATGCGTTCTGGATGACTACCCCTATATAACACCCCTCTCTTTGAATAACCCTGACCCCACTGAGCCAAGAAGTAGTTCTGTTTTGCAAGTTAAAAGGTTTATTTGATAATTTAAACAATAGATATATATATCGAACTTTATAATAATAATTTAATAATTGAATATCACACCTAATCTGAGCAGTAATCAATAAGGGATAGTCTGGCACTAGCACACTTGTGAATAGGAACAGAAGAATAAGGTGGTAGATAATGCTTTATATAAGTTCAGATGGATGTAATGTTGAATGAAATGCAATACAGAAAATACTCAATATGATTTCAACAAAACAATGTAATCACTTTTCTCTGGCAATCCCCTCCCCCCTTTATGCAATGCAAGGAAATGGAAGGAAAGCACACAGTTCTCAGAAATGCAATCAAATGTAGTTCAGTTCCCCCCAGCAAGCTTAGACTACAGAAGTTGGAAACACAGGCCCAAAATGCTTTTATATGTGCTGGCAATGAAGTGAAAAATATGCTAAAATGCTTTTAATTCCCTCTAGAGGTTCAGGGTGAGTGGTATCAAGTTAATATTAGTCCAGGCTCACTTTAGCAAGGATCTAGGAGTAACTAGCAGGTTAAACGAATTTTTGGCAAATGAAAGCAAGAAAACTGCTGTTTTCACAGGTTGAGAAATTTGCAAATCGCGGCAAATTCGCGAGTGCGTTTTTCGCAATTGCGGCAAAACTATAGGGAATCGGATTTGGAATGTTAAAATTCAAAGTGACAAATGACAGCTAGCAACTAGAAATGACAGGTGACAGCTTTACAAATGACAGGTGACAGTTAGGAGACAGTTCTACTTAGATTAAAATAGATTGAATTATATTATTTTAACTAAGAGATTGGTTCTGCACAGTCTTGCTAGGTACTCACACTATATTCTTGAATTAAATGGGCCTCGCCACGGATCTGGTCAGGTTTTAGACTGGACTCTGGTCTGGTCTCTGCACTTCACAGTGATCTGGGTCAGCTCTCTCTCTCTCTGGATTATGGAGATTGATGGATTTGAAGTCTGGATCTTTCTGCACAGCTTTCTCTAGAGATTGATGGAGGTAAAGTATGGATTTTCCCGGCAGAGCGTCCCGCAGCAAATGGATTTGAAGGTCCCTATCTGTCCTGTCTGTCTGCTTTTATGTGTTTTGAAAGTGGGTGTGTGTGCAGCATCACTAAGCTCTACCCCTCTCCACTTGTCATTGGCCACTTCATCCGCTTCCCCTTGATTGGGGGAATGAAATGAAGTGTCATCATGATGAGGTCTGTTTATGGTACAGAGAACCCACCCCTGTCAAATTACACACAATCTATATTTTGACCCAAAAGACATATTTGCAAAGGTACACATTTGTTTAAAATTACATGCACCCATCACATATCACAGGAGGTATACCCTGCCCAAATCTGCTCTTTCTGGGAGCTTGCATTCAGAAATGGCGACATTTGCACTTTTTAACTGATTTCGTAATATCAGACATTACCCCAAATTTACACACATGTGCGCAAGGAGTATGGACATTAATTGATGAAGTGTCAGATTTTTAACATGCATACATTTTAAGTAATACCCTCTTAACTGCTAGCTTGCCCCCAGATCATGCCACCGGTTCTAAAAACCTCTTAAAATGTGGGCAGAAAAATCACAAGAATTATGGTATCATTTAAATAATTTTCACAAGTCCGCTCTATGAGGTTTTCATCTTTTTCTAAAACCATATTCTGGCTACAGGGGTGTGGTTTCCCCCCAGCACAAGGTTGAATTTCTGGTTTTTCCAGTTCTGCCAAGCCAGCTTGCTCTCACAGGCAGTGCTCCTCCCCTTTACTTCCAGGAGGAAGCCACTTTTTACGGCCCCCATAATAAAACATTTGCCTGAGTCAGGACAGGGCTTTGTTCAATTTCCTGCAGAGCCCAGGTAATTCAATCAGGGAAGTTTCATATCCCTTTTGGTGGGAGCAGCAAAAGGCAGATAGGCCTGGGAACACAGCTGTTGTGCAAGTCTCAACTCCTGTAGGGGGTAGCTGGTGGGCAGAATTCAGTTCCTTAAGCCAGGCCCCAGCTAATGTCACTTTTGTTCCCCAGTTTAAGTCAAGACAATTTTTTACATATGCAGCTAGGATGCTGATTCTAAGTTTAAAACTATGACATTTAAACAATTGCAACCTATGTGACACTCAAAAGTAGGTCACTCATTTCTTTTAAACATTTAGGTTTTTAGTGTCTTTCAGTCCAAATTTACTTAAACTGCTGAAATCTACAGCTCAGCCAGTCTTGTTATAAACCTTCAAGTCACTTCAGAATATAACTTTAAATTGTATCCACCTCTCAGTAAGTCTTTCTTTGGCCTGCCTTCATTTATTTCATTCATTTATTCAGTTTTACACATATAAAAAAAATCTGGTGCTGTTTTAAAACACCGGCTTTCTGATAGTGGTGAGTACTGGTACTGCACCCATTTTTGGGATTTAAGAATTCCCCACAATTCTAGGTTGCTTTTGGCAATCAGCATTGCCATTCCCAATGGTTTCAGACTACTGTGTGGGTAGTCCAATGGTGGTTTTAGGCAGTGCCCTTCTGTGCCCATAACATCGGCAAAAATGAGTGGCAGCCTATTCTTCATGCATTTCCCTGTGCATTTTCTGGGAAGCTCTGGCCACCATGATGTTTTCCATGTCAGTACTGCACAGTTTTGAGGTAGGGCTTGGATGCCTGGGTAAAAACATCCCGCAGAACAGTGCGAGTAGAATAGGACATTGCAGCTAACAAACCACACATGCCAAAGAGCCATCAAGTATCATCCATACATGGACTTCAGCCCCAGATCAGAATCATTGTTGGTTTGCAAATTATTTAAAAAGCATGAATTTCACACCAGGATCGGACTGGACCGTCTGCCATGCGGCCTATGGCCAGGCCGATCACTACTTCTAGGGTGAAGCCTTGGTGGGTGGTGACAATCTCACATAAGTGGGCCAATGTTAGGTTACAATATTTATTTTACTTTCCTCTCAGCAGCCAGCTCGTGCCTCGTTGCAGCACACACAGCGGATGCATTCATCAAAGAAAGGTAACACGCATGTGTTACCTTTCTTTGATGAATGCTTCACAATAGAGAGTAGGCGTGCTGGCCTGGCAGTGCCCCTGAGCCGAGCTGATCTGCCGGGAACTGCGTGGCACCAGGAGGCTGACGGCTCATGAATTGTTGCAAATCATGCAATGTGAATGTAAGTAAAACAAACAGTTCTGGGGCCCGGATGGGTGGGCCGATCATGATGTGTGTGAGTTGACTTCCTTTGTCAATCAAGAAGCACGCTTCCATGGATGGTGCTGGAATCCCTTAGTGAGAGTGGTGGAGCAGCTTACTGCACACTGGTGGTGGGCCAGTAAAACAAAATAATGAAACAAGGGGACTGCATCTGTGCCTGTGCAACGCCACTGGTGCCTGCCTGCCTCCGGGCGTCAGGGTGGGCTGCTGCTGTGGGTGCTTGGTGTCAGTGTCCTCGGTGAGGGTAGGTGGAGTCAGGCAAAGTAGACAAGCGCTGCCAGTGCCATGCCTGGAGGGCAGATTTACCCCTTGCCCCTTCCCGCGGCGCTAGCTAGCTTTCATTGCTGTGGTTGGAATTGAAAAAGACCAGGAGAGTCTGGCGACCCAAGCACTTCACAGCATAGGTCCTTAGCTTCACAAGGATTCTGCGGCCGCGCTTCTCAACAGGATGCACCGGTGGAGGACGGAAGTAGATTCAGATGGCGTTGGGTGTTCGCAAGCAAGGCATGCTTCTGCTGCCTGGCATCCACACTGGACTTTGCTGCATGCTTGTCAAGAGGACATACTAGTTATGCAAGGCCTTTGCAGTGTATTGTGCTCTGCAATTGTGACTAGGAGCCCCTGGAGCAGCGAGGACTCAGCACCTGACTGACTTGTGTGTTTGTGAAAAGAGAACAATGGTTATGCACACAATTGGCACTGGACTGTGCTGTGCTTCTGATAGGAGCCTCTGGTTCAGCGAGGCCTCAGCACCGGACTGCCTTGTATGTTTGTGAAAAAAGCCCAGTGGTTATACACAAGCTCGGCACTGGACAGCAAAGTGCTTCTGTCTGGAGCCTCTGATGCAGCGAGGTCTCAGCGCCTGACTTCCTTGTGTGTTTGTGAAAATAGCACAGTGGTTATGCACAAGCTTGGCACTGAACTGCGCTGTGCTTCTGATAGGAGCCTTTGGTGCAGTAAGGTCTCAGGACTTGGTTGCCTTGTCTGTTTGTAAAAATAGCCTAGTGGTTATGTATAAGCTTGGCTCTGGACTGCACTGTGCACTCGTGACAGAGACCCTGGAGCACCAAGTTCTCAGCACCTGACTGCCTTGTGTGTTTGTGAAAATAGCACAGTGGTTATGTACAAGCTTCAAGGGGAATTCAAATGGCCTCGTTCTTTTATGAGGTTATTTTACAATATAGAAAGTGATTTAAACATGAACACTCTTTACATGGGTGCTTTGGGTTGCTCACTTTAACTATCACCAATTTTGCGGTGCTTTGCAAGCTATTTGATTTGGAATTGTTATATCATGCATAAGAAAGGCTCTGCCACAGTGCCACTGATAAAAGTTTGCACCCTGGACACCTTAACCACCTAAAGAGCCACGGCTGCTATATTTGTGTCTGCCTAGCTGTGACTTGGGTAACGTCAGTGCTGATAGTGTGGCCTGAGCTGATTCAGCAACTGTCTCGGGAGAAAGAGAGCACCCAGGACGCGTTTCTTGTTGAGCCTTTGAAGCAAAGGTACACTGTAAAAATTAAAAGGAGTAGTGGTACAATGATTTATAATACACTTACATCTCTGTTTGTAGTTATTTAGCACGGCACGCTGATTTCCGTGCCTCTGGTAGATTTCCCACCATTTGCTAGTTGCCAGTTACCACCAGGGAAGATATCATTTATTTGCCCAGCTACTAATGCTGGGGCACAGCTTTTATGGTCCTGGATGCTCTGCTCCTTTTTTGTGACAGACTAACTATGGTTTAGACCCTAGCTATTGGGTGACGCTTAATATTCAGGTGGTGCTCATCGCTTATTGTTCAGGTGGTGCTTATCGCTTACTGGGTTGCTCACTTGGACGCAGGTGTGCTTATTGGGTTTTCGTTATCTTTACTTTGTTTGTTTTTGTAGGCAGTTTGTTGTTCAAGTATCCACTCCAACCAGGCTTTAGCAGAGCTACCAACAGCCAGCCAGGCAAGTCCATCACTGTGGGTAAGTAACCACTAGTAATTGTATATCTTCAATGCAGTGTAATGTAAGGTGGTCGTGTTTAGCACACTTCAGCCAGTTTGACAGCCTTTATTATGCATCCATTTTGTCACCCCCAGAGGCCACCCTGGGCTCCAGTATAGTGCATAAGCATCAGTTACCAGACAGAACTCCTATTCCTCCACACCCAAATTAGAGTTAGAGAATCAGTCGCTCTCCTCTTTCAATCTGGCCAAATTGTGTTATTGCGAATTTGCATCCGTGCTTAATGTGTGCTAGGGCAAAAAGAAAAACCTGGGTTACACCTCTCTCAAAGGCTCTGTTGCAGAGCACACACTGGGGTTGAGGGTACAATGATTACACAAATGTCTCATTTGTGTGCATGCAGCAGGAATATCCTTGCTCTACATATAATGTATGTATTGCTGCATGCCCCTCTGTGTTTTTCATAATTTATTTAAAAAAATGCAGCTTCCTTTTTGGCTACTATTTTTTCTGAGACCTCAGTCCATAATACAATGTCCATGCCACTGTCCAGGAGAAATAACTTGCATGGATCCAGTTCATTTACCATGCCATAAAATGCAACAAACACCATTAAACTATTAACCCTCCATAAGTAGCATTTTCTGTAAAGTCGTGAACTGACGCGATTCACAGATGATGGTTTGAGGGCCACTTTTTTTTTAGGCGATGGGTGGGCCACTTTCATTTAGGCGTTCAGGCCTATTTCTTGTCCCTGTCCGACCCTGTTTCACACCAGAATTTTGTTTTATAGGATAGAGTTATTTTATGAATAACATTATGCATGAAAAATAGACACCTCTGAAGGATGCAGAAATCCACATAAGTGTTTGACTCTCATTGGGGATCATCAGTGTGGCATAAACTGAAATCCCTCTGATTGGAGCTTTAAGGTATGTTCAACAAAAACAATGTTATGATGAGTCTGCAAACGCAGGGTCAACTATAGATATGCTGCAGTTACGGTTAAGTTTGACTCGCAATGGCAAAATCCATTTTTGGGAACCTATAACCTTGGCTTTGACTGTTCAATGTAGTTTTATTTGCAAATGACAGGCCCCTTAAACCTTCCTCTTCCATTAGTTCCTCCCGGGCGCCAAGTGTTACAAGGTGATCGCCTAATTTGCATTTTCCCTACAAATTGCCATAAGGAATATTAATCTACTGAAAAATGCATTCTTGCCAGATTTGCAACAAATGTGTCGAAGGAGCTGTCATATGGGCCAATTTGAGTGTTTTTTGTGGCTTGGTGAAAATTCATCTAACTTTTTTTTTTAAATCACCAGATCATTTTGACTCATAAATTTGTGTCAGTTAAATCCGAGAATCTGCAATGTTTAAATTAAAAGCTTCCAAAAATATTGGATAAACAAAAATACTTCAATATTCCTGGCCGGGAACAGATATCTGCTTGCCCATCGTTAGTGATCTAACACTTGAGAATGAAGTGTATTTTGTTTGGCTGAACTCGTCCACAAAATTTGAAATGCCATGATATTCTGACCAGTGGGGCCCATGTGGGACTTGTACAGCCAATACCAATTATTGGAGTGAAAATCATTTGTAAAGGTCCACTTAGGAGCGTGCTGAGTCTTGTCCTGACCTCAGTGAGGCTGAGGGTTTGTCCCAGAGGAATGGGGTATAGGTTTTGTGTTTGAACGAATGGCAGATGTTTAGTCACACCAAAAGCAGATTCTGGCTGGATCCCCCGATAGCATACTGTTCAAACATGTATGTTCAGGATGTGTTGGTTAGTTTATGCTGGAGGCTAAAGAGAGTAAGAGTCGATGAATCACTGTGGATTTGATCTTTATAAGTGGATAAAACACTTCTTCACACGGTCCTCATTACGTCCCTGGCGGTAAGTGAAAAACGATGCCGGTAAAGGATTACTGGCATCGCTTACCGCTATGGCCGATTATGACCTGAGATAGCGCTATTAGTGGCACCGTAATCAACGGTGCAGGTAAAAGCATCAAGGGTGCGGGCACGCGACCCCCATGCAGTAAATACCGCCATGGCGCTAAGTGGGGAACATTACAAGTCATGCGGACATGCGAATAACGCCTTTGTGAAGGCCGTAAAGTACCTTACCGCCATGGTGCTAATAACGCCATCGCGAACCAACCGTAAATGGCCATGTGCAGTGTTCCCAGCTGCCACAGGTGCTCTCACTCAGCACAGGTGGAGGCAATACAGATTGGGCAAGCACAAAAGGAGCACACCCCACCCCACCCCTTCCCACACCCAGTCACACTCCACGATGAATGCAATACTACTAGCAATGCTGGGGCTGGACGACCTGATTGCACTGGAAGTGCTACAACAACAACTACAAGAAGAACAACAACAGGCAGCACAGAGGAGACGCAGGAGGAGAAGGAGGGCAAGGCAGGGCCAGAATGCCCCACCAGCACAGCCAGTGCCACCACGCAGGCTGCCCCCAATCCCACTCATCAGAGGCAGTCCATTCAACCTAACCGCTGAGCAGATCCACACCCTGTACCGCCTGGACCGGGACACCATCACCACCATTGTGGACATGATACATGACAACATTGTCAACCTCATTGAAACACGCACCGCCATCCCACCCCTACTGAAGGTAGTGTCTGTGCTCCACTTCCTGGCCACAGGCACCTACCAACACACAGTGGGGCAACTGCATGGCATTTCACAACCATTATTCTCACGTACGTTGAACCAAGTGCTTGATGCCCTCCTCAAGCACACAGACAAACACATTTCCTTACCACAGACTGCCCAGGAGATCTCAAACACCAAAGTGGGTTTCTATTCACTGGCCAGCATACCTGGTTGCATTGGCGCCATCGACTGCACCCATGTGGAATTGGTGGTCCCACGTGCCATGGAGGTAGCGTACCACAACCGTAAACTATACCACTCAATCAACGTGCAAATGGTATGTGACTCAAACAAGATCATCACACATTGTTGTGCTCCATACCCTGATCAACCCATGATTCAATGTACATGCAGGGCAGAGATCCTGGCTTCTCGGTGAGTTGCATGTTAGGCTCACGGAAATGTGATGTGGGTAGGTGATTGAGGCATAGATGCATACTTCACCTGGCTGAGATGGGGGGGGAGATGCATACTTCACCTGGCTGAGATGGGGCTGGGGGGAGATGCATACTTCACCTGGCTGAGATGGGGGGGGAGAGATGCATACTTCACCTGGCTGAGATGGGGGGAGAGATGCATACTTCACCTGGCTGAGATGGGGGGAGAGATGCATACTTCACCTGGCTATGATGGGGGGAGAGATGCATACTTCACCTGGCTGAGATGGGGGGGGGGGAGATGCATACTTCACCTGGCTGAGATGGGGGGGAGAGATGCACACATCACCTGGCTATGATGGGGGAGAGATGCATACTTCACCTGGCTGAGATGGGGGGGAGAGATGCATACTTCACCTGGCTGAGATGGGGGGGAGAGATGCATACATAACCTAGCTGCGAGTGCCAGAGGGAATGGAGCAAGCTCATACCCCAAAAGCAGCCCAGACTGGATCTGACACCTGACCACATAATGCAAGATGTAAGCAGCCCTACCATGCGAATGAAGCGGTGTCCCAACCATCCCACAGATATATGTATGTGCACTGTACCAAATCAGACCGCATCCCCCTCAACAAAATGCAGCTACAAGCAACGACTATAGCCAATACACAGCACAAAACACCATGAACTGAAAGGCCAGTCCCCCATTACTGCATACAAAGGAGTCACATGAGGGTCAAATACATCAATACACCACCACACTGACACAGAGGCCCAACGAAATTGTATGATACCATTTGTTGTGCGTAGTGAGTGCATCATGAGGCTGACATCAACGTTTCCAGGATGAAAGCATACAAATAACTGGACATCTGTAAGATCACAGAAACAACGGTCGTGGACTGACACAGTGCATGTGCACTCGCAAGCCAGTGGACCCCCCAGCGCACACTAATCGATGACATGCAAAACAGTCCATTAGAGGAATACACACATAGCAGTCACATCGTGTGACTCCATTCATGCATGGAAATGGGGTTGAGATGAAGAAATAAATGCATGCCATGGTGTCACTTAATGAGGTCAAAAATGATGAGTTGACTTACACATACATTGTTGCCCACATGCAGGTGATGCAGGCTATCCCTTGAAGCAGTGGCTCCTCACCCCAGTCCAGAACCCACAGAACAGGCATGAGGAGGACTATAATCGTGCCCATACACGAACCCGTGTGGCGATTAAGCAGACATTTGGCCTCTTGAAGGCACGGTTTCGCTGCCTCAGCAGATCTGGTGGGGCACTCCTGTACCGCCATGAGAAGGTGGCAAAGGTCATTATGGCATGTGTCATGTTACACAATATGTGCATCAGACGGAATGTGCCCCTGTCCCCTGACGCAGAACAGCAACCACCTGACGAAGAGGATGAGGAGGGTGGGAATGGGGCAGCACCTCAGGGAGGAAGCGATGCACAGGAGGGACGTGACATGCGTCGGACTCTGATCAACCAAAACTTGTAGCACACATGGATGGGGGGTGTCACATGGAGATGGCACTTGGGGCACTGGGTGTGTCAGGGACATGGACACTGTAGACTGCTAACCAATAAAGCACACACACACAATAAGCAATGTCCACACATCTGATTTCTGCATAACCAAAAAATGTATTGAAAAGGTAAATCTAAGTGAACACACCCACCACGCCACACACCCACTCCCCTCTCCCCCTCTACTTCCCAACACACCCACTCCCCCTCCCCCCTCTACTCCCAACACACCCAATCCCCCCTCCCCACTCTACTCCCCAACACACCCACTCCCCCCTCCCCAGTCTACTCCCCAACACACCCACTCCCCCCTCCCCTCTCTACTCCCCAAAACATGGTGTGGATGACTGTGCACAAGTGCATCATGTGGCACCAGTTCACAAGACTGCGCCTATTGGCATCCCCCGCTCCCAGCACCCGGTGCACCCCTGTCGGAACGCCGCAGGTTCCTGCCCGATCTGCGCACGGGGCTGGTTCTGGTTGAACTGGCAGCCGAGGAAGAACTGGGTTGCTCACTTGGACGCATGTCCCGCATTGTTTGTACTAACTCAGAAAGTACGTGCCGCACCGCGGCCAGTTCAGCACATATGTCCTTAGAACTGGACTCGATAGCAGACCTAAGAGTAGCAGCACAATCACGCATTTCCTCCCTAGTGCTGGTGCATTCTGTGACATGCTGTGTCAACAGGGCTGTAAGTTGCTGTTGCCGCATAATGATTTCCTGCATTGCCTCTTGGGTGTTGTGGCCTGTGGCTGATGGTTGTGGCGTGTCCATTATACTGCTGCCCTACTGCACATTTGGGGTTGGGCTGGGAGTAACCAGCAAAGAGTTTCCAGGGGATAGCCCCTGTATGATGTTGTCATGCTGGCTGCACGGGGACAGGTAGGGGGAATGCAGGGGGCCAGTGGGGGGACTCACAACATTATCAACATCCCCTTCCTCGTTGTCGGGGATCGCTGCGGTGGCAGCAGTTTCACCGATGGTGCTGCTTTCTGCGGATCCAGTGCCTTCGGTGGACAACACTGGGCAGATGGTGGATATCGGTGGCGCCGAAGTGGTGGACTTGGTAGCCATCGGTGCCGTGTCCTGTGCTGTGCTGTGGGACATTTCCTGTGGTTGGGGTTTCCTTGTTCCCCCTGAGGTGGAGGGACGGTGTTGTGCCTCTTCGGCCCTGGCCCTCTTGGCAGTGGTTGCACCTGTGTCATCATCGGCGCTGTCCAAATGTGAGCCTGTGGTGGAACAAAGGAGGGAGAGGGTTAGTGATGGGTCTACGGGCATTGAGAAGGCATTGTGATGGCTGCATTCATTTTGATTGCTGGATGGTTCACATTGGAGGCAGTGACATACAGGTAGTCTCACTCTTAGGTGGTTGATGCATGGAGGCATGTGGGTAGCTACAGAAACGGGAAGCATTATGCATGTGTACAAGGTAGAGGTCAGCACTGCCTGTAGGCAGTCTTGTGCTAATGTGTCTGGTGGACCCTGGTATGCATCATTGCACTTCCCAATCATCTGGACATCACCGTGGTGAGATTGGCATAGTTGGACTTGAGGCACCTACCTGCATCGCCTGATGTCGGGGCTCCTCTCTCCATGTCCCCAACTCCCTCAATGCTCTCCGTGCCTATGGTGGCGACACATATCTCCTCCCACAGCTGTAGTTTTAGGTACGACTCAGCACCTCCACCAGTCGCCATGCCGATATTCCGATTTGCCACCAGTGTGCTTCTGATGCAGAAACGTAGATCGTCCCACCTCTTGCGGCATTGTTTGGCAGTGCGGGATGTTGTGCCAACGGCACTGACCCTCTGGGCGTCCATGGCCCATATTGCCTTTTTTCTCTGCAGCGCCGGTCTGGTTATCTCCGTGGAGAACACAACATCAGCATGCTCTTGGAGTGTTTCGGCTAACAATGTTAGCTCCTCCCTTGAAAAGCGCTCCTGGCCCAGCCGATCTCCGCTCTTTTTCAAAACATTAGGCATCGTGATGTCAAAGGGTGGTGTAGGAGGTTTGTGGAAGTTGTGGGGGTCAGGTATCTACTGGTAACAGAGGATGGCAATGGATTGTGTTTTTAAAGATGGCCGCCGTGCTCTTTCCCGTTCCTGTGTGGTGATGCTACTTCCGGATCCGCTAATTTACGGTCACCGCTAATAGCGATTTCCGCTAATTGCGGTTACCGCTATTAGCGGTGACCGCTAATGTCGATGGCTAGGGTGGCGGTGTTGCTATTTGCACGGCATACGATGCCGGTTAAGTGGGATTTTACGCCCTTTAGTGGCATGGCGGTGATTCCATTACTGGCATGGCGCAATGCTCATACCCGAGAACTCGTAATGTGCTGCTTTTAGCGGTCTCTGGCCAGCACGGACACGTTATTTGCGCCATGCCGGTAATGGCCGATACCGCCAGGGTCGTAATGAGGGCCGAAGTATCTGTGGAACTTCAGTAGATCCTGTGAAACTCGAGAGTGGCGAAAAATGTTGCAAAAGGGCCATACGCAAGTCTTCTGAGGCTTGTCCTCAACTTATCGTGGATGAAGAGGTGCTTGAGAGGAATGGGCTTTAGATGTTTTCAGGAAACAAATGGCAAGATGAAATCTGAAGATATCGCAAAATATTGTGGATTACCATGGATATATTTGTTTAATAGATATATCACTGTGACCTTTTTGGATGGGTTCAAACAAAGCCTGCCAGCAACCAATGATACTCTTGCTCTAGTTACCTGACCTGTATGCTGCGATCGCCATTTAATATTCTACTCAGCCAGCCGTTGAGAAGAGTGCACCTTTCTGAAGAAAAAGAAAGTATTGTTTTTGTAGAAATGTGGTGCATTTTATTACTTTAGTAAAAGAAGTTCATTTGTGATGGAAATGAATATATTTTAAAATCACTATTGTGTAACAGATTTATGCAGACTAAGTCAATCATGTGAAAGAAATGCTGTATTGTGTGTCACCGTGTTTCTGCACTATTTGAGGTCTCCTTTATTTACCGTGATTTCTAAGTCTCGAATAGGTAATATCTTAATATTTCATGTTGTATTTTGGTTACTTAGGATGAAAGCTTTCATTATTTGAAGCTAAAGCAAAAGGGGAATGGTATGATGTGCAGTAGCATACCAGATCAAAAAAGAAGGAAGGGAACATGTGTTTTAGTTGGTGATAATATAGTCTTATACACCAAGGGATGGGCCATTATTGTGGGATAATGACCCACCACCAAGTTGCAGTCTGAGGTGAAGCCAGGGGCCATACGTTGGTGAAGGGTCATTATCACAAGTAATAATTACCCTACTGGAAGTCTATAAGGCTATTAGCACATGGTGGTAGTAGCAATACATGTTTTGGAGTTTGGTGGTGAAGTAAAAACTTTACTTTAATAGTGAGTTTAGTAAATAGACAAACCGAGTTGTTAAATTTAATGTGGCTTTATTTTGTATTGTTTTAATTGCAAGGATGTCTTCATATGTTAAGTATTTTATTTGCAAACATCGTTAAATGGGGATGGGTTTAACATGAGCATGCTCTAGGTGTTAAGTTGCAAGAAACTGTTTATCAATAAGAAAATTGAAAGCATATTCCAAAGTTTAGGATGATGTTGCAAAAGATAATATCCTCCCAAAAAGGACGTGTCTTTTTCATAGAAACCTTGGCTGGAAATTACATTGTGGTTTCCCTGTCTGCTTTTGTACTCAGAATGTTCAGAATGCAGTCAATACCAGTAGTTAATGGCTCCATTGTGATTGGTTGAACGCGGGCAGTAACAATCTCAATGTGCTAATAATATATAGTTTGCGCTTAAAAGTTGACATTTAACAAAATGAGGTTTAAAATTCACGTCAGTGTTGACTCTCGTCTAATCATATCGGATAATATGTCCATTTACTACTTATTACTTGACAATTCTGTTCAATATGTATACTGTGCTTACTCAACCTCCAGTTCTATTTGCCAGGCTACCAAAACCAGTTTTATGCAGTGATTGAAAGTATGGTGTTATTCATATTTGGTGCTTCACCAAACACCAACATTTAAAAGAAAGCGAATGAATGAGTGTAGAGTGTATGGTTTGGGGAAGGAGGTATGGGTATGTTCACACATAGGCTGAGATGGCCTGTCTGCTGGATCTTACATGAATGTACCAACAGAGAAATAGGCTAATGTTGGTGTGTTATGGGGAAATAAAGATTCTGAGTTTGTAGTTAACAAATGTTACTGAGTGTAGGCGGACAGGCCCGTAGAAGATGCAGCAGGAATTGAAGGTGATGAAGGTTTGCAATGGGTGACAGTGCAGGGCTATTTGCATAATTTTCATGTGGCCTCAATTGTAGGGTCCATTGATGGACACAGCTCAGCAGTAAGAGCATAGGTAAATGAAGGGATTACATAGGATTGTGGCAAACACACAGGTCTGGAAACTTGACTGGACACAGTGATGGTATGACCCTTTGGAATTTGGATTGCATGTGTGTTATTGGCACTTTACCCACTCTTCCTTCGTCCTCATCGCATTCACAGACATCTGAAGGAGCAGCATGCAGGGCCTGGTGCATGACTATGATTGATATGTCACCAGACACATTAGGCAAAGTACCACATATCTGTGAGCAACCTTCCAATGACAGGAAGCAAATCTGGAATTGCAACCTGCCTGCCAGGAGTGGCCACGTGCCAATGCATTTGGTTGCATTCAGGGTGACTTGATGCTAGGCATTGAAGGTGAGCATTGTAGCACAGACAACATGGACATTGTATACACCATCTGAGAGTCAGGGCAGGATCTACCTGGAGACATGGTAGGACAAGCACCTTCTACCTAACGTACCTGTATTGACGGACACATGCACTGACACTGGCCAATTGTTGCAACTGACCTATTTGTTATCCACACATTGCTGTAGGATGAGGGCCCATGCTCACATTCTGTGAGTTAATTTTCAATTCCCCTTAAGTTGCATCTTTAATTGCACATGCTATGTAACCTGTGGCAGACATGGAGATACCTCCCTTGTTATTTATAAGGATGAATAATGGGGACAAGGAGGTAAGGGGAGCTGGAGCCCAGTATGTGGAAGGTTAATGGGGGCCATGATAAGGAGCTGTGGGCACATATGCCACAATTTTCCACGGAAAGGGAGGGGAGAAAGAGGAAAGAGACAGGCCCTCATTACGACCCTGGCGGAAAGGGGTTTACGCCGGCGTAAACTATGGCGTACCTTTCCGCCCGACTACGGGTCCTCGTAGCGCCATGGTCATTTTTACGCCTGCTTTTTGCAGGCGGAAAAATCCATGGCGCTACGGGACTTGTCGTTAATTACGCCACCGTAATCTACGGTGGCGTAATTAACGCCTTCCCCACTCCCATTATACCCTATGGGGCAAAAATGGGAATGGGGAAGGGTAAATGGGGATTGGGGACTTACCGCCCCGCCAAGGTCGGAATGGGGCGGTAAGTCCGCCAACCCCCATGGCGGAGTTGGCAGCTTTGCGCCATGGACCATGGTACAAATTGCACCATGGTTCTCCGCCAGGGTCATAATGAGGCCCACAGTGTGCTAGCAGGGACAAATAACTTGTTCAATGTAACTAGTAGACCTACATGGCTCTCAGTGAGTGAGCCTTTTTGGTTACACTTGATACATGTGACTGAGGAGAACATATGGAATGGAGAAATTGTTGCAGAAACCAGGTTTGCGATTGTTGAATTTATGGACACATTTGTTTTGAATTGAAATGAGTGTGGCTGTAGTTTGTACACTTCCTGGCAAGGATGTTGATGAGGTAGTAGTGCACTTATAATGTAATGGGGCACACACTGTTTGTCAATCTAAGTCAAACAATCTCAGGGGGTTGTTATGGGCAGGCTGGAGTTGCCAGATGTCATCATTGAAGCCAGTGTGTGTATTCCGCACAGCTTGTAATTTATGTGAAGTAGGTTTGTACTACCTGGTTGTGTGTGTCCAGTCCCTGTGCCATTTGGCCTGCTAATGGAATGGATGTTGCCTGTGGATCAGGGAGCAACCCCTCCTTCAACTCTACTGCTATGCTGCAAAGTGTTGCAATATTACACAGGACACAACATGCCACAATGATTTTGCATACTACAGGTGGTGCATATTGGAATTTGCCACCTGAGTGGTCAAAGGAGCGAGGGAGTGAATTTAGCATGCCCATACTGGCTATGTGTGCTGTGTTGTTTCGCGCCTCACCTGGGGTGGCTCGAGTCCAGATCAGTGTCAACAGGAATGATGACAGTGGTAGGCACTGTCCCCTGCAAAAGACCAGGCCATCCCTCTTGAACTTATTGCAACCAGAGTTATTGAGAAGGATAAGATAGGAGATAAATAGTAGTTTGAGATAATGGGAGAGGGTGGCAGGAGGCAAGAGGGGAGTGTGAAGAAGGAGAGAAGCATAGCCCAAGCCGAGCACCAGAGGAGGCAACAGAGTGGAGAGTAACACATAGACAGAAGCACACATGAGGCAACAAGCAGGCAACTAAAGGGCAATGCATAAGCAGTGTGGAGAGAAAAGAGAAGGGGGGGGGGAGCGCACTGTAAGAACACCCAGATACACCTTTCCTAAAAAGAGGGAAAAAAAGCCTAGTTTCAACACCAGAGCAATGTAAGAAACACCCAGATAAACCTCCTCATCTGGCATCCCAAATATTGTGTGTGTTTGGGTGTATGGGTGGTTATGGCCCTCCTTCTCCTTTTCTTCATTCTCTTTCCATGTAGTAATATCATTACTATCAATGCAGGGTCCAGCATTGTGGCAATCGATTATTCAGTGATATCACATTGAGCTTTTATACATGGGATTTCATTGCATAGTTGTGCTTTGCATAAGCTGATTAGTGGTGGAAAGTTATTCCTCCTTGGAAGTCAGCGTGAAAGCGCCATTGATTCTGTGAATATGTTTAACTAAGCACCTGATAGGGTGTGGTTTTAGTCAGCGCCTTCCTCCTCACGCCCATGTGCTTGAACATCATGGTTACGTTTGGCAATCTGTTTACTGTTAAGTAGATTAACTCCTGAATAAACATGAACATCAATTTTACTGTCATTTCTACTCCAAATAATCTGTCTTCACAACCTTTTATAAAATCAACTATGTTTCCAACTGTTTGAACATGTTTTGAAATTCTTTTAACATTTAGCTGTCTTGTTTAGCAATTCACATTTTCCATATCAAGTCAAATGCAGTGTTAAGTACAGATAACCTTCTAATCTGGTGGAAAATACTGGTAATCTGTGTTTCTGAAGAACACAAAATGTGATGTTGTCACAACATAATATACAAGGACAGTCATACATATTCAGTAGAAGCTTCATGTTTGCATTCATGCTTGGTGTGGCATAGTTGTGTTTTTAACTGTGATGTGTTTTCTCTTTAATGTGACATGTATTTAGACAAGTCAGTTCATTGATGTTTTGTGTGCAGTCTTGTATGCTATGAGTGCTAGATTCATTTTCATTGCTTATGTTACAAGAAACACTTGAAAACTCATGGGGCCTCATTACGACCCAGGCGGTAAGGGGTTAACGGCAGCGTTAACAGCGCCGACCCTTACCGCCTGAGTACGAGGTCCCTTAGCGCCATGGCGCTTTTAACACCTGCTTCTAGCAGGTGTTAAAATCCATGGCGCTAAGGGACCATGGAGTTAATTACGCCACCGTAATTTACGGTGGTGTAATTAACGCCTTCCCCACTCCCATTATGCCCTATGGGGCAAAAATGGGAATGGGGAAGGGTAAATGGGGATTGGGGACTTACCGCCCCGCCAAGGTCGGAATGGGGCGGTAAGTCCGCCAACCACCATGGCGTAAACGTAGTTTACGCCATGGTGGTAAAGTCACGGCCCAGGCGGTAACTTACCGCCTGGGTCGTTTCATTGACTACTTTAAAGGCATTGCGTTCATTGCTGATAACATAAAACAACTCATGTTTTTTAGTTTTTATATTTCTACACCCAGGTGTTGGTCTTTGCAAGATATATGCTTCCATTTCCCTTCCAATTTGGTTTTGAATGTGCCAATGCTGAAAGTGCCAACTTTTTTCAATTTATCTTGGATGGCATTAAAACGGTGGTAGCATTTTTAAGACGATGAACATTTTGTTTAAACTATTTCTTTTGAAGCCATACATCTTTAGAAACTATTTATTTTGGATAGGTAAAGCATTAGTAACAACAGGTTGAACTTAATTTTACATCGTGTTGCGTGCCCTTCCATAGATTCATTTGTTCATGACTCAATTTGATATTTTCTGTCTATGCACATTAATGAACAATGCTTTGTAATCCTTGTTTAGTTAAGAAATTTAATTGCCTTTCTTCTAAGGCCAGTTGTTTTTTTTCTAGTCAGTGTATTACAATTCATATTATTCTTAAGCTTTTTACATGTCATAATCCCATTGCATTTGGAAGTTACTGATGTCTCACTAGTCTCTTAATTTTTGAATGATTATGCTGTCTTGCAGCGAATGCACATTATTTTAATTTTTTACATTTTTCTTATTGTATGTGTTTAAATACCCTTTTACAAAATCATTCACATAAACAGGAGTATGCACACAAAGATATTCCAGATATCAAAATTAAGAAGTAACACTAGACAGAATACATAAACAATAAAATAACTCCTGTATTGGAAACAAGGCACATAAACAACCATGCACTAAAAATGTCTGATCGGCTCAACTCAAGAGAAAATCTCAAAAAGCATTAAACTTTTGTACAAAAGACAGAGATAATAATAGATCTCACATACATACTACATTGCATCTGCATCTAACACATTAGACGTCTTAAACGTACATTCATTCAAATTCAGATACTTAAAAAAAGATGCAACAGCAAGTGCTTCGGAAGTATTACTTCTGCTAATGCGGCGCTGCCAAAGTCGACTTTCAAGACCCCACTGATTAGTAGAGAAGATGTTGGCTAGATAACAGAACCTTTTGACCTTTAACTCCCTACAAAACGAGATGAGATGTCTAGGGGACTCAATAGTTCCCTCCTGTTTACAAAATGTACATTCCGAATCCTCAATAGCGATCAATCCACTCTGTGCAGGAATTTCTTTGGTTAATAGCAGATTCCATCTTAAGTGAAGGAAAAATGTTCTATGGTGTCTGTCTGGAAACTTAATGAGGTACGTCACAATGTTACTCCTCATTTTATGTTCATGGGTAAGATGAGCCATGCAGGTATAGCCATGTAGATTCTCAAAAGTCTTGATTCAATCATAATCGAGCAGCTGTTTATTTACCTTATCAAGATTTGATATAAACGTATCGATGGATACATACATTTTTCGTTAAATTCTTACACAGTTCGTCTCGATCGCTTGGACAAAGTTTGGATGTTTCACACCTGAATTTAGCTTCATAGTTTCTTGTAAATACCAGTAAAGGGAGTCACCGGATGGGAGTAGAAGTCTTGTAAATGGAGACAGCAAGTTCCATTCTACTCTTGTGTGGATGGAGGTAAGGCCTAATTCAAAACCTTATCCCCCTAAGAGGAACATATGTAGGTACACCTAAGACTAGTCACCATATCTTCACTTCCCATAAGTCCAGCCATTTCATGGCAACATCATAAAACAATTCTTGACCGTAAATTAATTTAGGCACCACTTTGCCTATATAACATTTTAGTACGGGCAGAATAGAATAAGATCCGAATTTCCGATGTATCACCAAAGTTTGTGAATCCAGCATGGTCGCCTTCTGATTTAACACGCTTCTCCCGCTGACAAAACCTGGCACAGTCGATATAATGTTGCCAAGGTATTTCATACGGGAGACTGAAGTGATCACAGTGTCTTTCCAGGACCACATTTGTTGGCGTCTTTTAGGGCTTCTTGAAATTACTAAAATTCTAGTTTTCTTTGAATTTATCTTTAGGCCGTTGTTGAAGGCAAATGTGGAGAAAGACTTAAGAAGGCGTTTCAGGCCCACACAGGATTTATCAAAAAGAAGAAAATCATCTGCGTAAGCGAGCAGTGAAATATGCTGAGAACCCACCTTAGGAGCAATTAATGCAGCAGGGATCAAATAATCACTAGTGTCAGACACATACAGGTTGAATAAACATGCCGCTAGGGTGTAAAAGCAAAAGGAAATATCGAGGCTGAGTACCCCAAAAGGAAATACACCAAACACGGGCTTATAAAGATTCACAGATCTTTATTCTATAACTGTACAGTTTACAAAGAAAGTATCATATAGCTATCTGGCTCTCAGTACATCACAGCGAATACCAGCCCTTTCGGTGTGAGAAGTGAGAGGTACTGGACGTCTAAACATTTACACTTTTTATACAGTTCTGATCTTAATGTCCAGCCCCCCTACACGTTAATGATACTCGGTCAGTTTGTCCAACTATATGCATGTGGATTATCTTCAGTTTGTACAACAAGTCACAATGGCAACAGTGTATTCTCAGATTTAACAGTAAGTCTTAACACACGTCCTATACAATGTAGTTCAACAAGTGTCCACGTTCAGTATTTAGACAGCATTGTATTTGATGTATGTCCGCGGATGGGATTTGTTGACGCAGTTAATCCTCTGTCTACAAGTCAGGCATGGGACAAGGTCTCTTTACTTGACCCAAACATTCGGCCAACGGACAGTTTAGACATTAACTTATATACAAAGGTCAGGACAACTCAGTTACAAGCGGGAAACACTGTCCACTATTTTAGAACACAGAACTGCTTTGGAGTGGAAATCAAAATGGCAGACAGACCTAAATTGGCAGCTAAATCGTTCTAAGATTGGAACTTTGCTACGCGGTTTTTTTCGCAGAGCGACTGGGCTTAGGCCAATGTATACAATAAAGGAGGCACAATAGGATATCCCGTTTAACAAGGGTACATCCCTGTCTAAGACCAAACTTAGTTTAAGTACACCGGGACATGTCACCATCTCTATTTAGCATTACCCTAACCATGGAGTTCTCATGAAACTTATAATGAGTTCCAAGAAACCACTAGGGATCCCCCAATTGTTTAGCTTGCTCCACAGTCTGGCACGGTCTACACGATCAAAGACAAATGACAGAGATCTGTTGATGTGATGTAGGTACAATCATTGGGGGTTGCCCATGTCAAATGTTGAGTATATCTGAGGATAAGGCCATTGAGGGAAGTTGAATAATTTGTTCAAAAACCAGTCAGGAATTTGGATAATCTGGACGTATCAATAGCCCATTTCTCCAAATACTGAAGCAATATGGATAAGCAAAACTTGCTATCAGTGTCCAGCAATGATATTGGTCTATAATTAGACAGCCCAGACCTCTGACCTTTTTTTATAGATTGGGACAATATTCTATTGGAAACAATGCTTTGAAATAAGATAGTTAAGACATTGGTCCAATTTCTTGGATCAGATTTAAGGATGGCATTAGAGACTGTTGGGTCCGGAGCTCTTGAGATTTTACATGAGGTGATTAGGGCAAACACCTTATTTGCACTGATATTAAATGTCCACCTCATTTGTGCTCCCTGTGATGGGATTAACCATCTGATCTTAGGGTTGAACAGAACCCAACGCATACAAATTCAAGAAAAACAATGCCCAAGTCGACTCGTCTACAACATTGAGCTGGGTAGTGCAAGTTGCCAATGCTTCGCCATTCAATAAGGAGCAAAAGATACCAACATCTTTTCTAGAAAGAATTTATAAAACCAATTCAGCATCTTGCTGAAGCAAAGCTGCACACCACTGTTTACGATAGATAGTGTACCTTTGTTTAACTAATTTTCATTGAGCCAATTTCAATTCATTTGAGATAGGTTGGAGCTTTATTGACCTTAAAACGCATCTCATCGCTGATTTATTCTGTGCTAATTGTACATCATACACACAGAGGTGTTTCTTGCCAGTGGAACTGCAAGTCGTTTTTGAGTTATGCATTGCTCTAGAGGCTAGGGTATCAATGAATCTTTCATAATTCCCAACTTTAAACATGTTAAGCTTCCAGTTCAATATGGACCCGGCCATTATTTTTCGTAAATGAAAACCTCATTTGTCAGCATTCAAGGTAAGTTGCACAGACCTATAATTTGCTTATCAAAGTGAGCAAATGGGAGGTTTAAGGTGGCTCTTAACATACAGTGATCACTCCAAGATGTTGGAGTTATAGAAAAATCAGAACATACCTCAAACAAATTTGGATCAGCTAAAATATAGTCGATCATACACCTTGAAACCATGTATATTGGTTAGAGCCACCTTTATTAATCTGGTCATGTAAGGAGTGTAAATCCAAATTCAAGGAAGTTAGACTAGTGCTCCATTCCAAGCCATTTTTTTAATGTTGATCAAGAATACAGCTATCAAATTTGAGTTTGACTGAAAGATCATGAACCGGAATAGGTGCACAATCAACATTCAAATCACTGGCTAACAACATGCAGCGTATACCACTTTTCACCTTCCACTTGCAAACCAAGTTGACAATGGACAGCAAAAAAAATCAAGATCTCCCACACCTTTTTGTCAATAAATATTGACCAGTAAAATAAACAACTCTTCTGAAGAGAATTCAAGTTCAACTGCCATAAGACCATACTGCAGGTTTAAAACCTGTTGAGAAACCACGAAAAGATCCGATTTTAGGGCAATGGCCAAACTACCATACGGCCTACATTTTCCATTGAATTATGCTGTCTGAAAAAAAAGATGGTAACCATCCAGCGCAGGATTGGAAGTGTGCCAGGTTTCTTGTATCATTATACAAGGGCAAAACACAATTCATCTGCAACTGCCATATTAGTGTAGAGATGTGTGTGCCCCCTGGAATTTCATGATAAGGGCTGTATTAGGAATGGATTGAAGATTATATTCTCTATAAGTCATAGTATTTGAGTTCACCCCTGCAACGCTTGAGCAATCACATGTGTGGTCAGAAGTTAAGATAGCCGATGGAATCTTTCCTCCATTTATAGCTTTTATACCATTATTAATTGCCAAAGAGTGCCTTTCAGAGGGGATATATAGTCTATCAAATAAGGCTCCCAGATTAGTATGTTTACAATGAACTTCGGAAGAATTTCCCGAGTTTACCAAGGGTAGGCAGGGTCGACAATTTGTCACTGAGTCAAACCTGGACACAGAGTGGTGTACAAATATAATGGGAACTTGATCAGCCAAATAATGTACAATCCCATTGGCCTGGACAATCGGATCGAACACACCTTAGGTGGGACTTTTGCAATTGACAGAACCTTGCCAAGCAATATTCACACTGATATAGCCCCGAACTATTAGCTGATCCTGAGCTCACGAGACTCGCAGGAGATACCAGGTCACGTCTGCAATGCCAAACACAGGTATTTACAGCAGAGGATTTATACATAGTAGAAATATTAGCAGCTGGAGTAGTGCGAATACTTTTTTTTTTTTATTTCATTTAGTTTATACAAACTTTTTGAAAATGTAAGAAAGAAAAAAGAAAGAAAACATTTAAAAAAATAAAAGAACATAGAACAAAACTATTTGTAGTGCGAATACTTGTGCCAGAAACTGGTGATTGAATAATTGGCAAACACACAGTATCATCCACAGAGACCTTTCTTATTTCGGGTTTGAATATTGTCTGTAAGCAGGAATCAATTCTATGAGATTTAGGTGCAACCGCAACAGCATGAATGAGAGACTGGTCAGTGGGTAATCCACCACTCGCTTCTTTGGCCTTCACAGGTTCACATTTTAAAAGAGGAATAGCAACACCCAGATCAGAGGACAGTTTTGGTGGAAATTCCGTGTGATCAATTGGATTTCCTATGATAGTAGCAGACTCATTAAGGGTGCTTATGGAATTCGGAGTACTACATTTTAAGTCAGGGCCCAGTTCTACAGGTACCAGTGTTAGCAGAGGGCCTATAGGTTTATGGGTCTTTTTTGGCAGTTCATCAAGTCAAGTATTGACAAGTTATGTAACCATTTTAGAGATTAATTGTTATGCCTGTTTAGCACTTTTTGATTCTTAGCTTTTCTCTTTTTTCCGCCTCAACCGGAAAGGCACTCAGTAGGGACACTTGGTTGCATATTTAAGGCCTGGTGCCAATTTCAATGATGGCTGACGTCTCATTCAATGCATTGAGACATCTAGAAGAAGGAGTGGCATTAGTGACAAAGGATATTTCATCAACAGGTGTCTCAATGTTAGTGTTCTCAGCAAGTGGACAATCTTGTACAAACTCTGGATTTAATTGTTCAACACTGAAGATATTGTGGGAGACCAAGTGGCCAACACATGCTTCTAGATCCTCAACCTTAGTGTAATTGGATGTGAGCATTTGTTACATATCGGCCCTGTCCTGCAGTACCTCTGGTTTCTGGTGGCCACATACGGGGGCAAGCGCGTTCCAGAACTTCGTTGTGGCTTCGGTATTGGTTGCCATGGTGCCTGGCCATGCAGCAGGGAACGTCGCATCAGCTGAGATGTCCCGTGCGCAGAGAACACGTAAGGAGGCCCCAACCCCCTGCACCATAAAAGCCGAAGGGACTCAGCGGCTTATTGCTGCTAATTGTGGCGTTACGTTCCTTCGGTTCCATCCCGTTCCGGTGCTTATTCCCTTTTTCCTCTTGATTACTTGACTTACTGGATCTTCGACCCACCTTTGTCTACTTGGATTGTCATTACCTGTTCCTCCAGCCTGATCCGTGAACTCTGCTGCCGACCTCGGACTGTCCCTGGATTTTCCACTGTGCCTTCGCCCTGTCTGGTGAGATTACTTCTTCTTGCCACTCTACCCAATTTGAACGATCTTCCTACGCGGATTACCACGCTGCACATTACAAGAGTGCTCCGCCAACTTGGCCTGTGCTCGTGCAATTAAGGTAAAGCTCATCCAATTCTCCTGTATTGTTCATTAGCTGAAAATCATCAGTCCTTCTCATAAGTGCGGATTCCTGGAACAATATCATTTATTTCCTGACTTTTCTACCTTAACCGAGTGCATAGAAATGATGCTTTCCAGTGTATGCACCAACCCGTCACTAGTGCGACCCTCGTGCCGCCCGGGTATACTCTTCCTTACTAACCTTCCCATTTGTTGTTTTGTACCTGTCGTTGTATTCCTTTCAACTGGCACCGATTTTCCCACTTATCAGGTCTGCTGGGTGTTGTATCAGTCATAGTGAGGTTGTGGTTATCACTTGTGCATACTCATAGTCTTGGGTTCTCTTGTAGGTTCATCATTTAAGGTCCAACACCACCTCAACCATTGTCTAGGTACTTAGAGAAATATCTGATTGTCTGGTTAATTCCATATTGCCCGATTGCTTCTAATCATACTGTGTTTTCTTTGCAGCATTGGTTATTGGCGGTGTGTGTTCTCCCCGCTCTTTTAGGCGATAGACATCTCTGCTGGTTTTTACTCAAACGGCAGAGAGGTACATCGTAGAAAAGAGCCTCTCTTAGAGGAAGCCTGAATCACAGAATTCAGGGGAGCTGGAATCCTGGAGGCTGAACCCGAACTTGTTAAATCCTACCTCCCTCCGCGAGGTAGTCTTACCTAGGCTCCAATCAGCATTCGGAGCGGTAAGTAACAGCACTGTAGAGTGAACGTTTACCTACTCCCAGATGTTTTCATATAATTTGACAAAGGATCTGAGGGACATGTTAAGAGCAGATAGGGCTAAAGGGAAGACAGCCTAATACAATTGTCATCCTCTCTGAGCGTGTGGTGAATTGCTGAGTCACTAGGTTGGGTGGAGCAGTCAGGAGAAGAAATTGGGTGAACTCTTCGCTTTTCCTGGGAGATGAAATCAGTTAGTTCATAAGGCGAGCCAATGTGAGAGGCATCGCAAATTTGTTGAGTAATGTTCTCCCCAGGACCACAGAACATAGGATGTAGCAGAGAATCTGTGTATTCAATTAGCTCTGATCATTTAAACTATTCATCTGTGTGCAGTCAATTATAGCGGTTTTCCTAATTGGGACTATGGGTTTCATT
Source organism: Ambystoma mexicanum (assembly GCF_040938575.1). Lineage (NCBI taxonomy): Eukaryota > Metazoa > Chordata > Amphibia > Caudata > Ambystomatidae > Ambystoma > Ambystoma mexicanum. The sequence continues at coordinate 922,853,678 of NC_090941.1, forward strand.
TTTGTGCTAGTCCCGATAGATTTTGGGAAATATTCCAATATATATTGGCCTGCTATTGGGGACCAGGAATGGCGGCCTGCCTGGCCATAGGGGCTGTCACACCTCGCTTATTATGGCTCTTCAGTGTAGGTTTCTCAGGACAAGATTTTGCGGGTGTGGTAAGTGATGCAGGTGGATTGGATACCCCAAGGTTGTGATTCAGTACTGCCACAAGGTCTGCGTCCTTGTGACAGCTCAAGTCGATCTCATATGCCACTTGGCTTTCAGTTGGACAACTCATTGTTTGATTTGCACATGTGTCAATTTCTGCAGTGATAGTCTTAGGTTCAGTAGTTGCTTGAGATTGGGGTTGACTACGTAGCCCCGTCCGCAGGGACATAGTGCTTGCAACACTGTTAAACAATCCAGGTATATATGCGTACATGTACAAAGGCAAATAGGCATGAAACACAACCAAATGAACTTTTAAGTTGAGACAGGATAAGGTGAGTAACAAAGAGAAATAAGACACTGTGGGGTTCAAAGGGAGACAGAAAACATCCACAGAAGATACCCCGCAGTCGCCACCACAGGCTACTCTTAGTGTGAGATACCGGGCTCAGCTCAAAGGGAGAACGAGACCCCCACAGTCACCTGCACAGTTTCAGTATTTTAAGGTTGTACAATTGCTGATCACATTTCTTCACCCTTGAGCACACTAACTACAAGACTGTGCACAGCTCAAAGGGAGTACAAGGCCCCCCGCAGTTGCTGGCACGTTTTCAGTAGTTTAAAATCACAAACTTTCAGATCTCAATGCTTCACCTCAGAGCACAATTACAGCAGGTCACGGAGTACAGCTCAAATGGAGTACTAGATCCCCCACAGTCGCTGGCACGGTTTCAATGATTTGAGCTCGAACACTCATAAATCACAGATCTAAGTATTTTCACTCACGTGTGATTAGAGGAAATAATGTCTGTGCAATTAAAAAGGGTTCAAAATTTGGAATCAGGCCGCAGTCATCAGTGCACACAGGGTTCCAGTGAACGTAATGACTTCTAGGATCCAGTCACTATGCTATGCTCCGTGCACAGCTCAAAAGGAGATCCAGGCTCTTAACAGTCACCCGCGATAGACCCGCAATTAACCTGAACAAAGTGTTTAGGGGTCGGGTAATCAGGGCTGCGCCAGCAACGTAGGATACTCTTAATTCCCGGACAATGTTTGTAGACACTGACCCAGGTTCACAAGTTCAAAAGAGCACAGGATAGCGAGATTGAAAGACACGTATCAGATGTTTCCCCTACCCCTTTTTCCCCTTACTGGAAATGGTTAACCATTCAGCAATTCACGGCCAAATACAGGTGAACTTTCTCGGTTTACTTTTTCACAGGTCGGCAACTAGTCTATCCTTAATGTCCACTTTCAATCACACACGCTGCCGCTGCTCGCTACCGTGGTGCACATATCAGATTGCAGGAAGCAAGGATAGTGAGATAGTCTGTTAGTAACCGCACCTGAAAACATGAAAGGTTGCAAAGTCCAGTGGTCGAAGTAAGCGGGAGCGGTCGGGAGCAGTGCTCCTCTACTTTTTTAAATTACCTTTTACAGCTCCTATACTTTTATTTTAAAATGAAACCGTTCCAGCATGGTTTTGTTTTAAAATAAAAGTGTAGGAAGAAGTTGAAACTTGCCCTTTCAGTGCACTGCACAGGACGTTTCCTTAAACAGCAGGTGCATGTGTTTGGTGGTGTGTATTGTGTGTGGGAAGTGTTACGGGTGACCCTCCCAATGTGCATTGCCCCTTTAAGGGGATGTGTTCCTCCCACATGTGTTGCCCCTTTAAGAGGGGCCATGACTGTGTCATGGCCAAAGCTAATAAAAGGTGCTCCTGCAGGCACGTGAGACAGAGCGGCTGCAGACTCCCAAAGAGGAACGACTGAGTCCATGTCTCATTATCAATGTAGGCCCCAGGCCTACACGTGGAGGCACAGGCCTGCACGCCCAGACACTGAGGGACCCGCATGCCAGTATGGCAGCCGAGGTCCCCTCAGTCAGAGGCCTGGCAGGCTGTGACCCCACGCCAGGGTGCCGAGGCCCATGGCACCCGGGGCCATGCCGGATGTCCATGGCAGGCCCCCACCCCACACATCGTGGGCCTGCACGGCGCTAGCAGAGATAGCGCCCAGGGGCGCCTGCCGGATGACCATGGCAGGCGACCCCCAACAATGGCGACGAGGACCACGAGCCCGCGTTGAACCTTTCTGCCAGTAAGTGGAAAGGGGGAGGAAGAGGAGTATCAAGCCCCACCGCGGTGTCGCGTGGCCTGCGCCTCACCGCCGCGACATGGTCGGTGTAGGCCCCGGCTGCCCTGCGGTGAGGTGCACTCGAAGAGGAGCGTCCGGCCCCACCGCGGTTTCGCGCGGCCTGCGCCTCACTGCCGTGGCATGGGCGATGGAGGCCTGGGCTGCCCTGCGGTGTGATGCACTCCCAGCGGCGCTCCGCCGCAAAGAAGACAACAGATGGAGCTGCCTTCCCCAACCATATGGAGGTGGTCTGATCCGCGGTGTGGGCCGCGTGAAAATGCATATGCTGGCGGCACCGTGCCGCGTGAAGGAGGCGGTGCCAGCTGATGCACTCTCCTCGTGAGGACAAATCTGGCGGTGGAGGTGGCCGCGGACGTGGGGAGACAGAGCCTCGCCCCGCCTTAAGGCCCCCACCATCAGGGCCCACGGGGGCTGGACGGTGCTCCGGGAACCGGAGCAGGAAGAAAAAAAGAGAAGACGGACGAAGTGAAGGCGGCTGTCCACCCCTCCCCCGCGGGAGAAGAATGGTTGCCGGCTGCCCTGTAGTGACAATGTCTTTCCCTGCCTCCCCCCCTCGGGAGCCGTAACAAAGGGGTGAGCTGAGTGCCCCTCCCCCACCCGCGTGGACACTACAAAAAAAAAAAAAGGAAAAAGAAAGGGGGAGTCGCCAAACAGCTGCCGCACCCCCCCAGAGGCGGCCCCAACATTCACCCGGGCTCTAAAAAAAAAAAAAAAACAATGAAACTTGCGTCAAAGGAAAGCGGCGTCGGCCGCGTGTGCTGCTGCTGGCCCCGCCGCAGTGTGGAAGAAAATCCCTGAGGGAGGGAGCCTGCCCGCAAAACAAACCCCACCCGGAGAAGGTGAGGCCGCATCTCCCCCCAGGAAGGAGAGGGCTCATGGAGGGGAAGGCCTCAAGGGAAGACAAATTACTAAAAGTAACGGCGACGCCAGACAAATTACTAAAAGTAACTGCGGCGCCAGTCATCGGCGCAGAAGGGTGTGAAGTGACGGCTCTTCAGTAATCCCGGGGCCCTCTGGCAAGTGGTTGAGGGTAGGATTGTCCAATGGAACTTCGGGGACACGAGTAATGATGGGAAGTGCTGTGCCCTGCACCGGTGGTCACCTCCATGCACAGTGCCAGCAAGAAAACAAGAAGGGAAGCGATGGCGGTCATGTGGCAGTGCATGGATAATCTAAATGCATCAAAAGCGCAGACGCCTGCCCCGGGAACTGAGTAAGACTCGGGTGCCTGCCGACACCATTCACAGAACCCCGCTGTCGACATCAAACTGTCACCGGTGTCCCACGGCCATGGGTGCGCCGTACTGCCTGAAGAACAAATGGCCTTGGCGCACAAACGGTGGCAATTTGCTGATCGACACTCCTCAGAACTCCAAGCCAGGATATTTCAGCATCCGACGCCCAGCAGTCTGGACACTTTAGTGACAGGGCCATAGAAAGATAGATCACCCTGACAACGAAGACGTCTTGACGGCCCTGCAGACGGCCTCGACACCCTCCCACCAAGATCCCCTACTGGACCATCGGAGGATCAAGGAGCTGGTGGCCCTGCCGGCCTGCTAGCATCACCCAGGGCCACACAAGGACTTGCTCCGGCCTGGAGCCGTGGAAGAAGAGCCCAGCCCATCATGGCCAACAAGAAACAGGTGGCTGCCCACACCACGTCCGGCGCCGCGGTACCAGCCTCATCCAGTCAGGAGTGGTGCACTACCACGGGTGCGTGCTCCGGCCTGAGGAAGAAATGACCCCAGTACACCATAGGTGGCCACTGGATAGCCATGTTGTGATCAACCGGGGACTTCCACCCTCATGTTCATCAGAACCCGAGCGGGAACAGATCAGCATCCCACGCCCTGTGCAGTGTACTCCGGATCGTTTCATTGTCCTAATCCCTGGGCATTGTACACTGGGATGTCAGCATCATCGAGTGCGAGGACAAACCAACAAGAAGGACTCTGTGCCCGCCCTGCAAGGGGCCTCGACGTCTTGCCACGGAAGTCCCCACTGGACCACCAGAGGACCAAGGAGTGGAGGTTGACCGTGACACTCCCATGAAGAGGTGGTGCACTGGGCAGGTCGGGGTGAGGCCATTCAGTCCAGCGGAATGTGAGCGATCACGTATGCCATGTCGGCACAGCACTAGCGGCAGGGCAGTAGCAATCCGCCGGCACCACAGCGTCACTCCAAGCACAGGGCACCTGAGTAAGTTGCACTATGCGGAAGGGACGAAGGACTGTGCACCAATGACTGCCCTGTACCATTGACTGCTGGCATTGACCCAGCGCCAACCATGGTCTCACCATGGCCTATGTGGGATTTTTCACCCTCACGCCACTCACGGGTCACAGTTGTGAGTACCGGGACGTCCAGTATTCTGGGTGCTGCAGGGCTTGACAACGCATGGGGGCCCCAACTCCGGGGAAGGGGCGCTGGGTGCTGTCAGGTGATCCGAGATGGCGGGTCCCACTATGCACCGGTGACGCGAAATCCCGCAGCGATGCCAGCCAGACAAGGAAGGGGCACTGTAACAACAAGGACAAGGGGAGGTCGACCCACAGTGAGGTGGTCATCTCCCGGCACAGTGCCAGCGGAACACAGCGGAACAAGAGCCACCCTGCCTGCCAGACTGGTGGGCCCAGACAGCGGGTCACCAAGGACACCCTGCATGCTACGACATCGAAGGTCTGTGTGACTTACCAGCAAACCAGAAAGCCCTGGACCCCAACCCTAGGGGTCAGTACATCAGGATAGAAGTGAGTCGCAGCTCAGCATGAGGGTTTGTGCGCCCATGTGCGGTCCTGGTGGAAGGAGACACTTCGGACCGGGGAACATCGCCGGAGAAGGGGCAGGTGATGACCGATCACCCCGTGCCCGATCAACAGCACCGTGCCCGGCCAACAGCCCGAGGAGAAGCATGATGACTGGTGAGCGGTGTCCCGCTGATCGGCTATGAACATCAGGGAACGAGGCCGATGTGGCCCCTGGTACCCCCAGGTACGGCTTTGCCGGCCATGGACTGTACTGTCACTGGACCTGGACCCGGGAAGTGAATCCTGAGCTGACGCCAGTAGTAGGCGAGATGATATCCTGCGGTCCTACGATTGCGTAAAGAGGACTCTGTAATCTGGTGCATTGCCGCTGTGGACCTGTATATTACTAACATGCTTAGAGTGGTCTCCGTAGTGAGCCATAAGGTGAAGCGGTGGCCCCGCATATTCGAGGCGTACATAGCGCCAGCCGCAGAACATGGTGTTTTGTTAATGGTTGCAGGTTCTAACCCCAGGTTAATAAAGGGTTTGTAAACTGTGGGGAAATGCCTACATTCCACCGGTAGCTCACCCCGTGACTGTTTCCCCACGGAGAAGGTTTAGAAGTGTTTGGTGTGATGTTTTGTTATCATTTTGAGTTATTTATGCATGTGGCCGTGTCATAGCTTAGCATGTGGTTGTTTCAGCAGGGTCTGAAGCAAGAAGTAGTTTGGCGCTCTGTAACCACTGGGACGCAAGTATGTTCAGCCACGTTTGTTTGTTTGTTATGAAAAAGGAGGAGTGTTACGGGTGACCCTCCCAATGTGCATTGCCCCTTTAAGGGGATGTGTTCCTCCCACGTGTGTTGCCCCTTTAAGAGGGGCCATGACTGTGTCATGGCCCAAGCTAATAAAAGGAGCTCCTGCAGGCACGTGAGACAGAGCGGCTGCAGACTTCCAAAGAGGAACGACTGAGTCCGTGTCTCATTATCAATGTAGGCCCCAGGCCTACACGTGGAGGCACAGGCCTGCACGCCCAGACACTGAGGGACCCGCATGCCAGGATGGCAGCCGAGGTCCCCTCAGTCAGAGGCCTGGCAGGCTTTGACCCCACGCCAGGGTGCCGAGGCCCATGGCACCCGGGGCCATGCCGGATGTCCATGGCAGGCCCCCACCCCACACATCGTGGGCCTGCACGGCGCTAGCAGAGATAGTGCCCAGGGGCGCCTGCCGGATGACCATGGCAGGCGACCCACAACAGGAGGGGACGCGATGATGGGGTTTGTGGGGAGTGGTTGCAGGCCAGCAGGGAACATAGTTCCACTACTTCTTTTCGTGCACTTCGACCACTGGCAAAGTCATGTGGGCAGCATTCCGCACAAAGTACACGTTTCAGTCCGTGTAAGAGAAAGTGTTCAGTTCTCCCAGTTAACGCAGTAAACATTCCTGCAGCACTTCGCTATAGGGGTAGATTTCGTAGAAAAAGCACCGCCTCCTAGGAATAGGCACACACTAAACACTCTGCGGGCACATTATTGCATTGAGCATATTTGGCACGAGTCTTTCAGTACTCACATGAAGTCTTCATTATGTTGTAAATGTGTGAGTGCTGACAAATGAAAATAAAGGACATATTTTAGATGTGTTCGAAGTGACACAGTGTTGCCATTTAAAACAATGGTTTATACCCAAAACTATTGCTAAGTCATGAACACATATTCAGGGTGTTATTCTTAACAATGAAATACGCTGGGAAGCAATGATGATGTTTAGTGTATTTTTCTAAACAATATAGAATCCAAACCATGGGGCCCCATTACAAGTTTGGCAGTGAAGGACAACAGTGGTGGCAGTTTCATTACTGCAAACTTTTTCATTCTTGCCAAATAATAATTTTTGGCAGATTTACCACCAGCGGAATTACCACTTCGTAAATCCACTGATTTTCAGAGGAACAGTGGCAGATTCCACTCCAGCTTGTTGTTGGAGGTAAACACTCCACTTTACCACCTCAAATTGGTGTATTTACCATGCAGTAATTCTGCCACTGGTAAATCCCAATAGCATCCTACGGACTCCAGAAATGGGGGATTACCACTATTTGGAATCCCATGTTAACTCTACAGGACCAAGTGGTAACGGTAATTGAGTTTGGTGGCAATTTGGCAGATTTAGTACCGAATTACCACCAAACTCGTAATGAGGCCCCATATGTTTGTGTGAATGGCTTCATAAATTTGAATGAATCCACTTTTATGTGAGACATATTCAAAGTAGTATGGAGGCAACAGCCTCATTATGAGGTTCATTTGAACACGTGTTGCACATGTTTTGTGTTAGACTTACATATAATTTACTTGTGACATCGAGGAGGAAGGATGGCTCAAGGGCAGCGCGTTTGCCTTGGAAGAACGAAAACGCAGTGCAAAACAGGTTCGAATCCAGTGCTAGAAACTACTCCTGGTATTAAGTGGTGTTAAATAAGAACAATTAAAATTGTGGCTTCCAGCATTTATTCTCAACAAGTGTTCTCACATCTGCTCTGGTATTTGTAATTTCACATGTATGTGTGCGTTTGAGAATTGTAACTATGTTGTAACTATGAATGTGCTCGAATTTACATTTATTATAAATGTTAAAGAATGGTAAGAATTTTGTATTAACGATATTATTTGTAAAATAACCAGTAAGGCAGTATGTACCAAATGTCTGGTATGTTTTTCATAAAGGTGAAGGCCCCAGATGCATGTGTTTGTGGGAATCTAACTTTAGGGATGTCATGAACATTACCCACAAAACACTGGAAGTTTACATGCAAGGAGTAGTGACAGATACAGTGGGGAGGTATGTGATAGTGTCTGGGAATAGTGGGGGCACTCAAAACTTCTTGTTGAAATCCAAATTATAACTTAGACAATTTTACCCTATAAAACAGTTATAAACAAAACTACATTCGAGATACATATTACGTTGACGTACTTAATTTGACACATGTGCATTAGTGCTATTGTTTACAAATGGAGTAGTATAATGTTCATTTCGTCAGGTGCATTATAGAAATGTACTCATTAGGTAATTTAGTTGTGCACTTTGTACTTTTGCATTGGGAAAAATTATACATCGTTTTTGTTATTAAAATAAGTACATTATTTTAATTGTGATGTAAGTATTTAAATATTAACAGAGGACAATTGACTTCTTGAAATCATCTGCATTTAATTAATTTAATGTGTTGTCATGGAAAGGAGGCCGTAAATGAATTGGGAACGTTCATTATGTAATATAGATTTTGATTCACAAAAATTATTATGTTTACTGTAAGATGATCAATAAATATAACATGAAAGGTGTGTCTCAGGTGGGCGATACATACTCGATAACAATGTACAAAATTGCATTCTTTACTGTTTTGTTCTCCTAAAAATAGGCATTCCCCAGACACTCATCTTCAAACATGTACATATGTTTGCATACAATTCTATGCCACATTACAAACAAATGAACAGTGACCAAACAATGACCACACAGTAGCGATACCAGATGTTTGCCTTACACATCAGGGAGAGAGGCACTCATCAATCAGCCCAACAGTGTACACATAGAAATATGAAGAAATACTGGATTTGTCCATTTGTTCAGACAAAAGCTAACACATGCTCAATGCAGCTGAATTAATGTGCCTTCATTGATCCAACACACTTGTTTCAAATGAATCATTAGATGCTTGTCCCACCATATTTTCCGAGCATCCCAATGAGCACTGTCTAAAATGAGCTCTCGCAATGAGCTTTCACAAGGTCCTAATGGATTTTGACCGTGCCCTTGCTACTGTATGGTCATTGTATGGTCACTGTTCATTTGTTTGTAATGTTGAATTGAATTGTGTGCAAACATATGTACATGTTTGAAGTTGAGTGTCTGGGGGGTGCCTATCTTTAGGAGAAAAGAACCCAGTAAAGCATATCATTTTGTGCATTGTTTTCGAGTATTTGTCACGCACCTGAGACACGCCTTTTTGATGTTATACTTATGGTTATTGGCCCCAGTGTTTAGGTGGTTAATTGGGCTGATTTACATACATGCAGGGTTGTCTCATTGAAAGGAGTACTCACTTTTGAACATTGTGTGAAAAGGCACACATTAGCAATTGTAAGTCACAATCACATAATAAAGACATAATGAAAATGATTGTAAAAGGCATGGGCCCTCATTACGACCTTGGCGGAGGACCATGGTGCAATTTGCACCATGGTCCATGGCGCTAAGCTGCCAACTCCGCCATGGGGGTTGGCGGACTTACCGCCCCATTCCGAGGTTGGCGGGGCGGTAAGTCCCCAATCCCCATTTACCCTTCCCCATTCCCATTCCTGGCCCCATAGGGCATAATGGGAGTGGGGAAGGCGTTAATTACGCCACCGTAAATTGCGGTGGCGTAATTAACTACAAGGTCCCTTAGCGCCATGGATTTTAACGCCTGCTAAAAGCAGGCGTTAAAATCACCATGGCGCTAAGGGAACTCGTACTCAGGCGGTAAGGTACGCCATGGTTTACGCCGGCGTAAACCCCTTTCCGCCAGGGTCGTAATGAGGGCCATGGTATTCATGTGAGTTGGTGGTTCTCAGAACTAAGGGAAAATGATGACTGCTACCTCTGTTGTGTATGGAGTGCCCTGATTTACTAGGCTTGTGGACAGTTTCAGAACATGATGGAAAAAAATAATCAAGGTTGCAAAAACACATTCGTATGCATATGCCCACTATTGCAATGTGTATGTTACAACTTTCTCATATATCTTCAATGTCAATTGCACCGAAACACAATGGGAGATGCACTATCTGACAGATCGGTTAGTCAAGCTCCATTCATTTAGGGTGTTTACCCCATTGCAGCAAATAGATACGCCATCAATCTCAGGGATATTTTTCACCAAAAAGCTATTGAAAATAATGCAACGGTGTGTTATCGTGAATGCCACTTTAAGGAGGTAAACAGAACAATGATCTACTTCTAAAGAGCGCACTAATGTCTCTGATCGCTTTGTTATGCGTCTGTATGAAAGAAGTCCTGCCAGCAACTGCACATTTTACATGATGCGAAATTGTAATTGACACAATCCTCAAACAATGTGTGCATCGCACAACCCGTTATGAAGCCCACACCACGTCAGAGCCTTTTCTGCTAAATGCTCCCTCGTGTAGAACTGACCAAGCAGAGAATGTAAAAGAACAAGCATTACGCATTATTAATTTGCATTTGTGGCTTGAGTGGATTCATCTAAACTCTCCCTAGGGTATGTTCACAGTTCAATAGAATTGCAACAATATCCGATCCATTGACTTGACCACGCAGCAGCAAGACAGGTTTGGCTGTTTTCACATAGATGCATGGAAGACCTAGAGTAGTAATTTAATTCCAAGAGCACGTCCGTGCTTCTATATTATGCCAAACGCCCAGGAGACCTATGGGATGTGGCAGTAAATGCAAGAATTACTCATTAAAACTGAACGCAAAGCTCCGAGCTAGCACAACGCTTAATTATGCAAACATGAAATTGACAAGCGGGGCTAATGAGGGAACTACGATACTCCTGGTGTCAATACGCATCAGGCTTGTTCTCCCAAACCCTCCTTCTGGGAATGTGTGTATACACAATACAGATTTTATTTAGTGAGTTTCTTTCATGCACTTGATTGAATAACATTTAAATAAAATACGGAGGCCGAGGAGTTAGATTGTGTCCAATGACTCATGCATGGTTTATCACTTCATTTTATTTGGCTCTTGTTTGCTGAGTTTTCTTGCACAAATTGAATCTTGCATTTGAGGCTGCATTTTACAGAGTGTTTTTTTGTGTGTGAGTTTGCTTTGGGGAATTTCGAGACCTCGGATAAAAGCCGCTTTATAACATAATCAGTGCTGTACTAATTTCGTAGTAAAAAGTTAACAAGCCACCTATTCGATTTTGTACTGAAAGTCTATTTGTACAGAAAAACATATTTTAACCAAATGGAATCTGTAGCTAGAGAAGACGGAGCAAAAACAAACAGGTGATGGCTGGAAGGTTTAGACTGAATCTTAACCACTGGCATTGCTCTGGGCAAACTTCCAGACCATCATTCTTCGCCTGCCAAGCCATTACAGAAGGGGAAAGACCATATGCAAATCAGGTCACGTCCCACCCCAAAGGGGGCAGTCCACACCGAACTGCTAGGTCACATCCCTTCTGCACGAGACCACAAGCATCCCCAAACATGTGGCAAAACACCTTTTTGTTTAAGTACAAGGTTTGGGAATCGACCAAACAACTTTTTGTTTTAAAGGCAGGGTTTGGGAATTGAACACAAACCTTTTTGGCTTTAAAGGCAAGGTTTGGCAGTGGAACAATGATCAATTTTGTTTTGGTGGCAAGGACACCCCAATTACTTTAGGTGGCTATACCATTGTTCCAGCTAATAGAGGGTGAAAGTTTCAAATTCTTCCAAGCTCCCCCTGCTTCAATCTATTTGAGAGTTAATTAAATGAATATACAGTCAAATATACTAAGCGTCTACACAATTTCCCCCAACCACTAATGAAAAGGAACACACTATTAAAAGGGAATATGTTATTTACATAGATCCACACGCTGAAATTGTATTGGACAATGTATTTACTTTGGAGATCTCTGGGCTTGCCACTCATGGCGACTAAGCAGGGATTCGCTTTTGGGGTAAAACAGGATTTAGGCCAGCACTTCAGTCAATGGGATCCCATAGCAATTATCCCTCTATGGGTTCCAAGTAAGTATCACAGCCTCTGGTTACTGGTCTCCCCAGCAATGGGAATCTCCAGCCCTCTTCCAATATTTACACCGAGGTGATTTTTCAGCAGATCTCTTTCAGTGATTTTTAGGCAGTTGTCCCTCCTACATAGTGCAAGACCTTTTTACTCTCTAAAACCCTCCCATGTAAAATGAACATTAGGAGGTGCTAAACTAGATAGAACATTTACTTTTCTCTCCACCTCCAAGTCCAGCCCCTCTCTAATGATTGGTTCAGAAGTCAAGAACAGAAATATTGCAACTGCCCTTTGAAATTCTATTTTTTCCCATGTCCAGTTTTACTCAAAAAGTCTCTAAATGTCAAAATTGTGTAATTTACCAATAAATGCCATGATATATAGATATTACAATTCCCCTCCTTAAGAGGGATTTTGTCAAGTGATTGCACAGATGCGCTGTAGTCTTTTGCCCTTTATTTGAAAACAAACATGGTTAGGAATGTGAAACTTCATAAATCAGATCTCTAAATTAATAGGTTAATAGTTCCACAGAGTTCAGATTTCTTCGATTTTGGGGGCAGTTAGAAACACTTTTTCACTTATAACTTGAGTCCCAAAAGTCACATGTGAATGAAATTTGTGCCAACAGAATCACCTTGAACTTTCTGTTAAACTGACCCTAACCACAGGCCTATTATGATCTCAAAGTTATTGAATAAAAATACATTTTCAATGAAAGGCAAGGACCATATATTTATACATTTAAACAACAGTTTCATGTTTGGTTCTTGGTCTCATTTCCCAGAAACCATGTGTCCAGGCCTGCGCATTAGGCTATTGATTCAGACTCCACATAAGTGATCAATCACTCTAGTGGGGCACAAAAGCTCTGCTAAGGGAGACATCAAAGATTATATATTCCTTTATGGCATGCCATCCGCCAGTGAAGTCAGGCTTTTAGTCCACCACATGTCTTCAATTTAGGGTATTTTTTTAAAGTTCAGCTTCACTTGATTGCTACCTCTGTTAATACAGCCCACCAATATATTCCTGTCACGCTCTGGCCACATCCTTCTACGTGTACTTTAAAAGTTCAAAGCAATTGTTTATTGAATGGGAAGGCCTAAGCAGAGCGCAAGAAGTTTGTTTTGAATCTCTGTTTTGCAGTCAGCCATGCTGTCAATTAGAAATATCATTGTGGCCACTCTCGGGTCTTTCTTTTACTTTGCAAACAACAGTCTTTATTAATGTGGCAACTTTAAGTGAATGGCTGAAGTTCATTTTGGTCACTCACAAATATATTTATTTGCTGTCTTTTATTTTGTGCTGAAAAATGGGTTTTAGTCACCTGAAGAGAAAGATATTCACAGGGCTTTGACTTTCACCTGCAAAGCCCATTTATTTAAACTCAGGGTGCACAGGATTTTGATGTTTGACAGTTTCAATGACATTGCTACTTTTGTCTCTCAGCCAACACTGTGCTTTTGATTTTCAAATCTGTCTTATGTCATCTGCAGAAGTACATATCTTTGTATTTTCTAGGCCTCTTTAGCAGAATTGCAGTTTTAAGGTTAGCTTTTTACTCTGCCAGAGTGTCCTTCTTTCATGTGCCTGCATTTTTCATAGGAGGCCTAACTTTGCCTTTCCTTTCATGAGCTGGGGCTATCATTACACCCCACACCCCCCAGCTCTTTTTCCTAATTATGTGTGGGAAGGAACAGGGGAGAGTGGGGTTTTCCTTGGAAGTCATTTCCCTTTGTCAGAGCCCATCCTGCTCATTTACTTTCCTCAGGGAGTGGGCACTCCAGCTTCCACTTCTGTCATTTTAGTTTGGGGTGTGTGGAATGGAACCACCTTTGTTCTCTTTCCCACAGTTATTGATGTCCTTAGGCTGGAAGTGAAGGAAGTTAGTTATCTAGAAGTAGGAAGAAAAAAGAGGTTCAGTACTCTAAACACAACATATTTCCCAGGAAGACATGAGATAGCATTTGAGAAAACAGAACATTACATAGAAGGAGATATCATGTTTCAGAACATCGTCTTCACACATTCTCTTTTAGAACATTTCCAAAGAAGATTAATTAAGCTACGCGCCTGTAACAAGTCTTCATCCGGGGTTTTCATCCTTTCCTTTCATTCCTCAGATGGTTCCTCAGCTTGACTTTCATTGAGCTCCTCAATCAGTCATAAAGCTTGTCTGGGATGACAGCTTTTCAACTGATTGATGTGGACCCATTTTTCTTCTGTCTTTTCCCCTTTTGGGATGCAGATCTTGTAGGGAACAGGTGATATTTTATTTACAATTTCAAAGGTACCACACCAAGATGAAAGGAATATCCGGTCCTTGGTCTGATTCCTTTGAAAATTACAAAGGTAAACCTGGCCACCTACCTCATACTCCTTTTGTGTGGTCTTTACATCATAATATGTTTTCAACCCTTAAGTCGACTTTTCTAAATTGCACTGAGCATAAGCAAAAGTGAGCTGGAGGTGGAAGTACTGTGATATTCATATGAGGTGATGTGATGCTCTCTCAAGTATAGTCTTGAGGGATGTGTCATGTCAAGACTTCTCAGGCTGGTGCTACATGATACATGCATGGGCCCTGTGAGAGGTTAATGTGGCAGGAGTGTAGAGTGACCCACACGTGAAATAATTGCCTAGATGGTCATCTTTAGTTATTATTATTATTATTATTATTATTATTATTATTATTATTATTATTATTATTAGTATTATTATTTTTATTTTTATCTTTGTTCTGAGGTGCACAATATTACAGTTGCATAACGGAGCATTTTTCAGTGGTAACAACAGAACAAATATACAGCCGGGGGTAGGATACAGAGGGGCAGAGATGAATAGTACAGCTGCACCAGGTGGTCGGGAAGAGAGGGGTGGGCAGCATCTAGCTAGTTAGGTGGCGTGAGGGGCGATGTGATGGCCTAGGTGTTGTGGAGGAGAGACTCCTTGAAGAAGGTGGGCCTTGAGTTCTTTTCTGAAAGGTAAATGCATGGAGGCAAGTCTGATGGCAATTGGGAGGAGGTTCCATATTCTTGGGGAATAGACAGAAAAGTCCTGTTATCTGGTACTTTCCTTTTGTCAGCAGCAGATTTCAAGTCTGCATTTGGCCTGGCTTCTGGTGGTGCGCTGTCCGCCGGAGATGCTGAGTTTCTCCAAGAGGTAGCATGGTGACTTGAGGGTGACAGCCTTATAGATGATGCAGCAAGACTTGAAGGTGATTCCTGTGTACAGTGGGAGCCAGTGAAGGTCGATGAGGGCAGGGGTTATGTGGTCGTATCTGCATATCTGCTATCTTTCTGAGTGCACCCAGAGGTGCATGCCCACACAATCTCTTAGGTGACTTGACCAGGCTAAACTTAGCCAACGCAGGTTTCACCTAGCCAAATTTGGAAAAACAATCTTTGATGTCTTGGCTCCAGCCAACTGGAATCCAATTCCCTTGGATCTCAAATGTATCACTTCCCTTGTTGATTTCAAAAAGAAGCTAAACATTTTTTTTTTCTTCAGGGCTCCCTAGTTCCTATTTTCGACTTTGTACTTGAATTTGCTTCACTCATTCTCTTTGTCTGCTGTTTGTCTTTTTTGTGCACCTTGAGGCCTACGGGCGGTGTGGCGCGTTATTAAAAATTAACATAATTTAAAAATACATAAATAAATAGACCCATGATGTTTTAGATTCCCATGTCAGGTAGAAATGTCCTTCTCCCTTGCTGTGTCCATGCTTTTGTCATAAAGCAGAGGCACACTTGCATTTTGGCTGGGAACATGGTGACCTTTAGTGTATGAGGGTCCACAGGTCAGTCATCTGCTTGTGACTCTTGGCAAATACATGTGTATTGTGCATAGTGCATCAAGACTGTTAGGTATGTTCATAACTAGATGAATAATCATGACTCTATGATTTGGAGGACAAGTGCCCATACACCCATCTGCCCTTTCTATTATGCTGTGACTGCAGACAGCCATTTGTGTATTACATCCAATGTCATGCACTGCCTCCCACACCTCCCAGTGAAGAGTGGAAATATAAAATAAGAAAACTCTTTTTATGGTTTTTTAGACCTTTTGCTGTTTGACAAATTGCCATGTTATTATGAACACAAGTAGAATAGAGTTAGTTTTGCCACACTTCAAGGAACTAGTTTTACTGCACTTAAGGGAGCTTTAGGTTTAGGTTGCTTAATGCACATGCATATATAGCTGAATAGGGTATATACTAGGTCATTAGGTTTGTTGAGTTTTGCTTGTAACATTGAGCAAGGGCATCACCATTTTCAGACAAGACCCCATTCAAATCACCACAATGTATTTGTTTTATTAAAAACTTTCCTTTCCACTTCTGGTTGAAGAGCACTAGGCGGCTAAGGCCAGAAACGAAGGGACGTTAGGACAGTGTTAGCTGGAGCTATGCAAATCGACTGTTCCCAGGAATCAAAACAAATGTTAATTCCAGACAATAACCAGATGAATACACAGAGCTTTGATCACCAGGTGCATGGGGATCCATGGAGTAACATTGCCAAAGATACAAAGCTAAGCTAAGTGCACAAAGTCCCAACGACAAGTTAGTAGAATGTATTTGTGAGACCGACACATCTGAAAAATGTTTTTTCTAAAATATCTATTTATTCCATGACCTAATTAAAATACTGTGCACATGCATTGGCAACATGTATGGAGACAGGATTTGCAGAATGAGCCATTCAAGGTTAGGGAGTGGTCTGGGATTATTGGTCCCGAGCGTGGGAATTGAGATGGGTGTATGTTTTTTTCCTGAAGCCAAGTTTTGATCTCTCTGTTCATATGAATTGCTCATTCTTGGAGGGATGCACCATCCAAGGCCACCCCAAGGAGTGCCGACCCCAAAAGCCTTCAAACTTTTGTATCACTGTCAGCATGAAACCTGCCAGCCAATTAAACGGCAAGTTAATGATTCTTATGGTGATGATGTTATGGTTGCGGTGCTGAACTTGGGTGGTTCCAAGATAGTGGATTAATTAATGGTAGATTTCAATATACAGGGGTGTATAGGGTTTTCGGTCAGAATAGCCAATGACTATGTTCAAATTGTATGCAATGTTATTTTTTGTAAGTATGTTAATTCTAGGCCTCTTTAGCAGAATTGCAGTTTTAAGGTTAGCTTTTTACTCTGCCAGAGTGTCCTTCTTTCATGTGCCTGCATTTTTCATAGGAGGCCTAACTTTGCCTTTCCTTTCATGAGCTGGGGCTATCATTACACCCCACACCCCCCCAGCTCTTTTTCCTAATTATGTGTGGGAAGGAACAGGGGAGAGTGGGGTTTTCCTTGGAAGTCATTTCCCTTTGTCAGAGCCCATCCTGCTCATTTACTTTCCTCAGGGAGTGGGCACTCCAGCTTCCACTTCTGTCATTTTAGTTTGGGGTGTGTGGAATGGAACCACCTTTGTTCTCTTTCCCACAGTTATTGATGTCCTTAGGCTGGAAGTGAAGGAAGTTAGTTATCTAGAAGTAGGAAGAAAAAAGAGGTTCAGTACTCTAAACACAACATATTTCCCAGGAAGACATGAGATAGCATTTGAGAAAACAGAACATTACATAGAAGGAGATATCATGTTTCAGAACATCGTCTTCACACATTCTCTTTTAGACCTTTCCAAAGAAGATTAATTAAGCTACGCGCCTGTATAGGGTTTTCGGTCAGAATAGCCAATGACTATGTTCAAATTGTATGCAATGTTATTTTTTGTAAGTATGTTAATTCTGCGGTTTTCCGCTTTATAACCCTTGGCCCGATGTGAGTGTTTTGAGTTTGTCTTGTTTTCTCCCAGCCATTACTTTTGCAAAATAAAGTGAATAAAGCTGTTTAAACTTGCACCTGGTGAATTTCATTATTTTGTCTCATTGGATTGGTTTTGAAGCACTTATTGAACTGCATCGCTACATATCATAGATTCCTATAAACATCTGCAGTGCTCATAATTGGCACTTAAAACAGCCATTGGTTAGTGATAATTCACTCTTGGTGAATACACAAAAGTGTGCTGTATGTCTGTGTAGAATCGAGGTAGCAAGTTACTTATTATATGTGGCTAGTAGCTTGTAACTTGATTTATTTATCACTAGGTATCGTATATACATTGTTACAGTCATGTTTTTCTCTTTTCATTCTTTTCCAAGCAGCTGAAGGTGGCCCTACACTTGAGGAGGAGATGCCTGACAGTGACAAGGCCTCCAGACCGCACCGTAGATCCCAGACACTCTCCATGACATCCAGCTCCAAAAGTTGCATGCGCTTCCCACTGGTGGCACAGCTGTTGAGGTTATTTTTATGGTCACCTGATTAGCAGAGGGAAATGTAAGAGTATCCAAGAAGAAAGAGGAGCCATAGTGTCTGGAGACCGCAGTTGTGTTGTCAGTTATGGCTGTGGAGGGGAGGAGAGGACATTTAGGGCCCACCACCTGTGTGTGGTGAATGAACATAGGTGTTGTATTCCAGTTAAGTTTAATATGTATGTATCACGCTCTGTGTCCCTGCTGGCGCGTGAGATGTAATATGTAGAATGTTGGGGGAAAAGCGAACGTTCTGAGAAGGACGGTTGGCGGAGGTACGAAGTGGAAGGGAGGGACGCTGTGTGGAACGCCGGCTACTGAGAAGTTAATAAATAAGAGTTAAATACTTACGTGTCTCCAGATACTTCACATGGCGACGAGGATGCCGGCGTCCGGAGAACCCACGAGGAGAAGACTGGTGTAGAGCAGATGCTCCGAACCGTTGCGCACATTGCGTAGGTTTGTGCTGACGGTGGCTGTTTGAAAGAAAGCGAGAGCGGGAGCTCCGAGTCGACGCCTGTAGCTGCGTTGATTCGTGCTGGTGATTAGGTTCACAGCTGATTACTTGAAGAGAGCGGATGCTCCGAACTGACGCGCATTTCGTGTTGGTTTGTGCAGAGACCCAAAAAGGGTTAGAAGAAAGGACCCGTCAGGAAGTTTGAGGTCAGGTGACATCTCAATCAGGAAATAACATAATGAAGAGGACACAGTGATCCCTTCACCTTCGTGGCAGTACTTAAAAAAAAAAAAAAAAAAGTTTTTTTTTGGGCAACAGTAAATCCATGCACTGCAATTAATGAGATCTAGCACATTACAAGATAAAGTGGGAGAGAATTGAAGTTTTTTTTATTGAAAACTTGCAATTTTGTTGTTATTTGTTGTTATTTGTTGTTATTTGAATATTAAGGATCAAAATTCCACGGAAATATGCAAAGTATCAACATTCAACCGCCAGCAAGTTTTCTTCCAGCGCCAGGCCAACCAGTAGTTATATGGTCAGAATGGAAAGAATTCTGGTTAAATTACATTCAAGCAGTCGAGCATGAAGATCTCACGTCTAGGAAGAAGAAGTTATTATTATTACATGCATTAGGATTGGAAGGGCAGAGGAAGTTCAGGGAGCTACCAGAATTGACTGTTGATGAGGCAGGTGATGCTGATGAACATGACAGGGCCTTAAGGCAATTGGACAAGTACTATGCTCCAGAAACTAACGTAGCCATAAATAGATACAAATTCTATACGCGGATACAAAAAGAACATGAAAGCATTGAAGAATATGTTTCTGCATTGAGAGTGTTATCGCGGACTTGCCAATTTGGCAATGGTATCACTTTGGACGAGTTGATCAGGGATCAGATCATTATTCACTCTAAGGACAATTTAGTCCAAGACAGACTATGGATGGTTGGCAATCCATCCCTACCAGAAACCATAGCGATTGCTAAACGTGTAGAACATAGTCAGTTGTGTTCGAAGGAAATGAAGAACAAGAAAGAAGAGGTTGTACAAAGTATGCAGAAGCAAAATAGTAAGGAGATACAGGAAAAAGAAACAGAAGAACAAGGCCAGGTTAATGTGCTACGGTCAAAAGACAGAAGTGGAGCTAATTTTAAAAACAAAGATAAAGTTGAAGTCAATGCAGGAAGAAATAATAAAATGAAGAACTTTGAGCAGAGAGGGAGTTCTAATCGAGGAAAGAATTGGGTAAAGAATGAACAAAAAGTCCAATACGAACAAAGATTTCAGAATGTCCAGCCGAGAGAAGGAGACAGGTGCTATAATTGTGGCAGAGTGGGCCATTATGCCAACGCTAAACAGTGCCCAGCATTGGGGCAAAAATGTGGAAATTGTGGCATAAGAGGGCATTTCGCGGTCACATGTAGAAGGAGGAAAAAAGTATCTGCCATTTTAGAAGAAGAGGAAGAATCAGAGGAAGAGAGAGTGTTTTTGATTCGTGAGCCACCAACTGGAGAATTTAAATGCCCGAGTTGTGAAGTAATTTTTGATAATTGGAAACTTAAAGTAAAGGTTGACAGTTGTTCACCTTGGACGATCATTACCAAGAAAACATGGAAGAATTTAGAGTCAAGAGGCCTCAAAAGTAGGATGGAGATGCCAGACATACCAAATCCGGGTGGGTTTGAAGGATCCAAGATCAAGATGATTGGATGGTTTTCGTGTATTGTTCAGTTCAAGGATAGACGGTCTCAAGTGAAGGTATATGTAGCAGAAAAGGGTGTGAATGTACTGGGTTGGAGAGACCAAGCTGGATTGAGGATCAGGTTGGTTCCATGTGTTAAAGAACAAATCCTAGTGGTAAACGGGAGCCAAGAACAAGGTAATGAGAATGTCAAAGAAGAGAGAGTGGAGACAGTAAAAGTGGGTTTGCTCAAAGACTTTGCGCACAGGATTCGTCTCAAGAAGGGAGCAATACCTGTTAAGCACACGAAATCCAGGCCAATTCCATTTGCCATTGCTGATAAGGTTGAGCAAGAACTTGCATCATTGGAGTCTGAAGGAGTAATAGAAAAAATGGAATCATCTGAATGGGTGAGCCCCATTGTGGTTACATTGAAGAAAAGTGGCAAACTGATTTGCTTAGACTTGAGAGATGTCAACAAGAATATTATAACTGACATTTTTCCACTTCCTATCATATCTGAAATGTTGAATCGTATTGGTAATGCTGATGTATTTTCTACATTAGATCTTTCGAGTGCTTACCATCAAATCTCTTTGACGGAGGATTGCAGGGACATTACAGCATTTATAACGCCACATGGGTTGTTTAGGTATAGACGTATGCCGTTTGGATTAGCGTCTGCGGCAGCAGTATTTCAAAGGATTATGACGCATGTGCTGAAAGGTCTAAATGGAACTATGGTATATCAGGATGATATAATTGTGTTTGGTAAGGGATCTGAGGAACATGATGGGAGGTTGCAAGAAGTGTTGAAAAGATTACGAGAAGTTGGGTTGAAAGTTGAGAAAAGCAAATGCAAATTTGGATTGGAGGAAGTGGAATATTTAGGGCATACTGTGAATGGTAAAGGTTATAAGCCCAAAGGAGATGCCATGAAAGCAATCAGAGAGTCACCGAATCCTAACAATAAAGACGAATTAAGATCGTTTTTAGGATTATGTGAATATTACAACAGGTTTGTAAAAAATGTTGCGAGTATAACTGAACCATTGAGAAAGTTATTAAAAAAGGATGCAAAATTTACATGGGGTGCTGAATGTAGTAAGGCGGTTGAAAGCATAAAGGGAGAAATTTGTGACTCTTTGGAATTGGGAGGGTTCGAATTTGGAAGGTTGACGAAGATTACGGTGGATGCCAGTGGAAGTGGCATAGGAGCAGTTTTAACACAAATAAATGAAGATGCATATGAGAAGGTGATTAGTCATGCTTCGAGAGCTATTTCAGAAACAGAAAGCAGATATTCAGTGATTGAAAAAGAGTTATTAGCATGTTCATGGGCAGTGAATTACTTTAGAAAATATTTATGGGGAAGCAAATTTGTAATTCAGACAGATCACAAACCATTAATTGAAGTACTCACGGTAAAAGGTATGTGTAAAGCTTCTCCCAGGTTAGCCAGGATTAGTCTTAAATTACAGGATTACAATTTCTCAGTGAAATATGTGCCAGGGAAAAGGAATATTGTGGCTGATTATTTATCGAGACTGCCATTAAGTAGTGATGAAACAAATGTAGATATGGATGAAGAGATGGTGGCAGTAGTTTTTGAGGTTACGTCTAAGGAAATGTGGATTGAAGAATTAAATAAAGATGATGAATTACAAGAGATAAGAAGATACTCCGAATCAGGGTGGCCTGATAAAAGAGAAATTAGCAAAAATTGTAGAAGGTATTGGGAGGTTAAGGATGAATTGTCTATGGAAGATGGATTTTTAGTGAGGGGAGACAAGTTGATTCCCCCACGTAAGTTTTGGAATGACCTTATTGAGAAAGCACACCAGGGTCATCCTGGTATTACTGGCACTAAGAACAATGTGCGTTTGAGATACTGGTGGCCAGGCATAGATCTTATGGTTGAGAGGTTTATTAGAAATTGTTGGCCATGTCAGAACAGTGACAAGAGCTGCAGGATAGTGAAGTCTAAGCCGATGAGTATTGACAAAGGTGATGCACCATGGGAGATGGTGGGAATTGATATCATTGGACCATATGTGAAGTTAAGTGGAGAGAAGAAATTCATATTGGTTTTGGTTGATTACTATTCAGGTTGGGTGGAAGTCAAAACGGTGAGAAAGATTGATACTGATGAGGTGATAAAATTCATAATGCAAATCTGTAGAAGGGAAGGGTTTCCCAAAATAATAGTGAGTGATAATGGAGTTCAGTTTAGAAGTAGAGAAATGAAAGAATTTGCCAAGAAAACAGGTATTGAATGGAGATTTTCGTCGTTGTATCACCCACAAACCAATGGATTGGTGGAAAGATATAACCGTTTAATTGTGGAGGCGGTGGAGTTAGCCTTAAGTAACAACATACCGGTGGACGAAGTTATTAAGGAGAGAGTATGGAGTACCAGGATGTCTGTTAAAAGAGGAATGAAAGTTTCTCCTTTTGAATTGATGAGGGGGAAGAACTCCAAATACCTTGCTAAATCCTGTTTGGGTTAATCGTAGGAAAAATGGAAACATGGAATTGCGTAATTCTGATGAAAACGTAATTAGGAGAAATGTGTCTCCAGGAAAGACCACGTCTTCTGTAAGGGTTAAGATGAGAATATCACCAGGAGATTTTGTGAGAATCAAGCATGGTCGTAATGTTATGAAAGGTGACTCTAAATACAGTAGTCCTGTCAAGGTTTTACAAGTGTTCAGGAGAGCAGTTAGAGTTGAGGGAGGATCAGTGTGGAATTTGGACAGAGTTAGTAAATGGATGTGGAATGGTAAGAATGAAAAGAAAGAACAAGTTAAATTCGGGAGAAGAGATTTATTTGGAGATGATCTAATTCAAAATGGATCAGAAAATGTGAGTAGGTACGGTAATGTGTTGAGACGAGTTGAAGATGTTAACACTCAACGAGCTGTGGTAAATCTTGACAATAAGAGTGTGCGTAGTTCTAGGGAAAAAAGGTTACCGTTTTGGTCTAGAGATTATGTCATGCAGAACTAAGTAATTTCCATATACAGGTTATTGGTAAAAGAATTGTATATTGTGTTAATCTCTGTTATGCGTTAATTGTTACAGTTTTATAATTCGGCACAAATGTGTTATGTTTGAAATGTTTTTAATTATTATACCTGACACACATGTGTTTACATTTTTATTAGGTAGAGCCTTTTTCCTTAATCAATTTTGTAATGGGGGGGATGATGTTGTATTCCAGTTAAGTTTAATATGTATGTATCACGCTCTGTGTCCCTGCTGGCGCGTGAGATGTAATATGTAGAATGTTGGGTGAAAAGCGAACGTTTTGAGAAGGACGGTTGGCGGAGGTACGAAGTGGAAGGGAGGGACGCTGTGTGGAACGCCGGCTACTGAGAAGTTAATAAATAAGAGTTAAATACTTACGTGTCTCCAGATACTTCAATAGGGAAATGAGCATGCTTCAAAAATAGACTTGAGGCAGGAGGCTGTGCATGACAAAGTGGAGGCGTCAGCACATCCTCCAGTCCCAGCTTCACCAGCTGCAGCCCTTCCTAGCTTCTCTGAAACATAGGGGCATGACAATATTTCTTTGGCAGAAGAGACCATCCAGACCACAGTGCTACCACTATTCATGGGTGGATTGCATCCGACCCATGCTCAGCATGATGATGTGCTTATCACACAACAGCAGGCTGCACAGCATCACAGAAAGGTGGTCATGTCCTTCACCCACAAGCACTGAGCAGAGGTGGTCTCTTTATTGAGGTCATTTCATGGCCTCCTACTTCACCTTCACATCTGTGCCCCAGGCTACCGCAAATAAGGCCTCCATGCATGATATCTGCTCTTGCTCCTCTATTGCAGTTCTGTCTTCAGTCAGTTTCGATATGCCTTTGTTCCTGGTGGGAGTGGAGGTTCTTGCTGAGGCAGATGATGCGACATACATAACTGGAAAGCAGGGAGAGTCACAGGCCTCTGGGGCTCACATGGTGCCCAGTGGCGGTTCCCAGTGGGGGACAGCCTGTGGTGGCCCAAGAGTCATTCCATGACAGTGGAAGCATGGGTTCGACTCTCAGCAGCTGATAACCTCTGGACAAGGAAAACCAGCGGCTGCTATGGATTGCAAGGCAGAGGGATTTGTAGCACCTGGGAAAGTGTGTAATTGCCATCAAAGCATATAGGTGGGTTCAACAGAGCCACAACCTGCGCCTCGCAAGGCAAGAGGCTATGGTAAAGATGCACATGTATGTGGCATATGTCCTGGCACAATTAAGCCAGCAACATGGACTGGGAGGCAGAATTGCCTTATTCCACTCAGCCACAGTTACACAGCAATTAGAGTGGGATGGCTTGCTTTCCCATGAGAAAAATGTAAACACCAGCTTTGAAGCTCGACAATAAAGGTGTTATTTATTTAAAACCACTATACCCCTCTCTATCTTTTATTTGTACTTACCTGTGTCTTCTTTCCTTCAATATAGATTAATAGGGAAACTCACACACTGTCTTTGTGTCCAGGAATACTTCCCTTTTATCCCGCCACCTACCTTTCCTATCCAAAAGTGCTTAACCTTTCTTATGATGCTCCTTCCAACTACATTAATAAGCTATACTCTGATAAGGGCATATAAGAATTCCTTTTACATTCAAAACAACAATCTTTAAATCTGTAACATAAATCAATATGTCTGTTGATATATAAAATAATTATTCTGTTACTTACTGTCATGCGTTGCTCTTTGTGCTGGCAGATATGCTCTTACCCGGCATACTGTGCCTACCCTCATCCCCCTCATTTCTGGCCCTGACAATTGTAAGTTATACTGTGTGCCATTGTATTTCTTGTAGCCCGTATAATATTGAAATACTTCAAATGCATTATATATGTGACATGTCCTCACTCTACATGTGCATTTAAGTTGAGACTGAACGGCATTTATATTACTGTTGCTTAATTTGGTGCTATGCTTGTGTTGTAGGAATATTGTCTCATATTGTGGGGAGATATATATGCACAGTGTGTGTCGTGCTCATCTATGGCCATAAGGTGACAAAACCATATGATGGTACCCCTATACCTCTGCATATGTGTTCATAGGTCCCTCTCGTTTCACATGTTCAACATTATCTTCAGCTAATCTAGGTATCCTTCCCTTGATTGCTTCTCCACATATATATGTGCCAAAATCCACCCCCCTACCTCCTCCCTACCTCTTTCATAGCTCCTCCTCCATTTTGGATAACACCTGTACCCCCTGTATTATATCCCATTGGTCATATCTGTAGGTATCCTTGCTCATACTGTTCCTAATTGACCCTTCCACTGCATTTTTTGCTAACTTATGTTGACCCAATTGTGCTCTCACTCTCTCTCTTCCACTTACATTGTTTCCTTCTCCTTTTGCAATTCTACAAAAATGAAGTAAATGCATCTGTATTACGGGCCATTATTTATTTATTGATTGATTTATCTAATGTTCTATACACACTGTAGTATGTTTTTCTGATAAATGTACCTGGTCTGCTTTGGTGATCGGTTCTCCAATGTGCCGTGATGCTCTCTCCACTAATGCTGCCAGTTTTAAAACAAACTCTGCTAAAATATACACTATTTTGCTTTGAACTGCTATACATAAACAATATAAAAATATAAAACATATTATTCAAGAAATCTATACTGAGCAAATATATGGAAACCTGAAACTAACTCCTTTCATCATTCTCTACTCCAAAACCTCATGCTCTCCCATGCTTTTCACATGCACACACTTTGTGCCCAGGATTGCATCACAACTAAAACAGATTTGTCCCTTTTGATTAACTTTCTCCATAGTCCTCTTCTCTTCTACATCCACAGGATATACCTTATAAACAAATGCATATACGCCAGCTGCTCTCTATCTTGTTAAAAATCCTCTATTAATACAACACTCCACCTGTCCCTCACTGCCATTTTCAAACTTCTTTTCCAAACTTGCCATTCTACTTTCAGAATCTGTAGCTACTCCCTCATATAATGTAACCTTTCCTTGTGTGTTTCTCAAATCAATCTCGTCCATCCATAGACATCTCTTATGCCTAAAATC
The DNA here is from genome assembly GCF_040938575.1 of Ambystoma mexicanum. Classification (NCBI taxonomy): domain Eukaryota; kingdom Metazoa; phylum Chordata; class Amphibia; order Caudata; family Ambystomatidae; genus Ambystoma; species Ambystoma mexicanum. Next base: position 922,880,039 of record NC_090941.1, read on the forward strand.
ACACCAAATAAAAAAAAGGAAAAAGGATCCATCATCCTTTAATCCACTCTCTCCATCTTTCTACTGTTTGTCCATCTAAGTTAGCAACAAATACTTGCCGCCCAAAAGAAAATGCTTCTCCTTCACATTACATTTCAGCATTGCTAAAAATTTATAAAATGTGATATTTCTACATAGCACTTTAATCCAAAGCAATTTACCTAACTTGATTTGTGCCAAGTCTAGTTATGAAAAAGCTACTACAAGACTATGCTGAAATTGCAAACCCCTCCCTAATTTCTTAATAACCTTGGCTTAGGCCCCGAGTTAATGTCTGGGCTCTGCACTGATCTGTTATTTCTGTGATTTCAGCATTATGTTCTTCTATAAGAGTATTGTGGCTTTTACTTATTTAAGAGGTTTACTGCGGCTTCCATTTTGAAAAATATGGCTTCCCATTACTATTGTTAATGACAATGTTAGTGAGCTATACTCTCATGCCATTAGTGTTGCATTCAGCAGATATACTGCTTAGGTTATGCTCTTCATGTATAAATGGATGCAGCGATATTCTCTGTCTATAATTGCGTGTTTGACCTAAAGTCAATTTTTCTTCATGGTGTGTGCATATGTGCTTTATTTCTAGTGGGTGAATATGTTTTGTCATAATGTTAGTTTGGTTACTTGTGCAATCTTCAGCTTATCTTCAGACCCATCATGGTCAACAGGCACACTCCCCCTCAATAGCAGGGGTCAACATCAGCAGCTCCCTCAGCAAATCCTAATCTGAATTTCCCATGAGAAAGAACTCAAACAACCCTTCCAATTCTACATTTCCAAAATACTTACCCTTGTAATCCAACTTTGCAAAACAACTTCTACCAATCTCCTCCTGAATTCCAGGAAAATAGAGCCCAGAAACAAGGGGAGTGGAGACCCAGAAATGAATGTTACAGCAGTAATTTCAACAATATCATAGTTACCTTCCTAGGAGGGATAGTTACTCTTCCATAGAGCAACACAGATATGACCAAATACCTTCCTACAGTTCTGACGGAGGAAACGAAATCTCTCAACTTGACTGACAGGTCAAGCAATTAAAAGAGAACATTGGGAAGATGTTGAGGACTTTACAGAAACCTCAGACCCTCAAAATACCTCATTGTCTGTGTTAGGTGCCCCACAGGGACATTGGCAAGAAGCAAACAGTCACAATCAATTTTTCCTAGTGAAAGATGAAAAAGGGGATGTGGAGGAAAAGATATATCAAGCCCTGGATAAAACTTCCAATTCATTAGAAGACTTATGAATGTAATAAAGAATTTCAAATAACTAGTAGCAATAACTCTTTCCACCAGGAACTAGAACCAAAACAACAGAGAAAATAGTGAAAATCCTAGAAAATGAAAATACAATAGTCACCATTGAGAAAGAAGAGAGCACAGACAGCTTAGAAAAGAAAGTACACTCTTTCAGAGATGGTGGGACAAATACTAAAGAAATGTGAGTTAAAATAGAAGATCCTGAACCCGATGGTATCAATACAGAGACTGATAATTGCTAAGAAACACCTAAATACGAAAGCCAATCTGATAAAAGAGAAACGATAAACCAAGAAAGTCCAGATAGAAGAGCGGTAGCCTCCCTCATAACGTTTTATGAAGATTGTACTCTGAAAACAGAAGACAGCAAAGACTCTGTGGAAAGAGGGGGTACACTTACTACATATTTAATTTCAAAGTGTGTGTTTACTCCAACAGTTTTCCAAGCCAACTCACTTGAACTTGATATAAAAGAGGGAAGTGCAAACATGGTGGCGACCCAAGGACAAGTTTAAGAAATATATGACATAAAGAAAAATAATGCGGATTCATCCACCAACTCACACTATTTTTGTAAACTAGACTCTAAAGAAGGTAGATGCTATGCTTATATCCAGATACAAGGTTTGTGAGATTGTTCAGCTCTGGTAAACCCTGGGACACAGGCACACTTGATTTCAAAACAAACTTTTGATCAGCTCAACCTAAGGAGGGGGAAAGTCATAACACCCACTCAAACTTCTTCTAGGAGAACTACAACATTTTTATGGAAAGGATATTTCTGCCAATGCGATTGTGGATGCAGAGATCAGAATTGGGCAACACTGTCTGAAACATTAAGTGATCGTCATGGCTCCAGAGGACAAACCATGTTTACAGGGGAATGATTTCCTTCCGAGGCTGTCCCCTCTAGTTGATTGCATGAATCAGGTTCTCTGGACTCAAACAAACTGTCCAAGACCATTATGTCACCCTGAATGGCCATTGTGACTTGATTGAACAACAGACCAACCAAGTTGAATTACATTTTCTGAATAATGAGTTTCTCCAGATCACCATTATCTCAGTAGGAGAAGAGTGGTGAGGGGACCTCATACCAACTCCTAAAAATAAATCTCTCTCACAACAAGTGGTCCTCCATATTGAAAGGAGATACCGTGAAGTTCTACCCTCAGGAGGACCAAAAGAAATTGAAAGTTCTCCTCCAAAGAGTCCAGAGAAATATATTCATTAGTAAAGGCTAAACACCCATTCTTCCCTATTGCGATAAAGGCAGCGTAAGATCCTGTGCACACCAGAGTCTGTTTCAACAAAGGAAAAAGCTATAAACGCAAAGCCCTGTTCCAGTGACTCCAAAAGGATCAGACCATGCCCTCCTTTAATTTGACAAATAAGTGAGAAGTAATTCTGGAAACTCAAAATTCAAAACATATACTACATTGCATGTGCATGTTAAACATTTCAATTGGAAATACAAATATTGACAATTATTGTAGGAACGCTAGAGATGTCACTTTATCTGGCTAGTGACATTCTCTATCGATTTACATATTAATAACAAAGTTTGCTCAAGGCTGGAGGGTAACCCAATGGGTTTTGACACTGTTGAGAAAGCATTTTGGTCAGCACAACAAATGCCCTATGCTGTTGAAGTCCAAATAAATGAAGAGGTTACTATTTTAGGATAGGGTGAACAACTTACAGTACCCTCAAAATTAAGAGAGGAAAAAGCCTGATAAATTAGGAAGCATCTATAAATTTGAATCATACCTTCCACCAATAATTATTCTCCCTGCATTCAACACTTCTAGTTGCTCTTAATGACAAGGCCATTCCAAGATTGGTTGAAATCAGCAAACCTCAACGTATTACTTTGGGCACAGACACCTGTATTGGAATGATGGTTGATTCCCAATACTATTCTATTGATTTAGAACATTAGATTATAGGTCCAATTACTGAAGATTGCTATGTTAAGACCGACAGTCAGGGGCATATTTAGGTTTTCTGCTTCCCTAGGCCCAACTAAATGTATGCACACCCAACCACAACTTTAGTCCACCTCTGGAAGGTTCTGAATCTGAGGCGTACTGTGCTCTCTCCCCACCGGTCACCTCACCGGTCACCTCACCCTGGCATGGTGCAGTTGTTTGTGGTGCATTGTGGTACAAATATCTCAGAGACCGTGCATCCTAGGGCTTTGAAACTTAATTTTCGAGGTCCCATAAGGACCTCAAGTTTTGTTCTGTCTCAAGTATGAAGGTGCAGAAATCCAGGGAAAGGGGTGGGGTGTCCAAATGTTATCTAGAAAATAGTGTCCATGTCCTAACAGGTAACTATGCACAATTTGATGTAGATTGGTGAAACAGTGTGGAATTGTATAAGGAACATTGCTTCATCAAGCCACAAACCCACAGACAAATTTAGATTTTTGCTGAAAACCAGAGAAAGGGGTGGGGTGTTCAAATTGCATGTATCCAGTAATGCCTGGAGGGTCCTAACAAGTAACTCTGAAAATGTTGGTGTAGATTGGTGAAGCAGTGTGGAATTGTACAAGGAACCACTCTCTGCCAAGCCACAAACAAACCCACAAATGTTCACTTTTATAAATATAAATTACGTTGTACATACAGTTTACATCTTTGCTGTTTGTGCCATTGTTCAAAACACCCAACACCCCAAGAGTGAAAATGAGTAATGGGTCAGGCTTTCGAGCGTTACATTACCTTTATGGTTGCGGCTTAGGCTATTGGAATTGCCAGCTTGCGTTTGTGGTAATTGACATTTTATGTTTACTCCTTAGAGTTGGTTAGACTGTACAATATAAAGGAACATTTTCAGATGTATGGGTTACTAGCTAGGGTACCCGGCGTTGCCTGTGTCCTGTCTGAGTGGTGTCTCATGTGACCTGGAGGATGTTGCTCTTGTCCTTGTGTGGGCATGTCTTGCTTCAGTTTGCTCTGGTGTCTCATGTACCTTGGATGAGGTTGCTCTTGTTCTCATGTCAGCAAGACTTGCTTCAGTTTGCTCTGGCATCTCAATTGCCCTGGAGAAAGTTGCTTTTGTCCTCTGGTCAGCAAGGTGTGCTGCTGTTTGTTGTTGTGTTTCAGAAGCTCTTGATATTGATTTTTGCTTTGCATCAGAGCTTTTCCAAGTGATGTTCATTTTTTGGGCGGCATGTTTCAGTCACTTAATGGCTTGAGCACATGTGCAAAAATGTCCAAAAAAAGATTGATTGATTGTGCTCTCTTCCTGTGAAGGATGTTAAGTAAACTGTAACCTTGCTATTTCCCATATTTGGAGTGGTGTGATAAAAAAAAGTTACATTCATTTTTTTTATTCCCTTCAAAACTGCTTTAATTTAAACAGTTTCAAACTGTATACAGTAGTAATACATTTTAAAGGAATAACCAACATATCAAACATTTTGCTTCAGACACTTTTCCAAATGTTGCCTCCTTCTAGTACCTATTGTAGTGAATCGGGGTGAGCATCAGTAAATGAGGGTGTCTACAGTGTGGATTTGTATAGCCGGACAAACATACACAAACATAAACCATTTTTTTTGCATATCAGATTTTTGCATCCAAACATAGACCAAGATCTTGCCCCAGAAAAAAGAGGAATCCATGCAAAATTTGGTAGATGTGGGTTCAACGGTGTGGATTTGTCAAGCCGGACAAACATACACACACACACACACACACATACATTCAGCTTTATATATAAAGATAGACATAGATTTTGTACTGCCGTTTGAGTTATTGTTTTACAGTAAAATTCATACCTTTTATATTAAATCTAATTAATGTAAAGGTTACTTATAAGTGTAACCTATACATTGTGTGGCATACTTTACAGTTGTTCTCCTGGTAGTGCTGAATATGCAGCTTAATGTAATCAAAGGCAAATGATAAACCCAACAGGGATGCCAATTGCCTTCTAAGCACTGGGCAGCTTCTGTAAAAATGGAGACAGTCATGGTATCAAGAGAGACACAGACTCAAAGGTGTTTGTTTTAAAACCTTTATTTACTAAGGTTTCTGTGTTGGTGTAATGCCTGACAGATCCTAACTCTAAAGGGATTGTTCTCTTAACTGATGTTTGTAATTGCCGTAGCTGTCTAATAGTCCAAAATAAAAGTCGGTCTGTGTCTAATCCTATGCTTGCCTCACTCTTTACAACATGTGATAGGAAGTCTTTAAAAAACGAAAATAGTGGTTCAACTGAAAATGGCAAACCAAAGTTGGTTTCAGGTGGTCTTCTTGCCAGATGTAGTTTGGTCAATGTCACAAAAATTAGTTCAATCAAAAAGGGCTGTTCATAAGACCTTCTGCACAGAGCTCTTGCCCTGCCAGCCACCAGTACTCCTGCAACCGACAACTCTTTTGAGGCTCGCCTGGCAAGGGTTGAGGCCCGACAAGAGTCCATGCTGGAACTCATGCGGCAACAAGTAAACAATGGGAATGAGGACATGAAGGCCATTGCCACGGCCATTGCAGCCAATACTGCTGCTGTGGAGACATCGACATGTGCCTTTAGGGAGTGTATGGGGTCACTTACACAGGCCCTTCTTACAAATCTGCCACAAATGCAGCGCCCACACCTTGGGCCAGCCATGGGACTGACCATTGACACCTCCTCTGCAACAACCCCTTCCACCTCAGCCCAATCGAGCCCTGTGCGGTTTACGCAGAGAAGTGCACAGCGCTTGACCATGGCACCCTCGGATCCAAAAATCGCCAAGAAATAACAGGACAGGCAATGACATTTTGAAAAAGTGCATTGGTATGACCACTGTTTGTTGGACATATGGGGTCGTTTAGGTTATGTGGAGTGGGAGAGGGAGTTTACTGGGTTATTTCTGGGCTTTGTGGGGTGGGAGAGGGAGTTTACTGGGTTATTTCTGGGGTTTGTGGGGTGGGAGAGGAAGTTTACTGGGGTATTTCTGGGGTTTGTGGGGTGGGAGAGGGAGTTTACTCGGTTATTTCTGGGGTTTGTGGGGTGGGAGAGGGAGTTTACTGGGGTATTTCTGAGGTTTGTGGGGTGGGAGAGGGAGTTTACTGGGGGTTGTGAGGGGATTATGTTCACCATATCACGTCTGCTGAAAATACACCGTTGTGTGCAAGCAAATCATTGGCTGGACATCGTCCTTTTTGTACATGTACATTTATTGTGTGATGGTGTACAGTGGGGCAATTCGAACAGAAAAAGTGTGCATGTCCAGATTCAGTGTGTCGCAGACACACTACTTACATTGTCCATGCATTTCAAAAGTATTTGTCAATTAGTGCTTGGCGTACAGCATGGCCATCCCGTGCATCACGTACTGGCAGGGGGGCTCCTTCGACTCCGTCTCCATCCCCTTCATCCTCACCCAGCCCATGCATGTCAATGTCAGGTGGCAGTGGTACACTCCTTCGGACGCACATGTTGTGCAGCTTAACACAGTCCATGGTGATCTTTGACACCTTCTCTGGTCTATATAGGAGTGCCCTACCAGACCTGCTGAGGCAGCAGAACCGCGCCTTCAGCAGGCCAAAGGCCTGCTCAATCACAACACGGGTACGAGCGTGCACACAATTGTACTCCTCTTCATAGCTGTTCTGCGGGTTCTGCACAGGGGTAAGTAGCCACGGCCTCAAGGGATATCCTCCATCACCTGCAAGCATATACAAATAGGTGTGTGTCACACAGAACTGCCTCCTTCAGGGAGCACAGTCTTGGCAGCAGCTACTTGGTGTGGGCATGCACATGTCCCTGTAGGTGTACAAAAAGTCACCTAGATGCAATGTATACTGTAATGAGGTGTGCTACACTGGATGGGGTTCAATAGATGATGCTGGGTGTAATCATGCATTCACTGTCAGATGTGCTTTGGTAGTGCGCAGATGTTTGGGCTCCAAATCATGCTGTATATTCTTTAATATGCATGGTCACTCTCGCCGCTTTGCCACAGTTGCCATCCTATTCATTCATGCATTGCTTGCCATCACGATGGTGCCCTGGTTGTGCTTCTTACTTGTTGTCATCCATCTGCAATATTTGTGATAAGTGGCCCAGTGATATGTTGTGTTCTGTTTTGCTGGTTTAGGAGAGGAGTGTTTAGCTCTGCATGCATTCTCCACTCACTGGCTGGTGCAACCCAGGTGCACTATCCCCCCCACCCCCTTTCCCACCCAGGTGCTGTAGGCCCCCCACCTTCTGCATCCGCACACATCAGTACCCCACAGCATGGCCATGGGCCTGTTGTGCAACTCACCGAGCAGCTAGGCACATGGTCCTGCATGTCGCACCATGTGACTGGGTAGCGTTGAGTTGCGCAGTACCATGGCATCATATGTGTGGATCCAGGAAATCGGGCGCAGCAATGGGTGATGATCTTGCTGGAGTCACATACCATTTGCACATTGATGGAGTGGTATTGCTTGCGATTGCGCTACACCGCCTCTATGGCATGGGGGACTACCAATTCCACATGGGTGCAGTTGATGGCACCAACACAATTGGGCATGGCTGCCAGTGCATGGAAGCCTACTTTGGTTTCGGCTATCTCCTGGGCAGTCCGTGGTAGGGATATATGGGTGCTTGCGTGCTTCAGGAGGGCATCCAGCACTTGGTTCAGCATGCGTGAGAATAGTGGTTGTGAAATGCCATGCAGCTGGCCCACTGTGTGTTGGTAGGTGCCTGTGGCCAGGAAGTGCACAGACACCACCTTTAGTAGTGGGGGGATGGCAGTGCGTATTTTTTATGTGGCTGGCAATGCTGTTCTGTATCATGTCCACTATGGTGGTGATGGTGTCACAGTCCAATCGGTACAGGGTGTGGATCTGCTCAGGGGTTTGGTTGAATGGGCTGGGTCTGGTGCAAGGAATTGGTGCCTGCATACGAGGCACTGGTGGCTGAGCTGGTGGTAATTGCTGGTCTTGTCTCACCCTCCTTCTCCTCCTGCATCTCCTATGTGCTGCCTGTTCTTGATACTGTAGTTGTTGTTGTTGCTGTTGTCGCTGTAGTTGTAGAAGTATAGGCATGTCCTCCAGAGCCATGATTGCAGCTGCTAGTGGAAGCATTTTGGTGTAGGAAGGGGTGTGGTGTGTAGGTGTGCTCCTTTTGTACTGGGCCACTCTGAAATGCAAACACCTGTGGGGGGGGGGGGAGTTGTGGTGTTTGGGTGTGCTCAGTTTATACTGGCACAGCCTCCATTGGCTCCACCTGTGGGGATTGTGTGCACCTGCGGCAGCTGCCTTGTATCCTGCTCGCTGTTTGCGGGTGGTCCGCGATGCCTGTATGGCCGGCGTCGTGAAGCCCGTGATTAATGGCTTCGCGATGGCGGTATTTGCATGTATGCGTGCGTTGGAATTACCCCCTATTACCGGCATGCCGGTATTTGCTCCCTGAACGGGCACGTGTACGCGCCTATGCCGCTATTAGCGGCACCGTTGTTTAGTGTGCCGCTAGTACCGGGTTTGCGGGTCGGAATGCAACAGGACGATAAACGATGCCGGTATTATCATACCGGCATAGTTTTTGCCTTACCGGCATACCTCGTAATGAGGCCCAGTCTGTTTTATCAGGATACACTTTGCTTTCTGTGGTAGGCCTCTCCACGATCCCTTCCCCAAGTTTAGGTACAAGTTCAGCTTGTCAGGATGTACCTTTTTCTTATATACAGTTTTTCACACATACAGTCCTTTCATGGGGTAGGATCAGAGTCTTTAGAAAATGCCAGGCTCATTGCTCTTCCTAAGCACGACCACTATGATCCTTTGCCTCACTCTTTATTTCTTACACTTGCTTTACTTAGTACTTTTTTTTATCTTCAGGTGCTTCCTGCACCACTTTCAAATGTCTGTGTTCCTTTCACTTTTGCGTGGACACTTGCACTGTATTTGTCTTTCTCTATGTTGTACCTCTTGCACACTGTCCTCCTTCTTCCATGCCCACTTGCATCTGTCCTTTTCCTATCATGCTTCTTGCAGATTTCATTCATGCTTCTGTGCACACCTGCACTTATTTCCTTCTTTCTGGGTCGCCTGCACTCTTTTCTTTTACTCTGCACTTCGCTTTTACATCTGCACCGCTAGTGTGCCTTTCTCCTTCTTTCCTCTTTCCTTGTTCCTTCTTTCTTAGTTCCGTTTCTTTAAACTGTCGTTCTTGTTTTCAGCTCAGTGCTGTTTTAGAAATCTTGCTTTTCTCCCTTTCCCACTCCAACCACCCACACTCTCCCAAGTTTCTTTCTCTCACATATGAAACTCACTGTGTAGCATAGCGCTGGTGAGTGGTCTCTACTGGATGCTTTGGGTTGAGGTCAGGGTCTCATCACCTGCCTCTCAGACACCCCTGGGCCCTGCACACAGCCCAAGGGACTGTGCATTTGCACGGACACCGCCAGCAGGGTACCAGCTGCTTCTCTCCAGCTCTCTGAAGACACAACTCCATAGCCATGCTGCAGCCCCTCACAAACAACTGGCCAGCATCACGGCATGCCGTTCTTCTCTGGATCCTTCTTTCTGCAGCTCCCAGCTCCTTGGCTTCTCTGGTTCAGTATCCCTCCCCAGCTTGCTCACTTCATTGTGAAAGATCACACCTTTATAGTGGCGAAAACAGTTAAGTGGAGTCAGGTGTGAGTGGTCATTATTAAATGCCTGACCCTTCCTGACTCAATATGTGGGACAATCTGAGTTCTTTCTAACGTAGGCTTCCCTTATTTTCTCCATGTTATTAGTAAGGGTAATATTTACTGCTCTCAATTGCCTCCTCCTCGTCTCAGTATTTGTTGAAAATGGGTAGGGAGAAAATAGGTGAGATTGAAAATACTCCATGAAGGCTGAGGGAGAGTAGGTTGGGGTATTATGGGGACTGGGGAATACCATGTCTCGCCCTTGGGTATCCCACTCCCAATCCCTCGTGACCCTCCACTCAGGTTATCCTCCCTCACTTGTCCACCCCTAGGGTCAGGATTCAAAAGCGATGGCGCTTCCCTTGTCACCTGAATCAAAGATACCAAGGAAGCAGGTGTGGGAATACCGTCAGGTTTCTCACAATGGCCAAATGGATATCTTGAAGGGACATCTCAGACCTTTTTTCTTAACAGCTCTGAAACCATGTATACCTTTGGCACCGTTTTGTTTTCACTTTCACACTTCTATGGCTCTGGGTTTCATTTCACAGGCTTCTTGAAGCACTTGCACATTTAGATTTCCTCTTTGTCATTTTACCTTCTGTACAGTAGCTATGTGCTTGCACCTTTTGGGCGGCCACAACCTCTGAAAGGTGGGGCCGGTGAGAGAAAGTAGTGCTTGTCTCAGAACATAATTTTAGTGCCAACCTGTGTGATTGCTTTGCTTGTCTTAAGCTTAGGAAAGCATTTAATATTGTAAAATGTTGCATAATTTGTAACCTTTACTTTTCTATAGGGAAAACACTAATTTTTGCAATGGTTTATGAAATGTATGTCATGTATGTTTGCACATAAAAGTGATTACTTAACACAGTTTGTATTGATTAGAATACACTCCATTGATAATGGGGGAAGAGGGATGACACCAATAAAACCAATGAGGTTATTACTGTGTTGCATATTAAGTGGAATTCTGGGAATATAAGAATGATCAAAGAGTTTAACATCTTCACATATGTCAGTGAGAGTTGTATGACAGAATCACTAAATACCTAAAGCACGAAGGGTTTGGTACACATTTCCTTATGTTTCTATTTTTTTTAACAAACATACCCTATCAAGAGAGCTTTTGTTAGTATCAAGCATATACACATGTTTCGCCAGCAAACATGTAAATTGTCTGATAACAGCTTCAAATCAGTCAGGCATTGTTTTGTTTCAGCCAGACTCTGAGAAACAGAAATGACAATGAGCAAATTGAAAATTAGCTGCTATTAAAATGGGTTCTCCAGTGGCAACCTGCTGCCTTAGGCCTGGGCCGAGTTTGCCTTATTGTAAATACATCACTGCCGACAGTGTGCAACCAGAAAATATGTATACCGAACATCGGGGGGGGGATTACTTTGAGTATTATTCATGCACTTATGAGGTAGAAGATGTTAATTGTGACATCTTTGAAAATAAGGTAGTATTCAAAGTTCATAAGAACTATTTCAAACCCATGGAACCCATTGAACAGGTAAAGACCATAAAAAGAGATGTTTCTACCCAACTGGAGGATAGTTCTGAAATCTGAAAAACAGAGGTGTGTCATGGTTTCCAGCAGATGGTCGAAGAACAGACCAATCTGTCCGATATCTGTGAAGCTGATGAACAGCAATAGCAATTGAGAAAGGTATTCCTAGATGTCTAGACAATCTTCTCATTTGATGCCCTTGATTGTGGGCACACAACTATTCATTCAAAAACTCATAGAGATGATCAGAAATCTGGAAACCCATGAGATCATTTGTCCTATACACAGTACCTTTATTAACTCGGTCCTGGGGATCCTAAAACCAAATGGACAATGGAGACAGTGTGCAGATCTGAGGGAGTTGACTAAATGGCTTCACATATCAAGTTGGACTCTACCCAATATCAACCAAGGAGTGGAACAGATCCAAGGGTCAAAAGCATACTCAGCCCTAGACGTGACAAAGGGTTATTGGACACTACATGCAAATAGGGAAGATCAGTATAAGTTTGGAACTGTATGCCATTTGGATGCATGAATTCAGTGAATTAGTACAACCTTTTCCTTCACAAGGCCATGCTTGTTCTGGAGAAAGGTGAAACTTGACCTATGTGAATAATCTATTGATCAAAAGCTCAACTGTAGAAGAACATCTGGCAGAAATCTGGTATGTTCTTGCCGAGGTTGCAAAAAGCTGATGTGAAATTATTGATCCAGAAACCCAATGCTGTAAAACCAGAATGAACTTTCTGGGTCATGATATCACTGCTGGGGGTTGCAATCACCAGAAAAAGAAGGTTGAAGCTTTTTGCAAACTAAAGAACCCCACAAATCTACATGGGCTGTGACGCCTCCTTGGACTAACTAATTGTATTTTAAAATACATTGAAGATTAGGCATATATCACTCAACCTTTGGTCCACTTATTCAAGCCTGGGGTGAAGTGAGAATGATGTAAAGCACAATCTGAGGCAATAAAACAGCAGAAGATAAGCCTGTCACAAGCTCATTGTTTGGCTTACTCCATAAAGATTAAGGAGTTTTTCTTAGAGAGTAGTTTCCAGACACCCGGTTGACAGCAATGTTACATCAAAAACGTGACAAAGTCAACAAGGTAATCTCCTATGCGATAACATTAAACTCTGTAGAAGAGAAATTCAATGATTGTGCGAAATCACTTCTGGCAATGCCATGGGAGTTGAAAAACTACTGCCCATTTATCCAGGGGGAGCACATCACAGTAGAGACCTCCCACCAACTGTTACAATATCTACAAGGTGAAAGAATGTAGGCACTGAATGTCCCTAATTCAAGAATTACTTTTGGATTCTGTCAAATTGGGGTTTTCCTATGGAGGACTGGTAGGGCCAGAATAAGAAGAGCCCCATAGCTCAAGGATTGGCAGACTGTGCTGGAGAACACTGCCTTGAGGGGAAAAGTCTAATAAGCACTGATAATATGGAGGCATGCCTGACGTCTCCACTCAAGGTATCTGAAGAAAATATTTGTTAGGGGATACACACAGTTTATGGGGATGGATGTTCCAAACCTATAGCTAAAGACAAGGAGAAATAATTAGTGCTGGCTTTAGGAACGTGTGGGTGAATGATCTTCCTGAGCCCTCTGAGGGTTACACAAAAAGGTGTCTGGAGTAGCCAGGTGGCAGAGCTTATGGTAATTTATCAGGCTGTTCTCACTGCCATAAACCACCAATTGGAGAAATAAAACATTAAAACATGGTAGATTGTGCCAGACTATTGATGATCTGATGACGTCTAATGAAATGACCATCTATTGCAATAAGAACAAAGGTCATTCCATTATAGAGGGTCCTGATAAAACAGGAAAAGATTTGGTTAACAATTGGCCAAATCATGAGCTCTACATGTGGATTTCATGAATACGGAACACCAGATGGGAGAAATCCATGTCACCTCAGTGAACAGATCACAGATTTGCATTGACAGTGAACTTTCAGCTGGTCAGTGGGGAAGAAATGCTCTTGATGCAGACATGATCGCTGATCAAATGGGGAATCACATAATTTGGAATTGTTATCAATTGTTATCAATATTTAGAAGATCCAATCCGTTTTCCTCTGACAGATTTAGATTATCAAGGAAAGGAATACATCTGCATCCTGATGAAGATTCAGAAAATGTTCAAGATGGACTTTAGGTAAGAAAATCCCAATCTGGGTATGACCAGTTGGCGGTACCTACCTCATATTGAAGTCTAATATTAAACCATGCCAATGACACAGCTGCTGCCGGTCATGGGTGATTTCAAAAGGCTCTAGAGATACTGCAAGAAGTCACTTATTGCCACACATGGGCCAGGATCTCTATACATATTTAATGGATGTCTCGTGTGTGCTCAGTTTCAACCAGGTTCTCCCACAGCTCCTCTACAGAAAACAGGAATGACATTAACATGGTCTGATTTGCATGTATAGTTCATTTTACCAGTCACTTGTTCACTGGAAACAAATATATGTCCATGGTGACATGCTTCTCTACAAAGTGGATTTAGTGCCTTCCTACCCGAGTTAGTAAGGCAGAGACAGACAGCACTTTCATGAGCAAACACATTGTTTCTCATTTCGGTCTTTCTAAAAGGATTGAGCTGACAGAGGTAGTCATATTCCCGGTGATGACTAAGATGTGGGAAATTTTAGGAGTGAAAATAAAACTCCACAAAGCATACTGCCCAGCATCAATCAGTGGTATGGAGAGAGCAATTGTAGGTTCTTAAAGATGTTTGTGCTTTATTCTGGACCACGTTGGGACAAGTTGGGGCTTGTCCCGATTGCCTTCAGATCTACACCTTCTTCTGCCACCAAGATGTCTCCATTTGAATTAAATATTGGATGAACAATAGTATTACCTCAAAATCTGCTTTACCCAAATCAGGAGCAGACATTGTAAATGCCTCAACTATTGACAAATATATTGTGAATTACAGGAACAACCTACAGCATGCTTTTTCATATACCAATGCAATTTGGAGAAGTATGTTGAACGGGGATGAGGACGTACTACAACCTCAAAACAGCCAAAAGGCAGTAAGAGGTAGGTGCCAGGGTTTATCTATATAATTTACAAAGGAACTAAGACAAGGAGAAGGAGTTTTTCCTTTTGTGCAAGTTGATTTTGAGATAATTCATAAGATCTACGTCATTGCCTATAATATCCGCATCCAAAAGGAGATCTGATTTGGCTAAAATGGCTTTATATAAATCATTTGAAAATATGATCAGCTTTGAGAATAATTGTGGAGCCAATCCTAAATCAGGATTAAAGAACATTCTGAAGAATTAATCTAAAGAACAGACAAAGGAAATAAGTAACAAGGAAATTAACCAATAGTATGATTACAGTGCAAAAGAATGACTGGATTAAAATAGTAATATTTGAAAAATCGGGTATAAAACACAATCAGAAAGTATCATCATAGGATGTTTTTATTTCTTAGCAATCTATGTCTCTATGTGCTACTAAAGTAGCCTTACGACTCCTCACTGTATTACATTAATCAGCACATTATTTCCAATCCCTGAGGGATGGGGAAGGATACTTCCAAGGAAAAATCAGGAGAAGGGAGAAGATCTAGAAAAGAAAACCTCTGTTGTTCCAAAAAATGAAGAACATATGATGGAACCAAGAATCATCCAAAGTTGACAGTAAAGAGTTTAGGAGAAAAAGAAGATCAAATATCCTCCCCCTTTTGCTGATGAAAGGATCAAGAGCAAAGAGGGTGGGGGAATGTACCACTTTTGTATAAAAATGCGGGGAAATAAATAAATGAATATGTAACCAGCAGTCTGTGCAGAGGATCAGAAAAATACACGTGCTTGGTTAATTAAATTAAGGCTAACCCCAGAAGTATGGTGTTTTCGATCACGGGTCATGCAAGGCTGTCCTTAAAGTGGGAAAGTCTACACTTAGATGAAATGTTACAGCATATTTATGGGGAAATAATGGTTCCCCTAGAAAAAGAGCTTGGGGACACAAGGATGACTGAACTGAAATATTGGAAACATTTCAGAAGATCGTCCATAAAGTGATGCTGATGGTCATGTATCCACAGAGTGTAGTAAAATGTTTAATCACCGAAAGAACTCACTGGTATGACAAGGTATGACAAGGAATGTAAACTATTAAAGCACCATCTCATCTGGTGTTTAAAAATGTGGAAAATGTGGGAAAAGGGGATCTTAACTGAAAGCAGGCTATAACACTAAAAAGGAAAGCATTTGCTGAATCCCTATGGGATGTCTTGAATGAACTTGGAGTGGCTCACAATTTTTGATCATTGATTTTATTGCTTTATAATCACAATAACGTGATTTCAAAGGTGGGGGTTGGATAGTAAAACAACAGAACCTTTCAGGGTGCAGAAAGGAGTCCACCAGGGAGGCATCCCCGCTCCAACGTTATTATCTTGATATATTTATTTATTTATTACAAATTCTTATTCCATCAAGCCACATGCCCATAGGTCTTAGGGCGCGCACACATAATCAACATGACAAACAAGCCAACAGAAAGCATTAAAAAATAAAATGGGCACAGAGGAGCCAGGGACAGAACTCAGGGTCAGATGATGAGCCTCATATTATGGAGCAAGCCTAATCCGGTGACAAGTTGAAGAGCAACGTTTTCACCTCTTTCTTAAACTTAGATGGATTCTCAGCAGTTTTAAGGTTGCAAGGCAACAGGTTCCAAATGTTGGGAGCTTGCACATTTAAACTGCGGCCACCGGCCTTCACCAACCTGAATCTAGGTTGAGCCAGGTTCAAGAGGTGCTGAGATCTAAGAGAGCGTGATGGAGCATGTGGCTGAAGGCACACTTTGAGATATTCAGGAGCCATGTTTGTCACACATTTATTCGTTAGGGTGAGGATTTTGTGCCTCATTCTAAGTTAAACTGGTAACTAGTGCAGACCCCGACTGGCTCCAGTGACATGGTTTTGTCTAGCAAGACCCATGACTGCCCGTACAGCACCATTCTGTGTAACCTGTAAATTGGCTATGACGGAATGGGCGCAACTGTGAAGGATTCCAGACTGGCATCACACACCGGACCAGGACCCTTGGTTTTAGCCTAGGATGTAGCGCTCAATGAGAATACTATTTCTTTTTTTTTTCTACGAATTCGAATTGAGCCGATGCCCAACCTATCTCACACCCCGTTTTACAAATATCCCGGGTCACCATGGACCATGAGCCAGGTCGGTGGGTGGTTATACAATATTTATTTATTTTAATTTCAAAGGAAATCACACCATTTTTATATTGGGCAGCAATCACCAATGAGGTCATAATTACAATGAAAACCACTGAAATACACTTGGGTAAACCTTCTACAAGAACATATCCAAAGCACAACTGAATAGGAGCACTCTTTCTATTCAGGTAGATGGCACCTGAGTTAAGGTTCACCCTGCAATGTTCCCTCAAACCCCTATTAATCGAATTCTGAGTGATAGAAAGAAGCAGCAGGGAGTCAGGGATAAGAGGCAGCAAACAGAATCAAAATCTGACCTTCCCTCACAATATAAGAGGCAAACATAGATTTAAAAACCCTTTGGAATGACATAAAATGACCTTTGGAATTTGACAAATAATTAATTATATGTGTGATTAAATAATGATGTGCATATGTTTTATCACAGTATCAGGGATGTTATATCACAAGCAAATATTAGGTAAGGTATCACAAAAGGCGTACAGTTCAAAAGCAACTTGAAATGGAGAATATAGTGCAGTCAAAATCACATATGGAAAAGTTGAAGTTGCAGTTTTAAATGTCAAAACTTCTTTTTTTAACGGGTGAAATATACAGAATCGAAAAGCATTTTCTAGGCTGGGGGATCGATGCACATCACAGGGACAATATAGAAATAAAAGAGTGACTATAGCTGAATACTTGGATACGATTTTCAAGGTGAATGAAATTCGGTTTTGGTCAAATAAAGCAGTTAAAAAAAGAAAATTGGTTTGGAAAGGAAAAGGACAAGTTTTACTTAAACTAGATTTTCAAGTAACAGGCCATCTTAACCCCCTTCATGCCGTGTGTCTCTTTATGTGGAAATGAATTAAATTATTCAAAACTTTGCTAAGGAGTTACAAGATGGGGTGAAGGAAAGGATGGCGCTAATACTAGGAAATCAAGGACAAGATGCACCGAGAATTCTAACAGTTTTAAACAAGATACCAGGCTATGAATAGGATTACTTAGAACATAGGACAAAGACAAAGGGTCAAGATGGGATAGGCTATGTGTTGCTAATGGATGGGTAAATACTCACAATCTGCACTTGAGTTTGGGATTTGGGACAGCCAACCAGGTTCTGGACTCAAAGGGCTCTGGTCACAGCATGGTGGGTGCCCCTTACAGCAAACAGCTGGGCACGTCTGGTCACTGGATCTCAAGGGTACAGCGGGCATGCAGGTAGTGGGCAAAACACCAGTCTGGTCACAGAATACTCCCAAAAGGGTACCACAGCTTTTTACCCTTTGTTATTGGGATTTTTAGTGGGGTTTCTGGATCAATGGCCTTGCTGGGATAGGGTCAGCTATGCTTTGCCCGGCAGTAAAGTCTGGAATCTTGCAAAGGTGATCTGGAATGTCTGGATACGCAGGTGCTGGAAATTCAGGAGAAAGTGTGTCCTGTCCTTGTGAGCTCTCACCACTTATGTAAAGCCAGTGACATCGCCGGGTTTATTGTTGGGCAGAACTAATCTGGACCTACTCCCAAGAACCGGATAGGTCAGCCTATGTTGGTCGCCTCCTTCAGGAGGAGACTCAGTTTATGGGGTTGTGTTTTAGCCATCCCACAGTACTTTTTGCCTAAAATCTATCTTAACAAAAATCACACATTTGTACAGTGGTGGCAATTTTGCAAATTACATAGGCAGATAACATATTTCACACAGAGCATGGCAGTCCAACTCTCACATTTGTAGCATGTTATTTCATCCGTCTAATAATTTTTCAGCATTTTCAATGAAATTATTTTACCTAAAATTCTATAACTTTATACATGTGTATATATTATCATAAGGCATGTGAGTATTAGATTTCAATGTGGCATCATATGCACTTTCCTCAGAATATCCAATTCTCTGCCATTTCTGTCCCCAATATGCCAGTGAACCACGTCTTAAATTAAAGCCAGCAAAATTGTATATAGATTGTGAAACGTTTGCATTATTGCGTTGTCCAATTTCAGATATAATAGTCTTGAAATGTATTAATAAAATAGCCTTCTGAGACAGATGGCCAGCATTGTCAACCAAATAAGGGCATAACTTCCAAGGCTGCTCTGGAGTTGGCTTTGAAGCTCTCCAGTGTAAGTGGAGGGGAGGTGATTTTCCAAAGGTCACACATGGGTGTCCCAGAATCTATTGTGTCAACCTGGAGCACAGACAGAAGTCTGACGAGCGTGTGATATTCTGCCTCCTGGTCCAATCAGAGTTTTAAAGGGCACAATTAACACATAGGTGTCCCAGAAATCCATTGTGGCTTCCATTGGGGGTATGCCACTCCTGTTGTCAACACCCAAATGCCCCTTGAGCTGTGGCAGAAAACCTGTTTGAGCTGATTTCCCAGTACAGCCAATACATTTATTTCTTTATTTTATTTTATTTTGTTCTAAATCAAAAGCAAGCCTGTTGAAATAAAACATCCCATATATGTTTCACAGTAAAACCCCATTTACATTGCTAGGCAATGACAGGGCCTTTATCAACATTACACTTTTAAAACAGGTATATTTCTTATTTGCAAAAGAACATTTTAACACATGGTGAAGTCTGCTGGGATGTCCCTTTCAAAAGGTTTTCTCTTACATTTGAATTCCCAACATTATCTTGCAGCCTAGTCAGTTTCTCTTATACAGCGGTATGTTCAAGACACAGGTCCACTGAAGCTGACATATGCTCATAGAGCTAGGGCTCCTTTTGAAGCATTGATTTTTGACATTTTGTAGCCCAAAGGTCAAGCGCATTTACATGTGGCTGAAAGTAATGTTTCAGTAGATTACCCAGATCTGGTCTGACACAGCCTGTGATTCAGGGATAATGCTCTCTTCTCCTGGAGCCCAATCTGAATAGATGGGCAGGGCAGGGTCTCACCGATAAAAGCAATGTGATGTTGAATAGATGCAAAGAGCGTCAGGGCAGCATCCTTTTCAAAGTAAAATATTTCCTTTTCAATGGGAACTTTTTAGCAAGCAGCAGAGCAGCGCTGCTTTTCAATTTGCTTGCTTGGTGCACACAAGAACACCCATTGGCAGCCTTTCTCGGTGTGCTCCCTGTTCCAACTTGCCCAATAGGTGCTTGGCAAGACAGTGCAGCCATAATTTTGGAGTTGCGAAACACAGTTTTGATGCAGGACTATGGTGTGCAAAGGAGCCAGTGCAGCCATTGTTACGCTCACCTGGCTCCCAAAGGGGCGTCGGTCAGATCCAGACAGCTGCGGTCTCCACCAACATGATGCGTAGTGCAGAGATGACTGACTGGACTGGCCCTCGTAATCTTGTCTGCGTGACCCGTAGAAGTATTCTCCTGCAAGTGGAGAGATGGATTTAGCCACCCGTGGATTCAAGTGATGGCACCCCCCCCACAGTCCTCCCAACTAATCACCTCCGAAGTGCCCTCTCAGCAATTCCACCTTATATTCTTGAAAGATGAGCTCCATGGATTGCAGGGGCACGTTGATGCCAGTTTCTTCACTGGTTTGAAGGCATGGGAGAGTTCCGGAGAGTATTGACTCTGACGTTCCTGGCAAGGTCCAGTAAGTATGAAGTTCATAGAGTTCAATATGGTCGATGTTTCACTCTTGTCCCCCCTTCCTTCCTTGTCTTGCAGCTGAGATCGTGAGAAGATGCCCTTGTGGCAGCTGGTGGCGCTCAGGTAAGAGTCTGTATTACCCGACGCTGTCCGGTAAATGTTGCACGTGTTTAACGTGTTGTTTTCTCTCCCTTTCCAGGTGCGGCACATGAAGATGTGGAGAGTTATAGAATAATGCCTCCGGTGGTAAATCAGGTAAGTCTATGCTGATAACAGTTATATTTGTTGGTTTTGTCGGCTCACCTTGTTGTTTTCTTTTGTCCCTCAGGTGCCGGAGTTCGGTGAAGAAATGATGGAGGCAGCGCCGAATCGAAAGATGCTGCACGGACTGGTGAGTATGGTGCGGCGCTGCAGCTGGAGATGCGACGCGTACAGAAATTATGTTCTTTCCAGGTCCGGAGACGAGATGGATCCGGAATCAGGTGAGGAATTTGAAAATAGTTTGTTTTCTAACCTTGTCCTTTTCTTTCCTCTTTGTTTTAGGAGCTCCAGATTCGAGGCGGGCATGGCAGAAGACTGGATGCAGACTGCAGGCACGGTGAGCGTTACGCTGCTGGATGCAGAATAATGCGAAGCGTGTGCTGTTGTTCGGGAGTGGTTTAAATAACCTCCAAAGTAGTTCCAGGTAAGAAGTTCCCTAGAACCACGCCCAAGTAAAAAATAGTCCCTGTAATAAAATAGTCCCATCCAGGCCTCACGTTGGATTGGACTCACTAGCAGCATGGTCTGCATCAGGTAAGTAAAGTCTATGAGCCTGGCGCCTATGGCGCCAGGACTGATTTCTATGATGAGCCTGGCGCCTAAGGCGCCAGGACTGAACCCAAACAGCCCTCAGCCGGGGCTGTTGGGGTTTTATCTGGATGCCTGCTCCCGGAGCTGATGGGCTTGGTCCTGATGCCCGGGGGAAGGCATCATGACAGCACTCCCCCCAAGGCTCCTCCTAAAGTTGTTCTTCCCCTTGGCCCTGGTTTGTCTGGGAAGTCCCGATGAAATCTCTTCACTAATCGAGGTGCATGAACGTGGTGACTAGGCTCCCATGACCTTTCTTATGGTCTGTAGCCCTGCCAATCGATTAAATAAAAAAGTTTTGATTTAACCATCTTGGAGAACAGGATATTTTTTACCTCAAATTCAGGTTCTCCATCTATCAAGATGGGGTTGGGTGGTTTGGTTAATCTTGTTCCTGGTTGACCTGGTTTTAAAAGTGAAACATGAAAGACAGGATGAATTCGCATATTAGAGGGTAATTCCAATTTGACGGCCACCGGGTTGATAATGGCCTTAATGGTGTAAGGTCCCAAATATCTAGGGTTAAAAGTCTGAGTTCCCTTCAGAGGTATGTGTTTTGTAGCCAGTCAAACTTGATCCCCAATCTGGTATTGTGGAGATTCACTTCTATGTTGATCAGCATTTTTCTTATATTTCTCTTTTGCTTGTTTCAAATGTTCTGTTTCCTCGTTAAAGGCTTGTGTAATAGTAGAGTGCAAATGACTACCTGTAGGCATTTCTAAGTGCTGAGTCGAATCTAGTTCTGAGGTTCGAGGGTGATGTCCATATATGGTATAAAAGGGGCTTTGTCTGGTTCCTGAATGTACAGTTATTGTATGCATACTCGGAAATCCATAAAATATCTTTCCAAGTACTTTCGGTCTGGTGTAGCATGCAACGTAGGTACTGTTCAAGGGTCTGGTTGGTCCTCTCCATCTGACCATCGGTCTGGGGATGGTGACTGGTTGATAACCTCACGTCGATTTGCGCCAATTGACAACATTTCTTCCAAAAATGTGAAATGAATTGACTACCTCGGTCAGAGACCAATACGGAAGGAAATCTGTGTATTTGAAAAATGTTTTCGAGGAACTCCTTGGCCAGAATTGAAGCAGAAGGTAATCCCTTTAAAGGAATAAAGTGGGCCATCTTGGAAAAAAGATCCACAATAACTAGAATGGTCTTAAATCCATTACATGGAGGTAGATCTGTAATAAAGTTTAAAGATAAGGTGTGCCATGGTGTAGGTAAAATATCCAAAGGTTGTAAAAGGCCAGCTGGTTTTTTCTTCTGACTATTATTCTGGGCGCAAATGCCACAAGACATCACAAATGACTTTACGTCTTTTAGCCAGGTGGGCCACCAGAATTGTCTCTTAATTTTAGCTTCAGTTTTTGCGATACCTGGGTGCCCTTCCATCAGGGTGTCATGATAATTGGAGATTACTAGTTCGTGTAGTTCCTTGTGTGGTAGAAATAGTCGCCCTTGATAATAAGGTAGGTCATTGATGACTGAGTAGTCCGGGCCTTTCTTTACCCAGTCCTGCAGGGCTGTTGGATCGAAGAGTTGTTGGATCTTTACATGAATATCCTCTAGTGTCTGTAAAGTAGTTATGCCAATAATTATTTGTTCTAAAATTATAGGCACCGGTTCCGGGTTCGCATATGCTTCTCCCATCCCTATTTGGGATAAGGCATCTGCCTTGCCATTTTTACAGCCTGGTCGATAAGTGATCACGAAATCGAACTCGGCAAAGAACAATGCCTATCGAAGTTGGCGTGACGATTTGGCTTTGGCTGTTTTTAAATACTGCAAGTTCCGGTGATTACAGTAATGAAATGCCTGGCACCGAGAAGATAATGCCGCCAAGCCTTGAAGGCGGATTTGATGGCTAATAACTCTTTACCAGTAACTGCATAGTTTAACTCGGGTGCCGAGAACTTTCTGGACCAAAATGCTACTGGGTGAAGTTGACCGGTTTCAGGATCCTTCTGGGACAGGACAGCTCCCATGGCTAAACTGGATGCATCAGTTTCAACTATGTATGGACGTTCAGGGCGTGGATACTTTAAGACAGGTGCAGACGTGAATTTCGCTTTCAGCTCTTGGAAGGTCTTTTCAGCTTCTTCGGTCCACAAGAAGCGTTTGTTTTTTCGCAAAAGTGCTGTGATAGGGTGTACAACATGTGAGAAATCCGGAATGAATCTGCGGTAGAAATTAGCAAATCGGAGCATGCTTTGTACCCCTTTAACTGAACTGGGTGATGGCCACTTGAGAATTGCGTCCACCTTTCGAGAGTCCATTCGGACTCCTTTTGGAGTCAGGATAAATCCAAGGAATTCAACTTCTGTAGCATGAAAAACGCATTTTTCCAATTTTACATATAACTTGTGCTGGCGTAGTTTCTCAAGGACTTCACGCACGTGCTTAACATGGTCTGATTCTGAGGAGGAGTACACTAGAATATCGTCTATGTATACGACAATACAGACGTCAATGAGTTCACGAAGGACATCGTTCATAAAATACTGGAAGGCTGCTGGTGCATTGCACAACCCGAAGGGCATCACCTGATATTTGAATAATCCATACTTGGTGCGAAAGGCAGTCTTCCATTTGTCGCCTTTCTTTACACGTACCAGATGATATGCCCCTCGGAGATCTAATTTGGTGTAGATGCAAGCATCCTTTACTTGGTCTAGTAATTTGGGGATCAGAGGCAATGGGTATCGGTTCTTCACCATAATCTGATTTAATGTGCGGTAGTCAATGCACGTTCTGAGGTCACCTTCCTTTTTAGGCACGAAGAATAAAGCTGAGGGTGCAGGGGACTTGGATGGACGAATGAAGCCATTAGCAAGGTATTGGTCCAAGTATTGTCGTAGGTGAAGTTTTTCGGGTTCCGTAAGGGTGTAGATCCTACTGCATGGAGGTTGTGCACCGGGTATGAGGTCGATTTGACAATCCTATGATCTGTGAGGTGGTAAGGTGTTTGCCTGTTCTTTTTGAAAAACATCCTGGAATTCTTGATATTCCTAAGGTAACTGCATGACTGAATTAGCGACTGTCGCCAGGCCTTTGTTCAAGGTTTTTTCCAGGTAACAGGTGTGTGCACAATCCGGGAAGGTTATGCTCTTCTCTCACCAATCAATACTAGGATTATGTGTTTCCAACCAAGGTATCCCCAGTATTATTTGGAACTGCGGGGCTTTGATTAAATCAAACACAATAGTCTCTCGATGCCCATCTTGACCCAACAGTGTCATCTCTGTGGTGGAATGAGTTGCAGGCCCAGAGGCAATTTCAGTTTCATCAACTGTGGTGATGACATCCAAAGAGGTTTTTTTGCAGAAAGGTAGATTCATCCTAGAAGCCAATTCGTGGTCCATATAGTTTCCTACGGCCCCGCTATCAATGTATGCCCTTACTGCGTGCATACCTGATGGCTGCCTTGGATCAATTAGGACCATTGGTATGATTTTTTTTTTTTTGGGTTGGTTAATTAATTACCTTTTCAAAACAACCATATTATACAATAGACAAACATAAATAATCACATATTATCATAACATTGGTAACATTAAAAGAGAAAACAAAAAGACACATCAAAATGTAACAACAAGGAGAGCAATATAGACCATAATACCATGATACAAGGGTAACATAATAGTTTTTAGACCAATTTAGCTACTCCATTCTTTCCAATAGAAAGAGATATATGGGGTAAAGCACATGCAAAATGAGCTAACCCCACACACACTTCGTTACAATATATGAATTAGAGAGGAAGATGCAAAATTTCTCTTAAATAAAGAAACAAAAAAAAAAGAGAATAAAATATATACAAGCTTAGCAGCCATATAGACTAAGTCTTGCTAAATTCTGTATATAATACTATATTTAAAAATCGAATAGTAGTTATTCTTAATGAGATTTTGGGAGTCGCAAATAACTCATGCCATAACTCATCTTTTGTCCGAGTTATGAGATGTGATCGTGTCAGTATTTTGAATACAGCTTCTCTCTGTTTTCTCAAGACAAAACACTCAATTAATATATGTCTTAGAGTTTCTTTGACTTCTGGTTCTTTACAAAAGCGACAGTACGAGTTTTCGACTTTAATTAGTCCTCTTCTCAGTAATATTTGGTTTGTAGCCATAAATTCAATCGAAATCTTAATATCTGATTTCTTAGATTAGGCGAGGGGCATTTCAGTAAATAATCAGCTGTTTGCCGGAATTTTTTATGTCCAAAACGGTCTCTATCGAAATCTTTCAATTGGAGACAACTTTGTTGAGTGAAATGCCAATCAAGTTGATATAGCTTAAGTTTAGCTTTAGTTGGATTGGTAAGCAAAAGATCTAATGAGATGTTAGCTTCAGCCATGACTGATAATACTGCCGTTCTCCATTTCAGCGGGAAAGGGTGCTCTGAGCGTATTAGATAATTTGCTAGTACTGAGAGCACGTTAATCTTATCTAGACCCAAAGCACACTTTCGGAAAAGACAACACCTCTTCCATGATACTTGCATGTGAATAGATAATAGACCCAACTCAAAACGAAGGAGAACTGTTGGGGCGGCATTAGGGAGAATTAATACTTTTTTCCAAAACTTAGCTTCAAATTTGTTCCAATAACAAGAGTTTTGCGGTGTCCACGCCTCCGCCCCATATGTCATGATAGGAATTACTTTTTGCTGGTAGAATGTGAGAGTGTGCGCACATGAAAATTTCCCATATCTATATTGAAGGATCTTAGCTTGGGCAATTAGAGTAGTCAGTTTATCTTTTAGGTTATTTTGTTGGGGCTTTTTTTATGGGAGAGTTACTAAATGTGACACCAAGATATTTATAATCATTGACAACAATCAGTTTCTGATTATTCAGAAACCAATCATACTGTTCCTTTGCTTCATTTGTTTTTTCCCCAACTCCTTAATTTGTGTTTTATCTAAATTTAGGGTTAGGTTATTTTGGACGGCATAAAGCTCAAGCTTATTCAGCATATTCTGGAGACCACTCGGTGTCTGCGATATGAGGACCAAGTCGTCTGCATAGAGAAGCCATGCAATAATCTGGTTGCCAAGTTTAGGTGCATCATTCATTACTTCCACAAATTCAAGCCCCAAATCAAATATAAACAAGTTAAATAAAGTAGATGCAAGAATGCAGCCTTGCTTCAGGCCGCGTTTGGTATGAATAATTTCGGAGAGTAACCCATCTAGATTCATTTTAACCTGCATCAATGTATTTGAATGAAGCAAATTTATTGTTGTTACAAGCGACGATGGGCAACCAAATCTTATACATTTTTGTAGAAGTAGCTGCCGGTCCACAGAGTCAAAAGCAACTCGGAAGTCTACATACGCTAAGTAGTGAGGTTGATTTTTCAGCACATAAATTTCTTTAATTGCATTTAATGTGTTATATTGATAGCAGTGCCAAGACCCGCCACAAATCCCATTTGAAAAGGATCACGACAATTCTCAGCGTTCGCCCAGATGTTGATGTCTCTTAGTAGGATTCTACTGTAGATCTTCCCTGGAGCATCAAGAAGAGCTATTGGGCGATAGCTTGCAGGATTTGTTCGGTCACCCTTTTTATATATTGGCACTGTTATCGCTTTGCGCCATGATGGAGGAACACTCTGTTTTATCTGTATGGCTTGAAAAACAGCACATACAATTGACGCCCACAACACCGGGTTCTGTTTCAAGACAAAATTGGATAAGCCATCTGGGACAGGAGCTCTAGAAGCGCTTGCCTTATTTATGAAAAATAATACATCTTCTTGATCGAATTTAAAGGAGAAGATATTGCTAACCACATCATTTGAAAGTTGTACCAAAATATTTTGTGGAGGCGCATAAATATTTGTAAAATAATCAATCCAGCTCTTTTCAGAAACACCATTGAGTTGTGACATCATCTGAGAGCGAGCTGATCCCACATTAATCAACTTCCACATTTGCGAGGTATTTTTATTTTTGATTGCCTGGAGCCACAGTTCGCCATCGTTTTGATACATTATTGCCTTGTGTGCTCGCATCCAATTTTTGTACTTAGTTTTCACTTTACGTAGGGACAACTCCCGATATTGCACTGGAAGAGATAGTATCTGTCGCTTTTGTTGCCGAAATAACACCTTCCTCAATTGAACAGATTGATCAAAAGCATGAGCACGAGGGTGCTTTGACTTATTATTATCAGATGAAGAGTAGGATGCAAATAAATGGATGTTATCATGGTACTCCAGTGGAGCAAGTCCTTGTTCTAAGAGATGTCGGTCTTCTACTATATTACAAGCAAAAGCTTCTAGGGCAGAACTAGACAATTGTAATCTGTTCTATTGAGAATTTATTGGGGCCGTGAGCTATTTTGAGCAGGAATCACAGCTTCAACCACCAGCATCAAATGATCACTAGAAGTAGGTGGCAATATAGAGAACTTAGTAACTTTAGCAAACAAATCTCTATCCACATATACATAATCTATCGTAGCTTTTTGGGATCCACCTATCCAAGTGTGAGATGGATGATTATCACTTTCCACAGCTCCATTTAGGAGTATTAAATCCCAAGTCTTCACAAAGGCAAGCCACAGAGTGACCCATTCCGAGTTTCTCCTCTTAGTCGGAGCTAGTAGATGAATATTCAGATCGCCGGCCAAGATAATATGTTCAATGTTAGGCGTAATCATAATTTTTTCTATTAGTTCATTAAGATCATTAAAGAAGATGGAAGTTGAAATCGCCATAGGATTCGAGTATATATTAACTACTGCAAATCTTATCTTTTGGATCCCTATAATTGAACATTATAAATGAGAATTCAGAGAGGGCCAGTCTGTACTATTACTTGTGGTAGTTATATTAGAGATGGTTACAAGACCAGACATTGGTCTTCCTTTTTGGCCTTTTATAGCAGGAACTAGGTGAACATGATGATTATCCCACAATAGAGGAACAGTTAGCCATGTTTCCTGTAATAATACTAGATCATAGCTTTTTAGAACATAGTTGGAATTATTCAATAAGTGTTTGTGGCCTCTGGTGTTCCAACTCACAATTGCTATTTTGTTGGTGGGAAGACCTAAATCACTTGGATTTAGTTAGGATTTCTTACATTGACAGGAAGGCACCAAGCTACCCTCATCACACTCACCTTGAGCTCCCAGATGCTGTGGAATCTCATTTGGAAGACCCTCTTTTGTCGTTGGGATTAAAATAAATCCCAGATCTTGCAAGCCAAATTGTATTAAAAATAATACACGATTTCATCCACAGGCACAATACAGTTAGAGCATTATCATCCGGGAATTCTACCTGCTGAATATCTCCCGAATTAAGATATTCCAAACTTGAAATATCCGGGAATAACTGTAAAATACTTGATCTGTTCATAATGTAAGATGGAAAGGACCCACCCCAACAGCTGAGAAAAACTGAGTACAATTTAGGCTGAATATTGCTCTTGCAGTTCTTTTTGGAGCTTACCTCTTTTTTGTTACAGCTAATATCGGTTTGCACATCACAGTTCTTTTCTTCAAATGGTGTTTTAAATGAGACATTCTTAGAATTTGCTTTCTCATCAACAGCAAAGGTAGAATCAGATTTATTGCTTATGAGAGTTTTCATGGCAGATTTAAGTGAGTTCTGTTCCATAGTTAAAGCTACTAGACAGTCTTTGATAGAGCTTAAGATGTTATTTTGCACATTATCCAGAGTATCAAGCAATTTCCAACTTTCAGGCAGTACTTTATTCAATGCCATACCATCGGAGTTAATTGGATTCCTTGCAGGATTTGCTATTATTTCCCCTTCCACTCGTGACTCTTTCAAATTTGAGATAGTCGCGTTAGCGGATGAGTCAGAGTCGGAGCTGGATGGAATTGACTCATATATTCATATACCGCTTTCCTGAGTTCTCTTCTATTAGGCATACATTCAGTCAGATTGAGTTTTAGGCAGCACACTTTCCAGACTGTTTTCCAATTCCTCTGCTGCCTGTACCAGCTCATCTAGTGGTGAATGTGATAAAACTCGAGCAGCAGTACTCGCACCATTTTTTACATTTCTTTCTCTTTCTTGAGTCTGATTTATGTATTTTTTAGATATGGCATTCGCTACCATGATAGAGCCTCTCACTGGTTTGGACAGAGATTTAAAAAACTGTCTTGTTTACCCACTTGAGGTCACGCCTTTAGATTTTTGATATTTAGATTTCTTTATATTTACAGTCTGATCACGATTTTTAGGTTTATTGTTTTTTGCAAAAATTGTATATGCTTCTTTGCCAGACTTTATATTTGTTAACATAACTGGCACATCCTCGTGATCCGCGGATGGCAATTCCACAGATGATGACTGCATGGCCACAGTTGGACACGCTACGCTTCCTAGAGGAGGCTCACATATTATTCCTTCAACACAAGGAACCGCAGTTTTAGGGCAGTGTATTTTTATGTTGAATGCCTGTGATCCCCACTGCAGGTCCAGTTTTTCAGTTAAACTTTTATACATCAATAGAATCTCTGCATATTGTTTTGATACAAGTGCTACTTCTTTCTCATCAGACGCTTGTCTCTGCGCAAAGAAATTACCACAAGAATTTTGCCAACCGACCAGATTTTCTAGTTTGGTATGGATTGAATTTACCTTTGAGTTCAGAGCTTCAAACAGTTTTGCAAGTGACATTAAAACCGTATTTATTTTTTCTAGAGAAAAGGGAACTTTCTTACTCTGAGCACCCAAAGTTGAAGCCGAATCATTTCTAATTGGTCTCCTGGGGGTTGGCGGGATAAAAGATATAGATGTTTCAGATTCTGAAATATTTCCATTATAAAATAGTGCCGGTGATTTAGAAAGGTCAGAATCAACTTCCTTGACGGAAAACAAGGGTCTGATGCTTCCAAGTCAATGATCGCATCATCAACAATATTATTCAATTCAGACTTATTCATCATTATTCCAACATTTCCAGAGCGAGCATTTTGCAACAGCATAGTGTCCGACAAAGAAATATTACACAACTGTTTGGCTACTTTGTTTCCCATGTTCAAATCCAAAGCGGTTGATGAACTCATTAAAGGTTGTTGGGCCCCCTCTTGGTTCTGTAGCAGAAGTTGAGCCTCTACATTTGATACACTTAAATGTACCCGCTCCGGCGCGCTTACCAGTAGTCCAAGGATACGCAATGGTGCAAACCCAAAGTCTCGCAGGTCACCAATTGCAGTATCCGAGCGTGTCTGTATTTTCGTCTGCCGTTTGTCCCAAAATGCTCCTTTTACTAAGGGACGAGCCGATTTGGCCGTGTGGACAGGACTGTCTTTAGATATGGGAAAGAGGGCACGCAAGCGACCCGCGCGCGGCATATCCGTGCATAAGGTATACATTTTGTGGCCTGACTTTCCACACAATTCAGAGGAGTGTGTCTATGACGTACAACTTACACTCCACCACACTAGTTAGCTGGTGCAACCGCCTAGAAGTCCCACAAAGGGAGGAAAAAGCAAAGAAAGTCCTTGCTATGCTATGCTTCCCGCGACACTGCGGCGAAGCGGCAAAGCGGGACTTTACGGGACTTCTCGGGTGCGCGCGCGTGGTGCCCGCACAGCCTCGTATAAATAGCCCCTCCTTCATAGGCGTTTAACACTAGCCTAAACAAAACAAAACGGAATTATATCAATGTCCAATTGCACTTAAAGTTAGTAGTTATATCTTCTTTTACGGGCTGTTCACCTGCTGGGATTAGCAGTCCAGGCGATCCTTGATCCTTGAAGAAAAGCGCCGAGTCGTAGACAGCTGCACAGAATCACCCGTGGCAAAGCGGGACTTCACAGGGCTTCTCGGTTGCGTGCGCGCAGTGCGCGCGCAGCCTCGTATAAATTGCCCCTCCTTCGTAGGCATATAACACTAGCCTGCTGGGATTAGCAGTCCATGCGATCCTTGATCCTTGAAGAAAAGCGCCGAGTCGTAGACAGCTGCTCAGAATCACCCGCGGCAAAGTGGGACTTTACAGGGCTTCTCTTGGTATGATTAGGTGC
This sequence comes from Ambystoma mexicanum, assembly GCF_040938575.1. Classification (NCBI taxonomy): domain Eukaryota; kingdom Metazoa; phylum Chordata; class Amphibia; order Caudata; family Ambystomatidae; genus Ambystoma; species Ambystoma mexicanum. Next base: position 922,911,146 of record NC_090941.1, read on the forward strand.
GAGGTCTGAGTGTCCTTCTTCAAGCTCGGCAAGCGGACCTCTACGCTTGTCGGGCGTGGTTGTTTCCCCAATCAGGTTCTGTTTGATTTCTATCAGGAACTCCGACTACTTTCTTGGATGGTTTTATAGGGCGATCCCGTAGAAAATGTCCTGAGGCCCCACGGTATAGACACAATTGCATCTGCCGTCTCCTTTCTCTCTCCTTTTGAGTCAAGGGTCCCTTAACCCCCCCGATCTGCATAGGTTCTGCTGCATCTGTTCCTTTGGGGGTGACGTTGGGTTTAACCAATACCCGATTCTCGAACTTAGCTCGGTCAGCCTTTCTATTCTGAAGTCGGTGGTCTATCTGGGCCACTAAGTCTATATATTCTGCACAATCCTGGGGTGGCTTGACAACTTGGGCCAAAACATCTTTAAGTTCTCCCCGAAGTCCACGATGAAATAGTGTAATTCGTTTTACCTCTGGCCATCCGGTTTCCACCACCAACCTATTAAAGGTTGCGATATAGGTTAACAGATCCTGGTTACCTTGTCGTAGGGATAAAAGTTCGTTATCCAGGTCCTGTCCCTGGGAATGTCTGGCGAATAGTCTTTCCATGCTCATTTGAAAACCCTGAAAGTCCCGAAGAAGAGGGTCATCCTGATTGACTAGTGGAATCGACCAGTCAGCTGCACTGCCACTCAAATATGATAATACAAAAGCTACTTTGGCTTGGTCATTTGGAAAAGCTCCAGGTTTGCATAAAAAGTGCAAGCGACATTGGTTCATAAACACAGCGAACCTTTTTTGGGTCCCCAGCAAATCGTTCAGGTGGAGCTAAAGGAATAGCCCCTGGTAAAACCACTTGCACCGGATTACTCGATGAAACAGGAGTTGGATTCCCCCCGAGTCCTGGTAAAGGTGTTTGCCCTGCTTGGTTTTGCAGCAGTTGCCTACCCAGATCGTCAGTGAGCTCCTTCGAGACAATCAGTTCTCTCCTGAGGGCATTAGTCTCTTGGCGAGCGGAGTGCACTTCCGCCCTAAATTCCTCCAATAATTGGGCCAGTCGGTCGGTTTCTGAGGTTTCCATAACGCCCAGGTGGGGATTTATAGAGAGGCTTTGCGTTCTGTTACGCTCACTTGGCTCCCACAGAGGCGTCGGTCGGATCCGGACGGCTGCGGTCTCCACCAATGTGATGCGTAGTGCAGAGATGACTGACTGGACTGGCCCTCCTAATCTTGTCTGCGTGACCCATAGAAGTATTCTCCTGCAAGTGGAGAGATGAATTTAGCCACCCGTGGATTCAAGTAATGGCACCCCCCCACAGTCCTCCCAACTAATTCCCTCGAAGTGCCCTCTCAGCAATCTCACCTTATATTCTTGAAAGATGAGCTCTCCATCCTGCAGGGATTGCAGGGGCACGTTGATGCCAGTTACTTCACTGGTTTAAAGGCGTGGGAGAGTTCCGGAGAGTATTGACTCTGAGGTTCCTGGCAAGGTCCAGTAAGTATCAAGTTCATAGAGTTCAATATGTCCGATGTTTCACTCTTGTCCCCCCTTCCTTCCTTGTCTTGCAGCTGAGATCGTGAGAAGATGCCCTCGTGGCAGCTGGTGGCGCACAGGTAAGAGTCTGTATTACCCGAAGCTGTCTGGTAAATGTTGCACGTGTTTAACGTGTTGTTTTCTTTCCCTTTCCAGGTGCGGCACATGAAGATGTGGAGAGTTATAGAATAATGCCTCCGGTGGTAAATCAGGTAAGTCTATGGTGATAAGAGTTATATTTGTTGGTTTTCTCAGCTCACCTTGTTGTTTTCTTTTGTCCCTCAGGTCCCGGAGTTCGGCAAAGAAATGATGGAGGCAGCGCCAAATCGAAAGATGCTGCGAGGACTGGTGAGTATGGCGCGGCGCTGCAGCTGTAGATGCGACGCGTACAGAAATGATGTTCTTTCCAGGTCCGGAGACGAGATGGATCCGGAATCAGGTGAGGAATTTGAAAATAGTTCATTTTCTAACCTTGTCCTTTTCCTTCCTCTTTGTTTTAGGAGCTCCAGATTCGAGGCGGGTGTGGCAAGAGACTGGATGCAGACTGCAGGCACGGTGAGCGTTACGCTGCTGGATGCAGAATAACGCAAAGCGTGTGCTGTTGTTCGAGCGTGGTTTAAATAGCCTCCAAAGTAGTTCCAGGTAAGAAGTTCCCTAGAACCACGCCCGAGTAAAAAATAGTCCCTGTAATAAAATAGTCTCATCCAGGCCTCACATTGACTTGGACTCACTAGCAGCATGGTCTGCATCAGGTAAGTAAAGTCTATGAGCCTGGCGCCTATGGCGCCAGGACTGATTTCTATGATGAGCCTGGCGCCTAAGGTGCCAGGACTGAACCCAAACAGCCCCCAGCCGGGGCTGTTGTGGTTTTAATAAGTATCTGGATGCCTGCTCCCGGAGCTGATGGGCTTGGTCCTGATGCCCGGGGGTAGGCATCATGACAGCAATTTTGCTGTTAACTGCTGAAGTGCAGCTTGGTTATGGATGGGAATTCTTCTTAGTAGTTCAATGTATCCCACATAACCACTGAGCAAGCTGTTACAGTAGTCCAAGTGTGTATTAATAAGGACTGAAGCCAAGGTGGCTATGGTTCTCAGGGCAAAATGTTGCAAAAGAGCTTGGTAATCAGCCTGCATGACAATCTAATTAGGGCTACATTGTGAATAATGGACAATTCAGCATCTAAGACCACCCCTAAAGTCTTGACTTTCTTAGCCACTGGAATCAATGTCTCCAGAATAAGACAGTTCTTATAATTGATACAATATGATTGGTTATTTATAACACGCTTAATACCCAGAGATTTCCAAGCGCAGACCCTGGGATCGCACCTGTGTTCCTCTGTGTCGCCTTGATTCCAAGTCAAACACGTGGCCCCTGAGCTATCCTCCCGAGACAAATTAGCTGAGCGCGACTTCAGCTGAACCCTTGAAGCTACAATGAATAGCTTTGTATTGCTAGCATTCAGGGCCAGAGAGTTGGCTTCCATTCAAAGATGTATGGATTTATAAATGGTATTGAGCTTATGTCTATCCTCGAGGTATGAGTCAGAACGTTTTACAATCACCTGGGTATCATCTGCATAGTTAGCCACCTGGACACCTAGGCTCACCAACAGTAGCAGAAACTGGATCATGTAGACGTTAAACAACGTGGGCAAAATACAAAACCCCTGGGGGACAGCAGAGGTAACAGGAGTAGGTTCTGAAGAAACATCACCTACATTCTCCCTTGAATTCCTAGGGCCCAAGAAAGAGGAAATCCAACCAGCAGCTTTGGGAGAGCACCCAGCCTTTGACTGAAGTCTCTCCTCTAACAGAGCATGATCAATGAGAACAAACGCCAAGCACAGATCCAATAGCATAAGAACTGATATTTGAACTTGATCCATGTTATGTAGGAAATTAGCCATGAGATCGAGCATAGCTGTTTCCTTGCTGTAACCTTTCCTAAAGCTGGACTATTTAGGCAATAAGATGTTATTACCCTCCACCAAGTTCTGAAATTGCAGGTGGGCAACTTTATCCAACAATGTTAACAAAAAAGGCACGTTGTTGATAGGGCGATAATTGTCCAAGCCAAATGGATCCAGAGACTTCTTCTTTAAGAGGGGGGTGAGCCATGTCTTCTTAAGAAAGACAGGGACACTACCCTCTGCAAATGAATGAGTGATGAACTTGATGACCCAGGGACCAAGAATGTCTTTACATTTTATGAAAGGCTAGATGGATACGCATCACCCGACACAAGGTTGGTTACATCTTCGAGATGGTTTGTATAATAAAAGCTGCAGTTAAGTTGAAGACTGGAGGCACAGGTATGGAAGGGGAAAATTCTTTAGCATCAGCCTCCAACATATCAGAAAATGAACAGGTATCCTTCATCTGATGAATGTTGTTTTGGTGCAAGATGGCTTTATTTGAAAAAACTTCATGAATTGAGTGGCACCACTCCTCATCTTTCACCGGAGCAAGGGAGGAAGAGGGTTTATTCTTGAACTCATGCAGGATGGAAAACAGTTCTTTCATACTTGACTTTGCATTCTGGATCCTATTGTTATATTTATTAGACGGGTCTTTGTGCTAGTGGCACTCTGCTGTGCTCTTCTTCTGCCTAATAGCAAGAATATCCTCATTTAACCAAGATTTCTGAATGGCTTCTGTTTTTGAATGATGGATCGCAAGTGGCGCAAGTTGATTAGTGGCCTCAGTAAGAGATTTGGTAATGTGTAGTGCTAAGGCATCTGCACTCTCATAGTCCTCTAAAAGACCCAATTTCTCCAACAGTAGAGGGACAAAGTTCTCAAGCGTTGGTGAGTTCAAGTTGTGCATGCAAATGGCTATTCTTGGGTTTGTGTCAAGTCTAGCGAGCGGAGCAGGAAGAATAACATCAAAGGTCAGTAATGAGTGATGGGACCAGATAGAGGACAAAATTGACAAATTGGACAAAGATAGCTGGTGAACAAGCAACCAGTCCAGAATATGCCCTGCACTATGAGTGGGTGAATCAACTAATTGCGAATAGCCAATGGTGTCAATGGCATTTATTAGTGATCGGGTAATGATATCAGATGGAGCATCAAGCCAATGGTTGAAGTCACCCATCACTAGTACCGGGGACTGCTGCTTAAGGAAGGTATTTAAAAGATTCATAAACTGTTCTTCAAATAGAGGCAGGACCCTTGGGGGTCTATAGAGAAGAATTATAGTAAGAGAGGTGTTTTCAGTTAGCTTGAGCTTAACCACCAAGCTTTCACAGTCTGCTGGAATTCATGTGCCAGCATATGATATTGCAATGATGTTTTAAAAAAAGGCTTATTAACAGCAGCCAAGATATTAGCGCTCCTGTTTCGAGGCAAGCAAAGGGTTAAAGGGTTAAAGGAATTGGGAGTTGTGGATAACCCGGCGGGAGGGACAACTGCAGAGGGGAGCAGATCATCCCGAGTCACCTGAGGGGCGTTACTCTCAACCAGAGTAGGATGAGGCTCAGTAAGAGACAAGGGTCTGGTATCAGATGCAACAGGGTCCTGACTGTGATTAACCACCTCCTTTGTCTGTTACTTTGTATGGACCTGGTAAGCTCAATGCGGCACGACAAGGATTTTAAAACATCCATGTTTAAAATCAAGCTAATGCTTACCAAAGAATGGAGCCGCACCAACTAATGCACACCTACACGCACCAGCAACAAACCAGAACTAACCGGGCAGTCGCGACGGCACAGTCGCGCCTGGAGGCAGGCTTTGACTGGGCCCAAAAACTACAATGCAGCTGGGAAGTGTAGTTCCTTGAGCGCGCAGAGTAGGATGCTGCTTCAAATCGCTTGGAGGACTTAACCACACAATACAGTTAACTACAGCAGATAAAAAAAGCAACATAGCAAATACAACGAAGGCAACAAGATATATAATTGACAGATTATTAGCAGTTCCCACTGATGCCCCAACGTTAGCCTCAGAAAAATGCCCACTGCTGTTATTTGCTGATGATGCCGTTCTTATCCCACTAATGCCTGCTGCCCTAAAAAAATGCAGTTTAATGTTTCAGAGAGTTCTTCTCAGACATCAGCCTAGATATAAATCATGACAAGACCTACTACATTGTGCTTTCAAAGACTACGAAGCTGCACACCAGCCACTTTAAGGATAAGGGCTGTGATATTTAACAGGTGAAAACATACGATTATATAGGCATACAATTTGCATTCACTGGCAATTGGAACTGTCAACTAGTCAACTAGGCAAGGATTACACGTTCAAGGTACTATGGGGCCATCGCCAATTTTGCACATAAACATGCAATGGGGCAGTGAGACCGGCATTAGAGGCATATACATTGCAGGCCAGACAAGCATCCCTATATGGGGTCAGGTATTAACATTGGGGTGTCTTGTGTGAACTAGGAGTGCCCCACAATCTTTTACCATTGATTGTATTGCTTTATAATCACAAAACCTGTGGTGAGATGGGGATTGGGTGGGAAAACCACAGAACCTTTCAAAGTACAGAAAGGGGTCCGCCAGGCATCTGTCCTCGCGCCAACGTTTTCCTCCTTATATATGAATGGTATAATAGACTGATTGTTAGCAGTTCCTATTGATGCCCCAAAATTAGCCTCAGGAAAATACCCACTGCTGTTATTTGCAGATGATGCCACACTAATGACTGCTGGCCAATAAAAGGAGTTTGAATGTTTCCAGAGAGTTCTGCTCAGACGGGGGCCTGGATATAAATGAAGAGAAGACCAAAAAGATGGTGCTTTCAAAGCCAAGGAAGCTGTGCCCCAGGGGGGCTTTGATATTGTGCTGGTGAAACTATTCAATTATCTAGGCCTAATAGTTGCGTATACTGGCAATTGGGACTGTCAACTAGAAAAGACAAGCATTACCATCTGGGGCCTTTGACAATGTTGCGCATAAACATGGCAATGGGGCAGTTAGAGGCATATAAACAGCATCATTATATGGGGCTATGATCAGGGACTAATGGAAGTGTAGACATCTTAGTGTTTAACGAAAATAAATTCTTAAAATGTTCTGGTCTTGAAAATCTTGACCAAATTGTGATGTCTACACCACTCATGTACTTGGTTAGATTATGGGGCATACTGGAACTGGACATTTTCAGGGAATCAAGATCAGATTTCCTTAGACAAGAGGGTGGCTGTTTACTACCCTGGTTTCTCTATGTCAAAAATACTCACTATGAAATTGGATGTGAGGATCTTTGGAGCTACCCAGAAAGGAATGAGTTAAACACCAAATTAACTCCCGTTGCTACATCGACGACGAGAGGGCTGGAGCCCTTCTCCCCCTCAACCACAAGACCGGACCTGAGTGCCTGACTGCAGCTTCACGCCGGCACCATCAGCTGGTAAGCGGGAGCGCGGCGTTACCCACAACACTCCAGTGTGCGCATATACCTATGCAGAGCTGCACTTCCACTATCACAAGCCATTTGGCTTTCTGCAACCAGCAGGTTTTGTAATCTGTTGGGGGCCATGAGGCTGAAAATTCGTCCCGTTCACCTAAAATGGCCGGTTTGGTTTGTGACCGTGTTGCGAAGCAACAGTGTTGCACCGTGATTGGCTACATCTCTCTTCATCACGGCATACGCGATGCCGGAAGCTGTAAACCAGCCCCTCCACTCGAAGGCCACCACTACAAGGCCAGGGATCTGTCTGGTCCCAAACTCCCTTTGCTACATCGACAATGGCGAGAGGGCTGGAGCCCTTCTCCCCCTCAACCATAATACCAGACCTGTGTCCCCGACTCCAGCTTCACGCCGGCACCATCAGCTGGTAAACTGGAGCGCGGCATTACCCATGACACTCCAGTGTGCACATATACCTATGCAGAGCTGCACTTCCACTATCACAAGCCATTTGGCTTTGTGCAACCAGCAAGTTTTGTAATATGTTAAGGCCATGATGCTGCAAATTCGTTCACCTAAAATGGCAGCGTTGGCTTTGTGACTGCGTTGCTAAGCAACATTGTTGCACCGTGATTGGCTACATCTCTCTTCATCACGGCATACTTGATGCCGGAAGGACACCACTACAAGGCCAGTGATCTGTTTGGGCCTGTCCGGTCCATTACCGGCCTAGGGGCACCCCATGCTGTCTACCTACTACCCTGCCAATATGCAAGGCTTCTTACTCGCCGCCGATCTTCCCAGCCTCTGACTCATCATTTTGCCCGGTAAGCGTATACTGATTTTCTGGCTGCTAATACTCACCGAGCCGCACACCTACTCCTATTTAGCAGACCTCCTCATCACATCTGCAACCTGAGTCTACTCTAAATGACATTACATAGGTCTTCTATTGACTTTCACTAAATTTAAGGTGTATGATGCAAGAGCCCTAGGTTGTTTACAATTAACCCTTTAAGTGCCATGGGTTTTTCCCCCCAAAAAAGGTCTTTTTTGGTGATTTCGGTATGTTGCCATTCAATGCCTCGTAACTTTTTTGTTACATGAGATATCTTGGCCAAATTTGGCCTCTTTTTTTCCACATGTAGGCGGTCGTAATGCCACCCAGCAATCCTAGGTTGCTGTAGGGGGGTGAGAGAAAATAAGCAAAAAGGGTGAACATGTTGGGTTTTTTCCAAAAATTCCAATAAAATGATGTACAAAGAAGCCTGTGGTTTTTTCCTTGTAAGCGCTAGGAACAAATAGTTTGCTGTGCTGAATTCCCCAATTTCCTGGCTTTCAGGAACAGGTTGAATGTAAACGAAAATAAAATATTGCGATGTGATTATCAACCGTTTTGTGAGCGGTAGGCAAGTTTGGCCATTTTTGCCAATTGGACATGCGTGGACGGAATGCAAGAAATGGGTAGGAAAGCTGAATTGGAGGACAGAAAGGCATATATTTCTGAAAAGTAAACAAAATTCCATGTTTAGGATGGGGTGATTTACGCAGGTCAGGCAACAACTATTTAGGGGTAAATTCCATAGTTTGGGGAAAATAAAGGTATGTGTTGGACATGGTTGGCTTGGTACGGCAATGGCTTCTATGAATTTTGAGAAAAACAATGCTCCTCTACATTCCCCGACTCTTGCAGTTAGGAAATCACACATTTTTTGTAGTGTTTCACAAAACAAGCATACCACAAGCCAAACACTGAGCCATGGAACACAGGAGTTTTATTCTTACGGCCTGAACAGACGTACTTAGCATGTGTAAATCAGGAAAAACCGATATGGTGAGGAACGGCAAGCACACAAACCTTCAGGAGACTTGAGGGAATATTTACCTGGACCACCTTAAAACAACCCTCTTTGAGTCAAGAGACTAAAACTACAACAATAATGTTTTAAAGGGTCCCTTGCTTCCCCAATTCCTTGTTCTTCTGGCTCAATCACGTATGCTGTTAATTCATTAGATTCCAACACAATCTTTCACATTTTATAACAAAAATATCAATTTATTATTTTTTTTTAAAAAACAAACAATATTTCAAACTACATACACAACATTCTGTTGACTAGTACATTAGTTCTCTAATTTTCAATACATCAAAGAGACAAGTTTTTCAATAAAAAACAATTGTAAAAGATTGTCTATCTACACAGGGGAATCCATTATTCCCAAAGCTTTCTGTTCATCCGTACTTCTGTCACTCACACATACAGTCATTCAACAATCAACACTACCCCACCTGTTTCTTTCCTTTTGTTATTTATCATAACTTAAGGAAATTCTTCAGGGGTTTTCTTTATCTCTACTATCACAGTTTGTCATGTATTAACCATTGTGTTCTTCTTGCACATTATGGATTTCTTGATGGGTGCTCTTATGCTCTACTCCCATCCATCTTGTATCTGAGCCAGAATTCCAAAGGGGTATCTGTGAGAAGCAAGTGTACAGAAACTGGTTTTATTATTCAACCAACTTCACATGTAGTTCAAAATACTACAATTAAGGGTATATGAGTTACCAGGGAAGAGATTAGGTTATACATTCTTCTTCATTAACATTGTCGTTGACATGCATTACTAAAAAAAGGAAACTGGTGTCCGCACTGATGCTAGTCACATACAGGTTTGTTATTGTCTTGACTATCTTCATCATTACTGCTTTGTTGCACTTGTTGTTCCTTAGAAATTGTCTATACAGTTTATTATTTATCATCGTGCAGTAGCCATAGCAAAAACCCTATTTACCTCCTAGTTCTGGTTTCGCAATCTATGATCTGTATTCTTTTTTATTCTTTATTCTGCCTGTTACAGCCACATGGTAAAGAAAAGAGGAACGGCAAGCATACATTTTTTGAAAGAGCACAGGTAGCCCTTTTCAAGGGTAGGTGACTTGTGCAGGTTAAAAATGTGTATGGTGCCTAAAGCAGTGTCTAAATGTAGGGCACATTTGGGAAATGAAAGGGTTTTGTGACAAAAGGCACCAGCAAATGGGTCGAAACGTTATGAAAACCACACAACCAAAACAAATGTCATAACTTCCCACATTCCCACAATGAAAACGGTACCTCACATGTGTGGGTGCACCTACCCGGGTGCCAAGGGGAAAGCCTAAAACACGGCTAACCCCAAGTCTTTTCCGAGAGCTGAATTTCATGATTTTTTCAGAAGGGTAAATCATACAGATATGGGCCTAGGGTGTCCAAGCCACCAAGGAAAACAGGGAACCCCATGCATTTCTGAAAAGAGGACACCCGGGGAATCCGCAGAGGTATGACTTGCGCAAATCGGCCCAGAATGTATTACCTGAAAGCCCATTAAAGTCCGAAATGTGGCAAAAAAAACCAATTTCTGCACATTTATCTTGGCTCACCCACCAAAATGCGCTGCCAAAAACACATGGCCTACCTTCCCACGTTCCCACAGGTGTCTCGACAAAAATGGTACCTCACATGTGTGGGTGCACCTACCGGGACGCAAAAGGAAAAGGGTAACCCACTGGTAAACCCAAGCCTTTCGGCACAGCACATTTTGTTCATGTGGGCAACCTACAGATTTGGGCCTAGGGTGTCGAAACCAGCAAGGAAAACAGGGAACCCCATGCATTTCCCAAAAGAGGACACCTGTGGGAATCCACAGAGGTCTGACTTACACAAATCGGCTCAGAATGTATTACCCAGAACCCCCGGCAAAGACCCACATGGGAGAAGGGTGCCCAAGGCCAGGGATATTACCGCCGACTTTGCTGGAGCTCTGGCTGCCCTGCGTTACAGCTTCTCCCTACCAGGGAGTCCCGGAAGTGTGCCAATACCTCCCAGAAGGGAAAAGCTGTAATGCAGCCCAGCCACAACTCCAGGATGGTTGGAGGTGATGTCCCTGGCCTTGGACACCCATGTACCATGTGGGTGTACCGTTCCCTAAGCACAGCGGCAGCTCCAGGGAGCCCCGTCAAGATCCCCATTCCTCCCCGGAGGTGACACCTGAAACTTAGCACAGCCATAGGTGCAGCCTGGGCTTGCAGTTGGACAACCCACATGGGAGGCATCCGCTCCCAGGGAAACACCAATGTTCTGCTGGCATGGGGGGCAATTTGTGGCCTGCACCTGCAATTGTGTCGCAGCCTACCACCAACAATCCAGCCCCAGTCTCGCCCACCCCACTTACAGTGGGCCCTAACCATAGAATAATAAAAAACAGTACTCACATAACATTGCAACTGCTCGCGTAGAAAGCGGAAAACAAAACAAAAAACAAGTGTTACCTACGGTCACCCCAGCAAAAACAAATCTACACTCATACTTTCCAAGCATGCCCCCCCTTGCAAACCATCCCTGGTGGTCTACTGAACCTCAACCCCCCAGTGAAAACACAATTGCCCCTTCCTATGGGCAGATATCTGCCCCAGGGAGGACTGCATGAGGTGCCCCTCCATACTCCGTTTGGGGTAGGGGGGAGAATCCCACCCCAAAACATCAGACAGGCCCCCCAATGGATGGGGCAGTAGGTATTGTGCACCCTGGGGGCAGATTGGCACACGAAAGTGCCCCTCCGTGCCAAGGCAAGTTTAGTAAACAAAGAAAAAAATTGAAAATGGCAGGCTGCACTTTAGGGGGCTGAGGGGCACCCTAAACCACCAGGGAATTTTGTAATGTGAACGGCGGTACACCTCTCCACCCCCCCAAATGGAGGGGCGGCACATCTCATCACCCTCCCTGGGGGCAGATAAAGGGGGGCTGTCATGCACTCCTCCCTGGGGTCAGGTGTCCCTTCCTAGGAGCATATATTTGCCCCCAGGGAGGGCTGCATGACATGGCCCCCACTCCATTGTGGGTAGAGGGGGCCACCACCCCTTCCCATTAGAAAATTCCCCATCGGTTTGGGGTGCCCCACTGCCCCCCCTAAAATGCTGTCTACCATTTTCACTTTTTTCCTTTTTGTTACCCAACTCCCCTTAGCGCAGATGGGCCCAATAGTGTGCCATTCTGCACCCAGGGTGCCCAAAAACTACTGCCCCACCCATTGGGGGGACTGTCTGACATTTTGTGGTGGCCCTCTCCCCCTCACACCAAATGGGTGGCGGGGGAACCTCATGCAGGCCTCCCTGGGCCTCCTACAAATGGCTGCGTGAGGTACACCCCCCTCCATTTGGGGTCGGGGGAGAGGGAGAGGGCCACCAAAAAATGTGGGACAGGCCCCTCAGTGTGTGGGACAGTAAGGTTTGGGCACCCTGGGGCCAGATTGGCACACCAATGTGCCCCTCTCTGCCAAGGCAAGTTTGGTAAACAAAGAAAAATAAATGCCAGGCTGCACGTTAGGGGGGCTGAGAGGTACCTTACACCACCGGGGAATTTTGTAATGTGAGGGAGGGTGCACCTCTCCACCCTGACCCCAATTGGAGGGGTGGCACATCTCATGTAGCCCTCCCTGGGGGCAGATAAGGGGGGGCTGTCCTGCACCCCTCTCTGGGGTCAAGTGTCCCTTCCTAGGAGCAGATATCTGTCCCCAGGGAGGGCTGCATTACATGGCCCCCACTCCATTGTGGGTGGGGGAGGAGGGGTCCACCACCCCTTCCCATTATAAAATTCCCCACAGCCCCCCCTAAAATGCTGTCTACCATTTTCACTTTTTTCCTTTGGTTACCCCACTCCCCTTGGCACAGATGGGCCCAATAGTGTGCCATTCTGCCCCCGGGGTGCCCAAAACCTACTGCCCCACCCATAGTGGGGCCTGTCTGACATGTTTTGGTGGCCCTCTCCCTCCTCACTGTGGGATGTTTTTACCCACACATCCAAGCCCTACAACAGAACTGTGCATTACTGGCATTGAAAACATCATGATGGCCAGAAATCACCAGAAAATGCACAGGGAAAACATGAAGAATAGGTTGCCATCCATTTTTGCCTCTGTCAATGTTAATACAGGAGACCATTGCCAGGCCATATCCTTTGGCTGCACACAGAGCGAAATCAGTGCAAAGGAATATAGTGCTGTTCAAAATCCGTTTTAATTAATGTCAGAAATCGCTAAAATCATGGGCACAAAATGAATCTACTGCAAAATCCACATCAATACAATGTTAGCAAGGATCATATGCCATCAAGTAAAATCCCCTTTTTGGAAATGCATTAATTCAAGACAGCTGCCAAAAAAAATGGGTGCAGTACCGGCGCTTGACACTAACTGGCGCTCGTGTGCCAGAAATATCCCTGGTGCCTAGTGGCCCCCCATCCCTGTTGCATTTTCTTAAATTTTTTATTTTTTGAATTTGACCCCCTCCCTGGGGGCAGATGAACAGCTATCTACCCCCAGGGTTATCCATATGTGCCCCCATGCTTTGGGGGGGGAGAAGGCTGCTTACTGTAAGCAGCCCCCTCGTCCCCCCCACATAAAAAAATATCCCTGGTGTCTAATGACATTGCTAGCCACGGATCGAGCACTCTGCGCCCGATCCATGACCAGCAATGCTGTCACACAAGGTGTTGTTGAAAAGAGGAGATTCTCACGTTTCCAATGACACATCCCTCGATCTGTGGCTTGAAATACAGCCGGGGATCAAGGGGGAGGGAGAAGGGAGCTTACCTTCTCTTTTCACCGCGGTAGCCCGAAATGGCTGCTGCAGTGAAATTACTTTACGGACGCCGACGTGAAATTGCCCGGGGGTTGGACTACAGTTTTGAGCGGTCCTCAAAACAAGGTGCCAAAAAGGACGAGCTATTTCTTCCTTGGCACCCTGGAGGTAATACCAAGGACGAGATTCCTCGTCCTTGGCACTTAAGGGGTTAATGCTCACCTGTCTTCTTTCGAGTGTCTGTGCCGCTTGCCCTGCTATGTAATGCGTCTATGATTATCCAGAATTGATCTGTTTCCCGCTCAACCTTTGACTGCTATTCTGCTTTCATACATAGCCACCAACCTGCCAACTACTAACCTACACCCCTGCCTTAAGCAATATTGTTGTGAATGTGTCAGCAATCCAGATGATTGTCCATACTGCATGCCCAACTGTGCCGTTACACCTATGTTGATTGCTGCCCAACATTGAGTATCCCCTTACTATTGTACTTAATAACATTTCCTGCTTACCAGCCATACTACTGTATTACCGCTTTGATTGGTTGTCGTGTCAAGCCTCACCGCAATCATATCTCCGCCACTGTACCTAGGCCATTGCTGTTATAGTCTCTGCCTCCAGATTCTCAAAAAGCCATCCTGCCTGTGCCGTCAGCTATGATTGTAACCGTCCTGCTGTGTAGCACTCAGTTTGCCTTGAATAAGTACCTCAGCCCCCCGCCTCCTTTGCCATTGAGGTCTATTGCTTAGTCTTCCCAAATAACATCGTGCCCATCTAAATTATCTGCCCTAGTATCCCGCCCAGATCGGAAGACCCACATGTCGGGCTGCCTTAGACGATGTACTACCATTCAGCCGCCCAGCTTCACATGCCTGAAATATACAACTATACTGTACTCAGTACTATATCGAATGGCCTATGTCTGCAGCCTAAATCTTATCATGGCCACTATCCTATCACGTAGCCCCACCCCCACCCCACCCCCTATTTATGCAACACCCCACCAGCCACCTGGAGTACTGCCCCCTGTCCACTCAACCCTGAGGAATGGATTAATCGCTTCAACTTGCCACCCACGCCTCTGTTCCCCTGCCCCCTTCCCCTGAGGAATGCAAGACTAGGGTCTTGCATCTGTCACAGGGCATCTAGACACAAGACTGCAAAGCCACGGGTCTCCACCGGACCAACTTCTGCTCTATCACCTGTCACTACCTACTTGACACTACGTGAAAAGATAAAAGCTAAGCCTTCTCCTCAACCACACCTCCATCCACCCATCCAACCATGTCTCCCAACATAAAAGGAGCCCTCATCAATGCGCACTCCCTTGCAGCACACGCCCTTGATATTGCCGACTTCATCATTAGCAATCAACTTGATTTTGTGGCCATAACAGAAAATTGACTGAATCCTACCACAGGATCCTCTTTAGCTCTAGCACTCCCAGAAGATTACACTATCATCAGAGCTGACAGAACTACTGACAATGGTGGCATTGTGGCGTTCATAGCAAAAATCCACATTCACCTCCGAGAGTTCTCTAACACCCCACTACCATCAGCTGAGCTACTCTCAGTCATAATGCCACTCACCCCCACCCAGACCCTGCTCTTACATCTCATCTATCGGCCACCCGGCCCCATCGCTTCCTTTGAGGATGACTTATCATCCCTCCTCACTCAAAATACCAAACCTTGCTCTCAGGTCATTTTTCTAGGGGACTTGAACCTAGGCTTACATGACCCCAAAGATACAAACACCACTGCCCTTGAGAGTACCCTCACACAACTTGGATTCAACCTACGTATCACGGAACCTACACACAGTAAAGGTAGAACTTTGGATTGGTTGGCAAACCTTAACTGCACTACCACTATCATTGACAACAAACCTTGCTCATGGTCCAACCAACATTGTATCACCTTCTCCATACTCAAGAATGTCAGCTCTTGCCCAGGACCTGCTGCTGCCCCTCCTACCTTGTACAGGAACAAGTGCTACTTAACAATAGATCACGTACGGCCTTTACTACAGCCCATCGCCAACATACCTCATGATAAGGACCCAGCCTATCTAGTCGAATTGTATAATACTACCATGGCGAAAGCCATCAACAAGATTGCTCTGGTAAAACTGCGTTAGGCCAAACCTAAGTCCCATCTAAACAAGTGGTTCATCGCTGACCTAAAATTGCTCAGCAACAACAAAAGATCAGCGAAATCCATCTGGAGAAAGACTCCTTCATCCGTAAACAAAGAGAAATTTGTTTCTGCAGCGACTTCCTATAAATCAACCATTCTCAGATCTAAAAGAGATATATACAATGGGAGAATAAAGAATGCCAACTCTAGTACAAAGGAACTCTTCACTATTCTAAGGGAATTAGAATCGCCATCCCCCACCAAATCTTGCCTGAAAGACACCACCTGGTGCGCGAATATCCAGAAGGCCCACTCAGATAAAATAAATGTTCTGCAAAACAAAATAGAAACAAAAAGAAACAACCTACCTACTAGCACCAACAACAGGGACCCCAACACCCAGCGGCATCCACCATGCCTACCCTTCCACTTCTCTCCGGTCACCACTGAAGACGTGGAAAATATAATCAGTGAAAAAAAACATTCAACTGCCAGGGAGACATATGCCCATCGTCTGTCATCAAGGAGGGAGCAAAAGAACTAGCCCCTTTCATAACCACCTCGATAAACTTATCCTTCAAAAACTGCTCAGTTCCAGATAACCGCAAAGAAACCTAATCTCGACCCCAACATTCCAACAAACTTTTGACCTATCAAAACTGTTCGATTTCTCTTAAAAATTCTAGACCCTGCCGCCTATATCCAAATCAAAAAGCACTTGGAAGACAACAACCTATTAGGCCTCCGACAATCCGGCTTCAGACCCAGACACAGCACTGAGACTGCTCTCTTAGACCTAAAATTACTGATGGATGAAGCGAAAGACAAAGGTAAACTTTCTGCTATTAGATATCTCAGCTGCCTTGGATTTCGTTGACCATAACATCCTGACTAAACTTCTCACCACAGCTGCAGCCTTCTACATGAATGCTGCAAGTTGGATCCAATCATTCCTCGCCAATAGAACCACTGGGGTCTTTGCACCATCAGCATCTGCACCACCTATCCCTATCCACTGTGGAGTGCTGCAGGGTTCCTGCATCTCCCCCACGCTCTATAATATATTTACGATGCTGCTCTTTGATCGTCTTGTTAATCTGGGTGTCACCTACACCAACTATGTTGATGACACCCAGATCCTCATCACTCTCACCGGCTGCTACACCAAAGACACCAAGCTAATCAATGACATCTATCTTGGGATCCAAGCATGGATGGCTACTCACAGTCTTTGCCTAAACGATGACAAGACTCAACTCTTGATCATCGGCTCCCAAGTTCGCCTCAACAAATTAGACACCCGATATTCAGCCTTCATCATTGATGGGAACACCATAAAAGCTTCTAATGAAGTCAAAATGCCCGGGATCTACTTACATTCCACTCTATCTCTAAAAAAACAAGTCAACTCCACAACATCTTGACCGGCATACACTAACAAACTGATAAATGCCTGTAAACTGTTTGTATCCACTAACAGTTGTATAACACTTGCCAGAGCTCTAATCCTTTCAAAATTGGATTATTGCAACACTCTATTCCTTGGCTCCTCCTCTCAGAATTTAAATAAACTCCAAGTTCTCCAGAACAATGCCTTAAGATCAGCCTTAAACATCCCCCGATACTGCCACAATTCAGCGCTTAGAAAGGAAGCACTCTGGCTACCTGTGTGCGATAGAATCACCCTACGATCACTAGTCATCACACACAAATGCCTTTCCAACATGGCCCCTAAATATCTTACAGTCAAATTCTGCAGCCATCAGTCAAACAGACCAACCAGATCTAACTACCCCAACCAACTCACCATCCCTAAATACAACTTAAAAACCGCAGGAGGATCCAGTTTCCCAGTGCTAGCGGCCAAATGCTGGAACTCTCTGCCCCCTGACATAAGAGCAGAACCCTCCTTCTGGACCTTTAGAGCCAAGACCAAATCCTGGCTCTTCACCCAAACCACAATTTAACCAAGCACTAACTGTCACACTCTGATCTTGAACCAACTGTAAGACTGTATATATCCTCTGTGCTCTCTGTGAATTGGCCTCTACCGTGTATCTTTGTAAATACCTGATGTAAGTATATACTCCCTCCATGAATTGTATTATACTATGTGAATCATTGTATGGTGATGTGTAACCCACCTATGGTACTCAAGTTCAAGGATCATTGTAAATATCTGATGTATGTATATACTCCATTCATGACTTGTATTATATTATGTGAATGTTTTAATGCTGATCTGTAACCCACCTTTTTTTGTACTCAAGTTCAAGTGCCCAGATACCCTGGGTTAGGCACGCTTTATAAAAAACTAAACTAAACTAAACTAAGACTCAAAAAACAAGTTCTGAGACAAATGTGGTATGGACCTGTTGGGCAAAATTCTAATTTCTGAGTTTGAAAATTGTGAGAGGAGAAATAACCTGTGTTTCTTTGGAATCCCAGAGAAGGAAGGCGAAACGGAAGCAGACCTTAGGAGAACCATCCACGAGGTTGTGAAGATGCTATTTCAGCGATGAGAACATGGATGAACCCAAACCTGAGAGGGTCAATATAGCGGGGGAATCTGGGAGGGGCCAACATTCAGTGCTTGCACATTTCCACCATTACCTAGACATACAAAATATATTGAAAAGGCAAGGGAGCTGAGCTCTGTGTCCCTTGGAAGCGCGAATGTGGCAATCTACCAGGATCTGTCAGCACGAACACTGGCGAAGAGGCAAATGTTTGCTCCCCTTATGAAGTGGCTCAGTGAGAAGGGCGTGAGGTACCGTTGGGGGTTCCCCTTCTCTATATCTTTTGAGGTTGAGGGATGCAGCCACAAACTTGTGACCGTGGAAGATATCACAAGGGTCATGGAGGAGTTACTGGGAGGCGACGGGTAGAAAATAGACGATGAAGGAAAGGGCCAGGAAGATAGACGATAGCGCATAAAAGGTTGAACAGACGTAAAGTCAGTGGCTCCAAAAAATGCAGGAAGCTTAGGTCACCAACGGTGGGCCCCTCCTGAACCGTGAGATTTTTCAGTGACTATAGAATTGAGTTTCAATAATTAAGAGGATGGGGGGTGAACTTATTGTTGAATTGACCACTGATGATTCAATCTCGTCAAGGGAAATGACTCTGGGCGGGGTTGGAGGCTGAGGGGGGAGCAAGGAGGGAAGGGGGGGCAAGGGTGGCCTGTGTTCAGGGTGCGAATGTTCTAAATCAATGGTGTGGTGTAGGATTCGTTTAAGGGGGTCCAAACATTGGAATCATCTCAGAGGAGGGGGGGAATTAGAGTGTTCATTTGGGTAAAAGGAGATGTCTGGCCAGGTTGATATGAGGATAGGCTCCCTCAATGTCCGGGGCCTGAACTCACCTTCCAAAATATCTATGGTGCTATGTGAGTTCAAGATGTCCAATCTCGACTGGATATGCTTACAGGTAATACATTGAGAGAAGGGGGGGGGCCACGCTGTGCTTCCGGGAGGTGGGGGAGGTGTTTATGGCCTCCGACATAAAAAAAGAAAAGCAGTGTGACGGTCTTGGTCTCAACCCAGATGAGCTTTACAATAGATGCAGTACTAACCAAGCCCAATGGGAGGTTTGTGTTTGCAAAACGTCAACTATGTGAGATTAAGCTTAGCAATTGGTTCAATATACTTCCCGAATGTGCAGCAATGTGAATTCTGGGAGAAGGTCAGAGACAAACTAATTCAATTTGTTGAAGGTCAATTGGTGGTGAGTGGGGTTTTTAATATGGTATTGGACCCACAGAGAGATCGTAAGAGGATGGGGGAGGAACAAATGAGGAGGGTTAACCTGAGTGATTCAGAGCCGTTTAAAGGGTTAAATGAGGTTCTAGGTTTATGTGACTCCCTCCACCTGGTCCCAGAAGTGGGCATGCCATTCCCTTTCTACTCTGCGGTCCATGATTCCTTCTCCCGCATTGATTTGATCTTAGTGGATGTGACCCTAAAACATCAGGTCCTACAATCCTGAGTAGTGCCAATCCCGTGGTCCGACCACGACATGGTAACAATCAGACTTGACAGGGGAGGAATGAAAGGCCACCGGGGGAACTGGAAATGTAATGACTTCCTGGTAAAGGATAAAGCGGTGCAACAGGAGCTGGTCAGGGGTATAAAAGAGTATTTCCTCGTTAATGATACAGGGGAGGTGGGGATTCAATCTGTATGGAACGACTTTAAGGCACCATACAAGGGACCCTGATGAGAATAGGCTCCGAGAAAAAGAGAGAGCGGGCTGAGAACGAGGTTAAGCTCTGTAAGAAAATAGAAGAGATATAAGTGGGTGGTACCCATGGGCAATATATATCAGGACACAGTGGAAAGCTATACTGATGCAAGATATGGAAAATAAACTCCTGTTCCTGAAACTGAAATATCATGAGAGGGGGGACCGAGTGGATCGGATACTGGGTTGGAGATTGAGGGAGGAGAAAAAGAGGAGGACCATTGGGGTGATTAGAATGGAGGATAACACGTGCCTTTGCGAGGTCCTGAGTATAGGGAGTGAATTTGTAGAATATTATAGGACCCTCTATTCATCAGAATTGTCAGGAGATGAGTCCCAAATTGATGCGTTTTTGGATAAGCTACAGGTTCCGGGGCTCTCCGAAGATATTGCGGAAACTATAAATTATTCACATCCCTGTTAGCCCCATGTTTAGTGAAGGTATTTAATGCATGCTTGGAGGGTGAACCCCTTCCCCCCACTATGATGGCGGCAACTTTTATTGCAATCCCAAAGGAAGGGAAGGACCCCACTAGATGCTCCTCCTACAGGCCTATTTCCCTGCTTAATGGCGATGTAAAGATACTAATGAAAGTCCTATGAACGAGACCGGATATAGGTATTCCACTCCTTGTGCATGGGGATCAGGTGGGATTTATTAGGGGAAGACAGGGATAAGACAACTTTAGGAAGACTATCAACCTGATTCATGGGGTGCAAGTGGAAGGGCTGGACACATGTCTAGTAACACTGGACTCTGAAAAGGCCTTTGACAGGGTTGAGTGGCCTTTTATGATGAAGGTGCTGGGGAGGATGGGGTTGGGAGCAAACTTTCTGAAATGGGTGTCTGCATTAGACAATAGACCCGGGGCAAAGGTTCGAATAAATGGGGAATTTACGGAGGCTTTCGAATTCTCGAGAGGGACCAGACAGGGATCCCTGCTCCTGTACGTGGATTAAGGGTATAGTGTGGGCAGAGCTTGAATGCAACATTTCCCTGTTTGCTGATGATATACTGGCTTACCTGACAAATGTACAAGTCTCCCTCCGAGCGCTCATGTCCCAAATTGAGGAGTATGGCCTCCTTTTGGGTCTCAAAATTAACATGGGAAAGTCTGCAATCCTCCCATTGTTGGAGCAGAACCCCCTACTAGGCATGGAAAAGAGTTACCAGGGCATGAAGGTTAATCAGAGCGGCATTCGATACCTGGGCATATGGGTGACAAGGAATTTAAGTGAGATGGTGATGGCTAACTATATTTCCTTCTGTGCTCAACTCACTGCTGATCTAAAGAGGTGGCTCCCGTTGATATTGACCTGGTATGGAAGCGTGACCTGCATAAAAATAAATGTCCTCCCCAGACTGCTATACCTGTTTGCGTCCATCCCGAGCCAGCTATCGGAAATGTTTTTCCTAGAAGTTACAGGAGAGCTTTGTAGATTTATATGGGGAAATAAGACCCCAAGGATGAAGATAATGACCCTTACCCTTCCAAGGGATAAGGGGAGATTTGGGTTCCCGGATATCTGCCTGTATTATAAGGCAGCACAAATCAGGGGGATGCTGGAATATATGAGGGAAGATCTGAGGACTTATTGTACCTACCTGGAAGATCTTATAGCGTACCCTTTGATGGTTAGGGATTTCTTCTGGTCCCCAGCCAGATCAATACCAGAACGCTTAAGGTCCCACCCACACTAGGCATTTTTTGGTCGGTCTGACGAGATTCTGGGGATGTGAGTTATACCTCATAGCCCTCCCCTATG
Organism: Ambystoma mexicanum; assembly: GCF_040938575.1. Classification (NCBI taxonomy): domain Eukaryota; kingdom Metazoa; phylum Chordata; class Amphibia; order Caudata; family Ambystomatidae; genus Ambystoma; species Ambystoma mexicanum. The sequence continues at coordinate 922,932,808 of NC_090941.1, forward strand.
TCTTCAATATGGGGGCCGCTGTTTGATCTGGGGGGCAAGGGATTTACAAACTTGCACAGGTGGTCAGACGTAGGGCTTTAGAGTAGGACAATTCTTTGAGGGTGGAAACTTCCATGAATGGGATACGGTGTGAGATATACTGGGAGGGACTCAATTTCTATGTTGGGATTTCTTCACATTAAGGGTATCCTGACGGATCCAAGGTGGGGGGCAGGGTCGGCTAGAGAACTAACACCAGTGGAAAAAGTCCTAGACCAATCGGTGAAAAGAAAGGGTATATTGTCCAAACTATATGAGGCAATGAACGAAACCTGCCTAGAGGGGAGGCAAACCTTCCAGAGATATTAGGTGGAGTTAGTAGGTGAAGAGATATCAGAGGAGGAGTAGGCCAGCATATACAAGGTGGTCTTCCAGGGAGGATTGTTCACGTGCACAATAGAACATAACTTTAAATTGCTAATGGGATGGCACAGGGACCCGGCGAGACTATCAAAAATGTTTCTGGCAACATCTCCAATGTGCCCTAGGGCCTGGCCCACATGTGGTGTTGATGCCCCAAGGTACAAATGTTCTGGAAAGAGGTGCTGAGCTGGATGGAAGAGGTGACAGGGATAGGGCTGGACCTAGACCCACTGCAGCTGCTGCTAGGGCTCCTGCAAAAAGTTAGGGAAGAACATCAAATTCTGAAGATGTGGGAAGCCATGTTGAGGGCTGGGAGACTGGCCAATTCCCAATGTTGGAAAAGTGAAATGCTCCCCACGAAAGCAGTATGTGAAGGAAAAGAGCAAAGCATGATTATCATGGAAAAACTCACTGTGGTGGTGAATGATACAATTGAGTAGTCCATATCGAGTGGTTTGCCGTGCTGCTTAAATGGGGGCTGGAGGAGGACAACTAGTAGATTAATACAATGTGTGTTTTTGAGTAGAAGGGGGAAGAGTGGAATGGGGATGTTGAGGGAGGGCCATGGAGAGGAGCTGACAAGGGACATGTACAGACAATACAAGCACCTTCTGATCAGAGGCAACGCACAATTGAATAAAAGTTGACTGGAACAAGGAATTGGGGGAGGGGTGTGGTGAGGGTTGGGAGGGGGGGAGATCTAGACTATTTCTGCCAATGTCGGTTACACATGTTTCTTGTTATATTAAAAATGTATGTTTCTCATTATAAATGCTAATAAAATCAACTTTAAAAAAAAAGTAAGTGTACACTGTGCCCTTGGGGAGGAAAGAACAGTAGCAATTGAACAGAGACTGTATGCATCATCTCAATTTAGCACCTACTCGGCTATGAAGCAGAACCAAGGTAATGAAGATTGTTACTTGGACTCAATGTATCCCAAATCGATGAGATCCCTTTTTGTTAAGGTACGCCTGGGTATACTACCTATGGCATTTGCGTAGTCAGGTGGAACACCAAATTTAGCCCTCAGTGCCTCTTATGCTCAGGATTTAGGGAAGCCATAGCTCATTTTCTTACTCCTCTACTCGGTACATGCTGACCTTAGGAAAATATTATTACAACTTATTTGCATACAGAACCAGGTCACTACCTCTGCTGAGGCTATAATGCGTTGCCTGGCAGCTAAGGACCGCCTTGCTACATTTACCACAGGGTGGTTCTTGGTTAGGGCCTGGCGAGGGAGGATGAAAGTGTGTGAACTAGTTGCATAATGTAAGTAATGTATCGCCCTTTTTATCATGTATCTGGTAGAATCTAAATTTTGAATTTGTATTAAGTTGCCCTTAATTATAGGAAATAATACTTTTTTCGTATCTGTGAATGGGCCTTACTAACTGATAGGTGGATTCCTATAAAAGAATGGATAATAAGTCCCTTGATTCTCCCTCTGGTTTTATAAGGGCTGTACAAAGGTTCTCTAGAAGGGGAGCACTCAGCTCCTTAAGTTAAATTATTATGCACCTTAAGAAAAAATTGGCTCTTTCTGAGGTTTGCCGTTGTTTAATAATTCCCTTGTGGGGAATGGGCAATGGTTATTTTGTTCTTATTTCTGTAAATCCATGTGACTGATTTTGATGTTGTTACTCCTTGGTGTGTGTTTATGTTTGTTCTTTTGAGATGTTAGCACAAAAACAGGATATGCTGGCTTTTATGGTAAATTTATCAAAATAAACTGAAATGATGATGATGAATACCTACTTATTCCTAAAATATCATTAAGAAAATGAATCGTTGCTATGCACAAGGAGATTTGGTTACCGCTCGTAATGTTTGCCCATATCTCTATGGTTTCTTTATCTATAAAAGAGTCACAATGTTTTGAAAAGTGCACTGTGGGTTTGTATTGCAATTAGGGACAAACCATGAAGAGATGTTCCAGCATTTCCTGTACTGCCATCACATTGCAAAATTCACAGGAGCCTGATTCTTCATTATTTCTGGCTCTTATTGTACTAATCTCCAGGGTGGAAAGGAGGTATAACCTAAACCTATGAAAATGATATCCCCATATTCAATTTGTGCATTTCCTTAAAAAATGTGGTTAATAAAATTGGACCTTTTCAATTACATGAGGACAATGAAACAGTATCTCAGTATTGCATATATTGTGATAATCCAATCCCACAATGGCGGCTCCCTTTTTACAGTGAGAGGTGATTTCATGAGGTAATTTGCCCTCATGTCAATACTTTCTCGTAAGTTCTGCAGTTCTGCAGTTCTCCAACCCACTTGTTTATGACCTAACACGATTGTTTTCTCAACACTTTGCACAGTTTTGCTTACAGTGAGCCATTGGGAGACAGAAACCCTTTGCTATACAGCAGCCATGATTTCCAAAGCCTGTATCATTCAAGAGATTTCAAACAAAATTCATAACGTATGGTGGACATTGGCATCCCCTTTGGGAAATTTAGTACTGATCTCCAGATCTTACCTTTCCAATTTGTTCCATTAGATTCAAGCCATTTTTTTTCCATCCCATACATCAAACAGGGAACATATCTGCCTTTACTGAACTTAATTAGGGGCGGAAGTGAACATGTGCCAAATATGTTAGCTATTTTTTTTTGCTGTGCTACATGACATAAGCTTTTCATCTCATGAGCTGTATGTGATAATGAAAGGCCCGATCTCCCGCTGGGTACACAGAGGTCGGCAGCAATACACACTTACACTTTTCTCACTCGCAACGCGTGGCTAATAAAACACACATCAGGCAGCTTGCTGTGTCTAAATTAGTATCTCCCCTTCCGGGCATCCCCCTCTTATTCTCTCCCTGTTTCCTTGTCGCATGAGGTGGCCTGCCCCTCACTCACGTGATTTAGGATCCTTGTATACACAACATTCTTCCCAAACTTGGTTCTTTACAACACAATGTCTTATCATCTTCTGAGGGGATCTGCCTCCCACCTCGCTTGCTGGGCATGGTCCCCTGTCTTCTGTGATAGATCCCGGGTAGGACGTATCCTCGCAGTTGGGTACACGGTTGAGGTTTCTCATGAAGCCTGTGTTTGGTATTTGCCCTTCCTGCGGGCTCTGCTTCACTTTTGTGTAGATTCTGATCCCTACTGAAACTCAGTGATTTAGGTGCCTCTTCTTGCAGGGATGTGGTATGGCTACTTTCTTGGTGTCCACTGGACGGTTTGGGCAGATCTCTTCCCTTGCCCTCTGGGGTGGTCTGTTCCTTCCATCGTGTCAGGAGCACTTTGTGGAAGTATGATATGTTCCGTGTTACTACTTCATGTCCTCTGGTGGCGGTCACCCTGCTGTGGTTGGAATCGAGCACTGTCCAGGGATGTGATTCATAGGACAGTGTCATCTTCTTTGTAGGGAACTGGTTCTTCACCAACACTGTGTCTCCTGCATGTAGTTCTCTGTGCTGCGCCCGATGGGCTTGGCTCTCTTTGTTGTTCCGTTGTTCTCTCCTTTCTTCAAAGATTTGGGTGTCTGGCTTGGGTCTACCCAGCTTGGGTCTACCCAGCTTGGGTGTATTGGTAGCTCTGCCTGAATAGACACTGCAAACATTAGTGTTGCTGGGCTGACTCTTATGGAGGTGTGCAGGGTCTGCCTGTGGGATCGAAGAAAACAGTATACTGCTGGTAGCCATGGTTGTCTTTCATCCTCTGCAACCCTTATTTTCTTGTTGAGGGACCCCATGAACCTTTCCGCATCTCTGTTTGCCTGCGGCAAGCATGGGGTAATCCTTTGGTGTTTGATGTTGAGGCTGCTCAGGATTTGCTTCAGTTTGCGGCTGGTAAATGGAGGCCTGTTGTCATTCGTTACCTTTCGTGACATGCCATGTATGGAAAGCACCTTTTCTAGTGTTGGTATAACTGATGGTGCATTTGTGGATTTGATGTGTTCGACTTCTGAGTACCTGCTGAAATGAACGATCAGGACAAATAGTTACCCTTCTCAGGCAATGGTGCAGAAGTCAACACTGACTGACTCCCACCTTGTGTTGCTTCTGTGTGCGCTTATGATCAGTTTAGGTGCCATTTGTCTTCTCGCAGATGGGCGCACAAAACAAGTTTCAATCAGCTCTGTCACTCTATTTTGTATTTTGTATGCCTGGGCTTGTATGCTAATCTCAGCGCTCTCTCCTCTAGCGCCTCCGGTAACACGATTTGGTGTCCTTTTAAAAGGATTCCTTCATCTGATACAGTGAGTTAATTTCTGATTCCAAATAGGGCATGCAACTTCTCTTGTGTCGTTGTGGTGTGGTGTGCTACCGTGGATAGGAAGTTCCTCCAGTCACCTGACTGAATGGTGTGTTTTGTGCATTGTAGACTGTCATCTGTCACAGTTTCTTTAGTTATTTCTTGTAGTGTCATCGCCATTGGCCTTGCACACTCTACCACTTGACACACTTGTACTTCCGTTTCAAGGTGGCTGCCGGGGCTGGTGAGACAGGTAGTCTCTAGTCTCTGGGGTTCTCTGTATGTTACCTCAATATTGTATGGTAGTAGCTGCAGCATCCACTTCTCCAAGCATGTTGGGGGGTGAGGGGCTGAGCCTTTAAAAATAGGTATTAAGGGCTTGTGGTCTGTGAAAATTCTTGCTGGTTGTCCCAGGAGGTAGACTTGGAAATGTCGACATCCCCACAGTATTGCTAATTCCTCTTTATCTATGTGGGGATAGTTCTGTTCTGTTTTGGAAAGGGAACGGCTGGCAAAAGCGACCAGGCATACAGTGCCTTCTTGGTCGGTTTGAGTTAGCACGGCCCCTAGTCCTACAGGACTGGTGTCCACTAGTAGCTCTGTGGTACTCTTACTGTCAAAGAACGCCATCTTGGTGATCCTTGATAGGGAGTCCTTGATTCGCTGGAAGGCATGTTGGTGGTGTTCGGACCATTCCCACAGTGTTTCCTTTTGGGTCAGCGTTCTCAGGGGTGCTGCGATTGTTACTAGGTCTGGGATAAACCTGGAACAGTAGGTAGCCATTCCCATAAAGTTCCAGACTTCTGATGCAGACATGGGGGCCTTGGCATCCTTAATGGCTGACACCAAGGCAGGGTTGAGTGACACACCTTCTGCATTGAATACGTGCCAAATTCCTAATATTTAGGTGTGCCTACTAAGATGGAAAAGTATCCTGACTTGCCAGTGCAGTTCCCATGCCAACAAATGTATACATTAAATAAGGAAGGAGTTGAAATACACAACCCTCTTTTAGACCTCTATGTGCAGGAAATGGGTCAGTACCTTTTGCATTCAGCAGACTTGGGTCTATATGTCTGTATACATTTCCTCTCTGAATTTTCCTCCTTATTACAAACTCTCGTGCTTCACCTATGAGAGCCTACTCCTAGTACATCAGTTTTCATGAACCTTACAAATCCTGGCCATGCCATCACTGAGTTTTCTCAATTTGAACACTCCTACCTCTGAACCTAGACATTCAGAAAGATATCTCTTCTAATGTAGCCACGCTAACCTGTACAGTCTTGAATTAAGCAACCTTCTGAGTCCTCACATCCACTGAATTTAGACACCTTAAACTTAAACACCTTGGACTGTGTCCCTTGGACTTCCATCCCTGGAAACCCAACTTGGACCAACTCACCACAGGAAGGCTTTCACCCCTGTAACCAAAAAAGCATATGAGGCCCTAAGATACACGGGCCTCCCTCACACTATAATCACAGTGAGGCATTTGCCATTTTTTTAAGCCAAGAAACACAGTTAACTCCATTTTGTACTTGCCCAACATCGCCTAACCAGTGTAATTAATTGCAACTCGGCCTATCACCATCAACAAACCCACCCTCCAATCAGGAAGTCTACCACCGGAACAGCTTGATGTACAACCACAACATCAACACCATCGATCCCCAACAATCATGTAACATCCACAACTACAAAAATGCCCCAATACAAGAAGGACACATGAACAAGGCTAGAAAACAGAACAAGAAGACAAAAGAAACAACACTCCAACCAAACACGAACAACAACCTACTGGAATTCACAACACCTGTAAATTATTACCAAAACCCACCAAACTAACTAAAGATCTGGGCTAACACTAGAACAAAGACATCATACATCTCCCGCTAGCTCTCCACCTACATGCCAGCCACACCAGAAATCAAACAGCCCACAACAATCGGCCAAGGGAATACTAGAGGAGACCTGACTATACTATCAAACAACAGAATAAAAAACACAGAACTCAACAACAGAGAAAACAGTATCGGAAAGACAACTAGAAGAAGGAGAGCCAGGTGGGAATTCCTTGTGACCTGCACCCCTTACATTACCCAAGATTGGAAAAGGCCACAAAGACAACCAAACATCTCATTACAATGACTCAGAACAGAGAAACTCATTGCATAACCTAATGTAACTCCTCAAAGAAGTTACAGAGGATACAACCGCACACCTGACATTAAACAGGCCATCCCAACAGAGATCGAAGAACCAATGATTGCCGCTCTCACCGAAACACAAGAAATAACTCCTAACAAAGAACAAGGCAGCAGTCACTACACAGCAGCCTACTAATTGTGCGATCTATGGCAAAGCACAAAACAGAAATAGACAACCTCCTATGATAAAGGAGGTACAGATTCTCAATTTTTCATAGAAGCATGGCTCTCAGTCAACTGCAATGTAATTACCCATGAAGCCATACCCAACATTACAAACTATTAAAATCTAACAGAGAAACCGGAAGAGGAGGCGGAATCGCACCAGTGCAAAATTCAACCAGCAACAGGCACGTCAGACCGGGTCCTGAGCAGCCACTCTGGTTCTTGATGAGGTAAGTGCCTCCTCCTTGTGCATGTCTCAATTTTTAAGCCCCTTGCCCTCTGTCAGTTTCTTTTCCCCTCCCCGCCGGACCCTTTTTTGCTTTTGCAACCCCTCGCAAGCCCTCTCCGCACCCTCCTCAAGCCATCCCTGCATGTGATTGGCTTTCCAGTCTATGAAGGGCAACTTTCATCCTGTGCCGAGTGCAGGGTGGCATTTCAACCAGCAACAGGCCTGTGCGAGCAGGTCCTGTGCAGCCACTCTGGTTTTTGATGAGATAAGTGCCCCCATGTGCATTTCTCCATTTTTAAGCCCCTTGTTCTCTGTCAGTTTTTTTCCTTCCCCAACCGCACCAACTGTTATTTAGCTTTTGCGACACCTCCCTGTCCCTCGCCCCACCCACCTCCCACCCTCCCTGCATGTGATTGTATCCCCAGTCTAGGAAGGCCACTTTTCCTCCAGGGCCAGGAGGCATTAAACCAGTAAAAGGTCCATAAGAGTGGGATCTTTTCAGCTGCTCTGGTTTTTGGTGAGGTCAGTGCCCCCTCCTTGTCTGTTCCTCAATTTTTAAGCCCCTTTCCCTCTGTCAGTTTCTTTTTCCCTCCCAACCCATTCCAACCCCTTTTTTGCTTTTGCGACCCCTCCCCGGCCCTCTCCTCGCCCTCCTCCTGCCATCCCCCTGCGTGATTGGCTCGCCAGTCCAAGAAGGCCAACTTTCATCCTGTGCCGAGGCCAGAGCAGCATTTTGATCAGAAACAGGCCTGTGAGAGCGGGCACTGTGCTGCCGCTTTGGTTTTTGGTGAGGTAGGTGCCCCCTCCTTGTCCATTCCTCAATTTTTAAGCCCCTTTCCCTCTGCCAGATTCTCTTTCCCTCCCCACCCGCTCCAACCCATGTTATGCTTTTCAAACCCCACCCCACACCACTCCACCCTCCTACCTCCCTCCCTGCATGTGATTGGATTCCCAATCCAGGAAGGCCACATTTCTTCCAGTTTCGAGGCCAGGATGCATAAAACCAGCAACAGCACCATGAGAGTGGGATCTGTGCAGCCACTCTGATTTTTGGTGAGGTAAGTACCCCCTCCATGTCCATTCCTCTATGTTTAAGCCCCTTGCCCTTCGTCAGTTTCTTTTTCCCTCCCCACCCGCTCTGATGCCTTTTTTGCTTTTGTGCTCAGTCCCCAGCCCTCTCCCTGCCTTCCTTCCAACCTCCCTGAGTGTGATTGGCCCCCAGTCCAGAAAGGCCAACTTTCATCCTGTGCCGAGGCCAGAGCAGCATTTCGATCAGAAACAGGTCTGTGAGAGCGGGTACTGTGCTGCCGCTTTGGTTTTTGGTGAGCTAAATGCCCCCTCCTTTTCTGTTCCTCTGTTTTTAAGCCCCTTGCTCTCTGTCATTTTGTTTCCTCTCTCCACTGGCTCCGACCCCCTTTTATGCTTTTGTGACTACTCCCCACCCCTCTCCCCACCCTCCTCCCACCATCCCTGCATGTGATTGGCTCCCCAGTCCAAGAAGGCACCCTCTTAACAGAGGACCCAGAGCAGCCTTGCTAAGGCCAGAGGCAAAGGGCATCTACCGACGGAGCAGCTCTACTCCATGTTTGCCCGTGTTCACAAGGGACACCTGATGCAGGCACCTTTACAGTGACTAATAAGGGGCAGGCGGGGAGTACAGCTATTACTGACTCCAGTAAAACCCACCACTCTTAATACTTAATAGCCTATAACTACCTGCATCTAACATAATTGCATAAGTTAGCTATATTTTGCTTGCAGTCTGAAATGTATTGCACTTAGTTGAATTGTTAAGGGTAGGAAAGGTAGTGCACTTAGTTGAATTGTAGGGGGTACGAAATGTGGTGCATTTGGATGGACCTATGGGGTCCGAAAGGTATTGCGCTTAGTGGAATAGTTGGGGGTAGAAATGTATCCCACTGAGATGGACCTGTGGGGTTTGGAAACAAGCCTCTCTTAGATGGGGATACGAAATGTATTGCACTAAGATGGATTTGGGTGGGTGGGAATTGTGTCACACTCAGATGGACATTTGGGGGTAGGGAAGGTGTCTCACTCAAATGGATTTGGAAATGGTGTGGTCTCAGCACACGTATTTCACTTGGAGGACTGTGAAGATGCTTGTACTGCACTTAGAAACTATTATTTTGACAGATCTGAGAGGGCAATGTGTTGATCTTAGATGGTTCTGGGAGTGGACACCTCGAAGATATAGGCTGGTAACCCTTGCATTGCACTTCAAGAATCTGGTTAGCCATTCGCACGCACAGAAGCTATATGCAGGTATCCTAATATCGTAGTTAGGTCTCTTTTGGGTAGCTTTTATAGGACTTGACAGTTATTTTGTATGTCTATAAAGGTAGCCTGTCTATTGTGCTTTGAAGTATACCAACGCCCTAGAACTTGGGAGCCTGCCTGTCCCACCTATAGATATACTAGCACAGCAGACTTTTGCGCCTAGCAGAGGGTAGCCTTTTCATAGTGCCTAGAAAACTCTCCGAGGGTCGCTGGTCTAATGAATGACACAACAGCATCAAAGATATTCTCCATTCCAGCTCTGGGCTTTTATAAACGCACCACTTCAGTGGACACCTGCCGCAGGCATGATTATCCATCCACACATATTTGAATGACACCAGGCACAGTTGAAGAGAACCTTCACACCTGGAGCACAGATGTGTAAAACCAACTGACACCCTGAAAACTCTTCACGCTCACACTGAAAAGGTTCACTGCATAATGGCTCACAAAGAAAATAAGGGCACTCAAGAAACCTAGAAAAGCAGTGGAGGAAGCAGTACAGCGAAATAGACAAGATTAACTACGAGCGACACAACTGGCAATGCAACACAACAGTTCTGAAAGCCATGAAAGCATATTAAACTACAAGAATGGCACCAAGCCCACACAGAGAGATTTTTAGAATCCTCAAGGAAATAATAAAACATAACGTCATGCAACAACAACATCATACTCTTGCAAACCCTATCTGACAGCAACACAAACCATCTAAGTTCAAAAATAGAAGCAGTACAACAGGCCATCGACACATCCCGCCAGGCCACAAACACCAACATCCCAAAAACCAGCACCCCAACAGCCAACACAACACTCAATCGATTCAAATCTATAAGCAAAGAAATCTTCGACAAACAATTAAAGGATACCAACATAGCCAGATCTCCTAGCGAGCCATGCTCACCGGGTATGTACAAAAGGCTACTCGATCTGCATTCCGATCTGTCCATCAAAGTTTTGTAATTCTCCTTGAAGAGGTTTTAGAGTTGTTTATGACTCTCCCCCTTCTTAGGCTGAGTTGGTCAAATGTTTGTTTTTAAACACGGTTCCCTGTGCCCCTGTGATGAATCACACTGACATTATATCTGAACCGTAATATAGAGCCTACCTTTTTTAGACTCTATTTTACAAAGAAAGCGTGAGTTAGACAGCTCAGCATGAATTGTCTTGATGTCATTTACTGTGTGACTATTACCTTGGGAACCTGTTGGAATAAACAAGCATTTGGAGATAAAATATGGAATAGGTGCATCCCACCTTCCCACAGGCTCTTTGTTCCCTTCTCTTTTAAGATGACAATCTCCAGATTCCTTTAGGAGGCAGGGTATGTATACTGTTTCTAGACTTTCTTGGTCTCTTGATTTGTAATATCTGTTTTATCATATTGGCTTTTGTATCCAGAGGCTTCTATTTGGTCTCTTTTTCCAAAGTATCGGATTCGGGGGCTTTAAATTTGACAAACTTTTCCTTATGAGGGCTCATACCATCTCTGAAAAGGAAGACTTTCTTTTTTGGAATTTCTGTGTTCTCCTCTCTTTTAATGTTGACTATTTTATGTTCTTCTTCATGGAATGTCCCTATTTTTCTCTGTTCATTTGGTTCTAGTTCCCTCTGGAAAGATTTGTCACTACTATGTTCTTGCATTTATTTATTTAATGCAGGGGTCTTTTTATGTGTAAGAATGGAATCTTCAAGAATTGGTTCACCTATCTTTTCCTCCATATCCCCTTTTTTTTCTTCCACAAGAACACTGTTATTTTGGTTGTTTGCCTTTTGTCGTTGTTTCCCCTGTGGCATTTGACCAGGTTGTGGAGTCATTTTGGGAAACACTGGCAGTCGAAGGGTTCTATTGAGCTCTCAACATCTGTCCAAGGTTCTATGTCAATTTCTGAACCTGTCGCTCTAGTCGAGAGAGCTTTTTTCCTCCCACAAATCTGTACGGAGGTCTTTGTGCATACCATTGGTGCTCTAGAGAATGGTAACTATCCCTCCTGTCAAGGTAACGCGTGGACTGTAGAAAAATACTGTAACCCATTTCTGCATATCCCTTCCTCTTGATTCTGGCTTCTATTAGCATGAAATCTAGAAGGAGGAGGGAAACTATTTTGGTAATTATGATTTGGATTGGGTGTTGGCTTTCTTTCCTGCAAGAAATTATGAATAGGATTTCCCTTGGAACTGTTCCTTATTTTGAATTTCTATCTCTGATGCCGTGGAGTCTATCTGTAGCCCAGGATGTGCCTATAACCCTTGTACCATGTACTTATATATGTCCCTGAATCAGATAAATCAGTATTTTAGACAACACATTGACCATCACTCTATTGGCACTAGGGTGAGATTGGCACTGTCGGTCATTTTGTTTGGAAGCAGGAGGAGCATTTTTTCTGCAACCCTGATGCAAGATCCAGAAGAGGATCACTCTTCACCTCTGCTACTTTCACAGTAGTAGGCGTTGTAGATAGTTTGGGAGTTTTGTGGTTGTTTTTGTTTTCTACAGGCTCTTGGACCTCATAAATCCTTCTAGCTTGTGAAATCTTACTTTCAAGACTTTTTAAATTATGTAAGTTCCTCACTAGTTGGGTGACCTTGTGTTTTGGAAAAAATATACTCCCTTCTGTTGGTGTTTACCTGTTGAGAAGTCTGCGTGAAACATGTTTCAAATCTTGGGCAAATTCTCTTGGGAACTTGTCCTCAAAACACACCATATTGTATGCAGCTTTGTGTGCCTCTTGGGGTTTCTGTGTGTAGAAAAGTGTTTTGAAATGGCCACCTTATATGCATAACATGTATGGTGCTTTTGGTCCTCCAGCCCTGCAAAGAAGCAGGAAAGCTCAGGAGAGAGCATCCATTTTGCATATTTCATATTATTGAAGTCTTTCCCTATTCCAAATGAGGGTATCATTCGTTCATTAAATTGTATATGTTCCCAGAAAGGATATTTAATATTTTGAAATTGGGGCCCTCCCTACTAGTCTGATTACAGGAATGCCTACTAGAAGCATGAGACACAGGCTCCCCCATTTTTTCTTTTCTGTGGTACTTCACAGAGTCATTATCCGAGGATCCCTTTCTAGAGGTTGGATAATAGTGGGTTGTTTCCTCCTATGGCTGTAAATAAACACTGTTGGCCTCATTACGACCCAGGCGGTAAGTTACCGCCTGGGCCGTGACTTTACCACCATGGCGTAAACTACGTTTACGCCATGGTGGTTGGCGGACTTACCGCCCCTTTCCGAGGTCGGCGGGGCGGTAAGTCCCCAATCCCCATTTACCCTTCCCCATTCCCATTTTTGCCCCATAGGGCATAATGGGAGTGGGGAAGGCGTTAATTACGCCACCGTAAATTACGGTGGCGTAATTAACTCCATGGTACCTTAGCGCCATGGATTTTAACACCTGCTAAAAGCAGGTGTTAAAAGCGCCATGGCGCTAAGGGACCTCGTAGTTGGCGGTAAGGGGTCGGCGCAGCTAACGCTGGCGTTAACCCCTTACCGCCAGGGTCGTAATGAGGCCCTGTGTCTTCCCCTAGATGGCCTAGAAGCATCCTGTGAATCTTCTTGGTCAGAAGAGACCTTTAAAATGCAGTTCCTGGGATGAATATTTTGTCTTTCTATCTCAGCCACATGGGCTAGATGATTTTGATGCAGGATCATGTTCTGCAGTTCTAGGTGCAGATATATTTTAATGTCCACTTCTGTTCCCTCCTGACATACTGAGGGGGCGCCCTTCCCTTCTCACTGTTAAGCGTGAGAATGAATATATGTGTAATAAGAAGCAGTCTCCTTCCTGGTCAGAAATTTGTGGGAGAGGGGATGTTGGACACCTCTGAACTCCTTGTGCTCTAGAGTGGTCAGACATATTACATCCTTCAGTATGCATATAGGAACTTTTAGGTAGGTGGAATGAGGGTTTTTGTCAGAAGGGTGTCCAAAACACCTGCCTCTTGTGGTTGACTTCTGGATGGTTGTAGGGCCATTATACAATGCACTACTATGTGGTGTAATTTACCGTTTCAATCATTTACTGCTTTTAATGGACTAATTGTTCTCTTAAATCACACATACTGGCCTGATTAGCTTCCTCAGATTTGCCATGGAAAGTTAGCAGTCACTTTCTTTGTTTTTCAAAGTACTCTTTTTGTAGGACTGCCTATTTCAGGACAGATTCTATTTGTTCCAATTGATCTTATAGATGGACTTTTGCATCTTTCACTTTGGCTAGTTCTTGGGAAGAAACTTGGCTCAAACCTTCACATGCCTGATTTAATGTTTGAATCAGTTGCTCTTTCCAGGGAATTGGAGCATTGTGCTGATGCACAAGGTGAACTCTATGTTATTTTGTGACACCAAAATTATTATTCAATCTGTTCTGGGACTCAACTTTTTAATTCACTAATCTGTAACTTCAGTGACACAATGTTGTCTAGTATAGCCTTATTATGTGCAGACTGGGCATTACATTCTGTTTTTAGCTTATTTAACATATCCATACCCTGATTATAAGTCTTCTGGAGACTTAAACACTCTGTAACTTGTTCTGCAGCTAATCACAATACATTTTAATTTCACCTTTGATTTGATTAATGACATTTTCCATTTGCAATGCAGAAAGCCGGCTTTCTTCCAGTGTTTCTTGCAACCTCAAAATGTCTTCCAGTTTGTCATTACACAATTGTGTGGTGCACAGCAGCTCCTCTGAATTCTACTGGGCCACTTTTTGGCACTGTTTTATCTGAGCATCACTGTGTGCTATCCTTCACTCCACAAATTAGAGGTAAAAATACAGGTCTGCGGAGAGGCATATCAGTTTAAAATTATCTTCTTTGACTGTTGAAGTCATATATAGCCTCTGAAGAAACTCATGTAATGGGCCTTATTCATCACATGTGTCTGAACCCAGAGAGGGCCTTCTTTCCATCATCAATGAATTCCATATGCCAATATCTGGGGCGATCCAAACCCCCTTCAAATATAACTTTGAAATTCAAACATCTTATTCTTTCCTATGTAACTTTAGACTTCTTTGCACACCGTAGTATCTGCTTATGAGGCGGTGGCATCATCTCATCACCATGTAATTCAATGCAACACAAAGCTTCCATGCACATTGTTGGACTCTGTACAGTTTGGATTAAAAAGGTTGATGTTGCAATTCAATGGGCCTCATTCCGAGTATGGCGGTAAGGGATACCGGTCACCGTTAACGAGACCGGTGCCGGTAATCCCTTACCGCCACATTCGAGTTCCCTTTGCGCCCTCGTCCTTAGGGACGAGGGCGCAAAGGGGCTTTTTAGCCAATAACGGTGACCGTAAAGTATGGTCACCGTTATTTGCAGTTTCCCCATTCCCATTGAGTCCTATGGGGGCTCATTTGGGAATGGGGAAGAGCCCTGGGGAATGGGAAATTACCACCCTGGTCAACTCGGAATAGGGAGGTAATTTCCCATTCCACCAGGGCGGTGCTGGTACGGGTCCGGTGCCAACCAAGGCGCTACTACCGCCATTGGTTAGCGCCGGACTCGGAATGAGGCCCAATGACACTTATTGTAATGCACGTACAGCGTCCCACCCAGGCGAAGAGGTTCAGGTTAAGGTAAACCTATTAGAGAACAACATTATGGAAGGAGAGTGCTGCAGACAATGCATACATTGCATTAGTTGTGTCTGACACATATAGAAACACAGTAAAAGCAACAGATGTATCAATGTTGCAGTTGCAAATATTATAGATAGGGCAGTATCATAGTCCCGGTGTTTAGTTGATGTATTGTAGTGATGTAGGATAGTGTGATGTGTGAGAAGAATGGAAATAAGTGGAAGATGGAGTCAGCAAGGTAGTATGGCAACAGCGAGGTCAGTGTGTCGAGTAGACAGAATGTCAAGGCATCCTGAAGGAGGACACAGATGACAGACAAATTCAAAATAACCAAGTTTATTAACTTAAATGTCAGGATGGAAAAGGCCTAACTTGCTGTATATTAAGGTGGGATTTCCCTACTTAAATAAAACTAAGGAGAGTCAAAGCAAAGAGTTCAATTTAGGAATCTGTCTCTGTCCAAAACCTATGCCTGCCCTCACAACATTAACTATACAATGGGCCTCATTACAGGTCGGGTGGTTCGGAATTAACAGTGGCGGTAAACCCGCCAGCAGGTGGACGTGGAAACACCAGCACTATCACGAGATGGTGCCGGTGTTTCCACTTCCCCATTCCCATTGAGTCCTATGGGACTCAATGGGAATGGGGATTTACCGAATTCCGCGTCTGGAATTCCCGGGACACCAGGGCTGTAATGCCCTGGTAACTTCGGGAGTCATGGAGGCGGAATGGTAATATGAGTCCGGCCGTAACCAGGCGGTTTTACCGCTGCGGTTATCGCCGGACTCGTAATGAGGCCCAATGTGTGGAGCTGTTAACAACCAAAAATAAAGCAGTATTTAACACAAAGTCCTGAGCTTCTTCCAGCTCGCAGCTCTCTTTCAAACTCCCTTCCCCACGTATATAACAGTTCAGACAAGTCAAGCCTCAAAATTCCCTTTCTGAGGAGAAAAGCTATAGTGTCTACAGGTGTCAGGGTTTCCTCCCCCAAGTTAGGACTCAGGTTTTCCTTCCCCAACATAAAAATCACAGAATTTAAATGATCTTGAAATGAAATGCTTCTAGTCAGTACTCGGGTCTCCCTTCCCCAAGTTCCAAGTGCCACAATTCCAAAACAAACACAAAACATCCTTGTCGTCTATGATTTAGTTGGATTTTGTTTTCAAATGTACAGTTCAGATACTTTTGTAGCTTTCTTTCAGGTTTTGTTTGCCTGTTCTTTTCACATCCTTTTATATTGCAGCATACGGTAATTAGTTTATAATTATATTCATTTTAGCACTTCAATGTGTGATGATTTGTATTCATTTAAACACACTTTCCTATTTAGATTTTACCTGTTTAATTCTATTTAGTACCAAAGTCTTAGTTCTGTGTAAAAGCATTATTAAGCCAATTTGCTGTTCTATAATTAGACTTCTGGCTTAGGGTTTGATTTCCTTCATAAGGAGGTCAATAATTGTTCATTTCACTTTAAATGCCAAGTTCAATGTACAGGAATTCAATCATTGTTTGTTTCAATTTAAATGCATAATTCAATGTGCATAGACCTTCAAAAACATGTTCTTATTACATGCAACAACTCTGATCAATATATTCCCTTTTATTTAATATTAAACAAATGTAACTGTTTGTTTCACTTTAATTAATTAGTTTGGTGTTCAGAGACTTTCGAAAACTTGTTTTTTGTCACAAATGACCACTCCGATGCCAAGTATTTCCCTTTGTTGTATTGTTAACAGATATAGTTGTTTGTTTCCCTTTTAATTCACCAATTCACTGTTCGGAGACCTTCGACCACATGTTCTGTGCTACACTATTAGCGCCATGGCTACCCCCTTACCGCATTCCGGGTCCGTGTTCCCGGAATGGGGACTTACCAGGTCATTCCAACCTTGGCGGGACTGGTAAGTCCCCATTCCGGGAACCATTCCCCATTCCCATTTGAGCCCCCATAGGGCCCGCTAAGGGACCTCGTAGTAGGGTGGTAAGGGATTACTAGCACCGGTGCCCTTACCAATGCCGGTACTCCCTTACCGCATACTGTGTAATGAGGCCCAATGTATTTCAGGAAACGCTTCAGTTCACACATACGCACCTGTTTTCTGAAGCGTTAGAAACTCACTGTTCGCTCTGAATGCTTGTACTGCAGTGCGGGTCGCATGGCCTTCTTCCTTCTGTTTCACGGCTCCGGTTCCTGCCCCTCAGATAATCCTAGGGTGTTCCACCACCCCTGGCCAATGAACACATTAAATGGAAAGGAACGTGGCAGTCTTTCTGCATGGCTCCCTTCAATCTTCTATTCTGCTCCAAGAACTCCCCACTCCCATGCCATGCTGTCTGGTCCTCGGCTGCCTGCACCAACCTTCTGGTCCTGCTCACGTTGATTTCCTCTGCCACTGGATTGGGCACCATTTATAAACCTGCAGCCCCTTGACAGGCTGCAGTTGTGGATGATTATTCAGCCCTGTCTGACTCTCATTAATGGATGCCTGAGCTTTACTACTCTCAGTAGGCCTCTTCCTGGCCTGGAATGGTAAAAGAGCCCAGTCTTCATTGTTCTTACTTGACACGTCTTCATCCCAGCACTGTCAAGTATCAATTGTTGAGAAATGAGGGGACTTGGCTTACTACAGCCCATAAAAGTTGGGAAAGCTTTACCATGTCTCACCCAAGGGCACCCCACTTCCAGTTCTCAAGGCTCCTACACCCAGGTGACCCTTCCTCGCTTCTCTGGCCCCAGGGTTGGGATCCAAAAGTGATGGCCTTTCCCTGGCCATATGGGGGGAGGATCCAAGGGGTTCAGGAGTGAGAATACCCTCAGGCTTCTCACAAGCAGTAACACAATGTTAGCTGTTAAAGCCTAGTGCATAAGGAACAGACAAGAACACATTCTTTGGTGCAGAGCTGCGGCTCTGTACGTTTAGCTCCTAAAACAAATCCCCTTTCACATTTCCCAGGTGAGAAGCCGAGGGCAGAGATATATATGGTGCTCATATAGGCACTAATTGTATCCATCTGTGTGGCCTGAATGTGATGGGAATGGAATGCTAGTTAATAGAGGAGTCGGAAGGTATGTGCCGTTTGAAGCACACATTTATGATAATACTGCACAAGCCTCTGCAATGCCAATGAGCCAGGCAAAGATTTAAAACACTGCTGCCTTCAACCCGGGCCGGACACCCCATATGAAGTGCACCGAGACACACAATTTAGGCAAACAAATCCTCGAAATTCAGATTCAAGAGCAGTGCCCTGGTCATGTCATCCTTGGGCACCTAGAGTAGAGAAGAGATAAGAGGGGAGCCGTGTCTGGAACATCTTACGATTTGGGACAGGAGGAGCAGAGGTGATGCCAATAAATTTCATACAAGTTTGGGGTGCAGCTTGTGTGTGCCATGGCATAATAAGTAAGCCTATTGTCTAATCAAAAGCAGGGTTGGCCTTGCAAATGTTCTAGGGGGTGCACATCACATGATGACCCCAAATTTACAAGCTCATCGATATGAAACCACCAATCACCCATTTTGCTTTGGCAGTGATGACTTAGGGGACCACATGTCTAGGGGAATGGGGTAGTCTAGATGTGGCCAATCGGTCAAGGGACTATAGCATGTTCTATAGGTGGTTGCCAATTAGGGTGGTAGGATTATGTTATGCATAGTATAGTTGCGCTGCATTTTTTCTACTATAAAAGGTATGACGTCTTGACATAAGCCGAGCTCCACGTCAGTTTGGTTCTACGGAACCGTCTGAGATCCTTTTTACATATGATAAACCTTGTTTTCCTGGCAAAGAGGTGCAGTTATTATTTTGGTCATTTGGATTTTTTTAATTGTATTCTTTTTGGGCTGCCATCCTTTCAGTTTTGTGACCCCGATTGGATCCAAGACTCTCTGCGATTTGAGGTGTCCCAGCCACGCATCTGGGGTGCTGCCCCATCTACAGAGACCAGTTTCTCATGCACGAATTGAAGAGAAGTTCTCAGGCGCCATGTTGACAGAAGCCCTGTCTGCTCTTTGGAGTGGGGCGCTGCTCACAGAGTGAGCAGGCCATTGAAAGGACCCCGTGTTGGAGGAACTTGTGAGAGCACATAGATGTAAGTGCATGTTTGCAGGAGAAAACATTGAGGGGAGAGTTGGTATGTGTGGAGCGATTTAGTGGTGAATCGAGGGATTGTGTAAAGCCAAGTGTGAATGTATAGTGTTTTTTTATAAGGTGGCATCATAGTATACATTACAAGGTAAGAGATGAAGAGAGAGTAAAAAGGAACTCCTGATTGTGGAGGAAAGGCAGTGCTGCCGAATAAAATAAGAGGTGAAGTCCAATATATGGAGGACTTGCGATCCTCCACTTGTCAAAAGGGAGTGTGAGGAGGTACATTCCCTCTTCCTGAGGCAAGTGGAAAGAAGATGGGTCTACACCATTTGTAAATAAATATGATTTGTTGTGTAGGTCCATTATATTGGGGACCTGGGATCTTGTTGCCTCGCAGAATGGGGTGTAAGGAGGTAAATACCATTACCTCAAAGTGTAGATTGTGGAAAGCTCTAAAGCATTGTGTATATATATGTGTTTGTATCGATTTGTGGTTTCAGGTGAAGTAGTGGTTGTTGAATTGTGTGAAGAGTTGTGTGGGGTATTAGTGTGTGGTGTGAGGGGATGATGAGGGAAGGAAGGGGTAACACGAAGGGTGGAAAATGGTGGGAGGAGGAAGATTGATACGGCTGGTATGGTGTTTAGGAGGTGAGGTAGTTTTACGAAGTTAGGCGAAGATATAATACTAGTTCCCTGATGCCACCTGAATATATGTGTACAGGCCTTCCACTGTACCGGGAAAGAATTATGAAATACCACAGTGAGTGGGTGGTGGAAACGAGAGAGGGAATGCATAAGCCCTGGCCCAAAGAAGTACCAAATAACAGAGAATATTTGGGTCACATGTATACTTGTTTGGCAGCAAAATATAAGGGGAACAAGTTGAGGCATTCACAAGGTCTGAAGAATGGCAGAGGATGCCCCTGAGTACCGAAAGAAGGGGGAAATAATAATTCAAGCATCTTGTGTCACTCCCGCACCTAGCGTGCCACCCGCGTCCATTGACCAACCCACAGCGGCCATAACACCCACAAAACCCACAGACCCACCACAAACACAGGGGTATTACCCCATGCATGCAGCTGCAGCATTGACCAACCTCGAATATGTGCCCTATGCAACCTCACAACCACAGGCCCCCCCAACCTACGAAAGTTCCCAAAGAGTGCCACATGCAATCCATTAGTGATGCAAACATAAAATAGGGCACAAAGGGATTTTGAAACGGCACTCCGAAATACAAAAGCAGAGCTTGCATGAGTAACGCATAGGGGAATAGGGAAAAGAGAGCTGATAGGTACCAATGTGTGGAGAGTGGGTCAAATTATATTTAGAATCGACAGTACTATGATTGGGGATGTACACGTTGAAACAAGGGATGAGGATCAAAATGATGAAAGCTACCACAAGCAAGCATTTTGGAGTATCTATCCAATCAGATGTTGATGCTGTAGTAGTGGAGGAGGAGGAAGAGTGGGGGACAATGAGGAGCAGGGAGGAGACGTTACACCCAGAGTGACACCAAGAGTAGAGAGTTTGTGGGGACCAAGATTAAGAGCATGACCAGGTCATATGGCAGTGATAAAAGGGAAGTGAGGAAGGAAGAAGTTACCAGTGAATCAGATGGGAATGTAGTTTATGCTGTTACATAAAGGCCCGGCAGAGCACTGTATGTGTCCTGGCCGCACATGGACAGAAACAATTTGATTAAGGCAGGCAAGTGGATATATGCTTTTGAGAAGCAGACAGAAGGCATTACGTTGGCAGTAGGAGATATGAACAGTTTGTTTGCATATGTATTAGGGGACCAAGCAAAGGATCTTTGGAGGAAGGCAGGATATCTCAGGGTACTGATGGATGATGACAACCATGAAGGAGCACATTTCACTGATTGTTGGGCTAGTGTGTGGGTGGCTTTAAGAAATATGTATCCTGATACTCCAGACATGCACTTGATTATGGCACATGCTATGAAGGATGATGAGGACCTGGCACAATACATATTACAGATTCAGGAGATGTGGAGGGGAGAGACAGAGGAATCATATGATAAAACAATAGCTATATTTTATCCCAAGGTGAGGAAAGGTCTCCTTAAAGAGGTTCAAAAGGCTTTGGATACAATAGTAGGGATAGAGGCAAAAAGTCTGAGCAGAGATTCAGGTAATTATAGTTCACCATTGTAAACAGAAACAGGAGAAGGAAAGGGACGCAGCAGAAACAGCGCAGAAGGAAAAGGCAAATTTAGTACAAAAGAAGTTGGCAACATTCACTGTAGAAGGTGCAGTGATCATGGGTTCACCCCTACAGCAGGTAGTACAATGAAAGGCTCCGGTAGAAGTGAAAATTGCACCAGAGTAGGCTGAAAGAGGATAACAAGGGTTTCCGGACAATCGAGGATATCAGGGCAGATATCAGGGTGGTTATCATAGAGGTTACCCAGGAGGTTATCGGCAGAGAAGTGGAGGGTGTTAAGGGAGCTGGGGAGGTAGAGGAGGAGTATTTGGCACTATGGGGTTGAGATTTGGTAGGTCTGGACCGTGTGGTCATGTGGGAAGATGGGTCACTTTGTGTGAGAATGTAAGAGCAGACAAGCACATGCATATAATTCCAGAGCATATCCTGGTGAGTTTACCAGCATTCCGTATTGGCACGATGCCAGCAAAAGTACCCCAGCAAGTACAACTGCCACACTATCAATATCAATCACCAGTACCCCGCGGATGCAACCTCCAGCACCCAATATTGCACCAGTGTATGCGCAGAAGCAGACACAACCGCCTGCCCCACAAGTTTGGGACTAGAATATCCCGGTTAGAACAGCCCACACAGAGCCCTGATGTTGCCAGTCCTGTCAGCAAACCCTGACCCGGAAGAGGAATCTGTGATAGGTGTGGAGATAGGCAACAAATCATTCATTTTTATGGTTGATATAGGTGCAACAAAATCAAGCATAAACGACGAGTGCTGCTGCTTATCAGGTTAAGTAATGGAGACCCAGAGATTTTCTGGGACAATACATTTGGTTCCATTCACAGAAGATTTACCCATCAAGGTAGGTAACCTAGAGGTACTAGCAGCACTATTGTTCTCAAATGCAACACCAGTACATTTGCTGGGAAGGGATGTGTTAAGCATACTGAATATGACCATTTGATAGTATTTTTGTTAGCGATTTGTTCCTTTCAAATGATCCTGAGCTGCTGCACTAAGACATTGCCAGAGAGTGCCACAATTATGATTTAAGTAAGGGTGGGTAAAGCTCCTGCCCTCACCAAACACAAGTATACTCAGACTAATAGGTGGGATAGGGCTGTAAGGCCAATAATGGTAAACAATGAGTGCCCTTTGGAGCCCTGGGGGACAATGACCACATCCCCACCAAATCTAGAGAATTATACTGAATGCTAGCTTGATTTAGCAGGAGATGGAGGGTGCTGGTTCATGACTGGCACTGCAGATCAATACGCAAACGGCGGGGGAGGGTTTATGTCATGTGTCTAGTGCATGGGTACCTAAGGATGATGATTATAGAAGGAAGGAAGAAGAGATCGTTAATGGAGTATTGACTAAAGGGAGTATTGTTTTGATGCACGTACAGTGTCCCAGCCAGGCAAAGTTCAGGTTGAGGGAAACCTATTAGAGAACAAGATTATGAAAGCAGAGTGCCACAGAAAGCACATACATTATATTAGTTAGGTCTAACACATATTAGATACCCACATAGATACGCATATATAGCAAAACAGAAAGAGACATTACAAGCCCGGGCGGATCGGGAAGTCAGGCGCTGGAAAATGTTGTTCCCCATTCCCATGGAGCCCAATAAGACTCCATGCGAGTGGGGAGACTGAAGCACTGGCACCGTTGATAACAGTGCTGTGTTTTGTTAAAACCTCTGCGGGCGGGTGCCGTTGCGCCCGGCAGGTCACACCTGCCGGGCGCAACAGCCCCGCCCGCAGAGTTCTACTGTGGCGGTCTAGAAAGGGTGCCCGTATTGTGCGACCAGCACCCTTATTTATGAACTGCCGCAGTTGTAATGAAGCCTGTGGTATATTGTGATGTGCGGGAAGAATGGAAATACGCAGTCAATGGAGTTAGCAAGATAATATGGTAACAGTGTGGTTGGTGTGTCAAGTAGACCTCAGTAAAGCCATTTTAGATGTTAAGGACTAGTACATGAAGAACAGACGAGAACACAGGCCTTGGAGTGGAGCTCTGTTAGTTTTGATCCAAAAATGTATTCCCTTTCTCATTCCCCAGGAGAGAAGCCGAGGTTAGAGACACTCATGGTGCGCAGATAAGCATTAATAATATCCAGGTGTGGGGCCTTAATGTGATTGAAATGGAATGCTAGTTGGTAGAAGAGCAGGAAGGCATGAGCTCTTTGAAGGACACATTTATGAGACTAGGGCCTGAGACTCTGTGATGGCAATGAGCCAGGCAAAGATTTAGAACAATACTGCCGTCACCCCGGGCAGACACCCCATATGAAGTGCACCTAGAAACACAAATTAAGCAAACAAATCCTCAAAATGCATATACAAGAATCATGCCCTGGTCATGTCATCCCTGAGCACCTGTGGTGGAGAGGAGATAAGAGGGGAGCCGTGTCTGGAACATCTTGTGATTCAGGACAAAAGGAGGTTATGCCAATACATTTTGTACAAGGTCGGGATGCAGCTTCTGTGCTCCATGGCGTCTGGGTGACAAAGCACAATTGTCCTCAGCAAGGTTCTTTGATCGCATCTGGAACAGGAGGGTGCACATCACATTACAGTCCCAAATTTATGAGTTTATCGATAAGAACCCACCAATCACCCATTTGGGATTGGCAGTGACATTATAGGCAACCTCATGTATAGGGGAATAGGATTGGTTTAGGCCAATCAGGCAAGGGACTGTAGGCAGGGATTAGCATGTTCTATAGGTGGTAGCCAATGAGGGTGGTGGGATTATTTTGTACTGATTATCATGCTTAGTATTGTTAACTTTGCAGTTTTTCCACTATAAAAGGTGCAACATCTTGAGATAAGATGAACACTGTGTCAGTTCGGTCCTACGAACCATTTGAGACCCTTTTTGCATATAATAAACTTTGTTTTCCTTGCAAAGAGGTGCAGTGCTTATTTTTATTGTTTGGATTGTGTTTATTTTACAGTTTTTGGGCTGCCATCCTTTCTTATTTTACCTTATTTAACAAACAATTGTTAAGCGCAAACATTCGCCTGAAGGAATCTTGGCGCTAAAATAGGCAGGACGGGGCAGGCAAAGAAGCTATAGCCAAAAGAAAAAGCAGGGTTAAAATAGATTGGTATTTTAAGAGTGCTGAATGATAGATATTCATTGACTGCCTGGAGGCGTGACAAGAGGGAGTTCCACAAAGAGGCTGCAGCAATGGAGAAAGATCGGCCACTCACGCAAGTGAGCTTAAAATGAGGAACCTCCACCACATGAGCTTCACCTGCGCAGAGTGGGTGTATTCCACCCACCCAAAACCAGGCATGCACAATTTTCATTATTTGATATTCTTACAGTCTGCAGAGCATGCAACCAGAAGCTTGGGGCACAAAAGGTTGCATTGTCGGAATTGAAACAATATTATGCCTCCTATCGCAACAAATATATGTGTGTTGGCCTACGTCAAGTTGTCTAAACATCGTATGCGAACAAACTCCACGGCAAGGTCTTGACCTTAGAGAAAGTAATGTAAGTCGCCATCTTGGATTAAGCCGCCATTTTAGGTTATCTTGTTATATGGAATTCACCCTGAACATCAAAATGGAGGCCGAATGACATTCTGAGTAAGATTCTGCCCGTTGTGACCTCCGTACACATGAATAATTAATATGCCTGCAGGCCACTTGTCGGGGTCGCGAACTGAGACCTTGTCCTACCGTTGACCTATATGTAAATGTACAACTATATCAGCGAAACTAATCAAAATGCATATATTAAAGGATTGACCTGGCAAGGAACTCATAGGCCCGGCTCCTAGAATGGTTAACCCGCGAGAGGGTTGGCCAAGGGCTGGACAAAGAGTATAAAAGACCCAAGTATTCCAATGTGCGGTCTCTCTCACTAACGCATTGAACTCTCGTTGAAGTTCGTTATGTTACTCTGAGAGCCGAATAGCTTTCCGTTTGTCAATTGACTTTGGTAACTGTTGTAGCTTTTAAATAAAGCACTTGTATGTTCTTTGTAACCTGTGTTGGTGCGTTTCTTTCTGGGCTTCCCGGCCTCATATTATTTTTATGTTTTCACAGCATGCAAAAGCTTGTCCTGCTGTTTCCCGGGCTTCCAGCGCCGTACTCTGCAGAGCGCAGAAGGAACAGGGAAGCAGAGAGACGGAGGCTGCAGTCTGTATCAGGTAAGTGGAGGCAGGGATGGAGCAGGCAGAACATACTTCATAGT
Source organism: Ambystoma mexicanum (assembly GCF_040938575.1). Taxonomy (NCBI): domain Eukaryota; kingdom Metazoa; phylum Chordata; class Amphibia; order Caudata; family Ambystomatidae; genus Ambystoma; species Ambystoma mexicanum. The sequence goes on from NC_090941.1 coordinate 922,958,448, forward strand.
GGCTGGAGGATCAGGGAGACCTTTAACAGTGACCATGAGAGGGCTGTGCACAAAGGATTGCACCATGAGGAATGCAGCCTTTTGTTGTTCAATCGTGGGTGTGACCTTTTCGGCACGGCCTAGAGATATAGAAGAATTTGATAAAGTTATTTTCATGAACGCTGTACTCCCAATTTAACACTATTGATTCTACATAGCTTCCCTCCTCTTTCGAGACAAAAAACACACAGGGTTGGACAGAAAGTCATTTATGAATCAAAACAGATATAATTAAATCAATTTAAATGTAAGCATGCTAAACATCTATGCAATTCCAATGCCAATGGTAAAGAATGATCAATACAATACTCATATTCCATTTATTGAAAATAGATTCCCCCCCCCCTTAATCAATAGACATGGAATTTCAAATAACGTTCAAGAAAAGCCAATTTAAAAACAGGCTACTTAACATTCCAGCATGTGAATCACTTGCAAAATGAAAACCTATGTTTACTAAAGTTTTGTTACTTGTGTTTCTAGTACATCCATGTTTAAAAGTGTACATTTGCTATTTTCAATGGGCAAGTTAAAGGCGCAAAAATGCGTAGCAAATAATCAACCTTTCCCTTATGTGTTGAGCAATTCATCAATAATAACACGACTCTCCTTAATGGTGCGCACAAGGAATGACTTCATTCAGTTAGCAAAATATTATTTATTTTGGGTGAACCCCATCAAAGAAACAAATCAAAAAATACATACGAACATTAGGAATGTGTTCAAAAATAAAATAAAACATTAAAACGATTGTTAAGAATAGCTGCTTAAAATAAGTAATCTTAAAATACACCAGAAACTCATTTTGGGACATCTCTTCCAACCATGCTTTAAAAAGACCTAGCAATGCATTAAATGCAGTACAAAACTAATAATGTCTCGCTGATAAAACTAAAGCTCGAGTAAATTACTCGTTATAAGATAGAGAGGGTTAGAGTGCACCTCTGACACTTTAACATCACAGTCCCCTTGTGCACATTTCTTTTTCAAGGAAGCTCTCAGATCTTGAGGGTGTGACAGGTTCATACAATGCTTTCATTCTCAAGTAAGTTAGCAGAACCCTCATGTGGCCATAAACAATTCCATCTGCCTCCTTAGCTACGCTCTGAACAGTTATTTTGCCACTGCTTATATTATGAATTGATCATTTGTCCTATAGCAACATGCCTTAGCATCAACACTATTTCTTATTGCATATTTTAAAAATAGTGACTTGAGCTGATATACCGCAGTGGAATTTATTTGTAAATGTAGGATCCCATTGCTTTCTGCGTACAGTGAGAGGCAGAATGCCAATCCTATCTTTTATATAAAGTTCTCATGCACATTTAGGTTTCAGGCCATCTAGATATGATTCAAAGCCATGTATGAGTTTCCTGGGAGATTGTGTGCGTGTCACTTCTTATGGCTTCTTCCTATGCCTTTGTTCATTATTTCAAGGATGGAGCAAAATTCCTCACACCTTAGGCTAGTCTTTCTTTTATATAATAGCCACATTTCACATATTGCTCTCCCTCCTGGGATAGGAGATCCCTTTTATAAAGCAGGGTTCAGTTTTACACTGGACCCTTTGTCTTGAAGGCCTACTTTCATGTGGAGAGTTTCTGTGGGTGTGGCTGCGGGAATATTTTTTTAAGAATCTATTTTCAATGGGAAGCGGAGTCACACAGTTCCTGTTATCCCACAATTCAGACCCATAAAGCATGGCCTGCCATGCTTGTAATGTGTAGGCCTCTGTTGATAACCTTACTGCTCCCCTTCCATTCTTCCTGGCAAAACTGACAATGGTATTGCTATACCTACACAAAACTACCGCTGCATTATTTACCTGGCTAACCCAATTCCACCTCTCTGTCATTCTCATTCCAAAGTATTTGTAAAATTGCATAACTTCAATTACATAATTATTGTATATATGCACACAGTTAAATGTCCTTTTAACTCCCAAAATACTTCTTCTGCGCTAGATGAGAAAAGGAGTTAGTGGATCTTCTTCTGTACACAACATAGGACCTATTTTGTCCAAAATCCAGAAGCCCATGCACTTCCGAAATATTCCCTAACTTCTAAGAATGAGCAGTCCGTTTATATACCCCCCCTCTATACTTACAATTGACAGGGGCTGGGGTTTATTCTATTTTTATTTATGCTATTGCTCCCCTCAGAAATATAATGAATTATTAAGGACTAATTTAGCTCTCCTTCCCTGGAACAGGTGGGCATCAGTCATCAATGCGGTGTCAGCTTCTCTCCATAGTCTAGTCTCCCTCAGCTGTTTTTTCCACTGAAGAAGGACTGGGTCTTTAACTGCAGTTAGGCCTCTCTTACAGTGCTCTGCTTGTGATCCATAAAATCGGTCAAAATGAAAGCAATATATTCCAATCTATTCCATTCTCCTTTCTTTTGTTATACATTTTTCGTTCTCTTTGTTCCAGTCATCAGTGCGTGAGTGAGTGAGTGAGTGAGTGAGTGAGTGAGTGAGTGTCACCATCATCTATGAGATTGAATTTTTATAGAGCAGAAACCACACCCCATATAGGTGTGTATCATTTATCTAATTTAATTGGTCCATTTATGTGATTGTGTAATGTTCCAAAAGTGACATCACACTTAATCAACGGCCCCTAGTCATTGGACGTGTTAATGATGAGTCTGATGGGCGTACCTTCCAAACACAGTTTCCCTCCCATTTGATGTGATTTAATCTCAGAGATTCCTGAATTAACCAATTGAAACTTTCTAAAGCAGCATGTTCCATACATGTGATCATGTTACTAATCGGTTCATCAGACTGCTCTCACTCAGAATATTCAAATAATGCAAGGCAGAGCGCCGTACAACATATAGGGGCTACATTACAGATTGTACATTTTTACTCATTAATGCATTTATAAAAAAATAGATTTTCCATCTCAACTTAATAGGCTCGCTGGTAAGGACGCTAGTATATATGAATCACTAACATCCACGTTTCTGAGCCAGACTATGTACATTCGCCTAATTTAGAAAATTAATGTAATGTGGAAACACACATGTTTTGGCTCCATCTAATAGAAGTTTTCAAGCTGAATATTTAAAAAAAAAAAAAGAATTACGACTATGGGACGTTCCATTCAGAATTCACAGGCATAAAGGTGAATCACCAATGTAACTTCTATGATGCATTTCTTTTCAATTGACAAAATATTACATGACAACTCCAATTTATCTGCCTTTCTGCCCAAATACAGAACATGTGGTGTGAGTTCCTTCCACCTCAATTTTGGGTAATGTATGGCTCCTGTGAATGGCACATGTTTTTTGTAATCCATTTACTCAGCTATTTGTTGACCCAGTTTACCCTGCCTTTTCAATAATTACAGCATCTGCCTGTCCCTGTTTCGGAAAGCCACTAATATTGTTAAATGAATTTCCCCTGAAAGATGGAGGATTTGATTTCTTGAGAGGTATCCACCGCAGAGGGACTATTTCTTGTATATTTAAGCTCTTTAGCACATCACTTGTTGCAAATGAAGTTGTAAATGGGCATGCTTTTTTAAAATTATGTAAGCATGTCTCTGTGAAACCAGATCCAAGCATGCCATACACATTCATAGTTCAGCTTCCTAAACCTTGAGTTTCATTCCTTTCATCGGAAGGCAAACAAGCCCCTCCTGTGGCTTTTTGGTGCCATTGTACAGTTTTACCTTACCGGCCAAAGCATATTTAATTGACCAAATGTAGGTTTTTACAGTCATTTTCTTCTCCCCTTGCTTCCCTTGTTTTACAAAACAGGGCAACATTATGCATATCGTTGCAGTCAAACATCTATTAAAGGTCCACATTTCTAACATCTCTTAATCCTATAAAAGAAAAAACTCCAGCAGGCCTCAATATTTTGGCTCTGCTGTAAAACGCGGTGTATTTCATCCCAGATTGCATTGCTTTTCATTTTAATAAAAACTTGCTGGATTCTTCCATGTAATCCAACAATTCCTTTTTGTGCCTTGCCAAACAACTCTAGACATACACTTTTCATTTAGATGAGCTGCACACATCGCACGTTTACGTCCACATGTGGATTTTCAGATGCTGTGCACTTCCTGCAGCTTGCTTTTAAACTGGCTTTTTATTTCTTTGTATACTTTTCTTTGCATAGATTTCACTATGCTTCTAATACATGTTTTGTTCCACTAAGTACTCAGCAGCAGCAACTGCATGAACAACACACAAGGCATATTGTTGTGATTAGTGAGGAGAGAGTTAATGAGTTAGGGCATGATTCAGAAGCTCTCGTGTGTCTCATGACAACTGGTGAGTTTGCCCATTGACTCACATCTGATGCGGTGGACATTTACCCACTCTTCTCTATATGCACCTTAAATAAACTACATGGCCCACTCATGGGTACTCCCACATTTCTGCCCGCTTTTTTAATCTGCAGACATTATGTTTTATATTACCTGGATGTGAATTTCCTATTTTATTGCTGGTGAACAATGCACAGTTGTCTCGGTCACAAATTACAGTTGCAAGTCCATTGTAGTGCAAACATAACAATGTGTGATTTGGAAAATCATATGGAACAAACTGGTATTATTTCACTAGTTCTCATCCCCATTTTTATTTGGAGACCAACCAAAATGGTCGCTCCTCTACCTACTCCCTCCGGTCAGTCATTTTTCAAAGAAATGAGCTGGGGGTAGATCTCTGTCTTTGGCTGGGGCACCCCTCTGGAACAGACTCCCTGCCACTCTTAAACTTGAGGAGAACCATCTCCAGTTCCGGATGCACCTCAAGACCTTCCTCTTTGCTTCTGCCTTCGCCACCCCTCTGCTCTGCTGATCTGTTTTCTCTCGGCACCATGCACTTGGCCACCCTCTGCCCTCTGGGCCTAGGTACCTGCTCAACCTGCCACCCTCCTGCACTGCCTCCGGGCCGCCCCTTGCAATGGGGTCTGTATCTGTACCCATACAGTCTCCCCTCCTTTTTTCTTCCTGCACTTATCAGACCTACCCTGTCTGCTGCCTTAAACCCAGCACTTGCCACTTGCTGGCTGCACTACCACTGTTTGTTGCCTTTATTATTTATTTATTTATTTATTATTATTTATCTGTTTCTCCTTTGCTCCACACTTTCCACTTCTCCCCCTTCCATGCACTTTTCCCCTCTCCTTCTCCCATGCACTTGTGCATTCTCAATGTCACTGGGCCTAGTAAGATTGTTTTGTTCTCCCCTGTTCCCTTCCCTTGCCTTGTCATGCTCTGAAAACACTTGTGTATGAGCACGATAGAAATAAAATATCAATTCAATTAAATAACTAATGAAAATGCACATCAGGAAGGTTAGTACACAAGATAGTAAACAGGGATTTTACATACCCCTTTATGATATGATATGGCATTTATAACGTGCCTATACACACGTGTTTCAAGGTATGACGAGGCAAGGGAAGGGAAACAGAGGAAAGGCAGATAAGGCAATCCTACTAGGCCAGGTGACAGGGGAGGGGGAAGAGGAAAAGTGCAGGGGGAAGAGGGTTAGTGCAGTACATATGATAACAGTCAAATAGACAATAAATAATAAATAAAAATTCAGCCCACTGGTGGCAAGTGCAAGGGTAAGTGCAGACATCGGTGTCAAGAGCTAGTAGGGGCTGAGGGATACAGAAACAGCCCCCGAGTGCAAGGGGTGCCAGGAGGGCAGTGCAGGTGTGAAGCTGGCAGGCAGGGGACCAGGGCCCGAGATCAGAGGGTAACCAGGTAACAATTGCAGTTTCAGATTCAGCCAGGAGATCAGCAGGGGAGAGGAAGAGAGAAAGCAGAAGCAAAGAGGAAGTCCTTGAGGTGCTTCCAGTACCGGAGATGGTTCTCCTCAAGTTTCAGAGAGGCAGGGAGGCTATTCCAGAGGGATGTCCCCGCAGAAGAAAGAGATCTACCACCAACTCACTGCTTGGACAAGTGACTGACCATATTGGAGTTGGAGGCGGATGAGCAAAGAGTCCAAGAAGGAAGCTATTTAGGAAGAGAGAGTTGAAGGTATTGAGGCCCCAGGCCCCAGAAGGCCTTGTGGACAATGCAGAGGGTTTTAAACTTAATCCTTGCCACCACTGTGAGCCAGTGCAGATATTTTTGTCCTGGAGAGATATGATCCCTGGGCTTGAGGCAAAGGACAAGTCTCTCAGTCCTGTTTTGGATGAGTTGCAGAGGGCGGAGAGTAGAGGCAGGCAGATTTAGAAAGAGGTTGTTGCAGTAGTCCAGCCCAGAGAGAACCAGAGCTCTGGAGACAGTGAGCTTCTGGGGAAAGGAGAGGAAAGGAAGAATACTTCTAAGGAGGTGAAGCTGGTAGTGTGACTACTTAGAGACATCAGAGATGTGAGGAGAGAAGGAATGTGTGGAGTTGAAGATGACCCAGAGGTTTTAAGCCTCACATGTGGAAGCAGGAGGTGGGCCAAGAGAGGCTAGCCAGAGAGTGACAGGAAAGGAAGGAACCAGTGTGTCGATGAGGAGAACCTCAGTCTTACTGGCATTAAGGCAGAGATCACTGGCAGCTCACCACTCCTAGATGGCGGACAGACAGTCAGAGATGAGAGAAGGAGAAGAGGGGGCCTGCAAATGAGTTGAGTGTCATCCGCATAGCACTGAAAGTTGGGGCAGAGAGTGGCAATGCGGTGGGCAAGACGTGCCAGGTATTAGTTGAATAGCCAGGGAGAGAGGTTATACCCCTGGGGAACATCACAGGTAGAGATAGAGATAGAGGAGAGGAAGGACCCAAGTTGGACATGGAAGGTGTGGTCAGAGAGGAAGGAGGTCAGCCAAGCCAGGGCCTGATCAGTGATACCCAGGTTATCAAGGAGACGGTTGAGCAGGATGGCATGGTTGACCGTGTCAAAGGCAGAGGAGAGATCAAGTAGGATGAGGACACAGGGGGTGTTGGAATCAAGGTTGGAGAGCAGGTCTTCACAGATTTTCAGGAGAGCATTTTCCATGCCTCTGGCAGCCCTGAAGCTAGACGGATGATCATGGAGACAACCAACAGATTCAGAAAGAAGATTAAGCTGGGAAATGGCCAGCTTTTCCAGGAGTTTGCCTAGGAAAGGATTGATGGAGATAGGACAATAGTAAGCCGGGCAGGAAGGGTCGGCAGAGGGTTTCTTAAGAAGAGGGTGCACAAGGGATTGCTTCAGGGGGGAGGGGAAGACTCCAGTGGTGAAGGAATGGTTGCAGAAATGAGCCAGTTTAGGAGCCAGGGTGTCAATGTGGTCCTTGATATTTTTGGAAGAAAACAGGTGAACCTGTTTTCTCGAGACTTTCATAGATTGGACTTGTCTAGAAACCTCATCTGAGGAGAACAGGGGAAGGCAGAGAAGGAGGGAGGAGAGGTGGCCGAAGAAGGGCAGGAAGTAGAGGAGGGGGGGAGAAGAAGAGAGAGCGGACAGGATGTCCTGAGTTTTGGCAATGAAATGAGAAGCCAGGGCCTTGCAGAGGGCCTGCGAGGGGACAGGAGAGGTAGAGACTGCAGCAGGATTGGTCAGCTCTTTGGAGATTTTAAAGAGTTTGGCCGAGTTGTTAGATGCCGTGGAGATGCAGGCTTGGATGTGGGCTGTCTTCTTGGTGCAGACGGAGAACCGGTATTGGCTTTGAAGCAAGCGCCAGGGCAGTTTGTCAGAGGATGAACCGGAAGCATGCCATTTCCTCTCAACCACCTTGCACTTGTGTTTAAGGGTGACGAGGTCTGAGTCGTACCAAGAATTGCACTTGGATTTGGGCTTCAAGCAGATCCTCATGACAGGGGCAAGAACATTGAGAGTATCAGAAAGAGCAGAGTGGAGCATGGAAAGGGATGTGCCAGGGTGTAAGTCAGCCAAGGGGGTGGGGTGTGAGAAAGTGGCAGAAAAAGCCTCAACTGACACATGCTTTATGGGTCGGACAACCAAAAAGGTGGGTGGCAGTGCTGGAGTTGGTTTGGCCTGAGGGGTAGAGAGGGTGAGATGGGAGAAAAGGAGAAGGTGATCACTCCAGGAGAGTGGAGTGGTGAGAAGGATTGAACGGCGAAGGTCTGAAGAGATCAGAACATCCAGAGTGTGCCCTGCAGAGTGAGTCGGGCCCGATGCGAGAATACAGAGTGAGAGAGAATTGCAGAGGTCACAAAAGAGTCCAGTAGGAGGACAGGAAGCATCCAGGTGGATGTTGAAGTCTCCAAGAAGGAGAAGGTGAGTGGTCAAGACCAGGAGGGAAGAGGAGAGGTCCGCCCACTCAGAGAAGAAGGATACGATCTGACCAGGTGGCCGATAGATGCTAGCCACAGTAAGGGAATGGCTAGGAGAGAGAGAGAGAGAGGAGGCATTTGAAAAAGGAGTAGGCCTGCGTAGGAATGACATTGCCAGGAATCCACTCAGGGAAGATCAGAGCTAGACCCCCTCCGGAACGGTTGGATCTGGGCACGGAGAGGTTCTTGTGGCCATCAGGAGTAGAGTGTCAAAGCTTGTGACAGAGCTGGCCGTGAACCATGTCTCTGTGAGCCCGAGCACATTGAGGTCAAGTTTCTCTAGGAGGCAGCAGATGTCAGAGGAGTGTTTGACAGCAGATGAGCGAGAGTTTAGAGTGGCAATATGGAGAAGGGACCAAGACGGTACCATTCAAGTAAACATTAATGATGACCTTAGAGGAGTGTAAGGAGGCCAGGGTGCCACCATTAATGGGAGAGTAAGAGAAGCGAGAAAGCACAGAGACCATATGTAGAGTCCATAGGTTTGGTGAGGGAACAACAAAGAGGATGTCGGTGAAAGTTGGCCTGGAGGTAGCACTGGTATAGGTGTGAGCAATAGGGTTAGAGACCAGGATGTCCTTTTTAAACTTCTTCCTACCAGATTTTGTGAGGAGAGCAGGATAGTCAATAGAGAAGCATTAAGAAAAGATAGGAAAGACAGAGAGCACCATGGAGTGGTAGGGAGATGAAAGAATAGGAAGGGGGATATGAAGGGGTGGGGGCAGAGAGAACAATAGAGAAGGACACAGGGAGGGGCGCAAGAAGACGAGACAAAGAGAGACAAGACAATAGTAGACAATTGAACAAAACAACAAGAGCTCAGGCAATAGTAGAAGAGTTAAAACTTAGGTGACCAGCCAAGGGGATTTTATGTGCTAACTGTTATATGAACGCTTTGCTAAGAAGGCAAAGCCAAAGACAGCACTACTTTAACAATGTAGTTTAATACTTTCACAATGCAGATTAAATACTGGAGAAAAACACACCTAGGTCTGAGAGTCCTATATAGTGGGTTTCACGATGCAGTTTAAGTAGTTTCACAATGCAATTTAAATACTTTCACAATGCAATTTGGATACCAGAGAAAAAGCACACCTAGGTTTACATAGTGGGAGAAAGACCTAGGTTTCACAATGCAGTTTAAATACTTTCACAATGCAATGTAAATACTTTCACAAAGCAATTACAATACCGGAGAAAAACCTGAGAGTCCATTTTCACCCCTTCTACTGATACCTCTGAAGGGTGTCCCCTTACAGGATCAGGGAGTGGCTCACTCTCCTCTTCTTCTTGATCAAAGGCTAAGAGCAAAGTTCATATCTCTGGTATGGAAACTTAAGCCTTCAGAAAAATAGTAGAAAAGACCCCAGAGGCCTCTGTGGGGTTGCCCAAGTCTACCAAATAGTTGACCTCTAGAGGTGTTCCCACACCTTTGAAGGTCCTGTCCATTTGTCCTGTAAGACCCCCTGTCTTAAAGAAACCAAGATGAGAACTTCTTGGTCTGGATTAAACTCTGCCATGTTAGCTTTCTTGTCATGCCAGTGATTGTCTAGAGCTTGACCAGCTTTCAAATTCTCAGAAGCCTCTGTCATCATCCGTGCCACCCTCTGTCTGAGGGCTAGCACACAGTCAGTAATTCTTACTTGCTTGAGTGAAGGAGCACTCTCCAGACCCTCTTTAATCAGGGCCTTAAGGGCCTCTGACAGGATGACCATAAAGGAGCTCAAAGGGACTAAAGCCCACTCCAGCTTGAGGAACTTCTTGATAGGCAAATAGAACGCATGTCAGAAGAGGTCCCACCTTCATTTAAGTGGTTCTTCTAAAGCTCCAATCATGCTCTTCATTGTTCTATTAAATCTCTCCAGCAACCCATTTGTCTGAGGGTGGTAAGCAGTTGAGAACTTGTAGGTGGCCCTACAGGTGTTCCACATGGCCTGCATGTAGTGGGACATGGAACATATAGTTTGACCCTTTGTCGGATACAACCTCCTTAAGTGATCATGCTCTGGCAAAAATAGCAAGTAGGGCTTAGCCACTGCCTGAGAAGTAGCAGTTCTCATTGGAATAGCTCCAGGGTACCTAGTGGAATGGTCCACTACAACCAATATAAATCGTTTTACCTGAAAATAATGGAGAATCTAGGGGACCAACAATGTCCCTCTCAAAAGGCACACCCACAACTGGGAGAGGCACTAAAGGTTCTTACATTCCTGGCCCCACTCTTACCAAATAACTGGCAAGTGTGACAACTCCTACAGTGTTTCTCAACTTCTTGTCATGCACCAACCCTGGATGCTCGTCCATCGCTGGAGGTACTACTAACATGGATGCCAGAAGCAAGCCTTACGGTCTAGTCTATTCCAAGATGGCCACCCACTTCTATAACCTGCTGATCAGACTAGCGCTCGGCGTGTTGTATCGAATTGCTACCAGCGCTGCCAGTCCCTTTCAGTGACTCGCCTTCTTTATTCAGCTTAAAGTTCCTAGCCTTTATTTCTGTGCCTTTCCACTCATGGTGCTTTCAGGTCTTCAGGTAAGGTGATCGGGATCTATTCAAGCTGTCTTAGCTTTCACTACGCGTTTACTTCATTACACGCGTATTCCTTATCTGTGTTTTCTTTGCGTTCGTCCTGCCCCGCCGTGTACAACCGTTATCTCGGTTGGGGTAATTCTGTACCTTTTCTGATCTATTCCCTATCTGTGTTTCCTCTATTCCTTCCCTCTACCACTCCGTATATTCGGCTTGTTACACTCTATGCCGGTTTATTCACGGAGACCATTGAAACCAAAGAGACCTGCGGTATCCCCGCACGCTGAGTCCAGCAACCTGCTCCTTATTCCATACCGGAGTGTTCCATAGCTGGAATTGGCGGACCAACGTTCCCGCTTCAGCAAATCTTCGGCAAGACCTCGGATCTCATCACTACGGTCTTGATTCCACCGGGGTTTTTTGCCTATACGGCTTTTTCCCCGTTTAGGGCGTGCTCCTCTGGCAACCTCTGGTTCTGTATTACATTCAGACCACGGAGGCAGCCGAGGGAGCGCGGCTCTATTTACGACAAAAAAAGGAGAAGAAGAAGCCAGAGAAGAGGATTAAGAAGAGAAGCCCCGTCAGGGTGGAGGAAGAACCTGACCAAACAGGTGAGGAGGAGTCAGGGGAGGAGGAGACCCCGCTTGACACTTCTGCACCCATCTTGGGCCAGTAAAAGTACAATGATATCCTCTCCTTGGTCCTCTTAAAACTTAGGTGACCAGCCAAGGGGATTTTATGTGCTAACTGTAGGAATTTGGATCCCAATTCTTGGGGTAGCACCAGTCTCTTGAGGTCCCTGCAATAGACTCCATAGGCTCACTGTAGAGGAGTCCATCCTACCAGTACAGCCTATGCTTCCCAGGGTCTTTCCCTTCTCTCTGGAAAGCTGTCCGCTGATGCATACTGTCTAGAGAGGGATACTCTCTCTGTCCCCTACTGAAATCTGCCCTTGAGGGTCTATTTCTGCAAGCAAAGTCTGCAGCTCAGGTGGTCTCTTATGTCCAGATCACCCAGACAGGGCTGAATCTCCTCCACCTCATCAGAAGAGGGTTCTCAACCTCAGCTGGGGTGGTCTCACAGGAGTGACCTCTGGTTTATCTTCTTCTGGAGCATTCTTCCTTAAGGAAGGGGTGAGGTTGGGGCCCTTCTTTTCTTTGGAGACTCTGGGTTTCCCCTTGGTCTCAGTTGGAATATATCTTAAGATTGCCTACCTTGCTTTCCTGGTTAGCTCTCTTCTCATTTTAGAAGGGGGCTTTGGGGTGCAGGGAACTACACCCAGAACCTCCAAGTCATTGTCCAAGAGTGCCCTACCTAGTTCTTCTGTCTGGGCACTCACAGTGATGTTAACAGCATGACATTACATTTAATGATAGCTGGCAGTATGGGACACATTTGGACTGGACCTACTGCTGAGTTGGTAAGCCTTTTGGGAGCCTGAGCAACTTCCTCAGGTTGAAAGAAGCTTTCCACCACCACTGTTATACTGGCCCCAGTGTCTCTAATGGCATGGGTGTCCAGACCATTCTTTATTATACTCTTTAGTATTATCGGGAATGTAATTATAGACTTCTCTGTGTTTTCTTGTTGTTCCCACAGTCCCAGAGATACTAAAGAAACTCTAGCGTGAGCACCAATGGGTTCTTCAGCTGGAGTGTGAAAGCTAGCCCATGTCATTTGTATATCTATATCTAAGCTGACAGAGGGGATCCCTGAAGGTTTACCCTTACATCTGGGATCTCCTTTCACATGGTACCAGACCCAACAAACCACACATTTACCAAACGCCTTCTGGAATGGGGTTATTTGATAACCTCAATCGGGTTTGGGCCCAGAGGTTTCACTAGCTCTATGAGGTTGTTTAGGGGGATATTTACACTTGTTATGTTTGCGTGGGGGATTATTGGAATGATCCTTCTCATCCTTATTATACATTTTTCCCATTCTCTTTCTTGTGAGGAGCCCCAGAATCCTTGTGTGTAGCGCTGTTGACCACCCATAAGTCCGAAACTAGTGCTAGCTTCTTGAGGTCCAGTTCCTAAGAGTCAGTAAGACGCTTTCTCAGCTATGGGGAACAGGCATCAAAAATAGTTTCTAGCATTAAGAGACATCTCATAACATCATAAGTGCTCACCCTGTAGCCCTTAATCCACCCATCTAGGTTTTTCATTCTTTCAATCACCCAAGTGGCCCACAAGTTACCATCTCTCTTTTTGTGGTTCCTGAAACATTTTAGGTATTGGGAAGGGTTCTTTTCAAACCTGGCAATGAGAGCAGTTTTTACCAACTGGTAACCTTGTCTATCATAATCATTCCAGTACATCCCAGCATCACAGCCATTCTGTGGGAGACGAGAGATCACCCATGGAACAAACTCACTTTCACACATACCTTGCACCTTACATGTAATCTCGATTGTACCTATCCAATCAAGAATGTTAGTTTTTGCAACATACACACTAACCAAATCTTTGGGGAGACAAGGCTTCCTGCTCCTGGAGGTGTCGGACTCTGAAACAGAAGTGGAATCAAGGGACAGTTTTTTCATGTCAAGCTCATGCTGCATCTCTTTTTCCCTATGTTGCAGTTCCTTCATAATTTATTTATCTATGATTTCTGACAGAATCTCCACTTTACAAAATTCAAGCACAATTTAATTTTCTCTATTTCTAGAACCAGTTCATCTGACATGTTAGATAGAGGTATGGGTGAGGTTAGGCAGTTTGGTGGTGGATGAGCAATCACATTTTCCTCTACTTCATCTACCTCACTTTCTGGAAGATGAGAACTAAGTGTCAAACTTTGAACATCATTGTTATCCAGATCAATTCTGCGAGTAGGGGTTACAGGCCTTCTCACAGTGTGGTAATCCAACAAGTGTTGGATTTATTCTGCTTTTTTCCTTTAGTACCAAGACATTTGTCTTTACACATTGTTTTCAGTTTTTCAACAGTAGGATTAATAAGAGCTTCTGCCTTATAGTTTTCGTTAGTGGACATATTTCTGTACTTTCACATTATAGTAGCCTTGAGGATGGATTCTCTGAAATACAATACCACCAGAAGTCAATGTAATCCAACCTACTCAAATCCCACCAGCTGTAACACCAGTGTTAGGGGAGTTTTCCTAAAGTCCCACTTGGAGGTACGACTTCAGTAAGCTATCTGAGTGGTTTGTAGACCCCCAACTCTCAGTATCAGTCTGTACTACTCAGGAACCTTGGTAGAGTGGCAGAGCAGTCAGGCTTATTATAAGAGGAAGATGTGAGCTGTAGGTAAGTATACTGAACCTAGCTAGTAATGCATATCAAAGAAACACTTACACATACATGTATATTAAAATATAGATACATTATATTTACACATAAATCACTTTTAAATACACCAAAACACTCAGGAATACATTAGGATACTTTTCAAAGGCCACTGCTTAGTTTTTACTAGCTCACGGTTATATTTGTTACAGCTTTTAACAGTTCTATTGTATTATTGGCACTGATGTGCACTTGCAAATCTTAGCAGACATAACGTAAAGCCATTTATTCTGCATACACATATAAGATTGTGACTTTTGGGAAGGAAAATAATTGGTTATTGTTATACTAGCAATCCATAATGTTCTAGATGCGCTTTCTTCGCACAGCAAGTTTTTTAAGTTCTAAAATACTACCCTAGTTAAATGCAGTTTGGAGAGGGCTTACAGTCTTGACAAGCAGCAGAATACTAAAAGGTTCCTGTGGATATTTTAGTCTCTATTCCCTAAGAAGTAGTAAGATTAAACCAAGGTTGGAGACACTGTTACTAAAGGGACACAAGCAGCAGCTTCAGTCGGATGTAAGAGGGGCGTACCTTGGACACCTCTATGTACACTCCACCGCTCTGGAGAGACTTCACAGATAGAGGTAAGCAATACCTTTCTCCACACATTACCTTAGGTTAGAAGAAAAGATGGTGGATTGATTCCCCCCAATGTGGCAACACTGTAACCAACCTCCTGATTCCTTGGTCTGATGACAAAAGGCAGGACCATGTACGAGATCTCTCAGTAGCAGTCTTGAGGGAGGACCTCTGGCACAGCTTTCATCAACTTCTCTGGGCACTCTGTGGCTTTGTGCAGCACCAACAAAGGACACGATTTGCCTGGTCAATCTTCTCAGGTTCTTGCAGTCCCACACTCCGCTGAGGGGGTCTGGATGAGTTGCATTGTGCCTCTGGATTGTCCTTGAGGACTCAGCAAAGACTTGAGTGAATGCAGCCTTTCCACATTGATGCACTCGAAATGGGCAGCAGGTCCCCTGGTATTAGGGTTTTGCGGCTCTGGAAGCTCACAGTACCTAGGGAGATGGCTGTTATCAAAGTTTGTCTTGGGACTGGTTTTTCCCACCAGTCAAAGGGAAGGAGTCGTCCTCTTTGGAGTTCCTCTGTTGCACAGAAAACAGGGTCAGGACAGCAGTGATCGCTTCACAATGTTGCAAAGGATCTGCAAGTGTCTCCGGTCATCTTCTTCGGTTATTTCAGGTTTCAGTGGTCGACTTGCCTTTCACCTCAGGAGCCTCACCTTTTGCACAGTTCCAGTACACACTCCTCTGCAACCTCTCACAGTAGTTTACAGAAAGGGGCTGGTGGCTGTCCAACCAGGACAGCCAGACCCCCATTAGGAGCTTGTTGCATTCAGGCACTCAGGCAGACAAAAGGCTGGGGAGTGAAAAACCCCTCCCCTACTTCATACCTGCCCAGACACATTGGAGCTTAGGCGGGGACACTCAAGGGTCCCCAGCAACACTGCCTATAAGGAGCTTTGTGCTGCAATAGAAAAATACATATGCCTTAGAAAAAGATATGGGGGGAAAGTAGACTTCATAGGATGGTCAAACACAAAGAACAGAGTACCAATGGACAGAGTGGAAAAAGACTCTACTCATACAGGATTAAGGAAAAAGGTCCAGAAAGCCAGCAAAAAATGCTCAGAGACTCACTAGGAGATGGGATGAAGCATATAAAGGATAAATCTTCCTAACAATTGCACAGCTAACTCTCACCTTAAGACAGCAGTTATACATATATTGGTAAAAAGGTCACCACAATAATCCACAAAGGCCATGCTTTAGCTCTACATAAGTCAATAAATAACCATCATATAAGCAAGAAAATAAGTTTTAGCACCAAGTAGAATATGCTATGTAATTAGTCCCAATTGTCCTTCAATCATCATCCAATTATTAGAAAATGTTAGAAATACATTCAATATCGCAAAACATATCAGCTTTTCAATTACCATGCATCGTTTCGTATCCAAATCGAATTTTTATATTTTCAGAAAATATACGCATTTCATTCTCAAATATCAGCTGATCATTTTATGTGCAAAGTAATAATTTTTAGTATCACCACGTTTTTCCCCAGAACAAAAGCTTGCAACTTTATCTCACATATTATACCTCACATTCCCCCGCGCAGCCTAATAATCATGAGCCACCATTGAATGCTGGAAAATCTCTTTACGCCGCAGTTTATCCTCAGATGACCATGTGCTACTGGACCAGCTTCATGCCATCTAATAGCTACATTTGGAAAAAACAGCTTAATATTCACAGATAGATTCTTACTCACATATCTGTGCCATTTCTATGTCACAGCTATGGCCAGCGTCCGACATCCCGGTGCAGCCTAATGTGCACATCTGCCACCCTGGCTGCTTCAGGCAGGATGGGGTGACACAGGCGCTGATTCCACTAGGGGCGGTTGGGACTCCTCAACAACCAATGCAGTGGCCATATTCGCTCCATACTCTCTGGAGGAATGACTGAACTGGCAGTGGAATCCAGGGCGGGCCGTTCTCGCAAGAACGGAATGGGGTGAGATGGCTCACAGGCTTTTGGACATGGGACTTTTGTAAGGCAGGATTGGCAGAGCCACCCGGCTAAGGACCATGGTTGGTGCCACCCTCTCTGGTCCCCCCGTGTTGTTCTCTTGTGCCCCCCCTTCCTGTACACAGGAGTCTGTCCTGATACATTCTGGTTTCACCATCACCGTCTTGTGGCCAACGCTGGATTTCACTTTTATTCATAGATTCACGGTGCGTCACCCTTTCTCAACTCTCATGCTGGACTTCCTTTGTATCCTGTACTCATGGTGGCCCTGAATCATGCTGTTCCCATCTTTATCTTGTATCCTGGCTTGCAACATTGTGTTAGTAATGACTTCTGCAATTGTATTCGCTCTCCCCTCTTGCTCCTCCACTCTTTTTAACTGCTTACTCTCTGTTCTCTCCTCCCCTCCCCTCTCCCTTTTCCTATCTCCTCCCCTCCTCCCTTTACTTTCTTCTATGCACTTAGTCTATCAGAATTGTCCCTGGACCTAGTATGATAGCAACCTAGTCTGTCGCTCCCCCATACCCTTACTGCCCCCCCCCCTCCCTCCAGCACTATCTGAAACGTTGTCAGGCCTAGTACGATAGTCGCTTGTTTTGTTCCTCCCCTCCCTTTCTGCACCCCTCTTCGTCACCTTTTGTTTTCCTCCAGCTCTACCAGAAATGTTGTCAGGGCTAGTACGGTAGTCGCCTGTCTGTTTCCATTTCCTTCCCACTCTCCGCCTCCCTTCCTTATCTATGTCTTAGCTCTTGCACTATCTGAAATGTCGTCAGGCCGAGTAGGATAGTTAATTTCACATCCTTCCTGTTCATGGCCTGTAAGTATGTCGTCGTATTTTCCCTTGTTCCCTCCCTTGCATTGAAGCGCTTTGAAACACATTGTGTATAGGCGCTATATAAATAAACTATCATATCATATCATATCATCATATGCCAGGACCAGTTTCACATGACCAGTTAGCCTCACATACCCATGTAATGTCATCATAAGGCATATACCCACATACACCAGCAGGATGAGTTGCACACAGATTCTGCCTCCTCTCCACCCAAATGGGCTTCTTCCTAACACACTTCAATGCCATGGGTGTAGGTGGTAGTGCTCAGGAGGCACTTGAGAGCTTCCTGAATCTTGGGACTTGGGGTCGACTGGAATTCCTAGTCTGGATCAGAAATAACAACCCCTAATGTCCATATGCTCTCGCCATTCCTCAAACCTTAAACTGTTGAAGATGCATTCATTATATATGTATGGTTTATGTCACAGGCTGAAACAACTAGACTAAGTTAATTTAGCAACATTGTTTGTTTAAGAAATCATGTTTTACTGGGCTCTCATATTTTTATGTGCATACTTTCAGCCTAACATTTTGGATTGTCCATGATTTCACTGAATCAGAAATGTCAGAGGAAAAAAAAGAACGTCAGTTGAAGGAAAATGACTTTCGCGTTTTTCTCCCGTAGATATTTCTGCTAACCCCCACCCCCTTACTTACCTTTTGTCCTTACACTTCAATGTGTGCCGCATACCCCTCCACCCCCTGCAACGCTGATTCCCTTCACTTAAGGGCATGAGAACCAGCGGAACAGGGCCCTTTTTTTAAAAAAACTTTATTTTTGACGCAGTAGGGGACACCCCTGCAGCCCCCAATACCTTTATAATGAGCAAGGGTGCAGAGGGCACCCCTGTTACCCTTGTTCGCTACAATGGTACTGTATGTTAGATCCGTACAGCTTAAATTCAAACAAATCTACCATTCATTTTTTTTCTTCTGTTTTCTCTACTGATTACTACATTGCGTACAGCGATCCAGCTTCCACCTAGGCACTTTTGCTGTTTATTTAATCTTTTTTAGTGTTTATCTTTGTTAATAAGTTTGTTGTTAGACATGGTTCTAGGGAATATGGTAACACAGTCTTAATTTTGAATGCCCAATATTTTCTATGGCTAGCATGATATTATTATCAGATGTTAATACTGTGTTAGACTAGAGGAATTGTAAAATGTAAAATTGCATTCCATTTTTTGGCAGGTTTTCACTTACCTATTTGCGTGTCTGTATTTTTTAACTTTCTCATATTTTGAGATATGTTAATTCTGTCTAGACGAAACTGAAGCCACAAGCCTCACCACTGTGTTAGCCTTAAGCGCTGTCATCTCTTCTTTGCATTCTCAGAGAAGGATAGATGGCTTTGGATTAAGAAACACAGCAGTAAAGTGTTTTCTGACACGTTAGGAATTGAATCGGTTGACCTCTATCAAACATATTAAATTGATTTGTTATGTCAAAGTCACAGAACACTCGCTGACATAAAACCCCAAGGCCCACGTTCAAAACAAAGCCAGGCAAGAAATACGGCTTGTTCATTAAGTCACTTGGTACATTATAGTGTAGCCCTGACAGAAGCAACGTATTGTTCTCGTCAATCAATTATTAGAGGAGCACTAGTCAAATGTGTTTACATATTGTACCTGCTCAGAGCTGGTATGACTCCTAGCAATGTGTTTAAGCTTTAATTATCTGGCGAAATTAGGATGCTGCACCTCTACAAATATGTGTGTATTTGATTGATAAGAATAGCGACTACAATTAGAATTTCTCATTTGAAAAGCTGACCAGAGCTATATGGCTGATGCAACCCCTTTGTTAATTCTACTTGCAAATGACCGTTTACAAGATGGTGGTCTCTGTTGGTTGGGCATCTTAGTTACAGGAACACGGATGAAGCCTAGCTTAAGGTAACGGGGAGACCCTCCAAAATTCAAGTGCCCTGCGTGGTCAGATTGGAGGAGTACAATAGCTGGGAATAGGCAGGGAGGAATTCCCGATTGCCTTTATTGATCATGACGATACTATGAGCAGCATAGAGGTGCCAGGAGGATAGCTCAGGGGCATCGCGTTTGTCTTGGAAGCAAGACAATACATACAAATGCAGGTTTGAATCTCTGTATTGCACTTAGAAGCTGGTCTTCGTTGTTAAGTGTGTTATAAAAGAACAATTATAATGTATTCAATTGGAATTCTTACTTGATGAAATCAAGTAATGGCGCCAGATTACGGAGTTCAAGTGCAAAATTGCATGTATTAGCACTAGGCACTGTTTGACAGTGGGACATATTAGAAAAATAGTGTACCATGACAAAGTATTTTTCTGGGATGTGTATGCACCAGAACAAAAAGTGCCCTAGTGCTAATACCATTCTGTATTAGCACTAGGGCAAACTGTGCCCTGGTTCAAAAATGCAGTGAAAATGTATCTTTGCACCTGCCACCAGCTGGCTGCACTTTTTATTTATTATTCTTATTTATTGTTCTTATTTATTGTTCTTATGTATTTACTGTTTATCCTATGTACTGCACTTACCCTCACCTTTCCCCCTCGCACCTTTCCCTTCCCCCCTCCCCTGCACTTGCGCGATCTCAATGTCACCTGGCCTAATATGATCGCTATCTCTGTCTTCCCCCTGTACCCCTCCCTAGCCTAGTCGCGCCTTGAAACACTTGTGTATAGGCGCGTTATAAATGCCATATCATATCATATCACTAGGGCAATTTTTGCCCTATTGCTTATTATAAGTTACACTGCACTTGACATGGTGCAATGATGTTTTAATATGTCCCAGTGAAATAGGGTGAACTTTGCCCTAGTTCTAATAACATGTAACGTTGCACTTGCACCGGTACAAAGTGTCTGTAATCTGGCCCCTGATATGTGTTATCAGAATGTATGGACATTTTCCAGCCGTATTGGAACACCATTTATGAGAATGCATTTGAGGGCTCACTCTAAAGATGACAGGATGTTAAAAATGTGGTGGTGAAGAAACCACCACCATACACACCACCATGCTATGAGATTGGTGGTAAAGTAGTGTAAATGCATCCAGCACTTGGCAATTGAGCTGGAGAAATTAATATGAGACGTTGCGTCACACATTCTAACTCCTCCAAAATGCCCAGGAACTCTCATGGAACGTCAAGCTTGGGGACTAATACCATCTCACTGCCACCCATATTCTCACAGATTTTCTGCGGACCAAGCAGCAATACAAGTAATTTAGGATACAAGAAAGTATGTTACTTATGCTAGTGTCATGCGCCCTTATCGTGGAGAGGAAAAAGAAGATCACACAATGCCTCTTGTTCTCCAAATTGTAAGCTTTGAGCTTTTAATTGTACATGAAATCAAGGCATGCCCTTTGTGATTACACGTGTTTCGACATCTGCGTCTTTTTCAAATCAGGGCTAGTAAGGTTGATTCAAGGTTCATGAATTGGTAGTTTAGGTTAGATAGTCATGGGTTAAATCCCTGTATCAGGGATTTAACCCATGACTATCTAACCTAAACGCATGACGCTAGCATAAGTAACACAGTTTGTTGTATCCTGAATTCAAACGGAGTAAGGGAGCCAAGGAAACTCTGTTGTTACACAGTCATGCGACCGTGACTTGTCAGTCAGCATTCATTAAGGAAAGGGCGCTGAGGTCCACCTGGAAGGGAAACCAACAAAATAGGCTCCTCACACACAAAAGGATACAAGTAATTTAGGTTGGAGGAAATTCCACACAAATTACCACCAAACTTGTAATGAGACCCATCATCTCAAAAGGACATCTCATAGAAGTGATCACATTTGGGCAATTGAAATTGCTAATTTATGACTTTGACACAAGACTTCAGATTATGTCTGATTTTTTTCATGCTATGTTGATTTATACCACACATCGCTACCATTTGCATGGTCTCCAGGCACTCACGCGGCTCTGTAAGAAAGTGGGATGGGTAGGATATTGAGGGAAGAAGACTAGGATAGGGGTTGTGCTCTTCTGTTGGTGCTTGCAGAACCAAGGGGAACTGGTGTCTGTGCGGGTCAGCTTTCTGAGTGTGTTTGGATTGTGCACACAGGGGTTATTGTGTCCGGCGGGGCAACGTTCAGTGTCCGGGTTGTTTGTTTGCAGCAAGTTGATCTTCTGAAAGAAGTGTAAGTTGTGTGTTTTATGTGTGGTAGGGTTGACCCGTTAGTTCGTATGAGGTATATGTGGGGGATGCTGCAGAGTAGCAAGGAAAACTGGTAGTTAGTACAGTGTGGTTGTTTTATTGTTGGTTCCAAGATCCGTACTGTCCCTTGATTGTCTTGGGTCTGCAGTGATATTGTGGCAGGTGTCCATTTTTATGCTAGTCTCGGTGAGTTGAAAAGCCAGGTTGTTCAGTGGTTTTCTGGAGATTAGGTGATCTTCCTTTGTTCTTATCTTCTTCAGGGTAGAGTTCCATAGATTGGCTATTAGATGGGACAACGCTGTTCATCTGATTTTCCTTTTTTCATAGTGTTTCATTTTGATTTGGCCATCATTGCCTGATCTTAGGTTTGTTCCTGGTTGATAGCTGCATGGATACATTTGGCTTCTTGTCCATATAGTGATATACGAGTGATGCAGAGGAATTTGAAGTTAATGCATTTTTTCACTGGGAGCCAGTGTAGGCTTCTCAGGGCTGATGTGATGTGTTTTTTTCTGTTTAGTCTCAGGAGTATTCTTGCTGCAGTATTTTGGACTTGTTAGAGTTTTTTAGTGAACATTCTGGCATTCTAAGTTAGAGGCTGTTCACATAGTCGATTCTTGATAATGTGAAGGAGATGATTGTGAGGGTTCAGTGTGCCAAGACAGTTAGGGGAGGATCGCTCTAATTAAATCCAGGATATAGAAGCATTATTTTGCTATTGCGTGGACGTGTGGTTCTAGTGAGTGTCCATTGTCCATGAGTATTCTCAGGTTTTCTATCATGGAAGATGCTTCCAGTTGGGTTCCCTTGCTTGGTGGCCAGTTCAGCTGTGTTTCTGTTGCGTTATCCTCTGAGGGGGAGATCATTATTTCTGCTTCACTTAGGTTTCGTGTGAGATTGTTGATTGTCATCCAGGTGTATTTGGCTTTGAGGCATTTGTTGAGGGTGTTTTTTGGATCTTGGGTTGAGGTTATCTTGAAGATGAGTTGGGTACCATCTGCCTAGTTATAGGTGGTCAATCCATGGGTATGAATGAGTTAGATTACGGAGACATGTATAGGCTGAAGTGGAGTGGGGAGAGTCTAGAACCTTGTGGTATGCTGCAGGAGATGTTTTGGATGTTAGAAGTAAATGGCGGTAGGTAAGTACTTTCCATTTTGAGTCAGGAAAGATTTTAGCATTTGTAGAGTGGAGTCTTTTAAGCCACATTACCCCTGTCTCTAAATTAGTGTTGTGTGTCTGATTGTAGGCAGCTGATATGTCCAGTAGTATGAGGGCCGATCGGGTGCTGTTGTCTGCCTTTATTTTTAGGCCATCCCATGTGGATATGAGTGCTGATTCTGTTCCTCTCATTGTTCTGAAGCCGACTTACAAATGGTCGAGTGTTCCATTTGTTTCAACGTGGTTGAGTAGGATTTTGTTGATGTTGTTCTCCGATAGTTGCGCCGGTTAGGGTAGATGCAATATAAGTCTGTAGTTGTTGGGATTGTCCACACTTCCTCTTTCATATTTTAGGAGAGGCTTGATGTGTGCTGATTTGAAGGTTTTAGGTACTATTCCTGTGTTTATCAATAGCCGGAAGTATTACGCTGGAGTTCTGTGGTTCAGGATTTCTTTGAAGATGCCTGAGTCATTGGGGGATCTGGTGAGGTTGGTGTATTTTATTAGTGCAGTGAAAACTTCAACATCTATGGTTTGGAATCTGTTGAGTGTTGCTGTGGTTGGTGTTGTGCTGGTTATTGGCGGTTCTGTATTTGTGTTTATTGTTGCTTGGCTTGCGTCAATGGTCTGTTGAATTGTTTCTATTTTTGTTCTTAGGTGGCTAGTGATGTTGTCACATAGGAATTGTGATGCTATGACACAATTGTTGCAAGATGTTGGGTTTTTGATTTCTTTGATGATTTTGAATTGTTCTTTGTGTGGGATTATTGTGGTGTAGTATATTTTTTTTGCTTATAAGGACTGCTGATTTGTACATTCTAAGTTGTCGCAGGTATTTAATTTTGTCTGATTGATTATTGATTGTAATGGTTTCTCCATAGTTTTTATAGTTTGTAATTTGTAGTTCTGAGTTCCCCCAGTTCTTCTGGAAATCATCTTGCTGCCATGTTTTAGCTGTGGTTTTGAAGGGTTTTGCTGTGCTTATTGGTCTAGGGCCTCTGTGATCCAGACATCGAGTTTTTGTTATGCTGATTCAGAAGACATTCTGTTTAGATAGGAGGTGTTTTGTCTGATAGTTTTCTTCTGTTATGTTAAGGATTTCAGGTCAAAACTCTTCCAGTTTCTTTTGTTAGTATTGTGAAGTATTGTGTTTCCGGGCAGTATGCAGACTGGGAGTTTGACGGTGAATGAGATCAAGTGGTGAAAATTGCATCCTAGGTGTGTCTAGCACTGTGGGTGGGTCTTTTACTATTTGCTTGGAGTAGAGTGTTGCCAGAAGGGCACTGAGGCAGAATGTAGTGGTTTTGATTTCTCTTTTAAACCAGGTATTGAAATCCCCCAAGACAATAAGTGGAACAGTTGGCAATGGAGTCAGTGAGCTTCGTTGCAATATTCGGGTTGTAGGGTGGTGGTCTGTGGCTCAGGAGGAACAATAAATTGTTGTTGAGCTTGATTTTGATAAGAAGATGTTTGCAGTCTTCTAAGTCAGTTGGAGGAGTGGTGTGGTGCAGATGTGGTCTTTGTGTGTCATTGTGATTCCATCTTCACTTTTTGACTGTAAACTGAGCCGTTTAAGAGATAAGTGCAAACACTTTCAGTTTCGTGTTTGTCTGTTTGCAGGAATGCCCCTTGAATATGACCTTAAGAAATAATATTGAGAGTGTGTAGACAGGCACAAGATTAGACAATCTATAGCATACAGTGGGTATGATAGAGGATTTTTAATTTAGATTGAATTTCTGGAATCAGAGATGAGGAGGTTGGTGATGTGACAAAAGAAAAGAGAACTGAAGAAAGAGTATGTTACCAGCATTTCCAGATTTACAGAAGAGAAGGAAGGACATTCATTTGACATATATTATTAATATTTTGCAGGAGCTCCTCCAGATACCAGTCATGTTTCTTTAGACATTCAAAGAGTGCATTGCATGTTATAATAATTGAAGTCTTTTTAACAGGAGTACACCACATTTACAATATACATTGTAGCGTATGATTTGCATGAATGGATTATTGATGTAGGAATGGATCGCTGTGGAGGGATCTAGAGTGTTGAGGGGTTTATATGAGTACGGTTGGGAAGAGAAGAGATAGGGAGCCTCTGGATTGCAGAGGGAGCTGGCGGAGAAGTGTCCACATGGTTATGCTGCTGAATATTAAATATAATACATTGGAGAGATAAAGGTCCACACTTGCCCTATGTGTGAGATCCTTACACACTTAAATTGGTGATGAGTGATGTGAAAAACCACATAAGAGGTGAACAGGAGACAACCCTGCAGGACATACATGATGGGAAATCCAGCGAGTCAGAAAGAAGACTATGTCTACATGCATCAGCTCTCTGTTAAGTTGGACCAATCTCCAAGCGAGCGCACGGACCGACACCAGACTCAGACTCAAGAGTGGTGAGGCATTATGAGCCCAAGCACAGAAAGGAGGACTAGAGGAAAGGCTGCATGTGCGTGAACGTACGTCACACCATTTGGATTTGAAACATTAGAAAAAAGAACCTACAGATGTGGCATAACTTGCAGCCATTTTGTATGTGTACACACGATATTCTGCCATTAATATTGATACTTCAGGGTTATGGAAATAAAGGGAGCATTTATTTAAAGTGAACAGTGGAAACGGAGAGTGCACATTTCAGGAAGAGAACACATTAAGAGTGCAAACAGTGAAATCTAAACATGGAATGCACAGTTTTAGGAAGGAAAAATATTCAGAGTGGAATGAGTGAAATCTACAAGTTAATGTTAACAAAAACAAAAAGAAATGCAGGGTGTAACATCCTGCACAACCTTTTCTGGCCACACCAGGGGAACCCACAATTCAGTGGATGGAATGGAAGGAATACTGGGCAAACTATGTCAGTACGATTGATAATGAACAGCTTGCACCAACAAAGAAGAAAACATTGTTATTACATTCCCTAGGCCCTGAGGCACACCAAAATTTCAGGGGATTACCACCATTAAGGTTTTTATCCATAGACTATCATTGTAGTGAATACATACTTTTTTTTATTCTAGAAAGCATGAGAGGAAAGAATCTAAGGGCCTCATTACACGGTAGGCGGTAGGGGTTTACCGGTACCGGTAAGGGCACCGGTACTGGTAAACCCCTACCGCTTTACTACGAGTTCCCTTTGCAGGACCCGACTTTAACAGCTGGTTTTCCCAGCTGTTAAAGTTGGGTGCCGCAAAGGGACCTCAGAGATAATTACGGTACCGCAATTTGTGGTACCGTAATTAGCACCTTGCCCATTCCCATTATGCCCTATGGGGGCAAAAATGGGAATGGGGAAGAGCCTTGGTGAATGGGGAATTACCGCCCCCGCTCACTTTGAGTAGGGCGGTAATTCCACCATCCACCAAGGCGGACACAGTAAAATACCGGCGGCAACCATGGCGCTAATAGCGCCATGGTTACCGCCTACTGTGTAATGAGGCCCTAAGACTTTGCATGACAAGGCCACAGTGTTGTGTGACGCTGGTGTGCAGGTGACAGGTGATGCTGCTCATCAGTAAATAATATGTTGCGCCTTTGTCCATGCATCCAAACCTTTAAGAACCGGGCATCGGACCCTCTGCGGCAAAGCCCTCTCAGGATAAGGCTGCAGTGTTGTACAACGCAGGTGCGCAGGAAATGCTGCCCATCGGTACATAATACATTGCACCTACATCCACGCATCTAAACCTTTAAAAACTGAGGAATGGACCTTCTGTGGCAAAGCCCTCGCAGGACATCCCCCATCTTTTTTAACTGATTTTTTATCTCCTAAACTTCTCTTCTCACTAAG
Organism: Ambystoma mexicanum; assembly: GCF_040938575.1. NCBI lineage: Eukaryota > Metazoa > Chordata > Amphibia > Caudata > Ambystomatidae > Ambystoma > Ambystoma mexicanum. The sequence goes on from NC_090941.1 coordinate 922,985,099, forward strand.
TCTGGAAGAAAGAAGAACAAGAAGCACACTGTTGTGATGGGCAAAGTGCACAGCACCATTATACATTCACATATCCTTTTATGTTGACTCACAAGAGTACTGTGTGGTGTGTATTTCGTACAGAGCAACTCTATTATGAGTGATAAGGTTCTATGAATGTTTGGTTTTGATGTGCCGGGACCGGAGCGTCAGTGGAGTTCAGTTGGAGCTGCCGCTTGGTCAAGTGCCTGCTGTGATGTTTGTTTTGACCAATAAACTCCCGTTGGAGTCCTGTTCGCCTGGCGTCTTTATTTTCACAGTGGCGACGAGGATTGTCGAGCTACTGGCTTGTTTACCTGACCCTGCCGGGGCTGCGTCTGAACAACGCTGTTCATCCTGCTTCCGTGCGTGACAGCAGGCAGAGCGGATTTTGAATCCAGTGGAAGCAGGATCAAGACCAGGTCAGGAGGCGTACCCTGGAGGGTGGGGGCCTGGTGTGCCGTTGTGCTGCGCTTCCCAAAATTAGCACGTGTTCGCAATGTTGTTGCAGCCCGACTCGAGACTGAACGCAAGCCATTCCACGCGCCTGCAGCGTCCTGAGCTCGAGCATCTGTGAGGAAGTGGGTGTCTCCCTCTGACGTAGGAAGAGCTTTCCTTCCATGCTGACACTGTTATTAGGTTGCTGAGCAACGCTCTTTCAATCCTTTCTTTGGAATCTACCTGTCTTCTTGGAGAGGCATTATGACGCACTGAATGACCCCGCCATCAATCGAAGGCTCCGTTCCCTGCACTGTTGCCTCACACAAGTAGCCTCTGCTGTCGGCCGAAACATGGTGGCGACGATACCCCCACCTGTGCCATTCCTGAATGAGCCTGACCGTCCCTCCATCAGGTGGGACAGGTGGAAGAACATATTCGAGAACTACTTGGTAGCGATGGGTGGAGAGAGGTTCAGTGCAGCTCGGAAAAAGGCTTTGTTGCTTCATAATCTGGGAATAGAAGGGCGCACTGTGTTTGATGGACTAAGCAGAGGTCACAGCGCTGAAGCCGAAGATGTGGATGAGTATACTTTCGCCCTCAAACAATTAGAGGATCACTTTGAACCGAGAAAGAATGTGACTTTTGAGAGGCACAGGTTCTTCCAGCGTGTGCAGGAGCCATCGTAGTCGGTAGAATCATACTAGGCCTCCTTGAAGACTCTAAGTCATTCTTGCGAATTTGAACACCTCTCTGACTCACTCATCAGGGATCAGCTGGTAAGGTGTACGAACAATGTTAGAATCCAAGAAAAGTTGCTAACCAAGGACATGAAGCTGGAGGAGGCTGTGGATCTAGCCAGGAGTATAGAGCAAATGTCAAAATATGTTAAGGAACTGAGAGTTGATAAACAAAGTGCCCAAGCCGTGTGTGCTGTTGATCAAAAGAGGAAGCCAAGTGTCAACATGAACCGAAAGGGAACGTCGAGCACGAAATGTGCCAGATGTGGCAGTTTCAGACATGGATCAAATGATCCTTCTTGCGCAGCGAAATTTGCTGAATGTTTCAAGTGCAGAGGCAAGGGACACTTTGCTAATGTTTGCAAGGGCTCCTCGATAAATCTCCTGGAATCCAGGAACGACAACCGAGGAAAGTGTTTGTTTGAGTTACAGTATACAGGAAGTGTCCACTGCACAGGACTCAAGACCCAGGCATGTCTTTGAAGTATCATCCATTGGAGGAGAGAAGGAGGGGCCTGTGGATGTGTTCATGATTGATGGTCAAGAAATAGTTATGAAAGTAGACACATGCTCTCCATGGACCATCATATCGAAAGACACCTTGAAAAGGACCCTTAAGAGGGATGAAACAATTCTGAACCCACCTGACATTCAACCCTGTGGTTAGGGAGAGTCTCCGATCGAGATTCTGGGTCAGTTTTCTGCAAGAGTTGCATATAAGGGGAAGGAATGCAAGGCTAACATTCTGGTTGCAAAGAAGGGTGCCTCCCTATTGGGTTGGGAGGAACAGAAAAATTTGGGGGTCAGGGTGCAGGCCAGTGATCTTGAACCTGTTACTATTGCGGAGATTGATGATGTATGGTCTAAGGAGTTTCCAGAGGTTTTCTCTGAAAACCCGGGCAGGCTCAGGCATTTTGAGCATCATGTAAAATTGAAGAGGGATGCCCAACCTATTGTTCATAAAGTGAGGCATGTGCCGTTAAACATGAGAGCGCAACTGCGTAGTGAACTGAATGATTTAGTTTGCAAAGGTGTGATTGAGCCTGTGGCGGCTACGCAGTGGTTGTCACCTATAGTGCTTGTGGCTAAAAACAATGGGAAATTGAGGTTGTGTGTAGACCTACGGAGTCTTAATCATAATATCTTAGTGGAAAGGCATCCCTTGCCCAAAATTTCAGAAACACTATCCACCCTTGGTGAGCCAAAGGTGTTTTCGGTCATTGACCTCTCTGCTGCCTATCACCATGTTCCCTTGTCCAGAGAGTCACAACACCTTACGGCCTTTATCACACCCGAAGGCACATTCAAATACAATCGCATGCCCTTTGGGCTAGCCTCAGCTGCCTCTATGTTCCAAAGGGTGATGGAGGAGGTGTTGAAGGGTCTGAAAAACGTAACAGTATTTCAAGATGATATTTTGATATTTGCTAGTGTTGAGTCAGAGCATGACAAGGCACTTAGGGCTGTGTTACATAAACTAAGAGAAGCAGGGTTGACAGTTCAGAGGAGCAAGTGTAGGATAGCTGTTGGGGAAGTGGAATACCTGGGACACAGGATCTCTAAAGAAGGCATTTCTCCCAAGAAGTCACTAGTGAAAAGTATCAGTAATGCTCCCCAGCCTCAAGACAAGGACCAATTACGTTCTCTCATGGGACTAGCGGAATATTACCATCAATTTGTGGGTGGATTTGCATCTATCTCATCCCCTTTGAGAGATTTATTAAAGAAAGGGGCAAGGTATGAGTGGTCAGAAGAGTGTCAAGAGGCATTTCAGCAGATTAAGGAAGGGATATCCAAGGCACCGTTTTTAGGGGGATTTATATCAGGTAGGAAGACCCTGATTTCAGTTGATGCAAGTACACTAGGATTGGGAGCTACCCTGACTCAGTTTGATTCTGGTAAGACTGAACATGCCATTGCATTTGCGTTCAGGCCGCTCAGAGGAGCAGAAAATAATTATTCTGTTATTGAGAGAGAGGCCTTTGCCGTCTCATGGGCCATCACACACTTTAGATTCTTTCTGTGGGGTCGTTCTTTTCTGGTCTGAACAGATCACAAGCCCTTATTTCAACTTATGAATAGTTCGGAGTGGGCCAAAGGGTCTCCTAAAATTTCGAGGTGGATGGTGGAACTCATGAGCTATAACTTCAGAGTGTGCCACATTCCTGGGAAGGAGAACGTGGTTGCGGATTGTTTGTCTAGGTTGCCTGTGGGAGATGGTGGAAGTGGTGAGATGCCGGAATATCAAAGTGTTAGTATTGCTGAGATTGAATATGATGCCATTGATAAGGAGAGATGGGTAAGTGCTGACGATGAGGACACTGAATTGAAACAAGTCAAGGTGTGGACTAAAGAAGGATGGCCTCATAAAAATGTGATTGGGAAGGAATATGAGAGGTATTTTGGGGTGAGAGATGAGTTAAGCTTGTCCGAGGATGGGTGCAAACTCAGGAAAGGAAGCAGGATTGTACCCCCCGGTGGAGTTAGGTCTCATTTAGTAAATATAGCACATCTGGGACATCTAGGTATGGGGGGAATGAAGAGGTGCTTGCGGCAGTCCTTTTGGTGGCCGGGGATTGATAGTGATGCAGAAAAGTGTGTTAGAGGCTGTAGAGAGTGTGAGAAAAGTGACAAGACCAAGATCGCCAGAGAAGTGCCAATTACGCCTGTTAAAGTACCCACTGAGCCGTGGCAAAAAGTTGCGGTTGACTTGATTGGGCCAATACAGAATCTTGGTGATGGATGCAAATATTTTGTAGTGTTAGTAGATTACCATTCCAAATGGATTGAATGGAAGCCTCTACGTGAGGCTACCACTGCTGAAATGGTGCTATTTTTTGAAGAAGTGTTTTACAGAGAGGGTTTCCCGGCAGAGTTGGTCACTGATAATGGGGTGAAATTTTGTTCTGAGAGAATGCTACAATTTTTGAAAAAATTCTGCATCAAGCACATTAAAACAGCTTTGTATCACCCCAGGGCTAATAGCCTTGTCGAGAGAGCTATCAGGTTTATAAAGGGTGGTCTACAACTAGCTATGTCTTCAGGATTGAAATGGTCTTGTGTTTTGAAGGAAATGATATGGAACTATTGCACTACGCCACACTCAGTTACAAACATTTCTCCATTCATGTCCCTTAAAGGAAGACAACCTGGCACGAAGCTTTGTCCAGGTTGGCTGGATTTGGCTAAAAGTGCCAATGTTGACCGAGGAAAAATTATGACGCTCATCAAGAAGGCACAGGATGTGTACAGAGGGAGGTTTGTTGAGGACATGAAGGCCAAGATTAACACTTGGAAAGTGGGGGATTTTGTACTCATTAAGAATCCCTGGCGTCTTTATTTTCACACACACCCTGGTCTCCAATCTAGGCATTCCCATCGCAGACACCTATGTCAGTGCCTCTTTCAGACAAACTCTCACTGACATCCTCTTTATCGTTCCTTCGCCTGACTTATGAACACTTCATATGGTCGCACTTTGCTCTCCTTCCTCTTTCTCTCCCATTAATGGTGGCAACCGGTGGGAGGTCCTCATTGCCCCCTTCCCATCTTCCAGAGTCATCATTAATGTATATCTAAATGGCACTGTCATGGTCCAGGCCCCTCAGCCCAATATTCTTCTATTTGATAGGCCTCTCTCTTTTACTCATCAACTTACTTCCTTCTCCTGCTTTTACACTTACACTTCTCGGGCTACCTTGTCTCCTCCTCTGCCTACTGCTCTCATTCCCTTGCCATCCATTACATCCCAAGTGGCTTTGCTGCCACTGCCTTTGACCTCTCTGGCTCCTCTTCTAACCCTGCCCTCCAACTCTCAAGCTCCCTTGCCATCCACTACCTCTCTGGATCCTTTTCTGCCTCCTCCTTCCGCCTCTCTGGCTCTTCTGCCACTTCCGTTGGGGAGTCCTCCTTCCTACACCTCCCCAGAAAGCTTTAAAAAGTGGCTACCTGCTCCATGTGGCTACTCTCAGCTCTCGCTCTGCTGTCAAACAGTCTTTTGACATCTGCCACCTCCTTGAACTTCTTGACCTGGATCTTCTCGCTCTTACTGGGACATGGTTCAAGGCTTGCTCTGTCATGAGTTTTGACACACTCCTCCCTGAGGGCTAAACGATCCTCTCCGAGCCCAGGCCCAACAGTCCCAAAGGAGGAGTGGCCCTGATCTTTCCTGAGTGGATCCCTGCTTCTATCATCCCCACTCTTAACTACTTCTCCTTTGAATGCCTGGTCTGCAGGCTCTCTATCTCTCCTGGCCTCACACTGACCTTGGCCTCCATCTACAGGCCACCTGTCTTCCTCTATGAATTAGCTGATCTATCCTCCTCTCTCCGCAACCTCCCAACTTCTCCTCCTTGGGGATCTCAGCATCCACCTGGACTCCCCAGACTCCTCTTGGCTCTTTCGCAACCTATGTGACCCTGTTGCCCTCTCCATTCTACCCTCTGGTCTGACTCATTATTTCTGCCACACCTTTGAAGCCCTTTTCTCTTCAGGCATCCCCCTCTCGAATACTTTCACTACTCCTCTCTCCTGGACTGACCATTTGCCTCTCTCTTCTTACTTTTAATATCCTGTCACCTGGGTAAAGGCCCTCATAGCACCACCACCTTCCTTTGTGGTCATTCGACCTATGAAGCGACTGTCAACGGCTGCCTTTGCCTCCACCTTCTCTCCTCCACCTAATCCTGCGGTTGAACCCCATCCTGACACAGCCCTTTCCAACCTTCACCTATCCATCTCTAACACTCTGGATATCCATGCTCCTGTTATGAGAATTCTCCTGACGCCTGCCACAAAGTGCAACTCTTAGTACGACTCTGATTGGCTGCTCTGAAATGCAAGTGCAGAGTAGCTGAGCGGAAGTGGGGAGCTGCGGGTGCACCCTCTGACAAATTGGCCTGTCTTATGCTCCAAAAGCAATACCGACTCACCATCTTCTCTAGCCCACATATCTGCAGCCTCTAACAACACGGCCGAACTTGTCAAAATCTGCAAGGAGTTGGCCAATCCCACTGCAGGATCCTCCTCCTCTGCACCCACCCAGGCCCTCTGCATGGCTAAACCTCTCACCACTAAAACCCACGACAAACATCTCTGCACTCTCCAACACTTCCCCCTCTCTTTCACCCCACCTCTCTCAGGCCTGCCTTGGCTGCCCCTCCTCTGCTTCTCTCCTATAACGCCTGAAGATGTTTCTAGACGGTCTATGAAAGTCTCATCTAAACAGGTGGCCCCCTGCTCCTCCAGAACCATCAAGGACAACATTGATTCTCTCACGCCAGCCTTGGCTGATTTCTATAATCGCTCCTTCACTACTGACACTTTGCCCTCTCTTTTCAAGCACTACTACTACTACTTCTGCTGACCCCTCCATTCTGGAAAACTATCAGCTGATCTCTATTTCTCCTTTCCTGCGAAAACTCCTAGAGAAATTGATTATCTCCCAGCTAACCCTCCACACTGAATCTGTTGGTTGTCTCCATGACCATCAGTCTGGCTTCAGAGTAGCCAGAGGCATGGAAACTGCATTCCTCAGCAACCGTGTAGATCTTCTCTCAAATATCAACTCTAGCTCCCCCTCTGTCCTCATTCTCCTCGATCTTTCATCTGCTTTTGACACAGTCAACCATAACATCCTGATTACTAACCTCTGTGAGAACCTTGGCATCTTGGATCAGGCTCTGGCTTGGTTGGCCTCCTTCCTCTTGGACCGACCCTCCCCATTCCAGCTTTGTTCCTTTCTCTCCACCAAACCTCTCTCTACGTGTGGTGTTCTCCAGGGTTCTATCCTCTGCCCCAGGCTCTTAAATGTCAATCTTGCACCTTTGGCCCCCCTGATCTCTACCATCACATCTAACTTTAGGTGTAATGCTCTCTTTCTGGCTACCCTCTGCCTCTTCTTCCTCCTCGCTCACCCCTGACTGTCTATCTGCTATTCAGTCATTGTGTGCCTCTACCGATCTCTGCCTCAATGCCAGTAAGACTGAGAGCCTTCTCATTGGGACCCCTATTCCTGCTTTCCTGCTCTCAATCTGGCCACCCTCCTTGGGCCCTTTTCCCTCACCCTCTGATGAGGCAAAAAACACTGGAGTGATCTTTGACTCCACACTATCCTTCTCTCTAAACATCACTGACCTTGCCAAGAAGGCCCACTTCCAGCTGAAGCTCCATAAAGGTATTCTCCCTTTTCTCACCTTTTCCCAGAAGCTCACTATCTCCAGAGCTCTGGTTCTCTCTAGGCTGGACTACTGCAACACCCTCTTTCTCATTCTGCATACCTCTACTCTTCACCCTGTTCAACTCATCCAGAACAAGACTGCAAACCTATCCTTGGTCTCAGGCCCAGGGACTGCATCCCTCCAGCCCTGAAATTCCTCTACTGGCTCTGGGTGGCTGCAGGGATCAAGTTTAAGACCATCTACATCGTCCACAAATTTTTTTCCGGGCCCTTACTTACTCTTCAGCTCTCTCTTCCTAAGTACCTTCCTCCTAGAACCCTTCACTCATCTACCTCTAACTCTCTGAGGGTGAGTCACTTCTCCAAGCAGAGATTGGGGGTAGAACTCTCTCCTTTGCATGTGCCTCCCTCTGGAATGGCCTCCTTGCCACTCTCCACCTTGAGCTGGACCTCTTTAACTTCTGTAAACTCCTCAAGACCTACCGTTTCTCCTTTTCTTTCTCTCTCCATCTGCCTTGCTAATCTTCCCTTGCTGCTGCTTTGTCTGCTGACGGACTGCCTGGTTGTCCTCTGAGTCTTACAGGACACGTGACCTTACCAATCCCCCTGCAGTTTCCGCCTGGCCCTACTTGCACTGCCTCCTGGATAAACTTGCACTACCGGGCTGGGATTGCCCCTTGTAGTCACAGCCTCCCAAAACTTAACTCAGGGCTCTGCTGCTCGGGGTGCAATGCTCCCTCTCCCCTGCACTTCTTGGTTGCACGCTTGCATGATCTCAATGACACAAGGCCTAGTTAGATCATTGTGGTTGCAGCCTTTTTGGCAACCTATGGCGAGCTCTCTTGAAAGCTATGGATTAATAGTTGTGTGTGTTGCTGTCCGGGTTGCATAGGTGTGGTGCTCTTACATTGAGGCTGCCCAATGCTATATCAGGATTAGAAATGTTTACTTAGAGTCACCTTTGTTCTTGCACCTCAGACTCTCATTACTGGGTCTCTGTTTCATAAATGATGTCTTGGTACACTTACTTAGGTTTGATGTTCTTTAATTGTATCTTAAATTGTTTGTCTTGAATAACAAAAACACGATGTTACTTTAAATCAAGGTATGATTCTCCTTCACACTGTTATAATTCCCTCAACACGTGTTTCTACAAAAAACAATCAAATAGTTAATCAGTACTAACATAAATCTAGATGTGTAAAACAGAAAAATAAATAATGAAAATAAAGTTTACATAATGTACAAGCTAGACATCACTTAATATCTCTTGTAAAACGATGATGTAATTGTAGTACTAGATTCGGGAGAGGCTGTTGATTGTGAATACTGGGTGTGTCCATTTTGTTCAATTTAGTATTAAACAGTCATTAAATGTTGGTTATTTCTCATTGGGCTGTCAAATCTTACAACATTTGAATATATAGTAAATTACTCACTTAGTTGGAGATGTGTCCTTTCAACTTTGTTTCAAATAAATATATTTTATTTAAATTCCTTTGTTTTTAAATTAATTTTTGTTTTTCAATTAATTTGTTGCTCAGTATCTAGTGAAGCCAATGTTGGGACGATTCCCATCAAAATCACTTGTTAGACATTGGGAAAGTCTACTGGAATGGCCACTGAATCGGTAGTTTCAAATCTACAATTGGTCAGGTCAGTCAAAAGGGATTTGGTGCTTTTTGTAACAGGATATGCAGGAATATGAATATATAGAGCAAAACAGTACCCTCAATGCCTGCAGTGCTTATTTAAAGGATCATAGAAATACAATACTACACAATATCACATAGTGTAGATAATTCCATACTCTTGCAATTTAGGGAACTCTAAGGAACACCAGAGATTTCACCATGTGTTAAAGATGATTTGACCAACCGCCTTCAAATCTGGCCTTTTATAAACTAGTGACCTATTTCCAAGCAAAAAATGGACATGGCATATTGGAGTCTACAACAACTAGAACAGAGAGCCGTATTAAGAACTTGCAGATGCACATTTTAAACAGGGAGCTGTTGAATGCAAAATGTGACACACCAGGGAACAAAGGGCATAGCTTTCTCTTAATGAAGAGTACTCCTAAGTACTGTGCTTTGATAGAAATGCTGGGAGAAGAGTGATCATGCAAAATCAAATTGGAGTATGATTTGAAGCTCCATATAAAATATAAATATTGGTTAAATATAAATATTTGCAACACACACCAGCAAAACACAAACAGCATCATTATTTTTCATCTCTATTTTAGCCCACTTAGATTGTGAAGAGTCATATGTACCATGAAAAGGAGAAACAGTTTTTGTGCCCATAGCGAAACTACTGATCGGCAAACTACCGACCCATTGCTCTTTGGATGCTGAAAGTTAAATATTTGCAAAATGAATTTTGCAGGAATTAGAGCAATGGGCGGTAACAACGGGACCCGAGCAAATTTCAAACCGGTTTCAGTAAAGGGTTCAGCAGCACTTGGAATAGGTTCATATGGACGCAACACAACAAGAGCTTGGTGTAAAGACACTCCCCCCATATTTGCAGACTTCTCTCTGCCTTTCAATAAAGCCAATTGAAGTTTAATATAAACAATTAGAAGAATGGCACATTCCTAAATCCTTACTGACTAGTCTGGTATATCTGCACATGGATGCAAAGTTACAAGTAAGGCTGAACCAGCAAGGTACTCTTTCTCAAAGAAGGCCGACACATAGAGGTTTGGACAGGTGTGCATGCTGGCCCCATCCTTTTTTATTTGGATGTGTCCGATATGAGGGAGTATTTAGCTTGCTCTTCATTTTCTGCTCCTAGTATTAATTAACAAAAAATGTATTGGTTAGCATTTTCGGATAAAGTGATATCTACCAGACGAAACACAACTGGGTCTTCAGCGTCTTTTCAACTACACCATCAGATATGCTGACAAAAAATGATATAGTAATAAATGATAGTAAAACAAACATTCTAAAATTCTATGGCAGGTCAACAAAGCCATATACATTTAGCTGGAAATTCAGCACAACTCCAATGGAACCAGTGGCTCAATCAGAATATTTGGACTTCTTTCTTGATGCTTCACTTTGCAAGAAAACTATTTTTCAAAAGCTGCAAGAGAAAGTTACCACACTAGTTTCTCACATAAAATGTTTTAATAGAATGTAGAGCAGATTTGTTATCGTACCGCTAATTATTTGTGTATGAAACAGAAATAGTACCATCCTTCTTTACAGACAGAAGATTTCCCACCTGTCCTGTGACCACTTCTTGTTAAAACTCCCCCAAAAAATTTGGAAGAAATCTTTGGCCCTACCAATTTGAGTGCTGATTTCTATTATCTGATTTGAAGTGGGTCTGACTTCACTGCATGGCTGACTGAAATGGAACATTTGACCGTTTTATATACTATTTCTTGTTCCCCCGCAATACTCGGTGTTCTGTGAGTGAAGTTATATTACAAAGCATTTATGAGCCTGCTGAAATATTAATTTGCAAAAACTTATTACGAAAGATTGGTGTGACACTTTCAAAAATAATAGGCATTACAAAAATTATAACCATCTCCTTAAATTAGATAAACCTTTGGGAACATTTCTGTGATATTTAAGTACATTCCCAAATCCCTGTTGGAGGTCACACTATTTGAGGTTCAGACTGAAACTCAACCCAAAGGGAGAAATTATGTCTGTGTGTTATAAATCAGCTGTATTAGAAAACCATTGCTGTTTCTGTGGACAACCAGAAATTACCCAAACTTTTAAACATCTGATGATTGATTGTCCAACTTTAAACAATTTATGAACTAAATTGTTTGATACATTTGTTAATTCAGAGTTTTGGCTCTTGGGACATGGCTTTTGGGTACATCTATCTAGCAGGAATGAAATCCATTTACAATTGCAGTACTAACATTTGTATACAGAATGAATTTCAATGCTATTGGATGGTAGGCTGATTTTGCCTTTTATGAACGGTACTTCAATGTGCCGCTCACACATGTATTTATTTTAGTGTCTATTTCCCTTTAAGCACTTCTTAAGCATTTTTTGCCCCAACATTAGCACTTTATTAATGCATTTTCTTGACTCTTGTTATAAGTGCACGTGTTTAAATAAGGATTGTTCTAGCTTACTAAACAAATATTTTTAAAGTTGGCCTTTAAATTTAGATAGTTTTATTTATCTGTATCGACTGTTGTATGTAAGGTCTACATGTATAAACCAATGTTGCAATAAAAGACTGGGGAGAATCAGAAAAGGAAATAGATGCAAATGACAAGCGAAGGAAGAGCAACATTTTAGACAGACTTGTGTGTTTTTAACATTCATGTGAGAAGAGTATCAGGAATGGAGTTTGTAATTGTTTGAATTTGTGTGTAATCACTGGAGGTCATGGCGCTTGCTGGCAGATTCCTAGGAGGTCTTAGACGGTCTTGGCTGAAAGAATCGACACCAAATCCCCAAATGCCACAATTGGGTGGAGAATGAGGGGGTTGTTGGGTTTCCCATAGTCCTTGACAGGTTTTGCCTGAGACCTTCAGGGGAGGCACAAGACAGATAGAACTGCCGTAAAACAGCTGCATGTTCCAAAAGCAGCAGACTGAGCCTGCACAAAAAAAAAAAATACACCCTATGACATGAGATCTGGAGACTGGGATACAAAGGACACTGAGGAGATTAGACATTGTGCAAGAGTGTCCCCGGTTGGCTGAAAAGGTTCCTGAAGTCAGACCTAAGTTTCAACAATCTTTTTTAACTTGAAAAATCAGTAAGAGGAAGCAATCCATTAGCAATCCATTCGAAATTCTGTCTTTGACATTACCAGCACCACACATGAGCCTTTGACCCATAACTACAGTAGAGTACCTTGCCATGGACCCGGAAGTTAGAGGCATCCATATTTGTATGAAACCGTATTTCTGTATGAATGGATCTTTTGTTTGGTCATGATTATAGTGATGGTGTTCAGACGCTCGAACCACTGATGAGTGTGAAAAAAGTCGCCTACTAGACAAACTGCAAACAGAGGTCTAGGCCAAGACCCTGAGATTAAGTTGCTTCTCCAAATTACAGAATCTCTAGCATTGTTAGATCTTTTTGTTTATTGGTTCCTGGCTATGGAACCATCTTCCCCTTTCATTAAGGGAAACACCTACATTCTTATGCTTTATAAGGAAACTTAAAACTTGTACGTCTATGCTGGTTTTTAGGACCATAACTGTCCTGCTTTCAGCCACAGCCAAAGGACTTTGTAGCCATTAGCACAAAGATGACACTTATGGCAAGCACTTTGTATGTATCCACACATAAAATAACATAACAAGTTGTCAGAAACATAACTGTGAATCAGAACTAAATTAGAAAGAAAAATGTCATTTTATAGAAAGACTCACCACGATATTTAGGTCCTTGCTTTGTAAATGCCTTTATCTATAATCTCGAAGAAAAAGCATCACTGCCTATCATGATAATCCCAGAAATGCTGGGACAAGAAACAGGCTGTTGTTAATCTGAATAGTCTATTTGATTTAAAATTATGAATAGAAATAATTAAAGGTGGTCCCTTGACCTTGAAACCTGGAGAAGTCTGCTACAATAGTCTATACAAATACAGGGTAATTCATGGATTATTTGTGCCGAAAAAAACGAGATTTGTGCGCAATTCCGCCCGCAAATCCCTGTTTCACAAATGGGGATTTGCGGGCAGAATGGCACACATATCCCGTTTTTTTAGGCGCAAATAATCCATGAATTACCCCCAGCATGTCGACATTAAGGGGGTTAGCACCTCCCAGGATTTCTCCTTTTTGTGTAAACCATTGTTTCCACAAATCAAGAAGATAAACAATCCCTGCAAATGTTTGAAATATTGTATGCATCATGTGACAAATCCATGCATAAACTGCCCCTGTGCAAACTCAGAAATTCATGTATATGGCTGCTGCCAGAGAACAATATGTGTCCTGTGTATTCATACATTATGGGCATACTCATTTTGAATTAACCTCAACAAAGCTTGCATTACAGCCCATGCCCCACTGAGTTCCATAGCTGGTAAAGGATTCCCCTAAAAGATTTCAACTGCTATCAGGCGGTTTAACTAATTCTTGGGATATGTATTGAAATGTTCAGGATGTATTGTACTCATTTTTCATTTGGATTTTCAAGGTACCAGTCTGGTAAAAATATCAACAGCTCCACTAAGTAAGTTCTGCTCCAAGACTGTCCCCTTCATACAAATTCCCTCACAGGGAATCTGTTTCTGCCTTGAATAAGATTTCCTCACCAGGCTCACTCTCGAAAAGGCATTTTTAAAGGATTTCCATCATTTACATCCACTCTGTTCTTCTGTTAGAAAAGTTCACTTAGTCCTCAGATTTCCTAATAAACTCATATTTCTCATATTTCCTAGTGTTTTCCAATCAATACTTGATAAACTACAAGCATGCAGGATCATTTGATGCAGTTTCCTCTGGCGTTTCATGGGATCTGCAGAGTGTAAATCCAGGGACAGTGGGGCCCTGAAAGAGACCTAGTAACAAGCTGCTTTGCCCAGTCCAACAAAAGCAGCGAGAGAAGCAATCATGTTCAAGTCAGTGCAAGCCCCACACAATTTTACCAACATTTTACCAACATTTTACTGTACAGTGAGTATTGAGTCAAATAAAACCCAAGCCCACTGTGCGTTGTGTGTTCAAAATAGTTGCATGCATACATCATTATCCCAGACATATGTGTTAAATGTAAGAATCTATGTACATTTTGATTTTCTCCAGATGCTCTTTGATTTTATGCAAAACAGCCAGAAACATGTATGCACACACTCGTTGTCAAAAGAGATGTATTTGCAGAAATTGGGAGATTTACACACTTATTGAATTGTTTATGTACTGAGTGAGATAATATGTTTTTGTGAAGGGTGCACTGAACATGTCTTGCTCATTACTATGGAGGGTTTTTAAATTGATCCCTGAGAGGAAAGTGTCACTCCTCTCATGTCTTTCTATTGGTGATAGAGAAGTGCACATAATTATTCAAATGTAGCCCCGGGGCTCCCCCCACCCACGACAAGGAAGCCACCAGCCAGCCTGGAGGCGTCCATGTGATCCAGGCACTTATGTGCTGGATCGCCGCCCGCACAGTGGGCGGGTGCAGCGGGCGTGCCGCCAGCGCACCGAAGGTGCGCTTAAGGCAAGCCCGTCTGTGCCCGTCCGTGCCGGGACGTGCTGGAAGGGATACTTAGATAGAAATTTCTTGATTTCTTTGGCGCACCCCAACACTAGGTGGCCAACTGGCTGGAATCACAACACAGCCTTACCAACCCCCTCCCCCACCAGAAGTACTCATAGCATTGAGCCCACGCTGGATGCCCCCACTCTGTGCCTGCTAAATACAAGGTCCCTTCCAGCTCACACGGGTGAGATCTGGGACCTGCTAACAAATAGGCAACCAGCCCTTTTATGCTTAAACGAAACTTGGCTGACACCGAGCTCGGCGCCTGCAGTAGTGCAAGCCCTCCCCCCCAATTACTGCATCACCCATTATGATCGCCCGCCCCCCAAGCGTGGTGGAGGCATTGCAGTTATTTTTAGAGACAAGTACACGGTTAGCCAGATACCTTGCTCACATACACTTAATATGGAAGCCCTCCTCTGTCGATGCGTGTTGTTGCCATCTTGTGTCACCCACCTCCTGCTTATCTACCGCCCTCCGGGCCCTATAGGAACTTTTGGGAAGGGCTTAGCTGACCTCATTGCTGCCCTAAACCTGCAGTATACCAATCTCGTGGTATTAGGTGATTTAAATTTGCATTTTACCCTTCCTAGATCGGATGAACTAAACTCGGTTTTGGATAGCCTCTCTGATCTTCATTTCTGTCAATTGATCCAAGCACCCACTCACCTGCATGGAAATACTCTGGACATGGTATTTGCCAATGATGCTCTACTTGGCCCCGGCCTTATTGTGCCAGTGACCTGGTCTGATCACCATCTGATTTCATGCCTCTTCATACCAGCCACTCCCGTTTGTAAAATTCTCCCCCCTAAGACGCTACTTCGCTCCTGGCGATCAGTTGATCCCAAGGCACTTGGTGCCTGTATCGTCTCTAAGTGCACCTCTTTGGGACCTGTATCTCTATCTACGCTCTCAATGTCGCTACTGTCCGCCGCCAATGTTTTTGCTCCACCTAAACTTACCCAGAGTCGGAGATTACTCTCTCAGCACTGGTTTACTGATCAGCTTAAAAGCGCCCGCCTGCTACTCAGACAAGCTGAACGCAAATGGCGGATTAGTTATGACCCTTTACTTAAAGACTTGTACAAGCTTAGTCTTTCTACCTACTTAGCCAATGTCAAACTGGCCAAAAAATTGAAAGTGCTCTATGTAAACCTAAAACACTATTCTCTATTGTCCAGTCACTCGCTTTCTCTGAGCCCCTTACTTCTACGGCTAAACCATTGCAAAAGCTATGTAATGACCTGGCATCTTTTTTTATCATGAAAATCGATGTGATTCGATCTAACATCGCTAAATCTCCCGCTATGCAATCCTCCGGCACTACCAGCTTTGTGCCACTCACCCTCACTGACCCCCCTGCTAGCTGGTCTAGCTTTCTCTGTTCACTGAGGCAGAGGTTCTAGCAGCGATCCTCAAAATTAAATCCTCCTCTCCTGAGGATGCTATTCCGGCAAGTATTATGAAGACAATTGCCCCAGACATTCTGTCCGACATCACAGCGGCTATAAATAACTGTTGCGAGTCTGGATTGGTTCCGCCGGAATTCAAATCTGCTAGGGTCATTCCCTTGCTTAAGAAGCCGTCACTTGATCCTACTATCCCTTCTAATTTTTGCCCCATATCCCTGCTCCCGTTCTTGTCTAAACTCTTGGAATCTCTGGTCACGCCCCTTCTGTCCTCCTTTCTGGAATCCTCTAAGATCTTTAATCCTGCCCAGGCAGGCTTTAGGCCAGGAAGAGGGACGGAGAGTGTGCTTGTCTCAGTGCAAGACGATATGTCCAGACTTGCGGACGCAGGTGGAGTTGGAGCTTTGATTCTGCTGGGTCTGTCCGCCGCATTTGATACGGTGGACCATCCTATCCTCCTCTCACGTCTAGCACAAATCGGGATCTCTGGCCCAGTCCTGGCTTGGTTTACCTCTTTTCTTGCAGACCGCACTCAGACCCTTTCTATGCCCCCTTTCCTCTCTTCCCCTTGTGTCCTCACCTGTGGTGTCCCCCAGGGATCGTCTCTTTCCCCTATCTTATTCAATATTTATATCTGGGCGCTTGCCTGCCTTATCCGCTCGTATGGACTCAATTGTTATTCCTACGCAAATGATACTCAAATCCTGATCCGTTTGGATCAGGATCATACCGAGGTCTCAGCCTGTCTTCATGACTGTCTAAAAGCAGTCAGTGTCTGGATGGACCAAAATTGGCTCAAGCTCAATGGCGATAAAACGGAGGTGATGTTGGTGGGTTGTCCTCCCAGCCCATCACTATGGACCCCCGCTTTTTGGCCTACTTCATTGGGCCCCCTGCCCTGTCCAGTGGACAAAGTAAAGAACTTAGGGGTCATTCTTTCCACCTCCCTGTCCATGTCAAATCAGGTCTAAGCTGTCTGCCAATCCGCCCACCACCAGATTAGGGTACTTAAGAGGGTCCTCCCTATGATCCCAGAAGCTATGCGCCCTCCTGTGGTGGCTGCATTAGTCCTCTCACGGTTGGACTATTGCAACTCCCTGTACCTCGCTCAGACGGTGGGCATTCTCCAGCATCTCCAATGCATGCAGAACCTGGCAGCTTGGCTGGCCACAGGTTCTCCCTATGGAGCACACATATCTCGCCAGTGCTTCGCCAACTTCACTGGCTTCCAGTGGCCCAGCGAGTTAAGTTCAAGTCACTGTGCATTGTCCACCGGGCAATCCAGGGCCTAGGAGCTGAGTTTCTTCAAACCAAATGTGTCCGATATATCCCGGAACGCAATCTTCGCTCCTCGACCACCATCCTCTTGGTGGTCCCTAGGTACAACCGGGAAAAACTCGGTGGCAGAGTCTTTACCATTGCTGCGGCCAGGCTGTGGAACACCCTCCACTGCTACTCAAGTCTACCTCTAACCATTTGGCTTTCAGGAAAGCCCTGAAAACAACTCTATTTCAGCTCTCTGGCTACTACTGTTCTTCCTGCTCGGTAGCTTCCTCACCAGCGCCATGATGCCCTTGGGCGACCGTGCGCTTTACAAGTCCAGGTAACATAACATAACATAGCATAACATGGGTTGGGAGGAGACCTCAGACTTACTTGCTGTCTCCCATAACACTTCCCAAAACTGTGATCTTGCGGTAAGTCCTTTATAAAAACTCCAATAAATATATCAATTCACCCAAGATTGAATGGCTCATATAGGAATCTCTATGCGCCATAAATGTATATCAATGGAAGTCTCTTAAAAGATTCCCTTTGTTTAAACATTATAAAATCTCAGTCCGCTTACTTAATTGTTTATGTTATTTATGTTGTTGCCTTTAAAGGACTTCATGAAAAGGGACATGCCATAGTGGTTGTAGTGATTGACCTACATTGTTTTTAAATGTAACCTTTCAATCCATCACGCAAACATTGCAGGCATCGAAATAAAGACAATCTTAGTAGGACTCTGAAGAATCCAGTGCCACAGCATTTGACGTAAACAACAGTTCAATGTCCAATGTAGTTTGAGGTATACATTTAACAAGGTGTCCTTATGATGGAAAACATGAAACATACAGTGACAACGTGAACACTGCTCTTCAGGATTACAGAGATGTCTAGTGGCTAAATAGACTACTCATCCCCACACTTCTGCTAATCTGGCAGTGATCTCAATCATAAAGGTGAAACAAGTACAGCCCAAAAAGTATACATCTATTGCCTTGTGTGTAAGCTCAGGCTGAGGGCATGACATATCTTCAGAAGGGGTTAGAAACCTAAACAGTAATTGAACAAAGACCCCAAAACTAAAGAATGTCAAATTAAGGGTCTAAAACATTGGGCCTCATTATGAGTTGGCCGGTAAAAAAAAAAAAAATCACCGGCATGCCGGTGCAACCGTGTCCGTATTGCACTGCTGCCGGAATCAACAGTTGATCCCGAGTCAGCGTGCATGCGCATTCCGGCATGCCGGAAACGGCTGCACCAGCATGCTGGTAAGGCACTCCAAACCCCCGATAGCAGCATCATTGATACCGGCACCGGAAGCAACATCATCACGCCGGAACGGGAAATTCACCGGCTGCCATCTTTAAAAACACAATCCATTGCAATCCTCTGCCTACATCACCTGGACCAGGGAACTATGTAGGGTGTTAGCAAGCTGAGGACCATGGCTACGAGGAAAGGCACAGTGCGGCAATGAAAGCCACGTTTCAGCGACGAGGAGCTGAACATTCGAGCGGACACCATGGTGGAGCGAAAGCACCTTCACGTCTGAGCCGAGGGGACAACGACTCCTCCAGCCAGAGGCCTTCTACATCAAGAGCTGGCCAAAAGCGTCCCACAGCTCCCAACCCACAGCCCCCCCAGCCAACAGGACACACAGGCTGGACAGCAATCCGAGCAGCAACAAGGGACACCCTGAAAGGAGCCCAAACAAAGGCCCAGTGCTGATATTAAGGCACACCAGCCAAAAGATACCCCTGCCACAAAGGTCCCAACCCTGAAAACAACATCTGGGGCAGAGGAGCCACCTCAGGTAGAAGACGTGGGATCCCCAGTGGCCAGTGACTTGGAGGGGTCACATTCAATGGCTACCTGTGATCTGGGTGAGGCGGCACAATCTGCACAGCACAGTGCGGAGGAGGAGGAGGAAGTGGAGGAAGCATGCAATAGCATGCTTGAAGACATGCCAAACACCCCACCCATGCTGCCTACCCCACGGTTCTCACCAGAACCTGGCTCAGGTGGCCACAGCTCTGCGAATGGCATGGTCATAGGTGCACACAGCCCTGGAAGCACACACACACCAGCTCTCGTGCAACCACCTGCAGCACAAAACATCATTGACCTGGAGGGGAGGCTGACCCGCATGGAGGAGCGCCAGCAGGCCATGCATGACATGGTCAGGCAGTATGTGGCAGACAGTGAAGCCACACACCGGGCCATGCAGGAGAATTCCAGGGCAGCCAGCCATGCTGTGTACTGTGTGGCCTGGTGCATGCACAGGAATGGCAGCCATGACACAGGCTGTCACCCAGTTGGTTTCCACCATGGCTCAACAGCGGAATGCAGATACAGACCCGCACCATCAACCAGCACAACCCCGGCTAGTTCAACGCAGACCAGCTTGGTGCGTCGGTCACTGCGTAGTATGCGCTGCACAGGCCAACAACCCCCTCCACCTAAGAGGGGGCCTCAGTAGCCTGACTCATCATACATGTAATGAGGGAGTCAAATTTAACTTGCAGTGGGGGCAGTTGGGGGGTGGGGGTGTCTGACATGGGTGTGTGGGGGTGTTGGGTGGTGGGGTGTGTGGGTTTGTGGGGGGTGGGGGTGGGGGTGTGGGTGTGTGGGGGTGTTAGGGGGTCAGTGGTGTGTGGGGGTGGTTGGGGTTGGGGGTGTGGGTGTGTGGGGGTGTTGGGGGTGGGGGGTAGTGTGTTGAATATCAAGGGGTAGAGGTGCACATTGCTTCATGCTCAATGTATTTAGTTCTCATTTAATTAATACACCTGGTGTGCATAAGAAAAACAAATGACTGGACATTGCTTTTTGAGCGTGTGTCAATTCTTTTCTCTACAGTGCCCAGTGTCCTCCATTCCCAGTGCCTTGTGTTACCCAATCCATCAAAAGTATTGTGCAATCAAAGTTTGGCATAGAGCACTTCCTTCATTCTCATTGTGCTGTGGCCGATGTGCAGCATCTTCACTATCATCCTCCTCATCTTCAGGTGGCATCAGGTCCATGTCAGGGGTACATTGCGCCGGATGCACATATTGTGCAGCATGGCACATGCCAACACTATATTGCCCACCTTCTCAGGCCTGTAATTGAGTGCCCCACCCGACCTGCTGAGGCAGGAAAAATGGGCCTTCAACAGGCCAAAAGTCTTCTCAATCGTGACACGAGGGTGTGCATGTGCACGGTTGTAGTCCTCTTTGTGCCTGCTGACTGGCTGCCTGATGGGGGTCAGGAGCCACAGCTTCAGGGAATACCCAGCATTACCTGCACAGTAGCAATGGAAAGTGTATTTGGGAATATTTTTGTCATTCCTTGTGTGCACTGCCTGTACAGTGTTCATGGTCACATGCCACAGATTCATGACTGCACTTGACATCTCCTTATAGTAAGACCCAGGTAAGTGTACTTAGGGATGATCCATGGTTGGGGGTATGTGTGCCGTTCACGTTTTAGGGACCTTTCCATCAGATACAGCACTCACACAAATGAGATGAGAAGTTTGATGATGTGCTGGCATCTGATGGGTGTGTTGCATAAGAAATGACTATACATGTGGAGTGCATCATGACACATTTGCCTGATATGCTTCATGATAGACAGTGATTTGCTATTCATGCTTTCGACAACTTGATGTCACCATGTACTTGTCCATCAATGCCTTCCCCCATATGACCAAGACACAAAGGCATTGGTGGATTGGTCTGCCAGTGAAGGCAAATGTTTAAGTGATGAGGCTGGGTGTTCACTGGCATGGTGGAACTGAGGTAATGTGGATGGGTCCTGCACCACTCGCTCATATGTCAGTGGTGTCAACTGATTGATGATTACAATAGTTTCCATGCTTGCATCATTGCATTTGGAAGTGTCCCTTAAGGTGCCTGGGCTGGTATACTGGTCTATGGTGTACCTGTGGGGTGGGTGCAGTGACAGTGATTTCCATGTGTGGCTGTTGGATTTGGCTGAGACATGGCTGCATGACCCGTGATGTACTTTTCTACGCTCATGTATTTCATGCATTGTGCCTGCAGGGTGGTGCATTGTGGTACCCGTGGTTCATGTTTGATGGTATTCCAGGTGCATATGCTGGGGTGGATGCTGTGTATGTTGATTCCATTTTTGCACAGTGGCGTAGGCATGCCACATCTGCATCCATTGGCTATGTCCCACATTCTGTTGAGGTCATTGGGGTCACAGTTTTGGCCACCCAGGATGCTGGGGTCCTTCCCCTGAACAACACCCCTCATACCCGAGCCAGCAGACATGTTGCCCATGCTTGTGGTCCCCCCCGAGCAACACCCCTCGTACCCCAGCCAGCAGACAGGTTGCTTATGCTTGCACCCCCCTGGCAACAGCCCTCATTGCCCTGTCATTAGACTTACCAAACAGCCAGGTATGTTGTGCAGTGTGTCGTGCCATGTAGCGGGGAAGCGTGGAGTTGCACAGCACCATGGCATCATGTGTGGATCGCGGGAATCTTGAACAGCAATGCATTATTATTTTGCTTGCATCGCGCACCATCTGGACATTCAGGGAATGGTAGAGCTTCCTGTTGCAGTACACTACCTCCATGGCTTGCCGGACTACCAGCTCCACACGGGTGCAGTCGAGGACACTGATTACATTTGGCATGCCTGCCAGTGCATGGAATGCTATTTGGAAGCATTCTCCTCCTCCGCAGTCTGTGGTAAATATATGTGGTCCCTTCCATATTTCAGGAGGGCATCTAGCACCTGGTTGAGAACACGGGAGAAACATGGTTGTGAGATGCCATGCAGCTGCCCCACTGTCTGCTGGTAGGAGCCTGTGGCAAGGAAGTGTAGAACAGACACTACCTTCAGCAAGGAGGGGATGCCTGTCCGGATGTTGATGAGGCTTACCACTTCATCATGGATGAGGTCCACTATTGTGCATATGGTGTCACTGTCCAGGCGATACTCAGTGTGTATCTGTGCAGGGCTTAGGTCAAATGGACGGACCCTTAGGCAAGGGATTGGTGGCTGCCTGCGGAGTACAAATTCCTGCACTGGTGGTATGTGCTGGCCTAGTCTCACCCTCCTTCTCCTCCTGCGCCTCCACTGCATTCCCTAATTCAATGCCTGCTGGAGTAGTAGCAGTGCAGGCATGTCCTCCAGTCCCAGTATTGCAACTGCTAATGGTAGAATTTTGGGTCAGGAAGGGGTGTGGTGTGTGGGTGTGCTACTTTTCTGCTGTGCCAGACTCCATTGCCTCCAACTGTGCTGATTGTGAGCACCTGCGGCAGGTTTCAACACAGCAGATTGTTATTAACGGCTGCACTGCGATGCCGGTCTTGATGGCATCATGGTAACTATTCTTACCAGCATCTGGATGCCAGTAATTGCATGTCCGTGCACCTCATAATGTGCACTTCCTTGCGGCATGCCGGTGTTACTGGCATGGTTGTCGCGTGCCTGCACTCATTCCGTGAAGGTGCTACCCGGTCACAACGGGTCACTGCCGATGCCAGAAGCACCGGCATCGCGCGTCGTAATGCACCAGTCCGGTAGACGATCCCGGTATTCCTGTACCGGTATCGTTATTACTAGACAACCAACCTTGTAATGAGGCCCATTGACTTTTAATTAAACAACAAAATGCAAGAAAGTTTCTAAAAACACAAGCAAAAACCCACTCCTGCAAAGAAACACAGAACATGCAAGCTGTTGTTGAATAGCACCCTGTGTAGATGAGCATGTGTGCACACAATGCTAATATGAATGATGTTGTGTTAGAAAAAGGCAGCGAATCGGGCTCAAAACTCACTTTGTTTCCACACGTGGACCGTAGAACAGGGCCTCTTCATACTACTTTGTTTCACTATCTTGGATGATTGAAGCCGGGCTTCTAGGCACTTTCCTGAGGTCAAGCCAGTACTGCAACACAGGGAATCACATTGATCCAGTGGTGAGATGGCATTGAGACGAGGGATCTGCATGGATCGAGTTGCGCTTAAGAGAGTGCAAGTCAGTGGGTCCCAACTGGTTCAATTTGTCATTTGTGTCAAATGGAAATGATACTTATGCTGGGTTCTGTTGGGTTTTTGTGACAGTGCAAGTTGGATGCTTTCAGAGCTGTGTGCTGGCATTAGACTCAAGCTGTTGGTGCCCTTCACTGGTGTGAGATGACATTGAGATGTCTTGAAGCCGAAGGTAAGAATCCCCAAGTGTGTGGATTGCCAAAAATAGCACCATAGGTCCTGTGTTGGCTCGAAGGGCCCCACGCATGGTCAAAGAGGTTTGAAGTTGGTTCAAGGTGATGAACCATGATTTCCTTGCTGCTTTTGGACTCCTGGTTTTCTGGGAGATGCAATCAAGGGATGCCAGGACAAAGTGAGTCCTTCTGCTCCACGCCGATTCCAGGGGGTTTGGCTTGCACCTACCAGGGTTTCTTCACCTCCAGTGACAGGGTACTGGTTCCAGTGCAACCACAGTTAGCCTTTGGTCCAACAGCAGTCACGCCCACTGTTCCCTGTCGATTGAAAAGGGAAAGATCTCTCACCTACCTTGCATTCCTTCTGTCTTCACCTAACTGGCAGAGGACTTTGGAATAGACAGTATCCCCAAAAGAAGTCCAGATGATTTGCTCTTGTTCTTTTAGAAGGCCAGAAATGAATCAACAAATGAGGGGTGTCCTTCTGATTTTACCAACAAAATGCCAGAGATGAATGGTCCAAAACAAACAGTAGTAACAAGTGTCCTTTTCCTTATGACATCACACCTAGCACACCTTCCTTGCAGGAAATGGAGGGGAAAGGAACAGGCAGAGAACCCTAACAGAAATCATAATGTTGGGACCCCTCTCTAGCCCAACTAGCCTCTATGTCTACTCTAAAACATCTCGCTTCCCATGTCTGTTAGCTTGCAAAGGATTCCAGTGCTCAGAACTCCGGTCCGATTTTGCCTTTTCTGTGTATTTCTGCACTTGAAGCACTATTCCCAGGATACCATCTGAGGGAAGTGTATACACCCTGGGGGAAGGTGTGACAATTTCCTGCTGGAGAATAAAAGGGCAGGTACCCTAGATATTGTTCCTCATGGCAACAGTGCCTATTCAATTCAATTCATGTTTATTTTGTAAATAAAATCCATAAAACAAGACATCACAAAATGCATTGATACATAAAAAAGAAATACAAATGTTCTAAGTGCAAGTAGATGTTTCCTCATATACAATGATTGTCTTAGATACTGCAATACGCCCCAACCAGTCCAGGAAAAATCTGCCCACAATAAATACAGAAGTGACTAATGACATTAAAGAAGGCCTGTATACCTTAAACTAGGCTTTGGTATTCATGTTCTACTTCTTGAATGGGCAGAGCAAAGAACATTAAGGGGGTAATTCAAATATTTTGGCGCACAAGTGGCGCACGCGGCTGGCGCACAGTGTGCGCTTGCGAATTGCTGCGCCAGCCGCGCGCGCTAAAATCCATTTCCGCGCACAGCGTATTCATTGATTTTAGCTATCAAATCCAGCCGTGGCGCACAGTGGCGCATCAACCCTGCAGCAGAGCCAGTTACGCCCCCAAGAATGCCCCTCGCGCAGGGAAAAGCCATCAAAATCCCCAATCCAGTGCAAAGGGATGCGCTAACACTGTACCAGTATGCATGGCCGCCACACAGCACACAGCAAGCGGGGTACGTGTATTACTGGGGTTCGCGGGAAGTTTCACACGCGATTGGTGCTGTTCAAGTGGGGTACGTGTATTACTGGGGTTCGCGGGAAGTTTCACCCGCGATTGGCCCTGTGCGAGTGGGGTACGTGTATTACTGGAGTTCACGGGAAGTTTCACACGCGAAAGGCCCTGTGCGAGTGGGGTACGTGTATTACTGGGGTTCACGGGAAGTTTCATACGCGATTGGCCCTGTGCGAGTGGGGTACGTGTATTACTGGGGTTCGCGGGAAGTTTCACACGTGATTGGCCCTGTGCGAGTGGGGTGCGTGTATTACTGGGGTTTGTGGGAAGTTTCACACGCGATTGGCCATGTACGAGTAGGGTACCTCCTCAGAGGTATCCGTCCTTTCCTCTCCTTCCCCCAGAAGCTCACTGTCTCCAGAGCCCTGGTTCGCTCAAAGCTGGACTACTGTAACAGCCTCTATTTAAATCTTCCTGCCTCTACTCTCCGCCCTTTGCAACTCATCCAGAACAGGACTGCGAGACTTGTCCTTGGCCTCAAGCCCAGGGACCGCATCTCTCCAGGACTGAAATCGCTACACTGGCTCCCAGTGGCCGCGAGGATTAAGTTCAAAACCCTCTGCATTGTCCACAAGGCCTTCTGGGGCCTTGGGCCAAAATACCTTCAACTCTCTCTTCCTAAATATCTTCCTTCTCAAGCTCTTCGCTCATCCACCTCCAACTACCTCAGAGTCAGCCGCTTCTCCAAGCAACAAGCTGGGGGTAGATCTCTCTCCGCAGCAGGGGCCTCCCTCTGGAACAGCCTTCCTGCCTCCCTGAAACTTGAGGAGAACCATCTCCGGTTCCGGAAGCACCTCAAAACCTTCCTCTTTGCCTCCGCTTTCTCTCCCTCTCTCCCCTGCTAAAATCACTGAACCTGCACTGAATCTGCAACTGGCCACTCACCGATCTCGGTCCTTGGCCCTGCCACTCTTCCCTGCACTGCCTACCTGCACTATGGGACTGTCTCTGTATCCTACAGCCCCTTCTCCTGGCACTTACCTTGCACTTGCCACCAGCTGGCCCGTTTACTTATCTTGTATTCTACTAAACATTTACTGCACTTCCCCTCTCCCCTTCCCCTTGCACTTTTCCCAGTCCCCCTACCCTTGCACTTGCGCAATCTGAATGACACCTTGCCTAGTAGGATCGTTGTCTCTTCTCCCCTTGTCCCCCCCCTGCCTCGTCGCGCCTTGAAACACTTGTGTATAGGCACGTTACAAATGCCATATCATATCATATCATATCATATCATATCATATCATACGTGTATTACTGGGGTTTGCGGTAAGTTTCACACGCGATTGGCCTTGTGCGAGTGGGGTACATGTATTACTGGGGTTCGCGGGAAGTTTCACACGCGAAAGGCCCTGTGCGAGTGGGGTACGTGTATTACTGGGGTTTGCGGGAAGTTTCACACGCGATTGGTCCTGTGCAAGTGGGGTATGTGTATTACTGCGTTCACGGGAAGTTTCACCCGCAATTGGCCCTGTGCGAGTGGGGTAAGTGTATTACTGGGGTTTGCGGGAATTTTTACACACGATTGGCCCTGTGCGAGTGGGGTATGTGTATTACTGGGGTTAGCGGGAAGTTTCACACGCGAAATCCCTGTGCGAGTGGGGTATTTGTATTACTGGGGTTCACAGGAAGTTTCGCACGCGATGGGCCCTGTGCGAGTGGGGTACGTGTATTACTGGGGTTCGCGAGAAGTTTCACACGTGATTTCGCTGTCAGAGCGGATACGTGTATCTAGTGGGGTGCACGGGGAGTTCCACACATGAATTGGCAGTGTAGGTCCTCCCAGGTGTGCCGTCCACCCCATCCACGGCCCCTGCAGGCAACCTACAACACAGGGGACTACCCTGCACCCCTGGGCATGCCCCCCAGCCAGCACACATGTCAGCTTCCACTAGTGATCACCAACTCAGGTCGCCCTCACCCCCAGCCCCAGCATTGACAGGCACCTGCCGGCAGGCCCCCACTCATGTCCTCCTGCACCCCCACCCCCCAGCAGTGACAGGCACCTGCCAGCAGGCCCCCACTCATGTTCCCCTGCACCCCCACCCCTCAGCAGTGAGGGGCACCTGCCAGCAGGCCCCCACTCATGTCCCCCTGCAGCCCCACCCCCTAGCAGTGACAGGCACCTGCCAGCAGGCCCCCACTCATGTCCCCCTGCACCCCCAGCCCCCAGCAGTGAGGGGCACCTGCCAGCAGACCCCCACTCATGTCCCACTCATGTCCCCCTGCATCCCCACCCCCCAGCAGTGACAGGCACCTGCCAGCAGGCCCCCACTCATGTCCCACTCATGTTCCCCTGCACCCCACCCCCCAGCAGTGAGGGGCACCTGCCAGCAGGCCCCCACTCATGTCCCACTCATGTCTCCCTGCACCCCCACCCCCCAGCAGTGACAGGCACCTGCCAGCAGACCCACACTCATGTCCCCCTGCACCCCCACCGCCCAGCAGTGAGGGGCACCTGCCAGCAGGCCCCCACTCATGACCCACTCATGTCCCCCTGCACCCCCACCCCCCAGCAGTGACAGGCACCTGCCAGCAGGCCCCCACTCAAGTCCCACTCATGTCCCCCTGCACCCCCACCCCCCAGCAGTGAGGGGCACCTGCCAGCAGGCCCCCACTCATGTCTCCCTTCACCCCCACCCCCCAGCAGTGAGGAGCACCTGCCAGCAGGCCCCCACTCATGCCCCACTCATGTCCCCCTGCACCCCCACCCCTCAGCAGTGACAGGCACCTGCCAGCAGGCCCCCACTCATGTCACACTCATTTCCCCCACTACACAACATAAAGAAGCACAATCATGGGCCCCTTCTACACCAAAAAACCACATCATGCCACCCCATTCTTGAGACGCAATGATTTCCCAATCCACCCCACACTGGCATGCCTATCTCAAGACACAAACCAAAAGTCAACTATGTACATCAACACATGTCCGTCACAAACATAAACTGGTTGCCATTGATTGTGTAAACCCACATCAACCAATGAGCGAATCCCACACATGGAAATAAAATATGAATATTTATTATGTACAAAAATAAATAAATTAAATTAAATCATACAAAAATTGTCATGATGCCTACCTCCAAGGAGCCAGGCTGGGCCCAGCAACCCCAGAGGCAGACATCATTTTCCCTAGGGAAGTCTTAGCGGGCCCAAGTCGGGGCCCTTTGGACTCAGTCCTTAGGCGCCAGGCTCATAGCGGACCCCAGTCCTGGTGCCTTGGGCGCCAGGCTCATAGAAGAGGATATGTGTTTAAGTGCTTGGGTGCACACTTACCTGATGCAGACCTTGCTGCTTCATCCAGGCCCTCTTGAGGCCTGAATGGGACTACTTTACCTGTAGGACTACTTCACCACCCGGGTGTGGTCGGGGAAGGATACATACCTGATTGGTGGAAGGATACATACCAGGAACTTCTTCCAAGGCTATTTAAACCCCACCCGAACAGCCACACGTGCTTCGCGTTGTTCTGCACCTAGCAGCTGGACGCTCACCGTGTCAGCTCCTGCATCCTGACTTCAGCCACGCCTGCCAGCACCCTGGAACACCTGCAAGGGGAGAAAGGAAGAGAATAGGAGTAGAAAAGCCCTTACCTGCTAAATCTGCATCCGGGAGTCATTTCTCCAACGGCCCTGAAAAGGAAGACATCATTTTAAAGGCATTTTGTTTCGATCGCTGCAGCGCTGCATTTTACTCACCTTTGCAAGGCGCTTCCATCTTCAGCAGCGATCTTCCGGATTCAGCTACGCCCCGGCGCCTAGAGGAAAAAAGACAAGAACAAAGGTGAGAGGGAGAAAAGGAATAAGGAAAGCTCAGTTTCATTTTAAGTCTTACCTGTTGGATTATTCCCACTGCATTTCGGGTCCTGCCGCTTCCTGGCATCTCCGGACCCCGGCCCCTATGGGGAAAAAAGACAAAGACATTGAATGAGCGAATGCAAAGACATTACCTGAGCGCTCATCCAGAACTGTTTCACTTCGGGTCGGCGCCATATCTCTGGCACTCCGAACCCCGGCCCCTAAGGGGAAAAAGACATAAGCATTAGCGCTTGCTGCAATTAGACAACGAACATTATTATTAAGCTTGAACTTTTGAACAGAACTTTTACAGCGCCTTACCTGAACAGTCAAGCTTACCTGAACTCCCATCAATCCTCAATCCAGTTAAGTAACTGGGTTTCAACGCGCCCCTGCATCAGAAGCAGGATGGAGAGCTCATCCTTCCAAACCCTAAGGTGAGGCTTCACAGGGAATTGTGGAGGAGGTATCGTGGAGGGTTGGAAGGGAGTGGGAGGCTTGAGCATTGTTCCACAGTTGGTAATACTCCCTTTTCATGCACAGGAGGGTATCCAACGAGCCAGGGAAGCCAGAATAGAGGGGCCCTTCCTGTCCATCTTCAGAGTTCTGCGCCTTCGACGCCGCGCCTCCATGGGAACCAGGTGAGCGTTATAGAACGCGAAGCCTTACCACAATTTCCCACCTGGGCGCTATGGAGACTTCCGAGACAGATCAGCTGGCCCATCTTTTAGGGGAATTACGGGCAGAAGTGCACTCAGCCCGCCAGGAGACTAATGCTCTCAGAAGGGAACTAATCCTATCCAAGGAAAGAACTGATGATCTGGCCAAAAGGTTATTGCAGGGCCAGGCAGAGCACACTCCTTTACCTGTTTCCGGAGATATTTCTACAACAATGGGTTTGAATAACCCGGTAAAAAATCCAACTACCTGGACACATGCCTTTGGCCCCGCCGGAACGTTTTGCGGGGGATCCCAAGAAATATGCCGTTTTTATGAACCAATGCCGTTTATACTTTTTATGCAGGCCCGGAGCCTTCCCCAACGACCAGACCAAAGTAGCCTTTGTACTATCTTACCTCAGTGGCTGTGCTGCCGATTGGTCTATTCCATTGGTAAATCAGGATGATCCCATTCTCCGGGATTTCCAGGGCTTCCAGGCCAGCATGGAAAGATTGTTCGCTCGACACTCGCAGGGACAGGCCCTTGACAACGAACTGCTATCCTTACGACAAGGTAATCAGGATCTTTTGTCCTATATCGCCACCTTTAATAGACTAGTTGTGGAAACCGGATGGCCTGAAAATAAAAGGATCACATTGTTTCATCGAGGCCTGCGCGGAGAGCTTAAAGATGTTATAGCTCAGATAGTAGATCCACCCCAGGCCTGCGTAGACTACATAGACTTAGTGGTTCAACTTGATCACAGACTTCAAAATAGAAAAGCAGATCGGCTCAAGTATGAAACCAGAGTACCTATCAAGACCCACGTTAACTCCAAGAGTACTGACGTTTCTGAACCTATGCAAATTGGCAGTGTTAAAGGACCATTAATGCAGAAGGAACGAGAGAGAAGGCGACAAATGCAACTTTGTCTGTATTGCGGAACTTCCGGTCACTTTCTTCAAAGTTGTCCAGTTAAACCACCCAAGAAGATGGTTGGAGCCACTGATAACGAGTTATTGACACCTGGTTCGGGAAATGACCAAGCCCGACAAGCGTAGGGGTCCGCTTGCCGAGCTTGAAAACAAACTCTTTGACCTCGCATTTTGTCATGCCAATGGTGCTTGTGAACCCAAAACAGCCTCAGCAGTTGCATGCTATAAAAGCATACATAGACAGTGGAGCTATTGGAAATTACATAGACCGTGAATTGGCTTCGAGGATTAAGCTTCCTCTCCGCCCGAAAGTAACCCAAGATGTAATTACTACAGTTGATGGAACCGAAATAGCCTCAGGGCCTGTAACGCATTCCACAGTTGAAATCACTCTGGTGGGTCAGGACGGACATCGGGAAGCAATTGTGTTTGATGTGATCAAGGCCCCACAATTTCAAGTACTTCTTGGTATCCCTTGGTTAGAAACACATAATCCGAGAATAGACTGGCGAGCAAAGAAGATAACTTTTCCTGATTGTGAACCAACCTGTTACCCAAGGAATCCAGCTATGGGTCTAGCCTCTGTAACTTCCACCCCTGTACAGCTACCATCTGAATACCAAGAATTCCAAGACGTTTTTCAGAAAGAGCAGGCTAACACCTTACCTCCCCATCGATCTTACGATTGCCAAATCGACTTGGTACCCAATGCACAACTACCTTGTAGTAGGATTTATGCTCTTACTGAACCTGAGAACCTGCATTTGCGCCAGTATTTGGATCAATACCTGGCCAATGGCTTCATTCGCCCATCAAAGTCACCAGTGTCTTCCGCTTTGTTCTTCGTACCTAAAAAGGAAGGAGACCTTAGGGCCTGTATTGACTACCGCGCCCTAAATCAGATAACGATTAAGAATCGTTACCCTTTGCCCCTGATACCTGAGCTTATCGACCAAGTAAAAGATGCTTGTGTGTACACCAAGCTAGATCTCCGAGGAGCTTACCACCTGGTACGTATAAAAGAGGGCGACGAGTGGAAGACTGCATTCCGCACCAAATTTGGGCTCTTCGAATATCAAGTAATGCCCTTCGGTTTGTGCAACGCACCTGCCGCCTTTCAGTACTTCATGAATGATGTTCTTCGGGAACTTATCGATGTTTGTGTCATCGTTTATATTGACGACATCCTGGTGTATTCCTCCTCAGAATCTGATCACAGAAACCATGTTAGGGCAGTTCTTGAGAAATTGCGCCAGCACAAATTATTTGCCACGCTCGAAAAATGCGTTTTTCATACCACAGAAGTGGAGTTTCTCGGATTCATCCTGACACCTCAAGGAATCCGAATGGACTCGCAGAAAGTGGACGCCATTCTCAAATGGCCATCTCCTAGCTCTGTGAAGGGAGTGCAAAGCATGCTTGGCTTTGCCAATTTCTATCGAAGGTTCATCCCGGAATTTTCTCGAACTGTTCAACCCATCACAGCTCTCCTAAAGAAAAATAAACGCTTTGAATGGACTCTTGAGGCTGAACAAGCCTTTCAGGACCTGAAAACCAAATTCACCTCTGCACCTGTATTGAAGCACCCGCGCCCAGATCTCCCTTACATTGTGGAAACCGATGCATCCAGTTCGGCCTTGGGAGCTGTCCTGTCGCAAAGAGACCCAGAAACTAACCAACTACACCCTGTAGCCTTTTGGTCCAGAAAATTCTCTCCACCTGAACTCAATTACGCAATTACCGACAAAGAACTACTGGCTATTAAATCAGCTTTCAAGGCTTGGCGTCACTATCTTCTCGGTGCAAGACACACCATCACCGTAATTACGGACCACAGAAATTTGCAGTATTTAAAGACGGCCAAAGCTCAATCTTCGCGACAACTCCGATGGGCTTTATTCTTTGCGGAATTTGATTTTGTAATTACCTATCGCCCTGGCTGCAAGAATGGTAAGGCAGATGCCTTATCCCGGATAGGCATGGAAGAACCCAATTCGAGTTTAGAACCTGTGCCAATCATACCGGAACAAAGAATTCTGGGCTTGACTTCATTGCAAACCATTGAGGACATCCAAGCTCAAGTAAAACAGCTTTTTGACTCTTCTGCCTTACTGGAATGGAGTCAAAAGGGTCCTCACTACACCGTTAAGGATGATTTACCCTACTTCCAAGAGCGGTTATTTCTGCCAAGTAAAGAATTGCAGGAACTTGTCATTACCCGTCATCATGAATCATTAATGGAAGGACACCCCGGTATCGCGAAAACAGAAGAAAAGATCAAACGCCACTTCTGGTGGCCTTCTTGGAGAAAAGACATAAAGTCATTTGTGTTGTCTTGCGGAATCTGTGCCCAAAATGTCATGATGCCTACCTCCAAGGAGCCAGGCCGGGCCCAGCAACCCCAGAGGCAGACATCATTTTCCCCAGGGAAGTCTCAGCGGGCCCAAGTCGGGGCCCTTTGCACTCAGTCCTGGCGCCTTAGGCGCCAGGCTCATAGCGGACCCCAGTCCTGGCGCCTTAGGCGCCAGGCTCATAGAAGAGGATATGTGTTTAAGTGCTTGGGTGCACACTTACCTGATGCAGACCTTGCTGCTTCATCCAGGCCCTCTTGAGGCCTGAATGGAACTACTTTACCTGTAGGACTACTTCACCACCCGGGTGTGGTCGGGGAAGGATACATACCTGATTGGTGGAAGGATACATACCAGGAACTTCTTCCAAGGCTATTTAAACCCCACCCGAACAGCCACACGTGCTTCGCGTTGTTCTGCACCTAGCAGCTGGACGCTCACCGTGTCAGCTCCTGCATCCTGACTTCAGCCACGCCTGCCAGCACCCTGGAACACCTGCAAGGGGAGAAAGGAAGAGAATAGGGGAAGAAAAGCCCTTACCTGCTAAATCTGCATCCGGGAGTCATTTCTCCAACGGCCCTGAAAAGGAAGACATCATTTTAAAGGCATTTTGTTTCGATCGCTGCAGCGCTGCATTTTACTCACCTTTGCAAGGCGCTTCCATCTTCAGCAGCGATCTTCCGGATTCAGCTACGCCCCGGCGCCTAGAGGAAAAAAGACAAGAACAAAGGTGAGAGGGAGAAAAGGAATAAGGAAAGCTCAGTTTCCTTTTAAGTCTTACCTGTTGGATTATTCCCACTGCATTTCGGGTCCTGCCGCTTCCTGGCATCTCCGGACCCCGGCCCCAATGGGAAAAAAAGACAAAGACATTGAATGAGCGAATGCAAAGACATTACCTGAGCGCTCATCCAGAACTGTTTCACTTCGGGTCGGCGCCATATCTCCGGCACTCCGAACCCCGGCCCCTAAGGGGAAAAAGACATAAGCATTAGCGCTTGCTGCAATTAGACAACGAACATTATTATTAAGCTTGAACTTTTGAACAGAACTTTTACAGCGCCTTACCTGAACAGTCAAGCTTACCTGAACTCCCATCAATCCTCAATCCAGTGAAGTAACTGGGTTTCAACGCGCCCCTGCATCAGAAGCAGGATGGAGAGCTCATCCTTCCAAACCCTAAGGTGAGGGATCACGGGAAATCGTGGAGGAGGTATCGTGGAGGGTTGGAAGAGAGTGGGAGGCTTGAGCATTGTTCCACAGTTGGTAATACTCCCTTTTCACGCACAGGAGGGTATCCAACGAGCCAGGGAAGCCAGAATAGAGGGGCCCTTCCTGTCCATGTTCAGAGTTCTGCGCCTTTGACGTCGCGCCTCCGTGGGAACCAGGTGAGCGTTACAAAAATAGCAAACATGAAATGAAAAGTATGTGCAAAAGATGAGTGAATGAAAATTATAACCAATCCAAAACAATTTGAACTCTCCCTCCACCAATGCAAATCCAAAGGAAAGGGAAAAAAAAATCCATTGCTTCATGTTCATAATGAAAAAAAAAATTAAAATTATTCCATAGTCCAACTATTTACAATACATTGTTCCAAAAAAAATCCATTACTCCATGTCCATGATGAAAAAAAAATTCTAATTAATCCATGATCAAACTATTCACAATCCATTGCCGAAAGAAAAATCCATGAATCCATGTGCAAAATCCAAAAAATAAATCAAATCAATCCATTGTCCAACTATCTAAAGGGTCCATGAGCCCAACCAAACAAATGAAACCTACCTAAGAAACTACATAAAAATAAAACTATATAGAAATGTGTGTGGCATTGTCCATTGACTACAAATAAACGGAAAAGGAAAAGGAAACCTAACTCTAAAAACTATTTACAATGGCAGAAGGCTAGTCCGACGGCTCACTTCCCGATTTCCCGGGCCAGGGCATCATCGAACTCCTGCTCGATGTCCCGGAGGCGGTCCTCTTCCATGGCCCCGAGGGTTCGCAGGGACGATGACATCTGGACCTCCAGGTCCCTGCGAATTGCCTCGAGGCACTCGGCCCGCCTCAGAGCCCTACTCACGGAGTTCTCCGCCCTGACCATTGTGGGCCCTGCCTCTTCTGCCCGCTGCCGCTCCGCATCTATAGCATGGCCTAACAGCTGCCACATGGAAGACACTTCCAGTCCTGGGTCCTCCTGTCCTCTGGCCGATGCCTGCCCCTCCGATGTTGAAGGCCCCGAGCCATCATGGCTCCCACCTTGTTGCTGCTGTGCCTCTGCCTGTGCCCTGGATCTTGCTGCCTGAACATCCTCCTACGGCTGGGGTGCAGTTGTTGAGGTGGCCACCCCTGCTGGACGTCCGACTCCCGACTGTGGCAGGGATGTGTCCTCCACCAGCCTGGCCGCAGGGTCACAGGCAGCTCCACAGTGTACCCAGGTGATACATGGGTGGGAAGATGGCATGGAGGACGACTGGTGCATAGGGGGTTCAGGTGAGGAGGGGGTCGGAACAAGGTCCAGCAAACAGAGGAATCCGGCCCTGGTAACCCGTCCCAGTAGGTCAACGCGGTCAACGAGGCATTCAAGATGACGTGCAGTGTCCTCACGAAAACACTGCTGGTCACCTTGCATGCCCCGTTGATGCAACGCCATCCCACTCAGGACAGGCTCAACCCGGTCCCGGATAGCCATGTCCGCAGGGAGAGGAAGGCCAGTTGTTTTAAGTGGATCCCCTCCCTGAAAACAGGTCTGGACGTAGGCAAACCTGCTGGTGCAGGATGATGTAGTCACAGGATCGGGGACAGGATTACACACAGGCACCTCCGCGGTGGCCTGTGCTGCCTCCTGTCCCTGCCCCTGCACTGCACCACTAGCACCAGTGGAATCCCCACCTCCAGACCCTGTGTCTGTCCCTTGCACGGCCTCCTCCTCCACCAAACCCCCCACCAACCTGGATGACTCCGTGCCATCTTCCTCCGTCGGATCCTGTGGGGTCTCAGCTGCCCCTTCTGCTGCCGAGGAGTCCAACTCCGACCTCCGCCTCTTGGACCTACCCTCGGCAGCTGCAGTCTGGGACGCGGCACCGGACTCCTCACTCCCTGACGAGATGACGACCTGGGAGGGGAGCCGGGCCTTCCGTCTCCGGCTGGCGGTGCGATACCTGCCGCTCTACTCCACAGCACCCTCTCCGCCCTCTTCATCAGTTGACGCTGCAGACAGGGAGAGATAGGACACAGGCATCAGGGCACTGTACAATGGATTGATACACACATCACAGTTGCACATGAGTGGCAGTGTCAAACTTCAGACATGGCATCAAAATCCCCAACACATATGTCATTTCAACTCACACACATGAGCAATTCCACAGCCATATCACAACAGCCAGCACCATCCATACACATACAACAGCATGAGCATCCAAAGGTGAGCCAGACATCACATGAAACACAGGGAGTGCAGTAGGCATGCACACACGCCACCACACTTACATGCATGTCTACATCTCCTCCAACTGTTGCAGTGATGAGATCGCCATACATGTCAGATCTGCCATTCAGCCTTCTACATATCAGTGTCACATGCATCCATGTTGCATCACAGTTGCACACTTGTCAAATACACACACATGCACATGTATACAGTGCAGATACATGCATTAGGAACCACCATCCATGGCACAACCATGCCAATGTACATACACAGAAATTCAAACATGTGTGCTCCCATGCCTGCATTTGTCCAGCATGCTTACCAACACATACACCATCAATGTGTCTCACACATGAGAGGACACGCATGTGGCAGCCTCATGCCCATGCTCATACACATCCCTACATGGCCCTACAAAAACACATGTGCAACCTGCACACTACTGGCACACCACGACACGCACAGCGTCCAATCACTCTGCATGTACACTTACCACTCGACTCCAGACGGGTCTGCCTCTCAAGGATCTGGACGTAGAGCGCTGGGCATATGTGTTCCAGGTCCCTCATTTGGTGGTCCGACAGCTGGCCCCGGCACCCCTCGGCATCCGCTGCCTTCGCGAGGCGCCGGGCCTTGTTGAGGGTCCTGGACCTGAAGTCCTCCCAGCGCTTCTTGACATGATGTAAGTCGCGGACTGCCACCCCCTCCGCGTTGATGCCAGTCACAATGTCCATCCAGATCCTGGTAAGTCCTTCATTGTTGGCGCATGAACTTCCAAAGAGGGCATCATGCTAACCCTGGACCTGCTCCACCAGGACACCAACTTCCCTGGCACTGAAGCTGGTGGCCCTCTGCCTCTCTGGCTGGGGGTTGCCAGTGCTGACAGATGGTGTTGTGCTGGACATGGCAACCCGAGAGGCAGGAGTGGGTGGGCAACTGGGTCCTGGGGCTGGGCTGTGGAGCGATGGAATCCCAGTCGGTAGTCTTCGGTTCCAGGAGGGGTGGTCACAGCAACTGCACCCCTGGCTGACGTGCAGGCAGCAAATGGCAGGGCACGTGGGCAGCAGGCAGTCAGGCAGCAGCAGATTGCAGGTGGGAGCATGCTCGGGGCTCTGGGGGGCAGTAATTCGGCCTTCTGGGCAGGAGCGTGGTCTTCCGTGTGTTTTTGCATCGCCAGCTTGATACGGAGCGATTTGGCATGTGAAAAAATTGCACGTCAGCGTGTAATTGGAGGAAAGGCCCTTAGCGCATAAGCGCGTCAGCACACGTATGCGTTTTCATTGGACCAAAGGCTCTTAGCGCGTAAGTGCTTCTCTGACATTACCCGTGTGGGCGTTTCCCTCGTGATGTGGGCATAGTGGTTCAGCACGCGTGAAAAAACTGCACGTCCGCGTGTGAATGCGTGTAATCCAAGGAAAGGGCATACACGCGTAAGTGACGTGACGCGCACGGGCGTTTCCCTCAGCATGGGTTAAAGGTGAGTGGGGCCAGCAGTTCGCTGTACGTGCCTTTCGTGGAGACCGACGTGTGTTGCTGCTTCACGTTGTTTCGCGCGCCATCACAACTTCACAGCTATCAAGGACGTATCTCTTCTTTTGGCAGGGGTATTGGCTACACGTGTTTCTGCATCTCACTAGTCAGACAGTGAGTCGCGCACGCTATTTTTCCCACTGCGGGTGCCCCTGTGTATCGCACCCAGTTTTGAGGTCATAGTAGCCTGCGTGTCCCACGCGTATGCGTTTTTTGTGTTACTGGGTGCCACCGCGTACTGGGCAAGGTTGATTCCACGCACGTAGGCTGCAAGGTTGCGTGCACGGTTTTACTGCAGTTTTGGGGTGCCTGAGCATAGCGTGACCCGTCACTACATCACCGGGGTCACATACAGCCTTGCAAGTGCATGGGGGCTGTTAACATCATGCATCCCACCCCCTTCACCCCAATTGCCCAGGTCAATTGTGGTGTACACCTCCCATTGGCACTACTCCATCGGTGCCGGCACTACTACATCTGTGCCATGGTTGGGAGGCCACCAAAGGTGAGGGGCACCTCAGCTGGGTGTACTCCTCGTAGCGGGCGTGGTCGGGGACATGGCCGGGTTGACCAGGGAGTAGGGGGACTCCAGGGTGTCCAGGGTGGCCGCAGAGGGGGAAGAGGCAGGGGTGCGCCACTTGAGCACAATGTTGTGCCATGTGTTGGTGCAGTCATGCCACCACCCCCTGTGGTTCTGGGAGATGCAGCTTCTGCATCTGGCACTGGCGCCCGTGTGACCCGGCAGTCCGTTTCGTCGACTGCCATGGGCCCAAGGGTAGTGGTAGCTGCAGGTGCAGCTGTGGACTCCACCACCCAGGCTCAGGGTCTGCCAGCGCAGGCTGTGTTGGCACTTGAAGAGCCCTTGGAAGATTTCCAACAGGCCAGGAGGGAAACCGTAGGGGCACGCAGGGCTGCCCTGACCAAGACACGTTTCCCTGGGGCAGTTATGTCATCTGCTGCCCCGAACAGCCGGGTGTTGGCAAGTGCAGGGGCGGATGCACCCAACAACACCCCGGTTGTGAGTCTGCCAACCAGGACAGTTGCGGTCAATGACCCTGCCACAGCGGATGTTGCTGCGCAGGGTCCATTAAAGGGCACCCAGCTGCCACTGACACAAGTCAGGCCTTTAGTCGTCCCTCCACCTGCCACTCCCTTGGCTCAATCCACCGAACCCACTGGCCATACTGATCAGGGCGGCATTAGCCAGCCAGGGTCTGCGCCACAATCCAAGAGGAGGAAGGTTGCACCTGCAGCACAGGCTGGGACCCCACACACAGCCACGACCTCCTGCACGTCGAGGAAGAAGCCTTTCTGCAACCAGGAACTGGACTACCTCGTGGACTACGTGCGGGACCACAGCCGTGACATGCTAGTGGGTGCTAATTGTCAGACTACGGCTGCCCAGCGTGATACCCACTGGAAGCAAGTTGCAGAACATGTGAGTGCATTCGGCCATGAGGTGTGCACGGTGCAAGAGTGCAAAAATCGTTGGAATGACCTCAAACGCAGTGCTAAGACTAAGCGTGCCTCAAATTACAACTTGACTCAGGTGAGTGGCGGTGGGCCTGCACCGGAGGAGGAAGACCTCACTCCGCATGAGTCACTCGTTGCAGAGTTCATTCCATCAGAATTGGTCGAAGGAGTGGGAGAGATGCCGGACTATGATGCACAGTCCAGGGAGTGTTGATGCGTGTTTGTCGAGGATGTGTGTGTTTTACTTGTGTGATGTGATGTGCATGACTGCCACTACATATCACGTGTACATGGTTATGATGTGTGAGTAATGCAATGCTTCCCTGATGCATGTCTACTCTGCTGGATGGTGGACATGTGGAGTAGACAGGGACTGTCCACATCACCACTTTTGCACCCTACTCACATGCTGGTTATCAGTTTGCCCCTCCGCTCCATGTTCCAGCTCACTGGCACTTCTGCATGTAGCGTTGGCTGAGCTTCCTCCCAGCCCAGGAACTATGCATAGCATGACTGACATGCATGTGTACTCTACCTGCAAGGGGGTACCCAATGTAGGCATGCTCCCTTGCCCCTCAACCCCCTGCTCTGCACCCCAATTCCACCTTAGCACTGGTCTGCTGCAATATTGCCATTGGGTACTTCCCTGTTCATGCCTCCTGTGTACATGCTAACATCCAGCGGCCAATCTGCCAGACATATCCTTTGTGGTCCATCCTTAGTACTTGATGCAGGGTGTCTCACTTGGACTGTGCAGAGGTCAGATGTCCCGCAGGGACATGAGTGCCCATTCATGCTCCATGTGCATTCCACGCATGCCCATATGTGTCCATGACTGGATGATGACTGTAATAGAAGTCCAGAATGACCTAAATTGCATGGCATTTCATCTGCCTTCCCATGTCAACTGTGGCTCAGTACTGCGTTGCACACATGTTTAGGGTCTGACAATCTGTGAGGGTCACAGGCCTCAGCCTGTTTAAAGGCCAAATGACTCTGTCCAACTGGTGTAGTGTCTTCTTCACACGTGGGTGGACTCCAGAGGTTTCATCATGTGTCCTGCTTACTGTCCCCTCATCATTTACAGTGTTGTCACTTGACTCACATGAAGCTGTTGATGCTAGTCAACACTGTCTGTCAATACACAGGTCTATGCTCAGCCCTTTGCACTTGGGTGGAGGGGTGCTTTGCTTGTAGATATGCTACCCATTGAATGCACATTGCACGTGATGCCTGAAGTTGACCTTGCACTGCCTTCACATTTTCTGACACACACCATGGAGTCCTTGTACATGTAGGTAGTGAGTAACATACATATTTGCTGCACTGCATAGACCCACTTCAGTGCAAACTGTCACCTTTAAACAGGTCTAATCACAGAAGAAAATTCAAGTTGACCCAGCATGCATGCCAGGTTCTATTTTGTGTGTCACCTGTCTGCTTGATGTGTTTGTTGTCGGTGTGTGTGTGTTGTGTGCTTCTAACATGTGTAGTGACCTTTTTTCTCTCTATTTTTTAGATGATGACGCAATGGAGACGGAGGATGGTGTTGTCATGCCAGGCACAGGGTTGGTATCACTACATCAACCCGGCACAAGTGGGGGTCGTGGGGTGGTAGGCCACGAAAACCCCCAAGTGCTACAGTCCATCTTGTCTCTGACTGCCTATGAGTCCAGCCCTGAAGAACACTCTGACGACCATGTCGAGTTGGATGAGCATCAGGTCCATATGTCAGGGGTGAGTGATTCTGATGTGGACACTCCTCTGTCCGCGACACCTGCACTGAGGGGTCAGACAGTCTTGGAACCTCCGCCCGTGGTGGATCGGGATGCAGGGTCACCCTCCACAGCAGTCACTGATGTGCCTGGGACATCACGTTGATGGGGGCATGTAGTCGTGCAGCCGTGGGCGGTGCCAACACAACGAGGACACCCGGTCCTTGGGTCCCGCAGGGGTCAAGCCCAGCAACGTGGTCGCTGTGCGCAACCACAGTATACTGAGTGGGAGCAAGACATGACTGCCCATTCTGAACGGCAGGGGGCAGCAATGGAGGTCATCGCTGAGAGCATGGAGCGTGTGGCCCAATCTGTGCTACCCCCTACTAGGCAGGTGCTTCTCCAGCAGCAGGTGGCACGGTCCATGGCCCGCTCGCTCAGGCTGGGCATGGCGGCCTCAGACGGGGCACGCCAGGCTGAAATGTCGTCTCTGCGTCAAGCAATTGCTGCTCACGCAGAGGCACACATGAAGGCCCTGAGGGAGGAGTATGCTTCCCTCAGATCCACTCTGGGTGTCCTTCTGATGTCCCAAAGGGAGCGGGCAGAGGAGACGTTTGCACAGCTTGAGCGTACCATCTCGGCTGAGCTACATGCTTGCTGGGAGGTGCAGCGGTTGTCAAGCCAGGCCTTGCAGGAGGAACTCCGTGTTACACGTGCTACCTTGCAAGAGGAAGCACGTGTATCACGGGAGGTTCTACATGCAGACCTACATGTTATCACCACACAGAACCAGGCTCACCTGTCCGGCAGACCTGCTGCTGCTGATGAGGGGCAAGCTGCGGCTAGGCGTGGTCATGCTCCTGTGCCACGTCCTCCTTTCCAGGAAGAGCCAGACTCGGACGACAATCCATCTCCCACATAGGTCGGGCTGTGCAGGCGTTGATCCCATGGAGTTTTTTTTTTTTCCTCAGCATCATCGCATGTGGGTGTTGAGCAGCACCCTGTACATCCCCCCTCCTGGGTGCTCACCCCCCGGGTCGTATGTGGCTATTTTTGATTTTTCTTTTAGTTTAGTTAGTTAAGTTTCTGTTTGATAGTTAGTTTAAATAGGTAAAGTAGGTTTTTCATAGTTAGTGTAATTAGTTAATATAGTTTAAAATTGATAGTCTATTGTGCTTTCATGTGACAGTGTGGTGCTTTGTGGCTTTTGAAAGCATCCACTGTCTGTTCCAGCTGGGCCCTTCAAGACTGTCTTGTGTATGTGCTTACTGCTTGGGGTCCTTGACTCACATATGCCACTCCTGCTTCCCTTATCCATGGGCTCGCAAGGATGGTTTGGTGTAACAGCCTATTACACAAGGGCAATGGACTGTCATATCTGTGGTATGTCTGCTGCTGTGGAACTTGTGTTAACACCCCTAGTGGGGATGATTGGGGTGTAATTGTCCACTGTGCTTCTTTTGCTAGATGGGGTGTTTAATGATTCATGTGTACATTCATTGCTATGCATTGTGTAGTATGTTTCTTATCTTTAATGAACATGTGCTTTTTGCAAATCATGCCGTAGATAGTGTGTTCCACACTGTTGCTGTGAAAGACGGACTGATGGTGTGATTTCTGATGTAAGTCTCTGACATGGTCCAGTCATGTAATGCCTGCAGAGACACACACATATGAATATTAAGCA
Organism: Ambystoma mexicanum; assembly: GCF_040938575.1. NCBI lineage: Eukaryota > Metazoa > Chordata > Amphibia > Caudata > Ambystomatidae > Ambystoma > Ambystoma mexicanum. Next base: position 923,027,687 of record NC_090941.1, read on the forward strand.
TTAATCATGTGTTTCATGCATTTTCTGCAGGGGGATGAGCCTCAAGACCACCTTTGCCAGCAGACATGGGCCATTGGACGTCTGGAATTAGGTCACTTTTGGTGCTGCCGACATGCGCATGTGTGCGCAGGCAGAGGCACAGGGATTGCGATCATACATCCGAAAATCGATGACGTGTTTCATGGGACTCCAGGCAAGGTGAGCAGCACAGGGGGGTCACAACACAGCAAACCTTCCACCTGGCTAGTTGAACATGCATGCTTAGTAGCAGCACTGACTGTGAACTTGGACAAATATTGGTGTAGAAGCGCACAATACAGCTCATATATGTTAATGGACTGATGGCTAGTTGATGTGAAAGTTGCCTGGGGCACCTGCAGAGGCAGTGACACATACCCTCTGGTCCACCATGGTCCATTGAGGCACTTTTATTAGCCATTTAGCATTCCGCGACATGGAATGAAGCAGCTCACAGGGACAGACAGCAAGGGACAGACTCGGCGCAGTGCATTTCATTTCCAAGTAGAAGTTGATACATGCACTGGCTACTTTATTTTGGTCATGGTGGTACAGGACTTGTTCTGAAGTCAGACCTTGCTATATGCGTCTGTCTGCTTACACAGGGAACATTGCATGTTGTCTGAATCGTGACACATTGGTGTTCCATTTGCCACGCACCCACCGGTGCCTGACTTACTGCATTGACTGTGTATGAACCATCAGAGGGGTAATGTTACGTGTGGGTATGAAGCATCCACACAAGTTTGTCTGTTTGTAGTGTATTTTGTTACTTTGGGGCATATTTGGTAGTGTGTTTGTGTGTTTTGGGCACGCACAGATTATTAACTGTGGCTCTCTTTGCAGAAATGCTCCTGTTACCGGACCTGAGAATGCGCAGGCAGGAGGCCAGCACTCACCCCCAGAGATAGGTTTCTCTTTGACTTACATTTGAGTAATTTGGTGCTATGTGCATGTGAACAAGTTTGATCTAATTGTGTATGTGTTAATGTGTGTACTACATTTTGGTGCATTCCCTACTTTCCCGTGTCAATCCTACTCCCCTCTCCTGCCCCTCATTCCGGTTATCCAGTATGCCAATGCCTGTCCCAACTGCATATCCCTGACCCTCCTTCCCCACCAGGGTCTCAGAGGCCGGTGTGAGTTAGACCTTGCAGGCACCCAGACCACGGTGTGGGTGGTTGTTTGGTGCCACTCCTGCGCCTCTACACAGGAGCTGTGACAGTAGACATCCGTTTGTGGTGCATCTTTCTATGTTATGTGCCACACATGGTTCAGATCCTGTTGTGACATTGTTTTACTGTGCTACCTTGGTTGTTAACATCATTGTGGTAGTACTTGGCCTTTGTGGCGTACTGCTACTTCAAGTCATCTACTGGAGGCTTTTCTGGTTTGTTTTACTGCCTGCAGGCTATTTGCTTGGCTTCTGTGTTGTCCTGCTTTGAGTTCTGTTGGATTTTGTGCTTTTGCAAATTGAGGTGGACTCTGGGGGTGCTGGCAACTTTTTACACACAAGGTGGGAGATGGTGACAAAGGGGAAGGGTGATCCTGTGGCCAGGTGGAATTCAAGGATGTCGGATGAATAACCCAGATGCAGTTATTCAGTGGGTCGTGGTTATTTGTGAGGGAGGGGGGATGTTTTATTGTTGATAGTTGCCTTGCCCTGCAGTGTGATGGGCACCCTGAAATTGTAATTGTGCTTTCCTATTTACATGATGTATTCTGCAGATCAATGCCTGTTCATGTGTTGTGTTTACCTTTCAGGTGTGAGGGGATAGTTGTGATTTGGCATGCTGGGGTATACACATGGTGAATGTTCACATGTGATATGTAGAGGACACTGATGGTCACTTGATTTCACATGCATATGTTGAGTGCATGTCCCTACTGACCCACACACTCGCACTGTGATCCACTACATGTACAACCACCCTTCCATGTCCACGTGTACACTCTGTTTGCCTTCTGGTGCCCACTGAGTCCCTGCAGCACATGTTCTATGACCATTTGTGGATCCTCTACATGCCTATTGTGTTTTTTGTATGTAGTTTGTCGCTTAGATGTGATGCTCAGGGTGTGCATCACACACAATGGCTGTTCACTGTGCTGTGCGCTGAGCAGTGTGTTGCAGGAGGTGGACACGGCACACAGTAGCTGCAGTGTTGATTTTGCAATGCACATTGTGCATGTGGACAGGCATACATTGTGATGTTTAAAATACGACTTTTGGAATACATTTGGGTATGACTTATTTTGGGTGGGAGGTTGTTGGTCAGTCATTTCATCTGATTCCATGTCAGGCATCATTGTCTGATGCGCATTTACATTTTGCACATGGCAATGTGTACCTTGTTGGTACTGTGTTGGTGCATGGCTATTGCTTGCCATGTCATGTTGTGATTTTGGAGGGTTTGATTGACATACCAGTGATAGTCATGTCCTGTTTTGCAGGTCTGTGTGATTCACACCTTGCATGTGTGCCTTTTGGTCACACAGGATTGCTTGTGTTTAAGTAGCTAGGGATGCACACAATGTGGCAATTCCATGGCAACAATCTCAGGGTGGTAAGGTTGTGACAGTTGACTGTCTCTTTGTCATCATCAATTGTCACTGGTATGGGCCAGGCCTGTGTGCACTCTGCAGGGTTGGGAGTTTAGGTGAAAAATCTGGCCACAAGCTGGTTCCGGGCTTCCTCGCCACGTGCCCTATCCCCTCCCATGGGCAGCGCCTGTGCCTGTGGTTGCGGATGTGGGGGCACCACCATGTCCACTGGTACGCCCTGCCGTGTTGCAACATTGTGCAGGACACATGCTGCCACAATGATCCTGCACACTACTGCGGGTGCATAGAGTAGCTGCCCGCCAGAGCGGTCAAGGGAGCGGAAGGGTGACTTGAGCACTCCGAATGTGCGCTCCACTATGGCCCTGGTTGCAATATGGGCCGTGTTGTATCTTACCTGGGGCGGTGTGGTGGGGTTCCAGATTGGCGTCATCATGTGGTTGCTCAGAGGGTAGGCACTGTCCCCTGGAGAGGTGATAATGGTTGTGATTATTGGGGTTTGTGTATTTGTGTGTGTGTGTGACATGCATGCATGTGCACAGGCATTTGTACTCACCTAGGAGCCATGTGTTGCCATGCTGCCCAGCTTCCAGGGCCCGGCTCAGGGCGGACATTCTGTATATGAAACTGTCATGGTTGGAGCCAGGGTAGTTTACATAGACAGAGGTGATGATTCCCTTTGCATCGCATACCACCTGTACGTTGATGGAATGCCAGTGCTTGCGGTTTTGGTAGATGTGCTCAGTGGCCCTAGGTGGACGTAGGGCCACATGGGTGCAATCTATGGCACCGAGCACTTTGGGGAAGTGTGCCACCCTGTAAAAGTCCTGGACAACGGCCTGCCTTTCTGCGGGTGTTCTGGGCATGTATATGTGCCTGCGGACTGAGGGGCATGCTGTCATGATTGCCAATACCTGCTGTAGGCAGCGTGACTGCGTGCCCTGTGAGACCCCCCCACTATGGCAGTAGTCCGCTGAAAAGACCCAGTGGCCAAAAAATGCAGGACATTGAGCAACTTCTCCAAGGGGCTCAATGCTTGGGAGCAGAGGGTGGGGGATGTTAGGTCATCTTCCCACTCCCTGACCAGGTCTAGGATAATATGGGGTGGAAACCTATACCTGCCATAGACCTGGTCGTCAGGCATCCCAAAAAGGCTTGTCTGTGGTGAAAAAATGCATGCGCTGGCTATTTTCCTCCTCCTGCGGTGTCCCACGATCAGTGCTACGACAAATGCGGCATTCATCGGAGCTGTATATACGTGTTTGTTGTTTGCGTGCACTTTTATGCTGTGTACTGGTACGCTTCCGCCTGCCTTCGTGTGGCGGATGCGTTGATGCCTGTGCGCGTCTTTTGCCATGCGCGGGTTTCCCGTATTCTAATCCATGAATAGGGGTTGTTTGCGTGCGTGTGGGCGTTCCGTGTAGTTCCCTGAAGTACTTCCCCAGTTACGCCTTCTTTTTCACATGTTATTCCCCATTCCGCGTGTTACGCCCACTGTTCCGCCCACTTTTGTTGTGTGCGCTGCGCTACACGCTACGTGCGCTTTCGTTGTGCGCTTAACACACGCTGTTTGGAGACGTGTGCGCCAGCGTGCGCCATGCACGGATTTGGCGCACAACCAGTGGGAAAGTAGCGCAGCCCCTTCCTTCAATCGCACGCGTGGGCGTGCGCTTGCTGTCTCCCGATTGTGCCTCCTTGCGCCTGCTTGCGCTGGGATTTTCGGCGCACGTTTGTTCCATGAATCGGCCCCTTAATGCATTAGAACCTCTTCTGGCACTTAGCACAGCAGGCAGTGTGTTTCAGTTGTCTTGCCTGATCATGCCACTGTCACAGATCTAAGATTAAGAGGAAGACAATGAAATCTTGCTCTGGTGATAACATTTCTTTCGTACGGGTGTTTAGCCCATACTAAATACTTTTTCAAAGAGCTAAAAGCTATTATTACATGTCTTCTATTTAAAGATTTCACTAATTCAACAACCTCAGGGGTTCCTGCATGTGAACAAATAGTTGGTTTTTAATTGATTTGCCAGATGTTAGTCTAAAATTAGTTAGGGCCGTAAAATGACTCAATGCTTTTATTTTCCAAGATGTATTTTTACGTGCCAGATCCATGGGATACAGAATGCTCCTGTTGTATCTAGTATGGTCTTCATAATAGATTGAGTAAGGACAGCGTTTTGATTAGGCCATATGCAAAGCTACTGCATAGGTGGTTACAGAATGAGGCCATCTTCCATTTCATGCATAAGAGAACGAAAGATGGCTTCTTTAAATGTATTTTTATTTTTGTATTCAGGGTATTTCTATAGTGCAGATCTTGCCCCTAAAGCTAAAGACAGTTTAGTTGATTACATAAACAAGGGATATGAATACTAGACGATGCTGCAGACTTGGTAATGATGTAGGTTAGTGATATGGAGGTGCAGATTGGCGATGGGATAAAATAGATGAAGGTGAGAGGCAGTTCATTGGTTGAATTATCTTTCACTGAAAACAATGTGAACCAAGCATTGGCAATAACAATAGTCCCTGGCCGCAAGATAACAACAGTTTGAAGAAAATGGTGTGATTACCTGGGCATATGATTTAGGTGCCTGGCAAATGCCTGTCTAATATCTATGAACAAGCTAAGTGTTGAATTTGTCAATGCTTGGTTTTAACAGGAATTCAGTACAAGGAACACATACAAATCAAGTGAGTGAAGGCACACTTGAATACAATATTTGAATTGCCAAAGTAACACAGTCAAGCCATTAACTCACAGCAGACTGCTCAGAAATCACACTGGCAGACCAATGTTTTATGTTACTCTTTGAAAAGCTACCTCTGAGATCCCATGAGGTCATGTTTTGAGTGGGAGGGGCAGGAGGTCAGTGAAAATGCACAGAGTGATTACCATGGACATAGGTAATCGATGGGTGTGCAAATAACCAAACAACCACAATCTTTGTATCCATCCTCACATGCCATCTTCCTCCTGGATGTACACCAATGCAATAGGTTCAGTTTATAGTTGGCACGTGCCATCTTCTAGCCAAAACTAAAAAGGCTCACATTCCTAATCCAGAGTTAATTTCGGTGTTCCTATGCTACGTGATATGATTTCTATTTCCTTCTAGGCAGTTTATAATTCAGTGGCCTCACAATGTACTCTGCCATGGAGAAATAGTGTTATGTTTACAAATGCATTTACAATAGAGAAAACAAAGGTGTACTACCAACACTGCACAGACATCAATATTCAAATATTTTCACTTGAAAACCAATGGACATTATTAGGTTTGTCCTTACATAGTCCATGCTGAAACGGAAACTACCATTTGTCATGCCAGGCTCAGTAAGTGAATCCTTAAATTCTGCTCTACAAACCATCAAGTAGAAATATGACTATCTAAAATTGAGTTCAATTAGGCACACATTATGGGGAGCATGGACATTCATTTGCATCAGCCCCTCTCCAGGCTGTCTTTCTGTTGAATTCATTTTGCAATCTAAATACTGACAGGGAGAGCTATTAAAGTACCTTGGAGAAAAATGGCTCATAATTTACTTAAAATGTGTGATCTGAAATGTATTTCCTTCAACCAGCAACATTAGCTGCGCCCAATGGATTAATCACATATACTACATATGTATAGGAGATGTCTATTACCATTCCCTGCATTCAATGGACGATTCGTGTACTTATTAATTGAGTTTTTATGGAGTGTTATGAACGTATAAAGAATGGCCAGCAGCATGACCATAGCATAAAAAATCGCGTTGGTCACACAGCTGTCCAATGTTTTGCGGCTGTCAATATTCCAAATAGCTACGGCAAGGCACTACGTTTGCCAGTTGATGGTGAACCCAAAGAATATTTCGAGGTTTACGTCAGAATTTTGTGGTGACGTTTTGGAATGTTCTGTTTTTGAGGGTCACAGTGTATTTGTATTTTTTTATATTTATAAAGTGCTTTTTCCAAAGCGCTGAAACAGATTAGAAAAACTAGTACAAAAACAAAATGTTCAGACAATGCTGGAAGCCCGAAGAAAACCAATTAGGTGTCAGAAAGTGAAGAGCAAAGAATTAATGCTTTCAGATGGGTACAGAAGCTAGGGAGAGAATGAGAGGAAGGGATATCAAAAAGTAAGGAACTCCAGTGTTTTAGAGGAAGAAAGAAGAAGGAAGCAAAGTGAGCGGGCGCACAAGGAGGTTTAAGGGACACAGAGGAGGTGAAAGTAATTCAAACGAAGGATACAGTGAGAGAGAAGAGTAGAACGAATACGAATGGCAAGACCATGGATTTGTTTAAATACTATACAGACAAAGTGAAAACAAAGGTGCGAGTCGAATGGCAGAAACGAAACAGAACGAAGAGAGGGGAGAATTGAGGATAGGTGTAGGGAGAACAGAACATGGACGACAGAATTAAATACAGATCACAGTGGGGTAAGATGGGTACAAGGAAATACAAATAGGAGGGCATGCTGGGAAAGGTTAAAGGAGTAAATAAAGGAGAGGCCCACGGGTGGACTGGAAATCGCAAGAGGCCCTGGAAATAATTTTCAAAGTGCCCATGTGTTACGCATTTTCAGCAAGCCCAACCCTTTTCCTATGAGAAAATGTGGAAATAAAATAGGTTGCCACACAAAAGAAGCCCAGGGTGCAGAGGCCTACCGGGATAGCTCCAGAGCTCCCTATTGGCGAATCCGCCCGTGGAGAGTCCTGAAAAGACAGAAAGGGACCAATGTGGGGAATGCTGGAAAGGAGGTAATGACAGAAACGGGCAGTGGCGATTTAAGGACAAAGAAGGCTTAAAAGTCATAGTACAGGTCCTGTGATATCGGACCTGTAGTGGTGGTTGAGTTGCTCAACTCATAGAAAGAGCACTTTTTGGGTGGCTTTTAACTTTTAACCCCCCTGGATGAATCCTCACCAGACTTTCTAAAAAAAAAGTATATAGCCTCTTCAGAATGATTTTGTGAAGTTTGGTGCAGTTTAGTTCAGGGGGGGCAAAGTTATAGGGGGTCCCAAAATGTGTGGAAATACTCATAGACACAATGGAAAAAAAAATCTGCTCTTGCCTACAGCCCAAACCACTGGACGGATGTTCATCAAATGTGTGCCAGTAGCGGCGGCTTGGTCCTGAAAGCATGCATTTGTAAATCTGGTTTAAAGCTGTCCAGTATTATTTATTCAAATGGTCAAAAAGGAGGTAAAAGAAATGTGTGATATCTGGGTCCGGTCCTCGGACTCAATTCCTGATTTGGGGTCCATGCGAGTGCAGTGTGACTTTCGCAGACATCGTAAATGCCCGCTGATTGGTCAGGTAAAAATATGAGGTGCGTCAAAACATTTGAAACGGACGCCAAGTTGGATTCTCAAACACCGCCCGTAGACCGCGAACATCGCAGTAAAAAATATATTTAAAAAAGCACAATTTTGTCAAATAAATGAAACTATGTCTGGGGAGGTTAGGAGCGATGAGGATGGGATGGGCTATGCCATAAAAAAGACAAAAATCTGGTGTTTTTTTCTTCTCTGATGTCCGCGGACATCGGATGCGCCCACTGAGTGGATGGTGAAAAGCGTGAGGTGTGTCATATTTTTTTTAATGGTTGCCATGTTGGATCTGCAGACAGCCGCCGTTGTCCGCAGACAGCACAGTTAAAACATATTAAAAACACAACATTTCACTTGTCAAACTAATGAACCAATATCTGGGGAGGTGAGCGGTGATGAGGATGGGATGGGATATGCAAAAAACAAGGGGGTCCTGGGAGTCTCTCTGCCAAACATTAGTCCTGGTTGCAAGAGCCTTCCCAGATTCTTTTGCTTACTATCTTTCACAGAGGTGAAATATCCCACTCATATCAGTCTTTGTCCTGCCCAGGGGCAGTCCAGCAACGAAATGCTAGACAATTCTCCTCTGAACAAAAGTACCAACAGCAACCCCAGACACGTGTTTCGGTCTGGTTGGACCTCATCATTAGGGTGGAGCTGTGCCTCTCTAAGAATAGTGAGCAAGGGGTCCACGTCTGGATTCCCCTAGTAACTTAATGTGAGATACAAACTTACTTAAATATGCAAAAAACAGGGGGTCCTGGAGTCTCTCTGCCAGACATTAGTCCTGGCTAAGAGAGTCTTAACCAGAATCTTTAGCTCACTATCTTTCAGAGAGTAGAACTATCCCAATCATATGAGTCTTTGTCCTGCCCAGGGGCAGACCAGCACCGAAATCCTAGGAAATTCTCCTCTGAACAAGAGTACCAACAGCAACCCCAGAAACGTGTGTCGGTCTGTTTGGACCTCATCAGTAGGGTGGAGCTGTGCCTCTCTAAGAATAGTGAGCAAGGGGTCCACGTTTGGATTCCCCTAGTAATTTAGGGTGAGACCCAAAGTTACTTAAATATGCAAAAAACAGGGGGTCCTCGGAGTCTCTCTGCCAGACATTAGTCCTGGCTGTGAGAGCCTTACCCAGATTCTTTAGCTCACTATCTTTCACAGAGGAGAAATATCCCAATCATGAACCGTCCGCGGTCTTCCCTCCTGTCTGCTGACTATCAGTCATTTGCAGTCCTTTTGAACCAGCATTTACAGCCGATCTAGGAAGTTTCAAGTTGAATGTTTACCCTTCCACAGCTCCTAGACCCATTCTCAGTTGTCGCTCAACATGTTATAACTTTCCAAGACCTATTTTCGACTCGGTAGTCAGCAGACAGGAGGGAAGACCGCGGACGGTTCATCTGAAGGCACCCACCCATTACTTTTAGTCATTCTCAATCTGGTAGTCTAGGACAGAGCATGCACTTGGAAGACTATTGGCACACCTGCTATATAACTTCAAAAATGACATCAGTCATGGCCATCCGTCCTCCCCAGGGGTCCCCACCAAAACCACCAACACCACCACCACTACCTGGAGGGTCTGGGCAGGTGAAAATGCGCAATGATTTAGAGGAGGATCAAGAGGACCAGGAAGATGAGATAGATAAAATGCCTTCATACAGCACCAGAGAGACAGTGGCTCGCGCTGCCCATGCTGAATGCATTGAGTGTGGAATCATACTCAGTTGTGGACAACATGGGCAGTGCTCTTTTGGTACCACATCCATGTGCTGCCACACCTGCTCAAACCACCTGGGTGCTCTGAGAAAGTCTGTTCCTTTCTCAGGGAGTAGTAGGCTGTCTTCCTCTACCTCTTCTTCCTCAACCGCTCCTGCCACCATACAGGCTACTTATGTGGGGCAGGGTATCACACCAGCTGCCTCGGAGGCCATAAAAGAGGCTGTTGATCCATATCTTTCCAGGACAACAGTACTCGGTATATACTGTGACACACCACTCTGCGGTGGGGAGCAGTTTCAAAGTGCTTTCAAGGCTGTAATCAAGGAGCATGAGAAACACTGACCCTACCTTAGATTTAAGGCACGCCCAACATCTTCCCCTGTACACATGCCCCTCCATAACTGTGGTTGGTGCCCCCTCGCTCCCCCACCTTACCTCCTTGCCTCTAAAGGAAAAAATAAATAAATACCAAAAACATAAAATCGAAAAATACCAAAAAAGGTTTCTTTTGGAGCCACCTTTCACAGTTAAAAAATAGAACTAAAATAAATATTCTTATATGCTCCATCTGCTTTACATTTTTCAGTAAAGTAGTTAGACTCAATACAATTCTCCAACATTTATCTTAGCATTGTGTACTATGCTAATGGAAATAATGCACAATTGTATACTAGAGAAAAAGAAAAAAGAACAGAAACTATTTTCTGTCCCAAATACTTTTCTCTAGCATCCAATAAAGATCATAATCCGTGGACCTTTGCAACTGTGCGTGATCTCTGCAGTCCCTTTTTCTTCCCAGGCATTCTTAAAAAACCTGGATGGCACGTGGACACCATCGAATAGAAAAGCCATTCTAACTTTTTGACTTCTATGTTTGTAACACTCCCTCATTGGTTGCTTTGCAACAGTCAAACATCCATCCAATAATCACATACAAAAACTCTACATGTAACTCTGTCATCTCATTTCAACACTTTAGATGTACACTTAACCTCTGAGAGTACATAGGCCTCATTGCAACTCTGGCGGTAGCCGTGCCCTTGTTAAGGGAATGGCTGCAGCCGGAGTTGCATTTTTTCCGGCACTCGTGAATGGGCATGAACTGGGTCATGCCGAGCTTGGCAGACCCGGTAATTGCCCATTTGCGAGTGCCGGAATCAAGGGCCTCCCGATCCCCATTCTGCCCCATAGGGCTGACTGGGGATGGGGAGGTTGGATGCACCGGCACATACAGAGTTGGGTGCTGTTACACCCGCCAGGAAAAACCTGAAACGGCACCTGCTAGCAGAGCAAGTACTATGGCGGTCCGGGAACTACGGTACCGGCATGCTTACCGGTACCGTAGTTCCCAGACCGCCATGCTTGTAATGAGGCCCCACATCTCCTATTAATCACAGCCACATGTATCAAAAACTACTGTGAAACTCTCCAAGATTTCTATTTCCAGAATCAACAATATCTACATTTAACAAAACATTGTACAGGCATGTATACATTTTTAAAGTAATATTTTAAAACACCTCTATAAAAATATATATATATATATATATATATATATATATATATATATATATATATATACATATATATATATATATGTGTTCACTGAAAAAACTTTGTTAAAGGGACGTTATGGTTAAGTTGCACTAACAAAAACCCATGACATTCAGTGAAAAACTTTGTTAAAGGGACGTTATGGTTACAACTAAAACCGAAAAAACCTCAGAAATTTGCCAGTTCTGGTAAGCTAAGCAAATATAACTCGCGCCACCACCGTGTACTGCTAAGAATAACACCCATGACATCAAAGATGACATCACAAATGGCATTGAAAACATCACTGATGACTTCATATATGAAATTCATTTTGATGAAAGGTCTCTACAAGGGGTTGTGTTTATAATGTTGGTGAAAAATACATTTTGGTGAAAAATACATTTTGTTCCATATTTTAGATATGAAAAAACAGTCCACATTTCTGCTTTTAGCCTTACGCTGACATCCCAAAACATACTTGCATATGAAGATGATTACTAGCTGAATACGCAGTGCAGAAAGTCAAGAATGTTATAAAACCATCAAGACGAAATAGTGATTTTGAGAAATAAAACATTTTGTTTACTGACCTTGAGTGACACAGCCCAGTCGTCCAAATGGAAAACCTTTTTGATATAAATTCCATCCTCAAGAAAATAATTCTGCTAAAAACTTTGATTTGAAAACCAATATAGTTGTGAATCCAACTAGAACAGTAATTGGCATTTAGTCCGACTGCAACATGGAGGTGGATCAAGCAGCACAGTCTGAATTCTTGACAAGGAACTCAGAGTAGCGTGCAGGCTACAGTGCAGCATCAGTCCATGCAAGCAAAGGTGCCTCGTTGTGCTCAGAGCACCATCATGTAAAACACATAGAAAGCAGCAGTATAACCAGTGTACAATTTTCATGTGAGCCAAGCATATCTAGTACGCATGGTCATTTACCACAAGAAATCAATTTGTAGCAGCCATCCGAATAGCATTGAGAGGAGTAATAGACATATATAAAATGTTAATGTTGAATTTTAAAAAAAAACCTACGTCTGAATGCAGATTCACTGCTTGTGTAAATGAGGTCCCTGCACCACTGGGCAATGAATCCTCTCAAGTAATGATTGATGCCACTGCACAGAGGTCTATTGTAACCCATGATTTGATCAGATTAACAGAAAGAAGCCATCCCAATGTCAGTTAACACTGAAGCAATTACTTGCACTGATCCTGAATTATGATGTTCTGCAAATATCCACCTCGTCACACCACGGCAAATATCCACCTCGTCACACCGAAGCGGCCTCGTCACACCACTTTGCTGGAGTTTGTGTGTGTGTTCCGGTAGGTGCGGCTTGACGCTCTGACGCCTAGACACTGGTACTGAAGTCGTTGGGTGCTTTCCTCTAACATCAACCAGCACCGTTCGACGACCGTACGACGAGGCGAAGCGGGCGCAGCCCGGCGCAGCCCAGCGCTAGTAACCAGGACGGGGCCTGGAGAGGGGGCCGTAGAAGGCTGCGGAGGGCTGGAAGAGAAGAGAGCCGTGTAGCCGAGGTAAGCTACCCACAACCTCTGGCTGGGACGCGGACGAAAGCGGCAGAGATGAGACCCTGTAAGTGATGACACGGAGGATTCGGGGGATCGAGTTAGGAACTGCCTCCCCCCTAGCCCCTCTCACCTCTCACCGCGGCCATTAGCCTCTCTCTCCCCTTCGCCCCCCCCCCCACCCCTCCTCCTGGGGTCGAAATAGGGGTTGGGGACAGCTGAGAGAGGTGTAAGTGGAGCGGAGCTGAGCCTAGCTGATCTGAGGCTCTGACAGCTCCCGAGCTTTAACAAATTGCGCTGACGTGTGCAGCGAAGGAGAGGCACAGTGAGCGGCGCCATAGGGGACTGAGCAGTGATTCTCCTTGCCTCCGGCCCCCTTCGTACTCCTTCCCCTCCCCCTTCTCCCCCCCTCGAATTGGCAAAAGAACCTTCTGTGTCATCTTCTGCCTGGTGGTCTCTACTTCTTACCATTTGGCACACGTGCTCTGTTATTGCATCCAGCACTGTTGCCGGAACCTCTGTATATCAGCTGACAACTTCACAACAGGAACCTTGCACAGTCCCCTTGCCCTACTACCTGCTCTGCCTGTATTTAGAACAACGGCATGCTAGTCAGAGTATAGGGTAGATGCAACTTAATGACACAGGCTTTATACTGTGTACCGGGGAAATTTTCGGACATTTTTCCCGAGCTTAGGACACACCAGTTCGGCACACTAATTGAAAGCTCTATTTGTGTCTCCATAGCAACGGTGCTAACTACCCGTGGATTTGCTCAACCACCCCTAATATACCCCGTTTGCGCTCCCTAGCGTTTTTGATAGAACCAAGGGAATATCATATACCAGCAGCTAAAAATAACCCTATTGGACATATTGCCTACGGCACATTCCCCTTCTACCCGGATCCGACAAGGTAGCGAAGGAATAGCATTACTATGCTAACTGTCAAGAAGTGTTCTGCCACGAGATACAACCTTCGGAATCAGAAGGACAGAACCTCTACCACAGGCCCGAACAAGGGTAAGGGCATGAAAACTGTTCCAAAGGAAAGAGGAATTATTACTGATTTCTTCCCACTTCCATCTACTTCAAATATCATAAATCCATCGCCAAGCGAGGAGAAGGAGCCGAGTATTCACAGCAGAACGATCAATTCAGCGTGCCTAGGGGAGAGTATAATTGACAACAACTCATTGCTTGACCTCTGTCTCTCTATGCAGAGAGCCATGACTCCGCTACCGCGAAGCAGTACAAGCAAGCAAATCAATAGTTACCAACCCCAGACGACAACTTCACAACGGGAAGCGATAGATAGATTATCTGCTTCCCCTAACCTTGCAGTCCACTTAGGGTCTCAGGAATCTGAAAATATCAGTGACCTTAGAGAAGGCAGCACGAGCCTGGGGGATTTGCAAGCATCTGTTGCATCTGTACAATTTGCATTAAACATTCTACTGAAGATGTGAGAATGAGCCGGAACCCATCAACATTAATACGCAAGATGGCACTGATTTTGGACCCAGGACCCAAACATCACCAATAATTCGGAAATTTACCTCTCACGTAAACAGAAACGCCTGACAAAAAAGGCGATTGGAAGAAGAAAGCGTCAAACTGCAATGATTATACTACCGGATACAGCAGAGGCAGCGGAGGAAATCTTGAGGCCAACAGTAGGTAGCACTCCCAAAAAAGGACAAAGGAAAGTCAAATGGAGAGCGGCACGGGCACGCAAACGCACTGCAGCAAAAGAAGGAAAGCTAACTAGCTGGCTTATTAATGACAAATGCAATACCTCTAAATTAACAGCGCCTCCAGAATCTGAATCTTCTTTATGTGAAAAAGAACAGGAGGTAAACATATCCCAGAATAATACAAATAACATATCAGTTAGCTCTATACCCTTGATCAACGAGCCGCAATTAACAACAATATTATCAGCTGAAGAAAAGGGTAACCTTATGGTACCCAGAGGCGGAAGAATCTGTCTGATCAAAAATCTCTATCAATCTAGTAACCACGACTGGATTTCCAGATCAGCATTAATGACCAGATTACATACCATTCCGCAACTGAGAGTACTACGATCTGAGGATTTTGTATTTGTCGAACCATTAGAAGTGACGAATTCAAGCACATCGGCCCTTCACTGCAAATTTCTAGCCACTGCAGAATTACTGTGTAACTTTAAAACCAACCTGTGGGAAGTTGACCTGGAAATAGATGTTGACCCGAACGTCATCGATCCACAGTGGCCGACCCAGATGTCTAATTCCACTATGGAAGAAAGGACCTTAATACAGCCACCTAAAGATGACTCTGTACAGCTGGTAGACATACAGAAGGTCCTTAAATGGCTAATAGAGTCCCTACCAAAAGCAACAGCAAACCGATGAGATCAAACCATTATTTCTTGGAATTGCCGGGGATTCGGCCATTTGCTATCTCCTGATGGCTCAATGCCCTTACTAGTGGGCCATACCTGTATATGTCTACAAGAGACATGGCTTACCTCCCGAGCCCTACTAAATGGGTACACTATATATCAGGAACTAGCAAAAAAAGGACCAAGGGGAAGACCATATGGCGGTCTATTAATTGGCATCCTGCATCCGTTAAGATCCATCCGCATTTATACGAAAATGGATGAATTCATAATGGCAGTGGAACTGGAGCTCCCTGGCGAAGATAAAACGGAACACATCCTCCTGGTTAATATATATAATCCATCTGAATCTATTCAGAGCGAGATTATCCAGGAAGCTTGCCATGATCTGTTGATCAATTGGCTGACTGAACCACAGAAAAATATGGTCATCTTTGTTGGTGATTTTAATTGCCAATTAATTGGTGAGCCGAGCACCAGCAATAATCCCCTGCTGAAGCAAATAGGCAAACTGAAACATGGAACTGTAAATGCGGAGGGACAATTATGGTTTAACTTCTTTAAATCATGGAACTTTGAACTATTAAATGGCAGAACCATCAGTGACTATCCGGGAAAAGCAACATGGAGAAACTTCATATCCAGCAGTACATTGGACTATATGTACGCAAGCCCTACCATGACCACCTGGGTTACAGACATGAAGATTAAGGATAATGAATGGAGCGACCACGCTATTCTCACACTCTCCTTCAAATATATTACACAATTCACACCGTATAAACCGATTGGTGAGCTGAAGACGAATCATGCTCTCTCCATGATACGATGGTCTGACATTAATATTAAACGTGCCATAGAATATACAACTATCTATCCAAATCTGT
This sequence comes from Ambystoma mexicanum, assembly GCF_040938575.1. Lineage (NCBI taxonomy): Eukaryota > Metazoa > Chordata > Amphibia > Caudata > Ambystomatidae > Ambystoma > Ambystoma mexicanum. The sequence continues at coordinate 923,043,669 of NC_090941.1, forward strand.
GTCATATAGAACTCTCGGCCATGACCAGCCAGGAGATCGAAGATTGGATCGCTGCATTTTCAAACACCTATGCAGCGACTAAAATAATTATGCGGGCCCCTGAGACTAAGACCACGAATAACTTTGATATCGAAATCAGAGATGCTAAACGAACTCTAAGAGCTGACTTGAGGAAATTACGAAAAGCTTCCACTACACTGCACAACTACTTAACCCTAAGCAAGAAGCTAAAAAATGCCTACAGAACATGGCTAAAACTGAAACGCTATGCAATAAAATTACTCAAATGGCAAACAACAGTCCAAACGTTATGTACGGGTAACTCCCGAACTATATGGGGATTATTGAGCATGGCTCGGGGATACCAGCATCCCCCTAACTAACTCAATTGGCATCAGCCAATGGGAGGAATTTTTGAAAACCCGGAACGGCACGGACCAGGTAAAGATACAGGAGAGGATGCCCCAGGATCCACCTTTGTTCCCTTTCAAAGTGTCAGTTGAATCTCTGATTACTAGGATAAAAAAGCTCAAGTCTTCAAGAGCTCCGGGACCCAACGGCTTAGCAAATGTAGTATTAAAGAGCAACCCGGAATATTGGGCAGAGGTACTCAAGATCCTCTTTGAAAAGATTCTGAATGAAGGCAAAATCCCTGAATCTTGGCAGACGGCAATTTTGATCCCTGTATATAAGAGAGGTGACCGCTCTGACCCTGGAAATTACCGCCTACTTTCAATGTTGGACTGCACGGGCAAGCTATTCGCAGCATATCTTCTTCAGGAACTTCAAATATGGGCAGACAGAGAAAAAATCCTTGATCGTTTCCAATGTGGATTTAGAAGCGGATATTCCACTACACATAACTTGGTAGTAATGGATATCCTCTGCAACAAGGCTAGAACACCAGGTAACCCACCTCTTTACGCCTTGTTTATAGATTTTAAGTCCGCCTTTGATCTAGTCCCCAGGGAACTACTTTGGGCTAAACTTGAAAAACTGGGATGCCCTAAAGCAATACTATATTATCTCAAACTATTGCATTACAATACCACAGTTTCCCTGAAGTTGGACGCAAAAGGGAATATGACCAGCAAGATCAACCAAAACTGTGGCGTGAAACAAGGATGTGTTACGGCACCCATACTGTATAACCTGTTTGTACATGACATACCTAAAGCGCTATCACTGGAAAACAACTGCCCCCCTAAGATTGGATCCACCCACTGTGTAGTACTAGCATACGCTGACGATTTAGTCATCTTGGACCATACTATCAGCGGTATTCGTAGATCAGCTGAGGCACTATGGACTTATACTCAAGTCAACGGGCTGGCTATTAACTTAAATAAAACACAGATGGTAATGTTCAGTTCCAAGAAGATAGCAAGAACAGGGCTAAACATATACGGGACTGCAATCAAATATACCCCATATTATAGATACCTAGGTGTCGAGATTGAACACAAAGGGCACTATACCACCTGTAAACAAGTTAGAACTACAAGAGCTGCCCAAGTAACAGCACTTATCCATCGCTTTTCTACAACCTATTGTGGCTACACCATCTGGGCAGCACGCCAACTATACCTACAGGTCTTAACACCAATGATAATCTATGGCCTGGAGGCATTACAATTAATAGAACTGGACTGGCTTCAAATCCTCGAAGGAAAATTTTGGAAAAAAATACTCGGCCTTCCGGGTTGCATCCCTATGGCTATCCTTAGATTAGAGCTCGGTCTCACTTCCTGGAAGTCTCTTGTACTCAGGAAGAGAGCCGAACTATACCTAAAAGCAACACCGGATACAGCCAATTTATTATTAGCGGCGATTCATTGTGAAATTAACAAAGCATCCTCATATTGTATTATGAAAAAAAACATCGTTAAATATCTTGAAGAGATCGGGTGGACCCAAAAACAACAAGAGGACTCCATTCCTGTACTGAGGGCGTTAACCAAGAAATCTGAATTGCACGATTGGATTAGCAACTTTGCACATTTGGAAAATCTAAAGCGCTATAAATTTGTGCAATTCATGAATTACACCCCCAAGAAGCCGTTGCCTTATCTGAATTTATGTCCTTCGCCACGGCTACGTCGTTTTATTCTTTTGCTAAGGATCGATCAGTTGCCCGTACTGGCTATAAGCGGGATTAAGAATAATCTCCCCTTACCTGAACGTTTCTGTAGACTATGTAAGGACATAACGAAATCAGAAACGGGCAAACATGTTCTTACCAGATGTATCGCTATGATAAAGGTATACACATCATTCTACATAGATTTTGTCCATAACATGGAACATGTTGGTAGTAACGAATTCTGGCATAGAGCCGTCAATGCAAAGGGAAATGGAATGAAATTATACATTGCCGTGTATAATGTTTGGACGACCATCGAGAAATTATTGGACATAAACATATAGCGAACTGTCAACTCATGGATGGCCACCTTCTTTTATTATGGGAAAGTTTTTATTAGGAAAAAACTCTTTATAATCTCCTCATTAGCAATATCTATCTGGACTTGTAGTCAATATATAAAGGCATTAATATTCATCTACTGGTGGACTATGAATACAACTGTACATCCTTTTAATTTTGAATTCTGAATGTAACTTATCTCACTTTTTATTCTTAATTCTTTTTATCTTCTCTTTTTCTCTTTCTTGTTTATCTTTCCTAAATCTGCTTTTTATGCTACTACTTTCTTTTCTTTTTATGCATTTAATATGTCAGTATTTACTTTTATGATCAACTGTCTTCTTTTTGTTGAATGTAATTTCTTATGTTATGTGAAAAGCTTATAATAAGCTGTAACACATTAATAATAAATTAAATTAAATTAAAATATCCACCTCTGGAATGACTGAAGCCAAAATGGGTATCAGCTGCCACAGAATAAAACATTGCACTGTAGGAGGCCCCGGTGCCAGAAGTCTGATCCCTTAACATTAGCACATTTATTTTGAAAATGTTTGTCACCATGTTTGTATTGCTGTTTGTAAACCTGCATTTATATAGCTGAAATAGTCAATTTTTGCAGCCAACATCAAAATAACATGAATGAGTGTGATGCTATTAGCAACAGAGAGAACACTGTTGAAATATCCACACAAAAACTCAGTATAACCGTTAACAACCTACACAACAATGCTAAGCACCAGTACTGTGACACACGTTTCAAGGAATATATCTCAGTCCTCACAAGAAATGGGTGACACAATTGCACATGAATGCCATCAGATTGCTTTACAAAAAGACAAAGGGCCTCATTACGTGGTAGGAGGTAATCATCGCGCTATTAGCGTCATGACTACCCCCTTACCGCATTCCGGGTCCGTGTTCCGGGAATAGGGACTTACCGCTCATTCCGACCTTGGAGGACCTGGTAAGTCCCGATTCCGGGAACCATTCCCCATTCCCATTTGAGCCCCCATAGGGCTCAATGGGAATGGAAATGGAGCTAATAACGGGCCCACTATTAGCGGGCCCGTCATTAGCTCTGAAGTCCCTTAACGGGTCCCTTCCATGAGGAAGGGACCCACTAAGGGACCTCGGAATAGGGTGGTAAGGATTTATCGGCACCGGTGCCCTTACCGGTGCCGGTAATCCCTTACCGCCTACCGCGTAATGAGGCCCAAAGCTTTCTTACTCTTATTTCTGTTTTCCTATACTAATTAATAGATCAGATAACTGTCCCTTTGGAAGATCTAACTGTCCCTCTGTGAGAGACACACTGGCCCTACAGATTTGGTTATGTGATGCCTCGCAAAAGAGGGAAAGGAGAGATGATTCATCCGTACTCGGCAATAAGAGAAAACGTAACTAGTAAACAACACAGGAACTACCTTATTTGTCCGAAAGCACTGCAGATAAGTAGCCCATATGGACCATTCTTATTGCTGGATCTGTCGCAGAGTTGGTAGGTGGTGACTGAAAAAAGGAAAACTTGATAAAACAGGAAAGTTGAAATAAATAAAAAAAAAATCGAATAGGGATGTTTTAATATGTAAGGGATGTTTTATTCAACCCTCAAGATAATTTGTAGTATATAGACTACAATACGGATATTGAAAATTATGGTCACTATTTAATTAGTATATTAAAAAAAAGGAGTAAGAAAGTGTTGTCTATTTATTGGGGTCATCCACCCGTGTGTGGTGACATATTCCTTTTTGGTGAACAATACCCAGTTTTTAGGTGTTATCACTTAACTCCATGGTGTAAGTGTTATGCCATCAAATTCCAACATCATTTTGAGGAACAAAAAACTGCAACAAAGAAAGTTGAGAAACGAATTAAAACATCCTTCATTTCTGCTCTAACTGGGGAAGACCACCAATGAAGGCCATTTTAAATGTAGCTTATAAACATACTTACAGTCAATTATTTCAGTATGTTTTAAAACGAGAATGACTTCAGTGCTCCTTACTACAGGATAAGAGGGTCAACTGTCCTGATACACAAAACAGCAACATTACCCTCATTAGTAGGGATATCGCCATTAACGGCAAAGCCATAAAACACAACTTCTTTATCATGAAAAATGTTCAGTGCCCATTATAATAGAACATGACCTCCTCCATTGTTTGGAAGTCAACGCCAATGTTATAAAGAAACAAATATCGTCATGATTGGTTGTTCAACCCAATTGTTAAACAGCACTCAATCACTCAAAATCAAGCAGTTATTGCCTGACGTAGTTGAAATGCAGTCTATAAAATATCAAATACCAGCCTTCACAAAAAAATATATGCTCCTACTTTAAGTAAAACACGGTCAAACAACACATGTGAGTGAGGCTTTCATTCATTTATACCAGGTTCTTCTTCAATAAAGACAAATCACGTATCTTTAATAAGCGGGGTTTTTGAATTATTGTGAAACATTTAAATTCCCCAGATATTCATTAGAAAGAGAGAAACAGGTTGGGGTAGCAATCAGGACCAGCCCCTCTCAGCTGATTTGGTTGGTCCTCTAATCAGCTGTTTGCCAGATGGGTTTGCCAGGGATTTTAGGCAGACACCTGATGCCATCTCTCACGGAATGTGTGTTTACTTTTACAACCCACTTATGACGCAGAATAGTAACTTGACAACTTTGACAGTTCACTACTGTTCTAAATTAAAAGTGATGGCACGTCTCAATAAAACTCAAACATGAGCGGGAGTAGAACTCTTAGGCAGGCACAACTTACAATCCAACAAGTTAAACAAAATTGAAGACGCTATAAAACGCCACAAATCAGATGCATTTTCTAATTTTGTGGAAATAACTAGCATTAGCTAAAGCTTGTGAAAGTGAAATTGATAAAGAATAATTAAGAACATTGTTAACTTAAGTCCATGAAGTATTTTCGGTTCTATTTTGTTTCCCTGCAGGCTCATTCTCTTAGGGTGGCCTTTTCCTCACCACTCCCAATGTTAGGTGCACCCCCACAACCCCTCTGCCGTTCCCACGTACCTCTCCTATGGCCTTTTGATTGTTCAGTTTACGACCAGCCCCCTGACAGTTCCCAACTCTTTAAACATTTATACATACACGCACACACCCTACACACAGACATACATACACACGTACACACACATTCCCCCCTCCCAAATTCCTCTCCTTACCTCACCACCCAGCTTGCCAATGCTTCCTGATCATTCACCACATGCACAGTAGCTCTGCATAGAGTGTTCCCTGACAGGACACCATTTGGTGAAAGCGGCCTGTCGGGGAAATCTTTAGATGAAACTGGGCGGATTTTCTTGTGACCTTTTATGACTGTGACCTCACAACTTTCCATGTAGTTACAATCCACTAGATAGAAAAGCACCTCTGGTATTTATGAACCATTAGAACACCCTATTGAGTAATACCGTGATGGTGATTGGTCAATCTGAGGGCTATACGCACTGGTATAGCCCACAGATTGATTGCATTCCATAGTTCCGGCTGCATGTGTATTCCGGAACGGAAAGACTTAACTTTCTGTTCCGAAATGCACTTTGGAAAAACAACGTGTGCACGTAGGCATGCCCAGTGCAATGAACTGGGAAATGAAAGGAAAGGAAAGACTTTCATAGAGTTGCACATAAATAAAAATGGGTCTGACATAAGCTGCACTGCAGCGTTAGGTGCAACGTGAGGAAAAGTTTGTTTGTAGGAGTGAAATGAAATACTACGTGAACTTCTGGGAGTTCAGTGGAGCAGGGAAGTGCCAACGGAGATGAAGGGCACATAAATGTAAGTACATTGCCTTTTAACGTGATGTGCAGATCTAGCTTGCAACGCAAGTTTGTGTAGAGTAATTTGTAACATTTGTGTAGTGGGTGGACACACCTAAAGGAAACTTAATTAGAACAGGGGGCAGGCATATCCACACATGATTCCACTTAGCTCTGTTACTCCTCCCACCCTAGCACCTTCCACCACCCTATACAAAAAAAATGAAACTTTAATTGAAGTACAAAAAATGTCTGCAACAATTATTGACCATTTTACAATTTTGTGTACTTCAATTAAACAAGTCTCATTTATTCAACTCTAATTAAACAATGGGGGTGTTCTAATAGCTTTTAAGGCCCTTGCTTCGCTCGGGCCAGTAACTCGGTCTTCAGGCCCATAACGCCCAGTATGGCTCTCGCTGCAGGTCTATAAAGCGATATTATCGCTTACCACATGCTTCATTGAAAGGCTTAACAGAAATCAACACACATTTTGGGATCAAAAGGAATCATTCACCACGTCCATAATACTTTCAACAACCAAATAATTGGAGTACTGAAACAAAAAGTCAACCCCATTCAATGACCACGGCTTAGCGCTAATTCAAAGTAAATTCTATACTGGCTTAAACCTCAGTAATTAACTTCCCATACCAGCTGAGGGCAAAAGTGTTTGCATTCTCATCCCAGTTAAAAAGATGAATAGCATCTACTGGCTTTAGTTTTCAAGGGCAGCTGTATTGTTTTTGCCAAATCTCATTTGGCTTTATGCGCAATGGGAATGATACCTGTATATTTTTACATCAGGCCATGTCTAATGCAAAAGAATAGGGGACAACAATTTATGTGGTGGACATCCGGTTAAAAATTCTGACTTTAAACACACAACTTGCTGAAATCGAACATGTTTTGACTTAATTGAGGGATGAAGCTACACAAATTGTATTACAGAAAGCCCAAGGGTGCAGAGCAAAATGAATTATTTAGGACACAGATTAATTGATAATGCTCTAAATAAAACATAAAATAAAATGATTAGAACATAATTGGCCCCCCTTAATCCTTCCTAAAAAATGAGATTAGCGGGGGCTGATTCATGGAATTTCACGCAGAAATCACACGAGGGCCTTGCGCCAAGAAGGACACTGCGCAAGCCTGCACGCAGAAAGAAAAATGCACACCACGGGTATTCATCGAAATGACAACACAAGGTAACTGTATTCGCAAGTCACGGCCGGCACGCCCTTGACACGGCCACACGCAAGAGTGCGTGGGGTCTCCCATAAGCAGGCCAGGGACTGGAGGACCCAGCGTGGGGTCTCCCATAAATGAATCCGGCACCCAGACAACATGTGTATAAAAAATCGTAACTCGGCAATAACTCAGGAAATCTGCATGCAAACCCACGTAAATCATTCCTGCACCTCGTTACACTACTTACGTGCACCCCTAAATTACATCGGAACCCTGATTGAATACACTCACCCCGAAATCCGACATGCAAGCCCAAATGTGTGCTGAAAATCCTTTGCGCAAGTGTACTTACGCCTGCCTTTGGATGGCGGATCGTATGAAGAACTTGCGTGACCATTTCCCAGATGATACATTGCGCAATCGAATCCATGAATACGTCTCGGGCCGTGCAATTGTGGGCCGGCGAAGTTTTGCCTGCAAGCGGTCCTTCAGAACGCCCACTTTTTCACAAGTTCTTCCCCATTTTTGATTTTCCACCTGCTTCTCAGTCATCTGCGCAAGCCACACCCACTCTCTGCTTGGATTTGCACGCAAGGCCCTTGACGGCTCGCATGGACGTGGCGAGCCAACACAAACTCCACGCAAGTCCAGGAAAAGTACAGCGCATTCAATTCCATGACTCGATGAATGGGGGATTTGCGTGCAGCTGCTTGTGCAATTACCCTATTTACTGATCAGAAAATTCCATGAATCGGCCCCTAGGAGTTTAATAGGTCTGAATAACTACAGTCACAAATGTATATATGATTATGCAGGAATAAGACAACCATAAAACTATCTAAGAGTGGCATAATTTGGGAGACAGTGGCATTGGATAACTTCATCAGTAGAAAAATTAAAGTAAGGTTGTTTGGCTTATCCCATCAGTGAATCAAGGAAAACAATCTATTTAGAAACTTTCTTTTCTGACCGGTTTATCTGTTGCACTAGTGCAAAAGAATTGACAAAATGAACTCTGATTATGCAAGCAACACATTGCTCTTCGTTGAAATAAAGTGTGGCAAATATAAAAAGGCTTTGTTTGTCACAGTTTGGGTAATTATGCCCTATATTTTTGCTTACAGGCTATTTTTGGAATGAATCACCTTGCTTGATCATTATTCTCCGGAAAGAATTCACTCATACTAATGGTTTCACTCAAATGTAATCATTTACAGCAAAACGAAAGCCTTCTTTCAAAGCAGAACAGCTCTTAAATGGTGTAACTAAATACATAACTGCAATATCAATTTAAAAACAAACATATACCTCAGAAAGACTAGACCACCGTATATTACTGCGTGGCATTATTTTTCATATTAGTACCCGGCAGGCGGGGGCTGAGGGGGTTGTCAACCTCTCAGCTAATGAGAAGGCTCGGAACGAGGGAATTACCAGGGGTAGTCCCCCTACTCCAAGCCGCCTAACGGCTGGGGGCCGCCATCTTCCCCCGCAAGGCGAATGAGGTGAGTGTGGTACCCCGCCCTTCCTCCTCCCCCACCACATAAATCGCTCCCCACCCCACCCCCACTTTCTTTCTTTAAAGTCCATTTCGGGAGAGAACGTGCTGGGAGCAGTTCTGGCCCCAGCATGTCCGCTCCCGTTCTGTGACAGGCTGTCATGCAATGGAAGAAGGCACTACATGTAGTCCCTTTTCTCGTTTCCATGGCAGCCATTTTTTTGTTTACTTTTTTAAATTGGTGCTTGGAAAGGGAAAACGGACTTTGTTTTCCCTTTCCCGGTGATCATTTTTTACATTTATTCTTCTGATCCGAAACACCTGTAATGCCCCCCCCCCCCACACGCTTGGGGCTTATTGCTTCATTCACATACAAGAGGGTTTCGTGTTTTGCTATTTCATATTATGTGAAGTTTCTTGTGCACACACATTACTAGGGTGTTAATTTGTACTCCTTTACATGGAGAATGTAGGCAGCAGTTTGGATATGTTATAATAACAGAGGTTATGTTTGCTTTAGTTAAAGGATGATTCTTAGGTTTCACTGCAAAACAGGCATTGTGCCAAGGAAATGCTATATCTTACTTACATCAATGTCCAAGCCGAAATGATATATGCATGAGCCACTGACATCTATATATATATATATATTTGTGAAAGTATTTTTGTATGTTCGGCGTTGGCTCCAGCCCCATAACAGTTGATGGGTTGACATTTTTACCAAACGCACTGATTCACCCCGCAGAAGGCAGCGTTCCGCCCTGTGCTATCAGTATAGGTGTTTTTTTGGGAAAGTGCTGATTATGCGATTGTTGGCTACAGCCCCACAACAGTTGGTGGGCTGCAATGTTGGCCAATGGCCGGCATACCCGTCCGGGGTGTACTGGCGATGGTGAAATTTGACCAAACCCACCCATTTGCCCTGCACAGGGGTTGGAGTGGGTTCCAGCCCTGTGCTATCAATGTAGTTGATTTCAAGAGATTGACGATTTTGCGATTTTTCAAAAATAGGAAGTTATGACACAATAAAACATACACAAGGCTACAGCAGACCCCACGTACATGTCAGATAGAGACCCGTGCAACACAAGGTGGTAGCACTAGTAACATGCTAAAGCTGGATATGTGATATGTCAATAGTTCATAGTTGATTTTTACCTTCATGAGACATCAATGTAAATCCACTCTGCCAGCCACCGAAATAAATCGCCAACTAGATAAGAGGGTCCACCCCTTATGACTTACGTTTAAACTGGTGTTAAGGGGATAGGTTATATAAGTGATTCACGTTGTGCCACCCTGAAATTATTGTTCAGTAAATCATATTTCCTTGCATTGAAAGTCTCTTTATAATGAAATACTGCGGCATGAAAAGCCCTAGCAGAGACCAATGGTTGCGAGGGAACCAAATACCAATCAGAGCTGTATAGATTGAGACTGCCATTTGCCTTGGCATATGTTTGCCATTGCTGTAAAAAGGAAATGGAGGCTGGCTGACATGGGATGCGCGCAGACAAGGGGTCTGAGGGGACAAACAAGGGGGAAAAGCAACTTTGAGCAAGCAGAGTCAGGATTCTTGTTATCGTTTTTTTTCTGACAGACGCCCATGCCGTATGAGGCTTTTTGTGGACTGCCTAGCCCGGATAGGTTGATGCTCATTTGCCCCATGACAAACTGTTTTAACACCATACCACATATGAGAGATAGGAGCAGTTTGATTAGTGGAATATGCGACATTTGCCAAATTAGATCTTTTATGTGAGAGAAAATAGATGTTAAAGGGCACAGTCATTTCTTTGAAAAAATACCATAGGAACTGTGTTTCAGTATAAAGAAATCAATCCAAGCTCATCTGTGTGAAAATGCTAAGGGCCCGATTCAATGCTGAAAAGTGACTTTGCACTGCTAACACAAATCCTGATTCATGGAACTGTGCAAAGTGTATTTTTGCAGTGCAAGGTCAGTGCATAGTCATTTTGTACTGCAAAAATGACTAGACACTGGCTTTGCACTGCAAACATACACTTTGCACATCTCCATGAATCTGGTCCTAAATATTAATTCTCTAAATGGATGCTTTCGGCCAATGGAACTGAGACAGACCAAGCTCGCTGTGTCAAACGAAATGGCCTTTTCTATGCGTGGGTGCCTGTTATATGGCTATAGTCAAATTAACCTGTTAATTTGATTTGAGTTGAGGCTAGATTCCGTGGAAAACAAGACGGCGTAGCATGCTAGCAAATTTATGATTATGACAAATGGAAGAGAAGAAACAATAAAGTTGTAACTGTGACCGCATATGGGACATTTATGACTGTTCGTTATTGAGTCATGTTTCTATAAAATAACAAATGAGCTATAGTAAGCTATGCAAATATATTGTTCCTATGTATTTAACATACCATTTGTAAGTAAGCAAAACTGTGAATTCAATTTGTCCTCTTTTTCTTACCATTTAAATACCTAGTGCAACTGTGAGATATAGGGAATGGAGTGTATGAATATGTTGTGCATTGGCTTTCAAGAACGTTTATAAACAGTAGCACATTAATTATGTAGTATGTTGTGAAGATTCTGGGGGTAATTCATAGATTTCAGCGCAGAGGCAGCGCACGCGAGCAGCGCAGAGAGGGATTGTGCGCCAGCGTGCGCAAGCCGTTTGCGCTAAACAGCTTCTGGCACACTGCATATTCATGGAATTCCCAAGGAAAAAAGAGCCCTGGCGCAGAGAACATCTCGCAGCGCCAGTTACGCCTCCAAGAACGCCCGTCGCGCAGGCAAAAGCCATCAAAACCCCCAATCCAGCGCAAAGGGCTGCGCTAACCCTGGACCAGCTTACAGGGCCGCTACACAGCAAATGCAGAGCGGGGAATGTGTATTCCTGCAGTACGCTGGAATTATCACACGCGGTAGGGCCTGTGCGAGTGGGGTACGTGTATTACTGGGGTTTGCAGGGAGTTTCACACGTGGTAGGGCCTGTGCGAGCGCGGTATGTGTATTACTGGGGTTCGCGGGGAGTTTCACACACGATTGGGACTGTGCGAGCAGGCTACGTGTATTTGGGGGGTACGCGGGGAGTTTCACATGCGGTAGGCCCTGTGCGAGCGGGGTACGTGTATTTCGGGGGTGAGTGGGAAGTTTCACACGCGATTGGCCCTGTGCGAGCGGGGTACATTTATTTCGGGGGTGTGTGGGAAGTTTCACACGTGATTGGCCCTGTGCGAGCGGGGTACGTGTATTTCGGGGGTGCGCGGGAAGTTTCACACGCGATTGGCCCTGTGCGAGCAGGATATGTGTATTTCGGGGGTGCGCGGGAAGTTTCACACGCGATTGACCCTGTGCGAGTGGGGTACGTGTATTTTGGCACTGCGTGGGAAGTTTCACACGCAATTTCGCTGTCAGAGCGGGGTACGTGTATCCAGTTGGGTGCGCGGAGAGTCCCACACGTGAATTGACAGTGTGGGTCCTCCCAGGTGTGCCCTCTACCCCTCCATGGGCCCTGCAGGCAGCCAACACCACAGGGGACGACCCTGCACCCTAGTCATGTCCCACAGGCAGCCCATCTACCATGGGCATGCCCCCCCCAGCCAGGCCACATGTCTCCTTGCACTAGTGATCACCAACTCATGTCCCCCTGCACCCCCACCCCCCAGCAGTGAGGGGCACCTGCCAGCAGGCCCCCACTCATGTCCCACTCATGTCCCCCTGCGCCCCCACCCCCCAGCAGTGAGGGGCACCTGCCAGCAGGCCCACACTCATGAACCACTGCACCCCCACCCCCCAGCCACATTGAGGGGCACCTAACAGCAGGCCCCCACTCGTGTCCCCCTGCAGCTGCACCCCCCAGCATTGTAGTGCACCTGCCAGCAGGCCTCCACTCATGTCCCACTCATGTCCCCCTGCACCCCCATCCCCCAGCAGTGAGGGGCACCTGCCAGCAGGCCCCCACTCATGTCCCCCTGCACCCCCACCCTCCAGCATTGAGGGGCACCTGCCAGCAGGCCCCCACTCATGTCCCACTCATGTCCCCCTGCACCCCCCACCCCCCAGCATTTAGGGGTACCTGCCAGCAGGCCCCCACTCATGTCCCACTCATGTCCCCCTGCACTCTTACCCCCAAGCAGTGAGGGGCAGCTGCCAGCAGGCCCCACTCATGTCCCCCTGCACCCCACCCCCCAGCATTGAGGGGCACCTGCCAGCAGGCCCCCACTCATGTCCCCCTGCACCCCCATCCCCCAGCAGTGAGGGGCACCTGGCAGCAGGCCCCCACTCATGTCCCCCTGCACCCCCACCCCCCAGCATTGACAGGCACCTGCCAGCAGGCCCCCACTCATGTCCCCATGCACCCCCACCCCCCAGCATTGAAGGGCACCTGCCAGCAGGCCTCCACTCATGTCCCACTCATGTCCCCCTGCACCCCCACCCCCAGCAGCGAGGGGTACCTGCCAGCAGGCCCCCACTCATGTCCCCCTGCACCCCCACCCCAGCATTGAGGGGCACCTGCCAGCAGGCCCCCACTCATGTCCCACTCATGTCCCCCTGCACCCACACCCCCCAGCATTGAGGGGCACCTGCCAGCAGGCCCCCACTCATGTCCCACTCATGTCCCCCTGCACCCCCAGCCCCCAGCATTGAGGGGGACCTGCCAGCAGGCCCCCACTCATGTCCCCCTGCACCCCCACCCCCCAGCATGGAGGGTCACCTGCCAGCAGGCCCCCACTCATGTCCCACTCATGTCCCCCTGCACCCCCACCCCCCAGCATTGAGGGGCACCTGCCATCAGGCCCCCACTCATGTCCCACTCATGTCTCCCTGTACCCCCTCCGCCCAGCAGTGAGGGGCACCTGCCAGCAGGCCCCCACTCATGTCCCCCTGCACCCCCACCCCCCAGCATTGAAGGGCACCTGCCAGCAGGCCCCCACTCATGTCCCACTCATGTCCCCCTGCACCCCCACCCCCCAGCATTGAGGGGCACCTGCCAGCAGGCCCCCACTCATGTCCCTGTTAGGCGGAAACCTGTGCAGTTCCCACTTGGACCACTGCAAAAGATTTAAGACTACAGGTGTTTGGCAGTAAACCCACTTGGTAGCAGTCTGTACCACACAGATTCACTTGGTAGCTGTGGCTGAGCAGTCAGACTTCCCTCAAGAAGAGTTAGGCAGTATGTGGCGTATACAAAAAAGGGCAATTTACACAGTAGAACAAACAAACACAGAACAAGGCTTCGGTGTAAAGATATATAGTTATTTATTTATAAAAACACATCTATGGAAAACACTCTGGCACTAATACGGCAAACAACTTCAATCACAATTACTATAAGTAAATCAATCCCCCTAACAATAGTTTGACAAGTCTAGGTTTCACGGCACCACTTATTTGCAGACAGAGGTGAATGCTTTAACCTAGATGGCACTCTGGAATTCGTTAGGACGGGAGAGAAAAGACAGGGTATGAAATCAACTCGGTACCAACACTTTTACGAACAAATGCAAGGCAAGTAAGGCAGCGCCTACTGTAGATCGCAAAGTTCAGAGGCCAGGCCCACTCGGAGAGAGGCAAGGCGATATGTCCCAAAAAGTATCACAGTCGAGTCTTTGTCGCAAATTGTTATAGAAAGATTGGACCTGTTCAGAACAGAAAGTTAAGAAGGCTTGGAGGCGACCCAATGGAGAGGCGAGGATTCAGACACCTCACGCTAACCGACAAAGGGAAGCCAGGCGGACACGGTACCTTGGTTGTGGAGAGACAGCTCCAGCGGGGGCAGTTGTTCCTGGTGGTGGATGCACGTCGGGGTTTTGCCAAGAGAAGAGATGATCTCGTCGTCGAAGGAAAGTTGAAGATCGTTGCACAACCAGGGAAGAGACCAGCCGCGGAGTGCTCCGTCACAAGGCACCATCTTTTGGTCGCGGTACAGGGGTTAGTGGTTATCCGGTTGCCGGGGTGCTCTGCACGGGCAATTCGACCACTACGTCCAGGAACGAAGAAAAAGCAAAGGGGACTGGTTGTTCCCACCAGTCAGGGGAAGAAGACTCTCCAGCTGGGAGATCTCCTCTGTCGTTGGGAAGTGGTGAGTCGGTTCAGCAGGGCTCCACCGGAGGTGTCGTCGTTGCAGGTCGGCTCAGCTTTACCCTTGTCGGATTCTTAGGTCTTGTGGCGACTTCTCAAGATCCAGTCCCAAAAGCCCTGCTTTTATGCAGAAAACCCCCAATCATTCAGCCTAGCTGTCAATCAAAACACGCTAAGTGGTGAGCGGGGTGGCTCACCACTTGGGCCAATCACACCAGAGTGCGACTTGAGTTGGCAAGGCAACTCAGTCCAGGGTGCCTAAACCCCCTCCCACACTCCCTATGGTACCCAGACAGAATGGCACCACTTTGGAGGGCCTCTGTGCAGAAGCCTGCCAAAAGTGGAACAAAGGGCTCAAACTTTGGTTTAGGAGTCACAGAGATGAACACAGACGCCATTTTAAAAACCGAGTTCTGGCAGAAAATACCAACCGATAGATTTATTTAAGATAAATAAACCGGTGGTATGTTAGAGATTAACGAGAAAAAGTATTAACCTCCAACAATGGGAAGAATCCCATAGGGTTATATTCGGGGTCGAATATAAAAAGTAGTTTCCACTGCCACCAGCCAAAACTCGACGAGGGGGGATGGGACAGTGCCCCCTCGAATAACAGACCCAGGAGTAATCGACTTACCCCTACTAGGACGTCCACAATAGGATGGTTTGTACTAGTTCTGTTAGTAAATTTAGGTCTAGTAAAGCCAATGGTGACTTTACATGCCCGGGGAGACAGTAGTCAGTCCCCGGGTATGGAGTCTATGTTGGGGATCCTCTAGGACGCCCCTGTGTTACAGCACGGAGGGTGCGGTGTAACACACATAGAAAAACATATGAGATCCTATAGAGTAAAAGACCCCATAGCCCATAGAACACATTCACATTCAAAGGAATTAACCACATTCATGTCCAAGAGTGGGAGAATAAGAGTCTCACTCTTGGCAGGATGGAAAAAAACAAACTCCAGAAATCCAGCAACGCTGCTGGGGGGACTCACTAGGTTAGGAAATTCAGCCTAAACAGAGAATTCTACCTAACAGTCCCACTCATGTCCCCCTGTACCCCCATCCCCCAGAAGTGAGGGGCACCTTCCAGCAGGCCCACACTCATGTCCCACTCATGTCCCACTGCACCCCACCCCCCAGCAGTGAGGGGCACCTGCCAGCAGGCCCACTCATGTCCCCCTGCACCCCCACCCCCTCAGCATTGAGGGGCACCTGCCAGCAGGCCCCCGCTCATGTCCCACTCATGTCCCCCTGCACCCCCACCCCCCAGCAGTGAGGGGCACCTGCCAGCAGGCCCCCACTCATGTCCCACTCATGTCCCCCTACACCCCCACCCCCCACCATTGATGGGCACCTACCAGCAGGCCCCCACTCATGTCCCCCTGCACCCCCACCTCCCGGCATTGTAGGGCACCTGCCAGCAGGCCTCCACTCATGTCCCCCTGCACCCCCAACCCCCAGCAGTGAGGGGCACCTGCCAGCAGGCCCCCACTCATGTCGCCCTGAACCCCCACCCCCCAGCATTGAGGGACACCTGCCAGCAGGCCCCCACTCATGTCCCCCTGCAACCCCATCCCCCAGCAGTGAGGGGCACCTGCCAGAAGGCCCCCACTCATGTCCCCCTGCACCCCCACCCCCCAGCATTGAAGGGCACCTGCCAGCAGGCCTCAACTCATGCCCCACTCATGTCCCACTCATGTCCCCCCTGCACCCCCACCCCCCAGCATTGTAGGGCACCTGCCAGCAGGCCCCTACTCATATCCCCCTGCACCCCCACCCCCCAGCATTGAGGGGCACCTGCCAGCAGGCCGCCACTCATGACCCACTCATATCCCCCTGCACCCGCACCCCCCAGCATTGAGGGGCAACTGCCAGCAGGCCCCCACTCATGTCCCACTCATGTCCCCCTGCACCCCCATCCCCCAGCATTGAGGGGCACCTGCCAGCAGGCCCCCACTCATGTCACCCTACTCCCCCACCCCCCAGCATTGAGGGCCACCTGCCAGCAGGCCCCCACTCATGTCCCACTCATGTCCCCCTGTACCCCCTCCCCCCAGCAGTGAGGGGCACCTGCCAGCAGGCCCCAACTCATGTCCCACTCATGTCCCCCTGCACCCCCACCCCCCAGCAGTGAGGGGCACCTGCCAGCAGGCGCCCACTCATGTCCCACTCATGTCCCCCTGTACCCCCACCCCCCAGCATTGAGGGGCACCTGCCAGCAGGCCCCCACTCATGTCCCCCTGCACCCCCATCCCTCAGCATTGAGGGGCACCTGCCAGCAGGCCCCCGCTCATGTCCCACTCATGTCCCCCTGCACCCCCACCCCCCAGCAGTGAGGGGCACCTGCCAGCAGGCCCCAACTCATGTCCCACTCATGTCCCCCTGCACCCCCACCCCCCAGCAGTGAGGGGCACCTGCCAGCAGGCGCCCACTCATGTCCCACTCATGTCCCCCTGTACCCCCACCCCCCAGCATTGAGGGGCACCTGCCAGCAGGCCCCCACTCATGTCCCCCTGCAACCCCACCCCCCAGCATTGAGGGGCACCTGCCAGCAGGCCCCCACTCATGTCCCACTCATGTCCCCCCTGCACCCCCACCCCCCAGCATTGTAGGGCACCTGCCAGCAGGCCCCCACTCATGTCCCCCTGCACCCCCACCCCCCAGCATTGAGGGGCACCTGCCAGCAGGCCGCCACTCATGTCCCACTCATGTCCCCCTGCACCCGCACCCCCCAGCATTGAGGGGCAACTGCCAGCAGGCCCCCACTCATGTCCCACTCATGTCCCCCTGCACCCCCACCCCCCAGCAGTGAGGAGCACCTGCCAGCAGGCCCCCACTCATGTCCCCCTGCACCCCCAGCATTGAGCGGCACCTGCCAGCAGGCCCCCACTCATGTCCCCCTGCACCCCCACCCCCCAGCATGGAGGGCCACCTGCCAGCAGGCCCCCACTCATGTCCCACTCATGTCCCACGGCACCCCCACACCCCAGCATTGAGGGGCACCTGCCAGCAGGCCTCCACTCATGTCCCACTCATGTCTCCCTGTACCCCCACCCCTCAGCAGTGAGGGGCACCTGCCAGCAGGCCCCCACTCATGTCCCCCTGCACCCCCACCCCCCAGCATTGAGGGGCACCTGCCAGCAGGCCCCCACACATGTCCCACTCATGTCCTCCTGCACCCCCACCCCCAGAAGTGAGGGGCACCTACCAACAGGCCCCCACTCATGTCCCACTCATGTCCCCCTGCACCCCATCCCCCAGCATTGAGGGGCACCTGCCAGCAGGCCCCCACTCATGTCCCCCTACACCCCCACCCCCCAGCATTGAGGGGCACCTGCCAGCAGGCCCCCACTAATGTCCCACTCATGTCCCCCTGCACCCCCTCCCCCCAGCAGTGAGGGGCACCTGCCAGCAGGCCCCCCCTCATGTCCCCCTGCACCCCCAGCCCCCAGCATTGAGGGCACCTGCCAGCAGGCCCCCGCTCATGTCCCCCTGCACCCCCACCCCCCAGCAGTGAAGGGCACCTGCCAGCAGGCCCCCACTCATGTCCCACTCATGTCCCCCTGCACCCCCACCCCCCCAGCAGTGAGGGGCACCTGCCAGCAGGCGCCCACTCATGTCCCACTCATGTCCCCCTGCACCCCCACCCCCCAGCATTGAGGGGCACCTGCCAGCAGGCCCCCACTCATGTCCCCCTGCACCCCCACCCCCCAGCATTGAGGGGCACCTGCCAGCAGGCCCCCACTCATGTCCCACTCATGTCCCCCTGCACCCCTGCCCCCCAGCAGTGAGGGGCACCTGCCAGCAGGCCCCCACTCATGTCCCACTCATGTCCCCCCTGCACCCCCACCCCCCAGCATTGTAGGGCACCTGCCAGCAGGCCCCCCTCATGTCCCACTCATGTCCCCCTGCTCCCCCACCCCCCAGCAGTGACGGGCACCTGCCAGCAGGCCCCCACTCATGTCCCACTCATGTCCCCTGTACCCCCACCACCCCAGCAGTGAGGGGCACCTGCCTGCAGGCACCCACTCATGTCCCACTCATGTCCCCCTGCACCCCCATCCCCCAGCATTGAGGCGCACCTGCCAGCAGGCTCCCACTCATGTCTCACTCATGTCCCCCTGTAACCTCATCCCCCAGCAGTGAGGGGCACCTGCCAGCAGGCCCCGACTCATTTCCCACTTATGTCCCCCTGCACCCCCACCCCCCAGCATTGAGGGGCACCTGCCAGCAGGCCCCCACTCATGTCCCCCTGCACCCCCACCCCCCAGCAGTGAGGGGCACCTGCCAGCAGGCCCCCACTCATGTCCCCCTGCACCCCCATCCCCCAGCATTGAGGGGCACCTGCCAGCAGGCCCCCACTCATGTCCCACTCATGCCCCCCTGCACCCCCACCCCCCAGCATTGAGGGGAACCTGCCAGCAGGCCCCCACTCATGTCCCACTCATGTCCCCCTGCAACCCCACCCCCCAGCAGTGAGGGGCACCTGCCAGCAGGCCCCCACTCATGTCCCCCTGCACCCCCATCCCCCAGCATTGAGGGGCACCTGCCAGCAGGCCCCCACTCATTGTCCCACTCATGCCTACCCCAACCCCCAACCCCCAGCATTGAGGGGCCCCTGCCAGCAGGCCCCCACTGATGTCCCACTCAGGTCCTCCTGCACCCCCACCCGCCAGCATTGAGGGGCACCGGCCAGCAGGCCCCCACTCAAGTCCCCCCTACATGACATAAAGATGCACAATCATGGCCCACTTCTACACCAAAAAACCACATCACGCCACCCCATTCTTGAGAAGCAATGATTTCCCAATCCACCCCACACTGGCATGCCTATCTCAAGACACAAACCAAAAGTCAACTATCTACATCAACACATGTCCGTCACACACACACACTGGTTGGCATTGATTGCGTAAACCCACATTTTCACATGCATGAACCCAATGAGCGAATCACACAGATGGAAGTAAAATATCAAAATGTATTATGGACAAAAATAAAGCAATGAAATGAAAGCATAAAACAATATAAAACATGAAATGAAAAGCATGTCCAAAAGATGAGTAAATGAAAAGTATAACCAATCCAAAGAAATCCAAAAGAAAAATAGTCCAAACTCTCCCTCCACCAAAGCAAATCCAAAGGAAACGTAAAAAGAAAAATCCATTAATCCATGGTGAAATGCAAAGAAAAAGTTCAAATTAACCAATTGTCCAACTATGTACAATCCATTGTCAAAAAGAAAAATCCATTAATCCATGTTCAAATCCAAATGAAAAGTTCAAATAAATCCATTGTCCAACTATGTACAATCCATTGTCAAGGGTCCATGAGCCCAACGAAAGAAATGAAACCTACCTAAGAAACTACCTAAGAAAAAAACTATATACAAATGTGTGGGGCATAGTCCAATCACCCAAAATAAAAGGAAAATGAAAATGAAACATAACACTAAAAACTATTTACAATGGCAGCGGGCTAGTCCGACGGCTCACTTTTCGATGTCCCGGGCCAGTGCATCATCGATCTCCCACTCAATGTCCTGGAGGCGGTCCTCTTCCATGGCCCAAGGGTTCGCAGGGACGATGACATGTTGACCTCCAACTCCCTGCGAATTGCCTCGAGGCACTCAGTACGCCTCAGTGCCCTCTGCATGAAGTTCTCCGCCCTGACCATTGTGAGCCGTGCCTCTTCCGCCCGCTGCTGCTCCGCATCTATGGCGTGGCCCAACCGCTGCCACACGGAACACACTTGTAATCCTGGGTCCTCCTGCCCTCTGGCCGATGCCTGCCCCTCCGATGTCGATGGCCCCGAGCCATCATGGCTCCTACCTTGTTGCTGCTGCTGCTGTGCCCCTGCTCTTGCTGCCTGCACTTCCTCCTCTGGCTGGGGTGCAGTTGTTGTGGTGGCCACCCCTGCTGGACGTCCGAGTCCCGACTGTGGTAGGGATGTGTCCCCCACCAGCCTGGCCGCTGGGTCAGAGGCAGCTCCACAGGGTACCCAGGTGATACATGGGTGGGAAGATGGCATGGAGGACGACTGGTGCGTAGGGTGTTAACATGAGGAGGGGGTCAGAACAAGGTCCAGCAAACAGAGGAATCCAGCCCTGGTGACCAGTCCCAGTAGGTCAACGCAGTCAATGGGGCATTCGAGATGACGTGCAGTGTCTTCACGAAAACACTGCAGGTCACCTTGCATGCCCCGTTGACGCAACGCGATCCCACTCAGGACAGGCTCAACCCGGTCCCGGATAGCCACATCCGCAGGGAGAGGAAGGCCAGTTGTTGTAAGTGGATCCCCTCCCATAAAACGGGTCAGGACATAGTCATCCCTGCCGGTGCGGGATGATGCAGTCACAGGATCGGGGACAGGATTACACACAGGCACCTTTGCGGTGGCCTGTGCTGTCTCCTGTCCCTGCCCCTGCACTGCACCACTAGCACCAGTGGAATCCTCACCTCCAGACCCTGTGTGTGTCCCTTCCACGGCCTCCTCCTCCACCAAACCCCCCACCAACCTGGATGACTCTGTGCCATCTTGCTCTGTCGGACCCTGTGGGGTCTCAGCTGCCCGTTCTGCTGCCGAGGAGTCCACCTCCAACCTCCTCCTCTTGGACCTACCCTCGGCAGCTGCGTCCTGGGACGCTTCACCAGACTCCTCACTCCCCGACAAGATGGCAACCTGGTAGGGGAGCCGGGCCTTGCGTCTCCGGCTGGTGGTGCGATCCCTGCCGCTCTGCTCCACAGCACCCTCTCCGCCCTCTTCATCAGTTGACGCTGCAGACAGGGAGTGATAGGACACAGGCATCATGGCACTGGACAATGGACTGGTACACACATGACAGTTGTACATGAGTGTCAGTGTCAAACTTCAGACATGGCATCACACTCCCCAATACACATGTCATTTCAACTCACACACATAAGCAATTCAACAGAATTATTCCACCAGGCAGCACCATCCATACACAAACAACAGCACGTGCAGCCAAAGGTGAGCCTGATGTCACATGAAAAACGGGGGGTGCACAACACATGCACAAAGGCCACCACACTTACATGCATGTGTACATCTCCACCAACTGTCACAGTGATGAGATCGCCATCCATGTCACATCTGCCATTCAGCCTTCTACATGTCAGTGTCACATGCATCCATGTTGCATCACAGTTGCACACTTGTTAAATACACACACATGCACATGTACACAGTGCAGATACATGCAGCTGGAACCACCATCCATGTGTGACACCACAACCATGCCAACGTACATACACAGTAATTCAAAGATGTGTGCTCCCACACTTGCATTTGGCCTGCATGCTTTCCAACACATACACCATCCATGTGTCTCACACATGAGAGGACTCACATGTGTCAGCCTCATGCCCCTGTACATACACATCCATACATGGCCCTACAAAAACACATGTGCAACCTGCACACTACTGGCACACCACAACACGCACAGCGTCCAATCAGTATGCATGTACACTTACCGCTTGACTCCAGATGGGTCTGCCTCTCAAGGATCTGGACGTGGAGCGCTGGGGCGTGTGCATTCCAGGACCCTCATTTGGTGGTCCGACAGGTAGCCCCGGCACCCCTTGGCATCCGCTGCCTTCAAGAGGTGCTGGGCCTTGTCGAGGGTCCTGGACCTGAAGTCCTCCCAGCGCTTCCGGACATGTATGATGTCGCAGACTGCCACCCCCTCCTCGTTAATGGCAGTCACGATGTCCATCCAGATCCTGGTCTGTCCTTCATTGTCGGTGTGCAAACTTCCAAAGAGGGCATCATACTGCCCCAGGACTTGCTCCACCCGGACACCAACTTCCCTGGCACTGAAGCTGGTGGCCCTCTGCCTCTCTGGCTGGGGGTTGCCAGAGGTGTCAGATGGTGTTGTGCCCGACATGGCAACCCCAGAGGCAGGTGTGGGTGGGCAACTGGGTTCTGGGGCTGGGCTTTGGAGCGATGGTATCGCAGTCGGGAGTCTTCAGTTCCAGCAGGGGTGGTCACAGCAACTGCACCCATGGCTGACGTGCAGGCAGCAAATAGCAGGGCATGTGGTCAGCAGGCAGTCAGGCAGCAGCAGATGGCAGGTGGGAGCGTGCTCGGGGCTCTGGCGGCAGGAAAATGGCCTTTTGGGCAGGAACGTGGTCTTCCGTGTGTATTAGCGTGGCCTGCTTGATACGGAGTGATTTGGCACATGAACAAATTGCACGTCAGCGTGTAATTCGAGGAAAGGCCCTTAGCGCGTAAGCGCGTCAGTGACTTTGGGCGCGCAGGCGTTGCCCACAACATGGGTGCATAGTGAATCCGTACGTGAGAAAACTGAATGTCACTGTGCTATTGGAGGAAAGGGCCTTAGCGCGTAAGTGACGTTTCACATGTGGGCTGGCTTAAAAGGTACGAGTATCACGCTATTTCCTTGTACGTGCTTTTTGTGGAGAGAGAGCGGGTCTATCTTGTACTTCTTGTCGGTTAACACGCGATTACTTCACAACGTTTCCAGTTCGTACTCCCTGTTTCCTCAGACTGCGTTCTTTTCTTCTTTTGGTGGGGGTGTTACCTACGTGCATACGCGCATCTTTTTCACGTTCTTTTTCAAGGCAGACAGTGAGTTTGCGCACGTATTTTCCAACTGTGGTTGCCCCCGTGTGTCGCGTACCCCTTCAGAGGTCATTGTAGGCTGCGTGTAACACGCGTACGGTTATTTTTGTGTTTCTGGGGGCCACAGCATAGTGCAGGTTTATTTTTCCACGCACATGGTCTACCAGGGGTTGCGTGCATGTGTGCTTTTGTTTTTGGAGTGCCTGTGCATTGTGTGACCCGTCATCTTCCCCCAGGGGTCACATACAGGCTTGCTAGAGCACTATGGTACGAATTCCATCTAGTACCCTACCCCTTTCGCCCCAATTACCCAAGACAATTGTTTACTGCAACTCCCATACACACAACAACATCAGTGCCATGGTTGGGAGGCGACCAAGCAATAAGGGAGGCAAAGGTGGCCAACCTCCAAAAGGTGGGTGTGGTGGGCTCGGTAGGGGACGTGGCCAGGATTTGCAGGGTGCCCCTTGACCCCCGCATGTGGAGGACCAATCAGGGACACCCATGCCCCCCCATGGTTGTGGGAAACGTAGCTGACACCATCCCAGCTCAGCCCTTGATGGACCGGCCCATTTTGGCACCTGAACCAGCACAGGATGACTCCCAGGCTGACTTCCAGGTCAGCAAGTCTAAGCCACGTGTGGCGGTGCAAGTTGATGTCACCAGGCCACGTGGATCTGGGGCAGCAATGTCATCTGCTGCCCCAAGTAGGCAGGGTGGGGAGGCTGCAGGGGCAGCTGAAGCTCTATCCACCCCAGCTCTGAGTCTCCCAGCTGGGACAGTGTCGGTCCAGATCCATCAAACCGACGTTGGCCCTGCCAACGTCACCCTGCAACCAATGCCTGCACCAAGACATATGGTCATTGCGCATTCGCACACTTCTAGTACCCAGTCCACCTGCGCCTCTGCCCCTACTGACCAGAGTGGCGTAAGCCACTCAGGATCCGCATCACCTTTGAAAAAGAAGAAGGGTGCTCTGGCACTACTGGCTGAGACCCCAGACACGGCTACACACTCCGGCACATCAAGGAAGCCTTGCTTTAATGACGCCGAACATGATGCACTTGTGACCTATGTGTCGGCACATAGCCGCGAAATGGTGGTGACTGCAGGATGCAAGACCGCACCTGGTTAGCGTAGGGCACACTGGCAGACCATCGTGGACCACATTAGTGCCATTGGATTTGTGAGGCGCACAGCTACAAGCGGTGGAATGACCTGAAACGCAGAGCAAAGAACAAGCTGGCCTCAAATCATGCCTCTACTCTGGTGACTGGCGGTGGGTCTCCACCAGAGGACAACCAACTCACTGAACATGAGTCTGTTGCTGGAACCTTCGTCACAGAGGAACAGATCCAAGGCATGGGAGACCTACCAGATTACGACGCATTGTCCGGTGAGTGCCCATGCATGTGTGTGTAATCCATGTGTATGTTGTTTGGGTGACGGGTTCTGATTGAGTGCCAGGTTAGGGTGTGTACTCCTGAGTGGTATGGGTCACGCATGTGCTTCCTCCAAAACATTCACCGGCCTTGGATTTGGGTATGACAGTATCCCTTATGCCCACACTAGCCAATTAGCGTCACATTACTTCAGTTGCCCTTGAACTGTCATCTTGCTACAACATTTTTCTAAATTTTTCAGTGTTCATTCAGGCTGATTGTTTCAATTCTCCCATTTTTGCAACACATTTTCCAGCCCTAATGCCACTGTGACATGCTTCTGTCATTGATTACACCCCACATTGGCCCAAATGTGTTGCCTTGTTATGTGAATTATTAGACCATTCAGGCTGATTGAGTATTGGCCTGCTCACATTCATTTTTGGGGCCTGTTTGAATGTGGAACATGATAGTTGTTTCCTGTCATGTTGAAGTGACCAACCATTGATGTGTACATGTACCTGCGATCACTGTATTATTGTACACTGGATGTGTTGCAGTGTGTGGCACATGCGTATTTTGTCACACTATTTAGCATTTTTCACCTCATCATGTCCATCTCACATGGATGGGTGACAGTACTCATTCACTGACATATGGCTGTACTTGTCAAATGTACCATGGCTAGGCTACATGCCATCTGTGTGCTGGCATGTGTCATGTATGTGTTTTGGACATGCCACTCACAGGCTAATGTGTGATGCCAGTGCTACCCAGCATGCAGCAAATGTGTTGCTTTTCCATCTTGGTGTCCTCAGTGTCTGCTTTTTGCCTCCCCTTCCAACTCTTTGACAGTGCATGCATGCCAGGGTTATTGTCATGTGGGACATGTGTAAATCATGTACTGGATATCTGGCTTGTCAGTCCTATGTGTGTGCTATGGTGCACATGCCTGTTTCCATTTGTTGATTTCATGTTTTTGCAGGTGATGATGCACTTGATGCTGTTGAGGTTGAGGAGATGGTGCAGACCCAGGAGGAATCTCGGGCACAACCTGGCACCAGTGGAGGACGTGGTGTGGTGGTGGGTGAAAACCCAATCTTACTGCAGACCATACTGTCCAGGGGTGTCTCTGGTTGCACCTCCACAGACCTCTATGATTCAGGTGCTGAATCGGATGATGAGACTAATGTGCTGTCGCAGGTGAGTGTTTCTGGCAGGGATTCTGTTCTGTCCAACCCACCTGCACCAGGGGTAGAACCCTCTATGTGGATGTCAGTGTTGGTAACTCTGCCTTTGGCAGTTACGGATGCAGGGTCACACTCCACAACATCTGATCCTGTTCCTGGGTCAGCAGATCAGAGGGGCAATGCAGTCCTGCAGCCTCAGGCAGTGCCGGCACAGCAAGGTGGCCATGCGCCACCAGGCAATACTGTATGGGAAAACTCCATGTACGGTATAGCAGCACAACAGGGAGCATCAGTTGAAATGATGGCTCAGGCAATGGAGAGGGTGGCCACTTCCATTTTCCCCCCTGAAAGTCAGATGGAGCAACAACAGCAGGCATCAGACTCCATTTGCCAATCACACAGGAAAGACATGTTGTCATCCACAGGGACCGACGGGCGGCACTGGTGACTCCAGTTCCTCAGGCAGACTCTAAGTGAACTTGAGGCTTCCTGAAATTTAAGGTCAGAACAGCAGCTGGAACAGCTCACACGTTCGCTCTCAGCTGAGCTGCAGGCAACTCGGGAGGAGATCCGGGAATCACGCGAGGCCATGCGTGCAGAAATGCAGGCAACCCGTGAGGTGCTGCATGGGGATCTCCGCACTGTGATCCTCCAGAATCAGACCTTCAACACCCGCATTCTTGCTGCCATGGAGGACAATACCAGGGCTTTGCGTGGGCTGCCTCCCATAGCACCACCACCTCCTGATGCAGAAGCAGAGGGTGAAGAGAGCGAAAGCAGTAGTTCTCTCCACAATAGCGTAGCCGTGCAGGCCATGAGCCCATGGAGGTATTGTTTCTTTCGCAACATCCACGCAGGTAGGTGTTGGTGTGCACCCTGTCCTTGAACCTCCTGGGTGGCCTCCCCCCTTTCCCACACATTGCCATTTTTGATTATTTTTTTTTACAGTGTGTTGCCTTGTGTGGCTCCCGTGGGCATCCACTGTGTATTCCAGCTGGGCACATGCAGGCTTGTCCTGTGTTTGGGTTAGATGCTTGGGTTCCTGACACACACACCCCTCCTGCTTCCCTTTACATGGGCTTGCAAAGGGTGTGACCAAGTGACAGTGACTTACACAGTGACGTTGGGCTCCCATGAGCTGTGTGGGCAGTCTGTAGTCAAAACTGTGTGTACATCCCTAGTGGGGATTGTTGTTGTATTGAACACTGCATGGTGTATTGATATGTGCTTGTGCATCCATGTCTTCCTCCTTATTCACAGGTACCGTCTTCATGTCTTCACAAGGCCGTCTCCTTTGCGGATGCAGTTCATGTTGTATGCAGTACACTGACACATTTGCCTGACGTCAACACTCTGCAGTTGGAAGGGGTGGATGTGCTGGCTTATTCAGGTTGTAAAACTTGCACTACTTTGGTTTGGTACTGTCATATTTTGGCAATGTTTCATCCTGTGTTGCTGTATTGTGTTGCTGGTAAGTATTTGATCATGTGTGCTGTTTGTTATTGATTACTGGGAGCATATTGTCTGTGGCCTGTTTCCATTTGGGACAGTGCACTTCGTGACACTTGTGTCATGTGTTGTGCATTCCTTTGTTTGCTTTCACATTGCATGACATGCCATGGTGTGTTGGGTAGCGGAGATGGGCAGTGGTTGGGTGACATGGCGATGTTTTCATGTTTTATTTTGCAAGGGGGTAGTTATTCATGCAGCATAAATGTGTGTCTTTTTGTGACACAGCATTGGTTGTCTTTCGGTAGGTAGGGAAGCACACAATGTAACACTTCCAGGTGACCAATCTCATGCTGGTATGGTTGTGACAGTTGACTGTCCCTTATGACATCATCATTGATTGTCAGCTGGTATGTACCAGGGCTGTGTGTACTCCACAGGGGTGTGATTTTAGGTGAAGTAATTAGCCACCAGCTGGTACGGGCTGCCTCACCACATGCCCTTTCACCTCCATGCGCAGCGGGCGTGCATGTGGTTGGGGATGTGGGGGCACTCTATGTCCACCGGCAGGCCCCGGTGGGTTGCAACGTTGTGCAGGACACATGCTGCCACTATGATCCTGCACACTACTGGGGGCGCGTATAGCAGCTTCCCACCAGAGTGGTCAAGGGAGCGAAAGCGTGACTTGAGCACTCCGAATGTGCGCTCCACTATGCCCCGGGTTGCAATATGGGCTGTGTTGTATCTTACCTCGGGTGGTGTGGTGGGGTTCCGAATTGGCATCATCAGGTGGGTGCACAGAGGGTAGGCACTGTCCCCTGGGGAGGTAATGATGGGTATCATTAGTGGGGTTGTGACATTACTCAGTATCTGACATGCATGCATGTGCAAAGGCATTTATACTCACCAAGCAGCCATGTATCGCCATGCCGCCCTGCTTTTAGGTCCCGGTCTAGGGTTGACATTCTGTAAATGAAACTGTCATGGGTGGACCCTGGATAGTTGGCATATACTGAGGTGATGATTCCCTTGGCATCACATACTACCTGCACGTTGATGAAATGCCAGTGCTTGCGGTTTCTATAGATGTGCTCAGTTGCCCTGGGAGGACGTAAAGCCACATGGGTGCAATCAATGGCACCTAGCGGTTTGGGGAAGTGTGCAACCCCGTAAAAATCCTGGACGGCAGCCTGCCTTTCTGCAGGTGTTCTGGGCAGGTATATGTGCCTGCGGACTGATGGGCATGAAGTCATGATGGCCAACACCTGGTGTAGGCAGCGTGAATGCGTGGCCTGTGACACCCCCCCCATTCTAGCACTTGTCCGCTGAAATGATCCAGTGGCCAAGAAGTGCAGTACATTGAGGACCTTCTCCAGGGGGCTGAGTGCTTGGGAGCACAGGGTGGGTGATGTGAGATCATCCTCCCACTCACTCACCAGGTCGAGTATTATGTGAGGTGGAAACCTGTACCTCCCATATACCTGGTCATCAGGCATCCCAAAAAGGCTGGTTCTGGGTGTAAACATTCTGGGCCTGACTATCCTCCTCCTCCTGCGGTATCCCACGACCACTGCTGCTAGGAACGGTATATTCATTTTGGCGTCTGAGCTTGTTTGTTGTTTGCGTGCACTTTTATGCTGCGCAGGTACGCGTACGCCTGCTTCCTGCTGGCGTATGTGTTTCCGGATTAGCGCGTCTTTTCCCCTGTTCAATTCCATGAATACGTGTTGTAGGCGCGCGTGTGGGCATTCCGTGCATTTGCCTCCTGTACTTCCCCCATAACGCCCACATTTTCACGCGTTGTTCCCCATTCCGCGTGTTATGCCCCGTGTTCCGCCTACTTTTGTTGTGTGCGCCATGCTATGTGCGCTTTCGCTGTGCGCGTAACGCATGCCCTTTGATGACGTGTGCGCCCGCGTGCACCACGCAGGATTATAGCGCACATCCCAGTATTTACACGCGCACGGACTTCCATGAATCAATGTGCGCGGCTTTCGCACGCTTGCACTGCGATTTCGCACTTGTGCTGCGATTCGCACGCTTTTGCACGTTTGCGCTGAGATTTCCGGCGCACATTAATACCATGAATCGGCCTGTTTATATTGATAATACAATACGTCAGATTATCAGAATTATCGGAATATGATATTTTGCACCCCTGCCGCTTGAATATTGAATGTTCTAGGAGATGATGGTCAGTGGTGGATGCTGATTTGTTTTGTTTGGAGAGGTGCAAGCATTTCCTGTGAATATGCCACAGTGGCTGAGCATAGTGAGTGAGCCCCAACCAGCCTAAGAAAGTTTGAGGGAATTTCCCCACGGACAACATCTTTTAAATGATGGGTTTAAAAAGGGGAGATTTTACAACAAGCTTTCTGTGTTAAATCGTTTAAAAGGCCACAGAGTTTGCAATTGTGAAGTCTCCAACAGTGCACAGGAGTTGTCGTTGCTTGTCATGATGTAATTACCCACAATGTATGCCAGTATTCTTCCAGTAAAAAATAAAATAAAAAACATGCTGGTTATGCACAAACATGTCCATGTTGGCTGTGCCAAAATATGCACTATTCCCAAATAAGAACATATTGCTTTGTAAACAATGCCAGTAATGATACTACACGAGAACATGTACATGTTGGCTCTTCCAATATGAGGCCCTATCCTCATGTAACAACATACTAGTGTTTGTGTTGCCTATTATGAGAGCAAAACATGCCATGCTACAATATGAAAACATGTCGGTAAAGGCTGGGCCAATGTAGGTTGATATGTTGACTTAAGATGCTAATCATGTTGGTTTTGCCCATAATGCCCATAGCACCACTTAAAAAATGCAATACTGATGAGGGAAAAATATACGTATTGGCTGCACCAATGTAAGTCAGTATGGTCACATAAAACCATTCATCATGTTGGGTTTGTTGTTAATGTCTGTAAAAACTTCCATGCCATTGTTCAATAAACATCTGTACTGTCTGCCCCATTTAAGCCCCACCCTCCACAACCATGTTATACCACTCATCATGCAGGCTTTACAATAATGCAAATAAAACATTCCAGGCCACTGTCAGACCACTTCTATACTGGCTGCTCTAATCTACCCTGAGCCTCTCTCCCTGGCCAGTGGGCAGGGATGGGGGGGTAATAAGCCACAATAGCCCACAATGGTAGACCATTACCACCCATGTCCACTCACTCCGCCAGGGCCTGAATGCCGTAATCAATGATTGCCATTGTTAAGGGGTTTTCTAATCAGAAAAGCAATCTACAGACATATTGAGTGCATAGTACCAACTTCCCTCCATGGTTAGATGATGTACCATGCCATGACGCTATCACATGAAGTCACAAAGGAGTCCAGAAAACATGTGACATTTTTACTGAGTTTGCCTACTGTCCTCACATGAATGAAGCTATTACTCTAATCTACCAGATGTCTAGTATATGCACAACGGAATCCAAGCTCAGCATGTCTCCAGGCACCACTGTATAAACATGGTTTTACTTCACCAAAATCAGAATTCAGATTGATTGGACCTGTTCAGCAAACATCTAGAGAAAATTGATCCACATTCACAATTCTTTGTTTAAAACTTGTATCTGAAACAGCTGCCTTAATGCTAATAAATCACACAGTCCCTCAATGTTGGTCATCCAACACACTGAGATCCTGTTACAGGAGAAGTTTTGAAAAG
This sequence comes from Ambystoma mexicanum, assembly GCF_040938575.1. NCBI lineage: Eukaryota > Metazoa > Chordata > Amphibia > Caudata > Ambystomatidae > Ambystoma > Ambystoma mexicanum. The sequence goes on from NC_090941.1 coordinate 923,074,977, forward strand.
GTAATAAATACTGGGTGGGAAAACAAACGTGCACATTTCTTATCATCTAACTTCAAGTGGAAGCATACACATATACAGTCACACCATGTGAAAATGGGTACAAGAGGAAGCATGATCATACCTCTCCCTCTAGTGCATATGATATGATGTGGCATTTCTAGTGCGCCTGTAAACAAATGTTTCTAGGCACGACAAGACAAGGAGGGGGAAATAAGGGAGGACAAAATAATGATCATACTAGGCCTTGTGTCATTCAGATCGTGCAAGTGCAGGGAAGAGGGAAGGGAGGAGGGGGAACTACAGTTAACTCACAAGTGCAGCCAGCGGGTGGCTCATAAGTGCAGAGGGAAGGGAGCAGTCAGGTACATCAGCAGGGTAGAGGAAGAGAGAAAGTGGAAGTGAAAAGGAAGGTCTTGAGTTGCTTCTGGGACCGCAGGTGGCTCCGCTGAAGTTTGAGAGAGACAGGGAGGCTGTTTCAGATGGAGGCCCCAGCCGAGGAGATAGATCTGCTCTCAACTCTCTGCTCGGAGAAGGGTCTGACCCTCAGAGAGTTGGAGATGGATAAGCATAGAGCTCGAGAAGGAAGATGTTTTGAAAGAGAAAGTTGGAGGTAGAGTGGTCCCAGGCACCAGAAAGCCTTGTAAACAATGCAGAGGGTCTTGAACTTGATCTTTGCAGCCACAGGAAGCCAGTGAAGAGATTTCAGAACTGGATGGATATGATCCCTGGGTTTGAAGCCAAGGACAAGTCTCACAGTCCTGTTCTGAATAAGTTGTAAAGGACGAATAGTAGAGACTGTTGAAGTAGTCCAGCCTAGAGAGCTCTGGAGACAGTGAGACTCTGGTGGAAGGTGAGAAAAGGAAGACTATCTATAAGGAGGTGCAGCTGATAGTTTGACTTCTTAGAGACGTCAGAGATGTGAGGAGAATAGGAAAGGGTGGAGTCAAAGATGACATCAAGGTTTTGAGCCTCACAGGAAGGGGCCCAAAGTGGGTAGCCAGAGAGAGAGAGGAAAGGAGGGTGCGGGTGTTAAGAGCAGCAGTGGCTGCCACCACTAAATCTCTCTCCCCATAACCTGGGTGAAAATATTACTCCTTAACACTTGTGTCTTACTTATGGCCAAACCCTCATTAATATCTCTATAATTCATGAATACATTACAATTTGCACAGAACATGTACCAATAGTTGTTTTGATAAAAAATACATCATTGAAAGAATGAAAAGATGGAGGTAAAGAGCATAATTTTGAAAAACAAATGAAAATAAAATAAAATGGGTGGCTGATGTGCTTTTGATTTGTGTTTGTTTGAAAAATATGCAGGTCACCTTGTTCTCAACAGTGACACTAACCGGTCAGGAGGGCTGGTTTGAGCGAAAGTAATTACGCTGGCAAGCCCCCTGCTTGTTGTCCGTTGTGAATTCCAGGTACTAATGTTTGACAGGCTGCTACAAGCCACGTGGCTGCTAGGAGTGCTTTTCGCAGTGGCATGCCCTTTAGTTGGGTAAGTGGTTCAGTGGACTAATGCATCCTCTACAGTGGCATGTCCTTGACCTCATGGTCTTGTAAGTGATTTCAATCAGGCACACATCCAAGTCAACGCCTAGCATGTAATGCACAGCTGAAATCCTTATTTATTTTTGCCTAAAAGTTATTTATTCTGAACGATATACCACTCGTATCATGCCCCTCTCCTGGAACCCCTCCCCCCCCGCTCCCCGGCACACTGAACCAGGAATCAGGCTGGTTTGCAAAGTTAAAATATTTATTTATATATTTACAATTTAATCACACTATCTTTTAATGGGTACACAGTAATCACAAATGGGGTGATGTAACACTGAATAATCTCTTTAATACACAAAGAGTAGTAGTGAGCAAAACAATTCAGCACAGATACAATACATTTGTGTGAGTGTTCAAATCAGACAGCACTGTGGTTTCTAGTGGTTCCTAGTTCCCCCAGCACACCCCACAATCCCCCAATAGGCAATGTAAAGAGATAGGAGGAGAGAGAGCAGGTATTCAGGAATAGCAGCATTCAAACAGAATATCAATCCCAATTTCCCCCAACAACACAAGAGAAAAACAGAATTGATTGGCAAGCTGTCAGAATCGTTTTAAAGTTATTTTAGAATGGACTGGGCAAACACACTAAATATGGTCTAAATTGCTGAAATTGTTATAATTTCTTATGGGAGCCGCTTTGGATAGTTGCACACAAACACTAGCAATGATTTAATACCAAGAAACAATTTGAAATCTGAAAATTGAAGTTGGAAGCACTCAAAAGCTGTTTTAAACGTGTCAGAAATTCCCTAAATGAAAATTTGCAGCAAACTATTCACTGCGCGATAATCGCGATAACGGGAGATCCGTATGGAATTGCAATGCGGTTTTAGATGTGATTTAAAGCTGTGGATGTTATCTACAAGCAGAAGGTGTTTCTAGCATAATAATTGAGGAAGTAATGGACGTTTTAGTGGAGGATGTTTTTTTTTAGATAGGTGCAAGAAGTAAAACGTGCATGCAATTTTAAAATGACAAATGAACACAGCCACTTGATCAGAATGACTGCCTGCAGAGGAGCTTGCCTTCTTCAGATGAAAAATATCAGTGCAAAGATAGTTTTAACAATATTAGGACAGGAGGAAGATAGGAGGGATTGGATAGAGAGTTCAGACAATTCAAAAATATTTCTAACAACACAGGTCTGAATACAAGATAGGATGGGTTTAAGATAGGGATTGACTATGGACAGTATATATGCTAGTAACACAGTTCTTTCTATAGATACTCACTAGATATGTTTTTAAACAGAACCGTCAGGATTCTGGTCCATCAAGATTCTGGTCAAGGAACTGGATCTGGTTTTAAGACAGACTGGAGGGCACATTGGATTGGGTCTGCAATCAGCAAGGTGCTCTGGTCACAGCACGGCACCGGACTGGATTGGATCTGCAAGGCACTCTGGTCACAGCACGGCACAGGATTGGATTGGATCTGCCCTTCTTGGTTATAATGAAAATGTATTTTCAGCAGGCAAGCAGTACAACACAGCCCAGCTGTATTTTGGTTCCCCTTAGGGTTGTGGGGGTTTGGGTTCTGGAATTTGAGGCCTAGCTGAAAATGGTTCAGCTATGCAATGGGCCTTTCTGCTTTGCCAAGTTTTTGGAGTCTGGAGCAAGGAAGATGGAGAGTTCAGCCGCAGGGTGCTGCGCCAGCATCCGGATAATGTGAGTGAATCTGTCTCTCTTTATCTGCCCTCTGCTGTCTCTATTTATGCTATGATAAAGGGGGTGTGTGTGCTGATTTAGCCTACTCTCGCACCTTTGACAGGCAACTGGTCAGAGTCTCCTCTCTGTCTTGATAGGTGGAGAGAAACAGTGTGTCACCTTTATGGTGTGGGTTTATGAGGCTTAGAATCCACCCCTAGCCTCTTGAACACAAAATCTACTTTCTACACAATACATATTTACACATGAGCAACCTCTATAACAATCACATATACAGATTACATATTTTGTGTAGTAGCTACACCTCAAAACCCTGTCGCTGTGGGATCTTGTGTCTGCTTTTCACAGAATTTTGCACTTTTCATAAGGAACACAATGTCCAATTTATCAGCAAATTTCTACAAGTGTGCGCTTATAACATGGGCATAAGTGTATAAAGTTTCATACTTCTAGCAGAAATACATTTGGTGTAAAATCACATTATCTGCTGTTTCTTTCCAGAACATATCACACGATCTTGCCGCCTCTTGAAATGTGCCGCCAAAATTTAGATTCACAAATCTGTCACTTTTGTATTTTTGACAATTTTAAGTGGCAAGTTATAAATCTTTAAATAAAATGTTCTTTGTGAATGTTCAGCCACAGATGGCTGCTTGGGTCCACCTTTTTTTGTCTCCCTTCAGTTCAGAAGCAATCTCCTCCCTGTTGGCTCTTTGCAGAGGCCATTAACGACTGTCCTCTCACCTAGCATTTCCTGCTTTGCAGTTTGTCATGGTTTCCTTCCCCACTGCAGACCAGGGTCTTCCCAAACCCTATATTTATCACTTTGGTGTGATTCCCTGGTGAAAAGAGAGGCCTTGCCTCTGTGAGGAAAGCTGTTATTCCAGTTTGGTAGCTTTAGCCAGCTTACTTTCATTGTTACTTCTGTTGAATTTTCCCTTAGCATAAAACAAACTTGTGGGATCAAATCACAGCTAAACACTTATTCAAGATTTTAAACCATGGAATAAAAACAATTACAAGATGGGTTACTCTCAATAACGGGCCTCTTAGATTGCAAACATTTGATTTCAGTTTATACATGTTTAAAGTTTAATCAAGCAGGCTTCTGACAGCTGACATTCAGGTGGGGTAGGGTACTGCACCCCGATGTTGACAGATCCATAGGCAGGCCACTTTTGCTGTGAAAATCCCTTGATGCTTTCAGCTTTTCAGGACCTTGTAAATTCACAATGATTTCTTACACTAAGTGAATTGTAGCACCTAGTAAGAATTTTAGATGTTTGAGGGTGTTTTGTACCGGCATTCTGCAGTTTGAGTAACAAAGAAGAAGGGATTTAAAGCAAGATTTTGGAGTTTCCTTTAGCAAAGCTTTGCTTTTTCCTTCTGTACTCCATTTTCACATGTTGTGGAGCCCAGTGACATGTTTCAGGAGTGAGATCTTGTGTCCACCACTGACAATATGCATGGCAGATTGGGAAGCCATCTTTTTGTGCTTTGCAAAGCACAGTTTCCAGAGGTTTTGGCACGCACAACGGTTTTGTGGCCATTTTACTATTTCTGGCACCATCAGAACACAGTGATGCCGCATGGCAGAGCAAAAGTGGGTCAAAACATCTAACAGAGCCCCCCCTTATTACTTGAGTTTGACTGCCCATCAAGGGGAAGTCGGGAGATTGGGATCTTCTTTCTTTCTTTGGTCCAGGTGGAGAAAGTCGTCTGCTTCTCCCACCAATGCTGGATCGACCTGCTCTACTCACTGGTTCTGGATGGGAGTATGGAGCGATACTCCGGGCTCCCTGGGTCTTTCCTCCCGGTCCTCGAGTGGTCCTCCTTGGTACTTATGAATTCTTGGTTCCAGTGCTATGAGACAGAACAGAGCATGGTTATGGAAATGTCCCCACTACTATTCATGTAGTGGGGCAGATGCATATATTGAATATGATTTCCAATATTCCCCGTCTGTAATTCCTTATGATTTTAACATGTGGAATGGTTTTCACAGGTGGATTCTTCTAGGGGGTCTGAATTTCCCCCTCTGGGCTTCCGGTTGGATCCTCGATTTGCCACAGAGTATGCCTGGGATGGCAACTCTTTAGCTGGTTTATGTGGACCCACTTGTCTTCCCCTTCTGCCAAACTGCTCTTGGGGATGCAGATTTTGTAGGTGACTGGTGAGATTCTGTCTACAATTTCAAAAGGACCCCGCCAACTTGGGAGGATGTTACACTGTTTGGCTTGGTTCCTTTGGAAACTGTGCAAGTAGACCCGGTCTCCTACTTCGTATTCTTTTTAGTGGTCTTAAGGTCATAGTGGGTCTTTATACTGTCTGCAGATATTTCTAGATTCTGCTGAGCATAGGCAAAAGCATGTTGAAGGTGTTTTATCAGATTCTCAACATACTCATGAGTTGTGGAGGCATTTATCAAGGTCTGCTCTTGGGTTCTGTAGAGCAGATGCTGGGGTAGCACCATCCTTCCTCCAGTCATCAACTCAAACGGCAACATTTTTGTTGCAGAAGAAGGGGTAGATCTGATGGCCATCAGGACAAGAGGTAATCAAATTTCCAAACTTGACCCAGAATCTGCCACAAACTTTTTTAATATGCTCACAATAGTTTTGTTGTATCTTCAACTACACCAGTTGAGGCTAGCCGGAAGGCAATGTGTAGTTTCATTTGACCCCAAGTATCTGCCACATCTTTGTCATCACTTCACTGGTGAAGTGGCTACCTCGGTCTGACTCAATCCTTTGGGGTAGTCCAAAATGTGAGAAGATGTGGTTGATCATCAGGGCAGCTGCTGTTTCTGGCTTGCAATTTGGCGCCGGGAGACATTCCACCCATTTAGTGAACAAGCATGTCACGGTAAACATGTACTTGTTCCCCCTAGAGAAGTGAATCACGGGCCAAATAAAATCAACTTGTAAATCTGACCAAGGCAGTGTCATCCCCCTCTTTTGGAGGGCAGCACGGTGTGTGAGTGATTTTGGCTGAAATTGTGCACACACAAGACACCCCTTCAAGTATTGGTTGAGGTCCTGCCCCATGTGTGGCCAGTATGCAACCTCTTGCAAGATTTCTAGTGTCGTATGAAACCCCCGATGACCGGCTGAGGTTGCATCTTGGGCGTGACTTAGCATCAGGCTTCGGAATGAGGTAGGGACCACCCACTGGGCATGGCCAGATATGGATTTCCTCACCAACAAACCGTCTTGTATTCGGAACATTTTTAGACATTTCATCAACACTCTGAGGTTCTCTTTCCCTATGTAATCGGTATCCATCAGGGGAAAGTTCTCAGGGTCCTCAATGTGATGATAAAACTTACCAACTATTGGATCCCCTTTTTGAGCCATAATCAAATCAGCATCTGCGGTCTCCTTACTCAATTGTGCAGTTGAGAGTTCATTGTGAGCATTTGTCTGGGACCTAGTGATAGCAGTGACCTGGATTTCCCCCAACAGGGACTCAATCTCAAGTAGATACCCATGGATGGCTCTGGTTTTGGCCAGCTGATCAGCTGGGTCATTTCCAGTTTTGTCTGTCCCCTCTACTTTAGAATGACCCTTGATCTTTTTCCAGTCGATGGTCATCCTATTCGAGGTGACCAGATTATCAATATTTTGTAATACTTTTCCATGTTTCAATGGTTTATTATTAGCACATAGCATGCCTCTGGTTTTCCAGTTAACCAGGTGCTCCACGAACCCGTTCCGTACATAATCTGAGTCTGTGATTATGACAAGTTTGTGGAGTTGGTGTTGGACAGCAGTGAGGATGGCTTGATGCACAGCCATCAGTTCTACCACTTGACTACTTTGGGGACCAATTTTGTATCCAGCGCAGGGTTCTGAGGCATCATTCACCCATGCATTCCCTACACCGGCCACATGTTCCTTTTCCCCGTTGTTGTGAACATGGTAGGAGCACCCATCCACATAGACAGTGGGCATTCCCTCACACGGTCTTCTTCATAGACTTTGTGTGGGGAATTAAGGTAGGCCTCCATGTTGTCCTCGATTTTAAGACTTTTGTCCTTGAGACAGTTTTCTCTGGCACAATCATGCAAGTCAGCCAGACCTTGCGCGGGGGGACTCTTCTTGCTTTGGCCATATCTGACCTCCACAGGAAAAGCCTTGCATTGACAGAATCCAGGAAGTAATTTGGGAATTACTCACATTTCCGGGCTGGATTCTGTCATTTTGAAGATATTGCAAAGGTTGGTGTGGAGTCTCAACTATGATGTGTTCCCCCTGGATAAACGGGCGGTAATTCTTGAATGCCCACACCATTTCCAGGAGTGCCTTCTCACAATCGTTGAATTTTTCCTCCACAGAGGATAAAGTCTTACTCGCATAGGAGATTACTTTATTGACCTTGTCATGCTTTTGATATAATACTGCAGTCAAGCATGTATTTGAGAACTCTGCCTCCAAGAAGAACTCCTTGTTCTTGACAGGGTAAGTTAGGCAAGGCGCTTGTGAGAGGCTTCTTTTGAGTTGTCTTACTGTCTTGGCTTTTTCTGGACCCCACTTCCACTTGACTCCCCCTTCAAAAGATGGATCAGGGGTCTTCTGATCTCTGCGTAGTCCTCAATGAACTTTCTGCTGTAATTAGTTATTCCAAGGAGGCTCCTTAGATCCCACAGAGTTGTGGGGTCTTTTATTTTCTGGAGTGCTTCTACTTTCTTTTCCTGGGGACAGAGACCCTGAGGAGTTATCTCATGCCCCAAGAAATTGACACGGGTCCTGCACCACTGTGCCTTTTTTAAAGGAGAGCTTTGCTCCAGCAGCCCTCAACTGTGTCAGGACATAACAGATCTCTGCTATGTGCTCCTCCACAGTTGAGCTTTTGACTAGAACATCATCCACATAGGCCAGGCTACCCCTTTCACCATGGTTGGGCATGGCCTTATTTAGAAAGATGTTAAATTAACTGCCAGAGCTGATGGATCCGAAGGGAGTCCGGGTCCATGTGTACTGCTGCCCCGAAGGTAAAGGCTAGCTTGTATTGGTCCTCCCTACTGACAGGTACAGTCCAGTACCCATTGGTCAGGTCTATTGCAATGAATACCTTTGACCCTTGGATCTGGGTCAGCCCTTGGTCAATGTAGGGAAGAGGCCATTGGGAAGTATGGACCTGTTTGTTGAGCTCCCTTAGGTCAGCACAAAGTCTCCATTCGCGGTTTGGTTTAAAAATCCCCAGCACCGGATTATTGAAGATGCTGTGGACTGGATTAATTATCCCACGGGACTCAAGGTTCTTAATTATTTCAGTAAGGGACTCCATTGATGTAAGAGGCAAGCAATATTGCTTCACAAACACTGGAGTCATGCCAGGGTCCATGGGAATTGTTGTTGTGTGGATGTCGGTGCAACCACAGTCATATGAGTCCACCACAAAGAGTTCTTGAAAATCTAAGAAAACTTGTTTCAATGTTTGCTTCTGCTCCAGAGTCTCACAGGCATCAGCTAAGTTGACTCTCTCTTCAACCATCTACCTGAAGCCTGGAAAGACTTCCGGTTTTGCTATCTCAGCGGCCTCCTCCAGCTGGGTTGAGAAGTCCCTGGTCAAAGTGTTTATTTGGACTGATGGCTTCAGGTGGGGAAGGCAGTCCTCGTGGACTTGAAAGATCACCTCATCCCTCCTGAAATCACAGGTCACATCTTCCTTACCATAAGGGCAGGAAGAGTACACCAGGAAATTCCCCCCATGCCGGGTGAAGATCCTGTCTGGTGTTGTGTCATCATCGCTATCACTGTCAAACCAGTCCTTGGGGATTGGTCCTAACAGTTTGTTACCTAAATCTATGGAAGAATGTCAGTCATCAACCGCCATTCCAATAATGGTGCCTGCGCCCAGAGTGATACTCTTTAGGTCGCTGTTATCCACCACTATTGGAATGGTGTTGTGTTCTGTGTTGACTAATGGTATTGGGTTTACCCACATCCCTTGCTGTTGGAAATGAGCATTCAGATGGATATATGCATCAGGACTTTTAAGTTTCTGTCCTCTTTTAATTTTTACTTCCAGTGAGAATTGTCGGATCCGTTCGGGGATGGTGACTTCCTCTCCAATGTGAATTTCAACTGCATATGGCAGCATTTGAGCTGACCGAAATGCTTTCTCTGTGTCATCAAAGTCCATGGGATTACCCACTAATCGGGACCAAGCTTTGAAATGTATAGGTTCAAACTAATGGCGAAGCGATTGAGAATGTCACTGCATAAATAAAATGTAGCAGGGACATCTCGCACGACCCAACAATTATGGATTATGCTCTTGTTGCCTATGGACATTTTGAGCATACACCTGCTAGGCAGGAGATGTTTGTAATTGGGTGTTTCCAGGTCCATTTCCCATTTGTCTAACAGTTTAAACATGTGAATGGCTGGATCTTTTGGGAGTCTGTGGAACATGGCCTCGCTGATGAAGCTCTTACCGTTGTTCACAAATACTCGGGCAAGAACAGTGTCCCTCCCCTCATTTAACTGAATAGGGATGAACAACTGCTCTCCAATTTTCTGAATATCAGGCAAGCTTTGAGCTGATTTCTCATCATTTTGGACTATAGGAATGGGATTTTCAGATTGTGAATACTGTATAGAATTTCAGAGTATTTCCTTCCAGTGTAGAATGACACCTTAGACTGGAAGGAAGGTTGATTTTCAGAAATAGAGAGGACTCCCATTCACCAGTTTGTTGTCCTACTGCAATTACTGTCACGTCTGGGATTTGATTATTCTGGAACTGAAATTCAATTTGGTCAGGTTTTTGTTCAACCATGTGGCAGATGCCATTTAAACTGACATTGTTGACACTCTGTTTCAATTTTATTGGTCGGTTAGTCTGGGTCCAGAGGACCTTGTTTACAAATCTTTGAGGGAAGACAATCTACACAGGATGTCATTCCCTAGTAAACAAGGTGTGCCCTCTGGAGTCACAACTATGACTGGGTGCTTCACCTTGTGTCGCCCTATTTTAATGTCTAAATCCGCAGTCCCCTCAACAGGAATTTACTTCCCATCAAAGTTCTGAAGTTGTTCAGGAAGAGGGGTGAGAGGAATTTGGTACTTCTCCCCCCTTCCCGAATTCAGCTGATCAAAGGCCCATTTTGAAAGAAGGGTAGCTTGGGATCCAGTGTCCACCAGTGCCAAAATTGTACATTGCCCCTGTATTTGGGCCGGGGCATAAAATCTTCCCTCCTTTTCCTCAAGGGTGCAAAGATAATGGACATTTTGGGCCAACTGGTGGGTTAATTTCCTTGCTTTGGATACCGACAGAGAGGTGATTTGGGCAGGATTCTGTTTGGGATCTTGGGAACCTGTAAGAAAAATGTGAAAGCTAGATATGGGGGATGTTTTGGGCTCCTCTGGTTCTGATTCTGGGCTGCCCCCCTCCCCTTTTTGGAGGCAGTCACCAGCATGGGTTTGAACCAGGCGATTTTCGTGCGGGACATCCTGGGTACTGATGATGGGTGGTTTTAACTCGGTCCCCACATCTACCCAGTCTGGATTTGGATCCTTTGGGACCCATTTTTCTTTGGGAGGAGTTCCCCATCCCTGAAGGAGAAGATCCTTTTCCCAGAATCCTATGAGGACCCCTCTACTTCAAACTGGAAGATTTGCACCTCCTCCACAAAATGGGCCTTTTTAGGCTCTTTATTTCCCCCCCCCCCATTTTTCCTTGGGTCGCAGACTTTCAGGGGCATGAGATTTTAATTCTGGTTCCTGGGTTTCCAGGGGTTTTCCACAAATGGGGAAGGAAGCTTCCTCCAAGGCTTTACATCCCCAGTCCCCTTGTGCCTCCTCCCGGGGAACTAATGGGTTGTTGGGGTTCTTCCCCATCATTGTTCTGGAGCACTGGACCCTGGATTTGAGGAAATCTGAGCTGCCATGCTCATCTGAGAGTTCTGTTGAGCCCTCAGCATGCACCCTAGATCCTGTGCCATGTTCTGGACCTGGCTCTAGTTGGGACACCCGCTCTGGCTGGTACGGTGTCCTCAAGTCTACCTTGGGTTGATCCCGGGAAGGGTAACTATCCCTTCTCGCATAATACCCCTGGTTAGGATATTTCGGGGACCCCTCCACCCTTGGCCTCCCATCTCCCGGATTTGGCTCTCTGGGCTCAGGAAAGTGGGGAAAGAAGGATGGGTTGTTTTGGGGATTGAAGTTTGGCGGGTACCGGGGAAAAACATTTGGTCCGGGATTAGGGGGATTACTGCCCTCCTGGGAAAAGTGAGGAGGGAACTTTCCTGTGTTTCCTGCTGTCTGGTTGGATCCTCCCCCCCTTGGGCTGGAAGAGTCCACACATAGCCCAGGATGGGTCTATTTCCCTTGTAGCGTGCGCTGATGTAGTCAGGGAAGTTAGCGGTCCCATTTGTGGGGTTACCTCCCTGGCTCCCTGTTTGGGATTGGCCTGAGGGCCTTCTGGGTTTGGGGTTGGTCGGATTCTGCGGGGGAAGGTTTTTAGGCCCCCTCATCTCCATATCTAAAATGGGGGCAACCTTCACCTCCACCACCTTAGCAGCAGCAGGGGTGTTGGTTGGTTTGGGGCTAAGATTTTTACTTTCCAACGGCTTGTGTACTTCATAGATGCGCGTTGCTTGTTCAATGACCCAGTCTAGTGATCTTTTCTTATGAAAGTCCCTCACTAGCTGGGTCATTATATACTTAGGAAGAGCATGAAAGAAGGTGTTCACAAATTCCTTACTGTCAGTGCGTACCCTTCTAGTGGTCTGCGCAAAGGCGTGTTTCAATTCCTGAACAAATTCTTGTGGGACCTGGTCTTCCCCACATTGTAAGTTGTAGGCTGCCTTGCGAGCCTCTTGAGGATTCTGAAGAATGGAAAAATGTTTCAGGGTGGCCGCCCTATTGGTGGACCAGCTGGAATGATTCTGATCCTCCAACCCCGCAAAGAAGCTGGAGTACTCAGGAGAAAACGTCCACTTTACATACTGAATACAGCTTTGGCTGTCCTTCAGATGGAAAGTCTCCATCATCTGCTCAAATAATTCAAGGTGCTCCCAAACCGAATATTTGGCATTTTTGTGGAAGGGCATGATGACGCTCCTAATAGCTTTTATTTGTTTCAGGGGATCCTTGAGCAAAGCCCTCTTAACTTTGTTAGCCTTTTTAGTTCTTGTCACCCTGGTACACTCATCCTCTGACTCAGGGGCACTGCTGCCAGAGGGGGCTGTCTGGTCTTCTAGGCTCTCCCCGATTCTGCGAGCTTGGGAATGGCTGGCAGAATGTGGGGGCCTAGACTCTTGGGACCTGTTGCGCTCAGAAGAGTCTTCTGAATCTTCCTTGCTCCCAGGATTGGTTGAGTAGTGTTAGGGAGAATTCTCTGTTTAGGCTGAATTTCCTAACCTAGTGAGTCCCCCAGCAGCTTTGCTGGATTTCTGGAGTTTGTTTTTTCCCATCCTGCCAAGAGTGAGACTCTTTTTCTCCCACTGTTGAAAAAGAATGTGTGTAATTCCTTTGAAAGTCAATGGGCCTCATTACGACCCTGGCGGAGTGGGATACCGCCAGCGGTAATCGCGGCGGACCCGTCCACCCTACTACGAGTTCCCTTAGCGCCATGGAGGTTTTCTCCGCCTGGTTTTACCGGGCGGAGAAAACCATGGCGCTAAGGGACCTCGTTGTTAATTACGCCGCCGTACTTTACGGCGGCGTAATTAACTCCTTCCCCACTCCCATTATACCCTATGGGGCAAGAATGGGAATGGGGAAGGGTAAAATGGGGATTGGGGATTTACCGCTCCGCCAAGGTCGGCATGGGGTGGTAAATCCGCCAACCCCCATGGCGCTATCGGCGGCTTTCCGCCATGCTCCGCGGTGCATTTTGCACCGCGAATTCCGCCAGGGTCGTAATGAGGCCCAATGTGTTCTATGGGCTATGGGGTCTTTTACTCCATAGGGTCTCATATGTTTTTCTTTGTGTGTTACACCGCACCCTCCGTGCCGTAACACTGGGGCGTCCTTGAGGATCCCCATCATAGACTCCATACCCTGGGACTGACTACTGTCTCCCATGGCATGTAAAGTTACCATTGGCTTTACTAGACCTAAATTTATTAACAGAGCTAGTACAAACCATCCTATTGTGGACGTACTAGTAGGGGTAATTCGAATACTCCTGGGTCTGTTATTCGAGGGGGCACGGTCCCCTCCCTCCTCGTTGAGTTTTGGCTGGTGGCAATGGAAACTACTTGTTATTTTCGACCTCGAATGTAACCCCATGGGATTCTTCCCATTGTTGGATGTTAAAACTTTTTCTCGTTATTCTCTAACATACCTCGGTTTATTTATCTTAAATAAATCTATCGGTTGGTATTTTCTGCCAGAACTCGGTTTTCAAAATGGCGTCTGTGTTTGTCTCTGTGACTCCTAAACCAAAGGTTGAGCCCTTTGTTCCACTTTTGGCGGGCTTCTGCACAGAGGCCCTCTAAAGTGGTGCCATTCTGTCTGGGTACCACAGGGGGTGTGGGAGGGGGTTTAGGCACCCTGGACTGAGTTGCCTTGCCAACTCAAGTCGCACTCTGGTGTGATTGGCCCAAGTGTGTTTTGATTGACAGCTAGGCTGAATGAATGGGGGTTTTCTGCATAAAAGCAGGGCTTTTGGGACTGGATCTTCAGAAGTCGCCACAGGACCTAAGAATCCGACGAGGGTAAAGCTGAGCCGACCTGCAACGGCGACACCTCCGGTGGAGCCCTGCTGAACCAACTCACCACTTCCCAACGACAGAGGAGATCTCCCAGCTGGAGAGTCTCTTCCCTGACTGGTGGGAACAACCAGTCGACTTTGCTTTTTCTTCGTTCCAGGACGTAGTGGTCGAATTGCCCGTGCTGAGCACCCCGGCAACCGGATAGCCACTACCCACTGTACCGCGGCCAAAAGGTGGTGCCTTGTGACGGAGTACTCCGCGGCTGGTCTCTTCCCTGGTGGTGCAACGATCTTCAACTTTCCTTCGACGACGAGATCATAGCTTCTCTTGGCAAAGCCCGACTTGCATCCACCACCAGGAACAACTGCCCCCGCCGAAGCTGTCTCTCCACATACGAGGTACCGTATCCGCCTTGCTTCCCTTTCTGACGGTTAGTTGAGGTGTCTTAATCCTCGCCTCTCCTTTGAGTCGCCTCCAAGCTTTCTTAACTTTCTGTTCTGAACTAGTCCAATCTTTCTGTGACAATTTGTGCCAAAGACTTGAAGTGCATTTCCACTGTGATACTTTTTGGAACATTTCACCTTGCCTCTCTCCGAGTGGGCCTGGCCTCTGAACTTTGCGATCTACAGTAGACCCTGCCTTACTTGCCTTGCATTTGTTCGTAAAAGTGTTGTTACCGAGTTGATTTCATACCCTGCCTTTTCGCTCCCGTCCTAATGAATACTAGAGTGCCATCCAGGTTAAAGTATTCACCTCTGTCTGCAAATAAGTGGTGCCGTTGAACCTAGACTTGTCGAACTATTGCTAGGGGGATTGATTTACTTATAGTAATTGTGATTGAAGTTGTTTACCGTATTAGTGCTTTACACCAAAGCTCTGTTCCGTGTTTGCTTGTACTACTGTGTAGATTGCCCTATTTTGTATACTCCACATACTGCCTAACTCTTCTTGAGGGAAGTCTGACTGCTTAGCCACAGCTACCAAGTGAATCTGTGTGGTACAGACTGCTACCAAGTGCGTTTACTGCCAAACACCTGTAGTCCTAAATCTTTTGCAGTGGTCCCAGAGGGAACTGCACAGGTTTCCGCCTAACACTGGTGTACAGCGGTGGGATTTGTAACGAGTATACAGTTTAGAGTGCTTTTTAACACTTTAGGATAACTAACCACAAAGCCTAGCACTAAAAGCAACTTTCAGAAACATGTCTACTATGGAATTTTACAGTCAAGAGTCCTTGTCAGGTGAAAATACTGAGAGTTTACGAGCTCTCTGTAGACAAGAGAATCTTTCTGTAAGAGGCAAGAAAGTAGAACTGATAGCGAGATTGCTGGCAAACCAAAGTCTGGGTACCGGTTCAGAGGAAACAACTTCGACAGCAAATGTAGATAACAGGAATGGTGTTGATCTAAATCAAAGTTCTGATGATAGTGATGAAGAGGCTGAAGAGGAAGGAGAGGCTAACGAAACTGTCTCCCCTGCCCCTCTGTCTGCCTTACCAGCTGTACCTACAGGGCCTATAACAGGTCCCACACTAAGTCCTCAAATCCTTGAACTAGAAAAAATGAAAATAGAGTTGGAATTCAGAAGGATTACTGCTCAAACTGAACAGAAACACCAAGAAATGCAACACATTCTTAGGCTCCGAGAAATGGAGCTCAAGCATGAGTTAGAAATGAAAAAGTTGTCTGTCGAAACTGCTTCTGTCTCTGGCTCTTCTAGAAGCTCCAGTCCCAAAAGACCCCGAATGCCGAAGGAATTAATTGGTATGTATGAACCAAAGTTGGATGTGTTGGATTGGCTGAGTTTGTTTGAGTACAAACATGGGCTCCAGAACATCACAGGTAACGAGTTGCTTACCTGGTTGTTCTCTAGGCTCCCCCCTGTTGCAACTGATGTGGTAATGGAGTTGGGGGAGGAGGATAGGAAAGAGTACGAAAGTGTGAAACTAGCTTTGTTAGCTAGATTCAGGAAGACCCCTTCCCAGTATCTTAAGAGTTTTAGAACCCTCAAAAAGCATGATGGTACCCCGTGGGCTACCTAGGTGAGTGAAAGGTTGAAAAACTTAGAGGGATGGATTAAGGGTTACAAAGTGAACACTTATGAGGGTATGAAGAATCTTTTTATGTTGGAGTCTATTTATGATGCCTGTTCTCCTGAGCTCAGACAGCACTTGGCTGATTGGAAGGAATTGGATTCCAGGAAGCTAGCTAAGGCTGCTGACTTGTGGGTTGCCAACAGGGCTACTCATAAGGATTATTGGGCAACTCAGAAAAAGGATGAGGGAAAACAGCCTAAGAAAGACTCAAAGGAGAATTCTAATAACTCAAATTCCCCAAAGGGCCCCAAACAAAATAACCAGGGTAAATCCCAGGGAAAACCACAGCAGAATAGTGTACCTTCTGGCCACAAACCAGAAGGAGGTCAGAACAAGCCACCATTCCAGAGAGCATTTGGAACATGCTATCTCTGTGGGGCAACTGACCATATCAAAGAAGATCCAAAATGTAAGGGTAAACCTACTGGAATCAGCACAGTCTCCTTAGCCCTCACTCCTGAGGAGGAAGTCCAAATGACTAGTGCTCACATTGAAGTCTTTGCTGAAGAACCTTGGGCTCTTCAAGCAAGTGTATCAGTAGAGTCAATGGATCTGGTTCGTAATCAGAATAGGAGTGTGTATGACTCCATACCAGAACACTCTAAATGTTATTATGTGGACAGTGTTCTTGTCAATGGCCAGGATACTCCTGCCAGGCGAGACTCTGGGGCCAGCAGAACAGTAGTGGACGAAAGCTTTTTCAGGCCTGAGGATGTTGCTAAGGCACCCAAAGGTCCCACTAAGATGTCTGGAGGCCCTGTCCAAATGGTTCCAATTCTACCAGCCCTCATTCAGTGTAATGACATGACAGTGTTGATTCCTGTCAGTTTTCAGACTGAGGTGCCTGGGAGAGTCCTGTTGGGGAATGATCTAAAAACTCTAGGAGTAGTATCCAGTACCCCCAGGCCTCCCAGTATGGGGACCCAGAACCAAACCAAATTGGCTAGAGAGGCCACCTTAAGGAACCACTCTAAGCCTGTGGGAACCTCTACTGAGAACCCCACTACAAGCCCTGGTGTTGGTAAGTTGACCTCTGACCCACGCAAATTCCAGGCTAACATGTTAAGGAAATGGGAGCCCCAACCAAGCTCCATCATTGTTCCCCCAGTTATAGAGTCTGTGACTCCCCCTGCTTCTAAGGAAGAGGTGGATAGAGCACCTGGACCCCTAACTAGGCCTAAGAGAACTGGTAATTCTCAGTGCTGGTGGAAAACCAGAAAAGAAAAGTCTAAGGCCAAAAACCTTCAGACTGTGGGACCTTCCACTGAAGCCTTCCACCTCATTCCTAGTATTGTGAGTGAAACTCCTAAAGTAGGTAAGGTAAGATCTCAGAGGAAGGAGAAGCATGTACCTTGCTTATCGCCATCCCCTCCAACCAAGAGGCCAAAAACCCAACCTTCCCTCAACAGAAAGGTAGGGAAGACCTCTGGAGGCCCCTCTAGATCTAAGGATTTTCTTCATAAGGACTCCTTGAAAAAGCCTATCATAGGTTCAGTAGTTGTATCAACTTCTGAGGGACTGGTCAACCAGATCCCCTATACATTTAAAAAGACTGATGTTCCCAGGAAGGTTTGTAGGTCATATAACTTACAAAGGAAAACCTTTGAACCCATTGAGCACAGGTCAGGGTGTCACCACCAAAATGCTGATGGTCTCTCTAGGATGTATGTCATCGACTAGAGGTATGAGATTCATCCAGGAGTGGATTAAATCCTCCTGTCCCTTAGTCTGGGGGGGGGGGGGTGTTAGGGAGAATTCTCTGTTTAGGCTGAATTTCCTAACCTAGTGAGTCCCCCAGCAGCTTTGCTGGATTTCTGGAGTTTGTTTTTTTTCCATCCTGCCAAGAGTGAGACACTTTTTCTCCCACTCTTGGACATGAATGTGTGTAATTCCTTTGAATGTCAATGTGTTCTATGGGCTATGGGGTCTTTTAATCCATAGGGTCTCATATGTTTTTCTATGTGTGTTACACCCCCCCCTCCGTGCCGTAACACTGGGGCGTCCTAGAGGATCCCCACCATAGACTCCATAACCTGGGACTGACTATTGTCTCCCAGGGCATGTAAAGTCACCATTGGCTTTACTAGACCTAAATTTATTAACAGAACTAGTACAAACCATCCTATTGTGGACGTACTAGTAGGGGTAATTTGATTACTCCTGGGTCTGTTATTCGAGGGGGCACGGTCCCATCCCTCCTTGTCGAGTTTTGGCTGGTGGCAGTTGAAACTACTTGTTATATTCGGCCCCGAATATAACCCCATGGCATTCTTCCCATTGTTGGAGGTTAATACTTTTTCTCGTTAATCTCTAACATACCACCGGTTTATTTATCTTAAATAAATCTATCGGTTGGTATTTTCTGCCAGAACTCGGTTTTTAAAATGGCGTCTGTGTTTGTCTCTGTGACTCCTAAACCAAAGGTTGAGCCCTTTGTTCCACTTTTGGCGGGCTTCTGCACAGAGGCCCTCCAAAGTGGTGCCATTCTGTCTGGGTACCACAGGGAGTTTGGGAGGGGGTCTAGGCACCCTGGACTGAGTTGCCTTGCCATCCCAAGTCGCACTCTGGTGTGATTGGCCCAAGTGGTGAGCCACCCCGCTCACCACTTAGCGTGTTTTGATTGACAGCTAGGCTGAATGAATGGGGGTTTTCTGCATAAAAGCAGGGCTTTTGGGACTGGATCTTCAGAAGTCGCCACAGGACCTAAGAATCCGACGAGGGTAAAGCTGAGCCGACCTGCAACGACGACACCTCCGGTGGAGCCCTGCTGAACCGACTCACCACTTCCCAACGACAGAGGAGATCTCCCGGCTGGAGAGTCTCTTCCCCTGACTGGTGGGAACAACCAGTCCCCTTTGTTTTTTCTTCGTTCCAGGACGTAGTGGTCGAATTGCCCGTGCTGAGCACCCCAGCAACCGGATAGCCACTACCCACTGTACCGCGACCAAAAGGTGGTGCCTTGTGATGGAGCACTCCGCGGCTGGTCTCTTCCCTGGTGGTGCAATAATCTTCAACTTTCCTTCGACAAGGAGATCATCTCTTCTCTTGGCAAAGTCCGACTTGCATCCACCACCAGGAACAACTGCCCCCGCCGGAGCTGTCTCTCCACATACGAGGTACCGTGTCCGCCTGGCTTCCCTCTCTGACAGTTAGTGTGAGGTGTCTTAATCTTTGCCTCTTCTTTGGGTCGCCTCCAAGCTTTCTTAACTTTCTGTTCTGAACTGGTCCAATCTTTCTGTGACAATTTGTGCCAAAGACTCGAAGTGCATTTCCACTGTGATAATTTTTGGAACATTTCGCCTTGCCTCTCTCCGAGTGGGCCTGGCCTCTGAACTTTGCAATCTACAGTAGACCCTGCCTTACTTGCCTTGCATTTGTTAGTAAAAGTGTTGGTACCGAGTTGATTTCATACCCTGCCTTTTCTCTCCCGTCCTAACAAATACTAGAGTGCCATCTAGGTTAAAGCATTCACCTCTGTCTGCAAATAAGTGGTGCCGTTGAACCTAGACTTGTCGAACTATTGCTAGGGGGATTGATTTACTTATAGCAATTGTGATTAAAGTTGTTTACTGTATTAGTGCCAGTGTGTTTTCCATAGATGTGTTTTATAAATAAATAACTATATATCTTTACACCGAAGCTCTGTTCCGTGTTTGCTTGTTCTACTGTGTAGATTGCCCTATTTTGTTTACTCCACATACTGCCTAACTCTTCTTGAGGGAAGTCTGACTGCTCAGCCACAGCTACCAGGTGAATCTGTGTGGTACAGACTGCTACCAAGTAGGTTTACTGCCAAACACCTGTAGTCCTAAATCTTTTGCAGTGGTCCCAGAGGGAACTGCACAGTTTTCCGCCTAACAAGTACCCTCTCACCCCCACTGCCTTAGCTCGGAAGAGGTTTTTAGTATGCTCTTAGTGGGCCTAGTGTCATGGAATTCCCCACCATATTTCACTGCCTGATCACTTGGTAAGTTATATTTCTGATTATCCCCTCACTGGAGTCTCCCTGATCAGAGAAGATGGCCAGCCCATCCATTTCTGGGAGGCGCTGACCTATCAGCCCCATATTCCTCATTGGGTTGAAGTCTACCATCCCCATGGCCCTTGGTTCATGTGAGCCCATGGAAATGGGGGTGGCAGAGTCCATTGAATTGAAGAGATTAAAGTCTCTGGTGCCAGTGTTCCTGAGGTAATGCTCAGGGGTTTTCCTCTCCCATCTGACATCATCTCTCTCAGCCCCTACTCCCTGATTGAATGCAAGAACCATCTGACTTTTTTGTTCTTCTTTTAAGGCCTTATTGGTCTCTATTAGTTTTTCCTGCATGGCTATCTGTCTATGGAGCCTGTCATTTTTCTCACAGATAGCCTCATTGCATCTCTGTGCTTCTTGCCTACATTGGGAGTAGCTTTTGCTGCAGGAGACTAACCTCCTGAGTTCTGTCCTTTTTGGCTTGACTATTCTTTTCCAGAGCATCTTCCACCCTCCTGGTGTGCTCTAACAGCTTTTCATAGTCCATTTTGAGTTCACCCAGTCCCTGAAGAGCCAGGTGATTTTCTCCCACCTTGATTTTTAAATAGCTGACTTACTGGCCTAAGGTGTCCCTTTCCTGAATTAGACTACCCCTCTGTGCAGCCAGGCCGTCCCTTTGTTTTCTAATAGCACGTAATTTCTGGCACTCTTCATCAGACTCTGGGATTCAATGTCTTTCGTAATTAATGTATTATTTTCCTCCTTTAAATGTTCTATGCGGTCTTGTAGGATGACTAGCTGTTCTGCACAGACTCTATTCAAATTCAGTTGCTGCTCCAGCTTTTGTTGGCTCTGTTGTAGAGAATCCAACCTTTCTTGGCACTCTTTTTGGAGTGTCAGTGATTTGGTATCCTGCTCTACCTTCTCTTGCTGCAGGAGATCCAGATCTTCCTTTAATTTTGTCAGGTACTGTCTGGTCTGGTCTCTTTGAATCTTGGATCTTTTGTAGCCTTTGCTCTGCAGAGTCCAAATCATTTTGGGTTTTCTCTAGGGATTGTACTTGCCTTTTTGCCAGATCTAGGTTTTCGGCATATTTTTCCTGTATTACTCCAAAACAGGTACGCCGCTATTTTAGCTATTTTACATTGCTCTTCTTTACCCTTGGGGCCATATACAGTTCACTGAGTGCCTGGTGTAATGGACCCTGATCCTGCCATATATCTAATTATGTGGCAGTGGCTTGTTGTTTGATTTCCTGCAGCCAAACATTCTCATCCTGCTCAGTCCATTCACTCCTGACAAACAATTTGTGCAGTAGTGTTCTTTTGCAATATTGATTTCCACTGGGGTCGCCATTCCGGAAATATTAATTTCCTTCTGACTTACCTCAGGGTTACTTTTACCTTTGCAAAACAGGCCAAACAGGTTTGAGTATTTCTATTGAAGGGTGTTTTTACAGTGTAGCACAGTGTGGTAGCCCAACAAGGTGTATGCACCACGTCAGTTAGCACGCTGTGTTAGACCGACACAAGTGGTATGTCTAATTCAGGATCCCGCGACGAGCCCCCAAGCTGTAAGTGATTTCAATCCGGCACACATCCAAGTCAACGCCTAGCATGTAATGCACAACTGAAATCCTTATTTATTTTTGTCTAAAAGTTCTTTATTCTGAACGATGTACCACTCATATCACACCCCTCTCCTGGAACCCTCCCACCCCTAGTCACACAGAACCAGGAATCAGGCTGGTTTGCAAAGTTAAAATATTTATTTATATATTTAAAATTGAATCACACTATGTTTTAATGGGTACACAATAATCACCAATGGGGTGATGTAACACTGAATAATCTCTTTAATACATAAGGAGTATTAGTGAGCAAAACAATTCATCACAGAAATAATACTTTTATATGAGTGTTCAAATCAGATAGCACTGTGGTCCTAGTTCCCCCTGCACACCCCTCAGTCCCCCAGTAGGCAATGTAAAGAGACAGGAGGAGAGATAGCAGATATTCAGGAATGGCAGCATTCAAACAGAATATCAATCCCAAATTCCCCCAGCAACACAAGAGAAAAACGGAATTGATTGGCAAGCTTTCAGAATGTTTTTAAAGTTATCTTTGAATGGACTAAACAAAAACACTAAATATCGTCTAAATTGGTGAAATTGTTATCATTTCTTATGGGAGCCACTTTGGAAAGTTGCACACAAACACTAGCAATGATTTAATACCAAAAAAAAATTTGAAATCTGAAAATTGAAGTTGGAAGCACTCAAAAGCTGTTTTACACGTGTCAGAAATTCCCTAAACGAAAATGTACAGCAAACTTTTTACTGCACGATAATCGTGATAACGGGAGAACCGTATGGAGTTGGAATGCAGTTTTTGATTGATTTAAAGCTGTGGGTGTTAGCTACAAGCAGCAGTTGTTTCTAGCATACATATTGAGGAAGTTATGGACGTTTTAGTGGAGGTCGTTTTTTTCGAGATAGGGTCAAGAATGGAAAAAGGGCATGCACTTTTAAAATGACAAATGGGATTTCTTACACTAGAGGATGACTATGAATAAACAAATACCACACAGGAACACAGCCACTTGATCAGAATGACTGCCTGCAGAGGAGCTTGCCGTCTTCAGATGAAAAATATCAGCACAAAGATAGATTTAACAATATTAGGACAGGAGGAAGATAGGAGGGATTGGATAGAGAGTTCAGACAATTCAAACATATTTCTAACAACACAGGTTCTGAAAACAAGATAGGATGGGTTTAAGATAGGGATGGATTATGGACAGTACATATGCTAGTGACACAGTTCTTTCTATAGATACTCACTAGATATGTTTTTAAACGGAACCGTCAGGATTCTGGTCCGTCAAGATTCTGGTCAAGGAACTGGATGTGGTTTTAAGACAGACTGCTGGGCACGTCGGATTGGGTCTGCAATCAGCAAGGCGCTCTGGTCACAGCACGGCACCGGACTGGATTGGATCTGCCCTTCTTGGTTATGATGAACATTTATTTTCAGCAGGCAAGCAGTACAGCCCAGCCTGGCTGTATTTTGGTTCCCCTTAGGGTTGTGGGGTTTTGGGTTTTGGAATTTGTGGCCTAGCTGCAAATGGTTCAGCTATGCAATGAGCCTTTCTGCTTTGCCAAGTTTTTGGAGTCTGGAGCAAGGAAGATGGACAGTTCAGCAGCAGGGTGCTCTGCCAGCATCCGGATAGTGAGTGAAACTGTCTCTCTTTATCTGCCCTCAGCTGTCTCTATTTATGCTATGATAAAGGGTGTGTGTTTGCTGGTTTAGCCTAAGCTCGCCCCTTTGACAGGCGATTCATCAGAGTCTCCTCTCTGCCTTGATAAGAGGAGAGAAACAGTGTGTCACCTTTATGGTGTGTGTTTATGAGGCTTAGAATCCACCCCTAGCCTCTTGATCACAAAATCTACTTTTGACACAATACATATTTACACGTAAGCAACCTCTATAACAATCACATATACAGATTACATATTTTGTGTAGCAGCTACTCCTCAAAACCTTGACGCTGTGGGATCTTTTTTCATGCTTTTCACCGAATTTCGTCGTTTTCATCAGGAACACAATGTCCAATTTATCAGCAAATTTCTACAAGTGTGCGCGTATAACATGGGCATAAATGTGTACATTTTCATACTTCTAGCAGAAATACATTTGGTTTAAAATCACATTTTCTGCCATTTCTTTCCAGAACATGTCACACAATCTTGCGGCCACTTCAAATGTGCCAGCAAAATTTAGATTCACAAATCTGTTACTTTTGTATTTTTGACAATTTTAAGTGGCAAGTTATAAATCTCTAAATAAAACATTCTTTGTGAATGTTCAGCCACTGATGGCTGTTTGGGTCTGCCTCTTTTTGTCTCCCTTCAGTTCAGAAGCAATCTCCTCCCTGTTGGCTCTTGGCAGAGGCCATTTACGACTGTCCTCTCACCTAGCATTTCCTGCTTTGCAGTTTGTCATGGTTTCCTTCCCTACTGCAGACCAAGTTCTTCCCAAACCCTACAATTATGGCTTTGGTGTGATTTCCTGGTGGAAGGATAGGCCTTGCCTCTGTGAGGAAAGCTGTTATTACAGTTTGGTAGCTTTAGCCAGCTTACTTTAATTGTTACTTCTGTTGAATTTTCCCTTAGTATAAAACAAACTTGTTGGATCAAATCAGATCTAAACACCTATTCAAGATTTTAAACCATGGAATCAAAACAATTATAAGATGGGTACGGGCCTCTTAGATTGTAAACATTTGATTTCAGTTTATACATGTTAAAAGTTTAATCAAGCAGTCTTCTGACAGCTATCATTCAGGCGGGCTAGGGCACTGCACCCAGATTTTGACAGATCCATAGGCAAGCCACTTTTGCAGTGGAAATCCCTTGACGCTTTCAGCTTTTCAGGACATTTCAAGTTCACAATGATTTTTTACACTAAGTGAATTGTAGCACCCAGAAATAATTTTAGATGTTTGAGGGTGCTTTGTACCGGCATGCTGCAGTTTCAGTAGCAAAGAAGAAGGGATTTAAAGCAAGATTTTGGAGTTTCCTTTAGCAAAGCATTTCTTTTTCCTTCTGTACTCCAATTTCACATGTTGTGGAGCCCAGTGACCTGTTTCAGGAGTGAGATCTTGTGTCCACCACTGACAACATGCAATGCAGATTGGGCAGCCACCTTTTTGTGCTTTGCAAAGCGTGATTTTCAGAGGTTTTGGCGTGCAAAGGGGTTTTGTGGCCATTTTACTATTTTTGGCACCATCAGAACACAGTGATGCCGCATGGCAGGGCAAATGTGGGTCAAAACATCCCACAATCACACGTCTCAATCCCAGCAAGTCCACCAAACCCTTCATCCTTCCGAGGATTATACAATGATTCCCATTAGTTGGGTAACAGTAAACATCAGCGCTCTGTTAATAGCCCCAAGATACACCTAATGGGGTGCATGCATGCTCTACAAATACAACAGTTATGTTATGTTATTTGAAAGGGCCTATGACTGTCGAGGGATAGTAATATGAGCATGTCAGTAGTGTTTCATACTATTGCTTTTACACTTGAAAAAAGCATGAAAGGGACGGAAAAATTTAAAGTACTTCGTTTTTGTAAAGCCTCTGATTTTATGCATCAATGGATCACACATTCATGTGTCTTTTGTGGATTGGGCACATCCTTGTTTGGAGCATGTGAAGGAGATGAACAAGCATTTGTCATTGCGTGTGCAAAAACAATCTTTTGGCACCACAGTGTACCAATTGCATTATCAAAGTAGGAAAGCCAAAAAGTGTACGCGGCTTCTTATTTGTACAGGCCCCACTTAATTATATATGTGAACTCTAATGCTGTATATAAGATTCAAATCAAATAGGGTTTCTCACATTTAAATACTCTGTGCATGTGAATCAGTTGAATGCCTCAAATCCTCAATGGGAATTTAGAATAATTCAGCCTTTAACCATAATGAATAGACTAGGTAAGAAAGGGAAAGTAAGTCAAGGATGTGAAGACATATGGATTTAAGAATATAGTGACATGCACATGCATATTTGATGTTAAAATATCAATGGTTGGAAAATATGCCGTAGATATTTGTGAGAATGATTGAACAGGTTACCTAGGTGTGCCAAAAAAAAACATATGTCATTATATTTTACTTAAGATATTTATATTTTGCTTTCTATTTTGGAAAACATAACAAACAACATTCCTTTTCGAGGCTGTGACCAAAATGAAGAGGTCTGAAATCAGAGGTATGCTTGAAGGAAAACAAAACCCGGATGAACACACAACAACGGGGATCACCCACACCTGATATAATTTCCAGAGGAATCCATCCTAGAACATCACAGAGAAATTGAAGGATTTACCTATTTCTTTGCATCAGCCAAAAGGGAAGCCTACATCTACTGAGCCTGACATGGGGGTATACCCTCTCTCTAAAGAGGATGCACTATCAATGTTGGTTAGGTATGCGAAAGAAGATGCCATGTCCTCAGCAAGACCCAATGTCCAAAGATTTTGAGTCCTTTTTGTGCCACTTGATAAGACTGCTGGACTAAGTGTGACCATGTTAAGGCATATTGGCATCTGTGGACATGATTCAGCAATGTAGGTGATCATGAGTAACCCCATTCCACCCCATTACTGCTGCATTCTTTTTTAATTTTTTTATTAGACATTTGTAAGGTGCCTATACACAAGTGTTTCAATGTGCCACAAGGCATAAAAAAAGGGGGGGTGGGAGACTGAGGAGGAACTTCAACAATAAATGGTCCTACTAGGCCTTGTGACATTCCGACCATGCAAGTGCAGTGACAATAGGTGCGGGGAGGGGAAAAGACAGGGCAGAGGGCTGGGATAAGAGGACAGGGGGGGAGAGATGTGCAGGGAGGCTGATGCCCCAGGGGCTGGGCAAGTATGGGCTGGGCAAGTACTGAGGGGGGCCCTGGAAGGCAAGTGCCAAGGGAGGAAGGGGTAGGGGCCACAGTGCGAGGACAGGGTGGGCCAGATTCACGGTGGCCAGGGAGGGGTAAGCACAGAAGGGGGTGCTCGGTGAGGAGGGACTGGCCCCTGTAAGCGACATAAGAGAGCAGGCACCCGTCACAGTGGTACACTGCTGTATAGACAATTGTGGCGGTAAGGTGGAAGATTAACCTCCACAAGAAACCATTTCAGATTTAACATGCAGACTTACTACTTGCAGTAAATCAAATAAAACTCCCCTTGAAGTCCAATGAACCCCTACAATGGGGACTAGCACCAGAGTGCCATAGCTCGTAATCCTATGGTAAGTCCGCACGACAAAGCGGCTCTAAAGGTCAATGGCTGGTAAAATCGTTAATGAGGCCCTTGGTCTTTAACATTGATGCCAACTGTCTGCATCTTTTAAAGGTGACGTTTGATATTATTTCTCCTTGAATGGCAACCAAAAGGAGCTGAGGAAGTTCGTGGTTTACAACAGGGAACTTTGATAACCTAGGTTCATGGAACATTCGTAGCATTCCTTTCTGAGTAGAGACTGCGTTTTCAAATGCTACTTTCCAGATCCAATTTGAAAAGCTAACATTAGAAAAGGTGAAACTAAAAGGAGGGAATAAAACATTTTTCTCACAGGTTATGATCGGCTAAAGAGCCCAGTACAGTAATTCGAAAGGCAAAAGAAGCAGGTAAACGTTTTACATCTGACACAATTAGGTCCCCAAACTGTCAGGAAGGATATCTGTGACCAAATGGGGGATTTCTGTCAGACATTTTGAGGTCAATATGAATTGAACTGTGTGGCAAGTGTGGCTCAAGGTAAGTACGACGATAGAACGTACAGGTTCAAAGGTGTTTATTGTCCATAGATTTGATCAAGTTAACAAGAGATGAAAACACTGGACACCTCACCCGGCAGGCATACACTCCTTCCAATGTCTCAAACCGTCACTAAAGAACCCTGTAGACGCAGCTCACACACACAACTCACGCGCACACTCTCCCAACATTCCAGGTACGCACGAGCACCACATGCCATGCAATACAACACTTCTCCCTCCAACAGCAACAACACAAATCAATAACACACAACCCGGACGAGGTACAGACATTGTGTGGCCAACATGTTGTGCAAAACGACCAACCATCACCATGCAGAACTCAAAGCACACCAGACTGATGACGGCCCTAACACCAACCAAACTATGCCAACCCACGCACAAAATCCAGAGATGACAACCTGTCAAGGAACCCCTACTAAACGAGTACCTGAATATACAACACAAAATGCGACCCCACCACAATCCAGAGGTGACAACCTGTCTGAGAACCCATAAGAAACGAGAACCAAAATATGAAACCCCAAAAATGCAACACAACCACGGCAACGCAGTGCAAATGCCTCCCCACGACACCTGCACAGCAGCCTCCATGAACACTGCACAGGAACGTACACAGCACCTCCTGACCTACACAGATACAAGAGCCCTACATATCACCACCTGCCCTGAAACACACTATGACCCCTGCCCCACATCACTTAACAGCAAACCACAACATTAACCACCACTACTCCTGCTGACTACAATGATGGAACCGAAACCCGCGAGAACAAAAATAACAAATACGCACCACCACCAGCCCCGAGCTGCCCCTCGGAACATGGGTCTGCCACACCCGACACACCCTGGGAAACTAATTAACCAACCAAAATACCTTAAGTGCAACCAAACAACTCCTGCCCTGGGCTGCCCCCCAGGGCCTCCGACCTTCCACACAGGAGCACATACCAACCGGTCGATAGGCCCACCCGGCTGCCCACGACCCACAACAAGCCCCTCCAACTGTCCGTCATACCCTTAACACCAGAACGCTAACCCCAGCAAATCCACGAAACAAACACTCTGAAGTTCCACTCCAAAATACCAACACCTGAACTGCTCAGCCAGAACACTCACACTAACCGCGAAACCCAAATGTTTAATGATGCCCCAAACTATACGAGAACCTAAAATGGCCAATACAATTTAGCACACCCAATACCACAGGTACCCACACAAAAACTGTAAAGACCTAACGTCCACAAGTGAACACACAGGACCTGGCCAGAATCCTGGACGCCACCAGAACAACTAAATAAACATCTGAGAAGTGACCAATGGACCAACCCGGCCATTCACAGTACCACGATTACCAAACTCCAAACCGTAGCAACCCTTCAACTCAGCCAGAAACACGGTAAGGACAACATCCGACCTCACAAGGTCAACCATACTACGCAGCAACATGTTACTCAGACCCACCCAGCGTCTGAGCCAATTTATTAATGAGCCTAACGCCTACTACAAAGCAACACGTTACTCTGACCCATCCGATGTCCGAGTCACATATCAACCGAGCCTAAACACCTGCTCATACTAACACAAACCGGCACTAACCAGCATTGAAATCTCACTCTTCACACCGCTGTACAATACAGGGCCGAAACACCCGACACTCCACAAATTTCAGGCAACCACTAACCGACCCACACGACCACCCGGACCCAACCGGCATCCGAAGTGGACATGCACAAACCGAAAACACACACACCTGCACACGCACAGCACAAAAGGCAATTTAAAAATGTGAAATGCACACCGCAACCAGCACCACCAACAGGCACTGTTGCCACCCACTCACATACAACAGCAAGAATGCACACCGCAAAACAGCACCACCACCCAGGCACTGTTACCACCCACTTGCACACCACAGCAAATGAACGTTAAGGCAAGCACGTAAACAACGTACTCAAATCACCCGGATAAGGAACCACGACCCTCAAGTTCCAATGCCTCCTCCTCCATGAGGAAAAAGTCAAACATAACCGTAAACATTGCCTGCGACCACCACCCCAAGTCCGACCCTGCCCGCAAAAGGGAAACATTATGGTAACAGGGAATGAATGATAAAGGATCTTGAAATGAAAAACATTGATTAACATTACATATGCAAATGATCCACAACATGAACAAACACCCAACACACACACACACATCAAGGCCCGACAAACTACCACACATAGAAGGCCACAACAATTCACACACATACATACTGGCCTGCAAAACAGCATCACACTAAACCTCCCACAACGCAAGGTTTTTGATCTTCATGTAAAAATCAAACATGCTCCCGTCAAACCCCTTCAGAGCACGGAGAAGGCCCTGGCATGCACCACAAAATGACCTGTGCGTACAGCCTTCCCGCTCACAACCGGAACACCGGTGATTTCACTCCCTCTTCTCGGAAGTTCCCGCAGAGAAAGCCTTGTTGCACTTCCTCTTCCTTGCGCAGGCTACCACTGCTACGGTACCAACATTGGCCATTTGATGGCGAACATCAGGGGAAGCTGACTTTGTTGGCTCCCGCGCCAACACCGCGCGCACTTCCTCAGACCCCTTGGGCAAGGAAACTGTCCTGGCAACATCATCATCGCACTCCAACACAGCGCCACCATTGAATTCCGCACTGCGTTCCAGGATGCTCCACCTTTTGTGCTCCACCAAGATGCATGCGCCGTGAATGCTCTTGTCCAAGGACCGTTGGGGGCCCACAGGGGGCCCACAGCTGGCCCTGGAAATTGAAGACAACCCTTGGAAACCATGCCACAGTTGGCCACAAGGCAGTCAGAGTTGCTCTGTTCTCCAGCTGCCGTGACTAAATCCAAAAGACTGGAGTGCAAAGGTTCAACAAACGACGACCATAACACACGGGCAACGTCCCAGCTTGAATCCCTGGAACGGGCCCAGTCCTCCGCGACTCCTACACCAATGTCCAGCTCTGTACCCCAGGACACTCTTCCTGTGCCTGCCTGGCTGCAGGCTGCCAGATAGGAACTCTTACGCCTCCTCTCGTCCCACACCAAAGTCCAGCTCCGGACCCCGGGGCACTATCCCTGTGCCTGCCCTGGCTCCGGACTGTGCCGATGGGAACACACTTACATCCCCTCCGCTGAAATGTAGGATAAAGGACTGGACCTGGGGTTGTCCCGCTGCCGACAACCGGATGAACGATCCCACAAATGGATCCAGGGACTGCCCTCCTCCCACCAGAGACAACCACGTAGACTGAGCTATACACACAACTCCTGACCGGGATACGACGGTCCACAGGTTCCCAACAGCTCTGCCGGGTGAAGTGACAACGGTGGAGGGCAGTGTTCTCTTCAGCTCGGCCGTCCCCTCCTCACCAGCATCCCATCCTCGTTGCCAGTGTGGCAAGTATGGCTCAAGGTAAGTATGACGATACAACATACAGGTTCAAAGATGTTTATTGTCCATAGAGGTGATCAAGTTAACAAGAGAGGAAAACACTGGACACCTCACCCGGCAGGCATATGCTCCTTCCAACGTCTCCAACCATCACTAAAGAACCCTGTAGCTGGAGCTCATACACACCACTCACACGCACACTCTCCCAACATTCCAGGCACGCATGAGTGCCCCACGCCATGGAATACAATAAACTGCTAAGACAACTTGGGGCCTCATTATGAGTTCGGTGATAAATCGGAAGGATATTTGCTCATTTCCTGCCAAACTCAATTACCATTAGTGCCACTCTGTCATAATCCAATGGATTTGCCATAGGATTATGAGTGACAGCACTGTGGTCTTAGTACCCAATTCTGGAGTCCACAAGACTCCATGGGAAATGTATTGGATTTACCATAAGTGGAAATTCTGCATGGTAAATGGCGGTGGAAAGGTTCGAAGATTTACCTCCAGCATCGTGCTGGAGGTAAGTCTTCCTCCTTACTACCAGAACTTGTAGTAAGGCAGTGTAATATTGTAGGGTAAAGTGCCAGAAACAGAATTAGCATCACTTTACGTCAACTTTTTATAGCAAGGCCCTAGATTCGGATTGAACATGCATTTTTGTTAAACTAAAACAGAATTCAGAATCAGCAGATTTATTTTAATGTTATAGTGGCATTCCGTTTAAAATTCAAACCGTATGCATTTTTTATAAAACACCATGGGAACTAAATGATTAATGAAAACCTGTTCCCATTAATACAAGCATGACTTTCCCTGGGTATTGCAAAAGAGCAAGTGTAAGAGGGAATGGCACACACTGCTTACATGGCTTACAGAAGTAGTGATGTCAAGAAATGGTGGATTATAAACATTTCGGGAAATGTTCAGCAGGAAAAGATTCACACTTTATAATCAAGCGATTGAGTGTTTCCTTATTCATTTTGATTTCATACTACTTGCAATATCGCTCAACCTCAACAATTTCCAAGTGAGGGTCGAGAATATCGAGCATTTGGCAGTGGGCGGAGCCTACAATTATTTCTTCTGGGAATTCAGGACCACATTGACACTCAAATTAAACCTTAATTTCATAAACACACCACGTTTCTGCTTAGCGGTAAAATAGACTGATGTACGATTAACCCAATGGCGCAGATTCAGTTTGTAATGTTTTTTTTCTCCCTTTTTTAGAAGGGTGAAGTTACTGTTCCAGCCCAACTTCTGGCTTTTATTTTCAGATGGCACAATAATCTCGATACCGTTTGGTGATCTACACTGTGCTCTCCCCTCTTGTAGAATGGTCAGAGTTCTATGAGAGCTGGAAGAAGCATGCAAAGGGTGAAAATGGATGAGGTGTGTGTTCTGGACAAGTGGCAAGGAAGTAAGTTGGGAAGAAAAGGAAAGTGCCCACGAAAGGAGACAGGTGCAACGTTATGGCCGCAGTGTGGATGGGACCCGATGCATGCACATGAGTGCCCATCCAAAGGACATACGTGCGGGAGGTGCGGAAAAAAGACCATTTCGTAAGGGTCTGCCCAGATCCATCACCAGCCATCCCAGTGGCACCACCAGCAGGGAGTGCATCAAAGAAAGACCTGAGACAAGCAATAGGAAAGAAACCGCCCAGGACAGCGGCAGTCCAGGTGGCAGAGCCACAGAGAGGGCATGTTGAGTATGCCCAAGGATGATGACGATGAGGAAGTATTCTTTCTGTCCTGCAACCAGACAAGTCCCCATTGGCGTCTCCAGCAAACACGAGAGGACCTGAGCATGGTTCCCAGAGACAAGCAATTTGATCCAGGGATATAGGATTGCCATGGGCTGAGTGGCTTGATGGGATCAATGAAAATGTTAACCGTGTGGGTGCGCAAATCAGTGTTGGTCCCACTCCAAAAGGGGCAGTGCAGGCCAAACTGTTAAGTCACATCCTTTCTGCACGAGACCACAAGCATCTCCGGACATGTTTGGACCTTGTTGGGTGTCAACAGTGAGGAGTACCTTGGGTCTGTAGGCCCAGCAGACTCGTGACCCACGTCTGGGCATACCCATCCCACTTGTGGTGACTAAATCAGAACAGAAAGGTAATGGCTGGAAGTTTAAATTAATCATAACCATACCTCAACTTTTTATAGCACTCCCTGCTCATAATGAAGCCTTAGATTCGGAATGAACATAACATGCATTTTTGTTAAACTAAAACAGAATTCAGAATCAGCAGATTTATTTTAATGTTGTATTGGCATTCCGTTTAAAATTCAAACCGTATGCATTTTTTTTATAAATGACCATGGGAACTAAATGACTAATGAAAACCTGTTCCCATTAATACAAGCATGAATTTCCCTGGGTATTGCAAAAGAGCAAGTGTAAGAGGCAATGACACACACTGCTTACATGGCTTACAGAAGTAGTGATGTCAAGAAATGGTGGATTGTAAACATTTCGGGGAATGTTCGACGGGAAAACTTTCACACTTTATAATCAAGTGATTGAGTGTTTCCTTATTCATTTTGATTTCATACTGCTTGCAATATCTCTTAACCGCCACAATTTCCAAGTGAGGGCCGAGAACATCGAGTATTAGGGAGCGGGCACAGCCTACAATTATTTCTTATGGGAATTCAGGACCACATTGACACTCCTAGCACAATTAAACCTTAATTTCATAAACAGGCCACGTTTCTGATTAGCAGCAAAATAGGCTGATGTACGATTAACCCAATGGAGCAAATTCAGTTTGTAATGTTTTTCTTCTCCCTTTTTTAGAAGGGTGAAGTTACTGTTCCAGTACAACTCTTGGCTTTTATTTTCAGATGGCACAATAGTCTCGGTACCGTTTGGTGATCTACACTGCGCTGTCCCCTCCTGTAGAATGGCCAGAGTTCTATGAGAGTTTCTGTAATTCATTTGCAAATAAAAGGAGTCTCTTCTTAACGTAGCCATGGTGTCCAGGGACACAAGTCGCAATTCAACTCTCATTGATGCCATGGGCATACAAAATGGCAGCCAAACATTCTTTTCCAAAACCCGGATCCCACAATCCTGTGGTGTGGCCCCTTTAACTGGGGTGTGTTACCCATTTAAAAGAATGGGTCATGGGTTGTTCATGACTTGAGTTAATAAAAAGGGGCCTCTGTGCGCACCTGCGAGTCCTCAGAGAGCCGGGTCTCCTTGGAAAGGATCCCGGAATTGGGATGAGTCCAGGAGCTAGCAGAGGTATGCGCGTCCTCCTTGGACATCTTGAGGCAGCAGCTCAAGCTGGAAGCAGCATGCAAAGGTGAAACTCGATGAGGTGTGTGTCCTGGGCAAGTGGCAATGAAGTAAGTTGGGAAGAAAAGAGAAGTGCTCACAAAAGGAGACAGGTGCACCATTATGACCGCATTGTGGATGGGACCTGGTGCATGCATATGAGTGCCCAGCCGAAGGTCATACGTGCGGGAGGTGCGGGAACAAAGACCATTTTGTAAGGGTCTGCCTAGCTCCATCACCAGCCAGCTCTGTGGCACCAGCAGCAGGGAGTGCATCAAAGGAAGACAGGAGCAAGCAATAGGAAAGACACCGCCCAGGACAGCCGCGGTCCAGCTGGCAGAGCCACAGAGAGGACATGTTGACTATGCCCAAGGATGATGACGATGAGGAGGTATTATTTCTGTCCTGCAACCAGACAAGTGCCCAGGCGCGTCTCCAGCAAACACGGGAGGACCGGAGCATGGTTCCCAGAGGCAAGCAATTTGATCCAGGCATATAGGATTGACATCGGCTGAGTGGATTGTTGGGATCAATAAAAATGTTAACTGTGTGGGTGCACAAATCAGACTTGATCCCACTCCAAAAGGGGCAGTCCAGCCCAATCTGATATGTCATATCCTTTCTGCACAAGACCACAAGCATCCCCGGACATGTTTGGACCTTGTTGGGTGTCAACAGTGGGGAGTAGCTTGGGTCTATAGGCCCGGCAGACTCGGGACCCACATCTGGGCATACCCATCGAACTTGTGTGACTAATTCAGAACAGAAAGGTAATGGCTGGAAGGTTAAATTAATCATAACCACGGCCGAAGCTGTGGGTAACCCTCCAGACCATCATTCTTCTGTCGGCATATTCATTGCAGAAGGGGAAAGACCATATGCAAATCAAGCTTATTCCCACCACGAAAGGGGCAGTTCAGCCCAAACTGCTAGGTATTATCCCTTCTGCATGTGACCACAAGCATCCCCAGACATGTTTCGGCCTTGTTGGGTGTCATCAGTTAGGAGTAGCTTAGCTTTCTAGGCCCAGCAGACTCAGGACGCACCCTGGGCATACCTGCCCCAATCAAAACAAAAAGGTGATGGTTGGAAGGTTACATTAATCATAACCACGTCTAAAGCTCTAGGCAACCCTCGTTTATCAGCCTGCCAAGTCTTTGAAGAAGGTGAAATACCATATGCAAATCAGGCTTGGTCCAAACCCCAAAAGTGGCAGTCCATCAAAAACTGCTAGGTCACATCCCTTCTGCATGAGACCACAAGCATCCTCAGACATGTTTCATCCTTGTCGGCTCTCATCAGTGAGGAGTAGCTTTGGTCTCTTGGCCGAGCAGACTCAGGACCCATGTCTGCACATAGACGTCCCACTCGAGGTGACAAAATCAAAACAAAAAGATGATGGCTGGAAGGTTTTGAATTAATCAGGATGCCGAGAAGGGAAAAGACCATACACAATCTGGCTTGGTCCCACCCCAAAAGGGGTAGTTCTGCCCATACTGCTAGGTCACATGCCTTCTGCAGGAGACCACAAGTATCCCCAGACATGTTTTGGCCTTGTTAGGTGTCATCAGTGAGTAGCTTGCTTCTCTAGGCCATCAGGCTTGGGACCCACAGCTGGGCATTCCCGTCCCACTCACAGCGACTAAATCAAAACAAAAAGGCAATGGCCGGAAGGTTTTGAATTAATCATTACCAAGGGCAAGGCTCTGGGCAACCCTCCAGACAATCGGTTTTCAGCCTGCGAAGCCATTACAGAAGGGGAAAGACCATATGCAAATCAGGCTTGGTCCCACCCCAAAAGGGGCAGTACAGCCCAAACTGCTACATCACATCCCTTCTGCACGAGACCACGCACATCCCCAGATATGTTTTGGGCCTTGTTGGGTGTCATCAGTGAGGAGTAGGCACAGGCTGTAGCCCACCAGGCTTGGGACCCACAGCTGGGCATTCCCATCCCGCTCAGGGCGACTAAATCAAAGCAAAAAGGCGATGGCTGGAAGGTTTTGAATTCATCATAACCAAGGGCAAGGCTCTGGGCAACCCTGCCAAGCCATTACAGAAGGGAAAAGACTATATGCAAGCCAGGATTGATCCCATCCCAAAAGGGGCAGTCCCGCTCAAAGTACTATGGTCACATGCCTTTTAAATGGGGAGGTTTCTCACACGAGTGCTAAATTCCCTCTTCCTTAGAGACCTTTAGCTCTTTTGCTCTATTGTTGGGCTTTGAACTTTTCATTTTCAATGTATTTTACATTTTATGCTCATGGATTTTGGAGTCTCACCGACTCCATAGACATCATCTTTTTACTGTGTGTCACCCAGCACCTTTAGTGCAGTGACACAGGTTTGTCTTTTCAGACTTACCACTTCAAACTCAATTTTCTGGGACTGACTACTGTCTCCCAGAACATGTAAAGTTACTATTGACTCTACTAGTCTTTTTAAATCTACAGACTCTGTACACCCTATCTTCCAATTGAGTACTGGGGGGGGGGGGGGGTTAAGAGTTATCCCGTTTTGTCTGATTCTCATGGAACATTATTTTGGTCCCCTTTCTCTAAGATTTGGCTGCTGGAAGTGGTATCTACCATTTTTATTCTACCGCGGACTATGGAAATAGCCTTGGTACCGTTAGAGGCTATGGTGGTAGCCTCGAACGAAACACGATAATCCACGTTTATTCTAACTTGGTTCCGGTTGAGTTCTTTTGCCATATCTTTTAGTAAAGGTCTGTATAGTCTTTTACTCTGCGCACCAAACCAGGTTTGGTTCCTTTGTTTGTCGTCTTTTGGCAGGCTTCCACACAGAAGCACTCCTTAGGTGCCTGAGTGTCTGACTGGGCAGGATGTGAGTGAGGGGTTTGACATCCTCTGCACAGGATCTCCTTGGAGACCCAAGTTGCACTCTTGTTTGATTGGCTGGGTAGCAGTCCTAACAGGACAGCCACCCTGCTGTGTGATTGACAGCCAGGCTGTGTGAATGGGGGATTTGGTGCATAAAAAGCCAGTCTCTGGGACTGGATGGCAGAGTCGCCACTGGAACGAGAGAACCAATGAGGAGCTGAAGGAAGACGACTGCTGCAACTACTGGACATCCGGTGAAGCCCTGCTGCAGGTCTGAATTGCCTGAAACTTCGGCCGACAGAGGAGATCTGAAAGGAATCTTTTTCCCTTGAGATTGGTGGGAACAACCTGCTCACCAAATGCCAGACACCGGTGCTCATCCTGGTTAGATTTGCTGTGCATCGCAGCAGTAAATCGGATAGCCAGTGGGAAGAGAACCAGTTTGGGTTTTAAGGAGCGTACCTTTTATTCAACGTTTTACTCCGCTGCTGGCTTCTTCGCTGTGCAGTGCAGCACCCTCCAGCCGACCTCCTTCTTGTCACCATGACTGAAGCTTCAGGAACCGCGAGCCTGCAGGAACTGCCAGGAACAACTGGATTAGCTACAACATTCTTCTTCTTTTAAGGTACTGTTCAAATCCGGTCATTCTTTCCGTCCGACCGTGGTGAAAGTGCTTGAAATCCTTTGCCTCTCCGAAGGCTTGTCCTTCTCTTCTCCTTTAAATAACTTTTCCTCCGACCAACTTCGATTTGAACTTTTGACAAAGACGTAACCACGAACCACTCTGAACTGTGTGATCCTCGGCAAAGACTCTGAACCAATAACATTGGCCCAGGCATATTGACTTGACTCCTAGTTGTAGTAGCCTTTTCTAGATTGCCCTGCCTACAACTTGTTGGTGTTGTTGATTTTGAATAACCTTGTCATTTCTCCCTTTTAAATTGCTGGAGTGCCATTTTACTCACACTTCATTTTGAGCTTAACTTGTGCAGAATTGATTGGTGTTACTGTGGTATATTAAGACTGTGATTCTCTGCTGCTTTATAATAGTGAGCTGTTTTATAAACAATGGTGTAAATAAATGTATATTCTTTTACTCAGAAACCTTGAATTAGTGTTTGCTTGAACCATAGTAATTGCTGTCCTATGTGTAACTTCTTGTACTGCTCACTTTACTCTTGAGATAAGTCTGGCTGCTCAGCCATCGCTACCACTTCACTGTGTTGTACAGGCTTGTACCACAGGTGAAATTGTACTTAGACTTGTAGTCTTAATTATGTGTAGTGGTCCCAAAGAGTACTGCACATGATTCTGCCTAACACATGAGACCACAAGCATTCCCAGACAAGTTTCAGCCTTGTTGCGTGTCACCATTGAGGAGTAGCTTGGGTCTCTAGACTAAGCAGACTTGGGACCCACATCTGGGCATAATCGTACCACTCTGGGTGACTAAATCTAAATATAAAGGTGATGGCTGGAAGGTTTTGAATTAATCATAACCCGGGGAAAATCTCTGGGCAACCCTTCAGACCGTCGTTTTTCAGTCTGCTAAGCCATTGCAGAAGGGGTGAGACTATATGCAAATCAGGCTTAGTCCCTCAGCAAAAGGGGTAATACAGCCCAAACTGTTAGGTCAAATCTCCTAACATGTTTCGGCCTTGTTGGGTGTCATCAGTGAGGAGTAGCTTGGGTCTCTAGGCCCTGGAGACTTGGGGCCCACGCCTGGGCATACCCGTCCCTCTCTGGGTGACTAAAACAAAACAAAAGGTTGATGGCTGAAAGATTTTGAATTAATCATAACCACAGGCAAAGCTCTGGGCAACCCTCTAGACCATTGTTGTTCCGCCCGCCAATCCATTAGAGAAGTGAGAAGACAATATGCAAATCAGGCTTGATCCAACCGCAAAAGGGGCAGTTTAGCCCGAACTGCTAGGTCATATACCTTCTGCTAGAGAACACAAGCATCACCAGATATGATTTGGCCATGTTGGGTGTCATCAGTGAGGAGTATTTTGGGACTCTAGGCCGATCAGACTCGGGACCCACACCTTGGCATCCCCTTGACACTCGGGATGACTAAATCAAAACAAAACAGTGATGGCCGGAAGGTTTGGAATTAATCATAACCCTGTGCAAAGCACTGGTAACCCTCCAGACCACAGTTTTTCAGCCTGCCAAGCCTTTACAGAACGGGAAAGAACATATGCACATCAGGCTTGATTATACCTCAAATGGGGCAGTCCAGCTCGAAATGCTAGGTCAAATACATTTTGCACTAGACCACAAGCATCATAGTGCCTTGATGGGTGTCATCAGTGAGGAGTAACTTAGGTCTCCAAGGCAAGCACTCACAGGACCCACGTCTAGGCATGCCCTTCCCACTCAGGGTGGCTAAATCAAAACATAAAGGTGATGGCTTTAAGATTTTGAATTAATCATAACCAGGGGCAAAGCTCTGGGCAACCCTCCAGAAAACCGTTTTTCAGCCTGCCAAGCCATTACAGAAGTGGAAAGACCATATTCAAATCAGGTTTAGACCCACCACAAAAGGGAAGCCCAGCCCGAACTGCTAGGTCACATCCCGAGACATGTTTCTACCTTGTTGGGGCTCATCAGTGAGGAGTAGCTTGGGTCTCTATGCCCAGCAGGCACAAGACCCACGTCTGGGCATACCCGTCCCACTCGGGGTGACAAAGCAAAAACAAAGAGGTGATGGCTGGAAGGTTTACAATGAATCTTAACCACGGGCAAAGCTCTGGTCAACCCTGCAGTCCATAATTTTTCAGCCTGCCAAGCCATTACAGAAGGAAAAAGACCACATGCAAATCTGGCTTGGTTCCACCCCAAACGGGGCAGTCCAGCCCGAACTGCTAAATCACATCCCTTCTGCACAAGACCTCAAGCATCCCCAGAGATGTTTTGGCCAGGTTGGGTGTAATCAGTGAGAAGCAGCTTGGGTCTCTAGGCTCAGCAAACTTAGGACCCACGTCTGGGCATTCCCGTCCCACTCGAGGTGACTAAATCAAAACAAAAAAGGTGATGGCTGGAAGGTTTTGAATTAATCATAACCATGTGCAAAATTCTGAGCAACCCTCCGGACCATCTTTTTTCAGCCTGCTAAGCCTTTACAGAGGGGAAAGACCGTATGCCAATCAGGCTTGCTCCCGCCCCAAAAGGAGTAGTCCTGCCCAAACTGTGAGGCCACATCCCTTCAGCACGAGACCGAAAGCATCCCCATGTTTTGGCCATGTTGGGTGTAATGAGGAGTCACTTGGGTCTGTAGGCCCGTCAGACTCGGGACCCACGTCTGGGCATCACCGTCCCACATGGGTTGACTAAATAAAAACAAAAAGGTGATTGCTGGAAAGTTTTGAATTTATCGAAACCAAGAGCAAGACTCTGGGCATTCCTCCAGTCCATTGTCTTTCAGCCTGCTAAGCCATTACAGAAGGGGAAAGACCATATGCAAATCAGGCTTGGTCACACCCAAAAAGGGGTAGCCCTGCCCATACTGCTAGGTCACATCCCTTCTGCATGCGACCACAAGCATCCCCAGATATGTTTCAGCCTTGTTCGGTGTCATCAGTGAGGAGTAGCTCGGGCTGTAGGCCCAACAGACCCGTGACTCTCGTCTGGGAATAACCGTCTCACTCGTGGTGACTAAATCAAAACAAAAAAGTTGATGGCTGGAATGTTTTTAATTAATCATAACCACGGCAAAGCACTGGGCTCACCTCGATACCATTGTTTTTCAGCCTGCCAAGTCATTACACAAGGGGAAAGACTATATGCATATCAGGCTCAGTACCACTCCAAAAGGGGCAGTCCAGGCTGGACTGCTAGCTCACATCCCTTCCGCACTAAACCGCAAGCATGCCCAGACATGTTTCAGCTTTGTTGGGTGTCCTCATTGAGGAGTAGCTCGGGTCTCTAGGCCCAGCAGACTTCGGGGCCCACGCCTGGGCATACCTGTCTCACTCAGGGTGACTAAATCAAAACATAAATGTCATGGCTGGAAGATTTTTAATTAATCATAACCACAGGCAAAGCTCTGGGCAACCCTCTAGACCATTGTTGTTCTGCCCGCCAAGCCATTAGAGAAGTGAGAAGACAATATGCAAATCAGGCTTGATCCAACCGCAAAAGGGGCAGTTTAGCCCAAACTGCTAGGTCATATACCTTCTGCTAGAGAGCACAAGAATCACCAGACATGATTTGGCCATGTTGGGTGTCATCAGTGAGGATTATTTTGGGGCTCTAGGCCGATCAGACTCGGGACCCACACCTTGGTATCCCCTTGACACTCGGGATGACTAAATCAAAACAAAACAGTGATGGCCGGAAGGTTTGGAATTTATCATAACCCTGTGCAAAGCACTGGTAACCCTCCAGACCATAGTTTTTCAGCCTGCCAAGCCTTTACAGAACAGGAAAGAACATATGGAAATCAGGCTTCATTATACCCCAAAAGGGGCAGTCCAGCTCAAAATGCTAGGTCACATACATTTTGCACGAGACCACAAGCATCCCTGTGCCTTGTTGGGTGTCATCAGTGAGGAGTAACTTGGGTCTACAAGGCAAGCACACACAGGACCCACGTCTAGGCATGCCCTTCCCACTCAGGGTGACTAAATCAAAACATAAAGGTGATGGCTTTAAGATTTTGAATTAATCATAACCACGGGGCAAAGCTCTGGGCAACCCTCCAGAAAACCGTTTTTCAGCCTGCCAAGCCATTACAGAAGTGGAAAGACCATATGCAAATCAGGCTTAGACCCACCACAAAAGGGAAGTCCAGACGGAACTGCTAGGTCACATCCCGAGACATGTTTCTACCTTGTTGGCTCTCATCAGAGAGGAGTAGCTTGGGCATCTAGGCCGAGCAGACTCGGGACCCATGTCTGCGCATACACGTCCCACTCAAGGTGACTAAATTAAAACAAAAAGGTGACGGCTGCAAGGTTTTGAATTATTCATAACTACGGGCAAACCTATGGTCAACCCTGCAGTCCATATTTTTTCAGCCTGCCAAGCCATTACAGAAGGAAAAAGACCACATGCAAATCTGGCTTGGTCCCACCCCAAACGGAGCAGTCCAGCCCGAACTGCTAAATCACATCCCTTCTGCACAAGACCACAAACATCCCCAGAGACGTTTTGGCCAGGTTGGGTGTAATCAGTGAGGAGCAGCTTGGGTCTCTAGGCTCAGCAAAATTGGGACCCACGTCTGGGCATTCCCGTCCCACTCGAGGTGACTAAATTAAAACAAAAAGGTGACGGCTGCAAGGTTTTGAATTATTCATAACTACGGGCAAACCTCTGGTCAACCCTGCAGTCCATATTTTTTCAGCCTGCCAAGCCATTACAGAAGGAAAAAGACCATATGCAAATCAGGCTTGCTCCCGCCCCAAAAGGAGTAGTCCTGCCCAAACTGCAAGGTCACATCCCTTCTGCACGAGACCGAAAGCATCCCCATGTTTTGGCCATGTTGGGTGTAATGAGGAGTTGCTTGGGTCTGTAGGCCGGTCAGACTCGGGACCCACGTCTGGACATCACCGTCCCACATGGATTGACTAAATCAAAACAAAAAGGTGATTGCTGGAAAGTTTTGAATTAATCGAAACCAAGAGCAAGACTCTGCGCAACCCTCCAGTCCATTGTCTTTCAGCCTGCTAAGCCATTACAGAAGGGGAAAGACCATATGCAAATCAGGCTTGGTCACACCCAAAAAGGGGTAGTCCTGCCCATACTGCTAGGTCACATCCCTTCTGCATGTGACCACAAGCATCCCCAGATATGTTCCAGCCTTGTTGGTTGTCATCAGTGAGGAGTAGCTCGGGCTGTAGGCCCAACAGACTCGTGATCCACGTCTGGGAATAACCGTCTCACTCGTGGTGACTAAATCAAAACAAAACGTTGATGGCTCGAATGTTTTGAATTAATCATTATCACGGCAAAGCACTGGGCTCACCTCGATACCATTGTTTTTCAGCCTGCCAAGTCATCACAGAAGACTATATGCAAATCAGGCTCAGTACCACTCCAAAAGGGGCAGTCCAGGCTGGACTGCTAGGTCACATCCCTTCCACACTAAACCGCAAGCATGCCCAGACATGTTTCAGCCTTGTTGGGTGTCTTCATTGAGGAGTAGCTCGGGTCTCTAGGCCCAGCAGACTTCGGGGCCCACGTCTGGGCATACCTGTCTCACTCAGGGTGACTAAATCAAAACATAAATGTCATGGCTGGAAGATTTTTAATTAATCATAACCACGGGCAAAGCTCAGGGCAACCCTCCAGGCCATCGTGTTTCAGCCTGCTTAGCCATTACAGAAGGGAAAAGATAATATGCAAATCAGGCTGGGTCTGTAGTCCCAGCAGACTCGGTATCCACACCTGGGCATACCCATCCCAATCGGGGTGACTAAATGAAAACAAAAAGGTGATGGCTGGAAGATTTTGAATAAATCATAACCACAGGCAAAGCTGTGGGCAACACTCGAGGCCATCGTTTTTCAATCTGCTTAGCCATTAAAAAAGGGGAAAGACCATATGCAAATCAGACTTAGTCCCACCCCAAAAGGGGCAGTCTGGCCCAAACTCCTAGGTCTAATCACTTCCACAAAAGACCACAAGCATCCCCAGAAATGTTTTGGCCAGGTTGGGCATAATCAGTGAAGAGTAGCTTTGGTTTCTAGGCCAAGCAGACTTCAGGACCCACGTCTGGGCATACCTGTCTCACTCAGGGTGACTAAATCAAAACATAAATGTAATTGCTGGAAGATTTTGAATTATTCGTAACCATGGGCAGAGCTCTGGGCAACACTCCAGGCTATCATTGTTCAGCCTGATTAGCCATTACAGAAGGGAAAAGACAATATGCAAATCAGGATTGGTCTGTAGGCCTAGCAGACTCTATCCATGCCTGGGCATACCCATCCCACTCAGGGTGACTAAATCAAAACAAAAAGGTGATGGCTAGAAGATTTTGAATAAATCATAACCACAGGCAAAGCTCTGGGTAACACTACAGGCCATCATTTTTCAATCTGCTTAGCCATTACAGAAGGGAAAAGACCATATGCAAATTAGTATTTGTCCCACCCCAAAAGGGGCAGTCCAGATCGAACTGTTAGGTCACATCCCTTCTGCATGAGACCACAAGCATCCCGCGAAATGTTTTGGCCTTGTTGGGTGTCATAAGCGAGAAGTAGTTTGGGTCTCTAAGCCAAGCAGACTCGGGACCCACGTCTGGGCATACCCGTTTCACTCACGGTGACTAAATCAAAACATAAAGGTCATGGCTGAAAAGTTTTGAATTAGCATAGCCCTGGGCAAACCTCCAGACCATCGTTTTTCAGTCTGCCAAGTAATTACAGTTGGGGAAAGACTATGCTTAGTCCCACCCCAATAGGGGCAGTCCTGCCCAAACTCCTAGGTCTAATCACTTCTGCACGATACCACAAGCATCCCCAGACATGTTTCGGCCTTGTTGGAAGAGTTATCAGAGTGAATATGGAGGAGATGGCGGAGAACAGAGAGGGAATGTAAGTTGAGCACTGGAGATGGGCATGGATGATGACGTAATTGCATGGAGGGCGATTTTATTTAATATATTTATTGTTATAGTGCCATTCAGTTTTCAACTCAAACCCTGTGCACTTTTACTAATTAATGATAGAAAATGAAACATTAATTATATAATTGTGCAAATGCTTCATTCATGAATTCTGTTAACAATTCCAGGAAGGTGAGTCTAAATGTTAACTGCAATCTATCCATAATGGCCGCAGAAGTTGGCGCTGTACCTGGCATAAATATAAATATGTGACCACTGGGCGTCTCACTGCTGGCTTTAGCCGCAACTCCCTCTGCAGAGCCTGCAGCTATTATCGATGCAAACATTGTAGCCAGATGTTAGAGCTGTATTGCGATAGTGCACTGTGAACCCATGTAGCGAATTGATTAAAGCACGGTTAACCTTTTGCAGTTCATACTTAAACGTTCAAGTAAGTCCTTATTTGTTTCAATTTAGCACAATCTGCAATGCCTATCAGTCTCTATTATTGTCATGCCAGGGACCTAAGACTTCAAATGTTTCCC
Organism: Ambystoma mexicanum; assembly: GCF_040938575.1. NCBI lineage: Eukaryota > Metazoa > Chordata > Amphibia > Caudata > Ambystomatidae > Ambystoma > Ambystoma mexicanum. The sequence goes on from NC_090941.1 coordinate 923,119,948, forward strand.
ACAAATGAAGCCTGAATTTCATGAATAAAAGAGGTGTATGGCCATCTGGATAAAGATGGATTCTTAGTAGTTTATTACAGTAAACCTGAGTAGTTTCAGAGAATGTGTATTTCTCCCGTCTGCAAGGTTTAAATTGTAGTTCCAATCCCATTCCTGGGCTTTTTCTTTTGTCAAAAGGCCAAGGATTGTTTTGGGCACATATTGCTGATCTGCAGTAAAATGAATACAATCATCAAATTGCTCGTTTTTCTCAACGACAGAAGCCAGATCTGAGCTCAAGTCCTCACTTGTCCCATGCCCAAGTGCAGCCAAAATTCCAAGCAAATTATTACATTTAACTTTCAAATAAATATAAGCGCTAAACGTCGCCATGTTTTCCAGGGAGAGGAGTCCCAATGTCAGTCTGATGAATGCCATCGAAATAGAAAGCGGCAGCCACAGTGTCCTTCAAAAACTAGATTCTATGGCACGCTACAAGTTTATATAGATGAAAGAAACTCAGAGCCAAATGACAAAGTTGGAATACTTTTTTGTTTATACGCCTGAACGACAGGGGCCAAGGATAATCCTCCAGGTGTAAGGAAAAAAAAAAAACACGGCCATTAATAAGCCGGGTTTGAACTTAATTCTGTCTTTCAATATTTTAAACTAGACTTATTATGGTAAATAGATCGTATATAACAAAAATCACTGACAGGTCAGAGTATTACTATAATTTTCCAAGTACATCCATCGTGTTTAGATGTACTAGACTTAAAACACATAATTATAATTTTATTAATGCTTATCGCAAGCCTATTTAAGGCCGAAAATGCTGTATCCCAATTTTCATCTGGTCAATAAAAGAAGGTTGTCTGCATATCTAAGCCAGGGACTGGAATATTTCCCTTGTTTTGACAGAAAATTGCTAATTGGTTCCTAGTAAATACATCAGCCAAGGTGTGTGGCGAGTGTGAAGTGAGGTGGAAGTGAGGACACAGTTTGACAGTTCCCTACCTCATTTTCTTTACTGCACTTGTTGGAACGGCTCAGTTGCTCTGCACTTAATTGCCTCTGATGGCCTGGAGCTTGGTGCTCGGCTGAACCATCCCTTTCTCTACTAAACCTTGGGGCCTGCGCGAATGCATGTGCAAGTGTGAAGTGAGGTGGAAGTGAGGACACAGTTTGACAGTTCCCTACCTCATTTTCTTTACTGCACTTGTTGGAACGGCTCAGTTGCTCTGCACTTAATTGCCTCTGATGGCCTGGAGCTTGGTGCTCGGCTGAACCATCCCTTTCTCTACTAAACCTTGGGGCCTGCGCGAATGCATGTGCAAGTGTGAAGTGAGGTGGAAGTGAGGACACAGTTTGACAGTTCCCTACCTCATTTTCTTTACTGCACTTGTTGGAACGGCTCAGTTGCTCTGCACTTAATTGCCTCTGATGGCCTGGAGCTTGGTGCTCGGCTGAACCATCCCTTTCTCTACTAAACATTGGGGCCTGCGCGAATGCATGTGCAAGTGCGAAGTGAGGTGGAAGTGAGGACACAGTTTGTCAGTTTGGTGTGTTGTGGCTTGGCACTCCCAATTTGCTGCATTATTTGTGGCATACATTTTGTCCCCTTGAGTCTGTCCGGACTGTGTCCACTGCCTTATTACAAACCCACAAGAAGGATTATTCCCTTCTCAACCACTAGCACTGAAGTGACAAGCTTCTGTGTTTTCTTTTTTTCGCCCGCTCAAACGCGTGGCTTTTCCTTTACCGGGTACCAAGGTGGATCGGGCGCTCCTGATAGTTTCCATGGATGAGGTCACTGAAGTAAGCTCATCGATGGGGACTACTGCAGTTCTATCTGATAACCTTGCCAAGAATACACGCTGCATGAAACGTGTCTGCCCTCAACGTACTTTAAAGTTGCCCAAAAGCTCACTATCGGATCCAAAGATAACCGCTTTTTACATGGCAACCAAAAAGGAATGTGTTGACATCGCCTCCTCTGCCCGAGTCCTGACGTATGAGTTCTTCCATGAACTCTCCATGCCACTTCAGTGATTGGGCTCTATGACTAGCGAACAAGTGGCAAAGTCATTTATTACTACAACCATTTCTGCTGACACTCTGCTTATTCCGTCACAGTTTTCTCCCTCTGGAGAACACAGATCTTCAAAAGTGGAGTGTCCTGTGATGTCCCCCACATAACTTGGTGATAATCATTCTACCACTAAGAATGCAGGAGAAACTGTGTGCATGGTGCACTCTTGTCAAAGTAGTTCTAATGTTTTATTGACTAAAGTTAGTTCATTTTTGGCTCCTTCTCGACCTGAACCATTTTTGGAGTCATTCTTGGCCCCCTGTGACCCTGCGGTTACTCCTGGTTTGGATCTCCTTGCCACTGACCCCTTTCTGGAGATACCGCTAGCATTGTGTGCGATTCCTTTATCTCCTCCAGGCAACTCACATCCTGTAACTGTTGTCAGGCAAAATGGTTTCTCTTTGTCTGTTTCAGTCTGCTCTAATGATTCTATTGATTTATCTAATGTGAGTAGCTCATCTGCTGTCATGTTTAATGTTTTGGAATCACTATTAGCTGACTTATCTATCAAATATAATGAGATAGCATCCAAATTGGACGTGCAGGTGTTTCGATTTACCAGGTCTTTGGACATGACAGAGGGGCTCCTCAGGGTTTTGAGCTGCCATGAATCCTACTGGACTGAGGCTTGGATCTCTATGCCAATTCCATCTGTTGTTGCGCCTAATTGCTATCCCTTGAATGTCCCTTCAATCGCCTTGTTGCATGAATCTAGGAATCCCTATATAGACCAAGTAGTCAGCCAAGCATTGAGGTATGAACCATTTATTAACAAAAAAAGAGAAAGGCTATGGTGGCAGCGAAATGTAGTGGGCCTAAAGCCACTTTGGAGGATGCTTTGATAGGAGATGTTCAATTTATTTCCATTGTGTGCTAACTGGGGATGCCAAAAAGGGTCTTATGCTGATCGAGTCTGACACCTCTGTGCACGACTCAACACCTCCGGCTATCTCTTTGCCTAGTGATTGCCTTCTTGACCCACTGCTTAAGCCTTTGCCTGTGAGCTCCTTGGTGGGTATGACAATCATCATTACTAAACCCCCAGTGGTTCTCATCTCAAATGTGGTTGTCAGGGCTGTTATCAACTCCTCTGCTCAGACAGAGGGTGGGTTTGGCCGTGCCATTCTGTTCCCAATTCCTATGGCTTGTTCATCTGAGAATCAGGTCCTGAGGGAATCCCAGTGGCCACTGCTTGCGCCCGTAAGTATGACACTAAGTTGCTTTTGATCCAGTGCCTTTGTAGTGAGGTTGAAGGCCAGTTCTTAAACCATGCCCGTCTACTTGACCTACTCCATTGTGTCATCCCTCTCCAGTTCATCTGTAGCAAAGACATTAAAACAGTTGACCTTTGTGAGCACTCAACAAAAGCTACCTCTGTAGTTTATTTCCACTCTAGGGAAACGTTAACTTATATCTTAGAGCACTCCGACCCCTAAAATCGGTTGGGATATGTGTGCACACTAATTGATTCCCTATATGGTACAAGATACAAGCTAGTAGAGCCGCTTAGGGGCCCTTCCATCACCCCTGTCCCCAGTTGTTTTCTCTCCTCAACAACTAGTTTGCCTTCTGGCACAAGGACTGGGGGGCTCGTCAGGGGAAGAGAGCCATTGGGCATGTCTGACCAGGTTGGCCACACAAAAGGGGACTGAGAGCCTTTAGCTTCAGATCCACTGTGTTTTGCCCAGTTCATTAGCTGGAATACTTGCAGTCACTCACATTTATTTGAGGAAGGAGGCCTTATGTATGTCCTTGATCAATACTCGGTTGCATTGCAGGAGACACGGCTGTATGAACCGATAGTTGTAGATGGGTGGCATTTTATATATAAATCGGCCCAACAGGGCCCGCTTGGGCATCCAAGGGGAGGTTTACTCAAAGGCACCAAGATCTCTTTGAGGCTCTTGGAAATACCAACGTGTTCTCTGAACATCTTAATGGCAGAGATTGCTGTCCGTTTTGGAAGGAGTAGTTATCAGGTTGCCATTATCAATCTTTATGATCCCCCATACAGATTGCTTCATGCCTCTGTCCTGCTCCAGATTGAGGCATTCATTGGTAACTTACCTTGCCCTTCTTGTCGCATTTGTGGGGATTTTAACTCTCAGATTCCTGGTTCTTTGAACTTGGCTTCTGCAGAGTGGGGATCATTGTCTACTTGTGTGGAGAAGAATTTACATTCCACTACTCTCGAGGTCTCTGTGGATTTTAGGGTTAACTCCACCCTTAATTGCATTTCTTGGAATGAGGACAGATTGGATGAGGTCTGCATTTTTGCATGTTGCCTTGTCCTCCTTTGTCGAATGCTGGGGGATTGGTGGCTTGTTCATCCTTTTATGGTGATCAAGGGCTTTGGGGAGGTTATCGTTGCCTCTGTTTTCTCCATCTTTGATAGGAGAAACCCTAGGATTAAGAGGCCTACAATTTTACTCTCATTGATACCCCTATGATGGATCCTTGATAGGCAAGAGGAAGGCATTGCACAGTGAACTGCGCCTTTTTGTGGAAATGCAATTGGCACCACCCGTACGTGCACTCTGACTGAATATAGCCAAACATCTTTTTTAGAAGTCGCTAAAGCAGCATCAGTGCAATACTGAGTGTGCACGTTGGTGGAAGTTGGTCAAATGAGCGATTACCAATAATTCTCATGAATTGTGGAAGGTGGTTGATGGACATCACCCGCTGTGTGACCTTCTTGGAGCACCAGCAACGGCTTGGGGTGAGCACGTAGAAAAAACCTTGGCAGGGGGGAATACTTCTCATGCCCTTTGTTTGCCACTGGGCAGATGGCAGTATACTCACACAATCACTGATATCTACAAGATCCTCATTAGTAGTAAGTCCTTGTGTGCTCACAGAACCAACAGTATTTGCAGTGCTGTCATAAAAAGATACTGATTGCTGGTCTACCACACTGGACAGAATGTTTTGTTGGATCTATGAGGTTTAGGTCATCCCTCTTCATGGTGTGATAGCGTTAAGATGGAATTCTAAACTCTCAACTGGTGGGCAGATGTTTAGGAGGCCACCCTAGTTTAGTGGAACAGGGAAACCTTCTAGACAAATCAGACCAATCTGCGGTAGCTTGGCAGGCATTCAAGACTTAGCCCCTCATTCCGAGGTTGGTGCTAAGGGAAAAATGATGCCGGTGAAGGAATACCAGCATCGATTACTGCTACGGCACATTCTGACCAACCAGACCGCTATTAACGGCATCGTAAAGTATGATGTCGTTAATAACGGTCTGGTCGCGCACACGTGACCCACCAAGCCGGCATTAGCGGCAATCCGTAAAGCGTAGTAGATCGCAAATAATGGCCTCATGAAGGTGGAAAGAGTGCTTACCGGCACGCTGTAAATACTGGCATCGCCGACATGCCGTAAAAAGCCCTGACCATTGTTCCAAACTGCCAAAGGTCCACACAATCAGCACAGGTGGAGGCAATGGAGTCAGGCCCAGTACAAAAGGAGCACACCCACACACCACACCAAGATGATTCCAATAGTAGTAGCATTACTGGAGCTGGAGGACCTGCTTGCATTGCCACAACATCAAGAACAACAATAACAGCCGCCACCACAGAGGAGACACAGGAGGAGAAGGAGGGTGAGACAGGCCCAGCATGCCCCACCAGTGCAGCTACCGTTACCACGCCGGCAGCCCCCCATCCCTCGCATCAGAGCCAGTCCTTTCAATCTAAGCCCTGAGCAGATCCACACCCTGTATCGGCTGGACCGGGACACCATCACCACCATAGTGGACCTGATACACGATGACATAGTGAGCCTCATTGAAATACGCACCACCATCCCCCGTCTACTGATGGTAGTGTCTGTGCTCCACTTCCTTGCCACAGGCACCTACCAACACACAGTGGGAAACATGCATGGCATATCACAACCTTTATTTTCCCGGATTCTGAACCAAGTGCTGGATGCCCTCCTCAAGCACACAAGGGACTACATATCCCTCCCACGGACTCCTCAGGAGATATTTGATACAAAAGTTGCCTTCCATGCACTGGCAGGCATGCCAAATTGTGTAAGTGCCCTCGACTTCACCCACATTTTGTTGGTGGTCCCGCATGCCATGGAGTTGGTGTACCGCAACCGCAAGCAATACCACTCCATCAATATGCAGATGGTATGCGATGCCAGCAAGATCATCACACATTGTTGTGCCCGATATCCCGGATCAACTCATGACTCTATGGTCCTGCGGAACTCCTCGATACCACGCTTCATGGAGCGACATGCTGGACGACATGCCTGGCTGCTTGGTGAGTTGCCTGACGGGCCCATGGCAGTGCATCGGGGTTGTGAGGTGGGTGTATGCATACCCCAACTGGGTGGGAATGGGGGGGATGCATACTCCACCTGGGTGGGAATGGTGGGGATGCATACTCCACCTGGGTGGGAATGGGGGGGATGCATACTCCACCTGGGTGGGAATGGGGGGGTGCATACTCCACCTGGGTGGGAATGGGGGGAATGCATACTCCACCTGGGTGGGAATGTTGATGTGACGGCACGATGTGCACATCACCGAACACTGTGCCCCAAAGTATCACAAACGGTACATGACACCCAAATTCCATAGTAATGAAGTCAGGTCGACCCTATCACTACATGACTGACAGGAAACCACCCCACAACCCACAACACATGCACCACTCATCAGCGGCCTCACTCTCCGTAATGCCATCCTGCACCATGTATTGCATATTCACTATGTTGCTGTCTCCAGCATATCACCACTCAGGACAATCATCCCTGGGAGTGCATTAAACTGAACTAACTAGGGAATCCACAGTGTGTCACCTGGTTGGCACACCCACAGGAGTGCTGCATGTCACCATGGGAATGATCAGGGCTGAATGCCCAATATTGCACAGACTACTGCTAATGCTGCCTCAAAGGAAATCTTACAGATCACAACACATCACTAATTTTACTCCAACACTGCTGTGTGCATACACGATGCACGTGCAACAAGATGTGAGTGCACACCATGTATCATCTTGAAGATACAGCCCACACCATTAGTCCATGGTACAGGACACATAGAGGGACTTAAAATGGGTTAAATGCATCTAGGGACATGAGCATTTGGGCAACGATTACCTGCAGGCATGTGTGACTAGTACAGCTGTCCATCATGATTTGGCAAACCTTTTCCTTCATTCCCCTCTCATGCAGGTGATGGTGGCTATCCCTTGAAGCCATGGCTCCTCACCCCTGTCCAAAACCCACAGAACATGCACGAGGACGGCTACAATCGTTCCCATACCCGTACACGTGTGGTCATCGAGCAGACCTCTGGCCTGTTGAAGGCACGATTTCGCTGCCTCAGCCGGTCGAGTGGAGCACTCCTCTACAGGCATGAGAAGGTGGCCAAGATCACCATGGCATTTGTAATCCTGCACAATATGTGCATCTGCCGGAAGGTGCCCCTGCCCCTTGATGGAACTGCTACCACCTGATGATGATGAAGGGGATGAGGAAGATGTGGCAGGACCTCATCACGGTGGCGATGCACAGGAGGTACATGCTGTGCACCAGTCAGAGATCGCACAATATTTCTGACATACATGTCAGCAGAGGGTGACATAATGTATGGACATAGGGCACTAGGTGTGGGGGTACATGTACACTATTCACTGTGAATGATTAAATGACACATGCACAATGATGAATGTCCACTCTGGTCTTCTTTTTCAAACAACCGTTGTATTGGATTTAACAAAATTAACGTGAGTGACAAAACCCTCCACCACCCTCACCCCCTTTCCCCTCCCCCCACAACTCCTCCACACACCCTCACCCCCACCCGCTCCCCCTACAACACCCCCACACACTCTCACCTCCCTCCTCTTCCCCACAACTCCCCCACACACCCTCACCCTCCTCCCCCTCCCCCCACAACTCCCCCACACAAGTTCCATTGAGTCCACAAAGCCTACATGAGGCTGCCATAACATTCACTCGGGACTCCCAGAGCCAGGGGGTGGCATGTCCCGTCGGCGCAGTGCACGGATTGACTGGCAAAACAGGCTTGTTTGGGTTGAACTGCTGGTGGATAGTGTGGCCTCCTTTTGATGTTGTTGGGCGGGATGACCTGCCTCCAAAGCATCAGCGATGCACCCTAGCACCTGCCAGAGGGCCGAAACCTCCTTGCAGATGAGGTTGGTGTTGTCCGTAAAGGATCGGCCCAGTGCTGACAACTCTGTGCGCCACTCCTCCCTGGCTTGACGGTTGTCCTGTACAAATTCTCTAATGAGTGCTGTGAGCAGGTCAGCCCGCTGTGGTCCTGCGGCTGCACCTGTGGCTCTTCTGGGAATCTGGCTGGCATGCCCAGCCTACTCACCCTCCCCAAAACTGTGCACTGCACTGATTTTTCACTGGGTGTGGTCCTGGCCAAACTGTTCGGGGTGTTGGTGTTCACGGTATCGCTCGTAGATACCTGGGGGGATGCAATTTGGGTTGGGGTATGGACCATATCCATTGTGTCATTCTCAATGGTGCCCCAGATGTCATCCTGGCTGTCTTCCACATGAATAATGTCTCTTCTTTCTCTTACAGGGGTTTGTGCGCTCATACAACTAACCTGGATTCCAGCGTCGAGGGAAGATTCAGTGAATATGCGCAGCGTTACTGATGTGCGCATGTTAACGCAGTTCTTCTTTGTTCTTACAGATGCTGGTGTTGAAGTCCCCTCTTGACTGGAGATAGCTGCGATTTGGAGTATGAACCAGGTAAGCTGAAGCAGAATGATCCGGAGCGGGTAAGCAGAAGCAGGATGATCCGGAGCAGGTAAGCAGAAACAGGATGATCCGGAGCAGGTAAGCAGACGTTGGCTGATCCAGAGCACGGCAAGTGTGTTGCTGATACAGCTCACAGTAAGCAACACAAAGCACTGGAAGAATCTTGGGTGTGGCGTATTTAGTCAGCCACAACCAAACACTAGAGAGCTCATGAATTATCATGCACTCCCTGTTTGGCAACCGGAAATGGTAACCAGGAAGTTACTACAAACACTAGGAAGGAATGAAAGGAGGGTTTTGTTATGGATTCTTTGTGTGCCTATGCCAGGCCTGCCAAGCCTCCACCCAGCTTGCCCCAACTACCTGCCTGATACCCATGACAACGAGCCATGCTTTAATGGCCCATTCATTGTGGAAGACATCACGCCATCAGCAGTGAAAGTGCAAGGCAGACATGCATGGATATTTCTTGGAGTTGTAAAGATCTACGCTGGAGAACCCCCTTCACCCACACCCCAGTCAGAAGCAAGCATCGGGGAAGAACCTCAGCACATGCAGATTAGGTCCATGACAAGGAAGAAGGACTTAAACGTTGGAGTAGAAAAATGAAGAGTATATTGGACTGTGGCTTGTTTCAGGACACTCTTTTAAGTTACTAAAAAAGGAGTTAAAACAAAGCTATTTGTTCTTGAGCCACAGGAGTTTGGTGACTTTGGACTGAAACATGTCTTGATCGAGAAGGAAAGCATGCCAGATTTGGAGTTGCTTTTCGATGACTGGAAAAGGGAACTGTGTCCTGATTCCTTTCTCACTGAGTTTCTTTTCAGAGGTACCCATGGTGGTGCCCAAAGACAATGTTCATCAGATCATCCTTGCTGTTTTTATCTACATTCTTCATTCTTGCACTGCGCTTGTGGGAAGAACTTTTGATGTTCATAAATTCCTGCAGATCCTAAGTCTGGTCCAATCATGAGGAGATTACTTGAAGCCATAACAGAGCAAATTCTTCAGCTTCCTGAGTACAGTGGGGAAAATGACAATGTGCATAGACTGGTTGGCATGGTCTTCTATTACTTAATTGAGGAATGCCCGCATATTGCTGGATGACAAACTGATATCTGCACATTCTTGAGAGATCCGAGGAATAACGTGGCACTTATTGAATTATTATGAGATATCATTGAACAAGTTGACCTGTATTCTGAGAGAACACGGAGGACAACCTTAATGAGACTTTTTGAGGAAGAAATCCAGAGCCTACTTGCTGTATTCTACTTCTTGCTGGAGAGGCACCCGCATTTCGTCTGGTGAAAGGATGACTCTTTTCTATACTTCAGGAATCCTGTTAATCGTCCTGAGTTCAGCCAGCTGCTGGAAGAATTTATTGAGAAGATTAAGATATTACCGGAGCATATCTTGATGTTGCCCGATGAAAACTTAGTTTTTTCCTTCCTTAAAAAAGAAAATAGGTAGCGTCAGTAGCAACAACGAGATGGCAAACAAAGAGAGATGCCCACACTGTGCAAGAAGCTATTTTTGTAAGAAATGAGCTTACCTTTATGTCATTTACACATGCATTTTGTTTATAGTGATACTTCTTTCACTTACAGTGCGCACTGCTTAATATTTTGATCCAAATAGTGTAAAGATTCCTGTGTATCTTCCTATGCAGAAGAGATTACAGATGTGGCAACTACAAAGCAGCCAAGACCTTATTTGATTGTCCCTACTTTGGAAGTACATTTGAAAGTACCTAGTCCTGAAATAGATAAAGCAGGGCTTCCTTTTGGGGAGAGGTCACATATGGAGGTTATAGCAGACTCTCTATGGCTGTCACTCCCTGTTGCTAAGGGAAGGCATCAGGATAGGAAGAGGCTCCTGGACCTTTTTGCTACACAGGTAGCACACGTAAAAACACCAAGTCTACTGACACCTGTTTCTTTGATTGGTCCAGTAAGAAGAAATTATGCTGACATACTTCATGTGATGATTATAGAAGCTCACAAGAAAAGAATGAGACCTAAGAGAAGTGCTAGGGAGGATGATCATGAGCTAAATGATTACCTGGATATTACAGCAAACTTGGGGAATAACACATGGTATCAGCATATGAAAGAAGTGGGAAGGAGAACCTCGAAGGAGGAATGCGTTGTATGTGCACTCCTGCCTTATAGCATGGGGAAGTCTAAAATCTTGATAGCTATTGAAATAGACGTCCAGACAGCACATAGTCTATCACACATAGCACTCTGCCGTACAACAGGCCAGTTCATGGGCCGAGATGCCTATCTCAAATGGGCAACTGAATGGACAGATCCAGATGAAGATGACTATATCCAACACACGAAGACAAGAAACAAGGTGAACACCATGAATCATGTGATCCAATATGGAAAGCCTGGAGTGAAAAAAGCTGCAATCAGATGGGAAATAAACAAAAGACTTGAGAGTCCACGAAAATCTGCAGAAGAAATTTGTAGATGGAAGAACAGAGGCCAGATGCAGATTTGGGGATCAGTGCTATCACCAGATGGATGGGAAGAAGGAGTGGTCATCTGCAGAGCCTGGGTAGTCATTGGTTGTTATCAGGCAGCCATTGACATAGTGCAAAATGGATGTAAGCCTTTATGGCCAAGACTTGCTAAAATTTTCACCTGGGTCGAAGATAGAGGAGGCCCTTTGCAGATAGTGCCTCTGGAATGTGCAAAGCTGTGCTTCAGAAACAATGGCACAAGAACAGTCCAAGAGAACCAGAACTGTGGTCAAATCTTTGATGTACGAGGAATGAAAATTGGAACAGCAGTAATCATGGATCATTACTGGGCTTGTGGATCCAGAGCTTATATGGAGCTGCCCAAGGATTGGGGCAGAAGATGCTCACTAGAAAATGTCTATGTTCCCTCGTTGGTGATTCCTAAAAGTGACTTAAGCCTTGACAGATTTCCTAAAGCAGATGCTCACCTGAGGAAGAAGAGATCTGTGGAGCTGATTAATCAAATGAAGAGAGAGAACTATTTCTCAGCCAAATCAATAGAAGCATTTGACTCCATCCCATATGAGAACAGGTTGTTCAGCCAGACATGTGTCGATATTCACATTGATCATTATGCCAAGTATGCAGGTTGGAGAAAATACTACATGGCTGTAGACTACCAGATGGGAGTTAATACAGACAATCAATACCACCATATTTGGGATTCAATGGTATCAGAGAAGAGGTGAGAGCCATAAGACTAATGACGCTCCAGAATAGATATGTCCTGGACATGATTACAGCTATGGATGGAGGTATATGTGCAAAAATCAGGGAATCATGTTGTACATTCATACATTTTCATGACGATGAGAATCAGACCTTAATAGAGTCCATAGAGATGTTGAAGAAGCTACATATCCAGATGATAGATGAAGTGGAATACATTGCTGATGATAGCTGCTTTGGGTGCACTTTTCTTGGGTTCCATAATGGATGGCAGATTTGTTCAAGTTCCTTGGAGCCCTGATTGTGATGGTGTTGCTTGGATTCTGTGATTAGCATAATAATCTCACAATGCAAGAAGACTGCAAAGAAAGCCATAGGGATGAAAATCATGATCGATGTTGAATCAGGATGGACGGCCAGAGACCTGACAGATGAAGAAATCAGAGACTTTGTGAAGTCCAGTATTCATGCACCTGAGGGAACGAAGTTCCTGATTCCAAAGAAACATAAGAAGTACGTGGGAAAATGGGTCTATTGCAGTCCAAGTGGACAGTGCATGCTCAGGACTTTGAACAAGGATGAGCATGTGAAATCAGCTGGATGCCTGAACAGAGTTATACAGATATGGATACCACAGAAGCATTTCTTCAAAAGAGGATGTTTGGATGTGAAGAATGATCGGAGAGTGGTCGATTGAATCGCACAGAGGGGTGAGGGCAGAGAAGGGGCCAAGTACCCCCACCTCAACCATCTCGCCCATATTGCCTATATCTTGGGAACCAGAGTGCAAGACACATGCAGTACCAGTGAAAATACCAATACCGAGGAGAATACTGTAAGCAAGATTCCCATTAAGAAAGCCATACCTGCATATACGACAGTATTATGGCCATTTGAATGAAATCCCAGAAGAAGCAGTGCAAATGTCTGGAATAATAGATTGGTGACGTCACACGAAATTGAACTGACACACATAGAGGAGATTCAGAAACAATAGAATGAAGATATTCTATAAAGCATCAAGAAAGTATCAAAGATAAGTGACATCTTGGGCTCAAGATGAACAGGCTTATGCTACAGAAACAATGAAGATATTAAGTGATTTTACATGTGTACATATGCAAAGAAACGCAAGTAGTAGAAGTTTTCTGAAGGCTAGCTATGTAGAGAATAGATTGCGGCATGCGCCAATGTATACATATATAGGAACAAGGAAAGAATGGATGATTCCACTACATGTTATTACAGTGCTATAAGAAAGAAGGCCTTTCCAGTGTGTTGCAGTTGAAAAAGCAATTGAGTTACAGAGCCCATTTTCAAGATGGATTGAAGCTGGACCCTGATCCCATGCTGACGCTCTCCAAGCTGCTAAATTTCTGGCACGGGAAGTATTCCCAAGATGGGACGTTTGTGAGGTCCTGAGGTCTGACAATGGCCTTCACTTCGCCAACAAGATATTCCAACATATCACATCCTTACTGGGAATAAAACGCAAGCATATGGGGTGTGCGTACACCTCAACAGCCTCCTGAAGGAGCGCATTGCGAAAACTCAGCAGAGCACCAAGAAAAACTGGCTTCATTGTTTGCCACTGACGCTATTCAGATTATGCAAAAAGCCAGGGTCCGACCACTATTTATCGCCCCACAAGGTGGTGATGGGGCAGCGCATGCATCTCCCATTGACTCCTCCCACTAGTGCCCTGAAAGATTGCAAGAATGCTGCTTAAGTTTTGGGCCAGGAAATGTGTGAATATGTAACGCCACTGGTTGTTAGTGCTTCTTTCGTCTCTCACCAGATACAGCGGACCCAGGGCAGGCCAGAGAACAATGTGTATGAGAGTACTGACAGCACAGATCAGGAAACCCCTACAGACCTCTTAGTGCAAGTAGAGGACGTTGTCCTCTTACGCAATTTTACCCGCAGCTGGAATGCACCCCAGTTCACCGGACCTCACGTTGTTGAGACGGTCACTGACAGAGCAGTATGCCTAGAGGGGTAGACCACTTGGAACCACCTGCATGACATCAAGCCCTACAAAGCACCGGCCTCACCCAGAAGCACAACCGCAGAGATAGACAGGGCCAATGCTACACCTTTCAATGATCCTCAAGAAAGCGCAAATGCCCCAAATACCCCTGAAATAGAGACTACTGGCCATCCTATTGTCTGTTGTTCCCAAAATGCTCAAATACCATCAACAATGTTGGTTCAAATTGATCAATAAATAATACAGACCAAACTCATGCCCAACGCCAGCGCTGCAAAATGACTATGTGCACATTGAGAACAGTAACACGATTTAACCTTTCCTTTTCACACATGCAGGGTATGCACATTTGACAGCTGTAACACGATTTAACCATTTCCGTTTCTCGCACATGCAGGATGTTGCGACTGTTGATATAATTGTTAGAGAATTAGCTCAATGTTGCCTCCCATTGATCACCCGAAGCATTTTCCAATCAATTTTTCCATGCTATAAGAAGACCCAGACAATTTCGAGCACGATCCCCTGAGATATACTATCTGGCATTCATAGAATATTTGACCCAAGTATACCCCCAACTTGAACGTAGTGCATACCCCATCCTGCCCACATTACATAGCTCATCCATACAGAAAATTTGGTATGAGGGCTTCACATGGGCACTTAACGATTACTTAGTTCGTGGAGCTTGACAAATACTCACAAGTAATAACCAAATAACACTTTTTATCGTGAATTTCAGGGGGGCAACTTTATCATCTCTTCAGCTGCTCACACGCAGTGTAATTGGTTATGATGATCAAAATAAAGATTGCAATAACTGTTATTTGGTTCCTATTACCACTTAGACTATTGGGTGCTGTTTTCTGGCAGATGTACCTTGCTATGCATGCAACAGTTGTGTCCCTTAATACCATTTCCCCGACACAAGCAGCAAGGACAACCATGTCAGGTGGAGAAGACACTGCTGATGATGTAAGGATACGTAAGTGCAGTGTTACCATAGATATGAAGTCAACACGTATCTAACAGACACAGTACATAACGAAGAACATGTGGTACAAGCACATATTCATAATTGGTAAGGATACGACCAGGGAGAGCTGTTATGTTTGCTCTTTAATACCCTATGCCATGAGTGCCTGCAGAACCTTCATAGCTACAGAAATACCTGCAGCAAGAACACAATGCTTGATGTATCTCGCGATGTTCCAGATGCGAGGAAGATTTCAAGGGAAAATAGCAACATTAAGATGGATGTCGAAGAGGACTTTTCCATACAAGGGCACGTATATTAAGACACTACCCATGAACAAAAATTACTGGCATCTCAGTGAGTGGTTGCAGTACATAACTGAAGGGCCAGAGAAAGGAGAAACAAAGACGATCACACTAGAGTACTTGCCATGCCCATGGTCAAGAGTAAAAGAAATAGGAGGAGAGCCTGGGTGCTGAGAAAGGCCACAGATACTGATCTATTGAAGAGTACATACTAATGGTGGATGTGAAGACGGAGTAGTGGGAAGCAAGGCACTGACTTTGACAAAGCCTGCAGTAAACAAGGTACAAGAAGAAAATGACAAATGTCTCAAGGAGTGGGACAGGAGCGCAAACTTAGTGACATTGGTGGACAATGAAGCTGGACCACTGCCTGTGGTTCCCCTGAAGACACCAGCTCTCTGCTATCAGCACAAGGGAGATGAAGAGGTGGGGGAAAACGTAGGATGCCAAAGGGTAGAGAAGATACCGGAAATGGGAGCAGGAACAGCTGTGCTGATGGGCCACTACTGGGCCTGTGTATCTAAAGCGTATGACAAGCTGCCATCAAACTGGGGAGGAGTATTCTCCCTAACGCACATCAACATGCCCTCTTTAGTGATGCCGAGGAAGGACATTATGGATGATGAGTTCCCAAATATACCAGCAAGCAAGAGAAAGAAAAGATCACTGAACACTGCAGCAACTGTTCAAACGAACAACGCCGACCAGCATAAACACTCAGCAGGGTGAGGAGAGAGGGGAACTACTTATGGGGAAGATCTGAAGCAGCACTGGATGAAATACTGGCATCCCACAGGTTGTTCAGCAGGACACAAATGTTCTTTGCATCACTGATACCCGGAGTACATACATATGCAAACACAAAATGGTTGCAGATCACTCGCTGGGAGCTGATGGTAACCATAAACTCACCGGTAAACACATTCAATGCAATAAAAGAAGAGCTCAGAGCGATAAGGTTAGTGGGGCTCCAGAATAGATATGTTCTGGACATCCTCAGAGCTAAGGGAGGAGGAGTTTGCACAAGAATAGGAAGTTCCTGTTACACATTTATACCTGTCAACGATGAAGACAACAGAACACTCTCAGACACAGTTACCCTCTCTGGTCGTGGATGCCGTCCTGGTCAGTGGATGGGCTGAAAGTGATAGCTGGAGCGCTAGCACCAGGAGCAGCATCTCTGTGTGGTATCAAGATGTGTATCGGCAGGTGCAAGGAGACAGCAGAAGAAGCGATAGGGATGCAAGTACTAATGGAAATGGAGACAGGAGAATCAATGGATGATATTGTTAAGGAAAGAGAAAGACTAAGACAAAAAATATCAGAATTTGACCTGTTTCGGTTTGGAATAAAAGTAGACAACCCACGCAACCCAAAGAAGTACATAGAGAAATGGGTAGGGTGTAAACACAAAGGTGGATGCGTCTATATATACTGGTCCTTTGAAGGTCACATCAACTACTATGGACATCTCGCTTGAATAAAGAAGGTGTGACGGTTGATGGAAGATACAGAAGATGATGGTGGTGTGGTCGCCAAGTCGGCCAGAGGGGGAATGCAGAGAGGAGGTCGAACTACTCCCCCTCTCCCGAGAGACACCCCAACCAAAAGAAAAAACAAAAACAATATGGCCGCCGATTGCACAAGCTCACGCTAACCCCTATTGCACTCACGATGGACACGCACCATGAAAAGTATCCTCTCAGCCGTCCTTACAACTCTGGGGCAGTTTGAGCACTACCCAGGGTGGATGAAGATGCGCAAAATGAAACCAAAGACAGCTATATGGACAGAATTGATTAATACGCTGAGAAGCCATGCCTCAAGTTGTTAGAGACTACAGGATCCGGCAGCGTCAGACATGAAACATATGTGCCATCTGCACAGTCAGGACACACACACACCCAAAAAATGAAGAACACATGCATGCAGTTCTATGAGATAGAGGACAGTGAGACGTACATACTGTCTGCACGTTTATTATTTTGCCACTGGCTTACTGCAGCAATGCAGAAACTCCAGAAGCAAGAAGATCACGTGTACATGCTTGCAGACACTTACACCCAAATAAACCCATGAAATGGCAGGAGCACCCTTGGGACCTGACAGAGCCATGATGCACTAATCGATGTATGCTATATGGAAGACACACACACATGGAAAACCAGGCCATGGCTTAGGGAATCATAGTAGGCCATAGTTTTCTCAAGAAAACCTCAAGCCCCTGAGTGCCATGTAAGCAGAGGTGCGCAATGGGGAACAAGGCCACTGCCAAGGTTGAACTGTTGCAAGGTGACATTCCATACACTGAACTGAAGTAACACCGGCAGCAGAAAAGCATAATTCTCCTTAAAATCAGAATCATTCAGAACTCCAAGACTCACGAACATGGTCTCTGGACACGTGACCCAGCTGAGCTGAGAATGAGCCAAGACTTGGCGGATGATAAGCTGAGCCGTCTAAAGGACCAGATGATGATCGCAACAAAATTGTTACATGCAAGCTACAGTTATAATGGTCTGCACATGGTTTCATTGCAGACACATAGTTGCACACAGCACTGTGAACAGGTGCAGTTCGAGCTGGGAATTGATTTTGTCCCAGGACTGGGGGCTCACGGCTCAGCCAATCACAACTTAGTTCCTTAGGGGTGGGTGGCTGGGGCCACCGATCAATCATTGGGTCCACACACTGTAATATTTAGTAAGTAACAGTTTTTTCATCGATGGACCAGGCCTGACACCTGACATGGCGAGTGCCCATCCGATAACCTCTATAGGGGCTGATATAGAGGGAATACCACTCAGCATACTGTCCGGAATGGAGATAGGTTTTTGGGGAAATGCCCAGGGTGTGATGCACTTGTGATACAACATACTATCAAAACGGGCCTGCGGGCCAGAGTTCTTTGAGCTGTGCCTGGAATTGCCTTCACACATTTGATCCCTGTGGTTTGTTGGCTGTAATAAACCTCAGTTGAACTTGCTACTGGTCTGCACTTATGTTGCTCTTGGGATTGGGAAGGAGTTAGGCATTTCATGAGTTCGATGTCCATGAACTCCTAGCAACCCGCCCTGCTTGCCTGGGAGTTTATCCCGAATAAATTGCTTCAAACTATGGTGGAGTCCTGTACAATAATACACATTTGTGTTGTTAGAGGGCACCAAACGGAGTGGTGCGGTCCGGATTGGAGGGTGGGAGATAGGCAGGAGCTCATTCTTTGGCAAGTATGTGAAATTTAAGCCACAAAGTGGATGCAAAGTGAGGCAGTCTGCAGCAGTCTATTGTTTAATTGGAGGCTACTGGAGATAGAAGACATCCCTTGTACTTAGAGCTTTCACTGCAAGAATGATTTCCTAGCTGAAAACAGTATTTGTGCCTTTAATCTGCTGAGCCGACGCTGTGTGAGCATGATGCGCTCCACCCGGCTAACATAAAATAAACCCTGAGGGACCGCAAAGTGGTTGCAAAGTGAGGCAGTCTGCAGCAGTCTATTGTTTAATTGGAGGCTACTGGAGTGAGAAGACACCCTTTGTACTTGGAGCTTTCACTGCAAGAATTATTGCCTTGCTGAAAACAGTGTCTCTGCCTTTAATCTGCTGAGGGGATGCTGTGTAAGCATGACAAGCTCCACCCCCTAACATCAACAAAACCCTGTGGGACCGCAAAGTGGCCGCGAAGTAGTTGCAAAGTGAGGCAGTCTGCAGTCAGCAGCTAAGGGGAGAAATTATTTCCATTTAACATGCAGTTTGGAGGTATTGTCTGCCAGCTTTTCACCTTATTCTACACACACTGCTCGGCGTGGGCCTTTTGCCAAACTGGGTGTATAACAGTGCAGTACGTTCCCTTATCTGTAAGTACACATAGACAGCCAAGCGTATTGCTGATATTGAGCAAGTGATGGCACATTTGATCAAATGAGCAACAATTAACTATGAGGCTTATAACCAGGCATGGAGACTGTGGGCGCAGGCCCTTTGATCCACGTTGTGGGGATTGATTTCACAACGCTCTGAAATTCGCGTTTTTGCTGCTGCAGGTCCGTACTCTAGTCACCTTTGGGCAAAGCCGGATTGGGATAAACATGGGAGACTCACAAAATTCTGCCGGACCAGTTTCGGTTTTAGACTCAACTCTTGTGTATATCTTTGCTCAGGCAAACTGCCTCAAAAATGTGAGGGTGGAAATTGGTTCAAAAAATGATTCACCCCGTAATACCTTGGAGCCACTAACGGAGATTTCTCCTAATGCACCACCTTACACAGAACACTTACTTGATTTACCTGAAGAATCGCAGACTCGGACCGCTGCCAATCAAACATAACTCGTGTCCTTACAAGAGGGTTGCATCCAATTGGACCCGGGGGACACAGAGGACTGGTCAAGAGGACAGGGAATGCTTAGGAGTACCCAAGGTCTATACATTTGGGCTAACGGCTCAACATAGAATTACAAAAATTTGGTGCCAATCAACAGGGCCAACATCATGGAAGCCAAAGGGCTTGACCCCTGTCATTCTGCAAGCTAAGCAACATTATTTCTATACACACACAACTTCTTCAATAGTGCCAAGCAGTGAGGAACAGGGAAGAATGGCACATCTGATTAATGACAAACTGCCATTATCAACTCACCCAACCTTGATACTGATGGACAATGGGGGGAGAGTTACAACCGCTCGAGAAGGCTCGAAAGGAGGAACCATACCAGAGTCGTGGTATTCTAGCTCATAATGAAAGGACACATGAAGTTGAACTCTAGTAAAAATGAGAAGAGGGATCCTGACCCTGGTCAATGCTGCAGGAGGGTCAGTGAGTTTACTCCGATTGACCCATCAAGGGCATCAGAAGTACAGAATTCCAGACTCCTTGCAGCCCGAAACCCCTGCAAGAGTTTTATTCACGAGGAACCAGTTTGGATCATAAAATCCAAAACAAAAAATAATGGAGCGGCCAACCAGAGACTCTCAAGTTGCCCGGATACTACTAAACAGAGCAGGCTGACATCTCACATGGAAGACTGCTCTCCTCTTAAGGAAGGAATCATATCGGATGAAGACCTGCTACTTGACCTTGCAGCATTGCAGATGGAAGAACTGCCAGCATCTTAATTAGAAGACCAGCCGCTGCCCAAACCTATAATAGATGCTAGCATGATCATTGCTTTTTCATTATCCATAGCTATATTTATGAAGATTTACGAAGGTGTAGCCGATCAGTTGGAAGATCAAGCAACAGTCATTAGTATGCTACGTTCTAAGATAGTTTTTGTTGAAGGGTTTATCTCGGTCCTGCAGGGCAACATGGATAAGAACTAGGAACAAATAACTAATATTCTTCGGCGTATAATTGACCCATAATCAGAGATAAAAACAAACAAAGGTCCACAATGTTGAATCAGCAAAAAGTCGTCACTCCTATTGAGGTGACAGGTGAGACTAGCCTACAAGTACAGGCAGACGATGACCTCGAGATTATAGACTGCTCTACCACTTTTCACGGAACAGTAGGAAATAGCGCAGGTGGAACAGAAGCAAGGCAGGAAGCACCTACAAATCTTTCACCTACCATCAAGAAAGTAGAAGCAGCTAACCCACGAGAAGGATCACATCCTGTGGGGCTAAAAAAACAACAGGAAAAGCAGAGAGAAAGGAAAGCCGCCTTAAGTAAACAAACCTGTGCTTCTAAAGTACAGCCGCTTCAATCAAAACCGAAAAGACCTACGGGATCTTCTCCAAAAAACCTGAAACCGATAGAAACATAAGGGATCAGGAACGGTCACCAAAAAGTACCTAAAATCAACATTGTCAAATAAAGCGTCCTTAAAAAGTAAGGGCAGAGCTGACATTGGACAAGGGTCTAACACATCTGTTAGGAATTTAAGGGCTACTAACACAATGATGAGTGTGGCAGTGGATAGCCAAAGGCTCGACCTAACAGTGGTTTCAACTTAGGAGGCCTTTAAAAAGTCATCGAATGCCCACAACATAAACGATGAAGCTAAAGGTGAAAATTACTTTATAACCCATGTGCAGCAAATTGGATCAAAAACAAGGGACGTCAACATAAACCAGCAACAAATGGAAGAGGATGAGATTGAGGACTTGATCAACCTCTCCACTTACTCTCACGAACTAAGAGAGGATACATTGACCACAGAGTTGCCTGTCCAATGTACAGTCAAACTGAGATTAAAAAGTCAGACCACCTCACAGATGAATGATTCATTAAGTGAAACTGAACCTGAGGAAGAAGAGGAGGATGCCGGCTGGCTGAAGGAGCCTGACTCTAATGACCTCCCAAAAAGGTGGGCGGTCAATGACCCGAGACCTTGGAACAGGGCAAAGGAGAGCCCTCAGGTACACAGCCGAAAGTCTCATGTGGTAGATCAGCGGGGTACACCACCTGGGAAAGTGAGGGGAGCATTCAGGACAAGGAGACTCGACTTAGTCAGTTTAACCCACCGGAATGGCAAAGGGAACAAGTTGTGGTCCTACAAAGAAGATGGGTGGTGTGATTCAGCAAACATGTGTACCAAACAAAGAGGAGCAAACATAACCAGAATGAATCTAGAAAGGATATTAAGCTTAAATGATGACCTTGTACTCAACAGAGCAAACGTATTGCAACTCTTCCACAGTTTGTCATGTTTAATTACCATTCGCTCTAATGACCTCCACCTAATTTCCTGAGGAATTAAGGAAAGACAAGGTGGTGATCTATATCTCTTTAGCAAAGATCAAGGATCTTTTACTGAGGTAAACAGCAAAATTATCAACCATGGGCTTTTCATTAAAAGAACTTAAACCTGATGAGGTGTGTTCCAAGGAATTGATAAAAGAAAATAAACAAAGGGCCTCAACAGGCCAACCACAAAGGAATGGCATATCCAACAGTAAAACTGCTAATGGCATAAACCAGAATGTACCTAACTTTAAACCAGTCTACAAGGATGGGTCCAAGGAGCTACCCTGTCTCCATATTGTGGTGGAACATAGCCACCCCTCACGGGACAGGAGAGACAACAAGAACAACCGGCAGATTGCTGAAGAGGACACAGATGGGGCTGGCTAGTGGGCACTTTGATGTCTCGTTCATAACGCCACAAGTTTAGGGAAGAAGTGGACATCAACACTTTGTATTCGGGAGCTGGAACACAAGGGGGCACAATCACCTGTTTGGCAAAGAGGAAATCTCCTTTGAGCTATTTGATGAAGCCAGGGTGCAATGGTTTAATCTGGACATCATTGTTTGCGGTGACCTCAACCTCCACTGCTTCGACAACAACAGAGTTTTTATCAAAAATCCTGCATCAAACTCAAGAGAGCCAGTATTAAGAGGGTTAACATGGAGGAACGACCTACTCCACAGAAACATCAAAATAATTAACGTTTCTACAACTGGGGACATACCCCCAACTCCAACCTGGAAAAGGGGAGATGAGAAGCAGACCCTAGATTACATATTTCTCTCACATAATATCCACGAGAATATTAACAGTATGGAGGTTGTACACACCATGTCAAGTGAACATAATATTCTGAAGATGTCCATTTTGGGAAGGATTTCAGCTCAATTAGTCCAGAGGAAGGAGTCTATTGGTATAAATCCTGGCAGGAATAAACAGAGATTAACATCTGGTAACATATGTTCTTTAACAGATACACTTACAGTGGCTCTGAAACAAGCATCTCTGGACTATCCAAACTATTTGACAGTTTACCGGGAAAATACCGGTATTGGTATGAAAAGAATCTTCATCCATTGTCACAAGTTCGATTGTGAAGTATTAAAAAGAAAAAACTGTTAAATATTCTAAAAAGAACATCTAGGAAATTGCCAACAGCAGTTACTTCAGATGCCCTCAAGATAGGGAAACAGCATTACAGAAATTGGCTAAAATAACAAAAATTTGCCGTAATCCAACAGGATGCTGAACACATATTAAAGCTAGTTACCTCCAAAAATACAGGAGAAATGTAGAGAATCCTCAATGCACTAAGTTGCCCTCAGCAAGCGCTAATGGCAAATCTGATTCCTGCAAGTGAATGGATAACCCATTTCAGTGCGCTATTCAAATTCCAGACAGAAGATGACGAGGGGGTAAAGAGGGGAGTCTCACTGCATGGACATTTGAGACCGAAAAAGAAGATATCATCGAATTAATAATGACAGCCAGCAACTGAAGAGCAGCGGGGCTGGATGCCTTGATGAATGTTATGCTTAAGAAAAATCAGGAAAAATGTGGGCGAACTTTATGTGTAATTTGTTTGAAACTATCAAACGTAGCAAAGAAATTCCAACTTCTTGGTCTATATCAATCATAGTGCCCAAATTCAAAAAGGACGACAGGTTAAAACTGGAAAATTACAAGCCAATAGCCCTTCTTGATGTGATCAGAAAGACATTTGCAGCACTGAAAAAAAATATGTGGAGCACAGCAAAAGAAACAGTTTGACTGCTGGCAGGCCGGCTTTGTCAAGGGGACTGGCACTAAACTAAATCTTTTTCTTATCCACCTTTTGAAGACAAGAACAATCTCAAAGAACAGCAACATCAATAGACTTATCAAAGGCCTTTGACTTTGTGAACCGTTCAATCCTGTGGTCCAAATTAAAGCGCTGGGTATGTCCGCAGGAATTACGTGAAGCCATTAAGGAATTCCACGCAGACACTATAATTTAAATAAGATTGAACAACCAGGGTGACTTGACGGACCTAATCTCCACAACTATCGGCCTTAAGCAAGGATGTCGTTTGGCACCAGCAATCCTTAACTTGTACATCTCAGACATGGAAAATCCATTAAAAAACATCAGCTATTTCCCATCATGTCTGTCCGGAACACTAGTGAACAGGCTCCTGTACACAGACAACCTGGTGATCATGGATGACACACTGATCGGTCTGCAGCGACAACTGGATGCCCTGGTCTCCTATATATCATCAAATGGTCTGCGGATAAACGCAACAAAATCAAGAATCTTATTTCTTGGCAGGACGCCGGGGAGAAGGGCGAAGTCTATGGGCTGGTTTATGGAAAGAGTGAAAATCCTGGAAGTAAACTCAATGGGCTTCATTACAACCCTGGAGCTCATGTAATGACGGGTGCCGGTACGGGACCGGCACCCTTCATTAAGTGAGTGCCGATTACGAGGTTCCCTTTGCGGGACCTGGACCAGACATCTAGTAAAGTAGACATCTTTTCCGGGTCCCACGAGGGGAAGAGGGAGGTAATATCGGGCCTTTTGTAATGTGCCCATTATTACCTCTCTCCCCATTCCCATTGAGCCCTATGGGGGCTCAAATGGGAATGGGGAATGGTTCCTTCAAGGAGGAATTACCGGGTCCTCCAATGTTGGAATGACCCGATTATTCCTCATTGAAGGAACCCGGCAATGGAGCCCGGTTTGGAGGCAGCCATGGTGCTAATAGCACCATGGCTGCCTCCAAACTCGCAATGAGGCCCATAGTGTTAAATGTAAATCACCTAAGAACACGTATTACATAAAAAGAACAGAAGAATCAAAATATATCAATGATTACAATGCAATCATTGCCCTCTTATGGAATGCAAAAGTAGATGTGCAATACATTGCAAACAATTCCACTGCAGTTGCACAATATGTTACATCCTACTAAACAAAAGCAGAAAAAAACAGAGCTTCAAGACCTCTGGAATGACCTATCATCAGACAAAACACTATCTCAGAAATTGTACAGCTTAGGTAAAAAAATGCACTCTCATAGAGAATGTGGCACCTATGAAGCTGCAGATTGTTTAACCGGTACTGCTTTGTATGGAAAATCTGAATATATAGTGTGGCTAAGTCTTGGTCCTGCTAAATCTAGAAAAAGAGTTCTCAAATCATATGAGGACATAGGAACAATAGCCAAAAATGAGCCCAACAGCCAAGACATTTTGAAAAATAATTTACTAGACACAAACTACCCGAAGAGGAGTACCACTTTGGAAGCCATGTGTCTATACCACATAGCCCAAAACTTTGCATACAAAAATAATATAAAACAGGATGAAAACAAAGGTAGATATAGAGTGACAGATTGTGAAGGAAGCTTAGTGAAACTTACCAAACAAAGCTTAATTAATCATATCAAATTGTCATTAAAAACTCCTCAACAGAAAGAACTACATTACATGTCCCTGCTACAACTTTTTAAACCATGGAGAAAAGAAGAAGAGATACTAGATAACTATGACTGCTATGAAGACGCTTTCAAAGCAAATGAAAGCACTATCACCGATGTGAACTTTACGCAGTACAAAACAATGTTGCACAATGAACAGCAACATGAAGAAGAACTCCAGGCCTGTCATGATGCCTACCCCCGGAGCACCAGGCCAGGCCCAGCACCACCGGGAGCAGGCATCATGCCCCCGGGTAAAAGCCCAGCGCCCCCTGATAGGGGCTCTTTGGATTCTGTCCTGGTGCCAGGCTCATAAAGGAAGGTGTTTTGTGCACTTACCTGATGCAGACCATGCTGCAAGATTCAGGCCTCCCTGAGACCTGAAAGGGACTATTTTTTCATTGGGACTATTTTGCCACTCGGGCGTGGCCAGGGAAGGATACTTACCTGGAACTACTTTGGGGGCTATTTAAGCCACGCTCCCAGACAGTAGTTCACGCTTCGCGTTGTTCTGCATCCAAGCAGCTGAACGCTCACCGTGTCTGCTCCTGCATCTGGTCTCCAGCCACGCCCGCCTCGATCCTGGAACACCTGTAAGGAAAGAAGAGAAGAGAAAGGTGAAAACCAAGAATTTCATCAAACTTCTCACCTGCATCCAGAACCTCCACGCCAGCGTTCCTGAGAAAAGACTTCTCTCACCTGTCCTCGGGAGTTCTTCTGGCTCCACCGTGACTGCCTACACCGGTCGCCACCTCTATGTGCCTAGGGGAGAGAAGAAGAGACAAAAGGTGAGCAGAAGGAACATATGAGGAAAGCCTAATTTTCCGCCATAACACTTACCGGCCTTCTGTTGGTCGACCATTCCTCATTTCGGGTCGGCGCCGCTTCATTGGCAGGTACCGCACCCCGGCCCCTATGGGGAAAGGACAAAAGACATTACGGGGGGAATATAAAGACATTAAGAGGGATCGCCCCCATCGCTAACTCACCTGAGTTTACCATCGGCAATTCAATCCCTCAACGCATCGCCTTCATTCTGCAACTGAAATAAAGGACAGATCACAGGTTAGGAAGGCAACAGAAAAGGAGGCTCAACACTTGAACTTTTGTAATCTTCATACTTACGGCGTTCCGCTCGGAAAAGTCAAGTGAATTTTGCCAGCGCCATTCTGAAAACCAGAGAAGTAACTGGACAAACACGCGCCCCTGCACCAGAAGCAGGATGGAGAGTTCATCCTTTCAAACCATAAGGTGAGCTTCAACCGGGGATTCCGGAGGAAGTTAGAGAGGAACGAAGGGGGGAGCAAGCACACTATTCTGCAGACTGTTAATCCCCTTTCTCATCTGCAGAAGGGTATTCCTACTGGCCAGACAAGCAAGATTTGAGGGTCCTGTTCAGTCGGTGCTCCGAGTTCTGCGCATCACGCTAGAAGAGGCCACAGCAACCCAGACTAGACCAGCGCCTCTGTGGAAGTCAGGTGAGCGTTACAGAACGCGAAGCCTTCCTACAAATTCCCACCCAGGCACTATGGAAACTTCTGAGACTGATCAGTTGGCCCAACTACTGGGGGAATTACGGGCCGAAGTACACGCCGCTCGTCAAGAGACTAATGCTCTCAGGAGGGAAGTGATTGTATCAAAGGAAAGAACTGATGACCTGGCTAGACAGTTTTTGCAAGGTCAAGCTGGACACACTCCTCTACCCGGTTCCGGGGGGAACCTCGCTCCTGTGGTTCCCAGTAACCCTGGAAAATCTACAGTAATCTACCTGGAAACATGCCGCTGGCCCCACCCGAACACTTTGCTGGGGACCCCAAATGTTTCGCCGTATTCATGAATCAGTGTCGTTTGCACTTCCTATGCAGACCTGGGGCCTTCCCTAATGACCAGACCAAGGTAGCCTTTGTATTGTCATATCTCAGCGGCTGTGCTGCCGATTGGTCAGTTCCACTGGTTACTCAAGATGACCCGATTCTCTGTGATTTTCAAGGATTTCAAGCAAGCATGGAAAGGTTATTTGCTCGACACTCTCAGGGGCAGGCTCTGGATGACGAACTCCTATCCCTGCCACAGGGCAATCAGGACCTCCTATCCTACATTGCAGCCCTTAATAGACTAATTGTGGAAACTGGGTGGCCAGAGGATAAAAGAATCACGTTATTTTGTCGAGGTCTACGCGGAGAACTTAAGGATGTCCTGGCCCAAGTTGTAAATTCACCCCAAGAATGCACAGAATATATAGACTTAGTGGTCCAATTGGATCACAGACTTCAAAACAGAAAAGCAGATCGGTCCAAGTTTGAGACCCGGGTGTTGGTCAAGACCCACGCTAACCCCAAGGGTGCTGATGTCTCTGAGCCTATGCAAATCGGAGGGGTTAAAGGACCTTTAACTCAAAAAGAACGTGAAAGAAGACGGCAGATGCAATTATGTCTTTATTGTGGGTCCTCTGGACACTTTCTACGAGATTGCCCGGCAAAACCGCCCAAGAAGGTGGTATGAGCCGCTGATAAAAACCATGAAGACTCTGTTTCGGGAAACGACCACACCGACAAGCGTAGGGGTCCGCTTGCCGAGCTTGAAAACTAACTCTCAGACCTTGCATTTCATTGTGCCAATGGTCCTCGTAGATCCGGCACAGCCTAAGCGGTTGCATGCAATAAAGGCATACATCGATATTGGGGCTATAGGAAATTATGTGGATCGTGAATTGGTCTCTAGGATTAACCTCCCTCTGCGTCCTAAAACCAGCAAAGATGTCATCACCACAGTCGATGGAACCGAAATTGCCTCTGGACCGGTAACACATTCCACTGCTGAGGTGACACTTATAGGTCCGGACGGCCATCGGGAGGCAGTTGTGTTTGATGTAATCAAGGCTCCACAGTTTCAGGTTATTCTCGGAATCCCTTGGTTAGAGACACATAATACTCAAATTGATTGGTGAGCGAAGAGAATAACCTTCCCGGATTGTGCACAAACCTGCTACCCAGAAAATCTGAAGATCAGCCTAGCGTCTGTAACCTCTGTCTCCATGCATCTACCTCCGGAATACCAATACTTTCAGGACGTCTTCCAAAAGGAACAGGCCAACACGTTACCTCCCCACAGATCGTACGATTGCCAAATCGATCTGGTGCCCGGTGCACAACCCCCTTGTAGCAGGATTTATGCCCTTAGTGAACCTGAGAATCTGCATTTGAGACAATATTTAGATCAATACCTTGCCAATGGTTTCATTCGCCCGTCAAAGTTCCGGCATCCTCGGCTTTGTTCTTCGTGCCCAAAAAAGAAGGCAACCTTAGAACTTGTATCGACTACCGCGCATTGAACCAGATAACTTTTAAAAACCGTTACCCTCTGCTTCTGATCCCTGAACTCCTTGACCAGGTGAAGGACGCTTGCGTATACACCAAGTTAGATCTCCGGGGGGCTTATCATCTGGTGCGAGTAAAAGAAGGCGACAAATGGAAAACGGCCTTCCGTACAAAATATGGATTATTTGAATACCAGGTGATGCCTTTCGAGTTGTGCAACGCACCTGCTGCCTTCCAATTCTTCATGAACGATGTCCTTCGGGAACTCATCGATGTTTGTGTTGTCGTATATATCGATGACATTCTTGTGTACTCCTCTTCAGAATCTGATCACGGAAAGCATGTCAGGGCCGTCCTTGAGAAACTGCGCCAGCACAAACTGTTTGCAAAGCTGGAGAAGTGCGTTTTCCATACCACCAAGGTTGAGTTTCTTGGATTCATCCTGACATCCAAAGGGGTCCGAATGGACTCACGAAAAGTGGATGCCATCCTCAAATGGCCATCACCTAGTTCGGTGAAAGGTGTACAAAGCATGCTTGGTTTTGCAAATTTTTATCGCAGATTTATCCAGGAATTTTCACGTGTGGTACAACCTATCACTGCACTCTTGCGAAAAAATAAACGCTTCGAATGGACCGAGGAAGCCGAACAGGCCTTTCAGGAATTGAAAGCTAAATTCACGTCCGCACCTATTTTGAAGCACCCGCGTCCCGATCTACTTTATATAGTCGAAACCGACGCGTCCAGCTTAGCCATGGGAGCTGTCCTGTCTCAGAGAGACCCTGAAACCAACCAACTGCACCCCGTAGCATTTTGGTCCAGAAAGTTCTCGCCGCCTGAGGTAAATTATGCAATCACCGACAAGGAATTATTAGCCATTAAGTCCGCCTTTAAGGCTTGGCGGCATTATCTTCTTGGCACCAGGCATACCATCACCGTGATCACTGATCACCGAAACTTACAATATTTAAAAACTGCCAAGGCTCAATCGTCACGTCAGCTCCGATGGGCTTTGTTCTTTGCTGAGTTCGATTTTGTAATCACTTACCGCCCCGGCTGTAAGAATGGCAAAGGAGACGCGCTATCTCGAATAGGAATGGGAGAAATAGACACAAACTCAAAACCTGTGCCGATAATTCCCGAACAAAGAATTTTGGGGATAACCTCTTTACAAACCCCTGAAGACATTCAAGCATGGGTAAAACAACTCCTGGACTCTACAGCCTTGCAGGATTGGATCCAAAGGGGGTCTTACTTTTCAGTCAACGATGGCCTACATTACTTCCAAGGACGTTTATTTCTGCCAGAAAAGGAATTGCAAGAACTGGTTATTTCCGGTCATCATGATACCCTGATGGAAGGACATCCTGGCATTGCCAAAACTGAGGAAAAAATTAAACGACAATTCTGGTGGCCTTCCTGGCGAAAGGATATTAAATCTTTCGTGATGTCCTGTGGAGTTTGCGCCCAAAACAAAGGCCAAAAGACAAAACCCGCCTGTCTTCTTCAGCCTTTAGACATTCCACCAGCACCTTGGCACACCTTGTCACTAGATTTTATCACGGACCTGCCCCCTTTTAATGGATACAATACTATTCTGGTGGTGGTGGATTTATTTTCCAAGATGGCCCATTTTATTCCGTTGAAAGGATTACCTTCAGCTTCTGTCCTAGCCAAGGAATTCCTCGAAAATATCATCCGTTTGCATGGATTCCCGTCCATATAGTGTCCGACCGGGGAAGCCAGTTTATTTCTCATTTTTGGAGAAAGTGTTGTCAACTGGCACAAATCGACGTAAGACTCTCAACCAGCCACCACCCACAGACCGATGGTCAGACAGAGAGAACGAACCAGACCCTTGAACAATACCTACGATGTATGTTGCACCAATCGGAGGGTAATTGGAAGGATATTTTATGGGTGGCCGAATATGCATACAATAACTCGGTACACTCTGGAACTGGACAAAGGCCCTTTTATTCCCTATATGGACACCACCCTCGTACTTCAGACCTGGACTCACCTCTGAGCCTTGAAATGACAGCAGTGGACCATTTGCATTCCACGATAACTCAAGCCTTCAAGGATGCAACTGCACATTTGCAACAAGCGAAAGGGAAATACAAAAAGAATGCGGATCTGCATCGGAGTGAGGCGCCTCCATACCAAATAGGGGATCAAGTATGGTTGGCTACCAAACACTTATTGCTCAAGGGACCTCGAACTTTTAATCCAAGGTATTTGGGCCCTTACTCGATCAAAGCTATAATTAACCCAGTGGCAGTCAAGCTCGATCTACCAGCTAACATGCAGATTCACCCCGTTTTTCATGTATCACTTTTGAAACCAGTGCAACCAGGAACCAGATTAATAAAGCCACCAGAACCAATCGAGATAGATGGGGAGCCTGCATTCGAGGTGAAGAACATTTTGGATTCTAAGATCTCAAAATCAAAACTTTTCTATCTAATTGATTGGAAAGGGTACGGGCCTCAGGAAAGGTATTGGGAACCCAGCGACCACGTACATGCACCTAGGGCTGGTAAAAAGGTTCCATCGGAATTTCCCAAACAAACCGAAACCTCCAGAGGGAACGACTTTGGGAGGGGCCTTGGGGGGGGGTGCTGTCATGATGCCTACCCCCGGAGAACCAGGCCAGGCCCAGCACCCCCGGGAGCAGGCATCATGCCCCCGTGTAAAAGCCCAGCGGCCCCTTATAGGGGCTCTTTGGACTCTGTCCTGGCGCCGTTGGCGCCAGGCTCATGTTGGACATCAGTCCTGGCGCCATAGGCGCCAGGCTCATAAAGGAAGATGTTTTGTGCATTTACCTGATGCAGACCATGCTGCAAGATTCAGGCCTCCCTGAGACCTGAAAGGGACTATTTTTTCATTGGAACTATTTTGCCACTCGTACATGGCCAGGGAAGGATACTTACCTGGAACTACTTTGGGGGCTATTTAAGCCACGCCCAGACAGTAGCTCATGCTTCGCGTTGTTCTGCATCCAAGCAGCTGAACGCTCACCGTGTCTGCTCCTGCATCTGGTCTCCAGCCACGCCCGCCTCGATCCTGGAACACCTGTAAGGAAAGAAGAGAAGAGAAAGGTGAAAACCAAGAATTTCATCAAACGTCTTACCTGCATCGGAACTTCCACACCAGCGTTCCTGAGAAAAGACTTTCATTTAAAAGCACCGTGATGCTTGCTGCAGTGCCGCGCTTCCCTCACCTTCTGGCTCCACCGCGACTGCCTTCACCGGTCGCCACATCTCTGCGCCTAGGGGAGAGAAGAAGAGACAAAAGGTGAGCAGAAGGAACGTATGAGGAAAGCCTAATTTTCCGCCATAACACTTACCGGTCTTCTGTTGGTGGGCCATTCCTCATTTTGGGTCGGCGCCGCTTCATTGGCAGGTACCGCACCCCGGCCCCTATGGGGAAAGGATAAAAGACATTACGGTGGGAATATAAAGACATGCACCAAAAGCAGGATGGAAAGTTCATCCTTTCAAACCATAAGGTGAGCTTCAACCGGGGATTTTGGAGGAAGTTAGAGAGGAACGAAGGGTGAAAGGGGGGAGCAAGCACACTATTCTGCAGACTGTTAATCCCCTTTCTCATCTGCAGAAGGATATTCCTACTGGCCAGACAATCAAGATTTGAGGGTCCTGTTCAGTCGGTGCTCCGAGTTCTGCGCATCACGCTCGAAGAGGCCACAGCAACCCAGACTAGACCAGCGCCTCCGTGGGAGTCAGGTGAGCGTTACAAGGCCCAACTAGATAAGGACACTCCCGACAGTAGTCAACCTTCTGTAACAGGAAGCCAAGAACCACTGGGACAGCCACTAATAGCAAACGAGGCAGAATTAGCTATGACAGAAGTAGAAAACACCATGTGTCACTATGAAGAAGATACAGAAGACTTAACTGTACTACAATCAAAACTTGACAAACACCAGCGCACCATTTTTGAAGAAGTAACAAAAGAAATTGCACATGTGTACAACACGAAAATAAAGAATGTACCTGCCAAAATTACAAACCTATACTACTATACGTCAGTGGTGAAGCTGGTTCAGGCAAAGCATTCTTTAATCAAAATCATCAGCAAGTTCCTTAAACAACTGACAAACAACAAACTGTCAGCTGTTCTAACTGTCCCCACAGGTTTAGCTGCCTACAACATTGGCGGTGTCACTTTACACTGATTACTTCTCCTTCCAGTAGAACACAAAAACAAATGAGACTATTACAAACTTTCTACAGAAGCTGCAATGGAACTACGCAGAGTATTAAAACAAATGAAAATGCTACTAATAGATGAAGTGAGCATGGTCTCCATCCTAATGTTGGCTTTGATTCACTTCAGATTGCAAGAAGTACTTAAAACAAACTACAAAGAACTCTTTGGAGGAAAACACATTATTGTTTTCAGAGATCTTCTTCAATTGACACCAGTGAAAGGTGAACCTATTTTTAAAAGCTTAGGACACAAAATCTGCCGTAAAACTTTTGGCAGCATAGGAAATGTCAACCTTTGGCAACATTTCCAATACAGAGAATTAACAGAAAACATGTGCCAATCTGCAGACCTCACTTACGCCAACATTTTAAAAAGTATTAGAGTTGGTGTACTATCTCAAGAAACACAAGCAATATTAAAAACCCGGCACATCCATGCACTTTATGGGGATAACTCATATTCTACTGATGTTATGGAACAATTAGCCCACAAAAATGTCAATTGTATGGCCTTAATGCCAACTCTTGCAAGCTTTTCCAAATTCAATGAAACAATGATGAAAAAAGAAATGTAACCAATAATTGAAATTTGCTCCACAGACAAACTGGACGTACATTGTATGACACTACCCATGTGTCAACAAGCCACAACAAGACTAACAGGCCGATTCATGGAATAATTAGCGTGGCGCAAGTGGGCAAAAACGTGCGAATCGCAGTGGAATAGCGAAAATCGCAGTGCAAGTGCGAAAATCGCATGAAAAGCAGCGCACGTCGATTCATGGAAGTCTGTGCGCGAGAAAACCAGCGGATATGCGAAAAAAAGTGCGCCGCGCACGTTGGCGCACAGGCCATCTAACAGCGTGCGCCAGGTCACAGCGAAAATCGCACAGGCCACAGCGAAATTCGCACATAGCGCGGCGCACGCAACAAAAGTAGGCGGAACACGGGCGTAACACTCGGAATGGGGAACAACTTGCAAAAACGTGGGCGTCACGGGGGAAGTACAGGGCACAAGTGCGCGGAACGCCCACACGCTCGCCTACAACACGTATTCATGGAATAGAATAGGGCAAAAAAGCGCACGCTCAAACCAGCGCACAGGCACAAACACGACCGCCACAAGAAAGCAGGCGGTAGCGTCTCTGCGGCTGTAAGAAATGTGCGCCAAAAGGTGCGCCAACAAATAGCACCCATATACTGCCATAATGAATGTCCTATACTGTGGCCCTCCAGGACAAATGACTTGCAAAGGGGTACCCACAAACACGGACACGCTGACAAAAAATACGTGTGCGTGTATACCGGGGTGCGTGGGAAGTCTCACACGCGATTTGGCCGGGTACGTGGATTTCAGGGGTGCGCGGGAAGTTCCACACGCGATTCCATCAGGGTACGTGTGTTTCAGGGGTGCGCGGGAAGTCCCACACGCGATTACAGCAGGGTACGTGTATTTCAGGGGTGCGCGGGAAGTTCCACACGCGAATAGCCTGGGCGCGTGTATTTCATGGGTGCGTGGGAAGTTCCACACGCGAATAGCCTGGGCGCGTGTATTTCAGGGGTGCGCGGGAAGTCCCACACGCGATTACAGCAGGGTACGTGTATTTCAGGGGTGTGCGGGAAGTTCCACACGCGAATAGCCTGGGCGCGTGTATTTCAGGGGTGCGCGGGAAGTTCCACATGCGAATAGCCTGGGCGCGTGTATTTCAGGGGTGCGCGGGAAGTTCCACACGCGAATAGCCTGGGCGCGTGTATTTCAGGGGTGCGCGGGAAGTTCCACACGCGAATAGCCTGGGCGCGTGTATTTCAGGGGTGCGCGGGAAGTTCCACACGTGATTACAGCAGGGTACGTGTATTTCAGGGGTGCGCGGGAAGTTCCACACGCGAATAGCCTGGGCGCGTGTATTTCAGGGGTGCGCGGGAAGTCCCACACGCGATTACAGCAGGGTACGTGTATTTCAGGGGTGCGCGGGAATTTCCACACGCGAATAGCCTGGGCGCGTGTATTTCAGGGGTGCGCGGGAAGTCCCACACGTGATTACAGCAGGGTACGTGTATTTCAGGGGTGCGCGGGAAGTTCCACACGCGAATAGCCTGGGCGCGTGTATTTCAGGGGTGCGCGGGAAGTCCCACACGCGATTACAGCAGGGTACGTGTATTTCAGGGGTGCGCGGGAAGTTCCACACGCGAATAGCCTGGGCGCGTGTATTTCAGGGGTGCGCGGGAAGTTCCACACGCGAATAGCCTGGGCGCGTGTATTTCAGGGGTGCGCGGGAAGTTCCACACGCGAATAGCCTGGGCGCGTGTATTTCAGGGGTGCGCGGGAAGTTCCACACGTGATTACAGCAGGGTACGTGTATTTCAGGGGTGCGCGGGAAGTTCCACACGCGAATAGCCTGGGCGCGTGTATTTCAGGGGTGCGCGGGAAGTCCCACACGCGATTACAGCAGGGTACGTGTATTTCAGGGGTGCACGGGAATTTCCACACGCGAATAGCCTGGGCGCGTGTATTTCAGGGGTGCGCGGGAATTATCACACGCGATTTGGCTTGGTACGTGTATTACAGGGGTGCGTGGGAAGTTACACACGCGATTAGGCTGGGTGGGTCCTCACAGGTGTTCCCTGTACACCCTCGACGGCCCCTGCAGGCAGCCCACAAAACAGGGGACTACCCTGCACACCTGCTCATGTCTCCCACCACCCCCACCCCCCACCATCCAGGGGCACCCTCCACCAGGCCCCCACTCATGTCTCCCACCACCCCCACCCCCCTGCCACCATGGGCACCCTCCACCAGGCCCCCACTCATGTCTCCCACCACCCCCACCCCCCAGCAGTGCAGGGGCAGCCTCCACCAGGCCCCCACTCATGTCTCCCACCACCCCCACCCCCCAGCAGTGCAGGGGCAGCCTCCACCAGGCCCCCACCCATGTCTCCCACCACCCCCACCCCCCAGCAGTGCAGGGGCAGCCTCCACCAGGCCCCCACTCATGTCTCCCACCACCCCCACCCCCCCAGTCACCAGGGGCAGCCTCCACCAGGCCCCCACTCATGTCTCCCACCACCCCCACCCCCCACCATCCAGGGGCAGCCTCCACCAGGCCCCCACTCATGTCTCCCACCACCCCCACCCCCCACCATCCAGGGGCAGCCTCCACCAGGCCCCCACTCATGTCTCCCACCACCCCCACCCCCACCCCCCACCATCCAGGGGCAGCCTCCACCAGGCCCCCACTCATGTCTCCCACCACCCCCACCCCCCTGCCACCATGGGCACCCTCCACCAGGCCCCCACTCATGTCTCCCACCACCCCCACCCCCCAGCAGTGCAGGGGCAGCCTCCACCAGGCCCCCACTCATGTCTCCCACCACCCCCACCCCCCAGCAGTGCAGGGGCAGCCTCCACCAGGCCTCCACCCATGTATCCCACCACCCCCACCCCCAGCAGTGCAGGGGCAGCCTCCACCAGGCCCCCACTCATGTCTCCCACCACCCCCACCCCCCAGCAGTGCAGGGGCAGCCTCCACCAGGCCCCCACTCATGTCCCCTATCACCCAAACACCCCCGCCACCAGTGGCACCCTCCACCAGGCCCCCACTCATGTCTCCCACCACCCCCACCCCCCCAGTCACCAGGGGCACCCTCCACCAGGCCCCCACTCATGTCTCCCACCACCCCCACCCCCCACCATCCAGGGGCAGCCTCCACCAGGCCCCCACTCATGTCTCCCACCACCCCCACCCCCCAGTCACCATGGGGAGCCTCCACCAGGCCCCCACTCATGTCTCCCACCACCCCCACCCCCCTGCCACCATGGGCACCCTCCACCAGGCCCCCACTCATGTCTCCCACCACCCCCACCCCCCACCATCCAGGGGCAGCCTCCACCAGGCCCCCACCCATGTCTCCCACCACCCCCACCCCCCAGCAGTGCAGGGGCAGCCTCCACAGGCCCCCACTCATGTCTCCCACCACCCCCACCCCCAGCAGTGCAGGGGCAGCCTCCACCAGGCCCCCACCCATGTCTCCCACCACCCCCACCCCCCAGCAGTGCAGGGGCAGCCTCCACCAGGCCCCCACCCATGTCTCCCACCACCCCCACCCCCCAGCAGTGCAGGGGCAGCCTCCACCAGGCCCCCACTCATGTCTCCCACCACCCCCACCCCCCGCAGTGCAGGGGCAGCCTCCACCAGGCCCCCACCCATGTCTCCCACCACCCCCACCCCCCAGCAGTGCAGGGGCAGCCTCCACCAGGCCCCCACTCATGTCTCCCACCACCCCCACCCCCCAGCAGTGCAGGGGCAGCCTCCACCAGGCCCCCACTCATGTCTCCCACCACCCCCACCCCCCACCATCCAGGGGCAGCCTCCACCAGGCCCCCACTCATGTCTCCCACCACCCCCACCCCCCAGCAGTGCAGGGGCAGCCTCCACCAGGCCCCCACCCATGTCTCCCACCACCCCCACCCCCCAGCAGTGCAGGGGCAGCCCCCACCAGGCCCCCACTCATGTCCCCTATCACCCCCACCCCCCGCCACCAGGGGCAGCCCCCACCAGGCCCCCACTCATGTCCCCTATCACCCCCAACCCCCCGCCACCAGGGGCACCCTCCACCAGGCCCCCACCCATGTCTCCCACCACCCCCACCCCCCAGCAGTGCAGGGGCATCCTCCACCAGGCACCCACACATGTCCCCCCGCCCCCAGGTCCTGACGATACTCAATCATGGCAATAATGGGCAGCATACTCAGCACAAACACCCAGGCAAGGATTGCATCCACCCACATAGTGAATGCAATTACATGATACAACCCCAATGGCAAGTATGTAAATGAACACATGTCCGTCACACACACATACACAACGGGTACAAGTGAATGTCAAAACCCATATCATGACATGTATGAAACCAATGAGAAAATACCACAAGTGAAAGTTAAAAAAACATGTATTAAAGATGAAAAATAAGTAAACAAATCAAACATACAACAATGGGGATAACAAAATAAATGGTCCATGTCCGAGAACAAATGTAAAAATAAAAAAAACAAAGTAATCCAAAAACAAATGTTGTCCAAAGCAATGACATGTGGAAGGAAAATAATGAAAAACCATTTCCTCATGGTGAACACAATAATCAGTACAAAAAATGTTTCTTCAAAAAGCAAACTATATACACGAATATTCCAGGGTCCATGAGCCCAACACCATAAATGAAACCTACTACTACCTAATGAAAAAAATATCTACAAAAAAGTGGCCATTGTCCGAGCGGTCCAAAAAAATAAAAATGAATAAAGGAAACATAACACTAACTAACTAAATAACTATATACAAAGGCAGCGGGCAAGTCCTGCGGCTCACTCGGTGATGTTGCTGGCCAGGGCATCATCGAACTCCATGTCGATGTCCTGGAGGCGGGACTCTGTCCTGGCCCCGAGGTCTCGCAGGGATAACCCCATGTTCAGCTCAAACTCCCTGCGAGCTTCCTCGAGGCACTCAGCCCGCCTCAACGCCCGACGCATGGAGAACTCCGCCCTGACCATGGTGAGCCGCTCCTCTTCCGCCCGCTGCCGCTCCGCACCTATCCGCTGGACCAACTGCTCCCACACGGAAGACACCACCATCCCAGGGTTGCCCTGCCCTCCGGCCGATGCCTGCCCCTCTGATCTTGATGGCCCCGAGCCATGATGCCTCCCACGTCGAGCCTGCTGCTGCCTCCGACGCCACTGCCTCTGCCAGCACGACGGCATCCAGGCTGATGGAAACCACCGACGCCGTTGTGCACGTGCCCTGCCCGATGATGCTGTCACATCTTCCATCTGCTGGGGTCCAGTTGCTGTGTTGTCCACCCCTGCTGGACCTCCGACTCCCAACTGTGGCAGGGATGGGATCCCCACCGAGCTGGCTGCATTGGTCAGGGCAGGTCCACAGGGGGCCCTGGTGGTATCTGGGCCGGAAGACGGCAAGGGGAACGACTGGTGTATAGCCTGCACAGAGGAGGAGAGGGCCGCCAGATTGGCCAACACATGCAGCAAACCCCCGAACATGGCCGATCCCAATTGGGCCACGTCGGCACGGTGCACTTCGTGATGACGTGCATGCTCCTCCCGGGAAGCATGCACGGCATCACGAATCACAGCCGAGCGCATCACGACCCCAATCAGGACCTTCTCCACACGGCCAGGGGTTCCCACGTCCGCAGGTGGAGGGGAGTCAGGTGACGTGGACATCCCCTCTACCTGCGGACGGGCCTGGGACGGGGCATCCCTGCTGGTGCATGGTGGTGCACTCACAGGGTCAGGGACAGCGACATGCACAGGCCCCTCCACGGTGACCTGTGCTGCCTCCTGCCCCTGGCCCTGGACCGCACCACTTGCACCAGCAGGGATGCCCCCACCAGGCCCCATGTGTGCCCCAGTGGCGGCCTCCTCCTCCTCTGTGCAAACCACCAACCTGGATGGCTCCTCACCGTCTCCCACCGTAGCAGGCCCCTGTGGGGGCTCACCCACCCCTTCCGCTGCAGCCGTGGGGGCCTCCCCGCCGCCTTGCTCCACAGCGCCGTCTCCGCCCTCTTCTTCACTAGCCGCTGCGTAGAGGGAGACAAAGAACACAAACATCATGGTACTGTACAATGGTCCCCTAGACAGGAAGCAATAGCAGATGAGCACCACTGTCAAAGTACACTTCCATCATGTCCCTCCACAACACATGGGTCAGTCCAGGCAAAACACACACAGTAACAGGCATGGTGCATGCCATGGACATTTCCATGCATGTCCAATGGACTCTTGAAACATTCAATGATATGTAACTCACCTGCATCATGGCTCATGCCTATCACATGCACACACTTCACCTCAGTCACATCCATCTGGCCCCAAACACACCAAACACAGCGGATACAAGGGTAATTTGGCTGCTTCACTGAATCTGTGCATTGTCACACACATGTGTCATGCATCCATGGCATGCACAAGTCACAGACACGCAGGTCAGGCACACAGACATGGCTACCATATATGTACCTGGCATCAGCACCCATCCCTCACCCCCACCCATGTCCAGGTACAGAGACTGGCATGCTCTCATGTTCAAAATCTGCATAGGGCTCCCCATGCAGCATTTGAACACATGCAACAACCATGTGGGTCACACATCACTGGTCGCACATGCATTACTATGATGTCCCTGCACACATACATGCATACATGGCCTATGGCACACATACAGGCAAGTATCATAGAACCAGCACACCGCAACATGCCCTGTCTCACACAGTAATGCTTGGACACTTACCGCTCAACTTCAGACGGGCCTCCCTCTCAAGGATCTGGGCGTGGAGCGCTGGGCGTACGCGTTCCAGGACCCTCATCTGGATGGAACTCATGCGGCCCCGGCCCCCCTCCACGAGGCGCCGGGCCTTCACAAGGGTCCTGGACCTCAAGTCCTCCCAGCGCTTCTTGATCTTCAGGACGTTGCGGGTTGCCACCCCCTCCGCGTTGATGGCAACCACACAGTCGGCCCAGATCCTCTCCCGTCCTTCCTTGCTGGCGCGGGACGATCCAAAGAGGGCATCATACTGCCCCAGGACATGCTCCAATAGGACACCAACTTCGGTGGCAGTGAAGCTGGTGCCCCTCTGCCCCTCTGGCCTGGGGTTGCCACTGGTGCCAGATGTGGAAGTGCCCGACATGGCAACCCCAGAGGCAGGTGTGGGTGGGCAACTGGGTCCTGGGGCTGGGCTGTGGAGCGATGTAATCCCAGTCGGGAGTCTTCAGTTCCAGCAGGGGTGGACACAGCAACTGGACCCCTGCAGATGGCTGATGTGCAGGCACCAAATGGCAGGGCACGGTGGCAGCAGGCAGGCAGGCAGGCAGCAGCAGATGGCACGTGGGAGGCTGCTCGGGGCACTGGGGGGCAGTAACTCGGCCTTCTGGGCAGGAGCGTGGTCTTCCGTGTTTTTTCCCGTGGCCAGCTTGATACGGAGTGATTTGGCACGTGAAAATCCTGCACGTCAGCGTGAAATCCGAGGAAAGGCCCTTAGCGCGTAAGCGCGTCAGCACGCATACGCGATTCTATTGGACCAGAGACCCTCAGCGCGTAAGCGCGTCTGTGACGTGACCCGCATGGGTGTTCCCCACTCAGCACGTGATGACGGAGCACACGTGGAAATACTGCACGTCAGCATGTAATTGGACAAAAGTGCGCGTACACGCGATTGGCCTATGTACGTGTATTTCATGGGTGCGCGGGCACTTACACACGCAAGTACGTCAGCGCACCTGTATCCCGTGGTGCGTGGGAATTTCCACATGCTATTGGACTGGGAACTGGATTCCAGGGGTGCGCAGGTCACACGCTCGCCTAGATCACGCGCAAAGCATACATTTGCGCACTTTAACAATAACAAGCTCAGACGCCAGGATGAACATACCGTTCCTAGCAGCAGTGGCACTGGGCTACCAAAGGAGGAGGAGGAGGATAGTCAGGGCCAGAATATTCACACCCAGAACCAGCCTTTTCGGGATGCCTGATGACCAGGTGTATGGGAGGTACAGGTTTCCACCACACATAATACTGGACCTGGTGAGTGAGTGGGAGGATGACCTCACATCACCCACCCTGTGCTCCCAAGCACTCAGCCCTTGAGAAGGTCCTCAATGTACTGCACTTCTTAGCCACTGGATCATTTCAGCGGACAAGTGCCATAGTGGGTGGGGTGTCACAGGCCACCCAGTCACGCTGCCTACACCAGGTCTTGAACATCATCACTGCACGCCCATCAGTCCGCAGGCACATATACCTGCCCAGAACACCTGCAGAAAGGCATGCTGCCGCCCTGGATTTTTACAGTGTGGCATGATTCCCCAAAGTGCTAGGTGCCATCGACTGCACCCATGTGGCTCTACGTCCCCCCAGGGCATCTGAGCACATCTATAGGAACCGCAAGCACTGGCATTCCATCAACGTGCAGGTAGCATGTAATGCCAAGGGAATCATCACCTCAGTATATGCCAACTATCCCGGGTCCACCCACGACAGCTTAATTTACCGAATGTCCACCCTAAGCCGGGACCTAGAAGCTGGGCGGCATGGCGATACATGGCTGTTTGGTGAGTATGTATGCCACTGCACATGCATGCATGTTGGATACTGAGCAAGGTCACAACCCCACCAATGATACCAATCACCACCTCCACAGGGGACAGTGCCTACCCTCTCAGCCCCCACATGATGACGCCAATTCGGAACCCCACCACGCCACCCGAGGTAAGATATAACACAGCCCACATTACGACCCGGGGCATAGTGGAGCGCACATTCGGAGTGCTAAAGTCACGCTTTCGCTCCCTTGACCGTTCTGGCGGCCAGCTGTTATACGCTCCCCCAGTAGTGTGCAGGATCATAGTGGCAGCATGTGTCCTGCACAACGTTGCAACACGCCGGGGCCTGGCAGTGGATATGGTGGTGGCCCCACATCCCCAACCACATGCACAGCCGCTGCGCATGGAAGGGGAAAGGGCACGGGGGGAGGCAGCCCGTACACAGCTAGTGGCTAATTACTTCACATAGAAATCACACCCCTGTGGAGTGCACACTGCCCTGGCACATTCCATCTGACAATCAATGATGACTCAACCTGACACTGATCCTGAATGTCTGGAGAATGAACCGTGAATACCATGTCAGCCTGAGATTGTTCACCTGGAAGTGTCACAATGTGTGCATCCCTACCCACACAGACTCCACCAATGCAGTTTTGTGGAGTTACACATTCAAGCAGCTAAAAAGAATACCCACTTGCAAAATGCAACAAGAGGACAGTGCCATGTCAGCCAACCCAACGCCAGCACCACCACACGACACACCGTGCCATGTCATGCTATTTGCAGGTAAACAAAGTAATCCCCACAACATGACACTAGTGTCACTATGTACAGTGTCCCTATTAGAAACCTGCAACACCTGAAATGCTCACAGCAATGCCGGACCAACAACATACTTGAGCACGTACTACCATTAACATGACATCACAAATGTTACATATTAGTAGTCTCACCACCTGGAAATGCCTGCACTCCCACCACTACCAACTGTGCAGTGTTGGCGCCATGTAGAGTTGTAGGTGCACAGCTGCCAACATGGACCCCATCTCCAGACTAGAGGTCTTGTGTAGACATGAGGAAGGGACCTGCAAATTGGGAGGTAGACACAGAAGATGAGTTACACATCAATGCAACATGCAGTGTACAACACAACAGCAATATGCACTAGGAATGTATACACAGTATTGACTACAGACTTCCCACAGAGCTCATGGGGGTCCAACGTCACTGTGTAATTCACTGTCACTTGGGCACACCCTTTGCAAGCCCATGGAAACGGGAAGCAGGAGGGGTGTGTGTGACTCAAACCCAAGCATCTGAACCAAATACATTACAAGCCTGCATGTGCTCAGCCACAATGCAGCGTATGCCCACAGGAACCACGGAAGCCAACAAATCGTCCCAAAAAAATAGGGAATAAAATAAATAAAAATAAAAATAAAAATAAGAAACAATCAAAAATGGCCATTGATGGGCCCGGGGGGGTTGGGGAGGCCACCCAGGAGGTCCGAGGACAGGATGCACACCAGAACCCACCTGCGTGGATCCTGGGAAAATAAAACACCTCCATGGGCTCATGGCTCACACGGCTACCCTATTGTGGGAGTATCACTGCTGTCGCTATTATCACCCTGTGCAGCTGCATCCGGAGGTGGTTGCACTACGGGAGGCAGCCCACGCAAGGCCCTAGTCTGCTCCTCCATGGCTGCAATCATGCGGGTGTGGTAGGTCTCGTTCTGGAGGATGAGTGTGCGGAGGTCCCCATGCAACAACTCACGGGATGCCCGGACCTCCGCCCTCGTTGCCTGCATCTCAGCTGAGAGCGTACGGGTGAGACGCTCCAGCTGCTGTTCTGT
Organism: Ambystoma mexicanum; assembly: GCF_040938575.1. Lineage (NCBI taxonomy): Eukaryota > Metazoa > Chordata > Amphibia > Caudata > Ambystomatidae > Ambystoma > Ambystoma mexicanum. The sequence continues at coordinate 923,163,924 of NC_090941.1, forward strand.
CCTTTGGTGTGTTAAAGCCTCAAGCTCAACAAGAGTCGTCCTGAGGTGAAGGAGCTCCTGCCTCAGGGCTTCCCTGTGGCCCTGGGACTCAATGGAGATGGCCTCCTGCAGAGTCGCCAGTGCCGCCCGCCTGTCCCTGTTGGACCCCAACATGTCCTCCCTGTGTGACTGGCAGATGGAGTCGGTTGCCTGCTCTAGTCGCTCCATCAGCCTTTCTGGGGGGACAATGGAAGTGGCCACCCTATCCATGGCCTGAGCCATCATCTCGGATGATGCAGCCTGTTGGGTTGCCATACCGTAAATGGATTGCTCCCATGCGGTATTGCCAGATGGCGTACGGCCACCACTCGGCGGGCACCACACCTGTCTGGGGCAAGGCGAACTGCGCCTTGCTGTGCCGGCACTGCCTGAGGCTGCAGGACTGCATTCCCCCTCTGATCTGCTGGCCCAGGAACAGGATCAGATGTCGCGGAGTGTGACCCTGCATCCGTAACCACCAAAGGCGTAGCTGCCAACAGTGACATCCCCATGGAGGGTTCTGACCCTGGTGCAGGTGGGTGAGACAGAACAGAATCCCTCCCTGGAACACTCACCTGCGACGGCACGTAGGTCTCATCCGAATCAACACCTGAGTACAGCTCGGGGGAGGTGCAGCCAGAGACACCCCTTGAGAGCACGACCTGCAGCACTTGTGGGGTCTCCCCCACCACCACACCACGTCCCTCACTGGTGGTTGGTCGGCCCTCGGACCCCTCCTGGGTCTGCACCATCTCCACAACCCCAGCAGTATCAGGTGCTTCTTCCCCTGCAAAGACATGAAAACAAAGAAATGGAAACAGGCATTAGCACCATGGCACACAATGAGGGCTGAGAAGCAAGAGAACCAGTACTTGATTGACACATGTCCCACATGACTAAAATCCTCCCATGCATGCACCCTCACTGCGTATGAAGTGCAGGCAAATGGCACACACTGATGACACCAAGATGGAAGATGAACACATTTTCTGCATGCTGCCTGGCAGTGGCATCACACATTGGCCTGTGATTGCCAGGTGAAACACACATGCCATCACACAGATGGCATGTACCATTGCTATTGAGTGAAGATGGAGAGGAGGGCAGCACCTATTCATTCAGTCCAGTTCCCGCATGTAATTGCTTTTCTAATTCTAACAGGTCAGATTTTTCACCTGGAGCTGCCAGTCTGAAATGGTCCAATTGCACAGGGACATGTGTGTACAAATGATATCCAGGTAACAAAGTCACTCCACTTTACCATAGCCATGTCAGACATGTGACTAGTGGACAGCGACATGGCTAGTAAAAGTGGGGGAATACAAACAATCTGACTGAATGAACAGTGAAAAATAAGCAACTATGTTGTGGCAAGGTGAAACTTCAAGGGCAACTGGCGTGCAGTTGGGCTAGATGTCTACTGTTGGCAGAAGGGATAATGCTATGGCCAAATGCAGCTGCGCAGGAAGTATTGCATGAAGCACATGGCTGACCCATACGACTCAGGCGCACACACTCTCACCTGGCACACAAACAGAAGCCCTCACACACACACCATGCACATGGATGACAAACACATGCATGTGCACTCACCGGACAATGCCTCGTAATCAGCCAGATCTCCCACGCCTTGGATCTGTTCCTCCGTGACGTAGGTCCCAGCGACTGACTCATGTGGAGTGAGTTCCATGTCTACTACTGGAGACCCACCTCCAGTCACTAGAGTTGCGGCATGACTTGAGGCCAGCTTACTCTTTGCCCTGCGCTTTAGGTCATTCCAGCGCTTATAGCAATCATTGGCTGTGCGCCTCACGATTCCAAGGGCACTTACGATGTCCGCAACGGTCTGCCTGTGTGCCTGGCATTGTGCAGGTGTGGTCTTGGATCCTGCAACAATGACCATCTCGTTGTCATGTCCGGACACATACTCGACAAGTGCATTCAGTTCGTCATCCGTGAAGCTGGGCTTCCTGGATGGGCCGGACTGTGTAGCCGTGTCTGGGGCATCAGCCTGTGCCGGACGAGCACTCTTCCTCTTCCGCTTGGAAGGTGGTGGTGATCCTGAGTGTCCTGCGCCGCTCTGGACACTAGGGGCAGGAGCCCTGGTGGACTCTGTATCAGGAGTGTGGGATTGCACACTCAGCATGGGAGTTGGTGCAGGCATTGGCTCTAGTGTGATGGTGTCAGGGGGAATGTCAGCAGCATGGACTAGGACCGACACTGTCCTGGCTGGGTGTGTGAGGGCTGGGGTGGATGGAGCCGCAGCTGCCCCTGCAGCCTCTCCGCCCTGCCTCCTTGGTGCAGCAGATGACCTTGCTGCCCCAGATCCACGTGGCATGATGGCATCAACGTGCACCAGCGCACGTTTCGTAGCCCTGCTGACCTGGAAGTCAGTCATGGAGTCAGCCAGGTCTGGTGCCACAATGGGCTGGTCCAACAAGGGCTGAGCATGGATGGTGTCAGCCACATCAGCCTCAATGGGAGGGGGGGAGAGGGGGGGATTATGGGTGCCCGTGACTGGTCCTCCACACATGGGGGGACAGGCTCACCCTGCAAGTTACGACCACGTCCCCTACCGGATCCACCACGGCCACCACTTGTGGCTCTTCCACCTTTGCCACCCTTACGGAATCGTCGCCTCCCAGCCATGGCACTGATGTTAATGTGCGTATGGGAGTGGATGTAGACTATTGTCCTGGGCAATTGGGGGTCAAAGGGGTTGGGTACCAGATGGTAATTGTACCCTAGTGCTCTAGCAAGGCTGAATGTAACCCCTGGGGAAAGATGACGGGTCACGCAACGCACAGGAGGCCCAAAAAAGGGAGATGACGTGCACGCAACCCCTCCTAGACCACGTGTGCAGAAAGAAAAACTTGAACTACGCTGTGGCACCCAGTAACACAAGAATGAACGTATGCGTGTCACACGCAGCCTAGAATGACCTCTGAAGGGGTAGGCTACACACGGGGCAAGCACAGATGTTAGATACGTGCGTGACTCACCGTCTGCCAGGTAAAAGAGCGTGAAAAATGAGCGCGTTTGGTTGGCAACACCCCCGCCAAAAGAAGATATGTACGCTGTCTGAGGAGACAGGACAACAGTAGAAGGGAACACTGTTTGAGGGAACAGGCCCAGGTAAACCAGTACAAGAGAAAAAATAGAAAAAGCTGTCAGAGGTAACAGGGAGTACGAAATTGAAACGCTGTGAAGTAAATCGCGTGTGAAACGACAAGAAGTACAGAATTCACCCACTCGCTCTCCACGAAAAGCATTACAAGGAATTGGTGTTCTACACGTACCTTATATGCAGGCCCACACGTACAGCGTCACTTACGCGGCGTGTACGTGCTAGGCCCATTCCCTCCAATTACACGCTTTGTCACTTCTGCGTGTAGGTCCATTTGCACCAATTACACGCTTTGTCACTTCTGCGTGTATGTCCATTTGCACCAATTACACGCTTTGACACTTCTGCGTGTAGGTCCATTTGCACCAATTACACGCTTTGACACTTCTGCGTGTAGGGCTATTTCCACCAATAACACGCTTTGACACTCGGACGTGTCACGCAACTTTTTCCTACGCGTGCATGTGACTTCATAGACGCGCATACGCGTTTACGCGCTAAGGGCCTTTCATCGATTTACACGCAGACGTGTGGGATTTTCACGTGCAAAATCACTCACTACGTATCAAGCTGTCCACGCGTTCACACATGAAAGACCACGCTCCTGCCCAGGAGGCCAAATTACTGCCCCCCAGAGCCCTGAGCACGCTCCCACCTGCCATCTGCTGCTGCCTGACTGCCTGCTGCCCACGTGCCCTGCCATTTGCTGCCTGCACATCAGCCAGGGGTGCTGTTGCTGTGACCACCCCTGCTGGAACCAAAGGCTCCCGACTGCTTTTCCGTCGCCCCACAGCCCAGCCCCAGGACCCAGTTGCCCACCGACTCCTGCCTCTGGGGTTGACATGTCGGGCACTGCAACATCTGGCACCAGTGGCAACCCCCGGCCAAGGAGGCAGAGGGGCACCAGCTTCAGTGCCAGGGAAGTTGGTGTCCTGGTGGAGGATGCCCCTGGTGGCTGGGGGGTGGGGGTGGTGGTAGACATGGATGGGGGCCTGGTGGAGGGTGCCCCTGGTGGCGGGGGGGTGGGGGTGATAGGGGACATGAGTGGGGGCCTGGTGGAGTGTGCCCCTGCACTGCTGGGGGGTGGGGGTGGTGGGAGACATGGATGGGGGCCTGGTGGAGGGTGCCCCTGGTGGCGGGGGGTGATAGGGGACATGAGTGGGGTCCTGGTGGAGGCTGCTCCTGCACTGCTGGGGGGTGGGGGTGGTGGGAGACATGAGTGGGGGCCTGGTGGAGGGTGCCCCTGGTGGCTGGGGGGTGGGGGTGGTGGGAGACATGGGTGGGGGCCTGGTGGAGGGTGCCCCTGGATGCTGGGGGGTGGGGGTGGTGGAAGACATGAGTGGGGGCCTGGTGGAGGGTGCCCCTGGTGGCTGGGTAGACATGGGTGGGGGTGGTGGGAGACATGGGTGGGGGCCTGGTGGAGGGTGCCCCTGGATGCTGGGGGGTGGGGTGGTGGGAGACATGAGTGGGGGCCTGGTGGAGGGTGCCCCTGGTGGCTGGGGGTGGGGGTGGTGGGAGACATGGGTGGGAGCCTGGTGGAGGGTGCCCCTGGATGCTGGGGGGTGGGGGTGGTGGGAGACATGAGTGGGGGCCTGGTGGAGGGTGCCCCTGGTGGCGGGGGGGTGGGGGTGATAGGGGACATGAGTGGGGGCCTGGTGGAGGGTGCCCCTGCACTGCTGGGGGGTGGGGGTGGTGGGAGACATGGATGGGGGCCTGGTGGAGGGTGCCCCTGGTGGCAGGGGGGGTGGGGGTGATAGGGGACATGAGTGGGGGCCTGGTGGAGGGTGCCCCTGCACTGCTGGGGGGTGGGGGTGGTGGGAGACATGGATGGGGGCCTGGTGGAGGGTGCCCCTGGTGGCGGGGGGGTGGGGGTAATAGGGGACATGAGTGGGGTCCTGGTGGAGGCTGCCCCTGCACTGCTGGGGGTGGGGGTGGTGGGTGACATGAGTGGGGGCCTGGTGGAGGGTGCCCCTGGTGGCTGGGGGGTGGGGGTGGTGGGAGACATGGGTGGGGGCCTGGTGGAGGGTGCCCCTGGATGCTGGGGGGTGGGGGTGGTGGGAGACATGAGTGGGGGCCTGGTGGAGGGTGCCCCTGGTGGCTGGGGGGTGGGGGTGGTGGGAGACATGGGTGGAAGCCTGGTGGAGGGTGCCCCTGGATGCTGGGGGGTGGGGGTGGTGGGAGAAATGAGTGGGGGCCTGGTGGAGGGTGCCCCTGGTGGCGGGGGGGGTGGGGGTGATAGGGGACATGAGTGGGGGCCTGGTGGAGGGTGCCCCTGCACTGCTGGGGGGTGGGGGTGGTGGGAGACATGGATGGGGGCCTGGTGGAGGGTGCCCCTGGTGGCGGAGGGGTGGGGGTCATAGGGGACATGAGTGGGGGCCTGGTGGAGGGTGCCCCTGCACTGCTGGGGGGTGGGGGTGATAGGGGACATGGGTGGGGGCCTGGTGGAGGGTGCCCCTGGTGGCGGGGCGGGTGGGGGTGATAGGGGACATGAGTGGGGGCCTGGTGGAGGGTGCCCCTGCACTGCTGGGGAGTGGGGGTGGTGGGAGACATGGATGGGGGCCTGGTGGAGGGTGCCCCTGGTGGCTGGGGGGTGGGGGTGGTGAGAGACATGAGTGGGGTCCTGGTGGAGGCTGCCCCTGCACTGCTGGGGGGTGGGGGTGGTGGGAGACATGAGTGGGGGCCTGGTGGAGGGTGCCCCTGGTGGCTGGGGGGTGGGGGTGGTGGGAGACATGGGTGGGGGCCTGGTGGAGGGTGCCCCTGGTGGCTGGGGGGTGGGGGTGGTGGGAGACATGAGTGGGGTCCTGGTGGAGGCTGCCCCTGCACTGCTGGGGGGTGGGGGTGGTGGAAGACATGAGTGGGGGCCTGGTGGAGGGTGCCCCTGGTGGCTGGGGGGTGGGGGTGGTGGGAGACATGGGTGGGGGCCTGGTGGACGGTGCCCCTGGTGGCTGGGGGGTGGGGGTGGTGGGTGACATGAGTGGGGTCCTGGTGGAGGCTGCCCCTGCACTGCTGGGGGGTGGGGGTGGTGGGAGACATGAGTGGGGGCCTGGTGGAGGGTGCCCCTGGTGGCTGGGGGGTGGGGGTGGTGGGAGACATGAGCCTAATTGCGTGTGATAGTTCCTGCACACCCCTGTAATACACGTACCTGGCCAAATCGCATGTGAGAATTCCCGCGCACCCCTGTAATACACGTACCCAGCCGAATCGCGTGTAGAACTTCCCGTGTACCCCTGTAATACACGTACCCAGCCAAATCGCGTGTGATAATTCCCACGTACCCCTGTAATACACGTACTCTGGCCAATCGCGTGTAGAACTTCCCACGCACCCCTGTAATACACGTACCTGGCCAAATCGCATGTGAGAATTCCCGCGCACCCCTGTAATACACTACCCAGCCGAATCGCGTGTAGAACTTCCCGTGTACCCCTGTAATACACGTACCCAGCCAAATCGCGTGTGATAATTCCTGCGTACCCCTGTGATACATGTGCCCTGGCTAATCGCGTGTGAAACTTCACGCGTACCCCTGTAATACACGTACCCTGGCTAATCGCGTGTATAACTTCACGCGTACCCCTGATATGCACGTTACCCGCTTTGCGTTCCTTGTTTGGCAGCCCTGTAGACTGGTCCAGGGTTAGCGCAGCCCTTTGCGATGATTTAGCGATTTTGATGGCTTTTCCTTGCGCAAGGGCATTCTTGGGGGCGTTACTGGCGCTGCTGCAGGGTCGCTGCGATACTCTGCGCCACGGCTGGTTTGGGAGCCAAAAATCCATGAATACGCTGTGCGCGGAAATCGGTTTTAGCGCACGTGCCTGGCGCAGACAATCGCACGCGGACACTCTGCGCCAGCCGCTTGCGACACTTTTCTGCGAAATTCTATGAATTACCCTGCAAATACCTTAGAAAATTCTATCTCCAAAACAATTGGGTTGGAGAAAATATTAAAATTATCCTTAAACTGTAGAGTAATGCTTAAACGTAACCTTGATGCGGAGCAAGGACTAGTTAATGGAGCACTGGGTACAGTTGTTGGCTTTCAAACATACCCACGTGACAACAACATTCAATTTGTCAATATTCTCTTCGACAAACTTTCAGAAGTAAAAAGGATAGGGCGCTCAATGGCTCGATTCCTTCTCATGTATGTACGCAGAGAACAATTTTCTCTAACTCTTGCATATGCAGTCACCATTAATAAATCCCAAGGTCTTACCCTAGGCAAAGCATTGATAGATATTGGTAACACAGTCTTTAAAAAAGGCATGGGCTATGCAGCTGTATCACGCTTACGTACACTTGACGGTCTATTTCTAATCAACTTTGATGCAAGTAAAGTAAACGCTAATATTCCTTGTATTTTAGAATACAATAGACTACGTTCACTATACACCCCCCACCTAAAAGCATATCCTGTTCCACAAAAAGGAAAACATTGTAAAAGAAAACTAATTAAAACTGAAATGCAACAGGATCTTACTGCAAATCCTCCAAAGAGAGTAAAAGAAGCTAATACTTCATCAATTACCACAACCAAAGAAGAACCTATTAGAAAAAGTAACTCAGGAAGCAACACACACTTCGAAAAAATGACTTGGACACAGACCTATCTGGTCCATTCAAATTTTCAAATGTAACTGGTGTAAGTTGTTACGCAAATGTAGCAATGAATATTCTATTTCAATTGCCACCAATTGTTGAGAACATTTGCTTACACAGTACAGACCAATTGTGTTTGCAAATGTTAGTCATTCATAGAAACGCAACAAACAATCTTGACGTATAGTGTTCACGGAATAAAACAAGAATTGGACTACTGTGCTGTAATGGTGAAATTCACTATAAAATTACAAAAAGATCCACAGGAATTTCTAATGTACTTACTACAAGTACTGGAAAACAAAAACATAACTATAAATGAAATCTTCCAGATTTCATACATGTGGAAACATACATGCACTCTCTGCAACAATGTGACACAGGACCAAATCCCTATTGAGCGCTTTGTGTATGTATCCATACCTAATTGTGAATCCATTCTATTTCAGTAACTTGTACAAAATGCAAACCATGGCAAATTATGTACTACCTGCAATTCAGATAATCGCTCCACCTTACTAATACAAACACATAGTAACTACATAATACTAATGCTTCTATGTTACAATGCAGATGGTACCAAAAACAACTGCAAGTTGACTGGATTCACACACGGTCAATTATCACTTGGTAAGAAAACCTTCACAACAATAGGTATAATCTACCATGCAGGAGCCACAACCAATGCAGGTCACTACACTGCATATATTAAAAACAAATGTGGATGGTTTTGAATGTAATGATTGTACCATTACGCTAAAGCAGAGATTACCAGCAAATCGTACAAACGCTTATTTAATCTTATTTAAACCAACAAATCTGTACTTCAGCATTAACAAAAATTCAATGAAAAAAACTATAAACAGTTAGAATACGCCAACAGGTATCTAACTGGCCCAAGATTCTATAACAACCAAACAGATAAATGAATACCACTAAATTGTAACAAAAAATAGACAGTTAGAATACGCCAACAGGTATCTAACTGCTTCAGAAATCTGCAACAAGCCAACAGATAGAACATTAACCAGAAACAAGTAAACACTGAAAGGAAACAAACAAATAGACTGTAGCATAACAAAAAAGGGTTTTTTTAATCCAGCAAGGATTTTTTTTTTCCCACAGACCAAATGATTTGAAAAACAAACACAGAAACTGTGCAAAATGCACAGTACACTGGTTTGTAAACCAAATATGAGTGTCCAAAAAAGCTAAAATGTCTATTATGCAATGTAATACACTAACATGTTCTTTTCTTTTATCACAGAAATTGAAAAAGAATATTTCCTCCAGGTACCAAACTCATGTAAAAAATATATTGAATCTCAACAAATCAAACAGTAAGTATAATTTCAAACATTTGATATATATTGGAATCTATAGGTGTGATCTATGGCTGTAATATGGTGTGGTGGTTGTGGCCAGGTCCTAGAGTCTTGGGTGTATAGCCTACAGCCTATGGCCTGCGGCCTTGCACCCAAAACTCTAAGCCCTGGCCACAACCACTGCAGCATATCAAAACCACAACCACTCCACCATATCACACCCATGCTACCTAATAACTTCAGTGCTTATAACTTTCGTCTTGGCTTCCTTCGGCCATGCACCCAAGACTCTAGCCCTGCCCACAACCACCTGATAGATATTCGATTCTATGGGTGTGACCTATGGCTGTGATATGCTGCAGTGGTTGTGGCCAGGGCCTAGATTCTTGGGTGTATGGCCTAAGGCCTACGGCCTGCAGCCATGTACCAAAGACAGAAACCTTGAATACGTGTTTGCTTGAATCATAGTAATTGTTGTCCTTTGTGTAACTTCTGATACTGCTCACTTTACTCTTGAGATTAGTCTGGCTGCTCAGCCAACGCTACCACTTTACTGTATAGTACAGGCTTGTACCTTGCGTGCAGATTTTCGGTGTGCGCTCCCCACTTCCAGGGAGGCATCCGTGGTCACTGTCTTCTGGTGGTCCGGGGTCTGGGAGTCCATGCCCGCCGTCAGATGTGCGCGGGTGCCCCACCACCGGATCGCTCGTCGGAAGCTCTCGCCGAGTGTGATCCTGTCCTCGAAGCTGCCCGTCGTCTGGATCCAGCGAGCGTCCAGGAACTCCTGTAACGGGCGCATCCGAAGCCTGCACAGGCGGATGAGATAAATGCAAGAAGACATCATTCCGAGGAGGGACTTGATGGACCTCACCCTGGCCGCGTCCGTAACCAGCATCCGCTGCACCTTGCCCAAGATGGCCTTCATCCTTTGCTCCGACGGAGAGGCCAGAAGCGCCACTGTGTCGAGCTTCGCTCCCAGAAACAGTGCGTCTTGCGCGTGCACCAGGTGGGACTTGGCGTAGTTTATGGAGAATCCCATGTCCGTGAGTAGTTGGACGGTCCTCGCCATGTGATCCGCGGCGAGCTCCTTTGTCTTTGCTCGGATGAGCCAGTCGTCCAGGTAGGGGTAGACGTGGATCCCCTCCAGGCGCAGCCGCGCCGCCACCGGTGCGAGGCACTTGGTGAACACCCTGGGTGCCGACCTCAATCCGAAGGGAAGGGCTCTGAACTGGTAGTGATCATGTCTGATATGGAAAGCTACAGTCAGGATAACTCCCTTAGTTACACTGTTGATCATTTAAAAAATATGTGTAGATAAAGGAATCTCTCTGTTAAAGGCAAAAAGTCAGAATTAATTGAAAGATTGTTGGAGAAACAACGCCTGGAGAGTGGGTCTGAAATACCAACCCCCCCCCCACAGCAAATGTGGAAAATTATGAGGATGATAATGTGTCAAATATCATGGATGAGTTAGATGAGGCAGATGAGTATCACAATGTAGGCTCTATTGCTCCTCTACTTGCTCAGCAACCTCAACCTTTGCCCACTGTGACCGCATCAGGCGCTACACTCAGTCGTGAATTCATTACTCTAGAAAAGATGAGGCTTGAATTGGAATTCAAACGTATTAATGCTCAAACTGAACAAAAACGTCAAGAACTTAAGCTCAGAGAAATGGAGTTGAACCATGCATTAGAAATTAAAAAGTTGTCTATTGTGAATGCTTCTCTCCCAGAGTCTTCTAGGTCTTCCAGTCCTAAGAGACCATGTATGCCTAAAGAAATTGTTTGTATGTATGAGGCTAAGCTTGATATTTTGGATTGGTTGGCAATGTTTGAGTATAACCATGGGATTGAAGACATTACAGAGAATAAGTTGCTTCCTTGGCTCTTCTCTAGGCTACTCACTGTTGCATCTGATTTTGTGATGGAGTTGGGGGAGGTGGATAGGATGAATTATGAGTGTGTGAAGCTAGATTTAATTGCAAGATTTGGGAAGACCCCTTACCTGTACCTTAAGAGGTTTAGGACCCTCAAAAATCATGATGGTACCCCTTGGGCTACCTGGCTATGTGAATGTTTGAAAAACCTAGATGGTTGGGTTAAGGGCTAGAGAGTTAACACTTATGGAGGTATGAGAAATCTTGTTATGTTGGAGTTAGTATATGATGCCTGATCTCCTGAGCTCAGACAACACTTGGCTGATTCTAAGGAGATAGATACAAAGAAGTTAGCTAAGGCTGCTGACTTGTGCGTTGCCAACAGGGCTACTCACAAGGATTCTGGGGCAACTCAGAAGAAGGATGAGGGAAAGCAGCCAAAGAAAGATAACAAGGAGAATTTGAATACCTCCAATCCAAAAGAGGGCCCCAAACAGAATAAGGGTAAGGCACAGGGGAAACCAATCAGGCTAGTGCACCATCCGGACCCAAACCCGATGGAGGTCAGAATAAGCCCCCATTCATCAAAACATTTGGGAAATGTTATGTTTGTGGGTCAACTGACCATGTGAAAAGGGATCCCAGATGCAAGCGTGCACTTTCAGGGGACCACACTGTCTCCTTAGCCTTCTCCCCAGAGGAAGAAGTACCTATGGCAAGTGGAAACTTTCACCTACTGGCTGATGAACCCATGACAGCCTCAGCTAGTGTTTCCTTAGTGTGCCTGGGTTTGTGGGAACAACAGAATTTAGATATCTATAATTCCATCACCTAAAATACTAAAGAGTATTATAAAGAGAGTGTTCTTGTTAATGGCCAGGAGACCACTGGCATGAAGAGACACTGGATCCAGCATAACTGTGGTTGATTAATCATTTTTCAAGGTAGAGTATGTTGCTAAGGCACCCAAACACCTAACCAAGTTTGATGGAGGCCCTATGCAAATGTTTTCCCAGTTACCAGCTCTCATCCAGTGTAATGATATGATTGTCAAAATACCTTTTAGTGTGCAGAGTGAAGTGCCTGCGAGAGTCCAGTTGGGTAATGACCTGAAAACTCTTGGCGTTGTGTCTAGTACCCCCAGGCCTCCCAGTAAAAGGAGACATGAACTCAATAGGCCTGGAAGGGAGAGGACCTTGAGAGGCTCTCCAGTGGAATTGATAGAGGAAACTATCACCCCCAGTCCACAGGACTTACTAACTGCTATTTCCAAGAAGAAAGAGGCAAAGGGGAAACCTAAGACCTACAAGAAGAAAGCAGATAGCACCCCTGTGCTACCAACAAGGAAATCCCTAAGATTGCCCAAAGTCACACCGGTCACTCCTCCACCACCTGAGGCTGAGTGTGAGGTACAACCCTGTGTGGTTTATCCAGTTTCTGAAGAGTCAGCTCTGGAAGAGGACCTTACTCTAGTCCTGCGCTACAGTCGTTACTGGCAGAAGGTTGACCCAACAGGGCAGACTTCAGCAGAGGACAAAGAGAGTATACTACTCTTGAAGGTCTTCCCCTACAAGCAGTTTCTCAGCTCCATGGGCAAGAGCCTGAGAAGCAGAGGATGCACTGGGAAGATGGTCTCTTCTACAATGAACCGACTGAGTCTATCCCTGGGGATTGCAAAAGACTTGTAGTGCCCCTAGAAAACAGACTACAGTTCCAACAGTTGGCCCATGAGATACCTTTGGCTGGTCATTTGAACTTAAAAAAAAACAAGCAAAGGCTCTCTTAATACTTCTACTGGCCTAAGATGGGTGCAGAAGTTGACACTTTCTGTAGGAGCTGTCACACTTGCCAAAGCTCTGGCAAGAGTGGAGCCAAGAATGTGGCACCTTTGGTGCCTCTCCCAATAGTGGGAGATCCTTTTCAGAGGGGAGGCATCAACATTGTTGGTCCCCTTGACCCTCCAACATCTTCAGGAAACAGGTGTATCCTGGTTGTAGTAGACCATGCTACTAGATATCCTGAGGTGATACCTATGAGAACTGTTACAGCTCAGGCTGTGGCTAAGGCTCTACTTGGTATTTTCTTTTACCAGAGTAGGGTGTCCTAAGGAAGTGATTGTCATGATCTCTGCTTCCAAAAGATCAGGACTTGCTCGACTCCCTTGGAAGCAGACCCATAACCCCAGTTCCGAGTGCCAGCCAGTCCCAATTGGGACCTTTTGGACCCTGTCCTGGCGCCAGTGGAACCAGGCTCATAAAGATGCCCCGTCCCAGCGCTGGAAGCGCCGGGCTCATAATGCTTGGGTGGACTTACCTGCAGCAGACCATGCTGCTTACTTACCTGCCAGTTGAACCCCTGATCCTCTTCTGTTTGGGACTACTTTTCCTGTTGGGTGGGGCAGGAGCCACTCCCTAGGTTCAGAACACTGGAACTCTTCTGGAAAGCAGGAACTCTTTTCTTACCTAGGCATGGCTGTGGAAGGAGACACCTAAGCACTACAGGAGGCTATTTAAACCACACCCGATGGATGAATCTTGCTTTGCGTTATTCTGCATTCTCTGCAGCAGAACGCTCATCGTGTCTTCTGCTTCTGATCCTGGGCCTAAGCCAGTGGTATTCAAACTGTGGGTCGCGACCCCCTAGGGGTCCGCGGGTGCATCCCAGGGGGGCCCTGAGAGCTCAGCATGAAAAAAGATTTTTTTTTTTTTTTTTTTAGATTGGAAGAAATGGGCAGGGGTGGCCCACATGGGCGGGCTGAAGCATGAAACTGTCTCAGGCAACAATGAAAAAGTGGCCCACAGTTGTAAATGGATATTCATTCCTTTAGTCACAGACTGGGCCTCATTACTACTATGGCGGACCAGTAACAACGGTGCTGGTAAGCTACCGGCACCGTTGCTACCGTTCCGCCATAGTAAGAGTTGTGCTCGTGGGTGCTTGACAGCCCCCGCCAGGTCTGACCTCAGCTCGTCGGATGCACCAGCACCGTTATTAATGGTGCCGGTGCATCCGAGCTCCCCATTCCCATTTGAGCCATATGGGGCTCAAATGGGAATGGGGATCTACCGGCACCTTCGAAAGGGCAATTATCATGTCTGCCTAACTCGGCATGACCTAGTAATTGCCCATTCGCGGGTGCCAGACCCGGATGCAACTCCAGTGGCAGCCATGCCGGTTTTACCGGCACAGCTACCGCCAGAGTAGTTATGAAGCCCACTGTTTCAATAGTACCCAAAGGGGTGCTTTGTGTTAAAATGTAAGTAAATTGTGATATATTCAGCAACAATGGTCAACATTACTAACTGCATAGTTAAGTAACTCATCAAAATGGTCCACATTGGCCAAAATGGTGGCCCATTTTGATTGGCCCAAACTAGCATTTTACATTTTTGGTACAGGCATTGCCCTATAGGCCTGTCCGAGCCTGGCGGCTCATCCATAATGGCAAGAGGCGCCCACCCAGTGGCCCCTCACCCATTATGGTGGAGCTAAGGAGCCAGCCCAGTGAAACAGTGAGCACTCCCTCAGCTGCTTTATCCAGCTAATGGAGTGCTCCTGGGCTGGCTGAACTGTCAAAGGGAAACACTGTTTCCCTTTGACAGTTCAGTTTAGTTCCCCAGCCGCACATGCTCACTGAGCCATGCAAGTGCTGGGGCGTTTTGCTTCGCCAGCATTGCATAGCTCATTGGAAATGCTGGCTGGGGCACTGCATATCTGTATGTCCGAGGGGGAGCTCCTGCGCCTCCTCGCACATACGGACAGAGCAGCTGGAGCAGGCCGTTTCAGCACCCACACACAGGCCAATGCAGAAGGTACGTTTATGTTCATTGTTTTTATTTAAACATGTGTATGGATGCGTTATGAGTGAGTATATGGTGATGGATGCTCATGTGAATGATAGAGTGATTGCTGTATGAATGTGCAGCGCCTTGCATATTCACATAATCATGTTCATTGTGTTAGGACCAGTGGGGCCCAGGGGACAGGGATGGTATCTTTTTACCGGACATCTATCATTCAAAACCCTCTGCCTTGTCCACAAGGCTTTCTGGGGCCTGGGTCCAAAATACCTTCAGCTATTCCTCCGCAAATACCTCCCCTCTCGAGCTCTTCACTCCTCTACCTCCAACTCCCTCAGGGTCAGTCGTTTATCAAAGAAACGAGCTGGGGGTAGATCTCCGTCTTCGGCTGGGGCCTCCCTCTGGAACAGCGCCCTGCCACTCTAAAACTTGAGGAGAACCATCTTTCTTCCTGCACTTATCAGACCTACCCTGTCTGCTGCCTTAAACGTAGCACTTGCAAATTGCTGGCTGCACTACCACTGTTTGTTGCCTTTATTATTTATTTATTGTTATTTATCTGTTTCTCCTCTGCTTCGCACTTTCCACTTCTCCCCCCTTCCATGCACTTTTCCCCTCACACTTGCGCGTTCTCAATGTCACTGGGCCTAGTAAGATCGCTGTTTTATTCTCCTCTGTTCCCCTCCCTTGCCTTGTCACGCTCTGAAACACTTGTGTACGAGCGCGATAGAAATAAAATATCAATGCCTGCCCCCTGGACTCCCAGCAACAATTGCAAACTGTTTGGCTATTTACCCATTTTTTGTTAAAAGTATGCTCTACAATGCAACATTTTAACCTATTATTTAAAAAAAAATTCACAGGGGGAAACCCCCCCGAACCTCCCCTTAATGCCCCTCCACTTAAAAAAGATTCACCAGCCGCCACTGGCCCTCAGACTGTGTTGGGAACGGGATGGGGGAACCGAGGGACTATGGTGGGAGCACAATGGGCGGGAACCATGGGATAGTGATGGGAGCAGAGTGGGGAGAGCCCTGGGTGTGTGATGGGGTGGGGAGAGACCAGCGACTGGGTAGGAGTGGGATGAGGGAGCCCAGCGACTTTGATGGGAGCAGGTGACGGCGCGCAATATATACTGTCCATTTGGCATTTCTGGGGGGTCCTGACCTGCCCAAATTTTGCTCAGGGGGGCCCTGGCCAAAAAAGTTTGAAGACCACTGGCCTAAGCGAACAAAGGCTTACCATCCTGGAATCCAGTCTTCAGCAGCACCTGTAAAGACAAAGAAAGAACAGGTTAGCACTATGGTCTTCAGTGGCAGCGCATCTCTTACCTGGTCCATCGGCTGTCACCAACGCCTCACGCTGCATTCCGGCATCTGAAAGACAAAGGCTTACCTACTCTTTGCATGCTCCGGAGGTCTTCGCACTGCATTCCGGCATCTAAAAGACAAAAGCTTACCAGCTCTTCGCACACTCCGGAGGCCTTCGGCGCTGCATCCCGCATCTGAAAGACAAAAGAAGGTGCGTTTAAAGACATTGGGCAACTTTATTACTCACGTGCCATTACTCCTTCCCACGCCGAATCCAGTGGGTATTCCAGCACCCTTCAGCTTCTCTAAAGCTCCGAACTTGTACCTGCAAGATAAAAGGGACAGTTAGTGCGCATCGTGAAGCAGGCTACAAGCGCTTACTTACGTGCTTCCAGGCGCTTCTATTCCTCACGCGGGTTCGATCCTCAACTCTCATCAGCCCGCCATCCGGCATCGCCGGAACCCTGCAAAACAAGAGATATCATTACAAAAGACTTTTAAGACATTTGAAGTGCCCAGAACTTACCGTTCGTGCAGTTAACGACGGACAGCAGTCCTCTGAGGTCAAGAGGCCTGCACCCTTATCCAGTGAAGAAACTGGTTACGGCACCCTGCCCCGAGGCAGATGGAGAGCTCGGCGTTCACTTACCTAAGACATCTTACTCTTCGAGTCAGACATACAGTGCACAGAGGTCCAGCCCAAAGAGCCAACCGTGTGTTACACATCACCTTTGAAGATACGGCATTCACCCAGTCAAGACCGGCGCCTCTGCGGGAATCAGGTGAGCGTTACAGAACGCAAAGCCTATCGCAAAACTCCCACCCAGGCGCTATGGAAACCTCGGATACCGACCAGCTAGCCCAGTTACTTGGGGAACTAAGAGCAGAAGTGCATGCAGCCCGTCAGGAAACGAATGCTCTAAGAAGGGAACTGATTATTTCCAAGGAGCGAACAGACGATCTCGCTAGACAATTGCTACATTCACAAGCCGGACAAACTCCGTTACCCGCATCAGGGGCAAATCTTCCTTTAACATCCTCTACGAACCCAGTGCAGATCAACCTACCTGGGAATCTACCTCTGGCTCCGCCCGAACGATTTTCTGGTGACCCAAAGAGGTTTGCAGTATTTATTAATCAGTGCCGGTTGCACTTCTTATGCCGGCCAGCAGCCTTTCCAACTGATCAAGCTAAGGTAGCTTTCGTGCTTTCGTACCTTAGTGGCAATGCGGCAGACTGGTCGATCCCTCTAGTTAATCAAGATGATCCGGTCCTCCATGATTTTCAAGCTTTTCAGCTCAGTATGGAAAAACTGTTTGCAAGACATTCACAGGGGCAGGCCTTGGACAATGAGCTCCTTTCATTGCGACAGGGTAATCAAGACCTATTGGCTTATATTGCGTCTTTCAACAGACTGATAGTGGAAACTCGATGGCCTGAGGACAAAAGGATTACGCTGTTTTATAGAGGTCTACGTGGAGAGCTCAAAGATGTGTTAGCCCAAGTAGTGAATCCCCCGCAAGACTGTTCGGACTATATTGACTTAGTCGTTCAAATTGACCACAGACTGCAGAACAGGAAGGCCGATCGTTCCAAGTTTGATGCTCGAGTATTTTCCAAACCACCAACTCCTACCAAAGGAGTAGACACCGGGGAACCCATGCAAATAGGGGGCCTGAAAGGACCACTAACACAAAAGGAGCGGGAAAGGAGAAAACAGCTGCAATTATGCCTCTATTGCGGAAACTCGGGGCACTTTCTTCGAGACTGTCCGGTGAAACCAGCCAGGAAGGCAGTAGGAGCTGCAGTTACCAGGGTGACAAACTCTGAGCAGGGAAACAACCTCGCCCGACAAGAATAGAGGTCCTCTTGCCGAGCGTTAAAACCAGTTCCGTGACCTCACATTTCGTGATACCTATGGTCCTCATTAGCCCTGAACATCCGGATCGATTACATGCGATTGAAGCTTACATCGACAGCGGTGCCATCGGCAATTATGTGGATCATGAAATGGTTTTGAGGATGAATCTGACTCTTTGTCCAAAGGCTGTAAAGGACGTCATTACTACGGTGGATGGTACGGAGATAGCCTCCGGACCAGTAACGCATACCACCCAAGAAGTGACGCTAGTAAATCAGGATGGACACCATGAGAAGATCGTGTTCGATGTGATCAAGGCCCCTCAGTTCCAGATTATTCTAGGAATTCCTTGGTTAGAGAAGCACAATCCTCAGATCAATTGGCGAGCACAAACGGTTCAGTTTCCAGAATGTGTCTCTACTTGTCACCCTCAACCTGGTGTTGCACTGGCAGCAATTTCCTCGGAGGCTCCCCAGTTACCTCCTGAATACCTAGAATTCCAAGATGTTTTCCGGAAGGATCAGGTTAACTCTCTACCTCCTCATAGGTCTTATGACTGCCAGATAGACCTGATACCTTGATCTACTCCTCTTTGTAGTAGAATTTATGCCCTCACCGAGCCTGAGAATCTTCACCTCCGACAATACCTGGATCAATACCTAGCGAATGGGTTTATTCGTCCTTCCAAGTCCCCTGCTTCCTCAGCTTTGTTCTTCGTTCCAAAAAAAGAAGGGGACCTTAGAACTTGTATAGATTATCGCGCCCTGAACCAGATCACCGTTAAGAATAGATATCCATTACCTTTGATCCCTGAACTCCTGGACCAAGTCAGAAAAGCATGCATATATACAAAGCTGGATCTTAGAGGAGCCTACCACTTGGTACGAGTAAAAGAGGGCGATGAATGGAAGACGGCCTTCCGCACCAAGTATGGGCTATTTGAATATCAGGTCATGCCCTTCGGACTTTGCAATGCCCCGGCCGCCTTTCAATATTTTATGAACAATGTCCTCAGAGAGCTCATAGATGTGTGTGTTGTTGTTTACATTGACGACATCCTCGTTTATTCTTCATCGGAAACTGAACATCGGAAACACGTGAAAATGGTCCTCGAGAGATTGCGTCAACACAAACTTTTCGCTAAGTTGGAAAAATGTGTTTTCAACGTGACTGAAGTTGAATTCTTGGGATTCATATTATCACCTAGCGGAGTGCGTATGGATTCAAAGAAGGTCGATGCAATTCTCAAATGGCCATCGCCATCCTCCGTAAAAGGTGTTCAAAGCATGATAGGCTTCGCTAACTTTTACCGCAGGTTTATCCCCGAATTCTCTCGAATAGTCCAGGAAAAATGTGTTTTCAACGTGACTGAAGTTGAATTCTTGGGATTCATATTATCACCTAGCGGAGTGCGTATGGATTCAAAGAAGGTTGATGCAATTCTCAAATGGCCATCGCCATCCTCCGTAAAAGGTGTTCAAAGCATGTTAGGCTCCGCTAACTTTTACCGCAGGTTTATCCCCAAATTCTCTCGAATAGTCCAGCCCATCACCGCCTTGTTAAAGAAAAACAAACGTTTTGAATGGTCTACCGAGGCGGAACAAGCTTTCCAGAATTTGAAGACTAGATGTATCTCTGCACCGATCTTAAAACATCCTCGCCCAGAACTCCCCTACATCGTTGAAACTGATGCTTCGAGCCTTGCCATGGGGCAGTTCTATCACAAAAGGATCCAGTAACCAATCAGTTGCATCCCGTGGCATTTTGGTGCCGCAAATTCTCGCCTCCTGAAATCAATTACACTATTACTGATAAGGAACTTCTAGCTATCAAGTCCGCCTTTAAGGCTTGGCGGCATTATCTTCTGGGGGCCCGACACACCGTTACTGAGATTACAGATCACCGAAACCTGCAATATTTGAAAACCGCAAAAGCTCAATCCTCTAGGCAACTCCGTTGGGCACTATTCTTTGCCGAGTTTGACTTCATAATTACCTATCGACCTGGTACAAAAAACGGTAAAGCTGATGCCCTTTCTCGGATGGGAGTGGAAGAACATTTGATCAATCCTAAACCTGTACCTATCATTCCCGAACAAAGAATTCTAGGTGTAATCGCCACACAATCCATAGAGGAAGTTAAGGATAAAGCCAGGCTACTGGTAACTCCAGCAGACATACAGAATTGGCATCTGCAGGGAAAGGACTTTACGGTGAAGGACAACCTATTATATTTCCAAGAACGGTTATACCTGCCCAGCACAGATTTACAGAAAAAGGTATCTCTTGTTATCACAATTCTTTAATGGAAGGACATCCCGGTATGACCAAGACCTCGGAAAAGATCAAGCGCTACTTCTGGTGGCCGTCTTGGAAAAAAGATATCAGAGACTTTATAATGTCCTGTGGAGTATGCGCCCAAAACAAGAGTCAAAAGGAAAAACCAGCCGGCCTCTTACGCCCTATTGACATCCCGCCTCGCCCTTGGCATATGCTTTCTATGGACTTCATCACCGATCTACCTCCATGCTCCGGATACAATACGATCCTAGTAATCGTGGACCTATTCTCCAAGATGGCACATTTCATTCCACTCAAAGGCTTACCAACAGCAGCAACTCTGGCCCGAGAATTTCTCGAAAACATCGTCCGACTGCACAGTTTTCCTTCAGTTTTAATTTCGGATCGAGGTAGTCAATTTATTTCTTATTTTTGGCGAAGTTGCTGTCGGTCGGCTCAAATTGATGTGAGACTTTCGACCAGCCACCACCCTCAAACCGACGGACAAACCGAGAGGACCAATCAAACTCTGGAACAGTATTTGCGCTGCATGCTACAACAAACTGAAAAAACTTGGAAAGATATCCTTTGGATAGCCGAATATGCCTACAATAACTCTGTCCACTCGGGAACTGGGAAGACCCCGTTTTTTCTTTTATACGGTAGTCACCCTCGAACCTCGGAGTTGGATCCACTCCAAGATCTTGGAACACCAGCAGTAGACCACCTGCATTCTACAATCACCCAAGCCTTTAAGGAAGCCGTTTCTCACCTTCAAAGGGCTAAAGAACAATACAAGAAAGGAGCAGACCAACATCGGAAGGAAGCCCCCCAATATCAAGTAGGAGATCAAGTCTGGTTATCCACCAAATATCTACCTCTAAAAGGACCACGCACATTCAACCCAAGATACCTTGGTCCCTATTCCATCACTACCATAGTAAATCCAGTAGCGGTCAAGTTGGACTTGCCCCCTCACATGAAGATAAGTCCGGTCTTCCACGTCTCTCTATTAAAACCCGTGCAACCTCAAACCCGACTAACTACATCTCCAAAACCTATTCTAGTTGATGGAGAACTCGAGTTTGAAGTCAAAAGCATCCTGGATTCCAAGATCTCCAAATCTAAACTATTTTACCTGATTGACTGGAAAGGCTACGGTCCCCAAGAAAGATCCTGGGAACCTGCAGAATATGTCCACGCGCCTCGTCTAATCAAAAGATTTCATCGAACATTTCCTAACAAGCCCAAACCCCCGGAGAAGCCCAGTTTGGGAGGGGCCTTGAGGGGGGGTGCTGTCATGATCTCTGCTTCCAAAAGATCAGGACTTGCCCGACTCCCTTGGAAGCAGACCCATAACTCCAGTTCCGAGTGCCAGCCAGTCCCAATTGGGACCTTTTGGACCCTGTCCTGGCGCCAGTGGCACCAGGCTCATGAAGATGCCCAGTCCCAGCGCTGGAAGCGCCGGGCTCATAATGCTTGGGTGGACTTACCTGCAGCAGACCATGCTGCTTACTTACCTGCCAGTTGAACCCCTGATCCTCTTCTGTTTGGGACTACTTTTCCTGTTGGGTGGGGCAGGAGCCACTCCCTAGATTCAGAACACTGGAACTCTTCTGGAAAGCAGGAACTCTTTTCTTACCTAGGCGTGGCTGTGGAAGGAGACACCTAAGCACTACAGGAGGCTATTTAAACCACACCCGATGGATGAATCTTGCTTTGCGTTATTCTGCATTCTCTGCAGCAGAACGCTCATCGTGTCTTCTGCTTCTGATCCTGGGCCTAAGGGAACAAAGGCTTACCATCCTGGAATCCAGTCTTCAGCAGCACCTGTAAAGACAAAGAAAGAACAGGTTAGCACTACGGTCTTCAGTGGCAGCGCATCTCTTACCTGGTCCATCGGCTGTCACCAACGCCTCGCGCTGCATTCCGGCATCTGAAAGACAAAGGCTTACCTACTCTTCGCATGCTCCGGAGGTCTTTGCACTGCATTCCGGCTTCTGAAAGACAAAAGCTTACCAGCTCTTCGCACGCTCCGGAGGCCTTCGGCGCTGCATCCCGCATCTGAAAGACAAAAGAAGGTGCGTTTAAAGACATTGGGCAACTTTATTACTCACGTGCCATTACTCCTTCCCACGCCGAATCCAGTGGGTATTCCAGCACCCTTCAGCTTCTCTAAAGCTCCGAACTTGTACCTGCAAGATAAAAGGGACAGTTAGTGCGCATCGTGAAGCAGGCTACAAGCGCTTACTTACGTGCTTCCATTCGCTTCTATTCCTCACGCGGGTTCGATCCTCAACTCTCATCAGCCCCCCATCCGCCATCGCCGGAACCCTGCAAAACAAGAGATATCATTACAAAAGACTTTTAAGACATTTGAAGTGCCCAGAACTTACCGTTCGTGCAGTTAACAACGGACAGCAGTCCTCTGAGGTCAAGAGGCCTGCACCCTTATCCAGTGAAGAAACTGGTTACGGCACCCTGCCCCGAGGCAGATGGAGAGCTCGGCGTTCACTTACCTAAGACATCTTACTCTTCGAGTCAGACATACAGTGCACAGAGGTCCAGCCCAAAGAGCCAACCGTGTGTTACACATCACCTTTGAAGATACGGCATTCACCCAGTCAAGACCGGCGCCTCTGCGGGAATCAGGTGAGCGTTACAGTGATATCCGACAGGGGATCCAATTTTATGTCTCACTACATGCAAGCCATGTTGAAAAACTGTGGTGGCACTTACAAGTTCTCTACAGCCTACCATCCACAAACAAATGGACTGGTAGAGAGGTTTAATCGTACTATCAAGAGCATGATAGGTGCTTTAGAAGAACCCCTTAAAAGAAAGTGGGACCTTCTACTGCCATGCCTTCTCTTTGCTTATAGAGAAGTCCCTTAGGAGGGAGTTTGATAAAGTCCCTTTGAGCTTCTCTATGGCCATCCAGTCAGCAGTCCCTTGACCCTGATTAAGGAGGGGGGTTGGAGCGTGCTCCTTTCCCCAAGCCAGTCAGAGTGACTGACTATGTGCTAGGTCTCCGGAGCAGAATGTCACACATGATGGCAGAAGCTAGTGATAAAGCAAGTCAGGCTCTGGTCAAACATTGGCATGACCAGAAGGCTAACATGGTTGAGTTCGCTCAACACGAGCTTGTACTAGTTATGGTGCCAACAAGGCAGAGGACCTTGCAGGACAAGTGGATAGGACCTTTCAAGGTTGTGGGAAAACTTGGAGAGGTGAACTATCTGGTGGACTTAGACAGACCTAAGGAGGGTCCCAGAGACTTTCACACCAACCATTTGAAGGCATATGTCTCAAGACCAGAAGTGGGAGCTTTGCTTCTAACTTCAGCTCAAGAGGAGGAGGAGGAGAGTGAACGTCTACCTGACCTACTCAGAGGCCAACCTTTGGATGAGAAAATAGAAGGAGTCAATCTCTCTTTTAATCTGACATCTGAACAACAGGAGGAGTGCAAGTTTCTGTTAAATCAGTTTGCCTCCCTGTTTTCACTTTCACCAGGCTTGACCCATTGGGGCCTGCATGCCATTCTAACTGGTGGTTGTTTACCTGTGAAAATCAGAGGTTACAGAATGTCAGAACATGTAAGAACCCACATAAAGGAGGAGGTCAACAAGATGCTTGACCGCGGGGTTATAGAGCCATCTAAAAGTCCATGGTCTAGTCCTGTTCTTCTAGTACCAAAGGCAGGATCCAAGCAGTTGTGATTATGTGTGGACTATAGAGCTCTAAATGCAGTCACAAAGACTGATGCCCATCCTTTACCAAGGACAGATGAACTGGTGGATAACCTTGGTGTAGGCAAGTACTTCAGTACATTTGATCTGATGTTAGGCTATTGTCAAAAAGCCCTGACAGACCATGCCAAGGGGAAAACTGCATTTTCGACCCAGCAGGCCTCTACCAGTTTAAGGTTATGCCTTTTGGATTAAGGAATGCACCTGCTACATTCCAAAGGATGGTCAATCAAGTTCTGAGTGGGATGGAGGACTTATGCATGGCATACTTGGATGACATTGCAGTGTTCAGCCCTACTTGGAAAGAACATGTTGATCACTTAGGATATGTATTGCAGGCTCTTGAACAGGCCCATCTGACCATAAAGGCAAGTAACTGTCAAATTGGTCAGAGCAAAGTGGTCTACCTTGGTCATGAGGAAGGAGGAGGTGAAATAAGGCCATTGCCTAGCAAAGTACAAGCTGTACAAAACTGGGCCACCCCTACTACTCAAACCCAGGTGAGAGCCTTCCTAGGTCTCACTGGGTACTACAGGCATTTCATAAGGAACTATGGGACCATAGCTTCTCCCTTGAATGTAGTCTCCTCTCCAAAATTCACTAAAAAGTTTAAATGGAATGAGGAGTTCAGTCAAGCCTTTCAAAACCTGAAGAAAGCCCTTTGTCAAGCTCAAGTCCTAAGAGCTCCTGATTATCACCAACCCTTAATTGTGCAGACAGATGCATCCAATACAGATATAGGTGCAGCCCTTAGTCAACTGGATGAGAAAGGTAGGGAGCACCCCATTTGCTTCATCAGTAGGAAGCTGAAGGAACCAGAAAACAGGGGGACAACCATTGAGCGTGAATGCTTTGCTATTGTTTGGTCTCTGAAGAAGTTTAGACCATACTTGCATGGATCTATTTTCATGATTCAGACAGACCACCAACCCTTGAGATGGTTAATGCAAATGAAAGGGGAGAAACCAAAGCTACTAAGATGGTCAATCTGCCTGCAAGGGCTTGATTTCACCATTGAGCACAGGTCAGGATGTCAAGACCAAAATGCTGATGGTCTCTCTAGGATGTTTGTTACCAACTAGAGTGATGAAATTCATCCAGGAGTGGATTAAATCCTCCTGTACCTTAGTCTGGGGGTAAGGGGTGGGGGGAGAAGAGTGTTAGGGAGAATTCTCCAGAATGTCTAATTTCCCTTACCTATTGAGTATTGAGTGAGTCCCTCAGCAGCTTTGCTGGATTTCTAGGGTTTAGTTTTTTCACCTGGTAAGAGTGTGAGCCTTTTTCCCCACTCGTGCATGTGTGTTTGCTATGTGTTGTACATTTTATTGTGCTCATGGACTATGGAGTCTCACCCACTCCATAGGCATCATCTTTTTACTGTGTGTCACATAGCACCTTTAGTGCAGTGACACAGGGTTGCCTTTTTAGACTTCCCACTTTAAACGCCATATTCTGGGACTTACTACTGTCTCCCAGAACATGTAAAGTTGCCATTGACTTTACTAGTCTTTTTAAAGTTACAGACCCGGTACAACCTATCTTCCAATAGAGTACTGGAAGTTTTAATAGTTATCCCTTTTTATCTGATTCTCATGGAACATTATTTCGTTCCCTTTTCTCTAAGATTTAGCTGGTGGCAGTGGTATCTACCATTTTTATTTTACCGTGGGCTATGAAACTAGCCTCGGTAACATTAGAGACTATGGTGGTAGCCTCAAACTCTAAACCCGCTGGACCCCTTTTATTTTTATTCGGTTCCGGCTGGGGTTTTTCACCATTTCTTTTTGTAAATGTTTTTCTCGTGTTTTACTCTGCGTGCCAAACCAGGTTTGGTTCTTTTGTTCGCCGTCCTTGGTGGCCTTCTGCACAGAAGCCCTCCTTAGGTGCCTGAGTGTCTGGGTGGACAGGATGTGAGGGAGGGGTTTGATGCCCCCTGCACAGGGTCTCCTTGGAGACCCAAGTCACACTCTAGTTTGATTGGCTAGGTGACTGTCCTGCCAGAAAAGCCAACCTGCTGTGTGATTGACAGCCAGGCTGTGGGAATGGGGGAAAACTGCTTAAAAGCAGATCTCTGGCACTTGTAAGGCAGAGTCTCCACTGGAACGAGAGAAAAAACGAGGAGCTGAAGGAAGACGATAGCTGCAACTACTGGACATCCCGGTGAAGCCCTGCTGCAGGTCCGAATTGCCTGAAACTCCGACGACAGAGAAGATCCTCAAGGATTCTTCTCCCCTTGAGCCTGGTGGGACCAACCAGCTCACAAAGCCCCTTGAGCCTGGTGGGACCAACCAGCTCACAAAGCCCCTGGACCTCCTCTTCAGCCTAGTCAAATTTGCTGTGTTACTGGAAACCGGATAGCCAGTGAGAGAGAGTCAATTTGTGCTTTTAAGGAGCACACCTTTTATTCGACGCTGTGCTCTGCTGCTGCCTTCTTCTCTGGACAGTGCAGGACCATCCAGACGGCCTCTTTCTTGTCACCACAACAGTTGCTTCAGGAACCGTGAGCCTGCAGGCACTGCCAGGACCAACCGCCTCAGCTACAGCATTCTTCTTCATTTAAGGTACTGTGCAAATCCAGTCGTTTGTTCCGTCTGACCGCGGTGAAAGTGTTTGAAATCTTTTGCCTCAGTCCGAAGGCTTATCCTTCTCCTTTAAATAACTTTTCCTCCGTCCAACTTCGTTTGAACTCTTAACCGCAAACTGTTCTGAACTGTGTGATCCTCTACAAAGACTCTGAACCATTAACATTGGTCCAGGCCTATTGATTTGAATCCGAGTTGTAGTAAGCCTTTTCTAGATTGCCCTGCCTATCACTTGTTGGTGTTGTTGATTTTGAATAACCTTGTGCCTCATTACGAGTTGGGCGCAAAGGGATAGCAGGCACCGGTAAGGACATTGGTGCTGGTAATCCCTTTGCGCCCTATTCCGAGTTCCCTTAGTGGGTCCCTTCTTTAATGCCTGGTATTACCAGGCGTTAAGGATGGGACCCGTTATGGGACTTTAGAGCTAATAACGGTACCGCAATTTCCGGTACCGTTATTATCGCCTTCCCAATACCCATTGAGCCCTATGTGGGCTCAAATGGGAATGGCTTTTTCAATGGGGAGTTACCTGTCCCGCAAAGGTCGGATTAGACCGGTAAGTCCCCATTGAACGAGGGCTGACTCGGTACTGGTGTTGGAGGTAGTCATGGCGCTAATAGCGCCATGATTACCTCCAAACTCGGAATGAGGCCCCTTGTCTTTTCCTCCCTTTTAAAATGCTGGAGTGCCATTTTGCTCACACTTCATTTTGAGCTTAACTTGTCCAGAATTGATTGGGGGTCATTGTAGTGTATTAATATTGTGATTGCTTTTCTGCTGCTTTATACTAGTGAACTGTTTTACAACTGATGGTGTAAATAAATGTATATCCTTTTACTCAGAAACCTTGAACCAGTGTTTGCTTGAATCATAGTAATTGTTTCCAATATCTTCTGATACTGCTCACTTTACTCTTGAGATAAGTCTGGCTGCTCAGACAACGCTACCACTTTACTGTGTAGTACTGGCTTGTACCAAAGGTGAAATTGTACTTACACTTATAGTCTTAATTGTATGTGGTGTTCCCAAAGGGTACTGCATATGATTCTGCCTAACACCATATATACCTCTGTATGCCCAAGAGGCTAGTGGCTTTAAGCATCAGCAACCTTGCCGGGATCTCTTGTGCCTTGCGGTTCTGCGTTTCTGCATTTGGCTAATGGCAAAAAATGAATTAACGCATTAACAGTATGTATATGTATCTGTCTTCTAGCTCTAGAATTGTGCACATATGTTCTTCATGTATATGAGTGTGTGTTCAATGCAGTGCAGGACTGCGACTGAGCTTCATGTCTAACGCTGATGCGTCATGATGTCACTAATGATGTCAACACCATGGCATCTTGGTACTTAGTCAAGGCTGGCCATATAGGTGTCTCTGTCCACGCTCTATGGTTCTTCTACACATGTAAATATGCATTGTATTTGGTCTGTATGGCTGGCTGAGTGAATACCTTTCAGTGTACTTGTCAATCATTGGTGCACTTGGGATCTGTCCGAAATAAGATGGACATCTGTGAGCATTTCTGGCCTTTCGTCTTGTCATGAATTTGGGAGGGCGGAGCGGTGTTCCTGGGACGCATAATATGCCAAGGACAAGGATGGGAACTTTGAAACTACTACAATGGTGATTTAGTGCAGTACAAAATCATTGTAAAATAACAAAACATCGCATGACCCTTATATTTTGGTTATATGGAGATTTAGCATGTGACATTGCATATTAAGAATGGGTGAACCAGCTTGAATCAGATAGAAGACAATCTAAACAGTAACTAACAATTTAAACCATTTGCATGTGAAGTTCAAAATGTTTTGACCCCCTTGACCTGGAATTGGAGCTGTATGTATAGATACAAGTATTTGACTTGTCTTGAATAAAAATGTGTGGCGATAATAACTTCTGGGATACTAGAAGCTTAGAAAATGATCCAATGGAGCAAAATCCCTTCCTGACTGGAGTCATTCATCTACAAGGAGAGCAGAGCCACAGACCTTTATGATTTGCATGTTTCATTCTAAACCCATCCTTATGCAAAAACCTTATCTAATTTTTAAACTGCACTTGATTTTTGTAGATGAATACTTTTATTTTAAGAAACATTATTTATTTTGTTTTTCTATTAGTTTTTACTTTAGTTTGATAAAAACAAAATATATCAGGACCTGGTTATTTGAGTCAGTGCTTAGTGCAACAAGTGTTATCCTTCAATTACCTTTGTTGTTTTCGGAAAAAATATTAGTATTGGGGCAAGCTATTGTTTTTTTGAATGATATCATCCAGTTGGAGAGATGTTCATTTTCATTTACATTTTCTATTAAATGTTATTTTTCTTATACAAACTCTTTTTTGTTTTCTGTACAAACATTTAATTAATTTCATAAGCAGGCAGCTTAGGCTGTTGTCATATTTGTTCAAGTGTATCTGGATTCCCAGCCCTATGAGCATTTAAACAAATATAATAAAAGTTAAAGCTATTCTCCAATGGTTGGTCCTGGCTAGCAAAGTGTAAAATCATTGAGAGAAAGCTGCATTTCTTTGTGGGAGATCCAATTCGATTTTTAGGAGTGTGGCTTTTCTAAAAGGGGTAGACATTTACATTTTTTCAGAGACCTGATTGTCTTTGAGGAGGAGGCTTTTCAATTATTCAAGGAGCAGCTTTTTAGTGAAGGAAATGTAGCACAAATTGTTTTCCAGAGAGAAATGATTGTCCATGAATCTGTGAGATTGAGTCAAGCCAAAACACTTTTATTTAGAGATCCACTTTTCTGTGAGATATAACTGTATCCAAAAAACATTTATACTCAGCCTGCACTTAGAAAGTCATTATCTGGTTTCAAGCGGATGAGTACAAATAATAGCATATGGCCTATCAGATGCCTACAAAAGATTCTAAAGGGCCACACAAAAAATGCAATTCTTTACAAGTGCGTACTGAAAATGTGTAGAGAAGATTTTGCAACTGGAAGTAAAATAGGTGACCATGACATTTTTGCAGCAATTGACAAATCTGTGAATGAACATTCTATGCCTAATAGTTTTGCAAGCCAATTCACAACCAAAGAAGGAGGTCATACAAATATATTGTGAATAAAAGATGTGGCAATTTCTAGTGCCATTGAATAGAGGAAGGAAGAATCTGAATCTGATCAGTCATCCAAAGATCAGCGGTCAATTGAACGAGAAACCACAGGTTATCTAAGGGACAGCAACGAGGGATTGGATTGGGTTGCAGATGCTGATCCCATGGAAAGTTTGGTACAACATGAAACCCAACACTCTGACTGACAAGAGATACAACTGAATCTAGGAAACTTGCAAAGGAAATCTCCTGTGGTGTGATTACACAGAAAACACATAATTAGATCGCTCATCCTGAGAGCAGTACTTAATACCATCTGAAAAATCTAGACTCCGATGTTCCAGGTTCAAGCACTAAAACCACAACATCCTTGGATTTAAGCTACATTTAAATTAACCTGAATATATTTACTACGACTATCTGTACTATACATACCCATTAAATTAGCTATCTAAAGCATACAGAGCAAATAAGCACAACTTCACTGAAGTACCACCATGATAATGAAGGTGCCTACTCCCTGAAACAATATCCCAAAAACAGAATAATGGACACACCACCAGAGGGAATGAGACCAGGACAAGCAGAACAAAGTTTACATAAGATAAATTGTGCATGCAGAGAACTATGCTGCCCGGAGAGCGCTCTGCGAACAGATACACGGGCAGCACATTAAAAAGGCATCTAGCATCATGTGTGACATCATATTATAAATGTACAATTTTGCAACTCAATTGGGTCAAATCATCGGTACCATATGGATCCATAAGTGTCGACCTCATGGGATTGGTGGGTGCTTAGATGTCACTCCTGCAGCACGTGGGTCAGCTGGGCTCATCTTTGTGAGGTGAAGGTTAGGCTGGCGAAATGACACTTTCCCTGACTAAATGATCTTGCAAAAACAGCATTTGAGAGCATGAGACAAATGACACTCGTAAATTCAGGTAGGAATGTGGGTGCTTCTCAGAGTTCATTCACAAGTTATAGGCAGGCATTGTACCCTGGTACCCATAAAACAATAATCCCGGTCCCAGGTGCCCACCTTGCAGGTTTTGATCTACATGATGCCTCATGGTACGAATAGACAAGTGTTAGGATTAGAAACAATGTATGAGTATCTGGTCACTACAGGGGGCCAGATGGGTTTCTGTAACAAAGAGCAGAGGGGCATGGGCCTGGTAGTTTAGAGCTTAAAAGGGTGCGGGTCAGAGGAGGCACAAGCAGGTTAGTGGAGACGGATGGGCTCTCAGGCGGGGGCCTGTTCTGGTCTCACACAGTGCAGTGAGCTCATCCGTTCTGGAGTGGCACTAAAGGTTGCAACAATGAATAGCTAAACTTCTGTGAGAACAGGGTTTGTGTGAAGCTGGCTGGACGCAGTTGGATGGGGACCTGGGCTGGTGGTGTGAGGCATAGGACCGAGGGAGAAACAGGCTTTTAGGCATCATTTTCAGGCCTAGTAAAAGATGGCATCTGATGAATTACCTAAAATGGGTCTTCATGCATTGGTAAGGCCTAATTGCATGATTTCCTTGTTAGTAATTAGTAAGTAGTTAACACGGATTACAGTTGGGGGGAAAAGGGGACGTCTCCCACCTTCAGCACAAGTGAGATCCATGCATGCAGGAGTGATGAGTGGGGGGCAGGATAGACCACCTCTTTCCCAACACTAGTATCACCCAATGGCTATTTTTAACCATCATGCAAAAAGCACAGGGTGGTGTAGCCAGAGGACAATTGTGGTTGAAACTTTTGTTACATTGATTCGACACTCGGTTTTTTACAGTTGAGTTAAAGCCCAGCCTAACTCAAAATGATTCACTTCAGAGGCATCTACATGCTACTTCGTTTTTCCATGCCTTAGAATCAAACATTTGTCGTCACTTTAGTTGTATCTGCATCTAGAATCATATCAAGGAAATTGATTAGGCTTCATGATAGTTTGATGTTTCTGCCAGCTGGAACCAGTTCCCACCATTCATCTGCATTGTAATTTATAGGTTTAAACGCGCTCAGATGCAATTCTTGCTGGGTAATAAGGTCGGGGCAGGCAGTTATAAGATGTTTTAAGGACTCAACTCCTCCTGTTTCACAAAATCTGCATGTGTTGGTGTCAGTGTCTTTATTTCGACGCAACCAGAGCATTTCTCTGGTGTTCAGTGCATTTAGTCTGAATCTTAGAAACTGGTTCCTATGATAGCGTGAAGGAAAAGTTGTTAAGTATTTTGGTTGGTTGTGTAGTTTCAAAATACTTAATTGTGTTTGTAGAGTGGTTTTAAGAGACAATCAGTGTTCGTAGGTAGGGATCCAGTCCCAAGCCTCCAACTTTTTTTTGCTTGTTGTGGGCGTTCGAGCAGTTCATCATGGCTTATGTTAGCGATTTCCATTATGGCTTCTAATTTCAACTTCCATGATTGCAGTATTCTCGATTGAGTTACTTTGTTTGCATTGTTGAAAATATGATATGCTGGAATTTGAAATCCAAGTAACATTTTCCTCAAGGAGGATAACGATTTCCATGCAATCATCATATAGATGAAGTTTAGTGTCAGTTCATATCTTAACGCAGCCATTGAAATGCATTTGGATAGTCCCAATGCACGTTTCCAGAAACTGCCTTCGAGTCTCTGCCACAGGCTGTGGTCGATATTCCAGCCTGCTTCTCCACCAAAGGTTATTGTGGGAATTAATTTCTGCAGATAGAATGTTATTAGCGGGGCAAGTGAGAACTTTCCAAACTCTTTGTTGATTTTTGCACCTTGTATACTCAGTTTGTTCGTCTCTCAATTAAGTAATATGTCCATATGGCTTCACAGATGGAGTCGTTGATCATGATGCCAAGGTATCGTATGGGCTTTACGATACTTAGGACCACATTTCCGATTTTCCATCTGAAGTTATTATCTTTCCTTGAGAAGCTTTTACCAATGCACATGACCTTGGTTTTGTCCGTATTTAGGGTCAGCTCATTTGCGTTTAGATAATCATTTAGACGGAGCAGAAAATGTTGTAGGCCTATCTGGGTCCGATCGATCAGCACAATATCATCTGCATACACAAGGCATTTGATTGGAGTACCATTTATCTTTAGAGAGAAGTAGCGGGCCGACTCCAGCCACGTCGGTAGGTCTGAGGTGAATAGTTTAATGAGATTGGCTGCTAGTGGGCAACCTTGCTTAACTCCTTTATATGTTGGTATCAGTTGTGTCAAGGCGCCTTGGGAGTTTATTCACATTTGGATGGATGTATTAGTATGCAGGGCTTTGATTGGGTCTAATAGCTGACATAAGGGCAGGACAGTTCCACCTTTGAAGTTTGGAGCAGAGCTTTTCAAGGTTTATTGCGTCGAACGCCTGTTTTAGGTCGACAAAGGCAAAGAATACTTTATTCTTTGACTCCAGTGCATGTAGTTTTAGAATGGTCAGTAGGGTGAGGTTTACGTCAACTCCTACTTGTTCCGTGAAGCCAGTTTGTCAGCAGTTAGTTATCTTAGCTTCAGATGCCCATGCTACCAACTTCAGTTGAAGAAAGGAGCCGAATATTTTCCCAATTGTGTCTAGAAGGGCAATAGGATGATAGTTGGCCGGGTCGTCTCTACTGCCCTTATTATATATTGGGACCACTATTGCCTTTGCCCAGGAAGAGGGTGTTTTCATGGATTTTGAAATTTGGCTAAATAAACCTTCGATAAATTTGGCCCAATGCTGTTTATGTTTCTTTAACATGATGTTTGAGATTTGATCTGGTCCTGCTGCTCGTGGGTTCTTTAGCCTTTGAATTGCTGCTTCAAGCTCTTCACAGGAGGGCGTTATATCCCAGACTCTTGCAGAGATTTGTACGTTGTTTTGAAGTCCTTGGATTGGCAGCTTGTATATCGTTGAAAAGTACTCAACCCACTTAGCGCTTGTGATTTCATTAGAGATGCTTGGTATAGATTTTGTGTTGCCCTTATTTAGTATTGCCCATATTTCACGCGTGTTTTTGGTGATTACTAACTTTAGCATGATTTCAGCTTTGTTTTGGTCTATTATCACATGGTGAGATCTAAGCCAATTTCTGTAGATCTGACGCCGTTCTTTGACTTTTTTTTGTATGAAACCTGGATGACGCAAAAATGTCTTTATCATTCGCAGATCTGTCCTCAGTGCCTTTTTTGCCTGGACAATTTCATTACTGAATTGATGTCTAGGAGTGTGCCGAGTTATTTTTGAATTTACAGACTTCAGCGTAAAATCAACTAACATGGGAAGATATTCGACATCCTTTGATTCAGCGAGACTCTGACCTAATTTTTAGATTAGATGACCTTTTGTTCTGAGCCGGTTGCCTGCCGCATTTGTTGACAGTTGAGCTGCGTATATATCGGGCTGGTCATATCCTTCACTTTCTCACAAGATTCGCAGCATATTGTGGTCACTAATAACCAAAGGAACTACATAAAGTGATTCCACTCTTTCAAAGACGTTTCAGGATACCCAAATGTAGTCTAAGGTATTTCTGCGCTGCAATCATTTCCAAGTTGGGTTGCAAGGTTGATCGCCTTTTGTGTTGCCATTGACCATCTGACAATTACGTGATGCGAGGGTTTGTGACCAAAGTTGACCTCTTTCGGGTACTTCATTATCAGCAGGTAGCAGAGTGTTCTTCATGTTTTGGGGGTCTTATTGGAACCAGCAGCAATTTAAGTCCCCGCATATGATGACTGATAGATTGTTGTAGTTAAGGAAGGTGTCATCAATTAAGCCTGTTACAGTGTTTATAAAGTTCTTATTCGAGATCATTGCCGGGTGCCAATAACCATTAATTATTAGTAGATGACTATAATTGTCTGAATTCAACGAAGCCATTGGAACTAGGGTACCCTGTACAAATGGATTTGGGTTGACAGACACCAGTGGAGTCATCAATTGTGCAATTTCAGTACAGTTCTGAGAATGGACGGCCTTTGGCATTTTTTTTGACTGGATTTAAAAATATTATAAAGCTATCTTGTGTCGGAGTTTTGCAGAGCCAGGTTTCTTACAGACAAATTGCAAACACTTCCAAAGGTTCAGTGAAGTTATTAAACAGGTGAGTGAATCCACAAGTGTTCCAGGAAAGCAACGTCAACTTTGTCACTCATTGTTATTGACGATTTCTGTTACTCGTGTGAGATCTGTCTCTGCGTCTTTCAACTGTGGCTTGATTTCTTGAGCCATTTCTAGTTGCATAGGAGTATGATAGTGATTTTCACAGGGACATCCAGCGATCTTCACTTGGAGTCACCATGGTGCATGCCCTACTTTTCGGTTTTTCAGTTGGTCTCGAGATTTCGGGTTCCAGAGTAATGTCGAATCCAAAAACAAGCAACTCTTCTAATGCTTGTAATAATAGGTTTTTTACTGAAGAAGATGTTATATGAAGCAGTACCTGGTCAGAGGTTTTTTCTGTTGTGTACTCAACAATTTTGATGTCATCATTCCTCATAGTCTGTAATTGAGGAATACAGGTGAATAATTTCAGAACGTTGGCTCTGTTTAAATTGACCTCGTTGTCATCAGTTTGTATGTTTTGTAGCTGAAGTTTCCATAGATGCATGTTAGTTTTCTGACTTTTGTCGCCATGTACTCTCGAGCTGAAATGTGATCTGTTTTTCTCCTGGGTTATTGTCTGTTTATGATTTAGCTTTGAGCTTTCGATTGAGGATTGCTCCTTCAGCGCATTAAGGTTGTCTTTTTTCGTTGCGTCTCGATTTATAGCTTTGGTTTGTTGCACTTTTTAGTGGATATTCTACTCTTCGATATATTGGTAAGTTCAATTGCAGGAGCCTCAGAAGAGGAACCGATGGCGTTATCACTTTCAAGTTAGTACGTCGGCAAGTTGCATTGGTCAGCGGAGCTTTCAGCCACGGAGCTTGAGATTGTATTTTCACCAGAGTCTGTGCGATGGCGTTTTGCCATTTGGTTGCTTGATGGTTGGATAATTCCTTTTCCTTGAACATGAGCTAGTTCTGATTGAGCAACCAACTGTGTTGGACAATTTATTCGGTCAAAAAGGCTTCTTTGTTTTTGTGTTGTAATGTTTCTTATACATTTTTTCACATTTTGGCACACGTGTCTTTGTTGTTTATCTTTTTGTCCACGTGCAGTTGTTTTCTTATCGTGTGTTAGTTGCTTGCAAGGTATTTCATTTGTGGCTATGGTTTTTGCTGGATCACTAAATATATTGTATGAATTAGTTTGAATTTTGGCTGGCCCAAGTGATTCGTCCTATACGGTTGGAGCATCCAACTGGGGAACATTCTCATTTGCTGGAGGGACGACATTGTTCTTGGGTGTTAGAGCCGGCTGAGAAGATTCATGTTCTTTGGGGAGAAGAAGAGACTGGGAGATTTCAGTGGTTAAGGCGGTAGAATGGGGAACAGAGCTTTTGGAGGATTTAGCTTCATGCAGTGTGTTCAGTTTCGTTATTTGAATCGTTTGATCATGGCTAGCGTTTTTTCTCATCCATTTGACAGCATCTAACAGCCCTTAAGTTAGGTTGTCATTTTGACAATGGTGTCGAGCAGCCAAATCACTCAGGCGTCCCTGCCACCTGGTCGATGTATCCGCTTCTTTTGCCATCTGGGCTTGTAGGAATCCTGTGAACAGATTCTATTTTTTGTACCAGGTTTGATAGCACGGCCCCTTGATCACTTATTAGTCCATTTAGTGATTCATATAATGTTGTGAAAGGGGCAAGTGCAACAGCGGATGCAGCAAGGACATTGTTGTGTATCTGAGTTAAAGCTTCAACAGACATGCTCGTGTGTGAAGCAAAGGCTGTAATAGGTTCTCGACTTATTGAAGAGGGGTGAGAGCAGTCTAAATTGAAGCTAAATTCACAAGGACCCCATTAACCCCCCGGGACACCCGATAGTGTCAGGATGCGGCTCAATTCTGGAACCTCTATGCAAGTTCGTAGACACCTTCTTACAACCGCTGAGCACGCGAACAGATACATACGTATGGGACGCAAAACATACAATTAGGATCTTTGAAGGCAAAGTGTTCGACCCAGAAATAGAGATCCTAGTCACAATGGACATAAAAGCCCTCTACTCAAATATTCCTCAAAAAGCGGCCATTGAATGCACGCGAGAATGGCTGACTAGAAACACACTACAACAAAGAGTCCCAACCAACTTCATTCTTGAATTAATGACCATAGCCCTCACCAAGAACTACTTCACCTTTGATGGACAAATATATTTGCAGAAAAAGGGTACGGCTATGGGGGCAGCCTTTGCACCGAGCATGGCCATCTTATATATGGCTTAGTTTGAAGAGAAACATATACTATCACAGACCAACCAGTGGAGGATGTACATAAGGTCCTGGTTCAGATATATTGATAATGTCATCTTCATTTGGAAGGGGGATCAGACCAACCTCAAACATTTTTGGCTATGGCTGAATACCTGCAACCAGGACATTCAATTTACGATGGAGCACAGCAATAATAAAATCAC
This sequence comes from Ambystoma mexicanum, assembly GCF_040938575.1. Classification (NCBI taxonomy): domain Eukaryota; kingdom Metazoa; phylum Chordata; class Amphibia; order Caudata; family Ambystomatidae; genus Ambystoma; species Ambystoma mexicanum. The sequence goes on from NC_090941.1 coordinate 923,201,022, forward strand.
ATTCCTTGATTTGATGATCCAGCACAAAAACGGGAGACTAGAGTGTGAACTGTGCCGGAAACCGACAGACCGCAACACTTTACTGCACTACACCAGTAATCATCCGAGCCACACAAGAGCCAACTTACCGTACGGTCAATTTCTACGCATCAGGAGGAACTGTACATCCAAGGATGATTTCAAGAAACACTCCCAAGACCTTTCCATCAGAGTCAAGACCAGAGGATACCCAGCACATACACTCAAACAAGCAGTTAAAAGAGCCCTGTATACGAACAGAGACACTCTATTGGAATAAGATAACACAACACGACAAGCCGGAGGAGATGAATATCGGCTGACATGTGTGATCACACATGGATTACATACATCCCAAATGAAGAAAACCATATGGAAACATTGGCACATAGCCAAATTAAATTTACCAGATGACCCACCCCCTCGCTTTGCTTACAAATGAGGTAAGAACCGGAAGGAGTCCTTGGTCCATTCTCTGTTTCAGCCTGACCTGAGTCACCAATCACAAAGAGTTCTACGACCACTACAAGGTCATTACCCTTGTGGAAACTGTACTTCATGCAGATTTATGGGAAAATTGAAATCATTTCAAATAGGTCAACGTGAATGGCATCTCCGAGATCACACGAACTGCAAAAGCGAATGTGTGGTATATTGTATTCAGTGCCTGTGTGGCATGAAATATGTGGGCCAGACCATGAGAGCTGTCAATCTATGCATCTCAGAACACCGCTCAAGGATAAGGTGCAAGAACACAACTGCCCCTTTGGTGACACACTTCATCGCAAGCAGACACACACCAAATTACCTCTTTTGGTTCGTCCTGGAGAAAGTAAAGGGAGGCCCTAACCCCTTGAAAAGCCTTCTACATTGAGAGTCTAGATGGATCCATTGGCTGGACACATATCACCATGGTTTGAATGAGTCCTTTCAACCGAGCATCTTCTGATCTCTCACGTCCACAGAACTATATACACATCCGTCGATGACCAGAGGAATAGACACCACAGCACAGATAAGAACTGCCATAAGCACTACTGGCAACAAGGGGGGCCGGGTGACCCACACACTGAGGGACAGACCGCATACCCCTCACTTTTCCTGCATCTAGTGATGCGGCCAAGACCTCCAGTGGATCCCGTAATTATTTCTTTGATACATGGGTTGACATGTCAACATGATCCACATATTCAGACACACAATCCACATTAGTCATATAGACATGGACACATACCTTTGCATACATTTCTGGTGCAGTCTCCCACGTCCTCACCCGCGGGAGCGAAGCATATTAAGGTACGCCCACTCCTGCGTCACACCCAGGAGTTCCCCGCTCCCGGGGGAGCACGCAGCGGCCAATCACGAGGCATGCAACATAACGAGCCGATGATGCGGCACCAATGAAACTCCATCTCCTTTACAACGGTCACCATAACTACCCGGAGGCATCTGAACGCACAGACCCCCTGCACGGCACTCCGACAGCCACAGACAAGACACACGGGCACAGAAACAGAGTACAAAGACCCAGGTGTTCCTTCAACTGGTAAGACACGGCTCCATTGCCCAAGCCCCTGTCCCCGCGAACATACTATCCCTCCATCTCGCATACATATACACACCAGTAATACGCTTTCTTTTCAAAGACAGATACTTTGACTGCACAGAAGACAGCGCCCCAGCAAAATGGCTGCTTCCGAGCAACGGCTTCGAAATCAAAGATAACCACTGGAAGCCGGCACATTGGGCACCGCGGCATTACAGATAGATACCAAGATACCAGGACTCAGGTAATCTGTCACCACCCGCCCGGCACTCCAACCATTACCCCTCTCACTTTAGGGTATTCACAAGAGTTGACCCTTCTTTTTCCTCTCTCCTCTTCTTATCGCTCCACCCCAGACCCCCACAGGCCCTGAGAACTACACCTGAAAGTTCTGTGCTACCTACCAACAGACACTATCTGCCATAGGTCCTATGTGAGTGCCCGACCCTCCCTGGACTCCCCAAGAGACTTGGGATCACGATCCCGACAACGCCATGAGCACAGCCGGTAAAGAGAGTGTTTTAATGAATTAATATAAGCTGCACTATCAGCTACACAAACCTGAGGTAACCTCACATTTCTCTGCTCCCTCACACAGGTTCTACCAATTGGACGCCCTGAAGAAGGTGCCTAGTACTGGGCAAGTACTTCTAAGCACCGAAACGTGCCCCCTCTTAACAACACACAGATGAAGACCGAGGACGGGAATATACCTTTTTTCTTCATCCCCTAGTGTGCTAAACGAATGTTTGAAGAGCACGTTGGCTTAATACAGAGATATCCCTTAAATCCAAAGCTTCAGACCCTAAAAAGTCGACCCTGAGCACTGAAGTTGTGAGAACTATTAAGAACACTCTGCTCAAACCAGTAACCCTCGAGGAAGCCTAGCCTCAAGATTCATGTGATATTGCATACAGTCCAATAATTGCTCTGTCTGATTATATGTCACACAAAACACGTTGCAAGAAATATTTAGACCAGATTTAGGCTTATTCTGTCACTGCACACTGGTTGTCTAGCACTAAGGATTTTAAGTGCGACATTGTAATACTTTGTTTTAATTTTGTTTCACCTTTGTATATATGTGTCACTGTAATTTGCTCACTACACACTTGTATTATACCATGTGGTTCCTTTCACTACATAAATTGTTTTTCCATTAGAGTTGGTTGCATATGGTCATACTTCTTTTCAGCAAATATAGAGCCTTAATAAATAGTGGCATCTGCATGACTTGTAAGTAAGGATATAGACCACAACCATCCGCAGAATTATGTGAAGATTTCCCCAGTAGTCCCCTTGTCTAAGCATCTAGTGTTGATTCAATACGTGACAAGGAAGGAACAAGTTTATGCCCCCATTAAAATTAGGAGGGCTGTATAGAATTGGCTAAATGGGAGAGGGGACAACTTTTTTCTGTTGTAAATTGAAGCATGAGTCAGGTGGAGAGTAGTTTCCTGTAAGATTGAACGGTTGCGTTTCTTCAGGAAAGCGCTTAATTTGAGCATGTGGAGTGCTTGAGGTAGCAGCAAGTTGGTCTAGGTCTTTTACCAAAGGCTGAGGTTTAGACTTGAGCTCGGCTATGCATTGTAGCCAGCATGCTCTTGCGATGGAACTAGTTTCAATGTTAGTTGGCCTTTGCGTTAAGCTGTTCGAAGAGTCTTGCACACACGGGAGCTTGAGCTGTTCAGATGGGTATCTTGGTGGGTCTGTAATTCTCACACCTACTTCCTCAGGGGCTAAACAGGGAAAGCCGCTGAGGTTACCTTGGTCCAAGACATTGGAAATTGGTCGCGGCACGTAGTTGTCCTCCTTACTCTTGGATACCACTGGCTTTGCTTCTGGGGCCTTGTGAATTGAGTGGTGTAAGGTGGGGGAGCTTGCATGGAGCCTTTCTTTGTCAGATAGTGTCGCGATTTTTTGCTGGGGCATCTTGTGGTTATTAGCTGATTTGTATCCTAATTGAAGTAGAGGCTGAACGCGTCCCGAGACTGGTTCTGGCTGCTCTGAAGAAGATAGACTCATAAGGGTGCAGCTTGGAAGGTTAGTCAGGGTCTTTGTCAGAGGCATAGCAGTCTTCACGAGTATGTGTGATTCAGCTTCACTTGAAAACGGAGGTAGATTTGGCGGCTGTGCCCCGCCTACGCTTACAGTGTTGAGGGTGGGTTGTGACCCCTCAACATTTGGAAGGCTCATTAACTCGTCATCATCAACTATGAATGAGAAGAGTCTTTTGTCATTGGTAGAATTTCGTTTTTTAGAGCCTGTTGCCATTTCATCCATTCACAGAGCGGAGGAAGATTCAGTGTTCAATTCCAAGATGGATTGGTTGGCTGGATTTGCCAGGGAGAGTGATGCGTTTGCTGTGGGAAGTACACGTTTGTTTTGTTTATTTGGCTCTTTGTTCATAATTCCAGTTGGCTGTAGTGAGGGTGAGGTCGCTGGAAGGACAGGGAGCTGGAGTTCTACCAGAGCTGCGTCTAGTGCAGTACCCCCAGCAACATCCCCTTCATTTGCATCCAGAGCTAACGCAGACACATATCTTCAGTGCTGACCTTTATGTATTTGTTTGACTAGTTGATTTACAGCTGAATCAATGTTTGAGTCGAGGTGACAGTCAACGGAGCATGGTTGCAACTCATATACACAGCTTGACACAGAGTGTATTGTTGTAGGGACTAACAGTGGGACTAGCGCAGCAGATGAAGTAGAAGGTGCAAGTAGTGTTCGACTTGCTGATTTGCTTACCTTAGTTGAAGTTTTTTCCTGGGCGTCTGGGGGCCTTCGACCGTCAGAGTCATTTACTCTAGTCGAGGCAAGCCGGGGGGGGCGTTCAGGCGGCAGACTGGGGGCAGACTGGGACTCTGCAACGGAATCCGCACCGCGCTCCACGCTTTGGAAAGGCTTTTGAAGTGAAAGTTAGTAGCAATGAAAATAGGACTGACACGTTGTGTAGCTCCTCTCTCGCCAAAACCAAACAGAGACTGGAGGCAGACTGGGACTGGTTGAAAATGAGAAGAGTTATACAATACTGTCAGATGAGCTGTGTCTTCAGAATGCAATAGAACATAACTTTAACAGCAAACAATAAGTGACATCTTAGAAAAGAGAGTAATCTATCTCAAAGACGACACTGGAAAACAACCAGTTGATTGTAAAATGTAAAATGTATAACCAAAGAAATTAAATCTTTCAGTTTTGCAAAAATAGTAATTTTAAAGCCCTTACTAATTACTTTGAACCACAATACAGAAGGCCAAACTGAACATTTTATTTCAACTGTTGAAGTTCTGCAATTATACGACAACTCCTAAAAATTGTGCATTCTGCCAGAGGGCCATAATGTAACAACCAATGTGTGGGCCAGCACACAAGCAGCAGATTACATGTTCATCAGATCACATTCAGTGTAATTTCAACCTACACCCCAAGAAATCTATTCTTCTAAAGAATTGCCTCTAAAATGCTTTTTAACCAGCAACTCAGCCAGTTCTATGCAGACAATGGATGTTTTCTGCATTTGGGGGCATTGGTATTTCACACCATCAAACCATCAAAGCAGTTGCCCCCCAAGGTATCTCCCCAGTACCACAATGACCAAGCCATTCAGTTTTGCATTGCCCATCGACGAAGAGGAAACAAGAAAGACATTGTGTTCAATCGCAAGCTGTGACATAGTCAACAATCCAATACTGAAATGGATGTCAGCTCCCACAGCATTGTGGATGTCACCACCAATTCACTCAAACACAAAACAAATGGGCTTTATACAAACTATTGAATTACATGTAAAGCCTTACAAACATTGTAACAACATTAGCACAATGTCTTTCATATGGAATTCATATAGCTCTCTATCAGACCTCTGGCCAAAGGTACATGCCCTACAAATGTGAAGAACGTCCCAGGAGGATAGCTCAGCGGCAGCGTGCTCGACTTGGAAACAAGATGACACGAAGCAACACAGGTTCGATCCCTGGGTCCGCGCTTAGAAACCTCTGGGTATTAAGCGCATTATAAATAACCTATCATATCATAACGGACGCTAAGCATACTCCTATAACAGCCTTCTAAGAAAAGGACTGTTACAAGTTCCAACAAGAAGAAGTCAAACTCTTCTTAGACATCCAAAAATATGAGAACACCACTCTAGTATTGACTTTTCTCAACTTGATTTACATTATAAGCTGTCTACGTAACATTAAAATAAAAATAAAACGTACATCTCTGCTCGTCTACACATCTTGTGAGCAACCTTAAAACTCCCAAAAGACAAAGGGCACATCAAAGTAAATATCTTAAAATGAAAATTCTGAGATTAACACAAACACAGCCATTCTCCAAAAAGAGGCCTTCTAAATACAGCTATTTAATAAGCCTTCCAATACAAAGAGGTCAAACTCTTCTTTTGCACAAAATATCAGCCTATCAGTATTGTTATATATTCTCTCAAATGGGTTTCTATTGTAGGTTGTCTGCTCCTCTTCACAGCTCGTGGGCAAACGTAACATCCCCAATAGATAAGGGCACGTTTGAAGGAAAGAAGATATTCATTTGAGAAAATAAAGATTAAGAAAGCACAACTCTTTGCACATCCATCTATTTCTCCCCAAAAACAATGAAGTGCACAATGTGTCATCACCATTCCCAGAGAACTAAGAACTCTCTGAGAATAGGAGTAGAATTAGACTATGTCCCTTTTAAAATAAAAATAAAAATCAGCACACATAATGTTGCCCAACATGTAATTCACATTGACACGAGTAGTCTAGCCCAAGATAAACATCAAACACAATATTTGGGAACATTACCAGTCTCATTTAATAAACAAGTACTCTCATTAATTGTGTACTTTCTACATCTGATTGAACATACGATGCACTGCAGTTGAATACCCTATATTTAAAACCAATCTCTTGGAGTCTACCACCCTGACTGAAATCTACCTATACCCCCACTCTCTGTTTTATGCAAACTGTCAACTACACTGTTTAACCCAGATCCTACTGTTACATCATTGAGTTTATCTCAAAATGAGTCCACCATAATAGCTGACTTAGTTGTTGTTTTATGCTGGGAGACTAACAGAAACGGTGTTAAGCTTTCAAGATCACCTCTCGAAACCCAGAACATAACACATTTGTTCCAAAAGCACACATATATAAATACCGTCAGCTCCAACCCTTTTCTCTGGCAACATTATCTCCTGTAACTACTCTTCTAGACTAGCTCATTCACACTTCCCCGTTCTTAACAGGTTGTAGAGTCCACCTCCACTTAGATTATTGCATTTCATCCTAGACCATCATTCAAGCAAACTTGGTAGTGAGAACAGATTATTCGAAAAAATACTGAAACCAGACAACCCCTCAAATGAAATAAATGTACCATAAAGTGAACAGATATCTTTAAGGCGGGGGTTAAGAAATGATTACGTTTTATTATGGTTAAACGTATAAAGAGAGAGCAGTGATAGAGGTATCCCAATTCGGGGACTGTTTTGAAATATGGAGACATACTTTGCTTGGTGAATTGTCTGCACAGAGGGGAATTTGAGTGGAATGCAGATATGCAATGCAGGGAGTGCTGTGGTTCTGGCAAAGCTTGTAAGGGACCAGAGGTCGAGACTGCAGGGTTTACAAGTGGGTTTGGGATTTTTTATGTTTTGTTAATTAGCAGTATTTGTGCATAGGGTAACAAATGCCAGAGCTCAGTAATACTACCTACCAATCAGCAGACCAAAGTAAACAATCCCTTTGTTCTCATAGAAAATACATATCATTTTTTTTTCTGGCACAAAGAAAGAAAATCTTATATACAGAATTCTGCATATTCAAAGTCAAAAACCCTATTAAAAGATGGCCATATTTAATTGTACTAAGATTGTAAAGCCACTCTATAAAAGTTGAAAATACGTATTTCTAATGAACACTGACGTATATCTTGTAGTCAGAATAAGAACTTTGTATCTGTTATACTGAGAAAAGTACATAATTATAACCCAGAACAACCAAATACATTATTGTCTGGTTGAATGTTATCATTCCAAGATCTACTGTCAGGCACACGCCTATTGCACTTTTTCTATATACACATATGAGAAAAACGATAAGTGGCACACATAATGTGGTGACTTTGCAATGTACTTTGCAAAAGAGTATTTTGGGAGTATATGAATAACCACTTTCATTTATAATTGACAAATGTGTCCCTGATAAAGGCAGTTGTATGCTTGAATCACTATGAACAATATGCAAAATGGGCTTGAAGCTCATTTATTGTTTCATAACACTTACCCTAAAGTTAAAACATTTATAATCATCAATCACACATACATATTTGGACAGCCTCAGTATTTGACTATAACTTGGCTGACACATCTGTCATTTCATTTGGGTTTTGTCACTGTTTCTTATTTACAAAGGACAAACCAAACATCAGGGTATGAGAAGAGAAGATCTTTTCAGGGTTTGCAGAGGTATAGTGGGTTGTGGCCATGCCTAGAGAATTTCCGTTTTGTATTCATTGTTCCCATTTTTGCATATATTCTATGTATAATGGAATACTTATTTTGAACTTGTATATACCTCCAGTTTCCAATGTTTCTGGATGTAATAAATGTTTATCATCTTCTCAATCAATTTTTCTTTTGATGAGTAATTGTCTTGAAATACACAAAATATTTTTCCATTAGGTAATTAAAGTGATTCTTTTGAAAGAAATGGTTTTAGGATGATTTGTAAAATAATTGACAACTTTGATAGTAGGATGATCACGAAGGGGTTGAAGAATGATTTGACAACTTATTGCTACAAACGGACTTTCTTTATGTTTTTATAGTCATATAAGATGTACATATTCTGGCCAATTTCATTCAAATTTAAACATTAATTAAATTTTTCTAAATATATCTGTACATATTAAGGGTAATTTTCAAATGAGTGGAATGGAACACTGGGCCTGATTCACAGGGTGTTTTTCTATGGGGTTGCACCATTATAAAACAATACTGTGAATCAGGCCCACTAACGGGTAAAAGCAAGGAGTGTTGCTTGTCTGCTTCCATTTTTGGCTACATCTAATTTCTGTCCCTTTCGAGACAAATTTGGGCAAGTATGCATTTCTGTTTTGCTTTCCTCTTCCATCTTGAAAGAGAATCTGGTTTTGCACGTGCAGGAGATTTCCATGCAGGTGATAACATCAACGCATTCCTATTCAATGCATATTGCTTTATCACCTGTTAAAGATTAAGGGAAATTCCAGTGGAATCCATTACAAAAGGTTGTCTGCGAGCAGAATGTGCAAATGGAGTTATTTTTCTCACATAGTGGAGTTAAGAGGGATTGCAGATTTGCTTTCATTTACTCTTGACTAGTACACTCGACTTTGTGTGTGTGTTGTAAATTGCATGCCTGGGACCAGCAACGTATAAGCGCAGTGTTGGTGGTTCACTGCATGCAATTAGCATATACTTTAAAATGGCCTGCATTGTGTTTTCATTGGTCTGTAGTGGCTTATCTCTTAGGTTGTTCTTCTGGAGTGTTTAAGAAATGTGATCTTCTGGTGTGCTTTCCCTCTGTGTAGTTAGTGGCAGTGGACATAGGTTTGGGGAAGAGTGAAGAGGTGGGATTTTAAAGGTGTCAGTTATAACTGGCTAGCTGCTAATTGGATTGGATATTAAACACCCAATAGGATATCTCGGTAAACCTTGTGCATTTCAACAAATGACACAGATATATGTTTTGATGGATTTGTGTATGGATCAATGAAAAAGAAGAGTGGTTATGTGTTCTGTTACCAGTTAACTGTTGGTGCAGGTATGAGAGAAGATGCTTTGTATATCATCTCTTTTTACGGCAATAAAGTTGTGTATTTTAAACCAATGTTTGACCGTGAAGGTACGGGATTGTGTGACACACCAGTTTACCGCTAAAGGAGCGCAGGCAGTGATTTGGGATCCGCTGGGGATTATGAAGGCAACCACTGACAGGAGTTGTTTTCCTGCAATATATAGTTTGTGCGAAAGCACATATCCATTTCCTGCTGGTGGGGGGACATTTTCCTCACTGGCTGCAGAGGTTTTTATTTTGTTGGGAAGAACGAACTGGTGTAAAAGGTAAAGAAATGGTATGTGCAAGAGCAGTAGAAGTGTTCCTGCAGTCTTGCTGGCAGACGTCATATCTTTTGCCTGGCTTGGGAAACCTGTGTGGATTACAACTGGCTGGCTGCTCGGTCCTCCACTGCAGAGCCTGGCAAGAACTTTACCTGAAGTGTCATGCGTAGCGGGAGTGCGCGTGCAAGTGCAGTAGAAGTGTACCTGCAGTCTGGCTGTCGGAGGTTCTGGCTTTTGCGAAGCTTGGGAAACGTGTGTATTACAACTGGCTGGCTGCTCGGTCCTCCACTGCAGAGCCTGGCAAGAACTTTACCTGAAGTGCCATGCGTAGCGGGAGTGCGCGTGCAAGTGCAGTAGAAGTGTACCTGCAGTCTGGCTGTCGGAGGTTCTGGCTTTTGCGAAGCTTGGGAAACGTGTGTATTACAACTGGCTGGCTGCTTAGTCCTCCACTGCTGAGCCTGGCAAGAATATTAACTGCATAATAATAATAATAATAATAATAATAATAATAATAATAATAATAATAATAATAATAATAATAATACCAACAGAGTCAATAAAGGTACATCCCAGGAGGGAATAAGACCAAGACCAAATGAGAGTGTGGTTAAAGGCTTTTAATCTAAAGTTAGGGCAAACAGAATCTACTCTACTCACGCCGTTGAGTATACACATAATGATGCACCAAAAGGGGGAGACCTAGGGGGCACATAGTTGATCGGGATTGGTCACTAAGAGGAGGCACCTATGGGTGCTATATGGTTGGTGATGGCTGATTGGTCCACGGGCATGTGGTGAGTTGATGTCATGATGTGGTACGTGGGGTCAGCAGTTCAGCTGGGCTCATCTGTCCGACATCCGATGGGTTGATACATCAATATCCAGTTCCTATCAGTTGCCCTTGTGGCCACATATTCTCATCCATTCATACGTTTGATCATCTCGTCCGGCAGCAAGGCCAGTAGGTTACACATGTAAAAACAAGGCATGAATCTCCGTTACTGAACATCAATTATTTCTATGAAAGATATCACTTTCATGTCCAAGCATATTCGAATAATGGGTCGGGGGCTGTTCGTTCAATATTGACAAGGGGAGGCTGGGGCATATGGTTGCTGTGACTGAATTACAAAAAGTATATTTCAGTTTAGACGTGTCCTTTCTTGGAGGGGTTTCAATGACTAGGTGTCCAAACAACATAACTCAATATGGGACCAGGGTGTTCATGGATGGGCTCAGGCCCCCCTTTCATGGTTTTTGGTTTCACATCACATAATGGCTAGAGTCTTCTATATTCATATGCATTTAGCTGGTTCATTTTTTGAGAGAAAAACACTTATGTCATCTTCAATCTTTATAAAATCTGAGCAATGTCATAACACTAAAACAGGGTGTGATGAGAGAGGAATATCTGACAAATAGTCACACAGCACGAATAGCTAAGTAAGACTAATGGTTCATATGAAAGGTTCCAACAATATGCATACAACTATATTCTACATGATCAGCAATGAGGTAGCATTGTGTGAGCTTGCATAGATCTATGGTTTGTTTACTCGTTATGGGAATACAATTAGTCGTGTACATATTTAAATGTTACAAGTCAGCATACACTCTATCTTCAATATAGCAGGTTAACATAGAAACTTCTAATAACACACGTATATGTGTTTATACTGTTATACTCGTTTGTTTATTTATTTATTGCATTTATTACTCGCCCAAACCCTTGGGTACCACGGCGATGTTACAGACAGCTTGGTTAAAACATTACTTAGAGATTGCCAATCGGGCGCAGTGCATGTGAATACAAAATAATCATACACGAAGACATTTAATGCAGGGCTTCAGTACAGTGATATTTCCTGAAGCCTGGAAGGGGATTTTAGTCTTGGTTAAATAGCCACGTTTTCAGGGATTTCTTGAAGCCTGAGAACGTTTGCTCATTTTTGATGGGGAGGGGAAGAGTGTTCCAATATGTGGGTGCGAGGTATTGGTAACTACTGCCTCCTGCCTTGGTTGTCTTATAGCGGGGGATGGCTAGGAGTAGTTGACTGTTAGATCTGAGGGGCCTCTTTGATACTTTTTTGGTGATGGCGTGGTTGAGGTAGATGGGGACACAAGAGTGGATGCATTTGAATGTGACGCACAGGGCTTTGAATGTGACCCTGGCTTTGATGGGGAGCCAGTGATGGTTTCTTCTAATATTTGAGATGTGATCTGACTTCCTTAATCCAAGGGCCGCCCGAAGGGCTTTATTTTGAATAAGCTGTAGTTTGTTTAGATTGGCTTTTGAGGTACCCAGGTAGAGTACGTTGCAGTAGTCGAGCCTGGATAAGATTAAAGCTCTTGCCAGCGTGATACAGTTGGTGGGTGTCAAGAATTGGCGACTGAGAGCAATACGTTTTGCGGTGTAGGAGGTAGAGGAAGAGAGGGCGTTAATGTGCTTGGTCATGGTGAGGTTGGCATCTAGGTAGACACCTAGTGTTTTTACTTGTTTGAGTACTGATATGTTTGTGCCATCGATGTTGATGGATGAGTAATCAGCATGTAATGCTTCTATTTTGGATTGGGAGCCCACAATGAGAACCTCAGTCTTCTCATCATTGAGACAGAGGCTATTTAGTGCCATCCAATTTTGGATTATGGCATATATTTTGTTGATAGTGTCGGTGTCTTGAGTGTAGTCTCCCGATAAAGGGATGAGGATCTGGGTGTCGTCTGCAAAGTTGGTGTAGATGACACCCATGTCGTCTAGCGCTGAGAAGAGGAGTTTAGTGTATGCATTGTATAATGTTGGTGCGAGACAGGAACCTTGGGGGACACCAATGGGTACTATGATGGGGTTGGCGGCTTCTTTACCTATGGCGACCCTGGAGGTGTGGTCAGCAAGAAAAGATTTGATCCAGGTAGTAGCTTCGGTGGAGAAGTTGAAGTCTTTCGCTAGTGTGGCACACAGTTTATTATGGTCTACTAAATCAAACGCTGCGGAGAGATCGAGTAGGAGGAGGATGCAGAGTTTTCCTGAGTCTCTGATGGTATCCATCTGGATTTTTAAGTCAAGGAGTGCCGTTTCTGTGCTATGGTTGGGGCGGAAGCCTGATTGCCTCGTGCCAAGGAGGTGGTTTTGTTCAAGGTGAGTTTGGACTTGGTTGTATGCTAATTTATCCAATATTTTGAGGAGAAATGGGAAAGTTGTTATTGGCCTGTAATTGGTGGGCACAGTAGGGTCTAGGGTAGGTTTTTTCAGGAGAGGGGTGATCCAGGCTTCTTTGATGCTAGCTGGTACTAGGTTAGTATTGAAGCATGCGTTCACGAAGTTGGTGATAATGGGGGTGAGGGTGTGGGCGCAGGATTTGACTACTGATGCGGGGACAGAATCTCCTTTGCAGTTGGAGGCTTTAAGTTTGGCGATGGTGTCAAACACTACATTTTGGGATACTGGTGTGAAGTGGAATGGGGAGCTGGTGAATTCCTGATGTGGTCGATTTAGATTAAGGAGGGCAGGTTTGTTGGCTAGTGATTGTTTTTTGGATGTGATTTTTATTTGGAGTAGTTCAATTTTGGCTGTTAGTGCGTCTTGAATAGTGGTGCACCATTCCTTGCTGGGGATGGTTGTGTTTATGGCTGGGGTAGGGTTTTCCAATTCTTTTAGAATGGCAAATAGTTCCTTGGTATCTGAGGTTGCATTGCTGATCCTATTATTATACGCATTAGATTTGTAGGTAATAGTAGCTGTTTTATAGGTTTTGTTTATTTCTTGGTAGGCTTTTTCTGCCTCTGCAGTAGGAAGCTTTCTGTAGGCATGTTCACACGCGCGTTTGGTTCTTCTGAGGGCGATAAGATCATCATTAAACCAGAAGCTAGATCGCTTGTCTGAGCGTTTTGCCTTGGTGGTGAGCGGTGCTATAGCATTAATGGTTGCAGTGAGGCAGTTGTGATATATGTCTGCTAGGAGACAGGGGTTGTCACTAGTGATCGAGGTAGAATCTAGGATTTTTGAAAGAGGAGGCGTGAGGTTTTCTGGCGTGAGTTTGCGGGCGTTTCTAGTTTCATAGGTAATCATGGTTTTAGGTTTCTTTTGTGTGGGTTCGGAGGGATTGATTGTAAATACAATGTTATGGTGATCGGTCCAAGTAAGAGGGGAGATGGCCTCAATGGTTATGGGGGTATTAAGGGAGAGGATCCAGTCAAGAGTCCTGCCTTTGATATGTGTGGGTGCATTAACTAGTTGGCTGAAGCCCATGTCCTTCAGGGCGGAGTGAAGTGATTCTGCTTTGGCATCTTGGCTGTCATTGAAACCTAGGTTAAGGTCACCCAGGATGATGTATTTTGAGCTAGGTTTTATTAGTGGAGCTAATAGCAACGGAATTTCAGTCTCTGGGTGGTTGTTGGGGCTAGGTGCTCTATAAATTACTATTAAATTAATCGTAGTTTTAGCATTTATGGGAAATGTTAGGAGTAATGTTTCATACCCTTCAATACTTTCGATGGGACAAGATCTAAGCTGTAATTTAGTCTTGACTATTATAGCAACACCGCCTCCTTGTGAGTGGGTCCTATCTGTTCTAAATATGGTGTAGTCGGATGGGATTGCCAGAGTTAGTAGTGGACCTGATGCTTGATGGAGCCAGGACTCTGTGACTACTAGTATGTCGAGCTGTGATTCCATAATGAGGTTGTGAACTTCTATAGCATGCGCCCCTAAGGAGCGGGCATTGATAAGCGCTCCTTTAAAGGTGGATAGTAATTTATTGGGGGTGTCCGGGGCTGGTTTGGAAGTGGTGTTGGGTTTCTGGCTAGGAGTATGGTTTTGATGAGGGGGAAGTACTCTGGGCCTAATTTGTTTGGGAGGTGTGTGTTCATATTTGACTGGGTTGGGGTGGTTGAAAGTACGAGACCTTAATCGGAAGTGTCTTGCTGCACCTGTCACGGGGTTAGAGAATTTTTCAGTATGGCTGTGTTGAGGTGACTCTGCAGTGGGCAATACGTGTGAGATTGGATCAGGGCTGATAGCATGATGGTTGATGGTATTCAGATAGGTCCTAGGGGTAAGACTTGCGCTGTTTGGGAATGGGGGAGTAGAGGGAAGGAACGGTATAGGACATGGGATAGGGTGATGCCGGGGGCATGCCGGCTTGCTGAGACCGTTGTTATGGGGCCAGTAGTAGTGGCCCAAGCAGGGTGTGTGGTTGGGGAGAATGCAGAACGGGAACATGATGAGGGGCAAACAGGTTTGCATATTGGATTAGTGTCAGGGCGAGCTGCGAGCATAAGGCACAGCGCTGGCTCCTCAAAGTGGTCTGTAGGTGACCCTGGTGCACAATACGGCAGTCTGATGTGGTCTGTAGGCGACCAAAGGGCACAATACAGCAGTCTAATGTGGTCTGTAGGCGACCAAAGGGCACAATACAGCAGTCTAATGTGGTCTGTAGGCGACCAAAGGGCACAATACAGCAGTCTAATGTGGTCTGTAGGCGACCAAAGGGCACAATACAGCAGTCTAATGTGGTCTGTAGGCGACCAGTATTTGAGAACGGGAGCACATTTCAGTAAAGCGGTTAAGATTACAAACATACAGTAGTGTCTCCGGTGCTGGCATGTACTTACAGTACGTTTTCATTGTCCGAGTGGTAGTCTATCGGTTGGAGAGTAGTAAAATTGTGCAGGGGGGGTGGCCACGCCGTGCTTCCATGCGCGTAACAGGCGCAGGAACAGGCCTTTGTATGGCCTTCGTGTGCGCCGCCGTCGGATCCGCCTGCCGGCGGGAAAGCAGATTCAAATGCGAGGCTCAGCCTCGTTCTCGCGCCGCGAAGCGCCCGGCATGTGGGGGTCAGGCAGGGAAGCGAGACAAGGTCAGGCAGGCCTTGTTGCGTGCATCGGGTGATTCCGCACAGCTTAACAGCTGTTTTCCTGGTTGCTGCAGTGAGGAGGGGGCTCCTGCCCTCTTCCCTTGGCAAAGGGGACGGAGTAAGGGGTCCAGGGCGCAGGAACAGGCCTTTGTATGTTTCTATGGGCCTTCGTTAGCTCGCTTAAGATGTCAGCGGGTTTATATAGACTCCACACACAATGAGAGGGCACCCTTTTGCACATAGAGGTTAGAAGGGAAAATACATTCACTGATTTAAGGGTCTCTCTTGTTTCTATGGGCCAGGTCTAAGGGGTGCAAGGCAGGTTTCTTCCCCTGTGCTGCCTCTGAATCAATAGAGGGAGTTTGGATGGAAATTGACACAGTGTGGATTTTGTTGCGTTTCGGCAGTCAGCCTTCTCATGGGAACCAGGCAGTTATGTGGGCGGCAGAGAGGAGGTGGCGGTGGGAGAGTTACGCTGGCTGTGCGCTTAACAGAGACGGTTGCAGGCTGGGGTGAAATCTGAATGGCCTCTCGCTTATTTGCAAGATGGAGTCTGTGTGTTACAAAATGGAGTCCTGATTTAACTATGCAAGGGTATGCATGAGGATATGGCAACGGCCATGGATGTATTTGTACAAAAGGGGTGATGGTTCCCTGAGGTGTTTCCATAAGAGTGCCTCAAGTCCGGTTCCCTGGACCCGAAGCAGCCATGACTGGGCCCACCTGGGAAGCATAGGAATAAGGGGCGAGGGGTTTTGAATGCCCAATCCTTCCACTCACAAGTGCGGTAGATGTGTTTTTGTAGTCTGGCAGTTGGACCTCCTGCGTTGTGCTGAGCTTGGACAACCTGTGTTGATTACTACTCTGGCTGGCTGCTTGGTCCTTCACTTCAGTGCCTGACAAGAATATTAACACCAGCAGTGTTTCTGCAGTCTGTAGAACTATGGTTGCTGGTTGGAACCAACGAAACGGAAGAATTAAGCATACTCAAACTCAGTGTGTAAGCATGGCAACGAAAAAGGCCAAGAAAACTGAAAAAAAGGCTTCTAGAACCTTTGATCTAAACAATTTCCAAGATGGGGAGTAGTGGGAACTGTATGGCCCAGTTCACACCAGGCATGATGTTGATGACTGATGATGCTGAGAAATTACAGGGGCAGCGGGGAACGGGTTTAGTGGATCCAAATGTTAAAATAATGGATAACTTTGGTCCCTTTGGGTCGAGGAAGAGCACACCTATTATTGGGGACGTTCCACATGAGGAATCTATTTGTTCTAAACTCTCTGTTGTGGACAATAACTCCCTACTAAATCTATGTCATTCATTACAAACAGAGATTACTAATAATGAGATGTGTGAGACTAGAGTGAAAGGAGGTAACACACAGGCCGAGATTGTAAATGTGCCATCTACAGAAAGCCAACAACTTAGAGATAGATTATCAGCCTCCCCTGCACTGTTTTTGGAAAGCTCTATAAGTATAACGAGAGTATGAGCACTGCAAGTACTACAATAACAGAATCCTCAATGGGTACGCTACAGTTTTCTTGAAGTTAAGTAACAACTAGCAAAAAGTACCTGTTCTCCGAACGGGTTCTGTGAACAGACCTGACAACACTTTCATCAATTGTAGAAAATAAATGATCCTGTAGGTTGTTCCGATTCGCTTATCGCTCGATGTGCTTTGCTCTCTGAAGTACACTGCAATGAGAATGTGTGTGGGGGGATGCGAGCATTGGTGTGCTGCTGCATACTGTAACATACTGTGCTGTCTCCCCACCTGTTAACACAATCTGGTGTGGTGCAGTTTGTTGCGTTGCATTGCGGTGCAAATGTCTCAGATACTGTGCATTCTAGGGTTGAAGACCAGTTCTTCTATGACCAGATTGATGTTTCTCCGCTTTCAAGCAACCGTCTCATGTGTGAAGGTGCTGTAATTCAGGGAAAAGGCTGGGGTGTCCAAATGTTATGTAGCCAGTAATGTCCAGAGGGTCCTAACAGGTAATATGCAAATGGTGCAGATTGGTGAAACAGTGTGGAATTGTATGAGGAACAACCCTTCAGCAAGCCACAAAACCAAAAACAAATGTTGACTTGTGCTGAAATCCGGGAAAATAGGTGGGTGTCCACATGTCATGTAGCCAGTAATGTCCAGAGGGTCTTAATTGATAAATATGCAAAATGTGGTGCAGATTGGTGAAACATTGTGTAATTGTGCTGGGGACTGCGGGCGTGTCCCCTGCACCCTTGCTCACTATATTGTGAGCGGGGGTTGCGGGGGTTGCTGGGGTGTCCATGCAACCATCCCCCCAAAAAAAGGGCTGCCAGGGTGTTTCCTGCACCATTGCTCACTATATTATGCGAGGGGGTTGCGGGGGACACCCACAGAGCTGTCCCAAAAAAAAAAAATTAATAGCACCCTGTAGCGCCGGTTCCCGATCACAGAAGTGAAAGGGAACAGGTGTTGCAGGGCCCAACGAGTTGGAAGAAAGGTAAGTTGGGGGATGGGAGGGTGGGTGTGTTGGGGGTGTGGGTAGGGTTGTGTTGGTAGTGTGGGTAGGGGTGGGGGTGTGGCAAGGGGTGTGGGCCAAGTCAGAAATGTTCAGACGGGAAAAGACCAAAGGTTATTTCGAAAAAATAATCTACAGTCTTTTCTCCCTTGAACAATCCTGCCTTGGTCTTTCAACCCCAATCCACTATAAACATAGCATAAGGGCCTTTGGCAGGACCTTCGGGATCCAGACCGGGGGGGGGGGGGGGGGGGGGGGGACACACACTACATGATCATTTAAGCAGTACTGTAATTGAAGTTGACGACTCGGAGGACAATAATATTACATGGAAGAAGAGGATGCATTATAAAAAGCTGAATATTCAGAAATCTAAACAGGGCAAAAAAGTAACTGTTAGCATTGCAAATATTGCTGGTACCCAATGTAAATACCCACACAATACCCACCTCAAAAAAGGGAAGGAAAAAAGTGAACCGCCGATGGAAAAGAGATGGTGGGAAAGGAGGTGACTTAACGAATTGAGTGGTAAAAGCACATGTGTGTAATACTACTCAGGAGGACTCATTAGAATCTGAATGTTTAGTAACGAAATGGGTAAAAGCCAGAGTTCCCAAGAAGACAACAGTATATTGATGGGTGGGCTTACACGCGGGCAAGAATCTGAGGTGACGAGTATACGAACACGGCAGCTGGAAGGGTGTCTGACTGGCACAAAAGCTGCCCTGCAAAGTATCCCATATTGTGGCGGTGCATCTAAGACATTTGCAATTCGCAATTTATTTCCTTGGAGAAATCAAAACTGGTTGAACTACACCTACATACTTTACCTGTTTAATTTGATATACCCATTGCACAATTTTGTATTTAGTGACATTGAATATATTGAATTTGATGAGCATGCCGTTATACCCACTATGCTGGTAAACTGCCATGCCACGGAGACAGTGGACCTAGTTATCGCACACAAACACACAACTTTTTAAAAATGGGTGATGACTTGCGTGTGACTCATTCTGAGAAATGGACTGGACAAGAAGCCTCAGATTTGAGCCACGCCCTGAAAATAGCCTCTGCTCAAAATGGCTGGTTTGTGGTTAAAGGAAATTGTGTTGTATTGTATTATGGCAATAATTTATATGGTGCCTTTTCCCATTACTTTGGTCTCAGCATGCTTGTGGTGGGAACGCCCTCAGGGACTGCAGTCTAGAGTATGGCAATATCACGGGAAAGGCTTAGAATGTGTGTGTGTATTCAGCCAAGACAAGGAATAAACTGGGCTGGCTGGGCTCCAGTAAGTAAGCAACCCAAGAGATCAGGCATGTGGACGGGTACTAGGGGAGGTCCAGAGAGTTTGTGAGTGCAAGCCACTCTTTATGTGTCCAGTTGGACATAATTTTGTCTTAGGTCGCCGCTGTATTCTGATGGCAGAGGTGTTGAGGCTTACTCTGGTGTAAGGAGATGAAAATGTTACATGCCAAGCTAGACCAAATTTGTTGTAGAGCCATGCTGTATTCTGGTGCGTGCGTGTGGCTAGCCGTGCCTGCAGCAGATATCCTCAGAAGTGGTGTGTTCTTACGTATCTTGAGGCTCATGTGAAGCTTTGTTATCAATGCCAATTTGTTATTGTGTGAAAGAGTCCTCTAGGCACATGAGCCAGGTTGCCATTACAGGTCCTAATACATCTGAGTCCAACACATTTACTGCCCCCAAATACATTGAAGCCCAAAACGTTTCCTGCCCCTAAAATACATCTAAGTAAGACACATTTCCTGCCCCCAAAATACATATAAGTGTGGCACAACGACTACCCTTCAAATACATCTATCAGGATATCTGAGGCGGCAGCATGTCATCTAGGCAATGCTCTGATTTGAAGGTAGTAATGAAGAAGTGGCAGGGATTTAATTGAGCACAGTAATGGCTGTGCTAACCGCCCATACCACCTTACCTTAGGTGTTGCTGTAGGGTGCTATGCCATGTGCCCATGGGCAAACAGGGGCAAACAGGGAAGGAGCTGCCCTTTGCCTCTGGCCCTTCACCGTCTGCCCGGGCAGTGCGGTCCTGGGTTCCTCTTCCTAAGGGAAAGCATCAATCATGGGCCGGGGAGGTGGAAACAGGGCAGCAAGAGGATAGGGGAGGGAACAGGGAGGGCTGCAAGTTAGGGGGCATTTAAACAACAAAGAAAATAAAAAATAAAAATGGAGCAGAGGGCACAGGGGCGCTCACTTCACCAGACTAAGATCGTGTAGCAGTACCTGCTTGCACGGGCCTGCAGATGTAAAGACCCTCTTGGACTCGTTGTTGTGGGGAAGTTTGGATTCCCTAGGGAATACACCAATCACGGGCGGGAAGTGTAGGAACAAGACAGAGGAGGCTTCAGAGAGGGCTGCAGGTACGGGGAGTAGGCTGGGCAATTAAACAGCAGAAAAGAACATTATAATTCAATGGAGTCGGGTGCACACAGTCATTCACCTGACCAGCCCAGTATGGTGTAGCAGTACCCGCTTGCACGGGCCTGCAGATGGAAAGACCATCTTGGCCTCAGTGCTGTGTTGAAGTTTGGCTTCCTGAGGGTAGGAAGAGGACAGGGGAGGGATCGGCAAACAGCAGAAAATAAAAGTTAAATAGAGGAGGGGCCACAGGGACACTCACCTCACCAGGCCAAGACGGTGTAGCATGACCCTCTTGCATGGACCTGCAGATGGAAAGACTGTCTTGGACTCAGTGTTGGGAGAAGTTTGGCTGCCCGAGGGAAAACACAAATCATGGACTGGGGAGGTGGGAAGAGGGCTGGAAGAGGACAGGGGCGGGATCAGGGAGGGCTGCAAGTACGAAGGTTGGGCTGGCCATTTAAACAGCAAAACAAAAAGTTAATCGGAGCAGGGCACGCAGGGGAACACTCCTCATCACGGACTTGCAGATGGAAATACCATCTTGGACTATAGGATTGGTGTTTAGCGGTTTTGCTTGTGAAGCTTTTAATTCGACCATAAACAATCAAAATGCTAGTTTGGAAAACATGTAGTCATAAGCATTTTACTTGTAATGCTTGTGGACATAATTTTCTCGTTTATTGTCATATATTTGTAATATTAAAAATGCTGGATGACATCAGCGTTTCACTTAGATGAATACTGCACATTTCCAAAACTACAAGAAGAGGGCCGGTGGGCAGGTAGCATAGTGTTTACTTTCTGGGGTGCGGAATAAAATATCTTCTGTTGAATTAAAGATGCCTCTTCACGCACCAAACATATTGGGCGTGACCTAAACTTCTGTGCAAGTGCTAAAGCTAAGGTATTGATCTTGAATGCCTATAATGCGCCAGGTATTACTGAAACGGACAATATATAGAATCGAATTCATGGCGTGTTGACTAAATGGTGGCTGTGTGACGGCAAGGGCATGGCTTTTGCTGGGTTGGGATCTTAATGCCTTCTGTATGGATGCAGCAACACTTGTCGAAACTGAGAATGGTAGGACCAGAAGTGCTATGCTACATAAAATACCCAACAAAAAAGGAAAGTGTTAGTTAGACTTCCTAGAAGAATGGAATCTTATTATGCTGAATAGGTGCACTATGGGGGACATACCTGCTAAATATACATGGTTCAGTGGCAGTAGGAACACCACATTAGATTATGGCACCTTGTGTCCACTGAATTGCGCTCGGCAATTAACAGTAATTAAGGCGGATTATAGTGATCATGCTGCGATAAGTTTGCAGGTGGAAATTGACTTGTTTCGGAATTCTAACGCCAAAATAGGTGACGTCAACCTAAATAATGGGCGTAACAAAATAAGATGGACCTACAAGAATATAAATGCATGTAGTGCACTGTTGGTTGACAAAAATGAGAGAATGTCATTGCGCCAAAAGCGCATGACATGAAATGAAATTGTTTGATGGTTTATGGTTTTTTGTTGAAGTCTTTCTCACCAGTGGGGGGGTGTCTGCACTGTAAAGCAAGGATGAGAGCATACAGGGTTCTGTTTCAGGACTTGGTCGAAAATATTTGACCTTTTCACATTTGACTGAATTTTGTTTGGTCGTTTTTTTGACGAAAATTCAGGGGGAGACCCCCGAAACCCCACCTATTCCCTTAGCCCACCATATATATATATATATATATATATATATATATATATATATATATATATATATATATATATATATATATATATATATATGGTCAAAAGTAAAAGGTCAAATGTTTTTCAAACAAGTAGGCTGATACCCAGGGTTCTATGACATAGAGATTAGAAAAGCTAAACACTGTCCACGGAAAGAAATAAATAAGTCAGATTTAAAAGAACTATCTGCCAGGGCTAGCCAAAACATTTTAAAAAATCATAATAAAAAGGCAGAATAACTGTGTTAAAAAAAGGCAGTATTCAATAAAAAATGCACAATGACAAACTATATTCAAAGCCCTTGGTAGGGGGGACAACAGACAAGTTTGGGAAGCACTGAAAATGGCAAAGGTACAAAGGCTAGAATTATTACTAAGTCTATTACTGAGGAAGTCTGGACTAAGTATATAACAGAAAAGTATGGGAAAATGGGAGTGGTTACTACACAACAACAATGCACACAATGGTGCTACTAAAAATGAAATTTGATATAGAATGTATGTTTAATGTAATAAAAAAACAAAACAAATCCAGTGCACCTGGGCCAGATGGCCTTGCTAACATTGTACTAAAAAGAAAACCTGAGCTGTGGGCAGCTATACTTATGGTCGTATTTAATAACATTGATCACGATGGGCTAATAGCGGTGTCGTGGAAGAAATCAATGCTAATTCCTGTATGCAAGAAAAATGTGAGATGATCCTAGGATTTACAGGTTACTGTTGTTATTGGATGTGTTGGCAAAGTCTTTACCTCTTTTATCATAAGGGGATTACAACGATGGGCAGACACAACAAATATATTGAGTATGTTTCAAACAGGATTTCATGTTAGTTTGGCTGTTAGAGGAGTTTTCCTAATGTCCCACTGGAGATAAGACTTTAGTAAGCTATCCCAGTGGTTTGTAGATCCCCAACTCTTAGTACCAGTGTGTACTACTCAGAGACCTTGGTAGAGTGGCAGTGCAGTCAGGCTTATCTTAAGAGGAAGATGTGAGCTGTAGGAAAGTAGACTGAAACCAATTAGTAATACACATCAAAGAAACACATATACATTTATGCTAAAATATAGATTTATTATATTTACACAAGAATCCCTGTTAAATACTTACACTAAATCAACGTACATAGGCATACTTTTGAATACTTTGAAAAGGCCACTTCTTAGTTGCTAATTGCTGAACGCATACAATTGGTACCAGAGTTTGACAGATCTACTGAAATATTGGTAATAACGTGCAACCACAAAGTAATACAGTAATTGCATTTAGTCAGGGAAGGAAGGAAAACAGTTGGTTAGTGTGATCCTTTCAGAGGTCCACAGCTCTGGAGGCATTTGTCCCTGCACAGCAAGTCTTTTAAAGTCCATAATGCAACCCTAGCTAAAAGGCAGTTTCAGAGATGCTAAAAATCTTCAAAAGCAGCAGAAGTCAAAAGTTCCTGAGGATATTTTCTAGCCTCTAGGAAAGAAGATAAAAGAAAATGTAACCAACATTAGAGACCCTGTTAAAGGACTCTCTCATGGGACACACATAGCGGCTTGAGTCAGAGATCAGAGGGGGTTGCCCTGGACACCTCTACGTACACTCCAATGTTCTGGAGTGACTTTCTGGAATAAGGTAATCCATACCTTTTCCCCCCCAAGTACCTTGGGTTTGAAGAAAACGATTGTTGTGGATGCTACGTGATGTTGCAGCTCTGGACCTGACCTCCGCATTCCTTGGTCTGATGACGAAAGGGAGGACAATGGATGGGATCTCTCAGCAGCAGTCTCGAGTGAGGACCTTTGGCATGGCTTTCATCAACTGTTTTGGCCACTCTGCAGTTTTGGTGCCTTTTCTGTAGCACCAATAAAGGAAGTGATTCTCCCATACAATCCTCTTCAGTTCCTGCAGTCCCACACTCTAATAAGGGGGTCTGGATGAGTTGGATTGGGTCTCTAGAGTGCCCTTAAGGGCTCAGCAAAGACTTGGATGGATTTAACCGTTTTACTATGATGCACTCGAAATGGGCAGCAGGTCTCCTGGTATTGGGGTTCCCGCAGCTATGGATACTTACAGGATCTTGGGCGATGGCTCAAATAAAATGCTGTCTTGGGTCTGGTTGTTCCCACCAGTCAAAGGGAAGGAGTCGTCCTCTTCAGAGTTCCTCTGTCACACAGAAAACAGGGTCAGGACAGCAGTGGTCGCTTCACGGTGTTGCAAAGGGTCTACAGGCATCTCTGGTCATCTTCTTCTTCTCTTCTTCAGTTACTTCAAATTCCAGTGTTCGACTTGCTTTTTATTCAAGGAGCCTCATCTTTGATACAATTCCAGCACTCACTTCTCTGAAATCTTCCCCAGCAGTTTACAGAAAGGGGCATTTGGCCGACCATTCAGGACGGTCAGACCCTCAGTGGGAGCTGGTCCCATAAGGGGCACTCTGGCAGACAAAGGACAGGAGGTGGAAAACTCCTTCCCAACTTCCTGCCTGCCCAGACAATCTGAAGCCTAGGCACGGACACCCAAGGTTTCCCGACAAAGGCAAAGCACACACAGGCCTCCCCTCCCAGAATGGTAGAAGGGCTGACAAAGAACATTCATGCTTGTTATGGCATTAAAAGAGGGGAGGCCCCAAGTTTGTACTTAGGTGCCCCTATTGTGCACTACCGAGGCTATGGACATATCCTGCAGTGGAAAAATGACACAATAGTTGGTAGAACATATCTACAGCTACCAACCATAACTAGGAGATTGTCTATGTGACTAAAAAGTCACAGGAGCAGAGAAATGGGGATACTATGTGTCCTTTTGGCACTCCACATTAGGTGGTGTGTGCCAATATCTCAAACTATAAAGTGTTAGGAAAGATACGCAGTATCTTTCTATCCTTAAGCACTGTAGTTAATCTAGGATAAAGAAAAATAATCTCAAAGGAGGACCCTAAGTGGTCCCCAGCAACACTGCCCAAAATGAGCTGTGGGCTGCAATAGTACAATACAGATGCTTTAAGAGTTATGGAGGAAAATAGACTCCATTGGATAGGTATAATGCAAAGAATGTAGATTACCCCTGCTATCTGCGCAGGGAGTATTAATTCTATTAATGACTAGGAGGCGAGCATTATGCTTCAACTTCTTTAATTAACCACTCTTCAGCAGTTTCAATAAACTCAAAAACCATAACAAAACTCTGAAAACCATCTGAACCAGACTTTTCTTCTTTTGAACTACAATCCCCATAGTCTCTGTAGTCCAACTCACTCCATGCTCAGCTATGACCACTTCCTGTCCCTGAGCTCCTCCTCTCTTTTACTCGCTCTGAAAGTCACACTGAAAACTCCACACTAAGTCCTGCAACCGGCAACGACTTGAACCATTCCAAACGAACGTCGAACTTCCTCGACCCAGGCGACTACCTCTGCTAGTCTCCTACTTCAATTGTTCTTCTGCTCCTCTCCTATGAACAATAGAAAGCAGATAAATCAGGGTGGTGTCCATGTATTGTCAATAACATCATATCATTATTACATACAATCATCCGATATCCTACGCAATACATAACTCGGGTGGGAATTTAATGCTCGCCTCCTAGTCTTTAATAGAATTAATACTCCCTGCGCAGATAGCAGGGGTAATCTACATTCTATGACAAGACTGGAGGCGAGCATTATGCTTGTTCAAAGCTTCCCAACACTGTGACCGCTAAACTCTCGGTCGGCTTAAAATAAAATTCTTTAAAAGTTTGATCATTCGACCAGTCTGCTGTCACCATAATGTCTCTAAGAGATACTCCTGTCTTAAATGCTCTAGATGCCATAGCTCTGCGTACCGAATGCGCTCCATACTTCCCCACATCTATTCCTGCTGCCTGCATGATTTCTTTAACCCATCTGGCGATAGTCGCTGAGGGTACCCCTTTGAAGTGCTTTCTACGCGCAATAAGCAATTGCTGAACATTCGCTGCTCTGAATTCCGCTGTCCTGCTCTCGTACTCTTTTACGCAGCTAGCTACGCACTATTTAGGCTTACTCAGGAAATATGGATAGTGGACTGCTGATGTCCCCGTCTTAGTTCTCCCCACTATAGTAAATGTCACACCTTCTGGCCCGAATGACTTCCTATCTACTTCCAGAGCTCTCACGTCTGACATGCGTTTACAAGAAACTAGACACAACAGCATTGCTAACTTCACCGATAATTGCTTCAGGGATAGATATCTGTTCCCTGGCCAACTCTCTAACAGCTTAAGAACTGCCTGAACGTCCCAGACCATCTTATATCGGGGGCCTGGGGGTGCCTTAAATTTGGCTCCTCTAATGAGCCGTACTACTGCTGGGTGCTCACCCGCTGGCACTCCTTTGATAGGGAGATGCCCTGCGGATATGGCGGATCTGTACACTCCTATGGTATGGAACGCTTTACCCCCTTGCAATAACTGAGCTAAAAAATTCAAAATCATCACTACAGGTGCAGAAATGGGATGAACACCTCTCCCTCTGCACCAGCTCGTCCACTTTGCCCAAGCCGCGTCGTAGTTCCTTCTTGTGGACAGGGCCCAGGAGTCTGCGATGAGCTGTGCAGCCTGCGATGAAATGCCTGGCAACGCCCAGCGTCTCCCGATATCCTGCACGCGATTAGAGGGTGATATGATCCAGCTGGGTCCGTGAGCAGGTGCTCTCCTTCTAGGAGAAGTCTCGGGTAATCCATTGCTAGTTCCATAAGCGTTGGGAACCACACTTGCGACTTCCAGCACAGCGCTATTAATAGCAACTCCGCTGTCTCCTTCTGACACTTCGCTAGAACCTTGCTCCGCATCATGAATGGGGGAAACGCGTAGTGCGAACCTCCACTCCATTCTTGCAGGAACGCGTCAGTCCCTTCAGCACCAGGGTCCAGCCTCCAGCTGAAATATTCTGCTGTCTGGGTGTTCAAGCGGGATACAAACAGGTCTATGTGTACTGGCCCCATCTCTCGGTCATCCTCTGAAACACTGCTGGATCCAGCCTCCAATCGCTGGAATCCATGAGGTAGCAAGAGTTCCAGTCCGCTATTATGTTCAGCATTCAGGGGAGGTACTGTGCTGTGACCGATGTCTCTGACTGTAGGCAGAAGTGCCAAAAGTCCTTTGCTAGCTCGGCTAGCATCCTGGATCTGGTGCCGCATAGGTGGTTTATGTACCGCACTGCTGATATGTTGTCCATCTTTAATAGGACGCACAATCTCATCTTCCCTTTCGTGAAGGCTCTGATCGCGAAGGACCCTGCCAGCAGTTCTAGACAATTTATGTGTAACTGGAGTTCCTCCTCGCTCCATTTCCCCCCTGTCTGCAGGTCTCCGCACCTTGCACCCCAGCCCAGGCGGCTGGCGTCGGATTCTATAATCAGATCTGGCCTGTCTCCGAGAATGGCACGTCCATTCCAGGCATCCATATTCTTTAACCACTATTCCAGCTCTGTCTTGGATTCCTGATCCAACAGCACTGATTGGTGATATCTCAGGCCTTGCTGCAGGTGCTTTATCTTCAACCTCTGCAGTGCGTGATAATATAATAGCCTTGGAAATATATCCTGAATAGAGGCTGCTAAGATCCCCACAATCCTCGCTAGAGTTCGGAGGGACACTACCTCTCTTTGTAGGCATCCTCTCAACTCCCTCTTGATGTCACAAATCTTCTGAGCTGGAAGCTCGAGCATCGCTTTCCTGGTATCTAGGACGAAGCCCATGAAGTCCAGTCTTTGCGCTGGCTCGGTGTCCGACTTCTCTATGTTCACAAAAAATCCTAGGGAAGCTATCAGGTCCTGGACCCACCTCGTCTGGTACCTGAGGGTCTCTCGATCTTCGGATAGGCGTAGTAGGACGTCTAGATAAATGATCAATCTTATTCCTTTCTCCCTTATTGCCGCTGCTACCGGCTTCACCACCTTGGTAAAGGCCCAGGGCACCGAGGCAAGCCCAAAGAGCATAGTCTTGAACCTCCAGAGCTGTCCTTTCCAGTGAAAAGCTAGGAAAGTCCTGAATTCCTCTGCTATTGGGATCATTAGGTAGGCATCCTTCAGATCCAGTCTCGTCAACCAGTCCTTCTCTCTGAGCGAGTCTCGGAGTTGATGGATGCCCTCCATCTTGAAATGACGATAGACTATCCAACCGGTCAGCTCCTTTAAGTTTATAACTGGTCACACTTTCTCTTTTCTGTGCACCAAAAACATGTTGCTTATAAATTCGGGGTTTCTCAGACACTTTTCTATGGCGTTCTTTGCCGCTAATAGGTCTAGCTCCTGGTCCAGGAGCTTCTGCTCTGCACGCTCTAGACACTGCTGGTGAGGCCTGTGCCCTTGCACGGGCAGTTGAACGAACTCTAGGCGCATACCCAAAATCGTTTGTAACACCCAGGCATCGCTGGAAAGCTCGCGCCAGTTTCTCAAGAACCTGCCAGTTCTCCCTCTTACCGGGGGATAATGCGCTGCTCTGACCTTGTGTGAATCCTTGTCCCCGGCCAGATTCTCTTCCTCTGCGACCTCTTGGGAAGCGTCCTCTAGACGGGAAGAAGGAGTCCTGCTGCCTATTCTCCCAATACTGCGCTCTGGGATTCTGAGGTCTTCTTCTGCCTTGATTGCGACCAGTTGAACAACCTCTGTAACGACTGGTCCCTCCAAAAACTCGGTTGGGGAACATTTTCCGAATGGAAGCCTGAGCCTTCTCCAGGGATGTGTAGGTGCCCACAAAGCGGCCCATTTCTTTGCCGAAGGTGTCTCTGAAGAGGAGTCCCTGGGATGCCACTCCGGCCTCATAAGAGGCTAAATCACTAAGCTTCTCATCTATTTTCAATAGTAAGCCTCTTCGGCGTTCTGATGTGATGGCGCAGTTCGCATTGCCTAAGAGGCATACTGCTCTCTGCGCCCAGCCTGCCAGGGCATCGGGGTCCACCTCTTCTCCTGTATCCCTGGCCCTCTCCGCCAGGACCATGATCTTTGCGAGAGGTCCCGCTAGGTCCAGCACTTTTTCCTGACAACTCCTCCAAGATCTATCAATGCCCTTACGGGGGTCCTTACTTGTTTTCTAAATGAAAGTCAGCATCTTGGGGTCTAGTTCTGGCGTCTCCGCCACCTTCCCCTTAAGGTCCAGCCTCGGGCATTCCGCTCTGAGTCTCTGACGGACCTCCTTGTCCAGTGCCTTTTTTAGCCTTTTGGTCATTTACTGCGCCACCGTCGGCAAGGGCTGCCAGTCTGACAATCTCGGATTGCGGATGCTGTCTGGGTCAAACATCCCTTCTTCTTCCTCTTCGAGGTGTTTCTCCTTGCGGAGTTTCTTGCCTCCGCTGGGTCTGGGGTCCACCTCCTCATTTCCTTCCTCCTCATCTTGGGAGAGAGGTTCCCCTTCATCCGGCTCCTCTTCCGAGTCTGGATTCTCTTCTCCATCACCTTCTTCCCCTGGAGAGGGGGTCGTGAGGTCTGGCACAGTCTGACGCCTCATGTATGCTTCGCGGAGCTTAGCGAAGACGTTGACGACCTCCGGGGTCTTATCTCTTGCCCCATCCGAAAGGCCCTGGGGGTCGAGAGGGACTTTCCTCTTCCGGGCCTTATTACTCCCCAATGACCCTGCTTCTGAGGGTTCTGTGGGCATGCAGTCTTTACGTCCGGCGCTGTCCAACGGCTAAACCAACCTGGCCTCCAGGGAATCCAGCCTCTCTTGAAGCGGTCTCATGCCTTGAGCCACTGCTTCTACAAGTGAATTCCCCAGCACCTCCTTAAAGCTGGCAGCAAGATCTGAAGGCTGCTCTTCCTCGCTCCATTCGAACTCCGACATGTCGGGAGGGTGCTGTGTGCCTGTATTACCTGTGAGGGTGTCGCTGAATGCCCTTTCACTTTGTAGGTGTACTAGGGCATTTATCAATCCTTTATTGACTCTCTTTCTTTCCTTTTTTTTGGTCTTTTTTTTCTTTTTTTTTCTCAACAATTTTATTTATTTTTTATATACTTTTTTGTGGCTGCGCCGGACTGAAAATGTTCTCCAGGGCCCTACACTGGGCCTCTGCCGAAATGGGGTTTCTAACTGTTGGATTCGCTCAGTGAGCTTCCATCCACTGCCTCCCTGACACTGGAGGCCGTAATAGTTTGGCGGCTGCTTGCTGTTCCTTCTGCGCTTCGTGCACGTGTCTGGGCTGATCCTCGCTGGATATCTGCCGGTATAGTTATCAAAGAGCTTCCTCGAAGCGGCAACAACATTCACCGCCGGGCCCGGTTCTCTGTGTCCGCTCCGCGATGCCGCTTGCAATGCGACTGCAGACGCGGTGGACTTCTGCGGCTCCGCCTCTGCAACAGCGGGGGCCGCTGGCTCCGGCTCGCTAGAGCGCTGTCCTCCCTGCCTCTCCGAGGGAGAGGGCCAATCCCGGCGCACTGCCGTCCTCCGTGACAGAGGACTGGGTCTCTGAGACCCGAAACGGCTCCACAGAGATGCGGCGCGCTCCTCGATCCTGCGCTGGCACTCCTGGAGTGCCGTGAGTACGGCAGGGGGCGAAAGTGTTACATAACCTAAACTAACTCTACCTACTGTCTAACTCAATTAACTCTACCTACTGTCTAATACATTTCTCTACTCAGTAAGAGCATAACAAGGATAGTACTTATCTGCTTGAAGAGCAGTAAAAGAAGAGGAGGAGCTCAGGGACAGGAAGTGGTCATAGCTGAGCATGGAGTGAGATGGACTACAGAGACTATGGGGATTGTAGTTCAAAAGAAGAAAAGTCTGGTTGAGACGGTTTTCAGAGTTTTGTTATGGTTTTTGAGTTTGTTGAAACTGCTGAAGAGTGGTATATTAAAGAAGTTGAAGCATAATGCTCGCCTCCAGTCTTGTCATAGAATAGAGTTCCAAACGACAGACCCCATATGAATGAATGTAAAGGGGCTCCACTCATGCAGGATTTCAAAAAAAGGTCCAGAGGTCCATGAAAAAGTTCTGGGGGTCTCATTAGGAGAGGGGATAAATCATAACAATGATAAAGCTCCTTAACAATAGCCACAACACATAATATTATGACACTAAACACACAAGTCCATGCCATTCAAAGGGAAAGTAGTCCCCTCTCTACATCATATTAAAACTGCCTTTGACAGAGATAGTTGTGGGCTAAATTACAGAGATGAAGCCTGGATAGACAGTTGCTTAGACTAATTATAAAATTACATGAAAACACTATTGCACAGGTTAGGTTGGCCAGCATGGGAGCCTGCACTATGGATATTCCCACCTCTGTAGTACATAAACAGGGGTGTGTAGTGGCACCCATGCAGTTCAACCTTTGCCTCTCTGATCTTCCAAGCAGATTGGCAGAGATTAATAATGTACCACCATAATTTGGACAGAATTGCATAAGGTGGATGCCCTAGGCTGATTAGGTAGTCCTTCTAGATCATAAAATAGATAGGTTCAAAAAGATCTGAAATAAAATGATATTAAGCCAAAGATAATGAGCTGAATTTAGATAAGACTAAGCTCATGTGCTCAGGTATGGAGAGATGACATCGACACACACTGCATTTGCTGGAGGGACAGATTGAGCATGCTACCAATTATAACTACCTAGGGCACATCATTTGTAATACGACAAATACAAATGCATACCTGATTGCTAGTAAACTGACAAAGGCAACAACACTAATGGCAATGATTAAAACATTTGCTGTACCCATTGCTGGTTACAGCCTAGAGGGAGATATTTTAGCATACAAACTATCTGTGGTCCGCAAAATACTATATGGCTGATTTTAAATGGCTAAACATTTTAGAGGGCAAGATATGGCGTAGAGTTTCGTGACTAGCTTAAAGCATCTTGATAAAGATCATCAGATTGGAGTTGTGGATCATGTTCATGGCTTGAGCACTAGCATTTATGCATGGTATATAATATATTAAAGCTGAACAGGACCTGCACTGCCCTCTCTTTAAAACATTGGGTATACCTTTGATGCAAACAATGGGGAATATTGTGTGTGAATTCAAAACATGTATTTATAGGTGTTTAACGACATTGACTGGATTGGTAGTTGGACTATTTTATGCTCGGAAAAATGCTCACTAAAAATATACCTTCCCTCCTGCCTTTAATGGAGGGGAGGTACACTGCCAGGCAAAGCCGCAGAGGAGCGAAGGCCAGGAGAAAAGGCCAAGCTCACTCTCTGCAGCTCCGCTGCGGGTGAAATTCCAGCTGACTCCTTCACCGTCAGCTCTTCAGAGTACCGCCTCAGCACCGGAGTGCTTAAAGATGCCCCTCACGTCCATTACATGCCACGAGCTCCAAGGAGAGCGTATAATGGCCACCACTGTGGTTGCCATAAGAACCATGAATCAACAATCTACAACTGAGGCCCGCAATTGGTCCCTTGGCCCAGTCAGCCCCTCCTGCCTTTAATGGAGGGGAGGTACACTGCCAGGTGAAGCCGCAGAGGAGCGAAGGCCAGGAGAAAAGGCCAAGCTCACTCTCTGCAGCTCTGCTGCGAGTGAAGCTCCAGCTGACTCCATCACCGTCAGCTGTTCAGAGCACCGCCGCAGCACCAGAGTTCTTAAAGATGCCCCTCACGTCCATTACATGCCACGAGTTCCAAGGAGAGCCTAAGATGGCCACCGCCGTGGTTGGCATAGGAACCAGGTATCAACAATCTACAACTGAGGCCCGCAATTGGTCCCTTGGCCCAATCAGCCCCTCCCCTCCTGCCTTTAATGGAGGGGAGGTACACCACCAGGCGAAGACGCAGAGGAGCGAAGGCCAGGAGAAAAGGCCAAGCACACTCTTTGCAGCTCCGCTGCGAGTGAAACTCCAGCTGACTCCTTCACTGTCAGATGTTCAGAGCACCGCCGCAGCACCAGAGTGCTTAAAGATGCCCCTCACGTCCATTACATGCCACGAGCTCCAAGGAGAGCCTAAGATGGCCGCCGCCGGGGTTGCCATAGGAACCAGGAATCAACAATCTACAACTGAGACCCGCAATTGGTCCCTTGGTCCAGTCAGCCCATCCCCTCCTGCTTTAATGGAGGGGAGGTACACTGCCAGGCGAAGCCGCAGAGGAGCAAAGGCCAGGAGAAAAGGCCAGGAGATGGCCGCCGCCGTGGTTTTCATAGGAACCAGGAATCAACAATCTACAACTGAGACCCGCAATTGGTCCCTTGGTCCAGTCAGCCCCTCCCCTCCTGCTTTAATGGTGGGGAGGTACACTGCCAGGCGAAGCCGCAGAGGAGCGAAGGCCAGGAGAAAAGGCCAAGCTCACTCTCTGCAGCTCTGCTGCGAGTGAAACTCCAGCTGACTCCTTCACCGTCAGCTCTTCAGAGCACCACCTCAGCACCGGAATGCTTAAAGATTCCCCTCACGTCCATTACATGCCACGAGCTCCAAGGAGAGCATAAGATGGCCACCACTGTGGTTGCCATAGGAACCAGGAATCAACAATCTACAACTGAGACCCGCAATTGGTCCCTTGGCCCAGTCATTCCCTCCCCTCCTGCCTTTAATGGAGGGGAGGTACACTGCCAGGCGAAGCCGCAGAGGAGCGAAGGCCAGGAGAAAAGGCCAAGCTCACTCTCTGCAGCTCTGCTGCGAGTGAAGCTCCAGCTGACTCCTTCACTGTCAGCTGTTCAGAGCACCACTGCAGCACCGGAGTTCTTAAAGATGCCCCTCACGTCCATTACATGCCACGAGTTTCAAGGAGAGCCTAAGATGGCCACCGCCGTGGTTGGCATAGAAACCAGGTATCAACAATCTACAACTGAGGCCCGCAATTGGTCCCTTGGCCCAGTCAGCCCCTCCCTCCTGCCTTTAATGGAGGGGAGGTACACCACCAGGCGAAGACGCAGAGGAGCGAAGGCCAGGAGAAAAGGCCAAGCTCACTCTCTGCAGCTCCGCTGCGAGTGAAACTCCAGCTGACTCCTTCACCGTCAGCTGTTCAGAGCACCGCCGCAGCACCGGAGTGCTTAAAGATGCCCCTCACGTCCATTACATGCCACGAGTTCCAAGGAGAGCCTAAGATGGCCACCGCCGTGGTTGCCATAGGAACCAGGTATCAACAATCTACAACTGAGGCCCGCAATTGGTCCCTTAGCCCAGTCAGCCCCTCCCTTCCTGCCTTTAATGGAGGGGAGGTACACCACCAGGCGAAGCCGGAGAGGAGCAAAGGCCAGGAGAAAAGGCCAAGCTCACTTTCTGCAGCTCTGCTGCCAGTGAAACTCCAGCTGACTCCTGCACCGTCAGCTGTTCAGAGCCCCGCCGCAGCACCAGAGTGCTTAAAGATGCCCCTCACGTCCAATACATGCCACAAGCTCCAAGGAGGGCTTAAGATGGCCACCGCCGTGGTTGCCATAGGAACCAGGAATCAACAATTTACAACTGAGGCCTGCAATTGGTCCCTTGGCCCAGTCAGCCCCTCCCCTCCTGCCTTTAATGGAGGGGAGCTACACTGCCAGGCGAAGCCACAGAGGAGCGAAGGCCAGGAGAAAAGGCCAAGCTCACTCTCTACAGCTCTCCGCTGCTCGAAGGCGCAGAGAGCCACCAAACTATGCCCATCACTAGGTAAGCGCAACCCGAAAGCCCTTGGTGCCTGTATCCCTAGCATAACACTATGAAACGACTGACTGCGGGTGCGCACAATCCGGTCACTAGCCAGCACATTCTGCCCAAGCAGTCTGCTAAGACCATCCCGCCTCAGGGCAAGACTTGATAACCATTCAGGGCCATGCCTACCCCCTCAGTCGCTAGTTAATATTTGCCTGTACTTCCCTGCACAGCGCTCACCAAAGCCACCCACACTAACCCCTGGACTTCACCCCCTTCCTCAACCGGCTCCTTCCCACGCCCAACAGGCCGGAACACGATAGGGTAGGCGTCCGCCTGGCTGCCCTCAACATAACGTTATATAACAATGTTGCTCCAGGTGTATCTTCAGCACCGCCGGCAAACCGGCCGCCTCAACACTCCAGCAGTGACATCCTGGAAGACACGGAAGCACCCAACATCACTCAAGCAGAAATCAACGATTCTGCCCGTAATTATGTATCTCCCACTTGTAACACGCCCACCACATTGGCTTGCGTGCCACACATCTCTGTGTCCTCTAACAATACCCTGCCTACTTTCATTATGCCTTCTACCATTGCTGCTTGTACTGCCTTACCATGTATTGCTGCTAACACCACTTGCAATGTACCCACACCCACCACAAGCGCCCCACTGCTATGCAATGCTCCTCATGCTATCCTGCCTACTGCCAAGGTGCCCTGTATTGTTCAGCCCCCATGCACTGATGTGCCCTGTACTGACTTGTATGTGCCCTGTATTAACTTGCCACCATGCAGTATTGTTCACCCACCATGCACTGATGTGCCCTGTACTGACTTGCATGTGCCCTGTATTGACTTGCCACCATGCAGTATTGTTCGGCCACCATGCACTGATGTGCCCTGTATTAACCTGCCACTATGCACTGATTTGGAAACTGCCTGCAATGTACTCACACCTGTCTCACATGCCACACCGTCATGTAATGACAACCTCAACCCCTTAACTACTACTGCTCTGCCCTCTACCAGCTCTTCCTCCCTTTCCCCACACCCTGAAGCCAACCTCAAATGTGCCCTGATCAACTCTCGATCCATACCAGCCCATGTACGAGATATACATGACTTGGTCACCAACAACAAGCTTGGCCTCCTCTTCCTTAGCGAAACATGGCTATCAGAGTCCTCCGGACCCGCTCTCACTGTGGTAGTACCCGAGGGGTACATTATCTACAGACAAGACCGCTCCTCCCACAGAGGGGGTGGTGTCGCCATCATCGCCAAGGATTCCCTATCCATCAGGACCATTGAGAAGGACCTTGATCAGAACTCTGATTATCTCCTACTCAAACTCAAGCTCTCAGACAGCTGCACCTATACCATCCACCTCATTTACTGTCCGCCCGGCCCCTCCAATGCCTTCCGATATGCTCTAACCCACTCCCTCTCAGACAACCTTAAAAACACATCAAAGGTTCTGCTCTTGGGGGACTTTAACTTAGGTCTTAATGACCCTAAAGACCCACAAGCCAAAAACCTCAACAAATCACTGCGCACCTTGGGGTTCGCGCAAGCCATCTCCAGCCCCACTCATATCAAAGGACGCATCCTAGATTGGGTTGCCCACCATAACTGCTCGCTAAGCCACCCTGTGATCACCCCACAACCCTGGTCTATTCACCACTGTATTCTGTTCAACAACCGCACCTCCAGAGGTCCTCCACTGCCCACCATCACTCTTCCTGCATCCATCTCCCGTAGCTCCAAACTGCTCACCCACGACAACCTATCTAAGCACCTCAGAGTACCTGCTCTACTACATACCTTCGCTGATGACCCTGACTCCAATGACTTCAAGACAGTCATCACCAAGACTGTTGACCTGGTGGCACCTCACACCCTCAAAAAAGCTAAGCAATCCAAACATTCTAACGCCTGGTTCACTCAGGATCTCCTTAAATTACGTGGTGAAAAAAGGACTGCTCTCAATACATGGATCAACAACCCCACTGAGGCCACTAGAATCACCTTCAAATCCATCTCAAAACAATACAAAATTGCCATCACCAATGCTAAAGCCTCATTCTACAATACCAGGATAGCTAATGCTAAATCCGGAAATAGATCAATATTTGGCATTTTCAGAGAATTTGAGACCCCCACATCTCCCCTGTCTCCAATAGTGAAGAATGAAGCCTGATGTAACACCATTCAGTCTGCCATGCTAAGCAAACTGGAAACCTTGCAAGCCAAAATCCTCACACACCAACAAGAGCTCACTAAACTGATCTCCAGCACTCAAGGTGACCTCACACCAGGAGACAAGCCCACCTTATCCCCCGTGTTCGACTTCAGAGATAGGAGTGAGAAGGAGGTCACCTCACCTCCAATCCATCAAACCCTCCAATTGTAAGAGTGATGCCTGCCCTGCACAAGTCATCAAGGTCTGTGCCCCCTCCCTAGTCCCTATAATCACAGCATTCATCAATGCCTCCTTCTGTTCTGGCTACGTCCCAGTAAGGCTTAAGGAAGCTTGGGTTTGTCCGCTCCCAAAAAAGCCCTCCTCTGACCCCTCCAACGCAGGGAACTACAGGCCCATCACCACCGTCCCCTTCCTGTTGAAAATTTTGGATAAAGCAGCCTACCTGCAAATTCAGAAATTCCTAGAAGACAACCACCTCCTAGGTCTCAGGCAATCAGGATTCAGACCTCGTCATGGGACCGAGACAGCTCTCCTTGACCTCAAAAACCAAATCGATGATCTCAGAGATGCAGGCAAACCTGCACTTCTCCTACTGCTGGACCTCTCAGCAGCTTTCGATCTGGTCGACCACAAAACCCTCTGCCAGCACCTCTCATCAGTAGCCAACTTCTCTGATAGGGCTTGCAAATGGATTGACTAATTTCTTAAGGACAGAGCAATGAAAGTCTTCTCTGACTCTTCAAGCGCCAACCCCAGAACCATCAAATGTGGGGTCCCGCAAGGCTCCTGCACAGCCCCCACCCTCTACAACCTCTTCTCGAGGCCACTGTTCATAACCTTGGATGCCCTGAGCATCTCATACACAAACTATGCTGATGACACCCAGGTACTCATCCCCGTCTCGGGAGATTACCAGGCCGACCAGAACACCCTCAATTCCATCTACACAACAATCCAATCCTGGATGGCAGAAAACTGGCTATCTCTCAACAGTGAGAAAACCAAACTACTGCTAGTTGGTTCCCCCTCCACTTTGAGCAAACTGGATAACAAATATTCCACCTTCTCCATTCACAACATCCCCATCACTGTGTCACCCTCCATCAAAACACTAGGTGTTTACCTCAAACCAGATCTAACTATGGAGAGGCAGGTCAACGCCATAGCCTCCTCATCTGCCTATAATTCTAAACTCATCAACGCAGTCAGACTCTTCCTGTATCAACAGAACTGCCTCACCATCTCCAGGGCCATAATTGGTTCCGGGCTTGACTACTCCAAATCGCAAAATTTCGCAAAAGACAGGTACTTTATCCTCATTACATCAAATGGAATTCTTCTACAATTTGAAGATGACATAGTTAAATCAGTTGATTTGAATCAGGTTCCATGTTTAACAAAAAACGCTTAGAGCCACCACTGGCCTTATGCGTAGAGAACACATCTCGGTACTTAGAAGACAGGTCCACTGGCTCCGAGTTAAGGAGAGGATCACATTCAAAGCCCGGGCTTTGACTTACAAGTGCCTTCACAACCTTGCCCCCCTACTTGTCATGCAGAATCACCAAACCCACCACCCTCAGACCTTCCAGATCCCTTTACTCTAACCTCCTATCGGTTCCCAGAACCCATAAGGTCCAGGCAGGCGGCTCCAGCTTCCCTGCTGTCGCCCCCCTACTCTGGAACTCCCTACCATCCCACATCAGGATCATTGAATCCCACTCAGCCTTTCGCAAAGCCATCACAACTAACCTCTTTGTCTGACTGTGCTAACTTGGATTCTTTGACAATTTGCACCTGCATGTATTCTGTGCTACTCTGTAAACACTTTCTCTGAACTGAACTGTAACAATCGCTCCTGAGCGGCTTCCTTGTAACCCTTAATCAAGCCTTCTTAAGCTCTGACATAGCGCCTCGATGCCTGCGGGCTGTAGCGCGCTCTACAAATTTAAATAAATAAATAAAATAAAAAAATAAAATAAATATGATTATGCGACTGCAACAAGAATCATAACCACATCACCAAATTTTAAACTCTGACAGAATATTCAAAAAGTTATTTTTGTTTAATGCATCTACAAACATATGTAGTCATGACTCCTTCTCCAGTACTCAGGAGGTTTGTACTCTAGAGGAGACTGAATCAGGTGCTTACTTTATCGGTTTGTGATCGTAGAATGGGTATTACACTGTCAAAAATGATGTGCAGATTATGTAAACTAACATACTAATTAAAAACCAACAGACATGTCATGACACACTGTCCCACTTTAGGGAATACATACATCTGCTTCCTGCACATTTATGTTCACGATCCAGACGGAATAAAGAAAAAAACATTTTTTTTTTGCAGTAATCCATAAGTGGGATGACTACTTCACTAAATATTGCATTGCTTAAGATCTGCCAACTGTCTGAACCAAACCGGATTGCATCTACTTGTTACAGAGGTGGAACTTTACTGAAATAAAATGTAAGATAGGATTTTAGGATTTTAGTTATACATGAAATGCAGTATAATTCATGATTACTTTTAATGCACCCTGTTATGCTGTGCAAGAGTGAATTTGAACGCATTGGATTAATTGTTTTGAAAAGTTCAGAATGAACTGAGCACACTAATGATAAATTAAAAATAATGAAACAGCGCCCCCAATTGATAATTTGTTTATGGTACCACACCATGGCAAGTGCATGCTACTGTTTGCACAAGAACATTCAATACAAAAAGACTATTTTTAGAGTAGGCAATGCCTTTAGTCATATGAAATATTTGGGTGGCAGTATTGTAAAGAAAGATCTGTATTCCTAGAAGCTCAAATTTGAGAAAGTGATGTGAGGATAGCGATTTATACTGCTTTTTATCAAAATCTTGATCTCAATATGCAGAATCTCGATTTGATGAATCTTGTTCATACGTTAATGGTTAGGGTATTTCTGGAAAGTATAACAAATTTGAGAATGTGGTGTTGCAATTTGTCAACCGGAAAGGTGTCACATGTAGATGGGATTCTCGATCTGTGCAGTTGAAAAGATTGAGATGTTTCTACTTTGGATTTCAATCTTGAATGGAATCTTGAAGATACATTATGGACAGCATGAATGTTTAGAAGATAAAACCACAGTACAATAGACATGTTTGGAGCTTTTAGGATATTAAAAGTTTAGTAATGGGTACAGATTGTTTGCATTTTTGAAGATTTCGATTTGAGATCTTGAGTTGTTTATTTTAAATCATATTTTGGAGTTAACACAGAAGTAGGGGGGATAGGTTTATTAATTTACTAGGGAAGTCCTGAAAATAATCCTTTGGCTATTACACTAGAGAACAACATTCAATACTGGTGTAGACATGCCTGTACAGCTGATGATGAGTGCATTTGCAAAATCAGTTAGGTGAATGTCATTCTTCTGATAGTGATCATTTATGAAGTATTTAATGTTGTTGTTTGAGATCCACTTTATGTAATGGTCAGCCACAAATGCAGATACCATGTTGTACACATTATGTCTGGATGCTTTTAGTGTTTTACTATTCTTTTAAAAATCGTAAGCTCAATGTAATTTACATGAGCAAGCATGAAAACGTAAATAGTGGACCAGAGAATTTTAGATTTTAAACCAACTTAGACAGAAGAGAGTGAAGGAGATGAAGCGCTTCAGCAACATGGGAGGGTATGAATAAATCGAACTGGAGTGCATATATTAGCGAGAGAAAACATGACTAGAGGAAGCTAGAGAATTAGAAAGAGTGGTTGTAATTGAATTAGAAACAAAACCTTTGAGAGGAGGGACACAACAAGAAAAGAAAACACATATGATGATGAACCAAGAGATAGATCATGAACTTTTAAGAATGGCAGAGACAAAGAAGAGACACATTATTGCCACCAATAAAAAAGCTGGAATGCTTTTGCCTATGTTGCCTAACAGAAGCACATTGGCAAATGATGTAAACAGAATTCCAAAATAATGCTAGAATTGAAAGTCACTCGACACCACTGGAATCATTGGGTGTCTCCTAGCTTACCCATTGGAAAACTAGATGGCAGTTGATGGTTAGGTATCTGGTTTCTAATGGTAAACAAAACACCCTTCTTGGATACATGCCCTGTGCTGAGACTTCATTAAGGAAATGAGTGAGAAAATCCAAACTTTTGCCTTTATCAGTACATAAGTAACTTGAAATTAACAAAGGACTTCTGGCAAATGACCTTGGCTTCAGAAGGAAAAAGAAAAATGTATTTGACTGTTGCAGATTTCGTTTTTTTTGCCCTTCAGTAAGCATGGGCTCTTGTTACTTTCCCATGCATGATGGACCAAATTGCAAAACCTCCCTAAGCCTACCTGGCCTACCTGGATGACATAGAAATATATAATGTTGCAGTGGTCAATAATGGTCTCAATGGGAAAGAGGGGTTCACGTGCAATATTGGTGACTGGGAGATGCCGACTTTGGTGCAATGTTCCAATTTTGGTTCAATGTTGAGATTTAGCATGTATTTAGTGCAGTTAATGAGAATGGGATAAGTGTTACTATTAGTGTTACTTGTGCTTTTTTGATATGATATGATATAATATGGCATTTATAACGCGCCAATACACAAGTGTTTCAAGGCGCGATGAGGCAAGGGGGGGGGAATTGTTTTATATAAAATTAGCTTAACTATCTGGCTTTGCCTGGGATTTCAATTCTCAGATTTTTTAATCTTGGATCGGTAAGTCTATCAGTTTCATGGTCTTGAGATCTACCTTCTTCAGAATTTTGATCATGGCTCAGCTTTTGATGTTTTGTTTTGATTTGGGTGCAATTAAATACTACTCTTTTTTCGTGGCATTTCTGTAAAAATATATTTGTGGGATTAAAGCATTAATAAAAGGAGAGAATACAGACGAAAGAAGTATTTTTGTTAAACATGGAACCTGATTAAAATCAACTGATTTAACTATGTCATCTTCAAATTGTAGAAGGATTCCATTTGATGTAATGAGGATAAAGTACCTGCCCTTTACAAAATTTTGTGATAGAAAAACAGATGTTTTTTTTTTTTTTAAAAAGACTTTTTGCATTTTAATTTTACATTTACAAAATAAAAACAGGACTGCCCAACAGTGGGTCAGTCAACTTGCACCGGTATAGCCCCCCATGTCCTCGCCCCGACCCCCCTCCCGCCCTCGGATTGTGCAGAGTCTTTTTCCACTGATGCTATACGTCGGTCTCCGTTTCTTGGTTTTGGACAGGTTTATCATCATCTGGCCGCCTTGGGGTCGAGGAGGCTGAGGAGTAGCCCTTGCTGGATGTTAGAGCCCAAGGCCTAAGTCCAGTTGTGGTGGCTTGACACGTCGAGATGCAATTTGGTCTTTCTGACAATATACCCCTCAAGAGTACAAAACGACAGATTGGGGTGGGTATTGCCCGAAAATGTTTGTACACCCTAGTACTCAGACAGCTGGCTGCAAGAAAAAGTAACCAAGTATTAACATTTGGCTGGAGGTACTGTTATCTGAAAACAAGATGAGGAACCGATACTCACAAGCAAGAAACTCAAAATGGGACTGAATACTTCCGATC
This sequence comes from Ambystoma mexicanum, assembly GCF_040938575.1. Lineage (NCBI taxonomy): Eukaryota > Metazoa > Chordata > Amphibia > Caudata > Ambystomatidae > Ambystoma > Ambystoma mexicanum. The sequence goes on from NC_090941.1 coordinate 923,243,490, forward strand.
TAGATGGGTGAGTACCCTAAAACAAGAAATGCAACAATTACCGGAAGGACAGTAGTGGAAGGAAACAAAGCATGAACCAAAGTGTATGTGCTTACCAATTGAGTGGACAGGTGACAAACAGCAGATGAATTCTGGTGAATGAAGCGGTAGTCCTGGAAACCCAATGTCCTGTTTCCTATTCCCGCCGGCACGAGGACGCCTAAAGAGTCATTTGATCCTTGCGCCATTGCACTGATGTTCTTTGATCCTTGCGCGACTTTATGTTCCTTAAAGTCTTTGAGCAGAAAAAAGGAGGATGAAGAAATTACTGTAGCTGGAATAATCCAAATGGCTTTGGCAAGCGGTGTAAGACGTGAAGAGGACCAAGCAGTCCGTGCGAGTTCCAAGGTAAGCAGTTAAAAGGTAAGACTTGAAGAATGATGCAAATGCAGTCCGTGGCCGTTCCGGGTCTTGTAATGAGCAGGTAAGACTTGTGGGAGGAGACAATGCAGTCCGTGGATGTTCCGGGTCTAGTAATGAGCAGGTAAGACTTGTGGGAGGAGACAAGGCAGTTCGTGGACGTTCCGTGTCTAGTAATGAGCAGGTAAGTCTTGTGGGTCTTGTGGGAAGAGACGATGCAGTCCGTGGAAGTTCCGGGTCTAACAATGAGCAGGTAAGACTTGTGGGAAGAGGCCTGACAGCCTACAACAAATGCAAAGGGCACCAGCGTCTCCACGGCAACCCATAGCGTTTCCTGAAAGGGAGCGTGTAAACAAACGAATCATGATTCCGAGGAGTTACAGAGCGTCCCGCTTTCGAGTGAGAACCGTTCACTCTACTGTGTAATCTGGAATGTTTGCATTTACGCAGAACTTCTTTATGATCAGATTCAGAACCATCTAGTGGAACCCTGACACTGGAGATCAGATATGCTACTTAGGGGCCCCAAATGTCTGGGTTGGCATGCGTGTAGAGGCAATGTATTAATAAACTCTGATTCCACGTCTTGGCAGTAAAGTACATCTTTCTGACATTTTGCTATTATCGGGACTGGGCTCTGACCCCATGACATGGCGATTCTCCTGCACGCTAATATGAGCAGAACATTCGCTAGTTTCCTTGTTGTGGGTGCTAGGTGTTTTGTCATTCCAAGTAAAGCTACCGTGGGGATGGGTCTTAGTTCTTCTCCGATTATTGCTTCCATCTCTTTGAGTACCTGTGACCAGAACAGGCTTATTGCTGGGCAGCTCCAGGCAAGATGGAGAAAGTCGGCTGCTGTCGTTCCACATCTGTTGCACTTGCTTGGATCTTTTGGCTGGAGTGTAGTATGTTTGGTGCAAATAGTTAAAATGGATTAGCTTAAAGCGCAAGTTCAATGCGACTTTTTGAGTCTGTTGTAGTATATATACCCATTCCTCATCTGGGATGGGGACCCGTAGAGCTTTTTCCCACCTCTCTTTTGTGCATGCATTTTCTGGTGCTGTGTCGGTTAGGAGAGATTTGTATATTGACGAGATTTCAGTACAGTCTCGTAGTTATCTTGGAAAATAGTGTGGTAGCTTTGGGATAGTAGGATCCCAAGGTACCATACTTGAGAACTCTCCCACTTAAATACAATCGATTTGGAGTGGTTCATTTTCAAGCGGGAGACCAAGTCAAATTTAACTATTTCATCCATTATAGGGTTCAAATTCTCGTTGGGGTTTCGAATGAATAATACTACATCATCGGCATAGAGGGATATAATCAGTTTATGGGGCCCTATGGACAGACCTGTTTGGAGTTGTTGAGAACGCAAGCCTGATGCCAGGGTTCCATCACTAGCGCAAAGATTAGGGCTGATAGTGGGCATCCCTGCCTGGTTCCATGTTGGAGCTTTACATTTGTGGATTTCATTGTGCCAAGAATAATGGCTGATTGGGGTTTATTATATAATAGGGACACTAATTTGACAACTTGGTTCCCTAGTCCCAGTTGCCTGAGTACAGCAAACATGAAGGACCATTCGACAGAGTCGAAGGCCTTCTTCGCGCCTTGAAGGACTGCGACTGCCTAGTGTGTGCGATCAAGTGCCTCCATGGCCTGCCTGGTCAGCAAACACCAGCGCCTGCATCAGGGGAAGTAGTCTATTGGACAGGACTTTGGCAAGAATCTTATTATCTAGATTTATTAAGAAAATTGGTCCATATGATCCGCATTCCTCGGGAGGTTTGTCTTTTTTGTGCAGGATGATTACGTTAGCTTCCCTTAGCGTTTGAGGGAGAATTACGGCTTCTGACGTTTCCTCATAGACTTTTAAAAGGAGGGATGCCAGAATGGGGGCAAATGTTTTATAGAATTCCCCTATCAAGCCATCTGGCCCAGGGGCTTTGGTGTTAGGTATACTCTTTATTGCTTGTAGGATCTCCTCTGGTGTGATGTGGTCATTTAGGGGTTCACAGAGTTCTCTCTCTACCCAGTACAGTTCGATATCAGCTAATAGTTGCCTAGGATTTCAGTGTCCATTAGGTGTCTTGCACTGTAAAGTTCTTGGTAGAAGGCGCTGAACACTTCTCCTATTTTCTTCTCTGTGTGAACCAATGTGCCTTGCGGGGAGCGCACTCTTTCTATCAGGGTTGGTGTCCTGTCAGCGGCAATCAGGTGGGCAAGGAGGGCTCCAGGTTTTTGCCCCTCTCTGTATTGACGTATCTGGTATCCACATCTTAAGAATTTCAGCTCTCGTTCTGCTGTGGTTCTGTATTTCAATAGTTCTTCTTTGAGTTCCGCTTGGATGTGCATTTGATTTGTAGTGGTGTATTGTAGTTCCAGAGTCTTCAAGCGATCTTCGCTGGTGGCCAGTTCTTGTCGTATTAGTTTTAGTTTTCCATTTTCTTTTGCGATGCACACCCCCCTTATGTAACACTTTAATGTTTCCCAAAGCGTGCCTGCTGAAGAGACTGTGTCTTGGATAAGGTCCAGAAAGGATATGATCTCATCCCATAGTTCAGTTGCAAATACTTGGTCGGTTAGTGCTCCGGGCTTAAAATGCCAGTGGGGTGCTCTTGGTTTAGTGTTAGGGAGATTGCATTCAAGCGTCACTGTGGCGTGATCTGAGAAGGTTCTGGGGAGGATTTGGCTCTTTCCCCATTGAAGCATGCTCTGTGCGGAGACGAGGAGGTAGTCTATACGTGAGCTGGTGTTGTGGACATTCAAGTGAAAGGTGTATTCGCGGTTCTCCCAATTTTTATGTCTCCAGATGTCGATTAGATTATATGCTCTACATATCTCCTGCACTTGGAGGCTGGCTCTGGACGGTTGGGCTGTTGCTGCCTGTGATTTATCTTTCCGTGGGTCTAGGTGTGTATTTAGGTCGCCTCCCCAGATTATGGTTGCTGTGCTGATTTGTGTGAGATGAGAGAGCACTCAGTCAAAGTTGTTTGCACCGTCTACATTGGGAGCATACGAGTTTACAAATACGACTTCCTTCCTGGCTATGACTCCCTGCACCAGCAGGGCCCTACCCTCTGCGTCCTTTTCTGTTTTTATCAAGCAAAAGCAGGATTTTGGGTTTATGAGGGTAGCCACTCCTCTGGCATACGATGAGTAGGAGGAAAAGTAACCATGACATCCCCAGTTGCGGGCCCAGAGGTGTTCTTTGTGTGGTATAAGATGTGTCTCTTGTATTATAGCTACTTCTACATTGTGACGCTTGATGTATTGTAGAATCTTTCTTGTTTTGGACGGAAGTTTACCCCCTCTGATATTCCACGTTGCTACCTTGAATTGGCCAGGTGGTTTTCTAGTTCATAGCTCATTGATAGAACATAGTTTCCCAGTGTCCAGTGGCAGTGTGGCAAGCCCTGTGGGAGCCTGATTGCGTTTTCCTTTGCCATGGTGTGGGGTTGGCTTGACCTCCGAGGGTGGAGGAATGAGGCAGTGCAAGGGGGGGGGGATCGGGTGGCGCTTACCCATGACAATTTTAACAAACAGTTCCTTACACGGACAACCCCCAACCTGTCCGTTTGGAATCCCCCCAGAATGAAGTTAATGTTGCTGCGTGTGGGGCGCTAGCGTCCTCCCAAGGTTGGGGGCTCCTTCCTCAAACTGCATATATTGTCCCAATGTTGGGCGACGTTGAGCTGTGGTTCCGGCCGTTTAGTTATTTGTGGTTCATGGTGGGTTTCTTCCTGTTCGTTCTCTCCGGGGCGACCACGGGATATTATTATGGGCCTTGCATCCATGTCTGTCGAGGAATAGATTGGCGTCCTCTGGTGAGTTGAAGAATTGGACCTTTCCTTCAAATTGGATTTGTAGTTTCACAGGGAAGAGCATCGTGTATACTATTTGGTTGTGGCGTAGTCAGCGTTTGACTGTTGCAAAGGATCTCCTTTGAGCCTGGACTGTTGGGGATAATTCTGGATATATTTGTAGGGCGTCTCTGTCGTATTGAAGGCTGCCTTTGTCTATACCCAGTCTTAAAATTGTGTCCCGATCTTTGTAATTCAGCAACTTGGCTATGATTAGGCGAAGGGGTGCTCCGGGGATGGGTCTGGTTGATGGGATCCTGTGTGCCATCTCTACGATGAATAGGTGTGATAGCGCTGTGGCACCGAAGAAGTCTCTGCAAATGTTTTCGATATGGTCCTCCTTCTTGGTTTTCATTTGCTGTTCTCTGACTCCGACCACCCTTATATTGTTTTGTCGGGAGCGTCCCTCTAAGTCCTCATTCTTGGCAATGACTGCTTTCATTTGGCCTTCTAGCGTTGACACTCTCGATGTTAGTGACGCTGTGCCATCGTCAAGGTCTGAGACCCTTTGTTCGACATTGTCCAGTCTACCCCTGTGTTTGTCGAGGTGATATGGGAATAAGTGTACCTTAGAGGATAGTGTGTTGATCTTGCTGTCAAGGTTTCCTATCCCTGTTTTTAGGTCCATTAGAATCTCTCGGATATCCATCTGTTGGGGATGTTCTTCCTCTAGGCTCGCGTGATTTTGTGGGGAATCCGGGCAGCTTTCTGGTCTTGGGGTTTTGGATGTAGGCCCTGCCTCGAAGGTGAGCTTCTGCTGCGACTTTTCGGATTTACCCATTTTGCTGCTTTGCTGGAGAGACTCTCAATTTGGGTAGGTGTTGGAGGCCGCGGTGCACTGAGTCTGGCGCGCTCAACGTGGTGTGCCTTGTTACGGAGAGGGCCCAGAGTGGGCGGGCCATCTGGTGTTTTCTGTGCGGCTCAGAGGAGTCGCTGGCAGTGTAGATTTGGGGATCAGCCTCCTGGTCAGTTTGCCCTAGATGCTGTTCTGTGGGTAATGTGCTAGTATTGCAGTGTTGTCCAGCTACTTCCTCAGGGTTTGGGTGTTATCTAGTACCACCTGTGAGGCTTAGGGTTGTGGGCAGTGTGAGCACTGTCCTTGCGTGGCGTTGTTTGAAGCGGGTAAATGCGGTATAATGTTGTCGCAGAGGTGGAGCCTCTGACTTTCCCATGTTGCTGCAGATCTATTTTCCCCCTCGTGGGTCGATCAGTCGCCCCTGACTTCCTTGATGTGTGCTGTGAGCATACTGTGGGGACTCAGACTTTGCTGGGTTGCAAGGTTTTTGTGGGGTTGGGGGTTGTTGAGCAAACAACATCTGTTGCTTGCTCTGTCGTCCCGGGTCTCAGGAGCTTGCCTATGGTTGTTGTTGCTTTCCAGGGAGGGTATCTTTATATTGGTCAACTGTTTCTTGTGCAGTTTGCTTGTCCAACCATTTACTTTGGTTGTTGCACCTTTGTGGACACGCTGGACTATAGCCCATGGTGTGAGTCCCCCCTCTTTCTGTTCGGGTGGGGGCCAAAACAGCCGTGTTGTGACATTACAGTCCCTCCTGTCTGATAATGTTCTCTGGTTGTGGCCGGGGACTTGGGGGAGGGAGGAGTGGGGCGCAATGAGGAAGACCGCCGGGACCGGTTCCACAACTGTGGGTTTTATACGGCCCACTGAACGTATTCCCCTCACCTCTCGGCACTCAAACCGTGCCCCTCGGTACACCGTGGGCACCGCTCACCTCACTAATGTAGACCTGGAGGGGGTCCAGTGCCGCGAGCTGCTCTGATGTTTCTCCTCCTTCTGCCGCATTGTTAATACATCTGGGTGCCATCCACTAGCCTTGCGAGGCGTTGATGCAGAGACGCAGCCCCCACTCCCTGCTTCTCTATGGCTCTGCTGGTGAGGTGGACTTGCGGCTGTCACTGGGTCGCTGCTGCTGCATGCTGGCCGGGGGACCACTCGAGCCTCGGCGACACGGCCCGCCACGAGTTTCCCATCTGTGGCGTGGCGTCTCGTAGTCACAGGCCCTCAGATTCAATTTTTTCCTGGTTTTTGGGCGCCATGTTAGTTCTAATTGTTAGCCGCTTTCAGCCTTCATACCAGGGTCAAATTAAAGTTGGGGTTGCTGCGATTAGACAGGATTGATAAAGGAGCATCCTGGGAGCTCACAGAGGAGCCGCCATCTTGGTTGGCTTTCTAGCGTCCCCTCTCCAAAAACAGATGTTGATCAGGCTTCAGCTTTGATGTGTGATGATGAGCACTTTCTACAAAGGACCTGTAGATGGCCGTGCAGCACCACAAAACGTAATGCCAAAAATGAAAGCCAAAAAAAAAAGATGAATTATCTCAAGCACTCGATGACCTATTGAGTCAGAAATAGTTGCATTAATTCGGCAATGAAATAAATAATATGCCATGCAATATTCATGACACCAGACCTCACTGTTCATGAGGAGTTACATCCCCAAGAACTCCACATACAAACCCACAAAACCACAAACAAACAAGACTTTGTTTCATATAGATATAAGGTAAAAGTAAATCAACAAATAACACTTTATACTCAGCTAACACTAGCCTAATAGCGATAAATATATACAAATCTATGTGGTACCACAATATACTTTAGATTCAATTAAGACTGCACCAACTTCTGACAATTATTAAAAATCATAGGAATCATAAAGCATTAGATAAAGGCATAGATATAATGTAGAAAGGCAGGTTAGATTAGGAACATTGGCAGAATGCTTTCATTAAGGTAGATAATACAGTGTGAGGATCCCCCCCACCTGGATAACCTGTAAGGGAAAGGTTAAGGGGTACTTTATGTCATCTATTTCAGCCTGTCCAAATATGTTCAATAATGCACTGGTTCTTTTTCCACAGAACCCACTACCCCAAAGTACCTGAGAAGTCACAGGAGAATAGGATCCACGATGAATCCCAGACCCCTGGATGATTCCTGAATGGAAGATGCTCTTCCTTGTCACAGTACCTTGGGCACACTGGAGGGCAATGTGGTGGATTTTATTGGCTTTACTGGATGAGATCCCTTGACGATGGACCTCTTTTGGAAGTAGGAGTCACTCGGAGGTCGATGGCGAGAATAAAGAGGGAAACAACCAGTGTCGGTCTTCACAGTGCTCTCCATTGGCCGGGCCTTACTCCAGCTGTGTATGTCCACCAAAGGTCAAACTTGCTGTGGACCAAGACAAGGCCTGGTTGAAGAAGATGAGGCATTGGATGACTTTTGGTCATGACCGTGCAGCGGCAGAAGTAGGTGTTGGGTTTGGGGATTATGCGGTTAACTGCCTTTTGTTTGCTTGGTGCTGCAGCCATAGCAGCAATCTCTGGATGGCTTCTGGCAACCTATACACAACCACTGCACTGGACTGTGGACCCTCACCAGGTCTGGACTCTCCGGGCATCCTCTTATAATTTTGGTAGTGGGAAACACACCAGCAGACACACCATTGCAGGCAGCAACCCCGCACCTTCTCCAGCATAGACAAGTAGGCAGATCTCATGGCAGAGATACCCCTTGAGGGACTGAAAGATTCTTAAGAGATATGGAACATTAACAGCTCCAGGTTTGAAGTAGCACTATGCCAATGTACCCCGCCTTCTTGGCGACACCCAGCATCCTGGCTTACAGTGGTCACAAAGCCTCCTCCAGACACTGAGCTACACAGATGAACTTCTTGGCTTCAAGAGGTTCAGCCACCTTCTCTGGAGGGAAGGCACACAGGACTGGCTTCCATGACACTCGGGAAGAGGTCACCTACCCAGGTCTTCCCTGGTTCAGTACTTGAGTCAGCAGAGCAATTTTCGGATTTGGTGAAGAAATGCAGCCGCAGACATCATCCTCCAGCTGGACTCCAAGATGCAAACTTAAGATTACGTCAGCTTCAGGTTTCTTGTTACAGCTTTTGACAAGGAGGTGAGTGTGAGGCCCCCTGTTATAATAACACTACCCATTTCCTCAGGCTGAGCCAGGCTCAGACAGCCAATCACACACTAGTGCATCCATGCAGACAGCACCCAATCAGGCTGACCGATATGCAGTCTATTCAGCAGAAACCAGACACCCACAACACAGAATGTGAATTGGGAGATACTCTCTAGCCTTTCAGTATACTGCATTGATTCCAGTTTCAGGCGGGGCTGGCTCAGGCATTGTATGACACAACCAAAACTAGACACCCACAATACAGAATGCATGCTGACTACCCACTCCATTCAGGTACGCTCCACCCGAAGGCGTACCCACAACAAGCAGTCTCTGGGAATGCTCCAGCTAGTCTGGCAGGAGGCAGCTGTAGGCAAGTCCCTGAATGCTGACACCAGAGAGAACACAACCCACTTGGGAAGAAAGGCCCAATTTGATCTTGTAAGGATAACAAGTTTTAATTTCACACAAATTAAGAGCAACAGCAAAGAACTCTGCTGCTAAGAACGTTCTACCAAAAAAGGGTACAAGTAGAGGCTTAAGAAGAGACACATCGACATCATGATGCAATACATACAGTCAAATTCTGCATGGCTAGTTGGTGTGCACCTATACAGGATCCGCCTGCCCCAAAAGGGATGCCAGGTCATTGGTTCCGGCTCTGTCCGTCTGTCTTTCATCACGTGGGTGCCGTAGAGATCATCATCTTCTCAGCAACGAAGGTCAAAGAACAAATTAACTACACTCCTAACACAATGCTTCTTTCTCATTATACTGTGCACCTGGCAGGCTTTAAGACTGGCACAAGGGAGGTTCTGGGGCACTCTAACCTCCACACACACATTTCACTCACTCCCTTCCAGGCTATTCGGCTCCAAGGTCTCCACCCTCGTTTTGAACTATAGTGTATCCCTTTCAGCACCTCACAATACAAATCACATGATAAGGGCTTAGAGACGCGCAATGTCTGTCCTCTTTGAAGATTTCAGGACTAGTTACTTTGGAGTTGATGGTCAAAGGGCACCTGGCACCATGGAATTCAGGGATCTTGAGGTTTAGTCAGTTATATGGGCTATAAATCGTGGTCACCTGAGGATGGGCATCATCATGCTTTGGCCAGTGTGTGATAAGATGCACACCATGCACCAGTCTATGATCGCAGCCTTAAAGGCACATTCCTTGCAGATAGAAAAACTCTTTGCAACATTGTTAGAACAATGAATGTGCTGTATGGCGGTTGGGGTATTGGTTGTCCTCATGGGAGCTTGGGCATGGCCAGAGATTTCCCTCATCTCGCAATTAGGGCTAGTGTATGAAATTCTGCATTCGCCACACAGCCCTTGTCTCCAAACTATGTTAATTAACATCTACACAAAATCGCAGTCTTGCTAACGCCTTTAGCTATACTACGTTAGTTGATTATATTGGGGTGGGGTCCTACCACAGTCCCCATCCTCCGGCCCATCATAGTGCTTTGAATGACCTCTCGCCTTACTCTAAAGTGCTTAGGGTGGTGGAACGGGGTAGCCCCCTTCCCAACACAGCCCCAGAGCCATATATGGTCCTTCCACCCAACAACCATTCAGGGAAAGGAAACAGAGCGTGGGCTTCTCAGGACTTTTTAGAAACAAGGGGGTAAGGCAAAGGAAACCAAGATGCCCCCAGTGACCATCTTGCCATTGTGCAGGTGTCCATTGATTAGTATGTCAGGGCCTGGCTTTCCCAAAAATGGAGGATACATAGAGTCACTGTCGCATCAGCATGTATCTGCCACCAGCCCATAACCTGCACTGTGGGCAACAAACATGTGCCCAAAAAAATACACTAGGATTGAAGCGTTGCACCCCTGCCCATGGGTGCCCTAGGAGTATACCATGGGTACTGTTCACCAAGAGCAAAATGAAGTGATGCACTGCCAGAGGTTCAACCTAGACTCCTCTGCAGAAAGTAAGACGAGCACACAGTTTAAGGAGGTATTGGACAAGGACAATGAGGCCCTGTCTCTCCAATGCATTTCCTGCATTGTAGAGGGCAATAATCACTGGATTCACATCAGTAACGTGCAAAGGGATACCAGAGCCCCTCCAAAGGCACAGGAGCAACAGCAAGTTAGGTATGCCCTAGGGATTCATAGTTTGTTCCAGTAGAAATGGGGGGATCAAACCAGAGACTGTTATTGTAAATGCAGAGAAGAAGCTTTGGATTTAAAATGTATACTAGGATGCTTGATTTTTTTTAAAATCACTTTTCTTGTTATTTTGTTCAGGCCTTAGCTTGACTAATAATGTGGGATTTGATAAAGTGTTATTTAGGCAACAAATAATTGTTGATTCCGACCTCATGGGAGGTGATGATGACAATGTAAATTAAGATCCAATAATAGATGCACATGGCACTGCAGCAGATAATGTCTGGTATAAGCATTTGAGAAGTGTGGGGAGAGAAAGATCTGTAGGATCTTGCCACATTTGCTCTCGTATCCCCCATGCGCATGGCGTCCAAAGACTATTTCTGATCAGGTAGAGTTAACAGAGGCACTGTGTCTGGTGCATCTAACCAAGGGCAATCAGTCAAGTGTCTATTCTACCTGATGACGAGGAATGTTCAACCATAGATTGAAAAGAGCAGGAGACTAAATGTTGCACACAAAGAGTCCAGTTGTATTTAAAAGTGTCTATCATTGTGAATAATCAATGAGAGCAAGGGGGTGAAGAGTTGCAGAGCTGGAGGAATGAGGGGTTTCTCAGAAGAAGGGGTGGCACAAATTAATCCAGAGTGTGGAAATGTCTGGAATAAGTACCTGAAATACCCAGAGAAACTGGTAAGATCCAGTTAATTACACATTTTTCTCTGTATTTTAAGGGTGATTGCACAGTGTCTTTTGTCACGAATGGGAACTGCAGCCCCACGCTTCACATTGCTGATCTGGCTGGAGGTACATCTGCACTTCTTGATGTGTTTTGTTCTTTTGGAAAGTTTGCAAATCGACAGTTACCTCTAGCCTGGTGAGGTGTGTGCAGTCTCACTATGCTGCACATGCCTGTCCTTGTCATCCTCAGACATCCCCCTCTCTAAACCTCTCACCACTCCTCTCTCTTGGACTCACCACTTTCTGCTTTCCTCTCACCTGAAACTCTCTGTCCCCCAGGCAAGGACCATCCAAGCACTGCCACCTCCTTCTCGGTCATTCGGCCAATGAAGCATGTGTCAGTGGTTGCCTTTGCCTCTAATTTCTCTGCTCCTTGACTCCTGCAGCTGACTTACACCCTGACACAGCCCTCTCTAACCTGCATCATTCTATCTCCAACACTCTGACATGCTTGCCCCTGTCATGAGAATCCATCTGAAGCCTACCTCGACATGCAACTCTTGGTATGACTCCGACTTCTTCGCCCTGAAACGCAAGAGAAAGTGGAGGGCTTTGGGTGCATCCTCTGACAAACTGGCATACCGCCTACTCCAAAGGCAATACAGACTCTCTGTCCTGTCCAAGAAGAGAGCCCATATCTGAGCCCACATCTCTGCGGCCTCTAACAACACGGCCTTAAGTGCCAGGCTAGTATGCAAGTCTATAACATAACAGGCATATTTGTAAAGCACACTTTCACCCCTTAAAGGGCATCTTGGCGCTGATAACAGATGTTTATTGTTACCCAACTTAATGGTACGCATTTTATCGACCTCAGAAGGATGAAGGGTTGAGTGGACCTGCCGGGATTCGAATCTGTGACCATGAGGTCAAACACTGGTCCCTGTAGTGGATGCTTTAATCCACTGAGCCACAGACCCGGCTTAATTCAAAAGTGTAATGGATGCATTAGTCCACTGAGCCACAGACCCGTCTATCCAAAAATAAGAACGTGCATACTCGTCCTTGGCAGTTAAGGGGTTAACACCTTTAAGGAGGTGGCCAATCCTTCTGCAGTCTCCACCTATCCTGCTCCCTCCCAGGCCCTCTGTACGGTTCGGATTCTCACTTCTTCACTAAAACTCAGAATACCCTGTACTCGGTCTCCTCTTCCTCTCCCTCTAACTTTCTTGCCCCCCCTCTCCCCGTCTCTTCCTCTCCTCCTCCTTTCTCCTCTTTCTCTCTGACAACACCAGACAAGGTTTCTAGACAAGTTCAGTCTATGAAAGGGTCATCCAAACATGTGCTCCCCTGTTCCTCCAGAACCATCAAGGACCACATTGACACCCTTGCTCCAGTGTTGGACGATTTCTGCAATCACTCTTTCACCAATGGATCTTTCTCCTCCCTTCTCAAGCACCCCTCATCAAATAAACTTCTGCCGATCCACCCTGTCCGGCAAACTACTGCACAATCTCTATCAATGCTTTCCTGAGCAAACACCTGGTAAAGCTGGCCATCTCTGAGCTCACTCTCCACACTAAATCGGTTTGTTGTCTCCATGACCATCATTCTGGCTTCAGAGCAGACATAGGCACATAAACTGCTCTCCGGAACACCTGCAAAGATCTGCTCTCTAAATTGGGCTCCAGCCTTCCTTCTGTCCTCATCCTCCTTGACCTTTACTCTGCGTTTGACACGGTCAACCACTCCATCCTGATCAAGCGACTCCTCGAGAACCTAGGCATCATGGAATCAGGCTCTGCAGTCGCTGATCTCCTTCCACCGGGACCGATCCCCCAAGTTCCAACTTGGGTCATTTCTCTCCACCACCTCTCTCTCCAAATGTGGTGTTCCCCATGGCTCTAAACTCGAACCCTGGCTCTTCAATGTCTACTTAGCCACCTTGACCCACCAGATCTCTACCATCTCCTCTAAATTTCATTGTTATGCGGATGACACTCAGCTCTCCTTCTAGCTCACCTCAGCCTCCTCTCCTCTCTCGCTCCTTCCTGACTGTCTATCACCGATTCAGGATTGGTGCGCCTCTAACAACCTCTGCCTTAATGCCAGTAAGACTGAGATCCTTCTCATTGGCACCCCTGCTCCTGCGTTCCCTCTTTCACTCTGGCCACCCTACTGTGCCCTCTTCCTGTGAGGCAAAAAACCTTGGTGTCATCTTCAACTCGAACCTCTCCTTCTCTCCACACATCACTGACCTTGTCAAGAATGACCCCTACCAGCTGCACCTCCTCCTAGGTATTCTTCCTTTTCTCACATTCCCCCAGAAGCTCACTGTCTCTAGAGCCCTGGTTCTCTCTAGGCTGGAGTACTGAAACAGCCTCTTTCTCAACCTTCCCTCCTCCACACTCCACTGTCTACAAGTAATCCAGAACAGGACTGCAAGACTTATCCTTGGCCTCAGGCCCAGGCACTGTATCCCTCCAGCCATAAAATCTCTCCACTGGCTCCCAGTGGTTACAAGGATCAAGTTCAAGACCCTCAGATTTGTCCCCAAGGCTTTCTGGGGCTGAGGCCCACATTAGATCCAATTGTCTCTTCCTCAATACCTTCCTTTTTGACCCCTTCGCTCAGCTACCTCCAACTCTCTGAGGGTCAGACGGTTTTCCAGGCAGAGAGTGGGGGTAGAAATCTCTCCTCTGCAAGGGGCTCCTCCTGGAATGGCCTCCCTGCCCCTATCAAACTTGAGCCGGACCACATGAAGTTCTGGAAGCAGCTGAAAATGTTATTTTTCTCCTCTGCTTTCTCTCTTTCCCTCCCCTGCTGACCATCTGTCTGCGGCGCTGACTGGTTGCTTGGTTACGCTCAGAGTCTCACTGGGTACCAGGCTCCTCCATGATCAGTCTCCCCTGCAGAGCTTCCAGGCCTACCGCACACTTAGGGACAATAACTGTAACCTCTACAGTACCCTGCCTCCATGCACTTACCTAGAGCCACGCCGCCCTGGCTGCACTTTCTCAGAGCAATGCTGCTCTGATTGCACTTGCTCCTTCCCTCTACCTGACAATTCCTCTTCTCCCTTCCCCTCGGCATTGTCACACCTGCACAATCTGAATGACACCAGGTCTAGTCCGATCGTTCGGCCTGTCCTCCCTCTGTCTTCCCTCCCTTGTCTTGTCACGCCTAGGAACACTTGTGTACAGGTGTGTTATAAAGGACTTATCATATCATATATCATATCAGGAACATTTGGTATTTGCCCGGCCAATGCCCAGAGCCACATACATACCCCCTTTGTCCCCTGTGCCCCTCGTGTCCCCTGTGTCAATGTATATGGACAATTCAATGACTGTGCTTGACCAGGAAGAAAAGGAACCATTGAATCGAATCAGAAGATCCAACTACATTTTTCAGCATCCACAAAGGCTCTGTTGGCCATTCATGAACAGTACTGACTGTTTAGTCAAACTGAGATGTTCTTTTCTTCTCTCTTGGCCCCTGGTATTCAAGCTATCATGGATGCAAAGTGGATTCAGCTCACCTGCTATGAACTCTTATTGTCTGTGAATTCCTCTGAGTCAGCTTTTAGTGAAATCAATTAAGAATTACAGGCCCTGAGGCTCTTCACCTTACATAATAGGTACATTCTCGACCTCCTGACAGCTATGGAGGGGGGGGTCAAAGAATTGGGAGCTCGTGGTGCACTTTTGTGCCTCCTACCAATTCATAAAATGGAACTTTGACTCAGACAATTGTCCCATTGCACAAGATTAGGGTGGTCATGGATAACGAAGCATGAATTGCAAATGATCCACAGTTGGACTGTCTTTTTTCTTGGGTACGCTTTTGGATGAGATTAGCTGTCAAAACCTTAATGTCAATTTTTTTCTTTTTCCTTATTATCTTTGTTTCCTTTCAGATGCTCTTACGATGCTGTTCCACTATGATATCTAAAGTATCTGTCATGATGAATGTGACCCTGTCCAAGGCTAGAAGCACTACCATTTCATATCACATGCGTATGCATGCTGGAGGTGTCTTATGTTCTCCACCAAATTGGGATGATTGTGTGGAGCAGCGGGTAGATTGCAGAAATGGTGGGGAGACAAGTTGGATTTGTTCAGCGGAGGAGAATGCCCATGGTCGTACTAGCATGACAGATATTTGCAGGGTCCTATGTCCACAAGAAGATGATTTAAAAGAACAAGAACTTGGTTTATTAGTTAATATATTGACTAAAGGGGGAAAGGTGCGTTGGCTGATAAAGGTCTCAATGGGAAAGAGGGGTTTGTGTTGCGTGTGCCCTATTGGTGACTAGGTTGTTGACGATTTTGACGCAATGTTGTGATTTAGCATGTATCTAGTGTAGTTAATGAGAATGGGATAAATGTTACTATTAGTTTTACTTGTGTTTAGTTGATATATTTTAGATTCACAAATGCGTAGCAACATAATGTCAAATCTGCTGATGCAATAGGAAAAAGATGTCACGTGGCGTTCATATGCGCACACTGGAAAGGGGATTTGCGGATGAGGGGACATAGTAGTCTTGAAAATACATGCACAGACATATATACATGGGGGCTTCAGGGACATGTGTTTGGAACAGTTGGGGTACACAAGGTACATGGTGAATCCACAAATCTGTATGCTGTGAGTCTCCTCATAACTAGGGGCTGTTTAGGCTGCAGAAACCTGGGGTGCGGGATAACTTTGTGCAACCTGGAAAGATGGTTGAGCATGGTTGACGGCTGGTGGAAGGCAGCTAACTACATTCGGACAGCTGTGATAATGTCAAATGGTCAGCTGCAGCCAAGCATGGATTTTACAACTAGGTGCTATTGTGGAGAGGAGATGTTATCTGTTTAGGTACATGGCAGTTGTTGTTAGCTACCTAGTAAGTCCAGCCACCAGGTAGGGTCAGTTTGAGTCTAGGTAATAAACCCGGTGCAAAGGATCCTTAAGGGCAGAGTTGACAAATGGTTTATGGCTTTCAATCTGGTTCTCAGGAATGACCAGGATGAGGCCAGAGGCCATGCATGCTGTAATGGTAGATTAGTATGAAACAAGAATGCTAGCAAGTCTGGGTGGATAAGATGCCTATCACCAGTTGCAAAGGGAACGTGTTTGTTTCTCCCCTACTCATGAGTGTCCTTGCAAAGAGCATATGCATCACGATTGGGGTTAGAAGTCCTTGACCAGATGGAATCAGTAATGAATTATGTTTTTTTGTGTGAATGTGTAACCTTGTCATGACCAATGACAAAAAGATAAAGAGAAGGGACGTGCTGTAAATATGAGATGATGTGAATGTATGTCAAAAGGGGATGATGGTTAAATAAATATATCCAATGTGAGAGTGGGAAATGAAAGGGATTATATTTTGTTGTATTGGGTTGACCAATCATGTATGGGGGGTGACTTTGTAATTAAATATGTGGGAGTGTGTTAACTGTTGCAGAATGTATTTAATGAGAAATCTTTGTGTGATGCAAAGGGAATTAGGTTAGTTTGACTCTATGGCCTCATCTAGACCCTCCCAGTCATTTGCACAATAAACTTGCTTTACGGCCAAATGTGCACTCACTTCTTAAGAGGTGGGCCTATTTTGGGTTAAGGATATCGGAGGTCCACCCCCCCATTGGTCATATGCAGAGAGCACATATGCACCATCTGTGTCTCATAACCCAGACCCTGCTAAATGTGTGCCTAAATGCCAACCCCAATAAATTATATCTGTTTTTTTCAACAACATACTATCTAAGATTACAGGTTGAGAGATGCGTTTCCAAAAACAAGAAGAAAAAGTCTAAGTGGTGCTACAAATCGCTCTTTAAACTGTTACTCAGGCCAAGGCAGATTTCATGTTTCCACCCTGTGAACTATCATAGTGTGGAGTTAGTACAAACTGGTAGTTCATTGGTAAACCCCTATATTTTTAGTTGGAGAATGGAGGTGGGGCAAGTGGCTGCCTGCCATTGTGTGAAGTTATTAGATTAAGTAATGGAATATCCCTGAGGTGTCCCACCCCATTCTATGCCTACTATGCAAGAATAGACCAGCAGTAACAAATTACCCTTTTTATGGAATTGAGGGAGTCCCTAACTATCCCCAGAGAGGGTACCATACTATGATGGATGTAAACTCACCATACAGTTGCCAGGATCAGCTTCCCAAACATGTCCAATAGTGGGTTTGTGAAATCAGCAACCTTGCTGCTCAAAGTGCTAATAATGGAGAAAGGCTGCTTTGAGTGCTTCCCATGCTAAACCCCACCACCAATGAACATCTATGGGACTCCAAAAATGACTTGCTCTTAACATGGATTGATTTGATAAAAGGAACTGTGAGAATCTGTTCATGCTCATGCAGGCACATGCAGGGTGGGAACTGCATGGTACACAAGCAGCAGCACTTTTACCACAGCCTCCCCCAGTGCTTCAGGATGCAGCCGCATCACATGCCTTCCAAGATGACTGACCGGTCTGATCTGGATTTGATCATTGGAGCCATGTGCAAGCCTGAACATCAATTACAGCCATTTAACAAGTTGGGTGCAAATAGAGCAATCCAGATGACTGATGGCTGAGTTTGGAAAAAGCAATGGGAATGGTGAAACAAATTCCTTTATCAGTACAGAGCCAGACTCTAAAGGATTTTAGTTTTAGGACAATAGGTAGTGAATTGTCCTGAGCAGAGGTACATACTGGTAAGTAAGACGAAAGACACAGATGGGCAAAAGAAAGACAATATGACAATCAACCAAAGTGAAGAAAGTGTGAGGACACTTAAATTCCCAAAGACTATGAGTGTGTTTGACCTCCATCTGGTGAAATTCGAGTCAGCTAGAAAGGACTTGGGTTTCCGGCACCCCATACGTAATCCACCTAACCCTTAGCATCAGTATATGTTGATCCTCCATTGATGACCGGCTGCCCAACGCCTGATGTTCTTCATTTAAATGGTATACCTTTCAAAGGGAGAGGTTTTAAAGAGACTCTACTGTATTGACTTTTTCACTATTCACATGCTTAACAAGGTATTTTGATGGTACTATATATGCCGGCATAGTAGAACTTTCTTTTTATATCAGATTTTCTGTTCTAGTCACTCCCGAATGTTCCATTGCAAGGTGAGGATGAGTCAGGACCATTCCAACTTTTAAAAAAAGGATTTTCTACCCAAAATATGAATAGAGGTTGCTCCTCAACTTTCAGACGTGGTTCCATGTGATACAATAACCCTCACCCTGGGTTTCAGGATTCTATGCAATTGTTCGCCCTCATTCACAATGTTCTTTGCACACCTTGGAACCGTCACTCCACGTTCTAGATATTAGTACGTGGGTTCTATCTATTCCACTGGTTCCCACTGTTTGACTTTGCTTAGGGCTTCAGTGCCTGTGAATTCCCGTGGGACTGTCTGCACTTTCATTGGGTGGCCAATCAGCACACCCACTTCGTCAGTGTCCTTCTGTTGAGCAGGATCTCCTCTCTATGATCTTCTAGCAGCTTTTCTCTCTCCTGTGGAGCATTGGATCGTTTAATGTGTCATGAAAACCAGTCCTGTTTAATTGTGTTCCATGTTCTTTTAAAATATGCAATCTAGTGTATCAGTGATCAACCATACGTGAATTAATGTGCACACTGTTCTTTTTTAACTAATCAACCATTCATATTTATTGTATTCCTATTAAAATCCACAATCACTCTCATTGGGGTTCTACACAAATAAACTGTGTTTCATCCCAATAACCTGCTACTAGATAACCATATGACATGTCCCAAGCATAATGATTCAGTACAACACCCTATAAATGTATATTTGATCACTTTTACTTGATAAAATATGATTTTGTAATTAAGAGTTGTGTCTCTAATCTTGCTAAGATCACACTACTCTAATACCTTCCACGGCTTCTTTGGTAAACAACAAATACATGGTGGTGCTATGTACAAAACATAATATCTTATAAGAATCTATGATCGTAGGCAGATGTGCATGGCATGGCACACCGGCCATAATAAATTGAAATAGGTAATGAGCAACACAAGTTCTTACAAAATACTGAATGAATACGATGTGTCTTATTAATCTTCTATAGTGCCTCTGGGAAGTGTTTCCTAAATGAGTGATAGTGCATGTAATTATCGCAGTCGTTGCAGCAAAGTCATGGCTGATATACACACTTTCAATTTTAGTACAGCTTTACAATCTGCACAAGAAAAGCTATTCCATAACATGCTAGGGACATGTCCTACTAATGAGCACAGAGAAGAAACAATGAAAGCGTTCTTGTTTTAGGGCATGTGTTGGCTCGTTTTTTAATCATATCACTTGAAGCGCAGATATATATTCTGACTGTACTGCACATATAGTGTCGTCCAAGGAAATCCATAAATTGATGAGACATGAAAGAGCTGAGTTCCTCAGCATTGCTTCCTTACTGCAGCGAAAGCCTCCTGTCCTTTAAATATTAAAGGAGAATGGTCAGCACAGAGCATTATTTTCTCATTATCACAGGAAAGAAGGCCTACGTTTATTACAGCTTTCAGGAGTGAAAATGTGATTTGTAGAGAAGGGCAAGTACTTGCAGTCAGGAAAGTATTGATTCCTTCCTAAGATGTATTTTCTTGAGCAGAACCCACTGAAGCATCGTCTGCTTAAATGTCAATTGTTCTCGAGTGAAGCCTACCCAAACTACATGACTTAATATGTACCATTAGTATCAGTTTAGGGGAAACGTATTAAGGTGGAATTCAAAGAACAATGTAGGTGCGAAAATGAACAGAAATAAGGGACTGTGTCAAATAACGTCGTGAAAGAAATAATACACAAAAACAAGTTAAAATCATATGCAAGTAAATAGAAAAAGTTTTGGGGTGGCCTGGTTGATTCATGAAAGACTTTACTTTGTGAATTTGTTAATAACTATCCCGACTTGTCAAATGCTTCAAAGGGCCCAGGGAGTGCATAAATGCACAAGGGCTAAGACGCCAAACTGCGGCTTGAGATTATGAAATCGTTTTGTTTTAGCAATCTGACACTAGCAGTTTGGTGGAGGGTGCCAATCACCTGAAGTGCTCACAAATGGGGGAATAACAGGAAGTTCCAACGCTTGCGTGGGAGGAGTGTGGTATTTATGTCTTAGGCGTCTCCGTCTCACTGGCATTAGAAGGAGGAGAAAGCACAACTGGAGAATGAGATGTGAGTCTAAAAGATCTCTACTACATTTTTTGACATTTACCTTGATTCAAAGATTGGATGGGCAGGAATTTCATAGGGAAGACAAGTAAACCTGAGCGATCCCCCATATATCTTGCATTTGTACTGAAGGATGTGTATTAGGTCCAGGTTGGAGGATCTCAGGTGCTGTCTGTCTATTGTGTAGTATTATTGAAATATCCTGAACAAATGTTCTTGTGATCAGATATGAAGGGAGTTCATGGCCAGGCACAAGATCTGGAAAGTTAACTCTAGAAAAGAAAGAAGATAAAATACTATGCAGGATATTTTAAAAGTACCTGGAGAAGGCCCAGGACCACAAGTAAGCAGTTCCCAAAGTCTTGAGTCTCAACTCGGGACAGCTGCATTGCTGTGCGGTACCCTGGGTTTGAGCTGGGCAGTTCACTGGATGGCCCAGGAACACTTCCGGAGGGGCTCTTTGTGAGGGTAAGCAGGAAGTGCTGAGAGAAGCTGTTCCCACTACTCCAAATGGTTGAAGTGCCCTTGCAGGCCTTTTTGGTATGATGCAAAAGCAGAGGTCCTATGGGACAACAGCAGGGTCAGGGTGCCAAAACTTCCTAGCACATCACGGGTGTTCTTCGCAACTGCTCTTTCGTTAAGGATACTTATCTCCTTCTCTAGTTCATTGTGAACTTCAGTTGATCGACCTGGAATGGATGCAGTGCCCCTTCTCGTATCCAAGATTTGTTTCATGCTCAAATCCCAGATAGCCAATGGAATATCTGCTCCCTTGCATGCACGCCAGGCGTGGGCCAATCTTGGGCCCCAGTCATTCCAGTCATTCAGGACTACCAGACATACTGGCACCAGGAGTGTGGATTGGGACCAGACAGTCAACACTCTCTAACTGGGCACTAGCACACGTGATATGCAGGAGCCCACGGAAAATGTGGGTTTCTTGGGATGTTGCATTCCCAAATAAGGAATACCCGGGTCTCTCGACATGGGGGAAGGCAACGGGACAAAATGGCTAAAGGACGGAACAAAAGACTTGTGGCATGGCCATTTTAAGCACTAACCACCGTCTTGGGCCAAACATCGTAAACGCTGTATGGTCCATAAAAAAAACAAAGTAAAAATACTTTAAAAGTAAACCGGTGCCACCAGTTCATCCTAGGAACACTTGTACAAACACCCAAAAAATCCTTGGAGGGTGGCAAGGGCCATAAAACAAAAGAACCTCTATGTGTGGTTCTGGAAGATACTTAGAACATAGATAACAAGTTGCCAAGAAATAGCAACATAGTCGAAGACTAAGGGAAGCATAGTTTCCCAGTACTGACAGCCTGAAGGACATATAAGCTTCCCCTTAACAAATGAGTGAAAGCCCAGAGGAGTGCAGCTGAAGGCTGTGCTCCACTGGAAAATGTCAGGTTAGGTAAGCCAAACAAAAGCAAAACGTTTGAGAGGTTCACAAATGGAGGGATAATTGCACCTAAGAGATTCTTTCCTAACAAGTACCTGCGCTGCAGACACATTGCCACAAAGCAGGAGATGTTGGCAGTGAGGGGCAAATCCTAGATGCCATTGCGATTAGGAGGAGGCAAAGAGGCACACACATGGTACAAATGAGGTAGGAGGTGTAAGGGAGAATTCTCCAGAATGGCTAATTTCCCTTACCTACTGAGTCCCTCAGTGAGCCTTTTTTCCCACTCTTACATGTTTTTTGCTGTGTGTGTTTAACATTTTTTGTGTTCATAGACTGTGGAGCCTCACCTACTCCATAGGCATCATCGTTTTACTGTGTGTTACAGAGCACCTTCAGTGCAGTGACACAGGGTTGTCTTTTTGGCTTTCCAACCCCGACTCCATTTCCTGGGGCTGACTACTGTCTCCCAGAACATGGAAAGTTGCCATTTACTTTAATAGTCTCTTTTAAAACTCACAGACCCAGTACAAACTATATTACATAGAGTGCTGAAAGGGTTAATACTTATCCCTTTTTGTCTCTTTCTCTTGGAGCATTGTTTCGCTCCCTTTTCATTAAGACTTGGCTGGTGGCAGTGGTAACCACCCTATTTTCCGACCGCGGTTATATTAAATAGCCCTGGTATTGTTTTAGGCTATCTTGGTAGCCTCAAACTTAAACCCGCTAGACCATATACGTTTTTATACGGTTCCGGCTGGGTTTATTGGCCATTTCTTTTTGTAAAAGTCTTTCTCGTGTTTTTCTCTGCGTGTCAAACCAAGTTTGGTTCCTTTGTTCACCGTCCTTTTGTGGGATTCTACACAGAAGCCCTCCTTAGGCGCCTGTATGTCTGGGGTGACAGGATGTGAGGGAGGGGTTTAGGACTCCATGCACAGGGTCTCCTTGGAGACCCATGTTGCACTCTAATCTGATTGGCTGTGCTGACAGTCCCGGCGGGAGAGCCACCCTGCTGTGTGATTGACAGCCAGGCTGTGTGAATGGGGGAAAACTGCATAAAAAGCAGGTCTCTGGGTCCGGAAACGCAGAGTCGCCGCTGGAACGAAAGAACCGAAGAGGAGCTGACAGAAGAGGACCCCTACAATGACTGAACCGCCCAGTGAAACCCTGCTGCAGGTCAGACTCTTCATACTCCAACAGGGAATATCTTCAAGGAATCTTCTCCACTTGAGCTGGTGGGAACAACCAGTTTACCAAACTGCTCATCAGGTCTCCCTTCTCTGGTAAAATTTGCTATAGAGAGCTAGAGTGAACCAGATAGCCAGGAGGAACCGACACCTGCTTGCATTTTAAGGAGCGCACCTTTTATTTGTTGCTTTGCTCTGCTGCTGGTTTCTTCCCTGGGCAGTGCAGGACCCTCCAGTTTTCCTACTTTGTGCCAGTCCGACAGTCACTTCAGGAACCGTGAGCCTGCAGGACCTGCCAGGAACGTCCGCCTCAGCTACAGCCTTCTTCTTCATTTTTTTTTTTTTTTATTCATAGAAATCTACAGTTTGAACACAAAAATTCTAACTTTTGTTTCAAAAGCAAGGGAAAAGAAAAGGACCAGCGCAGCTACTCCAATATAAAACATCTGCTTTCAAAATCATATCAAGATAATTCACAGTTGCACAGACAAGTTTTATATTGTTTCCAGAGCTAATCTTGGCCCACCAGCCCTCCATATCTTCGTCTATAGGGGCAAATTTTCCAAGATGTAGAGATCGTTGCTTGACGGTCTGAGTGCATTCACTTAGCAGATGTTTAGATGTTTCAATCGATTGTCCACAGAAGCGGCACAGATTATCATGTAGCGATTTATCCTTCCTTGACAAAGAATTTCTTTGGTTTTTAGAGCATTTGCTCACAACCTTAGAAATTGCTCTCGATGGTGACGAGACGGACAGTTCAATAGGTAGCGCGCTGGTTCATTTAGTTTCCTGTGATCGCCACCCATCAATTTTATTGATTTCAGCTTTTGTCTTGCTTTGATGTTTACAATCCAAGCCTAATTATCAAATTTCTTTTTGGCATACTGCGGGCGAATTAGAAGATCATGATTAGTTATGTCTGCTGCCGATCGAAAAGCCTATATTTTGTGGAACCATATGTTGAGCAAGCTTTGATTGTTTGTGGCCTGATCGTTGGCAAATATTTTATATGCCGGCGCCGGTGATTTTAAAACCATTTTGCGCATTGTGGCAATCGAATTCCAAACCACTCTCATATACAATGAATTTGTAGCTAATTCATATCTCAGTATAGTTGTCGATGTTGAGTGTGAGAGCCTCAGGACTTTCCACCAGAAGCAACCTTCTAAAGTATGCCAAGATTGCTCACATATGTTCCAACCAGCCTCGGCCCCAAAGGTTATAATTGGGATCACTTTTTGTTGATAGAATTTGAGGACAGGTTCCATTGAAAACTTTCCATAGTTTCTGTTAATTTTTGCACCTTGCAGAGCTAGCTTCTTCATTTTTGATGTTAATTCGTCGACCCATTGCTGTTCGCAGATGGAATTATTAAATTGTACCCCCAAGGATCTTATTGAGTCGACCGAAGCAATGTTGGAGTCAGCGATTTTCCACCTGAATGCTTTGTCTTTTTTGCTTCTTACGTTTCCAATTGAAACAATTTTTGTTTTAGAGGTGTTTATTGACAATTCATTCCGAACCATATACGTTTGTAAACCTGTTAGCAGACGCTGGAGCCCAATTTGAGTTCAGTCCATCAGAACCAGATCATCTGCATAGGTGATACAGTTAATCAGAGTTTGATTTATCTTAGGTGAGAAGCAGGGAACTTGCGCGAGATAGTTTGGCAAATCGGCCAAAAATAGTTTGAATAGCTCCGCAGCTAAAGGCCATCCTTGTTTGACGCCTTTATGGGTTAGGATGGTGTTGGATAACACACCGCTGTTGTTTATTCGGACTTTGATTGATGTGTGGTCGTGAAGGGCGATGATTGGCTCAAGAATGGATGTCGGACAGCACCATTTTGACAGTTTCGCCCATAATCGACTACGATTCACACCATCAAAGACCTGTTTCATATCAATAAATGCAAGGTGTATCATTCCCTTTTTCTTTATCGTTTGCAGTTTTAGGATCGTCAGTATTAGCAGATTTATATCCACTCCAACACCCTTCGTAAATCCAATTTGTCGTATGTCGTTTATCTGTGTGGCTTCAGCCCACTTTGCGAGCTTGAAACGCAAATTGGACCCAATCATTTTTCCAATCGTATCTAACAGGGCAATTGGGCGATAGTTATTCGGATCGTCCCAACTGCCCCGCTTATGAATTGGCACCACTAATGCAGTCGTCCATGATTCAGGCAATTTTTTGGTCAGGCTGATTTTCGTGAACAGTTTTCCAATGAAGTCTGCCCACTCACTTGGATGTTTTCTTAGATCCATGTTTGAAATCAGATCTGGTCCGGCTGCACGCTAGATCTTTAGGGCGTTGATGGCACGGACGATTTCATCGTGCTCCATCTGCACATCCCACTGAGTGACAGCGGTACCGATCGTTAACGAGACCTCAAATTCAGGTTTTTCAAAGACCAGGGAAAAATGCGTGTCCCATACGTTGCCTGGTATGGTATTTATTAAATTTGGAGTACATTTAGAAAGGTCCATGTTCAGAATCTTCCAGATGTCGCGTGTATTCTTTGTCATGATAAGGCGTAACATGTGTTCAGAGCGATCTTGCTCGATGATAATAGCATGAGACTTTGCCCAATTTCGATAGACCGTGCGTCTTGATTTTATCGCCTTTTGAGCATCTATACTTGGTAAACATTTTCTTAATGCTCTCAGATCTTTCCGCAGGACCTTTTTAGCATCATGTAGCACCTTACTGTATGTATGTCTATGGGACCGCCCGAGATGCATTGAGGTTTTTCCAGGAATAGTGAATTCTGTCAGCAGTGAGATATAATCAGGGCCTTGAGTAGCTGGTTTGTTCATTAATTTTGTCCCAAGGCCTTGGAGCTGATTGCTGCTTAGTCTTAGGCGATTGCCGCTTGAGTTTGTTTCCAAAATGACCTTAGTAGGACTCGTTGGCAGATTCAAGTCAATCATGAAGCAAAGTTGCAGGAGACTATGATCACTGTATTTCATTTTCTTTATTTGTAGGTCGACTAGTTTGGTTTCAAGATTGTTAGAGATCCATATGTAGTCGAGAATGCTGTGTGTTGAATCACGATACCATGTTGGCTTGGCGGGAACGTCTCCTTTAGTTACTCCATTTAGCATGGATAGATCGCGCAAGCCCATGGCGGTCTGCCATCTTTGCCCTCTCTCATCAATCGCATCAATCGGCAACCGCTGATACCTCATCAAAGAATGATCGAACTGGAACCAGGTGCAGTTGAAGTCGCCACAACAGATAACTGACAAGTTGTTATAAACTAACATCGCATCATCAATTAGCTGTGAGATTGCGGTTATAATGGCGTCTGTACTAATCTTAGCTGGGTTCCAGTAAATATTTATAATCAATAAGTGCTTCTTTGCTACAAGATTATTTTCCATTGTGTGCATGATGGTACCTTGCACGTATGGATTAGGGTTTGTTGACACTGGAACTGACCATGTTTGTGTGATTCTCACCATTGTTATGAGGCCTGAGCTTGGACGACCTTTGGCATTTTTAACTGTGGCATTTAATAAAGTGGTGAATCCATCACAGATGGGCGGATTGCAGAGCCATGTTTCTTGCAGACATATAATAAAGACGCTTTCCAAAGCTGTTTCAAAGTCGTTGAACAAGTGTTTGTAACCGCGTGTATTCCAGGATATAAAAAGGAGTGGCTGTTCGTTGTTGGTTAGTCATGGCTAATGCTGATGCCTGGGCTGGTTTTGATTTGCTTTTTTGAATGGGAAATTTTTTTGCAAAACTTGGTCGCATCATGGGATCATAGTAGCACTCAAAGACTGCCTTAACGCAGCCGAGTCAACGGGTTTCATTTGAAGCTTGCTTCCTTCATTTGATCTGTCTGTTTGAATAAATTCATCCTGGTCAGGTTCAGGCAGGATTTCAAAACCAAAGAACAGCAGCTCCTCACTGGCCTTTAAGAGTGTGCTCCGTACACTTGCTGAATTGATGTGTGAGAGCACCTGATCCGAAGATTTCTCTGTGGCATATTCTGCAATCCGTATGTCATCTGAATTGATTGTACGCAGCAATGGCACACATTTGAACAATTTCATGATGTTTGCTCTATTAAGATTTACTTCGGCATCATCGCTTTGGATGTTTTGTAGACGAGGTTTGCGACAGCCACGTGAACATTTGATAGAATTGTTCTCATGCACTCTTGTTTTAAAATGAACCCGTTGTTTCCATTGATTTTGTGTGAATTATGGATTCAACTGCGGTTCAATCGCAGGAACTTGAGAGGTCCTTGCGTGGCCTACGTTACTGGATTGCTGACGCTCAACCACTGATTTCTTTGCATTTGCGGGCCCGTTGTTTGGGTTTTGAGTAGGTTCCTGTATTGATTCCACAGAATTGCAGTTTGAGGTAGATGCGGCATCTTGGTCGTCCTGGATCGAATATGTGGACAGGTCGCATAAGTTTGTTGAGATGGATGCAATTGTGATATTGCTTGATTCAGAGTCGGATATTATTCTTCTTCTTTTTACGGACGGTTTGAATTTGTCTTGGGTCGAGGGAGCAAGGGTGGTCTTGTTTGATTCTGATTGTGGCTTGGTCTTTTTGTGGCCATCATTGCGTTTGAATAGGCTTAGTTTCGGAGGCATAGATAGATTCCTTATAAATGCCTTGGTTTTTGATGTGCCAGCTGGTTTGGAGTTCTTTGTTGTTTTTCCACTTGCTTTGTTTCCGACTTTTTTGATTACATCCGTAAGCGGAGTGATTGAGGTTGTTTTGGCTGTGCCGGTAAAAATGCCAAAAGAAGAGCATTGTGATCCGGCCAAAGCTGTTTGTGAGGGAGTGTCATCTGTGGAGGTTCTGTAATGGGGACAATGGATCTTTCGTCATGAGGTTGACTTCTGGATGCACCAGTGCCTTTTGCCTTTTCAGAATTGACATCCGGGTCCAGAGGAGTATGCGTAGAACTCGCTTCTTCAACCATAATGGGGTTAATGATTTTATGTCGACAGTCCACAGCATCGATAAGTGGCCCACTGTCAGCTGCCGTTGACACAAAAGTCTGTTCTGATGTAATTCGGGCAGATTGTGTGTTAGTGACTATCGTGACGGGCTGCCTAATACAAGGGCCCACACAATCACGAGTCTCGGAATGTTGGCACTTTTTTGTTATCTTGAGAGCTTCAATCAGGCTGTCGACTAGTTTCTCCTGTTGGCAGCTATTTCGCACGGCCAGGTTGTATTGCCTGCGTTGCTACGCTGCAGTACGTTCGGCCTCTGCCTGAATTTTGTCTTTTAAGTTCATGTTTGCCCTTTTTTTCCATTTTCTGGGTCAAGTTCAGTAGCATTGCGCCTTGGTTCTGGATCCATTCACATAAGGCTTCATATAGTTTTACAAAAGGTATCATCGCCAGAGAAGAAGCCGCTAGAACGTTATTATGGATTTGCATCACCGCGGCTGAGGAAATGCTGGCCTTTGCTGGTATTTGTCTGTTGTTTTCTGCACCACTTGTCGAAAGGCACGATGAGTCCTTAGTTTGAGCGTGTGTTTCTAATGTAAGGTCAATTTTCCTTGCCGACTCGAGACCTTTGGTACTTTTGCTTTTCCTCGAGGGTGCCATCGGGGTGCTTGTGTTGGGCTTGGCAAGCTCGAAAATTAAAGGCGGCAGAGTACCTTTAAGAGGGTTTGTTGTCACCCCGTTCATATTTTTAGAATGTACTTGTTCGAAGCATAATGACGCAAGTGAACCCTGTTGCATCGGAGCTGCATGTTGTAGCGAAGAGTTTTGCTGTTTATCCTGAACAGATGTAAGCAACGGTCTGTGAATGGGGTCACGAACTTGAGAACTTCCATTCACATGCATGGAGGCATGGAGGCATTTGCCAAAGCCAAGGGAGCGGTACTTACACCTGGCAGCGTACCGCCACCATTGTTGCTTTTGTATGACATGTCAACATGTTTAACAGAGATGGTTATATCGTCTGAAGGCAATGCTAGCAAATTGGAGATTTGATTTGCTGTTTTGTCATGACAGATTCTACTAGACGTCGCGTGATAGCGTATGACCTTTTCTCCATGAGGTGCCAGATCCTCATGGGTAGCGTGAAATTGAAACCAATGCAGGTTTTTCGTAGTGGCATTTGAAGAGTCACACGAGAGGACTTGTGGGAAGCCCATCTGACCAGTTTCCATCTCAGAGTTGCTGTTGAGAGCAGACTGGCTGCTTGTGTGGTTTGCGATTTCAAGCTCCACTAGCTGACAATCCTTTGGATCCTGCTCATGAAGCACAGGAGACACGGGCCCATTTTGCTCAGTGCCATTTAAGCATTTCTGACTTGTCGCTTTTATATGTTCGTGCTCGTTGATAACAGAGTCAACATGTGATGCCGCCATCAGGTCGGCATCCGTGGTCTCAAATGGAGAATAAAACATCTCTGCGGTTACAGGACTGGAGGTCTTCTCCCGTGACTCACACATCGATTGTGAGATCGGATTTAAAGTATTTAACGATAGCAGAACAATTTGTGGAGGCGCTATCGTCGGTCGTGCAGCAGTGTGAACCGACTCGGTGACAATCGAGGCACCAGGTTCAAAGCTGCAATTTGTGTGAAGTGGAGAAACATTATTAAATACGGCACCCGCGTAGTCCGCTGAGTCAATAGGGCCGTAACAATCAGTAGAAGGAGGTGGAAGAGTAGAAGGAAGCGAGACAATTGTGGTCGATGCCTCAGTCGATCCAAGAAGGGGGTTGCAGTCAGTTCCATCAGCCATCGCAACGGCCGCATTAGACACATTTGACGTTTCCGCCGTTTCCGCCGTTTCCGCTGTGACTAGCAGCTCACTGTCAGAAACAGATATCGGCAAGGCAACATTTTATTTGCTTACCTTGCTGTCTGAAGTTGTAGCCTGGGTCAGGGCGGTCCATGGATTCAGCATGCTGCGCTGCTGCAAGGTTTTGTGACGAGTCTGGGGCCCTGATTTCTTGTTCGTAGGGTCAGCCATGGGTCGGACTGGGGCAGACTGGGAACTCGTTGCCAAATTCCGCGCCCACTATCAGATTAAATAGGCAACACAAACGTAGGACTCCAGCAGAAACCACGTCGTGCAGCTCCTCTGGAAGAAAAATCACAATGAGACTGGGCCAGACTGGGAACTCGTTGCTGAAGTCCGCGCCGCGCTCCGCGCCCACAATCAGAATACATAGGCAACACAAATATAGGACTCCAGCAGAAAACACGTCGTGCAGCTCCTCTGATCCGATGCCGCCTGGAACTTCTTCATTTAAGGTACTGTTCAAATCCAGTTGTTTGTTTCGTCCAGCCGTGGTGAAAGTGTGCAAAACCTTTCGCCAATCCGAGGGCTTGTCCTTCTCCACTCTTTAAACTAACTTTTCGTCTGACCAACTTTGTGCTTAACTCTTGGCAAAGACTTAACCACAAACTACCCTTAACTGTGTGATCTTGAGCAAGACTCTGTTCCATTGACTTTGCGCCAGGTCCCTTGAATCTGATTTCCTCACTGTAGTTCCTTTTTCTAGATTGCCCTGCTTACTTACCTGTTGGTGTTATTCAATTCTTGCCTAACATTGTCTTTCCCTCCCTTTTAAATTGCTGGAGTGCTATTTTGCTCACACTTCATTTTGAGCCTAACTTGTCCAGAATCTATTTGGTGTGGTGTAGTGAATTAGTAAAAATTTGTGATTTTTCAACTGCTTTACTTTAGTGAAATGTTTTACAACTGATGTGTAAATAAATGTATATTCTTTTACTCAATAACCTTAAGTCAGTGTTTATTTGAATCACAGTAATTGATGTCCTTTGTGTACCTATTGATACTGCTCACTTACAGTTGAGACAATTCTGGCTGCTCAGCCATCGCTACCACTTCACTGTGTAGTACAGGCTTGTACAAAAGGTGAATTTGTACTGTCACTTGTAGTCTTAATTGTGTGGTGTTCCCAGAGGGTACTGCATATAATTCTGCCTAACAGGAGGGACGACAGCAGCTGCAGGTTCTGGTGCCTGCACAGGTGAACTTTGTGAGGCATCAAGATGAAAAGAGGCAGCAGGCATATGATGTAGCAATAGCCAGGGGTAGGGCTGCAGTTGAGGAGATGATGGCGCAGGCCTGGGCTGAAATCCTGCAGGGCTCTTGCAGGGAAGCAGATGGGATTGAGATTGGAATGATGGAGGCCCTGCAAGCCTTCCAGGAAACAACACAGGTCTACCTGCAGGAGGCAGAAGTGGAGGGAGATTCGGCCTTGGCTAAGGCATTGTCATAGTTCGACATGAACTAGCCTCCTGACTCCTCTATATAATTAATTATCTGTCACTTTCCATTTTTATATATTGTTATTTCCAGGCCAACGTTTTTGTTGCCATTCTTGTACATAGTTCTATTTGTTTATTTATCTTTATTTATAAGGTTCCGAAGACAGGCCCGGAGGCATAGTGGCGCCAACAACAACATACAGTACCAAAAACATTAAAAAAATAAAGTCATAAATCAGGAGAAACAGAAGACCGAGAAGCATATTCTTATCAAGCTAGAGATAAAGTCCCACCTTAGCAGAACAGATGTGTCTTAAATCCAGCTTTGAAAGCTTCCAAGGATTGGCACAATCTCAAATCTGGAGGAAGAACATTCCAGATTCTTGTTGCCATGAAGCGAATAGATCTCTGTGCCACTATGCCAAGTTTGGCCGTAGGCATTTGAAGAAGACCCAAATAAATAGATCTCAATGTTCTTTGGACAGGTAGCCAGGAGATGTGGCTAGATGGATAATACATTTTAGTGGAAAAGGTATCCTGCTGGCCATAGGAAGCCAGTGTAATGCTTTCCTAACTACTGAGACATGGTCACTCCTTTTCAATACCATGACTGCTCTTACTGCATTATTTTGTGTGATCTGGAGACGCATCACGTCTCCTTTACCTATACCATGTAACAGGCTGGAGCCATAATCTAATTGAGTTCGGATATTTGCCCTTGCGTTTGCTGCTCGATTGTCCTGCGACAAGTACAGCCTCAGTTCTAGCAAAAGTTTGAGGTAGTAAGAAGTGGACGACACCAGGAACCTGACATGAGCCTTCATGTTAAGTTCTTGGTCAATCACCATGCCCAAGGTCTTCACCTTCTGCAGGGTGGGAATAACACCTCAGGTTATGCGGAATTCACTAAAATCCATCGCTAGCTTCTTCAGTCGAGACATGCCCACAATCATATTTTCGGTTTTCCCATCATTCTAGGCCAATCAATGCTCCATCAACCAAGTCTGGATTATGGCATACACCCAGTGTTGATTGTCTCAGAGTCCTCATAATGATTTCCTGACAGAGAGATTAGGCACGAAATGTCATCAGCGTAGTTTGTGAAAATAATCCCTCTGTCACTCAGTAATTTAAAGAGTGTAGCTGTAAACAGATTAAATAAAGCAAGGGACAGACATGACCTCTGCGGAACTCCACAATCAATTTCAAATGTGTCTGCTTTAAGGTCATAAATAAAGACTCTGGCCTTCCGATGAGGCAAAAAAGGACTTGATCTAGTTAGCTGCAGATGTAGAGAAGTGTGCACCATATTTGAGCATGGACCCTAGTATTGCATGGTCCACGAAATCTAAAGCTGCAGAAAGATTGATAACCAGCAAGATCGTTGTCCCACCTCCTTCTGTAATTTCCAGCGCATGTTTGCCTTGAGGTCCAGCAAGGGGGATTCTGTACTATTGGCCTTCTGAAAACCTGACTGCCGTTTTATTCAGGATGTGGTACTTCTCCAGATAGATCTGAACATGTGCATATGCAGCAGGATCCAGAATTTTTAGTAAAAAAGGCACATTAGAGATGGGCCTATAATTAGTCAGTATTTCTTTTCATCAATACCATTTTCTTTTCTTATTCAACATCACAGTTTGCCTTCTCTTTGCCCATGTGCACATTTTGTTTTTACATGATCTCCAACTAAGCGTGTCCTATGGCTGTCATGTAGGTTTGGGCCACACTCTGTTGGTCATGCTTGTACTGGCCTATTTGCTGGAGGACATCTGTGTGTGCTTTATGTGAGTGTTATGTTTACTATGAGGCCTTCATGGCCAATGTACATATGTGGACAATGGTAAATGTGATAAACTGACATTTTTGGAGTTGCACATGATTGATGTCTTTGTCATTCACATCTGTCGCTTGGCTACTTCTGTACTTTGCAGTACAGGCATGGTGGTCATTATTGTGCATGGTGTGCATGGGTGTGTCTCACATGTATGCTGTAGTTGGCATGGCACTTCCATTGTACATGTGATTATGGATATTGGGTTATTTTGGGGGCTTTCAGAGAAAGTCCTGGTGCCATTACATTTATTGACTTGCCCATATTGTCATGTAAACATGTGTTTCACAAGTGGGGAAGGGGGCATTGGAAGTGTGGAGGTGGAAAGGGATGGTTGCATGTTGCCATTTATGGTGCAGGGGCATTGCATGTTTGCTGGTGGTGTTTCAGCGTTGGTTGTGTGTTTTGGATTGTGTGTCTGGTGATGGCAATGTGGGGAGACATTTCAAGATGGAAGGTATGTTTCATGATGATGTTTTGGGTTTCTCATTGAGGATGGGTGCTCATTTGTTTTGTTGTCTGGCCAGGTGTTCCAGAGAGCATGGAGGTCTGAGGT
Organism: Ambystoma mexicanum; assembly: GCF_040938575.1. Classification (NCBI taxonomy): domain Eukaryota; kingdom Metazoa; phylum Chordata; class Amphibia; order Caudata; family Ambystomatidae; genus Ambystoma; species Ambystoma mexicanum. Next base: position 923,276,938 of record NC_090941.1, read on the forward strand.
ATCTGTTGACAGCACATTCACATCAGCCCATTCGCTTCTCAGGATTTCTGTTTCTTGGACGTTGTGTTCCTTTATGCTTCAACAGCAGTTTGGGTGGCCCTATGGCATTTGCGTGTCCATGTTGAGGTGCTCACACTTCATGGGTATTTCTTATTGGCATTGGGGATGAGGGATGTGGTCTCACTCTGTTTCACTGGGCTGCACACCTCACATGTGGACTTTGTCACCTGACCATATATGGACAAAAGCTTAGCTACTGTGACATTTTGGTTGGCTATTGTTGTGCATCTGAGTGTAATCCATGGGGAGGCCATGGACCGGCTGATTGTCCTGGATTCGCCAGCACTGCTTCCATGTGATCATGTTTTATGAGGATGTCTGCTGGGTGTTGCTCAAGAAAGACACAGGACAGAGGTGTTGAGGGAGGTAGGTGCTCCACAGTGAACTGGGCCACGGGTGTTCATGATGAATGGCTGCCAGGAGTTGTTGGTGTTACAATGATTATAAGTCTGACACCACCATCATACTGAACTGGGCCTGCTAGTCTGTATGTCACCTTTGTAGGGACAGTGTATGGGTGTGGTTATCCATTGCTGCTGGGTACAAGACAGAACTCTTTTCCCACCAGACTTTGTGTGTGTGCCAGCATATTGTTTTCTCTGTTCAGCAGGCAACACGAGTAGTGCATCTGTGGGAGTACAATTCTGTGTCCCGATGCGCAAGAAGTATGAGGGGACATCCAGTGAGCTGTTGTCAAGCTACTTTTGAGGCCAAATTACATTAGTGTATGTGCCCTACTTAGGTGGTTAGGGGGATTAGCCTCTGTAAGCAGGATGGTTCCATGGATGTTCTGTCAGACATGTCACATTTCATCCAACTCCTGGTGTCAGCACTGTGCACAGTCTGAGTTAGTGTGAGTGTTGTGGTGATGAGTGTCTGGGGTGGTTGATTGTGATGTGGCACCTTGTTGGGGAAAGTACTGTGTGGGTGAGGTGTGGGCGTAGAGTGATGTGGAATGGGGAAACTGTCATGATCTCTGCTTCCAAAAGGTCAGGGTTTTCCCAACTCCCTTGGAAGCAGATCCATAACCCAGGTTCCGAGTGCCAACCATTCCCAATTGGGACCTTTTGGACCCAGTCCTGGCGCCAGTGGCACCAGGCTCATAAATATGCCCAGTCCCAGCGCTGGAAGCGCCGGGCTCATAATGCTTGGGTGGACTTACCTGCAGCAGACCATGCTGCTTACTTGCCTGCCAGTTGAGCCTCTGATCCTCTTCTGTTTGGAACTACTTTTCCTGTTGGGTGGGGCTGGAGCCACTCCCTAGATTCAGAACACTGGAACTCTTCTGGAAGGCAGGAACTCTTTTCTTACCAGGAACTCTTTTCTTACCTAGGCGTGGCTGTGGAAGGAGACACCTAAGCACTACAGGAGGCTATTTAAACCACACCCGGTGGATGAATCTTGCTTTGCGTTATTCTGCACCCTCTGCAGCAGAACGCTCATCGTGTCTTCTGCATCCGGTCCTGGGCCTAAGGAAAAAGGCTTACCATCCTGACTCCAGTCTTCAGCAACACCTATAAAGACAAGAAAGAACAGGTTAGCATTCCGGCATCTGAAAGGAAAAGGCTTACCATCCTGAATCCAGTCTTCAGCAACACCTATAAAGACAAGAAAGAACAGGTTAGCATTCCGGCATCTGAAAGGCAAAGGCTTACCTACTCTTCGTGCGCTCCGGAGGTCTTCACACTGCATTCCGGCATCTGAAAGACAAAAGCTTACCAACTCTTCGCACGCTCCGGAGGCCGTCGGCGCTGCATCCCGCATCTGAAAGACAAAACAAGGTGCGTTTAAAGACATTGGGGAACTTTAATACTCACGTGCCAATACTCCTTTCCACATCTAACCCAGTGGGTATTCCGGCACCCTGCAGCCGCTCCGAACTTGTACCTGCAAAATAAAAAGACAGTTAGAGCGTATCGTGAAGCTGGCAACAAGCGCTTACTTACGTGCTTCCAGGCGCTTCTATTCCTCACACGGGCTCCATCTTCAACTCACTTCAGCCCGTCATCCGCCATCGCCGGAACCCTGCAAAACAAGAGACATCATTATTAAAGACTTTAAAGACATTTGAGTTACTCGAAACTTACTGTTCGTGCAGTAAACGACGGACAGCAGTCCTCTGAAGTCAAGAGGCCTGCGCTACCTATCCAGTGAGGAAACTGGTTACAGCACCCTGCCCCGAGGCAGATGGAGAGCTCGGCATTCACTTACCTAAGGTGAGAGCGTTAACCTTTGGGGGTCTACAGGAGAGGAGAAGAGGAAAGAGATAGGGACATCCCAATAACCCCAGTTCATTAACCCCCATATTTTCTATCTGCAGACATTTTACTCTACACGTCAGGCATACAGTGCACAGAGGTCCAGCCCAAAGAGCCAACCGGGTGCTGCACATCACCTTTGAAGATACGGTAGTCGCCCAGTCAAGACCGGCGCCTCTGCGAGAATCAGGTGAGCGTTACAGAACGCAAAGCCTACCGCAAAACTCTCGCCCAGGCGCTATGGAAACCTCGGATACTGACCACCTAGCCCGGTTACTTGGGGAACTAAGGGCAGAAGTGCATGCAGCTCGTCAGGAAATGAATGCTCTAAGAAGGGAACTAATTATTTCCAAGGAGAGAACAGATGATCTTGCTAGACAATTGCTACAGTCACAAGCCGGACAGACCCCGCTACCCGCATCAGGGGCAAATCTTCCTTCAACATCCTCTATGAATCCAGTGCAGATCAACCTACCTGGGAATGTACCTCTGGCTCCGCCCGAACGATTTTCTGGTGACCCAAAGAGGTTTGCGGTATTTATCAATCAGTGCCGGTTGCACTTCTTATGCCGGCCAGCAGCCTTTCCAACTGATCAAGCTAAAGTAGCTTTTGTACTTTCGTACCTTAGTGGCAATGCGGCAGACTGGTCGATCCCTCTAGTTAATCAAGATGATCCGATTCTCCATGATGTTCAAGCCTTTCAGCTTAGTATGGAAAAACTGTTCGCAAGACATGCACAGGGGCAGGCCTTGGACAATGAGCTTCTTTCGTTGCGACAGGGTAATCAAGACCTTTTGGCTTATATTGCATCTTTCAATAGACTAATAGTGGAAACTCAATGGCCTGAGGACAAAAGGATTACGCTGTTTTATAGAGGTCTACGTGGAGAGCTCAAAGACGTTTTAGCCCAAGTAGTGAATCCCCCACAAGACTGTTCGGATTATATAGACTTGGTCGTTCAAATAGATCACAGACTGCAGAACAGGAAGGCCGATCGTTCCAAGTTTGAGGCTCGAGTATTTTCCAAACCGCCAACTCCTTCCAAAGGAGTAGACTCCGGGGAACCCATGCAAATAGGGGGTCTGAAAGGCCCTCTAACACAAAGGGAGCGGGAAAGGAGAAAACAGTTGCAATTATGCCTATATTGCGGAAACTCAGGGCACTTTCTTCGAGACTGTCCGGTGAAACCTGCCAAGAAGGCAGTAGGAGCTGCAGTTACCACAGTTACAAACTCTGAGCAGGGAAACGACCTCGCCCGACAAGAATAGAGGTCCTCTTGCCGAGCGTGAAAACCAGTTCCGTGACCTCGCATTTCGTGATACCTATGGTCCTCATTAGCCCTGATAATCCGGATCGATTACATGCAATTGAAGCTTACGTCGACAGCGGTGCCATCGGCAATTATGTGGATCATGAAATGGTTTTGAGGATGAATCTAACTCTTTGTCCTAAGGCTGTAAAGGACGTCATTACTACGGTGGATGGTACGGAGATAGCCTCTGGGCCAGTAACACATACCACTCAAGAGGTGACGCTAGTAAGTCAAGATGGACACCATGAGAAGATCGTGTTCGATGTGATCAAGGCCCCTCAGTTCCAGATTATTCTAGGAATACCTTGGTTAGAGAAACACAATCCTCTGATCGTTTGGCGAGCAAGAACGGTCCAGTTTCCAGAATGTGTCTCTACTTGTCACCCTCCACCTGGTGTTGCACTGGCAGCAATTTCTTCAGAGACTCTCCAGTTACCTCCCGAATACCTAGAATACCAAGATGTTTTCCTGAAGGAGCAGGCTAACTCTCTACCTCCTCATAGGTCTTATGACTGCCAGATAGACCTGATACCTGGATCTACTCCTCCTTGTAGTAGAATTTATGCCCTCACCGAGCCTGAGAACCTTCACCTTCGACAATACCTGGATCAATACCTGGCAAATGGGTTTTTTCGTCCTTCCAAGTCCCCTGCTTCTTCAGCTTTGTTCTTCGTTCCAAAAAAGGAAGGAGACCTTAGAACTTGTATCGATTATCGCTCCCTGAACCAGATCACCGTTAAGAATAGATATCCTTACCTTTGATCCCTGAACTCCTGGACCAAGTCAGAAAAGCATGCATATATACAAAGCTGGATCTTAGAGGAGCTTACCACTTGGTACGAGTAAAAGAGGGCGATGAATGGAAGACGGCCTTCCGCACCAAGTATGGGCTATTTGAATATCAGGTCATGCCCTTCGGACTTTGCAATGCCCCGGCCACCTTTCAATATTTTATGAACGATGTCCTCAGAGAACTCATAGATGTGTGTGTTGTTGTTTACATTGACGACATTCTCGTTTATTCTTCATCGGAATCTGAACATCGGAAACACGTGAAAATGGTCCTCGAAAGATTGCGTCAACACAAACTTTTCGCTAAGTTGGAAAAATGTGTTTTCAACGTGACTGAAGTTGAATTCTTGGGATTCATATTATCACCTGGCAGAGTGCGTATGGATTCAAAAAAGGTCGATGCAGTTCTCAAATGGCCATCACCATCCTCCGTAAAAGGTGTGCAAAGCATGTTAGGCTTCGCTAACTTTTACCGCAGGTTTATCCCCGAGTTCTCTCAAATAGTCCAGCCCATCACTACCTTGTTAAAGAAAAACAAACGTTTTGAATGGTCTACCGAGGCGGAACAAGCTTTCCAGGATTTGAAGACTAAATTTATCTCTGCACCAATCTTAAAACACCCTCGCCCCGAACTCCCCTACATCGTGGAAACTGATGCTTCAAGCCTTGCCATGGGGGCAGTTCTATCACAAAAGGACCCGGTAACCAATCAGTTGCATCCCGTGGCATTTTGGTCCCGCAAATTCTCGCCTCCGGAAATCAATTACACGATTACTGACAAGGAACTTCTGGCTATCAAGTCTGCCTTTAAGGCTTGGCGGCATTATCTGCTGGGGGCCCGACACACCGTTACTGTGATTACGGATCACCGAAACCTGCAATATTTGAAAACCGCAAAAGCCCAATCCTCTAGACAACTCCGTTGGGCTTTATTCTTTGCCGAGTTTGACTTCATAATTACCTATCGACCTGGTACAAAGAACGGTAAAGCTGATGCCCTTTCTCGGATGGGAGTGGAAGAACACTTGATTAACCCAAAACCTGTACCAATCATTCCCGAACAAAGAATTCTGGGTGTAATCGCCACAGAATCCAAAGAGGAAGTTAAGGATAAAGCCAGGCAACTTGTAACTCCAGCAGACATACAGAATTGGCATCTGCAGGGAAAGGACTTTGCAGTAAAGGACAACTTATTGTATTTCCAAGAACGATTATACCTACCCAGCACAGATTTACAGAAAAAAGTAATCTCTTGTTATCACGACTCTTTAATGGAAGGTCATCCTGGTATAGCCAAGACCTCATAAAAGATCAAGCGCTACTTCTGGTGGCCGTCTTGGAAAAAAGATATCAGAGACTTTATAATGTCCTGTGGATTATGCGCCCAAAACAAGAGTCAAAAGGAAAGACCAGCAGGCCTCTTACGCCCTATTGACATCCCACCTCGCCCTTGGCATACGCTTTCTATGGACTTCATCACTGATCTACCTCCATGCTCCGGATACAATACGATTCTAGTAATCGTGGACTTATTCTCCAAGATGGCGCATTTCATTCCGCTCAAAGGCTTGCCAACAGCAGCAACTCTGGCCCGAGAATTTCTCGAAAACATCGTCCGACTGCACGGTTTTCCTTCGGTTCTAATTTCGGATCGAGGTAGTCAATTTATTTCTCATTTTTGGCGAAGTTGCTGTCGGTCGGCTCAAATTGATGTGAGACTATCGACCAGTCACCACCCTCAGACCGATGGACAAACCGAGAGGACCAATCAAACTCTGGAACAGTATTTACGCTGCATGCTGCAACAAACTGAAAAAACTTGGAAAGATATCCTTTGGATAGCCGAATATGCCTACAATAACTCTGTCCATTCGGGAACTGGGAAAACCCCGTTTTTTCTTTTGTACGGCAGTCACCCTCGAACCTCGGAGTTGAATCCCCTCCAAGATCTTGAAACACCAGCAGTAGACTACCTGCATTCTACAATCACCCAAGCCTTTAAGGAAGCTGGTTCTCACCTTCAAAGGGCTAAAGAACAATACAAGAAAGGAGCAGATCAACATCGGAAGGAAGCCCCTCACTATCAAGTAGGGGATCAAGTCTGGTTATCCACTAAATATTTATCTCTAAAAGGGCCACGTACATTCAACCCAAGATACCTTGGTCCCTATTCCATCACTACCATAGTAAATCCAGTAGCGGTCAAGTTGGACTTGCCCCCGCACATGAAGATACATCCGGTCTTCCACGTCTCTCTATTAAAACCCGTGCAACCTCAAACCCGACTAACCAAATCTCCAAAACCTATCCTAGTTGATGGAGAACTCGAGTTTGAAGTCAAAAGCATTCTGGACTCCAAGATCTCCAAATCTAAACTATTCTACCTAATTGACTGGAAAGGCTACGGCCCCCAAGAGAGATCCTGGGAACCTGCTGAATATGTCCACGCTCCTCGCCTAATCAAAAGATTTCACCGAACATTTCCTGACAAGCCAAAACCCCCGGAGAAGCCCGGTTTGGGAGGGGCCTTGAGGGGGGGTACTGTCATGATCTCTGCTTCCAAAAGGTCAGGGTTTTCCCAACTCCCTTGGAAGCAGATCCATAACCCAGGTTCTGAGTGCCAACCAGTCCCAATTGGGACCTTTTGGACCCAGTCCTGGCGCCAGTGGCACCAGGCTCATAAATATGCCCAGTCCCAGCGCTGGAAGCGCCGGGCTCATAATGCTTGGGTGGACTTACCTGCAGCAGACCATGCTGCTTACTTGCCTGCCAGTTGAGCCTCTGATCCTCTTCTGTTTGGAACTACTTTTCCTGTTGGGTGGGGCTGGAGCCACTCCCTAGATTCAGAACACTGGAACTCTTCTGGAAGGCAGGAACTCTTTTCTTACCAGGAACTCTTTTCTTACCTAGGCGTGGCTGTGGAAGGAGACACCTAAGCACTACAGGAGGCTATTTAAACCACACCCGGTGGATGAATCTTGCTTTGCGTTATTCTGCACCCTCTGCAGCAGAACGCTCATCGTGTCTTCTGCATCCGGTCCTGGGCCTAAGGAAAAAGGCTTACCATCCTGACTCCAGTCTTCAGCAACACCTATAAAGACAAGAAAGAACAGGTTAGCATTCCGGCATCTGAAAGGAAAAGGCTTACCATCCTGAATCCAGTCTTCAGCAACACCTATAAAGACAAGAAAGAACAGGTTAGCATTCCGGCATCTGAAAGGCAAAGGCTTACCTACTCTTCGTGCGCTCCGGAGGTCTTCACACTGCATTCCGGCATCTGAAAGACAAAAGCTTACCAACTCTTCGCACGCTCCGGAGGCCGTCGGCGCTGCATCCCGCATCTGAAAGACAAAACAAGGTGCGTTTAAAGACATTGGGGAACTTTAATACTCACGTGCCAATACTCCTTTCCACATCTAACCCAGTGGGTATTCCGGCACCCTGCAGCCGCTCCGAACTTGTACCTGCAAAATAAAAAGACAGTTAGAGCGCATCGTGAAGCTGGCAACAAGCGCTTACTTACGTGCTTCCAGGCGCTTCTATTCCTCACATGGGCTCCATCTTCAACTCACTTCAGCCCGTCATCCGCCATCGCCGGAACCCTGCAAAACAAGAGACATCATTATTAAAGACTTTAAAGACATTTGAGTTACTCGAAACTTACCGTTCGTGCAGTAAACGACGGACAGCAGTCCTCTGAAGTCAAGAGGCCTGCGCTACCTATCCAGTGAGGAAACTGGTTACAGCACCCTGCCCCGAGGCAGATGGAGAGCTCGGCATTCACTTACCTAAGGTGAGAGCGTTAACCTTTGGGGGTCTACAGGAGAGGAGAAGAGGAAAGAGATAGGGACATCCCAATAACCCCAGTTCATTAACCCCCATATTTTCTATCTGCAGACATCTTACTCTACACGTCAGGCATACAGTGCACAGAGGTCCAGCCCAAAGAGCCAACCGGGTGCTGCACATCACCTTTGAAGATACGGTAGTCGCCCAGTCAAGACCGGCGCCTCTGCGAGAATCAGGTGAGCGTTACAGAAACAGATCAGTTGGAATACTGGGACAAGGGAGGACTTGTGGGTTCTGTCTTAAGTTAAGGGTTTGGGGTGCAGATCAGTAGGGGTACTGGGATGAAGGAGGACTTGCTGGTGCTGACATAAGCTATGGGGATGGGGCAAGGTTTAGTGGGGGTATTTGGGTGCTACCTTTAGTTAGGGGGCTGAGGTGCAGTTTAGTAGGGGGTATTTGTTGTCTTGAGTTAGGGGGCAGAGGAGCAGTTTAGTGGGGGACCTTGGGTGCTGCTTTAAGTTAAGGGGTCAAGGTGCAGTTTAGTGGGGAGGGTGCTGCCTTGAGTCAGGGGGCAGGGCAGCATTTTAGTGGGTTATGTGGGTGGTGCTTTAAGTTAGGGGCCAGGGCGCAGTTTAGTGGGGATGCAGGAATGAGGACTTGTTAGTCACAGAAGTGGAGTGGGAGTAATAGTGATTTCTGGTAAGTAATCCTTGATAACTTTTTCCCATATGTCAGGCGTAAAGATTGTTCGATGCCGCTGTTGTGTTTGTGATGGGGGCTTGATGGGGGCATTCCGTGTACTACTCATTATTGTTTGCGCTTCAAGTTTCTGCACACATTTAATTCCATGAATCGGCTTCCAGAGCTCTTATTTTTGACTTTGCAATGTTTTTTCTCATGCTGCTGTTCTTTACTACTTTGCACAGACTTAGTGCTTTGTTTGTAAAGTAGGCCCTCAGTGTTTCCCTAATTCATCTTCTTGATCACATTACTGACCACTGCATTAAAAATAGGTTCCCTCAGTACCAACCAAATGTTTCTTCTGTTCATAGAATCAACTGCCACTCTCTGATCTAGAAAAGCAAGGTACAACATTATTTATTGCCACTTGTTCACATGTGACCCCTTAACTGCGGAGGATGATGTATCTCGTCCTCCGCAGTAAGTTTCCAGTGAAGAGGACGAGAGATCTCGTCCTCTACACTGCTTACCTCAGGGTGGGCTAGACTGCCCCCCCTGCTGCAGCGCTGGTGTCCCCGACCCTCAGGCTGTGAAGGGGAAGACCTCAACTTCTGTGACACGGAGTCAGGGTGCAGCACTGAGCGTGTGCCAACATCATCGGAAAATTTAATGTACATGATGGAGCCAAAAGGCTGTATATTTTGCATATGAATCTAATGAAGCACTGGAAGAGCTAAAGCTTCCGATGTTCGTCAGTCCAATGACCCACAAACCTAACTTTGCTTTAAGAGTAGCAAGACTCCCCAGACAAGTAATAGATCAGAAGAATGATCAACTCATTCTGAATCGTACAAATATATTGCTCCTCCTGAAGGCCATTCGCAGTTAAAGGACATTAAGTCAGCAGACATAAAGCTGGTGATTTTTGATGAAGATAATCGACTGGATAATGTCCGAATTGAGTTTTGGGAGATGGCAGCAATGAACAGGATACTGGCAACTTCGAGAATTCTAAAAAAATTAGGATTCACCTGTTCGCAAATAAAAGACATTTCTTCGAGTCGAAGTAAAAGAGACAACATAGTAAGAGACAGTGACAAATGTGAGGACGTGCACAGCGCAGTCCATAGACATATGGCACCAGAGATAGACCTGTCGATGAGTAGGTCATCCAAGCCTGGGGAAGTGTCATCAGAAATAGACAGAGAGTCTTTAAGAAATCTGCAATTTAGAAACCCTTTTCGTCATGAATTCGACGACAATCAACACAACAGCTCAGGGTGGATGAATCAAAATTCATAACCATTAATAGAACTGAACAATGTAAATTGGTCACTTTGCTCGTGGAACACGAGAGGCCATTCACATCTTTTTGATCGGACAGCCCCAGAACTGTCCCTATATCAAATCATTTGTCTCCAAGAGACATGGCTAAGTACCCTGCCATGTTGTGAAGGCTATTTGACCTTTTTGAATCCAGCTATACAAAAAAGCATAGGCCGTCCATCGACTGGGTTGATTACTCTGACCAAAATTGACCTAGAATGGTCCTTTGTAGAAACAGTGAATTTGAATCCATGGATCCAATATACCATCTTAAAGATCCACGGTAACGAGAGCACGCATGGACTCAAGAACAGGAAAGCTGCTGCCAGACACATAGTGATTATGAACATCTACTAGAATCCAGCTGCAATCAATAATGAAACTTTCATAGATGCTGTATTCATGTCAATAGACACACTAGGAGATAAATATGTAAATTTAGAAACGTTTGTCTGTGGAGATATGAAAATCCATTTACTTGACAATAAAGGGCAAAGTAAAGGCTTACATGAACTATCCCAAAGTGCCCACAGATGGTTGAAAGAAACTTCTTACAGAAATTTGATTTTATGTAATATGACCAGTGAAAAAGGGGCGTCACTGTTACCGACGTGGAACCGAGGGAAATCGGTGGTCACTATTGATTATATCTTCACATCAGTGCAGCTACATCAATCAATAACGAGAATCAAAGTTATTCCATCCCATAAAAGTGACCGTAGGCCAACAAAAGAAGAGAGACTTAGAAATCCAACCGGAAGTCAATTCAAAACTCTGAACACTAAGATTAACAACAAGTCAAACAAACGCACTCCCAAAGTTGTATGAGGAAGCAGACCTAACTGATACAACAAAATTGAACTATGAATGGCTACTGGTGCCCTTTCAGAAGCCTTGCGCCAGTGCAAGCCATGCTCCCCACAAACATCAGTACAACCCGGAATTAACAGACAAAAAGAAGACACTAAGGGCAACTATACAATCATTGAAAAAAACTGTCAATCCTGGAAACCTACTAAAAATCAAAAAAGCCAAACAATCCTATATTAATTGGAAGAAATCCCTTTTAATGACGATGGAACTAAACGATGCTGAATTGATGCTGGCAACGTTCAGAAATCGGAACCTACGAGACCTATGGTCCCTGCTGAACAATAACGCTCAATACCAGCACTCCCTAGTCTCAAATGTCTCAGAAGAGAAATGGATTGCTCACTTTGCTTCTATATATAAAAAAGACCTAAAGGATGTAGATGACCAAACCAGGTACAAAATTGGAAACTAGAATGGGGAATTGATGATATCATCGAGACAATACAGCGTCTGAAAGGGTCGCGGTCCCCTTGTCCTGACGGCCTGTCTAATGCAGCCTTAAAACAAGATCATGTAGTTTGGACAAATATGATGATGCAAATCCTGAGGCTGATTAACAAATTACACCAGATCCCGGAATCATGGAACAAAGCGATCCTGATCCCTATCTTTAAACAAGGCTTACGTGAGGAACTATCTAATTATCGGCCTATAGCCCTATTGGACCCTTTGGGCAAACTATTTGCATCATTCCTCCTGAAGAAATTAAAGATTTGGGCCAAAGAATCCCACCGCCTGGCAATAAGCAGCAAATGTAGGCACCAACATTAATCTTCTGACATTAAATCTCATTAAGCATGAAGCTATAACCTCAAAGACTGTGGTCCATGCAATCTTTGTTGATCTCACAATGGCATTTGATTCCATAAATAGGCAGAAACTGTGGTCCAAATTGACAGCATGGAAGTGTCCGGCAGATATAATGGAACGGATCAAGCTGCTATATACAAATACATCAGTAGCAGTTAGACTGTCTAAAAATGGGGTAAAATCTGCGGCAATTAAAACATGGAATGGCCTGAAACAGGGCTGCCCTTTGGCAGCCACATTGTACAGTCTATTCACAGGGGATCTTGAGGACAACATCAGTGATCCGGCTCTCAATCCCCCGAAAATTAATTTGATCCCAACCCCAATCCTAATTTACGCAGATGACATTATATTGATGGACTAAACAAGTTCTGGTATGAAAGTCAGCCTTCGAAGATTGGAAGATTATATGTCCTCCAATGGATTAAAAATCAATCCAAGGAAAACCAAATATATACCTTTAACAAAGCAGCAGCCAAGGAAGAAAAAGCACTGTAAATTCTTAATTGATGACAATATAGTGGAGGAAGTTTCCACGTTTAAATACTTAGGAGTCCTAATTAACCGGTCTAAGAACGAGAAGGAATGGGTAGCTGATATTGAAGGAAAAACGCAGTCGTTGGCCCGTCAAGGGTGTCTGCTCCTAAGAAAATTTGGCACATTTTCTATGAAACCAGTAATGACCTACTATTGTCAAAAGGTGATCCCTATTATCAGCTACAGGTGTGAAACCATGCTAGGTGCAGACAACATAAATTGGCAAAAATTGGAAGCCATATTTTGGAGAAAAATACTGCGACTGCCAAAGAACTTTCCGATGCCCCGAATAAGGCATGAAATCGCAAACCCAATACCTGGACTCCATAGTACGTTGGAAACAATTCGATCTGCTGCGGAAAGTGCTGACTGCTGAAGCAACACCAGCCATCCAATAACTACGAAGTTCGAAGGATTCTCTGAATAACACAAAACTGAAGTTATGGATCAAACAACTGAAATCGAAACTAACAAAGGAAGATATTGCCCTAGACATGCTACTATATCGTCCACAACACACAAAAATAAAGATGCAAAGGAATGATTGGATGAGAACTTGTCAAGATAAATCGAGATATGCCATGAACATCCAATGCAATGCTGATTTAAGAGCTATCAACGAACCACCAGCATACCTATGCCTATTTTCAGATCCAAAAGTTCGAGAATTATTCTTAAGGATCAGATTGAATCTAATCCCGACCTGTGAAAGATTAATTGAAACCAGACAACTAGCACCTAAAGATGGCTATTGCTGGTTATGTATGAATCTAGAGATGCCAGAAACATTGTATCACCTAATTATGATATGCAGAGCATTAGCTGAGAAGCGAGCTCTGTTCGGATCCTTGTTTGGAATTGCAACGTATCAATTAGAGCCTGTTGCAAGATGGGCCCGAATGATGAGTGGGCTTGATAAAAAATCTATCTACACGTTCACACAATTCATTGGTAACATACTGGACTAGGACAGTAAAACTAAAAGGACTAAAAGTCTATCTATACAGCCAAATCATGATGATGATGCAGAACTGACTCTCTTTCACCTTTCCACCATTTTTGTTTTTTTTAAATCTATTTAAATAATGTTTTTTTTTCTTTTCTTTTTTTCTTCCTTGTTTTTTTTGGTAAGAAGTACTTCAGAGGATAACACATTTTTTTATAATGAATTTTATGACATGTAAGGTAATGAACGGATAAATTAAAGGTTTATTGTAAACTATATCATTTGAAATAAAAAAATACAATATTTTGCATACACGCATTTGTGTGCTTCAAGGGCATTTTCTGCTCATTTCCTTGGGGGAGGGCTTGTTAGAAAGAGTAGCCTCTACCCTTTCCAACAAGCCCTCACTCAAGGAGATTGCTGGTGGAGGATCATCCAACCCCCGACCAGCAATAACCACTAGACCACCACGAAATTGATGGTGAGGGTGGTGAACACTCCCACCAGGCCAAACGCCCCCCACCAAAACATAAAAATAAAAATGGGACAATGTTTTGCCTTCTTTGGGGGTAGATGGGTGCTGTTTTGCCTCTATTTGCCCCCTAGGAAGGCAACAAAAAACGATTTTATCTGAGGCAGATTTGGGGGCACCAAGGGGCTGGCCCCATGCCTGTGGGCCAGCCCCCCTCAGCGATCCCCCCCAAGGAGGTGCAGACCCTTTCGGCTTCCCTGGGAGGGCAAACGTGAGGATCTGGTCCCATTTAACCTGCTGAAAAGCAGACAGACCACTAGGCCACCAGGACATTGATTTTGGGGGTGTAGGTTACCCCCCGGACAAAACAGACCCCGCCCTAAAATATAATGTAAGGTGGCACAATGTTGTTTCTCCTTCTTTGGGGCCAAAGTGGTGCTGTTTTGCACTGATTTGCCCCCAAGAAAGGCAAAAAAAAACATTCCACTACATTGTTAGTGCCAAACTTGGGGGCATAATAGGGCTGGCCCATTGCCTGGGGGCCAGCCCACTCAGGAATCCCCACACAGATGGGTCGATTATTTCTGCTTCACTGCGGGGGCAACATTGAGTGTCAGGCCCCATGTTGCCACCCCTGGGAAGCAGAAAGGAGCACTAGGCAACTAGGGAAAGGATTTTTGGGGTGGATCTCTGGCCGAGCCATGTTAGAGCTTTTCCCTTCGGGGAGAGAGAGGGACCCCTCGTTGGCCCATGACTGCAGCTGGGTTGAAGGGTGGTTGACCCACATGCAAGACAGATGCCCAAGACTGGTGGCAGCACCACTGGATATTCTTGGGCTCTGACCAGGCTGCGATCCGGCTATTCCATCTGGGGAGGGATGGGGACCCTGCCAGGGCTCTCTGGGACCGCCACTGGACTTGGAGATGGTTGACCCACATAGGAGACAAGAGCCCAAGGCCAGGCACATCACCCCCAACCATCCTGGTGCTCTGGCCTGTCTGTGTTACAGCTTTTCAGTCCAGAGAGGGATGGGGACCCTGACGGGGCTCCCTGGCACCGCCAATGGACTTGTGGACTGTCGACCCACATGGGAGACAGGCACCCAAGGCCAGGGCCAGCAGTCCTGGCCATCCTGGAGATGTGGCTGTGCTGCATTACAGATTCTTACTCCAGGGAAGGGCAGGGACCCCACCGGGTGTCCCCCTGACTGTCACTGGCATGGGGGGGTGATAGACCCGCATACGAGGCACACTCCCAAGCCATGAGGTAGCACTCCTGGCCTTCCTAGAGCTCTCATTGGTCTGTATTACATCTTCTCCATCCAGGGAGGGATGGGGAACCTGCTGGGGCTCCTTGGGTCCACCGCTGGACTTGTCGATGGTCACCCACATTGGAGACAGGCACCCAAGTCTGGTGACATCACCCCCAACCTCCCTAGATCTCTGCCCGAGCAGCATTATAGCTTTTCTCTCCAGGTAGGGATGGTGACCCTGCCGTGGGGCTCTCTGGGGCTGCTGCTGGACTTGGGGATGGACGACCCACATGGGAGACAAGCGCCCATGGCCAGGCTCATCACCCCCAACCATTCTGGAACTCTGGCTTGGCTGTGTTACAGCTTTTCAGTCCAGAGAGGGATGGGGACCCTGACGGGGCTCCCTGGCACTGCCGATGGACTTGTGGACTGTCGACCCACATGGGAGATAGGCACCCAAGGCCAGGGGCAGCAGTCCTGGCTATCCTGGAGATATGGCTGTGCTGTGTTACACAGTCTTACTCCAGGGAAGGACAGGGACCCCACTGGGTGTCACCCTGACTGCCACTGGCATGGGGGGGTGATCGACCCACATGCGAGGCAGACTCCCAAGCCATGAGGTCGCACTCCTGGCCTTCCTAGAGCTCTCGTTGGTCTGCATTACATCTTCTCCATCCAGGGAGGGATGGGGAACCTGCCACGGCTTCCTGGGTCCACCGCTGAACTTGTGGATGGTCACCCATATTGGAGACAGGCACCCAAGTCTGGTGACATAACCCCCAACTGCCCTAGATCTCTGGCTGAGCTGCATTATAGGTTTTCTCTCCAGGTAGGGATGTGACCCTGCCGGGGGGCTCTCTGGGGCTACTCCTGGACTTGGGGATGGACGACCCACATGGGAGACAAGCGCCAATGGCCAGGCACATCACCCCCAACCATTCTGGAACTCTGGCCTGGCTGTGTTATAGGTTTTCCATCCAGGGAGGGATATGGTCCCTGCCGGGGCTCCCTGGCACAGCAGATGGACTTGTGGACTGTCGACCCGTATAGGAGACTGCCACCCAAGGCCAGGGTCAGCAGTGCCGGCCTTCCTGGAGATATGGCTGTGCTGCATTACAGATTCTTACCCCGGGACTGGCGGGGACCCCACTGGGTGTCCCCCTGACAGCCACTGGCATGGGGGCGTGTTCCACCCAAATGTGAGACAGGCTCCCTAGGCATGGGGTAGCACTCCTGGCCTTCTTAGAGCTCTGGTTTGTCTGCATTACATTTTCTCCCTCCAGGGAGGGATGGGGACCCTGCCGGGGCTCCCTGGGACCACAGCTGAACTTGTGGATGGTTAGCCCACATTGGAGACACACACCCAATGCCGGGGGTAGCACACTAGGACGTACTGGAGTTCTGGCTGGGCTGTGTTACAGCTTTTCCCTCCAGGGAGATATGGGGACACTGTCAGGGCACCCTGGGACTGCCGCTGGACTTGTGGACAGTCAACCCACATGGGAGACAGGCAACAAAGGCTAGAGGCAGCATCCGCGGCCGTCCTGGACCTCTGGCCATGCCGCATTGCAGCTTTATCCGCTGGACTTGTGGACAGTCAACCCACATGGGAGACAGGCAACAAAGCCTGGGGGCAGCACTGCCAGCCTTCCTGAAGCTCTGGCTGGGCTGCGTTACATCTTCTCCCTCCAGGGAGGGATAGGAACCATGCCGGGGCTCTCTAGGACTGCTGCTGGCCTTGGGGACAGTAGTCCCACATGGCAGACAGGCGCTCAAGGCTGGGGCAGCAACAACGCCTGTACTGAAGCTCTGGTTGTGCTCTGTTACAGCTTTTCCCTCTGGGGAGGGATTTTGACATTGCCCAGAGCTCCATAGGATTGCTGCTGGCCTTAGGGACGGTCAACCCAAATGGGAGTGTTAGGGAGATTTCTCAAAATGTGCTAATTTCCCTTACCTTTTGAGACCCTCAGCAACTTTACTGGATTTCTAGGATTTCATTTTTTACCTGGTAAGAGTGTGAGCCTTTTATTCCCTCACTGCCATATAATTTGTGTGTGTTTTACTTTTGTGTTATTTGGTTATAGAGTTTTAAAACCACTCTATTGTCATCATATTTTTCTGTGTGTCACAAAGCACCTTCTGTGCAGTGGCACAGGGGTGTCTTTCAGACTCCCCACAGGTTTAAATACCTTTCCTGGGACTGACTACTGTCTTCCAGGGCATGTAAAGTTAAATTGACTTTACTAGTCTCTTTAAATTTCCTGACCCAGCACACCCTATCTTACTAAAGAGTGCTGGAGGGATTGCTTAGCTTCCCCTGAATCAAAACTCTCATGTAACAGTAAAATGTTACCTTTTCCACAGACTCTGGTCATCTTTTTTCACCATTTCCTTTAGGAAAAGTCCTTCTTGTGTTTGTCTCTGCGTGCCAAACCAGGTTTGGTCGCTTTGTTTGTGTCCTTTGGCGGGCTTCTGTGCCGAAGCCCTCCTCTGGTGCCAGAGTGTCTGGGGTGGACAGGATGTGAGGGAGGTGCCCGAAACTCCCTGTGCTTAGTCTCCTAGGAGACCTGAATGCACTCTGGTGTGAATGGCTGGCTGACTGTCCGGAAAGGACAGCCGCCCTGCTGAGTGAGTGACAGCCAGGCTGAATGAATGGGGGGAAAACTGGTTAAAAGCAGGTCTCTGGGACTTGGAAAGCAGAGTCGACCACTGGAACGAAAGAATCGAAGAGGAGAGGAAGGAAGAGGACTGCTGCAACTCCTGGACGACTGGTGAAGTACTGCTGCAGGTCCGAATCGGCTGAAACGCCAACGACAGAGAAGCCCTTCAAGGTTAACTTCTTCCCTTGAGTTTGGTGGGAACAACCAACTCGCAAGCCATCTGGACACCGTCCTAATCTGGTCGAATTTTTAGAGGAGTGCTGTTAAAAACCTGATAGCCAGAGGGAAGGAAACCAGGGGGACTTTAAGGCACTCAAACCTTAAACCGACGTCTTGCTTCAGCTTTTGGCCTCTTCCCTGGGCAGTGCTGGAACCTCCCGACGTTCTCCTTCTTGTCCCCATGACTGAAGCACAGGAACAGCAAGATCTGCTCGAACTGCCAGGAACAACTGCCTCAGCTACAGCTTTCTTCATTTAAAAGGTACTGTGCAAACGCGGTCATAAAATCTTTTCGGCTATCGAAAAAGTGTGTGAATCTTTCCTCAACTACGAAGGTTTGTCCTTCCCTAAACATTCATCAAACTTTTCGCCTAGCCAAATCCTTTCAAAATCTGTGGCAAAGACTTAACCGTTATCTACCAGAACTGTGCTATCCTATACAAAAGACTCTGAAGCATTGACTTTGGCCCAGGCCTGTTCAGAAGAATTGCTGGTTGTATTTAACTTGAACCCTTTGCCCTGCCTATGATTGTATTTGGGCTGTCTATTCTTAGTACCTTGTCTTTTCCCTCAATTTCTAAGTATATAAAGTGCCATTTTGCTCACACTTCATTTTGAGCTAAACTTGTTTAGTTACTTACCGGTTGGATTTTTGTGGTGTATTAGTGTGTAATATTGAGCTGCTTGTGCTAGTGTAATGTTTTATAACTAACTGGGTAAATAAATGTATATTCTTTTATCAAGAATCCTTTAGTAAGTGTTTACTTGAATCACTGTATTGGTTTGGCCTTTGTGTAACTTGTTCTACTGCTCACTTAAACTCTTGAGATAAGTCTGGCTGCTCAGCCTTCACTACCACTTTACTGTGTAGTACAGGCTTGTACCAAAAGTGAAATTGTGCTTACACTTGTAGTTCTAATTACCTGTAGTGTTCGAAAGGGTGATTCTGCCTAACACTGTTGTACAGCGGTGAGGATACAGTATACTTGTTACATTTAGAGTGCTACTTTTACTTTTGTACAAATAATCCCCCTTAGGCAAAGCAACACTACTTGAGCAATTGTTTTATTTTATTTTTCTATTATTTTTTCATTTATTCTTGCGCTTAATCATTAAGATTTTTACAAGTAATGTAAAAGTAGAAACTAAAATCTTTAGTACTCAGAACACCACTTACTTGGAGAATCACACTGAAAGAAGAAACAAGACAGAAGGAAGAAAGCATAAAAAGAAAGAAAGAAGGGAGAATCATAGGGCCGGTGTTTCTGAAGATGGAGTTTGTTGTTTAGTCTTTTTGAGCACCAGACCCAGCAGTTTGGCAGTTGCCATGGACCATCTGGCATTTTCACCAGCCATTGGGCGACTCCAGCAAACTTCCTCTTCCATGATGGTAGAGTCTGACAGAAGTGGTGCCAAGTATGCCGCTCTCTCCTTGCTCATTTAGGGGCATGACATGAGTCGGTGTCTTACAGTTTCAGGTTGCTCAGGGGTGTCACATATTCGACACTGATTTGAGATCGCCGATAATCGGATGGCCATGATCTCCTGATAGTTTTATCATGACTGATATGGATTCGTCGAATTTCAGCAGGTGGACTCTCCTGACCTTACTCACTGTTCTGTTTGATATGGAAAGCTACAGAGATGAGACCCTATTGACTTTAACTGTTGATCAATTGAGAGATATGTGTAAAGCTAGGAATATCACTGTAAAAGGCAAAAAGGTTGGATAGAAAAGTTGTTAGAATACCAAAGTCTGAGGAGTTGGTCTGAATCCCCCACACCTGCAGCAAATGTGGAAAATGTTGATGAGGATGATAATGTTTCTGAGAGCAACTCAAATGTTATAGATGAGTTAGAGGAGGAATAAGAGTCTTCAAATGTAGGCCCTGTTATACCTTAACCTACTCATAGGACTCAACCACTGACCACAGGGACCCCACCATGTTCAACATTAAGTCCTGAATGTGTCTCTTTAGAAAGAATGAGAGATGGAATTGAACCATGCACTAGAGATGAAAAAGTAGCCTGTTGAAACTAATTCTCTCCCAGAGTCTTCTAGGTCTTCCAGTCCTAAGAGGCTTACCATGCCCAAAGATGCAGTAATTATGTATGAGGTTAAGCTTGATATTTTGTATTGGTTGGCTGCTTTTGAATATAACCATGGGATTCAAGACATTACAGGGAATCAGTTGATCCCTTGGCTTTTTTCTAGGCTACCTCCTGTTGCAACTGATGTGGTAATGGAGTTGGGGGATATAAACAGAAAGGAGTATAAAACTGTGAAGCTAGTTTTGATAGCTTGATTTGGGAAGTCCCCTTCTCAGTATTTTAAGAGATTTAGAACCCTCAAAAAGCATGATGGTACCCCTTGGGCTACCTGGGCGACTAAAAGTTTGAAAAACTTAGATGGATGGGTTAAGGGTTACAGAGCGAACACTTATGAAGGTATGATTAATTTGTTTATGTGGGAATATATTTATGATGCCTGCTCTCCTGAGCTGAGACAGCACTTGGCTGACTCTAAGGAAATTGATCCAAAGAAGTTAGCAAGGGCTGCTGACTTGTGGGTTGCCAACAGGGCTACTCACAAGAATTCTGGGGCAACTCAGAAGAAGGATGAGGGGAAGCAGCACAAGAAAGACAACAAGGAGAATTCTAATACCTCCAATCCAAAAGAGGGCCACAGACAGAACTAGGGTTAGCCACAAGGGAAACCAAATCAGGCTAGTGTACCTTCTGGGGACAAACCAGAAAGATATCAGAACAAATCCTCATTCCATTCATGAATGGAATCCTCATTCCATTCATAAAGACATTTGGTAAATGTTATGCTTTGGGTCAACTGACCTTGTTAAAGGGGATACCAGATGTACGGGTAAACCTTCAGTAGTCCACACTGTCTCCTTAGCCTTTCTACCCAGTGGGTGAAGTACAATGACAAGTGGAAACTTTCATCTACTGGCTGAGGAACCCATGAACGTCTCAGCCAGTGTTTCTTTTGTATCCCTGGGTCTGTGGGGACAACAGAATTTAGATGTTTATAACTCTATTCCAGACAATACTAAAGAGTATTACAAAGACAGTGTACTTGTCAATGGTCAGCAGGAGACCCCTGCCATTCGAGACACTAGGGCCAGCATTATTTTAGTTGATTAATCATTTTTCAAGGTTGAGGATGTTGCTAAGGCACCCAAAACCTTAACTAAGCTTGCTGGAGGCCCTGTCCAAATGCTTCCACAGTTACCAGCTCTCATCCAGTGTAATAATATGACTGTCAGAATACCTGTAAGTGTGCAGAGTGAAGTACCTGAGAAAGTCCTGTTGGGTAATGACTTAACAACTCTTGGATTTGTATCAAGCATCCCCAGGCCTCCGAGCAAAAGGAAACAGGAGATGACTAGGAAGGCCAGAGACAGTACCTTAAGAGGCTCTCCAGGGGAGATTATAGAGGAAACTATAACTCCCAGTCCACATGACTTACTGACTGCAATTTATAGGAAGAAGGAGGAAAAGGGGCAACCTAAAACCTCCAGGAAGAAACCAGCCAGCACTCCTGTGCTAACAACAAGGACACACCTGAGAGGATGTCCAAGATCACACCTGTGATCCCTCCACCAGCTGAGGCTGAGTGTGTGGAACAACCTTGAGTGGTTGAATCAGCTGCTGAGGAATCAGAGCTGGAAGAGGACCTTGCTCCTGTTGGAGATCTGGAGCCTGCAGACTATCCTGAGCTGCAGTCTTTACTGGCAGAAGGTGGACCCCGTAGGACAGACTTCAGCAGAGGTCAAAGAGAGTGGTCAACAGGCAGCTTCCCAGCTGGTTGGGCAAGAGACAGGGAAGCATAGGTTATACTGGGAAGATGGCCTCTTCTACAGTGAACTGACTGAGTTTATCCCAGTGGACTACAGAAGACTTGTAGTGCCTCTTGAATGCAGATTCCAGTTCCTACAGTTATCCCATGAGATACCTTTGGCTGGTCACTTAAGTTTTAGGAAGACCAAGGAAAGGCTCTCTTTATATTTCTACTGGCCTAAATTGGGGTCTGATGTAGATAAGTTCCGTAGGAGCTGTCACACTTGCCAAACCTCTGGCAAGAGTGGAGTCAAGAATGTGGCACCCTTGCTGCCTCTTCCAGTGGTGGGAGCTCCTTTTGAGAGGGTAGCAATTAACATTGTTGGTCCCTTAGACCCTCCCAAATCTTCAGGAATTAGGTTCATCCTGGTTGTAGTAGACCATGCTACTAGGTATCCCAAAGCTATACCTATAAGGACTGTTACAGCTCAGGCTGATGCTAAGGCCCTACTTGGTATTTTCACCAGAGTAGGTCTTCCTAAGGAAGTTATCTCAGACAGGGGATCTACCTTTATGTCCCACTACATGCAGGCCATGTGGAAAAAACGGTGGAGTAACTTACAAGTTCTCAACTGCCTACCATCCTGAGACAAATAGATTGGTAGATGTTCAACCGTACAATGAAGGGCATGATAGGTGCTTTAGAGGAACCCCTTAGAAGAAAGTGGGACCTTCTACTGCCATGCCTTCTATTTGCATATACAGAAGTCCCTCAGGAGGGAGTTGGATTTAGTCCCTTTGAACTTCTCTATGGCCATCCAGTTTGAGGGCCCTTGGCCCTGATTAAGGAGTTGTTGGAGAGTGCTCCTTTCCCCAAGCCAGTGCAAGTCACTGACTATATGATAAGTTTCCAGAGGAGAATGTCACACATGATGGCAGACGCATCAGATAACCTAAAAGCAGGTCAGGCTCTGGTCAAACAATGGCATGACCAAAAGGCCGACATGGTTGAGTTTACTCAAGACCAGCAAGTTTTGGTTATGGTACCTAAAAGGCAGAGGGCCTTACAGGACAAGTGGATAGGACCCTTCAAGGTTGTGGGTAAACTTGGAGAGGTCAACTATCTGATGGATTTAGGCAATCCTAAGGAGGCTCCCAGAGTCTTTCACACCAACCATTTAACAGCTTATGTCTCAAGACCAGAAGTGGGAGCTTTGCTTCTAGCTTCAGCTCAAGAGGGGGAGGAGAGTGAACCTCTACCTGACCTACTCAGAGGCCAACCTTTAGATGAGAAAGTAGAAGGAGTTAATCTCTCTTCTAACTAAGACACCTGAACAACAGGAAGAGTGCAAGTTTCTGTTAAATCAGTTTGCCTCCCTGTTTTCACTATCACCAGGCTTGACCCCTTGGGGCTAGCATGATATTCACACTGGTGACTGTTCAAAAACAGAGGTTACAGGATGTCAGATCATGTAAGATCCCACATAAAGGAGGAGGTCAACAGGATGCTTGATCTCGGGGTCATAGAGCCCTCTACCAGTCCATGTTCTAGTCTAGTTGTTCTAGTACCAAAAGCAGGATCCACGGAGTTGAGATTCTGTGTGGACTATAGAGCTCTTAATGCAGTCACCAAGACTGATGTCCACCTTTACCAAGGACAGATGAACTTTATTCATCCAAGTACCTCAGTACAATTTGATCTAACTTCAGGCTATTGGAAAATAGCACTGACAGACCATGCCAAGGAGAAAACTGCATTCTAACCCCAGGAGGCCGCTACCAGTTCAAGGTTATGCCTTTTGGATTAAAGAATACACCTACTACATTCCAAAGGATGGTAAATCATGTTCTGAATGGGATGGAGGACTTCTGCATGGCATACTTGGATGACATTGCAGTGTTCAGCCCTACTTGGAAAGAACATGTTGCCCACTTAGGATATGTTTTGCAGGCTCTTGAGCAGGCCCATCTGACCAAAAGGCTAGTAAATGTCAAATTGGTCAGAGTAAAGTGGTCTACCTTGGACATGTGGTAGGAGGAGGTGAAATCAGTCCATTGCGTAGCAAAGTACAAGCGGTACAAAACTAGGCCACCCCTACTACTCAAACCTTCCTAGGCCTCACTGGGTCCTATAGAACCTTCATTGAGAACTATGGGACCACAGCTTCTCCCTTGAATGTGATCTCCTCTCCCAAATTCCCTAAAAAGGTCAGGTGGAATGAGGAGTGCACTCAAACATTTGAAGGTTTAAAGAAAGCCCTTTGTCAAGCTCCACTCCTAATAGCTCCTGACTATAACCAAACCTTCATTCTGCAGACAGATGCTTCAAATACAGGTATAGATGCAGTCCTTAGTCAACTGGATGTGAACAAATTCGACCAACAAGTTAGACAGGCGTCCAAGGCTGGGGACATCACCCCCAGCCGTCCTACAGCTGCGGCTGGGCTGTGTTACAGCTATTACCGCCAGGGAGGGATAAGGACACTTTCACAGCTCCCTGTGTTAGGGAGAATTCTCATTTTATGGCTAATGTCCCTTACCTATAGAGTCCCCAAGCAGCTTTGCTGGATTTGAAGGGTTTGTTTCTTTTTACCTGCTAAGAGTGAGACTCTTTTTCCCACTCTTAGGCATTTTTGCTATATGTTTTCTAGGCTATTTGTGTGTTTAAAGCCTATGGGATCTTTCTCAACCCCATAGGAACCATCTTTATTCACATGTGTTACACAGCACCCTCAGTGCAGTGACACAGGGGTGTCGTAGCGACCCTCAAACATAGACTCCATACCCTAGGACTGACTACTGTCCCCTACGGCATGTAAAGTCCCCATTGACTTTACTAGTCAAATCCTATCAATTAAACCAGTACAATCCATCTTACTATGGAGGTACTGGAAGGGGTTAATAGTTTTTCCCCTATGTTCATTTTCGAGAGGGTACCCTACAGTCCCTCTCTCAAAGGTTTCTGGCTGGTTGCAGTGGTTACTAGCATAAATATTCAACCGCAAATATTTCCCTATGGGATTTTCCCATTGTTCGAGGCTACCACATTTTCTGACAGCCTCTAACATACCGCCGGTGCATTTTAATATTAACTTTGCTTTGGTAGGTTTTATTTGCCAGAACTTTAATATAACTTCTTTCTTGTGTCTTTCTCTAAACTCCTAACCCAGGTCGGGGTTCCTTTGTTCATCGTTTTGGCGGCTTCTACCGAGAAGCCCTCCTTTCGGCGCCACTGAGTCTGGGGTGGGTCCATTGTGTGGAGGGGGAGTAGGACCCCTGGACAGGGTTGCCTCAGCAACCCATTTCGCACTCTATCGTGAAAGGCTGGAGGATCTCCCGCCAAGATGACCACTACACTGTGTGACTGACAGCTAGGCTGTATGAATGATATGATATGATATGATATTTGTAACGCGCCTATACACAAGTGTTTCATGAATGGGGATCTTTTTGCATAAAAGCAGGGTCCTGAGGACTGGAAGAGCAAGATGTCGCCACTTTAACTAAGAAGCCGAAAAGGAGAGAAGCCAAAGACATCTGCAACGACTGAACCACTGGTGAAGCCCTGCTGAAGTGTCTCACTACTTTTCTCCACACGACGAGAGAAGATCTTCACCTGCAAGAGCCTTCTTCCCTTGAGCTGGTGAGGCCAACCAGTTTGCCAATCACCTTCCCGGACCTGCCTTGGTCGAATCTCCCATACCCTGTACTCGAAGGCCGGATAGCCAGGCACCAATACACCTGGACCGCGATTTAAAGGAGCGTACCTTTTATTCGTCGGGCAGCACCACGGCTGGTTTCATCCCTGGGTAGTGCAGTAACTCGAACCTTCCTCCACAACGAGAGCCTCTCTTCGTCTACTGGATCACCCGAACTGCAGGAACTACCAGGAACACTGCCACCGCAGGAGCCACCTCTTCATTTTAAGGTACATTGTTTCGCCAGGTCACCCTTTCTTTGCGGTAGTGCTAAAGGTGTTTTAAATCCTTTACCTACCTGTTGGGTTGGCCGCCCCCCTCTCTTAAGATTGTCTTTTCAACTTCTGCAACCCCCTTTTCAAATTCGTTAACCAAAGACTTGACTGCAGCTACAATAAAATTTGTCTCCTGGACCCTTGCCCTGTACCACTGACTCTGGCACAGGCCTACTGACTCTGGTCACATTTGTTAGATCTGCTTTCTTTAGATTGATTCTCACTGAGAACTGTGTTGGTGCACCTATTTCTTTTAACTACCCTTTCCTTCCCATGCTTAAACATTGTGAAATGCCATTTTGCTCAGTTTTCATTTTAAGTATTGCCTATACTGATGCACTGCCTTGCTGAACTGGTTCACAAACTGATGGGAAGTGTTGCTAGGGTGTATGAGAAACTATTTCTAGATAACTTGTGTTTTCCCTCCCTTGTGAGGAATTGTTAGAGGATCCCTTGTGTGTAGTTTTCACTGTGCCGGTTTGCTCAGTTTTCACTCTGGTTCACTTATTCTACAATTCAACTTGGGAGTCTGTATATTTTTCCTTTGACTTAATTTAACTTGCTTGATGACTATGATATATGTGTTTTATTAGAAGTGTATAAAATACATATATAACTACTTTTTAATACCAAGCATTGGCCATTGTTTCCCTGTGCCATGGTACAGTAGACCTATTGTGTAAACCCTGAATACTGCTAATCTCCCTCTTGAGATAAGTCTGAGTGCTAAGCCACAGCTACCACCTAAATCTTTGTGGTACAGACTGATACCAAAGGGGATTTATTGCTCTCACCTGTAGTCCTAATCTGGTATACTGCTCCCTAAGGGAACTGCACTGGATTCTGCCTAACACTGGTGTACAGAGGTGAGGATAAATGTTTTGGATTTACTTTTTAGAGTTCTGCTAGTGCTTTGGTTCAAATAACCATAAGGCTAACTATCACAACAAGTAAACAAAAGTCAAAATTATGGAAAGGTACAGCCAGGAGACCCTCCTTACTAATACTGCTGATTATGTAAGGGATCTGTGTAGACAGAAAGGTCTTCCTGTCAAAGGCAAGAAACAAGAAATGATTGATAGACTGTTAGAGAAACAAAGTCTGGATAGTGGTGCTGTAGTGCCCACTTTTCCAGCAAATGTAGCAAACAGTAATGAGGATAATGTTGAAGATGTTATTGTTGAAACAGATGAGGAAGAGGAGGATAAAAATGCCACCCCCTCTGGTCCTCTGCCTGCTCAAAGGCCTCTGCCTGTGCCTACTGGACCCTTACCAGGTCCCACATTAAGTCCTGAATTTATCTCACTAGAGAAAATGATACTTGAACTTGAATTCAAAAGAATTAGTGCCCAAACTGAACAGATACATCAAGAACTAAGGCTCAAAGAAATGGAGCTCAACCATGAGCTTGAGATGAAGAAATTGTCTTTGCAAAATGCTTCTCTCTCCGAATCTTCTAGATCTTCCAGTCCAAAAGACCCCTGATGCCTAAAGAGATTGTGGGTATGTATGAACCTAAGTTGGATGTATTAGATTGGCTTGCTATGTTTGAATATAATCATGGGCTCCAGGATATCACAGGGAATCAGTTGATCCCCTGGTTATTCTCTAGGCTCCCCCCTGTTGCATCTGATGTGGTATTGGAGTTGGGGGAGGTGGATAGGATGGATAGTGAATGTGTAAAGCTAGCTTTGATAGCTAGATTTGGGAAGACTCCTTTCCAGTACCTTAAGAGGTTTAGGACTCTCAAAAAGCATGATAGTACCCCTTCGGCTACTTGGGTGAATGAGTGTTTGAAGAACTTAGAGGGATGGATTAAGGTTTATAGAGTTAACACTTATGAAGGAATGAGAAATCTTGTCAAGATGGAGTCTATCTATGATGCCTGCTCTCCTGAGCTCAGACAGCACTTGGCTGATTCAAAAGAATTAGATTCTAAGAAACTAGCTAAGGTTGCTGACTTGTGTGTTGCCAACAGGGCCACTCACAAGGATTCAGGGGTAACTCAGAAAAAGGATGAAGAAAAGCAGCCAAAGAAAGACAACAAAGAGAATTCAAATAATTCCAATTCCAAAGAGGGCCCCAAACAAAATTCTAAGGGTAAGCCAGAAGGGAAACCAAATTAGGCTAGTGTACCTTCTGGTCCCAGACCAGAAGGAGGTCAGAACAAGCCACTATTCATAAAGACATTTGGGAAATGTTATGTTTGTGGCTCTACTGATCATGTGAAAGGAGGGGATCCCAGATGTAAGGGTAAACCTTCAGGGGTCCACACTGTCTCCTTAGCCTTCCCTCCAGAGGAGGAAGTACATATGGTCAGTGGAAACTTTCAACTACTAGCTGATGATCCCATTGGAGTCTCAACTAGTGTATCTTTAGTATCTCTAGGGTTGTGGGAACAACAAAATTTAGATGTGTATAATTCTATCCCTCCTAGCACTAAAGAGTATTATAAAGACAGTGCCTAGTCAATGGTCAGGAAACCCCTGCGATTAGAGACACTGGGGCCAGCATAACTGTGGTGGACACATCTTTTCTCAAGGTGGAGGATGTTGCTAAGGTACCCAAATGCCTCACCAAGTTAGCTGGAGGGCCTGTGCAGATGCTTCCCCAATTACCAGCTCTCATTCAGTGCAATGAAATGACTGTCAGGATACCTGTGAGTGTACAATCTGAAGTAACAGGAAGGGTGCTGTTGGGCAATGATCTGAAAGACCTGGGAGTAGTGTCAAGTACTCCCAGACCTCCTAATAAGAGATTACAGGAGCTTACCAGACCTGCAAGGGAGAGGACCTTGAGGGGCTCTCCTGAAGAGATGATAGAAAAAGAAATCACTCCTACTCCACTGGAGTTACTAACTGCTATTTCAAAGCAACCAGAAGCAAACAGGAAACCCACGCTTCAAAGAAGAAACCAGCAGAAGGCACTCCAGTGCTGCCAACCAGGAAATCTCCTAGGTTGTCAAAAATCACCCCTGTGATTCCTCCTCCAGCTGAGGCTGAGAGTGAGGTACAACCCTGTGTGGTTGAACTAGAGCCTGAAGATTCAGATCTAGTAGGAGGCCACGAACTCATTGGAGATCTTGACCCTGTGGACCATCCTGAGCTGCAGTCTTTACTGGCAGAAGGTGGACCCCGAAGGGCAGAGTTCAGTAAGGGGCAAAGAAAATGTCCAACTCTGGAAGGTCTTTGCCACCAGGCAGCTTCTCAGCTTGAAGTCAAGAGCCTGGGAAGTACAGGTTACACTGGGAAGATGGCCTCTTCTATAGTGAACCAACAGAGTCACTCCCTGGGGACTACAAAAGACTTGTAGTACCCCAAGCAAACCAACTCCAATTCTTGCAACTAGCCCATGAGATACCTTTGGCTGGTCACTTGAGCTGCAAGAGGACCAAGGAAAGGCTCTCTCTCTACTTTTATTGACCTAAAATGGGGGCTGAGGTAGATAAGTATTGCAAGAGTTGCCACACTTGCCAAACCTCTGGTAAAAGTGGCTCCAAGAATGTGGTGCCTCTAGTGCCTCTCCCTGTGGTGGGAGTACCATTTGAGAGGGTAGGAATCGACATTGTTGGTCCCCTTGATCCTCGAACTTCTTCAAGCAACAGGTTTATACTTGTTGTAGTAGACCATGCTACTAGGTTCCCTGAAGCATTTCCTATGAGGACTGTTAGAGCTCCGGCTGTAGCTAAGGCCCTCCTTGGTATTTTTACCAGGGTTGGGTTTCCTAAGGAGGTAATATCCGACAGGGGGTCAAATTTTATGTCCCACTACATGAAGGCCATGTGGAAAAACTGTGGAGTTACCTACAAGTTCTCAACAGCATACCACCCTGAGACTAATGGATTGGTAGAAAGGTTTAACAGAACCATGAAGACCATGATAGGATTTTAAGAAGACCCTTTTAAGAAAAAGTGGGATCTTCTACTGCCATGCCTTCTCTTGGCATATAGAGAAGTCCCTCAGGAGGGAGTAGGTTACAGTCCCTTTGGACTTCTCTATGGCCATCAGGTCAGAGGTCCATTGGCCCTGATCAAGGAGGGATTGGAGAGTGCTCCTTCCCCCACGCCAGTCAGAGTCACTGACTATGTGATAGGACTCCGGAGGAGAATGTCACACATAATGGCTGAAGCAAGTGATAACTTGAAAGCAGGTCAGGCTCTGGTCGAGCATTGGCATGACCAGAAGGCCAACATGGTTGAGTTCGCTCAAGACCAGATAGTTCTTGTTATGGTCCCAACAAGGCAGAGGGCCTTGCAGGACAAATGGATGGGACCCTTCAAGGTTGTGGGAAAACTTGGAGAGGTGAACTATCTGGTGGACTTAGGCAATCCTAAGGAGGCTCCTAGAGTCTTTCACATCAACTGTCTAAAAGCTTATGTCTCAAGACCAGAACTGGGAGCTTTGCTTCTAGCTTCCGCTCAAGAGGAGTAGGAGAATGAATCTCTACCTGACCTCCTCAGAGGCAAACCTTTGGATGCGAAAATAGAAGGAGTTAATCTCTCTTCTAATCTGACACCTGAGCAACAGGAGGAGTGCAAAGTTTTGTTGAATCAATTTGCCTCCCTGTTTTCTCTAGTACAAGGCTTGACCCCTTGGGGCCAGCATGATATTCAAACTGATGACTGTTTACCTGTCAAAAGCAGGGGCTACAGGATGCCACAAAATGTAAGAACCCACATCAAAGGAGACGTCAACAAGATGCTTGATCTCGGGGGTAATAGAGCCCTCTACTAGTCCATGGTCTAGCCCAGTTGTATTAGTACCAAAGGCAGGATCCAAGGAGTTGAGATTCTGTGTGGACTATAGAGCTCTAAATGCAGTCACAAAGACTGATGCCCATCCTTTGCCAAGGACAGATGAGCTGGTGGATAGACTTGGTTCAGCCAAGTTCCTCAGCACATTTGATCAATATTGGCAAATTGCCCTGACTGACCATGCCAAGGAGAAAAATGCATTCTCCACTCCAGATGGCTTATACCAATTTAAGGTTATGCCTTTTGGATTAAAGAATGCACCTGCTACATTCCAAAGGATGGTTAATCAGGTTATGAATGGGATGGAGGACTTCTGCATGGCATACTTGTATGACATTGCAGTGCTCAGCCCTACTTGGAAAGAACATGTTGACCACCTAGGATTGTTTTGCAGGCTCTGGAACAGGCCCATCTGACCATAAAGGCAAGCAAATGTCAAATTGGTCAGAGTAAAGTGGTCTACCTTGGGCATGAGGTAGGAGGTGGTAAAATAAGGCCTTTGCTCAGCAAGATAGAAGCTGTGCAAAATTGGACAACCCCTTCTACTCATCCCAGGTGAGAGCCTTCCTAGGCCACTCTGGGTATTACAGGAATTTCATTGAGAACTATGGATCCATAGCTTCTCCACTGAATGTAATCTCTTCTCCTAAATTCCCTAAAAAGATCAAATGGAATGAGGAGTGCAATCAGGCCTTTGAAAGCCTGAAGAAAGCCCTTTGTCAAGCTCCAGTTCTCAGTGCTCCTGACTACCACCAACCCTTCATTGTACAAACAGATGCTTCCAATATAGGTATAGGTGCAGTACTCAGTCAATTGGATGAGAAAGGTAGGGAACACCCCATTTGCTTCATCAGTAGGAAACTGAAGGAACCTGAAACAAGGTGGGCACCTATTAAGAGAGAATGTTTTGCCATTGTTTGGGCTTTGAAGAAGTTTAGACCATACTTGCATGGATCTACTTTCATCATTCAAACAGACCACCAACCCTTGAGATGGTTAATGCAAATGAAAGGGGAACACCCCAAACTGCTAAAATGGTCAATCTGCCTCCAATGGTTTGATTTTACCATTGAGCACAGGTCAGCATGTCACCACCAAAATGCTGATGGTCTCTCTAGGATGTTTATAACCGACTAGAGGTAAGAGACTCATCCAGGAGTAGATTGGATCCTCCTGTCCCTTAGTCTGGGGGGACGAGTGTTAGGGAGAATTCTCATTTTATGGCTAATTTCCCTTACCTATAGAGTCCCCCAGCAGCTTTGCTGGATTTGAAGGGTTTGTTTCTTTTTACCTGCTAAGAGTGAGACTCTTTTTCCCACTCTTAGGCATTTTTGCTATGTGTATTCTAGGCTATTTTTGGGTTTAATGCCTATGGGATCTTTCTCAACCCCATAGGACAGTGCAGTGACACAGGGGTGTCGTAGCAACC
Source organism: Ambystoma mexicanum (assembly GCF_040938575.1). Lineage (NCBI taxonomy): Eukaryota > Metazoa > Chordata > Amphibia > Caudata > Ambystomatidae > Ambystoma > Ambystoma mexicanum. The sequence continues at coordinate 923,308,876 of NC_090941.1, forward strand.
CCCAAACATAGACTCCATACCATGGGACTGACTACTGTACCCCAGGGCATGTAAAGTCCCCATTGACTTTACTAGTCAAATCCTATGAACTAAACCAGTACAATCCATCTTACTATGGAGGTACTGGAAGGGGTTAATAGTTTTCCCCCTATGTTCATTTTCGAGAGGGTACCCTACAGTCCCTCTCTCAAAAGTTTATGGCTGGTGGCAGTGCTTACTACAATAAATATTCGACCGCAAATATTTCCCTATGCGATTTTCCCATTGTTCGAGGCTACCACATTTTATGACAGCCTCTAACATACCGCAGGTGCATTTTAATATTAACTTTGCTTCAGTAGATTTTATTTTCCAGAACTTTAATATAACTTCTTTCTCGTGTCTTTCTCTAAACTCCTAACCCAGGTCGGGGATCCTTTGTTCGTCCTTTTGACGGGCTTCTACCGAGAAGCCCTCCTTTCGGTGCCACTTAGTCTGGGGTGGGTCCATTGTGTGGGAGGGGGAATAAGACCCCTGGACAGGGTTGCCTCAGCTGGAGCCACCTCTTCATTTTAAGGGACATTCTTCCGCCAGGCCGCCCTTTCTTCGCGGTAGTGCTAAAGATGTTTTAAATCCTTTACCTACCTGTTGGGTTGGCCGCCCCCCTCTCTTAACATTGGCCCTCATTACAACCTTGGCGGAGGACCATGGTGCTATTAGCACCATGGTCCATGCCGCTAAGGTTACGATTCCGCCATGGTGGATGGTGGAATTACCGCCCCATTCCAAGGTGAGTGGGGCGGTAATTCCCCATTCACCATTTGCCCTTCCCCATTCCCATTTTTGCCCCCGTAGGGCATAATGGGAATGGGGAAGGCGCTAATTACGGCACCGTAAATTACGGTGCCGTAATTAGCTCCAAAGTCCCTTTGCGGGTTGGATTTTTAACGCCTGCTAAAAGCAGGTGTTAAACACCAACCCGCAAAGGGACACTTGTAATCAGGCGTTAAGGGTTAATGGCGTCGACAGCGCCGTTAAACCCTTAACGCCTCAGTTATAATGAGGGCCATTGTCTTTTCAACTTCTGCAACCACCTTTTCAAATTCATTAACCAAAGACTTGACTGCAGCTACAAGATCATTTTGCTCCTGGGCCCTTGCCCTGCACCACTGACTCTGGCACAGGCCTAATGACTCTGGTCACATTTGTTAGATCTGCTTTCTTTAGATTGATTCTCACTGAGAACTGTGTTGTTGCAACTATTTCTTTTAACTACCCTTTCCTACCCATGCTTAAACATTGTGAAATGCCATTTTGCTCAGTTTTCATTTTAAGTATTGCCTATACTGATGCACTGTCTTGCTGAACTGGTTCACAAACTGATGGGAAGTGTTCCTATGGTATATGAGAAACTATTTCAAGATAACTTGTGTTTTCCCTCCCTTGTGAGGAATTGTTAGAGGATCCCTTGTGTGTAGTTTTCACTGTGCCGTTTTACTCAGTTTTCACTCTGGTTCACTAGGTCTACAATTCAACTTGGAAGTGTGTATATTTTTCCTTTGACCTAATTTAACTTGCTTGATGACTGTGATATATGTGTTTTATTAGAAATGTATAATATATATATATAGCTACTTTTTAATATCAAGCTTTGGTCAGTGTTTCCTTGTACCAAGGTACAGTAGACCTATTGTGTAAACCCTGAATACTGCTCATCTCCCTCTTGAGATAAGTCTGACTGCTCAGCCACAGCTACCAACTAAATCTTTGTGGTACAGACTGATACCAAAGGTGATGTATTGCTCTCACCTGTAGTCCTAATCTGGTGTAGTGCTCCCTAAGGGAACTGCACTGGATTCTGCCTAACACCCTGGAACAAGCGCTGGATTTGTGGACTGTCAACCGTCGACCCACATGGGAGACAGGCATGGGAGACAGGCACTCAATGCCAGGGGCAGCACCCCTGGACATCTTGGAGCTCTGGCCGTGCTGCATTACAGCATTTTCCTCTGGTGAAGGGTGGGGAGCCCGCTGGGTTAACCCATGACCGCCACTGGTGTATGGGGGTGTTCGACCCACATGCAAGGCAGACTTCCAGGGCCTGTGGCAGCACTCCTGGATGTCCTACAGCTTTGTCTCGGCTGCATTACAGCTTTTCCCTCCAGGGAGGGATGGTAACCCTGCAAGGGCTTCCTCTGGGCTTGGGGACACTCGTTCCTGGATCTCTGGCCATGGCGGTCTTCAGCTTTTCCATGCAGGGTGGGATGGTGATCCTGCCAGAGCTCCCTGGGACTGCTGCTGGATTTGGGGATCAGCAACGTACTTAGGAGACAGGGGGTCCAAGGCCGGGGATATCACCCCAACCATCCGGGAGCTCCCGACGAGCTGTGTTACAGGTTTTCCCTCCAAGGGGGGATGGTGACCCTGCCGGGTCACCCCATGACTATGACACAGCTGTGGGGCGGTCGACACATGTGCAAGACAGATGCCCTAAGCCGGGGGCAGCAGTCCTGGCCTTGCTAGAGCTCTGGCCATGCTGCATTACAGCTCTTCCCTCCAGGAAAGGCCGGGGACTATGATGGGGCTACCTGGGACCGCAGCTGGGCCTTGGGATGGTCCACCCAAATGGGAGGCAGGCACCTATGTCCGGGGGCCGCACCCCTGTGCTGTCCTAGAGCTCGGGCTAGTTGCGTTAGAGCTCTTCCCTCTGGGGAGGGACGGGACCCCACTGAGTTGCCCCATGACCTCTGCTGGGCTGGGGGACATTCTACACACCTGCAAGGCAGATGGCAAAGGCCAGTGGCAGCACCCCAGGCCATCCTGATGCTCTGGCCGGGCCATGTTACAGTTCTTCCCTCCAGGGTGGGATGGGGACCCTGCCGGGGAGACAAGGACCCGCCGCTGGGGTTGAGGACAGTCGACCCACATTGGAGACAGGTGCCCACCAGCCACCCTGGAGTTCTTGCTGGGCTGTGTTACAGCTTTTCCCTCTGGGGCCCAATGTTGCTCGCAGCACCCCCAGCTGTCCTGGAGCTCTGGCCATGCCCTGTTACAGCCTTTCCCTCCAGGGAAGCACAAGGACCCTCCTGGAGCTCCCTGGGATGGCCGCTAGGCTTGCAGACGGTCGGCCCACATTGGAGACAGGTGCCCACCAGCCACCCTGCAGTTCTTGCTGGGCTGCGTTACAGCTTTTCCCTCCGGGGTGAGATGGGGATCCTGATGGGGCTCCCTTGGACCCCAGCTGGAATTGTGGATGGTCAACCCACATGTGAGACAGGTGCCGAAAGCCGAGGGCAGAATCCCCAGCCATCTTGGAGTTCTGGCTGGGCTGTGTTACAGCTTTTCGCTTTGCAAAGGAATGCAAACTCCTCCGGGACTCCCTGGTATTGCCGTTGCACTTGGGGATGGTTGACCCACGTGGGAGACAGGCGCAAAAGGGCAGGGACAACACCCCTGATCATCCTGGAACTCTGGCCTGGCTGCGTTTCAGGTTTCCCTTCAGGGAGGGATGGGGACCCTGCAGGGGCTTCCTGGGACTGCCTCTGGACTTGTGGACTGCTGAACCATATGAGAGACAGGCAAGCAAGGCCCGGGGCAGCACCCCCAGCCGTCCTGGAGCTCTGGCCATGCCGCGTTACAGCTTTTAACTGCGGGGAAGGGCAGGGACCCCGCCCGGTCCCCCCATGACCACCGCTGCATGAGGGCATCCGACCCATATGCGAGGCACACTCCGAAGGCCAGGGGGCACCACTTCTGGCCATCCTAGAGCTCTGGCTGGGCCGCATTACAGCTTCTCCCTCCAGGGAGCAATGGGAACCCTGCTGGGGCTCCCTAGGACTGCTGCTGGACTTGGGGATGGTGGACTCACATGGGAGACAGGCACCCAAGGCTGGGGGTAGCAACAACAGCTGTCCTGGAGCTCTGACAATGCTGTTTTACAGCTTTTCCCTCTGGGGAGGGATGTGGACTGCCACTGGGCTTGGGGATGGTCAACCCACATGGGAGATAGTTGCCAAAGGCCAGAGGCAGCACCCTCGGCCATCCTGGACCTCTGGCTAGTCACCTGAAAATGATCCTAAATCATTTCTTAAGATCCATTGTGTGTGTCCCGAATTGCACACCGATGTTTGCAATAAGGTTGGAGCTAAGAATCCCCCTGTTGGCATCTATGTGTGCTGCTGCTACACTTAGTTATGTAATTCTGAAATCGGCTGCTGGGTCCTTAAACCATGATGTTAAAAATGCGGTAAGTGAACTCAATAAAGGGGATTAGTACCTTGCTTGGGTGTGTCCACGGGATTACACCGTGGTGATTGGCTCATTTCTGAGCCATACCACGGTGTAATCCCGCAAACCCAGCTACGTGCCTGCGTTTGTTCCCAGCGGGGGGGGCGTGACAGCCCATTAGCCAATGAAGAGGCTCGAAACGGGGCAATCCCCGTTCCGAGCCTCATCAAGGCTGGAGGCTGCCTTCGACCCCTGCTGGGGACTCAGGTAATTTTTTTCTTTTCCTCCACCCACCTCCAAACTATGCCCTCCCCACCCTTCCAATCCCACTTACCTTCGTTTTTCTTCTTTTCTCTGGAGCACACGCGCTGGGAACACTTCTGTTCCCAGTGCGTTCACTCCCAATGGCCGACATGGAAAGGGAAAACGGACTACGTTTTCCCTTTCCCGGTGGGCATTTTATCCGTTTTTTTTTTCATTCTGGTCCGAAAGGCAGCAGCGTTTCGGAACAGAAAAAAATTCCATTAATACCCCGGTCTAACGGATCGGGGTGCTAATGGCTATAAGCCCCTCGACAGCGGGCCAATACAGCCAACAGTAATACCCCCGGGGCTTCGTTAACTACGGCCCTGGGGGTATTACCTGGGGCGGTATTGGCATGCCGTCTCGTGGCTTATTGCCACACAAAAACATTTCTCTGCTTGGAGGTCTCATATTTTAACTCTATATTCGAGATGGGACCTTGGACTTCTATTTCCTGCTTCCTCTGCCTCCAGCTACATGCTCCTACATATTGTTATCACTAGGGAGGTCAGGCATTAGGACTTCTTTTTAGGTTTAGCCCTAGGCACACAGCTGTGGCCAAACAGCAAAGAACTGCAGCTGCATTTGTCTGCCATTGACTGTTAGTGGTCTAAAGTCCATTCATACCCGGCGAGAGACAATCAGATAAACGCAATCTGATTGGCTCTCGCCGGGGCTTTACCCATGCAGAATCCCTCAAAGCTTAAGCTTCCTTCACATCCCCGGTGGGGGGGTGTGTGGCAGCCCCTCACTTCGCTCGGGCCTGTAAGTAAGGGCCCCGGGGATTACGTGACTCGGTAATGCCCCTGTGGCTCGGGGCTTAATACTCCTCTCATCCAAAAGTACATTTTTGTGTAATTTATGGGGTGCATTATCCATCACCTCCCCTAAAATTGAACAACTGTTTGCTTTGGGTATTTTTCATCCTGTCCCCAAACAATTACTTGAATGCCCTCTTCCCTTCACTTTTAAGACTAAATGCATCACTGATGGACTCTTAGAAAAAGTGTCAGGGTGAAACCCTGATTGGAAATTGCAGATTTCTTCAACAGGAAAAACTTTATATTTTCTGGCCTACTGAAAACTGTCTGTTTCTTCTGCAGCAGTTTTTCTCATCTGGTTCCCTGGTTACTTAATCCAACTCGAAGAGAGACTGAACCGGATAAGCGGGGGAGTTGCTGTTTTTCACACAAGTGCTCTTTGACTCTCTAAACCCCCTCTACCATCGCTGCCTGTGGAATGGGAATACGTGCTTATCCACTAGTTAGTTACTTCGTTACAGACACATTGGGAAGGGTTGGTTCACTTACAAAAATGTTGAGGTATTTTAGATGTTTTGTTCACCCATGTTGGCTCATTCGCCATTTTAGAGAATCATCATATATGGTTGGATGTCTCATCCGATATACCCGGCATCAGTTTTCGGGAAACCTTTTCATCTCTAGACCGCGTGTTAGATATCACACTAAGCACACTCATTACAGATCATTCCATAGATGGCCTGTTTTCTTTTATTAATGACTTTGCAGTTGCCCTTCCTCTGCTGATGATATGGTCGTTTGACTTTTTCATCTCTTTCACCTGCAAGGTATCCTAGTTCATCCTAGACATTTTCAGAGGAAACCTTACTGCAGACTCAACACATTGATCTATATTGGCCTTTTCTTCCAATCAACATAACAGGTTCCCCAGCCCTGCTCTACTGGGTCAGTTTCACCTGATGCATGTGTGGAAGCCTTTCAGACCTTCTCAGAGGAACCTGGGCGACAACTGGAGGCCAGTATATAAGAAAACATCAGATTCCGCACCTCGATTTACAAACTCTAAAAAAACAGCAAAAAGGCTATTTTATCTGCGAACAGGAATTACTGGGGCATTATGATTAAGTCTGCATCCATCCGGTCCCACGCCCTATTCTGCCTAATCCACTAATTGACCAGTCCTACGTATCATCTCCCCTTAACGTTGCCCTCTCAGGAGATCTGTAACCAACATATCCTTCCTTTAAGAAATTTCTGTCAAGTAGAATTTGGCAGTGACTGATGAGCCACTTGATTGGCCATCCCCTGGCTCAACCTCTAAAGAATCAGAAGCTTAGAAAGTATGTTTTTGTGCAATTGATAGTTAATAAGTTATATCTAGCATTCAGATTCCACCCTTGGGTGGTGGATCATGCAACATCCTGTGCTTTCTATCGACTGCATTACTCCCTTTATTAATCAGCTTGGCCGTGTACCATGTTGTCTCAAAGAAGGTATTATATCCCTTCATTTAAAGAAACATGGGCTAAATCCCTCCATGATGGCCATCAGTAGTCCATTACAAACCTACGTATTTTATCCAAAGTCAATGGAAAACTGTCAGCACTCCAATTACAGCCTTTGACAGAGTGATGTGTTTGCATATCTCCACTGCAGTATTGCTTCTGGCCTGGCCACGGGACAGAGACTGCAATGCTGGGGTTCTGAAAAGGAGACTGACCAACTATTCATGAGGCATTGGATTTGGCCATTTTGCACTTGTTTGCTGCATTTGATGTTAGCCCTTCCATCCTACTTGACGCTCTGTCCCCTATAGTCCACGTGACCAACGGCACGCAATTACTACATGCAAAACAAACAAGGGGATGCCTGGAAGGTTTGAAATTAATCCAGACCACTGGCATTGCTCTGTGCAACCCTCCAGACCACCAGACCATTGTTCTTCAACTGGCCAAGCCATTACAGAAGGGGAAAGACGATATGCAAATCAGGCTAGGTCCTATCCCAAAAGGGGATGTTCAACCCGAAATGCTAGGTCACATCCTTTCTGCAAGCATCCTCAGACATTAATCACAATGATTTCATTCCTTCCTAGAATGCCGGACTCAGAGGGTACATATGGACCCTTATCTGTTTAAAGCAGCCCTGGTAAACTGTGGCGTCTCTTAAGGCTCACCCAACTCCCCAATCCTCTTGAATGTCTTCTTGTCTCCACTATTCCAGCTTCTTCAATCTTGGCACATGACGATTCAATCATACACTGACAGTGGCGCTGGAAGTAGGAGTGCTGGAAGTAGGTGTGCTGGAAGTAGGGGTGCTGGAAGTGCTGCAGCACGCCCATATATCATTAAAGAAGTTGACTGCTGACTGGATGGTCTGCAAATGTTTCAGGGTCCACACTTTCTTTAAATGTGGATAAGAGGCAGAAGCTGAGATTACTTAACAGAAAGAGGAGCCAGATAAGATCCAGAGTCTATTTTGTTAACCCCTGCCTTGAGAGTGATTTAGATGGGCTGGCTCTATCCAGCCCTCAGTTCCTGCACTTCTTATTTGTGGCCGTGATGAGGGCTAGGACTTCTCCAAACTAGAGGAGAGCACTAGTACTCATTGCCACTGTCCCTTATTTGCTTGTCCCAGTTGACCTTCACTCTTTCTCAAAGAGCAGGAAAGCACAGCTTCTCTGCCTGAAGTTCGCTCTGTGTCCATTCAGGATTACAATAAGGGGAATTAAAGGATAATAGCCCAGGCACCGGGGTACCTGAAGAAGGACTATTGTCCATTACGATGTGTGAATGGGGGTGATTAATACATGGGAGGGAACCATAACATTACATGCATTGGCCCTCATAACGACCCTGGCGGAAATCGAAAAACGATGGCGGAAATTCAATACCGCCATCGAATAGCGCTCGGTGCGACTATGACCCGTCACCGTAAAGTACGATGCCATTAGCGACACCGTAGTCAACGCCAACGCTAACTGCACCAAGTACGCGCGCGCGCGCCATGCCAAACCGTAATTAGCACCATGGCGCAAGGGTACGCGAATTCCGACCCTAGCGGACATGTACTTAACGCCATCAAGCACGGCGGAAAGTACCATTCCGCCATGTTGAGAAGTACGGCATCGCGAATCAACCGTAAACGGCCCCACTGAGTGCCTGTACACCGCTCCCTGGCCACATAGTACAACTCCCCGTAGGTGCAACGAAGTCACAATGCAACCAGTGAAATGTACAAGTCACCCATGCATGCCAACGAACAAAAGAATCACAAGAGGGGCCAATGGGAGCTGCAGGGCACAGATGGCACGAATACAGAAGCTATACCAATGGACATGACCCCAGTCTCCCACCAAGAAACGCACGCAAACACAGGCACCTGTGACCAGCAATATTCCGATAATCACATCATTCCACCAATCCACCTGGCTGACCGGCATCTGTTACACAAAACCTAATCCCCCGCCCCTGAGCATGACATCATCCAAACAGTCATATTGGCAGCCCTCACCCCTGACCTCACTGGGCTTCGTAGGCAAACGCGCCCAGCACAGTACCACGCAACTATACTCCGAAGCTGGAACCCAATGCAGATCTCCTCACAATACATCGCTCCCCAAATAGGAATATGCCACATCACTTGCAAAGAAGAACGCTACACGGCCCATATCAGAATAGAAATTTAATGCACAACAAATTCACCAAGCCCATACAGCCATTAGGCCATGAACTCCAAAACACATTTCACCATTGTGGGCTGCATCCGCAATAAATGACCAGCTACTTCTTGTGTGACGCCCTGTTCCTTCATGGTACACAGGGGCTACATTCTCGTACGAAAAGGCAACATGGAAGCGCCTAGAACCGCAGGGCCGTCCCAATAGGGAGGCACTAGTCCAGCTGAAAGGCCGAAATGTTGCTCCGAGCCACTAGTACTGCGTAAGGGCATGTGGCCCATTGGCGATCGTCCCATAAGATCGTAATGCTGCTCCACTGATTAACACGAAGCAGCAGGTGTCGGGAGTAAAACCCATCTGCAGGAGTGGCATACAGATGGCAGTGGCAAAAGGGGAGGAGATACCTGTCAACCAAAAGAAAAGAAAAAGAAAAGAATGGCCATCAGAACTACATTCGAACAACTCACTTCAATGATCACACTAAATCCACAGCCATATGCATGCTAGCCCACTCCAAAGGATCATCACCACCCCAAAACCACTTGCGACTCATAACTATCCATATCGAGGTGAAAACACCATCACAAACGAGTGTACCTGTGCATGCGTCTGTGAAAACAGAATCCATCAGATGGGATTGGTAACGTGCATGGACACAAGTGTCTGAAGGCGCGTCGAGACAGGGAGGGCTCAACAAGGCCAGATAGACGATGGTCCCACTATGGCAGCCCTGCATCACATAGCGCAGGGGAGGCGGACAGATTCCAAGAAGCCCTGTACATGGCAAACACCGTATCAAATCATCTGCCCATGCATCCATTCATCATTCCCTCATCCCGTAATGATAACGCCTGTTTCCATACTCACATAACATGTGAGAATTCCATTGAGTCTGTGCGTCATGCAGCCTGCAAAATCCACTGTGCCCCAGCCCGTAATTCCAGTGTTGTAAAGTAACATGTATTTGGGAACGTCCGGCCTCATCATCCACTTCGCTATTGCGCATCCCAAACTATTCATATCAATCATTGCATCCTCGCCATGGCCCCTGTCCCAAGGACACTGAACAATAGAACGTTATATTTGCAGTCAGACCTGTGGGCATCTCCTCGCCGCTAGCTGAAGACCGAAAGCGCCGCCCTTCGAATTCCTCATTTGCAACATCACGTCGAAAAGGCATCTGTGGCCGCTTGAAATCACAAATTAATCCATCTAGTGTGGCTGTGTGTGAAAATGGCAACTGCCTTCACTCACAAATGGGAGGCCCCGCCCGTCGGTGAACCTCGGTACAGTGATGCATGAGGGTCCACCGTTACTCGAGTACTACGTTCCACTGACCCTTCACAAGTCTGTTCGCGACTGCAAAGAATGCATGTGAAACAATGGGACCATAGCCGAATGAACATATCAACCAATGTTACACGGCCATCGGGTACTAATACATGATTGTAATAGCAAGATGCCATTCCTCGAATTGCAGCGTTGTGTGCGGGACGTGCTCGCCCAAAGGGGAGAGCAGCTTGCACAGGTGGAATGAATCACCACAGGTGGAGGCCATACAGCCTGAAAACACATAAATTGCACGCCCAGTCTCCTCCCACAACCACTCCGAAATGCTACCGGCAGGACTCGCGATGTTGGCCCTGGGGGACCTGATAGCACTGCAAGTAATCCAACTCCAAGAAGAAGACGAACACCAACTACAACCGGCCGCACGGAGGAGACGCAGGAGGAGGAGAAGGGCAAGGCAGGGCCAGCAAGGGCTGCCAGCACAGCCACTACCACCACGCAGGCAGCCCGCAATCCCACGCCTCCGAGCACATCCGTTCAACCTCACTGATGAGCAGATCCACACCCTCTACCGTTTGGACCGGGACACCATAGCCGCCATTGTGGACATGACACAGGCTGACCTTGTCAGCATGATAGATAGCCCAACCGGCATCCCACCCCTACTGAAGGTGGTGTCTGTACTCCACTTCCTGGCCACAGGCACCTACCAGCACACAGTCGGACAGTTGCATGGCATTTCTCAGCCACTGTTCTCACGGACACTATTGCAAGTGCTCGATGCCCTCCTGCAGCACGCAGACGACTACATCTCTCTACCACGCTCGGAGCAGGAAATTACCAACACAAAAGTGGGATTCCATGCACTTGGCGGCATACCGGGTTGCATTGGTGCCATCGACTGCACCCATGTGGAATTGGTCGTCCCACATGCCATGGAGGCCCAGTACCGCAACCGAAAACAATTTCATTCACTGAATGTACAAATGGTGTGTGACTCCAACAGGATCATTACACATTGTTGTGCCCAATTCCCTGGATCAACCCATGATTCTATGGTCTTGAGGAACTCTACAATACCACGCTACATGGAGCGACACGCAGGGAACAGATCCTGGCTACTCGGTGAGTCTCATTTCATGCATGATGATGTGGGGTATGTGATGCGGCAATGACCTGGCAGGAAGGGGGGGGTGCGTACGTAGCAATGGCATTCCACATTATTCGTTTATCGTCCACATACAGGTGATGCCGGATATCCACTGAAGAGATGGCTCCTCACACCAGTCCGGAACTCACGGGACCAGCATGAGGAGGACTACAACCATGCCCATTCACGTACCCGTGTAGTCATTGAACAGGCATTCGGCCTACTGAAGACTCGTTTCCGGTGCCTCAGCAGGTCTGGCGGGGCACTCCTGTACCGCCATGAGAAGGTTGCAAAGATGGTGATGGCATGTGTCATGCTCCACAACATGTGCGTACGTAGAAATGTGCCCATGCCCCCTGACGCAGAACTGCAAGCACCTGAAGATGGTCATGATGAGGGTGGGGATGTGGCAGCACCTCAAGGAGTCTGCGAGGCACAGGAGGGCCGTGAAATTCGTCAGCATCTCATAGATGCATGCTTCTAGCACTCACGCCTGGTGGCTGATACATGGACACGGGACTCGTGGCACTGTGTGTGTCTGGTACATGCACAATATGGACTGTACGCCTATGATGGCCTAGTACACAAAGATCATTGTCCACACATCTCATTGTTTGTCCGTGCATTGTTTATGGCATATGTGATATCATGTGGAACACCCTTTCGACCCGCCACCCAAGTGAGCCCAACACACCCCCTCCACCCTCCCACCTCCCCCCCGAACACCAGTGTCCAAAGATGCTCATTGTCAGTGGGCAGTCGCTATTGCAAGCCCCCTCTGCGGGTATCAGGGGCACCCCTGCCTGTGGAGCGCAGGTTCCTCCCAGATCTACGTTGGGGGCTGCCCTGGACGGAACTTGCAACGGATGATGTCTCTGCCTGCTCACGTCCATGCATGTCCCTAAGGGTTTGTGAGAGCTCAGTGAGCACACGGCGCACTGCGGCAAGTTCGGCACATACGTCTTTGGACGTCGCATGCAGTTCCCCCCTCAGGCTCCCGGTGCTTCTCTCCATTTGGACTCTCAGGCTCTCGGTGCTACTCTCCATTTGGACTCTCAGGCTCTCGGTGCTACTCTCCATTTGGACTCTCAGGCTCTCGGTGCTACTCTCCATTTGGACTCTCAGGCTCTCGGTGCTACTCTCCATTTGGACTCTCAGGCTCTCGGTGCTACTCTCCATTTGTGCCCTAAGTGTCTCAGTTGATGTTTCTATGTCTGCCTTAGTGCCCCCACATCCATCGGCATGGTCCTTGAGGAGCGTGGCCAGTTGCTGCTGTTGCACGATTAACTGGTCGAGGGACTGTTGCCTCTGCTGGGCCATGGCCATTTGCGGTGGTGTCACAGAGGGGCTGTTCGCCTCATGTTGCCCTGCCACAGGGCTTGTGGGGGATGGCCAGTCGTCGTCTTGTGGGTGCCCCTGCGTGGTATCCTCATGGTGTACGGGATGGAACAGACAGGGGGATTGGGACAGGTCATAGATGGATCTGACTTCGACATCCCCGTCTTCTGTGTCGGAGCATGCTGCCATTAATGGGGTGTCACCTATGGTGCTGCTGCCACCAGAGGCAGTACCTTCTGTGGCATCCATTGGGGGGACCTGTGGTGGTGCTGTTGTGGGCATGCTGGCTGCTGGGGTGCCTGTTGATGTTCCCTCCTGTGTGCTGCCACTTGATATGTGCTGCTGCCGTGTCTTGATGCGTGCAGCTGAGGTGGAGGGTCTTTGGCCGTCGGTCTTGGCCCTCTTTGCAGGTGTGCTGGTAGGGGTGTCCTGGAGCTCGTCGTTTGGATCGGACCCTGTGGTGGAGTAAAGGAGGGCGAGCGTTATTAATGGGTCTGTGGGAATTGGAATGGCAATGTATCACATGCATTGGGGTGGTACCTGAGGGTGATTTGGGTCGGGGCCTTGGAGGTGCTTTCATTTGTGTGTGGAGTGAGGGTGCAGTTGTTTGGCAGCCTGCAGTTAGGGTGTGCCTGCTGCACGTGTAGTGGGTGTTTTTGGGGTTTTTACTTATTTATGTATTTATTGTGTGTTTTAAAGTGCGCTATCCGGCCAATGTGTGTGGACGTTCTCCTGGCCATGTGTTGCGCTATGTGGACACATGTGAGTCATATGATTGGACATTGTGGATTTGGCATGGTTTTATTTGGGCCACCTACCTGATTCTCCGGATGTCTGCACTCCTTTCTCCATCCCTCCGACTCCCTCTATGCTCTCCATTCCAATGGTGGAGGCACAGATTTCTTCCCAGGGGGTCAACTTGATGGGTGATTCCGACCCTCCCCCGGTGGCTGTGGCAATGTTGCGGTTGGCAGAAAGTATGCTACGGACGCGTATCCGCAGGTCGTCCCACCGCTTCCTGCATTGCTGTGGGTTGCGGGGTGCGGTCCCCACCGCACTTACCCGCTGTGCCACCAGGGCCCATATGGCCTTCTTGTTCGCAAGTGCCGTCCTGGTCATTTGCGTGGAGAAGACGGCGGTGGCATTCTCCTGGAGGGTCTCTGTGAGTACGGTGAGTTCCTCACGGGAGAAGTGGACCTGCCGCTTGCGGTCGCACGCTTTCTTCGCTACTTTTCCCATTTTTCTTGGTTTCACTAGGGTGGATGACGGGTTGGGATGTGTCTCAGGGTGGTGTTTTTAGTGGTTGTGTGTATTTTGTGGTTTTATAGGTGTACGGGGTGTTGTTTCCCGTTCCGGGCCCATGTTTTTACTTCCGTTTCCGTATATTTACGGTCGCCGTACTTTCCGGTTGGCGCTCACTGCGGTGTCCGCTATGATGGGTGGCGGTATTGCACCTAGGGCGCCGTATGGCGGCGGTGTGGGCCGTTTTGGGGTCATTTACGCCATCGCGGACTTTGCACTTCCGCCATGGCGTGGTGCTCGTGCCCGATGGGTCGGAATGGGCCGCACTTTGCTCCATCGTGCAATGGCGGAAACGCTATTTACGCTGTGGCGGTCCGGTCAGTCACTTTCCGCAAGGGTCGTAATGAGGGCCATTGTGTTGAATTTTCTTTAACTGTGAATACAATTTAAAAATATGTTTCTTTCTGTTTCAAAACAATTTAACAGTTTTAAAAACGTAGACACCTGTGTAGGCTTTTAGTGTAATCTTCTAGTCAGGATGGGTAAAATAAGGCTATTGCTTCTTTTTTCTCCTGCAAGGTGACTTATCTCTGCCCTGCTATCGATTACTCTCTATCTTCTTCTTCAACATCATCCTTTTCATCTACCCCCTCTTCGGCTGCTTCTATCTCTCATTTTTATACCATCACAAACAAAGACATCTCTCTTTTGATGACTCGTGCCCATCCTACTGCTGCACCGACTGATCCCATTCCATCCGTCCTTATCTCTAAGGTCTATCTCTCTCTCCAATCTTATCTCACATCTTTCTTTAACATCTGCCTATTAACTTCAACCTTCCCCTCCTCCTACAAACATGCTTCCATCATTTCTATTCTGAAGAAACCTTATTCTGATCCCTCTCTTGTTTCTAACTTTCATCTTTTCAAATGTGAATGTTAGCATGTGCCACACTTAGACGAAATTCTTAGCCTTAGCTTGCGTCACATCTAGATAGAAATGTGAATGTTAGCATTTGCCACACTTAGATGGAATTCTTAACCTTAGCCTTTGTCGCAGCTATACAAAACGTGAAAGTTAGAACACTTAAATGAAACTGTGAATGATGACACGTGCGACACTAGAATGGAATCGTGATCACTATCCTGTCTCACATCTAGACAGAATATTGAAAATTAGCAAGCGCCACACTCCGACGTAATAGTGAATGATAGTAGGCATCACACATAGACACAATTGCAAGGACAGCAATGCCAACTAACCAATCCACTAACAATTTCCTCCCTCTGCATACTCCTCTGAAACTCTAACTAAACACAACCACAAGCCTAAAACACAGCAAACCGCACAAACTTCACTACACTGCAACAACAAAACAAACCGCACATAGACTTGCACAACAGCAGGCGATTACTATCGACCGTATAAAACCCCAAGCCCAGCCAACGGACCCACCGGACTGAGGCTATCAACAGCACATCACTGCTATCTAGCACTTTTCCAGCTCATTCCCACTAACCCACCCTCTCCCTCTTTCAGAGCTGCCAGAGCGAAAGGGGACCACTCCGGTGGTGATAGTGCGCGGTACAAATATCCATTAACATTAACATCCTATTTCTCTTCTTCTGTATCTATATAAGCTACTTGAATGTCTTGTCTATCTCCAAGTCTCCTCATTTGTCACCTAATAACTCTATTCGTCCTAGTTTTCAATCTGGCTTCCGACCTATGCATTCAACCGAAACCACTCTTCTCTCAGTTCTAAACTCGCTACTTACTTACCGCTACTCTAAACATTCTTCTATTCTCATTTTATTGGATGTTTCTCCTGCTTTCGATACTATTGATCATTCACTTCTGCTAGCCTTCCTGTCTTGCTTTGGTTTCTCGGGTTCTGTTCTTTCCTGGTTTAAATCTTACCTATCCCAACAGACATTTTCTGTCTCTTGGGGTGGGACAACCTCTGACTCCCATCCTCTTGCTCATGGTGTGCCACAAGGGTCGGTCTTAGGGCCTTTTATTTTATCTCTCTACACTTCTCCTCTTGCCAAATGTATTTCTTCTTAAGGTATATCTCACCATTTCTACGCTGATGATACTCAGCTCTTTCTTTCTCCTTCTTCTCTTCCAATATTCATGCCAAGCTGACTTCATGTCTAATGGCCATCAAATCATGGATGTCCTCGCACTACCTCGCACTTAATACTACAAAACAGAAGTACTCCTTTTCCCTTCTACTGCTATTCCCTCTCCTATTCCTCCTCCATTTGTTTAATTTCCTCCTTCTCCAAAGATTTTTGTAGACACTGCTCTTTATCTGGGACTCTACTTTGATTCTGCTCTATCATTTAACCATCATATTTCTATCTCTTCTCAAGCTTGCCCCTTTAATCTATTTAATATTACAAAAGTTAGCTCTTTGTTAACTTTTGGCGCAACAAAACTACTCATATCCTCTCAAATTTGTTCACGTCTCTTCTATTGTTTTCAATGCTGCTATTTGTGTACTCTTTTTTTGACTTTGCGTGAATCAATATCATCTGCTCTTCTCACTATGGGCTGGCTTCCTTTCCATGCACAGCTTAAATTTAATTGTCTTTGCCTGCTATTTAAAACATGTTATGGGGTTTCTCCTGACTACCTTTCCTCACTGGTCTCAGTCTACACTCTTTCTCAAGTCCTTCTCTCTAATTCTCAGTTTTGACTTGTAGTTCCAGCCCCTACCTTTGCCCAATCACACTTTTGCACACTTGCTCACCTTGCCCCCTGCACTAGAATGTTCTTCCTCGTTTTCTCTACGTTCTATCACCTCCGATTCCTTATTTCGCAAATGAAACTGCATCTGATCCAGCAGGGCTGATTGCAGGCTCCCAATGTCAATCTTCATTTGTTCACTATTGTACTGTTTTTACACTTTTTGCTATGTAAAGCGCTTTGGATTAAAGTGCTATATATAAAAACCAAATAAATACAAATACAAATATAATCCTATTTTTGCTGCACATGTTTTTTAAACAATTTATTTAATGTCAAGTTAGTGTTGTATGCAATTTGTGTACTTTTAAATGCATTGCTATTAAAATATTTAATATTTTCAAACTCAAAGCTTAACACACACTTTCACTAACTACAGATGGAAGAAGATATGTAGCCAAGAGCTTAAATCGCAGACTGAGCTCAAATCCTGGTTTTACAGCTTAAGCAAAGTGTGTGATCATGGGCAAATCATTTACTCTCATTGTGCCTTTTTTTCTAAAATTGAAAGTCATAAGGGGGTGGGGGGAGTCCCTAAATATTTCATTTATGCAGCCACCCTGTGTCCCTCTGCAGTTTTCAGAGGGGGTTGTGACAGTTTATCAGTTACATTTCTCTTTAAGCACCCTAGATTCACTGTAGATCATTCTTACTCAATGATATTAGTTGTCTTTCTAGCCCTCCTTTCCTTCAAAGCCTGCCAACATTTATACATGACAATATTTGTGCCAAAAACAGGGCAAATTCAGTTTGTGATTGATGGGCGTCTTTGAGAGGTGACTGCATGAGGCTGACAGAATCAAATTTCAAGCAAATGACTTAAACGTACACCATTACACTGAGATTTTGGTTGTAATCGCTTATTGTAATGTTTCAGCGTGTCAGGGTCGCAAGGCCCAAGATCAGAACAAAGGGACTTGCACAGAGAGAAAGAGGGCGAAAATATGATTGGAGCCGGGATAAGTGGTGAGAGAGACAAATAGAAAGTGATGCAAATAGATAGTGAGGCTCAAAGAGCAAAACACACATATAAAGTGAGACTAATAGAGAGCTTTGTGACTAGGTGGAAAGAAAGAGAATTTGAGGGCGTGGAGACGCACAAGAGCAATTTATGGGCCTTACAGGGTCTGAGCCCCAGCCAATTTAAAGCCTACATTGGTGAGTACCTGGACTTCTATTTTTCTACATTTAAAGCACTGGAATGAGGTAATACCAGGCAACTATTAGGTATTTGTTGAATGCCCTTATGTAATCTAAAAGGCTTAATAGATCTGTATCAGCTGTCATGATTATCTTGTCAGTCCATCACAGCAATTGTTGCAGCATAATATTAGCAAACTTTTTTCATAATTTCTGTTCTTATTAAGTCTAATGTGTGAAATGATTGTAATGTTTTGTAAAAATGGCTGCAGTTACATTTTGGTTTGCCATTTTATTTTGTTCTCTGTCCAGTAATGAAGGAGGTCAATTTGTATGTTTTGGAATTTAGGTTTGAATGTGACAAAAATAAGCCCATGTACCCACAACATAACTGTCCCTAAATAAGCTTTTAAGGCAAATCGTCTTGCAAACGGTGCACATTAGGCCACTTATACTGTTACAAATTACTAGCTGCACTGTGAACTAAGGCAACAAAGTGTCCCACAATGGCTCACAAAAGTGGCATGCACTAGCCTAATGTTGAGACTGTTTGAGTATTACCATTTTGGTGTAATAGCCCCTCCAAACCTGTTGGTTTAGAGCACTATGTTGAGTAATGACTTTGATTGGGAATGTCCTCATGCACTATTTTCACCTTGTTTCATAAATACCTTTAATATTTTGCATGGAGCAAAGTGACTTTGCACTGCCAACAAATACCCTGATTCATGGAGCAGTGTAAAGTGTATTTTTGCAGTGCAAAGTGACTTTGCATGGCTAAAATACACTTTGCAACGTTCCATGAATCAGGGTGTTTGTTGGCAGTGCAAAATCACTTTTTCACCAGGGAAAAAACTTTGCATTGTGCAAAAAAGTGCATGGGCCTCATTACGAGATTTGCTGTAAAACCCAAACCTTACCGGCATGGAGGCAATACAGCGTCCGGGTAGCACTGACGCCGCTAACAGCAGCCGATTATGAGAATGCGTGCAGGCGCGTAGCAGCATGTCAGAAACGTCTGTACTGGCATGCCGTTAACGACCCTAAAACGCCCCCTTAGTGGCATCATGCAAAGCGCTGACCCCTCCTCCACCCCAAAATAACGGGCACCGGCAATACCGGGCCTGGCAATTCCGGAACCGGAAGTAACGTCATTGTGCCGGAACGGGAAATGCAACGGCGGCCATCTTGAAAAACACAATCCATTGCAATCCACCAGGCACAGGACCTGGATCCACAAACCACCACTTACATGTCCAGCACAATGCCTAAGGCCATCAAAAAAGGTGCCTCCCGTCAGTGAAAGATGTGCTTATCGGAGGATGAGTTGAATATGCTGGTAGACACTCTTGCCCAGACTGGTGATGTAGTCTTCGTAGCAGACCTCAGGTGACCTGCCCAGATAAAAAAAAAGAAAAATGGGAGGAAGAGGCCCGAAAGATCAGTGCGGTCGGCATCACCTCCGCACCATCAAAGACGTTAAAAAAAGGTGGGATGACCTGTGCCTCCATGTGCGGAACATCCTATCGGCCAATCAGAGCCAGGGTCTGGCAACAGGCGGCTAGGCCAACTCCCCCATCAAGCTCACCAGATGGGAGGAAACATGTGCCAGTATGATTGGCATGGAGGCCATTGAGGGAGTTAGAGACATGGAGCGTGGAGTAACGTCATTGGCAGATGGTGGTGAGTGTCCACACAAACCACTGGAATCCAAAGCATGATGATGGGCCACAAATGTGACAGTGACATAAGCCAATACATGTGCCATCAGACACACATGGACACATCTCTGTATAGATGCTGTCCCCAGCCCTGTCACATTAACATGCATGCAGCATGCCAATGCCATACCTGAGCCACACCCCACAAACAGCTAAACAGCATGTGTCACACTGCACGCAGTCCACAACACAAACACATGTCACACATCATACACCACCTTATACATGTGAGAACCTGATGTATGCCTGAATAACCCCCCATATAGCAAGAAACCTGTATGTCACAACTCCAAGAGAGCAAATCATCACATGCAGACACTGCACTAATACCAATGTATGCATGATGCATGTACAACCATCACTGATGCCGTGCCTCTCTTGGTCCCCCACAGGCACAGATTCTGACAGCGATGCTGAGGACACAGTGGCACAGCCAAGGTCACCATCCAAAAAGGCCAGGGATGACGGCACCAGGCCATCCACATCTAAGGGCACTGGCAAGCAGCAACAGCCACCCAAGGCATTGCTGACACAAGTTGCCGAGGCACAGGGGCGGATAAGAACTGCTGCAAAACCAACAGAAGCTAGACAGGTGGAATCCATTGATCCCGAGGCAGTGTCAGAGGGGACCCTGTCTTCCGCAAACAGCTCCATAGGGAAGGCCGCTGCCACAGCGCCCCAGAGTGGAGACCAAGGACAGAGCCAGGCTGAGGAATGTCTCCCTGAGGACAACAACCTGTCCATGGATGTGGTGCGCACACCCAGCCCCAAGCAAACCCCCCAGCACATGCCACAGAGCAGCCCCAATAGCACCCCACTGGAGAGGCAATTGAAGGGGCCTGGAGCCCTCCAGAGGACACACATGCATTTGGCCCCTTGGTAGATGTCCCATCCACCACAACAGGCATCCAGGAAGGAGAGTGGTGCATGGCCCAAATGGAGGGGTGGCAGCAGGAGCTCACATGGGTCGTGAAGCAGTATGTTTCTGATGGTGCCTTGACAAAGCAGGAGGCCCGTGAAAACACTGCAGCCATTACAGGGGCCATGGAGTCAAGTACCAGGAGGATTTGCAAGGAGCTGTCAGCAGTGAGGCGGGTTCTGGCCAGGATTGCCCAGGCCTTGGAGGCTCAGCGTCCTGCCCCAACAGTGGAACATGCGGGCATTGCGTCATCATCCAGATCCACCCAGACGAGCCCCCTGCGTAGGTCTGCACACACCACACGGCACTCTAACATGCAGCCTCCAGAGGCCAACAGAGGCTGCCAGTAGCAGGGGCAGCCTGCATGTGTGGACTCATTTTGACTCATGTTTCATACACTGACTATGATTGCACACCATGTGTGGGGGAGTTGTGGGGAGAGGGGGAGCGTGGAGGGGGTGTGTGGGGGTGTTGTGGGGTGAGGGGGAGGGGGGATGGGGGATGTGGGGGAGTTGTGGGGGGTGGAGTAAAGGGGAGGGGGTATGTGGGGGAGTTTTGGGGGGAGGGGAAAGGGGTATATGGGGGAGTTGTGAGGTGAGGGGGTGTGTGGGGGAGATGTGGGTGAAGGGGATGTGTGGGGGAGTTGTGGGGGAGGGGGTGTGTGGGGGAGTTGGAGGGTAAATGCACTTTGTATATATTACATGATCAATACACCCGTTGTGTTAAAAAAAAAATCACATGACTGGACATTGCTTATTGTGTATGTGTGCTTTATTAGTTTACAGTACACAGTGTCCATGTACCCCCACACCCAGTGCCCAGAGTCTGACATCCATGGCACCCTCTGCATCCATGTGTATTAGAAATATTGGCCCATCACAGACTGGCGCACAGCACGTCCCTCATATGCATTGCCACCTGGCTGATGTGCAGCCCCTTCTTCTTCTTCATCATCTTCATCTGGCAGTTGCTGGGCATGTTCCGTCAGATGCACATGTTGGGCAGCATGGCACATACCATGGTGATCTTGCCCACCTTCTCATGCCCATACAGGAGTGCCCCACCCGACCTGCTGAGGCAGCAAAACCATGCCTTCAACAGGCCAAAGGTCTGCTTGATCACCACATGGGTACGGGTATGGGCCCGATTGAAGTCCTCTTCGTGCCTGTTCTGCAGGTTCCAAACAGGGGTGAGGAGCCACGGATTCAAGGGATAGCCAGCATCACCTCCATGGGTGATAAATGAGGTATATGTGAGTCAATTCCTACCATGACACCTGTACATATCACTCTCATGACTGCAGATATTAGTTGTTCACATGCACATGTCCCTGGATGTCTGCACACATGTTTATTTGCCACAATGTATGCTGTTCCATGGTCTACAGGTGTGGGTTGCGTCGTCCAGATCATGCAGGTTTTCCACTTCCTTGCTGGTATTCTTGCACTGTGCATGCCTACTGCTCTATTTGCTATCAAATAGGTGATGTGGAGTAGACATGTTGAGGGATGTGGGCTGGTTGCAAGTCTGGCATATTGGCATTGGTGTGCAGCTTTCATCATTTCCATGACGTTTAGGTGTCAAGTTCAATTTGGGATGTTTTGGGGCACAGTGTTTTGCAGTATGAGCATTGTCCAGTCACCACCCCAATCTCACCCGGGTGGTGTGTGCATCTCCCCCGCCATTACACTGCGGTGTGCCTGTCATGCAATTTACCAAGCAGCCAGGCACGTCGTCCAGCATGTCGCTCCTTGTAGCGTGGTATCATGGAGTTCCACAGGACCATTGAATCATGACTTAATCTGGGATATCGGGCACAACAATGTGTGATGAACTTGCTGGAGTCACATACCATCTGCACATTGACAGAGTGGTATAGCTTACGATTGCGGTACACCAACTCCATGCCATGTGGGACCACCAATTACACATGGGTGCAGTCGAGGGTACCGATACAATTTGGCATGCCTGCCAGTGCACGGAAGCCAATTTTAGTGTCAAAGATCTCCTGGGCAGTACGTGGTAGGGATATGTGGTCGCTTCAGTTCTTCAGGAGGGCATCCAGCACTTGGTTCGGCATGCGTGAAAAAAAGGTTGTGATATGCCATGCATCTGCCCCACTGTGTGCTGGTAGGTGCCTGTGGCCAGGAAGTGGAGCACAGACACTAACTTCAGTAGAGCGGGGATGGCGGTGCGGATATGAATCAGGCTGCCAATGTCGTTATGTATCATGTCCACAATGGTGGTTATGGTGTCCCGGTCCAGGCGATACAGGGTGTGGATCTGCACAGGAGTTAGGTTGAAAGGACTTGCTCTGATGCAAGGGATTGGTGGCTGTCTGCGTGGTACCACTGGCTGCACTGGTGGGACTTGCTGGGCCTGTCTCACCCTCCTTCTCCTCCTGCGTCTCCTCTGTAGTGCCTGTTCTAGTTGTTGCTCATGGAGTAGCAATGCAAGCATGTCCTCCAGCCCCAATATTGCAACTGCAAGTGGGATCATTTTGGTGTAGGAAGGGTTGTGGTATGTGGGTGTGCTCCTTTTGTGCTGGGCCAGACTCCATTGCCTCCACCTGTGCTGATTGTGTGCACCTGTGGCAGTTGGGAACACAGCACATTGCTATTAGCGGGTGATCCGCGATGCCGGTGATGCCGGCATCACTGTATCCCTAATTACTGCCTTTGAGATGCCGGCAAGTGCATGTCCGCATGACTTGTGATGTCCTCCTGTTAGCGGCATCCCGGTTTTGCCAGCCCGAAGAACCGCATGCCCTCTCACATGCCGGTATGGAGGAGCAAGTTCTCAGCGGTGGCGCTGATACCGGGATGTCTACTCGAAATTGTCGAAGTGGTATGCGATGCAGGTATTCCCTTACCGTCATCGTTTTTCCATTACTGTGAATCTCGTAATGAGGCCCCATATGTTTTGGATAAAGGGACGATTGATGTGGGCCTGCCATGAATTTAAAAGTGAAAATCCCTCTGTGTGAAAATCACCCTGGTACACTCAGCAGAGTTGGCAAGGATTTTCTAGGTATGAAGTACATTGGTCTTTCATAGGTATTGTGAGAATCTATTGACACTTGTAAGGTAGCTATAAGGAACAGTGTACCCATGTATTCTATTAGGGCTGACATCATTCTTACTGTAGAAACCTATTACTTTTTAGTCTGTAGAATGGTGAGGAATCTATTTGAGGTACTTGTGAAACAGAACCCTGCGCCCTTTGTCTTGATTTAGGCACTTGGTATATGAGGTCACATTGACCTGGGTAACAATGGAGTCCTTGATTCCTCTACTCCATTAGGAAGGTGCAGTTTGTGGAAGAAAAAAGTTACCCTTCGGGTGTACTCATGCGCCCAGTAATCGTAGTATTTCTGAAATAATATTTGCTTCCACACGATATCAATTGGTGAGAGATTTATTGCCCTATATTGATGACACGTGTTTCGACATCTACAACGTCGTTCACAGATCAGGGCTTCAAAGATTAGTATACAATGTGATTTTTACAATTTAAGAAAAATAAAAACAAAAACAAATAGTCCCAAAGATGGTTGCAAATAGCACAATCATTGTCATGTCGTTTGGTAAATAGACAAATAGAATTTCACAATGCCATGTTTGTTGTTAAGCAAAATAAGTATTAATGCATACATTGTACAATAAACAAAATTAGAAACACACAACATGGCCATGTTAACAGGAGGGGGATAGGGTTTATTTACGTCTCACGTGTCTTATTCGCCTTTGGGCTTAACAGTCTATTTCAACTCAGTACGTAAGTAGGGACTATGAACACGCAGACGACGAAGTACGTTTTACAACAATACTAGCCCACCATCACTCCCTGAAACAGAATAGCAACACGTGGACCCTCATGGTCCCTGCTTACGTACTGAGTTGAAATAGACTGTTAAGCCCAAAGGCGAATAAGACACGCGAGACGTAAATAAACCTCAAGGCACACAACAAACATAAACAAGGTTTCTTGCCACGTACGGAATGTGGCAAACCATGACAGCTAAGTAAAAGAATATTTGAGCCCGTGCAAATCCATAGTCAAGAGAGAATAAGAACACTAACACTGTAATGCTCAATTTCTATAAATGCATTACGCACAATAATGTTCAGTTAGGGAATTACACCAATGTTGTTGATTTTTTATGTTGAAACACAGACTCATTGACTGAGAGAATGTAAATGTATTTATTATTAGGACAGGGATTATCCCATGACTGGAAGAAAAGACTATGAGAACATTTTCAAGCCATAATCACTATCGGGTAAGGATATAATGAAGAGGAAATAAGCCAATATGACCAAGATGACAAAAAGGCTCTCCATTTCTTGTACCATACTGTCTTGCGTTGAGAGTCATGAAGATATAGGAGACCTCCGTCCCAAAGTGCCGCACAGGGAGAACCACTAGACCACTCCCTGTGCAACCCTTGAGGCCACAGGTGGAGATAATCCAAAGCCGGAACCGAAGTACTAGGAACCCCAAGGCAGCTGTGAAAAAAGGCAATGGTTAGATACCAAGCAGACAGGATACTATATACAATACTCAGAAGACAATCAGAGTCTTACCGGGGATTTGATGAAAGGGATGTTGAACCTGAATGGGAGGATGGTTCCGGGACTCACGTAGGCAAAGGACCCACCCTGCGGGATAGATCTAGATGTTCTTCGCCAGTCTCCACCTGGAGAGTGTATTTGTAGATGGGCCCCAGGTAATCAGAAGGCAGCCACCAACTGGAGAGTGAGATTACCCGTGCAGAGGTGCAATCAGGGAGGCCCAAGAGAGGTCCGTTGCAGAAAAAGGTCTGAAGCCAGGAAGAGCCGTCCGAACCAAAGGGAAAAAACAAAAACGTGATCCTGAGGAAGTCCGTAGTTCAGTCCGGGGTCAGGAGCCGTGATGAGCAGCAGAGCCGATGCAGCCAAATCCAAGCGTGATCCACAAGAAGTCCAGAAAACGAAAGCCAGGTCCAAGGAAGCCAGGAAAGCAACAAAGGTAAGGAAGCCAAACAGAGTTTTCCAGGTAAACCAGCTGTGAAGCGTAGTCTACCGGCACTGCACTGCTTAAATATCGTCTACTTCCTGGTCACATGATGCTAAACGGAGTCACGTGACCGCGAACCCGGGGCACGTGACCGTTTCCTCGGGTCACGTGATCGGGCCACAAGAGTACGAGCGAGTGTGTTACTGCTCGTGCGGTGGCCTAATCTCCATGGCAACTGCCAATGGAGAAACGGCCGCAATCGTGACTGTAGGGTGTATGGCGTTTGTTTGGCTAGAGTGCAAGCCAAACTGGGTTGCCTGCGTGAGCCCCGGGAGACAGGTGAATGGGAGGGACAGGTCACTAGACTGGGTGTCGGGACATGGCCGGAGGAACTACTCGAAGACATGACACATACTTATGAATGGTAAGATAATTGTATTCTTTTCTTTTTCTTTCTTTTCTTTGTTTTCCCTCAAACCTCCTACCCCTTTCCCCCTCCTGTTAACATGGCCATGTTGCGTGTTTTCTAATTTTGTTTATTGTACAATGTATGCATTAATACTCATTTTGCTTTACAACAAACATGGCATTGTGAAATTCTATTTGTCTATTTACCAAACGACATGACAATGATTGTGCTATTTGCAACCAACTTTGGGACTATTTGTTTTTGTTTTTATTTTTCTTAAATTGTAAAAATCACATTTTATACTAATCTTTGAAGCCCTGATCTGAGAAAGACGTTGTAGACGTTGAAACACGTGTCATCAATATAGGGCAATAAATCTCTCACCAATTGATATCGTGTGGAAGCAAATATTATTTCAGAAATACTACGATTACTGGGCGCATGAGTATACCCGAAGGGTAACTTTTTTCTTCCACAAACTATTACTTTTTAGCATTGCTATAGGCGACATCCTGGCATTGTGGTCTTAATTCAATACCTTTTATGGCGTCTCTATCCCATGAAACTAACAAGTGACTGACTCCTCCACAAACCCACCAGATTTTGAAAGCCATGAGCCTCTTTTTAAATCTCCTGGCAGACCTAACATTTGCCAATCAATAGCATTGGGACAGAGCCATTCACAAATTAGTCAAGCGTTCAATTTCAGTAACACTGGGGAAGCCATACGGATGAAATATACCTCTGTTAATGCACGTTCTGCAGAGATTTAGGTCTAACCTGCACGTTCCAATCTTTGTGTGATAGCTTGGTTGGTTAATGTGCCTGCTGCAGCAGTATGTGTTTAAAATGTGGGTCATGAATACTAGCTGAATTGACCTAACCTTCCATTTTATACCACCAATGCAGCAGAGCAAATACTTCTGAGTGAGGCTACTATACTTTTAGTGGAAAAATATGTTACTTTTTACCAGAACTTCTAAATCTCTAAAGAGATTATTGGGTATTTATCCCCAGTATGGCTATACTTTTATTCGGACAGTGCTGACACTTCTCAGCAGGGCTTTCACGCTTGTTCCCTTCCCTACACCATAAACAGATGAATCACTTTGTGATTTCGTTCCCACCTATCGATGGCAGTGTTAGCCAAACAAATATATCTGTCATTGGTAGAATGTGTCGACCAATTAAGTTAGCTGGGAAACATGGGCTATGTGCATTTTAGGTTGGTGGGATTCCTCTGTAAATTGCAATAACCCAAAGTCACCATTACACCATGTTGCTCTAAATTGAGGTGTCCCACACATCTCTATAGACAGTACACCAATATACACTATTTCTTAACATGGCTGCTATAGCTTCCATGGACCGTACATGCACTACATAGCATGGCTACTGTATATCAAATCTATGTATTTATTTTCTTGCTCCTAGGCTAAGTCTATCTCAAGACAGCCAGGGCGCTTTACAAAATAATGTTCCCAGCATTTTAGATGTTTTTTTTTTTTTTAATAATGTGCCATTTCTTTATTGTTTTGTGGAACTGAAGGATGGTGTGGGAATTTACAGCCTCTCTCAGTATTTAATCACAAGTCTGTCTCTCACCATGCCTGGACAGGGATCGGAAGGGCCAGTTACTATGGTGCTGGGCTTTTCACAGAGCCACTCCTCTACCACCAGGAGTATCTCTTAAGAAGCCATTTAAGTGATGAACTGGACCAGACCTTGGTATACCACACTTTGGCCCTCATTACGACCCTGGCGGAAATCGCGGTGCAAAATGCACCATGGAGCACGGCGGAAAGCTGCCGATAGCGCCATGGGGTTGGCGGATTTTCCGCCCCATTCCGACCTTGGCGGGGCGGTAAATCCCCATCCCCCATTTTACCCTTCCCCATTCCCATTTTTGCCCCATAGGGTATAATGGGAGTGGGGAAGGCGTTAATTACGCCACCTCAAAATACGGTGGCGTAATTAACGACAAGGTCCCGTAGCGCCATGGATTTCTCCGCCCGGAAAAAACAGGCGGAAAACGCTCCATGGCGCTACGGAAACTCGTAGTAGGGCGGACGGGTCCGCCGCGAATAACGCTGGCGTAAACCCACTCCGCCAGGGTCGTAATAAGGCCCTTTGTCGATATATTTACAAACATGTGCGTTGAATGCTGGGTCTTATACTTTCAACGATATATTGAGGTCAGTAAACCACCACACCCAGAGGTTCCTCTGACAGGTGTTCACGTATTTGCTACAGGCACTGGTTCAGTAGCACTAAGACTGTCAATGACCCAACACTTTACGTGACATGATGTCACTGGCCAGCACCCCCAATCTGAAAATTCTTTCAGCACCATTGTACGCTGATGAAATATAAGTAGACATACAGGTGGTTGAAGTTGACGAAGAATTTTAGTTTATTTTACTTTACATTATTTATTTTATTTGTGAGGTTAAAATGCACTAATTTATGGGGTGGCATTTCCAAACACCTGGGGAAAGCAAAATAGGACCATACAGAGGCACTTCATTTATATAAAAGGAATAGGAAGCAGGGGATGAGGTTACATACCCAAGCTGTACTGTCAGTATCCGAGACCTGAGCTGTCTGTTGATTAACATAGTGTTGGTGACGCTTTTCCTAGGTCACCAAAGGTTAGAGACATGCTGGTGCTTTCCGGTTATTCATAATACAACAGACATGGAACAAGTGGACATAAGAACAAGCCAGGGAACCTTTCACAGGGCCAAAGCAGGCACATTCAAGGTTGGCTGTGGAGTGGTGCGTAATCATGTAAAGGATTCGTTGTGGGGGAGGTTGGTTGATACACGTACGTGGGCATATGAGTTAGATCTCTGTTCATGTTCTCTAATTTTCAAGCCTGCCTCCTTACCATTATAAATTGAATGTCTTTACATAACCTCCAACTCAATGATTCGAAAGAGGAAATCATCTTTTTTGAATAAGGACGCAGAACGAGCTTGGAAATGTGTGCACATCGCACCCGCTTCTTGGTCCTTCTCTAATGCAGAACCTCTTGGATTCTACTTTGGTGAAGGCATTACTCTGTAGTTTTGGGGAGTTGCATTGTCAATCTTAGGCTTCTATGTAAAATCATGGCTCTGCTCATGATCACTCTTAGAGTGATGGTAGGTGCTGCGGCTGGGAACGCTGGGCTGCATTGCTGCAATGCTCTTCATGGAGGAATTCCTAACTGCCTCCTCATCAAACTACAATACACGCAGAATGCCAGACTGTGGACTTAACCAGCGGTGTTGCTAGGTCTGGAAAAGATCTGTGGGTATGCTAAGGTCGGAACGGTCTGGACTCGGGGATAGCTAGCCTTTGCTTCTAGCCCCTGAGCTTCTACCAGGGGCTTCAACCAAAAGACCCAGGCCTATAGCCCCCCCTAGCAACGCCTCAGGGCTTAACCATATCTCCTTTCCCACTGCTTCTCTGCATTGGTTACTGGACCAGCGCAGAATTCAATTCAAACTTGGTTGCTTGATTTTCAAATGTTTTCACAGTATGGCTCAAGCCTACCTAACTTGGAAAGTTCAGCATTCATACCATGTGCAGTCACTTCACAGATGGAATCAATACCACGTGACGTCTTCACCTTTTAAATTGAGCTCCAATGGGACGAGAGTGGTGCCTTCTTTCAAGCTGCCAATCCGGAAATATCGCCGATGGAATTCAAAGCTCAACTCAAACACCTATTCTCACTGGCAATTAGGTCCCCTGATGAAAACCCCTCTGCAATAAAGGTGTGCTATATAAATATCACCAATGTATCAATTCGAGATTTGCCATTACACACACATATGGAAAGGTGCAGTCCAGCAGAAGTTCCACACAGTACATCTTCTGGTAGCTCCTTTTGAATTTCAGAAGTGATCTGTAGGCACGTCATAATGAGTCACATGGGCTGGCAAGGTATGGGAACAGACACTATCTTTAAAAAAGAAACTGCGAGCTGAGAGTGTATCAGCACCCACCTGCATGGTTGCATCGATTTAAACATATCAGCTGACCAATCAATAGGTGCCACCATATTCAGCCTTTCAAAGCCATCGTTTTCATCTTCTTCCCCAGGTGTGAATTCAAAGTGGTTTATATAGACTAGTGAAGCATCAGGCCACGTTTAGGTATGGCAAATTAAGTCCTTGCTCTTTGATCCAGGCGGAGTGCAAAACCGTGGCAACGTCTGCATCCCATTTATAATCATGAGGCAGAACAATAGGCTGAATGTACAAAAGGGTCCACTAGGGACACCACTGAGGTGCCATAGGCTGTACCCCACTAGCATCTCACACAAAGAGTTG
This sequence comes from Ambystoma mexicanum, assembly GCF_040938575.1. Taxonomy (NCBI): domain Eukaryota; kingdom Metazoa; phylum Chordata; class Amphibia; order Caudata; family Ambystomatidae; genus Ambystoma; species Ambystoma mexicanum. Next base: position 923,339,108 of record NC_090941.1, read on the forward strand.
CCAACCACCGGAACAATCTGCGTGAAGAGACTAGCACCGGAAATGAGGTTCCATTCGACCAAAATTGAACTTCCTCCCAGGGGAATATTCAGAGTTGGGTACCCAATGATAGCTTTCTCTTACACCAGTGTCACATATGAATTATCATTAACTTTGTATCTGTAGTGTCTTGGATGGAGACGTGCACAGGTAAGCAGAAGGCATGTAGACACTTGAATGTAGAAATAGGACAGTTGCTTTATTGTTTCAGGGTACAAAGTAAGAAAAGGGAGGTAGATAGCTACACTGAACACATCCTTTCTAGTTAGTCTCCCATTCTGTTTTGCCCAACTGACAACCCTGGAACCGCAGCACACATGAAGGTTCCAGCTGGGTAAACATTCTATAGCTTGCAATGATGTACTACAGCAAGCTGCATACTACAGTATCGCACTTTAACAAATAAATTAAACCATGAGGGCAGTGAGTGTTAGTGCAGATTTCAACTGCATCTGCCGTCGTTGTCCTGCACTGAAAGCCCTGCAATAACCATAGGACACTTTCGTTTGTGTAAAACATGAACTCCCTCGCGTCATGAGCACATCTATTTTTTTTTTCATTTAGCATAAAACTGTGTGCAGGTTGATTCGCATTACCATGTTCCCCACTGGTGCTTTTTGGGGCATGCACTCCAAAATAATGAATATGGAAGTGTCTGCTCCATTTACTTTTCAGAGAAAACAAATCTTCCACAAGAAACAAAAAGATGTGTTTTTCACACTTTCACTGAAGAACAGTGACTAACCTTCACTCCACCTGTACTTCTATCAGTCGTGTGTGCAGCCTATATGTCTAAACCCACGTCTGTAGCCAAGGCAATGCTCTCAGATTCCATTGCAATGACTATCCATTAGAGGGGCACACTGCAGCTCTCCGTTTAATAAAACATTGATGTATGATCTGCAATACTACACCCAAGTGCCTTGGAGTATCAAGCTGCGTATTATTCAGCACGGAATTCATTAACATTGGATACCAGTTTCCGATATAAAAATTCAAATGTGCCAGACATTCGTTACTAATTGGAGGAGATGTAACTAGGGAGCTGGTGCAGTAAGTCAACGAATGTGACATTACAGTAATCTGCTCTTGATGATCTCCCTGTAGTTATGCCACCCTCCCAAGAACACGACTTCTTAACATTAGAGAGACAGTAATAAGCAGCCATGCATGAACTCCTAATGGAATGTGAACACTGCCAAGCAGAAGCGAGGCACAGCTACTGGGTGTGAATGAACAGCACTCTACATAATGGGAAAGAAATACAATTGAGTTAGACAGTGAACCCCATGTGGGAGAAAAATAACAGTTGGCAGCAGCACGGGGCCTTCCATTTTATTTTTAAAGATCAAAGTTACACAAAGAAAGGTATAATTACTAAAATAAAACATTGCGTTTGCATAATTGCATAACTAAGTGTTAAGGGTATATTTCTGCAGTTTTCGTGGAGAAAGAAAGTAAGTATTTGGCAGCCTGTCAGTCGGTGTTCTGCACTGCATTGCTTCCTTTGGACTTCCTATGTCCATTTAAATCTCTTCGTCACTTGTTTTATTCCAGTTTAAGCACTAAACGCTGGCATTGCTTAACTGATAGGCAGTCAACTTACATTGATGATTTTCGAGGTAGTGCCCACTTATATGAATAGTTAAATCTCTGCTTAGCAGTGTGCTTCCACAACGTAGTGACAGTCGTGAATCTTATTCAATATGTTAACATGTATGACCGTTCTCAAGATACAGGGCCTTAAATCTTGTTGTAATGGTATTAGCGCTGCAAATACCACTCTGCCGTATCACGAGTCGGAGCAAATACTGCCAGACCCAAAAGGACAACACAAAGCGCAATTACAGCCGTATCACAAGTGCATGTATGGCGGTTTTAGCGCCGAAAACCACTGCTAATACAGCCGAGAATTACCTCCAGACACCAGCTAGAGGTAAATGAAGACAGGTACCAGAAATGAAGCCACAAGTACACCCAATCCACCCCAGAGGCCTACATAAGACACACCCCAAACCCAAACACTGTTTCCAAGAGTATGCTGTCATTCATTGCTGCAAGCTGGGACAGGCAACTGGTCATGCTGCGGCTGGGCCATTAGATGCTGGACAACCAGGCCAAGGTACAGGGAGTACAGGGTGGGTGGGAAAGAAGGAGGAAAAGGTGGAGGAGGATAGTGGTCCAAGAAAATCAACCACCCCTCGTCAGGGTCAGGCCATCACCCTGGGCCCTCTGCGACACCTAGTTGATTAGTGAGTACTGCCTCAACAGGAAGACCATCACTGAGCTGCTGGACACTATCCAGGAAGACATAGGGAGCAGAATCTATATCCGAACAGCTGTGCACACACTAGTGAAGCTGGCGTCAGTCCTGCAGTTCCTCGGGACAGGCACCTTCCAGCACATTGCGTCCATGATTGATGCCTGGCATGGCACAGCCCACATTCTGTGCAGTCCTGGCCCAGGTGCTGGATGCCCTTCTGCACCATGTCAAGCAACACATTGCACTTCCCACCACCCAGGCCCAGCTCACCGACATGCAAGGTTCTATGCCAACGCACAACTGCCTAATGTTATAGCAGCCATTGACGGCACCCATGTTGTGTTGGTGGCACCCCAGACCCATGAGGCCATAAACCGGAAGCACTACCACTCCCTCAATGTGCAGGTGACTTGCGGGTCTGCCCTCATCATCACCCACTGTTGTGCTACCCAGGTTCCAACCATGACTCCATGGTCCTGGATAGAGGGTGAGTACAATCCGTGCCAAATATGCACAATGAAGCACAAGACCAAAAAGGTGAGGGAGTTGGTAACACTGAAAGGAAGCATGACATGACAAGTGGATGCACTGGCAGCACCCGTGCAGTACCTGCGCCAATGACAGGGTACATCAAAGGGAGCATGCACATGTCGGACACATCTGGACACACACTCTGATGTAGACACAGCGCTGTCATTACTTCGACATATAATGCTGCATGCTGCATGTACCACAATGCATTCGGAATGCGGCACTGAGCCCCGAGGCGTACAGGCCACAGGCCACACCCAGAGGAAGAGCCAGATGAACAGCATGAGGCAGGTGTCTAGAAGACACTCACAGGGATGACGTGAGGGAACAGAGACTGGCCCGGCAGGCACTAATAGACAATTTTATCTAGAACATCCGGCCTCTGTCCACTACCAGCACTGTTGAATAAATTGTACATGTAGACAATCATGAATGTCAATGCATTATTGATGTAAGGACGAAAGAACCGGAGAGAACCCAAGGGGGGAAAACAGGAAAGCTGCTGACAGAGTGCCGGAGGAATGTGAATCCAAGAGGAGAGAGCCAATGCTAGTGGAGTGGGACGGGCTCCAGTTTGAAAACAAAGGAAGAGAAATCACAGAAATGGTTAGAGCATTACAAAGCTAAAAGAAAAATAGAAGCAACGCATCTGCTTACCGTTTCCAGGTTCCTTAAGAGCCCAAGCTCTGTGGTTCCAATGCTGCTAACGGTGTCTGGGGAGCCCCATCTTGGAAAAGGACTAGACTGTTCAGTGTTACTTCTGTCAAAGGAACAAAATGCAGCCATGTGGGGAGAAGTAGTCTGCAAGTTGAATGCTGTCGTTTCAAATTCAACTATAAAAACCACCTCGGATATGGTCACGTCCTGACAGTATGAGCCATCCGAACTTCCCCGGGTCCAGGCTTCCAGCTTCCTGGGATGTACAAGATGAAACCTTTTTATCAATAAGGGTGCATGAATGTCCGAGACTGATTCCCAAGACCCGTCCGCCGGTCCATAGCCCTTCCAGCCAATGATTTACTGGAGGCGCCCTCGAAAATAACGAGAATCACAAATGGCTGCAACTTCGTATTCTGGTCCCTGGTCGGTGTCCACTGATGGAGGACTTCCTGAAGTCGTTCTTCCAAAAGTGTCTACCATATGCCTCTTCAATTGAGACACATGAAACACCTGATGTATCCAAGTCCAAGTGATGGGCAATTGTAGATGATAAGCTACGGGACCAATAACTTTGATCACCTCAAAAGGACATAAATATCTTGGAGCCAATTTGGTAGGTGTTAAATGCTTGGGAATGAATTTCATAGGTAGCCATACCAGATCCCCTACCTTATAAGAGGGAGTGAACCCGTAGGCAATTTAAGACGAGGTAACAATATCTGAGATGGATGGGGATGCAGATCGTACTCTAACAACAATAATCAGACCGTCTCAGCAAGTTGGCAAAATACAACAGTTTTAATTGAAACTGTCTAAAACAGGGAGTACAACGGGCATCAATGGACGCCGCACAATCATATCTCTCAATGATTCACATACAAAACACAGCTTTGTAACAAAAATTCTTCATCAATGATGTCACACTATGTGGCAAAGTAAGAAAACCTACGTGGAGTTGTGATAGGCTTAAGGGGGACATCTAAGTATACTTTCTATATAGGGATGGGTTGTGATTGGGTCTCTACAGTCAGGTGTACAGCTAAGCCCAACCCTAGTATAAGTCATCATCTGTGTCATACTAATACACAATGTTTAATTGGCTTTCAAACTATATGGCTCTTTGCTACGTGGCCCACTACAATTGGTTTGCATGCTTGTACCCTTCTGGAATATTCCATTCGCAAGCAGCACGTGAGCTGGTATCCCAGCTGCTGGAGGGTTGGACCTGGCCATATCTCCCCACCCAAGTAGCCCAACATCCATCATCACTCCTTCTGTCTGCCATTCAATTAGCTCTTTGAACTCGGCCTTGCAAACTATCACTGTGCCTGAGAATAAAATGAAGTGTGAGCATGGCCTTATCTTCTGTTCTCAGTGCAGCTTGCCCAAAGTCTATTTTCATCTGACCATGTGACAGGAGAGCAAGGTTTGAGCTCCGTTGTTGTATTTAATACTATCAAATGAATAAAACCTGGTGCTTCAAGTGTTTTTCCATTACACCTCCACAGGAGCCCGTCTTGCTTCTCATGATCATTGTATCACCGTAAATAACCAGTTTCTTGGGTGACCCAACCCTTGACACTGGGTCAGAGAAGCCTTCTCGAATCTTCCTTCGCCGTCAGCTGTTTTATTCTACTGCGCCACACTTTCAGCCCTTCAGTTCATGGGGTCCAAGTTTGCTAAAATGTGTTGGTGAACATCCAGATTCTATACACACATATATTTATATTGATGGCACTGCCTGCAGTCTATTCACTATGTATAGCAAGCCTTTATGATAACTTGTGATGTCACCAGTCTTCTTGTTCACTCATCTTCACACTTCTCCTGGTCATTTTTTTTGGTTGCCAACATATAGGCAAAATGAGGGTGGGACTTCCGGTAGAGGCACTTGGATCCTCCTCTACAATCCCCCCTCTGGTTGATCATCAACCACTCTCCCATCAGTCTTCATATCTAGACATCATCCTCTGAAAAAGTGCTTCTTTGGAGTCCATATCTTCATTACTCCATTCAGAGTTCCTGCTGATTTTACATGCTCATCAATACTCCAGGTCATTAGACTACATTGTCCATTCGAGCTGCAGTAGATCCATTTTCCCACATACTTCTTATGGTTTCTTGGATACAGGAACTTCATTCCCTCAGGTGCATGGACACTGGGTTCTCTATACTGTTTGATTTCTTCATCAGTCAGCTCTTTGGGTCCAAACCCTGACTCGACATTGATCATGATTTTCATTCTTGTTGCTTTCTTTGCTGTCTTCTTGCACTGTGTGGTTATTATTCTGATCACACAAAATCCAAACATGATCATCACTAACAGAGCTCCAAGAAACTTGAAGATATTCACCATTTATTTTGAGAAGATCGACGCAAACCAGCTGTCATCTGCAATATCTTCTGTTTCGTCTTCCATCTTGATGTGCAATTTCGTCAGCATTATTATGACCAATGTCAATGGTCGATTCTCCTCATCATGAGAAAGTATCTCCGATTTTGCCATGAACATCTCCATCATGGCTGTAATCATGTCCAGGACATATCTATTCTGAAGAGTCATCAGTCGTATGGGTCTTTATTCTTCCTTGATAGCATTGAATCCCTTTATGGTAGTGTTGATCGTCTGCAGGAGCTCCCAAGCGAGTGATTTGCAACCGCTTCGCATTCACCATCTTCTGGATCCCTGGCATGAAGATAGTCGTGAATACTGCAGCAGTCTGACTGAACAACCTGTGTTCATATGGAATAGAATTAAAAGCTTATATCAATTTAACTGAGAAATAGTTCTCCTTCTTGATTCGATTGAGGAATTCAACTGACCTCCTCTTTCTCAGGTGAGCATCTGCTTTTGAAAACTCTCCAATGTTCAGGTCACTCTTCAGAATCACCAATTCACCAATGCTGGAACATCGACAAGTACTATGGAAAACAGCCCTCCCCAGTCTTTGGGCAACTTCATGTATGCTGTGGATCCACAGGCCTAGTAGTGGTCCATTATTACTACTGTTCCTTTCTTCATTCCTGATGCATAAAATATTCAACCTCACTGCTGGTTCTTTCCAACTTTTCTTGTGCCATTATTTCTGAAGCATAGCTCTGCACTGGCCAGAGGCACTATCTGCAATGGGCCTTCTTTGTCTTCGATCCATTTCAGCAGCTTTGCAAGCTTCGACCAGAGAGGTTTGCATCCATTTTCCACATGATCTATAACTGGTTTGTTATGTCCTGTTACTGCCACTGCTCTGCATACAACTATACCTTCTTTCCATCCATCTGGAGAAAGTACTGCTCCCCAGATTTGCATCTGGCCTCTTTCCTTGCATCTTCATCTTTCTTCATAATTTTTCCCTTGACAATTGAGCTTTTTATGTATTTCTCATATGGTTCCTGCTCCTTTCATTCCAGGCTGTTTGTATTTTATCACATGATCTCTGGGATGTGCTCTTACTCTTGTCTTCAAATCTTGCATGTAATCTTCTTCTTCTAGAGTTGACCATTCAGTCACCCATACCAAGGCTGCTGTTCGACCTCTTGTATGGCAGAGAACAAGGTGAGTCAGGCAATGAGCTGTATGGACTTCTATTTCTATAGCTATGAATATCTTAGACTTCCCCATAGTATAAGGTAGGAGAGCACAAACATAGCAACTCTCCTCAGAGGTACATTTTCCCACCTCCTTCATGTGCTGATAGCACGTGTTGTTCCACAAATGTGCTGTACTGTCTAGATAATTATTTAGCTCATAATCGTCTTCCCTTGTAAGGTGAGTTTGCGCAAAATGATCATGGAGTATATCGAACATGGGCCTTCTTTCAGGGGGAATCATAGGAACATTTTTCAGGGAAATTGGTGTATTTGCATGTGTCATTGGTGTGGTGATAATCACATATGACCTTGATCTTTTTGCAAGAAGATAATTCTGCATAAGTCACTGGAGTAGGAAGAACCAAGGAGTCTCCTACCTTCTTGGGACCAATGAAGTAGACAATGTGGATTAGCAACATCAGAAAAAGAATAATAAATGCTGAGCATGCATATAGTATGCTCCAATACATCAGTCCCCACCACTTCCAATTCTCCACACGTCGTTGAGGTCACTCATTTTCTGGAACTGCATTAGTCTCAATAGTCCACAAGGTGCCTCTGCACTACTTTTAAAGAAGGAAAACACCTTTTTAATCAGGCAACCTCGTTAAATGCTTTGGAAGCTGCAGGATCTGTTCAATTATCACTGCAAGTCACCTTCTAATCGCAGGGCCATTTTTAGGATCTTGCAGGAACACACAAATATTAGTACTACAGCAAACAAGACCAGGATAGGCTTGGAGTATGTATATAAATACAGCGAGATTTAGCTGTTGTGCAGCTGTTTGGCGCTGAGGGGCGCCTGCACTCTGGTGTACACAGTAAGAAGAGACATCTGTTGACAATGATTAGTTTTATATAAGCTGCTATCATTTACAGATTACTTTTCCTCCTTCGGGAGCATCTAGCAAACAGAGCCAGCTAACGGCAGGAGACTGCGGGCGAGACCCTTTGATCCTAGTTGTTTCTTGGCTATATTTAAAGACGTTTTTATAGCGTTTCCTCAGCTTTGAACTTAAGAAATTCGTTACACTGTGGGTGCATTAGTCTAGTCAGAAAAGCTTTGCTTAAATACTACGGGCTCAAGCTGCTATATTTTCTACTCATTTGAGCGAATTTATGATACTTGGCTGAGGAGCCAAAGTTGTATTTATAATACTGTTGTAGGTCATACATATTTTAACTGAACTCTTTCCCAGCCATTTTATATATAGCTGTTCTTTTCTTTTTATCTTTTTCCCTCCTTATTTTTAAGAGGTTGCGAGACGTTCTCTCCTCTTCTCTTCTGCTTTATCCAAAGGGAGTACTCCGTTACAATCAATTCTCTTAATCATGCCTGCACTGAGAAGCGGGTTTGAAACTGTTGAGAATCAAGAGACTAAGACAGGGGAAGACCAATTGGGTTCTCCGATACATTGTGAGGCGCCCATTAATACAGATCATATGGAAAATATGGCTGCCCCAAATGTATCTGCTGAACACAACAATGGAAATGTTAACAATAGGTCTGAAGGGAGCTTGAAGGGATATTTGACTACTGATCCCGCAACCTTGGAGGTGGAAGCCCCTACTGAGGGAATTTTAGACATATTAGATACAGAAACTACCGGGGCTCATATGGATAAGTTTGATTCTAGGCAGGAACTTACTGATGAAGAATGTCTTCAACAATGGGTATCAAAAGGGTGGTTCGTTATCATGCCTCCACTCCTCTTCAGAAGATGATTATAAAGGGAAGAATGCAAGCTGGGGAAATTCAAGGCCCAGATTCATTAACATTAAATACGGTGGGAAATAATAAGGGAAAATACCCGTTAGGAACTAAGCAATCCACTCATATCTCGCCAGCAATATTTATTTTTGGAAAGGTTAATCAGGATAAGAGGCAGTGTTCTTTTGATTCCAGCCAGTTTGGGAACACTAAACCAGCTGGTTGGGGAGGACATTTTAAAAGGACCCCTATTCGTGCCAAACATGATCTTAATCAACCCATTGGGGAGAGAGATATGGATGACTCCTTCTTTCTTATGGCAGATGCTACGGGTGATTTGCTAAAAGAAATTATCGATTTAGAGATACCTGTAGGTAGACTAGCATCTAAAGATAAGGGGGCGAGGAGTCTATCAGAGGGAGCGCCGAGTGGTACACTCTCACAATTTAGAAATACTTCTATGATGGGGAAACAACAAGAGGGTAGGCAACAAACACCTATTAGACCAGTTTTAGAGATACCCAAAATACTCACACATAGGAAAATAGCTCATACTCAAACAGATAAGGAAGGGCATGTGCGACCTAAAAAAGTGGATAGAGCAACTGATCCCCATCAAATTATATCAGAAAGCTGCACTGCAGCTAAGGATAAACAGGAAATGCCTGATCTTGGTAGGGAGGATAGAGGAGACTATCTCCTTCCACTCCTATCTAATTTACATATTAGTTTGAATTTGGCTTTGAAAACCTTGAGTGAGTCACAGGAGACTCTCTGTGGCTCCATGATAGGGCAACAAACTGCTTTTAACCAACTGGTAACTCGTTTGGCATTTTTGGAGGGCATAGTGGAGGGTAAACCCATTAATGAACAGAATACTAAAGAACAGAGCTTACTGGATAAATATAGAAAGGAACAAGATACTAGGCTAACAACCATGGATGCGAAAATCACCACTTTGTTGGAAGTTATGCTTACAGGAGATCTCCCTACCTCTTCAAATAAAAGGATAGGGGACCTGGACCTCGCTGGCAAAGGAGACAATAAATCCAGTAATAGAAATTATGGAAAGGAACTGAGCTGTCCAGATAGTCCCTCGGTCCTTTTGGACGTTATTACTTAGGCAACAGAAGGGCCCACTCAAGATCAGGATTTGGGAAATCGTAGTGCTCAAGAGCATGGGAGAGAAACAGCAACGGAGGAGGAATGTTTGAATATTAGTAGTGAGGACATTCTAATTATCCAACATACTCCTCCTAAAAAGGGGCAAAAATGTAAACAAAAGACTAAACATAGAGATGAAAAATGTGTAGGGCAAACCTTGGAAATAGGTGACATGATCAATACCAATGAAATAAGCCCCGTCAATAGTTCTGACTATGATATAAATGAGGTGCCCCAATCTCCAGTGTGTAGACGTAAGAAGACAAAAAAGCAGACTAGGACGCTTAAAAAAACTAAAAATATGCCCAATACTAAAATTAAAGGTAGAAATTTCGCATCTCAAAGCTATCAGAAGCATCCCAGCTCAGGAAGAACGGGAGGATAGTGGGGTACCTAAAGTCCCCAACAGGGAAGAGAGTTATGTCCAGGGTGAGCACAAAAAAAAGACTCCTTAGGCAGGGGAGAAAAAATATCGACCCTATCATGGATAAGAGTAATTTACAGAAATTTGGGCAAGAGCGCCCACAAACCAAACAAACAAAGATGACAGCGTTTGGTAAAATAACTAGTACCAAACATGCTAGAACATCTATAGGCACACAACAACCTAAGCTCCCTACTATTGCTCAACTAATAACACTGCTAGTATTTTCTAGAATCTCCTCCCTTAATGGGCCGATTGCTATGGTTGAGAGTGGGAGTGGTTTAACCCTTAATAACATGGGAGAAAACCCCCTAGATACACAATCATTTATAACACAAGATTCTCAAGGAAATGCATTGAGCAAATTCTCTGCTGATAACATTAAGAAGCAATCTATCTTGCCCCAGCCCCTTTCTAAGATCCATACAGGGAAAATCTTGGGTTGGATTAACAAGAAAAAAAAAACAGATTTGCAGGCCAGTTTAAACAGAACACATATCTTAAATCTGTTAAAAAAAATCCCTTATTACGAGCAATAACAACAGACGATATAGACGCTATTTCTCTACCCAACCACAATAAACATAGAATGGTAAGTTGTTTTCATTCAGTGATGGTAGCAGATATGGTGCGTGCTCAAGCAAAAAACCTTAACTCTTTGGGCTATGAGCTATCTACATTAGCAGATGACAAAGAGGCCGACAATTTCCTTCAATATAATGAACCAAACTATACTCAAACTCAACAAACCACGCAATTGGGTAAGAATAAAGTAGAAAATTCTGGTCCAGGGTTGGCTCTCATTTCCCACCTCCTTAACAGTGGCCAGGACTGGTCATGGTTGCATCCAGCGCTTAAAACTTTAGAGACACTTACGCAGGGTAATGGGTGCTCATAACAGCTCAAATATTGAGGTGATTTCCTGGAATTCGTGTGGGGGTCTACACTTGCATACGTTTTTGAACAAAAGGGAAAATTATACTTGCCCCCGTATTTACCTTTTCCAGGAAACTATGATGTTGTCCGAAATGTATATAGAAGGTTTCTACACTTTTTCTTCATTAGCATCAAGGGGGCTGGTGGGTAGGCCTAGCAGCGGTTTGATTACTTCCATTGATCGCAACTTAGGGTTCCATGGTGATGTGATTTTTTGGAGTGATTGGCTTTTGGGCATTGCTCTCTCATCAGAGAATAATGTAGAGTCGATACTCCTATTGAATTTATACTGGAACCCTCTAAAGGTGACCATTGAAGTAGTGGAAGATTCCTTGGATGCTATTCTGGGAGGTTGGTTCGAGAAGGGGTTAGGAAATCGTATTATTTTAGGAGGTGACTTTAATTCGGCGTGTGCTGAGGGCTTCACGTTAAACGAAAGAGGGGTGATTCCTAGATCCCTTCACCCCAATCTTAAAAGAGGTATATGGTGGGATAAATACCTTGACCATTGGGATTTGGGTCTTCTAGATCACGCCTTGGATTGGAATTTGCCTAAATATACCTGGAAAAGAGGAAGTATTAGCTCCAGAATTGACTTTTTCTATGTATCAAACAGCTGGAAGCAAGCCTGTGGAAAACGGACACTTATGGAGGTAGAGTTGGGCAACCACATTCCCTTATGCTTTTCTCTTTCTATTCCCAATGTTGGCAATCACAGTTATCCTATGCTTTTGGGTCTAAAAACTGAAAATAATGGGAGAAGGATTACATGGAATAAGAAATTGATTGTGAAATTTAATGCTTTGGTTTGGGAGAACCTATCCCTAGTGTTGCAACAAATCAATAGGGAGGAGGATATCGATTTGGTGGGATCCTACTATAATATTATAATGTCCAGTGTATATAAAATTAGTAGGACTAGTGATAGCGAGGCGTTAAAATCAAGGGGAAGGGCAAGTGACCCTAGAATCGAAAGCTCTAAGCGTATTAAATATAGGGAAATTAAAGCCCTGAAGAAATTAGCCATTTCCTTTTCCGAACATCAGCTTAGAAAGAAAAAAATTATTCTGAAACACAAAAATTTGATCAAGTCCTTGAAAATGGATCAATATCTTGAAGCGCACCAATTGATGGTGCACAACCTCTGCAAGGGCAGAGATGTAAAATGTTGGGCTACTGTCATTACTACACTTATGCCTATAAAAGACAGACTTGATTGCCCCATCCAAGCGGAGGTGTCGTGCTCCTTCTATAAGGAAAAGTTTGCCTTGCCTTCTGTCTTTTCTAGAGAACAGAATTTAGACCTAGGTCCTCCGGTGGTGGGTGATTGTTTGTGGGATATTGAGGATATTATGTGGGCTATCAATAAACTCAAACCATCAAGAGCGCCGGGCCCTGATGGTATTCCCCCTTTTGTTATAAAGGCAGCCCCTGAAATGTGGGCAGAGTTGCTCAAACCCATATTTGATGAGATTTTCAAATATCACATTATCCCCAATTCTTGGGCCCAAAGCATTATTGTCCCTATATTCAAAAAAGGGGACGTTCTAAACCCCCGGAATTATAGACCAATAGCGCTTTTAGATGCAACTAGTAAGGTCTTTGGAATTTTACTTCTAAGGGACCTTAACAAAGTGATTGGAAGGAATGCTTGCTTTAGCAAATTTCAGGTTGGCTTTAGAGAAGGCTTAGGAACAGACTTGAATGGGAATATCTTGGCCCATCTAAGAGATTCAGTTCATCAATCCAACATGGGTGAAGTTTTTATGGCTTCCTTGGACCGTTCTAATGCTTTCGACGGGGTCATCAGAACTAGATTGTGGACTAAAATGCTAGCAATGAACTTTCCACGTAAGATTGTCCAACTCTTGGCTCTGCTACATAGGAATACCTCGGTCAGGGTGTGCTTAACCAAAGAAGGTTCTCTTTCTAATGCCATTGATACCATGGTTGGGGTTAAGCAGGGCTGCTCACTTGCACCCACGCTCTTCAACCTGTACGTTAGCGATGTGGAGGACATATGGCATGGTCCTTCCATTGCTCCGGTAAGGTTGGGGAGTTTGGCTATCGAGTGGATGGCCTTTGCGGATGATTTTATTCTTTTTGACCGTACCCCACGTGGCCTCCGTAGAAAGATGAATATTTTCTATCAATATGCAATGATGAACAATCTTTCCCCTAATGCATCGAAATCACGAACGATTGTAGTTTCGAAGAAGAGAATTGTCAAATCGTATACTTGGAAGATGGGAGATGATCCGGTGGAACAGGTTCAGGCTATAATTTACCTCGGGTATACGTTCTCTAATAAATCTAGCTTAAAGATGTGGAAATTGGGTCTTGTAGAAAAAGCGACTAAATTAAAGACTCAAATGAAATTTCTGAGTGTTAGGGTATGTAAATTTTCGCTCTTGCCAATAAGATGTTTTTATCTAGCGAAATGTGAGCCGATTCTTTTGTATGGTTTGGACATTTGTACCCATGACATGGTCTTATATTTTTTTTTTTTTTATTTATTTTTTTTTAATTTATTTATTTTTTTTTATTTACGAGTGTATAATCACTGTGGTGATTTTTACAAGAGGATGAACGAAAAACAACGGAAAACACTCCCCAGTTCCAACAATTCTGTCAAACTGTCTACCTGTGGCCAGGCCCGTTAAGACGGGGGTACATGTGCAAAGATCTGATCCAATGTGGCTGCAATAGACCAAGATGTTCTCAAGCCTCCTATTAGGCGCTCCCACCAGAGCTCTTCCTCCCTCAGATAGGAGTTTTTTAAGTGGTGAAGAATGTATGGTGATCTAAATTTGTCAGTACCTGGACATAGTAGTAAAAGGTGCCGTAATGTTTCGCTTTGTTCAATGTTATTACAAAAGCGGCAAGTATTTGTTGTTGAAAGGCCCCTTGTGTACAGAATCTCATTTGTGGGTAGCAAATTTAGCCTCGCACGGAGTAGAGTGTTCCTAGTTTTTTTGTCTGGGTGCTTTGTCAGGAAGGGTTGGAGTACATTCAGTTTTCTGTTTGTTGGTGGAAGGTGGCTAGTTAACTTGTACTCAGATGCCTTTTCCAATGTATTTATCCAGTCCAATTCTTCTAGTCGGGTTTTAGTTCTTGTCGGGTTCCCCAGAAGTTCTTCAATCGAGCTGCCGCAGATATCAAGTTGCTGTAAACACATTTGCTCCCATTTGGACGATAACATGGATTTGCTTGAATTCATCTCTTCATGGACCATCTGGAAAATTGCAGAGGAAGAAGGGTCTATTATTTTCCGATATAACATAACTGACGCTCTTTTCACAATTGACTCTAAGGAGGAGAGGGAAAGTTCACGTCTAATCAGAGCAATCGGAGTAGAAGATGGCATGTTCAGTACTGAGCGCCAGAACTGACTCTCCAGTCTGGCCCATATGAAGTGAGGTAAAGATGGCATGGCCTCGGCTCCATAGGTGATGGCCGGGATAACTTTGTCCCTGTAGAATTTAAGTAGTGGCAACAATGAAAAACGTCCGTATTTGTTGTCCAGTATTTTTGCTTGCGAGGCTAGAGTTTTCATTTTTCCAGAAAGATGGTGCTGCATCGCTGAGTCATTGGCCGTGGAGTCAATGAGGACTCCAAGATATTTAAATTCAGCCACTTGTTCGATTTTGTTTGTGGCCAGATACCACGAAATATTCTTCGTCTTTGTCTTTTTTTGGTTCTTTCCAAATACCATTATCTTCGTTTTCTGTTTGTTTACCTCTAGGTCGTTGGCGGCTGTATATGTGATCAATGCAGATAGCTGCCGTTGTAAACCAATTGGGGTCTGGTCCAGCTGAATGAGGTCGTCTGCATACAGGAGTCTCGGGATCTTCTCTCTACCCAGTTCTGGGGGGAATACTCGTGCGCTGATTAGAGAATCTTTATAGTCCCCAAAATAGGACAGAAAAAGGGCTGGTGCTAGTGGGCAGCCTTGTTTGACCCCTCTGTCTGTTGTTATGGATGTCGAGAGTAGGCCACTGGTGTTCAGTCGTACCTGCATTGATGTGGCAGCGTGCAGGGCCTTGATGGGATTCAGGATCTCCTGAGGGCAGTCCCAACTGGAAAGTTTTCCCCAGTGCTTCCTTCGGTTGACCAAGTCGAAGGCCATGGTCTTATATTTGAATGTGGTCCAGGGGAAAATGTGGAAAGAAGTATTGGGCCTATCCATGGCAATCCCTAACGCCATTATTCGACATGAGCTATGTCTTATCTCACTTAAAGCTAGATATTTGTGGAGACAATTATCCTTATTCAGAAAAATGAATGATCCTCCCGTTAACACCCTATATGAGTTGTTAAATAAGGTCGTTGAGTCCAGGGCAGTGAAATCTATCAGGGGATTCAGTGATAGAATGACTCTAGGTTCCTGCATAAATGACCTGGTTCAACGACCTGGACTAGTCAAGAGACTTTTATTTAGAGCAGATTGGGTGGATACAGTTAATGGCGTAGGGTCCTATGCAACCTATAAGGAATATGCTAATTTCGGGCATGCAAGGGAATGTATTCCCCTTTATTTACAAAGATTCCCTTGCCATAGGGCGAGAACAATGTATATGAGGTTTAGACTCAATCAGATGCCTACCTTAGAAAGAATACATCATTGGATATATAAAGAAAATGGGCATATTTTAAATCAAATTAGCCTTACATGTCGCTTCTGTGGAGAGACTGACATGCTAGAAACCCTTGTCTTAACATGTTCCCATTTTGGCCCTAAACAAGCTCTCTATCTCAAAGATAGATTCAATGGGGATTTTGAAATATCTACCAACTTGTTTTGGAGTCGTTGTATGTGGGGTGTAAATATTTCTTTAAGTCTTGCATTGAACTCACTGCTCTATAATATAACGGAGGAATTGGAGGTAAAAAATAAGGAACTTAATGTATAATGCCTCTACAGTGAAATAACGGTATTGAACATAACGGCTGGGAGAGATTCTTTTTAAGACTTTTTGATAATGTTTGTGATTTTGATTAAATATATTTTTTTTCCAGTGTATGGCATTTTAGCATTGTCTCCTTTTTATCTTTTTATATCTTTGTAGGACTATTTTGATAAAATGAAATGTATACTTTTTTCTTGTATGTGAAATGTTGCATAAGGTTTTTTGTAAACTAACAATACAACAATAAAAATATAACAAAAAAAAAATATCAATGGGTGGGGGTGCATCAGTCTCACCAGCATACAGCTCCACGTTTGCCCAGTTGTATCCAGGTGCACCTTTCTTGGATTTTTATTGCTGAGGGAGGGACATTTTCTACTGTGAAAGGTCCACTAAAACAGAGCTCATGCCACTTTTTGGGCACAGGTAATAGATTTTTACATCCGGTTGCTGAATAGTCTTCATCTGTGTCCTGAGACCGACACTCCTTGCGCTTGAATTAATCTGGAATGACAGAGATACTAGCGGTCAAACATATCAAATATTTACGTAACTCATTTCCTAACAATTCCGTAGTTGTGTGGGCATCACTTCGGCTCCTCGATAGAGGAGACAATGGTGTTCTCATTTGCCTGCCTGTCAGTAGCTCGTGAGGTGGTGGTCCGACCCAGGCTGATTTCTTAATGCATATAATGCAAGTGGCAGGCAATATAGCCATCCCTTCTTCAATGTTAACTTCAATTTAGCAATGATCTCTTTGAGAAGACAGGTGAGTCTCTCACATATACCGTTTGCTTGTGGGTGATAAGCAGAAGAAAAGTTGTGTTTTATGCTAAGCAATACGGTAATCCGTTAATATACTTCATTAACAAAATGGGGCCCATTGTTGGATATCAGCACCTCACATATCCCCATTTGGGAAATACTTTTTGGACTAAAAACATGACAGCACAAGTGGCATCAGGGTGTGTACATGGACCTGCTTTGATCCATCTTGAAAAGGGAGACACCACCACTATCATATACCTGTATCCACTGAATACTTGCAGCATATCAACATAGTCAATATATAAATGCTAAAAAGAACCTGTGATTGTTTGCAGTGTTTGCCCAGTGGTAAACTTTTGACATACGATGCAATTTACTAGATAAGATACAACATGTTCTAACAGGTTCGGTACAAACCTGTCCTCTGCAATAGCTGCTGCAAGGCTTTCCCTAGTTACATGCGCATGGTAGTGCAGCTGTTCAATCGCTACCCTTAGCAAGGCTACAGGCATCACCGGCTTTCCAGTGCTGTCCTGTTGCCACAATGCTTCAGAGGCAGATAAAGAAAATCCCCTCTGTGTCCACAATTCTTGCTCTTCCTGTGGAGCACTGTCGTGAACCTCCATCAACTGTGTTCTTGACAAACGATTAAACCCTTCATTTACAATCATAATTGTGACTACTTTCTCTTTTGCACTCAGAGTATCAAAACTTGAAATATCTGGTGAATATGCATCCCTTTTGGCCTCTTTGTCTGCAGCTTTGTTCCCACAAGAGATAAGGTCAGTTTGATTAGTATGTGCTACTCACTTAACTATTGTGGTCGTTACTGAGAGTTGTA
Source organism: Ambystoma mexicanum (assembly GCF_040938575.1). Classification (NCBI taxonomy): domain Eukaryota; kingdom Metazoa; phylum Chordata; class Amphibia; order Caudata; family Ambystomatidae; genus Ambystoma; species Ambystoma mexicanum. Next base: position 923,356,943 of record NC_090941.1, read on the forward strand.
GTGCCTTGATAAGCCTGTCCAATAATGCTGAGTGTTGCACTGGAGTGCTGTCTGCTCGGAGATGGCCCCTCCTTTTCCAACGTGCTAGCCCAGCATGCACGGTTGACGTCACATAGGCGGAGTCACTATACACTGTCACTTCCTGCCCTGTGCATTTTCTGAGCGCGACAATAAGCGCCACTAATTCTGCTGCTTCTGCCGAAAAGTGAGACGTAGCCTTGCACTTGCTACCACTTCAAATTCCCCATTAGCTTTGTGCCTTACCACAGCTGAAACTGAATGCCTTTCCCCATCAGTTTGATTGTTTTTTGAAAACATATCAATAAAGAGAACCTCCCCCCTGCTAAAGCATTCTCCTTTACTCTTGGAATATCATCATAGAATTGCTCGTAGTTGGAGCAATCATGTACCTGCTCACCCTCTGCCGCAGGTTTGGCTACAACCGTGGCAGGGTTCCTCTATTTTACACCTGACTATTGTATTTGCTGGATTAGCTATAACTATCTCATATGCAGAATCCCTCTGAGATGTAAATGTACCCTTAGGTCTCTCCAAAATGGCAAACAATGCCCACTCAACAAGCAACATCATAGAACACCCCATCACGATGCTGGTAGCCTTCTCAATGGCGAACACAGCTGCTGCCAGCGATTGTTCACAAGGAAAGTGTCCTCTCATAACTGGAGCTAAAATCCCACTATAATATGCCATAGGTTTGTACCCTAGTGTAGTCCTCTGTGTAAGCACTGCTGTCACAACTGTCCCATTTGTGTGTGAAAATATTAAAAACTCCTCATATTAGTTGGGAATTCCTAAAACTGGAGCTGTATAAATTGCTTTCTTCAATTCTTCAAACCCTCCCTCCATTTCCTCAGCCCAATTTGTTTTTTCCTTGTTCACTTGTGGTTTATTCAGAGCCTGCAAAAGGGGCCTTGTGTATGAACTATAATCAAATTCCCATGCTCTAACAAAGTTGCACACTCCCAATGTGTTTTATCGTGTGCAGTTGTGCTGTTTTCATAATCGCCTCAGCTCTTTCAGGTGTAACTTTCCTTCCCTCGAAAGTGAGATTAACTGACCAATATACAACACCTCTTCTTGACAATATTGCAACTTCTCCTTGTCCATTTTATATCCCTTGTCTGCTAGAATAATCATTAACTGAATCAAATCTTGACTGCACTGATCTTCTGTAGTGCTACAAACCAGAATGTCATCTACGTATTGCAGCACAACACTTTACAAATCAACATTGCTTAGGTCCATCTGCAGGACCCTATTAAAGATCGATTGAGATTCACAGTACCCTTGGGGCAAACAAGTGCTCTTCAGCTTAGTCTGATGAAACGTAAATGATTGAGTTGAAAAAAAGCATTTTTCAAGTCAATCACAGTGAAATATCGTGCCTCTGTGGGGATATTACAAATATCCCCACAGAGGACATCCTCCCACCAAAGTGACACCCCTACTCAGGGTGTCAATAACTGCCCAGTGTTTGCATTCTGCTGTATTTGCATGGGTGCATGCTGTGACTGCCCTTGCAGCAGATTCAATGGTGCTTGCTGTGGTTGCAATGCCTGTTGCATTTGCGGTGCTTGTGCTTGATACACTGTCTGTTCTTGGGGAAACTCATTCCAATTTTGTGAGCTATATGCTGGAGGATAAGCTGTCCCCCCCTCTTGAGAATTGCCCATTCTGTACATACCCTTGGCATCCACATGTTTGTGCATTGTGCCCTGTCATTCCACATGTCCAACATATAGGAGGGGTTCTTCTGACTAGCCTGAAGTCCTGAAACCTGCCTTGGTTATTTTGAAAACGACCTCATCCTCTGTTGCCCAGTCCAGTACACCACAGCATAAACCCGTTCCCTCCTTGGTCCTTCTGGCGTTGATTATTCACCTGCAAGGTACCCACTGCTTGCTGAACTCCCAGTCCATCTCCACTTGTCAATACCGCCCCTTCTATGGCATACTTTGACAATTTCTTCTGAGCTAACTTAGCTTCCTCAGGTTTTCTACCATCTTCCTTCTTCTTATTTTTCTCTTGCAACAACCGGCAATGATGTGTATAGTCAACTGTTTCTCTTCCAATGGCTTTGCTTCCATTCCCACACATTTCTTAAGCGGTCTCTGCACCTGTTCTGGCAATCCTTGACACAAAATGTGGTAAATTACTGTCACTGATTTCCCCCATGGCTCCCTCATTTCCAAAGTCCACCATTCCTGAATACTTTGAATATATGCAAGCAAATCTTTGTCATCTTTCATCTTACGTGCCATAATTACACCCATATCTGACGTATCATGATACTGTACACTGAGCGCCTGCCAGACGACTGCTCTACAATCATTAAATAGCGCTCCATCATGAGCTGTATTCTATGCCGTGACACTTGAATAGCATGCTCATGTCCAAATGTCATCAGCCCTCTCCCCAAGAATGGCTGCTAAGAGACCCTTAATGTCCCCTATTGCTAACGTATTTCCTCCTGTCATCTTTTCTAGCTCATAGATCCATTTCCCTGCCATAGCTGTTAAACTGGGGAGTGTTCACCTTAAATTATCCTTATCCATTTGTGGCCAGGGGATATACTGTGGTCGGGCCTCTCCTTTCTCCAATAAAGGGAATTGCGTGAACCCAAATCCGCAATCAGCTCCCATCGTCTGCCTATCCATAGTAGGGACATTGGTTCCTGATTGCTTTCTACCTGGCAAAACCATCAGCCTGTTCACATAGGGAGGCGATTCTCCCTTTTCACTATATGATCGTCCTTTATGGTGCTCTGGGTATACTATCCTTAGGTTGTTATAGATAAGACCATCTTACTCTCTTGTCTGTCAGCAGACAACCTTTGGGACCGCATGCACTTTCTCCCTCCTCCCCATGGAAGGTTTCTCTCAGTTCGTCTGACATATCTAGTCCCAACTAGTATGGCTTTCTTCTCGTTCACCCTAGTCTAAGGTCAGCATGCCTACAGACAACGCTCTATGGTCGAGACTAAACAGGCTTCCTTCTTCACCTCGGGATTGGCCAATTATCGATCAATCTTCTTTTCCTCTCCTTCCTAATTCATGTTTTGCTCTCATATCTTGATAGAATCTGTTAAGGATTTCAATCAGGCAATACACCCGGGTCTCAGCCTAGCATGCAATGCACAAATGAAATACTTATTTATTGTGTATATAAGTTCAATATTCTGAGTGATATACCACTCATATCACACCCCTCATCAAAATACCCCCAGGTCACAATGGACCAGGAATAAGGCTGGTTGGTAAATGCAAAATGTATTTATTTATTTAAAATTCAAATCAAACATAAGTTTTAATATATGGGGCAGCAATCACCATTGTGGTGACAATACAATTGATAAAGTAAGTAAACACAAGGAAAAGAACAGTTTTGACTTGTTGAAAAGATAGCCCTTAAGATTTCCCCGTGCAAATTTCTCAACTCACAAAGAAGCAATTCTACACAGATGTAAGTAAGCAGCAGGTATTCAGGAAGAAAGAATAATGTACAGGGTTTGAATGCAATCTTCCCTCCCCAAACGAGAGAAAAACGTTTTGGTAATGTACACTTTTAAAATGACAGTTGAAAATGGCTTAGGAAAACAATGAAAAGTGTGCAAAAATCCTTGAATTGATATAAATTCCAATGGGAGCAACACTAAAAAGATTCCAACAAACATAAGCTATCATATGAACAACAGTACACGCTTTGAAGGGAAGTTTGGAAATAATTTCAATGGGAGAACACACGTGTAAAACTTTAGCCAAATTGCGAATCCCTGCCTAATTTTCCCAATGCGATATTTAAGAGAAATGGGTCAGGGGTTAGGGTAGGGATGTAGCTACAGGTCTTAGGTTTCAGTCAGAGTTGAAATTAAGTCTCTAGCAGTAAAATTGAGCAGGTTATGCTTTGAATGAGAGGTGTTTTTGAAAAATAAAGGCGCAAAAATTAAAACAGAAATCAGTTTTTACAATGACAATTATGCTCTAAACTAGAGTATTCAGGCTGGTTACCAGTTTGAAACACAATAAGCTCCAGAGTGGTCCGTGACAACCAACCCCAGCACCTCCGTGTCCGCCTTGGAGGACTCAGTCAGATTACCCATTGGATGATTTTAAGGGTTTAGGATTTCACAAGACAAAAGGATTTTAAAGAAATTATCACTAGCACAAGGAATCAAAACAAGGTTTCAAGACTGGTGTGACACTATTACAAGTTCTTAAGTTAAAGAGAGGATGGGTTATAGATTGGTATAGGACAAGTAAGGCAAATAGACTATGGTTTACTATGATTCCTATTTATACTTCTTACATTCCACTGTAATTTAAGATTGGACCGTTAGGTTCTGGTCATCACGGATAGGGTCTACAGACAACAGGGCATATCTGGCAGAATTGGATCAGCTGGTCGGTTCTGGTCAATTGGACTGGCACCTCAGACTGGACTGGACTGGATTGCCCCTTCTGGTAGCTGGACACTGTAGATCAGTGGGATAGCAAGTTTCAGCGGGCAAGCATTAATGGTAGCAAGCCAGACTGGATCAAAATGTCTTCCCTGAAGTTTGGGATGGTTCAGGATTTGGGCCTAGCTGAAAAAGAGTTCAGCAAATGCTGAGGCCTGAGTTTTGCAAAGTAGTCTTGATCAGGACAAGATGAAGAATTCTGGAACAGATGAAGAAGTCAGGAACAGAGCATCATGTGGAAATCTGGATGGAGTCAGGAATCAGTGTGTCCTGTGTGTTGTGAGGTTCCCTTATTTATCCTGCCAAGTGACATCACTCAGTTTATGGTAGGGGCAGACTTACAACCCACAAGGGTATGGTTGGTCAAGGGCACAGTTTCCGCCTTGCTTTTTGCTAGTTGGATGACAGAAACTGTTGTCATGTTTTATGATGTGACTTGGGAACCCCCCACAGTTATTTGGACCAAAATGAACTCTCCCAAAAATACACATTTATATACTTATGCCCTCTAATAAAATCGGGCACATCAATTACGTATTTTGTGGGTTATCTTTACATCCAACTCCCATGGCAGTGGGACCTGGCTTTGTGTTTCTGTGGAATTTTGTCCATTTTAATCATAAAGGTTTGGCCTAACAATTCCTAATTTGGTACATATTTGTGCCATCACCCCTAGAACATGGGCCACAATATTAGATTTGCAGCATTAATAGTCTCTGCGCAATTAGTGTTTTTGCATAACTTTTGTTCCTTATGCCGTATGAAAACCTACCAAGTTTTCAACTGGGTAGCATGAGTTCAAATATATATGTATGTACATTTCACTCATTTACTTATTCTTGCCGCCAAGTTAAATGTCATGAAGTTCTGTGGCAAAACAAGCAAATAAAATTCAAAATCCATGTCCGTTTTTTTTTCTTGCTACACAAGTGTGAGCAACTGGCAAGTCCTTCGAAGTTCAATGAGAAGGCTCCTCCCGGAGAATGGAACATCCTGCCCCTTATGAGTGTTGAAGCCTGCCATTGTCTTTGCCTGGGGCCCAGATGAAAGTCTGATGAGGTCCTTTGTCATGAGTATGCAAGGCCTCCCCCCAGCAATGAGTCCTTCCTGCCAGCAGTGAAGTGTCAATCTGAAGTGTCAACCTTTCCCAGGCTGAGGACTGTCAAAGCAGAATTGTAATTAATTAACTCAAGACTGGGTTTTAACTTTAAGTTACCTACATCTTTCATTAAACATTTAAAATGAACACAGTGTATATGGGATTCTTACATAAGCAATCCTTTGACATTTCCTAAAGAATTAGGCCTTTCAACAAAAACATGCTTTCAAGATAAGCGATTTTGCACTTTCTTCCTGGAAAAACACATTAAACTGAGTTCTTTTAAATCTGCTTTTCCTGTGCAGCACTTACATTTTGATCTGCACCAGTTCTTCCCTTGAGTGCTGGGATTTCTTTGCAGTCTGGATACATGTATCCAGGCTGTGTTTAAAGTTTCTGCCTGCAGAGCTGAAATTGTTACATGTTGCAATTTTAGCTGCATTTTTCCATGTGGAACTGAAAACAAACACTCCTGGACAGCTTTTCCCGTAGATACATTTCAGAACTGCTGTCAATCAATGATGCCCGGTTCCTCTGAGCCACACTGGGTGATCCTGACATTTCAGTACCCTTTTACTCTCAATGATTCAATGGAAATAAATGGATCTTGTGCCAAAACAGCATTTTTGAAGGTTGCAAAACCAGCATTTTAAAAGGCATGTTCGGTTTTCAATACAATTCTGCTGCTTTGTTCCATGTTGAATGTAACAGAGCCCACTGGCATGCTCCTGCAGTGATAACTCTGTTTTTCAACCCCCCTTGACTGTGCATGGAGGGTGTGCAGCCTTTTCTGGTGGTGACCCCAATGCAGTTTTGCAGATTTTGGCATGCACAGGAGTCAGCTCATCCATTTTGGGCTGTCTCTTTCCCCATTTGTAAAGTGATGCAATGGGGCAGATTGGAATGGGTCAAAATATCCCACAGAAGTCCCCCCCACCGACTTCGGCTTGACTTCCAGTCGTGGGGAAGTCAGGCACGTGGGATTTTTCTTTCTTTGCGTAAAGTACACAGGTTTCTTCAGGTGTAGTTCTCCTTCCCTCAGTGAATGATGTGACATGCTCTCCTCGCCGCTCTGGTTGGAATAGGAATGATCCCCCGTCTTCTTTCATGCTTTCTTTTACAGTGTGTGGAGCGACACTCCGGATCTCTTTGGGTTTTCCTCCTGGGTCCCCAAGGAGGTCCACCTTTATTATTAGATGCACTTAGTGTCAATACTAGAAAACAGAACATAACCCAGTTATGAACATTTTCCCACCACTGCCCTCCAATAGGGATGACAGCTGTGGGACATACATATGCATCCAGGGACAAATTACAATATTCCCAGCATATATTTAATGACAATCTCAAATTTTCCTAGGTTTCATCATTCTCTCCTTCTGGGTTTTCTGTAGGCTCTTCTATTCGCCGGAAAGTAAGCCTGGGGTGGCAACTCTTTAGCTGGTTGATGTGGACCCACTTGTCTTCTCCTGTAAAATCACGCTTGGGGATGTGGATTCTGTAGGTGACTGGTGAGATTGTGTTCACAATTTCAAAGGTCCCTACCAGCTGGGCAAAAATGTGCACTCCTTGGCTTGGTTCCTTTGGAAATTGTACAAGTAGACCCTGTCTCCTAGTTGATATTCCTTTTTGGTTGTCTTAAGGTCATAGTGGGTCTTCATACTGTCTGCAGATCTTTCTAGATTCCGCTGAGCATAGGCAAAAGCATGTTGAAGGTGTTTTTCAGATTCTCAATATACTCATGAGTTGTGGAGGCATTTATAAATGTCTGCTCTTGGGTTCTACAGTGCAGATGCTGGGGTAGCACCATCCTTCATCCAGTCATCAGCTCAAATGGAGATATTTTAGTAGCAGAAGAAGGGGTAGATCTGATGGCCATCAGGACAAGGGGTAATCGAATATCCCAACTTGGCCCAGAGTCTGCCACACACCTTTTTAATATGCTCACAATGGTTTTATTGTACCTCTTAACTCCTCTTAACTCCACCACTATAGGACAGCGGTATGCAATGTGTAGTTTCCTTTTTACCCCAAGTATCTCCCACATCTTTGGCATCACTTTGCTGGTGAAGTGACTACCTGGTCTGACTCAATCCTTTGGGGTAGTCCAAAACGCGAGAAGATGTGATTGATCATCAGGGCAGCTGCTGTTTTTGCCTTGCAATTTGGGGCCGGGTGACATTCCACCCACTTAGTAAACAATCATGTTACGGTTAACATGTACTTGTTCCCCTTAGTGGAGCGAATCACGGGCCCAATGAAATCTACTTGTAAATCTGACCAAGTCAAGTATTGTTCGAGGTCCTGCCCCATCTGTGGCCTGTTTGCAACCTCTCACAAGATTGCTAATGTTGTATGGAACCCTCGATGACCGGCTGTGGTCGCATCATGGGCGTGACTTAGCATCAGGCTTCGGAATGAGGTCAGGACCACCCACTGGTCACGGCTGGATATGGATCTCCTCACCAACAAACTATCTTGGATTCGGAACATTTTTTGACATTTCATCAACACTCTGAGGTCCTCTTTCCCAATGCAATCGGTATTCGTCAGGGGAAAGTTCTCAGGGTCCTCAATGTGTTGATAAAACTTACCAATGATTGGATCCCCTTTTTGAGCCATGATTAAATCAGCATCTGGGGTCTCCTTACTCCACTGGGCAGTTGAGAGTTCATTGTGAGCATTTGTCTGGGACCTAGTGATAGCAGTGACCTGGATTTCCCCCAACAGGGACTCGATCTCAAGGAGATCCTCTTGGATGGCTCATGTTTTGGCCAGTTGAACAGCTAAGTAATTTCCAGATTTGTCTGGTCCCTCTACTTTGGAATGACCCTTGATCTTTTTCCAGTAAATGGTCATCCCACTAGAGGTGACCAGTTCATCAATATTTTGTATTAGTTTTCCATGTTTAAGTGGTTTGTTGTTAGCACACAGCATGCCTCTGGTTTTTTCCAATTAACCAGGTGCTCCACGAAACCCGTTCCGGACATAATCTGAATCAGTGATCATGACCAGTTCGTGGAGTTGGTGTTGGACAGCAGTGAGGATGACTTGATGAACTGCTATAAGCTCTGCTACCTGACTACTATGGGGACCGATTTAGTACCCAGCAGAGGGTTCTGGGGCATCATTCACCCAGGCATTCCCGACGCCGCCCACTAGTTCCTTTTCCCCGGTGTTGTCAACATGGCAGGAGCTCCCATCCACATAGACAGTGGGCATTCCCTCGCACTTGTCTTCTTCATAGACTTTGTGTGGGGAATTGAGGTATGCCTCCATGTTGTCCTGGATTTTAAGACTTTTGTCCTCGAGATGGTTTTTTCTGGCACAATCATGCAAGTCAGGCAGACCTTGCGCGAGGGGACTTTTCTTGTTTTGGCCATATCTGACCTCCACAGGAAAGCCTTGCATTGACAGAATCCAGGAAGTAATTCTGGAATTACTCAAATTTCGGGCCCGGATTCAGTCACTTTGAAGATATTGCAGAGGCTGGTGTGGAGTCTCCACTATGATGTGTTCCCCCTGGATGAACTGGCGGTAATTTTTCAATGCCCACACCATTGCCAGGAATGCCTTCTCACAATCGTTGAATTTTTCTTCCACAGAGGATAAAGTCTTGCTTGCATAGGAGATTACTTTATTGTCCTTGTCATGCTTTTGGTATTATACCGGAGTCAAGCATGTATTTGAGAACCCTGTCTCCAAGAACAACTCAATGAACTTTAGACTGTAGTTAGTCAGTCCAAGGAGGCTCCTTAGCTCACGCAGAGTTGTGGGGAATTTCAGTTTCAGGAGTGCTTCCACATTATTTTCATGGGGACAGAGACCCTCAGAAGTTATCTCATGCCCCAAGAAATTGACACAGGTCCTGCACCACTGTGCCTTTGGGAAACATAGTTTTGCTCCGGCAGCCCTCAACTGTGTCACAACATAATGGATCTCCGCTATGTTTTCCTCTGGGCCAGGCCTTGGTCAATGTAGGGAAGATGGCCATCCGGACGTATGGACCCATTTGTTTAGCTCCCTTAAGTCAGCACAGAGTCTCCACTGGCCGTTCGGTTTTAAAATCCCCAGCACCAGACTATTAACGGTGCTGTGGACTGGACGAATTATCCACGGGACTCAAGGTTTTTAATTATTTCTGTGAGGGACTCTATGGATGAGAGAGGCAAGCGATATTGCTTCACAAACACTGGAGTCATTCCAGGGTCCATGGGAATTGTGGTTGTATGGATTTCGGTGCGACCACAGTCATATGAGTCCACCGCAAAGAGTTCCTGAAAATCTAAGAAAATCTGTTTCAACTTTTGCTTCTGCTTCAGAGTCTCACAGGCATCAGTTAGGTTGACTCTCTCTTCAACCATCTGCCTGGAGCCCGGAAAGTCTTCTGGTTTGGCTATCTCAGCGGCCTCCTCCAGCTGGGTGTAGAAGTCCCTGATTAAAATATTGATCTGGACAGAGGGTTTCACGCAGGGAAGGCAGTCCTTGTGGACTTGGAATATCACCTCATCCCTCCTGGAGTCACAGGTCACCTCTTCCTTACCATAAGTGCAGGAAGAGTACACCAGGAAATTCCCCCCATGCCAGGTGAAGATCCTGTCTGTTGTTGCGTCATTGTCGCTATCACTGTCAAAACAGTCATTGGGGATCGGTCCTATCAGTTCATTACCTTAATTTATGGAAAAATGTCAGTCATCAACCGCCATTCCAATAAAGGTGCGTGTGCCCAGAGTGATACTCCTAAGGTCGCTGTTATCCACCAATATTGGAATGGTGTTGTCTTCTATATTGACTAATGGTGTTGGGTTTAACCCTAACCCTTGCTGTTGGAGATGGGCGTTGAGGTGAACATATGCGTCAGTATTTTGCAGTTTCTGTCCTCTTTTAGTTTTTACTTCAAGTGGGACTAGTCGTGTCTGTCCTGGGATGGTGACTTCTTCTCCAATTTGAACTTCAACTGCATACTGCAGCAATTGGGCTGACCAAAATACTTTTCTCTGAATCATCAAAGCCCATGGGATTACCCCCTAACTGGAACCAGGCTTTGAAGTTTATCAGGTCCAAACTAATGGCAAAGTGATTGAGAATGTCACTGCCTAAATAAAACGCAGCAGGGACACCTCGCACGACCCAACAATTATGTACTATGCTTTTGTTGCCTATAGAAATTTTGAGCATACACCCACTAGGAAGGCGATGTTTGGAATTGGGAGTTTCCAGATCCATTTCCCATGTGTCTATCAATTTAAATGTGGGAATGGCTGGATCTTTTGGGAGTTTTCGGAACATGGCTTTGCTGATGAAGCTCTTACCGTTGTTCACGCACACTCATGCGAGAACAGAGTCCTTCCCCTCATTTAACAGAATAGGGATGTACAACTGTTCTCTAATCTTCTAAATGACAGCTAAACTTTGAGCGGTTTCTCATCATTTTGGACTATGGAAGTGGGATTTTCTGATTGTGAATTAGTATAGAATTTCAGAGTATTTCCTTCCAGTGTGGAATGCCACTTGAAACTGGAAGGAAGGTTGATTTTCAAAAATAGAGAGGAATTCCCATGACCAGTTTGTTGTCCTACTGCAATTACTGTCACGTCAGGGATTTGGTTGTTTTGAAAATGAAACTTAGTATGATCCTGTTTTTGTTCAACCATGTGAGGTATGCCATTTAAACTAATATGGTTGACACTATGTTTTAATTTTATTGGTTGGTTAGTCTGGGTCTAGAGGACATTGTTTGCGCAGACTATTAGGGGAGACAATCTGCGCAGGATGTCATTCCCCAGTAAACATAGTGTGCCCTCTGGAGTCACGACTAGGACCGGGTGTTTCACCTTGTGTCGCCCAATTTTAATTTCCAAATCCACAGTCCCCTCGACAGGAATTTCATTCCCATTGAAGTTTTGAAGTTGTCCAGGAAGAGGGGTGAGAGGGATCTGGTATCTCTCCCCCCTTCCTGAATTCAGCTGACCAAAGGCTCTCTTTGACAGAAAAGTGGCACATTGCCCTTGTACTTGGACCGGGGCATAAAATCTTCCCTCCTTCTCCTCAAGGGGGGAAAGAGGGGTAGTTTGGGCAGGATTCTGTGTGGGAGCTTGGGAATCTGTAAGAAAAATATTTCAGTTGGATATTGAGGGAGTTTTGGGCTCCCTGGTTCTGACTTTGGGCCACCCCCCTTTTTGGAGGCAGTCCCCAGATTAGGTTTGGACAAGGTGATTTTCTGGCTTATCATTCTGGGGCTCAATGGTGGGCAATCCTAACTCAGTCCCCACATTCACCCAGTCTTCATTAGGATCTCTCCGGACTCATTTTTCTTAGGGAGGGTTTCCCCCATCCCTGAAGGAGAAGATCTTTTTCCCAGAGTCAACTGAAGATCCCTCACCTTCAAATTGGAGGACACAAATCTCCTTCCCAAAATGTGTCTTTTTAGGTCCTTTATCTCTCCTACCGGCCCTCTGTTCCTTAGGTTGCAAACTTTCGGGGGCAGGAGATTTTGGTTCTGTTCCTGGGTTTCAAGGGGCTTTTCACAAGTGGGGAAGGAAGCTTCCTCTAAGGCTTTACACCCCCTTTGCCCCTGTGCCTCCTCCTTTGGAACTGGTGAGTTGTCGGGGTTCTCTCCCCGTCATTGCTCTGGAGTACCAGACCCTTGGTATGTGGAGTTCTGAGTCGCCATGTTCATCTGAGGGTTCTGCTGAGCCTTCAACATGTGACCCAGATCCTGGGACAAGTTCTGGACCTGGCGCTCCAGTTGGGACACCCGCTCTGGCTGATAAGGGGGTCGCTGGTCCATCCTAGATGGATCACGGGAAGGGTAACTGTCCCTTCTCCCATAATACCCTGGGTTTGGATAGTTTGGGTAAAACTCCACCTTTGGCTTCCCCTCTCCCGGATTGGGCTGTCTGGGCTCAGGAAAGTGGGGAAAGAAAGGAGGGTTGTTTTGTTGGTTGAAGTTTGGAGGGTACCAGGGAAAGAAACTCAACCCGGCAGTTGGGAGCTTTCTGCCCTCCTGGGGAAAGTTAGAAGGGAAGTTTCCTGGGTTGGTACCTACCTGGTTGGAACCCCCCATTGGGCTGGGGGAGTCCACACATACCCGAGGATGGGTTTGTTACCCTTGTATCGGGGGCTAATGTAATCAGGGGAGTTAGGGGTCCCATTTGTGGGATTACCTCTCTGACTTATTGTTTGGGATTGGCCTGAGGGCCTTCTGGTTCCTTGATTGGATGGGTTCTGTGCAGGTATATTTTTACTCCCCCCATCTCCAGATCCAAAATGGGGGCAACCTTCACCTCTGCCACCTTAGCAGCAGCAGGGGTGTTGGTTGGTTTCGGGCTTTTATTGGTGTTCTTACGATCTACAGGTTTGTTCACCTCACAAATACGGGTCGCCTGTTCTATGACCCAGTCCAGTGATCTCTTCTCGTGAAAGTCCCTCACCAGCTGAGTCATGATGTATTTGGGGAGGGCATGGAAGAAGGTGTTAATGAACTTCCTACTATCTGTGCACACCCTCCTGGTGGGCTGCGCAAAGGCACGTTTGAGTTCCTGCACAAATTCTTGTGGGGCCTGGTCTTCCCCACACTGCAGATTATAGGCCGCCTTGCGGGCCTCTTGGGGATTTCTATGGGCAGAAAAGTGTTTTAAGATGGCCACCATGTAGGTGGACCATCTTGAGTGGTTCTGATCCTCCAGCCCCGCAAAGAAGCTGGAGTACTCAGGGGAGAATGTCCATTTCACATATTGGATGCAATTCTGACTACCTTTCAGATGAAAAGTATCCATCATCTGTTTGTATAATTCCAGGTGTTCCCAGACTGAATATTTAGCATTTTTGTGATAGGGAGTTATAACACTCCTAATGGCCTTGATCTGCTTCAGGGGATCTTTTTGTATAGCCTTCTTGATTTTGTTGGCCTTTTTGGTCTTAGTCACCCGCGTCCACTCATGCTCTGACTCAGAGGCACTACTACTGGAGGTGGCTATCTGATCCTCTAGGCACTCCCTTATTCTGCGAGCTTGAGAAGGGCTTGCAGAATGTGGGGGCCTAGTTTCCTTATTCCTGTGGTGCTCAGAAGAGTCTTCTGACTCTCCCCTGCTCCCAGGATTGGTGGATTACCCCCCCCCCCCGCACCCCCACTGCCCTATCTGGGAAGAGGTCTTGATGATACTGTTTTTGGGTTGTATTTCCTGGGGTTCCCCACCAAATTTAACAAACTGATCTTTTAGTAGGTGGTATTTTTGAGGATCCAATTCCCTGATCAGAGATGTGAGCCCTAACATTTGGGGATCTGTACAAGGACGCCTGTCCATCCATTTCTGGGAGGCCCTGATCTGTCAGTCCTATTTTGCCAATTCTGTTGAAGTCTACCATCCCCATGGCCCCTGGTTCATATGCGTCAGTAGACATGAAGGTGGCAGAGTTCATTGCATTGAAGGGGTTATAGTCCCTGAGTACAGGGGTCCTGATGTGAGGATAAGGGGTTTCTCTATCCCTTTCTACCTCTTCTCTTTCAGCCCCTATTCCCTGGTGACATGCCAAAATCTGAATCGTTTGTTCCTCTATCAGGGCCTTACTGGTTTCAATGATTTGCTCTTGCATGGCTATCTGTTGGTGGAGCATATCATTCTTTTCACAGAGAGCCTCATTGTCTCTCTGTGTTTCCTGTCTGGTCTGAAAATACTGGGCCAATTTCAGCTGCAGGAGAATCACCTCCTGAGTGTTAGCATCATTGGTCTGGGTTTTCTTTTCCAGAGCATCCTCCACCCGCCTGGTGTGCTCTAGTAGCTTCTCATATTCTGTTTTTACTTCCTTGAGCTCCTGGAGGGCCAGCTTTCTTTCCTCTAGCTTGGTTTTTAATTGGCTTACTTCCTGGCCTAAGGTGTCCCTCTCCTGACTTAGAGTGCCCCTCTGTTCAGCCAGGTCGTCCCTTTGGTTTTTAAATGCACTGGATTTCAGGCGCTCCTCATCAAATTCCTCTTGAGAGTGGATGTCTTTAATAATTAATTTATTATTTTCCTCTTTCAAGGATTCTATGTGGTTTTGTAAGATTAATTGATGCACCAGTTTCTGCTGACTCTATTGTAAAGAGTCAACCCTTTCCTGACACTCCTCTTTCAGTGCCTGTAATTGGGTGTCTTGCACTGGATTCTCTTGCTGTAGAAGATCCATATCTTCTTTTAATTTTGTCAGATACTGCCTAGATTCTGTCTCTGATTTTTGGCTCTTCAGTAGCCTTTGCTCTGCAGAGTCTAGATCAGTTTCGATGTTCTCTAGTGTTTCCACTTGGTTCTTTGCCAGAACTATGTTTTCAGCATGCTTTCCCTGCATCACTCCGATCTGGAGGTACAGGTAGGCCGCTATTTTGGCAATTTTACTCTGCTCCTCTTTCGCTTGTGTGGCCATGTACAGTTCACTAAGAGTGTGGTGTAATGGGCCCTTGTCCTGCCATGTATACAGGTCCATGTTCTTTGATTCTTTGAATATATATATATATATATACTTGTGGAAACACTTGAAACACTTGTGTACAGGCTTGTCATGAATGCCATATCATATCATATCATATCATATCATATCATTTCATGTCATATCATATCATATCACTGCCTACAATCTATTCATTACGTATAGCCAGCCTTTATGATTACTTAGTCTCCTTGTGTTTCTGCATCTGTACAATTATAAACCGGCTTTGCATTTTCTTCAGTGCTCTCTGCACATACAATCTTCATTTTGCCCATGAAATGCTACTCAATTCTTTACTTGGCCATCATATGCTATAAGGTCTATGTACTCACTTCATAGGCATCTCTTCTAGGTGCGTCATTTCTGCTTCATGTGACATCACCAGTCTTTTGTTTCACCCATCTTCACACTTCTGGAATTTCCTTCAGAAGACTGTCATTTCTTCGCGGGTACATCATATAGGGTCTTCCCAATGGATACCTAGTTTCAAGGACTCTTTGCGGTATAGGTACCATTATTGGCTTTTCACATGTCACAATTTCCGATTGCCAACATATAGGCAAAAAGGGGGTGGGACCTCCAGTAGAGATGCTTGGCTCCTCCTCGACAGGAGGAAGATTTATTTTCCAATCCGCAAACTTCTTCATATCTGCCCTGGTCTTTTCCAAAGCAGTGTGTGCTGCAAGGTGTCCCTTTTGTATATCTTCTATCATTACATCTATGGCAGGCAGATTTTGGCACTTTGTCGGCATATCAGGAAGGGCGAGCAGATGAAACCCTTAGGAACACAGGAATGGACTGACACCCGTTGCAGTGTGAAGGGAGTTGTTGTAGGCAAATTCTGTGAATGGTAAAAGTTTGCACCAATCATCCTGGGTAGCGGAGCCAAAACAGCACAGGTATTGCTCCAGGGACTTATTTACCCTTTCAGTCTGCCAATTTGTCTGTGGGTGATATCCGGATGATACAGCTCTGTCTACTCCTAAAAAGTTACAAAGATTGAACAAGAATGCAGACGTGTATTGAAATCCCCGGTATGAGATAATCTTGCTAGGCAATCCGTGCAATCGGAAGATGGTTTTGAGAAAACACCTTGCCATTTGAGAAGCTGTGGGAATCCTTGGCAAAGGAACAAAATGGGCCATCTTCGTAAGATAATCTACTGTTACCATGATAGTGGTAGGATGACAGGAGGGAGGTAATTCAACAATAAAGTTGGTAGAAATGTGCTGCCAGGGGGTAGTAGGTAGTTCTGGTTGCACTAGGAGTCCAAGAAACTTATTGCGTGGTACCTTGGTCTGCAAAGAGATCACACAGGAGGTGACATATTCCTTAACATCCTTTGACACAGAGGCCCACCAGAAAGTCTCTGGATTAAATGAAGTGTGTTGTGGATTCCACGATGCTCTGCACACTTGGAGTTGTGACAGATAGACAGGACTTGTCATTGGAGGTCAGCAGAAGGAACAAACAACTGATTATGAAAAAACAGCATTTCTTTTAACCGAGTTAACTGGTAACGCAAGATTAGATCTGGAACCGGACCCTGTGCGGTGGGTTGGGAAAAGAGTTTCTCCCTTAGAGAAAGAGACGGAATAATGTCTGCTGAATGTGATAAGGCATCTGCCTGTATGTTTTCAATTCCAAGAAATAAGCCCATCAAGCATGCCAACTGGTTTGACACTCCATTTGCTGAAGAACTTTCAAGTTTTGGTGGTCTGTTCGTACAATGAAGGGATAGGTGGAACCCAACAAAAGATGATGCCGTTCTTGACCTGCTCTCGTTATAGCCAAATGCTCCTTATCCAGAACTGTATAATTGACTTTAGATTCACTCAAGGTTTTAGAAAGGAACGCAACCGAGTATTCAAAGTCCTCCTCATGTCATTGCTTGAGGACAGCCCCAATGGCTGAATGTGATGCATCGCTTTCCAGGATGAATTTTCTTTGTTGATCCGGGATCTTCAGAATAGGGGCAGAAATTAAAGATTCTTTCAGGTCTTGAAAGGCTGATTGAGCCACTAGGTGTAGGTTCCAGGCACATTTCTTACCCTTTTTGAGGAGCTCAGTGATGGGTTTAATTTTCAGAGAGTAGTTACATATGCATTTCCTATAAAAATGTGCATATCCAAGGAATCGCTGGACACCTTTTAATGTAGCAGGGGCTTTCCATTTTAAGATGGCATGAATTTTAGAGGGATCCATAGCAGTGCCGGCTTCGGACAGGATAAATCCGAAATAGGGTACTTGGGTTTGATGAAAGGAACATTTCTCCAGCTTTGCAAATAAATAGTTTCTTTGCAGTCTCCTGAGTACTTCTGTGATGTGTATGATGTGGACTTTTTTGAGAAAACCAGTATATCATCAAGATATATGACCACAAAATGGAGCAGTAGATAATGCGAAGACATTATCAATAAACCTTTGAAATATGGCAGGAGCATTTGATAACCCAAAGGGCGTGACCCAATATTCAACATGCCCAAAACGTGTGCGGAAGGTGGTTTTCCAGTTATCTCCTTGATGTATTTGGATCAAATGGTAGACTCCACGAAGGTCTAATTTAGTAAACAATTTGGCACCAGGGACAGCTTCCAATATGTCTGGGATCAACGGTAATGGATATCTATCCTTGATTGTGATTTTGTTTAAGCCTTTAAAGTCAATACAGGGTCTTAATTAACTGGTATCTTTCTTAGGAATAAAGAACAGTGGTGCTCCTGCTGGAGATTTGGATTCAGTGATCAGTCCAGGACAAGGATTTGTCGTTAAGTATTCTTGTAAGACTTTTTTTTAAGCTACAGATGAGGTATACATTCAGCCGAAGGGAATTTCTTGACTGGGTACTAGATCTATTGCACAGTCGTTAGTTCGGTGAGGAGGTAATTCTTTGTATTCGTCATTAGAAAACACTGGAAGGAATTCCCAATACCAGGATGGTAATGCCTGAACAGTATCTACTCGAGTTGAGTGAGACAGGCCAAGTTGTTCATCTAAAGGTACGTACATTCCTATAGCACCTTGTTGTAAACAGCATTGCACTCAGTGTTTCGGAATCCAAGAATATAGTTTGTGCTGTCCAATTAATGTATGGGTTATGGATTCTGAGCCAAGGGAGCCCTAATAAGAGAGGAAAATGTGCTGCCTTGATCAAGTCGAACTGGATCACCTCTTGATGAGAAAACTTCATGGTAAGAAGGTTGGTGCCTTCAGTAATAATGCCAGAGGACAACGGTTTGCCGCCTGCTCCTTCTACCACACATGAAAGGCTTTGCCTTGTCTGGGTATGTCATGGAGGGTGGCCCAGTTGTTATCCATATAATTCCCGGCTACACCACAGTCGATGAGAGCTGGAATGTCTTGTATCAAGGACTCATGGTTTATCAGCGTTATTTTAACGACCACAAAGGGGTTGGCAAGCAAATTAGTGGAATTGGTTTGGGAACTCTGTGTTCCTTCCCGCACATCGGCTCCCGTTAGGTGCAGGGTTAGTCGTTTTCCCGAGCGACGTGTAGGAGCTATGGGACAATGTCATAGCAAGTGTGCTTTGGAACCACACTACAGTCAGAGCCCGTTCTCTCTCTGGCGGGTGCGTTCTTCCTGAGTTAAGGGCCCTCAAGCTGCTCTCACTTGCATGGGTTCTTCCTCTGATCTATTCTTTCCAGTTCCTTTGGGGTGCTCAAAAGGAGATCTACTAAACTGACCTTTCTGTCTTTCGTTCCTTTATTCCTGGACCCTATATTCCAATTGCATGACAACTGTGATAATTTCCGCTAGATTCGGAGGATGTGGTATCCTCGCAAGCTCATTTTTAAGTTCTTCTGATAATCCTCTTCTCATGAGGGTCACTAACGCGTCATCTGGCCAAGCAGTGTCATTGGCCATCTGTTTAGATTGGGTAATATATGTTATGGTATCTAAGGAGCCCTGTTTAAAGTATAGTAAGTTTTACCATCATTTCTGATAGAGCAAACATTGCTCTTAAACCATGCACAAATCCCGGAAATGAGTCCAGTAGGGAAATAGGATGCTTTAAATTTGTATTGTACCAGGCAGACATCAATTAATTCCTTCAACTTTCTGAGGAACCCATCACATTTTCCACCCCCTAATGGTCCTGGGGTTATCTCATGGTGTACTGGACTCTGCAGAACAAATTGGTTCAGATTTGCATAATCGGTCTTCAAGTTTTGAACTTCCTGGGTTAGAGCCTGCATTGCTGCTGTCAGTTGCTGGACTTGTACCATTATTTTTTTTTTTTTGGCGGGTGTCGCTTACTGGTATACTAATGAGTAAGCACTGACCTTGTCTTCAATGTGCGGAAACTGATGAGAACAGCCCGAGAAACCCTCCAGGTCCTGAGTGCAACAGTGACCTGGAGAATTCCCTGGGACGCCAGCAGGGAAAAAGCCTCAAGGGGCAGAAAAAACCATGTTGTAGATGGATCCTGGACTTGAAGACGTTAAGGATGGTGAAACGAGAATCCCAGATGAAACTGATCTGATGGCAGAGACATGAGCCGAAACACTGGAACAGCGCTGTGGATGCAGGAGAATGAACGGGAGTCCAAAGAGGTAAGTAGAGAAGACGTAAGAAGGAAAAAACTGTGGAGAAACCAAGGGGGAAAATGGGAAAGCTGCCGACAGAGTGCCAGAGGAATATGAATCCAAGAGGAGAGAGAGAGATCCTATGCGAGCAGGGCGGCACGGGCTCTGGTTCCAAAACAAAGGAAGAGGGATCACAGAAATGGTTAGAGGATTACAAAGCTTCAAGAAAAATAGAAACAACACATTTGCTTACCATTTCCAGGTTCCTTAAGAGCCCAAGGTCTGTGGTTCCAGTGCTGCCACCAGCGTCTGGGGAGCTCCATCTTGGAAAACAACGAGACTTTTCTGTGTGACTTCTGTCAAAGGAACACAACGCAGCCATGTTGGGAGAAGTAGTCTGCAAGTTGAATGCTGTTGTTTCCACTTGAACCATAACTACTACCACCTCTGATATGGTCGTGCCCTGACAGTCTTGTAACAAAGTTTCACTTCAGTTCTTTTGGTTCCAACTTGACAAAAAAAGTTCCAACCAACAGTTCAAAAATGTTCAACAAGGTGTTCTTCTTTCCACTTGTGACAGAGAGCTCAATATGACTTCTTCTCATAACCCAAGACTACTTCCATAGTTCATTCAACAAATATGTATTTGTCAGGATAATTCTGCAGCAGTTCACAAAAAACTTCTTTTAACAATGTTACATGATTCTGCAGCAGTTCACACAACACTTGGTTCAGCGATATCAATTTGTCAGGATGATTCTGGAATATTTCACAAAAACATTTAGTGGTTCTGCTACTTCTTCTTTAAGACATTTAATCTTACAAAAGTATTTCAATGACTTCCACTGGGTCCACTCACCTGCCAGGCCTATTACTTCTAGGTCCTCTGTCCTGGTGTACTCTCCTGCCAGGACAGATTACACTACTAGCTACATGTACTTCTGAGGTAAATGTTATTTTCCAACAAGCTAGCAATGTATTTTGCTTCACAACATCAAGTTTAAGGATTTCTTCTGGGAAAACAATAAACACATTGGGACTGTTTGTCACACACTTGTGACGACCACACACAATGCAGGTTATGTTCTACTCCTCCTGAATACCTTCTATCAGATGGACAGCCACACTTCTTTCCACACTTCCGCATTAAACAAATGCTCGGAATGGTTTTCTCTCACACTTACAGTTCTTTTGCTTTAGCGATGTGGGTTTAAGCCAGATCCTCTTAAAAACTTCTTTACATATGGGCAATATTTTTTTCAAACACTTGAATTATTAATTGCCCTATCTTGGCATTGGCAATGTCGTTTTTTATAAATTGCCTTAATATTCTGTTTTGGCTTTGGCAATAGTTGTTTGTATTGGTTTCCAGGGTTGTTGTTTTTGGGCTTTAATCTGACCCACATAAATACAATCACACCCTTCTGGTCTGATAGATAAGTTATTTTTCTGCCACCTGCTTCTGTTTGAGTCAGCTTGGTTTGCAATAGAATAATTTGTCTGCTTTATATCAATTTGGTATTAAACAAAAATGTTATTTTCCCAGTTCATTCTGTTTATCTTCTTTCTATGTTTAATGCCACTGGACTTGGCCAGTGGACTGTTACGCAGCACTGCAATGTTACAAACATCTAGTGAACTCACCAGGTCTGGCATGCATGTCTGTTCGTCAAGCTGCACACAGTGATTCATCACCCTCACTTGTGTTCTGCATTATCTGGGCACCTTGTTTGCTGCCTTTTAATTAAAGATCGAATTTGGGGTGTGCTTTTTAAAATCGAATGTGGGTGTTTTGCATCTCCTGTGCAACATCTGCAGCTTTCATTTAAAATCTAATTTGGGGCGTGCTTTTAAAATTGAATTTGGGTGTTTTGCATCTCCTGTGCACAACCTACAGCTTTCATTTAAAATCGAATTTGAGGTGTGCTTTTAAAATCGAATTTGGATGTTTTGAATATCCTGTGCACCACCTGGAGCTTTCATTTAAAATATGATTTGGGGTGTGCTTTTAAAATCGAATTTGGGAGTTTTGCATCTCCTGTGCACTATCTGCAGCTTTAATTTAAAATCGAATTTGGGGTGTGCTCTTAAAATCAAATGTGGGTGTTTTACATCTCCTCTGCACCATCTGCAGCTTTCATTTAAAATAGATTTTCTGTGTTTTGCATTTCCTGTGCACTATCTGCACTGTTTTCTGCCTCCATTTTTAAAATATATTTATGTGTGTAGTTACATATATGTGGCACTATTCCAATGTAAATCTATTCCTGCTGTGTTTCACTTATTCTCTCCGACTCAATCTACTAGGCCCCTAACAGAGTTCAGCCAGAACTGTGCAGTGCTGTCACTCCTCCCTCATTCTTTCGCTAAAACCTCTGCCCTACGATGGCTCTCTCCACCTCTCCCATATTCTCTAACTGCTATGCTATCACCTATCCCCCATCTCTCTCCAGGTCAGGTAGGAAAAAGCACAAAACAGATATCCTGAGTGCAAACCCTGGACTTCCCACTGCAGACACCTATGTCAGTGCTTCCTCTAGGGAGGTTTTAACCGATATCCTTTTCTCTGTCCTCTCTCCTGATCTCTGGACTTTCCATCTCATCTACACTCTCTCTCCCTCCTCACACTCCTTTATTAATGGTGGCTCCAAGTGGGAAGTCATCCTGGCTGGTTTTGCATCCTCTCTTTGTTTCGTTAATATCTATCACACTGGAACCATTCTGGTCCAGGGTACATAACCCAAACTCCTTCTCTTAGACCGCATCTTGCCTTTTCTCATTAACTTCCTTCTTTCGCCTGCATCTCCCCTTCTCTCTCTCTCCCTCCTCTGAATGGTGTACCGCGCCCCTGTACCCCACCTCAGAAAACCTTCAAAAGCACTGACCACCTCCACCTTGCGACTCTTAAGGCCTGCTCAGCCAACAAACACTCCTCAGACACCTGTCTCCTTCTTGAAGACATTGAACTTGACATTCTCGCTCTTACCAAGACATGGTTCAATGCCAGCTCAGTCACAGCCTTTGACTCCCACCTCCCTGACTGATGGCTTCAAGATCATCTCCAAGCCTCGAAATCACTGCACTGGCGGGGGTTGCCTTAATCTTCCCTGACTGGGCTTCTGCCTCCATCTTACCTACCAATACCTATTCCTCTTTGAAAGCCTGGTCTGCAAGTTGGTCAGTGCTCCCACATCCACCCTGACCATTGCTACCATCTACCTGCCTCGAAGCACCACCTTTCTATTCTGCTCTGAATGGGCTGAATTCTGCTCTTCTTTACTTTCTTCCACCTCTAACCTTCTTCTCCTGATTGTTTTCAATATTCAACTGCACTCCCCTGGCTATGCACCCTCTCTATTCACTGATCTCTGCTCCTCGCTTTTCCTCTCTATTATCCCTTCTGGGCCAACCCACACCGCTGTAAACACTCTGGATGCCCTCATACACTCGAACCTCTCTCCCCCCCCTACTAGTCACCCATGTCTCCTGGTCTGACCACTCTCTCCTCTCCTCCCATCTGGGTCCCATCGGCCCCCTGACTGCCCCCCAAAAGTCACACCAACCTCGTTCACTAACACCTGCCTGATGAAATGAGTGACTGCAGGTGTCTTTGCCTATAACCTTCACCCCACTTCACCTCCCCACCTCTGACTCTACCTCTGACTCTGCCCTCAGCAACCTCCATCTTTCCATCACCAACACTCTTGACATGTGTGCCCCAGTCATGAGGATCTGTGGGAAACCTGCCTCAAAGCGTAACACTTGGAACAGCACTGACCTTGCAGCCCTGAAACAAAAGTGCAGGGCAGCAGAACGGAAGTGGCAAACCTCAGACTCATCCTCTGACAAAATGGCCTGCCGCCTGCTACAAAGGCAATACAGACTCTCCATCCATGCAAAAAAAGAGCTCACATTCTGGCAAGGGTCCCAGGCTCATCCAATAACACGGCTGAACTTTTCAAAATCTGCAGGGAACTAGTCAACCCCTCCGCAGTCTCCTCCTCCCCTTCACTTTCCCATGCCCTCTGCAATGCACTGGCCTCACACTTTGCCACCAAAACTCAGGACATTCTGACTACCCTTTCTACACTCCCTCACAACCCATCCTACTCCCCCCACCAAACTGCCTCCCCTCCCTCCTCCCTGTCCTCCTTCTCTCCTGTCACACCTGAAGAAGTTAACAGAGTTTTCCGCTCCATGAAGGTCTCTTCTAAACAGGTCTCCCCTTGCTCATCCAGGACCATCAAAGATAACATTGGCTCTCTTGCCCCTGCTCTCACTTATTTCTGCAATCACCCCTTTATCACTGGATATTCCCCTCCCCCTCAAGCCCTCCCTTGTGCGCCCACTCCTGAAAAAAACCTTCCTTTGACCCTAACTGCCCTGCTAGCTATCGCCCCTTCCTGGGGAAGCTACATGAGAAGCTCGCCTTGCCCCAACTCAACTCTCACACTGAACTTGTTGGAGGACTCCATGAACATTAATCATGATTCTGAGCTTCCAGAGGCATGGAAAGTGCTCTTCTGAACACCTGTGAAGAACAGCTCGCAACTATGGACTCCAACTCCCTAGCTGTCCTTATCCTTCTCGATCTCTCCTCTGCATTAAACATTCCATCCTCATACACTTGGTATCTCGGAACTGCACTGGATTGGCTGTCCTCTTTCCTCACTAACCGCTCTTCCCAAGTCATCCTGGGCCCCATCTCCTCTCCTACATCCATCTCCAGTTGCTGTGTCCCTCAGGGCTCTATACTCTCCCACTGGATCTTTAACATCTAACTTGCTCAACTTGCATGCCTCATCTCCACATTTCCTCCAACTTCCAGTGTTACACAGATGACATACAGCTCTTCTTCAGACTCCCTGCTGACCCTCTTGCACCCCTCAACATCCCTGACTGCCTTTCTGCCATCCAGTTATGGTGCAACTCCAATGATCTATTCTTCAATGCCCGTAAAACTGAGATCCTTCCATTGGGACCCCTGCTCCCTACTTCACTCCTTCTCTCTGGCCTTACTCCTTGGGCTCTCCCCCTGTGCCTTCAACAGAAGTCAGAAATCTTGGGGTCATCTTTGACTCCTCTCTTTCCTTCCTCCCTCACATTCAGGACATTGCCAAGAAGTCCAGCCATCAGCTCTTCCTTCTCAAAGGAATTCTACCTTTTCTCACTTTCCCTCAGAGGCTCAATGTGACTCAAGCCCTGGTTCTCTCTAGACTTGACTACTGTAACAGCTTTCTCCTGAATCTTCCTTCTTCCACTCTGAGACCCCTCCAGCTTATCCAGAATAGGGCAGCATCCTTGGTCTTAAGACGCATCTCTCCGGCACCAAAAAGTCCCCCAAGCACTAAAAAGTCTTCACTGGCTCCCAGAAGCTGCACTGATTAAATTCAAATCCATCTGCATCATCCACAAGGGTGTCTGGGCTCAGGTACCACACTAGCTTCAACTTTATCTCACTAAATACTCTCCCTCAGACTACTTCTCTTCTCTGGCACCAACTCTTTGTGTGTTAAGTCTTTTTCTAAACAGAGGGCAGGGGGTCACTCAGTTTCCTCTGCGGACTCCCTCCTTTGGAATAGCCTCCCCATGTGCCCTGAGCAGGATCGTCTCAAATTCAGGAAGCTCCTTAAGACTTTCCTCTTTTCCTCCTCATTCCCTCCTTCTCTCCTCTGATAATCCCACAGTTGCTGAATCAGTGTCCTTGGCCCTTATGTATCTTCGGGGCCTTGACCTCCCACACCAATTCTTCCCAGATCCTGTCTTTCCACAGCACTTTGCATCTGCACACCCTCCGCTCTGGAGACTGGCACTTAAACCTCCCTTACCCGGCCCAGGTTGTATAGCACTCTACATACCTAGCACTTCCTCCATGGCTCATCCACAGGCTTGGACTCCACAGCACTTAACCCTCTTTCATTCTTCCTTTCTTCATTTGCACGTTCTGAATACTCACAATGGATAGTAGGTCTGTCCCCCTCCATCTTCCCTTCTGCTCTTAAATATTGTGTTATAATGTATTTCCCACTCTCCCCCCTCCCTGCCTTGTGGGCCCTTTGAAACAGTATATTCTTATTGTATAAGCGCATTGATCGATATAACGCACACAAATAAAACAGTGTCTAACTACGACAGTAACGGGCAGATATGTCTCAATTAAGGCCAGAATTGTATACTGAGAAAAAAGAATAACATGCAGGATGCACATTGTATGGCAATGGCCTTACTACCGGGATTCATACTAACCAGGGCCCAAATCGAATGAATTGTTGACTACTAATTTTGCTAATATTATGGTAGAAATTCAAAGTAAGTCCATAGAACAATGATCCCATTAAACAGTTAGGGAAAAAGCTAATATTGCCTTGACTCTTAGATGCGGCAAAGACAAAATGATCCAAACTGCAAAAAGGATTCTTCGGCATGAAATCAAATGTATAGTTCATTAGAACAACCATCTGTCTCCTGATCCATTAGTCATAACCCAGATAAGGGCTCTTAAATGCATGTATAGACGTTGGTTAAAAAATTCACAAAAAAGAACATGAGTTGTATCTATGGCAGAAAATCGCCAGACTAGCAATACATGGGGATGGCAATGGAATATGGAAACTAATTTCCAGGAACAGAACTCGTGAAGCGATGATAAACTGCCTTAATGAAGAGACATGGGCGAATCATATCAATTCGACCTTAGGCTGAGTTGAACCGCTTGATTCGCCCTTACCTATCCCCATGTCTCCATGGGAATGCAAATCTTCTGTTTAAGATATTATAACCATAATAGAAGTCGTCACGTGCTGCCGGCCCTGACGGAATTTGCAATCTAGTTATCAAACGGGATCCTCAATTATGGGGAGCAGCTCTCCATTTGCAATTCTCACATATTGGTAAATACGGAGTGATACCTCCATCTTGGAAAACTAGTAACATATTGACTGTATATAAGAAAGGGGCGTGGGATAATCCGTCCAACTTCCGCATGCTAGCCATGCTTGACTCTACTTCAAAAATCTTCACATATGTACTTCTACATGAGTTGAATACATGGATCTCTGATAATAAAATTCTTCCAATAAATCAAATAGGCTTTAGAGATAAATCAAGCATATCGCATAATTTGCTTATATTGACTTCTGTTATTGAACACTCATGGCAGCGGCGGAATCTCAATGTTTATTGCGCATTCATTGATTTTTCCGTCGCTTTCGATAATGTAAACTGGATGCCTAGGGTATTCCTCCAGGTTTGTTAAGAATGTTGATGATTCTACATGTGGATACCACTGTCCGGGTGCGCCTAAATGCAGTGGGCAGATTATCTAAATCTATGGCAACCCGATGTGGCATTAAAACAAAGATGTATGATAGTGGCCATCCTATTTAATTTGTATCTTGTGGATATGTTTGCTGCATTTAATATCAAAGCAGCCAATCCTGTAAAAATTAAGAACTCGATTATAGGATGGCTCGCCTATGCAGACATCTCTTACTCCTTGTTTATACGCCCGTTGGCTTGCAATTGATGTTGAATGCTTTAGTTCCGTACTCGGAAACTAATGGGCTACTGATTAGCATCGCTAAGAGTAAAATCATGGTCTTTACCAAGAAACACCGACCTAAGAAATATGTATGAACACTATGAGCTGAACCTTTTGAGCAAGTATCATCAATTAAATATTTAGGTCTCATTGTCGATGACAAAATGAAATGGGACCTTCATTGGGCAGACCTGAAAACAAGATGAGTCACATCTGTGAACGCACTCAGTGTTTTTATAGGACGAAATAACGGATACTGTGCCTCTGCATT
Organism: Ambystoma mexicanum; assembly: GCF_040938575.1. Taxonomy (NCBI): domain Eukaryota; kingdom Metazoa; phylum Chordata; class Amphibia; order Caudata; family Ambystomatidae; genus Ambystoma; species Ambystoma mexicanum. The sequence continues at coordinate 923,384,339 of NC_090941.1, forward strand.
CTGTCCATTTATAATGCAAAGATTCTGGCTATGTTATGATATGTGGTGGCAATTTGGTGTCTGAAATTTCAGAAACAATTGAGAGTTTTTAAAGCAAAACTACTGAGGAGATTGTTTCACCTTCCCCAATGTGTGAGTATAGAATACCTATATTTAGAATTTAACCTTAAGGGCATTTGGAGTGTGTATATTGCACAATGTGTATTACTATTTGAGAGACTACTAACAGTGCATACAGATATTATCATTTGCCCTATATGAAAGCATTTTTGAGTCTAGATGATAATCTACCTATAGGCATTATTGGTCTACTAAAGCGTACACATAATGAATGGCTACATGAGGGCATTGAAACATTCATTACTGGTAACTTAAAACAATGGTTGAAGAATAAATTATGTAAGGTGGTCTTTGAGAAAAATATGCTTTTTGTTGGGGTTAGGACATCCTCTAGAGATTACTGTAACAGAAGAATGACTAGAATATCTCCTCCTGCATACATTACTGCTTATCCTGCCCATGTATCTTTCGTAATTATCTCTTAATCAAATTCAATGTTTCAGCAGTTTTATCATCAAAGTGTGGTTACATTCAATCTTTTTATTCCCATACATTCTGTCGATTAAGTGGAAACTTGGTCAGTGAAACTGTATCCCATTTGATTTTTGAATGTGAAAGCCTAGTCCAATTGCGTTCAAAGTTTTTTAAAGCATATAATAATGCAACCATTATGAATGAAATCCACATATTATGGGTGGCTTTGATGCAAGGAAATGATATCAATTTGATATATTTTATTGTTCGATTTTATATGCATATTGTTGACATTTTTAAGTGTCTTGAATAGGTTTTGATGTTAATCTCAGTAGTTTTTATATGTGTGATTCTGTGTAATTTTGTATTTTATATTGTATGTCATGTGTTATACAAAGCCTTGTTGCTATATGTATATCTAATAAATACATTTGAATTATAAGTGCATAACAAGCAAACAATAAATACATAAATACATTCTTGGGTTTAGCCACCATATGATGAGAATGATGTCTAATTTTAGAGTCTCTCTTAACCTCTTAGCTCCCTTTTGTAATTTTTTCACTTGACTGTTAGCTTCCCAAAAATGTTTTTTTTTGTATTTTTGTATTTGTTTATTATTTGTATCGCGCACCTAACTCTGAGGTAACTGGACGCTGGAGAACTTAACATGTTGGGCTGTCTCGCCGACCAAGGGTAAAGTAGGTGTGTTAAGCTGTAATATGGGACTTTGTTGATAAGGGGGTACAGAATGTATCAATTGTTCTATGGTTTGGGTCTCTAATAGTCTTTTCCCTAACCATAATGACAACATATTGTGGACTGTGGCATATAATTCTATAGGGGTTTATTCAGGCTTCAATGTAATACTCCTAAGTATTTGCTTGTAGAAGTCTTCTGCTTACAACACTTTCTTCACTAACCCTTCCGGATTTAGAAGATGATATGACGCCTGAAGTTCCGGATTTAGAAGATGATTTGACTTCTGAAATTCTCCCTTTAAAAGAGCAGCCAACTAGCATGTTTTTAATTTGGGGCTCCAGTTCAACTGATGGGCTAACCTCTCTAAATGTAGGAAGAAATTCCCCTAATCCTCCCCATCTCCTTTGGGCTGTCACATTCCCTGTGGGATTACTTGTCTTTGAGAGGATGCAGCTATTCTTTTCAACCCCTCTTGAAACTTAGCTTCGGCCTTTATTTGATGTTCTGTTATCTTTGTTAAAAGCTCATCTAAAGTAGCCATTGTAACTTCTTCTGATTGGATTTCGAACTGTCCTATTGGATTCACGTAAAGGGGCCAGATTACAGAAACTTTGCACTGGTGCATGTGCAAAGTTTACACTGTATTATCACTAGGGCAATGTTTGCACCGTTTTTTAAAACACAGGGACACATTAAAAAACCATTGCACCTCGACAAGTGCAGTTTGCATATTCAAAGCAGCGCAAACATATCCTAGCGCAAAAAAGATGCACTTTCACTAAATGTTTGTACCATGGCAAAATTTGCCCTAGTGCCAATACAGAATGAGATTAGCACTAGGGCAAACTTTGCCCTGATGCACAAATGCATTAAAAATGTTTCTTTTTAATAGTAGGGCAATTCTAGACCTGGTGCTTTTAATATGCCAACTTGCACTTGTCGAGGTGCAATGTTTTTTAATGTGTCCCAGTGTTTTTAAAAATAGGACAGACTTTGCCCTAGTGGTAATACTGTGCAAACTTTGCACTTTCACCGGTGCAAACTGTCTGTAATCTGGGCCCTGTTTGTTTGGAGGGGTTTGATATTTTTCACTATCTTCTGATTCAGAATCTATTTCTATGGGTTTCTCTGCTTCAGCTACTTCTGCCAATGTGATGGAGACAGGTTTGATTATAATGGGCTCGGATTGGGTATTTGGAAAGGAAAATGAAACTCTGGTCCTTGTTATGAGTATAATAGTAAATTTACTATAGGATATTAAGTTATAATCTGACACTCTTTTTATAGTGCATGGTCATTTAGCAGAAAACACATTTTTGCTGGTCTAGGGAGAAAGCAGATATGGTCACTATTTGTTTAATTTTGAAAATGGTGTCTTGTGGTTTGACATGTAAAATAAACTCACATGTCTCTGTGAGTTGAATTACTAGTTTCATAAGAAAACCTCAAGTGTGAATTCTTCGTGGATTTCTAGTTTGTATCAACTGATTCACATCCCACCCCGACACCATATGTGAGGGGTCAGTGATGTGAGGCAGACAACTTTGCGAAGACTTTTCAAAAGATGCCATTTTATTAACTCAAATGGTTGAATAAACACATCACTGTCCCAAACCAGATGAGTATTACCTGGCTTAAAATAAATGAAGGAAATACTCTAACACAAGGTTTCTGTCTCTCACACTTGTACATAAACAACTCAACAAGGTAGTACATGGCATCCATGTAAACCAAAAATAACAGTTATGTTCACAACCTGATAACTGATAGATGATTCTGCAGCAGTTCACACAACACTTGCTTCAGCAATATTACTTTACCAGGATGATACTGTAATATTTCACAAAAACATCTTAGTGGCTCTACCACTTCTTCTTCAAGACATTTAACCATAAAACAGTACTTCAATGACTTCCACCTGGTCCACTCACCTGCCAGGCCTACTACTACTAGGTCCTCTGTCGTGGTGTACTCTCCTGCCAGGAGAGATTAAACTAATAACTACAAGTACTTCTGAGGTAAACATTCTCTTCCACCAAGTTAGCAATGCCTTTTGCTTCACAACATCAAGTTAATATATTTCTTCTGGGAAAACAATAAACACATTAATGTTGTTTGTTATACCCTTCAGATGGCCACGCACAATGCAGGTTATACTCTACTCCTCTTGAGTGCCTCCTATCAGAAGGACAGCCCTCCTGCTACTCTTGTTTGCCCATTTCCACATGAACCAAATGCTGACAATGGTTTTTTTCTCACTCTTACAGTTGTTAGGCTTTGGCAATGTGGGTTTAAGGCAGATCCTCTTATAACCTTCTGTACGTAACAGCAATATTATTTACAAACATTTGAATTCTTAATTGGCCTTTCTTGGCTTTGGCAATGTTGGTTCTTTACAATTTGCCTTGGTTTGATTCTCTTTTGGCTTTGGCAATAGTTGTCTGTATTGGTTTCTCTGGTTATTGCTCTCTCTTGTTGGCCTTTAATCTGACCCACATAGATACAATCAAACCATTCTGGTCTGATAGTTAAGTTCTTTTTCTGCCACCTGCTTGGTTTGCAATAGAATAATTATCCTGCTTTATATCAGTTTGGTATTCAAAAAAAGAATTATCTTCCCACATCACTCTGTTTATCTTCTTTCTATTAGTAAGGGCCCTGGATTTGGCCAGCGGGTGTTTACAGAGCGCTCTGGTATCACAAACTGAAGCAGAATTTAGAAACCAGAGGTTGGCTTGAGGGAAATTTGCGTTTGTCAGGGAAATCAGTGCATCAGGCCTCTCCCTGTGTTTTAAGTCTTTCAAATGCCTTCCATTCATTTCAATGCAGCTGTGGCTTTCATCTTATTTTCATGGCTTTTCATGGTAGTTGGTTTTAGGTGTCAGTGAGCAGTCCATGTGTACTCCTTTGCAACTAGCTTATGTCTCTATGTGTGTATTCAGCCATGTTGCATGCTTCATGATTACTTTGGTGATGTCATCCAGTTATGGTCTGTGGGCTGCTTCACTGGGTGTCATCTGTCATCTTGGGGGTATGCTCAACAAAACTGGTAGTGAACTCACCAGGTCTGGCATGTGCATCCATTCTCCTTGCTGCCTCTAAGTCCTTTGATTCTGCTTTCTTGCGCAGCTCGGCAACCTCTCATTCTCTGCTTCCTGCGCCAGTCAATAGAGGAGCTCTCCTCGCTCCAATGGCTCTCCAGTGCTCGCCTGCCACCTGCACTCGACTGAAAATTGAGAAAGCTTTCAAATTACCTGACTTCTGCAGCAGTGGTCCTCAGAGGGGAAGCCATCAAACTCAATACTTCCTGCAGCACAACCTCTGCAATCAAGGTCTCAGATAGAGGAGAGACTCCCTGGACATGCATCTGTTCAGTACACAACGGTGGTCCCAGCTTCTCTTCTCTCCTCTAACTTCTGCTTCTGCTGCCACGTGGCGGTACCATAACTACTCCACCTATTGCTACTGCTCTTCTCCATGGCCTGCACCTGAGGGGACTTTTATGCCTCTGAATCTCCCTCAGGTCTGTGTCATTACCACTAATAAGCTGCAACTTGCAGTCGCATGCCTCTGCTACCTTCTTTGTTCATCTCAGTACTTTGGGAATTGTGGAACTTGGAGTCCACAATGTAAACTTAGCTTTTCCAATGAAAATATCAACACCAAGTTAATTGTTCTCCTTATTTATATTCCCCAAAATAGTATTATAAGGATTCAATGAAGGATTTGGGTGTACAGAGGAATTAGGGTTTTCAGGGTCCAACTTGATAATATTTAACGACTCATCTTTATCATTCCCCCGGGAGTCATCGGAGCTTTCATCTTTATGAATGCCAGTGACTTTAAAAAGAGTTTTCTTACTCCCCATACATAACGGGTTATTATTGTTTCCATCCACATTCAGATATTTAGCTTGGAGAAAAAAATGCTCTCTCTAACAGCAAGCCATTACATATTCCGGTATGAATGATATTTCCTTACTTGAGGAAGACGAATACTGCATCTCACCCAACTTTCCTCTGGGGCCCTTTTCCTCCAAGGTGATCCTCCCGGCTAATATCACCCAGGGTCAGGATCAGGAAGCGTATGCCTTTCCCTTGCCAATTGGGAGGAGACTTTAAGCAGGGTCTTTGTGAGGACTCCATAGAATCCATCACAGGAGTTAGTGAGGTACTGAGGTACTGTTATGGAGAAGAGTGAGGTGGAGATAGTGGAGGACTGTGACAAAGAAGAGTGAGGAAGAGTTAGTGGGGAACAGTGGCAAGGAAAAGTGGGGGGCAGTATTTGGGGACTGTGACAAGGAAAGGTGATGGCAATGGTGTACTGTGACAAAAAAGAGGGAGATTGTGGTAGTGGGTAACTGTGATGAGGAAGAGTGAGTTGTTGGAAGCAGAGGGTTGTGAAGAGGAAGAGCAAGGTAGGGTTATTGGGGGACTATGATGAGGAAGAATTAAGTTGTGTTGTTGAGGTCTATAACAAGGAAGAGGAGAGGTTTTTGGGAACTCTGATGAGGAAGAGTGAGTTGGGAACTGTGATGAAGACAAGTGAGGTGTAGTTAGTGAGGTGACTGTTAGGAAGATGATTGAGATGGAGATATTGGGGGTCTGTGATGAAGAAGAGTGAGGTGGAGTTAGTGGGGAACAGTGGCAAGGGAGAGTGAGGCACAGTATCTGGGGACTGTGACATGGAAGAGTGATGTGGGGGTAGAGAGCGACTGTGATGAGGAAGAGGGAGTTGATGGTAGTGGTGTACTGCAATGACAAAATTGATTAATCGAGTGCACATTCCAGAGTGCAGTTACGCAGGAGGATCAATGTTCAACCACACTTACGCATTTAATAGTGGACTTATTGTGGACTTACATAAGAACATTTTTGGGGAAACATGCTGGCCCCTCTCCCATGCTACTGCGACTTCCTATAAAATCAGGTTCTGCGCACATTCGCACATGCGCATTTGTCTAGTGCACATTGCAGAGTGCAGTTACGCAGGAGGATCCCTTTTGCTCTCCTTCCCTCTAACCATCCCCCTCTCCTGGTCAGACCACTTGCTCCTCTCCTCTCACCTGGGCCCTCTGACCCCTCTCCCCAAGCACTGCCAACCTTCGCATCTACCTTCATCCCCCTTCTCTCCCCACTACATACTCTACCTGTCACCCCGCTCTCAGCAAAATACATCTTGCCATTAACAATATCGTTGACACTCTTGTGCTGGAAGTGAGGATCTGCCTGAAACATGCCTCTAAGCATAACAGCTGGTACGACACCCAACTTGCAGCCCTGAAACACAGGTGCAGAGCTGCGAAACGGAAGTGGCAGACCTCAGGCTCACCCTCTGACAAACTGCCCTATTGCCTGCTCCAAAGGCAATCCAAACTTTCCATCCACACCAGGAAATGGGCCCACATCTCTAGTGCATTCAACAGCACCGCTGAACTCTTTAAAATCTGCAGGGAACTTGCCAACCGCTCTGCAGTATCCTCCTCTCCTCTTCCCTCACAGGTCCTCTGCAATGCACTGGCCACACTTTTCATTGCAAAAACTCAGGACAACCTGAGTACCATCACGTCCCTCTCCCCTTGCCCTTTGCCAACCCTGTGCCTCCTATTGCCTCTCATTCTCCCTCTGCCTCTCTGTCCTCCTTCTCTCCTATCACACCTGATGAGGAAACCGGAGTTGTCCGCTCCATGACGGTCTCCTCCAAACAGGTCTGCCCTGCTCCTCCAGAACCATGAAGGACAACATTGGCACCCTCGTCCCTAAACTAGCTGATTTCTGCAACCACTCTTTTGCTACTGGATCTTCCCCTCTTCCCTCAAGCACACCTTGTGTGCACCCCTCCTGAAAAAACCCTCTGCAGACCCGTCTTGTCCAGCCAACTACCACCACCTATCTATCACCCCCTTCCTTGGGAAACTCCTGGAGAAGCTGGTCTTCCCGCAAATGACCCAGCACACCAAACATATTGGTTACCTCCACAACCATCATCCAGAGGCATGGAAATTGCACTTGTGAACACCCGTGAGGAAATGCTCGCTTCCCTTGATTCCAGCTCACCAGCTGCTCTTATTCTACTTGATCTTTCCTCTGCTTTTCATATGGTCAACCACTCAATTCTCATAAAACGACTCCACGATACACTAGGGATCTTGGAGCGGGCACTGGACTGGCTGACCTCCTTCCTCAGTGACCATCCATCCCAGGTCATTCCGGGCTCTTTCTCCTCCCCCACTTCTATGTCCACCTGCAGCGTCCCCTAGGGCTCCAACCTCTCTCCTTGGCTCTTTAACAACTACCTTGCTCTGCTTGCATACCTCATTTCCACCGTCTCCCCAAACATACAGTGTTATGCAGATGACACACAACTCTTCTTCAAACTTCCCTCTGATCCTTTTCTTACCTGCTCCATTATTCCTGACTGCCTTTCTGCCATCCAGTCCTGGTGTACTTTTAATGATCTCTGTCTCAATGCATTGCCAGCAAGACTGAGATCCTTCTTATTTGGACTCCTGCTCCCTCTTTCTGTCCCTGTCTCTGGCCATATTCTATGGACTTTCCCCCGACTCCTTCATCCGAAGCCAGAAACCTTGGAGTCCTCTACGACTCCTCTCTTTCCTTCATCCCTCACATTCAGGACCTTGCCAAGAAGTCCCAATTTCAACCCCAACTCCTCAAAGGAATGTGTCCTTTACTCACTTTCCACTAGAAGTTCAATTTCTCTAGAGCTCTGGTTGTTTCTAGGCTATACTACTGCAATAGCCTTTTCCTTAACCTACCCTCTTCTTCTCGACGACCCCTAACTAATCCAGAATGGAGCTGCAAGACTTATCCTTGACCTCAAGCCCTGGGACTGCATCACTCAATCCCGAAGAACTCTCCACTGGCTCCCGGTTGCTGCAAGGATCACATTTAAATCCCTCTGCATCATCCACAAGGTAATCTGGGGCTGGGGACCACGCTATCTAAAACTTGCTCTCACTAAATATTCTCCCTCCAGATACCTACATTCCTCTGGTACCAACTCTCTGTGTGTTAAGCACTTTACTAAACAGTGAGCTGGTGGCTGATCTCTTTCCTCAGCAGTCTCCCTCCTATTGAACAGCCTCCCTCTTCCTCTTCGTCTTGAGCGGGATCTCCTCAAATTCCAGAAACTCCTCAAGACTTTCCTTTTTACCTCCGCCCTCCTCTCTTTATTGATGGTTCTTCGAAAATTGATCAAACTAGTGGAGAAAGGAATTCTGGTGCAGCTGTAAAAAGACATTGGCCCTCATTACGACCCAGGTGGTAAGCTACCGCCTGGGTCGCACCCTTACCACCATGGCGTAAACTATGTTTACGCCATGGTGGTTGGCGGATTTACTGCCCCATTCCAAGGTGAGTGGGGCGGTAAATCCCCATTTCCCATTTTACCCTTCCCCATTCCCATTTTCGCCCCATAGGGCACAATGGGAATGGGGAAAGGCGATAATTACGGCACCGTAAATTACGGTGCCGTAATTATCGCCAAGGTCCCTTTGCAGCATGGATTTTAACGGCTGCAAAAAAGCAGCCGTTAAAAGCCATCCCGCAAAGGGAACCTTGTAATCAGGCTTTAAGGGTCGGCGCCGTTTATGGCGCCGTAAACCCCTTAACGCCTGAGTCAGAATGAGGGCCATTGACTGAATGGTGAATTTGAAGTGGTAGCAAGTGCAAGACTACCGTCTCACTTTTCAGCGCAAGCAGCAGAATTGGTAGAGTTTATTGTCACACTCAAGAATAATGAAGGGCATGAAGAGACGGCGTACAGTGATGCCACCTATATGAGGTCAACCGTTCATCGAGGTAGCACATTGGAAAAGGAGGGGCTACTTCCGTGCAGACGGCACTCCAGTGCAACACTCATCTTTATTGGACAGGCTCATTAAAGCACTAAAACTCCCAGTAGCCACAGCGGTCGTTAAATGAGGTGCTCACCCTAAGCAAGCAGACTGGGGCCTAATTTACAGAAGTGTTTTATAATGGTAAAACACCATTGGAAAATGCTCTGTGAATCAGGGCCTTTATATCTTGTGGGAACGAAGCCGCAGATGCAGAAGCCAAAAGGGTTGTGTATTCACCATATATCTCAAGTTTTGATACTCCAAATGTTAAAGAGAAAGTAGTCACAGTTATGGTGGTGCAAGAAGTGTTTCATAAATTACTGATGACCCAATTAATGGAGATTTATGGAAGTACACCACAGGAAGAGCAGGAATTATGGACGCGAAGGGGGTGTTCTTCATCCCGCGCAGAAGCATTATGGTGATAGGACAGCACTGGAAAGGCGGTGATGCCAGAAGCATTATTAAAGATCACGCTTGAACAGCTGCATTAACCCATGCTTGTAACTAGGGAAAGTCTTGCTGCAGTGATTGTGGAAGACTGTTTTTTTCCAAATTTGTTAGAATTTCATGGCCCCTTTATCATTGAACACATAACCCCATCAGCAGTAAAAGTTCAAGGCAGGCAAGCTTGCCTTCATTTAAATGATATTAAACCATACAGAGGCGAGACCGTACTTCCCACCGCCCAGAAGCAAGACAAGAAGAAGGCCAGTGTGTGCAGATTCGATTGATGACGAGGAAGAAGGATGATAAAGCTATTAACTTATAAATGCAGATTTGCATTTGGACTGTGACTCCCCCTGTGCACGCCTTATAGCTATTATAGCAGGCGTGCAATTCTTTGCTAGAGTCACAGGTGTCTTTTGAAAATTGAACTTCAGAAAGTTGTTGATGTGTGAAGATTGGAAACATGAACAACTTCCAGACTCATTTCTCTGACATTCTATTTGGCTACATCAATGGTCTTTACAAATGGACATGATCACAGACTTATTCTTGCTGTTTTTGTGTTTAACCTTCAAGGTTATCCTTCTCTTGTCAGAAGAGACGTTGATATTTGCACTTTTTTGAAGGATCCTAAGAATGGCCGTGCAATCAGAAGACTGCTTGCAGAAATAGTAGAGGGAATATTGCAGTTGCCATATTTATTGCAACTGCCGAAGTACACGTGTTGTTCGCTTAACAATTGAAGTAAACATGATGAATGTTGAAGCTGGTACGATTTTAGAGAATGAGCAAGCCCAACCAATACCAGAATGGCACTAATGGTGGGAATTAATATGTTGATTAATGATATACACATATAGAATTATGTTGTGTGTCTTCCTATTTCTCCTAATTCGACTTTTCTATTTCATTGATCCGAATAAGACAGTTGTCCATTTAATCCTCCCCTCTCCAGGAACTGCCATTGGTTTGCCTATTACCGATGAGCCAAAATCCGTTGTGTTGTCTTCCCGTAATAAAGCTGCTTTAGAGTTGTTTTCATGGGCTGCAACCATTCTTTTAGGCAGACTCAAGAGAATTGTGAAGGAAGATAATGAGGGGATAAATACATACTTGGAAAATGCAGTACACTTGAGTAATACCGTGGTATCAGCACATGAAAAATGTGGGAGAAAGATCATATAAGGAGAGTTGGTAAGTGTGTTCCCTCATACCTTATGCTTTAGAGACCTACAGAATATTCATAACCACAGGAGTATCAGTGAAAAAGCCCATTGCCTGCCACACCTTGCACTTTGCCGGACGAGAGGACAGTTCCGAGGCAGAACAGCACTCATAGTGTGGATGAACAAGGCAAAATCTCAAAGAGAAGATAATTATGTGCTAGATTTGAAGACAAGAGAGAAGCCAGAAACTAGGCATTGAATAATAAAATATGAGCAGCCTGGAATGAATGGAACTGCAATCAAAGTCGAAGAAAATAGATGCTAAATTGCCAAGGCAAGAATGAATAAGAGATATGGATATGTTGGGAAAGAGGACAACTACACATTAAAGGAATAGTGCTTACTCGCGAAGGATGAGTTGATGGACTAGTTGTGTGTAAAGCAGCAGCATTGCCTGGGCAGTGAGAAGCAGTTGGGGAAAATGCAGAAAAGGAATGCAAAGATCAATGAACGAAGATTACAAAATTGTTGACATGGGTTGACAGTCAAGGAGGACTGTTAAAAATACTGCCCCTGAAAAATGCGTCCTTATGTTTCAGAACAAATGGTACCAAGAAGGTTAGAGAGAATCGCCAGTGTGGCCGAATTTTTGATGTACCATTTATGAAGGAAGGAACAGCCATCTTGATGGATTATTATTGGGTTTGTGGGTCCAGAGCCTACATGAAGCTGCCCAAGGAGTGGGGAGGAATGTGTTCCTTAGTGCTTGTCCATGTTCCAGCATTAGTGATTCCACAGAGTGACATGAACATTGGTGAATTTCCAAAACGGATGGCCATTTGAGAAGGAGACCACTCAAATCTCTCAATCGAACAAAGAGAGAGAACTATTTCTGGCAAAATCAATAGAAGCTTTTGATGCTATTCCATATGAGCACAGGTTGTTCAGCAACACTGCTTCAATATTCACGGTTATCTTTATGCTTGGGATCCAGATGATGGCCAATGCCAAATGGTTGCAAATTACCAGATGGTAGCTTCGGCAGACAAACACCACCACCATAAAGGGATTCAATGCTATGAAGGAAGAGTTGAGGGCCATACGACTAATGACTCTCCAGAACAGATATGTCCTAGATATGATTACAGCGATGGAAGGAAGAGTTTGTGCCAAAATCAGGCCATCATGTTGCACATTCCTACCTTCTCATGAAGACAAGAATGGGACCTTGACAGATTCTATAACGTTGCTGACGAACCTGCATAACAAAATGGAAGACAAAACAGAAGACATCTTATATGATGGATGGTTCACATCCATTTCCTCATGGGTCCCACAGTGAATGGCAAACATCTTCAAGTGTTTTGCAGCAATATTGGTGATGGTGATGTTTGGATTCTGCGTGATTAAGAAAATAATTGCACAGTGCAAGACAACAACCAAGAAAGCAGTGGGAATGAGAATCATTATTGATGTTGAGTCAGGATTTGGAGCATGCAAATTAACTGGTGAAGAAATCAGAGAATACATAAAGGCCAGTATCTTAGTACCTGAGGGAATGAAGTTCTTTTATATAAGGACCACAAGAAGTACATGGGACGATGCGTCTATTGTAGTCAAAATGGACAGTGCAGTCACATGACCTGGAGTGTGGACGTACATGTCAAATCAGCCGGTTTCCTGAAAGGAGTGATGAAAATCTGGACTCTGAAAAAGCACTTCTTCAAGAAAAGGTCTCAAGATGTGGAGACTGGTGAATGTGTGGTTGATGAATCATCTAGAGGGGGAGTGTACAGGAGCAGATGAATGCCTCTGCAGGAAGTCCCACCCCCCTACTGCCTGCATGTTGGAAGCCCGAAACTGCACCATGCTTGACACCAGTAGTTGTGACCAAACCACGACGAGTATTCGAGAAAAAGTATCCACTAAGAAAACCCTATCTGATATATCCCCATAGAGATGATAATCTCTTGGAAGAGGTACCCAAAGGAATATGAAAACAAAAGAGAGAGAAGCTGGTGATGTCACAAGTAGTGAGAATGGCGCACTAAGAACAGTGGCTGAAGAAGAGGATGTATGGACTTATTGAAACTGATGATGAAATAAGGAATCAAGTGAACATCCTTATGCAGAAAAGAAGATTGCACGTGTGAAGAGCACTGCGGAAAATGCAAGCTGTTTAATAACTGTACAGATGTAGCAACACAAATAGATAGCAAATAATCTTAGAAGCAAGCTATACATATTAAATAGACTGCAGGCGAAACCGTCATTGTATAGTGTCTGGACATTGGTGTAACAATTTTAGTAAGTTCAAACCCACAGAGAAAGAAGAATCAAGAGCTGTGAGGGTCACAGCAAAGAATTAGCTAAAGATTGCAGACTTGAAGGGTGAAGCTGTTCGGCCAGGTATCCAAGATGAAGCAGTTAAGAACTGGTTATCTATCCATGAAGAACATAAACCGTGAGACGCTGAATCATCTTGTGTTAAGGTGCAAAGAAGGAACAACATGAGTGCCAAGTTTATTAATTCAAGATAATTAATTACTGCAAAACAGGCTGAAATACGTTCTTCTGTCACGTGAGCTAAGGCCGAAAATAGGAGTTGGGCATGCAGACAAGAACTATGAAAGGTGTGCCTGTACTCCCTTTTATTCCCAAGAGAAGAGAATCTACTGCAAAGCCATGTTCAAAGACAGGTCTAGCACACTATATTGACACTGCAACTCCTTCCACTGCTGCCTGCATACTTGAAGGATACAACTCAGACCTTGGTATTACTCAAATCAATTTCATGGCAACCACAGTACCTAATCATTTGGAATGGGACATCTGAGTGTTTCAAGGTTTTCCCACAATATCTCAACCAAAACAAATTTGGTATAGAGTTTTCCGGTAATGTCAATAGTACATCATTAGAATTTCTTGATTTCAGGATTGACATATGCAACAACTCCTTACATACTCAAACCTTTAGGAAAACCACAGCTGTGAATGCGATATTACTAGCTACAAGTTGCCATAAAAGATCAGTAATCGCTAACATCCCAGCAGAGGAGTTTCATCATGCTAAAAGCAACTGCATAATGCAGGCAGCGTATGAACAGGAATGTGGACTGATCAAGCAAAGGTTCAAGGGGTTACTCTTCTATCCTCACATCTCGGACATCACCAAGAAATCCCACTTCCAGATGCACCCCTTCAAAGGGACTCATCCCTTTCTCACTTTCCCCCAGAAGCTCACTGTCTCCGTAGCCCTGGTTCTCGGTAGGCTGGAAAAGCCTTTTTATCAAAGTGCCTTCCTCCACTCTATGCAATTAATTCAGAACATTACTGTGAGACTTATCCTTAGCCTGAAGCCAGAGACCATATCCCTCCAGCCCTGAAGTCTCTCCACTGGTTCCTGGTGGCTGCAAGGATCAAGTTCAAGACCCTTTGCATTGTCCAGAAGGCTTTCTGGGGCTGGGGCCAGCACACATCAAATGCTCTCTTCCAAAATACCTTCCTTCTCAAACCCTTTGCTCAGCTACCTCCAACACTCCAAGGGTCAGACGCTTCTCCAGGCAGAGAGTGGGGGGTGTAGATCTAGCTCCTCTGCAGGTGCCTCTCTCCGAAATGGCCTCCCTGCCCCTCTCAAACCTGAGCCAGATCACATGAATTTCAGGAAACAGCTCAAAACATTCCTCTTCTCCTTTGCTTTCTCTATCTCCCTCCCCTGCTCACCTACGTGACCTACCTGTCTGCTGTTCTGACTGGTTGCTTGGCCACCCTCAGAGTCTCACTGGGTACCAGGCTCTTTCTTGATCAGTCACCCTTGTGCTGCATCCGGGTCTACCACGTGCTTAGGGGCTGCAACTGTAACCATACAGACCCTGTCTCTGTGCTCTATCCAGAGTCGGGCTGCACTGAATGCACTTATTCAGATCATTGCTGCCCTTTTTTCCCCCTCCTCTCTCCCCTGCACTTCCCCCTCCCTTTCCTCTTGCACATCTCATTTCTCGAGCTTGCACGATCTGAATGACACAAGGCCTATTAAGATCGTTGGTCTTGTCCTCCCTCTGTCTTCCCTATCGTGTTTTGCCCACCGAGAAACACTTGTGTACAGGCACGTTATAAATGACTTATCATATCATATCAGAAAGAAAGTATCAGCAGCTCAACAGACCTCGAGAAAAACACCTCCTCTGACGCAATATGCAGAAGACAGTCCTTTGACCGTCCTTCACGCTCCCGGCATCTTTTATGGCTCCTCCTGGTGTTTAAAGGGCCAGAAACAAAGTGCCAGCAGTTCAACAGAGCTCATGCAAAACACCTCCTCTGACACAATGCTGCAGTAGACAGTACTTTGACCGTCCTTCGCACCACCAGCATTTTTTATGGCTCCCCCTGGTGTTTAAAGGGCCAGAAACAAAGTACCAGCAGTTCAACAGAGCTCATGCAAAAGGTGTGCAGTCATTTTTTCGAAAAAATAATGTCGAAAGATAATGTCTAAAAAAAAATATCGAAAAAAAAAGTTGAATTCTTTTTTTTAATTATATATTTATTTTGGGGTCTGGGAATAAAAAAAAGGGGTAAAATAAAAAAAAATAGAAAAAAAGGGGGGTTGGGGTGAACCCCCCATTTCGAAAAAAAAACTTATTGAAAAAGAAATTCGACTTATTTTTTTTTGACATTTTTTTTCTCGAAAAAATGACTTTCGACATTTTTGTTTTCGAAAAAATGACTATGAACCCATGCAAAACACCTCCTCTGACACAATACTGCAGTAGACTGTCCATTGACCATCCAAAGTTAATTTCAGAAGCAATTAAAATACTCTTCCCCTAACTAGCAATCACAGTGATTGCAACATCTCAATATATTATCGTTTTAAAATAATTACACCTTTTGGGTACAGGGGTACCCAGCACTATGCCAAATTTGAAATAAACTACTGGATGGATTTAGGCCAAATCAACAAAGGATTTCCTTTGAGCGCTTTGTGCCCGACTTGGTTCTTATTTGTTGGAAATCTGTCCAGTTCTTTGGGCTGTGCGCATGAGCAAAACTTTGACATTTTTTCTCTATGGAAAAATCAATGGAAAAGTGACAAATCATACCCTTTTTTTAACCCTTTATATCTTTTGAATTGTATCAAGGATTTGCACAAACCTTTCCAGTTCTTGGGGATGGGGCCCAGAACAAGGATTTCAAATGTTGTGCTGATCAGTCCTTCAGAACAAAAGTTATTGACCGGACAATCTTTGCATTTCCTATGGACGATAGGTTTCATCTTATCTATAGGGCGTCTAGCGCAACCAGATATATTTAAATATATTAGAACCTTGATTGGACATTCCCTTTATTTTGGACTGTTATACTTTGCTGTTTGGGTTACTTTTGAATCACATGCATACCCCTCTTAAGAGAATAGACTTCCCTCTGCCCACATTACCACAAAAGACAATGAAGGTATATCTTTTAACTGTGTCTCTTTTACCTTTTTGATTGGTATCACTGTTGGCTTGTAGAAATGTGAGGGCTGAGTAAGTGGTTTATTCATTATTCACCCCTATACTCCTCCACAGCAGAAGACATTTAGGGGCCTATGGCCGTGATGGAACAAATGTGCGCCTAAATTTGTGACGCAAGCTGGCGCAAGCGTGAAAAAGCATGTGCACGCCTGCGATTCATGGAAGGCCCTGCACGTGTTTTCACCTGAATGTGTGCCAAATCCGCGGGTGGCACACATGGGCGCACACATCACTGCAACATGCAGAACGCTGTGCGCGATGCGCACAGTGAAAGCGCACAACATGTGGCGCACACACCAAAAAGGGGGCGGAACACGCGGAATGGGGAACAACACGTGAAAATGAAGGCGTAACTGGGGAAGTACTGCTGGGAAATACACAGAACGCCCACACACGCGTGGACAACACGTATTCATGGAATCAAATACGGGAAACCCGCGCACGCCAAAAGACACGCACAGGCGTAAACACGTCCGCCGCACGAAGGCAGGCAGAAGCGTCCACGCGCAGTATAAAAGTGTGCGCAAACAACAAACACGTATATACAGCTATGATGAATGGTCCATTTCTCACAGTACTGATTGTGGGACACCGCATGAGGAGGAGAATAGCCAGGCCCTGACTTTTTTTGCCCAGGACCAGCCTTTTTGGGACGCCTGACGACGAGGTCTATGGCAGGTATAGGTTTCCACCTCGTATCATCCTAGACCTGGTCACTGAGTGGGAGGATGACCTCACATCACCCACCTTGTGCTCCCAAGCACTGAGCCCCTTGGAAAAGGTGCTCAATGTCCTGCCTTTTTTGACCACTGGGTCATTTCAGCAGACAACTGCCATAGTTGGGGGTGTCTCACAGGTCACGCAGTCACGCTGCCTACACTAGATGTTGGCAATCATGACTGCGCGCCCCTCAGTCCACAGGCACATATACATGCCCAGAACACCTGCAGAAATGCAGGCCGTGGTCCAGGACTTTTACAGGGTGGCACACTTCCCCAAAGTGATCGGTGCCATAGATTGCACCCATGTGGCCCTACGTCCACCTAGGGCCACTGTGCACATCTATTGAAACCGCAAGCACTGGCATTCCATCAACGTACAGGTTGTATGCGATGCCCATGGAATCATCACCTCTGTCTATGCAAACTATCCTGGGTCTACCCATGACAGTTTCATATACAGAATGTCCGCCCGGAGCCGGGACCTGAAAGCTGGGAAGCATGGCGACACATGGCTCATTGGTGAGTACAAATGTCTGTGCACATGCATGCATGTCACACACAAATACACAAACCCAACTAATGACAACCATCCTCACCTACCCAGGGGACAGTGCCTACCCTCTGAGCAACCACATGATGACACCAATACAGAACCCCACCACACCACCCCAGGTATGATACAACGCTGTCCATATTGCATCCAGGGGCATAGTGGAGCGCAAATTCGGAGTGCTCAAGTCACACTTCCGCTCCCTTGACCGCTCTGGCGGGCAGCTACTATATGCACCCCCAGTAATGTGCAGGATCATTGTGGCAGCATGTGTCCTGCACAATGTTGCAACACGGCGGGGCGTACCGGTGGACATGGTGGTGCCCCCACATCCCCAACGACAGGCACATGCGCTGCTTATGGGAGGGGAAAGGGCACGTGGCGAGGCGGCCAGACCCAGCTTGTGGCCACATTTTTCACCTAAACTCCCACCCCTGCTGATGATGACAAAGAGACAGTCAACTGTCACAACCTTACCACCCTGAGAATGTTGCCACGGAAGTGCTACATTGTATGCATCCCTAGCTACTTAAACATAACCAATCTTGTGCGACCAAAAGGAACACATGCAAGGTGTATATCACACCACTCCCTTGCAAAACAGGCTATGACAATCAGTGGTATGTCACCCAAACCCTCCCAACCTACATCACCATTGTCGCCCACACCATGACATGGCATGCAACAGCAAAAGAGCAAGCCAAAAGCACAACACATGACCAATTAGATATGAAGTGACACGTGATAAATGGAAAGAGGCCTTATACAATCACACCTGACATGGAATCAGATGAAATGAGTGACCAACAACCAAAGTCATACACAAATGCATGCCACCAGCGGTACCATCAACAAAAGACAGAATGCCTGTTGGCATGCACATTGGCCAATCCAAATCTGCAAATCCCAAACAGGTTTGCTGTGTGTGTCTCCTACAACACACCGCTCAGCACACAGCACAGTGAGCAGCCATTGTGTTGGGGATATACCTTGAGCATCATATAAAAAAGACAAGCAACAAAAATAACCCAGCGACGCATGTACACGATCCCCAAATGGTAAGTGATCATGCGCTGCAGGGACACAGGGAAGACAATGGCCCTCATTAGGACCCTGGCGGATTTTTTCCGCCATCGGCGGACTTTTCCGCCATGGCGTAAAGTCCGTTTACGCCATGGCGGATGGCGGACTTACCGCCCCATTCCGAGGTCGGCGGGGCGGTAAGTCCCCATTGACCCATTTACCCTTCCCCATTCCCATTTCGGCCCCATAGGGCTCAATGGGAGTGGGGAAGGCGTTAATTACGCCACCGTACATTACGGTGGCGTAATTAACACCAAGGTCCCATAGCGCCATGGATTTCTCCGCCCGCAAAAAGCGGGCGGAAAAATGACCATGGCGCTTTGGGAACTCGTAGTTGGCGGTAAGGGGTCGGCGCAGCTAACGCTGGCGTAGACCCCTTACCGCCAGGGTCCTAATGAGGCCCAATCTGTGTGCACATGTCAGAGAAGGCAATCTGTGTGCACGTGTGGGCATGGAAGGGAGTTTGTATGTGTGGTGGAGCATTGTGTAAGCGTGTGTGTCAGTAGGGACACACACTCAATACATGCATGTGAAATCAAGTGACCCTCAGTGTCCTGTACACATCACATGTGAACATTGGCCATGTGTACACCCGAGTATGTCAAACCACAACAATCCCCTGACACCTGAAAAGTAAACCCAACACAGGAACAGCCATTGACCAGCACAACAAATCATGTACATAGTACCCCACAAGGAGAATGTCAGAGAGTGCCCAAACACTGTAGCCCAAGCGTACTGTCCGACAATAAAAGGCCCTCCCTCATTTACTCATTACCATGACCTTCAGAAGAACTGTGTCTGGGGTCCGTTGGTTCTTCCTTCTAGTCTACCTGGCATCAGGATCCGGCTACTCCTTGGTTTCCTTGTTCTTCCTTTCGTGTAAATAGGGTCCAGCCCCCTCAGAGGCCACCTTGACTGGGAAAAATACCAAATTGCAGAGAACTCCAAGGAGCCAAACCCCCAAACCAGGGAAAAAGCCTGTAGCCACCAAAAAACCCTAGAAGAGTCTCCAGTAGATGACTTGAAGTCACTGAATATGGCCAAGCACATGTCCAAGCAGAATGTTAGAATAACTAAGAAGTTAGCACAGTTGAACAATGGTTCAACAAGATGGGTAGCAATTTCAGTACCCAATAATCAATGAGGATGCAACAACTGATGGGTTGTGTCACAGCTCCGGTCTCCAGGCGCAGGAGTGGCACAAACCAACCACCCCCTCCACAGTCTGGGGGCCTGCAAGGTAAAACTTACACAGGCCTCTGAGACCCTGGCGGGGAAAGAGGGTTAGGGATCCATTGGTTGGATAGGCATCAGTATTTAGAATAACTGGAAAGAGGGTCTGGAGAGGGGAGGTGAATGGGCAAGGGAAAGGAGGGAAAATACAAAATATAACTATTGACAATTACACATACTCAATCAGAGAATCCATGTACTTCATGCACATTGTACAAAATGGCTCAAAGGTGAGCAGAAGAGAGACTTATCTCTGGGGTGAGTGCTGGCATCCTGCCTGCACACTCTCAGGTCTGGTAACAGGAGCAGTTCAATGCTGCAAAAAGAGCGTGAGTTACTATTCTGTTTGTGTTTTCCCCACACACACACATAACACCATTCATGCCTCGAACTTAGTGACTCTTCCCCAAACAAGCACTCTTGTCTGCTGCTTTTTTCGTATAGTTTTGCTTGCCCCTGTGATGGTTTGTACACTGTTAATGCGGTAAGGTAACCACAAGTGGCCCCGCGTTAAACAGAAGACCATGTGTTAAGAATCACACATGATAGAATGGGCCATGGATGTGCTGCTAGCCGTGTGTGATGAGGTGCGACTTCGGTACAAGTTGCGTTCTGCCAGCCGCGGCTTTCTATAGGCAGCGCACGCGGCTAATTGCATATGCTAATGATATGCTTTGCACCCGAGTTTGTGCGTCGCTGGGTGCCCCCTTGCACCGTGTTATTTTGTGGCAAGGAACACTGCTGCGCTAATATCTTAGCTTCTCTGGAGCAAGGGGGACTCGAGGATATGGGGGACACCCCCTGCCTGTGCCCCTGACAACTTGGAAAGCTTCTTGGCATTTTCTCCTCAGCGCAGCTTTGCTGTACTGTGCACATCTTCCGCAACGCCTGGTTAAGCTCTCCAGCGCTGGTGCTACTTAGCTTGCATGTGCGAGGGGCTTGGAGGAATGTCGGCTGGGGCGTGGCCCCTCGTGCTGTTCCCCTTGCTCAGAGCTCCTGGAAACACATCTGCTTCTGTTGGATGTCTGAGCACAAGCCCTGTGCTTCTGCTCACGTGCGCATGCGCACATGTGCCCCAACCAACATTGGCAGGGTTTTGTAGTTTTTGGCCCGGTGTCTGCTGGGAAAGGTAGTCTGGAGTCCCCTTTTCCTGCAGAAAGGGCATAAAAGGCTTTTATAAGGCTGGAATCTCTTCTGTGTGTGTATCTTAATGCTGCTTGTTACTGGGCCATGTCTGAGACCTACTTCGGACCTCTTCCAACACAACCCCAGGGTCTGTACCCTGACAGGTAGTGCTGGAACTTGTGTAGAAAATAACCAAGGAGGCTGGCACAACTGGATGGTTGAGCTGAAACCAAATCAATCCTTGATAGCGTGAACAAAGAAAGGCAGAGACAGTACAAGTGTGGAAAGGCACAGTGAATGCGAGATAGCCGGAAACAGCTGACAGCAAGTTAAGAGCCACAACAGTTGAATAGCATTGGTAAAAGCCAAAAGTCAACATAAAGGCATGGATGTAATAAATGAAAGACAGAAGGAGCGACAGAGAGATGCTGTTGAACAGAAGTGTACGTAGACAAACCGAGGCAGTGTAAAAGTACCTGGAAATAACTGCCCCAGAGACGGGTGGACAGATCTGCAAAAAGGACAGTAGCAGGAAGAAAAACAGGGGCTAAAGGCACCAGAGTGTGAAAAACAAGTAAAAGAGCTGTATTCCAGTAGGAAAACTGTGCCATCAGGCAGCTTAAAATTCCAAGAGGGAAGACAGATACAAGGTCCCATCCCAACAGAACGGAGCGTAGTAGTAGTATAGGCAGACATCTCAGGTGAGGAGTGGACCGTGAGTTGTGCCTCTTGGGTCACATTCCTAATGCATCCTCCTTTACAACACAATCAGCAGGGGCTGAACTCAACACGTAGCAACTTGACATTGTCAACACCCAGCCCCCTCCCACCATCAGTGTGACTTTGACAGCTAAAGGGTGCAGGCTACTGTCTACAGCATGAAGTGCATCAAGCACATATACAGGCAAGAAATGAACATACATCACAATCAACATCAATAAATGGACAGTACAAAAATGTACTCACCAAAATTGATTGCATACATGCCGTGGTGAAAACATCCATAATCCCCACTAGGGGTATAAACACAAGTAGTACAGCAGCAGACATGCCACAGATATGAGGAAATTCCAATGCCCTTGTGTAAATGGTCGTCGCACCGAATCATCCTTGCAAGCCCATGGAAAGGGGAAGCAGGAGTGGCATATGTGTCAGGACCCCAAGCCAAAAACACATACACGAGACAAGCTTGAATGGGCCCAGCGGGAACAGACAATGGATGCTTTCAAAAGCCACAAAGCACCACACTGTCACATGAATGCACAATAGACAAACAATTTTAAACTATATTAACGAATTTGACTAATAAAATAAAAAATGGCCACATATGACCAAGGGGGGAGGCACGCAGAAGGGGGAGGTACAGGGTGCACCTCAACACCCACATGTGAAGATGTTGAGATAAAAAAAAAAAAACTCCATTGGCTCAACGCCTGCACGGCCCGACCTGTGTGGACATAAGACGTCGTCCGAGTCACCCTCTGGATGGAAAGCAGAAGGTGGACATGGCACAGTACCCTGACCATGCCTATGCGCAGCTTGCCCCTCATCGGCAGAAAGTCTGCAGGACAGGTAAGCTTGGTCCTGTGCGGTGATGACACGTAGGTCAGCATGCAGCACCTCACGTGATACGCGTGCTTCCTCCTGCAAGGTAGCACGTGTAACACGGAGTTCTTCCTGCATGGCTTTGCATGACATTCGGAATAACTCCTGGCATGCACGTAGCTCAGCCGAGATGATATTCTCAAGCTGCTCCAACCTCTCCTCTTACCGCTTCCTCTGAGACATGTTGAGCACACCTAGAGAAGATCTGAGGGATTGATGGTCATCCCTCAGGGCCTTCCTGCGTGAGCAGCAAGTGCTTGACACAGAGACACCATTTCAGCCCAGCATGCCCTGTCTGAGGCCGCCATGCCCAGCATGAGTGAGAGGGCCATGGACTGTGATGCCCGCTGCTGGAGATCCACCTGCCTAGCAGGGGGAAGCACGGATTGTGTCACACGTTCCATGCTCTGAGCAATCTTATCAATAGCTGCCCCTTGTTGTTCAGAATTGGCCTACATGGATTGCTCCCACTCAGTATACCCCAGTGGCGCATGGCTACCGCGTTGCCGGGCATGACACCCGTGGGGCCCAAGGAGCTGTGGTCCTCACTGGATTGGCACCGCCTGCAGCTGCAGGACTGCATCCCTCCGTTGACGTGATGCCCCAGGCACATCAGAAACTGGTGTGGAGTGTGACCCTAAATCCCGATCCACCACAGGCGGAGGTTCCAATACTGTCTGGCCCCTCAGTGCAGGCGTCACTGACAGAAGATCGTCCATATCAGTATTACTCACCGTCGACGAATGGACTTGACGCGCATCCAACTCAACATTGTTGTCAGAGTGATCATCTGAGCTAGACTCATTGCCAGCCCTGGACATGATGGTCCGGAGCACAAGTGGGTTCTCGTGGCCTACCACCCCACGACCCCCGCTTGTGCCAGGTTGCTGATGTAATAGCAACTCTGTGTCAGGATTGACATCACCATCCTCTTGCTCCATTGCGTCATCATCTTTAATGTAGAAAAACAAACATGAGTACACATGTTAGAAGCACATAACCCACACACACATAGACATCACATCAACAGACAGCACATGAAGCAGACATGTCACATACAAATGAGCTTCCCGCATGCATCCAGTGGCATTGATTTGCAAACACATCTCAAAATCAGAAATGCATGTGTGTAAATAGCAAAGCCAGACATGTACATAATGTAGTATATCACCTCCATCACACATCACCTCTGTCAGGCACATGTCACAGGCAGAAATGACAGATGGCAACAAAGAGATGGCACATACCATAAGCATGTCTAAACTGCCAAATGGCTACAGCTGCAAGTGAATCCAAACACACCATGACACACGTAATATGCATGTGCACATACATCACTAAATCATCATCACCAATATAGCTTCATCCATCTTCAGCTCGGCCCGTACCGGGCGTCATGGGCCATGTAGACATAGTGAATGTCCCGAGCAAAGCGAGGGCCTGCAACCCGGCATGAGGGACCATAACACCCAGTACGGTCCGAGCTGCTGGCAATGAAGCCTCCAGAACACCTCTCAGGGCCTGATTGAGCACATTGTGCATTGATTGTGCCCTAAACCATTATTCAGTGTGTCAAACCATCACAGCCAGGCCCCACCAGATTAGCTAAGTGGGCCTGGGCGTACACTTACTGCACAACAGTGCACCTTCAGGATTGTGCAAGTTGAACATAACGGGCAAAATGCAAACGTTAACTACATATTAGTCATGCAACAAAAAAGCTGCAGAGGACACATATGTAAATGAACACTTTCACACACACATAAGTGAGTAGCCGCAATATTGCACTACACAACATTGATGCTGCTTGCATATGTACATGTGAAATTGTTGAAAAATACCTGTGTCCATATACACCCGTATGGTGATTATGAACAGCATCTTATACAGCAAAGCAAGCAGCTACAATGCTGCTTGCTTTGATGTATGTGAAAGTGTACACTTACTCACGTGAAGGCAGGTCCACAGTCATTACAACCCGATTGGCAGGCTATAGTCAATCTGCGGCCTATGCCAGTTAGAATAGGCCACAGATTGAACTATCAACTTTGCTAAACACCGGCTAGGGTGTTCCAATACTGAGTACATGTGTCTCAGGATGCACCTGTGCCTGTGCCTTTCATGACAGTGAAGGGATGACAAACTGACCATACATGCCAGGTCACTTTGACATTGCAGCAGTGAGTCGGCATGTAGAACGGTGTAACATGGCTCAGCAGTGGGTTGGTGCAGTGTAGAACATGTGAATGTAACCGACAATCTACATCAACAAGTACATTATGATGTCAATAAATAAACATGAAGGCAGTGCTAGGGCAAGGTCAGGCATCACATGCTATGTGCATGCAATGGGTTGCATGGCTGCAGGCAACCCCGCACCAGCCCCCCTTAGTTAAAATGCAGAAATGCAGTCAGGCATAGCATGGCAGTGAAAGGTTGACCAGAGAACTGTGTATTGGCAGACAGTGTTGAGTAGCGTCAATGGCATCATCTGAGTCAACTGGCAACACAGCAGATGAAAATGGGACAGTAAGCAGGACACATGATAAACCCTTGGTAGTACACCCATTTGTGCAGAAGGCACTATACCAGTTAAACAGAGTCAGGGGGCCTGAAACAGGTGGAAGCCTGTGCCCTACACAGACTATGACACCCTAAACATGTGCGTGATGCAGGACTGAGCCAGAGTGAGCATGGAATGGATGATCAAATGCCATTAAATGTATGTCGTCATATAAAGGTACTACAATGATCATCCTGCCAAGGACACATAGGGGCATGCATGGAATGCACATGGAGCATGAATGGGCACTCATGTCCCTGAGGAGAATGCACAGTCCGAGTGAGACACCCTGCATCAAGGACAAAGGATGTACCCCACAGTATGTGTCTGGCAGGTTAGCAAGGGGAAGTGTGCATGTACACAGGAGCGTTGAACAGGCCAATGCAGTAATCCAACGTTACCCACCAGTGCAATGGTGTAATAGTGGTGCAGGGGGATGGAGGGACAAGGGAGCATGCCTACGTGGAGTACCCGCATGCAGGCAGAACACACATGCACGGCAGTCATGCAATGACATAGTCCGAGTGCTGAGTGGAACGACACCCCAGGCTACATGCAGAAGGGCTAGTGAGCTGGAACATGGACCGGAGGGGCAGCCGGGTGATTAGCCTGTGAGTAGGGTGCAAGTGTGGTGATAAGGACAGTCCCTGTCTGCACTACATGTGCAGCATGCTGCAAAGCAGGCACACATTATTGAAGCATTGCATGACTAGCACATGAGAACCATGTACACATAGCATGTAATGATAGTCAAGTGCAACACATTGCACAAGCAAACCACACATGGCCTGGACAAACATGCAACAACACTCACTGGACGGGGCATCAAAATCCAGCATCTCTGCCGCTCTTTGGACCAATGCTGCCGGTATGAACTCCGCAGTGATCACGTCGTGCGGAGTGAATTCTTCCTCCTCAGGTGGTGGCCCACTCCCAGTCACCCGAGTCATGGCATAATTGCTAGCACGCTTTGGCTTAGAACAGCACAGCATCGGAGGTCATCCCAAAGCTTTTTTGCACTCCTGAGCTGTGCGCACCTCATGTCCGAATGAACTAACACCCTCTGCCGCAAGCTTCCAGTGGTCCCAATGCTGGGCAGGCATAGTATGACAATTTGGGGCCACTAGCATATCACGGTCATGTTTTGACACGTAGCCCACAACGAAGTCCAGTTCCTGCTTGCTGAAAGGCTTCTTCCTCGATGTGCCGGAGGCCTGAGCTGTGTCTGGAGTCCCAGCCTCTTGTGCAGGTGCAACCGTCCTCCTTTTGGGCAGTGATCCGGACCCTGACTGGCAAATGCCGCCCTGATCAGTAGGGGCAGTGGCGCTGGTGGATTGAATCAACGGAGTGGTATGTGGAACTAGGACGGAAGCCCTGACTTGTGTCAGTGGCTGCTGGGTGCTCTTGACTGGACCCTGGACAGCAACAGCCGCTGTGCCAAGGTAATTGACCAAGACTGTCCTGGCTGGCAGACTCACAGCCGGGGTGGTGTCGGCTGCATATGCCCATGCAGTTGCCAACATCCGGCTGCTCGGGACAGCAGATGACAACACTGCCCCAGGGACATGTGCCTCGGTCAGAGCAGCCCTGAGTGCACTTACCACGTGCCTCCTGACCACCTGGAAATCATCCTGGGACTCTTCAGGTGCCAACGCAGCATGCACTTGCAGACCCTGATCCTGGGTGGTGGTGGCCTCAGCTGCACCTGCAGCTACCACTACTCTTGGGCCCGTGGCAGTCGATGAAACAGACTGCCGGGTCACATGGTGCCCGTGCCAGATGCAAGAGCTGCATCTCCCAGAACCACAGGGGGTGGTGGCATGACTGCACCAACACATGGCAGAACATCCTGCCGAAGTGGCGCACCTCTGCCTCTTCCCCCTCTGCAGCCACCCTGGACACCCTGGAGTCCCCCTACTCCCTGGTCACCCTGGCCACATCCCTGACCACGCCTGCCACATGGAGGACGCCCAGCTGAGGCGCCCCTCACCTTTTGTGGCCTCCCAACCATGGCACAGATGTAGAAGTGCCAATGGGAGGTGTACACAATTGTCCTGGGCAATTGGGGTGAAGGTGGTGGGTTACTAGATGTTAACAGTACCCCTGTGCACCTGTAAGGCTATATGTGACCCTGGTGATAAAGTGACGGGTCAAGCAACGCTCAGGCACCCCAAAACTGCAGAAAAACCATGCACACAACCCCCGGTAGCCGACATGTGTGGAATTAACCTCCTGCAGTTTGCGGTGGCACGTAAAACACGTACGCGTGGGACACGCAGGCTACTATGACCTTGAAAACAGGTACACGATACACAGAAGAACCCGCAGTGGGAAAAATAGTGCACAAGACTCACCGTCTGACAAGCGTGGTAATGAAAAACATGCGTAGCCAATACCCCCGCCAAAAGAAGAGATACGTCCTTGATGCGCTGTGAAGTAGTGATGGCGCGTGAAACAACCAGAAGTAGCAACACACGCGTCGGTCTCCACGAAAAGCATGTACAGCAACCTGCTGGCCCCACTCACCTTTAACCCGTGCTGAAGATAACGCCCGAGTACATCATGTAACTTACGCACTTAGGCCCTTTCCTCGAATTGCATGCATTAACACGCAGACGTGCTGTTTTTTCACGTGCTGAATCACTATGCACCCGTGCCAAGGGAAACGCCACTGTATGTTACGTCACATAAACGCTAACGCGATATGGCCCTTTCCTCGAGTTACACGCTGACATGCTGTTTTTTCACGTGCCAAATCACTCTGCATCAAGCTGGCCACACGACAACACACGGAAGACCAAGCTCCTGCCCAGAAGGCAATTTACCTGCCCCCCAGAGCCCTGGGGTGCCTCCTACAAGCCATCTGCTGATGCCTGCTGCCAACAGTGCCCTGCCATTTGGTGCCTGCACATCAGCAATCAGTCCAGTTGCTGTGACCACCCCTGTTGGAACAGAAGACTGCCAACTGGTGTTCCATCACTCCACAGCCCAGCCCCAGGACCCAGTTGCCCACCCACACCTGCCTCGGGGGTTGCCATGTCCGAACCAACACCATCCGGCACCAGTGGCAACCCCCCAGCAGAGAGGCAGAGGGCTGCCAGCTTCATTGCCAATGAAGTTGGCATCCTGGTGGTGCTAGTCCTGGGGCATTATGATGCCCTCTTCTCACCATCTCGCACCAACAAGGAAGGACGGAGGAGGATATGGACGGACATAGAGGGTGCCATCAACGCGGAAGGGGTTGGCACCCCGTGACATCAAACACGTCTAGAAGCGCTGGGAGGACTACAAGTCCAGGACCCGCAAGAAGGCCTGGCGCCTCTTAGATGCAGCGGATGCAGTGGGGTGCCAGGGCCAGTTTACCACCCAGCAGATGAGGGACCTGGAGCGCATTCACCCAGTGCTTCACCACCAGATCCTCAGGATGAAGGCACGCCTGGAGTCGAGCAGTAAGTGCCCATGCATTGCCGTGTAAAACAGTGCATGTTGCAGTGTGGTGGTAGTTAGCTACTTGGCTGTATGTGTGGCATGGGTCATGTATGGATGTGTGTGTGCAGGGACATGATGGTGCTGTATGTGAGTCCAGTCAGGCATGATCCACATGGATGGTGTATGTGTTACAATGCATCATGCGGAGCAGCATGCGGAATGCAATGTACGCATGCCTGTCTCTGTACTTGGACATGTTTGGGGTGTGAGAGATGGGTGCTGCTGTCATGCACATGCATGGTGTACATGTCTGTGTGTCTGAGTAGTGTGTGAGTGACTTGTAAATGCCATGGATGCATGACAAATGTCCGTGACGATGTGTTGATTCACTGATACAGCCTAGTCATCCTTGTATCCACTGTGTCTCGGGGTATACAGGGCCAGATGCATGACCCTCCGGTGATGTGTGCCAATGTTGACTTTAGAATTGCGCCTGATAGCTTGCCCTGGTTGAACTGACTAGTGTCCCTAATAACCTCTCTGTGCAAAGTTGATTTTCGAATTGTGCCTAATAGCCTCTCTGTGTAAAGTTGGATTTAGAAGTGTGCCTAATAGCATTGTCTGTGCATAGTTTAATTTACAAGTGTGCCTAATAGTTTGCCCTACTTGAATTTAGAACTGTGCCTAATAGCCTCTCTGTGCAGGACCTGAATTTAGAAGCGTGCCTAATATCTTCTCTCTGTAAAGTTTATGTTAGAATTGTGCCTGATAGCTTGCCCTAGTTGAACTGACTAGTGTCCCTAATAACCTCTCTGTGCAAAGTTGATTTTAGAATTGTGCCTAATAGCATAGTCTGTGCATAGTTTAATTTACAAGTGTGCCTAATAGCGTGCCCTACTTGAATTTAGAAGTGTGCCTAATATCCTCTCTGTGCAAAGCTGAATTTAGAACTGTGCCTAATTTCCTCTCTGTGTAAAGTTGAATTTAGAAGTGTGCCTACTAGCCACTCTGTGCAAGACTTGAATCTAGAAGTGCGCCTCCATATCCCCTCTGTGCAAAATTGAATTTATAAGTGTGCCTAATAGCGTGCCCTACTTGAATTTAGAAGTGTGCCTAATAGCCTCTCTGTGCAAGAGTTGAATCTAGAAGTGTGCCTAATATCCTCTCTGTGCAAAGTTGAATTTATAAGTGTGCCTATTAACATGCCCTGGTTGACTTTAGAAGTGTGCCTAATAGCGTCCCCTTGTTGAATTTTGAAGTATGCCTAATATCCTCTCTGTACAAAGTTGAATTAGAAGTGTGCCTCTTAGCGGGCCTTGGTTGACTTTAGAATGTGTGCCTAATACCCTCTCTGTGCAAAGTTGAATTTAGAAGTGTGCCTATTAGCGTGCCTTGGTTGAATTTAGAAGTGTGCCTGATAACGCGTCCTGGTTGAATTTAGAAGTGTGCCTGATATCTTCACTGTGCACAGTTAAATTGGGTTGCCTAATATCTTCTCTGTGCAAAGTTGAATTTAGGAGTGTACCTATTAGCGCGCCTTGGTCAAATCTAGAAGTGTGCCTAATATCCTCTCTGTGCAAAGCTGAATTTTAGAAGGGTGCCTAATAGCGTGCCCTGGTTGAATTTAGAAGTGTGCCTGATAGCGTGCCCTGGAACTAGTGAAGTGGATTGAACCAGTGAAATGGATGGAATTAGTTAAGTGAATGGAACGTGCAAAGATGACGTATGTGGATGGGCGATGCATGGAGTAAGGATAACATGGGTAGAACAAATGAATGGAGCAGTGTGAAGACGTATGTGTATGGATGATGCATGGAGAAAGGATAACGTGGGTAGAACGAATGAAAGGAGTAGTGCATAAAATGTGGAGTGCATAAAATGGTTGAAGTGCATGGAACTGGTGGGAGTGCATGGAACGGGTGCGAGTGCATGGAATGGGTTGGAGTGCACAGAATGGCGTCTTCCATCTCAAGCACCTAAAGTAAACCACCATATTCATATCTCCACGCTTACTCTCTTCTTCACACCACCACTCAAATAGAACACAGCGATACTATGACACCATTCGGTATAGCTGTTCTCATACCAACATCTGCCTCATACTCCACATCACTCTAACTAAACACTGCTGGTTACACGCCCCCCCAGCCAAGCGTTCTCCTCAGGCCTAACGCAGCCACAATCGGTCTGGATAAATCCTGCCAGAACGAACACATACTCTTGACCTCTCAACCACCACACCTACCGCTAAGAAGTAGCTATTACACGAATGCGACACCAGCTGCACACATATCCGGTGCTCACACGCACCTTTGACTCTCTCTACTCTCTCTACTGACTTGAACTTCGGTTCCCAAGGGCGTTCAACCTACCAGCGCCTTCAGACCATACCAATGGTACATAAGGCGCTATATAAATGCAAAATAACATAACATAACATAACATAACATAACATGTTATCAGCAACCCACCAGTTGGATGTTTCTACAGTGCCTTGGTCATGGATGCAAATGTTTGTTGCATGTGCCATGCTTGTTTCTGCATGTGTGTTGCCTGCACTCACCCATGTGTTGTGGAGGGACATGATGGAAGTGACGTTTGACAGTGCCACTCATGGGCTATTGCTTTGTGTCTAGAGGACTATTGTACAGTTCCCTGAGGCTTGTGTTCTATGTCTCCCTTTACACAGCAGCGAGTGAACAAGAGGGCGGAGACGGCGCTGTGGAAGAAAGCGGCAGGGATGCATCCACCGGCCGGTGATGCAAGGCCCAGTCACCCTCCCAGGAAATTCCATCATCGGGAGCGTGGGCACCAGTGCCGTGTCTGCCACTATGGCTGCAGCGAAAGTGGTGGGTGAGCCCCCACAGGGGCTGCGATGGCAGAAGACGGTGCAGAGCCATCCAGGTTGGTGGTGTGTACGGAGGAGGAGGAGGCTGCATCCAAGATGCACATGGGGCCTGGTGGGGGTGGTATCACTGGTGCAAGTGGTGCAGTCCAGGGGCAGGGGCAGGAGGCAGCACAGGTCGCCATGGAGGGGCCTGTGCATGTCTCTGTCCTTGACACTGTCACTGCATCACCCTGCACCAGCAGTGATGCCCCATCCCAGGCCCATCCGCAGGTAGTGGGGAGGTCCACGTCATCTGGCACTCCTCTACCTGCAGATGTGGGGACCCGTGACAGGATCGAGTCTGTCCTCATTCGTGTTGCGTTGCGCGCACATGTAATTCGTGATGACGTGCATGCTTCCTGGGGGGACAACGCACATCATCCCGAAGAGACGTGTGCCAACTTGGCCCAGTTGAGAGGGCTCGAGGTTGGGGTTTCCTCCATGTGTCGCTCTGTCTTGCGGCCCTCTCCTCCTCTGTGCACACTATGCGCCAGTCATTCTCTGTGCCATCTACTGGCCCAGATGACACCACGGCCCCCTGTGGACCTGCCCCAAACAACGTAGCCAGGCTGGTGGAGATCCCATCCCTGCCACAGTCGGGAGTCGGAGCTCCAGCGCAGGTGGTCACTCCAGCAACTGGACCTGGGTGTTGCCATCTACCTGGAAGCAGTCATGGGGGCGGCGGCAGGCAACAGAAAGGCAGCGGCGGCAGGCTCGGCGTAGGAGGCATGTGGCCTCGGGGCCATCAACATCATCGGGACAGGCATCGGCCGGCAGGCAGGAGGACCCAGGATTGGGAGTGTCTACCGTGTGGCAGCGGTTGGGCCAGCAAATAGGTGCAGAGCGGCGGCGGCGGAGAGGGTACGGCTCACAATGGTCAGGGTGGAGTTCTCCATGCACAGGGCATTGAGGCGGGCTGAGTGCCTCGAGGCAACTCACAGGGAGTTGGAGGAGTCCATGGCTGCATCCCTGCGAGACCCCGAGGCCAGGGAAGAGGCCCGCCTCCGGAACATCGATGTGGAGTTCGATGATGCCCTGGCCCGAACCATCAAAAAGTGAGCCGTCGGACTAGCCCGCCGCCTTTGTATATAGTTATTTAGGCTTAGGTTTAATTTGGTTTATATTGTTATTTGGAGTTCACAGACTTTGCTCCACTTTTTGTATATAGTTGTATTTTAAATAGGAATTTTGGTAGATTTCCTTTTGATTTGGGATCATGGACCCTTCTGACTTTCAGTGTAAATAGTACCAGACTTGTACATACTTTCGTTATTACATCATCCCATGGAGCAATGGTTTATTGTGCTTTTGTTTTTTATTTACTTCATATGGACTTTGGCGATGGACTACTTTTCAGTTTTCATGCCGTGGATTTCTGTTTTTCATCGGATTTTACTTTATTTTTGGTATTGCTTTCATTATTTCTTCATTTCCATGTGTGATTTTCATTATGTCATTTTTTAAAGTTTTTTTAATACATTTCATATATCTTCATTATTGGTGTTGTGCACTCTCATTGGTTTTGTGCATGTCTCTATGAGCATTGCCTCAGTCATGTGTTGCCACTGTGTGGCTCTGTTGGACATTTATTCATGGTCATGCTGGTTGTTTTCAGACTCTCATGGCATGGGTAATTTGGGAGTGGGTGCAGTGGATGGTTGTGTGCTTGTACTGGGGGGCGGGGGGGAATTAGGTTGGCATTAGGGCCATGGGTCTGTTTTGTTATGACATGGTGTTCGGTGGGACATGTGTCGGGGCCTGCTGGCAGGTGCCTGTCAATGGGGGGTCGGTGGGGGGGCCATGAGTCGGGGCCTCCTGGCAGGTGCCTGTCAATGGGGGGTTGGTGGGGGTGACTTGAGTCGGGGCCTGCTGGCAGGTGCCCGTCAATGGGGGGTGGTTGGGTGGGCATGCCCCGCAGGCAGCCCATCGCCCCTGGGCATGTCCTGCAGGCAGCCTATCCACCCTCCCCGTGGCCTGCAGGCAGCCCATCACCCCTGGGCATGTCCTGCAGGCAGCCCATCACCCAAGGGCATGCTCCACAGGCAGCCCATCACCCCTGGGCATGCCCCACAGGCGGCCCATCCACCCTCCCCATGGCTGATAGGCAGCCCTTCACCCCTGGGCATGCCCCGCAGGCAGCCCATCACCTCTGGCCATGCCCCGCAGGCAGCCCTTCACCCCTGGGCATGCCCCGCAGGTAGCCCATCACCACTGAGCATGCCCCGCAGGCAGCCCATCACCCCTGAGCATGCCCCGCAGGCAGCCCATCACCCCTGGGCATGCCCCGCAGGCAGCCCATCACCCCTGTGCATTCCCCGCAGGCAGCCCATCACCCCTGGGCATGCCCCGCAGGCAGCCCATCCACCCTCCCCATGGGCTGCAGGCAGCCCATCACCCCTGGGCATGCCCACAGGCAGCCCATCACCCCTGGGCATGCCTTGCAGGCTGCCCATCACCCCTGGGCATGCCCCGCAGGCAGCCCATCACCCCAGTCCATGCCCCACAGGCAGCCCACACCACAGAAGGGACTTTTTCCACGCAATTTCGCTGGCGTAATCAGGGTACGCGTATTCCGAGGGGTGCGCTCAGAGTTTTCCACGCTATTTCGCTGGCGAGAGTGGGGTACACATATTCTGAAGGGTGCAGGGGGAGTTTTCCACGCGATTTTGCTGGCTCGAGTGGTGTATGCATATTCCAAGGGGTGCACGGGGAGTTTTTTACGTGGTTTCGTTGGCGTGAGCAGTGTATGCGTAATCCGAGGGGTGCGCGGGGAGTTTTACATGCGATTTCGCTGGCGCGAGCGGGGTACACGTATTCCGAGGGGTTCGCGGGGAGTTTTCCACGCGATTTTGCTGGCATGTGAAGGCTTTGTGGTGTTTTTAGTGCGTTTTCATGGTTGGGGGCTGTATGCTGGTCCACTGGCCTTTGCACCATGTACGGGATTTGTGCAATGTTTTTGGCGCACAGGGCGGGGTTGGGGGCGTAACTGGCGCTGCTCCAGGGTCGCTGCGCCACTCTGCACCACGGCTGGTTATGGATGTTAGTATCCATGAATATGCAATGCGTCAAAATGGGTTTTGGCGCACACGGCTGGTGCAGACTGGCGCATGCTCCCTCTGTGCGCCAGCCACGTGTGCCACTTCTGCGCTAAATTCTATGAATTACCCTCACAGACATTCCTGAAGATGCCTAACGGAAAACGTACAACCTAGAGAGGCTAGAGAGGTACTAAAGACAAACAAGTGAGGTGGGAGAAAGAGAACAAGAGGAAAAGCAACCAGTGGCGTAACACAAACTTTGGGGGTCCCCTGCGAGCCATGCTGAAGGCCGCCTCCCAACTTGGCAACAAATCATGGGTTGCACCACACTCTGGGCCAGCGCTGCACACTGCACTAGGAGAAAGATATAAATATGTGTTTTAATCCATTGTACAGCATACTTTCTGAGAAAAATTGGCTAAAAGGCCAGGGCGTTTACAATTGTTTTATAGGGTAAAGGCAGTCTAAAAAATCCAATACATGCAAATCACCAACAGTGCATAGGAACATTCATGCTTTAATTAATATAATGCTTTAAAAATGCCATGCTACAATGAAAACATGTCCAACAGTAAAGCATGCCAGGCCACATTTAGACATACCAAGCCTGGTTGCACCAAAATGTCAGTCGAAGCAATAACACTAATCATGGTTATTTTATCACAGATGCCCAGAAAACTATACAATTCTGCAGTAAGAAACAGCTAGACTGGCAGCACGAAAATGCCAGTCTAGCCAGGTAATTATACTTAGCAGAACTGCGATATCAGAGATGACCAGTTAAAAAAAAAGTCTAGCCAAACTAAGACATTACTAGATTGGCTGCATCAAAATGCTTCTCTAGCCACTAATACCACGTAGCAAGCCTGCTTAGTATGGAGATGGATGACCATTATATGATTTATAGCATAATCCCCATCCCACCCCACTATACATCCCCCCTCCCATTCACCCCTTGTCCCAACCCCCAAAATTGGCTTCTCAGCCCAGTATTACCTCCACGTCTCTTTTCCTTTTCCCAGTGCTTACATATGAGGCTCCTTGCCTCATAGGTAAGTACTGGGATGAGGAAGAGTGAGGCTAGGAGTAATGAAGATTACAGGTATCTAAGCCAGGCATTACCTCCATGTCCCTCTACCTCATCTCAGTACGTGTTTATGAGTCAAAGTGCCTTCACACAAGTACTGGGACGAGAAAGAATAGGGCTATGAGTAATGAAGATTATCAATAAGTCACCAAGGGATTGAACACAAGTAGTGGCACAACACCATTGAGCTGGCTGGGCTTCAGGACTCATCCCCTTGACATTTTGGGCTATGCTGACTCGACAAGGCTGACCTACAGAGCTGTTGCTGAACAGAACAGGACACAGATGTTAAACGGCACCTGTGTTTCATTGTTAACAAAGGCTCAGCAATAACTAATGTAAAGCATTTCACTGTTAGTACTTATTCAAATGCATAATTCTTTAGGAAATTGATATCTTGATGTGGGTTTAGTACTTGCATGCAAGGGAAGTGATTGGAAGGGTAGAGAGGGGACCGGACACCGCTTATTCTCACAGCAGCCCATAAGTGGGTGCTTTCAGACTTAAAGGAGATAGTTAACTGCTTGTAACATTGAGGCTGCACTAGTGTTGTCATGAGAAAGCATAAAAAGGTAGCTTCCCCATACAAATAAATTTGCTCCTCCCCCACTAACCGTGAAGTAAGCACCTCTCCCAACATTTGAAGGGTTAGCACCCCCTGAAAATGTATCTTTTGTTGTGCCCCTGAACACAAGCACACACACCATTCTGCACACATGCATACCCAGCTACCTATACATTTAAGTGTGTACCCTTTCACTGTGCAGGCACACCCAGACAGGCACTCATATATTAAGTGTGCACCCTTTCACCATACAGGCACACCCAGGCAGTCACCCATACATTTAAGTGTGCACCCTTTCACTTGGGCACTTAGACGCTGATCCTCCTGCGCTTGTACACAACAACCAATACACCAATGTAATAATACACAATAGCAAACAAGTCTGCATTGGGTGATAGAGAGAAAGTGAGTCCCAGTGCCCTATCAGACTCAGGTGATAACAGAGTTAGATAGACGCTGTCAGACTGCGCTGACTTGCAACAGATTTATTAGTCAAGTATAAATGTTGCAGGTACTGTGCCCATATACAATGTTCTGAGAAACACAGTCAACACGTGCTTCGACCCTCTGGGTCTTTATCTAGGATGTACACATATTGAGCACAACATACAAAAGAGAACCACATATATAGCAACTGGCATTCCATTGTACAACATTAAGGGGGTAATTCATAGAATTCAGCGCACAAGTGGCGCACGCGGCAGGCGCACAGTGTGCGCATGCACATTTCTGCACTAGCCGTGTGCGCTAAAATCCATTTCCGCGCACAGCGTATTCATGGATTTTAGCTTCCAAAACCAGCCGTGGCGCAGAATGGCACAGCGACCCTGCAGCAGCGCCAGTTACGCCCCCAACCCCTCCCCGTGCGCCATGCAAAGCGCACAAATCCCGTACATGGCTCACAGGCCCCCAACCACAAAAACGCCTGTAAAACTCCCCGCGCACCCCTCCGAATACACGTACCCCGCTGCACGGGGAGTGTCACACGTGATTGGAGTGGGGTACGTGTTTAACAGGGGTTCGCGGGAAGTCTCACATGCGAAATGCCCTGTGCAAGTGGGTTACGTGTATTCCTGGGGTGCGCGGGAAGTTTCACATGCGATAGGCCCTGTGCGAGTGGGGTACGTGTATTCCTGGGGTGCGCAGGAAGTTTCACACGCGATTGGAGAGGGGAACGTGTTTTTCGGGTGTGCGTGGGAAGTTTCACATGCGAAATGCCCTGTGCTAGTGGGGTACGTGTATTCCTGGGGTGCGCGGGAAGTTTCACATGCGATAGGCCCTGTGCGAGTGGGGTACGTGTATTCCTGGGGTGCGCGGGAAGTTTCACACGCGATAGGCCCTGTGCGAGTGGGGTACGTGTATTCCTGGGGTGCGCGGGAAGTTTCACACGCGATTGGAGAGGGCAACGTTTATTTCGGGGGTGCGCTGGAAGTTTCACATGCCAAATGCCCTGTGCGAGTGGGGTACGTGTATTCCTGTGGTGCGCGGGAAGTTTCACACGCGATAGGCCCTGTGTGAGTGGGGTACGTGCATTCCTGGGGTGCATGGGAAGTTTCACACGCGATAGGCCCTGTGCGAGTGGGGTACGTGTATTCCTGGGGTGCGCGGGAAGTTTCAAACGAGATTGGAGAGGGGAACGTGTATTTCGGGGGTGCGCGGCAAGTTTCACACGCGAAATGCCCTGTGCGAGTGGGGTACGTGTATTCCTGGGGTTCGCGTGAAGTTTCACACGCGATAGGCCCTGTGTGAGTGGGGTACGTGCATTCCCGGGGTTCATAGGAAGTTTCACACGCGATAGGCCCTGTGCGAGTGGGGTACGTGTATTCCTGGGGTGCGCGGGAAGTTTCACACGCGATTGGAGAGGGAAACGTGTATTTCGGGGGTGCGCGGCAAGTTTCACACGCGAAATGCCCTGTGCGAGTGGGGTACGTGTATTCCTGGGGTTCGCGTGAAGTTTCACACGCGATAGACCCTGTGCGAGTGGGGTGCGTGAATAACTGGGCTTCGCAGGAAGTTCCACACGTGATTTTGCTGTCAGAGCGGGGTATGTGAATTTTGGTGGTGCGCAGGGAGTCCTACACGTGAATTGGCAGTGTGGGTCCTCCCAGGTGTTCCCACTAAACCCTCCATGGCCTCTGCAGGAAGCCCACACCACAGGGGACTACCCTGCACCCCTGGTCATGTCCCGCAGGCAGCCCATCCACCATGGGCATGCCCCCCAGCCAAGCCACATGTCACCTTGCACTAGTGATGACCAACTCATGTCCCCCAGCACCCCCACCCCCCAGCAGTGAGGGGTACCTGCCAGCAGGCCACCACTCATGTCCCCCAGCACCCCCACCCGCCAGCAGTCAGGGGCACCTGCCAGCAGGCCCCCACTCATGTCCCACACATGTCCCCCAATACCCCCACCCCCCAGCAGTCAGGGGCACATGCCAGCAGGCCCCCACTCATGTCCCCCAGCACACCCACCCCCCAGCAGTCAGGGGCACTTGCCAGCAGGCCCCCACTCATGTCCCACACATGTCCCCCAGCACCCCCACCCCCAGCAGTGAGGGGCACCTGCCAGCAGGCCCCCACTCATGTCCCCCAGCACTCCCACCCCCCAGCAGTCACGGGCACCTGCCAGCAGGCCCCCACTCATGTCCCACACATGTCCTCCAGCACCCCCACCCCCCAGCAGTGAGGGGCACCTGCCAGCAGGCCCCCACTCATGTCCTCCAGCACCCCCACCCCCCAGCAGTCAGGGGCACCTGCCAGCAGGCCCCCACTCATGTCCCACACATGTCCCCCAGCACCCCCACCCCCCAGCAGTCAGGGGCACCATTCCAGCAGGCCCCCACTCATGTCCCACACATGTCCCCCCGCACCCCCACCCCCCAGCAGTCAGGGGCACCTGCCAGCAGGCCCCCACACATGTCCCTCAGCACCCCCAACCCCCAGCAGTCAGGGGCACCTGCCAACAGGCCCCCACACATGTCCCCCAGCACCTCCACCCCCCAGCAGTCAGGGGCACCTGCCAGCAGGCCCCCACACATGTCCCCCAGCACCCCCACCCCCCCAGCAGTCAGGGGCACCTGCCAGCAGGCCCCCACACATGTCCCCCAGCACCCCCACCCCCAGCAGTCAGGGGCACCTGCCAGCAGGCCCCCGCTCATGTCCCCCAGCACCCCCACACCCCAGCAGTCAGGAGCACCTGCCAGCAGGCCCCCGCTCATGTCCCCCAGAACCCCCAACCCCAGCAGTCAGGGGCACCTGCCAGCAGGCCCCCGCTCATGTCCCCCAGCACCCCTCCCAGCAGTCAGGGGCACTTGCCAGCAGGCCCCCACTCATGTCCCACACATGTCCCCCAGCACCCCCACCCCTAGCAGTCAGGGGCACCTGCCAGCAGGCCCCCACTCATGTCCCACACATGTCCCCCAGCACCCCCACCCCCCAGCAGTCAGGGGCACCTGCCAGCAGGCCTCCACTCATGTCCCACTCATGTCCCCCAGCACCCACGTCATGACGATCCTCAATCATGGGCCTCATGGTCACCCACATCACACCCCACGCCACCCCAGCCCAAAGACCCAAACAAGTATTGCATCCACCCACAGAGAAATGGCCATTACATGATACAACCCGAATGGCAAGTATGTACATGAACACATGTCCGTCACACACACAAAATGGGTGCAAGTGAATGTGAAAACCCATATCATGACATGCATGAAACCAATGAGAGAATACCACACATCGAAGTATGAAACAAAAATGTATTGAACACAACATGAATGTAATGAAAAAAAACCTCAATAATGGGAATACGAAATAAAATGCAGCATGTCCGGAAAAAAATAAAAATATGAGATCAGAATCCAAAGAAATCCAAATGAAAATTTGTCCAAAGTCTCAGTCCAACAAAGCAAATCCAAGGGAAAAAAAATATATGTCAGTCAACAAGTTTATTCGGATTAAATATAAATCCATCAAACACATAGCAACACAACATACAAAAGCAAATACAATTAATAAACCTTATCAAAAAGTAGTGCATCAAAGAGTCATTTAAGGGAGAGGAGAGGTGTGAACCCAAGGATCCCATCACCCTCAATAAAACACCCCTTGACTGGGCCCAGCCCCAAAAGTGTCTGACCGATTGCGACCCAGGGGAGTGAGGTTAGCCCCGGACAGAGGGTAAGTCCCCTGGGTCTGCCTCAGGGGGTGCTCAGGGCGTAAATGTAGTAGTGGGCTGATATAAATTACACTCCTCGGTGTCCCTCCCGCCCCTCCCCATAAGCCCAAGACCCCATTCGCCACTCTCCAGTCCCAAAAGGTCAATTCCACAATGTCCCCTGAATTCTGGACCGAACTGGCCAATCTGCGACATCCCGCCAAGGATTCCCTGGTCACATAAGAACAACCTCTCACAGACCTTAGCCAGTGTATGCTTTTGTTGGCAAGAGCTTCCCTGGACTCCTGCAAGTTCCTTTCCATTTTTGGTACCCCATGGAGATACACACATGCTTGTCCATTCCGACCTTGGTAAGGGGGTTGAGGTGGGCCGCCTCTAAGCCATGAGCCACTGTGGCTCTTTCCCACGATTTTAGGGTGATAGGAACCAGCTCGGCTATGCCCATAAACCACCCCCCCAATGTGCTGGCTGTTCTTATTGCCCCCCACACTGGGACCTTTTCCAGGGGCCGCTTGTGCATTCCCAGACATCAGGCTGGGACTAGACGAAATTGGGGCCATAGGCTCCGGACTCAATGGGGCTTGGTTCTTGGGGAGTGCCAAAGGTATGTCAATTAGAACATTACACGCAGCCTGGGTGTAGATGGACTCCTCCTCCCTCTTTTCCCTCTGTTCCTTTGCCTGAGTAGCTATAAGGGCTGCGAGCATGTTTCTGATGACAACCAGCTCAGCCAGAACTTGCTTGCACTTACACCCCCCAAGTGACAAATCAGCCTCTAAGGGGGGGTTAAAAGCCAACCCTGCCTCCAAATGGACTATTTGGTGCTTGGACACCCTTGATGTAGATGAGGAAAGGGGATGGCTGGCCAATGGACTCGCTGTAGGGATCTGCATATTTCCGAGGCTTCTATTGCACAAGGAAAGATTACATTCGGGGACATCAACGGATGGACTGCCCTCGGTACTCGAGCATACCATAGCCGAGCTAGATGGGGATTTTCCCGGCCCGACACCATTTGTAGGGGTGGATGGCGAGGTGAGAACTGTGATGTGATTTTCCAGGGTAAAGCTCGCTGGGGGCGGGCTGCTAACAAATTCACCCAGACCTACAGAACCCCCCTCATGATGCACCAGCATCTCCGTCCCAGGGCAGAGGATTCTTTGGATGGGGAGCCCCTTACGAGGGCTAAGGCTCGGGGTCAGGGCGAGAGGGCAAAGTTCTTCAGCAGAGGGTGAGCAGAGCCTTCCTCCGTTGGGCACTATGAAGGCCTGGGCCACCTGAGACTTTGCAGTTCGGTCCTCCCCATTGCGTTGATCCTCATGTAAATTACCACGATTGAAGGGTAGTAATCCTTCCCTGGTCCCATGTTCGATGACCATGCTGCTCCCCCTTAACAGTAGAGCCCCACACCCCCCTTCTGTCCACACTTTGGAGGGCGGGGGGGAACAAGTACAGCACTCACCCTCAGATACTAAAACAGTGTTCTGGGCGGTCGTGACCACGTTTTCAGCCGACACACCCTTTTTAACAACGGGACGTGTCCTCTTTATAACCCGTACCTTGTGCTTAGGATTATGCCCACTCTCTTGGAGGGCATGCTCGACGCACACCTTGGAACATGGTGGAGGCAAATGGAAAGGTGAGAGAGCTGGAAGTATCAGGGGAGTTTTCCTTGGTGGACCGTGGGTCTTCATAGATCTCAGGCTCTTTAGTAGGGACATTTTGGGATCAGCAAGCTTAGCAGACTCAGCAGCAGAGCCTGCGCAAGCAAACAGGCCTGGGCAAACAGTCACTCCGACGTGCACTCCGACGTACACTCGCCTGCACTTACTTCCCTTTTCCTGCTTCTCCTCCTCTCTCGCTGGCGAACCCTGGACAGACCTCCCGCGCCGAACACCTGCGGCGCCAAACACCGCGCCCTTGCCCCGCCGCGGGCTTCACCGCTGCGGGGGCTTGTGGCAGCGCTTAAGGTCCAGGGGGCGTGGCCTCCAGGCCGGAAATGAAGGGGTCCCTCCAGGCACCTGCGGCGCCAAACACCGCGCCCTTGCCCCGCCGCGGGCTTCACCGCTGCGGGGGCTTGTGGCAGCGCTTAAGGTCCAGGGGGCGTGGCCTCCAGGCCGGAAATGAAGGGGTCCCTCCAGGCACCTGCGGCGCCAAACACCGCGCCCTTGCCCCGCCGCGGGCTTCACCGCTGCGGGGGCTTGTGGCAGCGCTTAAGGTCCAGGGGGCGTGGCCTCCAGGCCGGAAATGAAGGGGTCCCTCCAGGCACCTGCGGCGCCAAACACCAAAAAATATATGAAATTGTAACGCTCACCTGACTCCCACAGAGGCGCTGGTCTAGTCTGGGTTGCTGTGGCCTCTACGAGCGTGATTCGCAGAAATCGGAACACCGACTGAACAGGACCCTCAAATCTTGCTTGTCTGG
This sequence comes from Ambystoma mexicanum, assembly GCF_040938575.1. Taxonomy (NCBI): domain Eukaryota; kingdom Metazoa; phylum Chordata; class Amphibia; order Caudata; family Ambystomatidae; genus Ambystoma; species Ambystoma mexicanum. The sequence continues at coordinate 923,427,054 of NC_090941.1, forward strand.
CCCGTAGGAATATCCTTCTGCAGATGAGAAAGGGGATTAACAGTCTGCAGAATAGTGTGCTTGCTCCCCCCTTCCCCCCTTCGTTCTTCTCTAACTTCCTCCGAAATCCCCGGTTGAAGCTCACCTTATGGTTTGAAAGGATGAACTCTCCATCCTGCTTCTGGTGCAGGGGCGCGTGTTTGTCCAGTTACTTCACTGGTTTTCAGAATGGCGCTGGCAAAATCCACTTGACTTTCCCGAGCGGAACGCCGTAAGTATGAAGATTACAAAAGTTCAAGTGTTGAGCCTCCTTTTCTGTTGCCTTCCTAACCTGTGATCTGTCCTTTATTTCAGGTGCAGAATGAAGGCGATGCGTTGAGGGAGTGAATTGCCGATGGTAAACTCAGGTGAGTTAGCGATGCGGGCGATCCCTCTTAATGTCTTTATATTCCTCCAGTAATGTCTTTTGTCCTTTCCCCATAGGGGACGGGGTGCGGTACCTGCCAACGAAGCGGCGCCGACCCGAAATGAGGAATGGTCCACCAACAGGAGACCGGTAATTGTTGTGGCGGAAAATTAGGCTTTCCTCATATGTTCCTTCTGCTCACCTTTTGTCTCTTCTTCTCTCCCCTAAGCGCAGAGATGTGGCGACCGGTGCAGACAGTCGTGGTGGAATCAGAAGAACTCCCGAGGACAGGTGAGTGAAGCGCGGCGCTGTAGCGAGCAACGCGGTGCTTTGAAATGAAAGTATTTTCTCAGGAACACTGGCGTGAAGGTTCCGGATGCAGGTAAGAAGTTTGATAAAATTCTTGGTTTTCACCTTTCTCTTCTCTTCTTTCCTTACAGGTGTTCCAGGATCGAGGCGGGCGTGGCTGGAGACCAGATGCAGGAGCAGACACGGTGAGCGTTCAGCTGCTTGGATGCAGAACAACGCGAAGCGCGAGCTACTGTCTGGGCGTGGCTTAAATAGCCCCCAAAGTAGTTCCAGGTAAGTATCCTTCCCTGGCCACGCCCGAGTGGCAAAATAGTCCCAATGAAAAAATAGTCCCTTTCAGGTCTCAGGGAGGCCTGAATCTTGCAGCATGGTCTGCATCAGGTAAGTGCACAAAACACCTTCCTTTATGAGCCTGGCGCCTATGGCGCCAGGACTGATGTCCAACATGAGCCTGGCGCCAACGGTGCCAGGACAGAGTCCAAAGAGCCCCTATAAGGGGCCGCTGGGCTTTTACCCGGGGGCATGATGCCTGCTCCCGGGGGTGCTGGGCCTGGCCTGGTGCTCCGGGGGTAGGCATCATGACAGAAATCCATTGCGACATGGTGAAATTAAAATAAAAACGAGAAACATCCACTGTTCAACTATATACAAATCACCAATCCAGGGTCCATGAGCCCAACAAATGAAATGAAACCTACAAAAAACCCTACCTAATAATGAACTATATACAAAAATGTGGTGCATTGTCCAAGCAGCCCAAAATAAACAAAAACAGAAAGGAAACCTAACACTATCTAACTATTTACAATGGCAGCGGGCTAGTCCGACGGCTCACTTTTTGATGTCCCGGGCAAGGGCTTCATCAAACTCCCGCTCAATGTCCTGGAGGCGGTCCTCTTCCATGGCCCCGAGGGTTCGCAGGGACGAAGACATGTTCAGCTCCAACTCCCTGCGAATTGCCTCGAGGCACTCGGCCCGCCTCAGGGCCCTCCGCATGGAGTTCTCCGCCCTGACCATTGTGAGCCGTGCCTCTTCCGCCCGCTGCCGCTCCGCATCTATGGCGTGGCCCAACCGCTGCCACACGGAAGACACTTGAAATCCGGGGTCCTCCTGCCCTATAGCCGATGCCTGCCCCTCCGATGTTGAAAGCCCCGAGCCATCATTGCTCCCACCATGTTGCTGCGGCTGTGCCTGTGCCTGTGCCTGCACCCTGGCTCTTGCTGACTGCATGTCCTCCTGTGGCTGGGGTGCAGTTGTCGTGGTGGCCACCCCTGCTGGACGTCCGACTCCCGATTGTGGCAGGGATGTGTCCTCCACCAGCCTGGCCGCTGGGTCAGGGGCAGCTCCACAGGGTACCCAGGTGATACATGGCTGGGAAGATGGCATGGAGGATGACTGGCGCGTAGGGGGTTCAGGTGAGGAGGGGGTCGCAAGAAGGTCCAGCACACGGAGGAATCCAGCACCGGTGACCTGTCCCAGTAGGTCAACGTGGTCAAAGAGGCATGCGAGACGACGTGCAGTCTCTCCACGAAAAGACTGCAGGTCACATCGCATGCCCCGTTGACGCAATGCTATCGCACTCAGGACAGGCTCAACACGGTCCCGGATAGCCACGTCCGCAGGGAGAGGAAGGCCAGTTTTTGTGCGCTCATCCCCTCCCTGAAAACGGGTCTGGCGTCGGCATCCCTGCTGGTGCCAGATGATGCAGTGACAGGATCAGGGACAGGATTACACACAGGCACCTCCACGGCTGCCTGTGCTGCCTCCTGTCCCTGCCCCTGCACTGTACTGCTAGCACCAGTGGAATCCCCACCTCCAGACCCCGTGTGTGTCCCTTCCGCGGCCTCTTCCTCCACCAAACCCCCCACCAACCTGGATGACTCCGTGCCATCTTCCTCCGTTGGACCCTGTGGGGTCTCAGCTGCCACTTCTGCTGCCGAGGAGTCCACCTCTGACCTCTGCCTCTTGGACCTACCCTCGGCAGCTGCGGCCTGGGACGCGGCACCAGACTCCTCACTCCTCGACGAGATGACAATCTGGGACGGGAGCCGGGCCTTGCATCTCCGGCTGGTGGTGCGACCCCTGCCACTGTGCTCCACAGCACCCTCTCCGCCCTCTTCATAAGTTGACGCTGCAGACAGGGAGAGATAAAACACAGACATCAGGGCACTGTACAATGGACTGATACACACATGACAGTTGCACATGAGTGGCAGTGTCAAACTTCAGACATGGCATCACACTCCACGACAAACATGTCATTTCAACTCACACACATGAGCATTTCCACAGCAATATTGCACCAGGCAGCAACATCCATACACATACAACAGCATGAACAGCCGAAGGTGAGCCTGACATCACACACACCACCACACTTACATGCATGTCTACATCTCCTCCAACTGTCGCAGTGATGAAATCGCCATACATGTCACATCTGGCATTCAGCCTTCTACATATCAGTGTCACGTTCATCCATGTTGCATCACAGTTGCACACTTGTCAAATTCACACACATGCACATGTACACAGTGCAGATACATGCAGCAGGAACCACCATCCATGTGTGACACCACAACCATGCCAACGTACATACACAGAAATTCAAACATGTGTGCTACCACACCTGCATTTGCACAGCATGCTTACCATAACATACACCATTGATGTGTCTCACACCTAAAAGGACTCACATGTGGCAGCCTCACGCCCCTGTTCATAAACATCCCTACATGGCCCTATGAAAACACATTGCACACTACTGGCACACCACCACACGCACAGCGTCCAGTCAGTATGCATGTACACTTACCGCTCGACTCCAGACGGGTCTGCCTCTCAAGGACCTGTACATGGAGCGCTGGGCATTTGTGTTCCAGGACCCTCATCTGGTGGTCGGACAGGTGGCCCCGGCGCCCCATGGCATCCGCTGCCTTCAAGAGGCACCGGGCCTTGTTGAGGGTCCTGGACCTGAAGTCCTCCCAGCGCTACTTGACATGTTGTAAGTTGCGGACTGCCACCCCCTCCGCGTTGATGGCTGGATAGTTGCATATACTGAGGTGATGATTCCCTTGGCATCACATACAACCTGCACGTTGATGGAATGCCATTGCTTGAGGTTTCTATAGATGTGCTCAGATGCCCTGGGGGGACGTAGAGCCACATGGGTGCAATCAATGGCACCTAGCACTTTGGGGAATTGTGCCACCCCGTAGAAATCCTGGACAGCAGCCTGCCTTTCTGCAGGTGTTCTGGGCAGGTATATGTGCCTGCGGACTGATGGGCGTGCAGTCATGATGGCCAACACCTGGTGTAGGCAGCGTGACTGCGTGGCCAGTGACAACCCCCCACTCTAGCACTTGTCCGCTGAAATGATCCAGTGACCAAGAAGTGCAGTACATTGAGGACCTTCTCCAGGGGGCTGAGTGCTTGGGAGCACAGGGTGGTGATGTGAGGTCATCCTCCCACTCACTCACCAGGTCGAGTATTATGTGAGGTGGAAACATGTACCTCCCATACACCTGGTCATCAGGCATCCCAAAAAGGCTGGTTCTGGGTGTAAAATTCTGGGCCTGACTATCCTCCTCCTCCTCCTGCGGTATCCCACGACCACTGCTGCTAGGAACAGTATATTCATCTTGGCGTCTGAGCTTGTTTGTTGTTTGCGTGCACTTTTATGCTGCGCGGGTCCACGTACGCCTGCTTCCTGCTGGCGTACGTTTTTCTGGATTAGCACGTCTTTTTTGGCGCACGCATTAGCCCCGTTCGATTCCATGAATACGTGTTGTAGACGCGCATGTGGGCGTTCCATACATTTGCCTCCTGTACTTCCCCCGTGACGCCTACATTTTCACGGGTTGTTCCCCATTCCGCGTGTTACGCCCCCTGTTCCGCCTACTTTTGTTGTGTGCGCTGGGCTATGTGTGCTTTCGCTGTGCGCTTAGCGTACGCTGTTTGGAGACGTGTGCGCCAGCGTGCGCCACGCAGAATTTTAGCGTACTTCTAGGGATTTACACACACACGGACTTCTATGAATCGCTGTGCGCAGGTTTCGCTGCGATTTTCGCACTTGCACTGCGATTTGCGCGCTTTCGCACGCTTGCGGCGAAAATTTCAGCACACATTAATTCCATGAATCAGCCTGTAAATCACGTGGAATTGTTAAAGAAAAGCATGAAAAACATGCATTGTAAAGAAAAAAAACACATTCCCAATATTTTGACAATAGTTCTATGGTCATAGGACAAAAATGAACAAAAGAAAGGGAAGGAAGGGGGAAAAGACAAGCAAAGTACTCATAAAATAAAGTGGCATTAGTATCTTTGTCATACCATAAAACACAATATTGTTACCATCAACAGTATCTGTAAATGATACCTGGGACAGTGCCAGATCCACACACCCACATGGGCAGGCCTCACACAACTGTGATCCCTACAAATATGTGTGGAAACCACTATAACATGATCAAAAATACCAAGAAGAATGGATTTATTTCTAGTGTGTTAATCTCAATTTGCCAAAATAAGATTATACTTAAAGATCCAGAACCTATTTCCAAACAATTGTCTCTTTCTAAGTTTGCCGGTCTGGAAACAAGGGAGTGGGTAAAAAAACACATGCTTAATTTGGCATCTACCCGAGAATACGTGCTGTTAGTTATCAAATATCCACTCACCCAAATAATTATCATATGGCTGAGCCCTCTCGCACCGGGCCAAGTATCCTGCCATACAGGTAAAACAGACAGGTCACCTAATCCTTGTCCCCAGTGATGGTTCCTAAAATTTACCTGATGCACTTGTCTTCCATATGGTGGATACATGCTTGAACATCCTGGTGATATCACACACATAAATCATATTTGTCTACTTACAAGATTGCATCTGACAAGCAAATGTTTCCTACATGTAGGCATAATTCTTTGATAGCACTTTGCTAGTCTGCTTATTTTACCAACAGTTGGTACATGTTACATGCTGGTAAATTATATTCTTCAAATTCGACCGGCCTGATCCACTTATTCTTTCTCTGATTGGTACATGCATTCTGTTGATATCACCACACCTTAGTTTTTTTGTGTCCACTTGCAAAAATACATCAAACAGATAACTCCCACATACATGTAAGCATAGTTATTTGCTAGCATTTAACTAGTCTACGTATCTTTCCAGCAGTTAATAGGCGCAACTTACAGAACAACATCAAATGTGTGGTCAGAGTTCAAACCATGAATGATGCTCCTGAATTTGCAGATAAGTTTAGCCTTCGATTGTCTTAATTTGAGCTTGTGATCACCTCCTCTTTTAGATGCTGTGACAGTCAGAAGTCCCGCAAACCTCAGATCCCCTTTGTCCATTTGGTGTTGATTTTGCCAATGTGAGGCAAGCGGATATTTCCATTCCTGGCTGCCAATTGTACTCAAATGTTCTTGTATTTTTGTATTGAGCTCCTTATGGTGCTGCCAACGTAGATAAGTCAGCACATACAGATAATACAATACACCACCTATGGTTTACACTACAATTAATAAACTGGCAAATTTTATTAGAGCCCGAATGTCCAAGTTCTACTCTATCTGTGTTCAATACATATAGGCCAACTGAGTAGGTGCCACATTTATGGAACCCGGCTGCTTGACCCAATTGTAACCAATTGATTTTTGTGTTTGGTACCTCTCACATGAATGATAGACTTAACAATGACTCCAAGGTTGGACCTTTATTATAAGTAATGCTAGGCTTGTCCTCCACCCAATCTTTCAGATCCTTATCAATCAGTAGTAAGTGTCAATGTTTTTTAAGGACGCCATACACCTTATGGCTGTAATCAGTGCACCCTATGTGTCAAAAGTGAGGATATAATGATTGTAGCATTATGTAGCATTTCCCTGTGATAACCCACGGACAAAAATCTGGTTCGTAATGTGTTACATTCTTTGAAATACATAGATCTCTGACTTCAATTACGTTTTGCTCTAATGTATTCCCCTTTTGTGATGTTGGTGATGACTGTTTTCTTGTGATAGCTTCTTGCATGTAATACTGATTTCACAGCAGTCGAGTGTCTATGTGTAAACATGTTGAACCCTGTTGGTGTGATGTTGATATTGAGATCCAGGAAATCAATACTAGATCTTCTCGTTGTACAAGTAAGTGATACCCTGATTGTTAGCATTCAAATACATCACAAAGTTAGCCAACGCATCTTCAGGATCCCTCCAAATCATGATCACATCATCGATATATCTGCACCATAGATGTATCAGTGACTTGAACTCATGATCAGCTAGGGCATGTGTTTGTTCAAATTTGTGCATAACCACATTGGCTAGGGTGGGGGCATAACTTGCTCCCATAGCAATGCCAAATGTTTGTTTGTTTGAACTGCCCATTGAACATTAAAAAAAAACTTTTTTTGTAATGCATTATTTATATACTGAGAGAGTGGCTCAGTAGCTCATCCCATGCCACTCATTATGGGCCTACCCTCTGGTATACAGTCAAAAGATGTGTGCACCATGGGCATAGAAGGCCGGTACACTATCAAATATAGCCTCTCCTCATCTGTCAGTAGGCCTTACCTGTGCCATTTATTAATGAGATTCAATGCAGAATGGTCTTGGATGTGTTCAAAGTTAGTCTCACGTAACAGCCTGGAATATTCAAGTGGTTATCAGCCATTTCAATATAATCCTCCTTATTGAGAACCACAATGTTGGCCCCTTTGTCTGTTACCTTGATGATCAGGTCAGGATTCAATATTACATTCTGTAAGACTTCTTTTTGTTTGTTAGTTAAATTAGATTTCAGAGGACAGTTGGTATCTTTAGCTCTGTCTTCTGAATGATGTATTTCTCTATTGACTGATTTCTGAATATACCAATCGCATGATCCCCCTGAAGGTTAGGGGTGAATTTGGATATTTTTGACCAATCTGGAATATCATTATTCTGTTGTTCAAGGGACTCATCACCTCTTGAATTTATACATCCTGTGGTTTTGCTTGCCTCTAAGGATAGGAGAAAATGTGTGAATGCAATATTTTCCATAGAAATATTAGATTGGTAATCTTGTTTCTGGTGAGACATATTCCTTAACTTTGTTAACAAAGAATTACTTTAATTTCAGTTTCGGGTCAATTTAAACAAGTGTATTTGTATATCAATGTAGCCATCAGAGGATGAAGGTGTGAAGGAAAAGCCTTTGTTAAGCAAAAATGTCTCTTCTGATGAAAGGTTATAGGAAGAGAGGCTGAAAAGCAACATATTCACCTCTCCTGTCTCAGCTGCCTCAGATACCAGGATCTTGTGACATGTCTTTCTGGCTCTGGATCATTTCCTCTTAGTATGTTGGAATCATCTCCTACCTCTGGTCTCTTGCCCTTTGTTACAATATCTTCCTGTGTGGAAAGAACAAAGAAAATGCAGAATGTAGATGTAGCAAACACTCTGGGTACTGTACCAGGGGTAAAGAATAATAATTGTAACAATGACACTTGGCAGAAGAAGGTGAAAGTTGATGGCCTAGCAGCCAGTTTGGTCCCGAAAGTGAACCAAGAGTGCTGGAACTCACAAAAGTGCATTCATCTGTTCTTGGGTGGTTTGACGATGTCGAACAAGACTAGTCAGCGCTGAGTGTTTGAGTCAAACAGTGTTCAAAAGTTCAGAGTCGCAGTGATCCAGTCAGCATCTAGATGGGTTCTAAGTGGTTCTCTCTGCAGTTCAATGCAGCTTTTGAGTGATGCAATTCATTGAGACCACTGTGTGTTGCTTTGACAGTCAAGCTGAGGTAGATGGTGAAAATTCTGGCAGTTTGATGCATTGTTCAAGATGCAGCAGTTCAAAGGTGTCGACAGTGGGTAGCTTCCTCTTTGAGCCAGAGCAGGCAGCTTGCTGTGTTTGCGCGATGTGGCGATGAATACATTTGAGGTTCAGAATGAGTGCCAAAGGGAGCACCCCATTTCCTGGGTGGTTTGAAGATGCTCACGCCAGAGGCTCAGAGACAAGATCAGTCCTTCTCTTCTTCACTCCCAGTCATGAGAAGATAGCTGGCACCTGCAGGTGTACTTCACCTCCAGTGAGGAGCCTGGTTAATGGTGCAGCTTGCAGAGAGTGCAGGTCTTGATCCAACAGCAGTTCCCCTTATGGTCCCTGGGAATGGTTAGGGGACATAATTTGCCTGTGCCTTGTAACTCCTGTCTACACCTCTGGCAAAGGGCTTTGGAAAGGACTGCTCTCCAGAGTCCAAATGAATTTCTCTCTTCTTCTTGACAGTCCAGTATTAATCAAAGAATGAATATGAAGATAGAATATCATTGGGGATTGGGTAAAATCAATCCTGCTTTAAGGAGTCCAATCCCTGTAAAGGTAACAAGGAACATTTGCTTTCATGCATCTTAACCAAAATGCTCTGCTCAGCAGGACATAAAGTGGAGGAGACAGGAAGGAAATATGATAAATATTGGATGTGCCTTTTTGTGTCACCTTATCAAAAACTGCACATGGCTTATTATTAGAGATTACCCTGCCACCAGATGGACAGTTCTTCATAAATATTATGGTTTTGTATCAGAGGTACAGATTTAAAAACAACCTCTGTATGCAGTAACTCTGGGGTGACAGCAGCTCTCAAGCAGGGCATGTGCGACCTTTGAACCTGTTCTGTTCACTGAAGAGCAGGTACTGCAGATCACTATGCTGTTGTATGTAGTTTCTAAATCAAGGGACTGGTTAGCAGATCACCCTTTGTGAAATGGATTATCCATATCACTTTATTATTGACAAAAAAATCTAAAAGCCAGGCTTCTACACCCTTACCAGCTGGAATTCTTAAATACACACTGACTCAAACAATCTGGAAGTCCTTGCCCCTGGCATGACAATTCTTGAAGCCCAAATTCAAGTGCATCTCTTGGTACGATTCTGACCTCGCCGCCCTTAAACACACCTTTAGGGCGGCAGAAAGGAAGTGGTGGGGCATTGGGTGCCCCGCATGACAAACTGGCCTGCTGCTAGCTCCAAAGGCAGAACAGACTCTCTGTCCTCTCTAAGAAGAGAGCCTGCATCCAAGTCCACATCTCTGCAGCATCTAACAACTCGGCCATCCTTTTCAAAAAATTGCAAGGAGCTGGCCAATCCTGCTGCAGTCTCTACCTCTCCTGTTCCCTCCAACGCCCTCTGCACGGCCTTAGACTCTTCTTTAACTACTAAAAATCAGGACATCCTGTCGACCATCTCTTCCTCTACCTCCTCTTCCTCCTCCTCTACCACTTCTGGCCCACCTGAGGCCGTCTCTCCTGCTCCTTTCTTCTCCTTGTCCCTGTTCGCCCCTGACAATGTTTCTAGACAAGTCTGATCTATGAAAGCCTTGTCAAAACAGGTTCTCCCTTGCTCATTCAGAACCATCAAGGACCACATCGACACCCTTGCTCCAGCCTTGGCCGATTTTTGCAATCACTCCTTTGCCACTATAACTTTCCCCTCCCTCTTAAGCACTCCCTTGTGAAGCCCCTTCTAAAGAAGCCCTCAGCAGATCCTTCCTCGCCGGCGAACTATTGCCCGATCTCCATCACTCCTTTCCTGGGCAAACTCATGGAAAATCTGCCAATTGCCCAGCTTAATCTACATACTGAATCTGTTGGTTGCCTCCATGACCACCAGTCTGGCTTCACAGCTGCCAGAAGCATGGAAACTGCTCTCGTGAACACGCATGAAGACTCGCTCTCCAATCCTGACTCTAATCTCCATTCTGTCCTCATCGTCCTCGATCTATCCTCTGCTTTTGACGCGGTCAAATATGCCATCCTGCTCAATCGCCTCTGCGACAACCTTGGTATTACTGATCAGGCCTTGGCCTGGTTGACCTCCTTTCTCACTGACCGACCCTCTAGGTCCAACTGGGGTCTTTCCTCTCTTCTGTCTCGCTCTCTACTTGTAGTGTTCCCCAGGGATCTAACCACTCTTCCTGGCTCTTCAACCAGTACATGGTACCTCTTGCTCACCACATAGATACTTTCTGCTCCAATTTTCAATGTTATGCAAGTGAGTCTCAGCTCTCTTTCAGGCTCCCCACAGCCACCTCTGCTTCTTCTCTCATACCAGACTATCTGGCCGCAATTGAGGAATGGTGTGCCACCAATGATCTCTGCCTTAATGCCAGTAAGACTGAGATGCTCCTCATTCAGACAATCATTCCCTCCTTTCCTCTCTCTCTCTGGCTGCCCACTTCGGGCCCTCTTCCTGCTCCTTCCTGTGAAGCAGAGAATCTTGGTGTCTACTTTGACTCCACCCTTTCCTTCTCTTCTCGCATCTCTGATGTCTCTAAGAAGTCAACTATTTATTTATTTAATGTAATTTGGTTTTAAATAAAGATAAACATTTCACATAAATCAAATCAACAATTTAAATCATATATGTCATCATCATCATAGCTACTACCATATACATTAATAAAAATAGAAAGTAAAAAGTAAAATACATAATCATCATTTCACACAAACTTGAAAAAAGGAAAATAACCGTGTGACTGATACTAAAAGCCAATAGGGGATTCATTCACTCGAATTGGTTATTCCATTATTGCTTCAGTTCAAATCAAAGTTCCCTGGCTCTGGTGTTCATACATTTTGCTGCGAGGAGCCACACTCTGTATATAGATAGGTGGAGACTAACATTCAGGGAATTAAGCATTGATACCAGAACTCAGATTTTTAATGTGATCCAAATGGTGCACAAATCTGCCGTAATGCCTGATATAGACTGGGCTCAGTATTGGGCATTGTGTTACTATAAGCTTAACAGTCTCAGGCAGCTGGCGATTCCTGCATATACGACAGATCCGTTCTTGCTTAGGTATTTCGTTCTCTTGTCCTATAGCTGCTAATACTGGAAGATGGTTGATTCGTAGTAGCAGCAAAACCCTTGATCGAAGGGCACAGATTTAGATATTTTTGGGACTGTTTGAACACAAAGAAGTATATACTGTACAAACATGTGACTTTTTAATTTCTCAAGATGGGCAAAATTACTTTGCCAGTGCCATAAATCCAGGCGCTTACCAAAAGAATATTTTAAATCCTCTTGGTTAACTCCCCATAACAGCTTCCAGCCGATTGCATTGAACAGCAAATCCATGCTGACTTTCAATACAGGTTGTTTCCCAGCTTGAGTATCCTCCCCCATACAAGCCAGTAAAGAATTAGAGGGATTGTTTAGTTTTTTTCAATATAATTTAGCTCTTTTCTTCAGGACCAATGCTTTAAGAGAAAGGATTCCCAATTCCAATCTCAAAATGGCCATGGGTATACATTGTGGTAACCCCAGCAGCAGCTTCTTCCAGAATTTCCCTTCAATAATCTGGAGCCATTTTAGGTCCATATTGATCAACGTTTCGAGTCCATAAATTATCATAGCGACCAAATATTGTAGGTATAACTGGCGAGCCTCCCAAAGGGAAAATCCACTCTGGTTATAAGTATATTGATAAATCAAGGCAGTTAATTGTTCTGCCTTGATTTGACAAGCTAATATACAGGACTGATAATTCCCCCGCTGATCGAATTCCACCGAGGAATATGGATAGAGGGGGTGTAAGAAATGTCTATGGTTCTAACATACAAGCAGGTTTGTGCTACTTTTCCATTGGTGTATAGGATAAATTGTGTCTTTTCACGATTCATCGTCAATCCATTTGATTCAGCATACAACCAGAGCCTCTCAGCCGATCTAAGCAACCCAATGAATGTATGGTCAAGGATCACTAGGTCATCTGCATATGCAATAACACAACAGTGTCTAGCGCCTATTTTCGGTGGACAATTATGGACTCTTTGGATAGCCTGGGGGATATCTGAAACAAATAGGTTGTAAAGCAGGGGGCCAGTAATGCATCCCTGCTTGACTCCCCTGTTCTGAACAATTGGATTAGTCATAGAGCCACTGCTATCAAGCTTAAGCTGGACCATCGTGTTCATGTGCAATAGCTGTAAATAATATAATACGTCATTAAGGTCAACTATTATCTGCAACTCCTCAGAGGTATTCTTCCTTTTCTCACTTTACCCCAGAAGCTCACTGTCTCCAGACCACTGGTCCTCTCTAGGCTGGACTATTGCAACAGCCTCTTTATAAATCTTCCTGCCTCTACTAATCAACCTTTACAATGTATCCAGAACAGGACTGCAAGACTTGTCCATGACCTCAAGCCCATGGATTGTCTCTCTCCAGCTCTGAGATCTCTTCACTGGCTCCCTGTTGCTGCAAGGATGAACTGCAAGGCCCTCTGCATCATCCACAAGGTTTTCTGGGGCTCTACCTCTAACTTTCTCTTCCAAAACATCTTTTTGAGGAGCAGCTGCATGCCTCTGCAGGAAATCCCACCCCCCTATCTCCTTTATGTTGGAAGTATCAGATTGTGCCATGCTTGACACCAGCAGTTGTAACCATACCACAATGAATATATGAAAGAAGATACCCACTGAGAAAACCCTATCAAACGTATTCCAAAAGAGATGATAATTTGATTGAGGAACTCCCTGAAGAAATCTGAGAATGAGTAAAAAAGGAGCTGGTGACATCATGATAGACAAGCGTGAGGCCCTGAGAAGATTACCTTGAGACAATACATGGACCTTATAGAAACTGATGACGAAGTAAAGAGTCAGGTAAACTTTCATATGCAAAGAAAATATTGCACGTGTGTGACGCACTGCAGAAACTGCAAGTCGTTCAATAACTGTAAAGATGCAGCAGCGCAAATAGATTAAGTTGTCCTAGAAGCTGGCTATACGTAGTGAATAGACTGCAGGCGGAGAAGCCATTGTATAGAATCTGGACATCGGTGCCATGAATTTAGTAAGCTCAGACCCATGGAGAAGAAAGGCTGAGAACTGTGTTGCAGCAAGAATTAGCTGAGATTGCAGACTTGAATGGCGAAGCTGTCTGGCCTGGTGTCAAAGCTAAAGGCAGCCAGGACTGGTTATCTATTCTTGAAGGCAGCAAACGTGAGATGCTGAATCATCTGTTGTTAAGGTGCAATGAAAGAACACGATGCGTGCCAAGTTTTATTCATTTAATACATTTAATTACTGCAAAATGGGCCAGATCGTGGTCTCCTGTCATGTGAGCCAGGGATGGAAAAAGTGTTTAAAGAATACACTGCAAGGCCAAGTTCAAAGACAATCTTCATGGCAGAAGGCATTTGAGGTGAGAGATGTTGGGCTAATTGGGTGGGGAGGTAGCATCAAGTCCACCTCCTGGCACCTGGGTATGAGCTCACGTGCTGCTAAGTGAACTGAATGTTCCAGACATGGCACAAGTGTGCCAACCAATTGTAGAGGGCTATATAACAAAGGGCATTATAGTACAAGAGCCAATGATATACTGTGTACTTAATAGTGTTGACGATGACTAGCACTAGAGGTAGGCGTAAGTTGTCTACCTGACAGTAAATATCCAATCACAAGCCCACCCCTTACAGAAAGTATACTTAGATCTTCTGCCGCATAGGTTTTTCTCATTTGCCACGTAGTATGATGTCACGTATGACAACATTTTAGTATATTAATGTGTTTTTATGCGAAATTAATCAAGAGACTTGAGTGAACATCAGTTGATGTCAGTTGTAACTCCTTGTTGTAGACAATTGATAATAACACAGAAAACTTTCCCATCTTACTGAGTTGGTTCGATTATTTGGTGTCAGATTTATTCTCAATCCCATCTATTGCATGCATGCTATCCAAAGGGCTCTAAGCTCAATCTTCCATCTCATCCCTTCCAACTCTATGAGGGTCTCCAAGCAGAGAGTTGGGGGCAGATCTATGTCCTCGGCTGGGGCCTCCCTCTGAAATAGCCTCCCTGCCTCTCTCAATCTTGAGCAGAACCAACTCCGGTTCCGGAAGAAACTCAAGACCTTCCTTTTTGTTTCTGCTTTCTCTCTTCCTCTCCCCTGCTAATACACCTGACTACTCTGCGCACTGGTCACCTGGTCACACTCTGAACTCGAGCCCAGGCTCCTGCATGTCCAGTTGCCCTTGTGCTGCCTCCGGGCTCCCCAGCACTTAAGAGTCTGTATCTGAAACCCTACAGTCCCTTCTCTCTGCACTTATGAACCACTTGATGGCTGCACTGTGAGTTAACCCCCCCCCACCACTTCTCCCCTTCCATCTTCCTCGCACTTGCGCAATCTGTATGACACAAGGCCTCGCAAGATCGTTATTTTGTCCTGCCTTTGTTTCCCCTCCTTGTCTTGTCACACCTAGAAACACTTGTGTGCAGGCGCATAAATGCCACGTCATATTATATCATATCAAAGACTATAGGGCATCATTATGCGTACAGCAGTTTGAGGAAAAATGGCAGTAGGATAGTGATAGTTTGGTGCTTCCTCTTTACTGCCACATTAGTGCACTAGCTGGAGGTAAATCCTGCAATTCACCTTATAAAATCTGTGGAATTACTGCATCAGAATTCAATGCTCAACCATGGAGACCTCTGGACTCCAGAAATGTGTAATGATACATCTGTGCCACCACTCATTATCCTGTGTTAATTCTATGAGAACAATTGACAGTAACAGTATTCAGGTTGGGTGTTAATTCTGTAGAGTCACAGTTGCATCACAGCCAAACTTGTAATGAGGACCTATGTCACAGGTCTTCAACCTGTGTGTGCCAAATAGTTAAGACTTTAACTCCCATGATCCCTCACCATTGAGTATGATAGCCAAGGCTTTTGAGTAATGTTATCTAAAACACCTGTGGCACCAAAGCTTGCAGACCCCGGCCATATGTCTGCTGTGCTCCCTAAGCCCTACGCCTCAGGAAAGGAACTGAAGCAGGTGCAGATCGCTCAATACACCAAGAAAGCAGGATCTACTTGTATGGCTTTTATGGCCTCTTTTCAATGGAGCCTCACTCACTTGAGCTCCGCACACCATTCACATATACACATGGAGACAGGGAGTTCTTGAACAATCCTTTATTTACTTTCCAGGTTTCTGATTGTGTAGCCCCTCCACTTCCTCCCTTCTTTCCCCCGTCCTAGGCTTCTGCTCCTTCCCTTAAGGTGGTTCTTTCCTTAAGGTGGACTAGCCATGTTTCATGTTACAACATTCGTGCTTGTGGTTCACACTGTTATGTCTCCTCGCTGCATTCCTCAGTTACTTTGGCAACGGTGACCTCTTCCTCACCCTCTACCACTCGCTCCTGTTCTACTTCATTCTTTCCCATTAGCACTGTCATCTCTGGCATCATTAGCTGCCTTTCAGCCTGAGTACCCTCAAACAAGGTGACGCTGGCATTAGCTGTTGCAGAACCCCTTCTCTTTTCGTCCTTGCAGGGCAATGTCTGAAAGTTGTTCTTAGAATGTTCTTTCTGTCTGTACAAACTCTTAGCCCAACACTGCATAACTTTGGCAATCTGTTTCTCATTTCCCTCTTTCTCTTCCTTTGTGTTGATGGACATGCCATTTGTTTGCTGCTGTTGCGGGCCCTTTTTTAATTCAGGAGATAGGTTTGCTTCCCACCCACCCAGTACGTGTTCTGTGGATTCTGCGAGTTGTAATCATACTGAAAGTTGGTGTTCTAATACAGTCCGGTGTTTGGGTCATAGTGACAATCCAGGGATTCATTGTAGTGGTAGATCGAGGTGTCTGGGACTGCATCTTTATCGCCTGGAGTCATAGCAGTCGGAGAGGAGGCAGCCTGTGTAGCAGGACTTGCGCTAGTCACATTGGTGTTGGCAGGGGTCTCTGCAGTGCTGTTACAGGCCTGAGGTGCGCTGCTTGGCTGGTTGCACAGCTGATGCCTCTAACAGCCCACTTCCAACATAGTAGCTGTTGATGATTCTAGTCCGGTAGATTTGCTAGCACCCCCACTGGACTGATAATAGTGTTGATACTCCTGCCCATGCTGCACGCGGCCTTCTTGGTAACTAGAGTCTGCTCTTGCCCCTTGCGACAGGGATGGTTGTGCTGGCCATGGCGGAAGCTGTGACCCCGTTCCCCAACGGGAGGAACAGATTTTTTATGCACTTTTACCACAGTCAACTGCACTTATTTTGCCAGTTATCTCGAGCAGTGGATGTACCATCCTCCCCGCCTACAATACTTGAGGAGCCTCCATTGTTGAAGCAGGCTGTCTACATGCAAGTCCTCTATTCTGTTGTGGCTGTTTGTCCTTGATAATTCGAGTGTTACCCTTAGCAGGTGGCGCATGTAGAGAAAGTGCAGTCATGATGTATTCCACTGTTTTATGGGGTGCTACGTTGCGAAGTGTGACAGTCTCATTGTAAGATTCCCTCGAAAGCATCACTTTTGGTGCTCCGGAGGGGCAATCCTGGTTACAGTCAGATTTAGGCAAACCACCTCTACAGTCCAGCGTTCTCCCGGAGGAGTACAGGACACACTTGTTGTCCAGCCACTCTTCCCCCCTTGGTCTGTACATGCTGTAGTGAATAGTGGTGTTCTTCTCTTGACTCGCAAGTTTTTTTGCTGATGGCCTTCCATTTTTGTCTTGATCCTTGTCACCTCAACGTCATTTTGTACTGATGTAACTTCACCGGGTGGTGGAGGATCTGGGGTTAATTGTGGGGTCCCATTTGTCCACTCACTTGACTGGAGGTGTGTGATTGGTAACTGATTGTCCAGTACATTGAGTGCAAAAGTGTGGAGGCGCATCCCCTCTATCTTTTCCTCCATGGTCTTCTTTCCTGGTGCTCCCTGTACTACTACTTCCTGTGGTGCTGTTTGTCTGTGCTTTCTCTTGTGTCCCCAGTTATTTTCTCATTCCTCATTCCAGTGTGCGGTAGCCGGCTATCTGTTTGGGAGCCAGACCAGAGTGTTTTATTGGGACGCTGGAGATACTGGTTGCCAGCATGACAGAAGTTCTCTGCGGATGGGCAGAGGTGTGGCGGGGTAGTGGTGCTACTCGCCTTCCAGCTCTCTGCTGTACTCATGCCCTAATTCTCAGAGGCTTGCGCAGTCTGCAGTGGCATTATGGTCGGTGGGCTGCTGTGGGTGGCAGTGAGGTACTGTGTGCCTGGAAATCGGGTCACGATCGGCGTGCAGTCAGTCGGCAGATGGTGGAGTGGTGCTCCCTGTAGGATGGCAGAGTGCCACTCGCCTCTCCCTCTATTCAGGTAACCAGTGGGTGGGAAACCCTTCCCCATTAATATGTTCCCCGTGGCGGGCATCAGTCAATTGTTAAGCAGCCAGGAGGATTGCCCTACACTGTTGATTGTGGCAGAACGCCGTCATCGCGCAACTATTGATTTGGCTGGCCTCCATCTCCTGCTACTTACATGCTCCTTTATGTGTGGCGTACTATCGTTGTCTATCGTCTGTAACACAGCGAGCTGTTTCCTTCTCTCTTTTTTTAATGTGGCAGACTGCTGTCCACTTGCCTCTTCTGATGCAGCGGATTGCTGTCTACTGTGGCAGGGAATCCTGCTTCCTTCTTTACTTATTGCCTCCTCAGCACTCTCTCCTCCTTGGGCAGTCCCTCCTGTGGCCCCCTCCTTGTGTAGTCTGTCCTGTGGCCCCCTCCTTAGGAAGTCTCTCTGTGGCCCTTTCCTTGAGCAGTCTTTCCCGTGGCCCCCTCCTTGGGCAGTCTCTCCTGTGGGCGTCTCGTTTGCCTTCCCCAGCCTCCTTTTCACCTGAGGGTCATCAGGGTCTCCCCTCATGGGTGGATGACGTTTATGTTTCAGCACAGTTGTTATGGCTGGTATGGCCTCTCTTCAATGGACCCTCACTCGCTTGAGCTCTGCACACCATTCGCATATACACACAGAGACAGGGAGTTCTTGAACAATCCTTTATTTCCTATCCAGGTTTCTGATCCTGGGCTCCTTCTCTTCCTCCCTCCTTTTCCCCCTGTCCTTGACTTCCTCTCCTTCCCTTAAGGCGGTTCTCTCCTTAAGGTGGGCTAGCCAGATCAACTACCTACCGTAGCTCACTACTCCATTTTACTAAATTGTTGCACGCTTGCATTATCTTTACTTAAATAAACAGCAGTACAAAGTTATCGAATTAGCAGTCTTCTCATTTGAGAAACAAACCCACATCTCAACAATTCCCTTCAAATGGGATCATGTTGTGTTCAGTTTATTGCCTTGCTCGAAATTGTAAATTGGCATGCTAAAACAACTCCCCTGTTACTCCTTGAAACCCTAATTAAAGGAGAAGGGATGAGTGTACTTTAAATGCCCGCACTTATTCACCTGCTACACATTTGTAAGACAAGTGATTGGTTCCGTTGCAGGGCTCCGAAATGGCCGTTAATCTGCTACGTTGTTTTATTTAAGAAGATGGCCCAAATATGTAGGAGGTCCTACTGAGGAAAAGCAAACAGCCTAATTGATTGGTATGCTGCTTCACCGTGATTTGGAAATGTCAATTGGGCATGGTACGTCCTTCACTGGCCATTCACCTTCAGCGAGGGGCCATCTTATCTCCATGCTGGTATGGTCCTGATTCTAATCAGACGATTCTATTATACGCCTTTAAGCAAAAGGGAAAGTGCTGATGAAGGCCGTAAAAATAAATGAGGCTTATCGCTTCTTGACATCTTTAGCACTTTCTGAGGCTTCCTGAGTGAGCTGCGGTGGCAGACAATGGCTGAGAGATGGTGTGCGGGATAATGAGAAAGATAAATGCGTCCTCAGGAGCAGCCAGCGGGAACTGCCGCGCGCATTCATTACCCAGAATCCTAACTGCTCTCCATCCTAGTTTACTAATTGGAGAGGGAGCCGAGGAGTGTGAAAGAAAGCTGTTATTCTCGGGCAACATCTATGGCCATCGATTTGATTATTAATGGAAAGGTCGAATGCGTTATCCGCTATCTGTGATAATGTGTTCAGTTTTCTTAATACAGCATGTGGAAACGTTTTGCGATTCACTGGCTTACAGAGCTAAGCGTGCTTTTAACCTAGCTCCTTTTGACTGAGGGAGGCGCTTATTCATGAAAAATTGTACAGCTCGACTGAGAAACGCATATCACACAATTGTTGCTTGATAAGAACGCTTCATATTCGCCTGCGTGCAACTTCAAGATGATTTTAAGTATGGATTGATCTTTATGCAGATCTGATAAGTCATCGGGAACACCTTTATCCATTTCCAGTATTTTAGCCAGACACTTTGCAATCTGGGACTTTTAGTCCCATCTTTATAATCCAAAAAAATGTACCTACAAAACGTGCCATGTGCAACATTCTTTTTTTTTTTTTCCTCTATGCCTTCAGGGACGACATTGTACCAAAATATCAGGTGGAGCGTGACATCACGTGTCTTATGACATCACGGGAGAGACATCACTTGCCCTTTAACTTCAATTGCATCACAGGTAATGTCACGTGGCCTTTGATCTTGGTAGTATGGGATATCATGGGTAGTGGCATCACTGCTGTTGAATGAAAACCTACATTAAGTGTAATATTGTTTCTTAAGTAGACGAAAGGTTATTTTGGTTACCGACCATATATTTAATAGGGTAGTTACTGGATACGTAATGTGTTAAGTCATGATAAGAAAAAGACATGCCAAGTACAACCATCAGAGATGAGGGTACCTACCTCCATATGCCAATACAGCCTCATGCATTTGAGTACTGCCCTCTTATGATTCTTGTAGCCTCACATCTTATGGCAGTGGCAGCCTTATGTACCAACTGCATAATCCTTATCTGCAAGGTACTGGCATAATATGACACGCTTGCTTACTTTGCACATATATGGCTTGACCTGCTCCACACACCCCTCTTATCTTGAGAGTCTGTGCCTTAGTGTCAGGAGGTGCAGGAGAATTGTGCACAGCCAATCTTGCCACCACAAAGTTAACATGTCACAGACATTCTATCTTGCTAAATACAATGCTATTTTTTTTAATCTAGTACTGGATAACAAACTACTATCACTTCTGAGAGCCGTCATTATAGGTGACTCTGGTACCCAATTTAATGATATTCAATCGGTTAATCAAACTAAGGGCCTAATTCATGGAACGTTTAGTGGGGTGCAATCAGGGTGTTTGCTGGCAGTGCAAAGTGACTGCACCGCGCTAAAAGTTGCATGCATTAGGCCCGAAGAATGAGGTAGGGCTTAGGTTCCATCAAATGTCTATGCTAAGTAGCAGAACTAACTCTCCAAGCGGCACAGGAAGCTCAACGGTTTCCTTATAGCTTTATTTCATAGTGTGGTTCACAAGTTTAAGAATTGTTATTTAATAAAGCAATATGCCCCAAGCAGCAGGGCCATTACCGACTCAGGTAATGCCCCGGGGCCCATAGTTATACTTAATGAAGGCCCCAGAGTCGGTAATGCCCCCGCCGCGAGGGGCATATAGCTATTAGTACCTCGGCCAGCAAAAACTGCGTGACCGGGGCACTAAAAGCTTTTTTTTGTCCCAAAATGCTGCAGCATTTCGAGGAAAAAAAAGACAAAGAAAATGGCCGCCGGGAAAGGGAAAACAGAGTCCGTTTTCCCTTTCCATGGCGGCCATTGGGAGTGGACGCGCTGGAATCAGAAGCGTTTCCAGCGCGTCCACTCCCTAAAAAAAATAAGGTAAGTGCGGTTGGGGGGGGGCAGAAAGGAGGGGAATGGGGGGAAAAAAACGTTCCTGGGTCCCCAGCGGGGGATGGCCCCGCTCCGAGTCTCCACACGGCTGGAGGCTGCCATCGTCCCCCACCGGAGACCAAGGCATAGAAGGTAAGTGGGGTGGGGAGGGCAGGGAGGTGGGAGGAGGGAGGAAAGGGGAGGGACAAAAAAAAGCCTTACCTCTGTCCCCGGCGGGGGTTGAAGGTAGCCTTTCAGCCGTGGGGAGGCTCGGAGCAGGGATGGCCCCACTTCGAGCATCCTCATTGGCTGAGGGATTGCCACGCCCCCCGCCGGGGACAAAGGCAGTGGAATCCCAACAGAGGGATTCCCGGCCTGGTAATGACTCGGCGAGGGCCAATCAGAATGGCTGTTTCATTCTGATTGCACTTCTGCCGGGTACTAATAGTTATTAATGTGCTAAATTAATAAGCATGTTTCTTTTTTGCAAACTACACGCTTTCTAAAATAATATTCTACAGGAAAAATCGGCGGGCATCCGAAGTTTTACCATGTCAGTTGTGAATAGCTTATCCAGCCATTTCTTTCTCCGTTTGCATTTGGATACGTCATGGTTTAAATATTAATATCATCATATGAATCTGCAGTTACATTTGTTGGCCTTTCATGTGCTCATATGACTTCGAATGCTCGCTATCATGAGTTTTAATAGAAAGCCTGATTTGATCTATACTTCTGCATTTTTGCAGTGGTTTTATAGAACAGTTGTACCGAAATAAACATTGATGACTGTAATGTCTTCCTGATCATGTACGTGATCAGCTGATGTGGGAGGGTGGCGGAATGCACGGGGAGAGGGGTGGGCGGAAAGGGAGGGGACGTAAAGGGAAGAATAAAGACATGTGCAATTCAGCCCGGTGTCCATGCCTTAATTATATGTTTGACACCGTACAGGAGGCTGCAGTTTTGAGAACACAGCTATCCAACACTGGCAACGGCGGATACCAGCTAGAAAATAAACGCTGGGGTAGGCATGCAGAATATAACATGTGTCATCTGCTGGCGACACAGCATACGCAGCCAACAACACCGCGGGTGGCCTAGGAGTACGCAATGTTTGAAAAACAAAGGAGCCATCAATACTGACTGGAATCCAAGGTACAGGGCGCCAGAGCAGCAGAAGCAGCGTGTGCGTGAGGACTGTTATGTGTGGGTCTAGTTCTTTTTTGTGAGAGAGCATCATGACCTCGTCATGACACCTCTCTAATAAAAGGGGCTCTGCTGGCACGCACAAGCCAGTGCAGCAGAGCCCCAGGAAGCAGTAACTCATGTCTGCGTCTTTTGTTTGGGGACTGGGTTGCCACGTGATCGTGGCCTGTGTCTGTTGTCCCGGCCTGGATGCCCCCAAGGCCACGGCTGCTGAGGGCTGGGCGCCCCCAGATGAGGCATCATCCGGTGATCCGGGCAAAGCAGGGGCCCCCCTGCAGAAAGTGAGCTGCGTGAGCGCAGCACCCAAAAGACCCATGTCGGGTGGTCCTGGCACCTGGTGTGGCCTGCCCCAGTGACCGGCGGTGGGCCACCACAAGGACCAGCATCCATAAATACAGTAAACAGCGCTGGCCTCATTTTCTATCACAAGTTGAAAATGTCACTGTTGCCCATATAAAACTCTACCTGGGGAGGTGTGCCTAGAGCAATCCAGCCCCATTATTTTACTGGGAGCTTCAAACTGTGAGACTCTGGCACAGTGGGTGGAGGAGGAGGAGTCTGGGTCCAACAAGACTTTTCACTCTGAAAGCAGACCCCACTAAACCACCAGTGCACCAGATAAATAAAACCCTGCAGTGTTCCATAGCCCGGGGAGCTTTGACAGAACAGCTCTTATAGTATAATAAATCAGGATATTGGTGGTCTATCAAGGATACATAGAAGGTACACAATGTCTGGCCAAGACCACATATATTTATTTTATTGTTTTTGTATAACGTGCCTAATACCATATCTGAGTTTGGTTTCTACGTGCAGATCCAGGATTCGAAACTCTGTTGCTCTGCGTGGTCTTGCTTCCAAGACCAGCACATTGCTCCTGTGCTATCCTCCATTCACAAACAGTACAGCCCCTGGGTGGGCATTGCAATACCTGCCACACCACCACACACACTGCCGGGAGGCCTACCTTCTAGAGTACAAAACAATTTGGTCATGCAGTTACCCAGCCATTTTAACATCAGAGAGACCAGAAGGCTAGGGACGAGGTCGAAAAAGTGGGTCAGCGACTTCATTGTGCACATACAAGCCATAGGCCCATTGGATGATGAAAAGAAGCACCACCTACTGTCACTAGCAATAGCGACAAAGGTGAGGGATATCGTGGACGAGGAGCAGATGACACCACTGACTCCTATATAGGGAGGCACTTACTGAATACTTTACCCCTCACACCAATTTAGACTACGAGCACCATGTGTTCCACACAACCAAACAGAACAAAGGGGAGATTATGGACGCTTTTGAAATGCAAATGCATGTACGGATGAAGTACTGCGACTTCAACAATTATTCTAACGAAGAAGCCCTGACATCACAAATCATTGCGGGATGTGAATCCACTGTGTTCCTAAAACTCCTCCTGTAGAAGCAGCGGTCACTCAATGAGATCTTGAAGCTGGCCAGGTCTGACACCGCTCTGGAGCTATAGGTGGAAACCATGGGCAACATCAGAGTATCGGCCCCATCATCATAAACTATTCACAAGATGTCCACATTCTCGACACATCAAGAGAACACTGAGTCTTTCTGCTACAGATGCGGTTGTGAGTTTCTGCATGAAGGCGTGTGCCCCGCCCTGGGTCAGCAATACACAGCATGCAGAGGAGAGAACCATTTCAAAGCAGTGTGACACATGTTCCACAGCCAGGCAAGAGGAGAAGGCAGACACGTGGGTATGGCCAGACCAAAAAGACAGATCAGCCACACTCCACATGGGGGCACCAACATCATATGGCCCCCCCGCTCATATGTCACAAAGACAGAGTGTAAGAGAGTTGGTTACCTGACAAACCAATACTTGAATGGCGCACTCGCCATTCTTCCAGGTCGACGCCCCTTCGAAGGCCAAATGATATGTGAGATGCCTGATAGAACAATCTACCTTGGACAGGGGCTCCAGCTGTTTTTCGGCCAAAGATCCAAGAGAAAACAAAGATCCAGACAACCTACCCAGGAAGAACCAAAGAAGAACGGGTACCTATACGCCTTGGAAAACCGTACGGCAAAATAACATAGCTCCATTCTGTTACTTCAGATACAAAGGTTGTTAGTGGAGTTCCTAGTTGATACGGGGGCAACAGTAAACTCATCCACTGAGAATCCCGATATGGCACTGATCTGGGTAACAGTGGAGGAGACCAAGGTACATGCGTTCTTAATGCTGGTTGACCACACAGAGAAAACGGTTTATTAACTCTTGAAGGTGAACATAAGGGCAGGTGCAAATAGAACGTTCTGCAACATAATACACAATCAATGAGATCTTTATTTCAGCAAATTGCCAAAAAAGCATATCATCAAATACAATTGCAACATGTAAACGCACAGATGACAAAGGCTACTAAAAATGCATCACTTTTAAAATGACATTATGCTGCATTGCTTTAAAAAAAACCTACTCCCATCACCTCTTTGCAATGATCATCAGCCTATTACGTTGATGGCTTTGCAAAACCCCAACTCACTTAGAAATCAGGTGGATTAAAATTCATACAAGATAATTTTAAAAGACAACATAATTTAAATCCTTCAAAGATAAAGAGAACTATATAAGACCATACGATCCCCAAGTATTAAAACCATAAACACGTGAAATCGTACATAATACTAACACAAAATAGTATTCAAATAAAATCTAATATTCTGCATTTGTGCTATTTGAAGTGTTATGTGCTAATACAGTACATTTTAGTTAATACATTGTCACGTGAATGTATGTAGGCCTATACTACTACAGATAACACAAATCACTGGTGTATAGAAAAAGCATCCACACATTCATATTAATACTTTGTATTATTATTTGAGATAACTATTCACATTACTTTCTTCCTAATCAGCCAGGCTTCATGAATATAGCTCATAGCTGCAAAGTTAAAAGCCACCCTCATTGTTTGCTAACAAAACGAATAAACTGTGGAGTAGCCATGTAAGCTTGCCTCTAAGAAGAAAGGGTTTGGGTAATATATTTTTAGAGCTTTTTACCTCGGCCAAAACAGTTAAAAGTGTGTGACAGACTCTTTAACATTATCACAGTGCGGACATAAGTCAGTTCCATTTAACCCCCAGCGAGTAGCAAATGTTGGGTTATTTATTTATTTTAATTTATTGTATTGTTCTTTTATCCCATGCTTAATACCAGTAAGAGGTTTCTAGGCACAGATCAGGATTCAATCCTGTGTTGCACCGTGTTGTTTTTCTTCCAAGACAAACACGTTGTCCCTGAGCTATCCTTCCCCCTGAATACGTAATGTGGCCTATCAACTAGGCAAGAATTTTAGTGGGACCTCAGACTCAGATAGAAAGTGTGTGCCGGTGTACAAATGATGATGGTGTTGCAGCCATTGAGTGTGGCTTGGTACTGATGTGAGACACTGATGAGAATCATAGAAACCAAAGAACGGTGTGAGCATAGTATAGCTTGAACCTATTGAATATGAATAGCATAGCACATCATGACAGTGTAGGCTACCAATTAACAGACTAATTACTAAGTTATACCCCATTAGCCTTTATTCTTAACCAAACTAATATAATAAGCGATTAGACTGGGATTAGCCACAGACCTTAGCCCAGAGTGCAAACTGTGGGTGCAGAATTTGGTTGGTAGCGTAGAAAACAAAATGCACAAATTGCAAACCAATCCACAGTGTGGACGTGAGGCTCAGAGCGGGATGAAATTGCAGAATCATTCTGCTTAATACAGGCCATTGTGTGTGAACTGGAAGCGCAGAAAATTAGAATGAATGTGTTAAAAATACCCATCCGGGTTGGGAAAGTAATGCTTCTTAACACTGTATACAGGTGACTGGAAGGAGCTGAGAGCCATCTGGAAATCAACTGGGAGCTAACATGACAGAGGAGGTTTGATTGATGAATGATCTCAAGAAAGGAGGTATGGAAATGGGTGATGAAATTATAGGCTTTATGTATGACGGTATAAACTGGAGGATGGACTGAAGGAAGGGCAGTTAAGCAGGTCTGAAAGTTGGCGCGGGAGGCATGGTGAGAGAAAGACTGGGAGATAGTAGAGAAACCAAAAGAGAAAGAAAATTGGAGTCTTGGGGAGTGACTGATGGGTTGGCAGTTTGCAGTCTGTTTCGGGAGTTTGACGTTGAAGGAAGGAGGGGTTGCTGGGGCTGGGCACAGATGCAGGCCTGAGTGAGAGAGAGGTGGCTGGTGTGGAAGGGAACTCCCATGAAAGCTGAGTTTCCTTGCAAGGAAATTACAATGAACAAAGAAAAGGAAACTAAGGACAAAATAAACATGGAATACGAACATAGCTATTTTCAATGTGTTTTATTTTCCATGCAAAAGCAGTAGATATCCCTAGCAAACTGAGGGCCTGAAAGCCTGCCATAAGTATCTAATACATTTCAAGGTTATAGATAGCTGTGAGCTTCCAGCCAAATGATGAGGCGTAAATAACATTGCTATGATTGAAGGGAGCTTGTTGTGAGAGGTTTAGAATATAAAAGAAGGATTCAAAGTGTTTCGAATTTGTTGAGATGGCTAGAAGTTCATAAATGTGAAATGTTCCATGTTCTGCCCGGTAGACAGGAGATCCCCATGTTACCGTTTTGCTAATATCCACTTCCATGTATATGAGTGTTTTATGCTGTTCTATGTTTTTCTAACTAAGCATTGATAAACCATATTTGGATTCTGTCCTTTGTTGAACCAATCCAGATAAACGCCAAAGTGCACTATTATAAAGATGTTTGTGGTCTATCATTGTGTGAGAGGTTTTTTATCACAGATATAGAAGTTTGAGTTTTCAGCACTGCACTATTTTTGGGATTGTACCCAAAGAGGACTCGATTAGAAAAGGTATTACAGAAATCTAATTCCCCATGTTTTAGATGCATGATTTTACAAGTGGTGAAGGTTTCCAGAAATATAACAAACCGTACAGTTATGGCAAAATGCCTGCACTTGGATAGTCCAGATATGACTGATATCCTATTATAGATTTACATTCCCAGTAATGAGCTATAAGTGGACTACTCAAGCTCTTTGTTGTGTCTTCAATTAGGATCCTGTGTTGTTTTTTCAGAGGAAAACAGTGCTTAGTGCTTTGAATCAATTGTGTAAGCTTTCAGCCACTGAAATTCGAAGCACAGGCAATAAATATATTTTTCCACATTTTTAAACCACGGCAGGGTTTTGCCCATCTCCTTCCCTAGTACATGCTCAAGAGCCTCCATATATTTAATCACAGCAGGAGTGCTGCAGATGTGAGTCCAATAAAACAAAGGCCTTCTGGAAATCACGTGGCCGATATAACCAATTCCTGTCTCCTCAGGAAGTGGGATTGTGGGAGTACCCCCATCATTATACTGATGTGCCCTTTGTTAGATGATTTTGATGTGTTACTCTGACAGGGATTCCTGACTTGTAAAGTGTGCCACGTAGGTTGCCACATAAGGGACTCAACCATTGTGAATTTGCTGCTCAGCCTCATGCCACTCTCAGCGCAATCTATTTTTGTTCTGATCAGTTTACTTAAGTTTAGGGTACAGCCATTCGTTTGGAGAGAAAAAATAAACCTTTAGTACAGCAGCTTCAGGAAAGATCCAATGCGATGTCACAATATAGATATCACCTCTACTTCTAGAGGCGAACAGGGTTGGTAACAGCCTGCAAGCCTAAGCCTAGGTAGGCTTGAGTATACAAAAGGCGCCATGTTGCCAGCAGCAAGTCAGCAGCTGGCCAGGGCCACATAGTCAGTACTACAGATATCTGTTCACATACCAGGAAGCAATCCTGAACTCATTTTTGATATCTGAGATGCACTGGTAACAAGTCATTCTCCTCATACAAGCTGGTGTTTTGGCTAACCGTAGATGTCATTCTTCCAGAAAGAAGTGATTGTAATTTGTTTGTATATTTCAAGTGTTCATCATGCATCACTGAGAAGCTTCTCCTGCTGTTAGAGATTATTTCCCAGCCTGCACTAAAAAGTCCTTGGACTGTACATTTCTGGGGTGTCAGCTAAGCACATAAACACACCTTTCAAAAGGGTTGCTTGTCTGGTGGAATAAATACTGTCCCAGTATTGGTTTTGGCCAATATCGTTTCCCCACAGGTGAAGTGTCCAGTAGGTAGACATTACGAATCTTTGTAGCTGATGCCCAATGTTTGTTTCTGTTGATGACCTAACGGTACTTAAGGTTTCTGAGTTAGTGAAGAAGGCGTCCAACAACATCTCCCCTCTATAGGGTGCACCCACACCAATATGGAGGCTATTAACTGTTGTCATTGATTGACAACATGTTGATGCTGTCAATGTTAACCTTGACATTCCAGGTGTGGCAAAAATTGGGGTGGATGTTGTTCTTCCTGCTTCCTCCCGTCTTTCACTAATTGATATTGCAATTGCTACAGCAAAGCAGCCTTCCACATTTGCACAGTGTCTCTTCCTTTTGATGTTAGCTGCAAAGTCTCGTCCCTTGATACAGACATATGTGGATGGAACTATCCACCTACTAACTGTGGGTCACCATGCAAAGTTGACATCCAGTCCGCCACCAGCTATGCCCCATTTGCTTCTCCTGCCAAGAAACAAACCAGTACCATGTTGGACAGGTTCATCACTAGCAGGCACACCAGAGAGAGAAAACATTATGAAACACACTGTGATGTCTAACCCACTTGGTGGCCTCCTCGATAGGTTGCTGCATAGAGAACACAACATTCAGCAGCTGCCAATGTCTTTCTGTAAATAATGCTCCATCACGTGCTCTACTGTGAGTGCTGTAGTAATCTGTGATGACATAAGACTGCTCACATAGCCTGTGCAACCTGTGAAAAGCAGAGTTCCAATAGATAGTTACTAAGGTTTTCAGGTTGTTCAGTAGCAATTCATGGCACAACAGCATTAGTAAACATGAGAAGACTTGCTAAAATATGAGCAGATCTTTTGAGCCACATCTCTGATAAATGGTTTGACAACCAGGTAAAGGGGCACACACATTTGGACGAACATTGGCGTGCCCATTCATAAGGTAGAAAGGGCAGTTGATCCATTGTCTGGAGCTAAATAGCTCAAATGCAAATTACCAAGCTTTACTCACCTTCTCCACCTTCTCCCAGATGTCAAATCCCCTGTGGCTTTTGCCCTGAAAGCATTGTATGTACAACATTTCCTGGTGAATACATGTATACATCAGCTGCACCCTTGCAGTACCCCAGCGCTCCTCATATCTGGAAGAGGAAGTGTGCTGTGAGGGCCATGCAATTAGTGCTCTGACAAATGGGCCACATTCTCATAGTTAAATATATTTGTGGCCCATAATCTTTTGTAGTACCCATGCCTCTGCCATCATAATCTTTCAGTACAATTCCAGTACTGCCCTTTAGTAGAACAATCTGAATCCAGGAACCTTTCTATTCTGAATGCACTGTCCACTGACCTTCCTAAATTGAGTGTTTTCAACAAAAGAGTAGGGACAAGTGTTGTTTGACAACATTATAGCCAGGTTAACGTCGAGCAAGTGCCTCAAACGGCATGGCCAGCCTGGCAAGGTTGTCATTTCTATGCATTGCTTGGGTTCTTGGGGAAGGGATTCGTTTCCCACGCAATGGCACAGCTGCACTATTTCCATGGGTAATTGTGCTGAATGATGGTAGCATAATTCATCAGTTCAATTACACCATGTGTTGTTCTTCCCTGGTCTTCAGTATATTAGATCTGCAGCCTCCCTGCCTCTGCCCCTTAGTATGGGGAGGAAACTGGAAGTGCAATCGTGTCTCTCGGTTGGCTTGGATGTTCATCATTGCGATGGAAATCCTGTGTATGTACTTGTACTGATGCACATACCACAGGGCAACTAGTGACAGCGTTTGTAGAGCGTGAATTGAAAGATAGGTTCAAATGAAGTTGGGCAAGTCTGACATACTCAGTGCAGACACAGATGCTGTAGATTCATCATGATTATGAGCAGTACATCTCCCCTTTGCTCGGTTAAGTGCTCCAGGTCTGTTGTTCAAATATTTTGTTCACTGAATGAATGGTGTATACCATTTCTTCCCTCAAAGATGATGTGGGTTAAGGCTTTTACAAGCACCCTTCAGGGATTCTGTACTCCCTCTGTTCCTAGTATGGCACATTTGTATTTATATTTGTTTATTTGTGTAGCGCGCCTGGCCCAAAGGCATCTGGGTGCATATCTACAGTTACAGTGACATCTGATACAACAAAAAGACAGTAAGACAAGATACAGAATATATGTACAATACACAGAATATAGAATATATATATATATATATATATACAATCAAAATGTCATACAGGCTATATACACAGTGTTTACATTCAAGGTGCATGCCGTACAAAGTAATACAAGTTCATTCTAGTGGAGGATTCGTGTCTGACGTGAAAGGAGTGAATGCCTCCTCCAATCACTTCAAGAGACGGACACTGACTGGAGATTTTCCCACTTCTCTGAATCTCTTATGTTTTCTCTCTGAGAAATCATGCAAGCAAGATTGGCAGAAAAACACCTTCCCTAAGGGATTCTCTGCTGTGCCTGCTCCTCCTCCCAAGTCTCATATGATGGTCTCTCATTTGCCCACATCCAGAGATGGTCCCTAGGTGCTCATCTCTCTGTTCTCGTTCAATTCCTCCTCCAAGTGCCACCAGATGCATGTGTCTCTTTCATTCACTTCAAAAGATATATGCTGACTAGGGAATATCTGGTATCCTTGAATGTCTGCTACTTTGTACCTTAAAAATGACATGACCATGAGTCTCACACAAGCTAACCCCAGGAATTCGCTGCTCTGGCTAACCCAAGTGTGAAGCACAAGCTGAAGACAGGTATTTATTTGTTCCTGAAACATGTATTATTCACAGTCACTTATAGCTACACAATGGGCCTGATTACGACTTTGGTGGTAACGCTGGCGGTATAACCGCCAGCGGTATTAGCCCTACCGCTGAACTCCCCGGCGCTAATAGCACCGGATCACGAGTTTGGCGGTAATGTTAATCCCCATTCCCCATTGAGCCCATTCGGGAATGCCCCGTTCCCCATTGGGCTCAATGGGGAATTTTCGCGCTCTTACCGCCGGCGGATTTCCTGCTGGCGGCAATAGCGCACATTTTCGGCAGATTTCCCCCTAGCTCAGAGCTGGGCCGAAATCCGCCGAAGTCCTGATTTGGCGGACCCTTAAATCCGGCAGTAATAGCGCTACCGCCGGATTTAAGGGTTAACGCCAAACTCGTGATGAGGCCCAATAATCTCTTCCTGCATCCAACAAGCAGTGCTACATTGCTCGAATCCTCTATAAGTGTTACTCAAAACCAAAAGAAAAGTGTGTGTGTGTGTTATTATTTTATTATTAATATTATTATGGCATTTATTGAGCATGGACCTAGCTTCGAGAAGGATCGGAGCGCTTTACAGAGGTATACACCACTACAGATACATAACGGAGTACATTACAGAGATGTACAACATTACAGATCCATAACGGAGCACTTTTCAAAGGTCACAACAGAACAGATATATACCGAGGGGTAGGATAGAAAGGGGGATGGAGGAAGGGTGCAGAAGGTGGCAGGGAGGAGAGGAGCGGGCAGTGTCGAGAGAGTCAGGTAGCACAAGGGGTGACATGATGGCCTAGGTGTTGAGGAGGAGAGAGTCCTTGAAGAGATGGGTCTTGAGTTATTTTCTGAATTGTAGGAGCAGTGGGGGCAAGTCTGATGCTCGTGGAGTGGAAGTTCCATAGTCCTGGGGTGTAGGCAGAGAAGGCTTGTTTTCCGGTCCTTTCCTTTTTGCATCAACGAATTTCAAGTCTGCTGGTGTCCTGGCTTCTGGTGATGCAATATTCGTTGGAGATGCAGAGTTGCTCCGTGAGGTAGCTTGGTGACTTGAGGGTGTCTGACTTATAGATGATGCAGAAAGACTTGAATGTGATTCGTGCATGCAGTAGGAGCCAGGGAAGGCCAATGAGGGGCGGGGGGTATGTGGTTGCATCTGCGTAGGTCCATGATGAGGCATGCAGCCGTGTGTAGGATGCCTCTCAGGCACACAAGGGAGGATGACGTGAGGTCTTTGAGGAGTTAATTGCCCCATCCAGGCGGGATAGGATCAGTGATTGAACAGTGGATCTAAAGCTGTCCGGAAAGAGGAAGAACTTTTCACAGGAGGGATAGCTGATACCAAGCTGTCTGAGTTTTCTTAGGTATTTGTGTCTTGAAGGAGAGGTGTTTGTCGATGAGGAACCCAAGGGACTTGGCACAGGAGGTTTGTGCGTGTGCGTGTTTTATGGTTATCCAATCTGTTCTCACTCTAGGGGATTCTCTCTCCCATGACTCATCAGATGGCACTTGTCGCGCCCCCACCAAATCACTGAATGTGACACACTGCCTGAACAAACCCTACCCTAAATGTACTTTTCGGAATCCACAGTCCCTTGTGTCCTTTCCTCATTCAACTTCCTATTCAGCTCTTCCATCTCCACTCTAGTTTAAATTATGCTAGGTTAGTGGGATTTATACAATGCCCGTTGCCATTTGCATGGTCCCCCTGCCCTCGTTATTAACCCTACATTTACTGAGTCCCTTCCAGCAACTGCTTCCTGCCGCTGTGCAAGCGATCTAAAAATGAAAATGAACTCTATAGTGCGCCCTTTATAGCCCATGATGTTTAACGCCTTACTACGAGGTCCCTTTGCGGGTTGGGGAATTTAACGCCTGCTTTTTGCAGGAGTTAAAAACCAACCCGCAAAAGGACCAGGGAGCTAATTACGGTACCACAATTTGCAGTACCGTAATTAGCGCCTTCCCCATTCTGATAGAGCCCTGTGGGGCAAAAATGGGAATGGGGAAGGGCAATGGGGGAAGGGGGAATCACCGCCCCACCAACCTTGGAATAGGGCGATAATTCTCCTTTCCACCAAGGCGGTGCCGGTATTTTACCGGCATGGACCAAGGTGCCAATAGCATCTTGGTCCACCGCCATCTGTGTAATGAGGCCCTTAATGTATTGAAAGCTTTCTCTGAAGTTCAACGTAGCAAAACCAGACAAAACCTGGGATATTTGAGGTTTTAAACAATAATTTCATCCAGGCCCACGTTTTTCCTATGGCAGTTTATATTTGAGAGTACCTTCGGCAAGAGGGCTGAAATTGGTGTACCATTTTCTTACCAGTTGATGCACACTTTTTTCATTTTCAAGCAGCATGATGGTGCACCAATTTTGTGTTCGGCATTTGTTCTTGTTAATTTGTATGTGCTTCTGTGGGATAGTGGCATCCAAGGACATGATGCAGCATTTTTGGATGTCACAAATAAGTGATGTTTGATGTGTTTGGTACTTTGCTTGTTTGTTGATTTCGGAATAGTGCCGGGAATTAGTGCTGACTGTTACTTGCAAACGTTTCCTATGCGAGATATAGGTATGTGAGAAGTGTTTTAGACTGTTAGCTTTTCCTGTAGGGTGATGCTAAAGGAATTACATGTTTATCTAACTATCCTGCATGGAGAAGGGAGGACATGGAGATTGAGCAGTGAGGGCTACATATTACCTTCAATGTCTGTCTGTCAGAATGGGTAGGACTTAGTCCAGAGCTGTGTCCCGAGTCCTTGAAATATGCTAATGGGGATTTTAGTATCAGATAGTTTGTCATTTTAGAGCCAGTGGCTGAAATCGCCTAGCATTATTTGGTGGGAGTAGGAGAGTCTTGTGTGGGTTAGGAAACCAATGAGGGCATGACATAAAGTTGGGTTGGTTGATGGAGTGCTGTAACTGAGCAGTATATTTTAAGAAATAGGTCATAATAGTGTGCTTCTCAAATGTATGGCCAAAGGGTTGGCTAGAGCTGAAGAAGCAATAAGTCTTCTATTGAAGATGTCCTTACAGATGATAGTAATACATCCATTGGTTCTGATAGGTAGATCTTTTTGAAAAATGTGTAGTCTGAATTAAACAGCTTGCTTGGTGTTGGGGATGGAGTGTTGGGCAGCCAGTGGTATCTGATCAAAAGCAGTTGAAGTATTAGTCGAGGGGTATGTCAAGTGTTTGTTATTTACGGCAAATCTTTACTGCTAACTAGAAAGGCATCACTTTTATGTGGCACTTGTGAGAAGTGTGCCTGATTCATATGTGGGAAGTCACTTGGAGAATAGCATTGAAGAGTGGGAAGAGTATGATGATTGATTGATGGCATAAGTCAATTGCAAGGAGGGGAGGAGAATCCTTGATGCAAGTGGCAGAGAGGCAATGTTTGGAAGTCTTTTAATGTAGTGTAGAAAGTGAGTTGTGTATGTAGTCAAGGGGAGTTTTATGATGGATTCAAGGGACTCAGATATGTAGACAATAATTTGATCAAACGTGGAGGTGATGGTGAGCAGGCACAGCAACTAATGCGGAGCATGTTGTGTGCTGCTTACATGACTTGTCATTTTGTTGGTGAAACCTATACAAATGCATCACTGTCGAAGCCATTAAAGGTGTCCTTAAGGCAGGATTATCTAGTCTCTCACCACCTATTCAGAATCCCATCTCAGCAGTCATTCAATTGTATTCATCCCACCCTCAGATGTAAAGGCAGCGCTTTGGACTCCAGAGTAGATTCAACATCATGGAAGACCATGAACAATCAGCAATGCCAACTGGCCTGCCTGTGCAGGTGCTCCCTATACCTTTTGAGCTGCTTTATTGGTTAATCAATATTTAGATGCTGCACATCTGTGAGGCATTACACATTATGTGAAAAAAGCCTCAGAAAACACTATCACTTCTCTCATTAGTGCCTAATGGACACCCGGGGCCAATCACTCCGTACTCACTCCCAAATGCATTCACTGCTTCACTTTCATACTTTCAAATACCAGTTGGCCATTCATGAATGAGCAACAACAGCGGCAATCAGTGGTGGCTGGTGAATCTTTTAATTGGGGGTGGGGGCATACATATTTTCCACAAATATGCCAGAGGAACCAAGCATACTGAGGGAGCTCAAACTAACTAAGGGACGTTCAGGGGGATTTTTCGGCATGAGAATTTTTATTTAATATTGGGAAACAATGGTGCATGGTGCACTTACTGTGAAAAACTGGGTAAAAAGCCAAAAAGTTTGCAATTGTATTTGTAGGGTAACGGTTTTGTAGGGTAACCCCTAAACAAAACTGCAACTGATGCAAGTCTTCAACAGTGCACAGCTTCAATTCTCAACATATTTTCATGATGCCTTTACCCACAATGTAAGCCTGTATAAAAACATGTTCACACTGGCTGTGCCCATGCATTTCCATGCTTGCTGCATCAATATATGACAGTATTTCTATATAAGATCATAATCATATTTGCTTTGCACAAAATGTCAATAATCATACTCTAAGAACACATGTCCACACTGGCTCTGCCAATATATGGCAGTATCCCCAATTAAGGGCATACTCCTATTAGTTTACCTTTACAAATGCCATGCCGCTATAAGAAAACATCTCTAAAACGGTTGCTCAATGTAGTGCAATCTACACAGATAATAACACTCATCATGCTTGCTTCATCTTTGATGCCCAGTAAGAAAAGGCCATGCCACAGTAATAAATTGCTATACTAGCTACCCCAAAATGCCACTCTAGCCAAATTATAGCACTTAACATGCTTGCTTAGAAATGCTCAAAATAAAATACCATGCCACGGTTACAAAGGGCTGGTCTGGCTGCCCCAAAATGTCAATGTAGCCAAGTATCAACACATATGGCGTATCAACATTGGAGGCTATTTAAAACATGCCCGAACAACAGCACACGCTTCACGTTATTCTGCATCCAGCAGCGTAACGCTCACCGTGCCTGCAGTCTGCATCCAGTCTTCTGCCATGCCCGCCTCGAATCTGGAGCTCCTAAAACAAAGAGGAAAGAAAAGGACAAGATTAGAAATGCCTCACCTGATTTCAGATCCATCTCGCCTCCGGACCTGGAAAGAACATAATTTCTGTACATGTCGCACCTCCAGCTGCAGCGCCACGCCATACTCGCCAGTCCTCGCAGCATCTTTTGATTCGGCGCTGCTTCCATCATTTCTTCGCCGAACTCCGGCACCTGAGGGACAAAAGAGGTGAGCCAAGAAAACCAACAAATAAAACACTTATAACCATAGACTTACCTGATTACCACCGGAGGCATTATTCTATAACTCTCCACATCTTCATGTGCCGCAAAGGGAGAGAAAACAACACGTCAAACACCTGCAACATTTACCGGATGGCGTCGGGTAATACAGACTCTTACCTGAGCGCCACCAACTGCCACGAGGGTATCTTCTCACGATCGTAGCTGCAAGACAAGGAAGGAAGGGGGGACAAGAATGAATCATCGGACACATTGAACTCTATGAACTTGATACTTACTGAACCTTGCCAGGAACCTCAGAGTCAATACTCTCTCTGGAACTCTCCCACGCCTTCAAACTAGTGAAGTAACTGGCATCTACGTGCCCCTGCAATCCACGCAGGATGGAGAGCTCATCATTTAAAAACATAAGGTGAGGTTCCTAAAAGGGGATATCGGAGGTGACAAGAAGGGAGAACGATCACAGTGGGAGGGTGCTATAACTGAAATCCACGGGTGGCTAAATCCCTTTCTTCACTTGCAGGAGAATAGTTCTACGGATCAAGCAGACGAGATTAGGCGGGCCAGTCCAGACAGTCATCTCGGCACTACGCATCACGTTGGTGGAGGCCGCAGCTGTCCGAGTCTGATTGACGCCCCTGTGGGAACCAGCTGAGTGAAGTGTGGTC
The DNA here is from genome assembly GCF_040938575.1 of Ambystoma mexicanum. Taxonomy (NCBI): domain Eukaryota; kingdom Metazoa; phylum Chordata; class Amphibia; order Caudata; family Ambystomatidae; genus Ambystoma; species Ambystoma mexicanum. The sequence continues at coordinate 923,464,327 of NC_090941.1, forward strand.
CTATCCAAGCTCACAGGGGCAAGCTTAGCTAAACCAGCCCATACACCCCCTTTGTGATGTCATTTTATAACATAAATAGAGACAGTTGACAACACATAGGGACTCACAGATCCACTCACTTCCCTGATTCCGGCGAAGCACTCTGATCCAGCATTCTACATCCAGCTTTAATATTCTTCCAGATCCAGAGGCCAAGACTCTTGCCAGCAATAGAGAACTATTGATTTCAAAAGGCCCAAACCCTCAAATGTATTCTCTCCACCCAGTAAAGTGCTGTGTGGTGTGAGAAGGCCTTTTGAACCAGTATCCTGAAATCCTCGGGCTTGCCACCACTAGGATTACCTGAGGAACTTGCCAGCCAGCTGATTCAAACACCCACAGACTAGGAGGGCAGATCCTGTACAAATCCGGCGACCGGCCTAGCTGATCAAGTACCGTGCCTGATGTGCTGTCTTTCCTAGACCAGACCCAATCCATGACCAGAACTGACTGTCCAATTTAAAAACTTATCCTGTGAGTACTAATAGGAAGAACTGTGGCCCATAGTATATTTTCATTGTCGTATCCCTATCTCAAATCCATCCTATCTTTCATTCAGAACCAGTATTGTTAGAACCATCTTTGCGCTGACTTTTTTCTCATCTGAAGAAGATGAGTTTCCTAAGTAGGCGGGTTACACTGATCACGTAACTGTAAGATTCCTCTGTGGTATTCACTTTTTCATAGTCATCCTCTAGTGTAAGCAAACCCATTTGTAATTTTCAAAAGAGCATTTCTGTCTTCCATTCTCGTGCCTATTTTCCAAAAACAACCTTTACTAAAAACTTTATAACTCCCTCAGTTTTAGTGATAGAAACACAATTTCAACTCCTACTTGTACCCAACATCTGTAGCTATCCCATTATAGAGCAAATTGTGCAAGGAAAAGTTTGCCGCAATTTTACAAATCCAAAAGGTTTACACGTGTAAAATAGATTTAAGTCGTTTCCAAATTGGACTTTAAGATTTCAAATGTTTTCTTTGGAATACATCATTGCTTGTGATTGTGTGCAACTGTTCAAAGCGGCTCCCATAGGAATTTATACACATTTCAGTATTTTTGACCATAATTGGTGTTTTTGCCAGTCAATTCTAAAGACCAGATTTAAAGCCTTCCTGACAGCTGAAAAGTCAATTCTGTTTTTCTCTTGTGTTTTATAGGGGAAGGTGGGACTGATATGCTGTTTGATTTGTGCTATTCCTGAATACCTGCTCTCTCCTCACATCTATTTAATTGGCTATTGGGGGGTTGAGGTGTGCTGCATTTGTTTTGTTCATTACTTATTCATTAAAATGTATTGTGATTAAATTTTAAATACATAAATAAATATTTACCTTTGCAAACAAGCCTGATTCCTGGTTCAGTGTGACCGGGGGGGGGGGTGGGTTCCAGAAGAAGGGTGTGATATGAGTGGTATATTGTTCAGAATATTGAACTTATAATTTATAGACAAAAGTAAATAAGGGTTTCAGTGTGCACTACATGCTGGGCTTTGACTTGGGTGTGTGCCGGATTGAAATCACTTACAGCTTGGGGGCTCGTCTTGGGATCCTGAATTAGACATACCACTCGTGACAGTCTAACACAGCGTGTTAGCTGCAGGGTACATACACCTTGTTGGGTTACCATACTGTGCTACACTGTATAAGCACCCCTCGAAAGAAATACTCAAAGGAGTTGCGCCTGTTTGCAAAAGTAAAGTAAAGTACCCTGAGATAAGTCAGAAGGAAATTAATATTTCCAGAATGGTGACCCCAGTGGAAATCAATATTGCAAGGGAACACCTACTGCACAAATTGTTTGTCAGGGGTGAATGGCTAGAACAGAACGGACAGGTATGGCTTCAAGGAATAAAACAAGAAATCACTGAAATCAACCATAATATCTGGCAGGACAAGGGGCCATTACATCAAGTACTCAGTAAGCTGTACATGACCCCTAAAATAAAAGAGGAGCAATGCAAAATTGCCAAAATAGCGGCCTACCTGTACCTCCACATATGAGTCATACAGGAAAAGTACACAGACCATGTAGATTTCACAAAGAGGCAAGGGGAAGCACTGCAGAAAATCCAGAGTAATTTAGAATCTGCAGAGCAAAGGCTCCAAGATAGTAAATAATCTGAAACAGAGGTTAGGCAGTATGCCGCCAAACTCCCAGAAGATCTGGCTCTCTTACTGCAAAAGAATGCAGGGCAAGACACCAAGATACAGACACTGCAAAAAGAATGTCAGGAAAGGTTGGACTCTTTAAAACAGCATCAACAAAAACTGGCGCAGCAATTAACTTTTAACAGAGCATGCACAGAACAGATGGTCACTTTAGAGAACCGCATAGACAAATTAAAAGAGGAAAATAATAAATGAATTATCAAAGACCTAGAATCGCAAACAGAGTTTGATGAGGAGCGCCAGAAAGCTGGTGCCCTTAAAAAACAGAGGGACGACCTGGCTGCACAGAGGGGCACTCTAACTCAGGAAAGGGACACCTTAGGCCAGGAAGTCAGCCATTTAAAAACAAAGTTAGAGGAAAATCACCTGGCCCTTCAGGAACTTGGTGAAATCAAAATGGGTTACAAAAAGTTGCTAGAGCACAGCAGGTGGGTGGAGGATGCCTTGGAAAAGAATAATCAGACCAGTAAGGATCAAACTCAGTAGGTGAGTCTCCTGCAGCAAAACTTGGCCCAATACTCCCAATTGAGGCAGGAAGCACAGAGAGACAATGAGGCTCTAAGTGAAAAGAATGACAGGCTCCACCAACAGATAGCCATGGAAGAACAACTTATAGAGACTAGTAAGGCCTTAATAGAGGAGCAAAAAGGTCAGATATTGGCATGTCATCAGGAAAAATAGGCTGAAAAAGATGAGGTAAGATGGGAGAGAGAAACCCCTGAGCCTGACCTCAGGAACCCTGGCATCATGGACTGTAATCCCTTCAGTTACATGGACTCTGCCACCCCCATGTCTACTGGCTCATTTGAACCAAGGGCCATGGGGATGGTAGACTTCAAAACAATGGGAAATATGGGACTGACGGATCAACGCCTCCCAGAAATGGATGGGCGGGCATCTATGAACAGGTTCACAAATATTAGGGCCAGCTTCTCTGATAAGGGAGACTCCAGTGAGGGGAGAATCAGAGAACTGGGTCCTTAGAAATATCACCTACCTAGAGATCAGTCAGTCAAATTTGGTGGGGAATTTTATGAAAATAGGCCCACTAAGAGCATCTTAAAAACCTCTTCCCAGCTAGGACAGTGGGGGGTACTTAATCAATCCTGGGAGCAAGGGAGAGTCAGAAGACTCTTCTGAGCGCCACAGGTCTCATGAGACTAGGCCCCCCCATTCTGCCAGCCATTCCTAAACCCGCAGAATCAGGGAGACCCTAGAGGAACAGACAGCCACCTAAGGTAGCAGTGCCTCTGAGTCAGAGGATGAGTGGACCAGGGCGACCAAAACTAAAAAGGCCAACAAAGTTAAGAGAGCGTTACTGAAGGATCCCCTGAAGCAAATCAAGGCTATTAGGAGCGTCATCACGCCCTACCATAAAAATGCCAAATATTCAGTTTGGGAGTGCCTCGAATTGTTTGAGCAAATGATGAAGACTTTCCACCTGAAGGACAGCCAAAGCTGTATTCAATATGTCAAGTGGACATTTTCACCTGACTACTCCAGCTTGGTTGCGGGGCTGGAGGATCAGAACCATTCAAGATGGTCCACATATAGGGCGGCCATCTTAAAGCATTTTTCCATCCATAGAAACCCTCAAGAGGCCCGCAAGGCAGCCTACAACCTGCAATGTGGGGAAGATCAGGCCCCACAAGAATTTGTTCAAGAGCTGAAACGTGCCTTTGCGCAGACCACCAGGTTGGTGCACACAGACAGTAGGGAATTTGTCAATACCTTCTTTCATGCACTCCCTAAATACATTATGACCCAGCTAGTGAGGGACATTCATGAGAAAAGATCACTAGACTGGGTCATTGAACAAGCGACACGCATTTATGAAGTGCAGAAGTCAGTAGAGTAGAGAGTAAAAGTGCTAATAAAAACCCAAAACCAACCAACACCCCTGCTGCTAAGGTGGCAAAGGTGAAGGTTGCCCCCATTTTAGATCTGGAGATGGGGGGCCTAAAACCATTCTTGCACAGAATCCTATTAACCCAAAACCCAGAAGGCCCTCAGGCCAATCCCAAACAGGGAGTCAAGGAGGTAACCCCACCAATGGGACCCCTAACTCCCCGGACTACATCAGCCCCTGTTACAAGGGCAACAGACCCATCCTGGGCTATGTGTGGACTCCTCAAGCCCAAGGAAGGGGGGATCCAACCAGGCAGCTGCCAATCCAGGAAACTTCCCTTCTCACTTTCCCCAGGAGTGCAGTAATCCCCCAAATGCCGGACTGAGTTTTTTTCACCGGTACCCGCCGAACCTCAACTACCAAAACAACCCTTCTTTCTTTCCCCACATTCCTGAGCCCAGATGCCCAATCTGGGAGAGGGGAGACCACGGGTGGAGGGGTACCAAAACTATCCCAACCAGGGGTATTATGGGAGAAGGGACAGTTACCCTTCCTGTGATCAACCAAGGGTAGACCAGGGGACCCTGTTCCTGCCAGAGCTGGTGTCCCAACTGGAGTGCCAGGTCCAGAACATGGCCCAGGATCTGGGTCGCATGTTGAGAGCTCAACAGAACCCACAGATGAGCATGGCAACTCAGAACTCCTCAAATCAATGGTTTGGTGCTCCAGAACAATGACGGGGAAGAACCCTGACAACCCACTGGTTCCCAGGGAGGAGGCACAGGGGGGAGAGTGGTGTAAAGCCTTAGAGGAAGCTTCCTTGCCCACTTGTGGAAAGCCCCTGGGAACCCAGGAACTGGAACCAGAATCTCCTGCCCCCGAAAGTCTGCAACCTAAGGAACAGAGGTGGGTAGGAGAAATAAAGAGCCTAAAAAGACCCATTTTGAGGAGGAGGTGCAAATCTTCCAATTTGAAGGACAGGGGTCCTCCGAGGATTCTGGGAAAAGGATCTTCTCCTTCAGGGATGGGGGAAATCATCCCAAAGAAAGATGGGTCCCAAGAGATCCTGATCAAAACTGGGTAGATGTGGGGACATAGTTAAAACCGCCCATTATCAAACCCCAGAATGACCAGCAAGAAAATCACCTTGGTCAAACCGATCCTGGTGACTGCCTCCAAAAAGCAGGGGCAGCCCAAAATCAGAACCAGGGGAGCCTAAAACTTCCCCCATATCCAATTGCCACCTTTTTCTTACAGGTTCCCATGATCCCAAACAAAATCCTGCCCAAATCACCCCTTTGTCAGAATCCAGAGCAAAGAAATTAACCTACCAATTTGCCCAAAATGCACATTATCTTTGCCCCCTTGAGGTAAGATTTTATGCCCCGGTCCAAATACAGGGGCAATGTACATTTTTAGCACTGGTGGACACTGGATCCCAAGCCACCCTTCTGTCAAAAAGGGCCTTTGATCAGCTGAATTCGGGAAGGGGGGAGAAATACCAAATCCCTCTCACCCATCTTCCTGGACAACTTCAGAACTTCGACGGGAATGAAATTTCTGTCGAGGGGACTGCAGATTTAGACATTAAAATTGGGCGACACAAGGTGAAGCACCCAGTCATAGTTGTGACACCAGTGGGCATCCCATGTTTACTAAGGAATGACATCCTGCGTAGATTGTCTCCCCTCATAGATTGTGTAAACAAGGTCCTCTGGACCCAGACTAACCGACCAATAAAATTGAAACATAGTGTCAACCATGTTAGTTTAAATGGCACATGCCACATGGTTATACAGAAACCTACCCGAATTGAATTCCACTTCCAAAATAACCACATCCCTGATGTGACAGTAATTGCAGTAGGACAACAAACTGGTGATGGGGAGTCCTCTCTATTTCTGAAAATCAACCTTCCTTCCAGTCTAAGGTGGCATTCCACACTGGAAGAGAACACTCTGAAATTCTATCTAAATTCACAATCAGAAAACCCTATTCCTATTGTCCAAAATGATGAGAAATTAGCTCAAAGCTTGGCTGATATTTAGAAAATTGGAGAGCAGTTGTTCATCCCTATTCAGTTAAATGAATGGAAGGACTCACCCGAGTGTGTGTGAACAACGGTAAGAGCTTTATCAGCGAGGACATGTTCCGCAAACTCCCAAAAGATCCTGCCATTCCCACATTTAGGACCTCATCACGACTTTGGCGGTAACCCTTAAATCCGGCGGTCGCGCTATTACCGCCCGATTTAAGGGTTACCGCCAAATCAGGATTTCGGCAGATTTCGCCCCAGCTCTTGGCTGGGGGGAAATCCGCCGAAAATGTGCGCTATTACCGCCGGCGTGAAATCCGCCGGCGGTAAGAGCGCAAATTTTCCCCATTGAGCCCAATGGGGAATGTGGCATTCCCGAATGGGCTCAATGGGGAATGAGGAATTACATTACCGCCGAACTCATGATCTGGTACCGCCAAAGTCGTGATCAGGCCCTTAAACTGTTAGACAAATGGGAAATGGACCTGGAAACACCCAATTCCAAACATCTCCTGTCTAGCAGGTGTATTCTCAAAATTTCCATAGGCAACAAGAGCATAGTCCATAATTGTTGGGTCGTGTGAGATGTCCCTGCTGCATTTCATTTAGGCAGTGACATTCTCAATCACTTTGCCATTAGTTTGGACATCATGGACTATGATGACCCAGAGACTGCATCTGGTCAGCTCAACTGCTGCCATATGCAGTTGAAATTCAGATTGGAGAGGAAGTCACCATCCCAGAACGGACCCGACAATTCTCACTTGAAGTAAAGATTAAAAGAGGACAGAAACTGAAAAATCCTGACACCTATGTTCATCTCAATGCACATTTCCAACAGCAAGGGCTGGGGGTAAACCCAACACAACTAGTCAATACAGAACACAACACCATTCCAATAGAGGTGAATAACAGCAACCTAAAGAGTATCACTCTGGGTGCAGGCACCATTATTGGAATTGTGGTTGTGTACTGACATTTTTCCAGATTTAGGTAACAAACTTATAGGACTGTTTTGACAGTGGTAGCATCGATGACGCAACACCAGAGAGGATCTTCACCCGGCTTGGGGGGAATTTCCTGATGTACTCTTCCTGCCCTTATGGTAAGGAAGATGTGACCTGTCATTTCAGGAGGGGTGAGGTGATCTTTCAAGTCCACAAGGACTGCCTTCCCCACCTGAAGCCATCAGTCCAAGTCAGTACTGTGACCAGGGACTTCTCCACCCAGCTGGAGGAGGCCGCTGAGATAGCCAAACCAGAAGTCTTTCCAGGCTTCAGGCAGATGGTTGAAGAGAGAGTCAACCTAGCTGATGCCTGTGAGACTGTGGAGCAAAAGCAAAAATTGAAACAAGTTTTTTTAGACTTTCAAGATCTCTTTGTGGTGGACTCATATGACTGTGGTCGCACCGACATCCACACAACAACAATTCCCACGGACCCTGGAATGACTCCAGTGTTTGTGAAGCAATATCGCTTGCCTCTTGCATCAATGGAGTCCCTTACTGAAATAATTAAGAACCTTGGGTCCCGTGGGATAATTCGTCCAGTCCACAGCACCTTCAATAATCCAGTGCTGGGGATTTTGAAACCAAATGGCCAGTGGAGACTCTGTGCTGACCTAAGGGAGCTCAACAAACGGGTTCATACTTCCCGATGGCCTCTTCCCTACATTGACCAAGGGCTGACCCAGATCCACTGCCATTGACCTGACTGTACCTGTCAGTAGAGAGGACCAATACAAGCTGGCCTTTACCTTCGCATGGCAGCAGTTCACTTGGACCTGATTCCCTTCGGATACATCAACTCCGGCAATGAATTTAACATCTTTCTGCATAAGGCCATGCCCGACTTGGGTGAAAGGGGAAACATGGCCTATGTAGATGATGTTTTAATCAAAAGCTCAACTGTGGAGGAACACATAGCAGAGATCCGCTATGTTCTGACACAGTTGAGGGCTGCCGGAGCAAAACTCTCTTTCCAAAAGGCACAGTGGTGCATAACCCATGTCAATTTCTTGGGGCATGAGATAACTCCTGAGGTTCTCTGTCCCCAGAAAAAGAAAGTAGAAGCACTCCAGAAAATAAAAGACCTCAAAACTCTGCGTGAACTAAGGGGCCTCCTTGGACTAACTAATTACAGAAGAAAGTTCATTGAGGACTACGCAGAGATCACAAGACCGCTGATCTATCTGTTGAGGGGGGGTCAAGTGGGAGTGGGGTCCGGAACAAGCCGAGACAGTAAGACAACTCAAAAGGAGCCTCTCACAAGCGCCTTGCCTAACTTCCCTGTCAAAAACAAGTTCTTCTTCTTGGAGACAGGGTTCTCAAATACATGCTTGACTGCAGTATTATACCAAAAATAAAGTAATCTCCTATGCAAGTAAAACTTTATCCTCTGTGGAGGATAAAATCAACGATTGTGAGAAGGCACTCATGGCAATGTTGTGGGCATTTAAGAATTACCGCCCGTTTATCCAGGGGGAACACATCATAGTGGAGACTCCACACCAACCTTTGCAATATCTTCAAAGTGACAGAATTTGGGCCGGAAATGTGAGTAATTCCCAAATTACTTCCTGGATTCTGTCAATGCAAGGCTTTCCTGTGGAGGTCAGATACCAAAACAAGAAGAGTCCCCTCGCGCAAGGTCTGGCTGACTTGCATGATTGTGCCAGAGAAAACTGTCTCGAGGACGAAAGTCTTAAAATCAAGGACAACATGGAGGCATACCTTAATTCCACACACAAAGTCTATGTGGAAGACCAGTGTGAGGGAATTCCCACTGTCTATGTGGATGGGTGCTCCTACCATGTTGACAACAATGGGGAAAAGGAACTTGTGGCCGGCGTGGGGAATGCATAGGTGAATGATGCCCCAAAACCCTCCGCTGGGTACAAAATCGGTCCCCGAAGTAGTCAATTGGCAGAGCTGATGGCTGTGCATCAAGCCATCCGCACTGCTGTCCAACACCAACTCCACGAACTGGTCATAATCAATGATTCAGATTATGTATGGAACGGGTTCGTGGAGCACCTGGTTAACTGGAAAACCAGAGGCATGCTATGTCCTAATAATAAATCATTAAAACACAGAGCATTAATACAAAATATTGATGATCTGGTCACCTCGAATGGGATGACCATCTACTGGAAAAAGATTAAGGGCAATTCCAAAGTAGAGGGACCAGACAAAACTGGAAATGACCTAGCTGATCAGCTGGCCAAAACTGGAGCAACCCCTAAGGGGATCTACTCGAGATCGAGTCCGTGTGGGGGGAAATCCAGGTCACTGCGATCACTAGGACCCAGACAAATGCTCACAATGAACTCTCAACTGCACAATAGAGTACGGAGACCCCAGATGCTGATTTGATTATGGCTCAAAAAGGATATCCAATAATTGGTAAGTTTTATCAACACATTGAGCACCCTGAGAACTTTCCCTTGACTGATACCGATTACATTGGGAAAGAAGACCTCAGAGTGTTGATGAAATGTCAAAAAAAATTCCAAATCCAAGATGGTTTGTTGGTGAGGAGATCCATATCTGGCCATGACCAGTGGGTGGTCCCTACTTTATTCCAAAGCCTGATGCTAAGTCACGCCCATGATGCGGCCACAGCCGGTCATCAGGGTTTTCATCAACATTAGAAATCTTGTGAGAAGTTGCATACTAGCCACACATGGGGCAGGACCTCGACCAATACTTGAAGGGGTGTCTTGTCGCACACACCGTGCTCCCCTCCAAAAGAGAGGGATGACACTGCCTTGGTCAGATTTGCAAGTCGATTTTATTGGGCCCATGAGTCACTCCACTAGGGGGAACAAGTACATGTTGACCGTAACATGCTTGTTCACTAAATGTGTGGAATGTTTCCCGGCCCCAAATTGCAAGGCTGAAACAGCAGTTGCCCTGATGATCAATCACATCTTCTTGCGTTTTGGACTATCCCAAAGGATTGAGCCAGACCGAGGTAGCCACTTCACTAGCAAAGTGATGACAAAGATGTGGGAGACACTTGAGGTCAAAAAGAAACTACACATTGCCTACCGGCTGTTCTCTAGTGGTGGAGTTGGGAGGTACAATAAAACTATTGTGAGCATATTAAAAAAGCTTGTGGCAGATTCTGGGTCAAGTTGGGACATTCGATAACCCTTGTCACGATGGCCATCGGATCTACCCCTTCTTCTGCAACAAAAATGTCTCAATTTGAGCTGATGACTGGACGAAGTATGGTGCTACCCCAGCATCTGCTTTACAGAACCCAAGAGCAGACCTTGATAAATGCCTCCACAACTCATGAGTATGTTAAGAATCTGAGAAAACACCTTCAACATGCTTTTGTCTATGCTCAGCAGAATGTAGAAAGATCTGCAGACAGTATGAAGACCCATTATGACCTTAAGACAACTAAAAAGGAATATCAAGTATGAGACCGGCTCTACTTGTACAATTTCCAAAGAAACCAAGCCAAAGAGCGCAAATTCCTACCAACTTGGCAGGGCCCTTTTGAAATTGTGGACAGAATCTCACCAGTCGCCTACAGAAGCTGCATCCCCAAGGGCAGTTTGGCAGAAGGGGAAGACATGTGGGTTTGCCTAAACCAGCTAAAGAGTTGCCATCCCAGGCATACTTTGCGGCAAATAGAGGAGCCAACTGGAAACCCAGAAGGGGAAAATCTGGAAACCTAAAAGAATCACTAAATGTTCACCGTGTATGTGCAAGAAGAGTGTTAAAGCCATTAGTAAACATAGATGTGGAATATTGCCAATTATAACCAATGCAAGTGTCTTTCCCACTGCTGACATCCCCAGATGACGTGTGGACACAGTAGTGGGAAAATATTTATGACCATGTTATGTTCTATCTTCTAGCATCTGGACAAAGAATCATCCAAACGAGTACCAAGGAGGACCACTCGGGGACCGGGAGGAAAGACCCAAGGAGACCGGAGTGCCGCTCCATACTCCCAAACAGAACTAGCAATACGCCCAACCAGAACCAGCAATACTCCTGACCAGAATCGGCGAGGAGAGCGGGTAGCCTCCAGCACTGACCGGAGAAGCGACTGAAGTTCTCCACATTGACAGAAAAAGAACATCCCAATCTCCCGACTTCCCCTTGACGGGAGGTCAAAACCAAGTCGGGAAGGGTGGCTCTGTGGGATGTATTGACACACTCTGCTATGCTATGCTATGCTGCATCACCCTGCCAATTATGGTGAAAGAAACAGCAATAATAGCAGCAAAACCCTTGAGCATGCCAAAAACCTCCAAAAACTGTGTGCTTCAGCACACAAAAATAGGGATGCACAACCTGCCACCCATGGTGCATGTGCGGTGGAGTAGAGCACACCCTGCAGAAAAGGTGGCAGGGGGCTCCATGACCAGGAAACAGAGTGCAGAGAGAGAAGCAACCCTTTGCAAGTGAAACCCAAAATTTTGCCTACAAATGACATTTTCTTTCTTGCCAAAAACTCCAAAATGCCCATTACAAAAGACTTCAACATTCACAATCTTGGCTGGTGCTAGAATTCATGTATCTAATGAAACATTGTGAACTTACAAAGCCCTAATGTGAAGAGAAAAACATTCTTCAGACAAACTGGATTGTCTGAAAACTGACAGCCTCTGCCAAAATCTGGGTGCAGTAGCTAGCGGTACCTGAATGACAGCTGTCAGATGAGTTACTGATGAAACTTTAAAAAGACCTATAACTAAAATGTCTGCTGGATTAGCACACATTGCCAAAAAGGAATACAGATTTTAGTTGTGTTTATGATCCCACAGATTTTAAGGCTAAGAAATAAATGAATTTATGTTTGATGCAACACATTTGGGTTTTGGCTGGATTTAAGAAGTTAATTAGCTTGGCTGAGCTGCAAGAACTGGAAAAGCAGGTTTCTCCCAGAAGGAGGGCTTTTCTCTTGGCAGAAACTCACGGGTAGGTTCTAATTGCTGGTTAGCCCAGACATTTGTCTATGGAAAGAGAAGGAACAATGACAGAGCTTCAGCCCAAGAAACTGGTGGTGTGAAGGGGGTTGTAAATGCCTCCTGGAAGGAACAAACAAGGAGGGGGATGCCTCTGGACTGCAGGGAGACAAAAAAGGGGTGGACCATCTGTTGCTAAACATGAACAAAGAACAATTCTTAAAAGACTCATAACTTGTCTTCCAAAAGGGTGAAAAATATAAAAAGGACAGAGTTGTTAATTTAATTTTTGGCTGCACGTTTATAGAGGCGGTACAACTGTGTGACATGTTCTGGACAGGAATGGCAATATATGTGGTTTTATGCAAAATGTATTAATGTTAGAATTGTGAAAATGTACTAGCACATCCCTATGTTAAACACACACATTTGTGGACATTTGCATAACATTTGGAAATTGTGTTCATAGTGAAAATCACAAAATTCTGTAGAAAGCTGAGACAAGATCCCACCTTTCCAGGGTTTTGAGGAATAGCTGCTACATAAATTATGGCATCTTTGTGTGTGATTTGTATAAAGGTGCCCAATGTAGAAATGTACATTTAGTATCAAATCGATTTTGAGACCAGTGGCTAAAGGGAGGTTTCTGAGGATTGTAAAGCAAACCATAAAATGTGACATCAGCCGGCCTTGATCCAATCACTCAAATTGCATGGCAGAGATGCAATGTGGTCCTATCCCAGCTCACAGGGGCAAGCCTAGCTAAGCCGGCCCATACACTCCCTTTGTGATGTCATTTTATAGCATAGAGACAGCTGACAACACATAGGGACTCATAGATCCACTCACTTTCCTGATTCCAGTGAAGCATTCTGATCCAGCATTCCACACCCAGCTTTAATATTCTTCCAGATCCAGAGGCCAAGACTCTTGCCACCAATTGAGAACTATTGATTTCAAAAGGCCCAAACCCTCAAATGTATTCTCTCCACCCAGTAAAGTGCTGTGTGGTGTGAGAAAGCCTTTTGAACCAGTATCCTGAAATCCTCTGGCTTGCCACCACAAGGCTTGCCTGAGGAACTCGCCATCCAGCTGATTCAAACACCCTCAGACTAGGAAGGCAGATCCTGTGCAAAAATAGCGACCAGTATAGCTGATCCAGTACTGTGCCTGATGTGCTGTCTTTCCTAGACCAGACCAAAACCATGACCAGAACTGATGGTCCAAATTAAAAACTTATCCTGTGAGTATTAATAGGAAGAACTGTGGCCCATAGTATATTTTCATTGTCGTATCCCTATCTCAAACCCATCCTATCTTTCATTCAGAACCAGTATTGTTAGAACCATTTTTGCACAGACTTTATTCTCATCTGAAGAAGTTGAGTTTCCTCTGTAGGCGGGTTACACTGATCACGTTACTGTAAGATTCCTCTGTGGTATTCGCTTTTTCATAGTCATCCTCTAGTGTAAGCAAACCCATTTGTCATTTTCAAACGTGTATTTCTATTTTCCATTCTCGTGCCTATTTTCCAAAAACAACCTTTAGTAAAACCTCTATAACTCCCAAAACCGCATTGCAATACAGTGCGATTCTCTCGTTATAGCGAAAATCGCGCAAGGAAAGGTTTGCCACGATTTTAAAAATCCGAAAGGTTTACACTTGTAAAATAGATTTAAGTTGTTTCCAACTTGGACTTTAAGATTTCAAATGTTTTCTTTGGACTAAATCATTGCTTGTGATTGTGTGCAACTGTTCAAAGTGGCTTCCATAGGAATGTATAACAATTTCTGTATTTTTTACCATAATTGTTGTTTTTGCCAGTCAATTCTAAAGACTAGTTTTAAAGCCATTCTGAGAGCTGAAAAGTCAATTCTGTTTTTCTCTTGTGTTTTATGTGGGAAGATGGGACTGATATTCTGTTTGATTTGTGCTATTCCTATATACCTGCTCTCTCCTCACATCTATTTAATTGCCTATTGGGGTATGGAGGGGAGTTGCAGGGGGAACCTCCAACCATAGTGCTATCTGATCTGAACCAACACAAAAGTATTATTTCCTGTGCTGCATTTGTTTTGCTCATTACTTATTCCTAGTCTGTTAAAGATATTATTCTGTGTTCTGTCATCCCATTGGTGATTGTTGTTTACCCATTAAAATATATTGTGATTATATTTTAAATACCTAAATAAATATGTACCTTTGCAAACCAGCCTGATTCCTGGTTCAGTGTGACCAGGGGGGTTTCAGAAGAAGGGTGTGATATGAGTGGTATATCGTTCAGGACATTGAACTTATAGACAAAAATAAATAAGGGTTTCAGTTGTGCACTACATGCTGGGCTTTGACTTGGGTGTGTGCCGGATTGAAATCACTTAAAAAAAAATGTGTTTATATGTTGCTAAGCAACAGTGTGCTTCGCCTGATTGAAGGAAGCCTAGCATTTGTTTACTGAGCTTACAACGGAAGGCGAGAGCTGGCACTGCCTTAGAAGGCACTACTTAAAAGGCACAGGCCTGTCTGTGCCTGTCCGGGCTGTTCCGCACCCGTAGGGCATGATTTTCAGTTTCTTCATTTACAACCATCCCACTATACCAGTCCCGCAAAAGGGTAAGAGTTAGACCAATTTACTGCCTTCATTGTTACTACTAACTCCATTCATGACCCTGCGACCGACTGACCCATCTCATGCGACTATTAAGCAGTGTACCGTATGTCCCATAAAGTACACCTACCAACCACCTGTACAGGATTTTCCCGCCTTATGGTGCCTAACGCCTGCCCATCACCATCCATCTATTGACTATTGCCAAACTCAATTGTAATACATATATCTGTAGGCAGTCTGCTCGCTATCGCCTCAGTTCAATTTTGTATCCCCACGCTTCTCTCTTTGCATGGTTTACCCCATCCCCACTATTCCAGCAACACTCATTACCACCTTTAAATTGTTGAATGGCACCATGATTGTACACCATTCCATTTCCTCACCGTGTTGCAACTAAGATGTTTTCTTGTAAAGCGACCCTCTTCGTGCTCATATGTGTGCAGCCTACGACTCTAACACTATAACGCTTTTTGCTATTTGCTAAATGTCTGAAGTAGTCTAGTCTAAATTCCAACTCTAACGTACATATTTGAGGCCATTTAGCTCGAACAACTGCTATGCTTTACCTTTTCTCAGTATCTATTTTGTACTCTTAACTAAGCGTGCCGCTTAGCGACCAGTTCGTCCATATCCTTAGTGGCACTATACCCCATTGCGTACCCCACAGGACCCAAAATGGCCTGAAATCGTGTACTTGTTCATGTCAATAGACTAGTGCAACGTTTACATTGTCTTCACCATTGCCTAACTATATTTATTACACATGTTACATGACGTACCTTGACTAGCTCTACTGTATATACAGCTGTACCCCAACCCTAATGTGTGCCTTATAAGACTGCCAACAGCTTGATTTGCCTGTGCTATTTATGTCTAGATACACTATGCATGCATATCTCTATTCATGACATTTATTGGGTATTCAAGACCAAACAACATATCTAATGTGTTCTCTCTCATTCGTGCCTGATAACTATGCATGCCTCCAACAAATACTGCAAAACCTTACCTTGGTTTAGCCGCCTTACTACTGTCCTCACTATAAATGCTATCACCACCCAGACAAAATCTCTCACTGCTAGCATACATTCTTATTCATATAAGCCTCAAGATTTCACTACCATGCCAAAGCTTTCCCCTCCAGACTTCTGAGTGATACCTACCAGCTTCCTCCCACCTTTGACTCTAGCATACAGAATCAAGCCTACTCCATTCCTACCTCAACTGGAGCAATTGCCTACCACCAGACCCTCCATAGCTTCATCACTACCAATCCATAATGCCTCCAATGTCGATTACAAACCAGTGGGCTCCTCACAAGACACCAAGCCTAACTATCCTGATATTAACCAAGAACCCCCTCAACTTTACCTTCCTTTAATTACCCATGCCCAACTTCAGCAAGAAATGGCAGGCTTGACACTAGAGTAGGTACATCTTACAAACCATATTCTGCCACCCTACCTACAGTCAATCTCACACAATACACTAAAAAAGCTACATCTAAAAACCAGGAAGCTTGTAGGAAATTCAGACGGACATTGACCACACCTGACTCCCTGTCCCAGGTAATAGCTCCACAGCTATCTCTGCAGCACTGATCAATGCCAGATCCCTAGTAGCGCATGTAGCTGACATTGCTGACCTAATTGTCGAAAATAAACTGCACTTCCTCGCTATCACTGAGACTTGGTTATATGCAGCAGCTGCCCCGTCCCTCCTTATCGCAACCCCAGACAATTACATAGTCCTTAGATCGGATAGAGAATCGACTAGAGGGGGGGTATCGCCTTCATCGCTGAAGCCACCGTAGGACTCAGAATCGCACCACATGATCACACTATGTCATGTGAACTATTGGCAGTGAAACTGCCACTCACCTCTTTGTGTACTATAACAATGCATTTAATCTATAGACCTCCTGGACCCAAAGGCTCCTTCAATGAAGATTTTAACACTTTGCTATCCATGAACACAAAGCCCTCTTCACAAATCCTCATACTAGGTGACTTTAACCTAGGATTTAATGACCCTACAGGCCAACCTGCTCTGACTTTGGCTAACTCCCTGTCTGAAATAGGGTTGATTCAGACAACACTCCTCCCCATGCATGGAAAAGGAAGAATTCTAGACTGGATAGCAGACCACAATTCTGTAACTAACATAACTTCTATCGAACAGCAATCCTGGACTGACCACTTCCTACTGACTTTTAATCTACAAGACTGCATACTCTCTATCAGAGAGAGTCCTACTGCTCCATCTGTTCCTACAAAGAACAAAAAAAACATAACAATAGATACATTTAAGCATTTTCTCCAACCACTGCTTAAACCTTTACCTGCCTCTTCCGATCCATCGGAACTAGTGGACCTTTATAACAAAACCATCACCTCAGCATTAGACACTATTGCACCACTAAAAATGTGCAAAAGTAAACCAATAGCACACCTGAATACTTGGTTCACTCCTAAATTTAAAGACTTAAAGAATAAAAAAAGGAAATGTGAAACCACCTGGAAAAATAAACCCTCTACAGCTAACAAAATCTTAGCTAACTATAAAAATGAAATCCTATCCGCAAAAAGAGATACTTATAACGACAGGATTGACAAAGCCAGATCTAGTACTAGAGAACTCTTTGCCATTCTAAGACAACTCGAATCTCCCACCCCCCTACAGAGAGATGTATCAAGGACCAGAATTGGTGTACTAAAATGTAAGATGCTCTAGCCAATACAATCACCCTGCTACAAAAGAAAATAGCCGCTAGAAAACTTAACCTGCCTCCACAAGGGAATACATGGAACCAAAACCCCATATTCCCTAGGCTGGCCCAACGCTTCAAATTTACCTCACTATCTCCCCACGAAGTACAAAAAACCACAGCCTCTCTCAAACCCTTCAATTGCCAAGGCACCTCCTGTCCACCAACTGTCATAAAGGAAGCGGCAAGCGTACTTGCCCCCTTTATTACTTCACTAATTAATGCCTCCTTCAGCACATGCACCGTCCCTACTAATCTGAAGAACTCATGGGTACTCCCACTTCTAAAAACCCCATCATTGGACCCTAATATACCCACTAACTGTAGGCCTATCATGACAGCCCTTTCTTATTAAAGATTATCGACAAAGTAGCTTATAACCAGATACAAAAATACCTGGAGACCAATAAACTATTGGGACTCCATCAATCTGGCTTTAAACTACAACACCTCACAGAAACAGCCCTGATTGACCTAAAGATCCAGATTGACGATTTGAAAGACAAAGGAAAATCAGCCCTCTCGCTTCTGTTGAATTTGTTTGCTGCCTTTGATCTGTTTGATCACAAGGTTCTATGCAAGCACCTTTCCACAGCAGCACATTTCTCAACAGAAGCAACAGCATGGATTCAATCCTTTTTAAACAATAGGTCCATGAGAGTCTTTTCTGCGTCGGCTACTACCAACCCTATTTCCATATCCTGTGAAGTCCCACAAGGATCGTGTGTATCGCCTACCATGTATAATGTGTTCACCAAACCATTGTTTGTTGATCTGGTCCACCTGGGTGTCAACTACATGAATTACATAGATGAAACCCAGATCCTTATACCTTTGACAGGCAACTACGACAAAGACCTAGCTCTCTTAAATAAAATGTACCTTATCATTTAAGCCTGGATGGCCACACATGGTCTGTGCCTGAATGATGAGAAGACTGAGCTACTCCTTTTAGCCAATCCTACCCACACTAAAAAACTCAGCGATCAATACCAGTCGTTCAACATTGATGGAAATAACATTAAATTCACCAAAGAGACAAAAACATTGAGTTTTGTAGGGTATTTTGTGTAGATTTGGGGTCTGGCGGTATTTTATTACCACCAAAATAATGGTAATTTGGGGATGACTACTCCTTGAATTTAGATTGGGTCTGGCCTTACTTCCTTTCAGTGAGCATTCCTTGTTACATTATATAGGATCATTTAGCGGTGTATATTTTTGTTGGTGGTATTTTGGTGAGCATAATTTCTTAGTTTTATTTGTGGCCCCAACATACAAAATCCCCTTCTTTTGTTCAGACTGTTTGTGTGATCTCTAGAGGCCTCGGACCTACATTATTCAGAAACACCACATTTTCATATAGAGTGCCACCTATGGCTGTTATCACTGATTTATCTACACCATTGAACTATGTTTCCATAAAGTATTCACAATAACATGTGGTATTATCACTAATTTATTTACATTAGTGAATTATGTTTCCATAGGCCTCTTCTTGCTGATTCATGTACGCCCAGCAAGGACTATTGTATTGTATTCCACTCAGAAACCAAACACACACACACACCTGAGTGGAATCACGCACACAACTATTTATACTTACTAAGTCTTACTTTTAGACAACGTATTCTTTCTGTTGTATTATCTATATGGGAAAAATGACAAATGCACTACCTCAAAATCTTCCCCATATCACAAGTGCTACTCCAGATGCACTAAGAAAAGAGAAAAACAAAAACACACTACACGTCTGCTTTCATGTATTTTTGTGTTTTATAAACAGTTGCATTTCAGAACACCATTTTACTCTTGTTTTTTTTACAGAAATAAACAGAAAAATGTGCAGCTGCAGAACAAGATTCACTTTGCATCATCTGTAACAAAGAGAAAAAAGAAAACATGCAACAAAAGAACAATATTCACTTTGCAACATTATAAAGTGTCAATTAAACACAGGGGATTCCTTTTTTTTTCTACTCTGCCTGCCTGATATATATTAGGTCATTCGTATAGCAGTCACAATAATCTTCATTCACTTTGATAATTACCAGTTATCTGTAGTTCTCCCACAAGCGATCTCCCTTGGCTCGTGGCCTCTGATGAATGGGCCTGGGGTTTTCTTTTTAAAGGGCACAGTGAGAACATGCAGTTCAATCTGCAATCTGCAGTTCTCAAGCCAGTGCCAAGTGACCAGGAAACCCCAGTCTCTGAAGGTCAGCAGTGCAGCTGGAACGACTCCGGCCAGCAGCCCAGCAAAGGCGACCTCACAGCAGCTCTGCAAAAGTGAACTGACTATAATTCTGTCAGAGCTCGTCCAGCAAAGCTCTGTTGCTTATGCAGCCTGTCTTCAGATATACTTCCCTCCAATCATATTAACAGAAAGTGTATTAGGTTGCCACCCCTGTTTCACAAACAATGGGATCTTCATACTGTAATAACTGTTTCTGTTTCCTGCTGCCTTTCCGTCCTTCACATTTCAGTGCAGCCAGAGAAAATCACAGAAAAATGCACGTTTAAAAATGACTCTCAGAGCACATCTCTTCTTTCTCTCTTTCCACATGGAGAACACATTATAATGTTAATGAGTTAGAACTAGTGTTAGTATTGGTTAATTAAGTCAGTCAATTAGATAGCTAATGTGTTCTCCTGTGAATGAGGCATTTCAAGTGAGAGAAGAGAAAAAAATAAAGAAATTCTATTATGCTTTTAAATCTGTAACCTGTCTTCATTTGCATATCCATATGTTACACTGGCAACATCTGGCTGTGTATATGTGTGCCACATTATAGCAATAATGTGATCCCATGCAGTGGCGCTGCACTCCAAAATACAATAAATTATACTACATACCCTCCTTTTTCTGAGAATTTGGCCATGGTCCAAGCCACAATTGGAAGAAACCAACCTGTTCCTTTTCTTCTTTTAAATCATAGCAATTCAATAAAATGAACATTCACCCATTTTGCAATAAATTACTGTTCATCCACCGTAATATCAAAATTCATCTCTGAGTTCATTAGTCCTCACAAAATATTTTACATATTTGTTCCCAACGAAAATGTCCATATTCCAATGTCTTGCTTTTATACTTGAAGTCAATCATTAAACAATAAAGTAAAATAAATAATTAAAATAAAGAATTAACACAACAGATTAAAATAATTAATTAAAATAATAAATATGTGGAACTCCATGCTCCAGGACACTTGTCTGCCTCTGATATGTCCCGACCAGCAACGTCACATCACTTGGTTCATTTGGGCACTCTTCCATCTTGGCATTCTTGGGTACCTTTTCTATAGGAGTCATCTCTTTTGGCATCCCGGTTACTTTGTCTTCACCTCCACCCGGAGGCAGGCATCATTTGATCTTCATCCAGGGGACTCCAGGACTCCATAGCCTCCCGTGTCCTCCGGTCCCGTGACCTCCAAGCCAAAATGTGTTAATCAATAGTCTAAATCTAATTAAAAAAGACAAATTAAGTACATAGCACAATACTAACTTCACCCTTTTGCCAAAAATACAATTATATATAATGTCCATGCACTTCATAAATCATTTGGCCCTCTTCCTCTCGCCTTCTGAAATTAAGCGCATGTTAGAGAGAAAACAAACATACATTATATAGCATTCAACATTTAATACATTTTAATTTTGTTAACTAACTCCATTAATTTTAGCCTCCATTTTTTTTATGTATACATATATATATATGTCACAATATTTGTGTTCCTATCAATCACATCTATTTTTATTTCTCTGTCATTGCCCTATGACTAACCTCATTTATTTATTTTTATGTATTTAAGGGACTCTATCCGTTTCTACACGCTCACGTCTCCTTACCTCATGTTTGGGGTTCCATGGTTTAATTTGGTTTACATGAACAAACAGTTCTGTTGCTGTTTCACCTTCAGTTTTCACAATTTTGTACACTACGGGAGATATCTTATCTATAATTCGAAATGGTCCCTGCCAGGCCGCCAGAAATTTGGAATTTTTCTGTTTACCTTTTCTAAAATAAAATTTATACACCTAATCGCCCACACAATACTCTTTCACTGATGTCTTTTTTTCATAATATGACTTTGCACTGTCAGCAGCTCTTTCTAGATTTTGCTGTACAAAAGCAAATGCATGTTGTAAATGCTTCCTCAGCTCCTCCATGTATTTATGAACTGTAGATGCGCTTACATGTGTCTGCTCATGTGTTCTGTATAGTAGGTGTTGCGGTAACACCATTTTCCTACCTGTCAAAACCTCATGGGGGCTAATACCTGTTGCTTTGGCAGGAAATGATCTGATTGCCATCAAATTCAAAGGTAAACGTAAATCCCAGCTGGAACCTGCTTCTGCTACAAACTTCTTTAATATGTCCACAACAGACCTATTAGAGCGTTCAACTCCCCCAGAAGAAGCAGCTCGATATGCAATGTGTAATTTTCTTTTCACTCCCAGTATTTGCCATACCTTACTCATTAGAGCACTTGTGAAATGACTTCCCCTGTCTGATTCTATTCTTTGTGGTAACCCAAATCTTGAAAACACATGATTCACCAGTAATGTAGCTGCTGTTTGCGCACTACAATCTGGTGCAGGAATACACTCAATCCATTTTGACATCAAGCACACCACACTCAAAATATAACGGTTCCCCCTGCTCGACCTCTTTACAGGCCCTACATAGTCTATTTGCAAATCTGACCATGGAAGAGTCAAGCCTCTTTTCATTAATGGGGATCTATGCATTGGTGAAGCAGGTCTAAATTGGGCACATACTAGACATCCTCTAGTATATAATTCCACATCCTGGGACATATGTGGCCAGTAAGCATAATCTTTTAGTATCTCCGATGCTTTTTGTAGACCTCTGTGGCCTGCAGTTATAGCATCATGTGCATGGTGTAGCATTAGCCCTCTGAATAAAAGGGGTACCACCCACTGTATCTGTCCTGTTATGGACTCTCTAATCATGAGTCCATCCTGTAGTCTAATTTGTTTCTTATTCTTTAATAGTACCCTCAACTCTGTTTTTCCCACACAATAATTTTCTGTTAAAGCAATTTGTTCAGGGTCTATTAAATGATTATGATATATTCCCAAAATTGGATCATCCTTTTGTGCCTTAATCAGATCTTGATCTGGTGTATCGTAACTCCATTGTAATACTGGTTGATCCACCTCTTTTGGCGCTTTAGAGCGTGTTACTACATCAATTTGTATTTCACCAAGTAAATGTACAATAGGTAGCAACTCTCCCATCACAGCCCCAAATTTAGCCAGGTGATTTGCCTTATCATTGCCCCCCTTATCCTCTCCTGGAGTCTTTAAATGTCCACAAACTTTTCTCCAGTATATTGTTAAATCATTCTCTGACACCAATTTGTCTATGGCTTGTATCATTTTTCCATGTTTAAGTGGCTTTTTGTTGTATGTAATCATGCCTCTCGCTTCCCCCAGGTAAATAGTCCACAAAGCCATTTTGTGCATAGTCAGAATCATTCACCAGGACAATCTCATTAAATTTATTATCAACTGCAGTAGCAATTGCTTTATAAATGGCTGCCAATTCCGCTACTTGACTGCTCCTAGCTCCAATTCTCATCCCTATACTGGGGACGCCTTCACATGTCAACCAGACATTTCCTATTCCTGACACTAATTGTTTATTACTGTCATTTTCAATGTGAAAAGCACAACCATCAACATATACAGTTGGCAAATCCTTGCATGTCTTTTCATCAAAAGCTTTGTCTGGTGATTGCCCAAAATCCTGTAAACTAGATTCCACTTCTACTTCGTTTGATACATGTTCAGCTGCACAGTCATGTAGATCTGCTAAACCTTGAGCAACTGGGCTCTTTTTATTTTGGCCATATCTCACTTCTACAGGAAAACCCTGCAATGCCAGCGTCCATGAAGTGATTCTGGACTGTGTAGGATTACCTGGCCTCATTCGTTTACTCTCTAAAAACTGCAAGGGCTGATGATTTGTCTCAATAATCACCTTTTCTCCCTGAACAATGGGGCGGAAATGCTGTAGCACCCACACAGTGGTCAAAGGGGCCTTTTCACATTCACTGAATATCATTTCAACTTGGGAAAATGCCTTACTTGCATAGGCAATGGTTTTGTGATTCAAATCGTTTTTGTGATAACACTGCTGACATACAATGTTCAGAGAAACCTATTTCTATAAACAAATCCCTATCCTTTATGGGGTATGCGAAACATGGTGCCTTTACAAGACATTCCTTTAATTTAGCTACTGCCTCAGACTGCTCTTTTTCTCACTTCCAGGGTGTATTCAGCATTAGCAGTTTAGCCAATGGTTGAGTAATTTCAGCATAATTTTTAATGAACTTCCTCTTATAGCCTGTCATTCCTAATAAAGTTTTTACCCCTTTCACATTTTTAGGGTCTTTTAGTTTTTGTATGAACTCTATTTTCTTCTTTTATGGGTTTAGTCAATGTTCAGACACTTCATGGCCTAGAAAATTCACTTTTTTCTTGCGCCAGTGTGCTTTTTGTAAAGATACTTTGGCGCCTGCTTTCTGCAAATGGCGAAGAACATGTCTTATTTCATCAAAATGGTTTTTCAAGCTCTCATTTTTTATCAGTACATCATCCACATAAACTATGGTACCTCTTTCCACTGCATCAGGCATGGCCTTTCTCAAAAATATTCCAAATTCACTCCCACTATTGACATACCCAAATGGAACTCTAACCCATGCGTATTGAGTCTTATCAAATGAAAATGAAAATACATTCTGAATCTCCTCTGCCAATGGCACGCACCAATATCCAGAGGTGAGATCTAACGTGATAAACACTTTTGAACCATGTACCTGAGCTAGGCCTTGATCAATGAATGGCAGTGGCCATCTGGATACTGGCACTCTTTTATTTAACTCCCTCAAATCTGCACATAGCCGCCATTGACCATTTGGCTTCAACACACCTAAAATAGGTGTGTTGGATGTGCAATGAATAGGCCTGATAATTCCCCCAGACTCCAAATTTTTAATAATCTCTGGCAATGACTCTAAACATGCGAGTGGTAATCTATACTGGCGCACAAATACTGGGCTTCTACTACATCCTTCCGGTAGCGTGGCCACATGTAAATCTGTTAAACCGCAATCATAAGCATCTTTTGCAAATACATCATTAAACTCCATAAATATCTTCCTCAGTTCATTTCTATCCTCATCGCTGTCACATCCATCCACTGATAAAATCTGCTCCTCTACCATTTTGGAAAATTCTGGAAAATCTTCCAGTAGAGGAATCTCTGTGCTTTCCTCTAGCTTTGTGGCTGTGTCTCTCTGTAAAGCTGCCACTTGTCATGATGCCTACCCCCGGAGCACCAGGCCAGGCCCAGCACCCCCGGAAGCAGGCATCATGCCCTCGGGTAAAAGCCCAGCGGCCCCTTATAGGGGCTCTTTGGACTCAGTCCTGGCGCCTTTGGCGCCAGGCTCATGTTGGACATCAGTCCTGGCGCCATAGGCGCCAGGCTCATAAAGGGAGGTGTTTTGTGCACTTACCTTATGCAGACCATGCTGCACGCTTCAGGCCTCCCTGAGACCTGAAAGGGACTATTTTTTCATAGGGACTATTTTTTCACTCGGGCGTGGCCAGGGAAGGATACATACCTAGTTGGGGAAGGATACATACCTGGGACTTCTTTGGAGGCTATTTAAGCCACGCCCAGACAGCAGCTCATGCTTCGCGTTGTTCTGCTTCCTGCAGCTTAACGCTCACCGTGTCTGCTCCTGCTCCTGGACTCCAGCCACGCCCGCCTCGAACCTGGAAGACCTGCAAGGAAGGAAGAGAAGAGAAAGGTGAAAACCAAGGACTATTTCAAATTTCTTACCTGCATCCGGAATCTTCTCGCCAGCATCCCTGAAGAAAGACTTCCATTTAAAAGCATTGCGTTGCTCGCTGCAGCGCCACGCTTCACTCACCTGTCCTCAAGACATCTCCCGGCTCCATCGCGGCTGTCAGCATCGGACGCCACATCTCTGCACCTAGGGGAGAGAGGAAGAAACAAAGGGTGAGCAGAAGGAACACAGAAGGAAAGCCTGATTAACAGCCATAATACTTACCGGCTTTTCTTCCACATTTCGGGTCGGCGCCGCCCCGTTGGCAGGTACCGTACCCTGGCCCCTGTGGGGAAAGGACAAGAGACATTTCTGGGGAATGATAAGGACATTTAGAGGGATCGCCCTCATCACTACTCACCTCGGCAGTTTAACCCCTCGACGCATCGCCTTCATTCTGCATCTGAAATAAAGGACAGATCACAGGTTAGAAAGACAACATAAAGGGGGCCTCACTTGAACTTTGAACTTTCATACTTACGGCGCATCGCTCAGGAAAGTCAAGTGGATTTTGCCAGCGCCATTCTGAAAACCAGTGAAGTAACTGGACGAACATGCGCCCCTGCACCAGAAGCAGGATGGAGAGTTCATCCTTCCAAACCATAAGAAGGATATTCCTACGGGCCAGGCAAGCACGATTTGGAGGTCCTGTCCAATCGGTGTTCCGGGTCCTGCGCATCATGCTAGAAGAGGCCACAGCAATCCAGACTAGACCAGCACCCCCGTGGGAACCAGGTGAGCGCTACAGAATGCGAAGCCTTCCTACAAATTCCCACCCAGGCGCTATGGAAACTTCCGAAACTGACCAGTTGGCCCAATTACTGGGGGAATTACGGGCCGAAGTACACGCCGCTCATCAAGAGACTAGTGCCCTCAGGAGGGAAGTGATTGTAATAAAGGATAGAGGTGATGACCTGGCTAGGCAGCTTTTGCAAGGTCAAGCTGGACAAACTCCTTTACCCGGTTCCGGGGGGAACCCCGCTCCTGTGGTTTCCAGTAACCCGGTGCAGATTAATCTACCTGGAAACATGCCGCTGGCCCCACCTGAACGCTTTGCTGGGGACCCCAAACGATTCGCCGTATTCATGAATCAGTGTCGTTTGCACTTCCTATGCAGACCTGGGGCCTTCCCTAATGATCAGACGAAGGTAGCCTTTGTGTTGTCATATCTCAGTGGCTGTGCTGCCGATTGGTCAGTCCCACTGGTAACTCAAGATGACCCGATTCTTCGTGATTTTCAAGGATTTCAAACTAGCATGAAAAGGTTATTTGCTCAACACTCCCAGGGACAGGCTCTGGATGACGAACTTCTATCTCTGCGACAGGGCAATCAAGACCTTCTATCCTACATTGCAACCTTCAATAGACTAATTGTGGAAACTGGTTGGCCAGAGGATAAAAGAATCACGTTATTCTATCGAGGTCTATGCGGAAAACTTAAAGATGTCCTGGCACAAGTTGTAAATCCGCCCCAAGAATGCACTGAATATATAGACTTAGTGGTCCAATTGGATCACAGGCAGCAAAACAGAAAAGCAGATCGGTCCAAGTTTGAAACCCGGCTGTTGGCTAAGACCCACGCTAACCCCAAGGGGGCTAATGCCTCGGAGCCTATGCAAATCGGAGGTGTTAAAGGACCCCTAACTCAAAAAGAACGGGAAAGAAGACCGCAGATGCAATTATGCCTTTATTGTGGGTCCTCTGGACACTTTCTACAAGATTGCCCGGTTAAGCCTCCCAAGAAGGTGTTAGGAGCCGCTGATAAAATCCATGGAAACTCGGTATCGGGAAACGACCACGCCCGGCAAGCGTAGGGGTCCGCTTGCCGAGCTTGAAAACTAACTCTCAGACCTTGCATTTCATTGTGCCAATGGTCCTCGTAGATCCGGAACAGCCTAAACGGTTGCATGCTATAAAGGCATACATCGATAGCGGGGCTATAGGAAACTATGTGGATCGAGAAGTGGTCTCTAGGATAAACCTCCCTCTGCGTCCTAAAACCAACAAAGATGTCATCACCACAGTAGATGGAACCGAAATTGCCTCTGGACCGGTAACACATTCCACAGCTGAGGTGACACTTGTAGGTCCGGATGGCCATCGGGAGGCAGTTGTGTTTGATGTAATCAAGGCTCCACAGTTTCAGCTTATTCTCGGAATCCCTTGGTTAGAGACACATAATCCTCGAATTGATTGGCGAGCGAAGAGAATAACCTTCCCGGATTGTGCACAAACCTGCTACCCAGAAAATCCAAAGATTAATCTAGCATCAGTAACCTCTGTCCCCGTGCAACTACCTCCAGAGTACCAAGACTTTCAGGACGTCTTCCAAAAGGAACAGGCCAACACGTTACCTCCCCACAGATCGTACGATTGCCAAATTGATCTGGTGCCCGGTGCACAAACCCCTTGCAGCAGGATTTACGCCCTTACTGAACCAGAGAATCTGCATTTGAGACAATATTTAGATCAATACCTCGCCAATGGTTTCATTCGCCCGTCAAAGTCCCCGGCATCCTCAGCTTTGTTTTCGTGCCTAAAAAAGAAGGCGACCTTAGAACTTGTATCTATTACCGCGCATTGAACCAGATAACTGTTAAAAATCGTTACCCTCTGCCTCTGATCCCTGAACTCCTTGACCAGGTGAAGGACGCTTGCGTATACACCAAGTTAGATCTCCGGGGGGCTTATCATCTGGTACGAGTAAAAGAAGGCGACGAATGGAAAACGGCCTTCCGTACAAAATATGGACTATTCGAATACCAGGTGATGCCTTTCGGGTTGTGCAACGCGCATGCAGCCTTCCAATTCTTCATGAACGATGTCCTTCGGGAACTCATCGATGTCTGTGTTGTCGTGTATATCGATGACATTCTTGTGTACTCCTCTTCGGAATCTGATCACAGAAAGCATGTCAGGGCCGTCCTAGAGAAACTGCGCCAGCACAAACTGTTTGCTAAGCTGGAAAAATGTGTTTTCCATACCACCGAGGTTGAGTTTCTCGGATTCATCCTGACACCTAAAGGGTCCGAATGGATTCACGGAAAGTGGATGCCATCCTCAAATGGCCATCACCTAGTTCGGTGAAATTTGTCCAAAGCATGCTTGGTTTTGCCAACTTTTATCGCAGGTTTATCCCAGAGTTTTCACGTGTGGTGCAACCCATCACTGCACTCTTGCGAAAAAATAAACGTTTTGAATGGACCGAGGAAGCTGAACAGACCTTTCAGGAGTTGAAAGCTAAGTTCACGTCCGCACCTATTTTGAAGCACCCGCGTCCCGATCTCCCATATATAGTCGAAACCGACGCGTCCAGCTTAGCCATGGGAGCTGTCCTGTCTCAGAGAGACCCTGAAACCAACCAACTGCACCCTTGAGCATTTTGGTCCAGAAAGTTCTCGCCGCCGGAGATAAATTATGCGATCACCGATAAGGAACTATTAGCCATTAAGTCCGCCTTCAATGCTTGGCGGCATTATCTCCTTGGCGCCCGGCATACCATCACTGTGATCACTGATCACCGAAATTTACAATATTTAAAAACTGCCAAGGCTCAATCGTCTCGACAGCTCCGATGGGCTTTGTTCTTTGCTGAGTTCGATTTTGTAATCATCTACCGCCCTGGCTATAAGAATGGTAAGGCGGACGCTCTATCCCGAATTGGAATGGAAGAAATAGACACAAACTCAGAACCTGTGCCGATAATTCCCGAACAAAGAATTTTGGGGATAACCACTTTACAAACCCTTGAAGACATTCAAGCACGAGTGAAACAATTCCTGGACTCTTCAGCCTTGCAGGATTGGATCAAAAGGGGGTCTAACGTTTCAGTCAAGGATGGCTTACCTTACTTCCAAGGACGCATATTTTTGCAGGAAAAGGAATTGCAAGAACTGGTTATTTCCCGTCATCATATTACCCTGATAGAAGGACATCCTGGCATTGCCAAAACAGAGGAAAAGGTTAAACGACAATTCTGGTGGCCTTCCTGGCGAAAGGATATTAAATCTTTCATGATGTCCTGTGGAGTTTGTGCCCAAAACAAAGGTCAAAAGACAAGACCCGCCGGTCTTCTTCAGCCCTTAGACATTCCACCAGCACCTTGGCACTCTCTGTCACTAGATTTTATCACGGACCTGCCCTCTTGTAATGGTTACAATACTATTCTGGTCGAGGCGGATTTATTTTCCAAAATGGCCCACTTTATTCCGTTGAAAGGATTACCTTCAGCCTTTGTTCTTGCCAAAGAATTCCTCGAAAATATCATCCGTTTGCATGGATTCCCGTCCATACTAGTCTCCGATCGGGGAAGCCAGTTTATTTCTCATTTTTGGAAAAATTGTTGTCAACTGGCACAAATCGACGTAAGTCTCTCGACCAGCCACCACCCACAGACCGATGGTCAGACGGAGAGAACGAACCAGACCCTTGAACAATATCTACGATGTATGTTGCACCAATCGGAGGGTAATTGGAAGGACATTTTATGGGTGGCAGAATATGCATACAATAACTCGATACACTCTGGAACTGGTCAGAGCCCCTTTTATACCCTATATGGACATCACCCTCGTACTTCAGACTTGGACTCACCTCTGAGCCTTGAAATGCCCGCAGTGGACCATTTGCATTCTACGAATTCTCAAGCCTTCAATGATGCAACTGCACATTTGCAACATGCGAAAGGGAAATACAAAAAGAATGCGGATCTGCATCGAAGAGAGACGCCTCTATACCAAATAGGGGATCAAATATGGTTGGCTACCAAACACCTTTCACTCAAGGGGCCTCGAACTTTTAATCCAAGGTATTTAGGCCCTTACTCGATCAAAGCTATAATCAACCCAGTGGCAGTCAAGCTCGATCTACCAGCTAACATGCGGATTCACCGCATTTTTCATGTGTCACTTTTGAAACCAGTGCACCCAGGAACCAGATTAACAAAGCCACCAGAACCGATTCAGATAGACGGGGAGCCTGAATTCGAGGTGAAGAACATTTTGGATTCTAAGATCTCAAAATCAAAACTTTTCTATCTAATTGATTGGAAAGGGTACGGGCCTCACGAAAGGTCTTGGGAACCCAGTGATCACGTACATGCACCTCTGCTGGTAAAAAGGTTCCATCGGAATTTCCCAAACAGACCGAAACCTCCAGAAGGAACGACCTTGGGGGGGGCTTTGGGGGGGAGTGCTGTCATGATGCCTACCCCCGGAGCACCAGGCCAGGCCCAGCACCCCCGGAAGCAGGCATCATACCCTCGGGTAAAAGCCCAGCGGCCCCTTATAGGGGCTCTTTGGACTCAGTCCTGGCGCCTTTGGCGCCAGGCTCATCTTGGACATCAGTCCTGGCGCCATAGGCGCCAGGCTCATAAAGGGAGGTGTTTTGTGCACTTACCTGATGCAGACCATGCTGCACGCTTCAGGCCTCCCAGAGACTTGAAAGGGACTATTTTTTCATAGGGACTATTTTTTCACTCGGGCGTGGCCAGGGAAGGATACATACCTAGTTGGGGAAGGATACATACCTGGGACTTCTTTGGATGCTATTTAAGCCACACCCAGACAGCAGCTCATGCTTCGCGTTGTTCTGCTTCCTGCAGCTTAACGCTCACCGTGTCTGCTCCTGTCCTCGACTCCAGCCACGCCCACTTCGAACCTGGAAGACCTGCAAGGAAGGAAGAGAAGAGAAAGGTGAAAACCAAGGACTATTTCAAACTTCTTACCTGCATCCGGAATCTTCTCGCCAGCATCCCTGAAGAAAGACTTCCATTTAAAAGCATTGCGTTGCTCGCTGCAGCGCCACGCTTCACTCACCTGTCCTCGAGACATCTCCCGGCTCCATCGCGGCTGTCAGCATCGGACGCCACATCTCTGCACCTAGGGGAGAGAGGAAGAAACAAAAGGTGAGCAGAAGGAACACAGAAGGAAAGCCTGATTAACAGCCATAATACTTACCGGCTTTTCTTCCACATTTCGGGTCGGCGCTGCCCCGTTGGCAGGTACCTTACCCCGGCCCCTATGGGGAAAGGACAAGAGACATTTCTGGGGAATGATAAGGACATTTAGAGGGATCGCCCTCATCACTACTCACCTCGGCAGTTTAACCCCTCGACGCATCGCCTTCATTCTGCATCTGAAATAAAGGACAGATCACAGGTTAGAAAGACAACATAAAGGGGGCCTCACTTGAACTTTGAACTTTCATACTTACGGCGCATCGCTCAGGAAAGTCAAGTGGATTTTGCCAGCGCCATTCTGAAAACCAGTGAAGTAACTGGACGAACACGTGCCCCTGCACCAGAAGCAGGATGGAGAGTTCATCCTTCCAAACCATAAGAAGGATATTCCTACGGGCCAGGCAAGCACGATTTGGAGGTCCAGTCCAATCGGTGTTCCGGGTCCTGTGCATCACGCTAGAAGAGGCCACAGCAATCCAGACTAGACCAGCGCCCCCGTGGGAACCAGGTGAGCGTTACACCACTTTTAAATATTTTGGCATATCAGCTTACACTTCAATGGGCTGATTTTCTGTTTAATTTTCATTTAAGTTAAATGTTATGCAATCCTCTTGATGACAGCACACTGTCTCATTTGAATCATAAGGGTACACAGAATGAATTCTAAATATTCCTTTGGGCTGAGAGTCCATGTATTCTGGCAACTCAACCCAGGCATCCACATACTTTTCAGGGATATTTACAATCACCATGTTATTTAGATCTGCAGTATAATGTGATTTTTGTATGGCCATTCCTATCGAGGAGTTTTCCTCTAAATGAATATCTTGACAACCTTTATTATTCACCATTTTTTTTTACAAACAGTTCACCAATATCTATCAATGGAATGTATTCATAATCCAGGCCTTGCTGTTTTATGGATTCATTTAGGCACACAAATGCATCAGAATCTTTCATCTGCTGTCCATTTTTGCATTTCAGTGTTATTGCAACCTGTTTAGTGAATGCAAGGATAATAGTATCCTTCCTCAGCTGTAATTCAATTGCATATGGGACCAGCTGTGCGCAATGATAAGCTCTTCTTTTATCTTCAAATTCAGGTGCCTGCCCACCTAGGCGTGACCATATTTTTTGATTAAGGAAATCTAACACCATGCATATTCTGTGCATTATATCATTGCCCATGTAAAAGTCATTTTGTGTCCCACTCACTATCCAAACATTATGGTGAATTGTCTTTTGACCAATACTAATTTTCAGCTTGCATCTTCCTGCAATTCGGTTTTCAAAGTCTGGACTGTCCAAACCAGAGACATATTGGTTTTTAATTCTAAATTTCGGGATCTCCTCCCTCTCCATTATTTTTTGCAACAGTCTCTCATTAATGAAACTTCTTTCCTGTTCAAGTGCTAAAGTGGCTTTTGTTGTTTTAGAATAATCATTTTTTTAATTATTTTTTTTTATTATTATTTCGCTTTTATCAAATCAATGATTTTGCAAAAAGAAGAGAAGAAAGAAAAAGAAAAAGTTGAAGAAAGAAAAAAATTAAAAGTTTATAGAGAGTTCCCTTTGACAATTCGGTATTGACGTTCAGGTCAGATTCAAACCTTGTTCATCAAGAACCTTTTTGATCGGATTCTTTAGATCTAAGGGAACATGCCTCTAAAGCTGCTTTTAAAATTTTTGACGTTGCAATAGACCATGTCGTTCTGGAACCGCTCAAAAGTCGATTCCACCAGACGTCTTCTTCATTCAAGAGGTTTGAATTTATCAGAGGACTCAAATATGCTCTTCTCCATTTTTCAGTTTTGGGGCAGTGCATCAAAAGGTGTTTTATCGATTCCGGCTCTGAGTCGGTTTCACAGTGACTGCAAAAGTTGGTTTGTGATTGCCCTCTAATGGCCCTGATTTCGTTTGTTAGAAGCAGATTCAGGCGACTTCTCAAGAAGATTGATCTTAAACCCTTGTCCGGGAATCTTTTCAGGACTTCGGAAGTAGAGTGTAGTTTTTTGGGATGAAAGTTCAAATAGGTGAGGAGTTTGTTGTTGCCTGCCAATGTGAGAGTCTCTATCCAATCCAGCAGTGCCATTTTCCGTTTAACTTTCATGGGATTTTGCATCAAGTCGTCTTCAGAACATCCACTGATGATCAGGTGAGTGCGCTGTTTGTTCGCCCGGGAGGATAGAAGTTTGCTCTTACCTTCCATCATTTCTTAATTTATTATCTTGTAAACAGGTGGAGAGTCTTGCATTATTATTTTCCTGAAAAGGGCCATTTCGCCTGCCTCGATGACCGCTTTCAAGGAAAGAGTTCCCAATTCTCTTCTGATAATCGAGATTGGAGTCGAATTTGGGAGCAGGAGAACTTTCCGCCACAAGTAGGCTTCCAGTTTTGGCCAGATAATCATTTATACCAATGTGAACCCATGGTTGCTCATCTTCCATGTGTATTTCAGCAAGAGTGGTGATGTGTTTTTCTGAATCTGCTTTAGGAGCAGTATTCTGTTTACATGTCTTCTCTTTTAAATAAAAACGTAATGTGTGCTCATCTATGGCAGTTTGCCATTTTTTCCTTGGGTCCAAGTATATTTGTACAGGTAGTTTTTCATTTTCACTCTGCATTTTGTCTTGACACATTAATATAACGGTGACGCTAGGGATGCAGCTATTCTGGAGATATACCTCCACTGCATCATTTGTTTTTGCAACGGTGTGACATTCATTTATATTGCTGTTTTGTGATTTTAGTTTCTTAGGTCTCAATGGTTTTTTGGTTAAGGACCACAGTGCTCCATTCACCCCATCTATGAGAGGAGACAATCATTTCAGGCAATCTGTTCCCATCAGAAATGGAATTTCACAAATGGATGTGACCAATACCTCCTGTTTCATTCTGTGTTTACCTATCTTTATGTCAACCTCGGTGACACCTATAACAGGCACCACCTCCCCGTTAAAATTATGCACTGGACCTTGATTTTCCTTCACTGTGATCTGATTCTGTGGGGATCTCCCTTCATTGATACTCTTTACCAATTATTTAGACATAATTGTGGCCTGTGCGCCAGTGTCAATCATTGCAAATGTATTGCATTTTTCTTCTACAGTGATGGGAGCATAATACCTGTCTTCAACTTCCTCTAACACACATAAGAAGTGCAAATTCTTACTGATTTCAGGGCTCACCTTTCTCAGGCATTTTTCACTTTTGGCTAAGCACATTGGTAAATGGAATGACATTTTTCACTCCTTTTTGCCCATTTCTGCGTGGGAGACTTTATTCATTTCTCCATGTTCAGAGGTTTTTTGGAGTGTGGCCACTGTTCGCCCATCCATCCAGGTATCATCAGAGGTCACACTACAATCCTCCAACTGAACATGTTTAACAACATCATTTGGCAACGTGTTATTGTCTAACCCTGTGCATTTGTGATTATTTAGTGTGGTACTAGCCCTTTTAACTTCAAAAATATGTGGCTCAAAGAATTCTTCAGGTGATTGACTTGTACCCTCCTTTTGAGTATTTCTTTTTTCTGCCTGTGCTTGGTTATTGCTCTGACTGCCCAGGGAAGGGGTTATAGCATTGCCACGTACTCCCTGTTCACTGGTATTCCCCATGCATGAGTCATTTTTCTTAAATCTGTCTCTTTGTTCTTTTGGAATTTCAGGTTTTCCTTTTTCATTTGTACAAATCTTCAATGTTTGATTTAGCTCTAGGTTAAACCGTACCTCTCTTTTAGATATATTTGCAATTTCTGTCACATGTTCATTTACTGGTACTTTCACTTTTAAATCATTAGGCATTTCAGATTCATTATGCATAATTACATCAGAGAAATCTGTCTTTTTGGCATAGCAGGTGTTATAAGTACATAGTCACTTTTCAGAAACCACCCGGTCATTGCTATGGCTTTCTGCCCCCTCCTTTGATCACTGTTTTTGTGCTGTACAGAGCTTTCCTATTTGCTCAGCTAACATTTTCACTTGGGCCTGGAGACACTGGAATCTTTCCATCTCTCTAGAATCATCTCTCTGTGGCCTAAATTGATATTGGTTGTTTTCCCCCTGATTGGATCTATTCTGGCACCTCTCAGGTGAATGATTTCTATTGGGGTTGTTCCTGAACTCTTGATTCATATTTGGAGGGGATGGGGGTGCACCCATCCTTTGGTTGTAATCCCCTGGTGGGGAATCATTGCACTGACGTGGAGCATAATTCCTATTCTGCCTAATGTTCTGTCTCTCATGTTGTGGGTATTGACCCCTATGTTGATTCCCATTATCAGAAAATCGATCCACATATCGGGGTCTATCTTGATTACCATATATCATGTTATTGGGATCAAATCTGCTCTGTGTCCCCAATGTCGGGTAGGGACCATCATTTCTTCGATCCTGATTTTGTCTCTGGTTATTGTTCATACCTTACATATCAGGCCGATAGCCTACCCGGGGCCTATCTCCTAAGTATCTAGGGCTGATGTAGCTTTCCCTATTACTAGGATCATGTGATTGAAACATTGTTACAGGAAGTGACAACCTTTGTTGATTACCCCTTTGTTCAGGTATCAAGTTATTTTTACCTGGACTTTGAGCAGACTCAAGGGACATTTTGGCTGACCTGATTTCCATCACTGTTGCTTAGGGTTCTTTAGATTTTGGTCTAGTATCTTTCATTTTATCACATTCTCTACCCTGACAATAAAGTACTTCATAGAATCATTTCATATTTGTACTTTGGTGTACAATCCACTCAAGGGACTTGTCACAATCAAATTCACGGACCAGTTGTGATATAATGTCTTTCTGTAGCCCATAGAAGTAGGCAGTTTTAAACTCATTAGAATTGGGGTCAAAAGATACATCAAAATGAGGAAATGCCCTTTTTAAGTCTTGTAAAAACTGGCGAGGGGATGTATTAGGCCGAGCAGTGATTGTGTAAGCGACTTTCTTTGCCTCCTGCAATGACTGGAAAGGAGAAAAATGATGCCTAATCTCTTTTTCAAACTCTGCCCATGTCATATTCTGCTTTTCATTCAATCCCCTTATGATACCGGCCGTGGGAGCATCTAAAGTTAAATCAAAATACTGCCTGTATTGTTCCTTAGGTATCTGGAGAGCTTTAAAAATGTCATGAACCGCTTCTTAGTGATCCTCTATGCAGCATTCCCCTCCCTTTTTAAATGGTTTGATCAGGGCTTTGATGGATTTCATTATCTTTATGGGGCTACTTGTTGCAATGCATGGAATTGCACTACTTGGTGATTCAACCCTGGTTCCAGGTGTATGGGATTGGTGGCTACTCCCACTGGGAGTATCAAATCCCCCAAGGGCGCTGCAACCAAGTTCAGTCACCGACCAGTCACTGGGGCACTAGCTCTTTGGGTAGAAATAGAATTCACCTCAACTACATTGAATGTGCTGCCCTGCCGTCTATCCTGAGACCTGGGAATGCACATTTGTTGTTCCAAATCCTTACACTTCTTAAGTAGCCTGTCTGCCTCATTTTGCAAGTAATTGTTTTCATCACTCATTTTATTAATTACCTCCTGCATGTCACACATTTGCATTTGGCATTCATTGAATTCTTTGTTTCTCTTGTCTCTTTCTTGAAGCATTTTAACCATTTCCTGTTCTGCATTCTGGAGATCACTTTCTTTTTCAAAATGTTCTTTTTGTAAGACCTGATTTTCTGAAACCATCTCATCTTTATCTTGTCTAATGTGGTCCACTAATGCTTTTAAGTGTATCAATTCTTGTTCACTGTCCTCAAATTGTTTCTTGCTTTTGGACAATTGAATATCAAAATCTCTGCATTTTAACTGCATGTCTTTTTGACATCCTTCTAATTCTGCTCTTAACATTTCCTCCTTTTTACTTGCCCCATCTAGGTCGGCTTTTAACCTGTTAATCAGCTTGGTATAATTTTCTTGCAATCGCAGGGACCTATTCAAAATAAACCAGATCTTGGCGCATAGCTGTATCAAACAATCTTTCTCTGCATGTTTATCGATTGCATTTAACAACCTTAGAAGGCAGACCTGAATTATGCTGCCTTCTGCAAAAATATTGTCTAATTTTTCTTTCTGCACTTCACCATGAATGTGGTCATGCCATTCTGTGGCACTGTTCGATGACCACGCTCATGTGCATATAACTTTGCCTCTAAATATTGCACTAGCTCTGGGAATGTGGCTTCCATTTGAGACATTCTGAAATTTGTTTTAGTGACACACTGCTATTATGAAATGGGTTCCCTTTAATGTACAGATGGCAGTGTGAGACACACTTGCCACGCCCAGTAGGTGCTCTATGATCACGTTCCCGGCCTACAACGCACCATAAATATGTAGGGTATTTTGTGTAGATTTGGGGTCTGGCAGTATTTTATTACCACCAAAATAATGGTAATTTGGTGATCACTACTCCTTGCATTCAGATTGGGTCTGGCCTTACTTCCTTTCAGTAAGCATTCCTTATTACATTATATAGGATCATTTAGTGGTATATATTTTTGTTGGTGGTATTTTGGTGAGCATAATTTCTTTGTTTTATGTGTGGCCCCAACATACAAAACCCCCTTCTTTTGTTTAGACTGTTCGTGTGATCTCTAGAGGCCTCGGACCTACATTATTCAGAAACACCAAATTTTCATATAGAGTGCCACCTATGGCTGTTATCACTGATTTATCTACACCAGTGAACTATGTTTCCATAAAGTATTCAGAATAACGTGGTATTATCACTATTTTATTTACATTAGTGAATTATGTTTCCATAGGCCTCTTTTTGCTGATTCATGTATGCCCATCAAGGACTATTGTATTGTATTCCACTCAGAAACCACATACACACACCTGAGTGGAATCACGCACACAACTATTTATAATTACTAAGTCTTACTTTTAGACAACTTACTATTTCTGCTGTTTTATCTTTATGGGAAAAATGACAAATGCACTACCTCAAAATCTTCCACATATCACAAGTGCTTTTCCAGATGCACTAAGAAAAGAGAAAAACAAAAACACACTACACGTCTGCTTTCATGTATTTTTGTGTTTTATAAACAGTTGCATTTCAGAACACCATGTTACCCTTGTTTTCTTTACAGAAATAAACAGAAAAATGTGCAGCAACAGAACGAGACTGACTTTGCATCATCTGTAACAAAGAGAAAAAAGAAAACATGCAGCAAAAGAACGATATTCACTTTGCAACATTATAAAGTGTCAATTAAACACAGGGGATTCCTTTTTTTCTACTCTGCCTGCCTGAAAAATATTAGGTCATTCGTACAGCAGTCACAATAATCTCCATTCACTTTGATAATTACCAGTTATCTGTAGTTCTCCCACATGCAATCTCCCTTGGCTCGTGGCCTCCGATGAATGGGCCCGGGGTTTTCTTTTTAAAGTGCACAGCGAGAACATGCAGTTCAATCTGCAATCTGCAGTTCTCAAGCCGGTGCCAAGTGACCAGGAACCCCCAGTCTCTGAAGGTCAGCAGTGCAGCTGGAACGACTCCGGCCAGCAGCCCAGCAAAGGCGACCTCACAGCAGCTCTGCAAAAGTGAACTGACTATAATTCTGTCAGAGCTCGTCCAGCAAAGCTCTGTTGCTTACGCAGCCTGTCTTCAGATATACTTCCCTCCAATCATATTAACAGAAAGTGTATTAGGTTGCCACCCCTGTTTCACAAACAATTGGATCTTCATACTGTAATACCTGTTTCTGTTTCCTGCTGCCTTTCCATCCTTCACATTTCAGTGCAGCCAGAGAAAATCAGAAAAAAATGCACGTTTAAAAATGACTCTCAGAGCACATCTCTTCTGCCTCTCTTTCCACATGGAGAACACATTATAATGTTAATGAGTTAGAACTAGTGTTAGTATTCGTTAATTAAGTCAGTCAATTAGATAGGTAATGTGTTCTCCTGTGAATGAGGCATTTCAATTGAGAGAAGAGAAAAACAAATTCTATTATGCTTTTAAATCTGTAACCTGTCTTCATTTGCATATCCATATGTTACACTGGCAACATCTGGCTGGCTATATGTGTGCCACATTATAGCAATAATGTGATCCCATGCAGTGGCGCTGCACTCCAAAATACAATAAATTATACTACAGTTTCTATTTAGATTCCTCCTTGAATATGCGCAAACAGGTCAGTGTCTTAGCCTCGGCAACAGCATTTACCTGTAAGCTTATTCATGCCTTCAAGCCCTTTCTTTCCACAAATAGCTACATCACCCTGGCCAGATCTCTAGCATTATCCAAAATTGACTACTGTAATGCCCTGTATTTAGGTGCCAGTAATTATATCATAAAAAACTCCAGATCCAGAAGAATAATGCTATCCGAACTGCCTTGAGCTTATCTAGTAGACAACACATCACCACCACTAGACGTGACATCAATTGGCTTTCTATCAAAGAGAGAACACAACCTAAAACAGAATCCCTAACCTATAAATGTCTTAGCAATTCAGCCCCTCAATACCTTGTTGAAAGATTTACCGAAATCAACACAACCCATTTTACAAGTTCATCCAACTCTGGCCGCCTGCAAGTGCCCAGAAGTGCAAGCTGCTGGGTGGCAGCAGCTTCTGAGTCATAGCTGCCCAACTTTCAAACTCCCTACTCACCACTTTAAGAGCCAACCAATCCTTCTTTACATTCAGGAAAGATATGATAAATTGATAATCTCAAACGATGCACCGTACTAGTCCCTGTGAGACTTCCTTAACGTGAACCTTTGTATAATTTATCTGCATAATGTAAACTGCCTGCGATAATTATTTGCTTACTTCTGACATTTCCTGTCAAGTTGTATATTCCTGTGTCTGTAAATAATGGAAATAGTATTCTTAAGTACTGCATATCTATGTACCGCCCACTGTATATTTTACTATGTGTAACTAAGTAATTGCATAACCTTGTAATGGGCCCAGGTACTT
This sequence comes from Ambystoma mexicanum, assembly GCF_040938575.1. Classification (NCBI taxonomy): domain Eukaryota; kingdom Metazoa; phylum Chordata; class Amphibia; order Caudata; family Ambystomatidae; genus Ambystoma; species Ambystoma mexicanum. The sequence goes on from NC_090941.1 coordinate 923,504,537, forward strand.
CCATTTTGGTGTGCACTATAAATAAATAAACAAACAAACAAACAACCATACATTGATGCTAGTTCATTCAGAGACATGTGCATTGTAATGGACATGGTGGAGGGCCTAGCATGGTGCACACATGAATGTGTGGGGGGGCATTGGATATTGCTGATCCCATCTCTGCATCACCTACTCCCTCTATGCTCTGCATCTGGAGTATAGTGCTGCAGGTCTCCTTCCACGCCTACAGTTTGATGGGGGATGGTGCCCCAACTACTGTGGCCAGCCCCTGGCTGTGCTCTGCTGCGAGGAGGTTGCGGACATGGAGACGTAGATCGTCGCACCTCTTCCGACAATCTCGGACAGTCCGGGGTGTTGTCCGGACTGCCGAGAGTTTGCGGACCAATTCCTCCCAAATGGCCTATTTTGTAAGTTATGCTGGCCACCGCAGATCAGCGCAGAACACCACATCAGCATGCTGCACCAGTGTGTCTGCCTACATGTTCACCTCCTGCTCACTGAAACAGGGTTTGCAGCAATGGACAGCGCCTTTCCTAGCTGACATGTTCTTCTTTGCCAGTAACTACTTGGTTCTCTAGTTAGAGTCCTGTAGAATGAGGATTGCAATGGATTGTGTTTAAAAGTAGGCTGCTAGTGCATTTCCCATTCCAGCGCGATGACGTTGTTTCTGGTGCCAGAAATACCGGTAATTACGACATCATAGGTGCCGCAGTTGGTGTCTGCTGAATCATCTATGCCGGTATCAGGGCTTTTAGGGCCGTTACAGGCAGGCTGGTGCTACCGTTTAGGGCATGCCGGAATGCGCATGCACGCTGACTCAGAATCTACCATTGATTCCGGGTAGCAGTGCTACACAGAAACGGTAGTGCCAGCATGCCGGGAAATTTTCATTTTTTACCGGTAAACTCGTAATGAGGCCCATAGTACAGGTATATATATATTCAGTGAAAACACGTTGTTAAAAGAACATTATGGTTAAGTTGCGCTACTAAAAACCTATGAAATTCAGTATTACAACTGTTAAAGGGACATTATGGGTCCAACTAAAACTGAAAAACCCCTGAAATTCGCCAGTTATGGTCAGCTAAGCAACCATAACTCGCGCCACCACTGTGCGCTGCTAAGACTAACACCCAGGGCATCAAAGATGACATCACAAATGTCATTGATGACATCACTGATGACATCACATGTCTGGCTCACTCTTTTTTCCTTCACTGATATATGTAGGGCAGTAACAGGCAGGAACTAAAAAGTCACTATACCATAGTACAAAGTGCTATGATGACAGCACAGCCATGCCTAGCTCCTTCTTTTTTTGTTCACTGACATATGTAAGCCACATGCCTTTCCTCACTGTCAGTCAGCAGTTTAAGAAGTTAAAAGTGCTATATTTGTAGTCCTTACCCGTCTCACATATTCTTACAATACTTTCCTTAGGTTACGTTTCCAACATATCATACATATGTATAGAAGAAGAAAGAATCCATAAACACAAGAATCTTTTCAGTCCATGAAGTAAATTAGTTCGGATATGAAAATTTAGTGGTAATACCACATTTTTTGGTCCTTGCTTTATATTCCCTGTATATGCTTATATTTGTATGCATTAAGCTTTCTTTATGTTTTTGTGAGTAATAGTGCAATTATGCAGTAAGGGAAGCATACGTAGATACTTATGTTGCACAGTATGTGAAAATGTGTAATGGAGGCATTTATCAATTTATTATGCAACATGGGAAGATTGCAAATACTGCACCTCTGTAGTGCATGCTGCAGACAATGCTTACATTTCATCATGAGTTTGTTCATGTACTGAAAGAACTCAGTAATGCAATGGGTTTTTTGCAGCAATGCATTGCTTAATGAACTACGTGGCATATCTTAGTTCTTTTTCTGATACTTTTCTGCCAATATTATAATGACAATCCCTTGTGGAGGCTCTGCATGAAAACTAAATGTACATGTGATGTCAGCAGTGATGTCATCAATGACATTTGTGATGTCATCTTTGATGTCCTGGGTGTTAGTCTTAGCAGTGCACAGTTGTGACGCGAGTTATGGTAGCTTAGCTGACCATAACTGGCGAATTTCAAGGGTTTTTCGTTTTTACTTGGTACCATAATGTCCCTTTAACAAAGTTGTTTTGCTGAATTTTCCAGGTTTTTAGTAGCCCAACTGAACCATAATGTTCCTTTAACAACGTCTTTTTACTGAATTTCATGGGTTTTTAGTAGCGCAACTTAACCATAACATCCCTTTAACAAAGTTTTTTACTGAATTTACACTTTCATCGTGTGAATTTGGGAGATGTTAACTAGGATTCCCTTACTTTATATACATGTAACATAGAACATACTGAATCCCCCGCGCTAATGATTTTTGAAGGCCACGGACTGTGCGTATGTCCGCGGACGGTGTGGACGACATCAACACTACCCAAACACTCAGGGGATATCTGAAATTGTTCTGTCATACCATAGAAAAACTGCACAAGTTTAAAAAGCAGCACATAAACACATTATAAGTAGTAATAAATAAGCAGTGGAACCTACACGTCTAACACATCAATCATCCATTTAAATACCATATGTAATGAAATGGATTATACCATAACTAAAAAGATATGCCTGCAACATAATTTCCTCACAGAAACTGCAGAGCTAGGAGCGACAGTACACAAACACAACACAACGAATACAAATTACCAGAAACTAGTAAGTAAACTTCATTTTTCTTATATAGTTCTATACTTTCTGTATGAGGTACAGAACAATTAATGTATTTGTGTTTTTCACACAGAAATGTGCAGTACTTTGGAGTGGCTCGAGGAGAATTTTCCACGTAACAAAATGTCGGAAGATAGCGATAATAATGGTACACCCTTCTCTTCATAAGCAAATTAATAGTCAGTACTTTATGTGTACTTAACATATATATATATATATATATTTATTTTTAATAGACCATGCAAAGATTGAAGAAATTCCACCAAAAGGCACAATGCAAGACACCTTGCAATGCATAGAACAGAAAGTGGACATGCTGAAAGATAATTTCAATGGTTTAAGGCAATTTGTGGAGGAGCACGTCAAAGGAAAAATTAGATACCACTGTACTACCTGTACTTGTCCTGCCTCTCCATGTCCCAGTGAAGTATCCCCAAACCCTCACAAACAACATAAACGCTTAGACGAAACTTCCATCCCTTCATCCCCTCACAACGATCCTCTGCAAACCCCTAAATCCCCTATATTTGTTTCAGTTTCTGCCTCCCCCTTTCTTTCTTAATTGCTGTATATGTGTATAATAAAATAAATGTTATGTTAGTTGTAATGAAATTCTTTGTGTCTACTTTTTAACAAAAAAAACAGTTAAAATGGCCGCAGACAGCGTGCCTGTGCGTCCTGTCCATAATTAACAAAATATGGATGTCTTAAAGACAGTACACCTATCCATACCATTCGCAACCAAGATGAAACTGTTCCTAGAACACACCAGCTGTCCGGGATGTCGGTAAATCAACAAAATGGGAGTGTCCTAAGGACACTCTATCTGTCCTTACCGTTCGCAACCAAGATGGAAATGTCCGTAGAACAGGCGCGGTGGCCGCGATGTCCATATTCAAACAAAATGGAGGTGTCCTAAGGACACTATACCTGGCTGTGGAGTCTGCAGAACATCAACGCACATGCGCACCATACCCGTAAGTCCTGCAAACATTGTGCCTGTCCATAAGTGTTTGTCTCACTTGTGTCACACTTTCAATTAGTTTCGGGACCTGAACACTGTCCGAAGAAAACACCCGCGCATAGGCGCACGCCCATTCCTGTGCATTTGGTGTCCTGCGGACACCCATTCCCTTCGTGGGCGTATTCACGACGTCTTCATGTGACCGCACCCATGCTGAGCGTGTATCCTAATTTGCGCACTTTGTCCGCTTCCCCAACATTTTAAAATAATTTATACAGAAAATCCAAATTATTTTACAGTAAAAAATCACCATTTCACATGTCCCAGACAATGGCCCTAGCTTTCCACATGTTTTATGGAACTTTTTGATAGCTTTTGAGTGATCAATATGGTCACGAGGCGCACCCCTCCACCCCTATAAAAGGCCACACCACAGAGCTCATCTTCATTGTACTTCTGGCTATTGGAGATTGACTTTTGCTGCCTTTAGTGCTGTAGCAGAGATTACCTCACCAACCCTAATGGCATCCATGACTGCTGTTGCTACCTCAGCCTCAGCACCACCCCCAAACCCTCCACTACCACCACCTCCCCAAGGGCCTACAGAGGGGAATACGCGTGAGGATGTAGAGAACAAGGATGAAGAGGATGAAGAGAATGAGGTCGAGGAACTCCCTACTACCAACACTCGCTGGGAATCGTTGGTGTGGTGGTTGTTCACCGTTCATGGTAACATACCGAAAGCACGTGCGAACAAGGTCACCTGTAACCAGTGCAATTTGGTGCTGAGTCGTGGGAGACGTGGTTCGTACAGCTTTGGTACGATATCCATGAAGCAACACCTAACTTCGGACTTTCGCAATGTTGTACCATGTAAAGAACGTAGCAGGTTGTGCTCCTCGGCAGCATCCTCTGTTACCGATCCTCTCACCACAAGAGACACTCCTGTGGGAGAGTGCATCCCTCCAGCTGCTTCACAGACCATTCGCAATGCTGTTGACCCTTACCTTTTGAGGGTCACAATATTGTGTATGTACTGCAATGCAGTACTCTGCAGGGGGGAGAGTATTCGAAGTGCTTTTTAGACTACGTTCACGGAGCACCAGAAGATCTGCTACCTACCTAAATAAGGCCCAGCCTACCTCTTCCTCTCTCCACCTGCCCTTTCTTATCCCCGTGGTTGGTGTCCCTTCCTTACCCTCCTTTCCCCTCCTCTCCTAGTGTGTCGGGTGTAGAAAAAGCCACAAAAAATATATAAAACAAAAAGTTAAAAAAGGCTCTTTTCAGAGCCACCTTTCTCAGTTTAAAAATAGAACTATGAAGTAAATGGTGCAGGCCCCCGCGCATTTTTTTAAAAGTCTGCGGACAGTCCTAGGACAGATACAATGTTAAGGTGCAACCCTAGCAAAACCAATGCACTTTTCTCTGGGAGTAAATGGTAGCTCTGAAAAGAGCCTTTTGGTGGTGTTTGGTGTGTTTCAAAAACTTGGATTCGTCAACATGTAATGCAAAATAGATGACTGTACTTCCAAAAAAGGTCGCAATGCATTTTGTACATTTCGAATAAAAATCTGATTGCCAGCATATGTAAGATGGACTCCATCTCTGCGAAAAACGAATGTGCTGCGAAACATAATATTTTCATTGTGGAAAGACGACATGCCAACATCTCTTAGAAAGGCACAAACAGCCTTATTGACATTGCACCTCACTTTCTCCATTTGTGGACCAAATGAAGAAGAACGCAGCCACATTTGTCTTTGCGCAATACGTGAAAAAATTACTTGGCAATTTGGAAACATGTCCATGACCTTCTCAAGTCCTTCCTTCATTGCAAAGTGCAAAGAAATTCTGGACACATGTCCTAAACTGTTCCCTCCACAATTAATTATAATTATGTCAGGAAGACGCTTGGTCTGTAAAGTAGCACAGAGAGGTACCAAGTCCAGGCACTTCATTCCACTAACTCCATGCCAGTGCACTTCCATATGAGGGAATCCAAGATCTGCAGATATACCACAACGTTCTGCATGCACCTTCAACCAATGTATCCATGAGTCTCCCAAAATCCAGATAATCTGTTTTCGAGCACACACAGCCATAGCTGTCTGTTCTCCTCTCAGGAAAAAGATGTCCTCACTAAGGGCCCGATTCATGGAACAAATGTGCACCGAAAAAAATGGTGCAAGCTGGCGCAAGCAGGCGCAAGCATGAAAAAGGAAGTGCACACACACGCGTGCGATTCATGGAAGTCCCTGCGTGTGTTTTTCTGGGGATGTGCGCCAAACCCGTGCGTGACGCACTCAGGCGCACATGTCATTGCAACATCCCGAACGGCATGCGCAATGCTCTCCGGGAAAGCGCACAACGTCCGCGCACATACCAAAAAGGGGGCGGGACACGGGGCATAACGCATGGAATGGGGAACAATGCGTGAAAAAGAAGGCGTAACTGGGGAAGTACTGCAGGGAAATACACGGAACGCCCACATGCACGCGAACAACTCGTATTCATGGATTTGAATACAGGAAACAAGCAGACGCTAAAAGACGCGCACAGGCATCAACACGTCCGCCACAGGAAGGCAGGCATAAGCGTCCCCGCGCACAGTACAAAAGCGCACACAAACAATAAACACGTACATACCGCTACGATGAATGCCCCATTTGTCACAGCACTGATCGTGGGACACCGCAGGAGGAGGAGAATAGCCAGGGCCCACATTTTTTCCCCCGGACAAGCCTTTTTGAGATGCCTGACGAACAGGTCTATGGCAGGTATAGGTTTCCACCTTGTATCATCCTACACCTGGTCAGGGAGTGGGAAGATGACCTTACATCACCCACCCTCTGCTCCCAAGCATTGAGCCCCTTGGAGAAGGTGCTCAATGTCCTACATTTTTTGGCCAGTGGGTCATTTCAGTGGACTACTGCCATAGTGGGGGGGGTCTCACAGGCCACACAGTCACGCTGCCTACACCAGGTGTTGGCAATCATGACTGCACGCCCCTCAGTCCGCAGGCACATATACATGCCCAGAACACCAGCAGAAAGGCAGGGCGTCGTCCAGGACTTTTACAGGGTGGCACACTTCCCCAAAGTGCTCAGTGCCATAGATTGTACCCATGTGGCCCTACGTCCACCTAGCGTCACTGAGCACATCTACCGAAATCGCAAGCACTGGCATTCCTTCAACGTGCAGGTGGTATGCGATGCCAAGGGAATTATCACCTCTGTCTATGCAAACTACCCTGGCTCCACCCATGACAGTTTCATATACAGAATGTCCACCCTGAGCCGGGCCCTGGAAGCTGGGCAGCATGGCGACACATGGCTGCTAGGTGAGTACAAATGACCGTGCACATGCATGCATGTCACACACAGACAAATACACAAACCCCAATAATCACAACAATTATCACCTCTCCAGGTGACAGTGCCTACCCTTTGAGCAACCACATGATGACGCCAATCCGGATCCCACCACACCACCCCAGGTAAGATACAACACTGCCCATATTGCAACCAGGGCCATAGTGGAGCGCACATTCGGAGTGCTCAAGTCAAGCTTCCGCTCCCTTGACCGCTCTGGCGGTCAGCTAATCTATGCACCCCCAGTAGTGTGCAGGATCATTGTGGCAGCATGTGTCCTGCACAATGTTGCAACACGGCATGGCGTACTGGTGGACATGGTGGTGCCCCCACATCCCCAACCACAGGCACAGGCGCTGCCCATGGTAGGGGATAGGGCAAGTGGTGAGGCAGCCCAGACACAGCTTGTGGCCACATTTTTCAGCTAAACTCCCACCCCTGCGGAGTGCACACAGGCCTGGCACATACCAGGTGACAATCGATAATGACAAACAGACAGTCAACTGTCACAGCCTTACCACCCTGAGAATGTTGCCATGGAAGTGCCACATTGTGTGCATCCCTAGCTAGTTAAACCTAACCAATCCTGTGTGACCAAAAGGTACACATGCAAGGTGTGTATCACACAGACTTGCAAAACAGGCCATGACAATCACTGGTATGTGACACAAAGCCACCAAAACCACAACATGACATGGCAAGTAATAGCAAAACACCAACACAATAACAATAATGTACACATTGACATGTGAAAAATGCAAAGTGGCGTCGGACAATGATGCCTGACATGGAATCAGATGAGATGACTGACCAACAACCTCCCACACACAGCAAGTCATACCCAAATGCATAACAACAGTTGTAGCTTGAACATGCCAATGAATGCCTGTTCACATGCTCATTGTGCACGGCAAAATAAACACTGCATAATACATGTGCTGTGTCCATCTCCTGCAACACACTGCTCAGCACATAGCACAGTGACCAGTCATTGTGCATGATGCACACCCTGAGCATCTCATGAAAATGACAAACTAAATAAAAAAAACAAATCACGCATGTACAGGATCCACAAATGGTCATAGATCATGTGCTGCAGGGACACAGTGGTCCTCAGAAGGCTAACTGTGTGCACATGTGGACATGGAAGGGTGGTTGTACATGTTGTGGATCATAGTGTGAGTGTGTGTGTCAGTAGGGACATGCACTCAATACATGCATATGCAATCAAGTGACCATCAGTGTCCTCATCACATGTGAACATTGCCCATGTGTACACCCCAGCGTGTCAAACCACAACTATACCCTCACACCTGAAAGGTTAACACAACACATGAACAGCCATTAATCAGCAGAATACATCATGTACGTAGGATACCACAATTACAATGTCAGGGTGCCCATCACACTGTGGGGCAAGGCAACTGTCCAACAACAAAATACCCCCCTCACATATCACCATGACCCACTGAACAACTGTGCATGGGGTATGTAGCCTTCATCCTTGAAGTTCACCTGGCCACAGGATCACCCTTCCCCTTTGTCTCCATCTTCCACTTTGCGTGTAAAAAGTGTCCAGCACCCTCAGAAGCCACCATGCCTTGCAAAACACCAAATCAAAGAGAACTCAAAGCAGGCCAACACTGAAGCCAAGCAAAAAGCCTGCAGGCAGCAAAACAAACCAGAAGAGCCTCCACTAGATGACTTGAGGTAGCAGAACATCACAAAGCCCAAGTAGTAGCACAATGATGGAACAACCAAGGTAGCACAGTAAAACAATGTCACAATAGGATGTGTACCATGTGTGGTACATAATATCGAAAGATGCACCACAAACTGATGTGTACTCTCACAGCTCCCGTGTACAGGTGCAGGAGTGGCACAAACCAACCACCCCCACCGTGGTCTGGGTGCCTGCAAGGTCAAACTCAAACAGGCCTCTGAGACCCTGGTGGGGAAGGAGGGTCAGGGATATGCAGTCGGGACAGGCATTGGTATACTGGATAGCTGGAATGAGGGGCAGGAGAGGGGAGTAGGATTGACAAGGGAAAGTAGGGAATGTACAAAAACATGATAATCACATTAACACATACACAATCAGGCCAAATGTGTACATCATGCACATAGTACCAAATTACTCAAATTGAAGTCAAAGAGAAACTTATCTCTGGGGTGAGTGCTGGCCTCCTGCCTGCACACTCTCAGGTCCGGTAACATGAGCAGTTCAATGCTGCAAAGAGAGCAAAGAGTCACTAATCTGCATGCCCCAAAGTAACAAGATACTCTACAAACTATCTGGTGTGGTGCTTCGTCCCCATACGTAAAATCCCCCCCGTTATGGTTCATACACAGTCAATGCAGTAAGTAATGCGCCGGTGGGTGCGTGGCAAATGTAAGACCAATGTGTCAAGATTCACACAACATCCAATGTTTCCTGGGTAGGCATCCAGACGCATTTAGCAAGGTACGACTTCAGTACAAGTCGTGTTCCAGCATAACCTAAATAAAGTAGGTAGTGCATGTGGCAATTCAAACCTGTAAATGAAATGCACTGCACACAAGTCTGTCCCTCGATGTCTGTCCCTGTGAGCTGCTTCTTTCCCTGTCTTGGAACGCTACATGGCTATTACAACTGCCTCAATGGACCATGTTGGACTGGAGGATATGTGCCACTACCCCTGCATGTGCCCCTGACAACTTTACCATCAACTACCCACTATTCCACCAACGCATCTTGGCTGTACTGTGCGCTTCAACACCAATATCTGTCCAAGCTCACCGTCAGTGGTGCTACTTAGCATGCATGTGCAACTGTACTGGTGGACGGTTGGCTGCGGTGTGGCCCCTTTGTGCTGCTCACCTTGCCTGGAGTTCCTTAAAACACGTCAGCTTCTGTATGATGTATGAGCACAATCCCTGTGGCTCTGCCTGCGCACACATATGCATGTCTGCACCACCGAACGTGGCCAGCTTCCAGACATCCAATGGGCCATGCCTGCTGAGAAAGGTGGTCTGGAGGCTCATCCCCCTGTTGAAAGGGCAGAAAACACATGATTAATACATGAAATTTCCTTGTGTGTGTCTCTTCAGGCATGTCATGAGTGGGCCATGTCAGAGACGTACATCTGAAATCACTCCATCAGTGCAACTCTCCCAGCCAAAGTGTGTCAGCTACTGTCTACAGCATGAATTGCATGAAGCACATGTACAGCAAAGATAAGAAACACACTAACAATGTTTAGCAATTAATACACACATGAATCATGAAACCACCCATCTATCATAGGAAGAACTGTGGTCAAATCAACCCTATCATCCACACTAGGGGTGTCAACACAAATAGTACAGCAGCAGACATGCCACAGATATGACAGTCCAAAGCCCTTGTGTAATAGGCTGTTACACCGAACCATCCTGGCGAGCCCATGGATAAGGGAAGCAGGAGTGGCATATGTGAGTCAGGACCCCAAGCTGCAAACACATACACGAGACAAGATTGAAGGGACCAGCTGGAACAGACAGTGGATGCTTTCAAAAGCCACAAAGCACCACACCGTCACATGAAAACACAACAGACAAGCAATTTTAAACTATATTAACTAATTACACTAACTATCAAAAACCTATATTACCTAATTAAACTAACTATAAAATAGAAACTTAACTAACTAAACTAAAACAAATATCAAAAATGGCCACATACGACCCAGGGGGAGAGGCACCCAGGAGGGGGGAGGTACAGGGTGCTGCTCAACACCCACATGCGATGATGTTGAGGAAACAAAAAAAACCTCCATGGGCTCAACGCCTGCCCAGCCTGACCTATGTGAGAGATACCTCGTCGTCCGAGTCTGGCTCTTCCTGGAAAGGAGGACGTGTCACAGGAGCCTGACCACGCCTAGCCGCAGCTTGCCCTTCGTCGGCAGCAAGTCTGCCGGACGGGTGAGCCTGGTTCTGTGCGGCGATGACACGTAGGTCTGCATGCAGAACCTCACGTGATACGCGTGCTTCCTCTTGCAAGGTAACACGTGTAACACGGAGTTCCCCCTGCAAGGCCTGGCTGGACAACTGATGCACCTCCCGACAAGCATGTAGCTCAGCCGATATGGTACGCTCAAGCTGCACAAACCTCTCCCTCTGGGACATCAGAAGGACACCCAGAGTGGGTCTGAGGGAAGCATACTCCTCCCTCAGGGCCTCCATGTGTGCGTCTGCGTGATACTCCTCCCTCAGGGCCTCCATGTGTGCGTCTGCGTGAGCAGCAATTGCTTCACGCAGAGACAACATTTCAGCCTGGCATGCCCTGTTTGAGGCCGCCATGCCCAGCCTGAGCGAGCGGGCCGTGCCGCCTGCTGCTGGAGAAGCACCTGCCAGCAGGGCGGAACACGGATTGGGCCACACGCTCCATGCTCACAGCAATGTTCTCCATTGCTGCCCCCTGGCGTTCAGAATTAGCAGTCATGTCTTGCTCCCATTCAGTATACAGCAGTTGCGCGTGGCGACTGTGTTGCTGGGCTTGACACCTGCGGGACCCAAGGACCGGGTGTCCTCGTTGTGTTGGCACCGCACGCGGCTGCACGACTACATGCCCCTGTCGATGTGATGGCCCAGGCCCTTCAGTGACTGGTGTGGAGGGTGACCCTGCATCCTGATCCACCACAGGTGGAGGTTCCAAGACTGTCTGACCCCTCAGTGTAGGTGTCACAGACAGAGGAGTGCCCACATCAGAATCACTCACCCCTGACATATGGACCTGATGCATATCCAACTCGACATGGACGTCGGAGTGGTCATCAGGGCTGGACTCATTGCCAGCCAAAGACAAGATGTACTGTAGCACACGTGGGGTTTCGTGGCCTACCACCCCACGACCCCCACTTGTGCCGGGTCGCTGTAGTGATAACAACCCTGTGCCTGGCATGACAACACCATCCTCTGGCTCCATTGTTTCATCATCTGAAAAGTAGAGAGAAAAAAGGTCCCTACACATGTTAGAAGCACACAACACACACACATATACATCACACAGACACCAAACACATGAAGCAGACATGTCACACACAAAAGAAAACCTGCCATGCATGCTGGGTCAACTTGACATTGCTTCTTTGGCATGTAGAAGGGTGTTATATCGCTCTGAAGCGGGTCGATGCAGTGCAGCACATCTGTACGCTACTCACTATCCACATGTACAAGTACTTCATGATGTGTATCAGAAAATGTGAAGGCAGTGCAAGGTCAACTTCAGCCATCACGTGCAATGTGCATGCAATGGGTAGCATGGCTACAAGCAAACCACCCCTCCCCCCAAGTGCAAATGCAGGGATGCCTTGCATGGCATCAAAAGGATGACCATAGACCTGTGTATTGACAGACAGTGTTGACTAGCATCAATTGCATCATGTGAGTCAAGTGACAACACAGCAGATGATGATGGGACAGTAAGCAGGACACATAATGAAACCTCAGGAGTATACCCACGTGTGAAGAAGACACTACACCAGTTAGACAGAGTCATTGGCCATGAAACAGGCTGAGGCCTGTGACCCACACAGACTGTCACACCCTAAACATGTGTGTGACGCAGGACTGAGCCACAGTGGCCAAGGGAAGGCTGATGAAATGCCATGCAATGTAGGTCACCCTGGACACGTACTACAATGATCATCCAGTCAAGGACACATAGGAGCATGCATAGAATCCGCATGGAGCATGAATGGGCACTCATGTCCCTGAGGGGAATCTGACCGCTGCACAGTCCAAGTGAGACACCCTGCATCAAGTACAAAGGATGTAACCCACAGCCTATGTCTGGCAGATTGGCTGGTGGAAGTTAGCATGTACACAGGATGCATGAACAGGCAAGTACTCAACGGCAAAATTGAAGCAGACCAGTGCAAAGGTGAAATTGGGTGCAGAGGGGGGGTGGAGGGGCAAGGGAGCATGCCTACGTGGAATACCCACATGCAGGCAGAGGACACATGCATGTCAGTCATGCTATGACATAGTCCCAGGGCTGAGAGCAAGGTCACCCCAGGCTACATGCAGAAGGGCCAGTGAGCTGGAACATGGACCGGAGGGGCAACCTGGTGACCAGCATGTGAGTAGGGTTCAATAGTGTTGATGCGGGCAATCCCCATCCGCTCCACATGTCCACCATCCTTCAGAGCAGCCTTGCATCAGTGAAGCATTGCATTACTTGCACATCAGAACCATGTACACATGACATGTAGTGGCAGTCATGCACAACATATCACACAAGTAAAACACACATGTCCTCAACAAACACGCAGCAACACTCACTGGACTGGGCATCAAAGTCCGGCATCTCTCCCACTCCTTCGACCGATTCAGGAGGTATGAACTCCGCAACGAGTGACTTGTGCGGAGTGAGGTCTTCCTCCTCAGGTGCAGGCCCACTGCCAGTCACCAGAGTCAAGTTGAAATTTGAGGCACGCTTAGCCTTAGCTCTGCGTTTGAGGTCATTCCAATGCTTTTTGCACTCTTGCGCCGTGCGCACCTCTTGGCCGAATGCACACACATGTTGCGCAACTTGCTCCCAGTGGGTATCACGGTGGGCAGCCGTAGTCTGACAATTAGGCCCTACTAGCATGTCACGGCTGTGGTCCCGCACGTAGTCCATGAGGAAGCCCAGTTCCTGGTTGCAGAAAGGCTTCTTCCTCGACATGCAGGAGGTTGTGGCTGTGTGTGGGGTCCCAGCCTGTGCTGCAGGTGCAACCTTCATCCTCTTGGATTGTGGCGCAGACCCTGGCTGACAAATGCCGCCCTGATCAGTATGGCCAGTGGCACCAGTGGATTGAGCCAAGGGAGTGGCAGGTGGAGGGACGACCAAAGGCCTGACTTGCGTCAGTGGCAGCTGGGTGCCCTCTAATGGACCCTGCGCAGAAACATCCGCTGTGGCAGGGTTATTGACTGCGACTGTCCTGGTTGGAAGACTCACAACCGGGGTGTTGTTGGCTGCATCTGCCCCTGCACTTGCCAACACCCGGCTGGTCGGGGCAGCAGATGACATTACTGCCCCAGGGACACATGTCTCGGTCAGGGCAGCCTTGCGTGCACCTATGGTTTGCCTCCTGCCCTGTTGGAAATCTTCCAAGGACTCTTCAAGTGCCAACACAGCCTGCTGGCAGACCCGGAGCCTGGGTGGTGGTGTCCACAGCTGCACCTGCAGCTACCACTACCCTTGGGCCTGTGGCAGTCGATGAAAGTCTGAGATGGGTCACACAGGCGCCAGTGCCAGATGCAGAAGCTGCATCTCCCTGAACCACAGGGGGTGGTGGCATGACTGCACCGATACATGGCACAACATCGTGCACAAGTTGTGCACCCCTGCCTCTTCCCCCTCTGCGGCCACCCTGGACACCCTGGAGTCCCCATACTCCCTGGTCACCCCAGCCACGTCCCTGACCACACCCGCCATGAGGAGTACGCTGAAGGCAGCGGATGCAAAGGGGTGCCGGGTCCACCTGACCGACAACCAGATGAGGGTCCTGGAATGCATACGCCCAGCGCTCCACGTCCAGGTCCTTGAGGGGCAGACCCGTCTGGAGTCGAGCGGTAAGTGTACATGCATACTGATCGGACGCTGTGCGTTTTGTGGTGTGCCAGGAGTATGCAGGTTGCACATTTGTCTTTGTAGGGACATGTATGCTGCGTATGTACAGGGACGTGACCCTGCCACATGTGATTCCCATCAAGTGTGAGACACATCGATGGTGTATGTGTTGGTAAGCATGCTGTGCAAATGTATGTGTGGGTGCACACATGTAAAGAATTATGAGTATGTACTGTGGCATGGTTGTGGTGTCACACATGGATGCTGGTTCATGCTGCATGTATCTGCACTATGCACATGTGTACGTGGGTGTATTTGACAAGTGTGCAACTGTGATGCAACATGGATGCATGTGACACTGACATGTAGAAGGCTGAATGCGAGATGTGACATGGATGGCAATCTCATCACAGTGACAGTTGGTGGAGCTGTACACATGCATGTAAGTCTGGTGGCGTGTGTGCATGTGTTGTGCACTCCCCGTGTTTCATGTGACGTCAGGCTCACCTTCGGCTGCTCGTGCAGTTGTTTGTGTATGGACGGTGCTGCCTGGTGCAATATTCCTGTTGATTTGCTCATGTGTGTGAGTTGAAATGATATGTTATGTGTGTTGGGGAGTGTGATGCCATGTCTGTAGTTTTACACTGCCACTCATGTGCAACTGTTATGTGTGTATCAGTCCATTGTACAGTGCCCTGATGCATGTGTTCTATCTCTCCCTGTCTGCAGCGTCAACTGATGAAGAGGGTGGAGAGGGTGCTGTGGAGCAAAGCGCCAGGGATCGCACCACCAGCCGGAGACGCAAGGCCTGGCTCCCCTCCCACATTGTCATCTCGTCGGGGAGTGAGGAGTCTGGTGCCGGGTCCCAGGCCACAGCTGCCAAAGGTATGTCTAAGAGGCGGAGGTCAGAGGTGGACTCCTCGTCAGCAGAAGGGGCAGCTGAGACCCCACAGGGTCCGATGGAGGAAGATGACATGGAGTCATCCAGGTTGGTGGGGGGTTTGGTGGAGGAGGAGGCCGTGGAAGGGACACACATGGGGTCTGGAGGTGTGTATTTCACTGGTCTAGTGGTGCAGTGCAGGGGCAGGGACAGGAGGCAGCACAGGCCGCCACGTAGGTGTCTGTGTGTAATCCTGTCCCCGATCCTGTGACTGCATCATCCTGCAGCGGCAGGGATGCCTGTGTCCAGACATGTTTTCAGGGAGGGGATGAGCGCACAACAACTGGCTTTCCTCTCCCTGAAGACATGGCAATCCGGGACCGGGTTGAGCCTGTCCTGGCTGGGATGGCGTTGCGTCAACGGGGCATGCGAGGTGACCTGCAGTGTTTTCGTGAAGACACTGCACGTCACCTCGGATGCCTCGTTGACCGCGTTGACCTACTGGGACGGGTCACCAGGCTGGATTCCTCCGTATAATGGACCTTATTCTGACCCCCTCCTCACCTGAACCCCCTATGCACCAGTCGTCCTCCATGCCATCTTCCCACCCATGTATCACCTGGGTACCCTGTGGAGCTGCCTCTGACCCAGCGGCCAGGCTGGTGGAGGACACATCCCTGCCACAGTCGGGAGTCTGACATCCAGCAGGGGTGGCCACCACGACAACTGCACCCCAGCCAGAGGAAGACGTGCAGGTAGCAAGAGCCAGGGCACAGGAACAGCAGCAGCAACAGCAACAAGGTGGGAGCGATGATGGTTCGGGCCATCAACATCGGAGGGACATGCATCGCACACAGGGCAGGAGGACCCGGGATTGGAAGTTTCTTCCGTGTGGCAGCGGTTGGGCCAGGCCATAGGTGCGGAGCAGCGGCGGGCAGAAGAGGCATGGCTCACAATGGTCAGGGCGGAGAACTCCATGCGGAGGGCACTGAGGCAGGCCGAGTGCCTCGAGGTTATTCGCAGGGTGTTGGGGTCCAACATGGCATCGTCCCTGCGAACCCTCGGGGCCATGGAAGAGGACCGCCTCCAGGACATTGAGCAGGAGTTCGATGATGCCCTGGCCCGGGACAGCGGAAAGTTTGCCATCAGACTAGCCCGCTACCATTGTAAATTGTTTTTAGTGTTAGGTTTCATTTTTGTTTTGCTTTATTTTGGGGTGATTGGACTATGCCCCACACTTTTGTATACAGTTCTTTTCTTAGGTAGTTTTTTGCATAGGTTTCATTTCTTTTGTTGGGTTCATGGACTCTGGATGAACTCGGTGTACATAGTTGAACAGTGGATCATGTGAGGATTTAATTTTATTAATCACCATGGATCAATGGATTTTTCAATGTACATTTCCTTTGGATTTCATTTGGTGGACTGTGAGATTGGACACATGTTTTTTTTTCATCACTTTGGATTGGTTCTTCATATGTTTTTTTATTCTGTTTCGGACATACATTTCATTTCATCGTTTGAAATATGTTTTATGCTTTCATTTCATTTCATTCATTTTGTTAATAATACATTTTTGTTTCTTACTTCCATGTGTGGTATTCGCTCATTGGGTTGCTGCATGTGAAAAAGTCGATTTAGACAATCACTTGCACCCAGTGTGTGTGTGTGCGAGGGACATGCTTTGATGTACATAGTTCACTTTCGTTTGGTGTAATGGAATAGCCATTTCAGTGTGGGGTGGATTGGGGACTTGATTGCCTCTCAAGACTGGGGTGGAATGCTGTGGGATTTTGGTGCATATGAGGCCCATGATTGTGCATCTTTATGACGTGTTGGGGGTACATGAGTCGGGGCCCGCTGGCAGGTGCCCGTCAATGCTGGGTGGGTGGGGGTGCTGAGGGACATGAGTCGGGGCCTGCTGGCAGGTGCCCGTCAATGCTGGGTGGGCGGGGGACTGGGGGACATGAGTCGGGGCCTGCTGGCAGGTGCCCGTCAATGCTGGGTGGATGGGGGTGCTGAGGGACATGAGTCAGGGCCTGCTGGCAGGTGCCCCTCAATGCTGGGTGGGTGGGGGTGCTGAGGGACATGAGTCGGTGATCACTAATGCAAGGTGACATGTGGGCTGGCTGGGGGGCATGCCCATGGTGGATGAGCTGCCTGCGGGACATGACCAGGGGTGCAGGGTAGTCCCCTGTATTGTGGGCTGCCTGCACAGGCTGGCGAGGGGGTCAGAGGCACACCTGGGAGGGCCCACACTGGCAATTCACGTGTGTAACACCCCGGGCACCCCACTGGATACACAAATTGCATGTGAAAGTTCCCACGCACCCCAGAAATACACGTACCCCGCTCGCACAGGGCCAATTACGTGTGAAAGTTCCTGCACACCCCAGAAATACACGTACCCCGCTCGCACAGGGTCAATCACGTGTGAAAGTTCCGGCGCACCCCCGAAATACACATACCCCGCTCGCACAGGGCCAATCGTGTATGAAAAGTCCCCGCGCACCCCCGAAATACACGTAGCCCGCTCGCACAGGGCCAATCGCGTGTGAAACTTCCTGCGCACCCCAGAAAAACACGTACCCCGCTTGCACAGGGCAAATTGCGTGTGAACGTTCCGGTTACCCCCGAAATACACGTACCCCGCTCGCACAGGGCCAATCGCATGTGAAACTTTCCACACACCCCCAAAATACACATACCCCGCTCGCACAGGGCCAATCGCATGTGAAAGTTCCCACACACCCCCGAAATACACGTACCCCGCTCGCACAGGGCCAATCGCGTGTGAAACTTCCTGCGCACACCAGAAATACACGTACCCCGCTCGCACGGGGCCAATCGCGTCTGAAACTTCCCATGCACCCCCGACATACACATACCCCACTCGCACAGGGCCAATCGCGAGTGAAACTTTCCCCACACAGCGGCGTACGTGTATTTGGAGGGGTGAGCGGGGAGTTTTACAGATGTTTTCGTGGTTGGGGGGCTGTATGATGGTCCACTGGCCTGTGCACCAAGTACGGGATTTGTGTGCTGTTCATGGCGCACGGGGAGGGGTTGGGGGCGTAACTGGCCCTGCTGCAGGGTCGCTGCGCTACTCGGCGCCACAGCTGGTTATGGATGTTGAAATCCATGAATACGCTGTGCGCGGAAATTGATTTTGGCGCATGCGGCTGTCGCAGACTGCTGCACATGCACACTTTGTGCCAGCTATGTGTGCCACTTGTGTGCTGAATTCTATGAATTACCCCCCAAATCTCTCTGTACACAACACACCCACTAAACTTTACTGACCAATCCTGTGGCCATGCACCCAAGACTCTAGGTCGTGCACACAACCACCGCACCACATCACACCCATGATGACTTATAAAATCAGTGCTTATAACTTCAGTCTTGGGTGCATGGCTTTCGGCCAACATGTTAGCAACACACGATTCTGCTATACAGAATCTTGTGCCTAGAATATACTATACAAAGGTCCTGCTCTAGAACTGCAAAATGTAAATAACATTCTCCTACATGAAACAGCCAAATAACTGCTTCAAGAAATAGAGCACATCCAAATTAAATACTTTGGAACTGAAGTTGATTTAGAAAATTCTTTAACTTCAGAAAACATTACTGAAAACCTCATAAACACCAACGTCCTTACAAAGACAAACAAAAAAGAAATAGCTAAGTTTCAAAACACATCTGCTGAAGTATCAGACCAAGTATTTGTCTGTTGGTGCAGACCATTTTATAACTAGAGCAAAAAAATAGCAGATATAGCCTACAAAACAGAGGACAATGAGGAATCCATGTGGTTCCAATTAGTTTTATATCTAACAGCAGAAACTAAATATAAAATAACTGACCCCTCAATAGTTTGCACATACTGCAAAACACAGCTTGACAATAACAAAATACCATCACGTGCTATCACTAAATATTCCCACTTCCAAAAGCTCGCCAACAACTTAACTTGTATGGGAGCCTTATAATCCCAGCAGGACACACTTTTCAGACTATAATACGCCTTCAACCAAAATCAGCCAAATTACCTCGAGATGAGTTACTAAAGGGCATCCGTGGCAAAGTAGTATATTTGCTATTAGATCTCAAAGAAAATATACAAACTCTAGGGGCCTCATTACGAGTTTGGAGGCAGCCATGGTGCTATTAGCACTATGGCTGCCTCCAAACCGTGCTCCATTACCGGGTTCCTGAAATGAGGACTTACAAGGTCATTCCGACATAGGAGGACCCGGTAATTCCTCCTTGCAGGAACCATTCCCCATTCCCATTTGAGCCCCCAGAGGGCTCAATGGGAATGGGGAGGGAGGTAACAACGGGCACATTATAAGTGTCCCATTGTTACCTCCCTCCTCCCCTCGCGGGACCCGGAAAAGAAGTCTGGTTTTACCAGACATCTGGTCCAAGTCCCGCAAAGGGAACCTCGTAATCGGCACTCCCGTAATGAAGGGGGCCGGTCCCGTACCGGCCTCCTTCATTACGGAAGCACCAGGGTTATAACGAGGCCCTAGGAGTACCAACAAAAGACAAAAGAATTTGGCAACATCAAGTCAACTTAAACAAAGCTAGAAAAGCCCCACAATACTTAAAAGAAAACAATGAATACTACAAAGATATAAACATAGAGGAAAACGTTAGGGAAACCACCCAAATAATTCAAGACTCACAAGCAACTGGCCAATTTAAACGTGTTCATCCTGTTAGTGCAGCCAACATTTTAGACCAGTATACAATTCATCCACTACACTCCTAAGAGATCATTGACAATACATTAGAAACATAGATATTAAATGCATCAAGCCAAAGGATCAGCAATGAGCATATGGGAAAAAGTGTAGAAGCACGTTCTTTTCTTCTATTCTTTCCTACAGGAAAAAAGAGGAAGATATGATGAAAGGTCTACACAAATTAGTACATCAGAATATTGCTCTTTAAAAATGTAGTCAGAAGATTCCAGATTCAGACAATGGGTCTCATTACGGCTTTGGCGGTACCCATGCCCTTAATAAGGGCATGGCTGCCATCAAAACCGGGTCCGGGTTCCCTGAATGGGGAATTACCGGGCCATTCCGAGTTTGGAAGGCCGGGTAATTCCCCCTACAGGGAACCCTGGCCCGGACCTTCCCCATCCCCATTTGAGCTCCAATAGGGCTCAATGGGAATGGGTGCAGGGATCTAACAATGGGCCGATTACGACCGGCCCGTTGTTAGCTCCCTGGTCCCCTCGCGGGACCCGGTAAGGACGTCTGGCAAAACCAGACGTCCACATCGGGTCCCGTGAGGGAACCTCATAATGATGCCTAATGGGTTTAACGGGTCTGCATCCATTAGCGGCACCCGTTAACCCATTCAGCCAATGTTATAATGAGGCCCAATATGTCAAATACATTTTCTACCTCCTCTTCAAATGTGAACTAGCAACTCTAGGGCCGATTCACAAAAGATTTATAATGGCAAATTCCCCATTGGAAAACATTCTGTGAATTAGCCCCTCTATGTTTTGGTCTTGCACACACAATCAAAACAGGCTATGGGCCTCATTCCGAATAAGGTAGCAAATAGCACCATGACTACCTCCCATACCGGGTCCGGGTCCGACCTCGTTCAATGGGGACTTACCGGTCCATTCCGACCCTGGAGGGACCAGTAAGTCCCATTGAAAAATCCACTCCCCATTCTCATTTGAGCCCACATAGGGCTCAATGGGAATGGGGAAGTAGCTAATAACAGTACCACAATTTGTGGTACCGTTATTAGCTCTCTGGTCCTTTAGCAGCTCCTGCTAAGGGCGCCTGGTAAAACCAGGCGCCCATTGTGGGACCCGCTAAGGGACCTCGGAATAGGGCACAAAGGGATTACCGGCACCGATGTCCTTAACGGTGCCCGGTATCCCTTTGTGCCCACCTCGGAATTAGGCCCTATGACTTTTTAAGCATGTCCGCTACCCAACTGTTTCAAAAGATAAAAGACAAAGCTGAAGTTTTGCAGTCAAGCATCACAAATCTCTTTGTAAACATGTGTGGTACAAAATAGTACTGGTTCCAACATCATGCTGATGTACTCTGTATGCTAAGGAACCTAGATCCACCCACATGGTTTGTTACTTGTTGTGCAGAGTATGCATGGGATGACTTGCACAACTTCTTATGCACTGCAAACCAAAATAAAGATGGAATAGATAAAAAACACCAGGATAACTCTGTTCTCTTGAAGCTGTCAACGTATCAATGTACTTTCACCATTGCTTCCTTGCCATGCTGCACTTTATCTGCAATAAAACGACCCCTCTACTGAGATAAGTGCAACACTTCTTTTGAAGACAGGAATATCAATCCAGAAGAGCACCAATATCAATCCAGAGGAGCACCACACATCCACATGCTTTTTTGGATAAAATATCTATCTATCTATCTATCTATCTATCTATCTATCTATCTATCTATCTATCTATCTATCTATCTATCTATCTATCTATCTATCTTCTATCTGTTTATCTACCTATGTATTTATTGAGTGTCAAAGCCTGTAGGCATCTGGGAAATACATGAAGACACAACAAGACAAACTAGACAAAAGGAAAAGATGGGGGCAGAAGAAGCCAACCTAAGCAAATAAACTAGTTTTCAGATTATTCCTAAATGCAAGATGTTTTTTCTTTCCGCATATATTCAAGCAGTTCATTTCAGGATTGAGCCATCAGGACCGTGAAGGATCAACCTTACCCCTACTTTTCTTGAAACATGGGATGGTAAGGCAGTGGGTGCCAGAGGACCGAAGGTTTGTAAACTTCCAGTTTCTCCTACAAGTATGATGGTGAATTTCCGAACAGACATTTATGGCCCAAGGATAGTATTAAACTGGAGTCTTGAAGTGACAGGGCTCCATTGAAGTTCTTGACATGCCTCTGATACCGGATGCCTCTGATACCAGATCCCTCCAAGCGATATTTAAAACTGCTTGGACTGGATCCTTTTGCATTCTTTGCAGCTTGCCTAAACAGTCCTTGCTTGCCCCACCCAGTAAGGAATTGCAGTAATCTACTCTGGGTAGAACAATCGCACTGACTAATTTCTAGCGGCTTTTCTGGGTTACCACGGGGCAGACCTGTCTCAGAACCCTCAGGTAGTAGTTATACATTTTAACCACATAGTTGACGTATGCATCCACATTAAGCGAAACCTCCATAGATACACCCAGGATTTTCACTTTGTCAACAACAGAGATGAAATTCCCATGAATCAGGTCCACTTTTTCTCTGGCCTGTTTAGATTGATAGACCATAAATTCAGTCTTGGCCGTGTTGAAGCATAGCCAATTTGTGGTCATCCACTCTTTAATAAGAATGTAGATTATGTCCAGATTCTCCTGATCTGAATTCGTAATTTCTACTCAACTCCATAGCAGGCTGGAAATCATTGTTGTTGTTAGCGGAAAAGGCCCCCAATTTTTCAATTTCCACACTTAGGGGCTTGATGTAGAGATTGAACAAATACAGAGATAAACAATCCCCCAGTGGCACATGACGGAAAATAGGAGCAGAGTCAGAAGTCCCATCCCCCCAACATACCCTGGAATTGCGACCACTTAGAAAGGACTATATCCATACTGTGGCTTCATTAGAGAAGCGGCCTATCTGAGTCAGTGTCTTTAATAGCCATATATGATCTAAAAGATTGAAAGCCTGACCCTCTCCTTTCCAAGGCAGCTAACATATGGATACGTAGATCGAGAAGAGCACTCTTGGTTCCATAAGATGTACGGAAACCAGATTGCTTCTTATGAAGGAGCCCCATGGTCTCCCAATGATGCTGCATCTGAAAGGTGGCCATTTTGTCAATCATTTTTAATAGACAGGGGGTGTTTGTTATTGGCCTGAGGATGGTGTAATCCTTAGGATCTAGACCCAGTTTCTTCAGTAGTGGTGTCAAAGCTACATCTTTAATAGCCTGCGGAAAAATACCATGCACAAAGGAGGCGTTAATAAATCTTCTGAAGAAAGGAACAAACGTATCCCTATTTTTCAAAATGATTTTTAATGAGAGGAGATCCCTGGGACAGCTGGTTTGATGCATGCCTCCTTTCAACAAATCAGTTACTTCACCATCAGTCACAGGGAGAAAGTTGAAAAGCCCCTGTGATTCATGACCCAGTTACTGATCTATATTTGTGGGGGGTTCTGACTGGAGCTGTATTTCTAGAGTAGAGCAAATTCTAGTACAAGCTGTGGTAATTTTATATTGAAAGGCTTTCTGATTACCAATACAGGCCTCTCTATCATGATTAAAAGAGGGGGTTAAAACATTAGTTTTTTTTCAGGATTTGAATAGTTTGAATAATTCCTTTGTCTCATTTCCTGCTTTTATTATTTGTTCATTGTAGAAGGATTTTTTGGCTTATGTAATTTTACATTTGTATTCCTTCTCATTGAGCTTCCAGGCATTTCTGTTTTCCTGGGTTTTTGCCTTGGTCCAGTTACGCTCAACTTGTCTTTTTTCTGCTTAATGAGATTTAGATCTGGTGTGAACCAATTTTGATGATTAGGATGCTCTCTAACCATTCTAGCTTTAAGTAATGCTGATATGTTCAGAAATTATTCCAAGTGTTCATTGGGGCTGGTCCCGTACCGGCCCCCTTCATTACGGGAGCGCCAGGATTATAATGAGGCCCTATGACTAATTTGAAGTTGCATTCAAAGCACATGAAAGCAGTATAACAAATGACAATTTCAAACAATACAAAGAAATGTTGGACAATGAATGCCAACAAGAGGTAGAAATTGTGACTACTAGATAAAGACACTCCTGAGGGCAGTCAACCTTCCCATACAGCGACCCAAAAACCACTTGGAGAACCACTTGTTCTAAATGAAGCAGAAATAGCGATGACTGAGTTAGAAAATACCATGCATCAATATAAACAACGTAGGAAGTCTGTTCAGTGATCGAATCACAGCTAAATGTTATGCTATGCTATTTGGCATTTATTAAGCGCTTCATAAATCACTGGTATGACCTCAAAGATCTTGTCGGTTGAACGCCCTCGGGGAGCATAGTCCAGGTCAGTAGAGAGAGTAGGGTATCATTGGGTGCTTGGGTGCACTCATTATGTGTGCAGCTGATGTGATTGGCTGATGCTAGCTGCATATTAGCAATAGGCGTGGAGGTTTTGTGATCGGTTGAATGTCTGCAGTCAGGAGGTTGGTCTATGAGACTGGATTCTGTCTGCGTTAGGACTGTGTAGGACGCTTCTGTGTGCAGCTGGGCCAATTTTTCATGGGGTATAGCTGCGTTCTAGCAGGATGTTGAGGTGTTTTTGGGGTGATATTTATATGTGAGCAGCTAGGCCAAAATTGATCGATAGGAGAGGCGATTGTCTGGACTGGATGTTTTATTCTAAAGATCCCACTTTTCTGGGTTTAAATACACGTTTGCTGAGTTCAGAGTGGCTTTATTAGTGACTTAATAGTCATATTCCGTCTCCCACAGAGAATGAGAGATACAAAAAGAATGAAGTCAGGATTGGAATATTTCAATGGCAACCACTAATGGAATACCATCCGTTTGAAAGGGTATTTAAGCAAGATAACTGGACCAAAATTATATGCACTTGATGCAAAGAGTATTATCTAGCACAATGGTAACTGTTCCATAAACTAGGTCTGATTTATGCTGGCAACGCATATTGTCCTTTAGGTTGCATGTGCAGGCACTGCTCAGCTGTTTGAATCTGGAAGGATATTCTTCAAAGAATTTGATTTGGGGCTGGCCACTTGCTAGAACTCAATCAATATCCCCCCTACTTTATAAATCCACACTAAATCAGACTGACTTTCCACTCCAATATAGGACTCTGGGTTTATAGGACATTGAAATGCGCAACAGGATTCTTACACAATGGAAATCAAGGAAGAAAGAAAAATATGAATTGAATAATTGGTTAGGAGCTTTATGTTTGTTGACAAGTAAAAAAAAAGAAAAGATCAAGACTGAGGCAGTGGATGACTTAAAACCTGTCATTAAGAGAAAATGATGATGCAGCAGCAGATCGAGTTCTCCTGCTGTCATCCCTGCCGTGTGTCATTTTTTATTTGATATCAGTACAAAAAATGTTTACTCTTGTATTAAGTGTTATGAAAGGATCCAAAGTAAAAGCTTACGGTAGAGGTGCAAGCCCTACAGATAAGGGATGTATCGGCCACTTTTACTCCCTAAGAAAAGGCAAATACTCCCAACAAAAATGGAAAATGGACACATCGGAGCATGCCCTCCTTTCATCCATACAGCTCTATTGATCTGTTTGGACCAGTAGTAAACATAAGGTCACTGAAAGAAGCTCTACTATTATTACAGCCTGATCTGAAGAAGATAAAATGTATTCTTTTAATGTACATGTAGAACTTTGTGCAAAAATATATCTCTAATGAAAGATCTGTTTTACAGCTAGAACATTTTACTCTCTTATTAAATATTCCCACTGGGAATGGAACTTGCTTTTTTACTCCCATAAACATCTTTTTTCTCCCAACTTAAAAAAGAAGGGAGTTAAATACTCCCACTTGAAAATCTTATCTAGTAGGTACATTTGAAAACATTGTGATTAAAGTTCAATGCAGTATTCTACATGTGTAGTTTTTGCCCATTATGAACAACTCACCATTTATCTAAAAGTCACTGAAGAAATTGAATATGATTTTAAAAAAGAAACTAAAACCTGTAGCTGTAAAAATCATAAACCTCTGCTCCTGTATGTAAGTAGTGAAGTTGGTTCTGGTAAAACATTCTTAATTAAAATAATCAGCACATTTCTACAAAAGTTAACAAACAACAACCTTTCGGCTGTAGTAACAGCCCCCACATGTTTTGCTGCCTACAACATTGGAGGCAAAGCTTTACAACGACAACTCCTCTTCCCCGTAGAACACCAAAACAAATTAGAATACTAGAAATTATCAGCAGAAGCTGCTACTGAAGTACGCATAAATCTCAACAATATGGAAGTGCTCCTGATAGATGAAGTAAGCATGGATTCCAACCTCATATTGCCTTTAATTCATCTCACAATTCAAAAAGTCCTAAATGCCAGCTATGAAGAACTGTTTGGAGGAAAACAAGTTATTGTTTTCGAGATCTCCTACAGTTAACACCAGTAAAAGGTCAACATATTTTCAAAACATTAGGACACAAACAACACTACAATATGCTTAGCAGCATTGGAAATGTAATTCTCTGGCAACATTTTCACTACAGAGAAATAACTCAAAACATGCGTCAGTCTGCAGAGCTCACCTATGCTAACATTTCAAATAACATTAGAACTAGTTGGATTACTAAAGATGCAAAATCCTTCTTAAATAGTAGACTAATCCCTGAGCTATATGGACAAACCACATCTGCTCCCAATGTCATGAAACCATTAACTGAAAAAAATATAAAATGCATGTTCCTATTGCCAACCCTTGCAAGCTGCAGTCAATTCAACAAGACAATGTTGAAAAAAGAAATACAAACCATACTGCTTATCAGCTCCACAGACAAACTAGAAGTGAATGTCATGCCACTTCCTCTGTGTCAACAAGCAACCACACTGGATTGGAAAATATATTAACTTTGTGTCTAAAATGTAACCTTGATGTAGAACAAGGTCAAGTCAATGGAGCAATTTGTACAGTTTTTGGCTTCCAAACATATCCACATGACAACAACATTCAGTATGTCAACATCCGCAAACTTTCAGAAGTTAAAACAACTGGCCATACAATAGCATGTTTCTTCTTTTCAATGACATGTACGTACGCAGAGAACAATTTTCTCTTGCACATGCTGTCACTATTCGCAAATCATGAGGTCTAACCATAGCTCAATCATTGATTGACATTGGCAGCACAGTCTCTAAAGAAGGTTATGAGTTATGTAGCACTTTCACGTCTGTGTACAGTCAATGGTCTTTTCCTTGTCAACTTTGATGCAAAAGAAAGTAAACGCTGACATTCCTTGCCTCCTGGAATACAACAGGCTATGCGCACTATACACCTTCCATCTAGATATGTACCTCAAAAAATGGAAACCTTTAAAAAGAAAATGAATACAAACAAAATCTATAACAGATCGCCGAAAAATACTGCTAAAGAAACAACAACCAACTCCTTTTGCATCAAATAATACAACCAAAAAACTGTCTAGTATAAATTCAATGGCACGTCCATCAGAAAACAAAGACACAAATGTCCCTTCTCCAGAAACATCTGCAGGCCCATTAAAAGATCCACAAACAGAACTTTCTGGTCCATTTAAATTCAGCAACACAACTGGAGTAAATTGTTATGCTAAAGTAACAATCAATCTTTTCTTGCAATGCCCACCAATTGATCACAACATTTACTTAAATGGTTTAGACCAGTTCTGTTTGCAGATGCTCATAATTCATAAAAATGCCACAAATAATCCTGACAACACTTACAGTGTCTCATGTATAAGGTATGAATTGGACTACTGTGCAAGAATTGTAAAATATACCATAAACACACAGGAAGATCCACAAACATTCCTAATGTACTTTTTACAAGTACTGGAAACCAAAAACATCCCTATAAATGAAATCTTCCAGATGTCATACACGTGGAAACATATATGCACTCTCTGCAACCATGTTTCACAAGACCACAACCCTAATGAACAATTTGTATATGAATCCATATCAAATTCTGAATCCATTGCATTTCACCAGCTTCTTCAGAATGCAAATCATTGCATATTATGTTCTTTTTGCAATTCAGAAAATCATTCCACCATATAAATGAACTAACTTAGCCAATATGTCATAGTAATGATTCTAAGGTGCAATGCAGAGGATACCAACAATAACGGTATGCTTAAAAGCTTCACACACGGCCAAGTATCTTTTGGGAAGAAACCCTTCACAACAGTAGCTAAAATATACCACACTGGTACCACATCCACTTGATGGCACTACACTGCATATGTCAAAAAAAGTGGTCGGTTTGAATGTAACAACACCTACGTTACTCCAAAACATAGGTTACAGCAAATCTAGCAAATGCATACTTAATATTCCTTCAAACCAAATTTTGTCACTAAACTGTAGCACAATTAACAGTTAGAATACACCAACCGGTATCTAACTACTTCCATAATACAGAACAGGTGAACTGGGCTTAGGGTTACAGCTGGTCTGTTGGGCGACTCTTGATGCTTAAAAATAGGTGCAACAAATTCTCGTTTTCCCAGAATAATCAGTATTGTTGTCGCAGATCACTGGACTGACGGTAAGCCACAGGTAAAACCGTCTAATATATGAACAAATAACATGCAACCAAATGAAGAAGAGTCCAGGAAATTGCGCCTTATTTCAAATACTTGAATTTATTTATATTGATTTGCTATCACACTCGCCCTTGCTTTACACGTGTTTCGGCCATCAAAGGCCTTTCTCAAAATAGGGCTTTGACAAATTGATACTCAGATTTAACCTAAAAAACATTCACATAGCAATGTATTACATCATACATATTCAAAATTTAAAAATGAAAAAATGCATAATTACCCAAGTGGTGGTGTGGATGCAGGAGAAACAAACAGGAAGAGAGAAAGGGCAACAAATGTAATATGAGTAAGGAACAATACCTAAATATTATATACTCAACCACAAAGGCCACAGAGCTTCCAGGTAAAGACTTACCCACTAGGGTGTTCAATGAGTCCTCACTCTTCGCAATTATAAAGGGTTAAATCCCGTTGTAGTCTATTTCATGTGAAAAGAAAACATGACGGGAAAGTCTACATCATACTTCTTTTGAAATCCCCAAAATTGTATAATAATATCAAAAAGCATAGTTTAGCTTGCATTCCATCTAAAATTGCATTTAATTCTGCTTGCATTGCTCAGTTTCTTATTACTATTATTCTAATGTGTCACCACACATCTGGTGCACTGCGCGGTTCAGATACGTTATTAATTAGTTCATCTCATATACTATGATTAAAGGTAAGTAAGATTACACCTCATGTTAATTCAAGCACCTCCTGTTAGTCCAAATGCAACGGTCCCCATACAGTTATACGCGCATAGCACTACGCCATGCAGCGTTATCATGAGTAAACATTAATCCCCGTTTATGACATTCTAACCAGCCCAAACAGCTATGGGTCAATTTTTGAGGAAGATCCTCAACCACATTGTCAGAACTCTGTATTGTAAGAGTTACTCACTCGCCAGTTAGCAGGACAATCTCAACGCGTCGGCTTCTCTCGATCTAAGCCGGAGCCATTTTGGGACTACTTTATGTGTCCCCATGACAACCAGACACCGTAACTGTGCGCCTCAAGGTGTTACTAAGCAACGTATCCATTCCGCTAGCTGTGCTGATCTAATTGCGCATTAGTTCAATATCTCTCTATCAATCATTGTAAGACAAAACACAATATATGTGTAATTCTAAAATGACAATTCACTCAAAAAATGTCTAAAAGTCTAGGTAATGCACGGTCAGCAGTCCTGTTTGATAGAAAACCCTTAAAGGGGTATACACATTTTAACTTGTACCGGATCCAGATATCCCAAACTTAAATACCTTAAGTTCATAACTGTTTCTTCTACAACTAACAGGAGTGGTAGTACTTCGCATATTACACATGATTGTTGGAACATCACATTAATACATCTTATTCCTATTAGGTACATTCACAAAAAAGATGTCATTTCTGCATCTAAATTCAGACCCCATACGATTGCATTAAAAAAACAAATAATTTGCGCTTCTGCCTGGCGCAATGCCCTCATTCTGTCACTGCCCCTCTTATTCATATTAACTTGTTTTATACCGATAAACTGAATATCAGATTTATCATCTAGTTGGTGATTCTTTTGCCAGTGTGTCGCCCGTGGCAGGGTGGTATCCTGACCTCCAATTTTAGCCAGGTGTTCCCTAATTCTAATGCGCAATTCCCTTATGGTGCTCCCTACATACAATTTCTTGCAAACGCATCTGATCACATAGACCACATAATTAGATCTGCAGTTAATGAACTGATTTATCACAAACTTTCGTCCATTGTGACCCTCTATATAGGTAATTTTGTCTCCAGAAAATTTACACATTGAACAGTATCCACATTTCCTGAAACCAGGCTCCGTTTGGGTGAGCCATGTAGTTTGATTATTTCTTGTTGGCTCTGCTAATAGGGATGGACAAATTATTGATTTTAGTGTATTAGCTCTCTTGAATATCATATTGGGAGTATTGTCAAGAACTGTATTCAAATGTTCATCCAATTGTAACAAATACCAATGCTTCTGCAACGTTTTTCTAATAAGATGATGATCTTTGTTATATTGTGTCACAAACATAAGTTTCCTCTGTTGGTCTTCCTCTCTTTTTCTTGGGATTAATGTATCCTTTTGTTGCAAATTTTTTGTTTTTTCAAATGCTTTTTGTATTCACTTATTGGGGTAACCCCTTTGTTGGAATCGACCCCTCAGCAGGTTACACTCTCAGTATTGGCCGTCCCTCTGGTATGTCTTGATAGCTTTTATGGACCTTGGGCAAAAAGTACATTGTTGGAGTGATAGGATTATGTAAACTGAAGTAAGATTTCTCCTCGTCCGTTATGAGCCCCTTTCTGTGCATTGTGTGTATTGTTCCTTACTCATATTACATTTGTTGCCTTTTCTCTCTTCCTGTTTGTTTCTCCTGCATCCACACCACCACTTGGGTAATTATGCATTTTTTCATTTTTTAAATTTTGAATATGTATGATACATTGCTCTGTGAATGTTTTTTAGGTTAAATCTAAGTATCAATTTGTCCAAGCCCTATTTTGAGAAAGGCCTTTGATGGCCGAAACACGTGTAAAGCAAGGGCGAGTGTGATAGCAAATCAATATAAATAAATTCAAGTATTTGAAATAAGGCGCAATTTCCTGGACTCTTCTTCATGCGGTTGCATGTTATTTGTTCATACTTCCATAATACTACAGCAGTACTTTTAAAAGTCAATATAGTTAGAATACACCAACAGATATCTATCTAGTTAAAATAATACCCTTCATTTCAAAACACTCCACACAGGCCATCACAATTCTTATACAACAAAACATCTTCTAAACTCTAATATTAGTCACAGAGACTTGGCTGCACCAAGCATCTGGCCCTTTATTAACAATTGCTATCCCACCCGGCTATACTATTATCCGGACTGACAGAACCAATGGACAAGGAGGCAGAGTGGCCATAATAGCCAAAACTGATGTACATATCAGGGTGTGCCCTTCCGAAGAAATTGAAGGTTACAAACTTACCCTCTCCGATTGGTTAATTACAAGGCGCTCCAAATGAATTTAAAGACGGCTCGTTCTACAGAACCGAGAGATACGAACACGGATTGGAACATCAGACGCCGGTAAAGACGTGGAGATGGCCCAACGCAGGGATTGAATACACGCGGTTACGGGTCGACAGGCAACACGTCAGACGAGGAGGTGTACCTAACGGAGCACTTAATAATCAGGACTCGGTGATGCACCCACATAGAGGTGAGTAATGAGTTAGCAAGCTGCAACCTACTTAGGGATATTTATGTGGGTAATGAGGAGTCACTCTTTTGACATCATCCGCACTTGTTACAATAGTTGAACATTTCACAGGAAGCGGTAATCGGTTTAGAGATGTCTATGTGGGCGCAAAGGATTGTTCCGTATATCATCCGTGCTTGCTGCAGAAATTGGGCATGACGCATTGTGGACCAAAGAATTAAATGGCTGCATTTGGAATTCCCAAGTGGGAGTGACTCGTGGGAAATACGTTCGGGAAGGAATGTTGTATCGCTGCTAGTGCCAGACTGTTAACATACTAGTTCACCAGAATATGGTTAGACTAAATATTTGCTTACGTTTGGAATACACAGCAGTAATATACCTCAACGTGATACTGTTTATTTTCTCTGACAGCATCTACACCCTCCGATGCTCCAACTCAATGGTTATAAGTTTGACCTGAAACATTCGCAGTATAGACCTCGTAGCAAATCTGCTATGCCAATCCGGCTACCCAACAGTAATAGTGGGAGTTAAGGTGCAGTTCCCTTTGAAGGACGAGTCTATCATTACGCACAGGGTAAGCAGACAAATTTAATTAAAATCAACTAGAAAAGGTTAACCCCATGAATGTGTTTCACTGGCAAGTTATACAAGAATAGCACTGTCGGTAACTGTGGGTTTTGCTATACTTTCCAGAATTAGAACCGTGCTAGCGTCCCGGCAGTCTGACACGCATAAGTAATGTTGTGATCATCAACAAAGACAACGTTAAAGTGTTTAGGATAACTTGCCCCATTCTTTGGTAAGTTAATCTGGGCACCTTGTTTAATATGCGTAATGGGAGATTGTTTCCTTCTTCGAAGGATGATCTTAGTGTTAAGGTTGTGACCTTAATTTAGAGTCATGACTATAAGAACGTTTATATACAATTCATTTGTGGGTCCAAGCAGATCCGATGGTAATGTTTCTTGTCCCTTCTTCTCTCCATATGTTCTTTGTTTTCAGGCGACTTTGTTTCTCTCTTTTCTCCCCTTCTTCTTCCCTGTTTCTCTGTTTCCCGTGCTCTTTTTTGGTCATGCTAGTTTACATGCAGGGTTGATCCCGTGAAAAGGTGGAAACTTTAACCTACCTGCTCGCTGTAAACTCCCATGACTAGGAGTTTTGATATGTATAGGGCACCTTTTGATGGTGGTGGTGTGGGGTGTCGTTAGCCATGTGTCTTGGTTGAAACCTATAAATTGAGCTAGTTATGAGCTCTCGTACACTGTGTACTCCAATTGTTATGTCTCTCAGGTACTAGTATAACTGTATGGTATACTCCCTTAAACAGGTAACTGATATACTGTTTTATGTACCGCTCTCTTATAGGGGAAACCATCCCGTGAAGCTATCTATGTGCAATTCCTTGAATTTAAAGATTGGGATTGCCAGTTATCAAAGTATTTGGACTTTGAAGAGAATTTTCGAGTTCATTAAGAAACCGATCACTATTATTATGCAATGATTCTGATTTTTATTCTGCCCCTGATGAATTTCCTAGAATAACCTGTTGAAGGAAAGAAACATGTTGGGCCTGTTTTTATCATTGTTCAATTTCCTGTGTGTAGTTGTATGAATGAATCACAATTTTTGTATGAGAGTGTATGGTACAAATGGTGATGAGTGGGAAAGTTAATAAGTGAACTGTGATCACGTATTATCACTGTGTATAAGCCACTTTATCATCCCGGCTCCCACTCATGGGTTGCATGTGTGGAATTACGTTGCATCATTAGTGTGGAATGATTTCTTTTTTTGTTTATGTTCTTGTTTTTTCTCTTTTTCTTGCACTCTCTTGATTAACGCAATAAGAGTATTTCTAAATTAATATTTCGAAATGCTTTTTGTACTGAATTTGTATTAAATATGTATATGAAATTTGCAAATAAAATATGTAATTGTTTTAGAATGTTCAATCTTGTTATTGTGCAATATTGATGAACTCGATAGCATCTGAATACATGAGATAGTATTCCCCATTCATTCTAAGAGAGCGGTACTC
Organism: Ambystoma mexicanum; assembly: GCF_040938575.1. Lineage (NCBI taxonomy): Eukaryota > Metazoa > Chordata > Amphibia > Caudata > Ambystomatidae > Ambystoma > Ambystoma mexicanum. Next base: position 923,538,678 of record NC_090941.1, read on the forward strand.
TGTGAGTCAAGAGCTTTTTTGTTATATGCCAAGGGTTTCACCCTTAATGTGAGGGTCTGCTTGTGACTCCAAATTTTTCCCTCAACCTCTTAGTGTTTTCATGTGGTACAAACTTATCCTAGCCAAACTCTCTTCCAACCCTAAAACTAGAATAGATATCTTGTTCATATACAGATCACCTATTACCAACACCCTGCCGGAACTAGATATCTCTCTCCTATTAGCTCCCCATATTAAACCTAATACCACATGTATCATCCTTGGCGACATCATTTGGGCTTCAATGACAAGAAGGATCTCAAAGCAGAGTCCTTCCATACTGCACTCAAAGACATGAACATTACTCAAATATTAAATGCTCCCACTAATAACAAGGGTCATACACTCGACTGGGCACTCAATACCCAAGTCACTATTGAGTCGATTGTACTGCTAGGCTGGACCAAACATCACTGCATGGACATGTTTGAAACAAGAAACACAAGAAATCTCACAGCTGAAAACATATCCCCTCACCTTAATGACACCTTGGCCACCCATACTGTTATAAGTGACAACCCATGCCTTCTTGCTAATATTTACCATGAATGCCTCACTACTACCATTAATGCAGTAGCACCCATTACCACTAAAACACAACGTGCTGACAAACGAACAAGCTTCTGGTTCAATGACAAACTAGTCGTGCTTAGGAGGACTAAAAGATCCCTTGAACATATCCACAAAAAATATCATACTATTGACTCGGCCACTGCATTCTCAGCGGCCAATAAAATATATAAAGCAGCAATCATATCCCATAAAGATAATGCTTATAAAACCCACATTACCAATGCCTCACCCAAAACTAAGGAACTGTTTACGATCCTTAGAGAATTGGAAAACCCTACCCCAAACACCACACTGGCCAGCACTAGTAAAGAGTGGTGTACCACTATCTCAAATGTGCTAGCCTCCAAGATGGAACTATTACAAAAGGAAATTATCATAAAAAGAAAAATCCTAGTGTATAAAAATATCCCTGAGCCTTCCCTCAATCCAACTAATAACCACTTGAATTCCCTATTCGATTTCACGCCAATGACCCACGATGTAGTATAGGATAACATCTCTAAACTCAAAGCATCCAACTGTAAAGTGGATAATTTCCCAGCACAAACTATGCGCCCACTCTCTCACATCTATCATTACTAACTTCGTAAATGCCTCATTCATCACGACTACGGTTTGGATACCATCAGGGATACAGGTAAACTTTGCATACTTCTGCTGTTAGACCATTTGGCAGCATTCAATCTACTGGACCATGATAAACTTTGTGCTACACTATCGAATAACTTCAGGTTCTCAAAAGATGCCACTCTTTGGGTTAGATAATTTCTAGCTGAGCGCGCGTCTAGGGTATCCATTGGCAAAGAGGCTGCTCATCCCATCCCATTTCCCATTGGGGTACCCCAAGGGTCCTGCCTCTCACCTACTCTACAGAATGCATACACTAAGCTTCTGTTCTCTGCGTTGCATGTGATGGGTGTCATCTACACCAATTTTGCACATGACACCCAGATTCTCATACCGATCATAGGGAACTACGACTATGACACACTAATCATTAACAAAATCTATGCAATAATACAAATTTGGACGGCGATAAACAGCCTATATCTAAAGGATGAGAAAACAGAGAGTCTCATCGTGGGCTCCCAAAGTAAAATCAACGCTCTCCTCCCTGACTACACATCAATTAATATTGATGGCTCTCTGATTAATGTTTCAAAACAGGTAAAATCCCTAGGAGACAGACACTAGCCTAACCATGACAAAACACGTAAATGCATTATCTTCATCCACCTCCTATACCTCCAAACTAATTGCCTTAAATCGTCAGTTCCTCATGCCCACAAACTGCATTACTTTAGCCAGGGCACTGATATTATCCAAGTTGGACTATTGCAATATACTCCTACTAGGTACTTCAAATGCCAACCTAGGCAAACTACAACTCATGCAAAACAAAGCATTATGAGGGGTTAAAAAAGTCAGATCACATCTCTAATATCAGGAGGGAGACCCACTGGCTACCCATCAAGGCCAGAATTATCTTCAAATCACTGTGTATCACCCACAAATGTCTTGCTCTACTCAATAAGTAAAAGAGTACCCAGTAGAAAACTCAGATCTAACAAAAATGTGCTCCTGGTGGTCGTCCTGCGCTACAAAAGCTCAAGAGCAGGAGCAAGTAGTTTCTTAGTCATGGCCCCCAATCTCTGGAACTCCCTTCCATTAAATATCAAACAGGGAGACTCCTTCCAGAGTTTCAAAAAACAACTAAAAACTTAGTTGTTTAACACATTTTAGTAACGGGGAAAACAAATATCCATAGGTAATATGACACCACCTACAAACCAGAAACCAGCACCTCTGGCCGGACTCAAGTAACTCAAGTAACCTGACCTATGTAACTTAAACAATGTATCCTCATCATTATGTTAAGTGTAATTGTATGACTCATGCATGTACTTAAAAGTTGTTGAAATATTACTAAGATGTCTGTAACTATGCTGTGATACCTCAGGGTCTGGGCGTAAAACAAGTGCAAAAATAAATGAATAAATAAATAATGCAGTTAGAATACGCCAACATGTATCTAACTATTTTAAGCATTCCCTTAACCACAACATACTTCAACCAAACATACTATCACACTTATTGTAACCTTGACGGAGTGTTCTGTCTCCCGAACGCTTGCTCCTGTGTGTTTTAATCTGCCTGCGAGCAGCACTGCGAGCGTAGCTCTTGCTGCCAATTCTGCTTCCTGGAGGGGGCGGACTCTATCCTGCACACGTGATGGATCACGTGTCACTAATCCGACACAAATTGCCGGCCTAATCGCCCTAGCGGCGTGTTTATTGGAACCTTGACGGAGTGTTCTGTCTCCCGAACGCTTGCTCCTGTGTGTTTTAATCTGCCTGCAAGCAGCACTGCGAGCGTAGCTCTTGCTGCCAATTCTGCTTCCTGGAGGGGGCGGACTCTATCCTGCACACGTGATGGATCACGTGTCACTAATCCAACACAAATTGCCGGCCTAACCACCCTTGCGGCGTTAAGCCCTGGAGGCAGTAAGGGCTGGTGCTGTTTGGCTGTTCGGCGTGGTCGGCTGTTGGCCGCGGTAAGATAGGTACTGATTAATTACCATCTGTGGACAAGTATTTGCCACTTGTTGCCCCCATTCGGATCACCTACGGTTTGTTTAACTTCCTTTAAGAGTATTAATTCATCTATCTGTTCAGCCGGTCTTTGGGGAGGAGAGACGGACTAAGGCTGCTCCTCAAGCCATCGGGCGTTCCCTAGACGGCTAAGAATTTTATATGTAAATTCTGACCAAGCAAAAAATTAAGCTACAGTTTGGCGTATTTGCAAGAATTCAGTTCTACTCTCCATTTTTAAACTTTTTATCCTACTCTTGGATCCTCTCTTTTAAGCAGCACTTATTTATCCTGTTTTAATATCTATCTGTTTAATCATTATTCTTATCTATTTGTATTTCTACTCTGTGATAGTATTACTATAAGGTGACATGCGTACCTTAAGAAGTGCAATGCCGAATGGGCCAACTTTGGTTCAGGATAATGCCGAAACCCACAAGCGAAAACAAATGGGCAGTACGCCCCGGAGGCATCACCCTGCTAGTGCCTCGAACCTCAATAGACATACATCTCCAGCTGATATAAAACGTTTCTTCTTTGAGTCTAAACCCTTATCCTGTGACTTTACTGGTAAACCAATTGCCCCTTGTTTTAAGTTCACTACGAGCGCCCAAGGCTCGAATATAAAAAAACTTTTTGGGAGTTTCTGATAACACTCTTATTAAAGAGGGCGTAATCCCTCCTTTAAAAGAGCTTCACCCTATGCCTGTAATATGTGAAGCACCTGGATCCCCAGGGTCCAACACCAATTCCAACAGAAATCTAGAGCCTCAAACACTATGTCAGAACTCTTTAGGTCCCGCTGGTGGGGGGAGTCCATTATTACATGACTGTCATGTTCCCTCGCCACTCCCCCTGATCAAAAGCTGCTGTGGTTCATCGGATCCTCAGCCTGCAGTAATTGAGTTAAGCTCGAACTCTTCCTTTTTGGAAGGGGATGATTGTCGGAATTCATTAGAGCTACCTGAAGTTTCTTTCATATATTCAGACACAGCACATAGTTTGGCCGCTTCATTTGCTGCTCCCACTCCCAGACGCGTCCCTGATATCTCGGCCAGACCATCTGATGACCCTATTTTGCCTTCAGTCATTTCTCCGTCCATTTTGATTGATACCACGTTGCATGCCATGAATTTGGCCATTTCTTCTCTTTTTAAGCTGTTTGAAACGCTCGACCGAAAACTGCAGGCACACGATAAACAGATTGAGAAATTATTACATTTGAAAGCAACGCTTAAACATAGTATTGAAACGAATAGCCAAAAAAAACTAAAATCAAACCCTGACAACTCACTAATTTTTGATAAGTCGCCTACCGACCCTATTACACAATCACAAGCTATAAAGTTTAAGACCTTACCTGCCTTTCCGAATGTAATTCACAACGATTTTTCTCTGCCCCAAAACATTGAAAATCCGAAGGACAAATCTTTGTCGGACCCTGTAGTTCCTGGAGACAAACAAGTGTTTAACATATTCTCACTTAATGGATCTAAGCCACACGAAATAATACTTAAACCAAAAAAGAACCTGGTTTGTAAAAAAACAAAAAATGGTAAAGATACAACAAAAACGGCAACCTCAGCAACTAAAGCCTTCATTAAAGCCCTATCTTTGCCCAGGAAGCACACCACCATGTAGGCGGAAGCAGTACAAAAAAAATATAGCGCCTTGGCTAATGCTAAGAAAGCTAGTAACCAGCTTATGACATGCCCTGCCCAGATAGTAGCTTATGAACCATTAGAGGCGCTGGTTGAGGCTGCCGAACATGATAGGGCGGTGAATACACAAGCTCCATCTCCCTTAGTACCCCAATTTGCGGCGGCACAAGTAAAAGAGGGTGCTACCCTTGCAGCTTCATCACCTTGTCCTCCCTAGAGGATCTCAGATAAGAATGGTGAAGCCAGACGGAATGAAATCAGAAAGGAGATCGACTATTATATGACTAAACAAAGACCCTTGAATGCCCAAGTAGAGATGCTCAAGGATCCTAATATTTGAGAGATACCCCATATAACAGTCCATACAGAAAAGTATCATGTGGCACAGTCACTCATTACGCCCTTGATCCCTGAGCTTTCTTTTTTAAAGAAAATGTCTGCTCCCCTTAAAATTCCTACTAATTCTGCTAATACACCCACCACCAAGCAACTCACATTTAGTGCATCTGAAATGCCAATACAACAAGTAATAAAAACCGCGGTGGAAGAATATATGACCAACTTGAACAAAAATGTTACATTACATACAAAGTCAGAGGCTGACCAGCATACTATGCATTCACAAATAACTGATTTGAGCCGTTATCCAGCTGGTCCTGTTGCAAGGGTTGATATACATCCTCAACAACAAAACCACTCACTTGGTACAAGCTGGTTGCACTCTAACAGGTTTCCGTCTTTACCATTAAAAAACTCAAAAATATCACCCAAACAATCGCTATATCCATTGATTATCCGATGCAGAGATATACCTTATGCGAAGTATGATTTAAATCGCACTAGTATACTTGCAATACTAGCTGAAATTCCTGCGTTAGACGATCTGCAATCCTCCGATATTGATTTGGTGGAATTTATCTTCGATAATGATCTCTCTGTTGCACGGTTTTGGGTGTCCTCACGAGTTGTGTTAAACACTTTGTGGCTTGCTAAATGAGAAATATATGAATTAGGGTTCGAGCTTCTCACTGCTGTGACAACTCAAGTTCCTATTTCTGCGGTGCAAAACCCATCAACGCAGACATATGTTTCTAATCAGAGACAGGGTTTATGCGTTCAGTCGATTAACCAAAATTATCATCCAATGCCTCAATCTGTATCAAAGCAGTCGTAACTTACTTTGCAATATCCTCTGCCATTTTTGTCTATGATAAGCTGGAACACTCGAGGCCAGGGGCACTTATTGAGGAATGGTTCCAATAAGTTATCGCAGCATGATATTATTTTATTTCAAGAAACTTAGCTCACGGAGCGGCCGGTGTGGGATAACTTTGAAATAGTTTTTAACCCTGCAATACGATCTGTGAAAGGTCGGCCCATGTCCGGTCTCCTTATGGCCTTAAACATGTCCTCAGAAATTGTTCTATAACACCAGTCTGCGCCAAATCGATATACTCAATTGATAATTATCACAATAAGAGAACAAAGATATGCGATAGTAAATATATATTGGAATCCAGCTGCAATGTCCACCAAAACATTTCTTAAAGATCTGGAAGAGTTATGGTTAGAGATTATTAAACTCCCTAAATACCCGCATGTTATCCTGGCGGGTGATTTAAATTTGCACTGTCTGGATGCTCCCCATAATCGCATGGATAGCAGACTGGTCTCCTGGAACACTTTTATTGAGTCAAAAAACTTGGTTATGTTAAATGGTTCATGCCCGGCCGATAGCCAGCCAGAGAACACATGGAAAAGAGGACACTCTAGTGCCATTATTGATTTCATTTATGTTAATCGCATATTATTCTCTGATATTAAGTTATTTTGTGTGATCTCCACTGAGGACAGTGATCATAACATATTGAATGTGAAATGGCACTGTATGGCTTCACAGGGAAAAAAGGAGATATATAATACATACCACCCCTTATTAGTAAACAAAGGTATGAATAGATTACACTGGACTGAATACAATTTGGCGAAATTCGCCAGGGTATTTGAACAAACAATTGTGTATGAGAAGACCTCAGGTACCAATAAGTCACTTGAGTATAGTGACTTATTGCATACATTCGGTACAACAAACAAGGTGAACACAAAGTACTCTCCCATGCATTCTTTTGACAGGGAAGTTCAGCGACAAAAGTCCTGGTTTAGAAGGGAAAAACAGGTAGTTTTGTCTTTGCCTATCTAAGTGAAATGGCAAGCCCTTAAATCATTGAAAACAAAACATAAAAATTGGATGAAGGCCCATTGATCTATTCTTTACCAAACTGATGGAGAATGTATGCTCCAAAAGATGGGATCAAAATATGGACACTAATTAATAAGACCAACCCTAATACGCAGATTTCATTACAAATCAATGACGTAGCAGAGGCTCAATGGGTAGAACATTACACAAATCTATATGCCTGTCCTGAGACTACAATTTCACCACTTAGTCAGTGTGATCCAGGAGTTTTTACTTTGCAATTCTCAGTAGCAGACATCTTATTTTACATTAATAAATCTAGTAGATCGTGTGCCCCTGGTCCAGATGGGATCTTTAATTACATGATGAAGCAAGATCCGAACCTATGGGCAAAGATTTTATATCAACTCTACTCCACAATCATGCGCACTCAACAATTGCCTAAATCATGGTCTCTCTCTATTATTGTTCCGGTGTTCAAGAAGGGTAATAGACAAGACCCCTCAAATTATAGACCGATTGCCCTTCTTGATACACCGGGCAAGATCTTTGCCCGGTTGATTCTCAGAGACTTGCGGGCTTGGATAGAAACCTCTGGTAATGCCGATGTATTCCAAACTGGATTTGTTGCAGGAAAAGGCACGGCAATAAATATTACAGCAATCAATGCGATTAAAGCTAAGTGTGAATGCCTTAATCAGCCCTTGTTTTTAGCTTTCGTGGATTTTAAAGAGGCCTTTGATTCAATCGATAGACATCTTTTAATTAGTAAATTGATTAAAATGGGCTGCCCCGGTTCACTAATTAAACTGATTGCGCATCTCCATACAAATACTGCAATTCAGATAAGAACTACTTTAGCTGGGCATCTAACTACCATAATTCCAACAGCAAGAGGTCTGAAACAGCGCTGTATTCTGGCGGCCACTATTTTTTAACCTGTTTATACTGGACATGGGCAAGAATTTTATTGATATCAACTCAGATGCTCCAAAACTCGGGTCTCATCAAATTGCATGGTTATTATATGCGGATGATCTTATTTTAATCTCTAAAACGCCGTCAGGTCTACAGCGGCTGATAAAAGGTCTTTCACTGTATGTTCAAAGAAATCATATGGGTCTTAATTTAAGCAAAACACAGATCATGCAATGTCATAACAAAAAATGTCGAACCCTAAAATTGTCCATCTGGACTTTCCAGGAAGAGCTCATTTCTATTACCCCACAATACAAATATTTAGGAGTGATTATTAACAATCTGAAGTGTGATATTCCTTATGTCCAGGATATAAAACAAAAGCTGAAAACACTAACATGCCAAGCTAAAGTCCTCTTGCATAAATTTGGTAAATTTACATGTTCTCAGATACTTTTATATTATGCCCAAAAAGTTCTACCGATAATAACATACGGCTCTGAAACCAAATTACCAAGGGACCGTGTGTTTTGGGATCGATTCGAGGGAAAATTTTGGCGAGCAGTGTTTAAGTTACCGAATTCAACTCCAGGTCCTTTGATACATTATGAGTTAGGAGTCCTTTCAATGTATGTGTTTTATGCATGGAACTTGTGTTCGTTAATGCGGAAATTTTTGCTCTGTATAAATTGTTCAGATTTATCTTATATATTGGCTATATACATGCTGAAATCCACACATTTTTTTTCCCAACAAGTGGAGAAATTTTGTTACCAATCTTTTAGTAGAAGCCGACATTACTATTGAACTGCTTTTAACCAATCCCAATCGTGCCCAGAGAAAACTATATCAGCATGACTGGATTTGCACTTTAGAGTGTTGCTCGCAGTATAAAGATTATAGCGGTCTGCCTTTCGGTACGAAAAGAATGAGAACTGCAGCCTCTTATTTACTCAAATTCCCCTCGCCCCACTTCAGAAACAACTATCTCCGATTTAGACTCAATCTATGGCCCACTAGAGAAATTTTATCTCAAAGAGGTCAAATAACAAAACAAGAAAATATCTGTTGGTTTTGTTAATTACCAGAGTGTGAGGAAACTTTAAAACACTTGATAGTAGGTTGCTCTTCACTAAAAGAATTACGCTGTACATTTTTTAAAAAACTGTATGAAAATTATAACTGCCTAACTAAAGATGTACTTTGGTTTAGAATATTCTCCTCACCCCTGCAAGCTGTTCGTATAGCTACTGTCCAATTTATGATAGCACTAATTCTTGAGATAACTGAATGTATAGCCTAAATTTCCCCTAAATAGATGATATGTGTTATGTAACTAACGTACTCTTCATAGGTGGATTACAAGTGGCTTTAACGATGTGGTAATTCGAACCTATTTTAGATTGATTTTTTAGATGATAATTCAGATGATGTATATATATGAATTGTGATTTTGCCACCTTTTGCTGTTGTTGTGAAATGATGAAATGTTGAAGTAGAGGGTTTGTAGGTTTGTGCTGGGTACTGATTTTGAGCTTGATTTTGTTTTGAATTTCATTTTGATTAATTTGTGTTATATATTAAATTTAAAGGTTGATTATCAACCAACCAATTAATAAAAAAATAAAAAAAATACTATCACACTTATACTCACATAATTATAGACTGTTTATTTTTTTATCCAGTATGGATTTTGTTTCCCAATGACCTAATGATTATTTAATGTCAGTACAACAGCAGTGTGTCAAACACTAATGTTGTATCAAACATAGTACTTAGAATGTACTGTTTATGAGGGTCTAAAAAAGTAAATGTGTATGTAAAATTGTATACAATTAAAGCTTTTAAACTATCTTGCTTAACAAATCATACTGTTTTTTCCCACCGAAAATGAACAAGAGATTCCAGCTTCATAACACTATGGAACTAAGTAACAATACCAATTATAATCAAATACATATTCTATAAGCACTATCCCCAATTGCACTATGATCATAAATACCACATACAGTTCAATTATATCATTCCACCACTATACCACAAATAATTTATATTCCCACTACATTACCTATAATTACTATACACATATTACTAATGTGGGGATTGTGACCATACTTACTGTACACATATTACTATAGTACATATGGCCAGTGCCCAGATTCTTGGTGGCATGACCTATGGCCATGCCACCAAGAATCTGACCACTGGCAACAACTTCCACAATATAATACAACCATATAGAAAGTATATACAATACATGTTGAAATAGCCAAACTCGCCCAGAACCTCCTTCCAATGCAAACTATGTCCGCGGACACTGAAATTGACCGCAGACTCGTCAGCATTTCCAAACCCTTTTTAACCTAGAAAAACAACTCTGTATCACCTTCATTTCACTACCCTACCCTTTCTATGCCCTCTTTGACCCATCAAATAACCCCAAATCTCACAGTGCTCTCCGTGGACTACTGGGGTTCACCTTGAAAAACAGCTCCATATCATATTTATTCCACACCCCCAACCTCCCCATTCTCTCTTTCCGCAACCAAATAACCCAAAATGTGTTCTCCAGACTTTTCCCCCACTGAGCTATCCGAGGACACTGGCCCCTGTCCGCTGATCCAACATGGCAGCCATTTCCAAAAATATGACGCACCTCACGCTCTTCACCATCCAATCAGCACGCACGTCTGATGTCTGCAGACATCACGATGGCCCCTGGGCCAATCGGAGGCCTGTCCATGGCCCAAACCCAGAAAACACACATTTATTTGTACCTACATTTTAGCCATTTTAAATAAAGGTACTGTATGGATTTACACCAAATTTACAAAAGCATGCGTTTGGGACCAAGCCACCGCTCCTGACTCAAATCTGGTAAAAATCTGGCTAGTGGTTTGGGCTATAGGTATGAACAGAATTCTTTTCCTTTTCAACTTTGAGGAAAACCACACATTTTTGGAACCCCCTATAACTTTGCCCCCCTTGATGAAACCTCACCAAACTTTGCTAAATCAATTAGTGGGGCCATATACTGTTTTTACAAAGATTGCTAAGGATTCCTCTGGGGGGGCAAAGTTATAAGCCTTCCAAAATGTGCTCTTTCTATGGGTTGAGCAACGTAACCATAACTACACCTCCGCTACTGCAGACCATGTAATAAGGAGAGACACAGTATCAAATTAACAAACATAGAAGTGCCTGATTCCTCTGCAAAAACCAAATGCCAAGTCCTGAAGAAATTGACCAAATAGCAAATTCATAAAATGAAAAATGTAATATTTTATCCCAAATCCATTGCATACGAAAGTATGCAACCTAATAAAACCCACAACAATAACATCAAAACAAAGATCACAATATACACAATGAATAACAATTTTCTGCATACATAGAAAAATGTATCCCAAACCCACCCACTGCATTCAACCAAATTATGTGGTGGTTTCTAAAGGGATTGCAACATATTAGTGATAGATTTAGGACAGGTAAAGCTGTGCTTACATCACAGAGTTCTAACGATGAACGTGTAGTCTAAAGTACAGTACTGATAAGTACATAATACAAGTGAGCCATACGTTGGAAATAGTAGCTATAGAATACACAACATGTAGCAAACCACCAGATCTGTACAAATTGGGTCCTATAACTATATTATTTCATTTAATGCAGCTATTGATTCTTTTCTTTTAAAAATGGGTGCTCGTTTGCAGGCTGTAGAATCAACATATCCTTGTTTTGAAGACCACTGCTGCCTGCTTTTAGAGATAGGCAGGCTATTGAAGGGCTGACAAAGAGGTACCCTGAAGAAAAATATGTATCGCATGCTTGTGCATGCCTTTGCTGGGGTTGACACTAGAAACATAACTGTTGTGAGGAATTGTCACCTGGCATGGGTGTAAAGCCCTGGCATTTAGGATTTTTATAAACAAATAAAATGATGCAGGTAATTCCATCTCTGAAAGGGTAATCGGGTGATCATAGTTCCCTTTCATAAGCTCCATGCAAAAAGCAAAGTATGCATCTGTGTCCTGCTAAATAAGATTTTCGTTGCCTGCTCAACCAGTGGCACAGAGCAGGATCAGAGGTCCAAGCTGCTTATTTGACAGCTGCAGTGACAGCCAAGTCTATGTGGCACAGGGGAGGATTTTCAGATATGCAACCCTGTACCAAAGCAACATTGATCATTTGCAACCCATGATGGTGGCTGAATAATCCCTGAAATAAAGCTAGGCCTGAGTTTAGGAATAGTACATGGCAATACTTATGATCATGACCACCACATCCAAATTGATATTGCACTTGTTTCAGCTCCTGTGAGTCAGCTGTGCAGTGGAAGGTGATGTGTATTCGGGTCAGCCAGGTGCAAGCTGCCAAATAGCAGAAATGGGACATGGAGGGCTGAGCCTCCTCTTTGATCACTTTGTGAGGGCATGCAACACCCTCTGCTCAAGACAGCAGCTGTCCTGGGCTCGGACATGAAAGAACACCCATTCAAAATGAGTCGTCTGACAACAGGATGCTTCATCTCTAAAGTCCTTTGTTCTTATTGAGAATTGGAGGGAGCAGGATTATGATAGGCTTGAGTGCTCTGGTCAATGGAAGGAGAATTCCAATTTGTTTTCTCTCTTTCCCTTTCTCTCTTTCCTGTCCCCTCCACATTCTTTGAAGAATAACACGTTGGGTGTGACATGAAAAAGGTCCACTCAGTTCAAGAGTAGGATTTGAACCACCAGGGCAAGCTATTATTAGCTCAATCACCTAGGGAATTGTGCCTTTAAACAAAGAGGTCTTCCACCTCCTCAACAGATTGTCTCAGATTCTCTCAGCTCTTAAGTCTGCAGATTTGCGCTAAAGCCCTCAGTGGATTTCCTTCGGGAAAGCTGTACTTTCCAAAGCCCTCAGCCTGAGGTGAAGAAGGAGCCATATAAGGACGAAGGAAGATCTGTCTCCTACCCACTGTGAGGGCAGATCAGGAGTGACCTCGGCTGTTGACCAGGACCTATCACTCTGCACTGGAATCACCTAGAGCTGGGCAAACAGACCCTAAACAGTATCATCCTGTCCTTGAGTCCCCTTCAGTGGGCCTTACAACAACTGAAGGGCCAGGCCAGCTGAAGCACCGGGTCCCACCACACCGAACCGGTCGTTACATGCTCACCGCAAACGGAATGAGAGGGAAGGCGTTGGCTCTGGCTTTTGCACTCCTCCAGTAATCTGAACTCTTGCTTGCCTTCGAACCAGCTTGATGCTGCATTGCGTCCTTGACAAATCTCATCACCTGCTAGGCCCAAAGCGACTGCTCGATGCTGGTACTCGAACCAAATCACTGGCGAGTCAAACACTGAGTCTGAAATGGGGTTACAACCACCGTTTGTTAGGGAGAATTCTCATCTCTGTGCTAATTCCCTTCAACCTTAGAGACCCCCAGCTCTTTTGCAGGATTTTAGGGCTTTTTAATTTTAACCCTGTAGTGAGTGAGCTCTTTTTTCACTCTCTCATGTCTTTTGACCTGATTTATATTACATGCTTCCTTTGTTTTTGGAGTCTGGCAAACTCCATAGGCCTCTACCTTTTGTATGGTGACACACAGCAACTTCATTGCAGTGTCACAGAGAAATCCTTTAGATTGCTCATACAGTTTAAATACCTTTTCTTGTGTGAACTACTGTTCCCAAGAATAGTAAAGTGAAATTGACTTTACTTACCTTTCCTCTTTGTAGTTCCAGCACACACCATTTTATTTGGAGTGCTGAGGGGATTAATTGGTAGCCCCTTATCCTACCTACTCATGTAACACTTTTGATGTTACCCTCACTAATTTAAATGGCTGTTGGCAGTGGTTTAATTTTCCAACGCTTGTGCCTTTCTACCACAGGTTGAATCTTCAGCTGAAGTATATCACTCATTGGTGACTATTTTGCCAAAATGGCCTGGGTCTTCTTTTTATTGCCATTTTCTGTTTGTGAGGTCTTTCATGGGTTCCACTCAGTGTGCCAGGCCAGGTTTGAGCCCTTTGTCCATTTTGCCTTTCGCATGCTTCAGTACTGAAAACCACTTCTGACTCCAGTGTGTCTGGAAGGGCAAGAAGTGAGGGAGGTTCCCAAAACTCCCATGTACTTTGTCTTTAGGAATGTCTAAATGCACCCAGTCCTGATTGGCTGGGTGGCTGTTCTTTCCTTTCACAACAGCCACCCTGCTGTTTTAGTGACAGCTAGGCTGTGCATGAATGGGTTAAAACTGCTTAAAAGGTGAGGGATTTCGGACAGAAAACAGAGTCGACCACTGGGAAGAACAACCCAACGAAGAAACCATGAAGGAAGCTTGCTCCATACTCCTGGACCTTTGAATTGCCCGGTGAAGCACTGCTGCTGTGCTGAAACTCCTTTTTTCTGATCGACAAGAGAAGCTCCGGAAGGGACAAACTCTTCCCTTGGGTTAGTGGGACCAACTTACTCCGAGACGAACTGTAAGGATATTTGGCATGTTACAGCACAGAGTACAGCACTACTGCACAGGTAGCAAACAGCACAGAGTACAGCACTACTACACAGGTAGCAAACAGCACAGAGTACAGCACTACTGCACAAGTAGCACATTTTTTTTTGCAGCACCACCACAAGGGTGCGGTGCATTGCTATATGGGTTACCAGATTAACAAGGAAAGACAGGCTATTCAGTCAAAAACGATTTTAACATATAAGATGCAAATCTATTTTTACAGTTAAAAGCACACGTGCTCATTTAAAAATGCACACTATTTTTCACCTGAAATGCCTATGGTGCGAGAGACACATTTGAAAATTAACAGCTAACCTATTAACCATTAACCTGACTAATAAAACCTTATTTAACATAACCCACTAATAAAATGTGTTCTCCACTGCAGAATTAGGCATACTCTGAAAGCCATTTAAATGTGTGTGCAGATTTTTTTTCTTTTCTTCTCTGCCTGCTTCTCCGTGTTTTTGTGCACAGTAACTGCAGGAAGAAGGAAGTTAGATTTGCAACAATTGCAAATGTATAAGCGAAGCTATTGTTGAGAGTAGGAGGATGAGAGATGATGGATTTCATTGGGACACGTCATACAGAGGGCTGAGATGAAAGTTTTAGTGGGCAGTATCAGGGAAAAAGACAGGCAGACATTTTTCTGCACTACTGGGGAGAAGACCTGGCTGTGGGACCCCTGACTGAATGCAGATTCCTGCGTCCTGCTACAGTCAAGATTTGGCAGAGCTGGGAGGAAGACCTTTTCCTGGTTGGAGGCATTCCTATCTGCAAAAGCTGAGAATTCCAGGCAATGACCCCGGTTTGAAAAGGAAAGGCGATCCTTTTACTGGGTTTAATCTTCAAGGGAACCACATTCCGAAAGAGAACAGCTGAAGAAAACTTTGAACAGATAAGGTAATTACATAAGCGTGGGAGCCGTGTGTGCACGAAAATATGCAGTCAGTGTAGGAAAGGGGATTCCTGTGCGTGTCTTAATCAAATACCAATGTTTCAATTTGAGTTCTCTTCTCCGCCACGCTCTTTGCAGTGTGTCATAGACAATGCTTTTACTGTACCATTTTATTTATTTCTGTAAAGAATGAGATTGTGTTTAAATGCAACTTTTATAATACAGAAAAATATTTGAAAACAGACGGGTGGTGTATTTACTATTTACCATTACAATGCCGATGATGTGGGGAGATTTTTAAACAGTGCAATGGTCATTTTAAGACAGATGTGTGCATGTCAGAATCAGTATGAATAATTGTGAGTGACTGTAGCATAGCTCGTTGGAGGTACATGAGCCAACGGGAAGAGAGACTCTCTGAACATAGCTCCCTACCGTATATAAGGTAGTGGAAATTATCACAAGACTACCATATATAGCTCTCTGTCGTAAATAAGTCAGTGAGTTCGCCCATGGTGGCACACCAACACTATCACTGAAAAATGTGGTATTCCTAAAATGTAGGTCTGAGGTCTCTCTAGTGATCACACGAAAAATCTAAGCAAAGATAAGGGATTCTGGACATTGGGGCCACAAATAAAACAAGGGAATTATGCTCACCAAAATACCACCAACCGCGCCTACCACCCACGCATACCAAATATGCATGCCTGGGTGCTGAAATAATGCATGTTCACTGTATTATTGTTGTACATGGCCCAATCTGAATACAAGGAGTGATTGTTGCTAAGTTATATTTCGGCGGTAAGAAAATACCGTCAGGCCCCAAATCTCCACAAAATACCCTACATATTTATGGTGCGTTGGCCGGGAAAGTGATCATAGAGTACCTACTGGGCGTGGCAAGCGTATCTCACACTGCCATTTGCACATTAAAGGGAACCCATTTTATAATAGCAGTGTGCCACTAAAAACGAATTTCAGAATGTCACAAAGGGAAACCACATTCTCAGATCTAGTGCAATATTTAGAGGCAAAGTTATTTGCACATGGGAATTGGTCTTCGGATAGCACGTTAGAATGGAGTAACCGCATTCAGGGTGAGGTGCAGAAAGAAAAACTAGACAATATTTTTGCAGAAGGCAGCATAATTCAGGTCTGCCTTACAAGATTATTGAATGCAGCCGATAAAAGTGCAGAGAAAGACTGTTTAATACGGCTATGCGGCAAAATATGGTTTATTTTAAACAAGTCCCTGCGAATGCAAGAGAATGATACTCAGCTAATTAACAGGTTAAAGACTGAATTAGAGGGGGCAAGTAAAAATCAGGAAATGTTGAGAGCAGAATTGGATGTATGCCAAAAAGACATGCAATTAAAATGCAGAGACTTTGATACTCAGTTATCCAAAAGCAAGAAACAATTTGAAGATAGTGAGCAAGAATTGACACACTTAAAAGCCTTAGTGGATCACATTAGGCAGGATAAAGATGAGGTTGTTTCAGAAATGCAGATTTTACAAAAAGAACATTGTGAAAAAGAAGGTGATCTCCAGAGTGCAGAACAAGAAATGATTAAAATGATCCAAGAAAGAGACAAGAGAAATAAAGAGTTCAATGAATGCCAAATGCAAATGTGCGAAATGCAGGAGGTGATTAATAAAATGAGTGATGAAAATAATTATTTGCAAAATGAAGCAAACAGACTCCTTAAAAAGTGTATGGACTTAGAACAGCAAATGTGCATTCCCAGGTCCCAGGAGAGGCGGCAGGGTACCACCTTCAATGGAGTGGAGGTGAATTCTAGCTCTGCCCAAAGAGCTAGTGCTCCAGTGACTGGGCCGGTGACTGAACTTGGTTGCAGCGCCCTTGGGGGATTTGATACTCCCATTGGGGGCAGTCACCAATCTCATACACCTGAAAACAGGATTGAATCACAAAATAGTGCAATTCCATGCATTGCAACAAGTAGCCCCATAAAAATAATGAAATCCATTAAAGCCCTGATCAAACCATTTAAAAAGGGAGGTGAATGCTGCATTGAGGATCACTTAGAAGCGGTACATGACATTTTTAAAGCACTCCAGATACCTAAGGAACAGTACAGACAATATTTTCATTTAACTTTAGATGCCCCGACGGCCAGCATCATAAGGGGATTAAATGAACAGCAGAATATGACATGGCTTGAAAAAGAAATTAGGCGTCATTTTTCTCCTTTTCAGTCATTGCAGGAGGCAAAGAAAGTCGCGTACACAATTACTGCTGGACCTAATATATCCCCTCGCCAATTTTTACAAGACTCAAAAAGAGCATTCTCTCGCTTTGATGTATATTTTGACTCAAATTCCAATGAGTTTAAAACTGCATACTTCTATGGGCTACAGAAAGACATCATATCCCAATTGGTCTGTGAATTTGACCGTGACAAGTCCCTTGAATGGATTGTACATCAAAGCACAAAGCTATATGAGGTACTCTATTGTCAGGGTAGAGAAAGTGATAAAATAAAAGATACTAGGCCTAAATCTAAAGAACCCTCAGCCACAGTAATGGAAATCAGGTCAGCCAAAATGTCCCTTGAGTCTGCTCAAAGTCAAGGTAAAAATAATGTGACACCTGAACAAAGGGGTAATCAACAAAGATCGCCATTTCCTGTACCAATGTTCCAAACACATGATCCTAGTAATAGAGAGAGCTACATCAGCCCTAGGTATTTAGGGGATAGACCCCGGGTAGGATATCGGCCTGATATGGCAGGTATGGACAATAACCAGAGACAAAATCAAGATCAAAGAAATGATGGTCCCTACCAGTCATTGGGGACACAGAGTAGGTTTGATCCCAACACCATGATATATGGTAATCAGGATAGGCCCCGATATGTGGATCGATTTACTGATAATGGAAATCAACATAGGGGCCAGTACCCACAATCTGAGAGACAGGACATGAGGCAAAACGTGAACTACAGTCCACGCCAGTACAATGATTCCCCACCAGGGGACTATAATCAAAGGATGGGTGCAACCCGCTCCCCTCCACAAATGAATCAAGAGTTCAGAAACCATCCCAACCGACATCAATCACCTGAGAGGGATCAGAATAGATCCAATCAGGGGGAAAACAACCAAAATCGACCTAGGCCACAGAAAGAGGATCCTAGAGAGATGGAAAGGTTCCAGTGCCTTGAGGCCCAAGTGAAAATGTTAGCTGAGCAAATAGGAAAGCTCTATACAGCGCAAAAACAACCTTCCAAAGAGGGGGCTGATGGCCATAGCAATGACCGGGGGGCTTCCGAAAAGTGACTAAGTACTCATGATAACTGCAGTGCCAAAATGACAGATTGCTCTGATATAATTTTGCATAACGACTCTGAGATGCCTAATGGATTAAAAATGAAAGTACCAGTAAATGAAATTGTGATAAAAAGTGCAAATATTTCTAAAAAAGAGGTACGGTTTAACTTAGAGCTAAATAAAACAGTAAAGATTTGCACAAATGAAAAAGAAACATTAGGAATTCCAAAAGAACAAAGGAACAGATTTAAGAAAAATGACTCATGCATGGGGAATACCAGTGAACAGGGAGTAAGTGGGGATGCCATAGCTCCTTCCCTGGGCAAGCAAAACAATGACCAAACACAGACAGAAAAAGGAAATACTCACAAGGAGGGTACAAGTCAATCACCTGAAGAATTCTTTGAGCCACATATTTTTGAAGAGGCTGAAAGGGCTGGTATTACACTAAATGATCACAAATGCACAGAATTAAAAAATGACAAATTGCTGAATGATGTTGTTACACATGTTCAGTTGGAAGGTTGTAATGTGGTCTCTGATGTTACCCAGATGGATGGGCGAACAGTGGCCACACTCCAAAAAACCTCTGAACATGGAGAAATGAATAAAATATCTCGCACAGAAATGGGTAAAAAGGAGGGAAAAATGTCTTTTCATTTACCAATGTGCTTAGCCAAAAGTGAAAAAGACCTGAGAAAGGTGAGCCCTGAAATCAGTAAGAATTCACATTTCTTATGTGTATTAGAGGAAGTTGAGGACAGATATTATGCACCCATCACTGTAGAAGAAAAATGCCACACCTTTGCTATGATTGACACTGGCGCACAGGCCACAATTATGTCCAAGGAGCTGGTAAAGAGTATCAATGAAGGGAGGCCTCCACAGAGTCAGATCACAGTGAAGGCAAATCAAGGCCCAGTGCATAACTTTAATGGGGAGGAGGTGCCCATCATAGGTGTAACTGAGGTTGACATAAAAATAGGGAAGCACAGAATGAAACAAGAGGTATTGATCACATCTATTTGTGAAATTCCATTTCTGATGGGGACATATTGCCTGAAAAGATTGTCTCCTCTCATAGATGGGGTGAATGGAGTGCTGTGGTCCTTAACCAAAAAACCATTGAGGCCTAAGAAACTAAAATCACAAAACAGCAATATAAATGAATGTCACACCGTTGCCAAAACAAATGATGCTGTGGAGGTATATCTCCAGAATAGCTGCATACCTAGTGTCACTGTTATATTAATGTGTCAAGACAAAATGCAGAGCGACAATGAAAAACTACCTGTACAAATATACTTGGACCCAAGGAAAGATTGGCAGACTGCCATAGATGAGCACACATTACGTTTCTATTTAAAAGAGAAAACATGCAAACAGAATATTGCTCCTAAAACAGATTCAGAAAAACACATTACCACTCTGGCAGAAATACACATGGAAGATGAGCAACCATGGGTTCATGTTGGTATAAATGATTATCTTAAAACAATAAAAGCCACTTTAGCACTTGAACATGAAAGGAGTTTCATTAATGAGAAATTGTTGCAAAAGATTATGGAGAGGGAAGAAATCCCGAAATTTAGGATTAAAAACCAATATGTTTCTGGGTTGGACAGTCCAGACTTTGAAAACCGAATTGCAGGCAGATGCATGCTTAAAATTAGCATTGGTCAGAAAACAATTTACCATAATATATGGATAGTGAGTGGAGCACAAAATGAATTTTACATGGGCAATGACATCATGCACAGAATGTGTATGGTGTTAGATTTCCTTAATCAAAAAATATGGTCACTCCTAGGTGGTCCGGCACCTGAATTTGAAGACAAAAGAAGGGCTTATCATTGTGCACAACTGGTTCCTTATGCAGTCGAATTACAAATGAGGAAAAATACTATTATTCCTGCATTTACAAAACAGTTTGCAATAACACTGAAATGCAAAAATGGACAGCAGATGAAAGGCTCTGATGCATTTGTATGCCTGAATGAATCCATAAAACAGCAAGGCCTGGATTATGAATACATTCCATTGGTAGACATTGGTGAGGGATCTGTAAAAATCATGGTAAATAATAAAGGTTGTCAGGATATTCATTTAGAGGAAAACTCCCCATTAGGAATGGCCATACAAAAATCACATTATACGGCAGATTTAAATAACATGGTGATTGGGAATATTCCTGAAAAATATGTAGATGCCAAGGGCGAGTTGCCAGAACACCTGGACTCTCAGCCCAAAGGAATATTTAAAATTCATTCTGTGTATCCTTATGATTCAAATGAGACAGTGTGCTGCCATCAAGAGGATTGCATAATATTTAATTTAAATGAAAATGAAACAGGAAATCAGCCCATTGAAGTGGAAGCTGATATGCCAAAATATTTAAAAGTGGCAGCTCTACAAAAAGATACAGCCACACAGTTAGAGGAATTTTCCAGAATGGTAGAAGAGCAGATCTCCTTAGCGGATGCATGTGACAGCGATAAGGATAGAGACGACCTGAGGGAAATATTTATGGAGTTTAAGGATGTATTTGCAAAAGATGCTTATGATTGTGGTTTAACTGATTTACATGTGGCCACACTACCAGAAGGTTGTAGCAGAAATCCAGTGTTTGTACGCCAGTATAGACTACCGCTGGCATGTTTAGAATCATTGGCAGAGATTATTAAAAATTTGGAATCACGGGGAATAATCAGGCCCATTCATAGCACATCCAATACGCCTATTTTAGGTGTGTTAAAGCCAAATGGTCAATGGCGGCTGTGTGCAGACTTAAGAGAGTTAAATAAAAGAGTACCAGTATCTAGATGGCCACTACCATTCATTGATCAGGGCCTAGCTCAGATACATGGTTCAAATGTATTTACCACGTTAGATCTCACATCTGGATATTGGTGTGTGCCATTGGCAGAGGAGATACAACACTTATTTTCCTTTACATTTGACAGGACTCAATATGCCTGGCTTAGAGCTCCGTTCGGGTACATCAATAGTGGGAGTGAATTTGGCATATTTTTGAGAAAGGCCATGCCGGATGCAGCGGAAAGAGGAACAATAGTTTATGTGGATGATGTCCTGATAAAAAATGAAAGCCTGAAAAGCCATTTTGATGAAATAAGACATGTACTTGGCCAATTGCAGAAAGCAGGCGCCAAAGTATCTTTGCAAAAAGCACAATGGTGCAAGAAAAAAGTGAACTTTCTAGGGCATGAAGTGACTGAACGTGGGCTAAATCCACAAAGGAAGAAAATAGAGGCCATACAAAGATTAAAAGATCCTAAAAATGTGAAAGGAGTAAAAAGTTTATTAGGGATGACAGGCTATAACAGAAAGTTCATTGAGAATTATGCAGAAATCACTCAACCATTGACTAAACTGCTTAAACTAAATACTCCCTGGAGATGGGAAAGAGAGCAGTCTGATGCAGTGGCTAGATTGAAGGAATGTCTTGTAAAGGCACCATGTTTAGCATACCCCATAAAGGACAGGGATTTCTTTATAGAAATAGGTTTTTCTGAACATTGTATGTCAGCAGTATTATCACAAAAACACGATTTGAATCACAAAACCATTGCATATGCAAGTAAGGCATTTTCCCAAGTTGAAATGAAATTTAATGAATGTGAAAAGGCCCTATTAACCACTGTGTGGGCGCTACAACATTTCCGCCCCATTGTTCAGGGAGAAAAGGTGATTATTGAAACAAATCATCAACCTTTGCAATTTTTAGAGAGTAAAAGAATTAGATCAGGCAATCTAGCGCAATCCAGAATCACTTCATGGACGCTGGCATTACAAGGTTTTCCCGTAGAAGTGAGATATGGACAAAATAAAAAGAGCCCAATTGCTCAAGGGTTAGCTGACTTACATGACTGTGCAGCTGAACAAATACCAAATGAAATGGAAGTGGACACTAGTTTGCAGGAATTTGAACAATCACCACACAAAGCTTTTGATGAAAAAACATGCAAGGATTTGCCAACTGTATATGTGGATGGTTGTGCTTTTCACATTAAAAAAGACAGTAATAAACAGTTAGTGGCAGGAATAGGAAATGTCTGGTTGAAATGTGAAGGCGTCCCCAGTATAGGGATGAGGATTGGGGATAGGAGCAGTCAGGTGGCGGAATTGGCAGCCATTTATAAAGCAATTGCTACTGCAGTTGATAAAAAGTTCAGTGAAATTGTCCTGGTGACTGATTCTGACTATGCACGGAATAGCTTTGTGGAGTATTTGCCTGGTTGGAAAGCAAGAGGCATGGTTACATACAACAAAAAGCCACTTAAACATGGAAAAATGATACAAGCCATAGACAAATTGGTGTCAGAAAATAATTTAACAATATACTGGAGAAAAATGTGTGGGCATTTAAAAACACCAGGAGAGGATAAGGAGGGAAATGATAAGGCAGACCATCTGGCTAAGATTGGGGCTGTGATGGGAGAATTGCTACATATTGATTATTTAATGGGTGAAATACAAATTGATGCAGTGACACGTTCTAAAGCACCAAAGGAGGTAGATCAACCGGTGGTGCAGTGGAGTCATGACACGCCAGACCAAGATTTGATTGAGGCACAAAAGAATGATCAAATTTTGGGAATCTATTATAATCATTTGATAGATCCTGAACAAAATCCTTTAACAGAAAATGATTGTATGGGAAAAGAAGAGTTGAGGGTGTTATTAAAGAACAAAACACGAATCAGATTACAGGATGGACTCATGATTAGAGAGTCCATAACAGGACAAATACAGTGGGTAGTACCCCTTTCATTCAGAGGACTGATGCTACACCATGCACATGATGCCATAACTGCAGGCCATAGAGGTTCACAAAAACATTAGAAATATTAAAAGATTATGCTTACTGGCCACATATGTCCCAAGATGTGGAATTATATACTAGAGGATGTCTAGTATGCGCCCAATTTAAACCTGCTTCACCAATGCATAGAGCACCATTGATGAAAAGAGGCCTAACTCTCCCATGATCAGATTTGCAAATAGACTATGTAGGTCCTTTAAAAAGGTCGAGCAGGGGACACCGTTATATTTTGAGTGTGGTATGTTTGATGTCAAAGTGGATTGAATGCATTCCTGCACCAGATTGTAGTGCGCAAACAGCAGCCACATTGCTGGTGAACCATGTGTTCTCAAGGTTTGGGTTGCCACAAAGAATTGAGTCAGACAGAGGAAGTCATTTCACAAGTACTCTAATGAGTAAAGTATGGCAAATACTAGGTGTGAAAAGGAAACTACATATCGCATATCGGGCGGCGTCTTCAGGTACAGTTGAAAGAAGCAATAGGTCTGTTGTGGATATTTTAAAGAAATTTGTGGCAGAATCAGGTTCCAGCTGGGATTTACGTTCACCATTGGTTCTGATGGCAATCAGGTCGACTCCTGCCAAAGCAACAGGTGTTAGCCCTCATGAGGTCTTGACAGGTAGGAAAATGGTGTTACCACAACACCTACTATACAGAACACATGAGCAAACTCTAGTGAGTGCATCCACAGTTCATGAATATATTGATGAACTGAGGAGGCATTTGCAACATGCATTTGCTTTTGTGCAGAGAAATCTGGAAAGAGCTGCTGACAGTGCAAAGTCATATTATGGTAAAAAGACATCAGCAAAGGAATACAGTGTAGGGGATCAGGTGTACAAGTTTCATTTTGGAAAAAGTAAACAGAAAAATTCTAAATTTCTAGCAGCCTGGCAGGGGCCATTTCGAATTATAGATAAGGTCTCTCCTGTAGTATATAAAATTTTGAAAAATGAAGGTGAAACTGCAATAGAGCAGTTTGTCCATGTAAATCAAATCAAACCATGCCATCCCAGACATGAGATCAGGCGGCTTGAGCATGTAGAAACAGATAAAGTCCCTTGAACACAAAAAGAGAAAATAAATGGGTACAATCAGGAGGCAGTGACAAAGAAGTTAAAAAGTTGATTGTTATGATGGTACATAAACACTGTAGTATATGTAAAATATAATATAAAATAAATAAATAAATAAATAAATATATGCACATATAACGGAAGCTCATGGTTGGTGTGCAGAGAGAAAATGTATTAAATATTGAATGCTGTTTTATTTGTGCTTGTTTTCTTTTAACTTGTGTGTTTAATTTCAGAAAAAAAAAAAATAATTAATGAAATATTTTTACCAAGCATGTTTTATTTTTGGCAAAAGGTTGAAGTTAGTATTGTGCTATGTACTTAATTTGTTTATTTTCTATTTTGATTTAGAAAATTAACATTATTTGGTCGGAGGTTCTGGGATCAGAGCCCACGGGAGACGATGGAGTCCTGGAGTCCCCTGGATGAAGACCAAAAGATGCCTGCCTCCAGGTGGAGGTGAAGACAAAATAACCGGAATGCCAAAAGAGATGACTACTGTGGATTCAAGATTGCCAAGATGAAAGAGTACTCGAATGAACCGAATAACATCGCTGGTCGGGACATACCAAAAGAGACAAAACAAAAGTTCCGGCATATGAAGTTCCACGTATTTATTATTTTAATTATTTATTTTAATTTGTTTTATTAATTATTTGTTTTAGTTAGTTGTTTTATTTCGTTGTTTTTAATTGACTTGGAAAATTTAAACTTAAAGTAATGCCACTTCCACTGAGAAGGCACATGTGGAACATTTTATGAACTGATGGACTCAGATGAAATGTAGATTGCAAATTTTTCATTGATGCACATGAATATTCATTTTGTTGGATTGCTATATTGTAAAAGAAAAAAAAAAGAGAGAACAAGTTGTTTTTAGGAATTGGCTTGGATTATAGCCAAGTTCTAAAAACAAAAGGAGGGTATATGTAAGGATATTTGGCATGTTACAGCACAGAGTACAGCACTACTGCACAGGTAGCAAACAGCACAGAGTACAGCACTACTACACAGGTAGCAAACAGCACAGAGTACAGCACTACTGCACAAGTAGCACATTTTTTTGCAGCACCACCACAAGGGTGCGGTGCATTGCTATATGGGTTACCAGATTAACAAGGAAAGACAGGCTATTCAGTCAAAAACGATTTTAACATATAAGATGCAAATCTATTTTTACAGTTAAAAGCACACGTGCTCATTTAAAAATGCACACTATTTTTCACCTGAAATGCCTATGGTGCGAGAGACACATTTGAAAATTAACAGCTAACCTATTAACCATTAACCTGACTAATAAAACCTTATTTAACATAACCCACTAATAAAATGTGTTCTCCACTGCAGAATTAGGCATACTCTGAAAGCCATTTAAATGTGTGTGCAGATTTTTTTTCTTCTCTTCTCTGCCTGCTTCTCCGTGTTTTTGTGCACAGTAACTGCAGGAAGAAGGAAGTCAGATTTGCAACAATTGCAAATGTATAAGCGAAGCTATTGTTGAGAGTAGGAGGATGAGAGATGATGGATTTCATTGGGACACGTCATACAGAGGGCTGAGATGAAAGTTTTAGTGGGCAGTATCGGGGAAAAAGACAGGCAGACATTTTTCTGCACTACTGGGGAGAAGACCTGGTTGTGGGACTCCTGACTGAATGCAGATTCCTGCGTCCTGCTACAGTCAAGATTTGGCAGAGCTGGGAGGAAGACCTTTTCCTGGTTGGAGGCATTCCTATCTGCAAAAGCTGAGAATTCCAGGCAATGACCCCGGTTTGAAAAGGAAAGGCGATCCTTTTACTGGGTTTAATCTTCAAGGGAACCACATTCCGAAAGAGAACAGCTGAAGAAAACTTTGAACAGATAAGGTAATTACATAAGCGTGGGAGCCGTGTGTGCACGAAAATATGCAGTCAGTGTAGGAAAGGGTATTCCTGTGCGTGTCTTAATCAAATACCAATGTTGCAATTTGAGTTCTGTTCTCTGCCACGCTCTTTGCAGTGTGTCATAGACAATGCTTTTACTGTACCATTTTATTTATTTCTGTAAAGAATGAGATCGTGTTTAAATGCAACTTTTATAATACAGAAAAATATTTGAAAACAGACGGGTGGTGTATTTACTATTTACCATTACAATGCCGATGATGTGGGGAGATTTTTAAACAGTGCAATGGTCATTTTAAGACAGATGTGTGCATGTCAGAATCAGTATGAATAATTGTGAGTGACTGTAGCATAGCTCGTTGGAGGTACATGAGCCAACGGGAAGAGAGACTCTCTGAACATAGCTCCCTACCATATATAAGGTAGAGGAAATTATCACAAGACTACCATATATAGCTCTCTGTCGTAAATAAGTCAGTGAGTTCGCCCATGGTGGCACACCAACACTATCACTGAAAAATGTGGTATTCCTAAAATGTAGGTCTGAGGTCTCTCTAGTGATCACACGAAAAATCTAAGCAAAGATAAGGGATTCTGGACATTGGGGCCACAAATAAAACAAGGGAATTATGCTCACCAAAATACCACCAACCGCGCCTACCACCCACGCATACCAAATATGCATGCCTGGGTGCTGAAATAATGCATGTTCACTGTATTATTGTTGTACATGGCCCAATCTGAATACAAGGAGTGATTGTTGCTAAGTTATATTTCGGCGGTAAGAAAATACCGTCAGGCCCCAAATCTCCACAAAATACCCTACAGAACTCCACTGGACCATCTTCTCTGACTGACTGTACTTCTTTGCTGCTGCAGGAACCGGGTGCCAGGGGTTGAGAAATTAGTAGTCTAGTGCAATGTCTGTTGTCGGGGGGAAATTCTGCCGGGGTCGGCCGGGCCGTCCGCAGACCTCCGGGCAGGGAGGCCCCAACACCTCCCGTATATCCCAGATGAGATAGAGTATGAGACACACACAAGGAGCAAGGTGACTCTGCTGTTTATTTATACAAAACGGCAGGGATGGGTCAAGGAGCGTACGCGTTCGTCCTGACACACACAATCGTGGGGCTCGCAGGCCCTTTTTACTGCATTATGACGCGCTACTTGCGTCACTTCAAAAAGTTAACAAAAAACCTATCGCCACTCTTAATTGGTTGCTCGAGTGGTAGGGTTAGTATAGTACACATATAGAGAATGATATTAGTGGACAAGGTGTAGTCAGGTGGTATATCTGGGTTGTCCCTACAATTAGATACATAAGAATTGTTACATGAAGACTCCTGAGGATTGGCTAGTATTACTGACGTCTGAGATAAGGGCCCCATGTTCTGATTGGTGCATCCGTGAGCTTCCCAGCCTGGGACCACCGTTGTTCCCAGCTCTCGGTGTACCTGTGTTTGCAACAATGTTTCAATATGGGTACGTGCAGACAATGTGAGGATTTATTCATAGGCGGAAGGCTGACCGCTCCCACTGTAGCAGATGTCCATTGAGCCTTTCAAGTGTATCGGCCTGTGTCTCGTAGTGAGGGACCCAGACGCCTTTTCTCTCCCGGGTTTTGGCATCCCGTCAGGTTCGGCTTGGTCACGTGGGGAGGGACCGTGAAAGAGGCAGAATTCTGCACAATTAATATTGCTTTTTCTACTGCGCGTCTGGTTTAATTTGCCGGCGTGCCTTTATCGTTGAGGCGCGGAGTGCGAGGTTGCAACATCGTGCCTTTGATGATTTGTTCTTGAAATGTGAGTTTGCAACATTACGACCTTGGCTGGTTGCTCCACTGGGTTCTTTCTGCAGGATCAGCAACCTGACTCTTGCTTTGTTAATGTCCACGGGAGCTCTTGTTTGAGGCCTACTCGGCCTGGTGCTTAAGTAGTCTGTTTGGTGCATAGGTGCTTTTAGGTTTAATGGCATATATTTTCATGACCAGTATCGTGTTTCCATTATACCTCTCATGGTGGTAACGGGTTTCAAGAGAAGCGTGAGCAAGCGTTATATATGAGTTCATGATGCGTCTTGCGTTTCTGCATTCTGAAAGCCTATGTAAAAATAATAAAGATGCACGTCCGTGAATATGCCTGTCGCCTACGTCAGAGCACTGAGTATGTTCTTCGTGTAGATTGGTGTGGAAATGTTCAGTGTGTATATTTGTACAGAAGTGCTTCCCGTTGTCTAGGTCGTCATGCCATCTCTAACGACGTGTGGGTTTTAGTCTAGCTGATCCGAACCGCAGGTGTCGGCATGGCCAGTGCGGGCTGTTGGGCAGGCAGATGGACACATCCGTATGTTCCTGTACCAGGGTACCTGGTCGTCTGGTAAATGGACAAACTCTTCTCGCGGCGGGTGTCTGGGCCGTGATCCTCTAGGCCAAACGCGAGAGGTGAAGGACGGGAGCCTGGTCTTCCACTCTCCCACTTCAGTCCCCCCTCTGGTCGACTTGTCGACCACAAACATATCCTTCTCGTTATCTCCTCTTACCCTCCATATCTTAGTTATCCCTCCGAGATGTCCATAATGGTTTACATGATCTTCAAACGACCAATACATATATTCACATGTTCCTCCAGGAGTACAGTATACCCATCTTCCTATGTAGCTCCTGGGGTTCCTGGGGTTCTCGATCTTCACTGATGGTGGGTCTAGATGGTTGGTGATGATTTGGGTGCGCAACTTCTCCCTCTCTTGTATTATCACACCTGTATGCTGGCCGTCATCTGCTGGCATTAAGGGGTGCATTCCCACCATTTCCAGCAACTCATCAGTCGTGCGTGCCTTCCGGGCCTTCCAAAATCTAATTATGATCAGAGTAGCTCCAGCCAAAATAGTACACCCCACTATTATTTTCAGTCCATCTGACAGCCAAGATGGCATCCATGACCATAATAGTGAAAACCAGCTCTTATCCTTGTCTACACCGTTACTTTCATCCATCATTTTGGAGTGCATCTGGGCCAATTGTGATACTGCTTCTGTCAGTGTACCATTGTCAGCATCGTTGGCAGGTATGAACGTGCAGCAAGATTGTCCTATCTTTGCACAAACTCCTCCTTCCATTGCTGTGAGAAGGTCCAATACATATCTGTTCTGGAGTGCTACCATCCTTACAGCTCGCAGCTCCTCTTTAATTGCGTTGAACCCATTTACTGTTGAATTGATAGTCATCATTAGTTCCCATCTGGTTATTTGGAGCCATTTTGCGTTTGCGTATGCCTGTAGTCCCGGATGTATTATTGAGGAGAAGAACATTGCTGCTCTGCTGAATAGTCTGTGTTCTGGCGGTATTGATGTTAGTTCAGTTTCCGACCTTCCCCACAGGTAATTTCCTGTCAGTGGCTCTCCTTGTCTTTTTCTCCTATTTAGGACAGTATCATTGCTGTTGGTCCTGTTCTCTTGCTCCTTCTGAAGTGGTGCAGATCTCTTTCTTCTCTTATCCCCTTCATCCATTTTAGGAAATTTTGCCACATTGACATGCTTCTTAGGTACCACTAGTGATGGTACATTGACGTGTACCATTGTGCACACACCATTCCACAGGGGAGGCAGTGTATGATATGCCTTTTCTCCACAGGCCCAATAATGGTCCATTATTACTGCTGTTCCCGCTCCCCCCTCAGGTAACTCCATCACGCTTGCACAATTGGTGTTATATCCTACGTCCACCTCTCCTTTATGCTGGTAGCATACTTTGGGCGCAGTCAATGGTAGTATTGTTATTGGGTCTTCATCTTCTTCTACCCACGTGAGCATTGGTACGTACTTGATCCACGTCGTCCAACATCGATGATTGTGTGTCTCGATGGTTGAGATAGTTTCTTTTGTTACCATGTTGCTGCCAATTACTCCTATCTCCCAGCTGTTGTCCAGATACACCTTTCCTGTTATCGTCAGTAGCGGCCTCTCCCAGCATCCTTGTTTACCCGGAACTTCAGTGGCGTACCAATCACATGGTAGATACTGCAGTGTTACCTTCTTTGTTTCTCCTTTTGCAGGGCCACTTGTTATGTATTTGAATGCTTCAGCATGTAAACTGGTCTTGTGATAACTCAGATAGGTCTTGAGGAAGTTGTTTTCATATGGGTATGAGTCTCGTGTTTTCCATGTCATGTGCACTACTGTTCCTTGAAATCTTCCTTTCGTTTGGAACAGGGCCAAATATATTATGCACTGTGCTGTCTTTTCATCTATTTCAGTGGCAACAAATGTTCGTGAAGCGCTCATGACGTATGGTATTAATGAGCAAACGTAACAGCTGTCCTCAGTTGTCTGCTTACCAATGCGGGTCATGTGCTGGTACCATATATTTGTGACGTGTGCTGAATCTTGTACATAATTATCAATACCTTTATTGTCTGAGTATGTGCTGCGTTTAACTCTATTTTGCTTGGGTGCAATGTTACTATTACCACCTGACGTAACACCTGTTGCAGCAGGGAACGGGGGTATATTAGGTTTGGGTGCAGCAATAAAACTGATAGCATAGCTGTACTGCCAGACAGAGGCAGCCAAGAACCCGGTGATCATAAAAATCCCTATTATTTTTATTACATATGCTAATCTCACCGGCATTTTGCTCTTACCTTGCTGCAGTCCTGGCAGCGTATTCTTGTGACGTTAAAGTTGCCCGCCTAAAAATTCTCAAAAGTGCTCGTTATTAAATGTTAGTTTTGTTTCCTTAAGCTCTCCCTATCAAGTAGTCATTCAGTGCCCAGGTGAAGAGCTGCTCCCACGCTACTCTAAGTGATCGGTCTCTTAGGACCGGCAAGTATGGGTGGAGGTGGGGCATGTAATTTTCTATGGCCAGGAGGAAGGCTGTGTAGTAGACACGTACCCTTCTCCTTTTTAAGTATGTTGGCCTCTTTATTTCGTATACAAATTGGTGTGATAATTCTTCTGGGTAGTTATCGTCTGGCAGCACCATCTACACCTGCACACTGAACTTGTTAATTAGCTTTTCTTAACAATACAATATTACGCAGTTCCTGTATGTGCGAGAGAAAAAAAAAGAGAACATTCACGTGTTTACATGTGTATTGGTGCAAGCAATGTCCTTCAGTTTTAGTTACAACTGTACTTAGCAATCAATGGGGGGGGGGTTTTGCTCAGATGGCGGAAGTATTTTTACTCTTTGAGCGTGTGACCATAGGGTGGGCAGTATGGTGATCACCCCTTTCTTCGCCAGTTATAGTCTCCGAGGCAACAATTGGGTCGTTGTCTGTGATGGAACTTTCTTCCGCTGTCGGGGATGTTGTTACTGTCCTTCCAATGGACCTGTCGTTGGCGCTGGGGCGGGTCTGCAGTTTGTAGATCTTTACGTCATGTAGGTGGTTCCAGGCACGCTTATCTTTTAGTTTTACTGCTCTTGTTGATACGTCCTCCACCAGATGGGGGCCAGTGAACCTCTTCTCGTTCCACTTTCTATTGAAATTGCGAAGTAGTACGTGGTCACCTTTGGCAAGTTTGCACGAGTTCTCCTTTCCCAATTCCGTACTTTCGTCTTTTTCTTGATTGCTGGTAGACCCGCCCCGTGTGCGCTCGAGCTGTTGAGACACAAACACGACACTAGTAATCAAAGAAGACACATATTGATACATTTCATCACCTAACACATTCGCTGAACTTTCGTGGTCGGTGAATGCCCTTGACGTTGGTGTTAGGGGAAGGCGCATTTGACGTCCAGTAACCACTTCGTGAGGGGTGAGGTGGTGGTCGGACCCTGGCCTGTTTCTAAGTTCAAACAATGCTAACGGAAGGCAATACAACCAACTTTTCTTTGTTGTTTGTTGTATTTTAGCAATTGCCTCCTTCAATAAGCCATTCAGGCGTTCACATACACCATTAGCCTGTGGGTGGTATGCACATGCAAATTTGTGTTTAATGTTCAGCAGGGATGTGATATGCTGGAACATTTCATTTGCGAAATGGGGGCCGTTGTCTGATCTTAACACCTCGCACACTCCCCACCTGGGGAAGACCTCCCTTACTATGAATTTGGCTGCTCTAAACGCATCAGGGTGTGAACAGGGCCCTGCTTCAATCCACCTAGAAAATGGGCATACTACTACAATCATATACCTATTGCCTTGACAGATGTTGATCATATCAACATAGTCAATGTGAAGGTGCCGAAAAGGTCCTTCTGGCCGGGGTATGGTACCTCTTATCACTTTTAGAGTATGACCGGCCGTAAACTGTTGACATGTGAGGCAATTGCTGATAAAATTTGACACATGAGAGGTTAACTCGGGACAAAACCAATCTTCTCTAATTCGTGCTGCAATTATTTCCTTGCCTGTATGGGCAGGGTGATGTAATTGGCTCAGGGCGGTATTTAACAGTGCCAACGGTATTACAACTTTCCCAGTGCCACCCTGGCGCCATAGTGCGTCGGTTGGTGACATTGTGCATCCTCTTTTCACCCATACTTCTTTTTCGGCCATTGGTGCAGCCGCTTGTAGCTCCATAATCTGTGTGGCTGGGAGATGGGTGTACCCTTCTCTTATTAACATCTCCCTCGCTATTCCCCTCCCTCTCCCTCTCTGTGAGTCTGTCGGGTTCTATATCTCACCAAAATATGCAGCATATTTCGCATGTGCGTCTGCTGCTGCATTTCCTTTTGAGACGTAGTCTTCTCCATTGGTGTGTGCGGTGCATTTTACTAGGGCTAGTTCTTGGGGGTCGTTTATTACTTCAATTAGTTCAGCCAACAAGAGGGCATGTTGTACTGGAGTGCCATCAGCTCTCCTAAACCCTCTTCTTCTCCATTTTGATAGCCCTGAGTGGACAGTGGATGTAACATATGCACTGTCGGAATATATAGTTACTCTTTTATTAAAACTTTCCTTTAATGCCAATATTAGTGCAACGAGTTCCGCGGCTTGAGCAGAGTAATGCTGTGGTAATTGTACACACTTCATAGCCACACACACCGGCGCCTCCATCATTTTTACTACTGCTGCCCCAGTCCTTCGTATCCCATCTCCTTGATCAATAGTTGATGACCCATCAATAAACAAAAGCTCACCTCCCTCTAGTGCGTTTTCTTCAACTTTCCTAGTACATGAGTACATTTCAGTTACTTGGGTGCAGTCGTGGGCGTAATCTCCCTCTTCAATTATTTCTGCTAGGAATCTTGCAGAGTTAACCGTGCTACATCTAACAATTGCTAGTTCAGCTTTAGACAAAATAATCTCATAACCTGATGCCCTCTGTGTCGTTAATGTGGACTTAGGTTTATTCAATATCGCAAATAGTGCATGTTCCACAAATAGTGTAGTTGGACACCCCATAGTTATTGCTGATGCTTTTTCTACTGCAAAAGCAGCTGCAGCAAGACCTTGTTCACAAGAGAATTGGCCTAACATTATAGGGTCTAAGTGACCGCTGTAAAATGCTACTGGTTTATAGCCCATGCTAGTTTTTTGGGCCAACACTGCTTTCATCACTGCTGAGTCGCAATGTGAAAATATAAAAAAGCGCCGCTCATAGTCTGGGGATGCCAGTACTGGAGCAGTTGATATCGCGTCTTTTAATTCGTCAAATGCCTCCCTCATTTCCATAGTCCACCCCAACTTTTTCTCCCCTTTATTTGCTTCCCTCAAACCCTCAAGCAGTGGTCCTATGTATGAGCTGTAATCAAATACCCATGCTCTACAGTAGTTGCACAGCCCCAGAAATTGCTGCAGTTCTCTCACAGTCTGTGGCACGGGAGTGCTTGAGATGGCCTGTGCTCTCTGTGGTGCAATCCTTCTTCCATGTTGGGATATCAGTTGGCCAATGTAAAGTACCTGTTCCTG
Organism: Ambystoma mexicanum; assembly: GCF_040938575.1. NCBI lineage: Eukaryota > Metazoa > Chordata > Amphibia > Caudata > Ambystomatidae > Ambystoma > Ambystoma mexicanum. The sequence goes on from NC_090941.1 coordinate 923,573,010, forward strand.
ACAGTATTGTATCTTTTCCATGTCTACCTTGTACCCCTTTTCTGCCAGTATCGTCAACATTTTTAAGGAGTCCTCTCTACATTTACTTTCGTTTGTACTGCAAATTATTAAGTCATCCACATACTGTAACACTGTGCTTTCCACCTCAACGTTACCCAAATCCATCTGTATTACTCTATTGAAAATTGAGGGTGATTCACAATACCCCTGTGGTAGTCTGGTATGTTTCCACTTTGTATTTCGGTAAGTGAAGCTTGTCAAATCTTGTGAGTCTGGGTGTAATGGTATTGAGAAAAAAGCATTTTTAAGGTCAATCACTGTAAATCGTGATGCTTCTGCTGGAATGCCACACAATATTGTGGCCGGGTTTGCTGTTACTGGGTACTCTGCTTCTACTATGTTGTTCAAGGGTCTGAGGTCCTGTATGAAGCGCCAATACCCCCCTTTAGCCTTGCGCACCGGGTACACAGCTGTGTTACATGGTGATTCTGAGGGGACCAATATGCCATTGTTTATAAGGGCCGTTATGGTTTCATATATGCCCTCATCTGCCTCTTTTGACAATGGGTACTGTTTCACTCTTGGTAGTATGGCACCCTTTTTCAATTTTATCCTTACACCCCCTATGCTTTTTATGCATCCCACGTCATAAGGGCTAATAGTCCATAATGATTTGGGCACCTTTGACATATCTTCCTTAAAAAATGGGACTGGGGTGCCTGCGGGTGCCTCAAGTGCCATTGCAATTTTCTGTGCTACTTGTTTGTGAGCCACTCTTAGCCATATTTCTACACTCATCATGAACACCATTTCACCTTCCTCCTTTTCTTCTGAAAACAGCTCTTCATCTGACACCTGGGTCAGCCTACATCCTTCTGCTAGTGCTATCACTGCCCTCCATGCTCTCCCTTCTTTATCTTGGGCGTGCACAGCAACATAATCAGCTGTTGCAATAATGCTCTCAATGTCCATTACAAACACCTTCCCTTCCAGTTCATCAACTGGTGTTTCTGGTCGGAACAGATAGGCTGCTGGCCTCCTCCATATTTTCCCTCCTATCCCTGGCATCCATGCAAATGCCATGTCTGTGCCATACTGGAATAGCTCGCCATCTACTGGCTCCGCCCTAATCGCTATCTGTCCACAGTATGCTTGAAAAATCTGTCGTGCTGCGAGCATGTTAATCCCTGGAGTAGAGCAAATTATGCCATCCTCTGTAAAGGAGATCGTCATATTCAACCTGTTCATTATGTCTCTCCCCAGTATATTTACTGGTGAGGCACTATAATACAAAAGTGGGACTGACAGATCATAATCTCCAATAGATAAGGGAACGTTATCAGTAAATGGAACCAACCCTTTAGCCCCAGAAAATCCTTGGGTGTTCATGGCTTCGCCTGACATCTTAAATTTACCTTCCCTTATGCAAGACCGGGTTGCCCCGGTGTCAACAAGGAATGATAATTTTTTGTCACCTATCGTCACCTCTATGCGTGGCTCCTCCGCACTATTAGGTGTTACTGACAGGATGGGACACACCAAGGCCGTCTGTGGGCTGACCTATTGGGGGTACAATGATTGGCCATTCCCTGTGTAAGGGTTGTGTCCCAACACCGTCACCCCACCCAATTGTGTTCGTTCATTTTGGGGTGGTGGTTGTATTAACGCCACTTGTTGTTGTGGCGGCGTCAGTTGTTGTGTTATTTGTTGTTGTGGCAGTGAATAGGTTTGTGGCTGTTGTGTTTGTTGTTGTTGGTCACTCCCTTGTTGTGACATCTGCTGTTGTTGTATGCCCTGCTGTTCTTGTGAGGTCCTAGGTTGTGCTTGTTCATTCCATGCTGGTGTTCCTGGCCTGACCCTACATGTACGTGACATGTGTCCTAATAGTGCGCAGCTCCAACACACGGGTGGTTCCCTGTTTTGCCATGGGAAGCTCCCTGTGTTGTCCTGGTATACGGGTTGCCCTGTGGGGTAGTAATTTCTGAGTCCCCCAGCCTGTTGTTGGGTATTATATCCATATCCTCTCCCCCTCATAAACCCTCCTCTCCCTCTGTTATAACTATAATACCCAGTTCCTTGCATTGGGTACCCTCCTCCCATGTTTGGTGCGTGTAATTGCAGAGGCGGCACTTGCTGTATTACACCTTGTGGAGGCGCTATTTGAGCGGGATCTTGTGCAGCCACTACTTGCGTTGGGCTTTGGGCCATTGGTGTGGGCGTAGTTATTAGTGCCCCTTCCATTGTGTATTTAGTAAGATTTTTCTGTACTAATTTGGCCTCCTCTGTTTTCCTGTCCTCCTCCTTTTGTTTCATTTTTCCTTGCCATGTCCTGCAGTGATGTACTATAGTCAGTTGTATTTCTGGCCATGGTTTTGCTTCCATCCCCACTACTTTCTTTAGTTGTTTCTGAACTCCTTCTGGGAGCCCTTGTACTAGTATATGATAAAATATGGCTGGTGTTTTGTCCCATTGTTCTCTAGTTTCCATGCGCCACTTCTCTTGAATATCCTGGATATAATCAACAGGATCCTCATTTTCACCCATCTTACGGGAAGTAATGGCTCCTATGTCTGATGTGTCTGGGTACTGCACTCTAAGTGCCTGCCATAGCGCATGTCTGCAGTTTGCAAATGGTGCCCCATCATGCGATGTGTTCGTTATTGTTACCCCATGGAATCCCGCTCTTTTCCAAATGTCATCCGCTCTATCCCCTAATATTGATATTAACAGGCCCTTCACATCTCCTACTGCTAGTTTCTGTCCTGCGGTGTGTTTTTCCATTTCATATATCCACTTACCCGCACCTCCACTTAGTGATGGGAGCCTACATTTTATATTTTCCTTATCCGTATGTTTCCAAGGTACATACTGTGGTCTAACCCCTCCTCTCTCCAGCAGTGGCATTAAATTCTGTCTTGTGTCACCCTTTACGCTCCATAATGTTGAGTCTTCACACCCCTCCTCTTCCCCCATTTCTTTTACTACTTCAAATTCTTCCTTACTACCTCTGCTCCTACCTCCCTCTTCTTCCTTTCCCCTTTTTTCATCATTTCCTGTGTTCAATATGGGTATGTTTATTTGTCTGTCTTGCCTGCGACTAGGGAGGTCCCTAAGCCGACATGCATAAGGTGTAAGTTCATTCATGAAGGGCGCGAGCTTTATTCTGTGCAGAGAGCGTGCGGTGGTTGAACATGTAGGGTGTGACGTGGGAGGGCGTGATGGTGATGTGGGTGGCGTGGTTTCATTGGTTTGTGTTTCCCCTATTCTTTTCACTTCCTCCTTACTTCTCTCCAGCTCCTCCCATCTTCTACTCATCCAGGGCGAATCTATGTTTGTTCTAGTGAGGTATAGTTTATCTAAGCTTTCCCTTTCACTCTTCCTTCCATCCTTCTCCACTCCTCCTTCCTCCTCACTGCAAAAATCATTCATAAATGGCACCCCCCACTCTGCCTTTTTTCCTTTTATTGTTACTGTTTTTAAGTCTATTAGGTCTCTTTCTCCCTTTCCGTTGTTACCAACTGTTCCCCTTAGTGCTGATGTTGTTGCTACCTCTCTACTTTTATATACATCTCCCTATCTTTCACTCTCCCAACCCCTCTCTTCTCTTCCTCCTTCACTTCTCTCCTCCATTTCCCTACTATTTTCCTCCCTTTTCCTTTTCAATTCCTCCATTACTTCGTTGCTCATCTGTTCCAATATCCTTTCATCCTCTTTCTTCCTTTCCCATTTCACCCTTTCTCTTTCTACTATACTCTCTATTACCTTCCCCTCTTCATATTTCTTAGCTGTCTCTGATATTATCCTCCTCCTCCATATTTCCATTTCTTTTTCCTTTTCTTCTTCTTCCTTCTTCTTCTCTCTCAGCACTACTCTTGATACCCTATCTGCTGCTGCTTTTACCCTTTCAGCTTCGCTCTTTTGCTCCTCACTTCGTTCCCTTAATTTTTCCAATTCGTCCTTACCTTCTTTCCTTTTCCTCACTCTCTCTCTTTCCTCCCTCTCAAGTTGTTTGATCAGTTCATTCTGCTCATCCCTTAGTTTTGCTAATCTTTCCTCCAAAATCTCTTCCTTCTGCCGTAGTAGCTCCTCTCCCCTCATTTCACTCTCTCTGGCACTATCCTCGTTTGTTCTCTTTACCGCCTCCCTTTCTTCTCCAGTTAGTGAGCCTCGTAATTTCAACAATATCTGTGCAGCTACCCACTCATCGTTTCCTATCTCTACAGACTGCTCTTCTCTAATCCTCCTGTCCCCCATTGGTATCTTCCCATGAGCCACATATGGTGGAGGGCTGTATGCCGGGTTTGAGTATCCTTCAGCCGCCCTTAACTGTCCTTCTATTTCTCCTAATTCTCTTAAAGGGTACAACCCTCCTCCCTCTGTTTTCACTCCCGGTGTTATGGGTATCTCATTGCTCGGTTCCTTTTTTATGTCGTCTGATTTATCAATCTTTTCTCCTCCCTGTCTTTCGTTCCCCGTATTCATTGTGCTTTCGCACTCCTTTTCCCCACCCGTTCCTTCTTTCTTAATCTCCTTTTCTTCCGGTGTTTCCCCCATAGTGAACATTCCATTTGGTCCTGGTCGAGACCCCTGGAACATCCTCCATAAGTTAAACACCTCCACATGGTTTGCCAACTTCTTCCCCTTGTATGTATTGTGCAGATGGTTCAGTAGTGAATGTTGGGCATATGGATCGAAACTACCATTAGGCGGCCATGGTGTTAACATTTTGTTGTCTGTCCCCTGGGTCCACTCTATGCTGTATTTAATTAACTTCTCCCTATGTGGTGGCAGTGTGGTGCATATGTGCTGTAGTGGGGTAGTGAGGGTGTTCCCCCACCCTCCCGACCCTCTCCCGTATGACATAATTTCACTCCCCTTGTTACCCTTCCCCTTACTAGCAGTTTACAATATACAACCTTGTATTGCTTACCTCGCCCCGCAAGTGTGGGGACTTACGACAATCCTTTGACAAATTATGCAATAATAATAAATATGATGTTATATTATATTCCTTCCCCTACGGCCCCCTGCGGCCGAAGCGCACGCAGCCCCCTGCGGCTGCGTACCCCTTACGATGATCTTATACAGTCGTCCTGTTTCTCCGTTCTCCTCCCCCTTTTACACTTGCCGTGGCCGGCGTTCTCCGTGCGCAGCCACGCCCCTTTCCCCTTCTTCTTTCGATCCACTGGTTTATAGTTTATCTCCGTATCAGCTCCTTTATCATGCTTCTCTTCCCCACCACTCTCAAACCCAAAATTCCTTGTGCTCGCGATATCCTATTAAATCCCTACTGGTGACGTCACCGATTTCTTCGAGCTACTGGTACATTCTTGTTATGTTCTTTAAGTTCAAAATACACTTGCAATCTACCCCGCTAACCCTACAGCTGTCTTCCTGTCTCTCCTGGAACAAGGTAATCTCATCAATAATATAACCGGACTGCGCACGCTGCGTCGCCTCGCGTGTGATACGCCCCTCAACAGGAGGGCTTAACCAGCCAATTATCTTCCGTTTTGGGCAACTACGTAACTAGCTACCGCCCACAGGGAAACGTCATCTACCTATCGAGTTTCTTGCTCGAACAATAGGGAACCTCATCTACTCATTGATCAATAAATGTCAAATCGCAGGAAACCACACACACCCACCCTCACACGTAGTCGCGACTTAGGCCAATCAGTGTCTTACGAGCGGTCGCATGTGATGTTTTCGTGCTCCGCCCCCCCCTTTTTCGTGATGTAGCCGATTGCTCTCGCACTCGTTTCGCTACCATTCATTCCATTAGCAACACTAAGTTGTTTAAACCTTCGCCGCGCATCTGTACAACACCTCCCTCCTCCCTTATTTACTTCCTCCCCCTCCCTCACAATTTCGCATTGCTTGTTGTGCGTGTCATGCTCACCAAGTTCTCTCGATGCAGGGCCGCTCGACTGCGTGCACCCCTCCAAGCGGCTCGCCACCTCCCCTCGTCTGGACCACGTCTGGACACTCGCCGACCGCGGGCGGGATACTTCTCAACCGGCTCCCGAGGGCCAATATCCGGATTGCGCTGTCCGGTCCTCTCGCAGCTCCGCGATGGTCCTGTAGTCCTCAGAAGGGGGCAACGGCAGAGGGGGCCGCGCCGCCGGGCCTCCTCGCAACGGGAGTGCCTGGAAAAACTAAAAATAAAAGTCGATCTTAAACAGATCTCAGCAGTGCCTCCAACTTGTCGGGGGGAAATTCTGCCGGGGTCGGCCGGGCCGTCCGCAGACCTCCGGGCAGGGAGGCCCCAACACCTCCCGTATATCCCAGATGAGATAGAGTATGAGACACACACAAGGAGCAAGGTGACTCTGCTGTTTATTTATACAAAACGGCAGGGATGGGTCAAGGAGCGTACGCGTTCGTCCTGACACACACAATCGTGGGGCTCGCAGGCCCTTTTTACTGCATTATGACGCGCTACTTGCGTCACTTCAAAAAGTTAACAAAAAACCTATCGCCACTCTTAATTGGTTGCTCGAGTGGTAGGGTTAGTATAGTACACATATAGAGAATGATATTAGTGGACAAGGTGTAGTCAGGTGGTATATCTGGGTTGTCCCTACAATTAGATACATAAGAATTGTTACATGAAGACTCCTGAGGATTGGCTAGTATTACTGACGTCTGAGATAAGGGCCCCATGTTCTGATTGGTGCATCCGTGAGCTTCCCAGCCTGGGACCACCGTTGTTCCCAGCTCTCGGTGTACCTGTGTTTGCAACAATGTTTCAATATGGGTACGTGCAGACAATGTGAGGATTTATTCATAGGCGGAAGGCTGACCGCTCCCACTGTAGCAGATGTCCATTGAGCCTTTCAAGTGTATCGGCCTGTGTCTCGTAGTGAGGGACCCAGACGCCTTTTCTCTCCCGGGTTTTGGCATCCCGTCAGGTTCGGCTTGGTCACGTGGGGAGGGACCGTGAAAGAGGCAGAATTCTGCACAATTAATATTGCTTTTTCTACTGCGCGTCTGGTTTAATTTGCCGGCGTGCCTTTATCGTTGAGGCGCGGAGTGCGAGGTTGCAACATCGTGCCTTTGATGATTTGTTCTTGAAATGTGAGTTTGCAACATTACGACCTTGGCTGGTTGCTCCACTGGGTTCTTTCTGCAGGATCAGCAACCTGACTCTTGCTTTGTTAATGTCCACGGGAGCTCTTGTTTGAGGCCTACTCGGCCTGGTGCTTAAGTAGTCTGTTTGGTGCATAGGTGCTTTTAGGTTATAATGGCATATATTTTCATGACCAGTATCGTGTTTCCATTATACCTCTCATGGTGGTAACGGGTTTCAAGAGAAGCGTGAGCAAGCGTTATATATGAGTTCATGATGCGTCTTGCGTTTCTGCATTCTGAAAGCCTATGTAAAAATAATAAAGATGCACGTCCGTGAATATGCCTGTCGCCTACGTCAGAGCACTGAGTATGTTCTTCGTGTAGATTGGTGTGGAAATGTTCAGTGTGTATATTTGTACAGAAGTGCTTCCCGTTGTCTAGGTCGTCATGGCATCTCTAACGACGTGTGGGTTTTAGTCTAGCTGATCCGAACCGCAGGTGTCGGCATGGCCAGTGCGGGCTGTTGGGCAGGCAGATGGACACATCCGTATGTTCCTGTACCAGGGTACCTGGTCGTCTGGTAAATGGACAAACTCTTCTCGCGGCGGGTGTCTGGGCCGTGATCCTCTAGGCCAAGCGCGAGAGGTGAAGGATGGGAGCCTGGTCTTCCACTCTCCCACTTCACTGTGATACGTCCAGAAGCTCCAGGAGTCTCCCAAGTACCCTTCAGAAGGAGGATGACCATAGCTCATGTACCCTCACCAGAGTGCAGGACTCAAGGAGTGAAGGAAGTCCAACTGGTATCCAAGATCCATGGTGGTGCTGAAACCGCAAAGTGTTGCTGATCTGAAAAGAGCCCATATCTGCCACCAACCTCCGCATTGCTGCTGCAGGAGTCCTCCAGACGTCCCTCCTCTTGTCCCCAAGACGGAGGCCCAGTAACCGAGGATCTGCATCACTGCAACCAGGCAGAAGCCAGCTGGACGACTCTTCTTCTGACCAAAGGACCTGTTCTCACTTGGGGTACTTACCTCAGTGTCGTTCACTTTGCTCTTCTCAGTTGAGACTTGTAGTAGCTACCTTACTAGAGTTGATTTCAGCTCTGCCCTTCACAGGTGTAACAGCTTGTGATCCAACAGTGATTTGTCTTCAGCAAACTCTCTAATTTTGTGCAAGACTTTGTTATCTAAGAAGTGCCTTTGCTCCATAGACTGTGCTCCAATTGACTTTGGCTGTCCTGGTTCCCTGAATACTTCTAGTCCATTTGACTTTGATACTTACTGTCCCTCATAGGTGATAACTTCGTTTTTAACTATTATTGCTGGGAACAGTTTGTATCTAGACTTCATTGAAAGATTTAGGTGCTCACAGTCTGTGAGAACCTGGTTAACCGTTTGCCTTCCCTTAACCTTTCCTTTCTGCAAAACCTCAGAATCTACAAAATGTTCTAGTGATATAAAAATTCCATTACTGCCCTTGTTAGTGAAGTCACCCCAGGGTGTAGGAAGCGTGTAAGAAACATTCCTAAAGAGTATCAACCGGATTTTTATTGTTTCTGGAAAAGTATTTTAAAGTATATTTGATTGTTACACATATTGTTGCCCTTTTTAAAGAATGCTTATTTAGAAACTATTGTTAAATAAATAAATAAATATTTATTACAAAAACCTTGAGTCTAAATGTTACTTAGCTTCTTGTATTGGTCGATGTCATTGCTACAGTTCTACAGCTCATATTTACCCTTCTTGCGATAAGCCTGGCTGCTCAGGCAGACTGCCAACTTGTGTAGTACAGGCCTATGCCAAAAGGTGGGTTACCTAATGCTTACAGGACAAGTGTTGTGTAGTCTCCCACAGGGTTACTACATCAATTCTTGCCTAAAACGGTTCGACCAAGCTAGCCCTTGAGAATGGCCGCCTCATCGACTTGCACAATTGAAACACCCTAGTTGACCACTTTGACAACTGTCGCCATGGACTTGAACTGCTTGAGCATCACTCATCGACCCCTCCTGGTGGCTAAAGCCCGACTAGACCTGAACAACTGCAAAGCGATTGTTGGACCCATGTGACCTGCATCCTTGAGAACAACCACCCTAAGAATACACAGAGCAACCGCCTTCGCCCCTACTCGTCACATACTTGCTGCGTGGGCAACCACCATTCAACATTCCCAAACTGAGCTTGATCTGCAGTAGTGTTCGACACCAGGTCTGACTCCATCAGCCCGCCAAGAACTGAATCCAGGTACCGTTGTCTGACCTCTCAGTCCACTTGGACCCTAGAGACTGGTTAGGTCATGATCCCTCCTATTTTCAAGTGCAGCATTCTTTGTGTGGGTTGTAATTTAACTGCAACCCCTGGATCTACCCTCTGAGTGCTACTTTCCTCAGTCTGCTGCATCTTGTCTGTTCTTCCTGTGGGTTTGTGATTTTGTACAGTGTTTTCTATTCGTTCTATTGCAGGTGGTGTGTTTAATTAAAGTATCTATAAATAATTTTAGAGTACCTTGATTGGACATTCCCTGTATTTTGGACTGTGATACTGTGCTATTTGAATCACCTTCACACCCCTCTTAAGAGCATAGCCTTCCCTCTGCCACATTACCACAAAAAGTTAAAGGAGATATGTCTCTTAACTGTACCTTTTATACCTTTTTTACCTACATATCCTTGTTTTCCTGCGAAACAGTATAACATTTGCCGCAACCACTCTTCTACATTCCTCTCTGTTCAGGATCCTTTTCCTGATACATAATTGCACCTTTGCAGGTGTATTAAGTAAGGAACTGAGGATGATCAAAGAGTTTGTCCCAAGAAGTGAAAGCCTGGGCATGCCACTTCATGATTCAGAACTCTTCATTGGTAGAAATATAGTTAAATACGCCCTTTTCGTTGTACATGGCAGAGCAGAACAAAAATTAACAATATGTAGTTTAGCTTTGCATGTCATACATTTTGGAAGTTGCCATGCCAACCAGATATGCTACTTGGCAACACCAGATTGATTTTCTCTTCTCTGTAACATTGGCTTTTGTCATATGGTTTTGGCCAACACCAAAAACACGAATAACAGACACAAATGCTGCCCCAGCTTTGATTTAACCAGGGGGTTAGACATGGAGAATGGTACTTGTTGAAAAGATGGGTCATAAGAAAAGGAGTCATCATGGCAGTTGCAGAACTGCAAAATCTCGTTTTAATTATATATCCAGGTAACTCTATGTAATTTTTTAATTTATTTATGTATTTATTGGTCCTTTGTTAGGCATTTATATACTATTAGCAGATCTGTTTCAAAGTGTCCACAGGGCAAACGGGTGGGATAGGGGAAGGTAGACAATGAATACAGCAAAGATAAATAATTCAGTTAATAGTAACAATCAAATAATGAGAATAACAGGGAGGTGAGACAAACCCACAATGCCTTGTGAGTGTTCAGCACCTGCAAGTGCAAAAGGGATGGGGTTAAGGGATACGTTTTTTGGTGCTCATGTGGAAGTGCTCAGGGTGAAGTGCTAAGAAGAGAAGAATGTAAGTGCAGCCTCCTGTGGGGAGCGTGAGCCTAAGTAAGTGCAGTAAATAGACAGCGACTCGGATGAGAGATGGGTGGGGGGGGAGGGGTTTATGGCTCCGATGATCCAATAGGGACCTGAACATCAGTCACGCTACTGTATGATTAGCAGGGAAGACAGGAGGTGAAGAAAGAGATGAAGAGAACGTTTTTTTTCGGAACTTAAGGAGGTCCTGCTCAAGACACAGAGGGAGAGGGAGGCTATTCCACAGGAGGGAGCTCGCAGAGGAAAGTGATCGACCTCCAGCTCTCTGTTTAGCAAACCACTTCACACGCAGGGAGTTGGTGCCAGAGGAACACAGAAGTCTAGAAGGGGAGTATTTGATCAGGAAGTATAGAAAATAGAGTGGTCCCGGCCCCAGAAAGCCTTGTGGATGATACAGAGGGATTTGAATTTAATCTGTGCTGAGACTGGGAGCCAGTGAAGGCTTTGTAGGACAGGAGAGATGCAGTCCCTGGGCTGGAGGCCAAGGATAAGTCTTGCTGCCCTATTGGTTAGCTGGAGGGGTCGCAGGGTGGACAAAGGAAGCTTAAGGAGGAGGCTATTACAATAGTCTAGCCTATAGAGGACCAGAGCACAGGTGACATTGAGTCTCTGGGGGAATGTGAGGAAGGGAAGAGTTTCTTTGAGAAGGACAGGCTGAAAGTGGGATTTCTTGACAATGATGAAGGAGAGGGAGGAGTCGAATATTACTCTGAGATTCCTGGCTTCAGAATAGGGGCTGGGGGGAGCCCATGGAGGAAGGCCAGCGTGAATGAAAGAGGTAGTGTGCAGGGGACCTAATAGAGATAATCATTATTTTGCTGGCATTAAGGTAGGAGTCATTAGCAGTGCACCAGGTCTGGATGGCAGAGAGGCAGTCAGGGATGAAGGAAGGTGCAAGGGCATCAGTAGGAATTTTGAAGAAGAGCTTAGTGCCGTCAGTGTAGCACAGGAAGTTGGGGGAGAATGAGGAAATGAGGCTTGACTGTAGAAAAAGGTTTATGTTAAAGAGCCAAGGCGAAAGAATGGAGCTCTGGGGGATATCACAGGTGGAGGAGGAAGCAGGGGAGGAGAAAGGGCCCAGAATGATTTTGGAGGAGCGGCCAGTTAGAAAGGAGAAAAGTCAGTCCAGTTCGCGCTCCAAGATACCAAGGAGCGTTTTTATGAGGATCGAATGGTTCACTGTGTCAAACGCAGAAGAGAGATCAAGGAGGACGAAGACAGCAGGGGAGTTGAAGGGATTTGAGCAGTTCTTCACGGGTGTTCAGAAAAGCAGTTTCTGTCCCTCTGGATGCTCAGAATCCAGACTGATGGTCGTGCAGACCGCCAACAAGTTTGGTATGAGAATTGAGGTGGCGGAGTGCCAGCTTCTCAAGCAGTTTCCCCAGGAAGGTGGTGATGGAAATGGGGTGGTAGTTGGTTGGGCAGGAAGGGTCTGCAGAGGGATTTTTAAGGAGGGGGAGGAGGGGGTGCACAAGGGAGTGCTTGAGAGAGGATGGAAAAGAACCAGTAGCAAAGGAGTGGTTGCAGAGATCAGCATGAGCAGGGGCGAGAGAGGAGATGTTGTCCTTGATAGTTCTGGAAAAGCATAGGGCAACATGTTTGGAAGAGACCTTCGTGGAGTTGACAACTCTGGTGACTTCTTCATGGGAGACTGGCGTGAAGGAAGGAAAGGTAGAAGGAGGAGGATGAGTGGTGGGGGAAACAGGAGGCAGGGTAGGGTTGGAAGAGGGTGTGAAAAGGCTATTTAATATGTCCTGGGTTTTGGAAGTGAATTGAGAGGCAAGCAAATTGCAAAGGGCCTGAGATAGAGTAGGGGCAGAAGATACTGCAGGCGGATTGGCAAGTTCCCTGCAGATTTTGAAGAGTGCAGCCGTGTTGTTGGATGCATTGGACACTCATGACTGAATATGGGCTCTTTTTTTGGCATGGATGGAGACTCTGTAGTGTCGCTGGATCAGGCGGCAGGCCAGTTTGTCAGAGGATGAGCCTGTAGTGTGCCACTCCTGTTCAGCAGCCCTGCACTTACGTTTTTGGTCTGCAAGTTCAGAGTCATCCCAGGTAATAAGTTTGGAGGCAGGTTTCAGGCAGATCCTTGTGACTGGGGCGAGGATGTTAAGGGTGTTGGTAATGGACGGATAGAGGTTGCTGAGGGCAGAATCAATGGTGGAGTCTGTGTTGGGTGAGCAAGGGGGAATGAAGGTGGAAGAGAAGGCAGCAGCTGACACTCCTTACATCAGATGGCTGTTCGTGAACAAGGTTTGCAGAGCTTTATGAGGAGTTGTCACAGGGCCATAGGGACCCAGAAGAGCGGTAAGAAAAAAGTGGTCAGATCAGGAGAGAGGGATGACCAGGGGAGTAGAAAGAGTGAGGTTGGAGTGGATGATGGCATCTAGCATGTGTCCAGCAGAATGGTTAGGGCCAGAGGGAAGAATGGAGAGGCATAGCAGAGGTAGTGAAGAGGGTGATGTAATGGGAGTCTAGGTGGATGTTGAAGTCACCCAGTAGTAGCAGGTTGGAGGTGGTAGAGAGTAGAGCGGAACAGAAGTCCACCCACTCCGAGCAGAACGGAGAAGGAGTGCCTGGGGGCTGGTAGATGGTAGCATTGGTCAAGGTGGTCGAAGGAGAGATGACCAATTTTCATACTAGGCATTCAAAGGACGAATAGGGCTGTGTTGGTAGGATGAAAGAAGGAATCCACTCTGGGAATATTAAGGCAACCCCACCACCAGCACGGTGGGGTCGAACCTTTGAGGTGATCTTAAAGCTGTCGGGAAGGAGTAATTCAACGGAAATAACTAACATGGCATTGAAACAAGTTTCAGTGAGTGCAAGTATGTCAAGGTCAGTGTTTTTAAGGAGAAGGCAGATGTCAGCAGAGTGTTTGATGGCCGAGCGTGAGTTGAGGGTTGCCAGGTGGAGACAATGCCCTTGAAGGTTTTTTGAGGCAGAGTGTCGGCGTAGGGCTACCGTGAGAGGTGGTGGAGCAGAGGGAGTACAGGGGGGAGTGGCAGGTGAAGGCAGGAAATTGATGAGAGACGGCAGGATCTGGTCAAAGAGAAGTAGGTTGGCCGAGGGCTTTGAACCAGGACTGTGCCTGTGAAGTAGATATTGATGCAGCAGTGAGATGAGAAAAAGCCCACAGGGGGGAATTCCCACTTAGTGCCGTCATTAATGAAAGTGAAAGAGTAAGGTGAGAGAGTGGCAGTGAGGTGAAAGATCCATTGGTCACAAAATGGGACAGAGGAGAGGTTGGCAGTGAGGATTTCTCTTGAGGATGCACTGACATAGGTGTCTGCAATTGGGAGGCCTGGGTTAGCAGCAAGGGAGTCTTTTTTAAGTTTGTTACGTCCAGATTTTGTGAGAGGGAGGATATGTGATGGTGTAGCAGTTGGAGTAGATTGGGGAGATGGAGAGAGCTATCTCGGAGTGAGAGGAGGAAGTGAGAGGCAGAGAGAAAGCGAGAAGCGGTGGGGGTGTGTGTGCTGCAATGCACAGTTCTGAACTAGATACACAGTTGACCAAGTGGGTGTTACGAATACAAAACAAAACAGTGTAGAATAATGGCACACCTAAATTAAATTTTAACACTCAAGTACAGGCAGGATGAAGGTGCGCCTAAATTCGATTTTTACACTAACCCACAAGTACAAAGCAGGATAAAGGCACACCTAAATTCGATTTTTACACTAACACACAAGTACAAAGCAGGATGAAGGCACACCTAAATTCAATGTTTACACTAACACACAAGTACATGCAGGATGACACAGGAATTGCAGCACAGCAGTACAGAGAAGGGGTCAGTGAAAATGTAGGTAAGGGAGTGAAAGCAGAGTGCAGTTTCACCATGATACAGGGGGCAACTGTGATGTGCATGACTGGAGAGGCAGAGAGAGTGAATCAAGTAAAGACAGACAGCCATCATGCAGCAGATAGTACTCACGTGATGGCGAGAGGGGGGGGATGTCACAGTCCACAGGTGAATGGATGGAGAATCCACATGACGGAGCATCTTTTGTAGTTGTAAGAGGGTAGGGCCCGGAGGCCCGGCTAGGCACTGACCGGCTCAGAAAGGGGCCTTGAGCGTGGCTTGGAAAAAGTTGAAAGCAGCCAAACACAGCCGCATCAGGCTGTACTCCAAGAGCACTCTGGTGCTTGTGGGTGAGGCAGCCATTTTGGAGAGGGTGTTTTCTCCACAAGGCCCATGTGGCAAAACAACTCCACAGATAACCCTCCTGCTTCAAAGTAATGAAAGTAAACGCAACAAATTAAAAACAAAAGTCACGCTTTGCATTTTGGAAGGGGTTTTGTTTCTAACTGTTTTTGTTTACTTTACAATTCATCAAGATCAGACGGGTAAGTTCCTCTGCTCAATTCAAACTAACCAATATACTTCTTGAAGGACAGAATGCATTATTTTGTTCAATTGCACGCCTGGGCTAGAAAAGTGCCATGTATATATGAAAACATGGAATTATTTCTCATTCCCATCTATAATGTCTTCCTCCAATGCTTCCTGTCCATATATGCCCGGGATTTATTTCGCAGCAGCGAGAATACGCATATGTTCTGTATGCCAGCACATTCGAGCAACGAAGCGTGACAGGACCTTGCAGTAAAACTGCCACGCTCAACGGGAGGCCGTGAGAAATGATTCTTCCGCGACTTCAGAGGACTGTCGGAGATGCATCTGCTCACACTGTACATGTACATTTAAGAACATTAACCACATGCAATGCAGATATTTGTCAGCGAGCATTTACTGTGGTGGAATGGAGAGGAGGGTGCATGCCGTGAGATTAATGGGCAGTTCGGTGTATATACACACAGATGCAGGCTCTATGGGGGCGTCGTTTAAATTATTGCTTTCAGCAAACCCGTATTTAATGAAACATGTTACATCAAGGTCAATTTTGAAATGTGAATATGATTCGCAACCATAATAATGAATAACGTCATCAGATTTCCGATATAAGCAATACGTTTGTCAGCTCTTTCACAGTTGGCCTCACATTGTGAAAGTGTGTTTAATAGATTAGGTATTAACAAAAAGTTGTGCCCTAAACTTGTGAGCATCATTTGCACATTATTAATTGTTTGCATTATTTCTTGCTTCAAATGGCCATTTTATTGACACAAGTGGCCCACTATTCTGGTTCTAATTTCTCGCTGAGATGCGATCAATACATCAGTCGCTGCCCATCATAATGCCAAATTGGGCCAGATTACAGATACTTTGCACGGGTTTAAGTGCAATGTTGTTGTTGGGTAGACCTCTTCTATTAATGTATATTTGTACCACGGAAAGGTGTGCCCCAATACTAATACGGAATGGCATTAGCACTTGGGCAAAGTATGCCCTCATCCAAAAATGCATTGAAAGTATGATTTCTCGGCAGTTTTTGCCTTAGTGCTAATAACCAAGCAACATAGCACTTGCCATGGTGCAATAACAAACCGTTCCATCTTCCAAATCCGACTGATTTTCTTTCCTACCATGGAAAAAAAAAAACTTCTACAAAAATATTGTTTTCCAAACATCACAAGGAAATTCTGTAATGTGAAGCTCTTTGCTCTGGTACTTATGTTTTTGTCTTTCCACATCATGGATCACAAGTGTGTAAGAGGAAAATAGCCTTAAGAGGCAATGGCATATTGAACACCAGATGGGGGTCTACATATATATATATATATTGGAAGTGGAGCAATCTTTGGTATGCAAAATATCAATTTGTATTGTAAAAATCAACTGTGAGGTCAGAGACATTCAATTCTCATTGTTAAATACTTTTTTTGTATTTTTGAAATATTTTTCTAATCCAGTTTGAGTTACATTGCAGTTTAAGTTAAACATACCATGTTCCATGTCAACCTTGTGTCATGCAGTTTTTTACAATAACAGCAACAGTACTCTCTGGCCACTGCAAGTCGTCCAAAATAGGACTGCAAGACTTGTCCTTTGCCTTGAACCCAGGGATCGTGTCTCTCCTGCCCTGAAATCCCTCAATTAACTCCCATTGGCTGCAAGGATTAAATTCAAGACCCTCTGCATTGTCCACAAGGCCTTCTGGGGTCTTGGTCCACAATACCTTCAGCTCTCCCTCCGGAAATACCTTCCTACTCAAGCTCTTTGCTCCTCTACCTCCAACTCTCTCAGGGTTAGTCGCTTGTCCAGGCATCGAGTTGGTGGTAGATCTCTTTCTTTGGCTGGGGCCTCCCTCTGGACGAGCCTCCCTGCCTCTCTGAAACTCGAAGAGAACCACCTTCTTTAAAGAAGCATTATTCATAGGTCTCCAATTGCTATTATTATTATTAGCACCCGTGGGGAGTGGGGGCATACAAGCCTCCCACACTTAATCAGGAGGCTTGGATCAGGGTCTTTACCTTTTGGTAAAGCCCTGACTTCGAGCCTCCTCAGAAGCTTGAGGTGACCATCTTCCATGGAGAGTGTGCCCGAACGCATCAGTTTATCCCCTTCCCCAATCCCCAAGTTATCCCCAATCCCCAATGTATCCCCACTCCCTTGTTCCTTGCTGGCAGTGGGAACGCTCAGTGTTCTTGGTACATCCCTGCCATGGCAATGGCTGCCATGGAAAGGGAGAAAGGACTGCATATAGTTCCCTTCTCCCTAGTCCATGGCAGCCGGTTTGTAGTTTTCTTTTTTCAAATTGAGAAATGGCAAACAAGCGGGAGGCCACCAGGGTAGGGCGAGGATACTTTAGCTGTACAGGTGATGCCCGGTCTCACATTAAAGCTTCAAACTGGCCTGGGCATTACTTGCTCTGGTAAAGCCCCCACCCATTGGGGTGTATTGCTTAATTATAATTAGGGCATTTATCGAGCGCAGACCTGGCTTTTGGAAGCAATGCAGCATTTTACAATCAGAAGGGGACGCACATGGTGAGGGTACCAGAGAAACAAGGGAGCGGGGAGCTAAAATCAGAGGAGGGGGGGCTGGGCAATTTGTCAGCAAGGGCTCTACAAGCAACCAGGGGAGGAAATAGTGTTCTTCAAATCCCCTAGTCTTGGGTAGGGTGGGGGGTGAAGGAACACCATATTCAGCTGATAATGGTCACAGCGAACTGAAAGAAGCCCGTCTTGGGCCAGGCTGTTTCCCTAGTGCAGAACTGATTCACAAGCAACATGTTGGCTTTTCACTTCTCAACAAGATAAGGAAAATCAAACAAAAGAGGCCATGAAAGGCAAAATGAAATGGACGGAAATATGCAGTGAGAAATGGTTTCATAATGTATATGCGACAGAATGCAGATTAACTGTATCATGGCTACCTCTACGGAACAGATTACAATAAGAATGCTGACTTGAGGTTCACTGTAAGGGTTTCGAACAATGTTTGTTGCAGCTCCAATTTAAATATTAGCCAATAGAGAACAATGCCACAATCATCCGTCCCTAAATTGTCCAACCATCTGTCATGTAGGTTGAAACTGAAGTACACTCAACTCTATAACAAAACGTCAAATAACATGATTCACTTTAAAGAAAAAAGGCTAGAGAGCCTTTATCATCTCCCTCTGTAGCATAGGGCATTGCCAAGATCTTAAGGAGGAGGATTCACATTCACCTTTTTGGCTTTGTGAAAAGGGCAGCCCCCCCTTACAGCCACACTGACCTCTAGTGGCAGCACTTAGATATACAGGACACCACTGCTAAATATTTCCTTTGTGGAAAATGCCAAACGCAGGAAAACTGGACAAGGTAATAAAACATGGCTGCAGCTGTAAATCAGGTCCAACCTGCCTAGTAGTGCAGCAGCAACCATGAGGAATGCAAGTTAGGAGTGATATGTGTTATGAAAAAAGGCCCTCACTTAAGCAACGTCTGTTGTATTATAATATCATTGGTTATTCATAACGCACTTAATACCCAGAGGTTAATAAGTGCGTCCTGGGGATCACACCTGTGTTGCTTCAGTTCGTCTTGCTTCCAAGGCAAGCACGTTGCCCCTGAGCTATCCTCCCGAGACTCGGGACATGGAGCACACTCCCCTCCTTCAATGAGTAGTTGGCAGGATGATGAGACTCAGTGACATCAGAGATTACACCTGTGGTTAAAGTTGATTTTTTCAATCTGGTAATTATTAGCCAGGGGGCCTCATCACGAGTTGGGCGGTATCCCAGCGGTATTACTGCCGGGATAACACCTGGGCTAATAGCGTTACTGCCACCCGGTCCGGCGCTATTAGCGTCGGATCAAGGGTTGGGCTGTAATGGGTATTTTCCATTCCCCATCGGGGCCTTTCCAAACAATGGGGCATTTTCCGCACAATTAGCGCACGCTAATAGCTCCACGCTAATTGTGCCTGAAAATGGGCATTAAGTTGGCGCATTTACCCACAGATGAGAGCTGTGGGTGAATGCTGCCAGACTCGTGATTGAGTGGACCCTTAAATGCAGCAATAATAGTGTTACTGCCTCATTTAAGGGCTAACGCCCAACTTGTGATGAGGCCCAGAGTCTTCACATGTATAGCTCACCCCACACTTTCTGAGAATTCCCCCAATATGTGCAAGCAGTAATTTTGCACCAACTAAATCCACCATAGCTTGCAGTAATAATATCCTTTTTTCCCATTGCACCTGCTACAAAGATTGTCTATAACACATTTTGTTCTTGCCAATCCTGCTCCAGCAGCAGTACACCCTCGGGAAGTATTTGCATTAGTCTATTCTTAGGAATACACATTAGGAGTCCCATCAGGTCATGCAAATGCTGAACTACATACAACAGTGTTCAGTATGAGGTTATATGCATCGCTTTACTGTTTATGGTTAATTGAATCCCTCCTTGTATCGTGTCCCTCCATTTTACAATCATTCCCTTATCAATGCAAATTACAATGGCACTAGAGGACGGCACCACTGTACTTCCCTTATAATGGAGGGCTCCTGGGTTGGTCTTCAGACCCTCTCTCAGGAGAGCCGTCCACTGTGGAAACCGTGGTCCAAATCATATCTGCTCCTTGAGTGAAAAAGAATTAGGCTGCTTTATCTAGACAAAACCTTTCTTTGATCTGAAAGTCAATATTGATGAAGAAACCTTGACATCTTCACATCAACAATAGAAATAAACAGAGTACACACCAACAATGCCAAGTAAAATGGCAAACTCCCACCAACCTACACAAATGGGTTACCTTCAAGAATCTCTTTCATGCAGACCTCTTCCGCCTCCTAGCCTAGCTTCACTCAAAGTAACCACTTATAAGGCAATATCCTCCTGTCCACCACGATGCAAACAACCCAGACTGATGTTTACCCAAATCACTGTTGTAGAACTAATGCACTGAGTAACCAAAGACCTCCTAATGCCCCAGCCTGCCATGATCACAACGGTGACCCATGCCACCTGCACTCAGAACTTCTGATGCTAAAATATGCTGTGTTGATCATGAGGCAACAACATGACAAACATGGTGGCCAAAGTATAAACATCCAGATTGCCAGACAAATACTGTATTGTCTACAGAAAAGAACATAATCTGCCAAAATGTTACTACCAGCATCCATCAGACTCTGGTTTCCCCTAGCAGTTAGCAACACAGAATGATAGGCGATACTGTTTTGTAGGACCCTGTACATTTTGTTTTTTGAGGCCTTGTGCACCTAGAATATGATGGCATGTAATACGTTTATATTCGCAATGACAAAGAAAGAATTGTGACTTCAGCCACACTCTGCAACTTGTTGCTTTTGATAACTGAGAAGCATCTAAGGTGAAGGGGGTACACAGTGCCCTGCCACGCTTCAGGCAGCAGGGCCAACGTGAATATGTGGATTGGGATCCCATTGAGAAGAGTAGGAGATATGTAGTCTCCAACAAGGTCTGGTTCTAGGGACAGTACCTATAAGCACACATTCCCCCTGGAGGGTTTTGTGGCATGCATTGCTGTCGTCTAGCACAAAACGCTCTCTCTGTCCACAGGAAAAGTGGCTGACTGCAGCACAGGAGGATGGACCACATGGCAACATCTGGCTATCTGATAGTACAAAGCCCAGCCTCTATGCACAGGAATACACTTGCAAGCAAGAATATGACAACAAAATGGGTGGTGAAAACAGGTGTACACATTTTCTTCATGCTGGATATACAAAAAATGTTTGTGTCACCTATGGCATTTTTTGGGCGGGGAGGTTTTGGCAGGTGAAGGCAGATGCAGACGGGTCAGCCTATTGTATGCTGACGAATTCATGGGTTAACTCTCAAAGGGAAATCTTGATTACATTTCGACCCAAGACAGCTCTGTTAGGGAAGTTCACAACAAAGTTTAAGGCCCTAATTACAGTCTTTAAGGTAACCCACTGGAATTACCGGCGGGATACCGGCAAATCTGCCTTACCATCTTCACCGTCCGATATCCCGGTGTTACCGGGATATTACAGGTGGCTGAGACGCCGGTAAATTCCCATTCAATGGGGTGCCATAGGACTCCATGGGATGGGATTGCCGGAATCATAGGCACTGCTAGCACTTATAATTTGCCGGTAGGGACCTGAACTCCCAGCAAGTTAGGCCTGCCAGTAGTTAATTAACTTTGGTTACCTTGGTTCATAAAAAATGCTGGTGCTGGTATCACCGGCATATGTTTCTGCATTTTTTCCACACTGGGGTCCTTGTAATGCGGCCCTAACTCTGATATGTCTTCGTCAGGCCAGTAAAGTACACTCTTTTGGCCACAAAAACTAAATGCAAACACATTACATCCTAAAACATACAAACAACAACAGCAACAACAATAACAGCAATAATAATATTAATAATAATCATAATACAGTATTTTCTTACATAGTGCCGCATGCTGCATCTAAGTGCTGTAATGACTGATCCCCATGTTATGGCACTTAAAAGGCAAAGTCAGGGCAGCCTTAGAGTTTGAAATTACACAGTGCAAGCTGGCCTCCTGAGAAAGATGAACACATGACTCATGACCTATTCACCTAGACATACAGTAGAACATCTCCATTTTGAAATTCTTTGATAAGATGAAAAGAATAACCTCTATTAAATACTAACATACTGTATAGTTTCACTGTCATCAACCTTGTTCTTAAGAGTTTAAGTAGGGGTGATGCATCCCTTACATGAAAGCACATGCAGAATTTAGCAATAATCACCCATTCCACAGACTGGAACAGATGGTAACGGCCCAGGGCTCGAGTTAAATGGTCATCCCTTTAACTCGAGCCCCGGGCCATTACCACCCTTTCCAGCCTGTGGAATAGGTGATTATTGTTATAAGCACCCTGGGTTGCTAATCCGATAACTCGGGGTGCTGATATCTATGTATTTTGGATGAATGAATGGGATGCCTCGTGGCATAACGTTCATTCATTCAAAAGACATTTTCAAAATGGCTGCCACAGAGCTGGAAGACGGGGCTCCAAGCGGAGTCCCTCTTACATTTCCATGGTAGCCAGAAGGAAGACGGAATGGGAGAAGTGGGGGCATGGACGCGCTGAA
This sequence comes from Ambystoma mexicanum, assembly GCF_040938575.1. Taxonomy (NCBI): domain Eukaryota; kingdom Metazoa; phylum Chordata; class Amphibia; order Caudata; family Ambystomatidae; genus Ambystoma; species Ambystoma mexicanum. Next base: position 923,595,122 of record NC_090941.1, read on the forward strand.
GCTATCAGGTAAGTGGGGGTGTGAGGAACAGGGAAATTAAGGAGAACGGAAGATAGTGGAACAGGAAGAGCAGTCTTCAGCTTGCTCGGAACGGGGGCTTGGATCGTGGGATTCTGCCCGTGATCCGAGCAACCTGATTGGTTGCTCTACCTGCCCTGGGTGCTAAAACAAAATCAGCTATAGAATTTCAAACTCAAAAAAAATAATCATGAACCTCTTTCAGCCTACTCATGAACAAAGCAAGCAGCTGTTTCCTGCCAAATATTATCCATCTGGATCGACATGTATTTAGTTCCATTAAATACACCTTACTGTAATGTTTAGATGCTTGCGACAAGCACTCACTTAATGCACACAAGTGCAGCACCCCACTTACAGAACAACTCTCTCTCAACAAACTTCCCACTTAAATGTAGATTACATAAGAAACCTTGTTGCTAGACACTCTTGCCAAAACCCACTCTAAAGGACCGCAGTCTTAAACGGGTCATTGGGGTCGTTACAAAACCAGCGGTAGCTGTGCCGATATAACAGGCACGGCTGCCATGGGTATCATTTTTTTTCCAGTGCCTGCGAATGGGCAATTACTGGGTCATTGCGGCCCCGCCGGAACCGATAAATGACCATTTGCGGGCGCCAGAAAAATATTCTCCCCATTGCCTTTGAGCCCTTTCAAAGGGAATGGGGAGGTCGGATACAACAGCACCATTCAGAATGGTGCCGGTGCATCCGACATGCTGTGCTCGTGGGTGCCGGTATGCCTGACAGGTCAGTCCTGGCAGGCGGGAAAGCACCCGCGAGCAGAAGTCGTAGTTTGCCGGTCCGGTAACAATGGTACCAGCAAACTTATAATGAGGCCCATTGTGTTGATTTGCTTAATGCCTCAAGTTATTTTAATCTTTTTAATTGTTATCTCTAAGCATGATTACTCTAATATTGTTCTTGCACTGTAAAATCATGAAGGAAATCTGACAAACTCAAGCATGCAAAAGACAGTTCTTTCGTTGGATGCGGTCCTTAGAAAGAAATATAAGGTCCAGATTATCAAAACTCTGCCCTTGTGCCAAACAAAGGCGTCAATTAATGTAGCATTGTTTTTTTCTGCTTCAATAATACAGAGTGGAGGGAACTGGTTTAGAACCAATCTGTATGACCTAAATACACATCCACTACGGGACAATGAAGCAGGCTGCTTTTTATACTATGTGTGTAACATGAAATGAAATTCAATAACACATTTGTTTTTATGTTATACAGCACACATAGCACAACAAGCAGCCTGATTCATTTGTATCCATGTCCAAAATGTTTTCAATAATACAGAGTGTGATGAAACACGTTTGCTCCATTTTATATCATTTTAGAATTTGCTCAATGTTTACCACTATTCCAAATGTGACCTAATCTGGATCCATGTCCTTGATGCCAGCAGAAATGTGCATTATTTTCTGATGGAAACCAGAATAAAACGATTTGCACCCAGCCCGACGTTTCGATCTCTTCGGTGTCAGAATCTGGATTTTTTTCTGCCCTTCAGAATAAGCCCAGCTAACATCATGACCAGGGGCGTTGCAAGGGGGGGGGCTAAGGGGGCTGTAGCCCCTGATCTTTTGGTTGTAGCCCCGGATAGAATCTCAGGAGCTACAGCCAAAAGACTAGCTAGCCCCCAGTCCCAACAGTTCCGACATCAGCTTAGCCCCGGGTCTTTTCCAGACCTAGCAACTCCCCTGATCATGACAGATTTACAAAAACACTTTTGAATGGGAAAACCCCATTGAAAAAGGCCTTGCACATCAGGCCATGCATCATGTATGGTGTGTTCTAATCTTCTTTCCCTTGCAAGTAACATGGGAAGGTTAGCTTTTAGGGGCAATTTGCAGAATAGAGAGCTATGTGAATGATATAACTCGCTGAAATTACAGTTGGAAAGTCCACACTGCAATCTGGCTTCAATGCGTATAGACATTTGCAAATCTGGGAATAGTTTTGGGGACTCAAAATTGCCATATAATAGCTACTTTTAGGGACCAAAGCCCACTGGTTGAATACAGAAGAGTAGCAAGGAACAGAGTCAATATATTACATTGGAATGCAATACAACTTGCAGCGTGTCCCCTCCTAAACTAAAAGCGTCTACTACCCAAAATGCCTCAAACCACACATTTATATACTGGCTAAATTGGCTGTCATCGAAACTTACTTCATTTGGCCTTGCAAAAAGATGCAAATCTCGCGATGATGCATTCTCTCGCTTCAGGGAGCAAATTCCCACTTGCCCATTTTTATTAATTCTTGAACCTGCGACTTCCTCTGATCGCGTGACACGATCCTTAAAGTGTCCCATCGTGGCGGTAACCTTGAGGTCCTGCTGCCTCACCCACTGCGAGGCATCCTGGGCTTTTCCATTCACTAATAGCAATCCCGCCCAAACACTGCCAACGTGTGCACTGCACTGCTCCCCAGTGACAATGCCTTACTGAACAAGACAGCACTTTACCTAGTGCTATCAACACTAGTGTCAAGCCTCATAATGGCATGTACAACTCCCTTCTTTATTCTACATTTTTCCACAGATAAAAGTTAAAGACAACAACAAAGAATATATGTTTTAAATAACCATAGTCACAATGTTTGCAGTTGTTGCACAACCATCCTTACTATCTAATAATTCACCCCTAGATGTCATACCTTCTTAAAAAGATAGTTTGTATATGAAAACTGGTTCAGTGCAAACTGACCTTTATTAATCCCTTTCTATAATAGCCAGGCATATATTTGCATATGTGTGTGCTGAATACCAAGAAAAGAAATGTAATCAATACAGTAATTGTTGTGCTACAGAGCAAACACAGTTTGCCACATGGTATGATTTACAGTTGCTCTTTTCTCTTTTGTAATTCATCATCAACATCAAATGTTCACCAAGGAAAAAGTAAACATTGTCTCTGGTATGTTGGGCTGTCTAGAAGCAGCATATCCATGTTATTAGCACAAAGCCTGAAGCAGCAATAGATCACAATGCACATTACAATTAGCATTACATTCATGGAAGCTACACTGCCCTATTGTATATTTTTGTGTAACCATGTACATTGTAGATTGCCTTATTATGTGTAACCAAGAAAATGTATCGCCTTAACTGCGCCCAGGTACCTCCGGGTTGGGAGCACATTACAAATAAACATACAAACAAACCTTGTGGTTTGTGTCCCCGCGGTGGACAATATGATGCAGAATTTCTCCAACAGCTACTTAAACCTAACCAATCATGTGCCATTTTATGAAACTTTTGCAGTATCTTTTGCAATATGAAAAATATCAAGTACTAGCACACAAGATTGCTAGTATGAAATGGGCTGGCCTGCATATGTTAAGTTGATTTTGTCTGCTCCATTTTGGTAGTGGGACCAACAGGAATTGTGGGATAACCTTCAGGGATGTTTGTGCTAACAGTGCTAGCAGAGAATGCCTTTTGGTAGTCTTCAATGAAATCCAATTAAGTAAGGGCTGCGAATTGAGGGAGAACATCTCCTACCTTAAAAAGAGCTGCCGGCAGTGAGAAGCTAATAGAGAGTCCACTCTACAGCCCCATAATCCAAGAAAACCACAATCCCCTACATTCCAAGCTATTATACACTGTTTTCTCCATCACGTAAAACTCCTCAAATCCTCATTCCCCAAATTGACAGCTCAAAATAATCTTTTCAGTTAATTCTTTTCTTCCAATACAGTGGTTTGCTTCAAGGTTACACGTTATGGTCTTTGAACCCTGTCAATGGATAAAGAAATAATACAATACTAACTGGCAACAGATGGCTCTTCATCCCTTGTGGCCTCACCATTCTCATACTGGGTTGTATGAACATATGTAGGTAGCTCATTTACCTTTCCAGCAGTATTGGTAGTTTAAATGATTCTGTTAGTGACATGTGCAATACATGGTCAAAAATGTCTTCCGCTGGTGACCATTCACATACACAAGTTCCCCGGAATCCAGTGATTGGCATGCTCGCTTTGGCTCCTTTTGTAAGGCTTCTTTGACCTATATTTGGATTGAATTAATATAGGTGATGAGCTTCTTGCACTACTGCAATATCATGTCGTCAGTCAGATGTCTATTCATATAAGATGCGTTGCATGTTGGTGATGAGAGAAGACACATCAGGTGGTTCATCAGGATGCCATATTAGATTAAACCAGTCTTTCTATTTATTATACTAAAATGGTAAAACAAATGAGTGGAAAGGCATCTGGCAATGTGGCCTGTTTCCACACATAACGTATCCTGCCGGATGTTCATAGTTTCATGTTGCCTCTCGACTTCCCATAATCATTGAGGTTGGTGGGACAGTGCAGTTTCTGAGGTGTTAGGAGTGGTGCACTGCTGAGTTACATTACCACCTGGCAAGAAAATTATATCCCCCTGTCAAGGGTTATATTTACATGGACTCAACACCGGGACACAAAATCCCTCATCCAAAATTGCACCTCTGTCCTGTATTGGACTTGCAAACCATCCTGAAAATATGTTTACAAGAACGAATACATATTGGTTCCCACAGCATCTTTGTAGTTTGATGAAATCAACCTGAAGATTAAGAAATAGGCCCCAGGTGCGAGGGGGCTCTCCCAGTATTCCTTACATTATGCTGCAAGCCAATGATGCACTGCCTACTATATATTACAGCGATCAATGAAAACACAGTGTGTACCAGTCCTGAATGAGGGAATCCATCATACCTCTCTTTCCTATTTGATTGAATCCCTAATAAATATGTGCCAACTGGGACAACAGTACCTTTGGTGTGACTAGGCTACCATTTTTATCCCGAAGAAAGTTATCAGGTTGTAGGCAATATCCCACCTTGGAGCTTTTCTGTGATTCTGGAGCTGCATCCTTTACAATACCTAGCTCTTGCAGTGAGGAGAATGGTGAGAGCGACACCTTATTGGGTGATGCCAATTTCCTGACATATCCAAACATGTGTGCATCAGTGCAATCGTAGTGGGTTGCAGTATATTTAATGTAGCCTCTGTGTGGGTGTTAGTTAACAGCCAGGGTGTAGGGTGAATGACCCAAAACCTGAATGACAAAAACAATTCCAAGTAGACCAAATAATCAAGGCACCATTTGCAAGAAAAACAAAGATTTATTACTTGCAAAAAGTATCAGACGGTCCCATAGAACCAAATTGACACAGATCTTGCTCCAACCAATGAAGCTACATCTTTTTATAGTGGAAAACTGCAAGTTAACGTATCTATGCATAATAATGAGTACAACATAATCCTGCACTTCCCACTGGCTAACACCCATACAGAAGTCTAATCTAGTTATCCCCTATAGCCCATTACCCTATTGGTCACACATGATCTAAAACACACTCCCCTAAACACATGATTTAGTATATCATCACTATGAAACTTAAAAGTTGATTGGCTGCCACGTACATTTTTATCATAATATATTTAATTCCTGAATAAAAAGTCTTTATAATCACGTGATGTGCATCCCTCTGTTGAAACCTGATCAAGTGTGAAGAGTGAGGACAACTCTGCTTTGATAATACAATGGGTTTCCTCCTTAAACCAGGCACTGTGGCACACACAGACAGCCTCCTTACATTGTAATTTTATTTATTGGCATCACATCTGCTCCTCCCATCCCACAGTACGGCCCTAGCACGTCTCCTTCCCTATCTTTCTAAGAACCCAGGTGCCCAGGGATGACATTATTGAGGCACCTCTTCTGTTTGAATGTTGTGTATCTATTAATCCCCTTGAGTGCAGCACTTGCAGTTCACAGAGGATGACCACCCTTCAGACAAGGACAGTAGTGCCCTAAATCTTCATCAGGCCTCTTGGCTTCCCAACCCCCATGCCCTGTTTACATGAATTTAACCTTCAAAAGCACATTCCGTCCCTTCCTCCACTCGACCCCGCATTCTCTTCCCTGTGCTGCTGAGCACTGAAGCAGGACCCAGTTAACTGTTATGGCCACAGCTCGGCTGCTGGTCACCTTGCCGGCATAGCTTGTTACTGGGGGATGGAAGGGGGCCTCATTTATGAATGAACTAAACAGAGCCACATCTCTATGTGAGTTATATTTTGCATCCTATCACGAGCGCACCCTGTAGCATGCCTCTTACTCCAACATGGTGAAACTGTTGCTGCCCTATCCCCAGACATTGTCTGTGTCCCAATGCTTCCCTGACTTCATCTCACAATCTCTACCTCTATTAGCTACCTACGAGCAAATCTATGAGAACACTACCTCATACACTAACGCTACATACAAGCTACATCACCCTATCTTTAACCTCTGCAACCACAATGTAGCTACATGGTGTTTCTAATATGTGTCAAAGCTATTTACAAGGGAATACATATTCATTCTGCCACAACCAACGAAAACTGCTAACACTATGCCACCTTCTAATATGCCTTGTGCAATATAAGGGGCCGATTCATGGAACAAATGTGCATGCGTGCGATTCATGGAAGGTCCTGCGCATGTTGTCCCCGGGATGTGCGCCAAATCCTTGCTTGGCGCACACAGGCGCATACGTCATTGCAACATCCAGAACGCCATGCGCAATGCGCACATCGAAAGCGCACAACGTCAGCGCACACACCAAAAAGGGGGCGGAACACGCGGAATGGGGAACAATGCGTGAAAAAGAAGGCATAACTGGGGAAGTACTGCACGGAAATACACAGAACGCCACATGCACACGAACTACACGTATTCATGGAATCGAATAGGGGAAACCCACGCACGGCCAAAGACACGAACAGGACTAAACACGTCCACCACACGAAGGCAGGCGGTAGCGTCCCTGCGCATTACAAAAGTGTGTGCAAAGAACAAACACGTATATACAGCCTTGATGAATGTCACATTCTAGGAGAAATGACATGTCAAGCAATGCTCAAGCATCCCAAAAAAGCACGAAAAATAGATACGCAACCCTAATAGCCCACGTGCGTCTAAAAAAACACACGCAGTACGCTGTGGCAGACAGGAACACAAAAAATGCATACGTGAACAACACGTGGGCTAGTATGCCTGGAAAAAAGGGGCACGCGACCAACCTGGACACCTGCAGTACAAAAAATAGCGTGTTTGCAACTCACCGTCTGCCTTGCGTGTAGAAGAAGAATGCGTAGCCAACACCCACGCCAAAAGAAAAACTATGCATTGTATCTGGTGTGAAGTAATTGCGTGTGAACTCCAACGTCTGGAAAACACACGCGCTGCTTCCCACGAAAAGCACGTACAGAACGATGGAAAGCCACGTGGGACGTTCAACCCGTGCCAGGGAAACGCATGCGCACATTTTACGTCACCTATGCGCTCACGCACAAATGACCTTTCCTCGAATTACACGCTGACGTGCTGTTTTTTCACGTGCCAAATCGCTCCGTATCAAGCTGGCCACGTGACAACACACGGAAGACCACGCACCTTCCCAGAAGGCCGAATTACTGCCCCTCAGAGCCCCGAGCAGCCTCCGACGAGCCATCTGCTACTGCCTGCTGCTGCCACCGTGCCCTGCCATTTGGTGCCTGCACATCTGCCATCTCCAGCGGTCCAGTTGCTGTGACCTCCCCTGCTCGAATAGTGGACACCCGACTGGTATTCCATCGCTCCACAGCCCAGCCCCAGGAACCAGTTGCCCACCCACACCTGCCTTGGGGGTTGTCATGTCCGACACAACACCATCTGGCACCAGGGGCAACCCCCCAGCTGAGAGGCAGAGGGCTGCCAGCTTCACTTCCATTGAAGTTGGCATCCTGGTAGAGCAAGTCCTGGGGCATTATGATGCCCTCGTCACACCATCGCGCACCAATAAGGAAGGACGGAGGAGGATCTGGATGGACATAGTGGGTGCCATCAACGCAGAGGGGATGGCACCCCGCGACATCAAACACGTCTAGAAGCGCTGGGAGGACTACAAGTCCAGGACCCTCAAGAAGGCCCGGCGCCTCTTAGACGCAGCGGATACAGTGGGGCGCCAGGGTCATCTTACCAACCAGCAGATGAGGGTCCTGGAGCACATTCACTGAGTGCTTCACCTCCAGATCCTCAGGATGCAGGCCTGTCTGGAGTCGAGCGGTAAGTGGCCATGCGTTGCTGTGTGAAACAGGGCATGTTGCAGTGTGCTGGTAGTCAGCTACTTGCCTGTATGTGTGACATGGACCATGTATGGATGTTTGTGTGCAGGGACATGATGGTGCTGCATGTGAGACCAGTCTTGCGTGAACCACATGGATGGTGTATATGTCACAATGCAACATGCGGAGCATCATGAGGAATGCACACATGAATGCATGCCTGTGTCTGTTCTTGGACATGGTTGGGGTGTGAGAGATGGGTGCTGCTGTGTCTGAGTAGCATGTGTGTGACTTGTAAATGCCATGGATGCATGACACATGTCCATGACGATGTGTTGATTCACTGATGCAGCCTAGACATCCTTGTATCCACTGTGTCTGGAGTGTACGAGGCAAGATGCATGAAACTATGGTGATGTGTGTGCATGTGATCAGTATGACCCATGATGCATGTGAGTTGCAAATCACCATTGCATGTTTCAACAGTTCCTTGGATATTTATTCAAATGTTCATTGCATGTGCCATGCTTGTTTCCGCATGTGTGTTGCCTGCACTGACCCATGTGTTGTGGAGGGACATGATGGAAGTGACGTTTGACAGTGCCACTCATGTGCTATTGCTTCCTGTCTAGGGGACTATTGTACAGTACCCTGATACTTGTGTTCTATGTCTCCCTCTACACAGCGGCGAGTGAAGAAGAGGGCAGAGATGGAGCTGTGGAGCAAAGCAGTGGGGAGGCCTCCACCGGCTGGCGCCGCAAGGCCCAGTCACCCTCCCAGGAATTACAATCACCGGGAGCGAGGGGACTGGTCACCATGGAGGGGCCTGTGCATGTCACTGTCCCTGACACTGTGACTGCACCACCATGCACCAGCAGGGATGCCCCATCCCAGGCCCGTCCGCAGGTAGGGAGAAGGTCCACGTCATCTGGTACTCCTCTACCTGCGGACGAGGGGACCCGTGACCGTATGGATACCGTCCTGATTGGTGTCGTGTTGCTTACGCGTGACATTCGTGATGACGTGCAGCCATGGTCGGGGGTTTCCTACATGTGTCGGGCACTCTGGCGGCCCTCTCCTCCTCTGTGCAGACTATGCACCAGTCATTCTCCATGCCGTCTTCCGGCCCAGATGCCACCAGGGCCCCCTGTGGACCTGCCCTGACCAACGCAGCCAGCTCGGTGGAGATCCCATCCCTGCCACATTCGGGAGTCAGAGGTCCAGCAGGGGAGGACACTCCAGCAACTGGACCCCAGCCAATGGAGGATGTGCCGGCATCATCGGGCAGGGCACGTGCACAACGGCACCGGTGGATTCCATCAGCCCGGATGCCGTTGTGCTGGCAGAGGCAGTTGCGTCAGAGGCAGCGGCAGGCTCAACGTGGTAGGCATCATGGCTCGGGGCCATCAACATCAGAGGGGGAGGCATCGGCCGGAGGGCAGGAGGACCCTGGAATGGGAGTGACTTCCGTGTGGCAGCGGTTGGGCCAGCAGATAGATGCGGAGCGGCGAAGGGCGGGGGAGGCACGGCTCACTATGGTCAGGTCGGAGAACTCCATGCGCAGGGCATTGAGGCAGGCTGTTTGCCTTGAAGCAAATCGCAGGGAGTTGGAACAGGCCATGACTGCAACCCTGCGAGACCTCGAGGACAGGGAAGAGGCCCGCCTACGGGACATCGACATGGAGTTCGATGATGCCTGGCCCGGAATATCACAGAGTAAGCTGTAGGACTTGCCCGCCGCCATTGTATATAGTTCATTAGTCTTAGGTTTCCTTTGTTTTTCTTTTATTTTGGAGTTAGTGGACATTGCTCCACTTCGTGTATATAGTTTTTTCTTCATAGGACTTTTTGTAGGTTTCCTTTTGTTTGTGGATCATGGAACATTTGGACTTCGATTGTATATAGTTGCAGACTTGTACATACTTTCTTTTTCTATATTCCCATGGATCAATGGTTATTTTTTATTTGGATTATGATTTAATTATGGACGTTGGCAATGGACCACTTTTTTATTGTACATGATTTTCATTTTTTTTACTTCATTGGATTTACAATATAATTTCCTAAATCGGTCGAGCTTCACTCCTCTGCATGTTGGTATCTCCGAAATTCGAGTCCCATACTGGTCTAAGCAAACTCTCATGCTGGCATCTGTATGTAAGGCCTTTACTGGTTCAAGAAGTGTCGGCGGACAATTCCAAGCAGTTAGTTTGGACCAGAAGGTGGATCTATCCACTTTATCGAAAGCTTGGGTCAAGTCTACGAATATTACTTATCACTGATGTGGCTGTCAAAAAATTCAGACATGATAACATTTTTGCAAATGAAATAATGGCAAGGAATGTGTCGGAAAACATGCAAATAGGAATTCATGTGCCACTTTAATGAAGTAAATCAAGGGCCAGGGGAACATGCCTCAAAATGCCTCAAAATGTGCGTAGGGACGATAATTGCATTGCATTTCAATAACTGCACCACAGAATATGATGATCAGAATTCCTGGGCCTCAGCTTGCTATCGACATTACGTGGTCCTGTGAGTTGACATTTGCTCAAAACCAGCCTTGCAGCTAAGAGACATAGACACGATCCCTTGTTACTCTGTAAAAATAGGAAAATGTGCCCAACAAACATGGGAAACCATGAACATCTTGGAACCTATCCCTTGCTTCTACCCACAAAGTTCCACTGATATTTGTTTTTTAAATCAGTGACCCGCAGAGCAGTAACATTGGTAAAAACTCAAATAATACTACTGCCCAATATAAAGAGGAATTTTAAGGTGAAAGAACATATTTTAATAAACATGAAATATCCCTACTGGCAAAGCTAATTACTTCCTTACTCCCTGAAAAATCATTTGATTCTGAGTAGGAAGTAACATCATATCAGAGCCCTGCTTGTACCCCTGATCGAGGAAATGATATGACAGGATACATAATACAGCTTGCAGTTTTGCCCACCCTTTCTCACCACAGCCCAGACACAATTCCACTAGATTCTTACTGAGGCTTTGTCTGGAGCACCTTTGAAGAAAATCACATATATTTGCCTTTCAAGTCAATCGCAGCAATTTTCATAGGAACAAAAGATTGAATGCTTTCTTCTTTAACTAGGGACCCCTCTTATGAAATTCGCTGTTATCAGTTGCATGGGGATGCTAGAGGCAATAAACACAAACACATTATTATATTGAAAGCAGCTAAGCAGAGAAAGAAACCGAAGGCACAGTTTCCTAGACTGTTCCTAGAGTATCCTATCCTTCAGAAAACAAACATTTCCTTCACTGTATCGCCCTGCCAAAATGTCTGATTTGTTTTTTTGAACGTTGCTGATTTGTTTTTCACCCTAAAGGAGTGTTCTCCTGTGCCCTTCATCTGCACCCCACCCTGGCTCCTGTGCTAGCCTTCAATACCAGTTGACAGGGCTCTGTAAAAAGTGAGGGATTGTAGCAGTAAATCACTAACTGGGATATTTGCATACCCACCATACTTTGTAATGCAAAACATATTTAAAACCTCACCATGATATTATGTGCAGTTTGAGAAAATGGCCATGAATCTGTAAGTGCACAATCACCATGACGTGTATACAAGATTGTTTGCAACATACCCCATCTTTAAATTGTTGGGTAGAATTATAAAAATGCTCAGTGAAACTGTTTTTGCATAGCAGCGAGTTAGCATATTATTTGTTAAGGTCATGCCCCATGGAACTTTGGAAACTTGGAAAGGTGGCAGATTGTGTCAAAAGCATTCTAGTAATCTCTATATCCGTTGCCCTAATACTATATACGAATAATGGCAGGCATAGTCCATTCCCATTATCCCTTGCAGGCCAGGTAAATGATATTGCAAGCTCTCCGCTTATAAAGTAGACATGGCATTTGCCTACAAAAAATCCTTAGAGAGCAAATTAATATTTGAGTTTTAGAATGCATTAACTTGCAAGGGGTGGCTGCTTCAAAGTGCTTGTATTACATATGTACAAAGAATAGGAATCAGAATCATGGGATGAGGTTACACATTCATGTAGCCTGGTTACTTGCACTCAGTATCTGATATTTGAGCTGACAATTGGGCTACATAGTCTGGGTGACGCTTTTGCAAATTCTTGTGCTTAAATATAATTCATACGAGAAACATAAAACAAGTGGATGTAGGTACAAGTCTGGTAACCTTTTGTAGAGCCAAGGTAGGCAGAGTCAGGGTTATCTGGTAATATATCTAAGGAGGCCTGGGGCGGAAGTTCGAGTCATAAGGTAGAAGTGTGGTAGAGTCAAATATAGGAGTGATGGGTAGGGAGGGGAAATAATTTGGTTAATGTTTTCAGACATCTCTTAATTATATCTTCTGTTCATGCAGTACCTTTTTCATATTAGTTTTTAACCTATTTTGGATGTATTCTACTTTTAGGGTTTGGGAGCTTTTAAGGTCAAGCTTGCATAGTAGGGCAATGTAAATAAGCTAGACCAGAATATCAATACTACTTCATATAATTTAGCTTCATTTTGAGAGAAAGCAAATATTAGGTACCTGCTGTGCCTTGTGCATTCTTAAATCTTTTTGAATAGGTGGGAATTGTCTGTGTGCACTGCTGAAATTCTTCTGAGCGGCACCCAACAGGAAGTTGGGCAAGCACACATGCGCACAGCTTAGATGGAACATTGCTTTGCACTGATTGAAGCACTAGAAGCATCACAAGGGTTTCTAGTAAAAATATATTCTGATTCAGCATATGTCATGTCAAGGGTTTTGACCCATGTTGAATCAATAGACTGGGTAGATGTGGGGATGAGCTGTCGCCACCCATTATTCTATCCCAGAACAAACTAAATCAATAGACTGGGTAGATGTGGGGATGAGCTGTCGCCGCCCACATTCACGCCAGAATCCAGGAGTTTGCGTACACCAAAATGGTCACCTAATCTGCCACCCACCAGTGCAAAGAAAGATGGTTCTGTTCAAAATCTGTTTTTATTGATGTCAAAAAGTTGCTAAAATCATGGGCACAAGACCACTCCAAAGATACAACCTTCTTGTGGGGGGTTCCACATCACCACTCTACTGTAAGGATGCCATCAAAACAATGTTAAGCAAGGATCCTATACTATCAAGCAAAATACCACTCTATTGAAATGCATTAATTCAAGACAGATCCCAAAAATGGGTGCAGTACCAGCTTTGTCCACAAACCGGCGCTAGCGGTCTAAACTCTGACAGGAGAACTGCTACTTCAGAAGCTAATCAGCCTCCTGAGACAGCTGGAAACTTGAAAGGCCCGCTGGTTAATCAAACCTCTTAACCACCTGCTGTTCCCAGAGACAATCTGATTGCATTAACAGGCCAAGAGGCTGGGAAACCTTCTCACCTCAGAGACCCACACAACAGCCCAGGAAATCACAGGTTCATGCTAACCAAATACAGAGTGGCCCCCTGGCCTGCTGACCTCAGGCAACACAATAGACTCTTGCAATTGAATGGTGTATGTTAATTTTCAGTGTGGACTGTAAACAGAGCCCTGCCTGGGAGAGGAGAGACATGTGGTACTCCCAAGTTTCCGGGGGTGGACTCAGACACTTTTGTGGAATCATATTGCAGCAAATATATGTTTAAGTTAAATGCTTCTAAAATATTGTATTATGCTCACAAAAATGTGCAATTTGGAGAACCTTAATCTAAGAAATGTACCCACAATTCAAGACTTGATTCAACTCTGTACCATGTTCTAGGACCAAACCCCGCTATTTATTAATATTACATACACTGGGTTTATGCTAGAGAGTAAAGTACTGGAATATCGGTAGAAGGGGGGTGTAAATTTGTGTAATTTTTGATGAAATACCAATGTTGCAAAACCCACTAAAAATGAAAATAAGTTGCCATTTCTTAATCCAATCTCTTAGAAACATCAGAGTTGGAACAGAGACTACCTTATTTGATATATGATGTGTGTATGTAATATCAACCACTTGTGTATCTGGGAAAGGTATTTAGTTATGAAAATGATTTTCTAAGGTAAGAGCAAAGGGGAGTGTTCTTTCTGTATGCCATAAAGATGGCACCTCATGACTCACTCTGACACACAACTCTGTTCTCCAGTGAGAGCACAGAAAACTCTTCAACCTATCAGAACCCTTAGTGGGTTGGGCATGCAGAATTAGCCAACTAACCCACTTTCTAAACACATAAAAAGAGCCACTGGAAGCCAGATAGGACTTTCTTTTTCACTTTCTGCGGAGCATTTTGACTTCAGACTTCACATCCAGAGATCCAGACTTCAAATACATCAATCTCCAGAGACCAGAAATTAACCCCAGAATTTGTAGCAGAGAGGCCTGAATCCACAAGCTGAATCCTTTTTCAGCAGGCCTCCAAATCATTTGCAAACTATTCAACAGCCGGGCGAGCTGTTTGAATTTTTGCCAGAACCAGAGACCAAACCGCTGTGCAGTGCCGAGAACTTTTGTCAGAACCAGAGATCTAGACCGCTGTGCAGTGCCTCTAGCAGAGCTGACCCAGACGGTAGAATTATCCAGTGAGCAGAACCAGGCCGAGACCTTCCGTGGCGAGGGAACCGCAGTCCAATCCTGACCCGATCCATGGCGAAGTCGCATTCCTGTCCAAAATATAGTGTGAGTACCGCCAGAATTGTGCAAAACCCAATCCCTTAGTTTAAAATAATCTAATCCTAACTATTTTAACCTATTTAGAACTGCCTCCTAGTATCGTGTCATTCTGTCATCTTTAAACCTGAAAACTGTCATCTGTCATTCTGAGCTTTAAAATTTCAAATCCAAAAAACTACCTTTACTAAATCGGCCGTATCTCCGGAACCGTTTGTGATAGAAGTGAGATTTTATTTCGAAGCTGAGATTCTAAACCGACTTGCTACTCCTCATTGTCCGTAATTGCCCTCGACGCACGTGCCTAAAATTGCTGCAATTTGACATTTTGCTTAATTTCAGCCAAGTGTAAAAATATTTGTCCTTGCATTCCTTTGCTGAAATTCGTTTGCAAACCGACAATCATTCATAGAGCATTGCTAAAGTGATCCTGAACTAATACAAAGCATCTCTCACTCACCCTGAACCTCCTATAGGGCATTAAAAGCAATTTGAGTATATTTTTCACTTCATTGCCACCACATTTAAAAGGATTTTGCCTGTGTTTAAAACTCCTACCTGTTTTCCTCTAAGCTTGCTAAGGGGGAACTGGATTATATTTGATTGCATTCCTGAGAACTGTGTGCGTTCCTTCCATCTCTTTACCTTGCATAAAGAGGGGGGGGGGGTGAATTGTCAACGAAAAGTGATTACATTGTCTTTTGTTGAAGTCATATCAAGTTTATTTTCTGTACTGCATTTTCATTCATCATTGCATTGTTCTTGAAGCCATAAAAGCATTCTCAGCTACTTTATCCTCCCTATATCACTTCTAGGCCATCAAAAAGAGTGTACCACTGTAACATTATCCATTGTTGATCACTATCATCTTCACAAGTGTGCTATCAAATATTAATTTACTATAAAAGTGTGATAGATATATATTGTTTAATTTTCAAGTAAACCTTTTAATTTGCAAAACAAACCTCCTTCTTGGCTCAGTGGGGTCAGGGGGATTCTAAGAGAGGGGTGTTATATAAGGGTTGTCATCCAGAGTAAACGAACTGGACATAAAAATATATCAATAAGGGTTTCCCTCAGCATCCCAGACTAGGTAATGACTTAGCTGTAGTGTTGAATTGAATCCGCTTAAAAATGGGGGCTCGTAGCCGGGGATTCTGGATTAGTTCTATCACTTGTGCAGCTTAATACAGTGTGCCAACTGACCGGATACACATAACCGGTTAGATCACCACGCTGTTTTACACTGTGAAATCACCCCTCAAAGGAACGCTCTAAGGAAACGGTCTGTTTTGCAAAATAAAATACAAACTTCTGTAAGTCAGGAAGGAACTCAAATTCCAGAATGACGACACTGGTAGATATCAAAATAGCCATAGAGCACTTCTTACATAAGCTATTTGTAAGAGGTGAATGGACTGAGCAGTGCCAGGATGCATGGTTGCAGGCAATCACACAACAGGTCACTGCAACTGGGTTAGATATCTGGAGAGATCAGGGTCCCTTACATGTGGCCCTGAGTGAACTATACATGGCTCCTAAAGCTAAAGATGAACACGACAAGATGGTTAGGATAGCGGCATATTTGTATCTATATATGGGAGCCATGCAGGACAAATGTGCTGAAGGCCAAGATCTGGCAAATAGGCAACAGATCGCGCTAGAGAAGGCCCAATCTGACCTGGTCTCTTCTGAGCAGAGGATGCACAGAAGCCAGGAGTCAGAACATGAGAGCAGACAGTATCTCATTAAAATCAAAGAGGACATGTGTATCCTGCAACAGGAAAAGTCTGACCAGGATACCAGATTTCTGGCCTTGCAGAAGGAGTACCAAGAAGGTTTGGACTCCCTACTGCAGAGCCAGAAAAAGCTGGAGCAACAATTAGATTTCAATAGGGCATGTGCTGAGCAGGTAGTTACCCTGCAAAGCCACCTAAATAAAAGAAAGACAGAGAGCAATAAACTGATCCTGAAAGACCTGGATACCCAGGCAGAGTTTGATCAGGAGAACCAGAAAGCTGGTGCCTTTCAAAGGCAAAGGGACGACCTGGTGGCACAGATGCAGACTCTTAGTCAGGAAAGGGACACCTTAGGACAGGAAGTCTGCCATTTAAAAAGAAAAACTGAAGAAAATCACTTGGCCCTCCAGGGGCTGGGTGACCTCCGAAAAGAGCATCAGAACTTGTTAGAGCACACCAGGAGGGTGGAAGAGGCTCTGGCAAGAAAGGAGCAGGCCAGTAGGGATGGGACTCAGGAGGTAACCCTCCTGCAGCAAAGACTGGCCCAGTACTCCAGGACCAAACAGGAGGCACAGAGAGAGAATGAGGCTCTCTG
The DNA here is from genome assembly GCF_040938575.1 of Ambystoma mexicanum. NCBI lineage: Eukaryota > Metazoa > Chordata > Amphibia > Caudata > Ambystomatidae > Ambystoma > Ambystoma mexicanum. The sequence goes on from NC_090941.1 coordinate 923,612,198, forward strand.
CCAGCACAATGATAGGCTCCAGCAACAGGTAGCCATGCAGGAGAGACTGATAGAGTCTAGTAAGGCCTTAACTGAGGAACTGAAGGTGCAGGCTATTGCATTGCAACAGGGACCAGGGGCTGATAGAGATGAGGTTCGCTGGGAAAGGGAAACACCTGAGCATAACTTCAGGAGCCCTAGTACCAGAGCCCTTCATCTCTCCCAGTCCCTGGACTCTGCCACCCTCATGTCCCCTGGCGCACATGAGCACAGGGCCACAGGGATGACAGATTACTATCTAGCCAAAAGTATGGGGCTCATAGGCCAGTACCACCCAGGAATGGATGGGCGGGCGTCCGGGTATGGGCACCTAAGTACAGTGCAATTTAGTGGGGAACCCCAGGAGAGTAGGCCCACTAAGGGCATCCTGAAAACCTCTGCCCAGTTAGGTCAGTGGGGGGGGCACCCATCCAATCCTGGTAGCAAGGAGGGATCTGAAGACTCCTCTGAGCATCACAGGACACAGGAGACCAGGTCCCCACATTCTGCCAGCTATTCCTAGGCTCGCAGAATCCGGGAAAACCTGGAAGATCAGACGGGCACCTCTGGGATCAGTGCTTCTGAATCAGAGGATGAATGGACCAGGGTTACCCGAACCAAAAAGGCCAATAAGGTGAAAAGGGCCTTGCTTAAGGAACCCGTAAAACAGATTAAGGCAATCAGGAGTGTCATCACGCCTTATCATAAGAACGCCAAGTATTCTGTTTGGGAACACTTGGAGCTCTATGAGCAAATGATGGAGACTTTCCATTTGAAGGACAGCAGTAGCTGCATCCAGTACGTCAAATGGACATTCTCCCCTGAATACTCCAGTTTCTATGCGGGGCTGGAGGACCAAAACCATTCAAGATGGTCCACATATAGGGCAGCCATCTTGAAACATTTTTCTGTACCTAGAAATCCCCAAGAGGCTCGCAAGGCAGCCTTCAATTTGCAACGTGGGGAGGATCAGGCCCCACAAGAATTTGTGCAAGAATTGAAGCGTGCCTTTGCGCAGACCACCAGAAGGGTGCGCACGGACAGCAGAGAATTCATCAATACATTTTTACATGCTCTTCCCAAGTACATAATGACCCAGCTCGTGAGAGATTTTCACAAGAAAAGATCTTTAGACTGGGTCATTGAGCAAGCCACCCAGATCTATGAGGTGCAGAAGCCCATAGAAAATAAAAGTAATGCGCAGAAAAACCCCAAAACCAACAGCACCCCTGCTGCTGCCAAGGTGGCAGAGGTAAAGGTTGCCCCCATTTTAGATTTGGAGATGGGGGTCTAAAAACCTGCCTGCGCCAAATAATACACAGCCCAGAAGGCCCTCGGGCCAGTCACAGACAGGGAGTCGAGGAGGTTATCCCACAAATGGGGTCCCCCGCTCCCCTGACTATGTAAGTCCCCGCTACAAGGGAAACAGACCAATCCTGGGTTATGTGTGGACTCCTCCAGCCCAAGGGGGGGGGATCCAGCCAAGCACTTGACCCAGGGAACTTCCCTCCTAACTTCCCACAGGAGGGCAGAAATTCCCCAAACACTGGGCAGAACTTTTTTCCCAGGTATCCACCCAATTTCCAACCCCAAAACCATCCATCCTTCTTTCCCCAATTCCCTGGGCCCAGACAACCTAATCCGGGAGAGGGGAGGCCAAGGGTGGAGGGGTACCCAAATCTTCCCAACCCAGGGTATTACCAGGAAAGGGATAGCTACCCTTCCCGGGATCAGCCCAGGGGAGAAAACAGAACCCTGTATCAGCCTGAGCGGGTTTCCCAACTTGAGCGCCCAAAATATGGCACGGGATCTGGGTCAAATACTGAGGGCTCAACAGAACCCTCAGATGAGCATGCCACCGCAGAATGCCCCAAACTCTGGACCTGGTGCTCCAGAACAATGACGGGGGCAGCACCCCGATAACCCACCGGTTCCCAGGGAGGAGGCACAAGGGGAAGAGGGGTGTAAAGCCTTGGAGGAAGCTTCCTTCCCAACTTGTAAACAGCCCCTGGAAAACCAGGAACCGGAAACAAAATCTCCTGCCCCTGAAAGCCTGCCTCCCAAGGAGCAGAGGGGGGGTAAAAGAAACAAAGGACCCAAACAGACCCACTTTGTGGAGGAGGCACAGGTCTTCCAATTTGAGGGAGAGGGATCCTCAGAGGATCCTGAGAAAAGGATCTTCTCCTTCAGAGATGGGGGAACTCCTCCCAAGGAAAAATGGGTCCCAAGAGATTCCAATCCAGACTGGGTGGATGTGGGGATTGAACTGTCGCCGCCCGTCATCTGATCCCAGAACCAACAAAACCAAACTTCCCTGGTTCAAACCCATCCTGCTGACTGCCTCTAAAAAGGCAGGGGCGGCCCAGAACCGGAACCAGGGGAACCTAAAACCGAATCAACAGACTGGGTAGATGTGGGGATTGAGCTGTCGCCACCCATCATTCTATCCCAGAAGCAACAATACCAAAATCCCATGGGTCAAACCCATCCTGATGACTGCCTCCAAAAAGGGGGGGGGCGGCCCAGAACGCGAAACCATTTCCAGTTGCCAACTTTTTCTTTCAGATTCCCCAGGCTCTTCACAGAATTCTGCCCAAAACTCTTCTCTCTCAATGTCAAAAACCAGAAAGTTAGCCTACCAGTTGTACAAAAATGTGCATTATCTGTGCCCCCTTGAGGAGAAGGAGGGAAGATACTATGCCCCGGTACAAGTACAGGGGCAGGGTACAATTTTGGCACTGGTGGACACTGGATCCCAAGCTACCCTTATGTCCAAAAGGGCCTTTGATGAACTAAATGCAGGAAGGGGGGAGCATTACCGCATTCCTCTCACCTCTCTTCCTGGACAACTGCAGAACTTTGACGGGAAGGAAATTCCCGTCGAGGGGACTGCAGATTTGGACATCAAAATTGGGCGACACAAGGTGAAACACACGGTCATAGTAGTGACTCCGGAGGGCACCCCTTGTTTACTAGGGAATGACCTCCTGAGAAGGTTGTCACCCCTAATAGATTGCGTGAACAAGGTCCTCTGGACCCAGACTAGCCGACCAATAAAATTAAAACAGAGTGTCAACAATGTTAGTTTAAACGGCACCTGCCACATGGTTGAACAGAAATCTAACCAAGTTGAATTTCACTTCCAGAACAACCAAATTTCAGATGTGACAGTAATAGCAGTAGGACAACAGACTGGTGATGGTTGGGGTCCTCTCTATTTCTGAAAATCGACCTTCCTTCCAGTTTAAGGTGGTATTCCACACTGGAAGGAAACACTCTGAAATTCTTTACCAATCCACAATCAGACACTCCCACTCCTATAGTCCAGAAAGATGTGAAATCAGCTCAGAGCCTGGCTGATATTCAGCAAATTGGAGAGCGGTTGTTCATCCCTGTTCAGTTAAATGATGGGAAGGACTCTGTTCTCGCCCGAGTGTGTGTGAATGACGGTAAGAGCTTCATCAGTCAAGCCATGTTCCGCCAACTCCCAAAAGATCCAGCCATTCCCACATTCAAACTGATAGACAAATGGGAAATGGATCTGGAAACACCCAATTCGAAACATCTCCTGCCAAGCAGGTGTATGCTCAAAATCTCCATTGGCAACAAGAGCATAGTCCATAATTGTTGGGTCGTGCGAGACGTCACCACCGCCTTTTACTTAGGCAGTGACATTCTCAATCGCTTTGCCAGTAGTTTGTACCTAATAAACTTCAAAGCTTGGTCCCGATTAGCGGATAATCCCATGGGCTTTGATGATCCAGAAAAAGCATTTAGGTCAGCTCAATTGCTACCTTATGCAGTTGAAATTCAGATTAAAGAGGAAGTCACCATCCCGGAAAGGACCCGACAATTCTCCCTGGAAGTGAAAGTTAAAAGAGGACAAACATTGAAAAACCCTGATGCTTATATTCATCTAAATGCTTCTCTCCAACAGCAAGGGTTGGGGGTAAACCCAACACAGTTAGTCAACATAGAACATGACACCATTCCAATAGAGGTGGATAACAGCGACTTACAGAGTATTACTCTAGCCGCAGGCACCATCATTGGAATGGCGGTTGATGACTTACATTTCTCCATTGATTTAGGAAATTAACTGTTAGGACCAATCCCCAAGGACTGTTTTGACAGTGACAGTGATGACAATACAACACCAGACAGGATCTTTACCCGGCACGGGGGGACCTTCCTGGTGTACACTTCTTGCCCTTATGGTAAGGAAGATGTGACTTGTGACTTCAGAGGGGATGAGGTGATTTTCCAGGTCCATGAGGGCTGCCTTTCCCACCTGAAGCCTCCTGTCCAAATCAGCACTCTGACCAGGGTCTTCTCCATCCAGCTGGAGGAGGCCGCTGAGATAGCAAAACCAGAAGTCTTTCCAGGCTTCAGGCAGATGGTGGAAGAGAGAGTCAACCTAGCTGATGCCTGCATGACTCTGGAACAGAAGCAAAAGTTGAAACAAGTTTTCTTGGATTTCCAAGATCTCTTTGCGGTAGACTCATATGACTGTAGTCGTACCAACATACACACAACAACAATTCACACGGACCCTGGCATGACTCCAGTGTTTGTGAAGCAATATCACTTGCCTCTCGCATCCATGGAGTCCCTTACTGAAATAATTAAGAACCTTGAGTCCCGGGGAATAATCTGTCCAGTACACAGCAGCTTCAATAATCTGGTGCTGGGAATATTGAAGCCAAACGGCCAGTGGAGACTCTGCGCCGACCTTAGGGAGCTCAACAAACAGGTCCATACTTCCCGATGGCCTCTGCCCTACATTGACCAAGGGCTGGCCCAGATCCAGGGGTCACAGGTATTCACTGCAATAGACCCGACCAATGGATACTGGACCGTGCCTGTCAGTAGGGAGGACCAATACAAACTGGCTTTTACCTTTGGGGGCCAGCAGTACACATGGACCCGGACTCCCTTCGGATACCTCAACTCCGGCAATGAATTCAACATTTTCCTACAGAAGGCCATGCCCGACCTGGGTGCGAGGGGTAACCTGGCTTATGTAGATGATGTACTCATCAAAAGTTCATCTGTGGAGGAACACATAGCGGAGATCCGTTATGTTCTGACCAGTTGAGGGCCGCCGGAGCAAAACTTTCCTTTCAGAAAGCACAGTGGTGTAGAACCCGTGTTATTTTCTTGGGGCATGAGATTACTCCTCAGGGTCTCTGTCCCCAGGAAAGGAAAGTGGAAGCACTTCAGAAACTGAAAGATCCCACAACTCTGTGGGAACTAAGGAGCCTCCTTGGACTGACTAATTACAGCAGAAAGTTCATTGAGGGCTACGTAGAGATCACCAGACAGCTGATTCATCTTTTGAAGGGGGGGGTCAAGTGAGAATGGGGTCCAGAACAATCCGAGGCAGTGAGACAACTCAAAATAAGCCTCTCACAAGCGCCTTGCCTAGCTTACCCTGTCAGAAACAAGGAGTTCTTCCTGGAGACAGGGTTCTCTAATGCGTGCTTGACAGCAGTATTATACCAAAAGCATGACAAGGTCAATAAAGTAATCTCCTATGCGAGCAAAACTTTATCCTCTGTGGAGGAAAAATTCAACGATTGTGAGAAGGCACTCCTGGCAACGGTGTGGGCATTGAAGAATTACCGCCCGTTCATCCAGGGGGAACACATCATAGTGGAGACTCCACACCAGCCTCTCCAATATCTCCAAAGTGACAGAATCCGGGCCGGAAATGTGAGTAATTCCCAAATTACTTCCTGGATTCTGTCAATGCAAGGCTTTCCTGTGGAGGTCAGATATGGCCAAAACAAGAAGAGTCCCCTCGCGCAAGGTCTGGCTGACTTGCATGATTGTGCCAGAGAAAACTGTCTCGAGGACGAAAGTCTAAAAATCAAGGACAACATGGAGGCATACCTTAATTCCCCACACAAAGTGTTTGAAGAAGACAAGTGTGAGGGAATGCACACTGTCTATGTGGATGGATGCTCTTACCATGTTGACAACAACGGGGAAAAAGAACTCGTGGCCGGCGTAGGGAATGCATGGGTGAATGATTCCCCAGAACCCTCCGCTGGATACAAAATTGGTCCCCGAAGTAGTCAGGCGGCAGAATTGATGGCTGTGCATCAAGCCATCCTCACTGCTGTCCAACATCAACTCCACGAACTGGTCATAATCACAGATTCGGATTATGTACGGAATGGGTTCGTGGTGCACCTGGTCAATTGGAAAACCAGAGGCATGTTATGTGCTAATAACAAACCCCTGAAACATGGGAAGTTAATCCAAAACATTGATGATCTGGTCACATCGAAAGGGATGACGATGACCATCTACTGGAAAAAGATCAAGGGTCATTCCAAAGTAGAGGGACAAGACAAAACTGGAAATGGCTTAGCTGATCAGCTGGCCAAAACCAGGGCCAATCAAGGGGATCTAATAGAAATAGAGTCCCTGTTGGGGGAAATCCAGGTCACTGCTATCACTAGGTCCCAGACAAATGTTCACAATGATCTTTCAACTGCACAATGGAGTAAGGAGACCTCTGATGCTGATTTAATTACGGCTCAAAAGGGGGATCCAATAATTGGTAAGTTTTACCAACACATTGAGGACCCTGAGAACTTTCCCCTGACGGATACCGATTACATTGGGAAAGAGGACCTAAGAGTGTTGATGAAATGTCCAAAAAGGTTCCGAATCCAAGACGGTTTGTTGGTAAGGAAATCCCAAGCTGGCCATGATCAGTGGGTGGTTCCTACCTCATTCCAAAGCCTGATGTTAAGTCACGCCCATGATGCGGCCACCGCCGGTCATAGGGGGTTTCATACAACACTTGAAATTTTAAGAGAGATTGCGTACTGGCCACATATGGGCCAGGACCTCAACCAATACTTGAAGGGGTGTCTTGTGTGTGCACAATTTCAGCCTACATCCCTCACACACCGGGCGCCTCTCCAAAAGAGGGGAATGACACTGCTATGGTCAGATTTACAAATTGACTTTGTAGGCCCCGTGATTCGCTCCGCTAGGGGGAATAAGTACATGTTGACGGTGACATGCTTGTTTACCAAGTGGGTGGAATGTCTCCCAGCCCCAAATTGCAAGGCAGAAACAGCAGCTGCCCTGAAGAATTTCCCGTTTTGGTCTACCTCAAAGGATTGAGTCAGACAGAGGTAGCCACTTCACCAGTGAAGTAATGACAAAGATGTGGGAGATACTGGGGGTTAAAAGGAAGCTACACATTGCTTACAGGCCAGCTTCTTCTGGTGCAGTGGAGAGATATAACAGAACCATTTTGAGCATATTAAAAAAGTTTGTGGCAGATTCTGGGCTAAGTTGGGATATCCGACTACCTCTGGTCCTAATGGCCATCAGATCTACCCCTTCATCTGCAACTAAAATGTCACCATTTGAGTTGATGACCGGACGCAAGATGGTGCTTCCCCAGGATTTGCTCTACAGGACCCAAGAGCAGACACTGATAAATGAATCCACAACTCATTAGTATGTGGAGAATTAAAGCATGCTTTTGCCTATTCTCAGCGGAATCTAGAAAGATCAGCTGATAGAATGAAAACCCACTACGACCTGAAGACCACCAGGAAGGAATATACTGTGGGAGACCGGGTCTATCTATACAATTTTCAAAGGAACCAGGCCAAACAGCGAAAATGTTTGCCTACATGGAAGGGGCCGTTTGAAATTATAGACAAAATCTCCCCTGTAGCCTACAAGATCCGCATCCCCAAAGGTAGTTCGGCGGAAAGGGGAAGACAAGTGGGTCCATATTAATCAGCTAAAGTGTTGCCATCCCAGGCACACTCTGCAACAACTGGAGGAATCCTCTGGAATCCCAGAGGGGGCCGCTCCAGAGTAATTCAGTTCCACCCTAAAATATCCCACATATGTCGCTAAATAATGATGATTCTGGAAAGAAAATATTTCCTGTTATATCTTGTTTTTCAAAATAAGAATGCTATGTCTCTTGATTTATAAAATGTACATGCCACCCCTCTATATCAATAGTGGGGGAGAAATGTCTACAAACAGGTATTGCCGCTTTTGCTTTATCATCCTAGGAGAGATGAAACCATGGAGACTGACCAAGGAGAACGATCCGGGGACCGGGAGTAGAGATCCGAGGGGCCCGGGGTACCGCCCAATATTCCCATCAGGACCGGCAAGGAGAACCGATCGATCCAACCGGATGGAGGAAAAGATGCTGAACTGTGCCATCTACGGAATTGGAAGAAGATGATGCGGACATACCAGAGCGTGGATCAAAAACATCCTTTGCACCCGACTCCCCCTCGAGTCCAAATCAAAGCGCAGTCGGGCGGGAGGGGGTTGTCAAGTGTTTTGACCCATGTTGAATCAATAGACTGGGTAGATGTGGGGATGAGCGGTCGCCGCCCATTATTCTATCCCAGAACAAACTAAATCAATAGACTGGGTAGATGTTGGGATGAGCTGTCGCCGCCCACATTCACGCCAGAATCCAGGAGTTTGCGCACACCAAAATGGTCACCTAATCTGCCACCCACCAGTGCAAAGAAAGATGGTTCTGTTCAAAATCCGTTTTTATTGATGTCAAAAAGTTGCTAAAATCATGGGCACAAGACCACTCCAAAGATACAACCTTCTTGTGGGGGGTTCCACATCACCACTCTACTGTAAGGATGCCATCAAAACAATGTTAAGCAAGGATCCTATACTATCAAGCAAAAGACCACTCTATTGAAATGCATTCATTCAAGACAGATCCCAAAAATGGGTGCAGTACCAGCTTTGTCCACAAACCGGCGCTAGTGGTCTAAATTCTGACAGGAGAACTGCTACTTCAGAAGCTAATCAGCCTCCTGAGACAGCTGGAAACTTCAAAGGCCCGCTGGTTAATTAAAACTCTTAACCACCTGCTGTTCCCAGAGACAATCTGATTGCATTAACAGGCCAAGAGGCTGGGAAACCTTCTCACCTCAGAGACCCACACAACAGCCCAGGAAATCACAGGTTAATGCTAACCAAATGCAGAGTGACCCCCTGGCCTGCTGACCTCAGCCAACACAATAGACTCTTGCAATTGAATGGGGTATGTTGATTTTCAGTGTGGACTGTAAACAGAGCCCTGCCTGGGAGAGGAGAGACATGTGGTACTCCCAAGCTTCTGGGGGTGGACTCAGACACTTTTGTGGAATCATATTGCAGCAAATATATGTTTAAGTTAAATGCTTCTAAAATATTGTATTAAGATCACAAAAATGTGCAATTTGGAGAACCTTAATCTAAGAAATGTACCCACAATTCAAGACTTGATTCAACTCTGTACCATGTTCTATGACCAAACCCCGCTATTTATTGATATTACAGACACTGGGTTTATGCTAGAGACCTAGTAAAGTACTGGAATATCGGTAGAAGGGGGGTGTACATTTGTGTAATTTTTGATGAAAAACCAATGTTGCAAAACCCACTAAACACGAAAATAAGTTGCCATTTCTTAATCCAAGCTCTTAGAAACATCAGAGTTGGAACAGAGACTACCTTATGTGATATATGATGTGTGTATGTAATGTCAACCACTTGTGTATCTGGGAAAGGTATTTCGTTATGAAAATTATTTTCTAAGGTAAGAGCAAAGGGGAGTGTTCTTTCTGTATGCCATAAAGATGGCACCTCATGACTCACTCTGACACACAACTCTGTTCTCCAGTGAGAGCACAGAAAACTCTTCAACCTATCAGAACCCTTAGTGGGTTGGGCATGCAGAATTAGCCGTCCCACCCACTTTCTAAACACATAAAAAGAGCCACTGGAAGCCAGATAGGACTTTCTTTTTCATTTTCTGCGGAGCATTTTGACTTCAGACTTCACATCCAGAGATCCAGACTTCAAATCCATCAATCTCCAGAGACCAGAAACTAACTCCAGAATTTGTAGCAGAGAGGCCTGAATCCACAAGCTGAATCCTTTTTCAGCAGGCCTCCAGATCATTTGCAAACTATTCAACAGCGTGCGAGCTGTTTGAATTTTTGCCAAGAACCAGACCGCTGTGCAGTGCCGAGAACTTTTGTCAGAACCAGAGATCCAGACCGCTGTGCAGTGCCACTAGCAGAGCTGACCCACAAGGTAGAATTATCCAGTGAGCAGAACCAGGCCGAGACCGTCCGTGGCGAGGGAACCGCAGTCCAATCCTGACCCGATCCGTGGCGAAGTCGCATTCCTGTCCAAAATATAGTGTGAGTACCGCCAGAACTGTGCAAAACCCAATCTCTTAGTTTAAAATATTCTAATCCAAACTATTTTAACCTATTTAGAACTGCCTCCTAGTATCGAGTCATTCTGACATCTTTAAACCTGAAAACTGTCATCTGTCATTCTGAGCTTTAAAATTTCAAATCCGAAAAACTACCTTTACTAAATCGGCCGTATCTCCAGAACCGTTTGTGATAGAAGCGAGATTTAACTTTTATTTTGAAGCTGAGATTCTAAGCTTTCTACTCCTCATACTCCTCATACTCCGTAATTTCCCTCGACGCATGCACCTAAATTTGCCACGATTTGACATTTTGCTTAATTTCAGCCAAGTGTAAAAATATTTGTTCTTGCTTTCCTTTGCTGAAATTCGTTTGACAATCATTCAATAAGCAAAAAGCAACTCTCACTCACCCGAAACCTCCTATAGGGAATTAAAAGCAATTTGAGTATATTTTTCACTTCATTGCCACCACATTTAAAAGGATTTTGCCTGTGTTTAAAACTCCTACCTATTTTCCTTTAAGCTTGCTAGGGGGGAACTGAATTATATTTGATTGCATTCCTGAGAACTGTGTGCGTTCCTTCCATCTCTTTACCTTGCATAAAGGGGGGGGGGGTGAATTGTCAACGAAAAGTGATTCCATTGTCTTTTGTTGAAGTCATATCAAGTTTATTGTCTGTACTGCATTTTCATTCATCATTGCATTGTTCTTGAAGCCATAAAAGCATTCTCAGCTACTTTATCCTCTCTATATCACTTCTAGGCCATCAAAAAGAGTGTACCACTGTAACATTATCCATTGTTGATAACTATCATCTTCACAAGTGTGCTATCAAATATTAATTTACTATAAAAGTGTGATAGATATTTATTGTTTAATTTTCAAATAAACCTTTTAATTTGCAAAACAAACCTCCTTCTTGGCTCAGTGGGGTCAGGGGGATTCTAAGAGAGGGGTGTCATATAAGGGTTGTCATCCAGAGTAAATGAACTGGACATAAAAAATATATTAATAAGGGTTTCCCTCAGGATCCCAGACTAGGAATTGGTTTAGCTGTAGTGTTGAATTGAATCTGCTTACAGTCACATCTACAGTTCATTCAGGGTTGTCAAGATGGTGAAGGAGGGAATTCAAGATGTCCGACGGGATGGCTGTGCAGCAGGCAGCATTGCTAGAAAGATTAATTAATACCCTATCCCACCCAACGTTAGTAGCAGTGGTGAAGTCTGCCACCCACACCCGGGACACAGACCGTTATTTCACTCAGAAATGATGCCGCAGCTAAGACTGCCAAAGAAGTAGCATATTTAGAAGTTCTGGATTACACGGCATATCCTGAGGTAACCACACAACAACTGCAGCTAGCAGTGTCTTACACAGAAGTCCTGATCACTCAGATAATTTAATTGCAAGGTCACGCAACCCAAGAGTAGAAATATTTGCTGGTTAAACATGGGTGCTGACTCTCACTGATGGAACTTATCTGGAGACAAAACATTACAGGTAAAGTATTAATGCAGTGGGAATGGCCTTCAGTTGCTCTTGAGCAACTGCATTACCCAATGCATATGTCTAAATAGTATGTTGCAGCTGACATTCAGGAGCACTGGTTTGTCTGGTTTGTCCCCAACCTTCAAGAGTATATTGATACATTTGTGGCAAAATGGATTACCTGTAAACTGCTAGAGCACCGGACACACCCTTAGGACATTGTGTGGCACATTGCCCTATCCAACAGGAGCCAACAGGAACTTCACAGTGTCTATGTGGACATGAAAAATAGTTGCAGTAACTATCGTTATCTTATTATTGTTTTTCCATTTACATGTTGCATTGAGGTGGGCCCTTGTGCACAACCAGATGCTACATTTTTTGTACTCGAAGGGGGATATGTGATGTCCTAAATTCAGACAACTGGACTCACTTTTTCAACAAATTGTTTAAAGAGGCTACTTGCCTAATAGGGATTAAACATAAGTTGTGCTCGATTTACCACCTTCAAGTCAATAGGATCATGGAATGCCTCAATGATCCCTTGAAATAAAAACTGTCAAAGTTGAGCAATTTGCTAGGGAGTTGTTGGCTGCATTTTTTTCCTTTAGCTTTGTTCAGCCTAAGGGACCAGCCAAGTAAGGACCATCTCTTGTCCCCGCATGAGATAGTGATGGGGAGAAGGTTACATGCACCACTCACACCTGCACGCACTGCATCATATGCACACGGGGCAGCTAAGATGTTTTGGGAGGAGTTTCAGGGGTATTGGAGGGATTTAACAAAACGTGTAAAGATTATGTCTTAATAACCTTCTGCAGAAGAGAAGAAGCAGCTGCCATGCCTACAGTCTACCCAACATCTCAGCTCAGCTCAGCTCTACCCCAGAGATTTCCTATATGTGCGGTCATTCCTGAAAAGTGGAATGACTGTTAGTACCAGGGACCATTCAAGGTGGTGTATGCCACTACATCTGATGTGAAAGTAAAACAACTGCATTGTTGGGTCCACTTATCTGCCATTCGAAGAGCAACTGGCATATCCCCACCTCCTGCAAGCCCTCAAGAACATTGACATTAAACAATGAATCTGATGACCTTTGTAGTGACATTCGTGCAACAGATGTGCCCTTGTGGGCACCGGGTCACTGAGTCTTCCTCTTCCTTACAGCACCCAGGATAAAGACTTTGTGCAATTTATATATTGTTGTATATAGGATGCTTCGGTTTCTGTCTTCTTCTTTCCTTTATTGTAGGCATTTTTATATGGTTTGGGCATATAAAGGGGGTATAGTAATGATACAGAAACATTAAGTATAGAGATAGCAAGAAATACAAGGGAATCTGAAAATTAAATTGAATATAATGAATATTCAGCGATAAAGTGTTGTTAAAGGGTCGTTATGGTTTTGTTGCACTTATACAAACCTGTTAAATTCAGTGAAGAAATGTTGTTAGAGGGACATTATGGCTATAAGTAAAACCGAAAATCCCTAGAAATTCACCAGTTATGGGAAGCTAAGCAATCATAACTTGCACCACCAATGTGCACTGCAAAGACGAACACCCAAGACAACAAAGATTACATCACAAATGTCATTATTGACATCACTGATGATATCACATATGACAATCATTTTGATACATATCTCCTACAAGGCATCCTTTAGGAACCACCTTTCATAGTTAGAAAATAGAACTTAAAAAAAATCTTATAGACTCCATCTACGTTACATTTTAAATAGAGATTCTAAAACATTGCCCTTAGCTGTTTGTGCTATGCTAATAATGGGCAATTGTATATTACAGAAAATGAAAAAAAGCATAGTACAATTTTCAGTCCCAAATACTTTTCTCTACCATACAATAAGAACCACAATTCATGGACCTTCATGACTATCTGCAGTCTTTGCAATCCCCTTTCCAAGCCATGCATCATTAAAAGACCTGGATTGGACATGGACACCATTGCAAAGGACATACCTTCTACCCTTTTTGCTGTTATGTTTTTGTGTAACACTCCATCATTGACTGCTTTCGATCAGTGACACACCTATCCACCAATTACTTCCAAACACTCTACATAAAACCATACCTACATACTACTTCCACACACCAACTGCCACTTAACGTTGTTCTAGAAATCTTTTGCATCTGTATTTCCCTTACTTATACAAACTGTACACACTGATGCCATAAATGCACATATGGATTGTGCAGTAAGAGAGGTGCATGAATGGAAGGGGAAGTAGGGATTGCCAAGTGCTTATAGGAGCCCAGAAGTAAAATGCCAAGGGATACCAAGGTGAGGCCACTGGATAACTGCTGGGGCAGAGGAGTCCGAAGGGTGGGGTACAGAGCCACCCGGAGGTGTACCCTCAAGGACAGTGATGAAGGGTGGATATGTACTGGTAGTGACTAGATATAGGGCCTGATGCCTTAAAGGTTCATAAGGGACCATGCCACCAGTCTCAGTGGCAGTGATGTGAGTTAGAAGGGCGGGGATTGAGGGAAACATGAAGAGAAAAACAATGTTTTTAGAAGTATCCAGCATTTAAGGAAGTCCAGCTCAGGTCTAAATGGAACAGGAATGTTGTTTGAGGGAAACAGAAAGAGAAACGCAATGTTTATAGTAGCATCTGGAACTTAAAGAAGTTCAGCTCAGGTCTAAGAGGAGCAGGAAGGGTTTTCCAAAGAGAGGCACCCTCTGAAGGGTGAGACATGCCTCCCACTCTCTGTTTCGAAAAGCGTTTCAGAAGCAGAGAATTGACGTTATAGGAGCAGATGGCTCTTTCAGGGGAGTATTTAGGGAGACAAAGTTGGAGCTAGCGTTGCCCCTCATCCCAGAACTCCTTGTAAATGATACAGAGGATCTTGATGTTCATCCTTGTAGCCACCTGGAGCCACTGTAGACATGTTAGGGCTACAGCAATACAATTCCTGAGCTTGAGACCAAGCATAAGGCTTGCAGCGCTATTCTGGATTAGACAGAGTGGGCATAGACAACACAGGGGAAGGTTTAGGAAATGACTGTTACAGTAGTCCAGCCTAGAGAGCATCAGGGCTCTAGAGAAGTTCAGCTTCTGTGGGAAGGTAAGGAGTGGTATAATACCTGTAAGGATTTGACGCTAAAAGTGGGTCTTCTTTACATGCTTCAAAATGTAAGGTGTAAAGGAGAGAGAGGACTCAAGGGTGACCCCAATGTTTATGGCCTCACTGGATGAGCCCAAGGAGGGCAGCCAGGGAGGTAGGAGGAAAATAGGGCACAGGTGTCTCAATAAGAAGGAGCTCCATCTTACTGGCATTGAGATAGAGATTTTTAGCAACACACAATGCCTGGATGGAGGTCAGACAATTAGGGATAAAAAATAGTGAGATGAAATTAGTAGAGGGATGTTGCAAGGAAAGCTGTGTTTCATCAACATAACACTCGAAATTAGAAGATAAAAAGGAAATTAGGTGAGCCAAAAGGACAAGATAGATATTGAAGTGCTTCAATGATAGGATAGAACCCTGAGGTATGCTGCAGGCAGAGAGTGAGGTGGTGGAGTAGAAACGGCCCAGGTACAGCTGGGAAGGGCGGTTAGTGAGGAAAACATGTCAGCTAGTCCAGTACCCGGCCCGTGATGCCAAAGGTATCAAGTAACCATTTAATGAAGATAAAATGGTTGACTGTGCCAAAGGGGGAGGAGACATCAAGTAGTACGATACTCAATTGTCCTACTATCATAAATACCATATACACTTCAATTATATAATTGTATCATATTACACATATGGTATACTCCCCCTATAGTACCTATAATAACGATACACATATTACTATACTGCATGTGGCTAGTGGCCACATTCTTGGGGGCATGGCCTTCGGCCATGCCCCCACGAATCTGGCCACACCCACCACAATAGCATTAAACCATATAACAAGTATGTACAATACAGCTTCGAATAATAAGACTAAGACAGACCCCCCCCCAATCCCAATAGCGTTCGTGGACAAAAACCTTAACAGCAGACACAGCAGCATCTGCACAGCTTTTTTTGCCTACAAAAAGAGATCATCAACTTTTTTCCACTCCCCCACCATTTCCAGGCCCTCCATCATCCACAAATTAACCCCAAATATATTTTCCAGACTTCTTGTACTCACTGTGCTTTTTGTGGACAAAGGTCATGATCTGCCCATCCAATATGGCGACCATTTCTAAAATTGTGATGCACGTCATATTTTCAAACATCCAATCAACATGCACCTCTCTGCAAACTTTGTTGACCATTCATCAAACAACACTAAAGTTATATGTTACCAAAAAAGTACTCTTTTTATAAGTTGAGCAACTTAATCAAAGATATTATAACCATTCATTATATAAACATTTCTCATAAACAAATATCACAATTTCTTATTTTGACAGAAATGGCAAAAATACTTTGTGGTAAGAAGATAACATTCCTAAAGAAAAAACGAGAATAATTAAATCTAATGGTAACCAATACATGTTTGAATAAAATCAAATATTACAATTTGAGCTTATTGAAATAAAATGTTCTTCTTTTCTTATATTACATAGTTTATATGATGAAACTACACTACAGATTAATTACACAAAACCCCAACAATAAGAATTACAAAGCCCAACTATACAGAATGAAATAATGATCTTGTCTTCTAAATTGGATGAATTTAGCAAAGACTTTAAACAACTTTTAACTGATGTTAATAATCATTTAATTACAAAATGTTGATTATCACTCTCCTACTTTTACCTGTACCCCTTGCCCACAGCACTCACCCCATTCAAATTCACAAAACATAAATCAAAGAAGGTTTGATGAAACGTATCTCCCTCCCCAGATGATGACTTCATTCACATTGCAAACTCTCCCATTTATGTTTCCCATTCTGATTACCCATCCTTTCATAAATACATTTATTTTTTCTATTATAAATATCTTGTATATTGTTGTGCTATAATTTCTTATTTCTTTTTTAAAACCTGAATCAATAGTCTGCGAATATCTCAACCATTCGGAGGGTCTGTTTGCACAATGGGGCGTCTGCAGACATTACGCCCTGTCCGTGCATGTCTGGTCTCGAGTAACGCATTTTAAACTAGTCCACAGACAACGTGCCCATTTGCAAACATCCCCACATATGCATCCAACGTCTACATTTTTGGCCAATCTAGAATGTTTCAAGTTGAAAGTTCACCCTTCCAGGGTTCCTAGACCTATCATTAGTTGATCTGTCAACCTTTTTCAAGGTCTATTTTCAACACAGTAGTCCATGGACAGTTGCAAGGTTTGCAATGGTTCCTCTGAATCAACACACCCATTACTTTCAGTCATTCTCAATCTGGCAGACCAGGAGAGAACGTTTTTTCAGAGCTACTTCTAGAAGACTTCCAGGAGTTCAAGAATGGCATCTGTCATCACCATATCACCTTCCCATGGCCCACCACCACCATCAACATGTGGAGGACCTGGACAAGGGAACAAGCACAATGATGCAGAGGAGGATGACAATGAAAAAGCAGATGAGGTAAAGGAAGTTCCTACCTCCAGCATCCAGAGAGACTCATGGGTTTGTTCAGTTATTTAAAACTGTTGGGGGTGTACCAAAATCTCAGCCTGCCAATGTGAAAGAACAGAAAAATATCGAGGCTGAGTACCTCAAAGGAAATATACCAATCACGGGCTAAAAAGATTCACAGATCTTTTATTACAGTTTACAAAGAAACAGATAGCTATCTGGCTCCCAACACCCCACAATGTGTACCAGCCCGACAGAGAGAGGTGAGAGAGTGCTGGACATTGAATCGTTCATGCTTTTATACAATTCCGTGTAATATTGTCCAGCCTCTCTATATGTTAATAATTAATGGTCTAGAGTTTGTGTCTAGTTCACATACAGATCATACAATATTATGCAAAGGATTACATAGGTTTGCATTTCCATGAAGGCACAATGGTGATGTATGTTCTCCGACCCCGCAGTAAGCCTTGTTCTACATTTCTACACAATGTAGTTCAGCCTGAGTATACACTCGAGGTTTGTTCTTCATTGTCCGAACGTTTATACAAGGATAGATCTTATGTGCGCAGACAATACTTAGATGACAGTTCATATGGAGCGCAAGGTCTCTTTACCTAGTCTAAACAGTCGGCTCTCGGACAGCCTAAACATTAACAGAACTCAAAGGTCGGGAGGCTTGACTGCAAGCTGAAAACATAGTCCACCATTTTAGAACGAAGAATACACGAGTAGAAATCAAAATGGCGGACAAATCTTAAAATGGTGGCAAAGTTAACCAAGAAATCAGAACATTGCAACACGGTTTTCCATGTAAGGCGATTGGAATTATGCCAATATAAATATAAGGAGGCACTATATAATTACTGTTTAACAAATGTTCAATTTATTGAGTGCAGGGTCGTACTCAAACACAGACAACCGGGGCAGTACTCATTTATAACCACCTCCATGCGACACCACAGGTGCTCTGAGAAAGGTGATTCCTTATGTTGACGAGGAGAGGAAATTACTGACGGGCCCATTGGTCAGTACTCACCCTTGAAAACTAGTAATACAAGAAAGCTGCACCATGCGAGGACAGAGTGCAGGATTCACATACTCCGGCAAGGTTCAATAATCAGGACTCAGTAAACTGGCGAATGGAAGTCCGTTTAATGATACATACATCAGTTTATGGAAATCAGCAGCAACACAAACACCTGCCTCAACCCGACTTCCTCAAACATTAGTCAACCAGCCTCTTTTATGGGCAAAATCCATCATCATTGACTTCTAATTCTTCAAAAAATCATCATGCAATACTATTGGCTGGGAAAGGTAACTTAAGTATAGGTGCTGTATCTGTATATGGAAATAACACAAGTGGATTGGATAACTCTTATCGGGTGGGCGTCTACGCCCTTCCCTCTACACCACACGTGATTGACGTCACTACAAGTACGACGTCTCATTGGTTACAGTGTCTATAGGACTCTAGATTACATGGTCCCTTGTGATTGGGCAAGTTACACCCCTAAACATAAATCTCCATTTTAATTAGCAGCTTTAGAGTAGACACCCAGGTGCCTAGTGTCCCAAGATTCACCCTTCCTCCCTTCCATCAATCAGTGTTTTGGGCTGTGTGTCAATTAGTTGGCTGGGTATGGCCTCGGATCTGTAGTCTCTTATCAGGAAAAGTTATGGCACCCCCTGGTTCTGGATGACATCAAGTGGTGGTACATCTTCGCGCCTGTCTGGTCACGTGTTGGTTCACCGTGAATCTGCTTCAGTTTCTAAACTTTTGTGTATTTAATTCTGTGTGCGCTCGGCGACCTGCATGGGCCTCTCTTATCTTGACCTTCACGGGCGGGCTGGTATTCTCTGTAGTTGGAGTCTCGTGAGCTCATGCTCACCTCCCCTTCTCTGGTTGACCTCGATCTCCCCGGCATAAGCCTCTCTTTGTTGAGTTTCAATTCTTCTCCTTCTCTGGTCTTTGCTGGGTTTCTAAACTCGGCTTGTCAGGCCTTTGGCCGCCTGGGTACATTTCTGCTTTCACAAAATGGAGTCGCACGTGTACATTGTGCAGTATTGAGGTAGATATATGGTTGGAGCTTGCCGCTCTACTCTTCTACTAGGCATTGCAAGCAGTATCGATTTCTTAGCCTCTTGCATTTCAAGCTTATTTACACACATTCAGCAGGGTGGTTGCTTCCATCTTGTTTTATGGCACCATTCTCTTACGTTTTAACAGTGTCTCTTTCTTGCATCTATTATCATTATCCTTGAGTTTACTAGTACTGGCAATCGTGCTTTCAGCAGCCAAGTCTGTTTGTTCTCGGGGCTGCTCGGGCCCTTGGTTTATTTTCATTGGCCTTCCATTAAGGCTTTAGGGATCTCCTCGTGGACCGTGTGCAATTATTCCTCATTTCATATCCGTGGCTGGTATGGCTGTCTGATAGGATATTGTGCTGCCCAGGGTTGTCACGTTATGGCTGCTTCAACCGGTATTGATGTCCTTACTTACAAGGGGCAGAGTCCCAGTGCGGCTCTCTGTTGGTTCATTTGCTCCTCATACGTCACTTACCACGCCGAGTACCTTACTGGCAACTCGCAATGGGGGCAGGGGTGCGGGTCATATCTGGGACCTTCTCTACACTCCCCCTCTGGTCGGTTCATCGACCACTCCTGCTTCCTCCTTTATATTCAGTTTCTTTGATTCCTCAGCTTCTTGCTCATCATCTCCTGGGTTTACACAAGAAGGCGTGAAAGTATGCAATTTTGGTGTCCATATCTTTATCACCCCTTTCAAGCTTCCTGCTGTTCTCACATGCTCATCCTTGTTCTAGGTCATCAACTGGCATTGTCCATTTGGACTGCAGTAAATCAATTTACCCTCGTACCTTCTTCGTTTCTTGGGATAAGTGAATTTTGTTCCTTGTGGTGCAAATTCACTGGCCTTCACAAAGTGCTTTATTTCCTCATCTGTCAGGTCTTTGGGCTTCCATCCTGGCTCGACATTGACCATAATTTTCATCCCAATGGCCTTCTTTGCTGTTTTCTGGCACTGTGTGATGATTATCTTGGTAACACAGACTCCTAGCAGCACCATTGCTAGCAAAGCTCCCAGGAACTTGAATATATCTGCCATCCATTGCGGGACCCATGAGAATAGGTTCCCAAACCAGCTGTCGTCATCCACTTCATCTGTCTCATCGGTCATCTGGTTTTTCAGGGTTGTTAACATGTCTATGGCCTCTGAAAGGGTTCCATTTTCTTCGTCATGTGATGGTATAAATGTGCAACATGATTTACCAATTTTTGCGCAAACACCTCCATCCATAGCGGTGATCATGTCAAGCACATATCTGTTCTGGAGGGTCATCAGTCTGACTGCTCTCAGATCTTCTTTGATCGCATTGAATCCTTTTATTGTGGTGTTGATGGTCTGCAGTAACTCCCATCTCGTTATCTGCAACCACTTGGTGTTTGCACCAACTTGGATATGCGGCAAGAGTATATCCGTAGCAAATACTGGTGAAGTTAGGCTGAACAGCCTGTGTTCGTAGGGAATGGCGTAAAATGCGTCTTCTGATTTGGCGGAGAAGTAATTCTCTCTCTTCATCCTTGACATTATTCCCACAGACCTCCTTTTTCGTCAGGTGAGCATCCGCTTTCAGGAAACTGTCCAAATTCAGTTAATTTTTTGGAATCACTAGTGCTGGAACGTGAACGTTGACCAGTATGCATATGCCTCCCCAGTTCCTCGGTAGAATTATGTATGCCTTGTATCCACATGCCCAGTAATGGTACATTAAGACTGCGGTTCCTTGCATCATCCCTGGGGCTTCATATATTCGTTCACAGTTCTGATTCTCCCCAATTTTCCTTGTGCCATTGCTTCTAAAGCGTAGTTTTGGGTTTTCAAGTGGTACTATCTGCAAGGGTCCTCCTCTGTCTTCGACCCATGTCAACAGCTTTACCAATTTTGGCCACAATGGTTTGCATAGTCTCTGTGAGTTCTCTATTGCTTCTTTGCAGGCTCCAAGGACCATCCAAGCTCGGCAGATTACTACTCCTTCTTCCCATCTGTCTGGGGAGTCTACTGATCCCCAGATCTGCATCTGTCCATGGTTCTTCCATATTTGAGCTTCTTCTGCCGTATTCCCTTGGACTTTCAGTCTTGAGTTTATTTCCCACCTTATTCCTGATCCCTTGACATCAGGGTTTTCATATCTAATCACATGATTCTTGGTGTGCGCCCTGTTTCTTGTTTTGATGTCCTGGAAATATCTGTCTTCGTCAAGGTAGTCCTTTTCGTTGGCCCATATCAACGAGGCATCTCTCCGCATGAATTGTCCTCTGGTGCTACACATTGCCACATGTGACATGCAGTGTACTATGGGGACATCTATTTCTACAGCCACAAAGATTTTGGACTTGCCCATGCTGTACGGCAGGAGTGCACAGACGAAACATTCTCCTTCTGATTTACTTCGTCCCACTTCCTTCATGTGCTGGTACCATATGTTGTTTCCAAGATGGGCCGTGCTGTCCAAGTAATCGTTTAACTCATTATCGGTTTCATATGGACTTCTCTTGATCCTTAGCGTTTTTCTGGGGTTGGCTATCACTATGTCTCTGAATGTGTCTGTACTGCTCTTTCGTTCAGGCCGACTCTCGGGCGTTATGCTTGGAGGGGCAGGTTTAATTTCCTGCCCTGCAGTAATAGTGGGAGGTTTTGCACTTCTTTTCCTTCCCTCCTGCATTCTTTTGTAGACCTCCTCCCACCACATGTGATTTATCATCCTTCCAACACGTGGCTGTGCCGTAGGCTCGGTAGTTACTTCTGGCGTTGGAGCTGCCGTGCTTGCTATCACAGTTGTGGTGGTTGTCTTGCTCAGCTCCTCCTGTAGCTTCTTTGCTCTAAGTATGAGTGGAAACACATACTCAACTTTCGCATGTGTTTTCTCAGTGAGTTCTTTTGTGGTTCCTCTGTTCTATTGAGTGATTTTGCTATTTCACTTCGATTCGGTTTCTCATGTTGCTCACTGCTTTCTGGAACTGCTTGTTCCACAGGTGATTTCTCTCTTTCAGTTGGTTTGGCCTTCGATTTCGCAGCCATTGACACTTGCCCTTGTTCGTGTGCATTCAGTGTATGGGTGCGTGCCGTGGACAGTGCTATGTTATCATTCATTCCATGCTGACCCTGTCTCCAGTCTTTCTCACCATTCATTACTTCAAGTGTATGCGTGTTACTGCTAATTACATTCAACCGTAAATCGTTTGCTTTATCATCAGTTTTTCTTGGAACAGGGATGACAATATAAGGCCTGGGTGCTCTTGTGTGCCCCATATGTTCATTACCTGGTGAATGCACAGACATTGGGACGCTTTGTGCACCAATAAAAATGCAGTTCTGATAGTTAGGGATATAAATACTACAATAATCATTATGTACATACATATAATGGCCTTGAAGGCCAGTTTACAGCATCTCCTTCCAGGAAACCGAGGGCGCCCTTCCGCTGGTGGCACGACTAAGTTACTGTTTTTGACCCCCATTTCAATTAAGTCCATAGTCCACTATTTCTTTCTTTCTTCGTTCTGATCTCGTTGTTCAAAGTTCAGCAAATACTATAGTGACATGTGCTGTTCAATGAACCCCCTCTTGCGAGTGATGATGATAGTCTCTGAGTATGGAGTACAGTTCCTTTGCTAGACTATGGGAAAAGGTTAGACTACTGTTTTCAGCACATCACATTCATCCTGCATTTGTTGTTTCCAGGGCACTGTTTCAACTCGTCATGGCCCTGAGGATTTTCAGGACAATGTTTGCAGTGACACCATGAGAAGATGGATTCGCTACAAATCAGGCAAAAATAAAATATTGAAAAAATAAAAATAAAATACAAATAAAAGTCAACATGTGAAAAGGTAGGAAAAAATAAGAAAAAGGTTAAAAGGTAAACACGGCAGTGAAGTTCGCGTCTCTGTTCCTTTCACTTGGTCGTTCGAGGTCGAGTTGATGAACAGTCTCTCTCTCACCCATTTATTCTTCTGCGCGATAATGATGAACAAATGGAAAACACAAAACAAGAAAAATAAGAACGGATGTAGTTATCCTTGTTTCTGCTCTTTTCGATCTGTCCTATGTTGGAAGCATGAAGAACTGTGTCTTTTGTTTTCTTGCCTTGTCCCCGGTTGGGGATGATGAAACAGGTTATTTTGGAACGCCCCCTTCTAAGGCTCTTCTTAGATGTGGATGTCCATAGTTGCTTCTGAGTTGTGATGCAATAGCTCTTAGGATCCTGTTCAATTGGGCATTCTTTGCTGGATCATTAAGAAAGGCAGGCACATCAATGTTGCGAGGTCTGCCCACTAGTTCTGGAAAGTTTTCAATGAGATGAAAGAAAACACGAAAAGCATAACGACTGTCTTCAGGTGTTAATGACATTTGTTCTGGTTCTTTGGCTCTAAAGTCACAGGCCTTTTCTTGCAGTGTGATCAGTTGTTTTTTTAATTTTTTTTTATCTGTCCCTCGTCGACTAGTCTCACTGAAATCTCCTCAGGAATTCTCACTGGAAATTGGACAGCTCCACCTGGAGCATGATGCCTTGGAGGGGTGCGCCCATGTGTGGGGTGTTGGCCAGATTCCTAAGAAAGGTGATGGCGTCAACATCTGCAGGTCTCCTCACCATTTCTGGATAGTCTGTGACTAATCGAAATAAAATGTTGTGTGCCAACCGTGTATCCTCAGGTGATAGGGACATTTGCCTCGTTTGCTGGGACCTAATCACAGTCCCTTCTTTTGATGCGAACAAGTTTTGCACTTTCCTGCTGCGTGAGTTGCAACCACATGTTTCAGCTTGTACCACATTTGGTTAAGAAAGTAATTGTTTTTTGGATCTCTAATAAATGTCAATGTATCTGTAGTTCTCCCGATAAGTCCTGGACATTCTTCGATGATGAGGAAGAACAAAGTATATGTGATCTCGTAAATGATTACTTGTGGTGGAAGCATCTGTGTCTTTTCTGCTGTGTTCGGGTAGTGTAATGAAAGTTTCTGGTATGACAGTCAGTAGTTGTCAGATTATTTTCTTGTTTACAAGGTCTTGAATGAATTCATAACACTGGCTTCTCTGCCTATAAGTGAAGGATAGGATAGTACTACCAGCTGAAAATATGTGAGCACATCCCACTTGAGACTTCTGCTGGGATGAACCATATGTCCATGAACAAAGTCTTGATCTTACTTTTACTTCTTATCAGAGACTTAGGCCCTCATTAGGACCCAGGCGTTAAGGGGTTTACGGCGCCGTAAACGGCGCCGACCCTTAACGCCTGATTCCAAGGTCCCTTTGCGGGATGGTGATTTTAACGCCTGCTTTTTGCAGGCGTTAAAACCCATGACGCAAAGGGACCTTGCTGCTAATTACGCCACCGTAATTTACGGTGGCGTAATTAGCGCCTTTCCCCATTCCCATTATGCCCTATGGGGCAAAAATGGGAATGGGGAAGCGTAAAATGGGAAATGGGGATTTACCGCCCCACTCACCTTGGAATGGGGCGGTAAATCCGCCATCCACCATGGTGTAAACGTCGTTTACACCATGGTGGTAAGGGTACGACCCAGGCGGTAACTTACCGCCTGGGTCGTAATGAGGCCCTTAGGCTTTAAATGCTTTGTGTGGCTTTCAATGTTCATGAGATTAGCGCTTCTGTTGATATGAGTACGCAATTTTCTTCTTTTGCTCTGCACCTTTGGCTGCACAGGGTGTTTGTGTGCTTCTTATTGTCTTTTTTATGCCTAAAGTAAAGGTTCAGCGTGGACAAGATTTTCATTGTTGGCTACATTGAATGTTCATTTAATTGTCCTTTTGTCACCTTTCACTTGGTTTGAAGAACTGTCTTGTTTTGAAAGTCTCACTTTTATATTTTATTTTTCGGTCTTGTAACTTGTCTGCTCATGCGTCCTTCTTCCTTGCCATTGATCTTGTCTGCACGTGCTGTGGCCCTTCCCCCTTGTCTGTGGATTCCTCGGCAGTAGATGTAGTAGGAGTGCTCTCTCCTATAAAGAGTTTTATATCATTCGGGAAGATCCAGGCTCTTCTGCCTTTGAGCTTGACAGCCAACGGGGTGCAGTCCTCTACAATAAATGGGCCATTAAACCTTGGCTCATCCCATCTTTTTCTTGTGAAATTCTTCACGAGGACACGATCTCCAGGGAAGACAAGAGGCGCGCATAGGCTATGAGCTGCGTCGGCATCAGCACTGTCTGTTGTGGCTTGTGCTGTGTCGTCTCTTTTCTGCCGTCGCTGCAGCTGGCCTGAAATGACAGTGGAACTGGATGTGAGACAATCCAGACAGGCCTTCATCTCCCTCCCTAGTTGACTGGGCATCACATCTAGCTCTGTCTTGGGGGGTACGAGGGGTCCTCATCCTTCTCCCAGTGACTATTTCGTGCAGCGTTAAATGATGGTCGGAACCTGGCTGGTTCCGAAGAGCATACAATGCCAGTGGTAGGCATTGCATCCATCCCTTTCTTAAAGTGAGCTTCAACTTGGCTATCCTTTCCTTAAGCAAGCCGTTGATCCATTCACATATCTGTTTCCCTCTGGGTGATACGCCGACGAGAATTTGTGCTTTATACCAGGAAACAAGCTAATCTGCTCAAATACTGCATTTACAAAATGTGCCCCATTATCAGATCTCATTACCTAGCACACCCCCCATCTAGGGAAAACCTCCCTCACCAGGAATTTAGCAGCACAGGCAGCGTCAGGGTGTGTACAGGGGCCTGCTTCTACCCATCTGGAGAAGGGTCACACCACCACAAGTAGATACCTGTACCCATTACACACCTGAATCATATCGACATAATCAATATGTAGGTGCTGGAAAGGTCCATTTGGTCTGGGGATGACTCCTCTCACTACTTTTAATGTGTGCCCAGAAGTGAATTGCTGGCAGATAATGCAGTTTACCATAAAGAATGCAACATGCTCGGCTAAATTCGGTATAAACCAGTCTTCCGCAAGCGTTGCAGCAAGATTTTCTTTTGACATATGAATGGGGTAGTGAAGCTGTTCTAGCGCTACTTTTAGAAGGGCGACATGCATTTCTGGTTTACCAGTGCTGTCTTGCCTCCACAATCCGTCAGAGGGGTTTAATTAACACCCTCGATGCTTCCACAAATTTTTCTCCTCCTGAGGTGCCTCCCCCTGGAGCTCCATCAATTGAGACTGCCCCATATTGCTATAGGCTTCTGGAGTGGCTCGTGCTACCATCATTCGTTCATGGGTATGTGCCACCTCCACGTCTATGATTGTTTCAGTTTTGGATGCCATACGTTTGGCTTCCGTGTCCACTTCATGATTTCCATGTGACACAAAATCTGTCCCTTTGGTATGAGCGGCGCATTTTACGACCGCTATGCCCACTGGGAGCTGTAGTGCTTTTATCAGCCTGTCCAACAAGGCTGCGTGTTGCACTGGCATGCTGTCTGCTTGGAGGTAGCCCCTCCTCTTCCAGCACGCTAATCCTGCATGCACTGTTGATGTCACATAGGCGGAGTCGCTGTACACTGTTACTTGCTGGTCTGCATGGTTCTCAATGGCGAGTATCAGTGCCACTAGTTCTACAGCCTGTGCTCGCATAGTGAGATGGTATTCGCGCACTGACAAGTACTCGGAACTCTCCATTCGCCATATGTTTGATCACGACCATGCCTGTATACCTTTGCCCGTCTTCTTGGTCGATTCTAGAAGACCTGTCAATGAAGACGATCTCTCCACCTACCAGGGCATTTTCCTTTACCCGGGGGATTTCGTCATAGAATTCCTCATAATTTGCACAGTCATGCACAGGTTCTCCCTCTGTGCCTGGCTCGGCTATAAACATAGCAGGGTTCACAGTTTTGCATTGCACTATTTTGATCGATGGATTAGAGATAATCACCTCGTAGGCGGATGCTCTTTGCAAAGTCAGCGTGCCCTTTGGCTTTTCTAGTATGGCGAATAGCGAGTGCTCAACATATAATGTCATGGAGCATCCCATCACAATGGATGAAGCCTTCTCAATGGCGAACGCAGCAGCAGCTAGGTTTTGTTTGCATGGGAAGTGGCCCTTCATGACCGGGTCCAGACTCCCGCTGTAATATGCTAGGGGTTTATATCCCAATGAGGTTCGTTGCGTGAGCACTGCTGTGATAAAACTGCCATCGGTATGAGAGAACAGATAGAATTCCTCAGCATAATTAGGAATCCCAAGGACTGGGGTCTTACAAATTGCCCCCTTGAATTCTGTAAACCCCTTCTCCATTTCTTCATTCCATTCAATTTCTTCTCTTGTTGCCTGGGCCTTTTTAAGGGCCTGTAACAAGGGCTTGGTATATGAGCTGTAGTCAAAGACCCATGCTCTGACATAATTGCACAAGCCTAAGAAGCTTTGCATTTGCTTTATTGTGCGCGGCTTGGCCGTGTGCATGATAGCCTCGCCACTTTCTGGGGTTACCTTTTTGCGCTCATGTGAGATTAGTTGCCCTATGTACAACACCTCCTTTTGGCAGTACTGCAGCTTGTCCTTGTCTACTTTGTATCCTTTCTCAGCCAGTATAGTCAATAGTTGGACAGAGTCCTGTCGGCATTGCTCTTCAGTGATGCTGCAGATTAGAATGTCATCTACATACTGCAAAACAACACTGTCCACCGCAATATTGCTTAGGTCCATTTGCAGGACTCTGTTGAAAATGGATGGAGACCCACAATACCCCTGTGGCAGCCTCGTACTTTTCAGGCGCATTTGTCTGAAAGTAAATGACATCAGGTCTTGTGAGTTACGGTGCAATGTAATCGAGAAAAATGCATTTTTCAAATATTTTGACTCAGTGGGCATGTTGCACAAAATTGTGGATGGATTAGGGACTAGAGGGAATTCATCTTCGACTATGTCGTTCAATGCTCGTAAATCCTGGATTAAACGCCAAGACCCTCCCTTTGATTTCTTGACATGATAAATCACCATGTTGCACGGTGATTCTGACGTCACAAGGATGCCCTGCTGCATCATGGCAGAGATTGTCTTTGCAATCCCTTCATCCTCTTCTCTGGACATGGATACTGTCGTGCCCGTGGCAGAATTGCTCCTGGTTTCAATTTAATTTTCACTTTGCCGGCCCCCTTCACGAGACCTACATCATAGGGCCCTGTAGTCCATACTTTGGCCGGCACCAGGGCCATGTCGTTATCAAAGTATTCTGGACGTACCAAAGCTAACATCATCCTCTGCGGTACCTCCCGCCTGATCATTTTGACCCAAAATATTAGACTCACTTCCACCCGCGTCTCTTCTAGGTCGGGGTGTTCTTCGAACAGATCGACATCGGTGACGTCAGTCACTCGATACCCTTCTTCGATGGCGACAATCGCACACCATGGTTTGCCCTCATCGTCATATCCCTCAACCAATACCACTTTTCCTCGCACTGCGGCAGAGTGTATCATTAAGGGAAACACTTGTCCCTCCTCTTCGTGCATGGGTATTCTTGGCCTGAATAGAAACTCATCCGGAGTTCGCATAGTTTTGTCTGCGAGGCCTGGCAACTCCGCCATAAGCACTCGTACGCCATATGAGAACACTTCTGGTTCTAGTGGTATGGCTCTCATGGCTGCACATCTGGAGTATGCTCTAATCATTTCGCACACATTTGAATAATGCATTCCTGGGGTGGAGCACACTATGCCATCCTCAGTGAATGAGATGGTCATATTCAACTTTGTCATCAAGTCCCGACCCATGATATTTACTGGGAACTGACGAGAATACAATAAAGGTACATTCATGTCGCACTCTCCCACGGAGACTGGGAGTGCATCAGTAAAGGGAACTCTGCTATGAGCTCCAGTAAAACTCTGGGTATCTTTTGCCTCGCTGGACAAGGAGAACTTGTCTTCTCGTATGCACGAGCATGTTGCACCCGTGTCAACTAAGAAGGAATATTCTTTCCCCCCTATGGTGACATTTACCCTAGGTTCCCTGTTAGGATCTGGTGTCACTGATAGGATAGAACACATCAGAGTTCCCTGTGAGCTGTCCTATTTCATATACAGGTTCAGTCCATTGTATACCTGTGGGTTTCCCCCACCTGAATTAGTGCCCTGAGACACTTGCGACGGGGTCTGCTGGGGTTGCCCTTGTGGTACATTCCCCATGTTCAGTGGTTGGACCACTTGCTGTGCACCTTGCTGCAAGCCAGCTGCCTGCTGCTGCATGGTATAGTTGTGTGCATTGCCCTGTTGTGGGGTAGCAGGTTGATTCACCATGCCTGTCCCCATCCCTTGGTTGTTCTGCCACATGCCTTGGCTTCTGCACATGCATGTCACATGTCCTGTCACTCCACATAGCCAGCACACTGGCGGTGGTCGGGCCATCTGTCCATCTGGCATAGTTGGACTGCCCATTGGTGCGCTCTGGATACCACCTTGGACATTTTGAAAACCTCCTTGGTTACCTCTAAAGCCTCCCTGATTGTTCTGCCATCCTTTTCCTCCAAATCCCCTTCCTCTCGGGTAATATCCTGCATTACCCTGATTGGTCTGCGGCGGGTTAGTTGCACGTTGTGCACTTGATTCGGCTGGTCTTGTTAGCATGGCTCCCTCGAGAGCATACTTTGAGAGCTTCCTTTGCACTAGTTTCACCTCCTCTCCCTTACGTGTTGCCTCTTTCTTCCGATTCTTTTCTTTCAATAATCTACAGTAATGGGCAATCATCACCTGGATTTCGGCCCATGGTTAGCTTCTACTCCTACCAATTTTTTTAGCTGTTTCTGCACTGGTTCAGGCAACCCTTGGCACAATATATATATGGCTTCATCCATTGTGATGGGATGCCCGGTATAGAATACCGGGATAGATTTTGTCCAAGACTCATGTGTTTCGAGCACCCACGCGTCTTTAAAATTTTGGATATAAAGCAAAGGATCCTCTGACTCCTTCATTTTTCGAGTCATTATAGCTCCCATATCAGATGTGTCTGGATATAGCATACGCATCGCTTTCCACACTGCTGCTCTGCAGTTGTTAAATGGTGCTCCGTCATGAGAGGTGTTAGTTATGATTACCCTGGGGTATCCTGCCCTTTTCCACACGTCATCTGCTCTTTCACCAAGTATAGCAATTAGAAGACCCTTAATGTCCCATATGGCTAGAGTGATGCCCCCGTCATTTTCTCTAGCTCATGTATCCACTTTCCGGCTCCCGAGGTCAGAATTGGAAGCTTATTTTTAAGATTCTCTCGGTCCATATGTGGCATGGCATATACTGTGGTCTTGCTCCCCCCTTTTCTAACAGTGGGAATTGGAAAGCGCAATCCTCCTTTTCCTTCTCTATCCCTCCTCGGTCTCTTGCCTGGGTGGCGTTACCGCCTTGCCTTCTTCCTGGCAATGCCCTTAGCCTATCTGTATAGGCAGGCACCGACGACCCCCTCCGACGTGGGGTGTCTCTTCATGTCGGCTGGACTGCCCAGCGGACTTCGGTGTCCTATCTATGGACCCACTTGCATCTGACCATCGTATCTCTCGGTTCCCTGGGTGCTGCTTTTCTCACGGCCTCCCTTCGTCATACGCCACTTCCTCCGCTTCTCCATCGGAGTCTGACTCTGAATACTCCCAGTTTACACAGCTTCTTACATCAACTTCATTCTGCCCAACTTCTAGTCTATCTAGGGTACGTCCCCTACTCCCACTACTTTGGGTGACATCCTCAGTGTAATATAGCTGAGTGCTCTCTAAACGCTCATCTTCCCTTCCCTCTTGGGAGATTCGTTCTAGTCCCATCTCATCATCTATTTTATCAATCGCTTCCCCAACGCTTCTGGTGTCGAAGTCATCATCAATAATTGTCCCGCTTGTACCTGGTACCGCATCGCTTGCAGGGAAGAACTCTTCGATGTCTTCCCAGTCTACAACAGGATTGAATTTTTTCACTTCCCATTGCAAACATTCTACATCTCGCTCCCTTTGCCTGCGTTTACGTTCTGCTTCCTCATCCATTTCTCTTTGCTTCCTTTCTAGTCTTATCAACTTCCCTCATCCGTTCATCTCTATGTTCCTTTGTCCTTCTATTTTCCTCGTCTTCTTGCTTTTTACCTTTCTTTCGTGCACTCTCTTCTCTTCCTCTAACCTAAGCATGTTCTGCCTGTACTTTTCATAGGCTGCATATTGCAGGCGACTGAGCAATATACCTTGCTCTCCGCGATATAGGTGTTCTTACTGCAACATATCCTTCTTTCTTGCCTTTTGTTTCTTATGTCCACTTCTTTTTCCCTTTCCTTTCTTTGTGCCTCATCAGACCGTTCACTCGGCCTTGCGTCATCACTTCCTTTTCCATCTAACTTCAACAGTATCTGCCCTCCCATCCATTCGTCCTTTGTACGTGTTAACTCATCGGTTCCTTTCTGCTTCTTTCCCTCTCTCTCCCTATCGAGAGGTGCACATGTTTGTGCCTGGTCCTTCCTTTCCTCACCTCGCCTCTCTTTTCCCCATGGGACTGTGGAGGCCGAATCAATTTCCTGTTCCTTCTCTTTCTTCTCGTCACTGCTTCACGCAGGTGACTCATATGCAGTGTTGCTATAACCTGTGGCTGCCTTAAGCTCTCTTAGTGGGTAAAGATCCTCCGACTTACTTCCTTCAACAACTGGTTCCGGCGGGGCAGGTGGCGCGGTAGGCGTCTCACCACCTCCATACATACAGTTAATATCCAGTCTGCGGGGGGTTCTTCTTCTTATGTTTGTTCAAACATTTTCCAAAGCTCGAGAACAGCAAGGCATTTTTCGAGCTTCTTCCCGCTATATGTGGCATGTAGGAAGGTGGTCATGTGCTGTAAAACAGCCTTTGACAATGACCCATTTTGGGGCCACGGCATAACCATTTTATTTGCGGTGCCCTTAACGCACTCCTGGCTATATTTCTTCAATTTTGTTGCATGCTTTGGCAACTGCTCGCATAAGTGTGTAAGCGGGGTAACTTCCCCATTCTTAGTTTCGTCTCCAACAATATTCACACAGTTTTTACCTTTTTACTACTATGAGCGAGCACCACATACGCAAGCTCCAATCCAACTTTTCCGCCAAGCTCTACACCAGCAGTTTTGCTCAACACTTCTCAATTCAGTGGCGATTCCCTGTCAATTACGGAAACGCGTAAAACCAAAATGCATTGCAATTAATCAATAGTACAACAATTTCACATTTGACATTTAAAGGACATAAAAAGACATATAGGACTGACGCTTGACAGACTAGACAGACACCAGTGGTCATACTTATACCTGCCTTCTAATTGTTACCCGGTCATGGGATTTGAACTAACCCCTTTATGATGTCTTTAAACGTCATCGTAGCCTAAAGTCCCCCCTCTGTGGGCTCTGGGTTCAAGTTCCTTCTGACCACTCTTTAAAGTGCAGGAACAAGGCGAGCTTTACAGTTTTCTCTCGGGTGCCCCCCGGGTATTCCTTACAGTTTTAATCTCAGGTGCCCCCCTGATTTACAGTTTTTCTCTCGGGTGCCCCCGCGGTATTCCTTATAGTTTTAATCTCAGGTGCTCCCCTGATTTACAGTTTTTCTCTCGGGTGCCCCCCGATATTCCTTACAGTTTTAATCTCAGGTGCCCCCATGATTTACAGTTTTTCTCTCAGGTGCCCCCCCGGTATTCCTTACAGTTTTAATCTCAGGTTCCCCCCTGATTTACAGTTTTTCTCTGCTTTTAGCTGCTTTATTTTTTCTCCGCTACCCTCCGTTACCTTTCCCCTTCTTACTCTAAGGCCTATAAGACCTTTGCCAGGATAACAAGATTTTGTTGTTTCACTCACCGATTGCCTCTTTTCCTCTCTGGAACTTCAGGATCACTGCTCCATTCTCTTCCTGCTTTTAGGGTTTTCGTCCGATCTGCTGCCCGTGGGAATGAGAAGGGTTGTGCTTTGAAAGGCAGGTTCCTTCAGACCCACTGCAGATTTTTGGGAGTTTTACACTATCATTGTCCACGGGGAGCTTCTCAGCTTACTCAGCCGGAATGGCGAAAGGACTCGTGATGTAACCGAAGGCCCAGGGTTACTTCGTGCCATCGGTTTAATGGTGTCTTATAACTATATTAATCGATTATCACTAATTGATTGCCGAAACCATCCAAGATACAAGATAGCTGCACCATGCGAGGACAGAGTGCAGGATTCACATGCTGCGGCAAGGTTCAATAATCAGGACTCAGTAAATTGGCAAAGGGAAGTCTGTTTAATGATACATACATCAGTTTATGGAAATCAGCAGCATCACGAACACCTGCCTCATCCCGACTTCCTCGAACATTAGTCAAACAGCCTCTTTTATGGGCAAAATCCATCATCATTGACGTCTAATTCTACAAAAAATCATCATGCAATACAATTGGCTGGGAAAGGTAACTTAAGTATAGGTGCTATATCTGTATATGGAAATAACGCAAGTGGATTGGATAACTCTTATCATGTGGATGACTACGCCCTTCCCTCTACACCACACGTGATTGACGTCACTACAAGTATGACGTCTCATTGGTTACAGTGTCTATAGGACCCTAGATTACATGGTCCCTTGTGATTGGGCAAGTTACACCCCTAAACATAAATCTCCATTTTTATTAGCAGCTTTAGAGTAGACACCCAGGTGCCTAGTGTCCCAAGATTCACCCTTCCTCCCTTCCATCAATCAGTGTTTTGGGCTGTGTGTCAATTAGTTGGCTGGGTATGGCCTCGGATCTGTAGTCTCTTATCAGGAAAAGTCATGGCACC
Source organism: Ambystoma mexicanum (assembly GCF_040938575.1). Classification (NCBI taxonomy): domain Eukaryota; kingdom Metazoa; phylum Chordata; class Amphibia; order Caudata; family Ambystomatidae; genus Ambystoma; species Ambystoma mexicanum. Next base: position 923,646,279 of record NC_090941.1, read on the forward strand.
CCCTGGTTCTGGATGACATCAGGCGGTGGTACATCTTCGCGCCTGTCTGGTCACGTGTTGGTTCACCATGAATCTGCTTCAGTTTCCAACCTTTTTGTGCATTTAATTCTGTGTACGCTCGGCCACCTGCATGGGCCTCTCTTATCTTGACCTTCACGGGCGGGCTGGTATTCTCTGTAGTTGGAGTCTCGTGAGCTCTTGCTCACCGTCCCTTCTATGGTTGACCTCGATCTCCCCGGCATAAGCCTCTCTTTGTTGAGTTTCGATTCCGCTCCTTCTCTGGTCTTTGCTGGGTTTCTAAACTCGGCCTGTCAGGCCTTTGGCCGCCTGGGTACATTTCTGCTTTCACAAAATGGAGTCGCACGTGTACATTGTGCAGTATTGAGGTAGATATATGGTTGGCGCTTGCCGCTCTACTCTTCTATTAGGCATTGCAAGCAGTATCGATTTCTTAGCCTCTTGCATTTCAAGCTTATTTACACACATTCACCAGGGCGGGTGCTTCCATCTTGTCTTATGGCACCATTCTCTTACGTTTTAACAGTGTCTCTCCCCTGCATCCATTATCATTATCCTTGCAGTTACTACTACTGGCATTGGTGCTTTCAGAAGCCAAGTCTGTTTGTTCTCAGGGCTGCTCGGGCCCTTGGTTTATTTTCATTGGCCTTCCATTAAGGCTTTAGGGGTCTCCTCGTGGACCGTGTGCAGGTATTCCTCATTTCGTATCCGTGGCTGTTATGGCTGTCTGATAGGGTATCGTGCTGCCCAGGGTTGTCGCGTTATGGCTGCTTCAACCGGTATTGATCTCCTTACGTACCAGGGGCAGAGTCCCAGTGCGGCTCTCTGTTGGTTCATTTACTCCTCATACGTCACATACCACGGCGAGTACCTTACTGGCAACTCGCAATGGGGGGCAGGGATGCGGGTCATATCTGGGACCTCCTCTACACTTATTCAGGGAGAAGTAGGCAGATCTTCCTCTACCCGATCTTCCTCAACCTCTCCTACCACCACACAGGCTACTCCCCGTTGGGTAGAGGATCCCACCAGCAGCCTTGCATGCCTTACAGAACACTGTTTAGCCTTACCTTTCGAAAGTCGTGATACTATGTTTGTACTGTGACTTTCCACTCCGCAGGGGGAGCAGTTTCAGAGTGCCTTCGATGCTGCAGTTAAGGAGCAAAAGAAACACTGCCACCTACCTTAGATTTAAGGCACTCCCAACTTCTTCCCCTGTACCCCTGCCCATTCGTATCAGTGGTTGGTGCCTCTTTCTTCCCTTCTCTCCCCCATCTTATATCCTCACATCTACTACAAAAAACAAAATCCCAAAAATATATAACAGCCAGAACAACAAAAATTAAAGTTCCTTTAAGGCTCACATTTCAAAGTTAAAAAATCAAACTAAAAATTAAGAAAAAATGACCTTTTGCAGTCTTCATAGTCCGTGCACAGTAGGAAAGTCTGAGAACATCGTCTGGAAAATTCCAGCCATGGAAACAAACAAGGAAATGGGGGAATTAAAATCAATTACCTTGTTTTTGTTCAAAATGGTGGCTCTTAAAAGAACCTTTCTATGTAATTTTTGTTAGGATTTTACATACTGCACAAACAAATGTTCTACTGAACTTAATTATTTTTTCTAACTTTCACAAAAATTACTTCTTATTATTTTTCTGATTTTATTTCTTATTTATAGCTACTAAAAGAAAACTTCACAAAATATTTCACGAATGTACAAAAAGAATGTCAGTGCATTTTGAATATTCAAAAGAGAAATATGATTTCTGAAATCAGTCAAATGCATTACATCTCCTCGAAAAATATTTACACCATCCAACTTCATATTTGTGTTATTAAAAGATGCCATTCATAAACCAAATAAAAAAGCACATAGGGCCTCGTCATGAGTTGGGCGGTAACGCCGGCGCTAATAGTGCCGCCATTATTAGCCCTACCGCCAAACCCACTGGCGCTATTAGCGCCGGATCACGGGTTTGGCGGAACGGGAAATCTCCATTCCACATTGAGCCCATTTGGAAATTCCCCATTCGCCGTTGTTTTTCAATTTTCCAATGGGGAAATTTTGCGCTTTTACCGCTGGTGGATTTCCCGCTGGCGTTAAACACGCTGAAAATCTGGCAAAATCATCGCGGATTTCCCCCAGCTCAGAGCTGGGGGGAAATCAGCCGAAGCCGTGATTTGGCGGACCCTTTAATCCGGCAGTAAGAGTGCTTCCGCCAGATTTAAGGGCTACCGCCAAACTCGTGATGAGGTCCATACACTTGTATTGGCATGCTGTATAGCTTCTTCAATTTCAGAACAAAACAAGTTAACTGGACTCAGCTTCATTTCACTGATGATTCTCTACAAGGCTGGAAACACTTGTGTATAGGCGCGTTATAAATGCCATAAGAACTGATTAGCAATTCAGCACTGAACTCCTTTGTGGTTGGGACCAGACAGATATGAAAATGAATATTTCTCTTCTCTGAAAGATAGAATGAGATAAAATGTGGTTGTAGACCCCCATCACGAAAATCACCCCTTTACTTCTACATTTCAGGAAGGAGCTCAAAATACTCCTGTTCAATTAATAGCCCCTACCTAACAGCCAGACCCCCATCCTACACACATGTCCCTCTATTCTGAGACTGTGTGACATGATCCCCCCGTTTTCCACCCATGGTTGCTTCAATATCCCTTTCTGCCAATGTACCCAATTTCCCCCTCTCCTGTTGTTATCTCCCTACTCCCTTGTATCTCTGCTACACCCACTCTATAGTTGTCCCTTTGAATTGTAAAGTACACTGCTGCTTCCCAGAGCTAGGTATGCGCTCAATAAATACAATAATAATAATAATAATAATAATAATAATAATAATAATAATAATAATAATAATAATATTGAATGTTTACAGTGTCTGGTCTCTGGTTGTAGCTATAAGGGTTGTATGAAAATAGTTAGACACTCAAGAACACAAGTGGCAGTATTAAGACCTAGGGTTAGAACACTTATCAGTAGTGGAAGGTGTGTCAGAGAGAAGTGTAACAGCCAGTCATGAAGCAAAAGGTCAAGGAGACAACAGATCCGATTGACATTTGAAACAAATAGCTAAGAAGTTGGGACGATAAGGTGGGCCGTCTCATCCTGTTCAATTGCTGTATAGCTGGTGCACTGATGGTAGCAGGTTCGGGAATTCACAAGGTATGTGTCAATAGAGCATCACCATGCTAAGTGGTTGGGCGGTGGCCACCTAGTACGAGGGTCGGGCAGAGAGCCTGAAGCTTGAGTTCCAACTGTAAATAGAGGGTTTAAGGACATATGACTTCTGATGAAGTCAGATGGGGAGGAAAAATAATCACCAAGTGGCTCATAGTGCTAGTGGTCTTGAGTGGAATAATCTGAAATGAGCTCAACTGGAGTCCAATAGTAGTTTGATCTTTCCAGAGGTAAGTAGGCTAAGGCAATGCCATGTCACTGAACATGAGGAAGACCTATAATTTCAAGGACACAAAGTATGAAGGAGTTGGTAAAAGCAACAAAGCACAGGTCTTAGTAACTTAAGCACTGTCCACAGAAGCTAGACTCGGTTTATAAGGTAGAAACAATTCAGGTAAGGTGGGTGGGGGAGGCGATTTAATGTCTATAGCATTTGTTGGGAGAACATCAGGTCCACTTTGCCAGAAGAATCTATGTCTGGTGCTGTGAAGTCACCATGAGGGTATTGAACCTGTGATCTGAAACATATGGCAAGTGCAGTGGTCAAAGGTTCTGGGTATACGCTCAGGGGACAATGGTTAAGTGAGACCCGTTCATGTCTGGACTTCTAGATGGGATGCAGGTGCTAATTTCTGGGCCATTTATTCTGTCTACAATTTCGGGATATAAAAATTGTGTCTAAAACTAGAATTTGGAACAGAGTCTGGTATGACTCACCTACGATTACTACGTGAATAGTGTGCTGCTGGTTTTCCAATATGCGAGGAACAGGTAACCTTAAGACTCCTGCTCAGATGTGTTGTCCTGTCTGATCATGCTTTGTATTCCACTGTGTCAACCCAATTACAATGTCAGAGGATCTGGTCCCATATTTGCTCTCAGTTCATCTCCTTTAGCAGTCTGGTTTGAAAATTCTGACACACCAGCCAACACCAGATGTATCACTTGATGGATACTTGTCGAAAGGACCCCATCAGGATGGCGTATGGGGGGTCTCCAACATGTGACTCTCTAGACATACAAATCTAAGACTCCCATGATCCGGCATGATTTACCATGGTGGATAGGGTTGAATGGAATTTTAGTACAAAACATCTGAGGAGCCAAAGCTTGCAGGCCGGTGGTGTAGATACAACTGCAAGAGCTGTCAAATAGTGTAAGTACCTGGGCATATGATGGCAATGCCTTGCCGAAGCCTATCAATGCCTATTCAAAATCCAAAACTATTGGCTTTGCCGTCCACTTTATTTTTTATATAGAACAAAACAAAGAAATACAGCAACAGCTGATTCCCCTTTTAGCCGTGTTAATACAGCATGCAATCACACATAATTACAACCCAGCTAAATCTGGTCATTGTGACAATCGAAAATTGCCAAAAAAGGTCTGACAGGACAAAGGATAATTTACATGTTTCCACATAATCTTGAAAAGCGGGTCATTTATAAGCACGTAACTTGAAGGATGAAGTCCTAGAAAATTATGGAGGGAGGCCAGGATAGAAGACACGTCAGAGTGACCATGAAATCAAAGTAGATGGTGTTAGTCATTCGGTAAATCCCTGACCTGAAAAGACAAAGAGAGATGCGGTTCGTATGAAGAACTTGTAGGAGCATAAATCAAAAACGCTCTGCAAGTCTAAGTGCTCGCATGCATTTTCCAAAGTGGTGAAAGAGTGGGGGAAGGGTGCTATGCATTATGTTTCCATGCGATTGAAATCCTGCGATGATTCTGCAAGGCGCTTTATTGTATATCTATGAGGTTTTATGTGTTCCAGCATCTTTCTTTCTGCATATTATCAAATAAATCGAGTGACTGAATGCAGCTCAGGCAATGTTTTCTTGAAAGAATTGCAATCTGCCGAGCACGACTGGGAAAACGAAAATTCCCCCGTACCTCTGGCAATACAAAAGGCCTCATCTATTTGCAGGTGGCATCTGAATAGCCTACTGCTCCATGGCCCATAAACATTTTATAAACTGCAGAGCTCGTTTCAAAGTAGAACACATTTTCATTTTCAATATCCCGAAGTTCTGACTGCATAATGTGTGTTTTTGTTCTCCGGATATTACAGAGAGTTAATATTACACTCACAAATGAAAGCACATGGGAAAGGGAGGTCAAAGTGGGAAAAGGGAAATGTGCACGTGCGAGCTTTCGCCAATCACGTGCAGAATTGATAGAGAAAGTGATAGTTAAAATCTCCTTTAACAAGTTCTGCGCATGCTCATTAGTGTGTGCATAAAAACCCACAGTGTGTACACATGAGATATGCAGTATGCAAAGACTGCCTGTACATACACCATACAAAAGACATCACAAACTAAAAAAAATGAAAGTACAGTGCAGAAATATGTGATGAGTTAAAACATCACACACAACCTAAACGTACAGAGCAAACAATCACAGCACAAAGGCAAACCCTACCACCCCGCCCAACAACATGATTAAGCTGCACGATTCAAATAATAGATTACAAAAACAAAACAGGTTGAACATACCTATTCATAATCAAAATGCAACACATGTCCTCAATATAGGGAGACCAAAAAAATATGAACGTTTTCAATCCATGTATGGCATTGCACAGATACACAACTCTGCAAACACAACCATTTACTTAAGCAACACACGTGAATGCATCAAACACCTTGAATTCACAATGCAATAGCTGGCAAAAGAACTGTCTGCACGTCAATAGCGTAACATTGCCAGCACATATGAATCTACACATGTCCTCCATGTGCCTTCCAAACAATAAGAATACTATCCCACTGAACCTGAAGGCCAGCGACCATCACTCTCTTCATAACCGGCATGGCCTTGAAGCTGTGCTGCATTCTCACATAGGAATTTAGTTGGCAGTTTAGTGAGAGGGTAGGAAACAATGACTGTGCATGTGTATGCTTCATAAAGGCCACCGAAGCAAATGTTTGACTCTAACACCCACGGTCGTTTGGACAAAGAACTAATAAGGCGCACCTACCCGTCTTCTGCTGCTTCCACGAATGACAAAGGCATGCACGCATTCCTCCCACAATGTCGAGGGTCGATGACATTCTTAATGAATGTAAGTGTCTGGCCACAACAACACATTATAGCAGTAAAAACGAAACATACACAATATAGGATACACACAAATGAAAGGAAGACTTAAGTATCCTGCCCCGTCAACAACAGATGACTTCACCTGCACATAACCCAGAAACCACACAGTGGCTGCAAACCCTGAAAGCTCCAGCTTGTCTGAAGAAGAACCCGAGCTCATGACCAACTTCATACATTCATACTCAACTGTAATAGGAGGGCACTTTAAACATGTATCCTGGTATAAGTCTCTCAGAAGCAGCTGTGATCTTGCATATATAAACATCCATGATGGAACATGTCACGGCAATGCGCTCGCCTTGGAAGCAAGATGACACGGAGCAACACAGTTTCGATCCCCGGGTCCGCGCTTAAAAACCTCTGGGTATTAAGTGAGTTATAAATAACAGATTAGAATTACAAAGGATCATCCAGCCCAGCATTCAGAGGATCTACACATGTCAATGCCTACTCCTCTAAAGTGAGGTCCTGGCCTTTAACATGCCCCATGAAAAGCATGCAAAATCAACATGAATGTTATGGCCTCATTACGACCCTGGCGGTAAGTAACGGCCATTACCGGCATGGCACAATTAACGTGTCCGTGCTGGCCAGAGACCGCTAAAAGTGGCAGATTACGACTTCTTGGGCACGAGCATTGCGCCAGTGTAATCACCGCCATGCCGCTAAAGGCAGTAAAACCCCACTTACCGACATTGCATGCCGTGCAAATAGCACCTCTGCCACCCTAGCCATCGACATTAGCGGTCACCGCTAATAGCGTTAACCGAAATTAACGGGAACCGCTATTAGCGGCGACTGTAAATAAGCGGATCCGGAAGTTGCGTCACCGCACAGGAACAGGAAAGAGCACAATCCATTGCCATCCTCTTCAACCAGTGGACACCTGACCCTCACAACCTCCACAAACCTTCTACACCACCCATTCCACATCACAATGCCAAAAGCTTTGAAAAAGACCGGAGATCGGCTGCGGCAGGAGCACTTTTCAAGGGAGGAGTTAAATATGTTGGCCGAAACCCTCCAAGAGCATGCCGATGTTGTCTTTTCCAGGGAGATGACCAGACCGGCGCTGATGAGAAAGAAGGCCATATGGGCCATGGTAGCCCAGAGGGTCAGTGCTGTCGGCACAACACCCCGCAATGCCAGACAATGCAGAAAACGTTGGGACGATCTACGTCTCCGCGTCAGGAGTATACTGGCGGCCAATAGGAATCTGGGCATGGCGACTGGCAGAGGAGCTGAGTTGCCCATCAAACTGCAGCCGTGGGAGGAGATATGTGCCGCAACCATAGGCACTGAGTGCATTGAGGGGGTCAGAGATATGGAGAGAGGAGCCCCGACATCAGGCGACGCAGATAGGTGCCTTAAGTCCAGCTATGCCAAACTCAACACAAAGATGTCTAACAGGGTGCACACGACACATTAGCACAAGACTGCCTACAGGCAGTGCTGACCTCCACCTTGTACACATGCATTATGCACCCCCTTTCTGTAGCCACCCACATGCATCCGTGCTTCTACCACCTAAGAGGGAGACAACCTGTATGTCACTGCCTCCAATGTGCACCATCTAGTAATCAAAATGAATGCAGCCACCACAATGCCTGCTCAATGTCGGTAGACCCATCACTAACCCTCTCCCTCCTTTGGTCCACCACAGGTTCTCATTCGGACAGTGCCGATGAAGACACAGGCACAACACCTGCCAAGAAGCCCAGGCCCAAAGAGCCACAACACCGTCCCTCCACCTCAGGTAGAAAAAGCAAACCCCCACAACAGCAAAAATCCCACAGCACATCACAGGCCACGCCACCGATGTGCAGCAAGTCAAGCACTACGGCACCACCGACTTCAACCATCCGCCCAGTGGTGTCCACTGAAGGCACTGGGTCCGCAGGAAGCAGCACCATCGGTGAGACTGCTGCCACCGCAGCTAGCTCAGACAACGAGGAAGGGGATGTAGATGTTGTCGTGGGTCCCCCCACTGGTCCCCTGCATTCCCCCTGCCTGTCCCCGTGCAGCCAGCATGACAATGGCATAAAGGGGCAATCTCCTAAAAACTCTTGGCCGGCCACTCCATGACCAGTAGCAGATGTGCAGGAGGGGAGCAGCATAATGGACACACCAGAACCATCAGCCACAGGCCACAAAACCCAGGAGTCAATGCAGGACATAATCACGCGGCAACAGCAACTAACATCCCTGTTGACACAGCATGTCGCAGAATGCGCCAGCGCAAGGGGGGAAATGCACGAATGTGCTGATACGGTAAAGGCTGCCATCGAGTCCACTTCTAAGGACATTTGTGCCGAACAAGCCGCGGTACGGCACGTACTTTCCGAGCTAGTCCAAACAATGAGGGATATGCGTCCATGTGAGCAGCCCAGTTCCTCCTCGGCTGCCAGTTCTACCCGAACCAGCCCCGTCCGCAGATCAGGCAGGAACCTGCAGCGTACAGACAGGGGTGCACCGGGTGCCGGGAGAGGGGGGTGCCAATAGACGCGGCCTCGTGTACAGATGCCACATGATGCACTTGAGCATAGTCATCTACACCATGTTATGGGGAGTTGAGGGGGGAGGGGGAAGTGGGTGTGTTAGGGAGTTGAGGTGGGAGGGGGGAGTGGTTGTGTTGGGGAGTTGAGGGGGGAGTGGGTGTGTTGGGGAGTTGACGGGGTAGAGGGGAGTGGGTGTGCTCACTTAGAATTACTATTTCAATACACTTTTTGGTTATGCACAAATCACATGTGTGGACATTGCTCATTGCGTACGTGTGTTTTATTGGTGAACAGTATACAGTGTGCATGTCCCAGACACACCCAGTGCCCAAAGTGCCATCTCCATGTGTCACCCCCCATCCATGTGTGCTAGAAGATTTTGTTGATCAGAGTATGACGCATCTCATGTCCCTCCTGTGCATCGCGTCCTCCCTGGGGTGCTGCCCCATCCCCACCCTCCTCATCTTCTTCGTCAGGTGGTTGCTGTTCTGCGTCAGGGGGCAGGGGCACATTCCGTCTGATGCACATATTGTGTAGCATCACACATGCCATGGCAATCTTTGCTGCCTTCTCATGGCGGTACAGGAGTGACCCACCAGATCTGCTGAGGCAGCGAAACTGTGCCTTCAAGAGGCCAACTGTCTGCTCAATCACCACACGGGTTCGTGTATGTGCACGATTATAGCCCTCCTCTTGCCTGTTCTGTGGGTTCCGGACTGGGGTAAGGAGCCACCGCTTCAAAGGATAGCCTGCATCACCTGCATGTGGGCAACAATGTATGTGTAAGTTAACTCATCATGTTTGACCTCATTAAGTGATACCATGTCATGCATTTGTTTCTTCATCTCAAGCCCATTTCCATGAATGAATGGAGTTACACGATGTGAGTGCTATGTGTGTTTTCCTCTTATGGACTGTTTTGCATGCCATCGACTACTGTGCGCTGGGGGGTCCAGTTCCTTGTGAGTGCACATGCACTGTGTTAGTCCACGACGGTTGTTTCTGTGATCTTGCAGATGTCCAGTAATTTGTATGCTTTCATCCTGGCAACGTTGATGTCAGCCTCATGATGCTCTCACTACGCACAACAAATGGTGTCATGCAATGTAGTTGGGCATCTGTATCAGTGTAGTGGTGTATTGATGTATTTGACCCTCATGTGACTCCTTTATACGCAGTGATGGGGGACTGGCCTTTCAGTTCATGGTGTTTTGTGGTGTGTATTGGCTATAGTCGTTGCTTGTAGCTGCATTTTGTTGAGGGGGAGGCGGTCTGATTTGATACAGTGCACATGCAGATGTCTGTGGGATGGTTGGGACACCGCTTCATTCGCATGTTAGGGCTGCTTATATCTTGCATTATGTGGTCAGGTGTCAGGTCCAGTCTGGGCTGCTTTTGGGGTATGAGCTTGCTCCATTCCCTCTGGCACTCGCAGCTAGGTGAAGTATACATCTCTCTCCCCCCCATCTCAGCCAGGTGAATTATGCATCTATGCCTCAATCACCTGCCCACATTACATTTCCATGAGCCTAACATGCGACTCACCGAGAAGCCAGGATGTCTAACCTGCATGTCGCTCCATGTAGCGTGGAATCGTGGAGTTCCGCAGGACCATTGAATCATGGGTTGATCCGGGGAATCGAGCACAACAATGTGTGATGATCTTGTTTGAGTCACATACCATTTGCACGTTGATTGAGTGGTATAGCTTACGGTTGCGGTACGCTACCTCCATGGCATGTGGGACACCAATTCCACATGGGTGCAGTCGATGGCGCCAATGCAACCAGGTATGCCGGCCAGTGAATGGAAACCCACTTTGGTGTTTGAGATCTCCTGGGCAGACCGTGGTAAGGAAATTGTCTGTTTGTCTGTGTGCTTGAGGAGGGCATCAGGCACTTGGTTCAGCGTACGTGAGGATAATGGTTATGAAATGCCATGCACTTGCCCCACTGTGTGTTGGTAGGTGCCTGTGGCCAGGAAGTGGAGCACAGACACTACCTTCAGTAGGGGTGGGATGGCAGTGTGTGTTTCAATTAGGCTGACTATGTCGTCGTATATCATTTCCACAATGGTGGTGATGGTGTCCCGGTCCATGGTGTACAGGGTGTAGATCTGGTCAGCGGTTAGGTTGAATGGACTGGCTCAGATGCGTGGAATAGGGGGCAGCCTGCGTGGTGGCACTGGCTGTGCTGGTGGGGCATGCTGGCCCTGCCTTGCCCTGCTTCTCCTCCTGCGTCTCCTCTGTGCTGCCTGTTGTTGTAATTCTTGTAGTTGTTGTTGTGGCACTTCCACCGGATCAGGTCCTGCAGCCCCAGCATTGCTAGTAGTGTTGGATTCATTGTGGAGTGTAACTGTGTGTGGGAAGGGGTGGGGTGTGCTCCTTTTGAGCTTGCCCAGTCTGTATTGACTCCACCTGTGCTGATTGTGTGCACCTGTTGTAGCTGGGAACACTGCACATGGCCATTTACGGTTTGTCCGTGATGGCGGTATTAGTGCCATGGTGGTAAGGTACTTTACGGCCTTCACAAAGGCGTTATTTCCATGTCTGCGTGACTCCTAATGTTCACAACTTAGCGCCATGGCGGTATATCCGGCATAGGAGCCACGTGTCCGCACCCTTGACGCTTTTAACCGCACCGTTGATTACGGTGCCGCTAATAGCGCTATCTCGGGTCATAATCGGCCCTAGTGGTAAGCGATGCCGGGAATCATTTACCGGCATCGTTTTTCACTTACCGCCACGGTCGTAATGAGGCCCTAAAACATACAGATTTCAGAAAAGCAATAATAAGAAGACACAAAACAAAACATATCAGAATACGAAGCACCCCATCTGATATTCACAATGTATTCCTCATTAAACACACACAAGCTCTTCGATACAATGTATAACTGCCAAGGTCAGGAAAATCTGTATTCCATAAAAAAATCTGAGTCCAAAACGACTCCTTATCATATAACCTTCATTTCGTTAAAGAGGGATAACAATGTTTATATGTAATCGCCAACATTTATAGACAGCTTAACAACAAACGTTCCAGCTTTTCAGTACTCTTGTTACCACAAAACCTACAAGCCTACACATTGTCTCAATACGATTCCTAGTCCCTTCAATATCTCGGGTGGAACGTAAATTAAAACAGAATTTAAGGAACTTCATTCTCCACACAGGGGAAGGACACCTCTGTATATATAACTGAGGGGCAGAGAGAGGCTTTATAATCTTCGATACAATTCAAAATAAAATGTACTTTCCCACAGTCTTGCTGTTCCAAATCCAGTACATGTCTTCCACAGCCACTTTTTACTTTGCGTGGCTCCAAGTCCAGTGACACTAGAGATCTATACAGGCACCAAACCATTAAGTTGCTCCTCCCAAATGTTTCTCGCTCTTGTCTGAGCTTTTCCAATGAAGATTTTGAAAGCACAGAGAGGTAGTTGGCTGTCATGGAGATATTGCAACAATTGATAACCTAACATGGAAGCACTTAATAAACAAAGAAAAATAGAAAGAACTCCTGTTCGGTAAACACCTGATGCTCAAATGAAATCCATCCCTAAATATTTTTAAAAAAACACTTCCTGAGTTGTTGGTTGTTTATTTCACAGAAGCTTAACCTCAAAGGGAAGCACTTACAAATATACTATTATGTAGCTCCACCCACATTTGCCCTGCTCTTTTCTGAGCTTGCTTAATGAAGAATTGAAAGATGGTTTTCTGTTGTGGATATATTGCAACAATTTCTCACTGAACATGGAAGCACTTACTAAGCAAAGAAACATAGAAAGAACTCCTGGTATGTGAATATCTGATGCTCAAATGCAATCCATCCCTAAATATTATAAAATACACTTCCAAAGTTGTTGTTTATTTCACAGAACACATAACGGTTCATAGAGGCTGGAACCTAATTTTGCAGGCCTAGCATGTTGCGCCAAATAAAGCCTTTCAAAAGATTCCAATCAGGCTCATAAGCAAGGGAGTAGATGTGTGTGTCATATAATAATGTCGGCAGCACCTTGACATATAATAGGTTACAACAGGGAGTACAGAAAACATCCCCAGTTTAGAAAATATGTGTTTCATCTGAGCGGCATAAATGCTGCATTTTCTTTTCGTACATTCAAGGTGTTTCATTTTATTTGACAGCTATAAATGGTGTAACCTAGGTACACATTCCTGTCCAATTGCTCAAGGTTCACGCCCATCACTTTCCATTTGAATGGACATTTCTTTCTCTTACTCCCACAGTCCAAAACCTTTGTTTTCTGACTGTTCATTTCTAAACCATGATCATCCATAAAGAGGCATTCAAAGAGTGCTGGAGGCCTGTGGGAGTCTGATCCATAATGACCAAATCATATACATATTGTAAGTAATGAAGTTTCAATTAACCTAACTTGGGGTGGGGGGGAAGCCACCCAGGCCAGCCAGATCCCGGGGCCAAGACACAACTTTGTCTAATATCACAGTGTTAAGTCACTAGCTCCAACACCCTGTTACTGTACAGCTGTAACTCCTGGTATGACTTAGATCGTGTCACCCTAAACGCAAATGCAGGGTGGCAGAGAGGAAATGGCGTGCTTCATGTTAATCCTCTGACAAACTGGCATGCCGCCTGCTCCAAAGGCTCTACCGGCTCTCCGTTCTCACCAAGAAGAGGGCCCTTATCTAAGCCCGCTTCTCTGCGGCATCTAATAATTCGGCCAAACTCTTTAAAATCTGCAAGGAGCTGGCAACCCTGCTGCAGTCTCTACCTCTCCTGTCCCCTCCCAGGCCCTCTGCACGGCACTGGCCTCTCACTTCATCTCTAAAACTCAGGACATCCTGTCCTCACTCTCCTCCTATCACCTCCCTCCCTCTATCCCCTGCTCTTCCTCTGGCCCTTCTGCAGCCCCCCTCCTCCGTCCTTCTCTGTCTTTCCCCTTTTCTCTGCTGACGAGGTTTCCAGACAAGTCCGATCTATGAAAGTCTCATCAAAACAGGTCACCCCTGTTCCTCCAAAATTGTCAAGGACCATATCGACTCCCTGGCTCCTGCCCTGGCTGACTTTTGCAACCACTCCTTCGCCTCTGGAGTATTCCCAATCCCCCTTAAGTACTCCCTTGTGCACCCTCTTCTTAAGAAACCCTCTTCCGACCCCTCCTGCTGGGCTAACTATCGCCCAATCTCCATCACTCCCTTCCTGGGAAAGCTCCTGGAGAAACTGGCCATCTCCCAGCTTAATCTCGATGCTGAATCTGTTGGTAGTCTTCATGACCATAAGTCTGGCTTCAGAGCTGCCAGAAGCACGGAAACTGCTCTCCTGAACATCCGTGAGGACCTGTTCTCGAACCTTGACTCCAACACTCAGTGTGTTCTCATTTTGCTCAATCTCTCTTCTGCCTTTGACACTGTCAACCATGCCATCCTGCTCAACCAACTCTGTGATAACCTGGGTATCACCGGTCAGGCTCTGGCGTGGCTGACCTCTTTCCTCTTCAATCGACCCTTGCAAGTCCAACAAGGGTCCTTCCTCTCTGACATCTTTTTCTCTACCTGTGGTGTCCCCCAGGGGTCTAACCTCTCTCCCTGGCTTTTCAACCAGTATCTGGCACTCCTTCCACACTGCATTGCCGCTCTCTGCCCCAACTTTCAGTGCTATGCAGATGATACTCATCTCATTTTCAGGCTACCCTCGGCCTCCTCGTCTACTTCCCTCATCGCTGACTGTCTGTCTGCTATCCAGGAATGGTGTGCCGCCAATGACCTCTGCCTTAATGCCAGTAAGACTGAGATTCTACTCATCGGCACACCCACTCCCTCCTTCTCTGCAGCTCTCTGGTCGGCCTCCCTTGGCCCTCTTCCTGCTCCTACCTGCAAGGCAAAAAACCTTGGGGTCATCTTCGACTCCACACTCTCCTTCTCTCCTCACATATCTGATGTCTCTAACAAGTCACACTACCAACTGCACCTCCTCAGAGGTATTCTTCCTTTCCTCTCCTCCCCCAGAAGCTCACTGTCTCCGAGCCCTGGTTCTCTCGAAACTGGACTACTGTAACAGCCTCTATCTAAATCTGCCTGCCTCTACACTACGCCCTCTGCAACTTATCCAGAACAGGACTGCGAGACTTGTCCTTGGCCTCAAGCCCAGGGACCGTATCTCTCCAGGACTGAAATCTCTACACTGGCTCCCAGTGGCTGCGAGGATTAAGTTCAAAATCCTCTGCTTTGTCCACAAGGCCTTCTGGGGCCTAGGGCCGAAATACCTTCAACTCTCTATTCCTAAATATCTTCCTTCTTGAGCTCTTCGCTCATCCGCCTCCAACTCCCTCAGGGTCAGCTGCTTCTCCAAGCAACGAGTCGGGGGTAGATCTCTCTCTGAGGCAGGGGCCTCCCTCTGGAACAGCCTTCCTGCCTCCCTGAAACTTGAGGAGAACCATCTTCGGTTCCGGAAGCACCTCAAACTCTTCCTCTTTGCTTCTGCTTTCTCTCCCCCTCTCCCCTGCTAAATCCTGAACTGAAACTGCACTGAATCTGCAACTGTGCCACTCTCACTGATCTCGGTCCTTGGCCCAGCCACTCTACACTTGCACTGCATCCCTGGCAACCCCAGCACTGTGGGACTGTCTCTGTATCCCTACAGCCACCTTCCCAGCACTTGTCTGCACTTACCTTGCACTTGCCACCAGCTGGCCCTATTATTTATCTATTATTCTACCCTGCACTGCATTTTCCCCCCTCCCTTTTCCCCATGCACTTTTCCACTTTCCCCTACCCATACACTTGGCCTATTAGGATCATTGTCTGTCTTCCCTCTGTTCCCCCCTCCCTGCCTCGTCGCGCCTTGAAACACTTGTGTATAGGCACGTTACAAATGCCATATCATATCATATCATAACCAACCATCGCCGAGCAGCCGAACCTGCACATTGGTATCATCATGAATGGCCATGAGCATCTCCAACAAAAAACGAAATGCCCCAGTTCTTTAATTTCTTCCAAATTGTGCCTCTTAACATCATATCAAAAGCAGACAAAGACAAAGCTTCTTTTCTGTTCTGTTCTTTTGATGTTCAGAGAAAGTCATTTATCTGTGTGCCGATCCCCTTTTGAAAACCAGATTGATTTATATCAAAACGATCGGCACACCGTGTCCAATCGTTCAGGGCTTCCAGCACAAACATTGTAAAAACATTGCTACTAGCATCAAGAACGGTGATAGGCCGCTAGTTGTTAGTCAATAGCCTGTCGCCGTTCTTGAAGATCTGTACTATAATGACAATTTTCTATGACTCAGGAATCCTTTTTCTATATAAGATGTCCTGAAACCGAATTTACAAAATAGTCAGCCCAGAGGACCTGATCAGCTTTCTTTAAAAAGTTGGGAATACCTTTGGCCCTTGCCTCTCTCCAGGCTTTGGCAACCTTAATAAAATGCTCAGTATGTCCTCTGTCCAGAACCAGGTCCCATTTCAGAGGAATACAACTTTTTCCTCCAACAGCGGAATACAGAGCACACATGTGCTTTATCCACACATCCACCGCAATAGGATTATCCTGCACATATTACTGCAGACCCAGGACATTGTTCAACAACTTCCCAAAATATCTGGTATCTTTGTACCTTGAAATCTGCAAATGCCTTCTCCCCTCTTGTTGGTATAGGTGCATCTTTTGGTGCTTCATCCAGTTCTTGAAGGCCTGTTTTAATTTTTTTGCCATAACCCAGTAATCTTCACCTGCAGTTCCCTTTCTTATTTCACGCAGGTTCCTTCGAAGCTCCCTTTTCTTCACTTGAATTGCTCCACCAACTACTCGATATCGACCCCTCTTACCAGTGAACCCCGAATACTTAATCCACTCCTCCAGAGTGCTAATTTCCCCCTTAATAAAGTGTGCCAAATTAGGGTCTTAAAATTGATCCTCCAATAAATCAGCTGCAGCAGACCCACACAAACCTTTTTATAGCACTGTTAAGTGTGAATATTGTTCTAGAAAACCACATCACATGGTTACCTGAATTGTTAACATATACATTAGTTGTGTAGGAAACATCTCTATCTATGGTTGGCAGTGGAAGACCGGATTAAATTCAAGATCGGCTGTCTGGTCTATAAATGCTTGTCTGGGTCAGCACCAGTCTACCTAAAAAATAAACTGAAATGGTATCGACCTACACAGGCCCTAAGGTCCGAGGACCAACTCCTTCTTGTCATCCCTAGGAAGAATTGTAGATCAAGAAGAGACTGCTGTTTTTCAGTGACTGGATCCAGACTATGGAATAGTCTTCCATTGAGTCTGAGAAAGGTTAATTCTTTGAAGAGCTTTAGAGCAGGTTTAAGCACACATTTTATTAAGTAAATAGGGTGATTTTGGCTTTCTGTCCAGTTTTGTCTGCCCAACCCTATTCTTTGGGCTGTTGTTTTTTGTTTTTTCCCTCTTAACTTCTTACCATCTGCGCCAGGACACGATTCAGTTCGTTGTGTGCGTGTTACAAATGTTTCAAAATTAAAAATTCACAATCTGCAAATGAAAAGAGCTGCCTAGCAAGAAATGATCACTACTAGCAGTCTTGTAAATATGGAAATCAGAGCAGATGTTTAACAGGGAATGTGAGGTAAAAATGTAATCCAAGGTGTAAGAGGCATTTGTAGATTTCCACCTTTTACCAAGAACCTTACCACATGCATACACCACATTTAAGCAGTGCAAACACCAATCCCTCAACAATTGCGGCCAATTAACCATATCACATCACTGAGATCTCTTCAAAGCCTTCTTCCTATAAGCCTGGGGCTCGAAATCCTCTCCACAGTAACAATTCAAGTCCCCAAGATGAGTTACATTCACACCACTTCCTGCCCACAACCATTTATGTAGAAACTGCTCCACACAAAAAATGAAATCATTTTCATATGGTATACGGTGGTTCCAATACAAGTTCACCAATTACACTTCTTTAATCCCTACCGGAATCTTATGGTTCAGTGTGAAAGAGATAGCAAGGCTGCCTGGGTGCCGGGCGCTCAAGGCAGATCAGTGTTCTAGACGCCCCAAATCTCTGTTAATGGCTGAAGGTAGACCCCCAAACCGCCTCTACACCAGACCATGTTTTGCTCTCAGTAAATACATGTATACCCATCAAGGAACCGAGCATCAAAAATCCAAAGTTCCTGAAAGTTGTTTACCTGGAACACTTTTAATAAAACCATATCGCCTCCAACCCTTAAAAAGAGTTTATAGGTCCTAATGTTCCAGAAAGCAATTTTAACCATGGATAGCTCGAATTGTATACCCCTTTCCATTTGCTCATTAACAAGACAACAAGTCAGCCACTGTCAATCCATTCAAACAGATCATAGCCCATCATTATTAGGGCTTCAGCTTCACTCAGCAGGAAATGTAAGAGATTTTGTTTTATTGGGGTAAATTCAGGATTTGGTGGTATTTTCTTGCAAAAAAATTGGCAGTAATTTGGCGGTAAATTAGTCTTGCATTTATATTGGGTTTGGTATCATACTATTTCAGTGACCATACCTTGTTAGCTTATATTGGTGGTAATTGTAGTGGTATCTTGTTTTATTTATACCAGTAGTATAGCGGTGAGCATGGTTTTCTTTTTATACTATAACCCCATCATAAAACAAACCTTTCCTTTCTATTAGAATACCTCCTTATGCACTTTATCAAAACCCAATGATTTTATTCAGAGCGCCACCTACAGTTTGTGGCTGGTATCACTGGCTTATGTACATCCAGTAATCTATGTGCCATAAGATATTACTGGCTTATTTACATCCAGTAATCTATGTATCAGGTCAGACACTTTTCCATTAGCAGCCAAGGAAGGAAGCATTCATCATACCGCACACAAACCTCAGCTTTGTAACTGTTTACTACTATCTTTCTCTGGTTTGTTATTTACTTGCATTGGTAAATTGTCAAATCCACTACTACGCTGATATGAGCCTCCCCATCTATACATCACTTATGTAAAATAATTCACAGATGCATGAATGACACAAAATCCCATTGATTTATATTAATACTTATTATATTGAATCTTGTTTACATGTCATCAAGTCTTACCATGGGTTAATTACAGCAACATCTGCAATACAAGAGAACAAATAAAACAAGCAGATATTTCTTTTTAAACATGGATTAATGTTCCCACATTCTGAAAATAATGTAAAATAAACCTGCAATTATTTTCTAACTTCCCTACACTGCAATACATCTTAGAGACACACACACATGGCATTTTTATCTGATCCTCACTTAGTACTTGTCTTACTATGGTCGGCCTTTCTTTGAAGTCCTCTGCACAACCTCGTTATGTTCGCAAATGCAGACCCAGTGTCAGCGCAACATGTTCTGTAATCTCGTGTGGGGAGCGCCAGTTTATCAGTGTCCCATAGCTAGCGCTCTACCCCTTTGAACTTTGTCACTCTTCTCAGCCCAGCCTGAACTCTGCTCTCCTCATCCCTTGCTACCAAGCAAACTCTGATCCATCACCTTATTGACGTGGTTTGTCTGCCTACATTTTCCACCAATCATAGTAAAAAAATGTGTGCTCTGTATCATCCCTCATTTTCAGAGCTATTAAAGTTTTCGGCCTCCCTGTTACTGTTTCATTCTGTTTCCTGCTGCCTGCATTCTTTCTGCTCTTCACAAGCAGAAGAAAACACCAATATGCATTTAAAAATGAATCTCAGCAGTGCCACCAAAACATGGATTTCACCTCATTTTGCATATAACACTGCATTTTAATGTTAGAAAAGTTAGAATTAGTATTTCATTAATGTTAAAAATATTAGTCATTTATATATTATAATGCAGTTTCCATACATGAAGTATCCCAAAAATAAATATGGTGCACTCCATTATTTGA
The DNA here is from genome assembly GCF_040938575.1 of Ambystoma mexicanum. NCBI lineage: Eukaryota > Metazoa > Chordata > Amphibia > Caudata > Ambystomatidae > Ambystoma > Ambystoma mexicanum. Next base: position 923,665,988 of record NC_090941.1, read on the forward strand.
GCCTTGCAGCACACTAAGCTTCTATGCGTGTTCTGAATATCTGCAGTTTCAAATTGGGCTTGGCTGTGTTGTAAATCCTGTACTTTGCATACTACCAATAATGCTATGTTATACTGCTAAAAAAAAAAATACTATGTTACATATTGGCAAAATGCTATTCTCTGCTGGCAATAAAAAAACATGTTATTATATTTTTGCAAAATGCTATACATGTCCTTACATACCCTCCTTTCCTGACAATTTTGGCTACCCAAATCCATAATTGGAGGAAACCCAAGTTGTTTTTTTACCTTAGAATGTATGCACATTGGGATATCTTTTATTTCCCATTGTTGCCAATATCATAAGTAACATCTTCATCTTTATAGACAAAATAATCAACCATCCTCCCATCACTAACACCACGACTGCTAAACCCACCATAGTGCGTTCCACCCAGGTTCCCCAGTTAAACACATCCACCTCCATTACATCTAGACTACTAACTGTAATGTTGTTCTTCCCCAGATTCATCTTGATAGTGTGCTTTTCGTTATGACTCAATACAAATTCTACATCCGGGTCTATCGGAAATGTATCTCTTTGAAAAAACTCAATTTTTTCCACTTGGCCTTCCCAAATATCATTTGCAATATGGAATACTGTTAGACCCTGTTACAATCGTTCGTCCTGCTCTCCCCGATACTAGTGCAAATCCAGCTCCCTCACACCGTCTCAGGCATTCCACGCACTTGGCACTCGGACACAAATAACCCACAAAGCCAGAAGTGGGGTTGTAAAAGTGCTGTAATGTTAACACACACACCAGGCTCTGGAGGGCTGCATCGACTCTGCCCCCTCCCAGGCCTGGCTCATACTTATGTACAATGCAAAGCTACATATTAATCTCCTCCCATTAGCCGTACGTATTCATAACAATAGTTCATTTCGCCGAAGAAAAGGCAATCAAGTACATTTCGTAACTTCAGATTGTCTTTGCAAGTCAGGCTCTTATCAACCTTGGGACTTGAGCCAGCAGCATCCGAACTGTGTACATTCTCGAAGGGAGGGCTGTTCATGCCCGTCTCTGCGAGGCCTGCGGCATTCCACAGCTAGCTGGGCTGGTTGTGCTCTGGTGGTTCTCTGCGACATCTGCTTTCATGGCTGTTAGATGTTTAGGCCAGTCCTTATGTCAAATCATTAGGCCAGTGTTCCTGCTTCAGATGTGATGTATCTCGAACCAAAAGAAAGTGCAGAATCAGAAATGTACCACGTAACATGTGCCCACTTTTTTTTCATCTCTTCTTATTTTATCTATCAATCACTAACGAAAACCCTTGCACTATTCTACATAAGCACATTGTAATAAAACTATTCTTACTCAATAAAGAAGCAGAAAAATAACAAAAAACATTACCAAACTAAGACAGCTTATTTATGTCTTTACTCATCTAAAGCCCTTCACTGTACTGTATTGCATAAACACTGCCACCTATTAACCTCAGCCATAATCTACAGTGCATCTAAAACAAACATAACTACATGTCCCGCCCTTTCCAGCTCTGAGCATCCCTGTCACTCTCACATTCAGCAACACCACATACATGTGCCTGTCATGTTTGTTTGCACTGTCCAAGTCAAACTCTCCCTTACTTTCCAATAGATAGTAACCCTCTAGTACCTCCCATTCCCTAGGTGCACCCGCAGTCAGTGTCAGCAGCCACTTGTCAGTGCTTGTCATATTTTTCCCAAGTAGCATCTTCCATGGTGAATACCTGGTCGCTGAAAACTCTCTCAGCAGTCCATGGAGAACAAATGACAGCCAGTCTTGCCACTGTGTGTCTTTCTCATCCATCTGTTTGAACTGCTCCTTCTTGGGCACCTCTTTCTGTTTGTTCTTCCATTGAGCCACACAAATGTCCATGTGCTCCTGCCACTCATCTTTTGCTGTGGGCCCCCAGGCCCTCTCTGTCGGGCACTGAAATGCATTGTCTTGCCCTTTCTCTGCATTGAGAAGCTTAATCATTAGTTCATCCTCTGCTTTCCAAATACCCAGGAGGCGCTCACATTTCCTTTGATCCTGCTTCTTGCTCTTCTGTAAGATAATCTCCACCACTTCAAGCTGTGGCCCCTCCATCAAATGACACTCCTTATCTTCTATGGATGCCATTAGCTCTGGCTGTGGATCATTGTCAGGTGCCACGGGCCACTCTCGCTCAGATGCAGTTACCATCTTTCTTCCCAGATGCAGCACCACTGATTGTGCTTCACCATGCTTTGCTCTTTCCCCCCCAAACACTATTAAGTGACGCTGACACTGACCACCAACTTCATATGTGGGCCTGTCAATGTGCTTCTCTGGTGCACATGCCCTGAAAGCGTCTTGTTGTGATTTGACATTCTCTGGCATGTATTCGCTTGACACTACACCTTTCACTATCATCTTGTTCAATTCCTTGTCTAAGGTGCACACTGCACAGTCACCTGTCCTTCTGAAATTCAGTTTATTTATTGCCCCTTTGTCTGGACATGCCTTCCCCCATTTTGTCAGGACCCCGTTTGCCAAATAAGTGATTGCATCTCTCTCTTCCAAAATGTCCTCCCTCCGGTATCTTCCCCCACTTCCTTCCCTTTCTCGGAAATACATAGAGCCATCCCCACAGCGTTGTGCGTCATCCACCCCAACCCCCAAAGGCACTGGTGCTGGCACCTCACATTCCTGCCCCTCTTTGTGTCCTCTCTCCTCCCCCTCCTTTACTAACACTGTTTTTTTCATTTTCAGCCATGCGTCATCAGCTGCATTCAGAATGTCTGCCCACCCCTTGGCGGATCTTAACCTTTCCTCCACATTCCCTTCAACCGCCCTCCTTATCTCTACTAGCAGCTGCCATCTTGTGCCGATCATGAACTTTTGTGTAAGCATTACTTCAAAATCTGAGCGTCTCTGATCACTCTGTACCTTTTCTTGTGATTCAGCACTTCCTCCCTTGTCCATTCCCTTCACCACCCTTTGTAACTGATGTTCGTGGGCAGCCCCAAACTCCTTCTTCCTTTGTACCGACTGGGGGATCACATCCCAATTGTGCAACATGCTCTTCAGCCTTTCCAGCACAGCCCTTGCCCCCGACTTATATGACAGATCTTCACCCGCCTCTTGCCTTGTCAGTGGACCGGCATCTGCCATGTTGCCACTGAAACTGTATTCTGTAATCTGTATTCTTTAATCTCTTTTATTCCTCTTTTATTACTCTTTTTATTCCTCTTTTACTCAACCTTCAGACAGACCTCCCACTCTGTGCCCTCTACAGCATCGACCCTACACCCACTCTCCACGCCCCGGTGCTCTGACTGTATTACAGGTGCCTAAGAATGCTCTGCCCTATCTTTGTATTATTCCTAGAGTCCCTGAAGACTCCAAATTCCCCAAATTCCACTACCGCAACATGCAACAGGGTCCGCGAAAATGTTTTCACTTACCCGTTGTATTGCTGTTATCTCTGTGCACTTGATGAACAGAAGAGCTCCCGGGTTTCGGCACCATATGTTACAATCGTTCGTCCTGCTCTCCCCGATACTAGTGCAAATCCAGCTCCCTCACACCGTCTGAGGCATTCCACGCACTTGGCACTCGGACACAAATAACCCACAAAGCCAGAAGTGGGGTTGTAAAAGTGCTGTAATGTTAACACACACACCAGGCTCTGGAGGGCTGCATCGACTCTGCCCCCTCCCAGGCCTGGCTCATACTTATGTACAATGCAAAGCTACATATTAATCTCCTCCCATTAGCCGTACGTATTCATAACAATAGTTCATTTCGCCGAAGAAAAGGCAATCAAGTACATTTCGTAACTTCAGATTGTCTTTGCAAGTCAGGCTCTTATCAACCTTGGGACTTGAGCCAGCAGCATCCGAACTGTGTACATTCTCGAAGGGAGGGCTGTTCATGCCCGTCTCTGCGAGGCCTGCGGCATTCCACAGCTAGCTGGGCTGGTTGTGCTCTGGTGGTTCTCTGCGACATCTGCTTTCATGGCTGTTAGATGTTTAGGCCAGTCCTTATGTCAAATCATTAGGCCAGTGTTCCTGCTTCAGATGTGATGTATCTCGAACCAAAAGAAAGTGCAGAATCAGAAATGTACCAAGTAACAGACCCCCAACCGAGACAATTGTATCTTTTGGAACCTGCAAGTAGAATATATTATATTTCAATTGCTTGACAACAAACGTTCCGTGATTTAAATGTGTAACAGTCTAATTCTTCATAGAGGTGCTGACCAACCATTTATTTTTAACCAGTTTGGCTTGTGCTAACTCCTCACCACCCAAATTGCTAATGACCACATCACATCCTCATGATACACCTGGGTGAGATTTTAAACTACAGATAGCATCTGTAGCATCAGGAACAAATGGTTTACCTGGACACATGTAATTTTGTTCTTTAAACCTTATACCTGTTTCCAGATTTGGAATCAAGTAAATCTCAGGCTCCCATGACTGAAATGCCACCACCTCTGGAGTTTTCATTTTTATGTATTTCCATTCTTGCCAAAATCCCATGTTATGTACCCACTTAGTTTGGTAAATAAGTTCAGGTGCTATATATGGGATGCACAGCAAGAACCCGATTTCCATTCTTTCTAAATTCACATATAATGGCATTGCACTGCCCATTTCAAATGCAACTTTCACCTGTATTATTTCTATTTCCCTTTTTGTGATCCTCTACATCATCAGATGAACAATATCTTGCAAAACAAATAAAATGGTATATGTCCTTGAATCAGTTGTTAAATTGCAGTTTGGACCTCCCTCATGTAATTTGTCAACAATCTATCAAGAGGATTTATTACATTCATGATCTCCCTCAATATTCGGTCATGCTTAATTATTACTTTTGTGCTATGTTGTAGAATTTCAGCCTGTTCATTTAGTAATACCACAGTCTCATTAACAAATTTCACTTGTTCATCCAATCCACCCCTAATTCCATCCAAGGCCTTTTGGATCATTTCCAGATCGTAACACAATTGTTGTACTTTAGCACTCAATGTCCCTACTGAAATGGCCTTAGCTGTTGACATCGTAGAACATATTACAGCTCCAATAACAGACATTACCAAAGAGACCACAAGTATTACTGCCCCTCTCTTTCCCCTCCTTTTCTTTATATCCGCTGTATTCACAAATGTCTTTTCTAATTGCATTACCATATCTCTTATTGTTTGCTTAGCGTCCTCTTTTCTCAATTCTAGCCAATCTTTAGTCTGGTCGTTCACAATCCCAGTTTTGTTAATAAATCTTTCGATCAAATTATCAGCGTTCATGGGTATGTAGATATTCTGGAAAATCATTCTTCTATTACCCATAATAAACCCAGGCGCTTCCTGCACTGCAATGCCAGATGCTGGTCCGGGCTCAATGACAACCTGTGCTACTATGGTTTTAAGATGCCCTGTAACGATAAGAATCATCATCCATGTTGCTGGTGCCATCATCAGTGTCATCCGTCCTGCAGACTTGGTCCTCGCCCCCGCCCGGGGCATTTTTGGAATTTTCTCCCGCAGAATCCTGGACTCTGTCATCTCTCGTGTCCTCCGGTTCTGCGACCTCCGACCCCAATCAAAGATCAATTAATGTGTCTAAATGAAATAGAAAAGAGACAGATTAAGTATATAGCACAATACCAATTTTACCCTTTCTACCACACAAAAAGAAGATGTAGTCCAAAACATTCCGATTGAGTCTTCTGATACCTGCAACTAAACACATGTTAAACAGAAAACAACAATATACATATGACATCATCATACATCAAAACAATTTTCATGTAAAATATTTCAGCATGGTACCACAGTAATTCAGCCTGATACAGCACCTTCTATCAATTGTTATCACTGCACCTTTCTCAAATGTAGTATTTTCATCTTTATTTATCTCCACAATAAACATTGTATCTATATATATTTTTTTTGTATGGCATGGGACACTATGAAAACAGCCACTGTGTCTTTCTTTTCATGTATTCAAGCCACTTAAACTGTCCCTACTTGCTCAAGCCTCCTGATTTCATGTTTGGGGTGACAGGGCTTGATTTGGTTAACATGAACAAAGTGTTCTGTCGCAAGAAATTTTGAATTTTTATGTCTACCTTTTCCAAAATGAAATTTATATACCTGATCCCCTACATTATACTCTTTCACAGACATCTTTTTATCATAATATGACTTTGCACTGTCAGCAGCCCTCGCCAAATTTCGCTGCACAAGTGCAAATGCATGTTGTAAATGGTTCCTCAGTTCTTCCACATATTCGTGAACTGTAGATGCACTCACAAGTGTTTGCTCATGTGTCCTGTATAATAAATGTTGTGGCAGTACCATTTTCCTTCCTGTTAATACCTCATGAGGACTGATACCTGTCGCTTTGGCAGGATTCGATCTGATAGCCATCAATACCAGAGGTAATTGTAAATCCCAACTAGCACCTGCCTCCTCTACAAACTTCTTTAATATCTCCACAACAGACCTGTTGCAATGTACAACATTCCCAGAAGCGGGGGGCCGGTACGCAATATGCAGTTTCCTTTTCACCCCCAATATCTGCCACACCTTACTTATTAAGGTGCTTGTGAAATGACTTCCTCTGTCTGACTCTATTCTTTGTGGTAACCCAATTCTTGAAAATATATTATTTACCAGTAATGTAGCTGCTGTTTGCGCACTACAATCTGGTGCAGGAATACACTCTACCCATTTTGACATCAAACAAACCACAGTCAAAAGATAATGGTTCCCCCTACGTCACCTTTTTATAGGCCCTAAATAGTCAATTTGAAAATCTGACCATGGAAGGGTTAAGCCTCTTTTCATCAATGGAGCTCTATGCATTGGTGAAACGGGTTTACATTGGGCACATACCAGTCACCCCTTAGTGTATAATTCCACATCTTGGGCAGTAAGCATAATCGTTCAGTATTTCTAAGGTCTTTTGTGAACCTCTGTGTCCTGCAGTTATTGCATCATGTGCATGGTGTAGCATCAGCCCTCTGAATGAAAGGGGTACCACCCACTGTATCTGTCCTGTTATGGATTCTCAGATCATAAGTCCATCCTGTAGTCTAATCCACTTTTTATTCTTTAATAACACCCTCAACTCTTCTTTTCCTGTACAATCATTTCCAGTTAAAGGATTTTGTTCGGGGTCTATCAAATGATTATAATAGATCCCCAATATTGGATCATCTTTTTGCGCCTTAATGAAATCTTGATCTGGTGTATCATAACCCCATTGGACTACTGGTTGTTCTACCTCTTTTGGAGCTTTAGAGCGTGTAATTGCATCTATTTGTATTTCACCAATTAAGTGTTCAATGGGTAACAACTCTCCCATAACAGCCCCGATCTTGGCTAAGTGATCTGCTTTATAATTTCCCTCCTTATCTTCTCCTGGAGTTTTCAAATGCCCACAAATTTTCCTCCAGTATACTGTTAAATAATTCTCTGACACTAATGTGTCTATAGCCTGTATCGTTTTTCCATGCTTGAAGGGCTTTTCATTATATGTGATCATGCCTTTTGCTTTCCAGCCAGGCACATATTCTACAAAGCTATTTCGTGCATAATCAAAATCAGTCACCAGAACAATTTCACTGAATTTGTTATCAACTGCATTAGTAATTGCTTTATAAATGGCTGCTAATTCTGCTACCTGCTACTCCTAGCCCCAATTCCCATCCCTATACCAGGAATATCTTTTGTTATTGTTATTTTTATTGTTATTTTGCATTTATATAGCGCTTTATATACCATTGGTATGGTCTGAAGGCATTGGTAGGTTGAACGCCCTTGGGAACCGAAGTTCGGGTCAGTAGAGAGAGTAGAGAGAGTCCAAAGGTGCGTGTGCGCACCAGGTATGTGTGCAGCTGGTGCGGAATTCGTGTGGTAGCTGCTTCTTAGCAGTAGGTGTGGCGGTTGAGAGATCAGGAGTATGTGTTCGCTCTGGCAGGATTTATCCAGACCGAGTGTGGCTGCGTTAGGCCTGAGGAGAACGCCTGGCTGGGGGTGTGAACCTAGCAGTGTTTACTTAGAGTGATGGGGAGTGAGCGGGAGATGTTGATATGAGAACAGTTATACCAAATGGTGTCATAGTATCTCTGTGTTCTAGTTGAGTGGTGGTGTAAAGAAGAGAGTAAGCGTGGGGTGTGGTATGATATATGCTCTATCAAATGATCGCTGCATTCCAAAGCATATTATGTACGTCACGCAATTCTATGCGATCAGGTCCGTTCTATGCATTTTTATTAATTTCAGGTGATCAAGATTGCCCTACACACTCTTGTCTGCTCGACACACTCATGCACTCTAGTCATAGTCCGCCTTTCGTGCTCTAGTCTGTCCCTCATTCTCGAGTGTGTCCCATGCATGCACTCATGTATTCCATACGCGTGCGCTCCTGTCTTCCCCGCGCATGCACTAAGTCTACCCCGCGCATGTACTCCAGTCTGCCTATGCACTTAACCGCTCTGTATACTCATCCGCTCTGTATACTCATCCATTCTGTACACTCATCCGCTCTGTACCTCATCCGCTCTGTACGCTCATTCGATCTACACGCTCATCGGTCTACACACTCATCCGGTCCACGTACTCATCCGCTCAACATACTACTCGTCCGCTCTACGTACTTCTCATCCGCTCTACGTACTACTCATCCGCTCTACGTACTCATCCGTTCAACACACTCATCCACTCTACACACTCATCTGCTCCACCCACTTATCCGTTCCACACACTCATCTGTTCTACGAATGTATCTGCTCCACACACTCACCCGCTCCACACACTCATCGGCACCACACACTCATCCGCTCTACACACTCATCCGCTCCATACACTCATCCTTTCCACGGACTCATCCTTTCCATACGTTCATCCGCTCCACCTACTCATCTGCTCCACAACCTCGTCCGCTCTACGTACTCGTCCACTCTACGTACTCATCCGTTCCACACATTCATCCGCTCTATGTGCGCTCTACATTCTCATCCGTTGTACGTACTCGTCCGTTCCACACACTCGTCCACACTACGTATTTATCCACTCCACACACTCATCTGCTTCACACACTCATCTGCTCCACACACTCATCCGCTCTCCACACTCATCCGCCCTCCCGTCTCATCCGCTCTCCTCACTCATCCACTCTGTACACTCCAAACTCAGCCACTCTCCACACTCAGCCGCTCTCCACACTCAGCCGCTCTCCACACTCAGCAGCTCCCCACACTCAGCCACTCCCCACACTCACCCACTCTCCACACTCAGCTACTCTCCATACTCAGTCACTCCACACACTCATCCGCTCTCCACAGTCATCCGCTCTACACATTCATCCGCTCTCCGCACTCATCCGCTCTCGACATTCATCAGCTCTCTACACTCATCCGTTCTCCACAGTCATCCGCTCTCCACACTCATCCACTCTCCACACTCATCGGCTCCCTACACTCATCCGTTCCCCCACTCAGCCGCTCTCCACACGCAGCCACTCTCCACACACAGCTGCTTCCCACAGTCACCGACTCTGTTCGCTCTTACACGTTCATCTGGTCTGAATGTTCATCCGGTCTGTACGTTCGTCCGTTCAGTATAGTCATCTGATCTATGCCCTCCTGCGTTCTATTGGCTTTTCTGTATTTACGTACTCATCAACTTTACACGTACTCATCAACTCTACACGCTCGTCCGCTCTACACACCCAACCACTCTACACACTCATTGACTTTAGTATGTTCATCTATTCTATACACTCATCCGATCTCCATACTCATTAGATCTTTCTAGTCGTCTGTTCTTCCACTCATGCACTCTTCCACTGCATTCATCTGTTCTATACGCTTCATCCATTCTAACTATTTCATCCATGTCATTCACTACGTTCCCTCCTTATTCATTATGTCCATTTCATCAGTTTAGATCTCCTTACTTTCCCAATGATTTATTCATATTATTCACTTCACTGTATTGATCTACATTACTCGTTTATTTCAGTTTGTCTTTCTAGTTTACATTCAAGTTTATTAGCTGTCAATTTCTTGCATCGGGTAGTTTGTTGGGTCTGTGTCATTGTGATGCTGTTAGTTTGGAAAACCGGTTGGTTTTAGGGGAAGAGCCAGGTTTTCACATTTCAACCAGACATTTCCTATTCCTGATACCAACTGTTTACTGCTGTCATTTTCAACGTGAAAAGCACATCCATCGACATCTACAGTTGGTAAATTCTTGCATGTCTTTTCATCAAAAGCTTTGTGTGGTGATTGTTCAAACTCTTGCAAACTAGATTCTACCTCTACTTCATCTGATGCACATTCCGCTGCACAGTCATGTAAATCTGCTAATCCTTGAGCAACTGGCCTCTTTTTATTCTGGCTATACCTCACTTCTACAGGAAAACCTTGCAATGCCAATGTCCATGAAGTCATTCTGGACTGTGCTAAGTTGCCTGACCTAATTCTTTTACTCTGTAAAAACTGCAATGGTTGATGATTTGTCTCAATGATTACCTTTTCCCCTTGAACAATGGGGTAAAAATATTGCAATGCCCACACAGTTGTCAGAAGAGCCTTTTCACATTCACTGAATTTAATCTCAACCTGAAAATGCCTTGCATAAGCAATGATTTTGTGGTTCAAATCATGCTTTTGAGATAACACTGCTGACATACAATGTTCAGTAAAACCTATTTCTATAAAGAAGTCTCTATTTTTTATGGGATACGCTAAACATGGCGCCTTTATGAGACATTACTTCAATTGAGCAACTGCCTCAGATTGCTCCTTTTCCCATGTCCAGGGTGTATTCAGCTTCAATAGTTTAGTCAATGGTTGAGTAATTTCAGCATAATTTTCAATACATTTTCTGTTATATCCCATCATTCCTAATAAGCTTTTTAAACCTTTCACATTACTAGGATCTTTCAATTTCTATATGGCCTCCACTTTTTTCTTTTGTGTATTTAGCCCATGTTCAGTTACCTAATGGCCTAGGAAATTCACCTTTTTCTTGCACCATTGGGCTTTCTGTAAAGATACCTTAGCACCCGCCTTTTGCAATTGGTCAAGTAGATGTCTAATTTCATCAAAATGGCTTTTCAAGTTTTCATTTTTTATCAGGACATCATCCACATAAATGATAGTTCCTCTTTCTGCTGCATCTGGCATAGCCTTTCTCAAAAATATGCCAAATATGCTCCCACTATTGTCATACGCGAATAGTGTTCTAGCCTATGCCTATTGTGTTTTAGCAAATGAAAATGAAAATAAATTCTGAATATCCTCTGCCAGTGGCACACACCAATATCCAGATGTAAGATCTAATGTGGTAAATACCTTTGACCCATGCACTTGAGCAATGCGTTGATCAATGAATGGCAGTGGCCATCTAGACACTGACACCCTTTTATTTAAGTCTGCACACGAACGCCATTGACCATTTTGCTTTAACACACCCAAAATAGGAGTGTTGGAGGTTCTATGAATGGGCCTGATAATTCCCCTAGAATCCAAGTTTTTAATTATCTCTGCCAATGACTCTAAACATGCCAGTGGCAATCGATATTCGCGCACAAATACTGGATTTCTACCACACCCCTCTGGTAATGTGGCAACATGTAAATTAGTTAAGCCATAATCATATGCATCTTTGTCAAAAACGTCTTTAAATTCCATAAATATTTTTCTCAATTCATTCTTATCCTCCTCACTATCACATGCATCTGCTAACAGAATCTGCTCCTCTACCATTTTTGAAAATTCTGGAAAATCCTCCAGTGGAGGAACCTCTGTGCTTTCTTCCAACTGTGTTGCTGTATCGCTCTGTAAAGTTTCTGCTTTTAAATGTTTTGGCATATCAGCTTCCATTTCAATGTGCTGATTTTCTGTTTCATTTTCATTTAAGTCAAATACTATACAATTCTCTTGGTGACAGCACACTGTCTCATTAGAATCATAAGGGTACACAGATTGAATTTTAAGGATCCCTTTGGGTTGAGAATCCAGATACTCTGGCAGCACACCCTGTGCATCTACATATCTCTCAGGAATATTTCCAATCACCAGGTTATTGAAATCTGCAGTATAATGTGATTTTTGTATGGCCATTTCTAACAAAAAATTATCTTCTAAATGAAAATCCTGACATCCTTTATTATTCACCATCATTTTGATGGACCCTTCCCGAACATCTACCAATGGGATATATTCATAATCCAGGCCTTGCTGTTTCATGGATTCATTAAAGCACACAAATGCATCAGAGTCTTTCATTTGCTGTCCATTCTTGCACTTTAGTGTTACAGCAACCTACTTGGTGAATGCAGGAATAGTAATATCCTTCTTCACCTGTAATTCAATTGCATATGGTTCCGATTTTGCACAATGATACACCTTTCTCTTGTCTTCAAATTTGGGTGCAGGCCCACCTAGCCGGTACCATATTTTTTGGTTAAGGAAATCTAACACCATACACATTCTGTGCATTATATCATTACCCATGTAAAAATCATTTTGTGTTCCACTCACTATTCGCACATTGTGGTAGATGGTTTTTTGTCCAATATTAATTTTTAGCATGCACCTTCCTGCAATTCGCTTTTCAAAATCTAGATTGTCCAAGCCAGATACATATCGGTTTTTAATTCTAAATTTTGGGATCTCCTCCCTTTCCATTATTCTCTGCAGTAGTTTCTCATTAATAAATTTCCTTTCCTGTTCAAGTACCAAAGTGGCTTTTATCATTTTAGAATGGTCATTTATACCAATGTGAATCCATGGCTGCTTATCTTCCATATGTATTTCAGTAAGGGTGGTGATGTGTTTTTCTGTGTCTGCTTTAGAAATAGTGTTCTGTTTGCTTTTCTTCTCTTTTAAATAGAAGCACAATGTGTGTTCGTCTATTTCAGTTTGCCATTTCTTCCTGGGATCCAAATAAATCTGCACATATTGTTTTTCTTTTTCACTTTGCATTTTGTCCTGCCCATCAAGATGACACTAGGCACACAGCTATTCTGTAAATACACCTCCACTGCATCATTTGATTTGGCAACAGTATGACATTCCTTTATACTGCTGCTTTGTGATTTTAATTTCTTAGGTCTTAATGGTTTTTTGGTTAAAAACCACAGCACTCCATTTACCCCATCTGTGAGAGGAGACAAACTTTTCAGGCAATCTGTTCCCTTCAGGAATGGAATTTCACAAATAGATGTGATCAATACTTCCTGTTTCATTCTGTGTTTTCCTATGTTTATGTCAACTTCAGTAACACCCACGATAGGCACCTCCTTACAGTTAAAGTTATGTACTGGGCCTTCACTCTGCCTCACTGTGATCTTATTCTGTGGAGATCTCCCTTCAGTGATACTTTTTACCAATTCTTTGGACATAATTGTGGCCTGTGTGCTTGTGTCAATCATTGCAAATGTATTGCATTTCTCTTCCACAGTATTGGGAGCAAAATTTTGTCTTCAACTTCCTCTAACACACACAAAAAGTGCAAATTCTTACTGATTTCAGGATTCACTTTTCTCAGACCCTTCTCACTTTTGGCTAAGCACATTGGTAAATTAAAGGACATTTTTCACTCCTTTCTGTCCATTTCCGTTTGAGAAACCATACTCATTTCCCCATATTCAGAGGTCCTTTGGAGTGTGGCCACTGTTTGCCCTTCCATCCGGGGATCATCAGAGTTCACACTACAATCCTCAAAATGAATGTGCGTAGAAACATCACCTGATAAGGGCATTTGTGGGTATTTGGCATTGTCCCAATCTTTTTAACTTCCTCAAAAGTCTGTGGCTCAAAGAACTCTTCAGGTGACTGATCTCCACCGTCCTTTTGAGTCCTGCCTGTATTTTATTATCGTCTTGATCATCTATGGAGAGTGTTCTAACATCCCCACGTACTCCCTGATCAATTGTATTACCCATGCATGAGTTGTCTTTCTTAAATCTGTCTCTTTGTTCTTTTGGAATTTCATGTTTTCCTTTTTCATTTGTGCAGATTTCCAACGTTTGATTTACCTCCAGGTTAAACCAACTTCTTTTTTAGGTGTATTTGCAATCTCTATCACATGTTCATTTGCCGGTATTTTCATTTTTAAATCATTAAGCATCTCAGAGTCATTATGCAAAACCAGATTAGGGTAATCTGTCTTTTTAGCATTGCAGGTATCATGAAGATTTAGTCACTTATTATCGGAAGCCACCTGGTCACTACTATGGCCTTCTGCCCCCTCCTTTGATGACTGTTTTTGGACCATACATAGCTTTCCTATTTGTACAGCCAACATTTTCACTTGGGCCTCAAGACATTGGAATCTTTCCATCTCTCTAGAATCTTCTCTATGCGGCCTATGTCGATATTGCTTGTTTTCCCCCTGGTTGAATCTATTCTGATATCTCTCAGGAGTGTGATTCCTACTGGGGTTGTTTCAGAACTCTTATTTCATGTGGGGCGGGGATCGTGGTGTACCTATCCTTTGGTTATAGTCCCCTGGTGGCAGTGATTGATTGTATTGAGATGGGGCATAATTCATACTCTGCCTCATGTCCTGTCTCTCATTTTGTGAGTATTGTCCACACATACCTGGGTCTATCCTGATTACCATATATCATGGTGTTGGGGTCAAATCTGCTCTGTGTCCCCAATGTCTGGTATGGACCATTATTTCTTTGGTCTTGATTTTGTCTCTAATTATTGTTCATACCTGACATATCAGGCCATTATCCTGCCCGGGGCCTGTCTATTAAGTACCTAGGGCTAATGTAGCTCTCCCTTTTACTAAGATCATGCGACTGAAATTTCGGTGCAGAGAGCGTCAACCTCTGTTGATTAGCCCTCTGTTCGGGTGCCACATTATTTTTGCCTGGACTTTGAGCGGACTCAAGTGACATTTTAGCTGACCTGATCTCCATTACTGTTGCCAAGGATTCTTTAGATTTTGGTCTAGTATCTTTCATTTTATCACTCTCTCTACCCTGACAGTATAGAACTTCATATAGTTTTGTACTTTGGTGCACAATCCACTCAAGGGACTTGTCATGATCAAATTTGCGGACTAACTGTGATTTAATGTCTTTCTGCAACCCATAGAAATAGGCAGTTTTGAACTCATTGGAATTGGGATCAAAAGATACATCAAAGAGATAAAAAGCTCTTTTTAAGTCTTGCAAAAACTGGCGAGGGGACGCATTTGGCCCAGCCGTAATCGTGTATGCAACTTTCTTAGCATCCTGTAATGACGTCTAATCTCTTTTTCAAACTCTGCCCATGCCATGTTCTGCTGTTCATTTAATCCTCTAATGATGCTGGCTGTGGGAGCGTCTAGAGACAAGTGAAAGTATTGTCTGTATTGTTCCTTAGGTATCTGGAGGACTTTAAATATATCGTGCACCGCTTCTAATTGGTCTTCTATACAGCACTCCCCTCGTTTTTTGAATGGTTTGATTAGGCCTTGATTGATTTAATTATTTTGATAGGGATACTTATTGCTATGATTGGGATTGCACTACTTTATGATTCAACCCTTGTTTCAGGCATATGGGATTGTTGGAGGCCCCCAATGTGTGTGTCAAATCCCCCAAGGGCACTACAACCAAGTTCAGACACCGGCACAGCCACTGGAGCATTATCTCTCTGTGTAGAAATAGAATTCACCTCAATTCCATTGAATGTGGTGCCCTGTCGTTTGTCCTGGGAGTGCATATTTGCAGTTCCAAATCCTTGCACTTTTTAACGAGTTGATCTGCCTCCTTACGCAAGTAATTGTTTTCATCACCCAGCTTATTAATCACATTTTGCATATCGCTCATTTGCATTTGGCATTCATTGAATTATTTGTCTCTCTTGTCTCTTTCTTGAAACATGTTAACTATCTCTTGTTCAGCATTTTAAAGATCACTTTCTTTCTCGAAATGTTCTTTTTGTAAAATTTGCATTTCCACAATAACCTCATCTTTAGCTTGTCTAATAGGGACTACCAATCCTTTTAAGTGTTTTAATTCTTGCTCACTATGCTCAAACTGTTTCTTTCTTTGGGACAATTGAGTGTTGAGATCTTTACACTTTGACTGCATGTCCTTTTGACATACCTCCAGTTCTGCTCTTAACTTTTCCTCTTGTTCACTAGATCCATCTAGTTCAATTTTTAATCTACTAATCAGCTTGGCATCATTTTCTTGCATTCGCAGAGACCTATTTAAAATAAACCATGTCTTGGCACATAGCCGTATCAGGCAATCTTTCTCTGCATGTTTATCAGCAGCATTTAATTATCTCAGAAGACATACTTGAATTATGCTACCTTCTGCAAAAATGCTGTCCAATGGTTCTTTCTGCACTTCCCCATAGATACGGTCATGCCACTCTGTGGCGTTATTTGATGACCATGTTCCATATGCATATAGCTTTGCCTCCAGATATTGCACTAACTCTGGGAATGTGGCCTCCATTTGAGACATTCTGAGATTTATCTCCAGTGTCACACTGCTCTCATAAAATGGGCTCCCTTTAATGCACGTATGGTAATGTTAGTCACACTTGCCGCGCCCAGTAGTTTCTCTACAGTCACTTTCCCAGCCAACGCACCATTATTTGTAAGAGATTTTGTTTCATTGGGGTAAATTTAGGATTTGGTGGTATTTTCTTACCGTAAAAATATTGGCGGTAATTTGGCTGTAAATTAGTCTTGCATTTATATTTGGTTTGGTAGCATACTATTTCAGTGACCATACCTTGTTAGCTTATATTGGTGGTAATTTTAGTGGTATCTTGTTTTGCGGTATTTATACCTGTGGTATAGTGGTGCACATGGTTTCCTTTTTCTACTATAACCCCATCATAAAACAAACCTTTCCTTTCTATTAGAATACCTCCTAGTTGTCTGAAGAGAGTCCCAGACGTATGCACTTTATCAGAACCCAATGATTTTATTCAGAGCACCACCTACAGTTTGTGGCTGGTATGACTGGCTTCTGTACATCCAGTAATCTATGTGCCATAAGATATTATTCGCTTATTTACATCCAGTAATCCATGTATCAGATCAGACACTTTTCCATCAGCATGCAAGGAAGGAAACATTCATCATACCGCACACAAAGCACAGCTTTATAACTGTTTACTACTAGCTTTCTCTGGTTTGCTATTTACTTGCATTGGTAAATTGGCAAATGCACTACTACACTGATATGAGCCTCCCCTGTATACATCACTTATGTAAAATAATTCACAGATGTATGAATAACACAAAATCCCATTGATTTTTATAAATACTTAGTATATTGAATCTTGTTTACATGTAACCAAGACTTACCATGGGTTAATTACAGCAACATCTGCAATACAAGAGAACAAATAGAACAAGCAGATATTTCTTTTTAAACATGGATTAATGTTCCCACATTCTGAAAATAATGTTAAATAAACATGCAATAATTTTCTAACTTCCCTACACTGCAATAAATCTTAGACACAGACACACAGCATTTTTATATTATCCTCTCTTAGTTCTTGTCTTACCAAGGTCGGCCTTTCTTTGAAGTCCTCTGCACAACCTCGTTATGTTCGCAAATGCAGACCCAGTGTCAGCGCAAAATGTTTCTGTAATCTGTGTGGGGAGCGCCAGCTTATCAATGTCCCATGGCTAGCGCTCTACCCCTTTGAACTCCGTCAGTCTTCTCAGCCCAGCCTGAACTCTGCTCTCCTCATCCCTTGCTAACAAGATAACTCTGATCCATCCCCTTATTGACGTGGTTTGTCTGCCTACATTTTCCACCAATCATAGTAAAAAATGTGTGCTCTGTATCATCCCTCATTTTCAGAACAATGAAATCTTTAGGCCTCCCTGTTACTGTTTCATTCTGTTTCCTTCTACCTGCATTCTATGCATTTAAAAATTAATCTCAGCAGTGCCATCAAAACATGGATTTCACCTCATTTTGCATAGAAGACTGCATTATTGTTAGACAAGTTAGAATTAGTATTTTAGTAATGTTAAAAATGTTAGTCGGTTATATATTATAATGCAGTTTCCATACATTGAAATATCCCCCAAAAATATGGTGCACTTCATTATTTGAGCTTGGCAGCACACTAAACTTCTATGCGTGTTCTGAATAGCTGTAGTTTCAAATTGTGCTTGGCTGTGTTGTAAATCCTATACTTTGCATATTACCAATAATGCTATGATATACTGGCAAAAAATACTATATTACATATTGGCAAAATGCTGTTGTCTGCTGGCAATAAAAAAAAGGTATTATATTTTGGCAAAATGCCATACATGTTCTTACAGAAATCATAACCACTTTTAGATTTGATGTGTAGGATAACAATGTTTGTCCTAGAGGGATGAGGGAAATCTACCAGAACAAATGTTTCTAGAATAAACATTCCTTAGTGCTGGAACATTTGTAAACATGTCCAAAATGTTTGCTCTATTCAGAATGGCAGAGCCATCCACGAGCTGCTCAAAGTTTTCCAATGACACCACAGAAGGTGCAACACCCTACCTTCCACTGGGGTAGGGGTAGCACTTTGTGAATCATCAGAGGGTTCACCAGTATGGAAACCAAACTCAGCTCTTCTGTCAAGAGAAGTGATTCATCAAGTGGATCCATTGAATCTTCCACTGGTGCCCCCTGAGCTGTATCATCCTCATCTAGCACAGAGATATCCACAGATCCCACATCCTGATACTGCGGTAAAGGCTTGCTTAGAAATAGAATTATCGACCCCTGTTCCTCCCACATATTCCTCATATTTGATACTCCAAGTCTGCTTGCAGCTTGCTTCTGAATTTTCTTTTCATAGAGTCAAGCATCGTGAAGCATCGAGTCATGGCACTCGACGGCCTATGTACGGTCCTCATCCGTGACGTCGACACTGGTATAAGAAGCAAACAGACATTTGCGGCAGGCAAAATGGGAAGGATGGGAGGGCACTGAGGAATTTGTACAAGGAACATCCAGTTGAAAGACCGTTATCACAGGTAAGTAACTTGCCATTCAAATGGATTGTATCCTCCCATGTATTCCTCATCTTTGAACCACTCCCATAGCAGTTTATCTTAGGAGGTGGGTGCTAAGAATTTGTATTTTTTTATGTTGTGGAGAAAAGCCTTGCCAAATTTAGCCTCCTGTACTGGCATAGAGTCTGAAGGTGTGAAGGGACGACTAAGTTGCCACTTTGCAGATATCCTGCACCAGCACCTCTCTTTCCAGAGCTGAAGAAAAAGCTACTCCTCTAGTGGAATGCACCCTCAAGCCCTTAGGGGATGAAGGCTAGCTCTGGGGCAACACGTTTGTCTTGGAAGCAAGACAATGCCATGCAACACAGGTTGGAATCCCAATCCCGCACTTAGCAACCACTCACTGATATTAGGCGCATTATAAATGAACAATAAAATAAATAAATATAAATAAAAAATAAATAAAATAAGCCATCAGGTGAGTTCTTCCCTGCTAATCAATAGCATTGCGTAATGGCATTATTATCCATTGTGAAATGGTTTGCTTTGTTACGGCTATACCTAATCTCTGTCCTGGGTATCCTCCAAAAAGTTGGTCATCCCGTCAAACAATTGCCGTCCGTGAAATGTAATTATTTAACACCCTTCTAGGGTCTGGTCAATGAAGTCTCTACTATTCTTTTGATGGATGAGGCATGGGCAAAAAGTCAGCAAGACTATCCTTTGTGTTAGGTGGAACTCCGACACCACTTTTGGAACAAAAGATGAACCGACTATTAACACTACTTTGCGCTTAAAGAAGGACAAAAGGGTGGTTTTGAAGGCAAGGCCTGCAGGTACCACACTCCGAGGGCGCAGGTATTAGGCTTCTTCTGTTGGTTCTTGCAGCTGTGATAAAAACAGTTAGCAGCAACCACAGTCTATGCTCCAACTAATCACCATAGGAGGCATGCGGGTTGTGCTTCCAGAGTCTTCTAGGCAGGTTAGGTGTACAATTGCAGTGGAGGTGCTGTTGGCTCTATCAGACAACTGTGCTTCTATTCCTATTGTTGTGATTAGCCCATTGTCTGGTGGTTTGACTGGTGCAGTTGTTCATCAATCCTGTGACATTACATATGTGAGAGCTTTCAATCAGCTAGTGGCGCATGAGGGAAGGCAGGGTCGTAATAGGTGTATGAAAGTGTGTGTGATCTGGGCTGCCGTGAACACAGACGGCACTGCTAGGCGTTTGTAGCAAAAAAAGGTCAGAGACGTCACAAGTGCAGCTGGGACTGGCTGGGAAGACAGTTTATATATTTGGGATTTATGGGGTTTTCAGAAAAATGCAATTAAAAAAACAGGTTTGTAGGGCTTTTTTGAAGGTAAGGTCATTTTTGTTGTGGTGGATGTGCAGAGGAAGAGTGTTCCAGATGGTCGGTGCTTGGAAAGAGAAGGGCGAGCCACCCATGGTGGAATAGCCAGGAGGAGAGCTGTGGCGATGGGAGGTTTCTGGGGGGCTGGTAGAGGATGATTTTGTTCTGAAGGAACTCAGGTCCCGAATGATGCTCAGTGTGTGATGAACATGGCTTTGAAGGTTGATTTTAGGCTAACTGTAATTCTGAGAGCAGGGGTGATGTATTCTCTGGGCAAGAAGGCGAGGAGCAGTCTGGCTGCTGCACTTTGGATACATTGAAATTTCTCTATCTGGCATGCTGGGACGAGAGAGGTATGGAAAGATTCATTTTAGGATGCATAGGTGGACATGGCAGGCTCTGAATATGGAGTTGATGTGATTGGAGATGGATAGATCTGTGTCCTTGATGCATCCAAGATTTCTGACAGAGATGGAGGGGGCAGGAGTGGTTTTGCCACATATTAAGATCTCTAATTTACCTGGGTTGTTATATAACATTATAATTGTTGTTTAATAACACGCTTAATACTAGAGTCCAGTTTCTAAGAGCGGGCCTGGGATTCAAACCTGTGTTGCTATGCATTGTCGTGCTTCCAAGACACACACGTTGCCCCTGATTTATCCTCCCTGATGAAGTGGTTGTTTGTCATCCAATCATCAATCTCTAAGACACAAGAGGCGAGGTACACGTGAGCCCGAGGGTCAGCTAAGTGTTAGGAGGTTGCTGAAATTGGCCTACAAAAGGGGGGTGAAAGAAGAGAACGTTGATCGGGTGGTTGTGGTAGGTTTTGAGTGTGTTGGAGGTACAGATGTTGGTGCTGGGATCAGAGCTAGGTTTGTGGTAATGGTGTGATGTCTTTGTCTTTGTAAGAGACCCACAGCAAGAATGACCTGGGATTCAACCACACCAAAAACCTTTTGCACTGTAGATAGGGCTTCTCGTTTTAAGTGTTTATGTTTTGCAATTTCAGTGGTGTTTTGTCAGTGTTTTCACACAATTGAAACGTTCTGTCTATATCAGTATTTATACAGTTTCTGCACAGAATAATGGATTGCAACAGTGTTTTTCAAGTGTATATGAAAAACATGTTTTTATTAACATACATACTTGGAGTAGAAATATCATTGGATATGCAATTTACTCAATGTCTTTTCAAAAGCAGAAGCCAGCACAGTTCTGAACCAAAAGCAAATTGCACCAAAAAGACTTCAGGAGACCACAAGTCATTTTCTAAAGTTTGTCCAACCACAGTTTGCGCATTACCATCTTATGGTTATAAATTGAGAGCAACTTTTTCAAGGCAAAACATGAACATGCATTTATTGTTTGACAGTTTTATATAATTGAATTTGAATGACTATACACATGTTTTTGTGAATGTGCATGCTTTATTTCAGTCCACTAAGTGGTTTATGTGCTCTTTTGTAACATTTAAATGTATTCTCATTCTTTATGTTGTGTTATCATATAATTGCATTTAGTATAGATAGACATTAAATGTTCTCTTACTGTCTTGGGTTAAAGGTACTTCCCTTGTAATTTGCTTGCCATTATAGGTATACCATGTATTCCGTTTTGCTGTGTTCTCCTAGGTAGTTGATATTTTTGTTTATGTAGTGAATCTGTTCATGTGTTAAGCACATTGCTCCCCCTCTCTTTCTCTCTCTCTCTCTCTCTCTCTCTCTCTCTCTCTCTCTCTCTCTGTCTCTCTCTCTCTCTCTCTCTCTCCCTCTCCTTTCTTCTATTTCTCTCAGTCTCTCTCTCTCTCTGTCTATTTATCTCTATTCCTCTCTGCCACTTTCATCCTATTTCTTTCTTCGTCTCTTCGTCTCCTACCCCTTTTGGATAATTCTTGTTGGGGAGCTAAGCCTCTGTGGTTGTTCATGTGTGCAATGCTTGTTACACGTGTGAAGGTCTTCATTATCACACACCGACACAGACACACACATACACACACACACAACCATATACAAGTCATTTTAGGGCAGTCACAATAGAAGAAATTCAGATGGTACATCTGATATAATACTACATAATGATTGTTGCCTCCATATTGGAAGCAGACTGGGGTCCTGTTGCCAAGTGTACACAAAATGTCCCTCCTAAAGGTCAGAGGATCCAATCACTGAAATTTAGTTGACCATGCAAGCTCCCTTGGAAAAAAATGAATGGACAATGTCAGTGAAGTTTCTCAAGATTTCAATGCCCCTCACTTTGACACTTCACCTCCCCTCACCATGGGCTTAGGTAAATTGAGGAAGTGAGCACCAGACCCCTGGATTCCCAAGCCCCTTGCCTGCACAAAGCATACATTCACCAGTTAAAAACAACATCAGGTGGTTTCACTGTGAATTGGCAATACTAAAAATGAAAAATAACAGACAACTCAAACGCAAACTGTGCAAACCAAAGTAAACTCTAACCAATATATGTGTATTAGACATCAAAGAGGCAACAGAGAAAAAAAGATTGTCCACAACTGCATTACACTAGCCCAAAATAAATCCGTAGAAATCTTCAAAATCTGCTGTGAGCTTAGAACCCCTACTGAATGTAGTGCAACTGCCATTGCCACCCATAAACAAGGTGGCAACCCAGCTACATTCTTTCAGGAAAAAGTCTACAAAATCTCCCAAAAATTAGTACCCAGGCGTTAGCTAACTTTACTCCATCGTTACTGGCCCGTGTACATTCTCCTCTTCTTTCCAAACCATCCCTCTTGAAAGATTCAACAAAACTGGGCCCAATATGAATGCCTCCTCACTGCAGAACCACCCCTGCACAGCTATCGCAATCAAAAGGAACATGATTACTTTTTCTTTGGCCTAACTAGGGGAATTGCTCCTTTAATCAGAGAAGTGCCCTTTGCTCTCGAGAAAGTCATCATAGTGCCTGTCCTCAGTACATTTTCCATCGATCCTTCTATATTGGCCAACTATCGGCCTATCACTAACTATACATTTTTGGACCATGTCTTGAACAAATGGCCACTAAATAGCTTATGGACTACTACAATAGCGAAAATATCTTATGCAACTACCAGTTGGGGATCTGACCAGCACACAGCATGGAATCTGCCTTGCTGCACATGAAGGGGGCACTCTTGTCCATTACAGACACACCTAAACTTCACCTGTGGTCCTTTTTCTTTAAACCTATCTGTAGCCTTTGCAACAGTTAATCACACAATCCTGCTACACATATTAAAGCACTCCCTGGGCAGAAAAGTATTGTTGTTAAAATGGATATTTTCCAATCTTTCGGGACAACACCCCCCAAGTTAAAGGCATGGTCTAGTAAAAAATGTTATTGTACCTACGGGTCGGCCATGTTTTTTTAAGCCTAAGTGGCCGATTTTAGAAAACGTTCCTATGGACCTTACCCGAGTTTTCGTCCATTAAACGCACGCGAAAACAAGCACCAGGGCGCCGCCATTTTGTGATAATTCTATCACTTGCTGCATCGCCCTGACTGACCTGCTTCTGCAGCACTAAATCAATTCCCCCGCCCCTGAGCCTGACATTATCCAAACATTCATATTCCCTGCCTCTCTCCATGATGTTACTGTGCTGCATAGGCAAACGCGCCCAGTCGTCTTCTACGCGCCTCCACACAGAACCCGGAGACCAACACTGACCATCTCACAACACAGCGCGCCACAATTCGGAATATGAATCTGTACTTTTTTTTTTTTTTTTTTTGATGCTGTAGTTTATTTGAAAACTTTTTCATTATTTGGTTAAGTTGGATTGGCTTTTTTTTTTTTCTTTTTTTTAATTTTGTTTGTCTAGTTCGAGTATAGAAGAAAAGAGAGCAATTGTGTAAGTGTACTTGTTGTTGTGGCCGCTGAGGAGAGCGGTCCATCTTTCTTGCGTACACATTTGTATCGATGAGAGTTGGTAAAAGGCACCAAATTCTTTGCGTTGTGACGGGAGTTCGTTACATTCCATGACGAGGTGGAATATGGTTTCCTCGATTTTTTGGTCTTTACAGAACCTGCAATAGTTGTCTTCCTGCTTGATCTGTCTTTTTGTAGCTAGGTATGCTTTTGTAGGAAGAATGTTTAGGCGAATTTTCAGAAATGTTGTTCGAATGGTTTGGTCTGGAAAGGTTTGCAGGTAGGCTGGTGGTTCGTGGATTCTCCTGTTGTCTTTTGTGCAATGTAGATTCTGTTTGCAGGTATTTTTTTGTTGAATGGTCTTTATCCAGTCATTGTGCAGTAGTTTTGTTTTTGCGTGTTGTGGACGAAGTATGAGTAGTTCTTCTGTGATATTTTCACTAACCATATGAATCTGTACTTTAAAATCAAACAGCAACATGGTACATTTGGTAAAGTACATTTATTTGACATTAAATGTTTAGAGAATATTCAGCAATTGCCATATGAACTCCGAAAGCCATTTATTTTCTTTTATCTGTATCCGCCATGGTACACAGGGTGTTGCTTTTCGTTAAAAGAAGCACTTTGGAAGCACGGTGAACCGCAAGGCTGTTCCATCAACTAGGCATTAGTCCATCGTAAAGGTTGATATTTTGCTTCTAGCCACTAGTACAGTGTAAGGGCATGTGGCCCCTTGGCGATCGTCCCATAAAAATTGTCAGTGTGCTCCAGTTGTTCACACGAAGCTGCAGGTGTCTACTGTAAAAGCCATCTGCTGGTGTCTCAAACCGATGGCAGTAGCAGAAATGGAGCAAATACCTGTTATGAAAACAAAAAAATTATAATTAGTCTCGCCAGCCGATCTTCATTAATATTACTCATTTTATTTATTACAGCCGATCAGAAACTATTTGCTTGCAAGGATAGTTCAATGGAGTATATTCGGCTCTAAAATCAATGCGAAAAGTAACGAAATAAATCGAGGCCAACATACAATGATAAACGACAGTTAGTCTACATGTGTGAGGAATGATATAATATATGATATGGCATTTGTAACGCGCCTATACTCAAGTGTTTCTAGGCGCGACGAGGCAGGTGGGGAACAAGGGCAGACAGACAACGATCCTACTAGGCTAGGTGTCTTTCTGATCGCGCATGGGGAAGGGGGCAGGGGGGGCAAAAGTGCTGTACATGGTTAGTTGAATACAAATTAAATAATAGGGCCAGCTGGTGGCAAGTGCAAGGTAAATGCCGGGAGAAG
Organism: Ambystoma mexicanum; assembly: GCF_040938575.1. Classification (NCBI taxonomy): domain Eukaryota; kingdom Metazoa; phylum Chordata; class Amphibia; order Caudata; family Ambystomatidae; genus Ambystoma; species Ambystoma mexicanum. Next base: position 923,691,533 of record NC_090941.1, read on the forward strand.
GGGCTGAAGGATACAGAGACAGTCCCGTAGTGCAGGTAGGCAGTGCAGGGAAAAGTGGCTGGGCCAAGGACCGAGATCGGTGAGACCAGTGGACCTGCATGCCCAGGTGCCCACTACGAACACGTTTTCCTTGCTTTTCCTATCTCTTCATTCATTCATTTATTCATGCATCCATTCATTAAATCTTCATTTCGGTATAAAAGCGTGTAAAGATTTACTTACATTATATTTGAAATTTCCATTGTGTCTCTTCGTAATGCAGTCTGTAAAACGGACTGTGCTCTTGACAACGATTTTTCGTATACTGAACTAAAATGAAACTCGGTCTAGTTTCTGAATTTTCTGCCTTATCGTCTCTTACGTTATTGCGCACCCCCTTCAAATGTAGTTCTTTCGGCATGGTCCCTGTCTCAAGGTCAAAAAACAATAGACCCTTATACTTCCAGTGCGACTTGTGGGCCTCATCTGGGCGCGAGCTGAAAATCAAAGCCGCTGTCCTTCGCATTCTTTATTTGCAACATCACGTAGTATAGGCATCTGTGAGAACTTGAAGTTTAGAATCCGTCTATGTAGTGCACCTCAATGTGCAAATGCGAACTGGCTTCTCTCCCAAATGCCACGGCCCGCTTGGCGCGTTCTAAGTGCCCCAATTTTGTCCCCGTTGTCTGCGAGCTTTGCAGCCCAAATTGAGACATTTAATTTTTGGCGGAAGGTCAGGGAAAGTATAAAGTACCACAAGAGTTGAGTAAAAGTGAGATTTATTGTTTATTTGTTTGTTTTATTATTTGCAATACTCAAGCCTCCCCTCCGTTAACAGTGTGCAGCATTTACATTTACATGAGATGAGACATGAGAAAAATATATACATACACACACATATATGAGGTGAATAGAGAGAATTCAAAGATGACTCCCAGCTAGGGGTTAGGGTTACAGGTACACTGTACAATAACATTTATTTACAAAAAGACAATCGTATTGCAATTATTTAAACCAGGATTTGGACTACACAACCAGCTGTGCTTCGGGTGGGCATGGCACAGTCACAATATTCGGTGGCAATGGATCACTGATCTGCACAGAAACGTCCGAAATTCCATATCTGTGCTTCTCTAACACAGCAACAATAAGGCCTTTCACAAAGTCGAACTGCATTTCATCATAGACTGGTTTGATCACCCATTGCTTACTTTGTTTTGAAAACACCTTAGTGTAGCGAGGCATCCTTACTTTACCCCTAGTCCTAGATTATTCATGTCCGACATTGCTGTTATGGGCCAAGACCGCTAGTAGAGTGCGATGTTTCATGCCCCGAAAGCTAAAATGCAACCGCTTTGGCCTGTACTTTAGGCACATATTGTGGAACACCTCCAAATCTCCTGTGTGACAGAATTCTGTCAGTCCTCTCAAATCTATTGATAGAGTTTTGTCGAAAACAATCTTTTCAATGGCTTTGTGTGTCAGTGAAGATGGAATCAACCACTTCTTCTTCCGTGCCTCCTCTGGGGACAAAAGGCCATGTTCACATTGGTGGAAATGTTGATTTGCTGTCCAGCGGTGAACGTTGGTACAGTGGTGCATCAGTGACCGCCATTTTTCAAGTAGTATTTCCACTGACCCTTCACAAGTTTTTGAGCTCCACCAAAGATGGTTGGTGATAGAATGGGACCACTGCAAAATACTTTCAAAACCTTTTTTTTCCCCTGCAGCCGAGATTTTCGTATTGATTGATTTAGCAAGATGCCATACGTCAAATTGATGTTTAATATGTGGGAACTGCTCTCTCATTGTCTTGGCAATTGAAACGTGTCTGTCCGTGGCTATGAGGTCGATGTGCATTCCCCTTGATTGTAGATATTCCACTGATTCTATAAATCCTAGTTTCTCCATGGCCACTGACGATGCACATTGTGTTACCTGCACGACCACCGATAGTAAAAATTTCTTACTATCCATGTCCTGAAAGTGGTAAGTGCAGTACTTGGCAGAAAATCCAGGTCTGTCGCACTGTCCATCGCTGGCTAGCCTGAATCGTTTGCCTTCGAATGTACTTGCTAGAGACAATTGTTCAATTTTCCAAGCATCACTAATGGCCGGAAACAGATAATCACGCTGGTATATGTAGCACAGCGCTTTAGAAATGAAATGGAGTCCCACAAAATGAAAGAAAGCCTCTAACTTTCTAAAACTGGAGCCACTAAAAAGTGATGCAGCTGCACACAGTAGATTGCCTGCTGGCAGTTTCCCCAGCATCGGTTGTGCAGACCATGAGAACCTATGATTTAATCTACAGGCGACATTTATTTTGACGTTACTGCCTTTTATTTGATGAATCACATTAATCAATGGCTTCCCACATACTTTCCCTCTAATGGAATGCACACATTTCAGCATACTTATAATTATACAATGTATTTGCTCTCTTTCATTAGACTGTCATCCTGCGTCAACGTTGTTTCGGCCTGTGACGTTGTGGAGATTTCAACACATTGGAAAGTAGTATCGCTGATATCAAGTTCTGATGCGTCTCTGGATGCTGCGGCTGGTTCATTCTCTGTCATTTCGACATCCATTACTTCAACATTGATGGGACAACACAACAATGTCGACAGGTTTTTTGGTGGCAAATATTTGGTGGGTGTAGATTGTGTGAATTGATCTGCAACTACTTCAGAGCTATCTTCAATACATTCAATAACATCTTCTTGTGGTGGTGCGGTCGCACTTTAGCTATGGTCCAATGCAACTTTGCTGTAGTCTCCAAACACAGTTAATTCATGTTCTGGCCATTGGACATGAGCATCTCGAGCCTGAACACGCCTCGCCTCAATTAATAGTTCCTCCATAGTGTACATGGTTGGCAAGCAACATCTCTCATTCGCTTCACTGTCTGTGTATGTATAGTTCGTAGACCCACGGGTAACTAGAGGACAGATCGGAAAAGGGATGTTCAGTTTAAACACAAGATAAAGTATAGTACAATTGACTGGAAAAAACATAAAATAGTCCCCAGCACAAAATAAATTCTAAAGTTATGAACTGTTTGTAACTAACCTTTTTTGTTTTTTTTTCTTTGCAACTTTTTTGACTCGACCTTCAACATCTGCACGCTGTACCTCCGATTCGTTTCCTCATGTCCTCCCTTCCTCTTGCGCTGCAACGACTATATTTTCTGTATCCGCATAGACATAGACAGCACGGAATGAGGCTCCATCGTCTCCCTGAAACATAGTACTTCATTACTATGTATCAAAATATTGTTAGCATAAAACACACATGAGGACGAACACACGGGTACATCTCAATAGCCAAACACGATTTAAACATTGTGTGCAACAATCAAACGACAAGTATTCGACCAGTGATGATCTATTTCGATGGAGCTGTCAGTATCCATACCTCTCGCTCTGCATGGACTGCCATGAATTGTGGTATTGGAGAGGAGTCATCCGCATCTGCCTAAAACACAGTACTTGCATTAGTATGCTTTTGAATATTGGAAACATAACACACACTTGGGGTCGACGGCACAGGTACATATAAAGAGATAACCACAAATGATGCATTGTCTAAAACAATCAAGGAAAATTTAAGTATGCAGATTTCATCGACTTATTTCTCTGATTCCTTTACATCTGCATCATCTAAATTAAATGTTGTGATTGTAGTGGAAGCTCCGTCGTCTCCCTGAAACACAGTACTTGGATTAGTATGGTTTTCAATATTGGAAACATAACACACACTTGGGGTCGAACGCACAGGTACATATAAAGAGATCACCACAAATGATGCATTGTCCAAAAGAATCAAGGAAAATCTAAATATGATCACATTTCATCGACTTATTTCTCCGATTTATATACATCTGCATCATCTAAATTGGATGTTGTGATTGTAGTGGAAGCTTCGTCGTCTCCCTGAAACACAGCACTTGCGTTAATAGGGAAGAAAGTATAGCAAATGGAATCACGTTATATGATCACGCATGATGGAGCTGTCAGTATCCATACCTCGTGCTGCTGAAGAATATCTATGGATGTTGTAAATGTAGTGCGCACTTCCGAAAGCTGTTGCGCCGATTCGTATACGCATGGTCCCGCTTCCACTTCCCCTGGAATTACTTGAATGTCAGGCTCTGCATCAAGTGCAGGGGTTGACGCTCCATCAACTGCCTGAAACATAGTACTTGTGTTAGTGAGGATTACAATAGTGAAAACATAACACACACCTGGGGTTGACAGCACAGGTACATATCAACAGCTAACCACGAATGAAACATTGTGTAGAACAATCAAACGACAAGAATTCCAGCACTGATGATGACGTTCGATGGAGCTGTCAGTATCCATACCTCCTGCTGGTGAAGAACATCTAGAAATCTTGTAGATGTGGCGGACGCTTCAGCATCTCCCTGAAAGAAAGTACTTGCATTAGTATGGATAACACTAATTATAACTGAAAACAAACACCAGTGGACGATAACTAAGGTGTATATCAATTGCAAAGCACGAACCAAACATTCAGTAAAATAATTACACGATAAAATAAAACTATTACTTGACATGCATAAAACAAGTCTGTAGCGGATTAGCCTAGCAAGATTACCTGATACGCGCTAGAAGTGGTTGATAACTGCGACCACGTCAAGGATGTAGAATGTTCTTGCTTCAGATTCAAGGGATAGTCAAGAAGTTGTAAAGGTAAATTAATGATTGATAATGAAATGCCAATATTAAAAATAGCCATGTAAGGCGACAGAATACTTGAAAAATGCTCAATACAGCACAGTTCATTGTTCCCATATATATACATTGCGTTTGTGGGTTATGAAATCGAAAAAGAATATATTAAAAATGTCATTATTCAAAAAACTATACACTCATATCAATATCGAAATTATTACAAGGGATAGAACACCTACAATATCAATTAATCCGTTCGGCTACCTACACACTACCGCAAGGCCTAAAGCTAAATCCGGACATTTGACTCACTGGTGGCGGAATGTGGACAAATAGAGTGGGAATACCGTTTTCGAGCAATTTCCGTGTCGTTCGCCATTTATTCTTCTTTGTTACCCAAGATGTTGTGTACATGTCCAAGGAAAAGTGCCAGCTGCAGATGCGGTATCGATCACCCCTCTTGTCCTGTAAGACTTGTTGGACTCTACTTTCCTGCTCATCCAGTGGATATCCGCAATGTCTGACCCATTCTCTTATTCGATCAACAGTTTTCGGGAATACATGCATTGTAGTGCCTTCAGATTTCGCATGGGTCTTCAAAGGGCAACCGCTAATCGAACAGGCAGGCATTGTTGATAAATCTGAAAAGTAAATATCGACATTATTATGCAATCTTCAAGAATAAAGATGTGATACAAAAGTAAATGAATCATACAATGATCAATGCAAGGTTTGTTTTGGTCGCAGGAACTATACCAGTTCATTATGTGCGGCTTAGTATCTGCATAAGTTGCAGAAATGTATAAATGATGTGACTAAAATCTGAACATTTGACTCGTCCCTTGGATGTTCTGTCTTGCACGAGAAGGAAAAATGCTTACATTATAGACTGGACCCCCGAAGGATGCAATTCGATGACAATAGACACAGATGAAAATAAATAGATCTATTGATAGCATAGCAATGGAAACTCAAGTCAATAGCAATGAGACCAATGAACATAGCACTATTGTGTACTCTACTCGCAAATAGATAGAAATTTAAAAATCTGCGAAATATGACTAGGAAACATGGCCTCACCTTGACCAACAAACAGTTGGATTCAGCAAGCAGAGCAGTATGTTGCAGGAGAATAGGTGGGTGGCCACAGGTAGCACACTGATGGGTTTGCTCTAAGCGGTCACAGAAGTTCACGGATAGCACGACGACAAGCAGATTAGCGTAGATCTCAGTGGTTGCCAGGTAACACGTTCAGGAGTTGCCTTGCAAAGCACAAAGATGTTCTCATGAGACATATCAAGTGGTTTATAAAGTATTAGAAACAGAGGTGTGTTTGTGAATGAATGAGGTATGTATGTCGTGGTTTTAGGCGGGCGGCCTGCTTGAAGGGGAGGCCTGGCTGAAGACACAGGGTCTGAGGAGGCCATGTGACCGATGGCCCCTTGGCGTGGGATACCTTTTGAAGTGTACATGCAGTTTGGCACCTTGGCCTTTCGCGCCCCTGACAGCCCCCCATGCCAGCGCTCATCCACTGGCGCGAACCGCCTTTGATAGTATATCGTTGCTTATCAATAACAAATACCACATACCGGAGATTCTTGTGAGCACAGACCCACACTTCAACCGGTGTATTATAGTGGTCAAGACCCTAAGGCCTTTATAATCCAATGGTAATTGTTAGTATAGATATATGTGTGACTTTTATAGAGACATAACCTACTGAAAGACTTTGAACAAGTGTTATTTAGTGCATGCATTATCGAGAATATGTTATGTTAGCTTAGATAGATAGTGACCACCCTGCTTCACAGCGACCAGACCTTCACCCATTCGGAGCACAGATGTCTGACGTCCATCCTTGAATGGAGACACACTTGATTCATTTAAAAAATCAAAACAACCGTTGTTAAAATATATTTGGTGTTTTATTTTGTATCTTATTTTCATGACACAAAAATACAAGACTTTAAAGATTATACAGGTCAGGTTGCAGCACAGCGAGAGAAAATCCCCTGTACTGACCGCTGTCACTCGGGAACATTTCTCTAATGGCACGAACGGCACAGGCGGGTATCACTCTTCGAACGCGGTGTCCAAGCCTCCCGTGGAGCCACCATGTAAAGGAACGATAGGCCACCAGCCTGTACCACCTGTGAAAAGGAATGAAACAAACTGTTTTTAAATGACCAAGATAAGTTTAATAAACGTTTGTTGTCAATGACAATTCTTTTAACTAATGGCATTCTGCACGGACAAATGCAATCTAGACAATGCACACCATTGAACGACTTACATGCGTTACAATGATATGTAGATGTAATTTTGGATATAGTAGAAGAACATGAAATAGGAGTGGCATGACAAGCGGAGTATACTTACTCGTTACTCTGATTACGAGGACGAACAGTTGCGCGAAGTTCGTGCATAAGCACCATCATTATTCTCAACACGGCCCATGTGAGGCAGGCTGAGTTTTCTCGGCAGCAGCAGTTCTCGTCTTCGGTTGGCATTAGCTCGCACCGATTGCATGTGCACCAGGTGGAGACGCCGTCCATGCGACTAGGCCCAGGCTCTTCATCTGTTGATTCGTCCTGCCAACTGCCGTCCGAATCCCCATCGTTTTCGCGTGCTTCCCTTTCCAGTAGTTCCTCCTCTGTATACTCGGGCTCGTACATGTAGGACATAATTGTAGCCATTGTGTGGTAAACAAAGTAAAATAATTGACCGAGATGGTACAGGTGTTCAGACGGGCTACAAGGGGCGAAGGTAGCTGACCAGAGCACAGAAACGAGTCACAGAATACTCTAAATAACACAGAGAGAGGAATGGAATCGAAAAACTGCTGCTTTGTGTTGTGAAACCGTCTGTTTATACTTATTGAGGAAAGAGGCGTTCTGCCATTTCCATGGCGACACGTCATTAGCTGAAGCGCAGCGAATGTTGACACAAGACGTGCTTTGGCATTGGGAAATGGGCGGTACGAGTCTGCTGATGACAGGATCAGGGGCGGGGGATATGGTTTAGTGCCGCAAAAGCAGGTCAGCCAGGGCGATGGGGGAAATGATAGGATTATCACAAAATTGCAGCTACCTGGTGCTTCTTTTCGCGTGCGTTTAATGAACGAAAACTCGGGTAAGGTCCATAGGAAAGTTTTCTAAAATCGAGCCACTTAGGCTTAAAAAAACATGGCCGACCCGTAGGGACAATAAAAATGTTTACTAGACCATGCCTTTAAGCTTGGCACCTTCTGTGCTAAACCCCCCACCTCAACTCCTGGTGTTACACAAGGCTTAGTCCAAGCTCCTCCCTTCTTCAATTGCTTCATGAAGCCTCTTGCTAATTAGCTGAACCCTTCCATACTCCTTTTTAGTTGCATGCTGATTACAATCATATTGCCTTCAACTTAAAAACCAAAACCAAGTTTCATTAAACACCTGGCCGCACTCAAAAAATAAACAATTGATTATCACCTCTGCTTAAATGCTGTAAACAGGGATTATCTTCCCGAGCATGCACACTTCCATGCCCCTTCTCTTGCTCTGGCCATCGTTCATGTGCCCTATTCACACTACGGTTAAAAAGCATGGAATCTTCTATGACTGCACACTCTCTTTCAACAGGCAGATCTGAGAACCATGGGCGTAGGAGACGGGGGAGGGGCAGGAGGGACAAATCCCCCCACAATTCTAAGTGGGGGGATATCATGGCATTTATCCCCCCAGAATATGTAAGTGATGTCATGCACAGTGCAGTGCGCAGTGCACTGTGTCTCTGCACTGTCTGCAGTTGCATCATGCAGTGTGTAAAAATAATTCTGTAGGCTGCAGCCGTCAGCATGCAAAAGTACAAGTTCTGCAGATTGCAGGCTATGATATGATATGGCCTTTATAACACGCCTATACACAAGTGTTTCAAGGCTAAAAGTACTCCTGCTCACTGCGTGCCGCACGCCTGTGCATTTGGTACATGCCCGGGCCGGGGAAAAAACTGCACGTGCCCCTCACACCATCGCACACTCAGTCACACGCTGATCCCCCTCCCTCGTCTAGTCACACGACATCACACACACACACACTTTGACACTTACCATGGCTAGCTCGAGAGAGAGACTCAACTTGAGCTAGCTATGGTAAGTGTCAAAGTGTGTGTGTGTGATGTCGTGAGGCGTGGGCCGATCCTTAAGAAAACCACAACCTGATCTCTTGACAATATGCAGTGTCCAAGTAGAAATGCAGGTAGATCCGGCTCTATAGGCAACTGCTCGTATTCCACAAATATTTTGCATTACACTGTGAAATGTATGGTGTTCTTTTAGAGAGAGTTTTTCTGCATGGTTTGGGAAACACTGATTTTGTGACTAATGTTTTATCCACACAAAAATGCCTTTTGATTGAATCACTGCCGCTATATCTGCTGCTCCGTGCTGGCCAGTTTTTTAATCCTCCCAGTTTAGGGCATTTGACCAGGATCACATATTTTTTGTTAGACATGGAGGAGATGCCAGGATTAACCCATGGGTGTCCTGTTTGCACAGTTGAACGCCAGCAGATCACATCTCCATCGTGCCACCTACACAGTGTCTGCCATTTTAGTGGCCTTTACATGAATGGATGGTAAACTCTGTGACCTGCAGTCCAGAAGAGTAAACATTAATAAATTATGATTATTTTTTCATTATAATCTGGCATGGATGCGGTAGGTCCATCATATGGCAGAAACATATCCTTACTCGGACACGCTTTAAATAGTGCACTGGTTGCTCTTCGCGGCTGGAATATGGATGTACGAATCTATAGGGAGACCCCCAGTGGATTTTTATGCCGAAGTGAGGCGAGGCCGCTGTGCTGCGTTGGCCACCTGCTGTAACCTGCATTCACACATGTGGGGAATGCACACACGCCAGAGCAATGTCTTTAAAGGGCTGTTTAGACCAGTTGGGGGTTTGCCCTCAGTGCTGGTGGCACTGTGGTGGCAGTCTGTGTGATCCGGGGAATGCCCACTCGCAACTGGGGAATGCACCCTGACCAAGGAGCACCTTGAGGAGGTATTGGACGATATGCAGTGATCTGCTCAGGATGTTAATGGGGCTGTGTGTTTTATACTTTTGTAGGGTGCTGTATTTACTTTTGCGGGGCAAAGTGGTAATTTTTGAGGGCAAGAACAGAAAATGTAACACAATTAGACTTATTTGGGCAGGGCTTATTTAAAAGGGCTGTGAGCTGCTCCCTGAATAGTAGATCATAGGAGATCTTAGGCGGATCACTAGGCTGTCGCCATAGTGATGTGCTAGCCTTGGAATAGGATGCAGGTCCGTATGTACATCTTCAGGTGACATGGCCTCGGGATATTGCACTTCACCCTGGGACGGATCCTGAGCCCATACAGCACCATGGCGACAGTACAAGTTCCCCAAACCTGTGTCAAAGTGAGCTAGACCAACATCTGCGCCTGGTCCACCATGTAGGACAGGCTTGTCGGGTCTGAGATCTTCCATCTTCCAAAAAATGTCTCCCCCTTATCTGCAATCTGACAACATCCATTTGCCCCCTTTATTATTGTAATGTGATGGACTGCTTTAAACTATTGATGCTGCCAGAGCCAGGATTCAAACATGAAATGGTTAGGGTCAAGGGCGAAACACTTAACCACAAGACCACTGCTTGTCTTATCAGAATATTAGTGAAATGGCTTGTTTTTAGATTTAAAAGTTGTGAACCTTTTATTATTTGCTTGCAACACTGTAGGAAACTCTCCATCCTTGCAGTTTTGTTCTAGGTGTTCATGATTAACCTTCTGAGAAGCAAATAGTGGCATGGGTTATGTTGTAACACTGTACGCATAGGCTAGGTCGCTAATATTAATAAATGGTGTTCTTGTATAGCTCTTCATGCAGATTCCTGTTTGCTTCTAAACACTTTGCACTAGTAGGTGTTATTACAAAATAATTTAATGCTACTCAATCTATCAACCTTGAGAGGATGACTGGCTGGGTCGGTCCTACTGTAGTATTCGAACTTCAAAGCGCATGGAACATGGAACTCTAATATAGGTTTCTTGATTAGCATTGAGTGGCATGAGAACATATGTATCTTCTGAAAGAGTGGCACCTACTTGGAGCAGTCCCAGCAGCAATGAAGGTGTGGACCAATACAGACAGAGGAAAACAGGGCATTCTGGAGTGAACCCAGGGTGCATTTGTCCTTGACCAGTAGGCTGGGACCCGTGCAGACATTGTGGGCCTTTGAACTTTATAGGCACTGTCTGCAAATTGTGTGAAGTGTTTCCCAAGTGCGCCCGGCAAAGGCTGTGTGGGGACATGGAAAATGCATGATAAATGTAGAAGGCCCAGAAACTAAACTTTCTGTTGGATCACAATGCCTTTCTGGTGATAGACAAGTGGCTCAACTAATTGAGTAAAGAATGTGCGCTTTCAGGGCTTGGAGGGATGTCTCTGATACCAATAAAACCCATCCAAAGAAAGTTAGCGCTGGTCATCCCCCTCTGAGCCCAGAACAGTAATTTCCCAGGCCTTAGGTGAGATTAATTAATTCATCCTGTATTACATGTTGGGGGACCCTGTAGCACTTACCCCTCTGCTATTTTACTGCCATTTTATTTTTAACGTTCTGAAAAGTCGAGTTCTTTAACTAAAACACAATAAATAAATAAAAAAGCAAAGTCCCCAAGCTGTCCCCTGTACCCCTCAGATTGTGTGTGTCTCCTACGTCCCTGAGTCAAGGTTGTATACAAATATCTACTTTATTATTATTACTAGAACAATCAGTTTGAGCACACTACAAAATACAACCCGCCCTGTAAAGGAACACAGAGGGCAGACAGTTTCTTGAGGGAAAGCGATACATCTGGATACTGACAGGAGGGTAACTTGACACCCTGCCCCTCGCTCTAGCTTTATATCAGGAAATAGCAAAGTTCCAACCTGGCATGCAACATCAACACTTAGGGGAAGGAAAAGTGAAATTTAGCCCTTACTAAAGTGTGTGAGCCTGTGCAAAACAATGTATCCCTCTGCTCCTTATCTGCAGGTGATAAGTATTTACAAAAAATATATTTATATATATTACATGGCCTGCGGTAGCGGCCATGTAGTTATGGTTAAGTTGCTAAACCCATAGGAAGAGCACTTTTTGAGCGGCTTATAACTTCGCTCCCCCTGAATGAATCCTCATCAAACTTTGCACAAAAAGTATATGGCCTACTCTGAATATTTCTGCAGAGCTTGGTGATATTTGGTCAAGGGGGAAGAAGTTATAACGGGGATCCCAAAATTTCTTTTTTTCCCATAGACATAATGGGAAAACATTTCTATCGTGCCTACAGCCCAAACCGCTGGACTGATTTTCACCAAATTTGCAATAGGAGTGGCAGCTTGGTCCCAAAAGCGTGCTTTTGTTAATTTGGTGTAAATCCGTCCAGTACTTTTTATTTCAATGACCAAAATGTAAGGCAAAAAAATGTGTGATATCTACATCCGCTCCCCGGACAAACTTCGCTGTTCGCTCTGCGAACAGGACACCTAATGGATGATCGGTTTACGTCGTGTCCGCTGACACGTGACATGTTCTCTGATTGGCTGAGGTGAGGTGTGAGGTGCGTGAAATTGTTTTGATGCGCCCACCATATTGGATGCACAGACATGCGCTTGAAGTGAGCAGAAAACCAATTTTGGGGAGTGTGTTGGTGTGTATGAGTGCTTGGAGAGGGTGAGGGAGTAAGAGATGGGTCAAATGCTGTATTTGTTTAGTTGGGAGAATGCTGTGATGTGCTTGCGGTATTCGCGGTCACTACGGTTGTCCGCGGACATACTAAACCGTGGGTGCACTACTGGGCATTTTAGTTTAATATGATGTTGGTTTTGGGTCGTTAGAAGAGCATTGGGTGAAAGGGGTATGTATTGAAGAGTTTGTACGTTGGTTGTAATTATTTTTTTGTATGTTAATATGTTAATTGAAGTGCCAAGTTTTGAAGTGAATGTATTATGTTTTTCGGTTGTGGTAATTTGGTAGGTGTTTGTTTCTATGGGTGTGTCATGCTGCAGTGGTTGTGGCCAGAGCCTAGAGTCTTGGGTACATTTCCGAAGGCCGTAGACCATAGGCCATGCACCCAAGACTCTAGGCCCTGGCCACAACCACTGCAACCACTGCAGCATGACTCTACAATACTACCAAACATTTTGATTGTGGTATGTGGGCTGCTTAGGGGATATGTTTTCAAAACTGTGAGTACTGATTAGTAGTAGTGTAATAGTGTTTATAGGCCAGTGAGATGATGTGTGTTTGTCTGTTTGTTGGATTGTGTTCAGATTGTTGGTATTGAAGACTCTAGGCATTTAGGGTTGCATTTATTGGTGAGGTGTTAATTTGCATGGCTGTATTTTGTTGCAGTGTTTGTGAGTTTAATTATGATATACTTACTGTTTCCTTTGTTGAGGCTGTATGTAGAGTTTTGGCCAGGCCATGCAGTCAAGATTGTAGTGTTTGGCAACAAGCGCTGCAGCATAAGATACCCATGGAAGCAAACATTTTTGATTGTGGATTAAGGTCATGTGTTTGCTTGAACAGGAGTGTTATGCTGTGGTGTTTGTGAGTCCAATCGTTATATACTTACTGTTTGACTTTTTGTGGTTGGATGCAGTTTTTTTATGAGATGGGTAGTTGGAGCACACATTTCTTTTCAATCACTCTGATAAAAGAAAAAATCACATCTTAGTGTAGGTAGTTTATAATGAGTATTGCATTGCATAGTAGACATTCCTGTTTTTTGACCCTCATAGTTAGTACTTTAGAAGTACTATAGTTCAAACCAGTGTACTGTGCATTTTGCTCAGTTCCTGTGTTTGTTGATTAAATCATTGGGTCTGTAGGAAAAAAATCCATGCTGGATTAAAAAAACATTCTACGTTGTGGTACAAAATATTTATTTAATTGATTTTAATAGGAGGAATTGAATAGGTGTATGGTTTTTCATTTGGAAGTGGTGGTAGTACTGTTACAATTAGATAGCAGTTGGAGTATTCAATTTGCTTATTTCGTTTTCCATTTTAGTGGTATTCATCTATCTGTTGGCTTGTTGCATATTTTTGTGAAAGATAGATACCTGTTGGTGTATTATAACTGTTTATTTCTTGTTTAGTTGTAGTGGTATTGATTTATCTGTTTCTTTGTTGCAGATTCTTGGGGCTGTTAAATACATGTTGGCGTTTTCTAACTGGTCATACTTTTGAAGTTGAAGTTTTGTTTATGTTCATACACAGATTAGTTAGAAGATTTCGGTTTTAAGAATATTAAGTAATCATTTACTAGATTTGCTGGTAATCTCTGCTTTAGAGTAATGGTACTATCATTACATTCGAACCATCCACAATTCTTTTTTATATATGCAGTGTAGTGACTTGCATTGGTTGTGGCTCCTGCGTGGTAGATTATAGCTATAGTTGTATAGGTTTTCTTACCAAGTGATACTTGACCATGTGTGAATCCAGTCAGCTTGCAATTGTTTTTGGTACCATCTGCTTTATAACGTAAAAACATTACTATTACACATTTACTATGTGTCTGTATTTGTAAGGTAAACGATTATCGGAATTGCAGGTAGTACATAATCTGCCATGGTTTACGTTTTGTACAAGTTGCTGAAATGGAATGGATTCACAGTTAGGTATGGATACATACATGCAGCGTTCATTAGGAACTTCCTCTAGTACTGCATGACTGCAAAGAATGCATGTATGTTTCCACATGTATGAAATCTGGAAGATTTCATTTATATGTATGTTTTTGTTTGCCAGTACTTGTAGCAAGTACATTAGAAATCCTTGTGAATCTTCTTGTGAGTTGATAGTGATATTCACTATTCCAGCACAGTAGTCCAATTCCTGTCTTATTCCATGAACACTGTGAGTGTTGTCATGATTGTCTCTATGAAGGACTAACATTTCCAAACACAAAAGGTCTGTACCGTGTAAGTAAATGTTGTCAATAATAGGTGGCAATTGGAATAGAATATTTATTGCTACATTTGCGTAGCAGTTTACACCAGTTGTATGTGGAAATGTTAATGGACCTGACAGTTCTGTGTCCAAGTCATTTGTTGGGAGTGAGCGTTGCTTCTTTGAAGAGGTAGTTGAGTTACTTTGAACAGTAGATTCTTCTTTGGTTGTGGTCCTTGATGAAGTGTTAGCTTATTTTACTTTCTTTGGAGGAATTACTGTGAGATCCTGCATAGATTGAGTCTGAAGTAGTTTTCTTTTACAACGTTTTTTTTTTTGCGGAACAGGATAGGTTTTTGGATGGGGGTGTAGAGTGAACACAGTGTAATGTATTCTAGAATGCAAGAAATATCAGTGTTTACTTTACTTGCATCGAAGTTGATTAGAAATAGCATGTCAAGTGTACGTAAGCGTGATAGTGCTACATGGTGGGCAGTCATAATTTCGAAAAAAAAATGTCGACAGACAAAAATGTAGACAAAAAAATGTCGAAAAAAAAATGTCGACTTTCGTTTTTTTAATTATATATTTATTTTAGGGTTTCGGGAGTTAAAAAAAAGGGAAACATTTTAAAAAAAAATTAAAAAGGGGGGGGGTGGGACCCCCCATTTCGAAAAAAATATGCATTGCAAAAAAAAGTCGACATTTTTTTTTTCGACATTTTATTTTCGAAATTTTGACTTTCGACATTTTTGTTGTCGAAATTATCACTATGAGCCGTGCTACATAGCTCATGCCTACTTTAAAGACATTGCAACCAATATCTATCAATGCTTTATCTAGGGTAAGACATTTTGATTTGTGAATGGTGACTGCATATGTTAGAGAAAAATGTTCTCTGCATACATACATGTCTTTGAAAAGAAGGAAGCGGGCTGTTGAGCATCCTATCCTTTTAACTTTCGATAGTTTGTCAAAGAGAATATTGACAAACTGAATGTTGCTGTCACGTGGATATGTTTGAAAGCCAACAGCTGTACCAAGTGCTCCATTAACAAGTCATTGTTCCACGTCAAGGTTACGTTTGAACATTACTCTACAGTTTAAATATAATTTTAATATTTTCTCCAAAACAGCTGTGTTAGAGTTTTCCAAGGTGTTTAACCTTGTTGTGACTTGTTGACACATGGGTAATGTCATACCATGTATGTCAAGTTTGTCTGTGCAGGCAATTTGAACAATTGGTTGCATTTCTTTTTCTAACATGGTTTCATTACATTTTGAACAGCTTGCAAGAGTTGGCATCAAGGACATACAAATGACATTTTTATGTGCTAATTGTTCCATGACATCTGTAGCACATGAGTTTTGGCCATAGAGTGCATGGATGTGCCTGGATTTTAATATAGTTTGTGCTTCTTCAGATAATACACCAACTCTAATACTTTTTAAAATGTTGGCGTATGTCAGGTCTGCAGACTGCCGCATATTTTCAGTTAATTCTCTGTATTGTAAATGTTGCCAAAGGTTGACATTTCCTATGCTGCCAAGAGTTTTACAGCACAGTTTGTGCCCTAAGGTTTTAAAAATAGGTTCAGTTTTCACTGGTGTTAATTGAAGGAGATCTGCAAAAACAATAATGATGTTTCCTCGAAAGAGCGCTTCATAGTCTGTTTTGAGGGCTTCTTGTAGTCTGTGGTGAATTAAAGCCAACATTAGGTTAGATACCATGCTCACCTCATCTATTAGCAGCATTTTCATTTGTTTGAAAACTCTGCGTAGTACCATTGCAGCTTCTATAGAAAGTTTATAATAGTCTAATTTGTTTTGGTGTTCTACTGGAAGGAATAGTAATCGGTGTAAAGTGACAACGTCTATGTTGTAGGCAGCTAATCCTGTGGGGGCAGTTAAAACAGCTGACAGTTTGTTGTTTGTCATTTGTCAATTTTGATTAAGAATGTTTTGCCTGAACCAGCTTGACCACTCAGGTATAACAGTATCGGTTTGTAATCTTGGCAGGTACAGTTTTTATGTTCATGTTGCACACCATGTTCAATTTGTTTTGTTACTTCTTGGAAAATGCTACACTGCGCATTGTTTAGTTGTGATTTCAGTACAGCACAGTCTTCTTTAGATTTCTCATACTGAGACTTGCAGGGTAATTCATAGAATTTCGCAGAAAAGTGTCGCAAGCGGCTGGCGCAGAGTGTCCGTGTGCGATTGTCTGCGCCAGGTTCGTGCGCTAAAACCGATTTCCGCGCACAGCGTATTCATGGATTTTAGGCTCCCAAACCAGCCGTGGCGCAGAGTATCGCAGCGAACCTGCAGCAGCGCCAGTAACGCCCCCAAGAACGCCCTCGCGCAAGGAAAAGCCATCAAAAACGCTAAATCATCGCAAAGGGCAGCGCTAACCCTGGACCAGTCCACAGGGTTGCCAAACAAGGGGTACGCGTGAAGTTATACATGCGATTAGCCAGGGTACGTGTATTACAGGGGTACGCGTGAAGTTTTACACGCGATTAGCCAGGGCACGTGTATCACAGGGGTACGCAGGAATTATCACACGCGATTTGGCTGGGTACGTGTATTACAGGGGTGCGCGGGAATTATCACACGCGATTTGGCTGGGTAGGTGTATTACAGGGGTACACGGGAAGTTCTACACGCGATTCGGCTGGGTACGTGTATTACAGGGGTGCGCGGGAATTCTCACATGCGATTTGGCCAGGTAAGTGTATTACAGGGGTGCGCGGGAATTATCAGATGCGATTTGGCTTGGTACGTGTATTACAGGGGTGCGTGGGAAGTTGTACACGCGATTGGCCAGGGTACGTGTATTACAGGGGTACGTGGGAATTATCACACGCGATTTGGCCAGGTACGTGTATTACAGGAGTGTGCGGGAATTATCACACGCAATTAGGCTGGGTGGGTCCTCACAGGTGTTCCCTGTACACCCTCCACGGCCCCTGCAGGCAGCCCACAAAACAGGGGACTACCCTGCACACCTGCTCATGTCCCCCTGCACCCCCACCCCCCAGCAGTGCAGGGGCAGCCTCGAACCAGGCCCCCACCCATGTCTCCCACCACCCCCACCCCCCAGCAGTGCAGGGGCACCCTCCACCAGGCCCCCACCCATGTCTCCCACCACCCCACCCCACAGCCACCAGGGGCACCCTCCACCAGGCCCCCATCCATGTCTCCCACCACCCCCACCCCCTAGCAGTGCAGGGGCAGCCTCCACCAGGCCCCCACCCATGTCTCCCACCACCCCCACCCCACAGCCACCAGGGGCAGCCTCCACCAGGCCCCCACTCATGTCCCCTATCACCCCCACCCCCCGCCACCAGGGGCACCCTCCACCAGGCCCCCACTCATGTCTCCCACCACCCCCACCCCCCAGCAGTGCAGGGGCAGCCTCCACCAGGCCCCCACTCATGTCTCCCACCACCCCCACCCCCCTGCCACCATGGGCAGCCCCCACCAGGCCCCCACTCATGTCTCCCACCACCCCCACCCCCCAGCAGTGCAGGGGCAGCCTCCACCAGGCCCCCACTCATGTCTCCCACCACCCCCACCCCCCAGCAGTGCAGGGGCAGCCTCCACCAGGCCCCCACTCATGTCTCCCACCACCCCCACCCCCCAGCAGTGCAGGGGCACCCTCCACCAGGCCCCCACTCATGTCCCCTATCACCCCCACCCCCCCGCCACCAGGGGCACCCTCCACCAGGCCCCCATCCATGTCTCCCACCACCCCCACCCCCCAGCAGTGCAGGGGCAGCCTCCACCAGGCCCCCACTCATGTCTCCCACCACCCCACCCCCCAGCCACCAGGGTCACCCTCCACCAGGCCCCCACTCATGCCTCCCACCACCCCCACACCCCAGCAGTGCAGGGGCACCCTCCACCAGGCCCCCACTCATGTCTCCCACCACCCCCACACCCCCAGCAGTGCAGGGGCAGCCTCCACCAGGCCCTCACTCATGTCTCCCACCACCCCCACCCTTCTGCCACCATGGGCAGCCCCCACCAGGCCCCCACTCATGTCTCCCACCACCCCCACCCCCCAGCAGTGCAGGGGCACCCTCCACCAGGCACCCACCCATGTCTCCCACCACCCCCACCCCCCAGCAGTGCAGGGGCACCCTCCACCAGGCCCCCACTCATGTCACCTATCACCCCCACCCCCAGCAGTGCAGGGGCAGCCTCCACCAGGCCCCCACTCATGTCTCCCACCACCCCCACCCCTCTGCCACCATGGGCAGCACCCACCAGGCCCCCACTCATGTCTCCCACCACCCCCACCCCCCAGCAGTGCAGGGGCACCCTCCACCAGGCACCCACCCATGTCTCCCACCACCCCCACCCCTCTGCCACCATGGGCAGCCCCCACCAGGCCCCCACTCATGTCTCCCACCACCCCCACCCCCCAGCAGTGCAGGGGCACCCTCCACCAGGCACCCACCCATGTCTCCCACCACCCCCACCCCCCAGCAGTGCAGGGGCACCCTCCACCAGGCCCCCACTCATGTCCCCTATCACCCCCACCCCCCAGCAGTGCAGGGGCAGCCTCCACCAGGCCCCCACTCATGTCCCCTATCACCCCCACCCCCCCGCCACCAGGGGCACCCTCCACCAGGCCCCCACTCATGTCTCCCACCACCCCCACACCCCAGCAGTGCAGGGGCACCCTCCACCAGGCACCCACTCATGTCCCCTATCACCCCCACCCCCCCCGCCACCAGGGGCACCCTCCACCAGGCCCCCATCCATGTCTCCCACCACCACCACCCCTCAGCAGTGCAGGGGCAGCCTCCACCAGGCCCCCAGCCATGTCCCCTATCACCCCCACCCCCCGCCACCAGGGGCACCCTCAACCAGGCCCCCATCCATGTCTCCCACCACCCCCACCCCCCAGCAGTGCAGGGGCAGCCTCCACCAGGCCCCCACTCATGTCTCCCACCACCCCCTCCCCCCAGCCACCAGGGTCACCCTCCACCAGGCCCCCACTCATGTCTCCCACCACCCCCACGCCCCAGCAGTGCAGGGGCACCCTCCACCAGGCCCCCACTCATGTCTCCCACCACCCCCACACCCCCAGCAGTGCAGGGGCAGCCTCCACCAGGCCCCCACTCATGTCTCCCACCACCCCCACCCCTCTGCCACCATGGGCAGCCCCCACCAGGCCCCCACTCATGTCTCCCACCACCCCCACCCCCCAGCAGTGCAGGGGCACCCTCCACCAGGCACCCACCCATGTCTCCCACCACCCCCACCCCCCAGCAGTGCAGGGGCACCCTCCACCAGGCCCCCACTCATGTCCCCTATCACCCCCACCCCCCAGCAGTGCAGGGGCAGCCTCCACCAGGCCCCCACTCATGTCTCCCACCACCCCCACACCCCCAGCAGTGCAGGGGCACCCTCCACCAGGCCCCCACTCATGTCCCCTATCACCCCCACCCCCCCCGCCACCAGGGGCACCCTCCACCAGGCCCCCATCCATGTCTCCCACCACCCCCACCCCCCAGCAGTGCAGGGGCAGCCTCCACCAGGCCCCCACCCATGTCTCCCACCACCCCCACCCCCCAGCAGTGCAGGGGCACCCTCCACCAGGCCCCCACTCATGTCTCCCACCACCCCCACCCCCCCGCCACCAGGGGCACCCTCCACCAGGCCCCCATCCATGTCTCCCACCACCACCACCCCCCAGCAGTGCAGGGGCAGCCTCCACCAGGCCCCCACTCATGTCTCCCACCACCCCCACCCCCCCGCCACCAGGGGCACCCTCCACCAGGTCCCCATCCATGTCTCCCACCACCCCCACCCCCCCGCCACAAGGGGCACCCTCCACCAGGCCCCCATCCATGTCTCCCACCACCCCCACCCCCCTGCCACCATGTGCAGCCCCCACCAGGTCCTCACAATCCCCAATCATGTGCGTAATGGTCAGCCTCCACAGCCAAAAAGCCCTACCAAGTATCCCATTCACCCACATGGAAATGAAAACACATGTTACACCCCCAATGTTCATGAAGCAAATGAACCCATGTCCGTCACACACATATTTTCCAATTGAATGGGAAAACACACAACATGACATGCATGAAAGCAATGAGATGAAACCACACAGTGAACAATGGAAAAAAAAATGTATTGGACAAAAATACGAATGCTAAAGAAAGAAAACTAACTACAATGTAAATGTGAAAAAATAAGCTGCATGTCCGCATAAAAACACAAAAGTAGAAAATCAAATCCAAAAAATGTTGTCCAAAGTGAAATGTAAAAACTCTCCATGCAACAAAGAACTATGTCCAAAAATAACAAGGGTCCATCATCACAACTGAACTAAGGAAACCTCCTAAAAAACCTACCTAAATATCAACTATATACAAAAAGTGGAGCAGTGTCCCTCGACTCCAAATCATAAGAAAAAACAAAGGAAACCTAAAACTAAAGAACTATATACAAAGGCGGCGGGCAAGTCCAGCGGCTCACTCTGTGGTGTTCCGGGCCAGGGCATCATCGAACTCCTGTTCGATGTCCCAGAGGCGGTCCAGTTCCATGGCCCCGAGGGTCCGCAGGGACGACGCCGTGTCCTCCTCCAACCCCCTGCGGATTGCCTCGAGGCACTCGGCCCGCCTCAGTGCCCTCCGCATGGAGTTCTCCGCCCTGACCATTGTGAGCCGCGCCTCTTCCGCCCGCCGCCGCTCCGCACCTATGGCGTGGCCCAAACGCTGCCACACGGAAGACACTCTCTGTCCTGGGTCCTCCTGCCCTCCGGCCGATGCCTGCCCCTCCGATGTGGAAGGCCCCGAGCCTTCATGGCTCCCACCATGTTGCTGCTGCTGCTCTGCCTCTGCCCGTGCACTGCCTCCTGCTGCCTGCACATCCTCCACCGGCTGGGGTGCAGTTGTTGATGTGGCCACCCCTGCTGGACGTCCGACTCCCGACTGTGGCAGGGATGCCTCCTCCACCAGCCTGGCCGCACCGTCAGAGGCAGCTCCACAGGGCACCCAGGTGACTGATGGGTGGGAAGATGGCACAGAGGACAACTGGCGCGTAGGGGGTCCAGTTGAGGAGGGGGTCGGAACAAGCCCCATCAGACGGAGGAATCCGGTCTGGGTGACCTGTCCCAGCAGGCTGACGTGGTCAACGAGCCATTCGAGATGACGTGCAGTCTCTCCATGAAAAGACTGCAGGTCACCTCGCATGGCCCGTTGACGCAACGCCACACCAGCCAGGACAGGCTCAACCCGGACCTGGATAGCCACGTCCGCAGGCAGAGGAAGGCCAGTTGACGTCAGCTCATCCCCTGCCTGGAAACGGGTCTGGACGTAGGCATCCCTGCTGGTGCAAGATGATGCAGGGACAGGATCGGGGACAGGATTGCACACAGGCACCTCCACGGCGGCCTGTGCTGCCTCCTGTCCCTGGTCCTGGACTGCACCACTAGCACCAGTGGGATCCCCACCTCCAGACCCCGTCTCTGGTGCTTGCACGGCCTCCTCCTCCACCAGACCCCCCACCAACCTGGATGACTCCGTGCCATCTTCCCCTGTTGGGCCCTGTGGGGTCCCAGCTGCCCCTTCTGCTGCCGAGGAGTCCAACTCCAACCTCCGCCTCTTGGACCTCCCCCCGGCAGCTGCGGCCTGGGACGCGGCACCGGACTCCTCACTCCCCGACGAGATGACAACACGGGAGGGGAGCCGGGCCTTGCGTCTCCGGCTGGCGGTCGGATCCCCGCCGCTGTGCTCCACAGCACCTTCTCCGCCCTCTTCATCAGTTGACGCTGCAGACAGGGAGAAACAAAACACAGGCATCAGGGCACTGTACAATGGACACATACACACATGACAGTTGCACATGAGTGGCATTGGCAAACCTCAGACATGTCATCACAATCCCCAACACACATGTCATTGCAACTCGCACACATGAGCCATACCACAGCCATATCGCAACTGCCACCACCATCCATACACATACAACAGCATGAGCAGCCAAAGGTGACCCAGACATCACATGCAACACAGGAAGTGCACCACACATGTACACACACCACCACACTTGCATGCATGTCTACACCTCTGCCAAGTGTCGCACTGTTCAGACGGGCATCCATGTCACATCTGCCAATCAGGCTTACACATACGGCAGTCACATGCATCCATGTTGCATCACTGTTGCACCCTTGTCAAATACACACACATGCACATGTACACAGTGCTCATACATGCAGCCCAAAACAACATACATGCGTGATATCACGGACATGTCTACTTACATACACATACATACAAACATGTGTGCACGCACAACTGCATTTGCCATGCAAGCCTACACACACAAGCACCATCCATGTCTCACACATTACAGCCCTCGCATGTGTCAGCCCCACGGCCATGTACACCCCCACCCATACTCGACCCCATACAAACAGATGTGCAACCTGCACAATACCGAATAATCACCACACGCACTGCTCACAATCAGGATGCATGTACACTCACCGCTCGACTCCAGACGGGTCTGCTTCTCCAGGACCTGGACGTGGAGCGCTGGGGATATGCGTTCCAGGACCCCCATCTGTTCTTCCGACAAGTGGCCCCGGCGCCCCTTGGCATCCGCTGCCTTCAAGAGGCGCCGGGCCTTGTTCAGGGTCCTGGACCTGAAGTCCTCCCAGCGCTTCCTGACATGTTGTAAGTCCCGGACTGCCACCCCCTCCGCGTTGATGGCAGTCACAATGTCAGTCCAGATCTGAGTCCGTCCTTCCTTGTCGGCGCGGGAACTTCCGAAGAGGGCATCATACTGCCCCAGGACTTGCTCCACCAGGACACCAACTTCGGTGGCACTGAAGCTGGTGCCCCTCTGCCTCTCTGGCCGGGGGTTGTCAGTGGTCCCAGATGGTGTTTTCCCCGACATGACAACCCCAGAGGCAGGAGTGGGTGGGCAACTGGGTCCTGGGGCTGGGCTGTGGAGCGATGGAATCCCAGTCGGGAGTCTTCGGTTCCAGCAGGGGTGGTCACAGCAACAGCACCCCTGGCTGATATGCAGGCAGCAAATGGCAGTGCACGTGGGCAGCAGGCAGTCAGGCAGCAGCAGATGGTAGGTGGGAGCGTGCTCGGGGCTCTGGGGGGCAGTAGTTCGGCCTTCTGGGCAGGAGCGTGTTCTTCCATGTGCTTACGCGTGGCCAGCTTGGTACGGAGTGATTTGGCACGTGAAAATCCTGCACGTCAGCGTGAAAATCGAGGAAAGGCCATTAGCGCGTAAGCGTGTCAGCACGCATACGCGATTCTATTGAACCAAAGGCCCTCAGCGCGTAAGCGCGTCTGTGACCCGCACGGGTGTTTCCCACACAGCACGTGATGACAGAGCACACGTGGAAAGACTGCACGTCAGAGTCTCATCGCGTGTGATTGGTGGAAATGGCCCTACACGCAGAAGTGACAAAGCGTGTAATTGGTGGAAATGGCCCTAGCGCGTACACGCCGCGTAAGTGACGCTGGACGTGTGGCCCTCTATAAAAGGTATGTGTAGAACACGTTTTCCTTGTATGTGCTTTTCGTGGAGAGCGAGTGGGTGAATTCTGTACTTCTTGTCGTTTCACACGCGATTTACTTCACGGCGTTTCAAGTTCGTATTCCCTGTTACCTCTGACAGCTTTTTCTCTTTTTTCGCTTTTACTGGTTTACCTGGGCCTGTTCCCTCAAACAGTGTTCCCTTCTACTGTTGTCCTGTCTCCTCAGACAGCGTACAAATCTTCTTTTGGCGGGGGTGTTGCCAACCAAACGTGCTCCTTTTACACGCTCGTTTACCAGGCAGACGGTGAGTCACGCACGTATCTAACATCTGTGCTTGCCCCGTGTGTAGCCTACCCCTTCAGAGGTCATTCTAGGCTGCGTGTGACACGCATACGTTCATTCTTGTGTTACTGGGTGCCACAGCGTAGTGCAGGTTTCACTTTCTGCACACGTGGTCTAGGAGGGGTTGCGTGCACGTCATCTCCCTTTTTTGGGGCTCCTGTGCGTAGCGTGACCCGTCATCTTTCCCCAGGGGTTACGATCAGCCTTGCAAGAGCACTAGGGTACAATTACCATCTGGTACCCAACCCCTTTGACCCCCTATTGCCCAGGACAATAGTTTCCAGCCACTCCCATATGCACATTTACATCAGTGCCATGGCTGGGAGGCGAGGATTCCGTAAGGGTGGCAAAGGTGGAAGAGCCACAAGTGGTGGCCGTGGTGGATCCGGTAGGGGACGTGGTCGTTACTTGCAGGGTGAGCCTGTCCCCCCATGTGTGGAGGACCAGTCAAGGGCACCCATAATCCCCCCCCTCCCGTTGAGGCTGATGTGGCTGACACCATCCATGCTCAGCCCTTGTTGGACCAGCCCATTGTGGCACCAGATCTGGCTGACTCCATGGCTGACTTCCAGGTCAGCAGGCCTATGACACGTGCGCTGGTGCACGTTGATGTCACCATGCCACGTGCATCTGGGCCAGCAAGGTCATCTGCTGCACCAAGGAGGCAGGGCGGAGAGGCTGCAGGGGCAGCTGCGGCTCCATCCACCCCAGCCCTCACACACCCAGCCAGGACAGTGTCGGTCCAAGTCCATGCTGCTGACATTCCCCCTGACACCATCACACTAGAGCCAATGCCTGCACCAACTCCCATGCTGAGTGTGCAATCCCACACTCCTGATACAGAGTCCACCAGGGCTCCTGCCCCTAGTGTCCAGAGTGGCGCAGGACACTCAGGATCACCACCACCTTCCAAGCGGAAGAGTGCTCGTCCGGCACAGGCTGATGCCCCAGACACGGCTACACAGTCCGGCCCATCCAGGAAGCCCAGCTTCACGGATGACGAACTGAATGCACTTGTCGAGTATGTGTCCGGACATGACAACGAGATGGTCATTGTAGCAGGATCCAAGACCACACCTGCACAACGCCAGGCACACTGGCAGACCGTTGCGGACATCGTAAGTGCCCTTGGAATCGTGAGGCGCACAGCCAATGATTGCTATAAGGGCTGGAATGACCTAAAGCGCAGGGCAAAGAGTAAGCTGGCCTCAAGTCATGCCGCAACTCTAGTGACTGGAGGTGGTTCTCCAGTAGTAGACATGGAACTCACTCCACATGGGTGCAGTCCATGGCACCTAGCACTTTGGGGAATCGTGCCACACCGTAAAAATCCAGGGCGGCAGCATGCCTTTCTGCAGGTGTTCTGGGCAGGTATATGTGCCTGCGGACTGATGGGCGTGCAGTCATGATGTTCAAGACCTGGTGTAGGCAGCGTGACTGGGTGGCCTGTGACACCCCACCCACTATGGCATTTGTCCGCTGAAATGATCCAGTGGCTAAGAAGTGCAGTACATTGAGGACCTTCTCCAGGGGGCTGAGTGCTTGGGAGCACAGGGTGGGTGATGTGAGGTCATCCTCCCACTCACTCACCAGGTCCAGTATAATGTGTGGTGGAAACCTGTACCTCCCATACACCTGGTCATCAGGCATCCCGAAAAGGCTGGTTCTGGGTGTGAATATTCTGGCCCTGACTATCCTCCTCCTCCTCCTTTGGTAGCCCACTGCCACTGCTGCTAGGAACGGTATGTTCATCCTGGCGTCTGAGCTTGTTATTGTTAAAGTGCGCAAATTTATGCTTTGCGCGTGTTCTAGGCGAGCGTGTGACTGTGACCCGCGCACCCCTGGAATCCAGTTCCCAGTCCAATAGCGTGTGGAAATTCACACGCACCACGGGATACAGCGTGTGACCCGCGCACCCCTGGAATCCAGTTCCCAGTCCAATAGCGTGTGGAAATTCACACGCACCACGGGATACAGCGTGTTACCCGCGCACCCCTGGAATCCAGTTCCCAGTCCAATAGCGTGTGGAAATTCACACGCACCACGGGATACAGGTTCGCTGACGTACTTGCGTGTGTAAGTGCCCGCGCACCCATTAAATACACGTACATAGGCCAATCGCGTGTACGCGCACTTTTGTCCAATTACACGCGATGACACTCTGACGTGCAGTATTTCCACGTGTGCCCCGTCATCACGTGCTGAGTGGGGAACACCCGTGCGGGTCACGTCACAGACGCGCTTACGCGCTGAGGGACTCTGGTCCAATAGAATCGCGTATGCGTGCTGACGCGCTTACGCGCTAAGGGCCTTTCCTCGGATTTCACGCTGACGTGCAGGATTTTCATGTGCCAAATCACTCCGTATCAAGCTGGCCACGCGAAAACACACGGAAGACCACGCTCCTGCCCAGAAGGCCGAGTTACTGCCCCCCAGTGCCCCGAGCAGCCTCCCACGTGCCATCTGCTGCTGCCTGCCTGCCTGCCTGCCTGCCTGCTGCCACCGTGCCCTGCCATTTGGTGCCTGCACATCAGCCATCTGCAGGGGTCCAGTTGCTGTGTCCACCCCTGCTGGAACTGAAGACTCCCGACTGGGATTACATCGCTCCACAGCCCAGCCCCAGGACCCAGTTGCCCACCCACACCTGCCTCTGGGGTTGCCATGTCGGGCACTTCCACATCTGGCACCAGTGGCAACCCCAGGCCAGAGGGGCAGAGGGGCACCAGCTTCACTGACACCGAAGTTGGTGTCCTGGTGGAGCATGTCCTGGGGCAGTATGATGCCCTCTTTGGATCGTCCCGCGCCAGCAAGGAAGGACGGCAGAGGATCTGGGCCGACTGTGTGGTTGCCATCAACGCAGAGGGGGTGGCAACCCGCGACGTCCTGAAGATCAAGAAGCGCTGGGAGGACTTGAGGTCCAGGACCGTTGTGAAGGCCCGGCGCCTCGTGGAGGGGGGCCGGGGCCGCATGAGTTCCATCCAGATGAGGGTCTGGGAACGCGTACGCCCAGCGCTCCATGCCCAGATCCTTGAGAGGGAGGCCCGTCTGGAGTTGAGCGGTAAGTGTCCAAGCATTACTGTGTGAGACAGGGCATGTTGCGGTGTGCTGGTTCTATGATACTTGCCTGTATGTGTGCCATAGGCCATGTATGCATGTATGTGTGCAGGGACATCATGGTAATGCATGTGCGACCAGTGATGTGTGACCCACATGGTTGTTGCATGTGTTCAAATGCCGCATGGGGAGCCCTATGCAGATTTTGAACATGAGAGCATGCCAGTCTCTGTACCTGGACATGGGTGGGGGTGAGGGATGGGTGCTGATGCCAGGTACATATATGGTAGCCATGTCTGTGTGCCTGACCTGCGTGTCTGTGACTTGTGCATGCCATGGATGCATGACACATGTGTGTGACAATGCACAGATTCAGTGAAGCAGCCAAATTACCCTTGTATCCGCTGTGTTTTGTGTGTTTGGGGCCAGATGGATGTGACTGAGGTGAAGTGTGTGCATGTGATAGGCATGAGCCATGATGCATGTGAGTTACATATCATTGAATGTTTCAAGAGTCCATTGGACATGCATGGAAATGTCCATGGCATGCACCATGCCTGTTACTGTGTGTGTTTTGCCTGGACTGACCCATGTGTTGTGGAGGGACATGATGGAAGTGTACTTTGACAGTGGTGCTCATCTGCTATTGCTTCCTGTCTAGGGGACCATTGTACAGTGCCCTGATGCTTGTGTTCTTTGTCTCCCTCTACGCAGCGGCTAGTGAAGAAGAGGGCGGAGACGGCGCTGTGGAGCAAGGCGGCGGGGATGCCCCCACGGCTGCAGCGGAAGGGGTGGGTGAGCCCCCACAGGGGCCTGCTACGGTGGGAGACGGTGAGGAGCCATCCAGGTTGGTGGTTTGCACAGGGGAGGAGGAGGCCGCCACTGGGGCACACATGGGGCCTGGTGGGGGCATCCCTGCTGGTGCAAGTGGTGCAGTCCAGGGCCAGGGGCAGGAGGCAGCACAGGTCACCGTGGAGGGGCCTGTGCATGTCGCTGTCCCTGACCCTGTGAGTGCACCACCATGCACCAGCAGGGATGCCCCGTCCTAGGCCCGTCCGCAGGTAGAGGGGATGTCCATGTCACCTGACTCCCCTCCACCTGCGGACGTGGGAACCCCTGGCCGTGTGGAGAAGGTCCTGATTGGGGTTGCGATGCGCACGGCTGTGATTCGTGATGCCGTGCGTGCTTCCCGGGAGGACGACGCACGTCATCACGAAGTGCACCGTGCCGACGTGGCCCAATTGGGATCGGCCATGTTCGGGGGTTTTCTGCATGTGTTGTCCAATCTGGCGGCCCTCTCCTCCTCTGTGCAGGCTATACACCAGTCGTTCTCCTTGCCGTCTTCCGGCCCAGATGCCACCAGGGCCCCCTGTGGACCTGCCCCGACCAATGCAGCCAGCTCGGTGGGGATCCCATCCCTGCCACAGTTGGGAGTCGGAGGTCCAGCAGGGTTGGACAACACAGCAACTGGACCCCAGCAGGTGGAAGATGTGACAGCATCATCAGGCAGGGCACATGCACCACGGCGTCGGTGGTTTCCATCAGCCTGGATGCCGTCGTGCTGGCAGAGGCAGTGGCGTCGGAGGCAGCAGCAGGCTCGACGTGTGAGGCATCATGGCTCGGGGCCTTCAAGATCAGAGGGGCAGGCATCGGCCGGAGGGCAGGGCAACCCTGGGATGGTGGTGTCTTCCGTGTGGGAGCAGTTGGTCCAGCGGATAGGTGCGGAGCGGCAGCGGGCGGAAGAGGAGCGGCTCACCATGGTCAGGGCGGAGTTCTCCATGCGTCGGGCGTTGAGGCGGGCTGAGTGCCTCGAGGAAGCTCGCAGGGAGTTTGAGCTGGACATGGGGTTATCCCTGCGAGACCTCGGGGCCAGGACAGAGTCCCGCCTCCAGGACATCGACATGGAGTTCGATGATGCCCTGGCCAGCAACATCACCGAGTGAGCCGCAGGACTTGCCCGCTGCCTTTGTATATAGTTATTTAGTTATTTAGTGTTAGGTTTCCTTTATTAATTTTTTTTCTTTGGACCGCTCGGACAATGGCCACTTTTTTGTATATATTATTTTCATTAGGTAGTAGTAGGTTTCATTTATAATGTTGGGCTCATGGACCCTGGAATTTTCGTGTATATAGTTTGCTTTTTGAAGAAATTTTTTTTTTATTAATTATTGTGTTCACCATGAGGAAATGGTTTTTCATTATTTTACTTCCACATGATTTTGCTTTGGACAACATTTGTTTTTGGATTACTTTGTTTATTTTATTTTTACATTTGTTCTCGGACATGGACCATTTATTTTGTTATCGCCATTGTTGTATGTTTGATTTTTTTACTTATTTTTCATCTTTAATACATGTTCTTTTTAACTTTCACTTGTGGTATTTTCTCATTGGTTTCATACATGTCATGATATGGGTTTTGACATTGACTTGCACCCATTGTGTATGTGTGTGTGACGGACATGTGTTCATTTACAGACTTGCCATTGGGGTTGTATCATGTAATTGCATTCACTATGTGGGTGGATGCAATCCTTGCCTGGGTGTTTGTGCTGGGTATGCTGCCCATTACTGCCATGATTGAGTATCGTCAGGACCTGGGGGCAGGGGGACATGTGTGGGTGCCTGGTGGAGGCTGCCCCTGCACTGCTGGGGTGTGGGGGTGGTGGGAGACATGGGTGGGGGCCTGGTGGAGGGTGCCCCTGCACTGCTGGGGTGTGGGGGTGGTGGGAGACATGAGTGGGGGCCTGGTGGAGGGTGACCCTGGTGGCTGGGGGGTGGGGGTGGTGGGTGACATGAGTGGGGGCCTGGTGGAGGGTGCCCCTGGTGGCTGGGGGTGTGGGGGTGGTGGTAGACATGAGTGGGGCCTGGTGGAGGGTGCCCCTGCACTGCTGGGGTGTGGTGGGAGACATGAGTGGGGGCCTGGTGGAGGGTGCCCCTGGTGGCTGGGGTGTGGGGGTGGTGGGAGACATGAGTGGGGGCCTGGTGGAGGGTGCCCCTGCACTGCTGGGGTGTGGGGGTGGTGGGAGACATGAGTGGGGGCCTGGTGGAGGGTGCCCCTGCACTGCTGGGGTGTGGGGGTGGTGGGAGACATGAGTGGGGGCCTGGTGGAGGGTGCCCCTGCACTGCTGGGGTGTGGGGGTGGTGGGAGACATGAGTGGGGGCCTGGTGGAGGGTGCCCCTGCACTGCTGGGGTGTGGGGGTGGTGGGAGACATGAGTGGGGGCCTGGTGGAGGGTGCCCCTGCACTGCTGGGGTGTGGGGGTGGTGGGAGACATGAGTGGGGGCCTGGTGGAGGGTGCCCCTGCACTGCTGGGATGTGGGGGTGGTGGGAGACATGAGTGGGGGCCTGGTGGAGGGTGACCCTGGTGGCTGGGGGGTGGGGGTGGTGGGTGAAATGAGTGGGGGCCTGGTGGAGGGTGCCCCTGGTGGCTGGGGTGTGGGGGTGGTGGGAGACATGAGTGGGGGCCTGGTGGAGGGTGCCCCTGGTGGCTGGGGTGTGGGGGTGGTGGGAGGCATGAGTGGGGGCCTGGTGGAGGGTGCCCCTGCACTGCTTGGGTGTGGGGGTGGTGGGAGACATGAGTGGGGGCCTGGTGGAGGGTGCCCCTGCACTGCTGGGGTGTGGGGGTGGTGGGAGAAATGAGTGGGGGCCTGGTGGAGGGTGACCCTGGTGGCTGGGGGGTGGGGGTGGTGGGAGACATGAGTGGGGACCTGGTGGAGGGTGCCCCTGCACTGCTGGGGTGTGGGGGTGGTGGGAGACATGAGTGGGGGCCTGGTGGAGGGTGCCCCTGCACTGCTGGGGTGTGGGGGTGGTGGGAGACATGAGTGGGGGCCTGGTGGAGGGTGACCCTGGTGGCTGGGGGGTGGGGGTGGTGGGAGACATGAGGGGGGGCCTGCTGGAGGGTGACCCTGCACTGCTGGGGTGTGGGGGTGGTGGGAGACATGAGTGGGGGCCTGGTGGAGGGTGCCCCTGCACTGCTGGGGTGTGGGGGTGGTGGGAGACATGAGTGGGGGCCTGGTGGAGGGTGCCCCTGCACTGTTGGGGTGTGGGGGTGGTGGGAGACATGAGTTGGGGCCTGGTGGAGGGTGCCCCTGCACTGCTGGGGTGTGGGGGTGGTGGGAGACATGAGTGGGGGCCTGGTGGAGGGTGCCCCTGCACTGCTGGGGTGTGGGGGTGGTGGGAGACATGAGTGGGGGCCTGGTGGAGGGTGCCCCTGGTGGCTGGGGTGTGGGGGTGGTGGGAGACATGAGTGGGGGCCTGGTGGAGGGTGCCCCTGCACTGCTGGGGTGTGGGGGTGGTGGGAGACATGAGTGGGGGCCTGGTGGAGGGTGCCCCTGGTGGCTGGGGTGTGGGGGTGGTGGGAGACACGAGTGGGGGCCGGGTGGAGGGTGCCCCTGGTGGCTGGGGGTGGGGGTGGTGGGTGACATGAGTGGGGGCCTGGTGGAGGGTGCCCCTGCACTGCTGGGGTGTGGGGGTGGTGGGAGACATGAGTGGGGGCCTGGTGGAGGGTGCCCCTGCACTGCTGGGGTGTGGGGGTGGTGGGAGACATGAGTGGGGGCCTGGTGGAGGGTGCCCCTGCACTGCTGGGGTGTGGGGGTAGTGGGAGACATGAGTGGGGGCCTGGTGGAGGGTGACCCTGGTGGCTGGGGGGTGGGGGTGGTGGGTGACATGAGTGGGGGCCTGGTGGAGGGTGCCCCTGGTGGCTGGGGGTGTGGGGGTGGTGGTAGACATGAGTGGGGCCTGGTGGAGGGTGCCCCTGCACTGCTGGGGTGTGGGGGTGGTGGGAGACATGAGTGGGGGCCTGGTGGAGGGTGACCCTGGTGGCTGGGGGGTGGGGGTGGTGGGTGACATGAGTGGGGGCCTGGTGGAGGGTGCCCCTGGTGGCTGGGGGGTGGGGGTGATAGGGGACATGGGTGAGGGCCTGGTGGAGGGTGACCCTGGTGGCTGGGGGGTGGGGGTGGTGGGATACATGAGTTGGACATGGGTGGGGGCCTGCTGGCAGGTGCCCCACAGTGCTGGGGGGTGGTGGTAGTGGGGGACATGAGTTGGACATGGGTGGGGGCCTGCTGGCAGGTGCCCCACAGTGCTGGGGGGTGGGGGTGCAAGGGGACATGAGTTGGTGTTCATTAGTTCAAGGAGACATGTGCCTTTGCTGGGGGGCATGCCCATGTTGGGTGGGCTGCCTGCGGGACATGACCAGGGATGCAGGGTTGTCCCCTGTGGTGTGGGCTGCCTGCAGGGGCCGTGGAGGGTGTACAGGGTACACCTGGGAGGACCCACACTGTCAAATCACATGTGGGACTCCCCGGCACCCCTGAAATACACGTACCGTGCAGAAATCGCGTGTAAAACTTCCCGCGCACCCCTGAAATACACGCGCCCAGGCTATTCGCGTGTAAAACTTCCCGCGCAACTCTGTATCTACCTTTCTTTTCATCTGGTTTAATATTATTTTTGTATGTACATGGTAGAGACACATGGGGCCTCATTCCGAGTGGGGCGGTAAGGGATAACAGGCACTGGTAAGGAGACCGGTGCCGGTAATCCCTTACCGCCCCACTACCAGTTCCCTTTACGGGTCCCTCCTTTAATGCCTGGTCTGACCAGGCGTTATGGACAGGTCCCGTTAAGGGAAATCAGAGCCAATAACGGTACCGCAAATTGCAGTACCATTATTAGCTACTTCCCCCTTCCCATTGTGCCCTATGGGGGCTCAAATGGGAATGGGGAATGTTTTTTTCAATGGGGACTTACCGGTACCGGTAAGTCCCCATTGAATGAGACTGGTACCGGTACCATTATTAGAGGCGGTCATGGCACAACTAGTACCATGACTACCTCCAATCTCGGAATGAGGCCCATGGCTTCCAAAGCGGTACTCCTGTTTGGGTAGTATGTGTCTAGTAAATTGTTTTTCAAAATGTCTTGGCTGTTCGGATAATTTGTGGCTATTCTTTCTGTGTCCTCATATGATTTTAGAACTCTTTTTCTAGATTTATCAGGATCAAACTTAGCCATACTATGTTGTCAAATTTTCCATACAAGACAGTACCGGTTAAACGGTTTGCAGCTTCATAGTAGCAACTTTCTTTATGAGAGAGCATTTTTATACCTAAGCTGCACAATTTCTTTGATAGTGTTTTGTCAGATGATTGTCATCCCAGAGGTCCTGAGCTCTGTTTTCACTGCTTTGGTTAAGTAGGCTGTAACATACCATGCAACTGCAGTGGAATTGTCTGCAATGTACTGCACATCTATGTTTGCATTCCATAAGAGGGCAATGATTGCATTGTAATCATTGATATATTTTGCTTCTTCTGTTCTTTTTATGTAATATGTG
The DNA here is from genome assembly GCF_040938575.1 of Ambystoma mexicanum. Classification (NCBI taxonomy): domain Eukaryota; kingdom Metazoa; phylum Chordata; class Amphibia; order Caudata; family Ambystomatidae; genus Ambystoma; species Ambystoma mexicanum. The sequence continues at coordinate 923,725,424 of NC_090941.1, forward strand.
TTCTTAGGTGATTTACCTTTATCACTATGTCTAACTGAAGACATGAAGTTGTTCACTTCACCTGTTTCTGTAACTGGTCTAGGGAAACCTTAGCGGGATTTGGTGTAGTATTTCCCTTTGTTTTTGTATTTGCAACTACAATATTTGCCACATTTGTGTCTTTGAAATTGTACCATTTTGTGCATGAAGATCACTATTTGTTGCTTCTGATGGAATTTCACAAGTGACATATTTTTTCAATAAACTGTAAAACAGTGGAATCACTGTCTTGACCAAATTTAGGAGCATCTTTAATCCATAAAAGCATGAGGATATGTGGTGCTCGTCTGGCTTGGCATTCTTTTCTCCAAAAGAAGTGTTGCACTTCTCCGAGGGGAGTAACAATTTTATTATAAATAAAGTGTGCAGAACAATGAAGCCATCATGGAAATATCTTGAAACATTAACAGGATCTAGAGAGCAAAGTTCTCTAGGAGTTAGTATATCTATATTTGTTTTGTTTTTGTTTGCTATGCGTAGGGAATTATGTAAATCTTCCCATGCATATTCTGTACAACTTAATGTAATAAACCAAGTGGGTGGGCCAAGGTTTCCTATCATACAATGTACATCTCTGTGACGTCTGAACCAGTACTCTTAAGTACCACATATGTTTGCTAACAGATTTGTTATGCTTGATTGTAGAACCTCATTTTTTTCTTACTCTTTTTGTGGTAATTTCGTAGCTGACATATTTTGAAATTGGGTACCTGATTTTAATGTGTATGCAACTCCGTAGCATAGAGTTGCTAGTTGTCATGCATCACATACCCGCACCCGTCCCCGCACATGCTAGAGCCTCTACAGCACGTATACCCACCTTCACCTCCGATTCGCATGTGGGACAGTGGCAGCCTGGGGTCTGCTTCCCTCATGCATGGACTGGTAACAATCTCCACACGAGGAAATATAATTTGGAACGTTTACATCCATTCCTGCATTGGTAGCTTCCTTGGCGCATTGGTTCAGGCAGAGTCAGGTGTCCTGATACCCGGCAGTCATGCTCGCTTCCGGGCCACGTGTCAAGAAAGGCCCGCTCACGTGATAATTCCACGAGTCACGTGACACGAAAACTCTGCTTATGTGACAAGACTTCCATAGCAACGGGATAGAAGCCGGATCCCCGCGCTTACACAGTGCTTCACAGCTGTTCCTTACCGGCACTGTTTGGCGTTCATCACAACCTTCATTCCTGGCTTATTCTGATCACGGACTATGACTCACGGACTTTCTCTTGTCTTCCCCGTGTGTTTTGCCATCCCTCGAATGGATCTCTTGCTGTTCTGACCCACAGACCGTTAAACTGGATTCCTTCTGCATCAGCCCTGTTTTTTTTTATTTTTTTAACATCCCTGGATTTACGAGTCAGCTCATGACATTCCACTTGCTGCAACACCTCTTGTTATTCCTCCATTGAGGCATCGAACGACATTCATCTACGGGTGTTCCCAGTGATTGGTACATCAGGCACAAAGCAGTGACCTGTTGCTGCTGTCCTTCTGCGGTCACCCATACCATTCACTGAGGGTGCTGCCCTAATGCCCACCACGTGCTTTGCTTCCAAGTTCCTAGTTTGGTTAGAGTTGACACTCCTCCAAACTTAGGTAAGCCATTTCTCTGACACTATCAGTTAACCATAATTGTTACCATTGGCGTTGTGCTAAATAATTGTTTGCCTTACAGCGGACTTGGGGTTTCCAGTGTTCTGTGGTTCCGGCGTTCCAGTACCTATCACCTGTGGCCTCAAAGATTGCACAGAAAGTTATATTATATCTCCCTGTGCGGTACTTGGGGACGGAGGCCTCTATAATCTACATGACAATCAAGTCTTGACACTAGTTCACTTTCAAACAGTAGGTGGATTTTGTCTAAATCTGGGATCTTCAGAATACATTTGTAACAAGCGTTATTCTGATGCTGTTATCTGAATGGATCTATCATCGTACCTTCCTTCTTTTCCAGTAGGAAAGAGTAGAGGAAAAGCATGTGCTTCTATACTTTTTCCCATATGTTGATTGTTGATCCTTTGGTTTGTCGCATTTGGTACGTTTCTAGTTCTTTGGTGTCACTAGAGTGTAAATGGATGAATTGTATAATGGTCTAAAATATTGGATAGTGTAGCAGGATGTAGAAGTTCAAATTGACCAGTTTCTGGTGACTCTTGAATTATTTTAGTGGTTTCTTTCAAGTTTTCTTCAATATTAATTTCTTTGTAGTATTCATTATTGTCTTTTAGATATTGCAAGGCTTGTCTAACTTTATGTAAGACAATTAAAGATTGCTCTATTGGAAATTGTACTCCCAGAGTGTTCACATGTTCTTTCAGATCTAATGGTAAATAAACTATTGTGCTATGAATGCCTTTCACTAATTCAGAGGGAGGTAATTGTGCTGTTTTTGGTTGAAGGCGTTTAATTGCTTGAAATTGGTGCACTGTTTGAATTATGATGCTCTCATATACATTGAGTTGTTGCAGGGGTTTTCGTAGTGGGAATAGTTCCAAGTTATTTGTGATAGCACGTGAAGGAGTTTGGTTGTTATCAAGTTGTGTAGTGCAGTAAGTGCAAAGTATAAAGGGGTCATTTATTTCATATTTGTTTTCTGCTATAAAGTGCAGAGCTAATTCAAACCATTTGGAATCGTCATTGTCTTCTATTTTGTATGTTAACGTCTATAGTTTTTGTGTTCCTTTTGTAAAATGTTCTGCGGCAACACACACACATGGTTTGGTACTTCAGCGGATGTACTTTTAAATTTTAGTATTTCTTTTTTGTATGTGTGTAGTAGAAGGTTGCCATCTGTACAATTGTTGCTAGTCTGTTATAAAGGTATTGCATTTTGTAAGTGCCTTTCACTTCCAAAATATTTTCTCTGGATATGCTCTATTTCTTCAAGTAGGTCTTTGGCTGTACCATGTAGAAGATTGTTATTTAAATTGGTTAGTGCTAAAGCAGGACTTTTAGCATAGTACAGTTTATAGACTAGATTTCTTATAGTTGAATGATTTGTTGATATCATTTTGATATGATGGAAGGTACTTTTGCATATAGGTCCTGAAATGCAGGCTAATGAATGTCCTTGTAGTCCTGTGTGTTTGCGCACTGGACAGGTATCCATATTTTGCAGTAGTTTCATTTTGATTTTGTCTTTGCCTTTCACAACTGATTGAGGAACTGGCATAAACATTTAAAAGATTTTTTGGCAATGTTACACATTGACGTGCACAGCAATTTGCATACTGGATGTTCTGTTCAGTTGAATGGAGAGGTGATACTGAATTTTCTGGGGACATTTTTGTAAGCAGTATTTCTTGTTCCATAATGGTATTTTTAAATTGTTCATAGCCTCTTCCACTGCTATGTATGGCAATTAGGTTTGTTTGCTTTTGTTTGTATGCTTCTTCATTGAAATATGGTTCTGTGCCAATGGTGTGACTCCATTCACCTCCACAGATATTTAAGAAGTTATTTTTGTTAACATTCCATTTATTTAGAAGTCTTTTTTGTAATTTAGTAGTTAGTTTTCTTAGTGGTTTCATTCTGTTTAACACTAAAATAAATAACTTCCTTTTGAGAAGGATTGCACTATCAAAGCTTCTAAAATTAATTTTCTACGGTAGGTTTTAAGGGTTGTGCATGATTTCTCTCCTGTTTTTATAAGATTTTGAAGGACACTGTGGCGGAACATTTTTTCTAATATACTTTTTTTGGTATGGTTACTTTCCACTACATCAAGATTTATAGGAGCAGTGTTAACAGTAGTGGTAGCTGAATTGTTGGTAATCACTTTTTGTTTTGTTTTACATTTTGAAAGAGGAGGGAACGTTTTTGTACTGGACGCTTGTTTTGTTTCGCTCAATGACTATTAGATCTTTTGTTTGAACTTTTTGTACAAATTCTGCTAGAGATGGATGCTTATTTTGGACACTTTTATTTTTATTTGCTCTACTTCTGCGTTGCTTTCTATGGACTTGGTTCTTGGTAGGCATTCTTTGGGGTCTGTTGACAAAAAAGAAGGTATGGGTTGGGCTGTTCTGCAATGTATGTGTGCTGTGTGCATGAGTGTGTGAGTATGATGATAAGGATGTATGTGGTGGTGTGTGATTGTGCATTTGGCAGCTACAACTAGTTGGAAAACTATTCTTGTATTTGTGGGTTACTAAACATGGGTTCAGATGACAGTACAAAGTAAGCTAGTCGTGAGGAGAAGTACTAATACTAAATCTAATGGTGTAGAATTAAAACAGTTCTTTGTTCTGTAATACTAACATTCTAGGGACTGTGTTATGTTATTTGTGCATCAAACAACAGAGATTTGTGTGCTATTCTGCCTGTTAATCCCTGTTTAACAAATGGGGATTTGTGGGCAGAATTGTGTACAAATCTCTGTTTTTTGGCGCACAAATTCAATGAATCAACTGCACAGTGAGTTTGAGTAACAGTAAGAATACTATGGTAGTATTGTACTTTATTTTATTGTTTGGAATGAGCAGCTTTCTTCTGAGTTGTTGTTTGTACTTCAGATGATACTGCTTTTCAGGAGAGTGGTCTTCACTGCAATTGTAAAAGAAAGAGGTTAGTAATTGTGTGTGTTTGTAGCACTGATGTTAATTTAGACATTTATTTTTATGTTTTTGTAGTAGTATTCTTGTTTGATAAGAGAACATAGTGTGTGAATGAAGTTTCCTTTGGCTATGTGCAGGCTTTATATTTTACTTACAATATGTTAGTTCAATATGTTTTGTAAATGAGTAGAATACAAAGTGTATGACACCCACTTGTTTTTTTAAGGCTGTGTTATTGAATGTTAGGAGATAGAAGAAATAATGATATACTTATTTTGCAATTTTTATAAGGTAAATGGCAGAAATTGTATAGAGAAGCATGGAATGTATGCATTTGTGAAGGTATGGGTAATAAAGTAGAAGCATTTGATTTATAGGCAGTGGTGTTATTTCAGCTGGGAGCTTTTCAATGATACTGTCTATCTGTGTGAGTTTATGAAGATGCATAATCTTATCCTGACTGTGTGTAATTTTATAATACAGTACTAAGTGTTTTTCTATAATTATACTGTTATTTCTCTCAACTTTTAATATTATAATTTTTTAGATAGCTGTGTGTGTAAAAAAAAATAGATAGTAGAAAGGTTTGGAAGTGAGAGTTGATTATGGCAGATGGGAAAAATGACAGTAAGTTTTGTTTATAGGTGGGGGGCGTGGCTAGGAAGCCATGTGAAAGGACGTGTCTGTACGGGGGCTCCCGAAGATCCGCACATTATCCGACTGAAAACAGTGCAAGGACCGATGCAATTTTGCTGAGACCGATATGACTGCGCGCATGAATCTCGGGTGAACGTGAGGTTATGTTTCGACACGGGCCTGCACCGTGAGAGCGCAACAAAAAGTTAAAAGAAGATCTGGAGGCGAGAGTGCGTTGAACGAGAAAATGGCCGCCGCCGCCGCCGAACGAAGGAACAAAGGGGTGCTTGATCTGGGTGCCTGTCGGTCGCACTGGAGCATGGTGATGGTGTAGGTGCATGACGCGGGTGCATCGAGGTCATTAAGGACACCCAGTCCTGCGAGGCCGTGGACCTGGGAAGGGAGCAGGGCCTGATCGAAGATACTTTATACCCGGATCGTGCGGTGTGACCGGGAACTGTGCCCCGGGCCCTTTGTGGCCTAAAGTGGACCTCAGAGGGTGAGACGCGACCTGGCCTAGCTAGGTAAACAGACAAGATGGCCGGGGGTGCCGGAGGACAGAGGAACTTAGTGTCAGAGAAGTGGTGATAACAACGGGGCACCCGCAGGGCGCACTGTGAAACCCTGCCCCAGATCCGAGCGGGGATTGAAGGACGTGAGACATGTCTAACAAGCCCCTGAGAGCGAAGACCAAACAGCACACGCTCGACGAATACGCTAAAACGCCTCCCGGCCCAGACGGAGCCAAAAGCAAGGACAAAACGCAAGCCAAGGAAATGGCCGCCGGGGGTGCGAACCACGAGGTCCTCGCTGCGATCGCAGACCTGAAAGCGACCTGGGAGACCAAGCTCCAACTCGCGGTGGCTGAACTGAAGACCGCAATGGAACTCCAGGTCGGGGCAGTACAGGAGGACGTGAACCTCCTAAGGCAGGACGTGCGTACCCTGGCAGAGCGTACAGAGACTTTGGAGAAAGAATTGGGCCCTACCGCGGCGGACTGCGCTGTGCATAAGCGTGAACTCCATGCCCTGGTGCAACGCGTGGGCAACTTGGAGAGTAGGGCGGAGGAGGCAGAAGGGCGCGCCCGGAGGAACAACATTCGCATCGTAGGCCTGCCGGAGGGAACTGAGGGCCACAATCCAACGGAATTTATTGAAAACATGCTACTGCAGGAGATCACGGGAGGCACCCTGTCGCAGGGTTTTGCGGTTGAGAGAGCGCACAGGGCCTTAACTAGGAAGCCACCACCGGGAAACCCGCCCAGGCCAGTGATAGCTAAGATCCTTAACTACCGGGACCGAGAAAGGATCCTTGAACACTTCCGCAAGGGAGGCACAATACAACGAGGAGCGGCGAATATAACGGCCTATCCTGACTACACCCTGCAGGTACAGCGCAGTCGTATGAACTTCGGAACGGTGAAGAGGAGATTGCGGGAAGCGGGGCTTAAATACATGTTGCTCTATCCGGCCAAACTGAAGGTCTTCTTTCAGAGCAAGCTACTGTTCTTTGTCACCCCGGAGGATGCTATGGAGTGGTTGGATGCACACAACTGCCCTCAGGAGTCAGATGTTCAGACGGCCGGTGGAAAATAAAGGACGAGATAAGTAACGCTGTAGGCCCGGTCGGGCCATGAACATTGGGACTAGATTATAGTCACTGAACTCGCTTGAGAACATGCGCGCGTCAGGGGTTATGAAACGTGGTCCTTGCGCGGACATGGTTGCGAAGTTGTGGAGCCGCCTGAAGCCACCCCCTTTTTGTGTTTAGTTTAGTCACTGTTAGTAGGGTGACACCCTGTCGGGTTCTCTATTTGGGTTTCCAAGGAGGACCGAACACAGGGATGCCTGAGATCCAGGGATGGAGCTGGGCAGTGGTTGGGGGTAGGGGTTTGGGGGGGAGTTTTAGTTTTTGTGTGAGCCTGAGGGTGGAACCGGGAGTGGGTGTTCGCAAAGTGGGGAGGGATTGCCTTGGATGGGGGGAGGAAACTACTGATAGGCCATGGGAGACCTTAGGATACTAACGTGGAACGTTAGGGGGCTTAACAGTTACCTCAAGCGAAATAAAGTCATGTTGTATCTCAAGAGGCAGAAGATAGACGTAGCCCTGCTACAGGAGACACATCTAAAGCGAGAGAAACTGGAGCTGGTAGGGAGGAAGTGGAAGGGAACAGTGGTAGGATCAATGTACTCCGCCTATGCCAGAGGAGTGCTGGTGTGGGTGGCGCCACACGTCCCATTCAAGCTAATTGAGGAGGTTGTGGAGGAGGATGGGAGGTTGGTTATGGTCAGGGGGCTGGTAGAGAACAAAGTAGTGTGCATTGTAAATACATACGCGCCTAACCAGGAAACGGCGACATATTTTAGGACGCTGTGCACCAAGCTCAGTGTTGGGATGGGGGGCACGGTGATATGGGGTGGTGACTTTAATTGTGTGTTGAACCCCAAGGAGGATAGGTCGGATGACAAGATGGCTGGGCCCGGTCCGGCGGCTAGGGTATTGCAGACGCTGCTGGCGGATTTTGGCCTAGTTGATGTGTGGAGAGCAAAACACCCGAGCGCGAGACAATACTCGCACTATTCGGCTCCGCATCTACTGCACACGAGGCTTGACTACTTTTTCACCACGCCAGACATAGTCGCGGAGTGCGACCATATAGAATACAGGGCGAGGGTCCTCTCTGACCACTCACCCCTGGTCATGCGATGGCAACTGTATCCCCCACGAGCGCGTATACCAACATGGCGCCTAAGGGCGGAGGCGCTCAAAGACCCCGCCTTCAGAGAGGATATCAGGGAAGAGATAATTGCTTATTTTGAGGTGAATAAAGGGAGCGTTAAGTCGGCTGGCACCTTATGGGAGGCCTTTAAGGTCGTAATGCGGGGGATCGCCATTGCGAAGTCTAAGGGATTGATGGGGGGAGTCCTGGCGGATTTGCATAGAGCTGAGACCGCGCTGGAGGAGGAGTTGAAAGGTGGTGGGACAGATGCAGAGGCGGTCTCTAAACTGCAACAAGAGTGTGCGGAACATTGGGACAGGCTCTGTAATTTGAATTATAGAAAGTATACTGAGAGACTGCATGCAGGGGGAGATAAAACGGGCCGACTCTTAGCTTGGCTGTACAAGAGTGAGACCCCACGATCCCCGATCAGAATGGTAACCAATGAAAAGGGGGAGGAGGTAGACACCCAAGAAGGCGTGAACAGGGCATTCGTGGAATACTATAAGGTCCTATACGAAGATTGCGAGGGGGGCAGCCAGGAGGAGATAGACGAAGTGCTGGAAGATGTAGGCTTGCCCAAGGTCAGCGATGAGGAGCGAGAGGAGCTGGATGCTCCGATCACCCTGGAAGAGCTGAAGGAGATTGTGAGACAGTTGCCCACTAGTAAGACCCCAGGGGCAGATGGGTTCCCCAGTGAATTTGATAAAGTTTATGCAGAGGAAGTGCTCCCGCCCATGTTGGAAATGCTCAACGAAGCGTACGAGATGGGATGGTTGCCGGAGTCACTTAGGGAGGCGATTATAATACCGCTCCCCAAGCCAAATAAACCGGGACATGATTGTGGCTCCTACAGGCCCCTGTCGATGTTGAACCAAGATAGTAAGATCCTGACAGCTGTCCTGGCTACTAGAATGCGCAGAGTGATTGGCAAGTTGATCCACCCTGACCAGACGGGCTATGTCCCTAATAGGAACATCACTCACAACCACAGGCGCCTCCACAGGGTGGTCGAGTGGGGTGGTGGTGAGGACGGCGAAATGGCGATAGTAGCATTGGACGCGGTTAAGGCGTTCGACTCTGTTCGATGGCCTTGGCTGCTAGCGGCTCTGAAAGGGTACGGGATGGGACCAGGTTATGTTAGGTGGGCCGAGATGTTATACAGTGCACCACTGGCCAGGGTCCGTACGGGCGCAGTGATGTCAGAGAGATGGCAGTTGGGCAGAGGCACTAGGCAAGGGTGTCCTTGGTCCCCTATGTTGTACATCCTGGCCCTAGAACCCTTGGCGATTTACCTCCGGCAGCAATATGACCCGGTCGGCATCGAGGTGGGAGGAGAGTGTCACCTTATATCCCTGTATGCGGATGATATGCTGTTATACCTAAGATACCCAGAAGAAAATTTGCAGTATGTCTTAGAGGTGATGGGGAGGTACGCCTGGTTGTCCGGTATAGCGGTAAACCCTCAGAAATCCACTCTATTTCCGCTGGGGGGCTATGTGGGGACTCCAGTGGAGAGGTTGCCAGTGTTGCAGATCCCGTGGGCGACGAGATCCTTTAGATACTTGGGGATTGATGTGTATCATACGACCGTGGAAGAGCACAAGTATAACACTGAACTTGCTGTGGGGAAGATCGAGAAATGTATGAGGTTCTGGGAAAGATTGCCACTAGCGATGATGGGCCGAGGAGCCATGCTTAAAATGGTGGTGCTGCCCAGGCTTCTGCATTATTTTAACAACATCCCCTACATGATTCCTAAGAAGTTTTTTGTGAGGCTACACAGTGTTTGCAGAGAATTCCTGTGGCACGGCATGCGCAACAGAGTCGCACTGTGGAAGCTGCAGAACTTCTATGAGAAGGGCGGAATCAAGCTGCCGAACTTTGAGGCATATTATGTAGCAGCGCAGCTACAATATGTGTCCAGGTGGCTCTCTGATGAAGAGACCCCTGAACACAGGCTGTTTGGGAGGGATTGCTCCCCTTTTTACTTGCGAGAGGTGATCTGGGTGGCTAATGCATGCATGAGGGAGCGGCCTAGTATGCTAGCTTTGGGACGGAACATGTGGAAACGGGCCTGCCGGATGATGGGCAACCCTCTGCCGTGTGTATTGCAGTTCCCATTGGTCGCACTGGCGAGGGGAGATGGGCAGCTCAGGGCAACCATTCGGATATACTGGGAGTCAGTGGGGTTGGTCACCATGGGAGATATTTGGCAGGATGGGACCATCTTGGAGTTCGAAGAATTAGAGGCAGGGTCGGGACTGCACAGGGGTCAATATATGACATATCACAGGATAGTGCAGGAGATCCGGAATAGGTGGCCCGAAACTACCCTGGCCGATGAACCGGATGCCCCGGTGGAGATACTATATGACACATCGGAGGGCGGGCACGAGGTCTCTAGGTTGTATGAGATGTTGATGATGAAGGCTGGGAGCGATTTAGGGCACTTGAGACTGGAATGGGAAACGGAGATGGGGGCCCCGATGACAGATGGGTTGTGGGAGCGAGCCCTTGGGTATCATAAAAAAGTATCGAGAAATGCCAGGTTCAAGCAAATACAGCTTTATATAACGCACAGAGCATACCTGACCCCTTTGAGAATATCCAAATTTCGGGGTGTTGGACGCCAGGCGTGCCCCAAGTGCGACGAGGAGAATGCAGACATGATACACATGTTTTGGGCGTGCCCAGTAATTGCAAGCTATTGGGGCGAAGTGGGGCAGAAGCTGGCAGGAAAGGGTGTCACACTCAAAGTGGATTCAGCTTGGGCCTGCTTACTGGGGGGATATCCCAGAGCGCGTAAACTTAGACATGTCGATAAATTGAAAGATCTGGCTTATGTGCTTGCTAAACGTAGGATTGCCATGGGTTGGAAGGAGTGTCATAAACCACGAACGGAGGTCTGGTGGAGGGATCTCCAAAAATGGGCGGAGGCCGAGACGGCTGTGTGGCGAGATGCCAGTATCGCAGGGGAGGACGAGGAAATGTGCTCTCTTGCGGCATGGAAACTGTTGATAGCTGAACTGTTTGGAACGGGGTCAGCTTCAATTGACTCTGAGAGTGCTGACGCCCCCTCGCCCACAGCGGATACCAATGGCGAACACCATACAGGCTCATAGGGGGGAGGGATGGGGATTGCAGTGTTGTTTGTTGTTAAACGTGTTTATCTATGTTCAAGTTGTAATGTTGTGTGGTTTATATATATAAAATAAAATATATTTTAAAAAAAAAAAAAGTTTTGTTTATAGGTTATACAGGTTAAGTGGCAGTTACTCTATTTATATGCATTCATAAGAGTGGTTCATGTACTGTGCAGAAAATATGCATACCTGTAGTTTGTATTATTGCATGTGGATATGCCTTTAACAGCAAGTAGAAATCTTGGGGACTTGTACAGTAGTTTTTGTAGTAGGTGTTTTCCAATGATATGAGACTTGTACTGTGATCAACAGTACATTTGAAGTGCTGTGATGTCATCTTTGTGATGTCATCTTTGATGTCCTTGGTGTTAGTTTTAGCAATGCACGGTGGTGGCGCGAGTTATGGTTGCCTAGCTTACCATAACTGGCGAATTTCAGGGGGTTTTCGGTTTTACTTGGAAGCTGTTTTTAGGAGCTAGGAGCGACAGTAGACGAACATAACACAATGAAGACAAATTACAAGAAAGGAGTAAGTGAACTTCATTTTTCTTATATGTGTGTATACTTTTTGTATAAGACGCAGAACAAATAATGTATTTCGGTTATTTTGACATAGAAATGTGCAGTACTTTGGAGTGGCTGGAGGAGAATTTTCTGCATAGCGAAATGTCGGAAGATGGCGATAATAATGGTACACACTTCTCTGCATAAGCAAATTAATAGTCAGTATGTTATGGGCATTTAACATATATATATATATATGTATTTTTAATAGACCAGTTAAATAATGAAGAAAGTCCACCAAACGACACAGTGGAAGACACTCTGAAAAGAATAGAAGGCAAAGTGGACATGCTAAAGGAGAATTTTAATGGGCTAAGGCAATTTGTGGAGGAATTTGTGAAAGGAAAAATCAGATATCACTGTCCGACCTGTACCTGTCCCCCTTTTCCATTTCCTAGTGAACTATCCCCAAACCCTCAAGAACGACATAAATGTTTTGACGAAACTTCCATTCCTTCATCCCCTCACAACCAGCCTGTGCAAAACCCTAAATCCCCTATATTTGTTTCAGTGTCTGCTTCCCCCTCTCTGTCTCTTGATTGATGTTTATGCGTTTAATATGTTTATTGTTATGTTACTTTTAGTGGAGTGGTTTGGATCTAATTTTGTTTAAAAAAAGAGTTAAAATGTCAGTGGACAGCGCACCTCTTCTGCCTATCTGTAATCAATTGAATATGGATATTCTAAGGACAATACACCTACCCATACCATTCTCAACCAAGATGGAACTGTTGTTGAAACACACCAGCTGTCCAAGATGTCTGTAAATGAACAGTATGGGAGCGTTATACCGCTACGTACTGTTCACAACCAATATGAAACTGTTCTTAGAACACACCAGGTGTCCGGGATGTAAAAATGAACAAAATGGGAGTATCCTAAGGATGCTATACCTGTACGTACTGTGCGCAGCCAAGATGTAACTGTCCGTAGAACAGGCGCAGTGGCCGACATGTCCGTAGTGAAACAAAATGGAGGTGTCCTAAGGACACTGTACCTGGCTGTACAGTCAGCAGAACATCTATGCACATGCGCAGCATACCCGTAAGTCTTGTGAACAGCATGCCTGTCTGCAACTGTCCATCTCACTTGTGTCACACTTTTAATTAGTTTCATGACACGAACACTGTCCGTAGAACACCCGCGCGCATGTGCACGACCGTTACTCTGCATTTGGTGTCCTGCTGGCACTCATTTCCTTCACGGATGTGTTCACGACATCATCATGTGACCACACCCATGCTGAGCGTGTATCCTAATTTCCGCACTTTGTCCACTTCCGCAACATTTGAAAAGATCTTATGTAGACATTACAAATTAATTTACAATACAAAATCACCATTTCACATGTCCCATGCAATGGCCCTAGCTTTCTACATATTGTTTAGAACTTTTTCAATGCTTTTCAGCGATCAATTTGGTCACGAGGCAAACCCCTCCACCCCTATAAAAGGCAACACCCCCAAGCTCATCTTCATTGTACTTCTAGCTATAGTACATTTAGTGTTGCTGCCTTTACTGCTGTAGCAAAGATTATCTGACCAACCCTAATGGCATCCATGGCTGCTGTTGCTTCATCAGCCTCAGCACCACCCCCAAAGCCTTCCACCCCCACCACCTCCCCAAGGACCTGCAGAGGGAAATACGTGTGAGGATGTAGAGAGCGAGGAAGAAGATGAAGAGAATGAGGTGGAGGAACTCCGTACTAACAGCACTCGCCGGGAGTCGTGGGTGTGGCGGTTTTTTACCATTCTTGGAAACATACCAAAAGCATGTGCGAACCAGGTCATTTGTAACCAGTGCAAACTGGTGCTGAGTCGGGGGAGACCTGGTGCGTACAGCTTTGGTACGACAACCATGAAGCGACACCTAACTTCATTCCACAGTGCGGACATTCGAAGGTGGTACCATGTGATGAACGTAGTAGGTTGAGTTCCTCCGCAGCATCCTCCGTGTCCGATCCTCTCACCACAAGAGACACTCCTGTGGGAGAGCGCATCCCTCCAGCTTCCTCACAGGCCATTCACGATGCTGTTGACCCTTACCTTTCGAAGGTCACAATATTGTGTATGTACTGCGACGCAGTACTCTGCAGGGGGGAGAGTATTTGAAGTGCTTTCAAGACTACGGTCACTGAGCACCAGAAGAACTGCTACCTACCTAAGTAAGGCCCACCCTACATCTTTCTATCTCCACCTCCCCTTTCTTATCCCTGTGGTTGGTGTCCCTTCCTTACCCTCCTGTACCCTCCTCTCCTAGTGTGTTGTGTGTAAAAAAGCAAAAAAATATACCCTCCTGTACCCTCGTCTCTTTGTGTGTGTTGTGTAAAAAAGCAAAAAAATATAAAACACCAAAAATTAAAAAAATGCTCTTTTCAGAGCCGCCTTTCTCAGTGTAACAATGGAACCAAGTGACCAGTGTAGGCCCCCGCACATTTTTCAAAAAGTCCGCAGACAGTCGTTGGACGCACACAAATGGAGGCTGCAAGCATAGCAAAACCAATGCATTTTTCGCTGGGAGTAAGTGGTGGCTCTGAAAAGAGCCTCTCGGTGGTGTTGTGTGTGTTTGAAAAACTGTGGATTTGAAAAAATGTAATGCAAAATAGGTGACTATGAATCCAAAAAAGGATGCAATGCATTTTGTACATTTCGAAGAAAAATCTGATTGCCAACATATGTGAGATGAAATCCATCTCTGCGAAAAATGAATGTGCTGCGAAACAAAATGTTTTCATTGTGGAAAGAGGACATGCCAACATCTCTTAGAAAGGCACAAACAGCCTTATTGACATTGTGCCTCGCTTTCTCCATTTGTGGACCAAATGAAGAAGAACGCAGACATATTTGTCTTTGAGCAATACGGGAAAAAATTACTTGGCAAGTTGGAAACATATCCATGACCTTCGCAAGTCCTTCCTTCATTGCAAATTGCCAAGAAATTCCAGAGACATGCCCTTAACTGTCTCCTCCATAATGAATGATAATTATATCAGGATGATGCTCTGTCTGTGAAGTAGCACAGAGAGGTACCAAGTCCAGCCACTTCATTCCACGCACTGCATGCCAGTGCACTTCCACATGAGAAAATCCAAGATCTGCAGATATACCGCAACGTTCTGCATGCACCTTCAACCAATGTATCCACGATTCTCCCAAAATCCAGATAATCTGTTTTTCGAGCATACAGAGCTATAGCTGTCTGGTCTCCTCTCAGGAAAAAGATGTTCTCACTAAATCTCTCCATTCAGAACACACCCACTGAATGTTACTGACCAATCCCTACCTTCGCTCATTCTCATTTGCATGCCACCCCATAATCCCTGTTGGTAATACTCACTGCCTGCCGACTACCGCCATGTCCACGTACACGTAGAGGATCTGAGCGTGACGACTGTACATTTAAATAGTATTCCCCTTTTCCCCTTTAAGGTGGGCTTTGTTTTTTTTTTGAAGATGCCTGACAGACACCAATTATTTTGTATTGTTGGGATTTTTTTCTTCTTACTGTACTCCTACAAACATCACAGAACCTTCTACAAAGCAAGCCTTACATTCCTAAAGAACATTGCATTTCCCAAAAAAGATAAAGAAACACCATCTACTTCAAAATAAGCTGCATTACTGGAAACAATGTTCTCGTGGCTGCAGAAAAACATACCAGTTCATAACATGAAAGCATGCATGCCGCAATTGATGGTACACCTCCCAATACTTTGATCAGGACAAAAAACATAACTGTTGTCCCATTTTGCTCTAGGGAGTAAGCCGGAAAAATTACTTTCGCAGTTGGAAAGATGTTAATGACTGCTTGCACCAACTGTTCCAAATCTTCCAACAAAGTAGGTGAACTCACGTAGCCCAAATGGTAAGCACCATAGTGCAAAACTACCACATGGGGACTGGTCATCCTACGCATATCTCTGCAAACTTGGAGGATTGCCGCTACATTGCAATCAGTCGCAGCGCTCCACACCACCTCCACTCCTCCGACATCGAAATTGTTTGCCACATGTCTACTTTCAGAATAGTGCTGTAAACCATGGACAAAAATATCCCTGAGCACCAACACCTTGACTGTCTCCACCTCTGCCATCTTCACTACACACACTCTCTTTCGACACAAATCAACAATGTCATCATCTGATTGGCTGATGCCTAGAGTCCCCTTTCCATGCTAGATTTTCTGTAGAACCCTGTATGTGGCACGCCCTACCCACGGACAAGTGTGGCACGTAACTCTTTGCCAGTCCTTCTACCCTTTCCACATCACTTGCAAATCCATTCCCTCATTGGACACAGCTAAGCAGTCACACAACCATCCACCAATCACATCCAAGACCTCTACATCTAACTCTGTCATTAGAGTTCCGCACTTCAAAATTACTGTTGATCACTCTAAATACAAGTCGCATATCATAGGAAAGCATCTACTTCAAAAACTACTCTGCAAGTGTCACGGATTTCTACTTACAGCTCCATGCATACACACATGCATGAGTACAAAGTACATGTATGCATATTTTAGTCAGAGAACATGTGCAACTCTTATGATTCCATTTAAATAAAGTAATGCCACTAAATCTGCATAGCCAAAACATACAAACGCTCCCGCTTTACGTGCAGGACTTCCTATTTTTCATTGAGAAATCGCACTACTTCTTACAGCCTCCCGCATAACCTATACATATGTACCAACCCTCCCGGTTTAAACGCGAAACTCGATTTTCCATTAGAAAATTTCACTTTTTTTACTGTCTTCCGCCTAAATTAATGCTACTTCCAATGCGATCGTGTAAGAAAAATAAACCTTCCTGATTACTGTGGCGACATCTCGCTCTGAGGTGCTCCAGATTTTTTCGCATTCCTACTTATAATATGAAAGTATTCACATTTTTCCCATCTAGTATAACGACCTATCACTTCCAAACCTCTCTGCTATGGACAACACAGCTTTAAAAAAAAAAGGCAATTTCATGAACTGAAAAATGTACTCATTTGCGAAGCAGGTTCAACTAACATACTGAAAATAACATATAAATGCTGCACATAGTGAAAAGAAAGGCACACATACACTGTGTTGAGATATTAAACGAGAATACTCTGACGAAAGATGCAAAATGAACGTGTACATTAACATCACTGCTGTAAACACAAAGTTACTAACTTCTTCCTTTTACAATTGCAGTGAAGACTACTCTCCTGAAAATTAACAGCATCTACACTGCAAACAACTTATCCAAAGAAACCTGGTCATTAAAAAAAGGGAAGTACCGTACTACCTTTATATTCTTACTGTTCCTCAAAGAGACTGTGTGCATTATTTATGTAATTTGCGCACCAAAAAAAACATTGATTTCTATACCATTCTGCCCACAAATCCCCATTTATTAAACAAAGAATAAATGGTAGAATGGCACACAAATCCTTGTGTTTTTGGAACACAAATAACATACAGAAGCCTTAAAATGTTAGTACTACAAAACAAATTGCTGTTTTAATTTTATACCATTACTTTTACTATTAATTCTTCTCCTCACCAGTAGCTCACTTTCTACTCTCATCTGAAGCACAGTGTAGTAATATACAAACAGAGAAATATCCTTCCCAACTCATTGTATCTGCCCAATGCACATTCAGACACCACCACAAACAGCTTTCCCATCAAACACATACACGCATGCACACAGCACAGATACATTGTAAAACAAACCAAACCATGCCTTATTTTTTTTCTACAGACCTCAAAGAATGCCTACCAAAAATCAAGTCCCTAGAAAGGAACGCAGAAATAGAGCAAATAAAAATAAATGTGTCCAAAGTAAGCATTCATCTCTAGCAGAGTTTGTGCAGAACGTTGAAACAAACCAGCTAATACAGTCATTTAGGGAAACACAGTAACCTTCAACTACAGAAATGTTGGCTCCTCTCTCAAAATGTGGCACGAAACAGAAAATGCTTTACAAGAATTCAGCTACCAGTACTGCTAACAATGCTCCTATAAATCCTGATATACTAGCAAGAACCCATGGTAAAAAAAGTATTGTAGCAAAAATGTTCCGCCACAGAGTCCTTCAGAATCTAATAAGAAGAGGAGAGAAATCATCCACAACCCTTAAAACCTACCATAGAAAATTAATCCTACAAGCTCTCGCAGACAGTGCAATCCTTCTCAAAAGGAAGTTATTTATTTTAGTGTTAAGTAGGATGAAACCACTAAAAAAACTAAGTACTAAATTACAAAAGAAACTTCTCAATAAACGGAATGTCAATAAAAATAACTTCTTAAATATTTGTGGAGGTGAATGGAGTGACACAACTACCACAGAACCATATTTTAATGAAGAAACATACAAACAAAATCAAACAAACAAAATTGTCATACATAGCAGTGGACGAGGGTATGAAAATATCAATAATACCATCATGGAACAAGAAACACTGCTTACAAAAGTATCCCCTGAAAATTCTGAATTACCTCTCCATTCAACTGACCCAGACCATCCAGTATACAAATGGCCGTGTACATCAATGTGTAACATTCCTAACAAATCTTTCAAATCTTTACGTCAGTTCCTCAATCACTATGTGAAAGGTAAAGACAAAATCAAAATGAAAGTGCTGCAAAATATGGATACATGTCCAGTGCGCAAATACACAGGACTACAAGGACATTCATTAGCCTGCTTTTCAGGACCTATTTGCAAAAGCACCTTTTATCAAAAGGATATCAACACATCATTCAAATGTAAGAAATCTAGTGTATAAACTGTACTATGCTAAAAGTCCAACTACAGAATTAGCCAATTTAAATAACACTGTTCTGCATGGTACACCCAAATACCTACAGGAAGAAATCAACCGTATCCAGAGAAAATATTTTGGAAGTGAAAGCCACTTACAAAATGCAATAGTTTTAGAACAGACTAGCAACAATGCTGCACATAGCAACCTTCTATTACACACATACAAAAAGGAAATACTAAAATTTAAAAGTACATCAGCTGAAGTACCAAACCATGCCACAGAACGTTTTACAAAAGGAACACAAAAGCTTTAGACGTAACATACAAAATAGAAGACAATGAAGATCTCAAATGGTTCGAATGAGCTCTCTACCTTTTAGCAGAAAACAAATATCAAATAAGTGAACCCCTAATATGTTGCAGTTACTGCACTACAAAACTGGACAACAACCAAACTCCTTCACGTGCTATCACAAACAACTTGGAATTATTCCCACTACCAAAACCACTGCAACAACTCAATTTGTATGAGAGTATCATAATTCAAACAATTCACCCATTTCAAGCAATAATATGCCTTCAACCAAAAACAACAAAATTACCTCCCTCTGAATTGGTGAAAGGCATTTGTGGCAAAGTAGTTTATTTGCCATTGGATCTGACAGGAAATGTGCACACTCTTGCAACGTCCAATAGAGCATTCTTTAATTGTCTTAGTAAATGGTGTACCAACAAAAGACAAAAGAATTCAGCAACAACTCGTGGACGTACATATAGTTAGACAAGCCTTGCAATATCTGAAAGACAATAATGAATACTACAAAGAAATAAATATTGAAGAAAGCTTAAGGGAAAAAACTGAAATAATTCAAGAGTCATCAGAAACTGGTCAACTTCTGGATCCTGCTGCAGTATCTACTCTTTTGGACCATTACGCAATTCATCCATTGCACTCTAATGAAAGCATAGATGATGCACTGGAAACTTACCAAATGCAACAAACCAAAGGGTCACCAATGAGCATATGGGAAAAAAGTATAGAAGCATGTGCTTTTCCACTGCTATTTCCTGCTGGCAAAAGGAGGAAGATACGATGATAGACCCACTCAGATAACAGCATCAGAATACCGCTCATTACGAATGTATCCTGCAGATCCCAGATTTAGACAAAATGTGGAATACATATTCCACCTACTCTTTGAAAGTAAACTAGCAACCCTATGTTACAGAGTTGCACACATTTTGAAAGCTGGATCCCACTTTAAAAATAAGTCAGCTATGCAATTAATACAAAAAGTGCAAGAAAAAGATGAGGTTTTACAATCAAGTATAACAAATCTGTTTGCAAACATACGTGGTACGAAAGAGTACTGGTTCCGACGGCGCAGAGATGTACGTTGTATGATGAGAAACCCTGGACCACCCACTTGGTTTGTTACATTAAGTTGTGCAGAATATGCATGGGAAGATTTACATGATTTCCTACGCATATCAAACAACAAAACCAACATAGATATACTAACACCTGGAGAACTTTGCTCTCTAGATCCTGTTAATGTTTCAAGATAGTTCCACCATTGTTTCATTGCTATGCTACACTTTATTTGTAATAAAACTGTTCCTCCCCTTGGAGAAGTGCAACACTTCTTTTGGAGAATAGAATACCAAGCCAGAGGAGCAACACATATCCACATGCTTTTGTGAATTAAAGGTACACCTAAACTGTTTTGCAGTTCATCCAAATTTATGTCACTTGTGAAATCCCTTCACAAAGGACACATAGTGACCTTCATGGACAGATTGTACAATTTCAAAGACACAAATGTGGCAAATATTGTCGTCGCAAATACAAAAGCAAAGGTAAATAGTACACCAAATGCTGCTTTGGTTTCCCTGGACCAGTTACAGAAACTGGTGAAGTGAACAACTTCATGTATTTAGTTCGACATAGTGTTAAAGGTAAATCACCTAAGAACACGTATTACATAAAAAGAAGGGAAGAATCAAAATATAACAATGATTACAATGCAATCATTGCGCTCTTATGGAATGCAAACATAGATGTGCAGTACATTGCAGACAATTCCACTGCAGTCGCACGATATGTTACAGCCTACTTAACAAAAGCAGAAAAAACAGAGCTTCAAGACCTCTGGAATGACCTATCATCAGACAAAACACTATCTCAAAAATTGTACAGCCTAGGCATAAAAATGCTCTCCCATAGAGAATTTGGCGACTATGAAGCTGCAGATCGTTTAACCGGTAATGCTTTGTATGGAAAATTTGACAATATAGTATGGCTAAGTCTTGGTCCTGCTAAATCTAGAAAAAGAGTTCTCAAATCATATGATGACATAGAAACAATTGCCAAAAATGATCCCAACAGCCAAGACATTTTACAAAACAATTTACTGGACACATACTACCCGAACAGGAGTACCACTTTCGAAACCATATGTCTATACCACATAGCCCAAAACTTTACATACAAAAAAAATATAAAACCCGATGAAAGCAAAGCTAGATATAGAGTGACAGATTGTGAAGGCAGTTTAGTGAAACTTACCAAACAAAGCTGAATTAATCATGTGAAATTGTCATTAAAAACTCCTCAACAGAAAGAACTATATTACATGTCCCTGCTCCAACTTTTTAAACCATGGAGAAAAGAGGAAGTTATGCTATATAACTATGACTGCTATGAAGACGCTTTCAAAGCAAATGAAAGTGCTATCACCGATGTGAACTTTACCCAGTACAAAACAAGGTTACAAAATGAACAGCAACACGAAGAAGAACTGCAGGCCCAACTAGATAAGGACACTTCCGACAGTAGTCAACCTTCTGTAACAGGAAGTCAAGAACCACTAGGAAAGCCACTAATAGCAAATGAGGCAGAATTAGCTATGACAGAAGTGGAAAACACCATGTGTCATTATAAAGAAGATATAGAAGACTTAACTATACTACAATCAAAACTTAACAAAGAACAGCGCACCATTTTTGAAGAAGTAACAAAAGAAATTGCACATGGTGTACAACATGAAAATAAAGATTGTACCTGCCAAAATTACAAACCTATATTGCTGTATGTCAGTGGTGAAGCTGGTTCAGGGAAAACATTCTTAATCAAAATCATCAGCAAGTTCCTTCAACAATTGACAAACAACAAACTTAGCTGTTGTAACTGCCCCCACAGGTTTAGCTGCCTAAAACGTAGGTGGTATCACTTTACACCGATTACTACTCCTTCCAGTAAAACACCATAGGAAATTAGACTATTACAAATTTTCTGCAGAAGCTGCAATGGAACTACGCAGAGTGTTAAAACAAATTAAAATGCTACTAATAGATGAGGGGAGCATGGTCTCCAACCTAGTGTTGGCTTTGATTCACCTCAGATTGCAAGAAGTACTTAAAACAAACTACAAAGAACTATTTGCAGGGAAACACATAGATGAAGTGAGCATGGTCTCCAACCTAATGTTGGCTTTGATTCACCTCAGAATGCAAGAAGTACTTAAAACAAACTACAAAGAACTCTTTGCAGGGAAACACAATATATATATATATATATATATATATATATATATATATATATATATATGTATATATATATATATGTATATATATTACATGGCCACGGTAGCGGCCATGTAGTTATGGTTAAGTTGCTGTTTCCATAGGAAGAGCACTTTTTGGGCGGCTTATAACTTCGCTCTCCCTGGACGGATCCTCACCAAACTTTGCAAAAAAAGTATTTGGGTCACTCTGAATTTTTTGCAAAGTTTGGTGAGGATCGTCCAAGGGGGGAAAAGTTATAGGGGGGGTCCCAAAACTTTTTTTTTCACATAGACATAATGGGAAAAAACGTTGCTCACGCCTACAGCCCAAACCGCTGGACGGATTTACACCAAATTAGCGGCAGGAGCGGCGGCTTGGTCCCGAAAGCGTGCTTTGCTTTATTTGGTGTAAATCCGTCCAGTAGTTTTTAAAAAAATGACAAAAATGTAAGTGAAAAAAATTAGTGATATCTGTGTTTGCTTCGCGGACACACTTCCCTGTTCGTTCCGCGGACAGGACGGTGATTGGGCAAGCAGCTTGCGTGATGTCCGCGGACATCTGACGTGCTCTCTCATTGGATGCGTGAAAGCGTGCAGTGCGTCTGGCTTAAGAGACGCCCGCCATCTTTGTTCCTCGCATGAGAGGCTTTGTATCCCGCCTGCACAGTAAGTCCCCCACCCCCGCTCATGCCCGTGTCTGTCTCTTGTTCCTCCCACCCCCGCTCATATCTGTGTGTCTTTCTCCCTCCCGCCCACCGCTGGCTCATGTCCGTGTATCTTTCTCCCTCCCTCCTGCCCACCCCCCGCTCATGTCTGTGTGTCTTTCTCCCTCCCGCCCACCCCCCACTCATGTCCGTGTGTCTTTCAAACTCCCGCCCACCCACCGCTCATGCCCCGCTCGTCTCTCCCAACTGCCCACCCCCTCTCTTGCCCCGTGTGTCTCTCCCACCCCCGTGTGTCTCTCCCACCCGCTGCTCATGTCTGTGTGTTTCTCCCCACCCACCCCCTGCTCATGTCCGTGTGTCTCTCCCCACCCGCCGCCCACCCCCCGCTCATGCCCCGTGTGTCTCTCCCCCTCCCGCCCACCCCCGCTCATGTCCGTGTGTCTCTCCCCACCCGCCGGCCACCCCCCGCTCATGCCCCATGTGTCTCTCCCCCTCCCGCCGACCCCGCTCATGTCCGTGTGTCTCTCCCCACCCGCCTCCCACCCCCCACTCATGTCCGGTGTGTCTCTCTCCCTCCCTCCACCCCTGCTCATGCCCCATGTGTCTCTACCCCTCCCGCCCACCCCCCCGCTCATGCCCCACATGTCTCTCTATCCCCTTCCCCCAACCCTCACTCATGCCCCGTGTGTCTCTCTCCCTCCCCCCACCCATGCCCCGTGTGTCTCTCCCCCTCCCGCCCACCCCCGCTCATGCCCCACGTGTCTCTCCCCTTCCCCCACCCCCCGCTCATGCCTCGTGTGTCTGTCTCCCTACCCCCCACCCCCGCTCTTGTCCCGTGTGTCTGTCTCCCTCCCTCCCACCCCCGCTCTTGCCCTGTGTGTCTTTCCCCCTCCCGCCCACCCCCGCTCTTGACCCGTGTGTCTTTCCCCCTCCCGCCCACCCCCGCTCTTGCCCCGTGTGTCTTTCCCCCTCCTGCCAACCCCCGCTCTTGCCCCGTGTGTCTTTCCGCCTCCCACCTACCCCCGCTCTTGCCCTGTGTGTCTTTCCCCCTCCAGCCCACCCCCGCTCTTGCCCCGTGTGTCTTTCCCCCTCCCGCCCACCCCTGCTCTTGCCCCGTGTCACTTTCCCCCTCCTGCCCACCCCCGATCTTGGCCCGTGTCTCTTTCCCCCTCCCGCCCACCCCCGCTCTTGGCCCGTGTCTCTTTCCCCCTCCTGCCCACCCCCGCTCTTGCCCCGTGTCTCTTTCCCCCTGCCGCCCACCACCGCTCTTGCCCCGTGTCTCTTTCCCCCTCCCGCCCACCCCCGCTCTTGCCCCGTGTCTCTTTCCCCCTCCCGCCCACCCCGCTCTTGCCCCGTGTCTCTTTCCCCATCCCGCACACCCCCGCTCTTGCCCCGTGTCTCTTTCCCCCTCCCGCCCACCCCCGCTCTTGCCCCGTGTCTCTTTCCCCCTCCCGCCCTCCCCCGTGTATCTTTCTCCCTCCCGCCCACCCCCGCTCTTGCCCTGTGTCTCTTTCCCCCTCCCGCCCACCCCTGCTCTTGCCCCGTGTCTCTTTCCCCCTCCCGCCCACCCCCGCTCTCGCCCCGTGTCTCTTTCCCCCTCCTGCCCACCCCCGCTCTTGCCCCGTGTATCTTTCCCCCTCCCGCCCACCCCCGCTCTTGCCCCGTGTGTCTTTCCCCCTCCCGCCCACCTCCACTCTTGCCCCGTGTCTTCCCCCTCCTGCCCACCCCCACTCTTGCCCCGTGTCTTTCCCCTTCCCGCCCACCCCCACTCTTGCCCCCTCTTGCCCCGTGTCTTTCCCCCTCCCTCCCATCTCCGCTCTTGCCCCGTGTCTTTCCCCCTGCCGCCCACCCACACTCTTGCCCTGTGTTTTTCGGCCTCCCGCCCACCCCCGCTCTTGCCCCATGTCTTCACCCTCCCGCCCACCCCCACTCTTGCCCCGTGTCTTTCACCCTCCCGCCCACCCCCGCTCTTGCCCGTGTCTTTCACCCTCCCGCCCACCCCCGCTCTTGCCCTGTGTCTTTCGACCCTCCGGCCCACCCCCGCTCTTGCCCCGTGTCTATCACCCTCCTGCCCACCCCCGATCATGCCCCGTGTGTCTCTCTCCCTCCCCCCCACCCCCCGCTCATGCCGCGTGTGTCTCTCTCCCTCCCCCCACCCCCTGCTCATGCCCTGTGTGTCTCTCTCCCCTTACCCCCACCCCCCGCTCATGCCCCGTGTGTCTCTCTCCCTCCCCCCACCCCCACTCATGCCCCGTGTGTCTCTCTCCCTCCCGCCCACGCCCGCTCAAGCCCCGTGTGTCTCTCTCCCTCCCACCCACCCCCCGCTCATGCCCCATGTCTGTCTTCTGTCCCCCCGCTCATGCCCCGTGTCTGTCTCCTGTTCTCTCCACACCCCGCTCATGCCCCATGTCTGTGTCCTGTTACCCCCACCCCCTTGCTCATGCTCCGTGTCTATCTCCTGTTGCCCCCCACCCCTCCCGCTCATGCCCCGTGTCTGTCTCCTCTTCCCCCCACCCGCTCATGTCCCGTGTCTGTCTCCTGTTCCCCCACACGCTCATGACCCGTGTCTCTCTCTTGTTGCCCCCCACCCCCCGCTCTTGCCCCGTCTTTGTCTCCTGTTCTCCCCACCCCCTGCTCATGCCCCGTGTCTTTTTCCTGTTCCTCCCACCCCCTGCTCATGCCCCGTGTCTGTCTCCTGTTTCCCCCCACCGCCCCTCTCATGCCCCGTGTCTGTTCTCCCCACCCCCCGCTCATGCCCGTGTCTTTTGTTCCCCCCCACCCCCCGCTCATGCCCCGTGTCTGTCTCCTGTTCCCCCCACCCCTCGCTCATGCCCCGTGTCGGTCTCCTGTTCCCCCCCACCCCCGCTCATGCCCCGTGTCTCTCCTGTTGCCCCCCACCTCCCGCTCATGCCCCGTGTCTGTCTCTTGTTGCCCCCCACCCCCGCTCATGCCCGGTGTCTGTCTCATGTTGCCCCCCACCCCTCGCTCATGCCCCGTGTCTGTCTCCTGTTGCCCTCCACCCCCCACTCATGCCCCGTGTCTGTCTCTGTTGTTCCCCCCACCCCCCGCTCATGCCCCGTGTCTGTCTCCTGTTCCCCCCACCCTCCGCTCATGCCCCGTGTCTCTCTCCTGTTGCCCCCCACCCCCCACTCATGCCCCATGTCTGTCTCCTGTACCCCACCGCCCGCTCATGCCCCGTGTCTGTCTCCTGTTGCGCCCCCCGCTCATGCCCCGTGTCTGTCTCCAGTTCCCCCCACCCGCTCATGTCCCGTGTCTCTCTCCTGTTGCCCCCCACCCCCCGCTCATGCCCCGTGTCTGTCTCCTGTTGCCCCCCACCCCCCTCTCATGCCCCGTGCCTGTCTTCTGTTCTCCCCACCCCCCGCTCATGCTCCGTGTCTGTCTCCTGTTCCCCCCCACCCCCTGCTCATGCCCCGTGTCTGTCTCCTCTTGCCCTCACCCCCCTTCATGCCCCGTGTCTGTCTCCTGTTGCCCCCCACCCCCGCTCCTGCCCTGTGTCTCTCTCCTGTTGCCCCCCACCCCCCGCTCATGCCCCGTGTCTGTCTCTTTTGTTCCCCCCACCCCCCGCTCATGCCCTGTGTCTGTCTCCTGTTCCCCCCACCCCCCGCTCATGCCCCGTGTCTCTCTCCTGTTGCCCCCCACCCCCTGCTCATGCCCTGTGTCTGTCTCCTGTTGCCCACCACCCCCTGCTCATGACCCGTGTCTGTCTCTGTTGTTCCCCCACTGCCCGCTCATGCCCCGTGTCTGTCTCCTGTTCTCCCCACCCCCCGCTCATGCTCTGTGTCAGTCTCCTGTTCCCCCCCACCCCCCGCTCATGCCCCGTGTCTGTCTCCTGTTGCCCCCCACTCCACGCTCATGCCCCGTGACTGTCTCCTGTTCTCCACACCCCCCGCTCATGCTCTGTGTCAGTCTCCTGTTCCCCCCCCGCTCATGCCCCGTGTCTGTCTCCTGTTGCCCCCCACCCCCCGCTCATGCCCCGTGTCTGTCTCCTGTTGCCCCCCACCTCCTCGCTCATGCCCCGTGTCTGTCTACTGTTCTCCCCACCCCCCGCTCATGCCCTGTGTCTGTCTCCTGTTCCTCCCACCTCCGCTCATGCCCTGTGTCTGTCTCCTGTTGCCCCCCAACCCCCGCTCATCCCCCGTGTCTGTCTCCTGTTCTCCCCACCCCCCGCTCATGCTCTGTGTCAGTCTCCTGTTCCCCCCCACCCCCGGCTCATGCCCCGTGTCTGTCTCCTGTTGCCCCCCACCCCCCGCTCATGCCCCGTGTCTGTCTCCTGTAGCCCCCCACCCCCCGCTCATTCCCCGTGTCTGTCTCCTGTTGCACCCCACCCCCGCTCATGCCCTGTGTCTGTCTCCTGTTGCCCTCCACCCCCTGCTCATGCCCCGTGTCTGTCTCCTGTACCCCCCCACCCCGCTCATGCCCTGTGTCTGTCTCTGGTACCCGCCACCCCCCACTCATGCCCCGTGTCTGTCTCCTGTTGCCCCCCCACTCATGCCCCGTGTCTGTCTCCTGTTCCCCCCACCCACTCATGTCCCGTGTCTCTCTCCTGTTGCCCGCCAACCCCCGCTCATGCCCCGTGTCTGTCTCCTGTACCCCCACCCCACGCTAATGCCCCGTGTCTCTTTCCTGTTGCCCCCAACTCCCCCGCTCATGCCCCGTGTCTGTCTTCTGTTCCCCCCACCCCCCGCTCATGCCCCGTGTCTGTCTCCTGTTCCCCCCACCCCCCGCTCATGCCCCGTGTCTGTCTCCTGTTGCCCCCACCCATGCCCCGTGTCTGTCTCCTGCATTCCCCCACCCCCGCTCTTGCCCCTTGTCTTTCACCCTCCCGCCCACCCCCGCTCTTGCCCCGTGTCTTTCACCCTCCCGCCCACCCCCGCTCTTGCCCTGTGTCTTTCAACCTCCCGCCCACCCCCGCTCTTGCCCCGTGTCTATCACCCTCCTGCCCACCCCCGATCATGCCCCGTGTGTCTCTCTCCCTCCCCCCCACCCCCGATCATGCCCTGTGTGTCTCTCTCCCTCCCCCCCACCCCCCGCTCATGCCGCGTGCGTCTCTCTCCCTCCCCCCGCTCATGCCCTGTGTGTCTCTCTCCCCTTACCCCCACTCATGCCCCGTGTGTCTCTCTCCCTCCCGCCCACGCCCGCTCAAGCCCCGTGTGTCTCTCTCCCTCCCACCCACCCCCCGCTCATGCCCCATGTCTGTCTTCTGTCCCCCCGCTCATGCCCCGTGTCTGTCTCCTGTTCTCTCCACACCCCGCTCATGCCCCATGTCTGTGTCCTGTTACCCCCACCCCCTTGCTCATGCTCCGTGTCTATCTCCTGTTGCCCCCCACCCCTCCCGCTCATGCCCCGTGTCTGTCTCCTCTTCCCCCCACCCGCTCATGTCCCGTGTCTGTCTCCTGTTCCCCCACACGCTCATGACCCGTGTCTCTCTCTTGTTGCCCCCCACCCCCCGCTCTTGCCCCGTCTTTGTCTCCTGTTCTCCCCACCCCCTGCTCATGCCCCGTGTCTTTTTCCTGTTCCTCCCACCCCCTGCTCATGCCCCGTGTCTGTCTCCTGTTTCCCCCCACCGCCCCTCTCATGCCCCGTGTCTGTTCTCCCCACCCCCCGCTCATGCCCGTGTCTTTTGTTCCCCCCCACCCCCCGCTCATGCCCCGTGTCTGTCTCCTGTTCCCCCCACCCCTCGCTCATGCCCCGTGTCGGTCTCCTGTTCCCCCCCACCCCCGCTCATGCCCCGTGTCTCTCCTGTTGCCCCCCACCTCCCGCTCATGCCCCGTGTCTGTCTCTTGTTGCCCCCCACCCCCGCTCATGCCCGGTGTCTGTCTCATGTTGCCCCCCACCCCTCGCTCATGCCCCGTGTCTGTCTCCTGTTGCCCTCCACCCCCCACTCATGCCCCGTGTCTGTCTCTGTTGTTCCCCCCACCCCCCGCTCATGCCCCGTGTCTGTCTCCTGTTCCCCCCACCCTCCGCTCATGCCCCGTGTCTCTCTCCTGTTGCCCCCCACCCCCCACTCATGCCCCATGTCTGTCTCCTGTACCCCACCGCCCGCTCATGCCCCGTGTCTGTCTCCTGTTGCGCCCCCCGCTCATGCCCCGTGTCTGTCTCCAGTTCCCCCCACCCGCTCATGTCCCGTGTCTCTCTCCTGTTGCCCCCCACCCCCCGCTCATGCCCCGTGTCTGTCTCCTGTTGCCCCCCACCCCCCTCTCATGCCCCGTGCCTGTCTTCTGTTCTCCCCACCCCCCGCTCATGCTCCGTGTCTGTCTCCTGTTCCCCCCCACCCCCTGCTCATGCCCCGTGTCTGTCTCCTCTTGCCCTCACCCCCCTTCATGCCCCGTGTCTGTCTCCTGTTGCCCCCCACCCCCGCTCCTGCCCTGTGTCTCTCTCCTGTTGCCCCCCACCCCCCGCTCATGCCCCGTGTCTGTCTCTTTTGTTCCCCCCACCCCCCGCTCATGCCCTGTGTCTGTCTCCTGTTCCCCCCACCCCCCGCTCATGCCCCGTGTCTCTCTCCTGTTGCCCCCCACCCCCTGCTCATGCCCTGTGTCTGTCTCCTGTTGCCCACCACCCCCTGCTCATGACCCGTGTCTGTCTCTGTTGTTCCCCCACTGCCCGCTCATGCCCCGTGTCTGTCTCCTGTTCTCCCCACCCCCCGCTCATGCTCTGTGTCAGTCTCCTGTTCCCCCCCACCCCCCGCTCATGCCCCGTGTCTGTCTCCTGTTGCCCCCCACTCCACGCTCATGCCCCGTGACTGTCTCCTGTTCTCCACACCCCCCGCTCATGCTCTGTGTCAGTCTCCTGTTCCCCCCCCGCTCATGCCCCGTGTCTGTCTCCTGTTGCCCCCCACCCCCCGCTCATGCCCCGTGTCTGTCTCCTGTTGCCCCCCACCTCCTCGCTCATGCCCCGTGTCTGTCTACTGTTCTCCCCACCCCCCGCTCATGCCCTGTGTCTGTCTCCTGTTCCTCCCACCTCCGCTCATGCCCTGTGTCTGTCTCCTGTTGCCCCCCAACCCCCGCTCATCCCCCGTGTCTGTCTCCTGTTCTCCCCACCCCCCGCTCATGCTCTGTGTCAGTCTCCTGTTCCCCCCCCACCCCCGGCTCATGCCCCGTGTCTGTCTCCTGTTGCCCCCCACCCCCCGCTCATGCCCCGTGTCTGTCTCCTGTAGCCCCCCACCCCCCGCTCATTCCCCGTGTCTGTCTCCTGTTGCACCCCACCCCCGCTCATGCCCTGTGTCTGTCTCCTGTTGCCCCCCACCCCCTGCTCATGACCCATGTCTGTCTCTGTTGTTCCCCCACCCCCCGCTCATGCCCCGTGTCTCTCTCCTGTTGCCCTCCACCCCCTGCTCATGCCCCGTGTCTGTCTCCTGTACCCCCCCACCCCGCTCATGCCCTGTGTCTGTCTCTGGTACCCGCCACCCCCCACTCATGCCCCGTGTCTGTCTCCTGTTGCCCCCCCACTCATGCCCCGTGTCTGTCTCCTGTTCCCCCCACCCACTCATGTCCCGTGTCTCTCTCCTGTTGCCCGCCAACCCCCGCTCATGCCCCGTGTCTGTCTCCTGTACCCCCCACCCCACGCTAATGCCCCGTGTCTCTTTCCTGTTGCCCCCAACTCCCCCGCTCATGCCCCGTGTCTGTCTTCTGTTCCCCCCACCCCCCGCTCATGCCCCGTGTCTGTCTCCTGTTCCCCCCACCCCCCGCTCATGCCCCGTGTCTGTCTCCTGTTGCCCCCACCCATGCCCCGTGTCTGTCTCCTGCATTCCCCCACCCCCGCTCTTGCCCCTTGTCTTTCACCCTCCCGCCCACCCCCGCTCTTGCCCCGTGTCTTTCACCCTCCCGCCCACCCCCGCTCTTGCCCTGTGTCTTTCAACCTCCCGCCCACCCCCGCTCTTGCCCCGTGTCTATCACCCTCCTGCCCACCCCCGATCATGCCCCGTGTGTCTCTCTCCCTCCCCCCCACCCCCGATCATGCCCTGTGTGTCTCTCTCCCTCCCCCCCACCCCCCGCTCATGCCGCGTGCGTCTCTCTCCCTCCCCCCGCTCATGCCCTGTGTGTCTCTCTCCCCTTACCCCCACCCCCTGCCCTGTGTGTCTCTCTCCCTCCCCCCACCCCCGCTCATGCCCCGTGTGTCTCTCTCCCTCCCGCCCACCCCCGCTCAAGCCCCGTGTGTCTCTCTCCCTCCCACCCACCCCCCGCTCATGCCCCGTGTGTCTCTCTCCCTCCCACCACCCCCCGCTCATGCCCCGTGTATCTCTCTCCCTCCCTCCACCCCCGCTCATGCCCATTGTGTCTCTCTCCCCTTCCCCCACCCCCCGCTCATGCCCCATGTCTGTCTTCTGTCCCCCCCGCTCATGCCCCGTGTCTGTCTCCTGTTCTCTCCACACCCCGCTCATGCCCCATGTCTGTGTCCTGTTACCCCCACCCCCCGTTCATGCCCCGTGTCTATCTCCTGTTGCCCCCCACCCCTCCCGCTCATGCCCTGTGTCTGTCTCCTCTTCCCCCCACCCGCTCATGCCCCGTGTCTGTCTCCTGTTCCCCCCACACGCTCATGACCCGTGTCTCTCTCTTGTTGCCCCCACCCCCTGTTCATGCCCCGTCTTTGTCTCCTGTTCTCCCCACCCCCTGCTCATGCCCCGTGTCTTTTTCCTGTTCCTCCCACCCCCTGCTCATGCCCCGTGTCTGTCTCCTGTTCCCCCCACCGCCCCGTTCATGCCCTGTGTCTGTTCTCCCCACCCCCCGCTCATGCCCGTGTCTGTTGTTCCCCCCACCCCCCGCTCATGCCCTGTGTCTGTCTCCTGTTCCCCCATCCCTCGCTCATGCCCCGTGTCTGTCTCCTGTTCCCCCACCCCCGCTCATGTCCCGTGTCTCTCCTGTTGCCCCCCACCCCCGCTCATGCCCCGTGTCTCTCCTGTTGCCCCCCACCTCCCACTCATGCCCCGTGTCTGTCTCCTGTTGCCCCCCACCCCCGCTCATGCCCCGTGTCTGTCTCATATTGCCCCCCACCCCCCGCTCATGCCCCGTGTCTGTCTCCTGTTGCCCTCCACCCCCGCTCATGCCCCGTGTCTGTCTCTGTTGTTCCCCCCACCCCCGCTCATGTCCCGTGTCTGTCTCCTGTTCCCCCCACCCCCCGCTCATGCCCCGTGTCTCTCTCCTGATGCCCCCCACCCCCCGCTCATGCCCCATGTCTGTCTCCTGTACCCCCCACCGCCCACTCATGCCCTGTGTCTGTCTCCTGTTGCGCCCCCCGCTCATGCCCCATGTCTGTCTCCAGTTCCCCCCACCCGCTCATGTCCCGTGTCTGTCTCCTGTTGCCCCCACCCCCCTCTCATGCCCCGTGTCTGTCTTCTGTTCTCCCCACCCCCCGCTCATGCTCCGTGTCTGTCTCCTGTTCCCCCCCACCCCCTGCTCATGCCCTGTGTCTGTCTCCTGTTCCCCCCATCCCCCGCTCATGCCCCGTGTCTCTCTCCTGTTGCCCCCACCCCTGCTCATGCCCCGTGTCTGTCTCCTGTACCCCTCACTCCGCGCTCATGCCCGTGTCTCTCTCCTGTTGCCCCCCACACCCCTGCTCATGCCCCGTGTCTGTCTCCTGTTGGCCCCCACCCCCTCGCTCATGCCCCGTGTCTGTCTCCTGTTCTCCCCACCCCCCCGCTCATGCCCTGTGTCTGTCTCCTGTTCCTCCCCCCCGCTCATGCCCTGTGTCTGTCTCCTGTTGCCCCCCACCCCCTGCTCATGACCCGTGTCTGTCTCTGTTGTTCCCCCACCCCCGCTCATGCCCTGTGTCTGTCTCCTGTTCCCCCCATCCCCTGCTCATGCCCCGTGTCTCTCTCCTGTTGCCCCCCACCCCCCGCTCATGCCCCGTGTCTGTCTCCTGTTGCCCCCCACCCCCCTCTCATGCCCCGTGCCTGTATTCTGTTCTCCCCACCCCCGCTCATGCTCCGTGTCTGTCTCCTGTTCCCCCCCACCCCCTGCTCATGCCCCGTGTCTGTCTCCTCTTGCCCTCACCCCCCTTCATGCCCCGTGTCTGTCTCCTGTTGCCCCCCACCCCCGCTCCTGCCCTGTGTCTCTCTCATGTTGCCCCCCACCCCCCGCTCATGCCCCGTGTCTGTCTCTTTTGTTCCCCCCACCCCCCGCTCATGCCCTGTGTCTGTTTCCTGTTCCCCCCACCCCCCGCTCATGCCCCGTGTCTCTCTCCTGTTGCCCCCGACCCCCTGCTCATGCCCTGTGTCTGTCTCCTGTTGCCCACCACCCCCTGCTCATGACCCGTGTCTGTCTCTGTTGTTCCCCCACCGCCCGCTCATGCCCCGTGTCTGTCTCCTGTTCTCCCCACCCCCCGCTCATGCTCTGTGTCAGTCTCCTGTTCCCCCCCACCCCCCGCTCATGCCCCGTGTCTGTCTCCTGTTGCCCCCCACTCCACGCTCATGCCCCGTGTCTGTCTCCTGTTCTCCACACCCTCGCTCATGCTCTGTGTCAGTCTCCTGTTCCCCCCCCGCTCATGCCCCGTGTCTGTCTCCTGTTGCCCCCTACCCCCCACTCATGCCCCGTGTCAGTCTCCTG